>NC_082717.1:58450069-63250069 GCF_030144855.1 Hypanus sabinus | reverse complement strand
GGACTACAAATCTAATCCTGGATAGCGGGGCTGACCTCGGTCACTCTTTTTCAGTCACCACATTATGGGCCTCCTAAAATGTCTATGATTCTACCACAAAAAAAATCAAAATGTTATTGTATATTATATATATATTATATTGTGACTAACTTTCCTACAGATGAAAGAAATTTTAGGAAACTGATATGAAGTGGTTTACCATTTGCTATCTGGTTCACGAATAACACGTTGAAAGATATAATTGCACTATTCAAGTGCCAAAGTTATATTTGCATTTGTTTGATACCTTTGTTGCTGGAGGGGAGAGGGGCACAGGTGAAAAAAATGAAAATGTTCAAAGTAATTAGCTGTTGACTGGCATACCCTTAATCCTCACTATTTAGTGTATTTCTAAAACATGTATTTTACATGAAATGATGTCAATCGCTGCTTCAACACAAGAAACACGAGGTGAGAAACCCTTCCATTTTACCATTACCTGATTTTTAGAAACAATTAAATTTAAGGGATCTGGTGCTGAAATATTTGAGCAATCCTTAATCTTTAAAAAAGAGTTTACATATTTTCTCACTTGTAAAGTATCCAAGACTTCCAATTTAACAGCTGTTAAGTTGTTATCAGTACTACTATAATTATTTCATGAACCCAAACTTAATTCAAATGTAAAAGTTTTTACCAGTGTCTTTTGAGGTAAGTTTTCGTCTTGCTTTTAAGACTGGTTGCGACGCTTCCACTGAACCAGGAGGAAACGTAATTTCCCGCCTTACAGGGGGAGGCTGCTGTTGTGGAACAGCAACTTGAGAGGCTGGAACTGGAGGACCAACTTTCTGCATCTTCATGGATGACATGTACGGAGATTTATTGGGGGACATTCTGTTTTCTAGAGACCGTTGAAATGGAGCTGGACTGGGAGCTCTGGAGATGTGGTTTGGCATTGAAGGAGGAGTCTGGTAGGAGGACTGAGAAGGTCGCGTGATAGGAGCCATAGAAGCTGATTGCATGTACGAAGGCTGACGTTGGTTCATGTGGGAGGGCCATTGGCCTTCATGATTCATTCTCTGATCAGGTAACATCATTTCTTCAGTGCGATTCATCCCTGCATATGGCGATGCCTGCGGAGGTGCTCCAGGGCCTTGCCGGTTTGGATACTGATAAGGCATATCATTTCGTGACTGCCACATCCCCTGTTGTGGCCCTTCAGTAGAGGACACTTGCATTGGTCCCATCATTTGTGGTGGCATTCCATGCTGTTGCATTGGACCTGGACCCTGCATCCTGTCTCTATTATACGTCAATGGATACTGACTTTGCATGGATCTTCTGTCTGGTCCAGTATAAGCATTTCCATATTGATTGTACATTTCCTGCTGCTGGCTGCCATACTGCACATTGTACATATCACTCTCATGGCGCTTTGGTGGGGGACCATACATGCCCTCCATGGGCCGCTTATAATTCTGCACAATAAAACAAAAATAAACATGAATACTTGTGCTAATAATAATACAATGTACTCTTTATAGACGTCACATTAACAAAAATCATTAAGGATGCCTGGAGACTGGAAGCATGGAGGCCTGGGGTTGGGTGACTCTCCATTCATGCACAAGGTTTGTGCACGTGTGCACGTGAGGGAGGATAGGGCTTGTTTTGCAGTTGTTGTTTTTTGTGTTGCTCTTCTGAGCATTTTGGGCGTGCTATGTCGGTGCTGGAATGTGTCTCTACACTTGAGGGCTGTGCCCAGCACATCCTTAGGTGGGTTCCTTGTTAATGCAAATGATGCATTTCCCTGTACGTTTCAATGTACGTGTGATAAATAAATGAATCTGAATCTAAAAACAGAAAATGCTGGAAAAACTAAGGCTTTCAGCAACTGTGGACACAAAATCAAGTCAACATTCTGTGCTGCCTATCCTTTATATGAGTTAACCAGCTTTAAAATACACAGAGAGGACATGGGATTGTGGTGAAGAAAACATGATGAACAGGGTAGAAAGAAGTTGAAATTAAGTGACACAAAGAGTGGAAGATAAGAAAGATTGGTAATTGAATAACTGAACAGAGCACATGCAAAAATGCAAAGAATAAGTTCAGAGAATCATTATTAATTTTATTGTTCATTGATCATTATGTTTTTAAACTTTATCCAGCTTTATCCACTGCCAGCTAGAACAAGGATCTAAATTATGATCAAGCTACGTACAAAAACATGGTTATTTCAGCATATCTCATGGAATTAGTAACTGCGCATCCTAGAAAGAAAGAATAATTTTTTGCAGGTAATGATGCAAGCAAATTACACTAATTAAAACTTTGTCAAGTTTGAATTTGCTTACTTTCATGGCATTAATGTATCTGAATTTCATGATACCATTATATATACCATTCCCCAACTGCACGAAAAACTAGATAAACATGGCATACACTAAAATGATAACTTTTGCAAGTTATTCTTAATGACCGTACATCTTCCAAATTAATGTTTAAATGGATGAGTCTGATGACCTGACTGCTTAAAATTTACCTGGAAAATGAATTCACTGAATGTGCACTAATTTCAAATCCAGTACAACTCAACTTTAGGGAAACGTGAGTCTGCTGATTTCAATGGATCAAATCCGATGAATCATTTCAGCAGTCTTACTATGGAAGGCAGTAGCTGCATTAAAATGTTGTGGAATTTGGAAGTTCTGAAGACATCAACTGATACTAAATCAAAATTTATCCTTCTATCTGAAGTCGATATTCTAAGCAAATATGGGAAAGGGCAAGTTGGGTCACAAATCTTAGTAAAAACTGGAGGTGCCTGAAAGGACTGACTGACTTCTCTCTGTTCCCACATTCATAAATACAACTGATTTAGTGTATGCAAGAAAATGGCATTTTATAGACATCATGTTTTTGACATCTTTAAGGAGAAACTTCGTTATCCAACAGCAAATCTTGATTTAGCCTGAACTACTTATGTCAAGTAGCATTCTTTTCCTGGGGTTTATGTAAACAGAGGTAACACTGCAAGCTGATGACCTTTAATCAAAAATAGACGTCAGAAAAATTAAACAATTGTACAGTATTAAAATGGAAAGTTATCGGTATTCAAAATGGTTTTACTATTCTTATGTTCGTCAGTGGTAACTCTAACAGATGGTTCTACCTGCTGCTGAGGATACATTCCAGTTTGATGGCCTCCATATGGTGTTTGTCCAGAAGGGGGTCCTTGGCCTGGATATTGTTGCCCATAAAGATCGTGCCTGTAGAAAAACGTTTGCACGATTGAAAATTGTCAAAAATGTAAACCACGAGTTTGACTGCTATATTATTAGTTCATAAATTTAATTACACTCAGTTCCATCTGGATTTTAATTATGCCAGCATAGACATTTTAAAAAACTTTACAGCCATTTTGGTAATGCAAATGTCAGTACTTTGAAATGTCAAGCTAAATTACCAACAAGGTAGCAGGCAAAATAAGAAATGATAGAATTCAAAGGTCAAGTAATGTGATTCTAACTGCTGATAGGATACAAAGATCTTTATTTCAAAATTCTTTCATGAGATATAGGCATCACTGACAAGGCCAGTAATTACTTCCTACACCTAAAGGACAAGCAGAAATGGTGGTTTACCTGAACCCATCAGAAACAGGGTGTTTGAGAAGTCTGACTCACAACAATAAAAAATCCACATTATTCAAGTTAGGATAGTGTTTTTATCTCTATCAGTGTTTGGTTGTGATGTTCCCAAGAGGAATGAAGTTTTGTTGGTATGACTAGTATGCTACAACAACTTTATCCTGTAGTACCTAGATTTATACATAATGGGACATTATAAGCATCATCCACAATGTCAGATTAAAGAAAGTGGTAGACTAGTGGTCTCAATTAGCAACATAGCAAAAAAATTTATTCAGGGAATAGTAATGTTTGCAAACCTCAGAATGTATAAGCTATACCAAAGTTCCAGTAACAGGTGATAGTGCCCTCTTGCCTGGCAAATTGACTGGGGTAAGAATAGAATTGCTTTTGAGAAGCACCATGGAACAGACAGGAGACCATAGAAGAGATGACATAATAGTCAATCTGGTCTACTTCCCATGTCAATAAAAAACACTATTCAAGCATAAGATATTGGATCAGAATTAGGCCATATGGCCAATCAAGTCAGTTCCACCAGTTGTTCATGGCTGATCCATGTCCCTCTCAATCCCATTCTCCTGCTTACTCCCCTTTGCCTTTCACACACTGACACAACAAGAATCTATCAACCTCTCCCTTAAATACACTCAATGACCAGGCGTCCACAGCTGCCTGTGGCATTGAATTCCACTGATTCACCACCGTCTGGCTAAAGAAACTCCTCCTCATCTCTGTTCTAAATGCTTGTAATCTATTCTGAGATTGAACACTCTATTGAGTTGGAGATGCAGTAGTTTAGCTCTTTTTCCTACACACTGAAATTCTGGAGAATCAAGGAAAATGTCACAAGTGTTTAATAATGAAAAAGAATGTTAAAAATTACCTTTGTTGTGCAGGGTAGCGGTTTGGTGAGTACATACTTGGGTCATTGTTAGAAGGTATCATGTTGGACTGACCTCCTGGAGGTCCCATACTTCCTTCAGGACCCATTCCATGTTCAGGCCTAGAACAAGAACACAGAGCTTGTTATCTACGGTATAATACCAAACTCATAATGTAGGATGCAGTAGCAACCTACAAAAAACTCGCTGATTTCCAAAGGAATTGTTCATGGAAAATCTTCTTAATAACCAATCTTATTTAATCTTCAGAAGATTCCCTCCTCCTATGGTGATCTTGTATGATTTCCTGTCATTCTAACTCGTTCTCTACCTTTCAGATGTACTGATAGCACATAATTTAGCACAAAGCGGATGAGCTTAGAGCCTGAATCAGTACTAGGAGCTATGATGTTGTGGCCTTTACAGAGACTCGGATGGCTCAAGGACAGGAATGGTTACTTAGAGTGCCAGGCTATAGATGTTTCAGAAAGGACAAGAAGAGAGGCAAAAAAGGTGGGGCATGGCACTGCTGATCAGAGATAGTGTCACGGCTGCAGAAAAGGAGGAAGTCGTGGAAGGATTGTCTACTGAGTTTCTGTGGGTGGAAGCTGGAAACAGGAGGGGGTCAATAACTCTACTGGGTTCTTTTTTATGGACCTCCCAAAAGCAACAAGGACATCGAGGAGCAGATAGGGAGACACGATTCTGGAAAGGTGTAATAATAACAGGGTTGTTGTGGTGGGAGATTTTAATTTCCCAAATATTGACTGAATTCTTCCTGAAGCAAGGGCTTTAGATGGGGTGGAGTTTGTTAGGTGTGTTCAAGAAGGTTTCCTGACACAGTATGTAGATAAGCCTACAAGAGGTGAGACTGTACTTGATCTGGTATTGGGAAATGAACCTGGTCAGGTAGGTCTCTCAGTGGGAGAGCATTTTGGAGATTGTGATCATAATTCTATCTCCGTTACCATAGCATTTGAGAGGGTTAGGAACAGACAAGTTAGGAAAGTGTTTAATTGGAGTAAGGGGAAATATGAAGCTATCAGGCAGGAACATGGAAGCAAAAATTGGGAACAGATGTTCTCAGGGAAATGGACAGCAGAAATGTGGCAAATGTTCAGGGGATATTTGTGTGACATTCTGCATAGCTACATTCCAATGAAACAGGGAAAGGATGGTAGGGTACAGGAACCGAGGTGCACAAAGGCTGTTGAAAATCAAGTCAAGAAGAAAAGCTTACAAAAGATTAAAAAAAAACTACATAATGATAGATATCTAGAAACTTATAAAGCTAGCAGGATGAAAGAAAACCCCAAGGCATTCTACAAGTATGTGAAGAGCAAGATAGGACCTGAGAGAATAGGACCAATCAAGTGTGATAGTGGAAAAGTGTGTATGGAACCGGAGGAGATAGTGGAGGTACTTAATGAATACTTTGCTTCAGTATTCACTACGGAAAAGGATCTTGGCAATTGTAGGGCTGACTTGCAGCGGACTGAAAAGCTTGAGCACGTAGATATTAAGGAAGAGGATGTGCTGGAGCTTTTGGAAAGCATCAAGTTGGATAAGTCTTTGGGACTGGACGAGATGTACCCCAGGCTACAGTGGGAAGCGAGGGAGGAGATTGCTGAGCCTCTGGCAATGATCTTTGCATCATCAATGAGGACGGGAGAGGTTCCAGAGGATTGGAGGGTTGCAGATGTTATTACCTTATTCAAGAAAGGGAGTAGATATAGCCCAGGAAATTATACCAGTGAGTTTTACTTCAGTAGTTGTTAAGTTGATGGAGAAGATCCTGAGAGGAAGGACTTATGAACAGGCACACCTCGATGAGAATCACATTCCCATTTGAATATGTCCACACATGGCCTCCTCAACTGCCATGATGAGGCCAAACTCAGGTTGGAGAAGCAACACCTCATATACCGTCAGGGTAGTCTCCAGCTCCTTGGTATGAACATCGAATTCTCCAACTTCTGGTAATTCCCTCCCTCTCCCTTCCACCATCCCACTTTCACTCTGCCTCCTCTTCTAGCAGCCTATCACCTCTCTCATGATTCTGCCTTCTTTACTACCCTTAGTGCTTTCCCCTTACATTCCTTCTTCACCTCTCCTGCCTATCTCCTTCACCTCCGCCACCCCTTAATCTTTCCTGATTGGTTTTTCACCTGGCACCTTCCACCCTCCCCCCACCTTCTTTATAGGGCCCCTGCCCCCTCCTTCTTCAGTCCTGACAAAGGGTCTCAGCCTGAAACGTTGACTGCTCATTTCAACGGATGCTGCCTGACCTGAGTTCATCCAGCTTTTGTATGTGAGGATTTATGAACATTTGGAAAGGCATAATATGATTAAGAATTGTCAGCATGACTTTGTCAAAGGCAGGTTGTGCCTTTTTTTGAGAATGTGACTAAACACCTTGATGAAGGTAGAGCTGTAGATGTAGTGTGTATGGATTTCAGCAAGGCATTTGATAAGGTACCCCATGTAAGGCTTGTTGAGAAAGTAAGGAGGCATGGGATCCAAGGGGATCTTGCTTTATGGATCCAGAATTGACTTGCCCATTGAAGGCAAAGAGTTGTTGTAGATGGGCCATATTCTGCATGGAGGTCGGTGACCAGTGGTGTGCCTCAGGAATCTGTTCTGGGACCCCTACTCTTCATGATTTTTGTAAATGACCTGGATGAGGAAGTGGAGGGATGGGTTAGTAAATCTGCTGATGACACAAAGGTTGGGGTGTTGTGGATAGTGTGGAGGGCTGTCAGAGGTTACATTGATAGAATGCAAAACTGGTCTGAGGAGTGGCAGATGGAGTTCAACCCAGATAAGTGTGAGGTGGTTCATTTTGGTTGGTCAAATATGATGGCAGAATATAGTATTAATGGTAAGACTCTTGGCAGTATGGAGTAACAGAGGGATCATGACGTCCAAGTCAATAGGACACTCAAAGCTGCTGTGTGGGTTGACTCTGTGCATTGGCCTTCATCAACTGAGTTTAAGATCCGAGAGGTAATGTTACAGCTTTATCAAGCCCTGGTCAGACCCCATTTGGAGTACAGCGCTCATTTCTGGTCACCCCACTACAGGAAGGATGTGGAAATTATAGAAAGCGTGCAGAGCAGATTTACAAAGATGTTGCCTGGATTGCAGAACTTGAGAATAGGTTGAGTGAATTTGGCCTTTTTTCCTTGGAGCGACGGAGGATGAGAGGTGACCTGATAGAGGTGTATTAAGATGATTAGAGGCATTGATCATGTGGATAGTCAGAGGCTTCTTCCCAGGGCTGAAATGGCTAACACAAGAGGGCACAATTTTAAGGTGCTTGGAAGCAGGTACAGAGGAGATGTCAGGGGTAAGTTTTTTACGCAGAGAGTGGTGAGTGCGTGGAATGGGCTGCTGGCAACAGTGGTGGAGGCGGCTAAGATAGGGCCTTTTAAGAGACTCCTGGAGAGGTTCGCGGTGCTTAGAAAAATAGAGGACTATGGGCAACCCTAGGTAATTTCAGAAATAAGTACATGTTCGGCATGGCATCATGGGTCAAAGGGCCTGTATTGTGCTGTAGGTTTTCTACATTTCTATAATTTCTCAACTGCAGTAATGTGCATGGAACTTTGCACTTTTTCCATACAAACTCTTCAAAGGCTCTCTATTCTCCATTCTCCCTGACTCTTCTCTTAATTATGAATACATATTGCCAAATTTAGGAGCCCATCCAATGAAATCACTGAAAAGCTCTATTTACAATAGACATAAGATGTGAATAATAATACTGTCACCCAAAACAAAATTACTTAAATTTTATCTTTAAGAATTTTAAATTAATTTATACTTAGAAACACCAGATGAACTACTCTCTAGGGTTCTGAAAGAGGTAGCGGTAGAGATTGTGGAGGCATTAATGATTTTTTTAAAAATCACTGGACTCTGGCATGGTGCCAGAGAACTGGAAAATTGCAAATGTGATTCCACTGTTTAAAGGAGGAAGGCAGCAGAAAGGAGATTATAGACCAGTTAGCCTGACCTCACTGGTTGGGAAGATGTTGAGTCAATGGTTAAGGATGAGGCCAAGCAGTATTTGGTGACACAGGACAAGTTAGGACAAAGTCCGCATGGTTTCCTTCAGGGAAAACCTTGCCTGACAAATCTTTTGGAATTTTTTGGGGAGATTACAAGTAGGGTAGATAAAGGAGATGTAGTGGATGTTGTATATTTGGATTTTCAGAAGGCCTTTAACAAGGTGCCACACGAGGCTGCTTACCAAGTAGACAGCCCATGGTATTACAGAAAGTTATTGGCACTGGCTGATTGGTAGGAGGCAGTGAGTGGGATTAAAGGACCCTTTTCTGATTTGCTGCCAGAGACTCGTGGTGTTCTGCAAGGTTTGGTGTTGGGACCACTTCTTTTTATGCTATATATAAATGATTTAGATGATGGAATAGATGGCTTTGTTATCAAGTATGCAGATGATACGAAGATTGGTGGAAGGGCAGGTACTGTTCAGGAAACAGGGAGGCTGCAGAAGGACAGAGACAGATTAGGAGAATGAGCAAGAAAATGGCAAATGAAATACAATGTTGGAAAATGCATGGTCATACACTTTGGTAGTAGAAATAAATGTGGAGATTATTTTCTAAACAGGAAGAAAATTCCAAAAAGCCAGAGATGCAAATGGACTTGGAAGTCCTTGTGCAGAACACCTTAAAGGTTAACTTGCAGGTTGAGTTGGTGATGAGGAAGGCAAATGTAATATTAGCATTCATTTCAAGAGGTCCAGAATACAAGAGCAGGGAGGCGATGCTAAAGTTTTATAAGGCACTGGTGTGGCCTCACCTTGAGTACTGTGAACAGTTTTGGGCTCATCTAATAAAAAATGTGGTGGTATTGGAGAGGGTTCAGAGGAAGTTCACAAGGATGATTCCAGGAATGAAAAATCATCATATGCAGAACATTTGATGGGTCTGGGTCTGTACTCACTGAAATTCAGAAGGATGAGGGAGGAATCTCACTGAAACCTTCGAAAATTCAAAGGCCTAGACAGTGTAGATATGGAAAGGATGTTTCCCATGGTGGGGGAGTCTAGGACAAGGGGCCACAGCCTAAGGATACAGGGGATTCCATTTAAAACAGAGATGTGGAGAAATTTCTTAAGCCAGAGGGGGGTGAATTTGTGGAATTTATTACCACAGGCAGCTGTGGAGGCCAGGTCATTGGGTGTATTTAAGGCAGATCTTGATAGGTTCTTGAATGGATATGGCATCGAAGGTTACCTGAAAAGGTTGCAGGGATTGGGGCTGAGGAGGGGGGACAAGGATCAGCCGTGATTGAATGGGATAGCAGACTTGATGGGCCAAATGGCCTAATTCTGCTCCTTTGTCTTATGGTCTTACAAGAAATAGGAACCAAAGTAGATAATTTGGCCCCTTGTGCATGCTGCATCATGATGGACCTTTCACCTCTGCTTCACTTTCCAGAATTAACCCTATTTCCCTTGATCCTTTAAAATTTCTATCATGTTTGAGAAAAGAATTTTCAGATTCACCACCCACTGATCAACCACAATATGAGACAGTGGCAACTGCTTTTGGACATTTCAGTCAGGGGAAACACCAAGCCTATATCCAGCCTGATGAGCTCCATATGATTTTTAAAAAAACATTTCAATGGGAAGGAAGATGAAAACAGTTTAGAAGTCTGCTTAATGTTTCCTCTTATTGCAAAACAACTGTGAAATATTGAAAAAATACCATGTAATGAATCAATCTGCTGAGTGTTTGCTGTACTACTTCATCACAAAAAACATCCTTCTGCAGATTTATTTACTTATTGAGATACAGCACAGAATAAGCCCTTCAAGCCACACCGCCCCGCAATCCCGATTTAATCTTAGCCTAATATTCCAATATTCCAGATGTGATCACAGTGGGCCCAATGTAGTTAAACAAGACAGTTTTGCTCTTAAATTCAAATCCTCTTGAAGTAATTGCGAACAGACTGTCTGCCTTCCTAACTGGTTCACTCTCAGTGATTTATGTAGATGGAAGTCTGGGACTATTTCAACATCAACATCATTTCATTTCTCACCACTTAAAGTCAAATTAAAATGTTCTATGTTTTCATGTGAAAACATGAAAGACTTCACACTTTATATTCCATTTGCCACATACTCCTTCAAGCACTTAACTGGCCATTATCCATCGGCGTCTTTACATTTTCCCGCTGCTCACACTACCATCTAGCAGCAAATCTGAAGATATTACACAAAAAGTGAAAAACAAAATCCCAAAATAAAAACAGAACATAATGTAATACTCATTAGGTCAAGCAGCAACTACGGGGAGAGAAAAAGTGAATCTTTCAGATGAGTAACTTTTTTATGAGAATATTAAACATTAACTGTTTCTTCCTTCTCAGGCACTGCCGGACTTGCTGAGT
Organism: Hypanus sabinus; assembly: GCF_030144855.1. Classification (NCBI taxonomy): domain Eukaryota; kingdom Metazoa; phylum Chordata; class Chondrichthyes; order Myliobatiformes; family Dasyatidae; genus Hypanus; species Hypanus sabinus. The sequence continues at coordinate 63,239,124 of NC_082717.1, read as the reverse complement.
ATTTCCAGCATTTCCTGTTTATATTTTTCAATATATTACACTTGTGGCCTCCTTCAAGTCATTGACAGAGACAACGAATGACTGGGGCCCCAGCACAGAATCCTGTAGCACTACAGTATTCACAGCTTTCCAACATAAACATTTACAATTTATTCTTAACATTCCTGAATATCCCCCAGACCATGTTCATTATCATTTTGTGTGCGGCCTTCGCATTATTGCCCATTTGTTGTATATATCAGCTTCTTGAACTGCTGCATTCCTTCTGAAATTATGTCCCTTGAACTGTTGGAAATAACCTGCCATGAGTTCATCATCCAAGTCAGGATAGATGTAAGGGAGTTAGAATCAGACAGACTAGGTAAACCACGGCAGTGCAATGTTTAGATCACATACAAAGTAGCCACATTGCATCCACTCATGAGTGCCAAGTAAGATGGCTGTCTGGTCCTGGACGATGTTGGTCATCTTCAGTGCTTTGAAATAGCTCTCGTCCAGTAAGTGGATGGTATGACATTGCACTCCTGATTTCTGCCTGCAGGCTATTTGCCACAGTATAGCCAGCCTCTGACCCTTCCTTTTGGATGATTAGTTTCAATTTCTTGTCAAGTCAGCCCAGTATATTTATGGCAGGAGTCTTTGCAATAGCAACTCATGGTTGGGTACGTGGAGTTGCCAAAGCCTTTACTTCATCACAAGGTCAAATCCTGATTCTGATGAAGACTCTCCACCTGATTGCATTCAAGAACCTCATTCTTGTTGGTAAAAAGCTGCATGCTTGATTAAAGTTACCAAATGCTTTTCCTAAGTATTCACTTGCACCACCTGTGGTGAATTGTAGTGTGTATTTATCACCTCTCAATGCTGCATTTTGCATTGACAAAATGAACACAGTGAATGATGCATTGAAGCACCTTCACTTCCAAGTTCCCATCAGACACCATACTGGCTTGATGTCTACTGTGAACCCTTCATCATGAGTAGCTGTAAATAACGCAATTCCTTCAACTTGCAGCAATTGGCAATTCAAGTAACATTACCTTCAGGTAGGGTAGACAATAAAAGTTTGTCAGGACATCTGCATTCTGAGATCAAATTAAAAATAAGTATTAGCAGAATTTCTAATGCTGCTACAAGGAACAAAAACAAAAATGATTTGTTCTATACTCAACTTGAAAACTAAAATAATGATTTTTTAAAGCTCCATGATAATGTATTTACCTCCTGTCATAGCCGGATCCATAAGCATACTGTTGCCGCTGACCCATATTCAAGTTGCCCATTCCTCCTGATGGAGTACGGTTATACAGATCCTGCATCCCACTGTTAGGCATGACTCCAGGAGGCATAAAAGGATCATTACTTCCAGGCACTATGGTGGAATAAGTCAAGTTACTTAAAAAATACAGAGTACCAAGTACAAAATTAAAGGAGTACTGAAAAGGAAAGGTATAGAACCCTCTTGCAAATTTCTCTCTGCATATCGCAAGGTCTAAGCTTGAAATGGATAAAAATATATTTTGAAACTACAGTGATGTGATTACTACAAAAGACTTAATTAGTCAAATACTACTTCATCAGCTATCCTAGGAAAAAGTAATCACGGGTTTCAATTCAGAGAAGTGTAAAATATTCAATCACTGACGCAGTATCATGAGGTACATCACAGCACCTTCTCAAAAAGTGCAAGACACAGAACAACAGATGCACTGATAGAAATGTTCCTGGTCAAGAACTGGCTGCAATTATAAACAGCTCACATTTATAAAGTCCCTATATTGTCTCTTATTCCCTTACTGAAGTTAGAAAGTAGATGAGTTTTAAAAAAGATTTTCAAATGTAATATTTTAAAGCTGCTTCAAAATCTAGATTTCATTTTATCTGAGAAACATGGAAGGGGTGTGCAATCAGTTATTTTGGGAAACTGGCTATACAGGGTCCAGAACCACAGTGGTTATGTCATTGAACTAGCAATCCAGAACCTGGACTTAAGAAATATAAAATCCATCATGACAGTAAAACAATTTTAATTGTTCCAAATATATTTATTTAACTAACAAGTCACTAAGCAAGTCAAGTGCATTAAAACTGCCTGTTCATACAGGTTGAAGATGGTGCTAGGTATGATAGACTTCTATTTCTAATTGAGGGTGATAACTGACTATGTTGATCATACTAAGTGAATGTACAGATCACTTGAAACATGATAGCCATCTACATCTTTACACATATGTATACTCGTAGACATATTTCTATATTCTTACAGGCACAAAACTCAATGATAAATACATGTGTTTTCTAGAATGCAATGCTATAGTGTTAAAGACTGATTAAGGGAAATGATGCACAGACGGCTATTAGAAAATATTAGATGTTAGATGAATTATGTTCAAGTTTTACACATTTCAGTTAAATTATACCTTTGCCAGTAAAGCATTTTATCAAGAAATTCAAGGAACTGAATGCACAGTTGATCTAGATTCTGATGGGATGGGCTTTAGAAGTCTTAAAGATTTAAGTGCAGATATAGACACAGAAGGGATAAACAGAGGGACAAAATCAGATGATTATGTTAAACTCTCAGGTAGTTTACCTGAGCACAGGAAAAGGAAATCTGAATATAAATAATGACTAATGGACTTTACTTAAACTCATGCTTTTAAAGCACAGCATTAAAAAGGTGTGAATGAAGCCATTGGAACATATTTAGCTCATAAAGAAGAGGTCAACAGTTGCCTTTAAGAAGAAGAAAATGGATATCTTCACAAATAAGTATTCACCTTTCGTCCTTACTGAAATTTCTGGACATGCTTAGACTTGGTATATTAAACAATAAGATCAAGTAAAACAAAATTACCAATTGTCCACTAATCACAACAGATTTTGCATACAGATACTCCAGCATTGTCCAGATTACTCTGCATTAATAAAGGTAGATGCAACTTGAATGTGACCAGCCATTGATTGTAAGCACTGAATTAAACATAAAGCAATGCCCAGCTTGTGGATGCCTGTCTGAATGTAAGGGTGAATTATCTAGTGATACTGGCTTTAATGATAAGAAACTGCAAACCATAAATAGGAAGATCCCACAATTGATTCTTTACCTAGAAGATGGCTGGGCAGTGAAAAGCTACAATTGGACACTGGACAAAAGAGGGGAAAAATTTACTTGGAATTCACTGATAATCATCCAGTGTGCTGAGATGAGCAAGTGCATGACTGGATTTGTTTATGATCCCCTGACATATACATAAATAGAATAGCAAATTTTGGCACAAGGTGCTTTAAGTGAAAGTGGAACATCTATAATGGATGGTCACATTATTGCGTGGCATTAGTGCCTATTTCACCATCTGTCAGCACACAAAATAAAACAAAAATCAGTAGTAACTTCTTCAGATCAAAACATTTGAGAGGAGCAGATGGTAAGGGCAATTCTCTGAAGACAACCCCCATGCTGGTATAGAATGATTGCTTCATAAAGCTAGGTAACAGCTTTTAAAATTAAGTAGCAGAGTTTAAATGCTTACATTTTAACAGGAATTTCCAAATAAGATAACTCATCTTAGCTTTTGATGCTCAATTCTGAAGGGATTTACTGTAGCTGCTCAAATAGATTCCATATGCATGAGTAGGTTTATAAATATCTAAATACATTCATGGCTTTCAACTGGGCAGAATGAGTATGTATATTTCTGGTATGTCACAAGATTTCCCTGATCAAAATGCATTCAATTCAATTGGTTATATTTAGGTTATTAACTTCCATCCTCAGCCTTTCTGCATATTCTTGGTAATAACTATCATTCTTCCTCAGTGCTATTTTCCCATCTTAATTGGAATTTTAAAGTTGGAAATTAAAAGAAGTATTTTCTACCTTTCCTCATACCACCAAAGGGATCCTTATTGGGTTCATATGACATTCGACTCATCATTTCAGGCATATTCATGCCTGGTTGATATGGTGTATTCGGTGTCATGGAGCCCCATTTCTGAAATGCTGGGTCACTAACATCCGAGAAGGGATCCTGTACGCTGATTGCATTATTCCTGTTCAGGTTAAAAATAGAGACACTGATGCTCATAAACTGATAGAGATCAATAAATTCAAAAGAAAACAAAATAAATTAGAATAGAAGCGGTTTCTATGGTCAATATTTTATTATCACATAAAGTTCTAATTATACTCTATTTAGAATATGGGGCAGCCCACCTCATGAAGCATACAATGAACTTTGATGAGGTGGAGCAGAGTTTTACCAGATTGTGCCTGGAGCCAATGGGGTTACGTTATGAAGAGATGTTTCTTAGATTAAACTTCAGTGTGGAAGATGGAGAGACAATATACTTCGTTTTTAAAATGGTCAAGGATGGTTATAGTTTATTGACGAGAAACCAACTACTTCCTTTTTTGGGAGGTTTCAGAACAAATAGGTATGACTTTAAAATTGCAGGAAGGTTGTCATGAACAATATAGTTAATGCTTCTTTGTACAGAGATTAGCGGAAGTCTGGAGTTATGTACTCTGAAGTCACTGAGGTCAACTGAACATCTCTAAACAGTTAAGAGTTTTGTTATGCAAAAGTATTAAAGATTATGAACTCAGGCAGGTAAATGTACAAATCCTCCAAGATCTAACTGAATGTGAAACAAATTCAAGGCTGTATGACTAACTCCTGTTCTTATTTTTCCTATTTCTAATTGTCAATGAAAAAACAGTCTACCACTTTAGAATATTGTATTCCTTTTTCTACTGGGGGCTCCCAAAAGTGAACTAGAGGCACAGTACTTGCTGTTCAAGTTTGATTTAATCATTTCAGCTGTTTTTGCCATTTACATTATAGTCGCCAGCAGAAACATCATGCGGCTAAAGCACTTTGCTTGCAATAGGCAAGCAACAATGACTGCAGTGCAAAAACTGCAGATAATTCATTGTGCAACAGTTCCGAATGAGAGCAACAAGTTCAGCCTTCAGACTACTCTATCCTTTCAGCTGACTGAATACATACAAACAGCATTCAGAAAAGATAACAGAAAAAAATAATTGCAACATGTTGCATTGTTGCCAGCGATCCATAGAACTTCTGCATTATTGTTGTAACAGGGAAGGGCATGTATTGACCTGACCTGACATTCAGCCTAATGCCACTTTAAACTCGTTAGAATCAGTTAACAATGCCCCAAGGAATTGTAAAATTGTTATGACAGTTTTGCTTTTAGATAGCGACAGACTGCTGTGAGCTTAATTCACTTGCGTTTATAAAGGAATCCAATGATCCCAAACAATACTGGGGTCACAGATAATTAAACTCCAACAGTAATGCTCAAATTAGTCTGTGAGATGACACACATTACAAATCATGATGATCTAATTTCAAAGGGAGCTGCCCGTGGATGTTAATTGGGCATGACATGCTTAAGTATGTCCTGGGCCACCACTCATCATTATTTTAAGGACTTCTTTCCCCTAAATAAAAAGCTCGTACATTATAATTTGCTTTGATTTTATGCATGTGCAATATCTGCCAAACTGTCTTGCAGCCAATGGTAGAGTGGGAATATTAACTCTTAAAATTCAACTTACTGAATAAGCTTTACGCACAAAAGCCTGATGCCCTATTTTATTTTTTGGTGTATAAATAGTTCTTCAGTGGAACCTTCATGATCTTATTTTTCTATATTCTAATGTTTAATCTTACATAATTTAGGAACTATTGCATTAAGACACATTAAATGTTTGGCTTAGAAGGTTTTGTTCATTAATAACTCAATTCATATTTTTAATATTACTGTGTGATAAGATGGCACTGTAAGCTATTATAAATGAGCACCCAATAAATTTCAATGAAAAACTGACAAGTAGTACTGGCAGAAAAATAATTTGTTTAACCTAAATGTTTTTTTCTATTCTCTCCCCCTTCTATTTGAACTCCATTCTTTTCAAACTAACACAACGACAAAAATAAATCTCAGCGTCTCTCTTCTTTTAGTGATAATTTGAAATTAACAATCCTTTATCACTGAATTACCAAATGGGATTGTGAATCTATAGAAAACAAAACAGAATATTTAGCACCTTTTGTTAGTACAGCTAGCCAATAGGCCTCACTATCCCTTTCTCCGTTTACTACCAGTTCATATTTGAAAAATATTACTGACTGCTTCCAGTACCCTTACAGGCTATGCAATACTGATTATAATAACTTACAACAATTTGAAGGAATAATCATTCTTTACAGAAAGCTCCTCTTAGTTTGAACCAAGACTCCTTTTTAGCCATTTCTGCTCCAATGAACAGAGTCATTTATATCTCCAGCCTAACTATATCTGTCAATCCTGGTGCCACCCCTGTGAATCTAAGCTGCAAGTTCCTGTTCTAACAATGATTATTAAATAATTGCTTGCTTACTTTCAGTAAAATTTACTTCAGGCAAGATAACGATCTTAATGGCATTAACAGCAAAAGTCAGTGATGGGGTCTGTCAGCACAGTGCTTATACCAACCTTTCTATCTTGACAACAGTAATTCATTTCTCAAAAAGCAGTAACAATTCAAAGACAAATTACTATATCAATACCTGTTCCCTTGCATGGGTGTCATTTGTCCATGGGGGGTTGATACAGGAGTTGGTGGCTTCAAATCCCCACTTTCTGCCATAGAGCTGCTTGTGGACTGAGGTGTCTGTGGTCCTTGTAGAGAACCTGAACCTGCTTTAAAATGAAAGATTGTTTTTCTTATATTATGTATTATATATTAGTTTATCAATTGGTTTGTATGGTGATTTACTTCAATCAAGCAATTCCTGTGAAGATTCTTCAAATAACTCTAGTGTCTCATTACTGAAAATGTTCACAGTACAGATAACATAATAAAAGACTAAATTCCCTACCAAATTTAAAAACAGGAAATGATTTAGATAAAAAGTGTATCAGGTAAATACTGTGGAGAGAGAAAAACACAGCTACTGTTTCAAGTCGATTACCTTTCTTTAACTAATTTTCTCTCACCAATGATCCTAGCAGGCTAATGGCTGAACAACTGTCAGGATCAGTCTAGCACTTTTGGCTGCAAGAAACATAACTCCATATTGAGTTGTAGACAACAAACACAACTCATTTCAATCATCTCTTTTACTGGCCAGCCACAACAGTTGCTGCAAGCTTAGTGGGTTATTATCCATTCTGAAAGTGGTTTTGCTGGCTTCCATACATCCATAGGAAATGGTGGCCAACAGAGGAAAACAAAATCTAAAAATCTGCACCATAGCAGACAGCAGAGCTTCATGGGCTGCGTTCCCCCCAAAGTCAACTAATGGTGCAAGCACTAGATTCTGTCAGTTAGCAGCAAAAGTCCTTGCACGTTTCACTGACTTGTTGGGGGGGGGGGGGGGGGAGACAGTCCATAAAGCTCTATTGACCACTATAGTGTACATTTTTAAATGATTTTTCCTGTAAGCCACCATGTCTTATAGATGTACTGTAGCTAGTAATGGCCATCATGTGGCCTAACATAGTAACAGCTTACACAAAATTCAATATTTAACTGACATTTTAAACAGTGCAAAGTAAAACTTGGAGCTTAAACATTAGATCAAGGAAGAAGCAGAAATAACATTAACAAACATTTATAAGTATGTTTAAAACTCATTTATATTTATAATATTTCTGTGTGGCAATAACAACACACAAGTTAGGACCAGACTGGTTATTAAGCAGTATTAATGGCAAAGTATACTATTATAAACTCCCTCAGTCATGCTGCAAAATTTAATATTTTTTCCCCTTTATATTACACCTTTGTTAATTTTTATACCACTGCAAATAGTACTTCTGTGGAAAAACAGGGTGCTATTGACAGGAACTTCCAGATGTCTGTATTTACCTCTGCCATATGTATACCAAAGCTGTCATATTCATGGTGTAGTAACAGTGAATGCTAAATATCCAGCCCTTTGTGAAGTCAACTAGTCCTGTGGCAGGCTAACAAGCGATTATTAAGATCAGGGACAATTGTCTTATTGGATAGGCACTTTTAAATCCACAGAAAGAGAACTGTTAGAATTAGGTGATCACCTCACAATTTGACCATGTCTTTATATTTTTATGGTGGGGTGATAGGTTGTGAAGTAAATTAGGGCAAGTCATGACAAATATTTAAGAAAAACATTAGCTTTGAACTGGATATTGACTTATCAACTGTACAAAATGAAGCTAGCAACATATTATGAAGGATGATTGATAAGTTCATGGCCTACAGTAAAAGGAGATGAGTTATACAGTTCTTGTTATATGTACATGTAGTTCAACTCTGAGTGATTATGCAGAAAGTTTGAAGTCAATAACTCATCTCCTTCTACCGTGGGTCACGAAATTATCAATCACTTATCTGTGGACACTTTCTGAAGGTCCAAGATCCGTATGCTCCACAACTGCTGGACTAAATGTGAAAATGTAGAAGGGGACTGCTTTGAAAGATAAATGTGCTAGGTTTTCTAAAATTGACTCCTTCTACCTTAGGACACAAACTTATCAATCACCCCTCGTATTTATTATTTCCATTGTTTCCTCATAAAATGTACACATTTTACTGACAGTACTAAAGAATGCAAAAAGAGACATTAAAAGCATAAAGTCAAAACAACTTTCAGTTTAATAATAAGAATTATGAGTGGTATACGCCACAGCAAATTTCAACTAAACAGCTTTAGAAAAGTAAGCAAGCACATTATGAAACAAATACATCATGGAAAGGAAATGTTTTTCTGTGGAAGTCCCTGCACAGATCCCATCTGTGTTATATGGGATACAACAAATATGTTAGGATGCACATCAGGTTACAAGTATTGGCATCTGCATTGAGATACATCATGACCGTTGCTTCGACATGTCGACATGTGTGCACTTCACTTTTAGCTTATGATTATAGAATGCAAGAGAACCCCAAGAAAAACGGAACAGTTAAAAGTTTAATCCAAGAACTGTAACTTAGATTCATGGGTAATAATTATAAAATAGTTTCTTCCAAAATAATCCAAAAAAAAGTACTGATCTGGGATTGATTAAATTCATAAGGCTTAATTTATTACAGTTACAGTAGAAAAAGTTGGAAATAATCTCCTTAGTTAGTTAGGGCTGCGGCAGTTTATTAGCAGCTTCTATTCATCCCTACAAATACCACATGGCATGCCAATATTTTCTTCTTCAGAACATGTGAAATCAGAACATTAAACCCTTGCTAATAAAGAGCTGGCAAACTGCAAGGATTTCCCTACCTCTTGCCAGAAGCTGCAATTTATTCTCCAAAGTAAACAATAAAAGGTTACTGGAGGTTAAGTATGCACACATACTTAAGACTACACTGCCAGCTATCATGCTGGGAAGACAATTTACTCAGTATGAACTCACTGCCTTACTTTTAGGGGCAGGATGTTGTGGGTCCGGCAGTTAATCTGCACTGATCAGAGGTCACTTGGAGGTAATTTCTGTTTATATTCAAGACCATTCCATCTAATTTATCTTGCCTCAAATATTTTCTTATCTCAACATCTGACATTTCAATGACCACTTGTCAGCAAACACTCAGCAGTATTTGGGAAACTTGCTGACAATGACAAACACGGTTTGTTAAAATTCATGTTGCCAGGCAGAAAGAGAAACCAAGAAAAAAATAGGAATTATCCCTGATTGATCATCACTTAGACAGTTTAAACATGATATTAACAGCTTATAAGTTTGTGCATGAGGTAGGCCAACAGGACATGCAATGAGAAAGCTCCTAAGATGCTTTTTAGTAGCAAAAACACACTGGGGGGGGGGGCAGTTTAATGAATTCCAAGGTGAAAATGATATGTAAAAAACACAGATATTCAAATGAGGGTCTTTCATGTAAAACTGAGAAAGGAAAGAAGTAAGCATAGCAACAGTAGTTCATATGAGATAGTGCAACAGTCAGAATTTTAAGCAAATTAAGAACATAAGGGGGTTGAATAAAATAAGAGCAGAAATAGTTATGAAGACATGTTTGTAGTAAAACAGGGATTGAGGCCATTTTAGCTCAAGCCTGTGCTGTACTCAATGAAATCATTGCTGATCTTACACTCAACTGCAAATACTTCTATGTTCTTTGGTGTACTATTTAACAGAAAGCTATTAATCTTAGATTTAATATTAATGATGGCTTTGTGGAAACTTAGTATAATGAAAGTTAATTCCAAGTTGCCTGCACATTGTGAATCATTCTTGAAAGACAGGGACCTGATTTTAAAAGTTACCATTTGGAGCTGCGAAGCAGTATTCTGCTGTGTGGTTATTTGCATCAACATATCATGGACTTGTAATTCAGTTCTTCCAATTGTTGTTATCTTCACTGTCACTAACTCTGAAAACCAATTAAGAAGCAGCGAGAAGCATCTCTGCCACTTCCTACCCTACCAGATGGTCTCTACTTATGGTGCCCTTGACCCTGCTGCTATGGAGTAGTCCCTTCCACATTCAAATCTCAAGTAAATCCTGAAAATTTCCACTAACTTCTCAGTATCTGCATCTTAAGAGAGCAATCTAGCCAGATTGCTATACCAGGACACCCATTCTGTAACTTTTTCAACTCTTGGACATTACCTCATTTCTGCTTTTTGCATGTTTTAAACCTATTCAATATACGCATACTTATTTATTTATTTTTAAAATTTTATTTATTTTTTTCTCTTCTATATCATGTATTGCGTTGAACTGCTACTGCTAAGTTAACAAATTTCTCGTCACATGCCGGTGATAATAAATCTGATTCTGATTTTTTTATATTGCAGTCTTCCTTGGTACTAACTGTAATATTGGGTGATCTGAAAATTTAGCTATAGCACTTCTAATTTATGATTCCAAATTTTTAAGGCAAATAAGTGGACCTTCTGCCTAATTTCCATGGAGATTGAGTTAAACTGAGCTGGTTGTGCATCATAAGTGAAGATTAGACATCTGCTAGTCATACAGCAACCAAAGATTAACAGAGGAAAGGTAAGTGTTTCTGTCCTGGTCCAGAGACTGGCAAACACTATGAGGTAGCTGAGTCCACAGTTAAAGAGGGCCTTCTTTTGGTTCAGGTTGTTGTGTCTGGGTGATAAGTGACGTGCTGGATGACCGAAAAGTTAAAAGTCTGTCCTGGGAGATGAGCATTATCCTAATTTAAAGATTACACTGAATTTCCAACAATGCTGCATTGCCCTTCTCCTGCTAGTGCCTCTTCATGATCTAATCTGAGGTTGCACATTCACCTTGCCATGTGAGATGCATAAATGGCTACAGAGGAAACTTTTCTCTGGAATGTGTGTTTTTGGTTGATGAAGGAAATATTAGTAGAAAGTGATGTGAGAAACAGGGCATCAAACTCTCACATCAAATTTTGTTGTGTATTATTTGTTTTCTATCTTTAAAAAAATCTAATTTCAAATGAGATGCCACTTCAAAATGCAGGGAATAAGAAACATTTTGTTCTATATATTTTTATCTGAGTGCACAGGAATTCCATGTGCTTTGATACGTGGCCAAATGCAACAGGTGTCAACTTAGTGTTCTTATTATAGAGAAACAAAGTACGCATTCATCATTTCCCTCATCTTCAAAAGGGGTAACTTAACATGAAGCCAGAATAGCCAAGCTCAATGCACCTGTAATTCAGCTCATAATAGAGCAACTTGCTTCCAATTGCTCCTCTTTGGAGACCATTACTTCTAGACTACAACTTTATCAAGGTCTTCAAATTAGCTGCTTCTATTAAAGCCACAAAACACACTCACTAAATCTTCACTAAAATGTAACTCAGCTTCTGGAAGTGTGAAAGTTCAAAGGAATATAGTTTTAAAATATTTAAATTGTGTATAAAATAGTTTCTTGTTTAAAACTCAGAAAGGAATACATATTTGCCCACAAGGTGGTATCATTGAAATGATAAGCAAAAGTTTCTTAAAAGACTCTTATCTTCTTAGTCAAAGAGCAAAATATTTTTGAGACAATAGTACAGATATAGTTCAGCTTAAGCAGAGCCCAGAGCTGTGTTTGTACTTACCAGGAGAAGGGGGTTGTATTTTAGGTTGCTTTTTGGATTCAGCAGAACTGAACATCTCAGGAGGGGGCTCCTCTCCACGTTCAATCTTACATTCAAAGGCAAACAGGTACTGAATATACTGCTTTTTGAGTGAGCTTGCTGCACTGCTTGATGTCCCTACGCTCAGAGCTGTTGCCAGTTCACGCCATTTTTTGTTTTTGTTCACCTGGGAAGAAAAAGTTAAAATGAGAACCTGTCTGATAATTATTTCAAAAGTATTTGAAATACAATATTTAGTTGTATTCTCGAATTCTCTGGCCATCTTTTTCCTCACTTTTGAAGATCCAAAGCATCTTCTAAAAGAAATTTCACTGATCATAAACAGAATGCATTGAGTTTGAAGTGAATTAGGAATAATTCACTTATACTTATAATAGAGGTCGAGAGGCATAATTAGAAATTTACAAAATTCACCTGCCAAAAATGTTGATGCAACTGAAAGAGAATGTTCCTGTTTGATTAATCTTGGGCAAATTAGTTTAAGCAAGTGGTTCGGTATTTTTTTGGTGTTGAGTTGGGATGGGGAAACATACAGAAACAGATTAGGTAGAGAGAAACAGGTTTAAAATGACAGAGTACTATATTTAACTATATTAAAAATGCTGCTTAATCATATGGCTCCAGATCTAATTAATGTTGGTCTACACATTTACAGGAAACGCTACAGAGAGATGAGAGTGATTGCCCTTGATATGAAGGTTGTTAATGGTACTGAGAAACAAGAAAGTAACTCTTCATTAGATGGCCTCATACCAAGCCAAATAAATATTACTGTGGTTGTTGGAGGCCAATCCCCATTACCCATTACTGCTGGGAAAGCTCTTGAGGAGTGCCTCAGGGTCTAAACAGCAGCTTCACAGTTGTCTCTCCCTTCACACGAATGGGGATATCGAGTCATACAGCTCAGAAGCAGGCTTTTTGCCCCATCCAGTCCACACCAATCATCACACACCCACTTATACTAAGTTCCATTTTATTCTCCTCATATTACCCTCAATACCCCTTAGATCTTGCCATTCTGTTTGGAATGTGGGAGGAAACTGGATCAGCCAGGCGAAATGCTTGTGATCACAGGTAGATGCTACAAATTAACACTCTGGTTGGAATCAAACCTGTTTTGCTGGAGCTCTGAGGCAGCAATTCAACCAGCCATGCCACCATAAGCTGTTGATGGTACAGCATTTAGCTGTATTCATAATATCTAACGCAATAAAGCAGACTAGACACACGTATAGCAAGATGAGAACAGGAAATGAAAATAAGGACCTCATCCACAAGCAAAAGTGAAACTTGCTGGTTTATCCATTATATTTTCAATCTTGGACTTTTAGGTAGCAAGCATCATTTATATCTCAAGTCCAAGCTGATGACAGACTCTGTTGAAAAGGAACTCAACTCACCTACAGCATTCTGGCACCCTGGGGAACATACCTGATCATAATCTTAACCAGACAAGCCACGTAAATGCAATAGCTACAAAATTACTTATCAGCAGACCATTTTGCCGGAAACATCTCATCTTCTCTCTCCTCATAGACTTAGCACTCTCTGCATGGTGCAAATTAGGAACTTGATAGAATCATTTCCAATTACTGCATGTCTGTAGCTCTAACAACATAATCAAAGGCAACACCACAGCTACTACAAGCAACATCTATATGAGGCATTACAAAAAAGTGCCTCATCCACCTCAATCTCAGTCTTCAACTTCATCCACCTCAAAGGTCTGGGGCAACAGGAACACATTGCCCGGACATTCTGCGCCAAGTCGCAAGCTATTCAGATTTGTATATATATTCATCAGAGCAAATAAGAAAAGCAATAGATGCTGTCCTAGCCAGTGAAGGCTACATCACAACTCTAAGCATACACCTGGCCAAACCTTCAAAGTAACATTTTGACTTCCTTCTGATTACTTTGAGCTGGGCTGTTCATCATATTGTGCCCAGTATCTCAGTTGTACAACCACCTGTGATTGCACTAATCATTTGACCCAGGTTGACTAGTCAAATGAAGCCAAACTCAAGTATATTACTCACACTGCCTCCTTATCTTCATTAAATTTTAATGTTGCTGGGTTGAAATTTAATCAACTTACACAACCTTGTCCACTAAAGATAGGTGACCACAGTCACAGTAACTTAAGTACTGTATGTCCTGTTCCACTGCAGTGTTTATTCAATTGAAGACCATCAGATTAAGCAATTAATCATTAAATTTCTTACCTGTGATCTTCATTCTCTAATGGGACATATGTTTCCCTTAATTTTTATACCATCTACCCTGCTATATGACAGACCATCAACTCTGATCCAATCATGTATCATGAACCCATACTAATTCACAGGTGAATAATCTTGGATTCAGGAATATGTGTGGTGGAACATGTAAAAGTGTAACTTCACCTCAGGGAAACTGTCAGTCTGCAACTAATACTGAGCCTGTCCTACTTGCTTGTAATTCAATTTCATAATTCTCAAACTGGGCTTCTGTTGTAGTGGTTCTTAATGTCATACAAAGTAATATATAGAACAAAATCTCCAGACTCCGAAGAGTTCAATAAAGAACTTTTACATAGTATTAAGTCACAGTAAACAGTGGATGATAATTGGCCTAGCACTTGGGGAGTAAAATACAAAAATAAAAGCTGAATATAATAATAGTTTCTATTTCAGTGATATTACAAGATGGCAGTGAAATCTTGCGTCATGCTCTGACGTGAATGCAGCGGTCAAGCGACCAGGCTGCAGACACAATAACGATCATTCTTACATGCAGAACATTTTATAAACTACAAGCTTCCTTGAAACATGTTTAATGATTCATCACAGACAGCATTGTTACTTTGTCAAAGTTAACAGAAAGACTTTTCTCTGCAAGATTAACTTTTACCAATACACACTGCAAAATGAATCTTTAGTTGCAGTAACATCCAAACATCAGACAAAATACGTCCAATAAATAATCCTGAACTGCACAATATATTTATCAGCACCTACCTGTGCCAGACCGCCAATTTCCTTGACACAAATGTAAAGTCGATAGAGATCTAATGGTTTTTTGCCCACAGCAGGCAAATTAGCCACTGGAGTTCCTCTCTCCTCCATGAAGGACAAATAACGGTCTACCCACATTTTACGCTCCTGCTCACTCCCAAGTTCGTATAGCTTGGTTATTTTCTCACCAGTTGTGGAAGAGTTTGATTTCTGGAATGAGCAGGCAGAACAAAGCAGAAATATGAATATTTTTAATTGCAAACAAAAGTGACAATCATTTAAAAACAGTCAAGGAATGAAGGCTACTAGTTCTGGCAGTCACCAAATAAACAGTTTATTGCTATGTTTCCATTCCAGTGCTTAGTGCTTTTATATTTCATCAATTTAACAATCAGGCCTTTAGGTCAATGATATAAGTCTGTGGCAGAAGCCAAACAAAAAAAATCCATGTACAATTTGGCCTTTTCAAAACAAAGTTTGATCACATTTTCAATCTACAGCCATTCATCATCCAGTAACACATTGTTTGTTACAAATATAACCAATTTTTTAACTTCAGATCACAACAGAAAATTTGCCAAATTGCTACTAATTTGGAGTTCTGAGTTGCTGGCTGTATGAAAGCAAATGCATTGTTGCATTTTTTGTCAGGTGTGCACTAAGGCCACCTAGTCAATAAAAAAACAAGTGTAACAAACTAATATGTGGATGTGACATACAATACTATTCGATAGGAAACTAACCCTTCACAGGTGTCATGTTTCTTCAACCTGTATCACTTCACTCAGGTCTATAAACAGTGAACAAATTGGTTCTTCTTGAGTTAATGGTTGAACTCAAGATTACAAATTTTCTGCCAATTATATGAGTCAACTGACAGCACTGAACAAAAAACACTATTTATTTGGGCTTCATTTTCACCTGAAAAACACACCAAACCTGGGCTGGAAACCTGCTATAGCATGTTCGCATAAGCTATGAAATGTCTCACAATAAGGGGAAAGCTGACTTTAGACAAAAAAAATCACATTAATTCTTCTTGTTTTTCTCGATGATGAAAACATGACTGTGTTGCATTCTAATGTTGTTTCACAACTAATAATTAATGATGAAAAAAATTCCATTAACATTTTAAAGCTGCATAAAGAAAGAATACATTTGATAATTCATGTTGCTGTCACCTGCTCAGAACATTCATCGAAAATGTGAGACAATAATGACCTTAACAACATTTTTACCATTTTTCCTGATTTAGAGAGGTGCACCATTAAAAAAAAATTATTACTATTTCCATCCAGAATTTCAGCTACAGATTGGATGCTGATACACTATATTTGGATATCACTATCAACGAACACAGAATATTTTACAACTTTTCAAATACCTAAAATTTAAAACATTGTTATAAAGATATAACATAATAGCATAATTATTATATTGAATAACATAATAGTCAACACAATTTCTATACTTCTTTAAAGAGAATAACTGCCATGATTCAGCATAAAAAATTCAAAATTTGTTAATGTAGTACTATGAGATTTGGACCTGAACTTAATGATATATTCTCTTCCACTCCTGAAACCACCAACTTCTCCAGGAATTCAACTTTACTTGCTGTACCTCATCAAGGGGTGCTCTATAAAGTGAGGCTCTATAGATGATGCTAAATGGAGAAGATCAGTCAGATATATAGAAAACACTGTAGGGAAGTCACCTCAGATTACCACATATTTTTCCAGAGGGCATCACCATGTACAGAATCCCTGCCTTGTCAAATGAATCATGCCTGATTGTGGTACCGATAATACTGGCAATGATTGGAATGATTTAGTGTCAGACTACAAAGTAGCTTTATTCAATGCCCCACTGGAGCTCCAAAAACTAATTACTATATTCTAGGAGCATTCACAGGCATTCTCCACAAATGAGACTGTTAACAACAATGGAATTGGAGGCAATAGTTGAGAAACAGGAGACAGAGCAGGAAACAGAGAATGAATAATGACTACACACTCAAAATCTAAGAATATAATTAGTTTAACTTCTCCCAGGGATCTCCCTTGGGATTTTAGTTTTTCATTATATTTTATGAATGACCTGGATCAAGGAAGAACACTGTGTCTAAAAGTACTAATGAAGGACAAATTAAATGAATAATGTTGGGAGCAGATATTTACAGTCTACATGTTAAGTTGGTGGACAAATCTGTACCAGATTGACATCAATGCTGCATCAACTGGGAATGAAGAAAGATGGAATAGATTTGTTGACAGACTTAAAGAATAATACATGTGGTTGTGGAGAAACATTTAGGAGCCCAAAAATAGAAAATACCAAAAACATTAATGGTTAATGGAATGTTGGTCTTTATCTCAAGCAGGCGAATAGACAAAGGAGCAGAAGTAATGTTATAATTGTACAGGGCTGTGAAAGTACTCTTGCTCTGGATCTAAGCAATCACTTCTGCCCAAGAGCAGGGGATTTGCAACGA
Organism: Hypanus sabinus; assembly: GCF_030144855.1. Classification (NCBI taxonomy): domain Eukaryota; kingdom Metazoa; phylum Chordata; class Chondrichthyes; order Myliobatiformes; family Dasyatidae; genus Hypanus; species Hypanus sabinus. The sequence continues at coordinate 63,221,534 of NC_082717.1, read as the reverse complement.
ATTGCTCCACAATGAATTGAGGCAGACTTGATGTGGCAATTAAAATGCGGAAACATTTTGACTCAATGATCACAGAGGTATGAATGAAGGTGGAAAGAATGAACTTCCTCTGCTGGCTGTGTCCAGGACAGGGCAGCACAATCTTAAAATTAGAGCATGACTGTTTTGGGATAATATTCTGTTTTTACTTTTACACAAGTGATAATGGAACTCAGTAATTCTGGCAAAATGTAACTAATGAGACTTGGTAAAATTAATGTGCCAGAAGTGAAATGAATATTCTTGTTTTGCTACAGTAATAGGAGTTATGAAACCAAGATGGGCTCATTGAATGGCATAAAAGGACTGAGGAATTGAATGAACAAAATACATTTTTACATTATGCATTTGAAAGAAATTAAGAAATGCCTTTCGATCGTCTACTCCTACAATAATCTTTCTTGTAGGAAACTTTAGTTGGAGCTGTTTCAACATTTGTGTCAGCTCAATCTGGAAAGGGCAGAGAAATTTGTAAACCTGGCTTTATCTGTTATGCCCCACAGTCTCACTACACAAATAATTGTGGTGATAAAATGGACCAAAACTTTCAAATTTGTTTCTTACTTGTACTTTATCACATTAATTAACAAAAATAATCCATTATATAAATAAATATTAAATGAACTACAAGTAAAAATGTGAATTAATTTGGTCAGTTGAATATTTACATTTGTACCTGCATTTAAAGAACTTTTCTCTAAGCCTTCAGTCTACAGCTCTAAGAGCTTTCTAAGAATCTTTTTAGAATGATTGCACCATTTATATTGCAACACTTATTCTGAAATCTATTTAGCAGTTACCACAATTAGCAGGTTACGTGGGAAATTCAAACAACTCCCCCACCCAATTCCATCTTAAATTATTCTTTATCATAGCACACACACATTACAAAACATATAGGAAAATAAAACAGAGCCACTTACAGGGCTTGACGGAGTCTTTGGCCAGCTTGGGCTCCTAATGCTATCACTTTCATCTCCATGCACTGAGGAGATGCTAGCAGAGCTTGGGGACAAGGGGGAAGGGATTGGCAGGTTGCCAGGAGTAGGGGGCTGAGAAATACCCTGTGAGTTGTAGCTATCCTGTAGTAAAGGGACAAAAATACAACATAGGCAGGACAAGTTTCATTCAAAAGAGGAAAAGAGAGTTATATTAACTGAATTTACATTTTGCCTAACTTTAACTTACAGATTAAAACAATTAAAACATTAATAATCTGCATAATTTTTAAAAAAATGCTGAATGCTTTGCTGAGCCACCATGCTTATTTTTTAAGCTGATATGAGATGCTTAGCACAAGAGATATTCCCACAAAGGAAGCCATTAACCCAGTTTTATTTAAAAAAAAAGGCAGGAAAGCAAAATATTAAATGTGCCTTTGCTGCTGCAAATGCCGCACAGAAAGCCATAACTGGAGGAGAAACAGCTGGAGTTAATAAAACCAGGCAAGAGTCTCTGTACCACCATAATGCCAGATTTACCACTGTTTTTAGTGACTTTAGAACTAGTAACTTTCTCACCTACAGGATTGGAGGATAAGACACACAAAAGAAGACATGCAGAAAATAGAAAAGAGAGGCTGAAAACCAAATGATGTAATATAGCAGACTTGTCCAGCCAAACCAACACCAACCGTGCTAAAGAAATACCTTAGATTTGCTCTCAGTTAGAGGGAGGCCTTCTTCTTTGATATCCATTTTCTGAGGTACCTGCAGTTTGGAATCACCTTGTGTCATCATGTCAGCTCCAAGACCCATTGAAACTATTCACAAAATAAGAATTTGGACAACTAAAGTTAATCCGCTATATGTCACACACATACAGACAGACATATTTCCAATTTTCATTCAGGCTATTGTTGGGAACTGATAGGGATAAAACAAACAGAGCCCCATTTCAAATATACTAATAAAAACTAAGAAAATATAATTCTAAAAAATAGTGAAGTCTCATTGTTTGTCAACCAAATTTCTCACCTCTTGAATATCCTACTTCAAACTAGTCCCTCATTTTTAAAGTTGATATGCACAGTGTACAATTTTCCTAAAAAAATCTTATATATAACCACATAGGTATCACAATTTATGACGGAAAAATGAACAGCACTTTTAAAAATATTGAGAGGCTACAATAAACTTGATTTAAGTTCATATTTAAAATGCTACTCATTAAAAACATTGATACTGCAAGCAGGATGCTTACCACATACATTCATCCTGAACATATGAGCATACCAATACAATCATTTGACCGGAACCATGTTTTCTACATGTAATATAGATTGAGCAAACACTATTTGTGTTTCACACTTGGAATATTATCCTCATCCAGCAGTTTGAGGTACTGGTGAACATTTCTCCTTCGGCTCCTACCTGTTTCTCCAGACTTGAAGGATAACCATGGCACCCACATTGGCCCCAGCTATGCCTGCTTTTTCATTGGCTATGTACAACAGTTCATGTTCTAAGCCTTCTCCGGTAAGGCTTCCCAACTCTTTCTCTGCAACAATGACATTGCATTGGTGCTGCTTCATGCACCCATGCTGAGTTCATCAATTTCATCAACTTTGTCTCCAACTTCCACCCTGCCCTTAAATTCACCAACCATTTCTGACACCACTCTCCCCTTTCTCAATCTGTCTCCATCTCTGGAGACAAACTGTTGAACAACATCTTTTATAAGTCTACTGTTTCCCATGGCTATCTTGATGTTACCACTTCCCATCCTGTAAAACTGCTGCTCCTTTTTCTCAGTTCCTTCATCTCTGCCACATCTGTTCCAAGGATGAGGCGTTCCTTTCCAGGATATCAGAGATGCCCTCCTTCTTCAAAGAACAGGGTTTTCCTTCCTCCACAACTAATGCTGCTGTCACTTGCAATTCCTTTATTTCCTGGATATCCATGCTCACCTCATCCTCTTGCCACCTTAACAATGATCAAGTTCCTCTTGGACCTAGCACCCCATGAGCCTCAGCATCCAACACATCATTCTCCACAACTTCTGCCAGTTCCAAAGCAATCTTACCACTAAACACATCTTTACCCCCTACCCCACTTTCCAGAGATCATTCCCTCCATGATTCTCTTATCCATTTGTCCCTCCCCACTAATCTAATTTCCGGCACTTATCCCTGCAAGCAGCTATGGTGTTACACCTGCACATTCACTTCCTTCCTCACCTCCATTTAAGGCCCCAAACAGTCCTTCCAAGTGAGCTAACACTTCACTTGCGAATCTGCTGAGATCATCTATTGTATCCAGTGCTCTCAATGTGATTTCCACTACACTGGTGACACCTGTCATAAATTGAGGGACCGCTTGTCAAACATCTGTGCCCCATCTGCCAAAAGAAGAACTTCCTGGTGGCCCAGTACTTAATTCTGATTCATATTCCTGTTCTGTCATGTTGGTCCATGGCCTCCTCTTCTATCAAACTCCTTCATCTCCAGGCCTTTACCTTTCCCACCCAGCTGGCTTCACCTATCCCCTTATAGCTAATCCTTCTCCCTCAAACCCCTTTCTTTCCAGTCCTGAGGAACGATCTTGGAGCAAAATATTTTCGTTCCATGGATATTCCATGGATGCTGTCTGACCTGCTAAGTTTCTCCAGCATTTTGTGTTTATTGCTTTGGATATCTCGCATCTGCAGAATTTTTTGTGTTTATGACGACATGGAGTCCCAGTTTTTAATAATTTGTGCCATAAAGGGGGCATCAATCCTGTCAAATATAAATGCTTAACAGTTTAATTTTCAGTACATTTAGGATTTAAACTTAAATTTGTAGAATTACAAACAGAAGGATATGTAACAAATTAAATTGTCTGTAGGTGCGGTCTTGTATTTCTTGGATTTACTGCACATGTCTGCAAGAAATTGAACCTCAGGGTTGCATGAAGTGACATGTATGTACTTTGATAATAAATTTACTTTGAACTTTGAAAATTAATCCAACATATCAGCTTTCGGCACTTAACTTTTCCACCATGTGAATTCAAAGGATTTACTAGATGATTGCCTCAAAATTATACTTTGACCAAATGCTTCTACCCAAAATTCAGCTAGGCATCTCTGCCGAAACAATGCCTCTCATTTAGTGGGCAACACTCCAATCAAAAGGGAAAAAACAAATGAATCGGCATTTATAAAGTGCAATGTCCTCAGGGCATCTCAAAGCATTTTACAAGCAATGGGAAACCTTTAAAATGTAGGTGATATGTTAAAGAAACTGACAATTATCATGTCTTGACTCAGCAAATTAGTGCTGCTATTTTCAGAGGATAAAAACAAAACATTAGGGATACAAGCAGGTCAGGCAACATCCGTGGAGTGACAAGAATATTAATGTTTACAGACAATGGCCCTTTATCAGATTTTCATCATCTGCAGATATTTGCTTTTGAATAGTTATTATTGGTCTTTTGATTAAAGAATATTAGCTGGGATACTGACATCCATTAAACTACCAGAGCAATGATCTGAAAGTTTGGACAAACAGTACTTCTCAGTTCTGAGGTGTTGGCTCAGATTGCAGGTAAACCATGCTGTTCTCTTTCAGAGTTCATAAAATGGGAAAGATAAATCACATGTTTAGCTTACAGAATTACAGAAGTGTCAAAACTCATTGCATACAGCGAGTCAACAGCCTTTTGTGCCCATGTAGACGGCTTACTTAATTCACACTCCTGCTGTCTGCCCAAAATCCTCCAGGTTCATCTTTTTAAACAAGTACACAAACCCCCTTTATGATTATTTGTGGAACTAGTTTTCAGCAGCTCTTCAGGTCTGGTGTCCCTGATTTTCAAGTTTGCTTATGAAAAAACTTAAATGGAAATAAATTGGACTCATTTACACATAATTTGCTGATACAGCTATTGTTGGTAGAATCTCAGGTGGTAATGAGAGGGTGTACAGGAGTGAGATATTCCAACTAGTAGAATGGTGCCACAGCAACAACCTGGCACTCAACATCAGTAAGATAAAAGAGCTGATTGTGGACTTCCAGAAGGGTAGGACAAAGGAACACATACCAATCCTCATAGAGGAATCACAAGTGGAGAGAGTGAGCAGTTTCAAGTTCCTGGGTGTCAATATCTCTGAGGATCTAACCTGGTCCCAACATATTGATTCAGCTATAAAGAAGGCAAGACAGTGGCTATACTTTATTAAGAGTTTGAAGAGATTTGGTACAACAAATACAGTCATAAACTTCTATAGATGTACTGTGGAGAGCATTCTGACAGGCTACATCAATGTCTGGTATGGAGGGGCTACTGCATAGGACATAAAGAAGCTGCAGAGGGTTGTAAATTTAGTCAGCTCCATCTTGGGTACTGGACTACAGAGTACTCAGGACATCTTCAAGGAGCTGCGTCCATTTTCAAGGACCTCCAGCACCCAGGGCATGCCTTTTTCTCACTGTTACCATCAGGTAGGAGGTGTAGAAGCCTGAAGGCATACACTCAGCGATTCAGGAACAGCTTTGTACCCTCTGCCATCCGATTCCTAAATGGACATTGAACCCTTGGACACCACCTCATTTTCTAAAATATATAGTATTTCTGTTTATTGCACAATTTTTAATCTATTCAATGTATGTATAGCGTAATTGATCTATTTATTTATTAATATTATTTTTATTTTGTTTTTTTCTCTTCTATATTATATATTGCATTGAACTGCTGCTGCTAAGTTAACAAATTACACATCACATGCCAATGATAATAAATCTGATTCTGATTCTGATGATTATGGGCAGATTCTCAATCCCTAATAGCGTTTCACTTTCCAGATATTATACAGGTCATTCAGTGTTCAGCATCTCATTTTGCATTTATCCAAAAAAAAGGATGTTAAGAATACAAGCTATGATCTGTGTTTCTAATTTGCCATGGAACATTTACACTATCCAAGTAGATGACAAAGTGATGTGACCTGAAAGGTTCCATGCTCCATTTATGTATTACTCTTTGCATCTATTCACCAGCAAATTTCAAATTTCTGACAGTGTTACTGGGTGACCCATCAGATATAGTAGCCCTAATACATGATTCACTGCATTGACACACAGTGTGATATTTTTCAGCATGATGAGCCATGCTCACAATGGCATGGAGCACTTATGAACTCATTCTGCGCAGAAAATTGTGAGGAGTGGCTTGTCACCTGAAGTGAGGTGTTCCCACTCTACACTTTCTCTCACCTCTTATAGCAGACATTTCTACAGTTACTACATGGTTACTGTGGAAATTGTTTCTTCAAGGCTCTGATGGCATCCTTTGCACAAACACTGCAAATTCTGCTCACAAACAAGAGAAAATTTGTAGATTCTGGAAATCCAAGCAACACACACAAAATGCTGGAGGAACTCTGCAGGCCAGGAAAAAAGTACAAATGTTGTTTCGGGCCAAGTCCCTTCAGCAGGACTGCTCACAACTGGTTCAAGGACCAGATGGGTAAAGTTTTGTTCTGTGTGGACCAAAATGAAAATTACTATAATGATTTTCACACTAATGTTTGATGGTCATCAGATCTGGTGTGAGCACTATACCATAGTATCTGCTCAGTGCACTCATTACTCCTGTTCAGTTTTTTGCTACTCTGTTCAATTAATCCCTAAATATTTAATACCATACACAGTAGTGAACAGAGTATAGGTCAGCCCAACCCAAGTACAACTATTCTCTTAGACACAAGACAAAAAAATCTATTGTGTATAAATCATCTACACAAGATAATTCATAGGAAACTCTCCTTCTATTTGGATTATGAAGGCCCATTCAAGATGTCAACTTCTTTAAATTTGCTTAGAACCAAGTTACTCGGATTAGAATTTTGCCTACAGTTTTATTATTTAACAGGATAACCTTGGCGTAAAAATTAAGATGTTCAACCTCCTTTTTTTTTTAGAAAGAGGAAGAGCAGTTTAGAAGTGACTGTATATGAGCTAGTCTGGAGGTGGCACTGTGGTTCAGTGTACTGTGCAAATGGCAGGAAGGAGAACCAGCATTAAATTAAATAAATAAAAGCTCATTCACAAGTGCATGACTTATATTAGCAAAAATCCTCGCTGTCTGGGACTGAGCTGTAATGACAGAAGCAGCCTGGGAGATAAAGAAAATAAAGGTTTCAGGAACGACATGTCAGATATGTATGCACTGTAACAACTCTAGCTTTATTCTGACAAAGTTTTCAGCTTGAACTTCAAAAGCCTGTGTTTCCAATCTCCTTGAATAAAGTCAAAGTGATAGGTTTAATTAAAAATATTGACAAAGATATGGGGCATAAGGTATTTCATTTCTAACTAAAAGTAACCCGTGTGTATACACAATGCAAGATGCAGATAAGGTAAGAAGTGATAGTGCAAGTTGGCATTCTCCCTTGTCCTGTATTGGCAAAGTAATACCACACAGCTTGCCAACTAATTTCCCCAAATATTGCTCTGTGGCTGTTGCAATTACAATTAATTATTGCAAAAAACATGCTTACACACTGGAGCACAGTGCGGCTAATCTGTGAATGAATTTTGTACACGTTTTTCATTCCCTCTTCCTTTTGGATCCTGGCACCAAGCATGAGAGCATGATGCCACAATAAAGGAGTTTCCTCAGCTGCATTACAGCAAATAAGTGTGTTACTTCTGTAAATGAATACAGTGAATCAAATAAATTGCAAGAAATCCCAAGATACAGTGTGATCCTGCTCTACAAATCTGTGCTAATGAATTCATACCAAACTGAAATATTCTTGCAAATAAAACATTTGCCCATAAATAAATTGAATGTCTATAAAACAAAAAACTATTGGTTTCGTTTGATAACCAGAAAAAACAAGATTTTGAAGACAGTGGCCATATTAATGGTGGATCTGAATTCTGAGAGCAAGCATTTTGTCCTTTAAGAGCAAAAAACTGCTGAAGGAATTCGACAAATCAGGAAAAGGCATCGCCAACATTTTGGTGGGCAGAGGTGGGATGAGAGCAGAAAAGTGGGAGCGGAACTTGTATGATCAACATTCTAGAAATAAACTGGGGTTATGGAGCCAAATAACAACTGGATGTCAAAGCTTTAAGGTGAAGCGGTAGAGATCAGGGAATTGGAAGTTGTTAGAATCATGGAGAGTATGAGGTGTTCCGCATGTAGGTGGGAAAGATCTGGAAAAGGGAGGGGGCTTATGCAGTTATGCCTCCAGTGCCTTAGTCACACTCTCTTTTAGTTAACATAAAGATACATGTAAAATTTAAATTTAATGAGCATATTGAAATATGCGTAGAAGTTTGCCCAACATCAGCACCTGTGCCAGAAGTCAAGTGAGAGCAACTTTGTTCATTTTACAGATTTTGCCCATTCTTGCGCAGCCTCTACAGCAATCTGCATTAAAAATTTCTGCCGCAAACAATGCAACGCAGGATAAATTAAGCAAGGCCATTTAAACAGCTAACTTTCAAAGAGACTATATGGCGGGGGGGGGGGATATTAGTTTATACTTTTCTGGTTTTTCTTATTAAAAACAAAATTGTTTAATGTTAACATATACCCAAATTATCAGACACCACAAATGGTAACAGGACTACTGAGTGCAATCAAGGATTCAGAGTTATCCAGACCAGGTCTCTTGTTGACAGTTAAAACCATTGCAGGAGCTGCACAAATTCTTGATCAAATAAATTACAACTTCTTATTGTAATATGTCCAAAATGAAATATATAAATCAACATTAGGAATTGATTTGCTTGTATATTGTGGCTATTCCAACCTAACTTATAATTGTCTTCATTAAATAGATTTGAGACTACACAGAGTCTGATTGATGGTTAATTTGAGGAGTACATAATAATAAATTTACAAGGTTTAGAAAAATGCTCTTATAGGGGCCAAGATGATAGGCCTCATAGGCACAAACCACACACTCCAGGCGGGTGGACGTATGATTTCTGATTCCAACATTACTATTAATACGAGCAAAAAGAGGGACAACCCTTGTGTTGAAAACAAGAAAACTCAGTTCAGGACTGTGTTAATATTATCGAGTAAGCCCTGAAATATTCTGCATCCACCAGGATATTGGAATATGGTCTATAATGTTTCTTGCAAGACATTCAGGAAGAAAAAAGAATTAAGAACAAATAGATGAAAAGCACAGCACATGTTCATTCGACAGACTGACCAGATCAGACGTATGCATACCTGTTGAGATAACTGGTCAATTTAAACCTCTTAATTATTCTATCTATAATTGATAAAATCACCCAACTCAGAAGTGGGTTACTTCTGAGGATATGCACAAGATCTTAGTTAACATCATCTCTTCCTGCTGGTTATGCTGGTGTGTTTGCTCTCTTCAAAAATTGTAGAATATAAAATTTACTATTAAAAATACACCTTGAATAGTTTTTGGTAAAATCTAAAGCACATATGAGAAACTATCTTGGAAATGTGTTGTGTATTTTACATATTTTTCTCCAAAGGCATAAATATCTATGCCTGTGTACTCATAAACGTTTATCCTCTTACAAAAAAAAACCATGATCTTGCTTGGCAACCTAGTTTGCAGAAATGCAAGTAACCCTGTCAGCATCATATGCTGGCCTCAGGAGTAAACTCTACAGTTCAAACATCCTTCAAGGCAGCATAGGTTAATCTTGGGTATGGAAGAATCAGCAAATCAGTAAAGAATCAGCCAAGGATTAAAGTTTTTACAAACCTGGAGCTTAACCATGCTGGTCAGCCTGAAAAAAAGACTCTATTAAATAGGCTTGACTCTCAACAGGAAGGTCATGGGTTTAACTGCCAGAATTGATGATTGTTCAGTTCTTGCTGTCGAGGATTGGATAAAAATTTTAAGTTTATTTGGGTGCATGAAACAAAATTCCACACTCTGGTGATGAAGGAGTGTGTGTTGGGCTGGTGGGAGAGTGGTGGTTCGAGTGGGGAATGCTGTTACTGGCAGTCAAAATACTCCCTTAATTGCCAATGATCCAAAACTGGCAGTCAAAATATGTTGACTTTATCAGCCAGTTGCATCTTACCTAATTTTTCTGATTGATAGACAATACCTTTTCTCAATGAACTATATGAGAGATATGAGAAATTCAAGTCAATTTTACATACATAAAATCAATCCACGCAGGAGCTGCACAACAATCAGTTAATAGGTTATTGACAAAAAATTTCTTTTCTCAGATAAATGGTGAACATGAAATAACAGCTAAATCCTAAATGAATGTGGTAATTGTTTCAGTTTTGAAATAACAAGACTAGATGTGTATGATATATTCAAAATTGATAATCTGGTCAGGCACAAGCTTTTTCAAGCCTGTATTGGAATGGTGATAAAATATGGTGGCACTGCAGTCAGCTTTTAAAGATTTGAAAAATAGCGTTCTGCTTTGTGACAGCTATTATGAAATCCATTACTTGGGATCACCCAAGTCTATTGCTCAAGCTGTGAAATAACATTAACTCCTTATTTACCTCAATTTAGAAATTAATTTAAAAAAATTAAACAAGACCAAACTATTTCCATATGGTTTTAGACAATTGTTTCTATTTCCTCACAGTTATTTTCTCTCACTGGAGCAAAATCATAAACTTTCTCACTGTTGTTTCTAATAAACAGATCTAATGCAAAAATCTTTTGAAGATTTTATTTAATATCCTGAATCCTACACAGCAAATTATTTAATAAAAATGCTGAAAGAAATCAGGAAGTGGTTCAATATTCATGACATTTCCAGTGCAGTCCATTGAACTTATGAACATGCTAAACTGCTTGGATAAAAAGTTATGAGTAAGTTGCTTTTCAAGTTTAGTCTATGTTGTTTTATAACCTGAAAGTCACTACCAAACTCTGTACACTTGTTAAAGCTATTTTCAGTTTAGTTTAACGGAACTAACAAGCAAGAACTGAAGTGATCTGCAGCCTGCTGCACAGCATTTCCTGTATGATACAAGTGAGTGGTAACTTTGTCATCTCAACAAGCTTCCTTCCCTCCCCACAAACTACACAGCCGTTAGCTTACCTCACACTTTGGGTCAAACTGAAACAACTGCTGGGCAAGATAATCAACTGCAAGAATACCCACCTTATAATGATTCATTGCAATAAAATCATATTTGAAGCAATGAAACTAATCCCTTAATCACCAATGTAATTGAGCTATTTAACAGTAACGTAACACCATGAAACACTCATGCAACTACACAAAAGGAGCCCTTATAAAAACTTGTGCCAATCTTTTAAAGTCATTATGTGACAAGGAAGATAATTCTAGAAATGTTGAGCTTACCATAATTCACAGCAGTTTCAAGGGGATCAAATTAGAATCTATATATGAAGCAAAAATCTGATGTAGGTTCCACTTTAATAAAACCAGAAAGAAAAGTGACTGAAACCATTAAATCTATGTTACCCAGTGATGACCTGGTTCACTTGCTGACCAATGGATCAGAAAATTAGAGGTGTGAGTCAGAGTGAATTTGCAGTGAATTACTTAGGAAGCTGCTATACAGTTGGGAATACCATTTCTAACATGAAACTAATGTCACATTATTGCTTCTACTTAATCAGGTGGATGCTTCAGAGTGTATGAAATTATCTTTGAGGAACAGGGTACATTTGACATTTAGGCCAAAGTTCCAACTCAAATTATTTCTAAAAACAGATCATTTGTCTGCTAGCTGCTTGCTGAGTTCAGGGAGTAAATAATCAAAATAGGATACAAGGGATTCTGGTTTCACAGGCATGTGGTTAGTTCAAATGCCCTCTGAAGTGACCAAGCAGGTTACCCAATTTACAATAAAACAGGATAGATAACCCAGCTTCACCTGAAGCACTAAATCTGGACATAACACACCTGAAAGCCCTCCAAGTAAGATCAGAGGTCAGTTGTTTAAAGTGGAAGAGATGTCTCATAGATGAGTCAACAACTTCATACGTTTACCTTCTCCTCAAATCATGAAGCTACAATGTAGGAGCATGTAATGAAGCACAAGTGGCATCCAGATCTAAGCTCTGCCATTCATTAGGATCATGGCTTTCCTGGCACCTTAGCACCCTCTTATTCCAGTACCTCCACATCCTTTGATGTTTTTAATATAAGAAATCCATAATCTCTGCTTTGAATTAACTCATTAACTCAGCTCCCACAGCGTTTAGGAGCAGACAATTCAAAAGATTCACCTCTCTCTTTGAAGAGAATTCTTATTTCAGTCCTAAATGTAGTCTCCTCTTACTGTGACTGCTGGTCCTACTCTTCAATCAGGAGAAGCATCTTCCTTCCATCCAACCAACCAACCTGTTGAACTCTGCATGAAGTTTCAGTTTTCAACTGCTCATGCTTCAAAACTAAAGATTACATGCAGTCTACATAACCGCCCTCATACAGCAGAACTGCTATCCCAAGAACTAGACTAGTGAATCATCAATTACGTACATGTTTTTTTACACAAGGAGACAGAATCTACACCCAATATTCCCAAGTGCCTGAAAACCAAGGTTGAACTTGTACTTTGTATTTTCCTAAGTCGCCAGGATGCAAAAGTGTTTGTGTTTCTGTACATTTACCTTTTGCTTTTACTTACTTTCTTCAGCGTTTCTTGCTTTTAATTTAGGACACAAAACAATCCAATGATCTCAAATTCTCATTTGATAAGACCGACTGCTCAATGTATGTCTAGATTAGTAGATTTACAGTTCATTGTTTACTAGTCAGCCTAACCTAGATGCAGAGTCTTAATATGTATTTTCTCACACATCGCAATGGTATTAGGATTGGTAGGTTAACTGTAAGTTGTCCCCAGAGGGTAGATGAGTGGGAGAGTCGGGGATGGGGGAGAGGAGTTGATGGAAATATGGAAGAATGAAGCACTGCAGGATTAATGTAAATGCATAGTTGCTAACTGGTGTGGACAGCAGCCTGAAGGTTCTTCACTGCACTGGATGACTCTTAACAGTCAAAAAATATTTGAATGTGTCATAAAGGAGACCTGACACATTAAAAATCAGAGACTAAATACCTCATTGGTTTTAACTGTTACGGTTAATGGATGCAAGAGTTCCACAGGACAGCAGATATATTTTTTCTTGATGGGATCATTGGCAATGTTGTCAAATATTTGCTGTCTGTAACTACCCCTGAACTAAAAAGATACAGAGTATTCCAGATGCTTTAAATAGTAGTACATTGACATGCTTGCTTCTCCACTCAAATCCTCCGATGAAAACCAAAATAGCATTTGCTTTCTTAATTGCTTGCACTTGAAATACTTGCTTTTCATAACTGGTAAACCAGAACATCCAATTGTCTTTGTACATGAACAATTCCAATAATTCACTGTCTTATTTTATCCATCCATTGGAATGGATAGCTTCACATTCGCTCACCTTATCACATTTCAACTTCTAAAAATGCCTTTATCCTCAAGAAATAACAGGGAAAGTTATTCATCTATTTAATTTCTGTATAAACTCCAAACCAAAAAAATAACTATGTTATCAAGTGCATCTAATATGATGTGCCGTAAGGCTCTCACCATTGTTTGGTCTGTACCAATTACTGAGTTACCAATGAGATGGCAAAGAGGATGATTGGCACAAGAAGTTTTGTGTGGTTCTGAAATAGTTAATAAGCATTAACTGACAATGTAGCTGAACAGTTTGATCCATGGCAAGATTAAGCAAAGGATTAATGTACTACTGCTGGAAAGCTGAATTTCTCAAACTCACATCTGAAGGAAATACTGTGATTAACAGAATCTGAACAAACTAACATCGGGGAGGCTCTGGGATGTCATTATTCCAATTTTTTTTGTGATTTAAATATTCTTTCTGAGTCACAAGTGCACAAAATAATCAACTCAAAGAAAATCTGCTTGAAAATTACTTTGAGATTTCCATTTTGCATTACCTTTTATTTCTTTATTACATGAATAAGGAGGCACATGAACAAAGTTCATACCGACCTATTTACTTGTTTTATATCAAAAAGGAAATCTAGAAATTTAAAATAATATTGCTCTAAATTTACTAGAGTCAGAAGTCCAAAGCTGAGTCTTTGTGAAATTTATTTTGATACACAGATGTGCTCTGGAATAACCCTATACTGGAGTGCTTAAGGATAATGCCTTGTAATGCTTTTAATGGGACTTCTACAGTTTTAAAAGCTATGTTAATTGCCTAATATTGTTGACTTTTGGCAGATATTTGTACGTATCCTTCCTGGAAATGCGATTTTAACAGGCCATTCCTTGACAAAGGACATGTCACGTATATATTCCCTTAGGTGGATGTGCTACTTGAATTGGCATTTGCTCAAAACTATTCATGGGACTGCCAGTTGAAAGAGTGGTACATTTGTCATTTGGTATCTCCTTTCTTTAGCTTGGGCTGATAAGTGTGAAATGACGCCCTCCTTGTGCGATTTACACTGGGGTTCTCTCTGTTCTTGGTGGACGGACTTGTGGTTTTCAGTGTCTCCTGAATGCTCCTCCTCTATTTTGGCTCCAGCACTCTCTAGAACTGGTAGGAATGTTGCAGTTTTCCCAAGTATTTTTGAGAACATCTTTGAAACATTTTCTCTGAATGCCCAGTAATTTTCCCCTGCATGTATCGCCAAACAGAGTACCTGTTTTGGGTTCAGAGTGTTGAGCACAAGAATGATGTGACTTGCTCAGTAAAGCCAACTGAGTCAATAAGGGAATTAGTGCCAGGGCTTTTGGCCTGTTGAGGATACTTGAAAGTGATTTGTTACTCTCCCAGCGGATCTGGAGGACTGTTTATTGGTAGTATCTTCTCAGTCTCTTTTGATACATGAGGAAGATGGCTCAGATCTCTGAACATACTGAAGACAGGGATCAATGCTTTCTGATTGAACACAAGTTTGGTAATAGGTTTGAGTTTTTGATCTTTAAATCCACTTTTCTTCAGTAAGTATGTTGTAACCGATGGTGAAATTGTTCATCAATATTTAGAAACATAGAAAATAGGTGCAGGAGTAGGCCATTCGGCCCTTCGAGCCTGCACCGCCATTCAGTATGATCATGGCTGATCATCCAACTCAGAACCCTGTACCTGCTTTCTCTCCATACCCCCTGATCCCTTTAGCCACAAGGGCCATATCTAACTTCCTCTTAAATATAGCCAATGAACCGGCCTCAATTGTTTCCTGTGGCAGAGAATTCCACAGATTCACCACTCTCTGTGTGAAGAAGTTTTTCCTCATCTCGGTCCTAAAAGGCTTCCCCTTTATCCTTAAACTGTGACCCCTCGTTTTGGAACTTCCCCAACATAAGAAACAATTTTTCTGCATCTAGCCTGTCCAATCCCTTTAGAATTTTACACGTTTCAATAAGATCCCTCCTCAATCTTCTAAATTCCAGTGAGTATAGACAAATAGACAATAGGTGCAGAAGTAGACCGTTCGGCCCTTCGAGCCTGCACCGCCATTTTGAGATCAAGGCTGATCATCTACTATCAATACCTGGTTCCTGCCTTGTCCCCATATCCCTTGATTCCCCTATCCATAATATACCTATCTAGCTCCTTCTTGAAAGCATCCAGAGAATTGGCCTCCACTACCTTCCGAGGCAGTGCATTCCAGACCCTCACAACTCTCTGGGAGAAGAAGTTTTTCCTTAACTCTGTCCTAAATGACCTACCCCTTATTCTCAAACCATGCCCTCTGGTAGTGGACTCTCCCAGCATCTGGAACATATTTCCTGCCTCTATCTTGTCCAATCCCTTAATAATCTTATATGTTTCAATCAGATCCCCTCTCAATCTCCTTAATTCCAGCGTGTACAAGCCCAGTCTCTCTGCGTAAGACAGTCCAGACATCACAGGAATTAACCTTGTGAATCTACGCTGCACTTCCTCTACAACCAGGATGTCCTTCCTTAACCCTGGAGACCAAAACTGTACACAATACTCCAGGTGTATCCAAGTCACCCTGAATTCTCCTAACAGCCTCATCATATGTCACACTGCCACCCAGCTTAGTATCATCAGCAAATTTGCTGATGTTATTCTCAATGCCTTCATCTAAATCGTTGACGTAAACTGTAAACAGCTGTAGTCGATCCAGTCTTTCTTCATATGAGAGTCCTGCCATCCCAGGAATCAAACTGGTGAACCTTCTCTGTACTCCCTCTATGGCAAGAATGTCTTTCCTCAGATTAGGGGACCAAAACTGCACACAATATTCTACGTGCAGTCTCACCAAGGCCTTGTACAACTGCAGTAGAACCTCCCTGCTCCTGTACTCAAATCCTTTTGCTATGAATGCCAACATACCATTTGCCTTTTTCACCGCCTGTTGTACCTGCATGCCCACCTTCAACGACTGGTGTACAATGACACCCAGGTCTCATTGCATCTCCCCTTTTCCTAATTGGCCACTGTTCAGATAATAATCTGTTTTCCTGTTCTTGCAACCAAAGTGGATAACCTCACATTTATCCACATTAAATTGCATCTGCCATGAATTTGCCCACTCACCTAACCTACCCAAGTCACCCTGCATCATCTTAGCATCCTCTTCACAGCTAACACCACTGCCCAGCTTTGTGTCATCCGCAAACTTGGAGATGCTGCATTTAATTCCCTCGTCTAAATCATTAATATATATCGTAAACAACTGGGGTCCCAGCACTGAGCCTTGCGGTATCCCACTAGTCACTGCCTGCCATTCTGAAAAGGTCCTGTTTACTCCCACTCTTTTCTTCCTGTCTGCCAACCAATTCTCTATCCACATCAATACCATACCCCCAATACCGTGTGCTTTAAGTTTGCACACGGTATCTTTGTCGATAAACACAACAAGAAATATAACCTACTTTTTCCTGGCCCTTTGTTGCTGGAGAGTGTTGTTGTGTAATGCGGCCAATTTAGTAAAGGACTTCTGTCTCGCGGGTGCATACAAGACCCATCTCCTCGTATGTTTCAGTGAATAAAGCTAACAGTGGCTTTGTGCTGAATGCGCACAAAACAGAACATAGTAAATTTCAGAACTGGGGCAACATTCTTTCATGGAGTTTTACAACACAGAAACAGGCTCAACACATCTAAGCCCATCAAGTACTTATCTACACCTATACCATTTGCCAGCATTTTGCTCTGGAAGGTCAGTTGATTTAGCTTACTAATAATCCTGTATACTTTATCCATTTTGGCAGGAAGCTTGGAGGGGAGCAGCAGCACTGCAAACAACAATGTCAAGGCAATGGTGTAATCTTACCTAATTCACTGGACTGAGCTCTGTATTTTACCCACTGGTGAGAATCAAGGCCTCCATGCCACCGTAATGCAAAGGTAAGAGGGGAGAAATTTCTATTGGAACCAAGTTTGAGAAGGGTGTTCAACAGCCCCTCCTAATTGACAAGAATCAAAAGTTGCAGCAAGGCTGAGAAAGACTGTAAATAGTAGATGGCATCTCCTCCTTCTTTTTCTTTAAGTTGCAGAGTAAGGATTATGTCCACAATATGCCTTTATCTTTGGTTATGTGTAATGATTTGAGCGATAAGGATACCATTTGTAAGTTTGCAGGTAACCCAAAATTGGTGGTGTGGTCAACAGTGAAGGAGTTTATCTAAGGTTATAACAAGACATTGGTCTAGTAGGAAAGTTGGCTAAATAATGGAAGATGCATTTTAACTCATTGACTGCTAAAGTGATGCATTTTGGGAAGTTCAACCATGGCAGGACATGCACACTGAATGAAAGGGCCCTGGGGAGTGTCATAGAACAGAAAGATCAAAGGTTACAAATATATTGTTCCTAGATTGTGAGAAATTGGTGAAAGATGCATGGCATGCCTGCCTTCATTGAATAGGATCTTTAGAGTGGGGGTGAAGCTACCTTACTGCTTGTGTTTTTGGGTGTGCTGATGTTTAGCATATTTATAATCACAATCGTCATATTGCCTCAGTTTGGTTTAACCACCTACTTTTACTAAAAACAGATTAGTTTTTGATTCAGAAAGTAGTATCAGTACCATTCCAGATGCTTTAAGTCAGATATGTCTGTCGACTGTCACCGGTATATATACAATCTAATATAGTCAATATTCTAACTACAGCTGGAAATTTCAAACAAATGATTTTGTCTAACATTTTATTCATAGGATCACTGGCTATAAAGTCAAGGAGTTTGTATTAGAATTGAAACTAATTTCACTCATAGCTCTTTCCTTAGTTCCTTAAGGTGAAGAATTATTGGGCATTTGTGTAGCTGATCATCTTTTAAGTAAGTGATTTAAGATCTGACAGTCTAGATGAAAGGAAGAATGCAAGGATACAGAAGGAACTAATGCCGCTGAAACACACGGACCTGTAAAAATCCAGGTTTGATCTGAACACCCCAGTTAAAGATGGTGAAATAAAATAGCTAAAAAGGAATTTTTTTTCCCTCTATGGATATCCAATAAACACCATTAGTACACATGAAATATGGGAAAAGAAGCAGTAAAATGGCTGATGAACAATATTAAATCCGACTCTTGGGTAAGATGCTAGCCGTCTGGCATCTAGGAATCATAGCCCAAGCATAGAATTAATGTTTTCTCCAAGTAAGTGAAAGTACAAAAAGCTGTACAAAAATGCAGGCAACTGGACATTTTGATACCAAGTCAAAGGAAGCCAATTTCCCAATGATCAGATTCTTTGCATTGTTTTTTTCTTCAATTTGTAAGAAATAATCTGCGGTCAATTTTTGGCTTTCCCTAAAATAACTGAACTGTTAGAAGACTAAATAATTGTTCAGTTTATCTGTTACATCTCTGATCAATAAACAGGAGATATTTCTTTTCTCAAGTACCTGCAAAATGCATGAATTAGTAATTGATATGCATTGCATTTCATCAATACAGTACCTGCAATTTTCTTAACTTCTGAAAGTGCATACAGTAGAGATCAAACCTCTTCCCTAGCTTCTCAAAAGGGAACTCTGTTCTTTTCAACAGTATAATTCTCCCCATTTTGAACATGACTTACCTGAAGAGCTGTTCACCATGTTGGATGCCATGCTGTAAGTAGTGGTCTGAGGGTTCATCATTAAAGAGCTGTTGTTCATTGGTTGGCTGTAGGGAGAGCTAGAGCCCATCATACCACTTTGGTTCATGCCAGTGTATCCAGCTTGCCTGAAAAAAAAGACAGCATACATGGTTGTTTGCATAAACATGACACAGAGAGACCAAGAATGTAAAGCAAGAGACAAAAGTACATATCTGACAGCAGCAGCATGCTCCATGATCAGTAACGTGGGGGGAGACTCCAGGGCTTGGAGACAGATGCTGGATTGAAAGCAACAGTGTGGAACACCAAGGAAGAGCAAGGATAAAGAATGAAAAGAGGTCAAATGTTAAGCAACAGCAAGCACAACACTGGAACGGCAATAGTTAAAACAAACTGTATTCCATTAAGCTCACATGTCACTCAATATCATTGCCAATTTTCAGGGACATTTATACCACAGAATTACCAGAACCATTGCAAATGGCATGGGTTTGATTTTTAAAATTCAGTTTCTAATTATGTCTCAATATACTGTACTTTAATGATTGTTTGTATATTATAGATGTCCAGGGTCATTGAGAACTGATAACTAAGTGTCACCAACACTGCATTCAGACTATCAAAATGAATCAACAGCACTTGCTAATATGGATGACAACGAGTGTAAGCATTCTTATAGTTTTATTATATACAATAACCATTTACAAAATTATAATCAACACATTTCGTTGGAATCTCTTAAGGACAGTGAAGAATTCTCCAAATTTGAAATCAGAATTAATATCAAGAAGGGTTTGTTGTAAAATACTCAACTGTAACCAATGAGCATTTCACCCTGTATTTCTGGAATTTCAAGATGGTGCGACAATTCTAATTTCTGATTCTTTTAGATTACTCGTCAAAGGGTGTGTTGTTCCCTAAAACTCATGCTGTTACCCATTCATAAAATCTATCTCTTTTACTTCCAACAGATTTCAAAGATGGGGCAGAAAAGGATTTTAATCTTCTCTTTCAAGTTCCTTTGAAAGAATTGATTCAAGGTACATCATGGAAGCTGTCACTTTACTTCCAACACAGCTTACTATTCTTAAATATTACAAAAATTGTTAAATTATATATGCTGCCAAAGTGGTGCCAAATGTCACAGACCTCTGAAAGTGCGAAGCTTTATCAGTGAATTATAAGACACAGGAGCAGAATTAGGCCATTCAGCTCACTGAGTCTGCCCCACCATTCCATGGCTGTCCCAGTCAATCCCATACACCTGCCTTCTTGCCATATCCTTTGATGCCCTTACTGATCAGGAAACTATCAATTTCCATCTTAAATATACGCATGAACTTGGTCTCCACTGCAGTCCGTGGCAAAGCATTCCACAGATTTACTACTCTCTGGCTAAAAAAATTCCTACTTACCTCTGTTCTAAAAGGTCACCCCTCAATTTTGAGGCTGTGCCCTCTAGTTCTGGATAGCCACACCATAGGATGCCCTACACTTTTTCCTTTTTAATAGCAATGGCACTCACTCCTGCTCCTGAACACTCACTGACCTCTGGCACACTGCTAGTGTCTTCAACAGAGGAATACTGTTGCAAAGTACCCATTAAGTTTATCTGCCAATTTTTTGTCCCCCCATTACTACCTCACCAGCATCATTTTCCAGTGGTCCAATATCAATTCTCACATCCTTTTTACTCTTTATATAACTGAAAAAACTTTCTGGTATCCTGCTTCATATTATTGGCTAACCTGCCGTCATATTTCATCTTTTCCCTTCTTATAACTTTTCAGTTGCCTTTTGTTGGATTTTAAAAGTTTCCCAATCATCCAACTTCCCACTCATTTTTGCTACCTTATATGCCTTTCCACCGGCTTTTATACACTCCTTAACTTCCTTTGTCAGGCATGGTTGCCTATCCCTGCCATTTGAGAACTTCTTCCTCTGTGATGAAACTACTCATGTCCACCAGTACAAGAGATAAACCTGGCCTATGAAAGAAAGAAAATCAATTGGAACCAAATATGCCTCCTGAAAAAAATGTGTGCAGAGGATCGCGAAGGAAAAAACATGGTTTGGTCAAGGTGAGGACCATCAAGTTTAGTGTGGATCTCTTTCAAAATAAAAACTGTCAAAACTCTCTGTTTAAACCACTAATATAAAAAAATGGCAATTGGAAATAATCCTAGCAATTAGAGTTGAAACATTCTGCAATTGACAGATTAAATCCACTTGTATTGAGTCTTCCTACAAAGGAATTAGAATCTTGAACCATTGGTGCTCTTTTGGTGATATTACTCAGTCTAATAAAATCTGAAATTTTATTTATCCCATTGGTCAAATTGACAGCCTAGTAAGCTGTGCTATTTTCTCTTGTTGTTAAAAATGCATCACATTTTATGTTGTTGCCTTTCGATATTGATCTTACAATTTTGTTTCATTAACTGCACTAGTAGAAAAAAGGCCAAGATTACTTTTCTACCACTAAAAAGCTTGTGAATGTGGAGTTATTGGCTAATCATTGAAATCTCTATTTAATTTAGAATGAATCAGACACAAGACAAGGAAAGCCACAGAAATAGAAAGCTCTGAAAGTTTCAGCTCAGAAAAGCTCAAAATTACCTGTTTCTCCTAAATACGCATGTTTTAAGTTGTAGTGTAATTTATTCCAAAATATTATTTGCTCAGAAAAATCTATCTAATTTGCATTTGCATGAATCAATCTGTTACATCTCCCTTTATGGAGTGGTTCAAAAAAATGTTTCCACTTTGCTGATATATTCAAAATCATTAATGGTTCTGTTAGCATAAATAAGGAAAAACTGTCTAATGTTAGTGGCTAGAAAGACAGTAAACAGTGTTAACAAAATTGCACAAGAACTAAAGTAAAATTTTAAACTATAATTCTTGAAATAATCATGAAAACTGATGCAATAACAACTTTATGAAGAAAATTTGATAAATATTTGAGCAAATATAGAGCTATAATGGAGTATGGGTAGATGTACAGTTCAAATACAGGAATTTTACAGCTTTTATTCAGAGAAAGACTTTTTAAATATGAATTTGTTTCATTTTAAGCATGTTGCTTGTGTAATTACATTGTTTTCTCCAAGGTAAATAATGAACTACTTCTCTTGTATTAATGATTAAATAAAAAAATTCACATCAAATGCATAAGAAACTGTGAAGAGATGGCTGCAGATGCCCAAAACAATGGTATTGGAGGAAGATTAGGTTGAATGAACACAGAACTGCAGCTATTCCACTCACTAATTACAAATGATGTTGGGGAAGTGCCACAAGTTCACCATATTTTATAGTACTAGAGAAAAACAGTAAAAAGTGAAAGCAATCACAACTGTTGTTCTGTATAATCACTTGAATGCCATTAAGCTATTTAAGGATTTATCTTGCCCAGCATTTGCATTATCTCCCTTCAGAGATAATTAAGAAATTCATATTGAAAAGATACAAATAGTTGATGTCAGAATAATTGCTTTCATTATTACCCACTTAGATACTGAGACACAGGGCAGCACAGATCAACTCAGTTCAAGGTAAGATATGGAATCTGTTGTGGAACAGTTAACAGGCAAAGAGACAAGTTCAGGTGGGCAACTTGGTCAACATAAGACAAACTGGTCTGAAAAGCCCATTTTAGTGTGAGATGACTTCTGAGAAAGCATCCTCTGCATTTTATTAAACAAAAGTGTAAAATAAATGTAGAAAGGCTACTACATAAAATATGATGCATTTTAACAATAAGCAAAAATAGCGCAGCTTATTAGAATGTCAATTTGACTAGTGGGATAAATCAAATTTTAGATTTTATTAGACTGAGGAATATCAGCAGAAGAATACCAATGCTTCAAGCACAGTCCCAAGATACACATGTAAAGAAAGTAACTAATGGTCAGCGGCTCTCTGGGACTTGATTTTAACACAGTGGTAGTTAACCAAGATTAACTGTTGCTTTCTATGCCTTTGAGTCAGTCCCAGGCAACAATACACAACAGCTGGATGATGGTGCTACCTGCATGGGATGCTCAAATTACTTACACATTTAGTTTTACTATTATTGCTCACCTTTTTAAAAATAAGTATACATAAATTAACTTAATAATCAGTGTCAATAATCTCAGTGCCAACGTAACACATTTTCAGGGGATTAAAGAAAATTTCCATCAAAGAACACAGTTTCCTCACTGAATGGCTATTAAAAAGGAATGCAGGAGAGTTAAATTTGCTGTTTGCAATGTTTTGCAATGGTGTGAGACTGCAGGGTTTAACATACAATCTAGTTTTTCTTCATTTTGGATCTTGGAATTTTAAAACACTCTAAGATGCAGTAAATCACATAGTAAATACTGGCTCAATTCCAGACCTTTACTTTGGGGAGATTACAATATGAAAGTGAACTATTAGTAGAACTACATTTGCAAATGACTGGTAAGCAATGAATTGTTAAATATAGCTGTGGGGAAATTTGACTGCAAGAATTTCTTATTTTGGAAAATTAAACGTTTTCCCCAAGTGAAAGTTTTTTCATTAAGATGAACATCAGGAAACAAGTCTATGAAATTCATCTGCAAACTTTAACACTAGAGTGTATTTACACTTCCAAAAGATATTTTGGCCTGTGACATAAAACTCTTTGTATTTAAATAATTCCAATAAAACGTTATTAGGATCTTCCAGGGCAGAGTCTGCCAAACATGAAAGGTGTGAGTAGGTATTGAATAAAAAAATACAAAAGCTAGCCTCAACTTTACTCAGAGATAGTGCAACCCAAAGCGCTATCCCATTAACCACGAGCTGATGCAGAGTCTCGACACAAAACCTCAATAATAGCTTTCCTCCCACACATACTGCAGAGTTCCTCCAGCTTGTTTTATTGCAGGTGAAATTTCCAGTCTTTGACTTTCTCAAATATACTCCGCTTTAGGGGAGAAGAATGTCTGGCCTAAGGCAAGCAGCTTGTGTTGGGAAACAGTGTGGGAACCAACAACCAAGAAAATGCAATAAAGTAATAAATGTGATAAACTTCTAACGCTGTTCAAGAAACAGCAAAAATATTTTGATTGTGTCCATTTTAAGATAAGACCATAAGATGACAGAAGCAGAATTAGGCCACACAGCCAATCAAGTCTGCTCTGCCATTCAATCATGTGTGAGTTTTCAAGATTCAAAATTTATTAATGTTATTTTCAGTGCGTAAGTGTAAAGGAGAATGAAATAATTGTTACTCCAAATCCCATGCAGCACAAAAAAAAGTCAAGATAAAGAACACAATAATAAAAACATAATAAATATAAATACATAGGATAGCTTATATATATAGATTGATTTGTTTGCTCATAAAAGTAAAACCCCTCCTGCTCTTCCAGGTGAGCAGCTGCTGTCTGTAACAACAGCAAAAAGGAGGAGGACTCTGCAGCCAGGCCAGACAACATTCCAGCCGAGTACTCAGGAGTGTGCACACCAGCTCACTTGACATCTTCAACACTTCACTCATCATCATCCCTGTACCAATGAACTCTTCCACCTTCAGAACTAATTGACCACCCCCACCCCCACAGTGGCACTGACACCAATCATCATGAAGTGCGTTGAATGGCTAGTAATGGCACATATCAAAAACTCCATTCCTGCCACACTGAGCAGTCATCAATATCTTACCAATAGAAACATTCCATGACAGATGCCATAGTACCTGTCATGCATAGGCCCTGACCCATCTAGAAAACAAGAGCACTTATGTCAGAATGCTGTTTCTGGATTTCAGTTCAGCTTTCAAAAGTATTGTCTCACAGATCTTGGTGAGCAAACTCCTACTCTTTGGTTTAATATACCGCTGTACAACTGGATGTTGGACTTTCTAATCAAGAGACCTCAGATAGTCAGGATACACAACTGCTCCTCCCTTCCCTCATCCTCAATGTGGGTGCCAACCCCTCCCCCCCAGGGCTGTATGCTGAGCCCATTGCTGTACACTCTGCTCACACATGACTGCACAAACAGCCGAGTTATCACATTGTCAAGTTTGCTGCTGACATGACAGTGGTGGGGTTTATCACCAACAATGATGGGACAGCCTACAGGGATGAGATGGAAGAGCTCAAGGATTGTTCTCAGGCAAATAACCTTTTCCTCAATGTCAACAAAAGGCATTATCAACTTGAGGAGAACTTGTACCACTCACGCCCCACTTTACATATGCACCACAGCAGTGGAAACAGACAGTAGTTTCAAACTCCTGGGAGTGCACATCTTGCACAATCTTTCATGGTCCCAGAACACATTCCACACAATTAGGAAAGCTCACCAATGCCTCTACTTTCTGAGATGGCTGAAGAGAGCTGGTCTATGTACATCGATACTTAAGTCATTCCACAGATGCACAGTAGAGAGCATCCTAACACGCTACATCACTGCATGAACAGAAACTGCACTGCAGTGGACAGGAAGGATCTACAATGGATAGTCAAACTGCTCAATCCCATTGTTCCACCTTCTGCCTGTAACCTTTAAACCCTCATCATTCAAGTACCAATCAACCTGTTCTCATATTCGCCATCCTCTGGCTCAGAAAATTTCTCCTCATCTCAGTTTTAAAGGGATGATCCTTAATTCTGGGACTGTATCCTCATAGTACATTCAAAACTTTGGAAAGTGGTAGTTAAGGAGACTGTGGATGCACAGGTTGTCATCTTGCAAAATTCTGAAGATTCCAGAAGATCCCACTATTTGAGAGGGAGAGAGAAAACCAGGAATGATAGAACTGTTAGACTGACATCAGTCATAGGGGAAATGGTCACATTTATTGTTAAGTAATTGGTACAGGACACTTGGAACAAAATGAGTGCTCAAAATCTAACTGGATGAAAAAAAGATTTTGACAAATCTGTTAAAAGTTGCCTATAGGTTTTAACCCGATACATCAGAAGGAAAGAGCAGAACTGAGAATATCAGTGTTTTAGAAAACCTTTGAAAGAGTATCGCCTGAGAAATTTTTGAACAGAAGTCGAGCCCAAAAGAATACACTGATGTGGATTGAGGACATTATATTCAAAGAACACTGCAGCACAGAAACAGGTGCTACACCCATCTGATTTTGCTGAACTGTTATTCTGCATTGTCCCATCAATCTGCAGCTGGATTGGAGCACTTCATACTCTTCCCACCCAGATATTTATCCAAACTTCTCAAATGTTACAATTGAATCAACATTTCCTCTAATCTATAATGGCCAATGTGCTCAAAAATCTTGTGCTGTGCAATTTCTTCAATAAAAACAGTTTAAACAAGCCAGTTCCAAATCATCGCAAACTCCACATTGTCACCAGTATCTGCATTAGAAACTTGAAAGGAGATGATTTCATACAATCGTGAAATACACTTAACATGCCAAGAAGGTAGAGGGTGACAACCTTTGTGCAACAGTTTAAATTCCTTTGGGCGCTAGTAGCAAAAGACGTGTGCACATACACACCTTATAGGGAATATTGAATTGAACCCGCATTCACCACTTCTGCTGAGAGCTTGTTCCATGCTTGCATCACCCCGATAAAGTTGTTCCCCCTTCAGGTTCTCTTAAAATACTTCATCTTTCACCCTTAACCTGTAGCTCTAGTTTCACACAATCTCATTGGAAAAAGCCTGCTTCTATTTACCCTATCTATACCCCTCACAATTTTGTATACTTCTATCATTCTATCATTTTCTTACATTCCAGGGAATAAAGTCCTAACCTATTCAACATTGTCCTATAACTCAAGTCCTGGCAACACCTTTATAAATTTTCTCTGTACTCTGACAACTTTATTCATCTTTCCTGCAGGAAGGTGACAAAAACTGCAAATAATACTCCAAGGGACAGAATTCGATTAGATTTGCTTTAGTTGTCACATTTATCGAACATACAGTGAACTGTGTCAAACCAAATCACCGAGGATTGTGCGGAGCAGTTTGCAAGAGTTGCCACATTTTCTGGCGCCAACATAGCAGGCACAGAACTCACTAACTCTAACTGTATATCTTTGAATTGTGGGAGGAAACTAGAGGAAATCGACATGGGTGTAGGGAGAATGCACAAACTCCTTAGAGAGAGTGGTAGGGGTATCATACAGCTGGTGCTGTAATGCGTTGTGCTATTGTGCTGGCCCATATAATTTTCAGTTGAGAGTCTATGACTAGTTGGGTAACAAAGATAGTTGTGCTGGGCCCCAATGCTCACAATTTGAGTCACTGGATGAGGGGATCAAGTACAACCTATTTTACTTTTCTGAGGATGCAAAGGTGTGAGGCAGTGTGGAATGTAAGGAAGTTTTGAGGAGGTATGAATAGACTAAATGAATGAGCAATACATAATATAGGTAGATGTGGACAAATGTTGGTCTGGAAGGCCAGATGTATGGATAACGGATCCACTGGCTAGGATCTCTGGATAAGGCATAGGCATCGCAAAAAAAAAGATGCTCATTCAAAGCTGAATTGAGAAAAAATTCTTTCAACCAGTGAGTACTGAACCCATTCAAATTCACCTGAGAGATTGTTGTAGATGTTCTGTCATTTTATGAATTTAAGACAGTCATTAATAGATTTTTGTCTCTCAAGGGATCGTACGGATGTGGGATTATTGTTATAAAGTGGCATTAAGGGGGAAAAAAATCAGCCACATTCTTACCAATTGGCAGAGCAGGGGTGTGGGACCAAATAGCTTATTCCTGCTTCGTTTTTCTTATACTTTGTTTACATATTATTCTGTAATTCATAAGCTTATTTCATTTGCAGAAAATGCATGTTATGTTAGACGATGGCTTAATAATACTGAATAGAAGGGAAACAAGTCTCTATTATTAACACAAAAATATTTTTGTATGGTTTGGATTCCAACAGTCCACAGCAGGAATAAATTGTTTTAAACAATACATAAACAATGCAGACAAACTGTGAGTAAAGCTATTTAATGCATTAGAATTTTGGCCACATTTCACGTGCTTATGATGGAGGAGAGTATATTTTACAACTCTTTGTTTCAAGACAGTGCACCTAATTTCTAAAACCTATAAAAAAAATGCCAACTTGCATAGGAAAACTTAATTTGATAAGTATTTGATGATACTACTAATAAAAGTCTCAGATGATGCCGAGATCTACAAGAAGCATTCCATAGCAGTCCACTTTACAAATGATGATTAACAGTAATGGCAATTTCTCATTAGGGAAGTCTATTCATAAAAAATGTTGAGATTTTTCTCAAAGCTGAATGCGAGAGATGGTAAGAAACAAGATGGCAATAACAGCCTCTTCCACTTCTATTAACATAACTCAGCTTACAGAAACTTGGAACAAAAGGAACAAGCAATTCTGTTCTTCAAGACTGATCTATCATTCCATGTGACCATAATTATCATTCAACCTCAAAAGCATATTCCTCCTCTCACTCTATTTCACTATATGTCTTTAAATATCAACATTTATTTACCTCTTCAGAAATACTCAGTGACTTTAACAGGTTCATCACCCTGAGCAAAGAAATTTTGCCTCATCTCAGTTCTAGATGTTCTAAATTCTTTCCTGAGGCTATTATACCTCACACTGGACAACCCAACCATGAGGAAACATCTCCTGGCATCCAGACTATCTAGCCCCATTATAATCACAAGAGTTTTTATTCGATATCCACTCATTTTTTCCAGCCTTTGCAAATACAAATCAGGTCCACCTTATCTTGTTCTATTTCAATTCTAGGAATTAATCTACTGAATCTTTAATGTTCTCCCTCACTAACAGATTAATATGGAAGTCCCACCTTTGTTCCAATGCATGCACATTTCAACTGAATCAATGGCATTTGGGTACTTTGTGTTGCAATTCTCAAAAAAAAAGGTCTGGAATCCCAGGGTAGAATTGGGTCTTTGGTTGTTCAAACTAAGCTTGTACAATAATACTGAGGATCTATTCCTTCCTACTCTTCGTGTGGTTCTTTGACTCTACAATCAAATAACAAGATTATATTCTGCCAACTTCTTTCCCAGGTTTTTTGTTTTCAAGACTTGGTTAGGTCATTGCTACACGTTTAGGACCCAAAGAACTAAGTTAAAAATTAAGCTAAAAGAATAATTATGTCTTAATATTACACCTTTCAAAATTTATTTTCTAAATATAAAGTGCAATATTGTGATTTGGTTTGACAGGCGACAATCAGAAAGTAAGAAACTGAAAATCACACTACTTTTCTCTAAAAAAGAGTTAACAACAAAATGAAAAATACTCTAACCCTATGTACTATAAGAGTTTAGTAATTAGAACACACCTTGAAGAAAATGAAGAGCTTTGACAGAGATGTACTAGAATATGATGCATTAGGGTAAATTAAACAGAAAAAGCTGTTACTACTAAAAAAAGTGTTCAATGAGAAGAGGAAAAGGATTTAAAGTATAGAGGGGGAGGGGAATTGCAAGGAGTTTTGCCAAGGACTGTCATGATCTGGAATTTTCTACTTGTGAAAGCCGTAAATCAGGAATTTCAAAGGAAGATTTGAGAGAAAACAATGTTAAAAATTGAATAAATGTCTGATAATAATATGTTCCATCCTCCTTTCATGTAATATTGCTCAGAATTACATTGAGATAAGGAAAGAAACATGGGCTAACTAATTCAACACCAAGTTCAAGACCAAACAGCAACACAGAACGTTTACCAACCACAAACCAAAAAGGGCATGTGGAGAATGGAGTGACAGTGCAGAAGCATAGGCTATACAAAAAGTCTGTGTCCTCTGGGACATGAGTATCTTTCTTCCCAAAGTCAGCTGCTGTCGAGCATCTTTATCATTCTGCATCATGATGTCTTTGTGGAAAAGGAACAGCAAAGATACTCAGGGACAGAAAACCAAGGAATAAGATAACTCGTTTAGACATTTTACAAGCTACAAATAGACATTAGGAGATTAAGAAAACTAAAATATCAACTTTAAAATAGCACAGGATTTTGAAATATTTTTTGTGAAGGAATGACAACCTGCACAGATAAAATTAGCTTCCTTTGAGAGTCAAAAGAATTGTGAAGCAGTATTAAAAAACAAATTATGTCTCAATTACTAGGTTTAATATTGCAGGATTACCCCTCATAGAGCTTAAACTTCTCAAGAGTACACCTTGTGGAAGACTGGGAAATTGTAGTTAGCAACCTCAGTTCTTTTATGTTATCTGCAAAATCTGGGCTAACAAAAATATCCCTATCATGAAGAGTTGGTGGCAGTTTTTGCATGGGACAAGCAGGTTCTTGGGCTCGTTCAGGCATAGCTCCAACACCACTCACCCATGGAATGGCAGAAGATGCACAAACTCTCCTCTGACCAGGGTCCTTTACTCAGCCTCTTAGCCAGAGTAAGGAGACCAATCTGTACGGGGAAAAGAAAATAACCTTCAGTGGTCCAAGCCACTTGAGAGGCACATAGTATATTTGCCCACCTGATGGTGTATGGAGCTACCACCACCTAATTAACATTTGGTTGGCACTTGCATTGTAAATCAGAAAACTTCCAGTTATGGTTAACTGGCTTCCGCTTTTCAGGGGATTGTATGTTGCCATCTGGTGTAATGGCAAAAGAATGATGGACTCCTACTACAAAAGCAAATTCAGAGAAAGGAACTTCAAACATTTAGTTTAGGGAAAATATTTCAAAGAACTTTAAATTCAGGCACTGGCTACTACATGCACTACTAGGAATGGAATATTTTTCCAAAATAATACATCTGAACAGGAGTCATTGTTAATGCAGTGAGAAATCAACATTTAAGGGTCAGCACATTTGCAAGCAAAGGTGGCCATGCTGCAGACTTCCAGGAGCATAAGCTAAATAGATGATGTGACAGCTGAAACCTGCATTGATACAGTTTAATATATTATAAAGGTCCAAGATCTATTATGAAAACATGATCAAACAAAATTTGAACACAAAGCCATGTATTTAACACAGGTGTTCGATAATTTGGTCAAATAGCAGACAGAGGAGTGGAATCTGTGATGAGGAAACAGAGTTTGTGGTTCAACAATGTCTCAGGACTTCCAAGTATTTAGCTGAAGGAAATTTCTGTTTGCCCAGAAACGTGGTACTTTATCAAGCACTGCAGACTGAAGAGAGTATGTGATCTCTACACTTCATGGTCACTGTCACAAAGCACATCTTTTATAATATTGATAAAAAGCTGTTTTGTAAATTGACACCAATTAGTAACAGTTAATCCAATCATCTGCAAGGGACAAATATAATACGAGACACCCTGCCGCGTGTCTACAGGAAACCATGATATAGACTGCATCGAGTAGAAATATGAAACGTCTAAGGTAAAGAGTACTCTCAAAGGAATATATGCAGCTCAGTTGCACAAAATAGATGATTTTTGTAAGCTAGATAGCATGATTATGTAAAACCCATGAATTAGTTTAAATGTTGATGATGAAAATGCAGTAACAATAAGTCTCAAACTGAAATATAATGGATATAATTTTACAAGAGATAGCTAAAGTATAAAATACTAAAGATCAAAGTGCTAAATTAGAACTTCATTTTGTTAAGAGGCATATGTAGCTGTAATTACTAACATATGCTGGCAGAGAAAGTTTTTCTTTCCCTTTGACATTTCAATGCACTGTATCCATTTATTTTAACATTTCCAGCAACCTTCAGCCCATCATTACCATGACATTGCCAGGGCTTCTGAGAAAGTAAGAAAGCAAGCAGTGCTTTGCCTGCACTATCAACAAGAGTATGAATTATATATGTAGCCAGCTTTAATACAACACTTTTCATCCACCATAAGCAATCTGTGATCCTTGGAGAACTTCAAAAGACGATAAAAATTCTACTGAAAATTGCCCTAAAAGCTCATAAACGAAACATCACTGAACGCAGAGACTTTTCTGCTCCCTCATTAACCCTGTTCTGCTGAGGTCAATTCATGAAAGCGAGATAGTTCATCAGTTCAATAAAGATAAAGGTTCTGTCACACTCAGTGGCTGAATATTCTTCTTTGCTCCAAGTGTACTTTACCCAAGAGACTATTTTTAGAAGTTATAGCCTCCAGATACTATTGAATAAAGCAGATAAGGAAAATCTAAATGCTGCTCATAATGTGCCTTGCTTTCATAAATCTGTGTTTAAAACAAGCTTTAAACCCATACTCTATTCTTAACTCTGCATTTTGAGGCCAAACTTGTATACTTAACTACACTTATTACTGCTTTAGAAAATTTACATTGTGCCAATATCATATAATGGAATATTGTTTTGCAAAATAAAATAGCAGAACTGGAAAAAGACCAAGTGCAGTGAATGGCAAATGAATTTTATTACTCTGCCAATGACCCAGTCAATTTATTATTCCACAAGTAGCAGAATATCACAGGCAAGGAAAATCTGAACCTTGATCTATCAAAATTGTATTATGTCACTGCAACTCTAGCTGCACAGACACACTAATATTAATATTATGTCCTTATTAGTGAGAGAGAAAAAACAGTAGTATCTTTGGATTATGTCTGAGCAAGGTCCTCTGTAGTCAAATGATTTGTCATTATTCTTAAGATTCATGCATATTTGTGGATGAAGGAAACATACAAGGACCTAGTTCAAATAGAGGTACATGCACTTAGAGGAGAAAGAACCCAGTCAGCAGAACAAGTGAGTGAGTGCACATCAAGGAAATTCAAAGCTAAACTATGTCTGCTTTAATGGATGGGGTGTAATAGGTAAAGCAGATAAATTCAAATTTTTAATTAAGATTGTGGTCCACGATATTGTTGCCATCAGTGAAACATCATTAAACAATGGGCAGCTCTGGCAATTTAATGTTACAAGGTACAGAATTTTCAGATGAAACAGAGGAAGGATTAAAAAGGGTTAGATAAAGATTTCATTTCTGCAGCATTGAGGGAAGATATCCTTGAAGGTGCCTCAAACAAGGCCATGGAGAGATGTAAAAAGATGCATCTTAAAAGACATCTCCATAAGTCAACAGAAGCTAAAGAAACTGACATACAAGTACAAAGAGATAAAATAATAATTGGTTTATCATACTGTCAGATTAAATTTCCCAAACAATAAGTGGGATTGCCTTACTCAGAATTCCTCTGTCAATAACTATTAGGAACAGATACACAGTTTTACAGTACTACTGGCAGTGTTCTAATTGGTTCTGTATTTCATTTAATTACAATTTATTAGTTAAACAGTAGTTTGTGATTTTTATACTTTTTAACCATTTCCATGATACTTCGGCTATTTGGAGCAACCGCTTAATTATGCCAAGATGTACTGTATTCAAAATTACTGGTGTTTTACAGTTCTATCACTACATAATGGTTAAATCAGCTGTGAAAGCAACTGTCCTGCTGGACATTACTTATGAAAACAGATCCTTGTTCCTGTGCTCCACAGGACTTCAGTTATCAGATCCATCAAACACGCAGACCAAGTTACTGCAATCTACGTCAGTGTGGACCTATGAGCAGAGAAAAGGGCAGCCTGAAATTTTATGCCAGTAGCAGTCCTAAATTGCCTTTCCCTAGTTTCACTGTGTTTGTTTGTTTTGACTTTGCACTTCAGAATTAAAAGTTAGTATGGCATGCAGCTCTATTTCAGTGCTGCACTTAAACTGGTTCAAAACAACCTGCACACACAAAATGCTGGTGGAATGCAGCAGGCCAGGCAGCATCTATAGGGAGAAGCACAGTCAACATTTCGGGCTGAGACCCTTCTTCAGGACTAACTGAAAAGAAAGATAGTAAGAGATTTGAAAGTAGGAGGGGGAGGGGAAAATGCAAAATAATAGAACACCGGAGGGGGTGGGGGGAAGCTGAGAGCCAGACAGGTGATTGGCAAAAGGGATACAGAGCTAGAGAAGGGAAAGGATCATGCGACGGGAGGCCTCGGGAGAAACAAAAGGGGAACGGAGCACCAGAGGGAGATGGAGAACAGGCAGAGTGATGGGCAGAGAGAGAGAAAAAAACTAAATATATCAGGGATGGAGTAAGAAGGGGAGGGGCAGTAACAGAAGTTAGAGAAGTCAATGTTCATGCCATCAAGTTGGAGGCTACCCAGCCGGTATATAAGGTGTTGTTCCTCCAACCTGAGTGTGGGGGCATCTTGACAGTAGAGGAGGCCATGGATAGACATATCAGAATGGGAATGGGACGTGGAATTAAAATGTGTGGCCACTGGGAGATCCTGCTTTCTCTGGCGGAGACAGAGCGTAGGTGTTCAGCGAAACGGTCTCCCAGTCTGCGTTGGGTCTCACCAATATATAAAAGGCCACACCGGGAGCACCGGACGCAGTATACCACACCAGCCGACTCACAGGTGAAGTGTCGCCTCACCTGGAAGGACTGTCTGGGGCCCTGAATGGTGGTAAGGGAGGAAGTGTAAAGGCAGGTGTAGCACTTGTTCCGCTTGCAAGGATAAATGCCAGAAGGACGATTGGTGGGAAGGGATGGGGGGACGAGTGGACAAGGGAGTCGCATAGGGAGCGATCCCGGAGGAAAGCAGAAAGGGGGGAGAGAAGGGAAAGATGTGCTTGGTAGTGGGATCCCGTTGGAGGTGGCGGAGAATTATACATTGGATCCGGAGGCTGGTGGGGTGGTAGGTGAGGACAAGAGGAATCCTATCCCGAGTGGGGTGGCGGATGGATGGGGTGAGGGCAGATGTGCAGGAAATGGGAGAGATGCGTTTGAGAGCAGAGTTGATGGTGGAAGAAGGGAAGCCCCTTTGTTTAAAAAAGGAAGACATCTCCTTCGTCCTGGAATGAAAAGCCTCATCCTGAGAGCAGATGCGGCAGAGACAGAGGAATTGTGAGAAGGGGATAGCATTTTTGCAAGAGACAGGGTGGGAAGAGGAATAGTCCAGGTAGCTGTGAGAGTCTGTAGGCTTCCAGGTAGCTGTCAAAACAACAAAACAAATCTCCCATCAAAACAACCAGTTTTGGGGGAGATTTGGTGTAGTGCTAATTACCACTGGATCAGTAATCCAAAGACCCAGTTCTATGCTGGGGAGGGGAGTCCGAATCCCATCATGGCAGATGGTGAATTTGAATTCAATCTTAAAATATCTGATGACCATGAAACCTTATTGATGGTCGTAAAAACCCATCTGGTTCACTAATGTCCTTTACATCTGGTCCTTTATTGTCATAAGAGAATAAGATATAGAAGTAAGCCTTTCGGTCCATCGAGTCTGCTCTGCCATTCAATCATGGGCTGAGCCAAATCTTCCAGTCATCCCCACTCCCCTGCTTTCACCCCATACCCTTTGATGCCCTGGCTAAACAAGAACCTATCTATCTTTCCCTTAAATACACCCATTGACTTGGCCTCCACAGCTGCTCGTGGCAACAAATTCCACAGATTTACCACCCTCTGACATAAGTAATTTCTCCGCATCTCAGTTCTAAAAGGATGTCCTTCAATCCTGAAGTCGTGCCCTCTTGTCCTAGAATCCCCTACCATGGGAAATAACTTTGCTAAATCTAATCTGTTCAGGCCTTTTAACATTCAGAATGTTTCTATGAGATGCCCCCTCATTCTCCTGAACTCCAGGGAATACAGCCCAAGAGCTGCAGGATGTTCCTCATATGGTAACCTTTCCATTCCTGGAATCATTCTGGTGACCATGTCCTCTACCTGGTCTGGCTTATATGTGGCTCCAGACCCACAGCAATGTAGCTGACTCTTAAATGCCCTCTGAAATGGCCTAGAAAACCATTTAGTTGTTTTCCAACCACTAAAACAAAAATAATAAGAAATTAACCCAGACGGTGAACCCGGCATGGACCTAGGCACCAGAAACGACAACGTCAACCCTGCAAAGTCCTCCTTACTAACGTCTGGAGACTTGTGCCACAGTTGGGAGAGCTGTCTCACAGACTAGTCAAGCAACACCCTGATATAATTGTACTGACAGTATCAGACCTTACAGTTAACATTCCAGACTCCACCATCACCATTCCTGGGCATGTACCGTCTCACTGCCAGGACAGACCTAGCAGAGGTGGTGGCACAAGGGTACAGTAAAGAGGCAGTTGCCCTGGCAACTCTCAACATTGACTCTGGACCCCCATGAAGTCTTATGGCACCAGGTTAAACATGGGCAAGGAAACCTCCTGCTGATTACCACGTACCATCCTCCCTCAGCTGATGAATCAGTACTTCTCCATGTTGAGCAGCACTTGGAGAAGGAATTGAGAATATACTCTGGTTGGGGGACTTCAACGTCCATCAAGAGGAGTAGCTCAGTAGTACCAGCACAGACTGAACTGGTCAGGTCGTATTGGACATAACTACTAGAATGGGACTTCAGCAGTTGCTGAGGAAACCAACACGAAGGAAAAACACATGACCACATTCCCATCAACCTTCCTGCCGCAGAAGCACCTGTCCATGTCAGCATTGGCAGAAGTGACCACCACACAGTATTTGTGGAGACTAAATCCATCTCCACACTGAAGAACCCTCCACTGCGTTGTGAGGTACTACAACCACGCTAAATGAGATAGACTTCAAACAGATTAGCAGCTCAAGACTGCGCATCTATGAGGCGCTGCGGGCCATCAGCAGCAGCAGAATTGTACTTAACTTCAACCTGTAACCTCATGGCCTGGCATATCCCCCACTCTTACATTACCACTAGGCCAGGGGATCAACCCTGGTTCAATGAAGAGTGCAGGAAGGAATGATGAGAACACCAGTCATACCTCAACATGAGGTGTCACCCTGGTGAAGCCACAATGCAGGACTACTTACATGCCGAACACCATAGCCAGCAAGAAACAGACAGAGCTAAGTGGTCCCATAACCAACGGATCAGATGTAAGCTCCGTAGTTTTGCCACATGCAGCCGTGAAATGTGGTGGACGATCCAACAACTCACTGGAGGAGGAGGCTCCACCATTATCCCCACCCTCAATGATAGAGGAGCCCAGCACACCTGTACAAAAGACTGAGGCATTTGAAGCAATCTTCAGTCAGAAGTGCCGAGCAGATCCTCCAGAAGTCCCAGACGTCAGTATACAGCCAATCCAATTCAGCCCATATGATAGCAATAAACTGTTTAAAGCACTGGATACTATGAAGGCTATGGGCCCAGACAAAATCCTGGTAATATTCCTGAAGACTAGTGCTCTACAACTTGCCGTGTCACTTGCCAAGCTGTTCCAGAACAGCTACAGCACCGGTGTCCACCTGGCAATATAGAAAATTGCCCAGGTATGTCCTGTACACAAGAAATAGGAAAAGTCCAACCCAGCCAATTACCGCCCTATCAATCATCAGCAAAGTAATGGAAGGGGTCATTAACAATGCCATCGTGCAGCACCTACTCAACAAGAACTTGTTTATGAAAGCCTAGTTTGGGTTCCATCAAGGCCACTCAGCTCCTGACCTCATCACTTCCTTGGCCCAAAAATGGCCTAAAGAGCTAAATAGCAGTGGTCAGGCTCTCAACATCAAAGCATCATTTGACTGAGTATGGTATCAAGGTGCCCTAGCTAAAATGGAGCCAATGGGAATTAGGGGGAAACCCTCCAATGGTTGGAATCATACATGACACAAAGGAAGATGGTTCTGGTGGTTGGAGGTCAATCATCTCATCCTCAGGACATCACTGCAGTCCTAGAACCAAACATCTTTGGCTGCTTCAGCAATGACCTTCCTACTGTCATAAGCTCAGAATTGGGGATGTTCGCAGATGACTGCACAATGTTCTGCACCATTCGTGACTCCTCAGACAGTGAAACAGTTCATACCCAAATGCAGCAGGACCTGGACAATATCCAGGCTTGGGCTGACAAGTGGCAAGTAACATTCGAGCCATGCAAGTGCCAGGCAATGCCCATCTCCAACAAGAGAGGCTCTAACCATCGTCCCTTGACATTCAGTGGCCTCACCGTCACTGATTCCCCTACTATCAACATCCTGGTGGTTACCATTGACAGGAAACTGAACTGGTCTAGCCATATAAACACTGTGTCTACCAGAGCAGATCAAAGGCTAGGAATCCTGCGGTGTGTAACTCACTTCCTGACTCCCCCAAGCCTGCCCACCATCTACAAGGCTCAGTTCAGGAGTGTAATGGAATACTCACCACTTGCCTGGATGAGTGCAGCTCCATCAACACTCAAGAAACTTGACGCCATCCAGTACAAGGCAGTCCACTTGATTAACAACGCTTCCACAAGCATCCAATCCCTCCACCATCGACGAACAGTTGCGGAAGTGTGTACTATCTACAAGATGCATTGCACCACACACCAAGGTTCCTAAGGCAGCACCTTCCAGACCCATGACCACTAACATCTAGAAGGTCAAGAACAGCAGATACCTGGGAAGATCACCACCTAGAAATCCCCCTCCATATCACTCACCATCCTGACTTGGAAACATATCACTGTTCCTTCATTGTTGCTGGTTCAAAATCATGGAATTCCTTCCCGAACAGCACTACGGGTATACCTATGCCTCGGAGACTGTAGCAGTTCAAGAAGGCAGCTCATCGCTAACTTCTCAAGGGCAACTAGGGATGGACAATAAATGCTGACTTAGCTGACAACGCCCACATCCCGTGAATGAAAAACCTCTAACTGTACTCCAGTAACTCATCAGTGATCACTCATTGAATTTTATTTAGTTAAAAGTGGCTCTTTATCTCAAATTTGTAAATGTAAATACTTACTAATCTGCATGCAAAAGGAGGTGATATCATAGTGGCTATAGCAAAGTTTGATGAATGGTTTGCTCTCAATAGTTACTGATCTTTTTCAAAAAATGATCAATAATATTTATTTTTAGATCCTTCTGTAAAGTTTATACTTGCCATTTTATCCTCCATTTTTTTTCCAAGATATAGAAGTTGCTTCTAGCCCATGGTTTGGTAATACTTTTCAATTCATTCCATTTTTTCATTGAATAGCAACCAGAATTAATGGCTACAACTTCAAGCACATAAATATTTACCAAAGAAACGTCTTCTCTTACCAAATTGTATACCGAGAGGAGGTTTCAATGATTTACCTTTGTAACACACACATCCAATGGAATTATAAGTAAGACTTGCAAAATCACTTCCATGACTAAAAAGTAATACAAGCTTTCTGTTTGTTTTTTAATCATTATAAACCTGATAAATATATCACTATTTTCATTAAAATGTATTGGATTGGTGTCTAAGATTCAATCCGGAATCACAGACAATACAAGCCAGAACAAACGTATGCCCTCCTTCTGAAAAAGGACAAAAACACTTAACTAAAAATTCAAAACTTTAAGTTCTCAGCCTTTTCAATATCATAGACTATCGTAGATATCATAGAGAGTTCAGCTGTTTTTAATACATCAATATTGGTTTTATTGTACATTTAAGCATGAAGCCTTTAAAAACACATTGCACATGTAAATTGTGTTTTGTAACACCCTAGAGGCAAATACTAGAAGAACTTTACATTGCTGAAAATGCTCTTCTAAACTCGTTTACATCAAATCACTATCATGTGAGCTTTTCTTGTTGTTTTTAGTTGTGTTAGAAATGCAAAGATTACAAGGAATTTCATAACATGGGTTCCATACCTTGAGATTTTGTGTACAATACATTTGAACATTAGCTGTCAATGTTCCTATTGGCAAAATAATAAGACATTGTAGCAGACTGCTGGGGAGAGAACACGATATGCACAAGAAATGGCACAATTATTGAAATACCCTGAGTGAACTAACAGTCCTCTCGGACCAAAGCCTTCAGATATCGTTTCCAATTATTTCATCAATAACTGCCATTTTAAACAAAGCGCGGTTAATCATTTCACTCTGAGCCTAAAATTAGAAGGTGCAGGTGGTTTATACTGCTTAGATACTTTTCCAGACTATTTTGGGGAATATTGTGTAAAAGGCCAGTAAGCTTGAGATGCACCTTCAACTATCAGCTGAAGTGATACTGGCTGAAGCTAGAAACCAACCTCTCACTATTCAAGGAGAGGGGCTCCTGAAATGATTTTTTTTTAAAAAGGCAAAATAGTGTCATGACTCTCCCCATCTTCTTCCACTAAAAACAGCATGACAAATCACTCATTAAGGAAATTGTTACAGTCAATGTTGGGGGCGTGTTTCCAATAAATCAGGTGAAGATTTCTGCTCCATATAATATTGCACACACTAAAAACTAAATGTGTTCAGTTAAAGTTCAATCCAATGACTAAAGGTATCAGAGTTAGACATGCTTGAGAGTCAATCACATTTTTTCTTGCACTTGAATATTCAGCTCTTCAATGGGTCTTGAATAAACTGTGTAATGAGAAGGACTTGAAATTTTTGAATGCTGTCCCCAGTCTTTGTAATGTAATAGCTCTGCACTGCGGTTTACAACTTCCCTATTAGGCAGGAAGAGGTTCAGCCATGCCAAAAGCCATGCAGGTGTGAGGCATGCATTTTATTTTCATTCTTTCATAGCTCTGGTTAGTACAAAACATAACTAAACAGAATCAAAATAAGGAAATCACAAAGAACAATCCTCTTTTTTTTTGCAGTCGGGTTATAAATCCTGCTGGGATACACCATGGTCCCACAGCAGAACCAATCATATAACAGCTACCTACCCGTATTGGTCAGGCTGGTACATCAAGGGAGCCTGAGTGTTGCCATAGTTGGGATGTTGTGGTGGAAACACAGGACGTCCACCAGGCCCAGTCTGACTGGGATAACCAGGCGACCTAATGTACGGTGGCCTAAATTGGGAAAAAAATAGCTCCTTTGTTTTTATTCTGTGTCAGTTCCTCATTTAGCTCTTACAATTTAACCCATCAATCCTCAACAATTAAAATGAGATTTGAAGATTTAACAGTCAGTTTAAGCATGATGGGTTTTAAAGTTTAATTTCATGTTTTTCTATGTCCAATAACCTTTCCTTAATTTTCTAAGTATTTAAGGTTTAAGTATTGGATTCTCATATATATTAAATTAATAATAATTTAAAAATTAATAGTGAGAACTTATCAGGTTTAAAGATTAACTGTTTACATTAAAACTGATACTTTTTTCCATTTTCTCAATTGACTGTTTTCATCTTCAACTAATAACTTTTGAGGTTCACTTCCATAAATTGAATTCATTTGCCAAAACCTTGTCCGGTTGATCAGACAATAAGAACAATGCAGGGACTAATTTCTGACAGACTAAACAGACTAAAGGAGGAGTGACAGCATCATTTGATTCTGTCTTCATTGGATGTCTACACAAGTGACTCCCACATTAGAGACACGAAGATCAGTAGAAATGTCACGTCAACAGGTCTGGATGAAGTCAACTATTTTACTACAATAGTAATTAATTCTGAGACATTATGGCCTGTATTTCTTAAGTGTCAGAGTGGATACTATCCTTATTGGGCTTTTATTTATTTCAGATTTCAGTTGCTTTCCAAGCAATTCTAAACTGAAACAATGGAAACCTAGTCATTGAAAGTTGTGAATGCACATTGTTGTAAACCTCTCTTACAATATGCATGATAGTTGTTTTTATTCTTCTAATGGCGTAATCTTTTTCATTGAGATTTCATATGAACTATGGGTTATTATACTTAAAACATAATACCTTATTATGCAGGTCTTCTTTGCAAGGTAGGCATGTGATCATAATCAATCATATTGCTGGTACAACTATAAATGTGCACTCAAAGGCAACACGAGTGAATCTGCAGATGCTGGAAATAAATAAAAACACAAAATGCTGGCAGAACTCAGCAGGCCAGACAGCATCTATGGGAGGAGGTGGTGATGACGTTTCGGGCCGAAACCCTTCATCAGGAGTGAAGTAACATGGGATGGTCAAGGGGGGGTAAGAAGTGGGGGGAGGGATAAAGTAGAGTGCTAGGAAGTGATAGGTTGGAGGGAAATGGGCTAGGGGGAAGGTGGAGAATTATGGGAAAATGAAAGAGAAAGAAAGGTAGGGCTGGGGGGAGATATATTGAGGGGGGAAAAAAGAGAGAGAAAGAGAACCAGACTGAAATAATAGATAGGGATGGGGGTAAGGGGGGGGGCAGGGGTATCAACAGAAGTCTGTGAGTTGGATGTTCATGCTGGCAGGTAGGAGGCTACCCAGGCGGGAGATAAGGTGTTGCTCCATTGACCTGCGCGCAGCCTCATCTTGACGGTAGAGGAGGCCATGGACAGACATGTCTGAGTGGGACTGGTCTGTGGAATTGAAGTGTTTGGCCACAGGGAGATCCTGCCACTGCTGGAGGACTGAGCGCCGGTGTTTAGCGAAACGGTCTCCCAGTCTGCGGCGGGTCTCCCCAATGTATAAATGGCCAAATCGGGAGCACCGGATACAGTATATCACCCCAGTTGACTCGCAGGTGAAGTGGTGCCTCACCTGAAGGGATTGTCTGGGGCCTGGGATGGTGGTGAGGGAAGAAGTGTGGGGGCAGGTGCAGCACTTCTTCTGTTTGCAGGGATAAGTGTCTGGAGGGAGGTCGGTGGGGAGGGATGGGGGGGATGAATGGACAAGGGAGTCACATAGGGAGCGATCTCTGCGGAAAGCCGAGAGTGGGGGGGGGGGGGGGGGGGGGAGGGGAAGATATGGCTGGTGGTGGGATCACGTAAGAGGTGGCGGAAGTTACGGAGGATTATATGTTGGATCTGTAAGCTGGTAGGGTGAGGGCAGAGGTGCATGAAATACGGGAACTATAATACCGGGCCTGGGTTAGCATGTGGTCCAAAAGTTTCAGGGTCGAAGAAATAGTAGGTTGTTCCAAGCCTACACCGGTATCTGTCCTCCTCTTTTCTTGCGTTATATCGACGACTGCATCAGCGTTGCTTCCTGCACACATGCTGAGCTCGTCGACTTCATTAACTTCACCTCCAACTTTCACCTTGTCCTCAAATTCACCTGGTCTATTTCTGACACCTCCCTCCCCTTTCTAGATCTTTCTGTTTCTATCTCTGGAGACAGCCTATCCACCGACGTCTACTACAAACCTACTAACTCCCACAGCTACCTAGACTATTCCTCCTCCCACCCTGTCTCCTGCAAAAATGCTATCCCTTTCTCTCAATTCCTCTGCCTCCGCCGCATCTGCTCTCAGGATGAGGCCTTTCATTCTAGGACAAAGGAGATGTCTTCCTTTTTTAAAGAAAGGGGCTTCCCTTCGTC
The DNA here is from genome assembly GCF_030144855.1 of Hypanus sabinus. NCBI lineage: Eukaryota > Metazoa > Chordata > Chondrichthyes > Myliobatiformes > Dasyatidae > Hypanus > Hypanus sabinus. The sequence goes on along the minus strand of NC_082717.1, from coordinate 63,178,296 downwards.
CACTTTCAACTCTGCCCTCCATCGCGTCTCCTGTATTTCACGCACCTCTGCCCTCACCCCATCCCCCCGCCAGCCCACCAGGGATGGAGACCCCCTGGTCCTCACTTATCACCCTACTAGCCTACAGATCCAACGTATAATCCTCCGTAACTTCCGCCACCCCTACGTGATCCCACCACCAACCACATTTTCCCTTCCCCCCCCCCCCACTCTCGGCTCTCCGCAGGGATCGCTCCCTACGCAACTCCCTTGTCCATTCATCCCCCCCATCCCTCCCCACCGACCTCCCTCCGGGCACTCATCCCTGCAAACAGAAGAAGTGCTACACCTGCCCCCACACTTCTTCCCTCACCACCATCCCAGGCCCCCAAATGTCCTTTCAGGTGAGGCACCACTTACCTGCGAGTCAACTGGGGTGATACACTGTATCTGGTGCTCCCGATGTGGCCATTTAAACATTGGGGAGACCCGCCGCAGACTGGGAGACCATTTCGCCAAACACCGGCGCTCAGTCCTCCAGCAGTGGCAGGACCTCCCTGTGGCCAAACACTTCAATTCCACAGACCACTCCCACTCTGACATGTCTGTCCACGGCCTCCTCTACCATCAAGATGAGGCCACACGCAGGTCGATGGAGCAATACCTTATCTCCCACCTAGGTAGCCTCCTTCCTGCCAGCATGAACATCCAACTCACAGACTTCTATTGATACCCCTGCCCCCCCTTACCCCCATCCCTATCTATTATTTCAGTCTGGTTCTCTTTCTTTCTCTTTATTTCCCCTCAATATATCTCCCCCAGCCCTACCTTTCTTTCTCTTTTATTTCCCATAATTCTCCACCTTCCCCCAGCCCAATTCCCTCCAGCCTATCACTTCCCAGCTCTCTACTTTATCCCTCCCCCCACTTCTTATCCCCCCTTGACCATCCCATGTTACTTCACTCCTGATGAAGGGTTTCGGCCCGAAACGTCGTCACTACCTCCTCCCATAGATGCTGTCTGGCCTGCTGAGTTCTGCCAGCATTTTGTGTTTTTATAAATGTGCATTAGTTACTTTTCATCAAAACCATTAAATTTGGTGGATAACATGATGTGGTGCTGAACAATTCAGCTTATGGAATGTTCCAGCCCAATCTCTGATGAGTACAAAACCTTGCAATAGTATGAATACAAAAATTTACTGACTTTCCCTATTTCTGATTACTAGTCAGTAACTCCTGCAGTGACGTGCATAAGCAAATGCTGAGAAAGGATAATCTTGGATTTTCTGAATCTCTCTAGTCCACTCTAGTTAGACTCTTTTAATGAAAAATGCTAACATGGACAAGGTACACAAGAAATTTGAGGGATAGTCAGGAAAGAAGGGCAGAAGAACAAAGAGCTCACACAAATTAAGGACAATCCTTTTCACTAACCACACATTCAAAGATCTATGCAACCAGAGCATATACACCACCTGACAGAATAATAAGCTGCTTACTGAGTTTTGAGACAGGTTAATTTTCAGAATGGATTCTAGTTACTCAGGTATATTATCAAAAGGTCAATTTAAATTATGCCAAATTTTAAATCAATGAAATTTCTGAATTAGTTCGTATAAAAAGAGATATTCAAATAATATCTTTTCATATTGTACAAAAGAATCCAATACTCAAACTTTAAAACTGATCCACAAAAATATTCTGATCACAACCCACAAAAACACAAATCCAAAACATGTATCACAAAGTGTTCTGGTTTGACAAGGTGCCATTTTAAAACAGTGTTAAATAGGTGTTACTTGACAGTAAACCATACAGAAACACAGAATTTTCAAATTGCTTCTCCCACTAAATTGTAACAATCAAGTGGTTTATTGTTTGTATAACAAGGCTGTCATTTGGAGCTTCTAACAACTCAGACAATATTCAACCAAATCTAATATTCAGAATGAAAGAATTATTCAGACTGGGTGCTAACCAGAAAATGATTAACATTTCCGAAGGAAACTACAACTCTAATTACTTCAGACAGAGTTAAGACAGATTGTGTATTTTCATTTATTTTCAAATATTCAGAGAAAATGTGAGTAAGAATTAAAAGAACTCTTTAAAGCCTTGAAAGAGTGTAGTGCAGCACCAGGTTTATTTCAGTCCTGTAATGGTAAATTGACCTGTGTTTATTAATATAAATACTTTCTAATATCTCATTAGCTGGTCATCTATACATTTGTCCAGTTGAATTATAACACTACTTCACAAAAACTGCTCAAACTGAAGATATGCTGACGGTCCTGAAGAAGAGTCTTAGCCTGAAATGTTGACTGACTGTTCACTGCACAGGTACTGCCTGAACTGGCGAGTTCCTCCAACATTTTGTGTTTGTTGTTTTGGATAGTGCAATATCTTTTTGTCTGAATGTCTGATTGCTCCTCATTGGATAACACATTCTGTTTCTGCACAACTTGCATCCAAACAAGGAATCGCAAATGGAAAGGGCTTTGCTTAATTTACAAGTAAGGCTAAAACTGGGTGTCCCGTATTTTCAGTACTCTACTCCCAGCCCATACAAATTGCACTTTTAATTGCTAAAAATGCAATCTTTGTGTTGTGTGCAAATTAACAATAAGCAGAGTGTATCAGATGATCAAAGAAAACATTCTGTGCAAACCAATGGCATATTTCCTTCATATATGTTTCGTCATATATTCTCCATTAAGCATGCATCACCTATAATGCTCTATACTTTGGAGGAATTTTTGGTTTGCTGATTACCAACATTGCAAAATGTTGCACGAATAGTTACATATTATTTCTCACATGAAACTGTAATCATTGCATGTTAATGCACATAAATATTTTGGACATGGAGTGTAAAGCAACATATTCTGGCAGAATTGGAACTACATTTAAACTTTAAAATACTTGACTGCTAACAACGTTTGCTTATTGATGAGTAAAATTACTATAAAATTCAATATTGGTGAATGAGCATTAAATAAAAAATACTCATTTCAGAGCAATTATCCTTCCTTCCTGCAACTATAACAAACGGTTAAAACTAGCACAATTACTATTGAAGGGAAATACAAATAAAGCAACAGAAAGTAATTCTGTATCACACAACATCAGAACCACAAAATAATGTCAATTACATCATTAATTTCTCAGTTCAAACATTCAAGGCTTATATATGGCTGCATGAATGGTAACAGGACATTAATTGAGAAAGGTAAAAAGTTACCCAGCCTGCACTGAAGAGACAGCCAGAGTGAACCAATGTGTAATGGCTGTATTAAGTTTCTAGCTCAGTCATTCAAAAAAAAAGAAACATTCAGAAGCTTCAAAGCTGGGGGAAATAAAGCCAAAATCAACAGATTACCAAGGAGCTACAATAGTAGTCCACTACAGTAGTATGTCCCAACATTTGTATCAGAGAGGGCTATATTTCCAGGGGCAAAGGGGGGCAAAAAGTAATATTTTGTCAATTTACCAGTAATTTAAGATTTTCTGCTTCAGTTTGTTTTCTAATTCTCTTACAGGCATTTAGTCTCAAGTATTTCCGCATAAGTTAAAAATAGTGGCACCGTAACTTACTCCAATGACATTCCTCGATTATTCCAATAGGAAGCACATTAGAGGTATGCAGCCCAATTGTTAGCTCCTAGGGACCCAATGAAATGCTTTGCTTCCACATCACGACCATCAAATAGCAAGAACACGAACTGATTAACTGAGAATGTAATTCAGCATGTATGAAAGACAGTTTGTTCACTAATCTCATCTGATATAAAGCCATACATTTCTTTGGAAAGAATGTGAACTGAACACAGTTCATTCTTGCAACTAAGTATATTCTGAAATACTCAGAATTGGATTTTATTCATAGATTTTCTCAGATATTACTTGCTTTATTAAAAAAGAAACAATTGGAAATTCAGATTACGGGAAACATTTTAAATATAATGATTGAATGCTAAATCTACTCACAAAATTTTATTGTCTTGTCTAACAATAGATGTAAGTGAATTCTTTTTTTGGAAAAAAACTGACATGAAAATATGAATTTTCTGGAGTCTACAGTTAACGTATTTCTTTTAAGTAAAACACTGTGCTGCGCAAGCTTAACATTTGTTACTTACTTAAATCACCTACAGCTTCTTTTAATAATTGTTCATGGTAACATTCTGCATAGTTTTATTGATTTTAGTTCCTAGGCAAAAATATCACTGGTTAACAATAAAGACTGAGATGTACTTTGGTAATTCTGTCAAGCAACTGCCATAAGAATGGCTGCACTGATAAACAAATTTATGTATATGTGTGATACCTGCTTAGTGAATGGAAATAGCCTTTTGAGAGCTGAGAATAATTAACTGTTGTAACTGTGGTCAGTTTATATTATAATCAAAAGGTAAACACTGATAATATTTCTGATTTTACTCTATTTCGAGAGGAGCACAAGCTGCATTTAAAATCTTTAAATCATTGCAACTTTCTTTCAAATGTCTATCTATTTCAGTAGTTCAAAGTAAACTGAGAAAAAGGGATACAAGGTTCATGGTTTCATATTTTCAGTCTTTTCTAACATTATTCAGCCTGCTTGTTGAAACAATGCAGTTGTGGAATCATCCAAAAGGGGGAATGATCTGAAAAGTGCATAACTAGTCAGGGCTATGTTTCCTCCCCAAGAGTCTCTAGTCTGGTGTGTACTGTACCTGTTGGAAATCTAGAAAATTGAGAAGTTGTGCATACCATGGGCAGCACAGAGACAATCTGCAAGCAGCCCTTCTGAGTTCTGAAATGCTTGACTGACTGTAATAACATGAATAAGCCATATACAACTGTTTAGAAAATGACAGTATTATCCAAAAGCCTCATGACAGGAACCACATTTAATATCTGACAAGTATATTGCCATTTATCCTAAATTAAAACAGATTAAAACTACAGTCAGGTCAACAGCACTCTGCACTGTACCAGTGGAAATTTCCAAATTTAATTATGCCTAATTTAAATCAGCTACATATCTATTTCTTAAGGATGAATGACAGTGTGAGGATTGACAATCAGAGCCAAAATTTACTTGATTGCCTTCTTTAACGTCTTCTATTTTGGAAATTTCAAAGACGTTTACAAATACAGCATCCAACCTATACAGACAATTTTGTTTTTTGCATACCTGTTTTGAGCAGAGTTTGCTGCAGCCTGCATCACAGCAGCAGCAGCCTCCTGTGCCTTGCGATTTACAGTTGCCATTGGCGGTCCCATCCCTGCGCCAACCTGCTGTGACATGCTTGGAGAGTTTGGGGTCATATTGCTCATGTTGCCAGAGTAAGGCCAGTTTGACATCCCTGATGATGACATTCTCCCTACTGTCATGTTACTGCAAGGTTGAGTTGGACCCTGACCATGCATCTGGTTGTTCATATTCACACTCATGTTGTTATTCATGCCTGGACCTGGACCACTGTAGTTGGCGTTCGGTACTCCACCATAATTAGGCGGTCTGGGATAATTACCTAAAACAGAAAGCCATTGGAATAAGTTGGTCTCAGCCTGCAATGAAACGTCTGTAGTCAAAAAAATAGGATGAAACAATCACTCATCAGTTGAAATAAGTAACATTACATCATTTTAAATGACAACTATTGGACAATTAGAACAGAGACATTACATAGACCCTTTAAAAGTGAAATTTGGCCAGGAATAATATTAAGATCACAGTTCTAAAGCATGTACCTACATCTCAATAATAATTAATTACAAGTTGCAAATGAATATTTAAATATTTCTTCAATTAGAGTACTGAAGGAAAACATTTATAATAGACTGCAAATATTAAAAGTCCTTCCAATGCTGAAAATGTAATTTTAATAACTGAAAAGTAAACCAAAGCTGAAAGTTACTCATGCTTAGCCTCAAAGAGCAGGTTGCAAACACTTCATCAACCAATTAGCTAATTTAAATTGGTGTACCTAATCAAACATCTAAGTTGACATCTATCTGAATAATACTATGTGCTTTGACTATGGAAGGGTATTTGTTTAATGGGTTGAATAGTTTCAGGTACTTTTGGGGATATTCCAAACCATCTTTCTTGCCCCAGAATCGGGTCTGAAAGGAGCCCAATCTGTAAGGACTGTGCACGTTCTCCCCTTGACCGTGTGGGTTTCCTCTGAGTGTTCTAGTTTCCTCCCACATTCCAAAGACATATGGGTCAGTGAGTGTGGGCAAGCGATATTGACGCCAGAAGTATGGCTTTACCTGTGGCTGTCCCCAGCAAATACTCGGACAGTGTTGGTTGTTGATACATTTTACTGTATTCTTCAATGTACATGTGACAAATAAAGCTATCTTTATCTTGTCCAACAGAATATCAATATCCAATGTACAAATCAAAAAATTAATGGATTTAATAAGTCTCAAACTCTTTGTACAGCTTCAGGCAATAAACAACCTGTTTTAAACAGCATTCAATGTAAGTTTTTTTCACTTGCAGAAATACATGTACATCATGGTGTGTTATACATCTTGCTTGGGCACAAATGTGTTAATTGATGGAAAAATCATTAAAATTACATGTGAATAGCTACTCAGACATGACATAAACCTTTCAAAGCTATAAGCTTAAACCTGCACCTGGTTTCAGCATTGTCATTAATCTAAAATGCTAGGGGATAGAAGAATCAGTAATGAAAAGTTACTGGATAGATTGCAACATTCCTCAATGACCTAATCTATATACTTTGGTTAGGCACAATAATACTTTACCTTCCTAAAGAAAACTGGATAAGAAAGTTTTCAAATCAGCTAAATATCACCTTCAAAATAGAGTGTGTGAACATGTATACAAAAATGCCACCTGCCTCTAGCATTAGCTCAATAATGCATTTATCTCTATTAACAATAAATTATAAATAGTATGTGAGCCTTGAGGAACATGTCAAATTTAATTTGTTACTTGTGTTATACTCCAGAAACCATTTCCATTAAATGCTTCTACCTTTAAATCTTTGAGTATAAGATTGCCTCGGCTATAAAATTCACACAAACTGAAAGTTGAATTTAATCATTTAATCTTTTAAGTTCTGTCAATTCTTAATAACTACCAGCATTGTATTTTAGGATATACAGCTTTACATTCACAGAGTACAACCCCATTCCCCTCCAACATTACAAACCCAAATATATATTTTCAATTCAATGTCATCCATAAATAAAAATGAGCATTTATCTACACACTTCTAAAACTAAACAGATGTGATAAAGAAACAACTTAAAAGACCACATTGGGAAGCACACTTAGCCAAATCATACAGTTGCAAACTAAAATTGCATAGTGGAAATTAAAGTAAATGAAATAACCTATCAATGCATTACTGAAGTATTTTACTATCATAGGTATCATCTTGCAACTAAAATGGTAATTCCTGTATTGAAATGCTAAGGCAGCATAACCTTACAAAATATTTTGCAAAAGTGTAAATGAATAAAATAAAAATGCTGATTCAAAGGGAAAAACAAGAAAAAACTAAGCTGAAGAAGTAGGTTTTAAAAAAAGAGTTTTTAAGTGAGGAATTTGGAGAAATAAGTGAAATCAGAGAGGAAGCTGGTGGAAAAATGCGTAACAAACCAGAATGAGATACTGCGTGAAGAGCTAATGGGTTAGAGAATTTAAGTTACAAACAGGTGAAGGCAAGGAATTAAACTCTGGAACTGGTGACAAAGAACTGGAGATGTGAGAAACAGGCTTGGTTTTTGACAAGATGGGGGGGGGGGGCAGGCAGGTGTTGGTTAATATTCTTCCTATTTTTTCAATATCACATAAGACATCAAAAATACTGAAACCTTGACTTTGAAGCCAACAGAAAATACTCACTGCGCATTGGATTACCGCTGTTACAGAGTCATTAAGTACTGCAGCATTGAAACAGGCCCTCAGCTCCAACTGGACCATGCCAACCACAACATCCTCCGTTAGTACCAGTTGCCCATGTTTGGCCCATAACCCATCAAGTCCTTCCCCTCCATGTACCTATCCAAATACCTCATAAATGTTGCAAGTACACCCGCCTCAACCATTTCCTCTGGCAGCTCATTCCAGGTGCTTGCTGCCCTCTGTGGAAAGAAGTTACCTGTCATATCTCTTCTCTCATATTTTGTATCTGTGCCCTCTAGTTCTGGACTCCCCAATGCTAGAAAAAAGTCTATCCATATCACCTTATCCATATTTCTCATTTATATAAATTTCTGTGAAGTCATTCCATCCTCCCATCATGTCAATCCTCACCCTATAACTCAGGTCCTCTAGTGCAGACAGCATCCTTGTCAATCTTTTAACAATTTCTTTCCTATAACAGGGTGACTAAAACTGTGCACAATACCCAAAGCGTAGCCTCACCTCCAACTTTAACTTCAACATGATGTTCTAACTCTTAACGCCCTACTGATGAAGGCCAGCATGCCAAGCACCTGCTTCATCACCATATCTACTTGTGCGGTCGCTTTCAGTTTACTGTGCACTTGTACTGTTCCACAACACTCGTCAGTACCCTGTGGTTCACTGTACAAGTCCTATCTTAATTTGACTGTCTAAAATGCATCACCTCACCTAATTAAGCTGAAATCCATTTGCCATTCCTCAGCTCATCTTTCTAACTGATTAAGGTCTCTAGGCAGTTCATTGTAACCTGATTCACTATCAACAAGACCCCTTAATTTAGTATCAGCGAACTTGCTAATCCTGCCATGAACATTCAAATCCAAATCATTTACATAAATAATGAAAAACAGAGATCCCAACACTAACCACTGGGCTCAGCACTAGTCATAGGCATCTAGTCAGAGAATCAGTCTTCAGCCATCACCCTCTGCTTCCTATTATCAAGCTAATTCTGAATCCATCTCTCTAGGTCACCCTGAATCCCATGCGACTGAACCTTCTAGATCAGCCTTCAACGCGGGACTGCTAGTGCAACTGGGGCACCACGACAGCACAACAGTTAGCATGATGCTATTACAGCCGGGGCGTTCCGGAGTCTGGGATTATTCCAGCGCCATTCTGTAAGGAGACTTGTGGAATGACTGGGTTTTCCCTGGGTTCTCCAGTTTCTTTCCAGAGTCCAAAGACATATCAGGTAGGTTAATTGGTCATTGTAAATTATCCCATGATTAGGGTAGGGTTATCAGAGTTGTGGGGTTGCTGGGGCAGCATGGCTCCAAGGACTGGAAGGGCCTATTCTGCACTGTATTGCTAAATAAATTTTAACTAAATTCTCCCAGCAACACACATGGTCTTAATATTCTTAACCAAATGAATGTAGACTGCTTGCATTATTTTGACGTTCTTACGGGCTGTGAAACGATGATAAAAATAAGAAACAATGTAATAAATTGGAAGACACATTTAAACATTCTGTTATTGTAATGGATTTTAAATAGCCAGCCTTAGAATCAAGAACAGTGCATGCAAGTTACTTAGTAGAAAGCATGTCCATTGTTTTTCAGTTGTTGACAGATATTAAAGATTTTTGGTCAGCAATGTCTCTAATTGCCTGAAAACAGCGATGACCATTCTATAGAAGATGTAGCAATTGTCAAAAAGTAGCTAATTGTTGCTTTATCAGTTCCTTGAACATTTGTAACATGAAAATAGACACTCTGTTTAAGCTGGTAACTGTTTACACTAATTACATTATTGTTTATAATTCTCAAACTAGAGGCTAACAAGTGACACGAAAAAGGCAAGCCCTCCCACAAAGCAGCATGCAATTGTACTTCCATGTTACTTTAATTGGTTAGTAATTTGTTGGCATAAATCCTGATGGGCAACAGATGATGAAGTGATTAAACAGAATCAGCTGAACAGATGCCTGACCGGCACAGTTCAGCTGGACTCTGAGCAATCAATTTTCTCCCAAGGCTTTGGTGAAATTTCTTCAGTGAAGAGTCTGTTACACAATAAGAAATTCTGACGAATCTATCAGGCACTGAAAATAACTCATCATAAACAAGATAACTGGACAACGTTATGGTGGGGAGAAATCTGAACACAGCACAACCATGGACTGACCGATGTTGGTCATATTTATGGGGTTCTGACCATTCATAAACTAAGATTCTAAGCATCATTACCTAGAAAATTGCCTTTTCGTATCCGTGTGTAGTTTTAAAGAATTGGTTCCAGGCACAGAGTGGCTCTGTGAGCAGCAATGTTTACTGGGCCTCAAATTCAAACTGAGCCCAGACGGAAGGAAGGGATTAGAATTAATCTTTTTCTCTTCTCTGCTTTTATATTGGTTTGTTTTCAGTTTGAGTTCTAGCATTTACACTGATATATCCAGGTGGCTGGATGCATTGCTTTGCAAATCCCATGGATCAGGACATTTTTATTGTTTCCATCCTTTGACAGCTGGCAAGGCTGATAACTGCTCTGCTGAAGGTATCCTCAGCCTCTTGCGAGACAATTTTCCTGAGTCCCTTGGAGCACTTCAGACACATTGCATGAGAATAATCTATCTCTTTCCAAGGTCCTGCAAGAACTTGTGGCAGTTCTACTCTGGTGGGAGTAAAAATCTGAGACTGTTTAGATGACTATCCCACAGAAAAGATTTAACAAAAACTGTGACTGATATTTTCTTATAGCACAGAACATAGAACAGGAACAGATCCTTCAGCCCATGATCAAGTTCAAATTTATTGTCATCTGACTACATATAAACAACCAAATTAAACAATGTTCCTCTGGACCATGATGCACCCACACGACATTACACAGTACACATAAACCAAAATATTCCAGTACAAGTTAATTAAATATAATTCAAACTGCACGTAGTAAAGCACAGCACAGGTAAATAGTAAACAGCTCACCATCCTAGTGATGTGACCTTGGTGGTGTCAGGGCGAGCTTGAGGGATGAAGCTGTTATCTAGTCTGACAGACCTAGTCCTGTTGCTCCTATACCTCCTTCTTGACCATACAGTGTCAAAGAGATTGTGGAATAGGTGGTAGGGATCCTCAACAATGCTTTGGACCTTGTGCTGAACTATTTAAATTAACAATGTCCAGCCAAATTAATCTCTTCACCCTACACAATACCCGTATCCCTCTATTTCCTGCACATTCATGTGCCTACACAGAGTCTCTTGAATGTCTCTGTCATATCAGTATCCCAGCTGCACATTTTAGGCACCCACCACTGAGTGAAAATCTTGTCATACACATCTCCCTTGAACTTACTCCTTCTCACTTTAAGTGCATGACCTCTGGTTTTGGATATTTCAACCCCAGGAAAAAGAGTCTATGTGCCTCTCAAAATCTTATTATTGTCAATCAGATTTCCCCCCAGCCTCCACCATTCCAGAGAAAACAACCAAAAGTTTGTCCAAACTACCCAGAATAGCACATTCCCTCTAATCCAGGAACCTGGTAAATCTCTTCTGCACCCTCTCCAAAACCTCCATATCCGGCAACCAGAATTGAATGCAATACTCCAGATGCAACCTAACTAGAGTTTGAAAAAACTGCAATATGACCACCTGAATTCTATTCCTCGACTCATTAAGGACAAGCGTGCCATCCTATCAACCTGTGTAGCCACTTACAGGGATCCATGGACTTGGACCCCATGATCTTGCCATTAACAGTGTATTGTCCCTTTACATTTGATCTCCCAAAACTTTACATTTAGCCAGGTTAAACTACCATTTCTTAGCCCATATTTGCCACTGATCTATATCCCACCATATACTTTGTTAGTCTTCTCTGCTAGCCACAACTCCACCAATCTTTCTATCAACTGCAACTTACTAACCCACCTGTTATTCTTTGTAACTTCAAAACATTCAACTAATGTAAAGGGAAAGATGAGAATTTGGGAATGCGGGTCTAACTTCAGGTTCACTTTAAGCGAGGCACACACATATCACACGGTAGCGTGATGACATATGCAATTAACGTATTTTTACATATAACCCATAATTATTTAAACAAGAATACTTAATCAAACAATATACACATACACGATTACAAAAATATTATTGAAGTATTAAATACACAACACTCCTCTCTGCTTCGTTATAAACTCCAACTCAATATGGAATGCATCTCAGCTACATACACAGTATACTATATAATTATTTTATACAGACATCCACAACATTGTAAAACAGGCTTAAAGTTTAAATTGCTGTGGTGGCTTTCTCACTCTTGTGGAATAATGGTTTTCCCTGACCGGAGGGTCACTCTACTTGGCAGGTGAGATCTATAGCTGTGAAACAATCTTAGGTTTGGGAGCCTCTTCTGTGGTGGTTGTGGCAGTTGACTCTGAAACAACAGGAAGTGATTCTGACACATTTGAACACCTTTCTTCTCCGTCCTTTTTCTTCTTCTAGTTTGCCTACCTTGATGTTGGGAAGGCGTATTTAGCTCACTGGAATATTCTCTTATTTACCTTTCTATTGCTCCCTTTACGATCGATCTCTCCTCTTGGCTTCCTCATCCACATCATCATCTGATGAATCCTGATTTTGTGTCTCCATTGACACCTTTCTTTTTGGTCTTCCATTCAAAAATGGAAGATTGGCTTTGGTCTTTGCATCTACTTTTACAAGCAGCTTTTTGTCTTCCCCCTTGAAATTCATGCAAAACCTTAATATACACAAAGTAGATTCTGGTTCTTTATATTCTCAAAAGCTGATTGCTTGCATCTTTCCTGAAACTCCTTGAATTCTCTCCCAGCTCAAAACCAAGCCACATTTTGCAAGTAACTGTCTGATTAACACATTAAAAGCGTTCTCAGATACATTGCCTAAAAAAAGCTACTGTAGTTGGACCACTACTTCTGTCACTTTCATGACTCCTCTGAGCAGCATGGTCCCTCCTTGGTCCAATCTGCCTTCCAACCAGAGGCAGAGAGGTTGGCACCAACACCTGTCTGTCCTCTGTTGGGAACAGTTCTTCTGTTCTTACCACATACAAACAAGCTCAATGTAGCTTGTTGGCGTATTTCATAGTTAACAAATGTTATTCCCACAGGAGTTACCTCTTCTCCTGTATAAGTTCATAGTTGAATATCTGCAGGCTTCAGTTTGGTATCTTTGAAATACCATTCACACCCATTTTTGGAAAGACTGAAACAGCTCAGCTAGTGTCCAATTCCATTTTAATTAATTTGCCATTTACTTCTGGCATAAGCCATAGTGCTCGTCTACTATTAATTTTCAAACTGTAAACCTCAGGACTACACAATCTGTGTCACTCTCATCATCAGGTTTTCATCAACAGTGTGCAGATTAGTGCTGTTTTAGAAACTGCAACTTGACTTTTTTTAAAATAATTTTCTCTTCTCTGTGCAGTCCATTTATTTTGTCCGCCCGAAATGCACTTTGTGTGTGACTGACTTTATTGCATTTTCTGCAAGTTTCAACTTTAAATCTGCATTTGTTTGGTGCATGTGAGCCGCTGCCACAATGGTAACACACTTTGTTCAGCCGGGCAATGCTGCAATTCTGTTAATGCTCACTTTCACTCCTCACTGCAACTCAATGCATCTGCGGTTCCCACTGAAACCACAACTTCATCTGCTCTTTTAAATGTAAGCAGAATATTTTCTTTAAGATTCCGCAAACTAAACAATCTCTTAGTATTATTAAGCCTATTACCAAACTGACAATGCTCAGACAATCTCTTCAATTCTGCCATATATGCTGAAATGGATTTCACTTCTTTTAGGTTCTGCTTATGAAGCCTAAAGTGTTCTGCAATCAACAATGCCTTAGGTTAGAAATATTCCTGCATTACTTTGACAATATCAGTAAAGCTCATTTTGGAGGTTTGGTTGGTGCAGTGAAACTGAAGCAAACTGTATGCATTTAAGCCCAATGAATTGCGCAATATTGGTACTCTTTTCTCATAGGCTATTTTATTTGCTTCAAAATGTTGTTGAATTTGTTCAGAATATGTATTCTAGTTATGGTTTGTGAAATCAAATGTGTCAATTTTTCCAATATAACCAGCCGTATCTGTTTTTTTAAATGACTTTTCGTCACCTAGTACTCACTCTTTAGGAACCCGTGAAATTCCTCATTTTACTGCCTTTTTAAAGAAAACTCGATCATGTCTTCCCTTTGGAAGAGCATGTACTATGTTGATTTTTTTTTTAAACTCAACGCTGCTTGGTGCATTTTTTTTTAGTTCGAATATCTTGCTGCACTTCAACAGGATGGTAACCATCTCAGGTTCATGTTATGTTTGTGACTTTAAAATATTAATTCAAAAGAAGATGAAGGAATCAGGGAATGCAGGTCTAACTTCGGGTATACTTTAAGTGAGGTGCACACGTTTAATGTGGTAGCGTGATGATATATGTAATTAATGTATTTTATATATACCTGCAATTAATTATTTAAACAAAGAATACTTAATCAAACTCTATATATATACACACACACATGCATGCATGCATACGCGCGCGCGCACACACATTATTACTCGAATATTATTGAAATATTAAATACACGCCACCACCCATCTGTGATTCATCCAGGTTATTGCACGAGGAATCCCAGCACAGATTCCTGTGGAACATTACTACTCACAGACCCATTGACCTGCCAGAATAAGTACCACTGACCATCACCTTCTATGTTCAAGCCAGTTCTGAATCCAAATTGTGAATTCACCATGGAACCCATACATCTTAATCTTCTGGATAAGCCTCCCATGAAAGATCTTGTCCAACTATCCATGTGGGCAACTTTCAGGGCTCTACCTTCATTAATCACTTTTGCCACCTGCTTGAAAAGCTCAGTCTGGTAGTAAGATAGAACCTGCCCCTCAAAAAGCCATGGTGACTGTTCCTAATTACATTGTGGTTTTTCAAATGCTCATAAATCCTATCACTCAGAATCCTCTCCAGTAATTTCCACACCACTGATGTCTATAGTTATTATCCTTATTTCCCTTCTTGAATAATGAAAAAAACATGTTACTTGCCAGTCATTTGGGTCCTTGCTTGTAGATAGAGAGGACTCAAAGATATTGGTCAAGCCCCCAACAGTTTCATCTCTTGTCTCTCTCAATAACCTGGGGTATATCCCATCAGGACCTGCAGACTTATCCAGCTTAATGTTTCCTAAGAGTCCCAACTCTATTTCCTTCTATTTTGAAATGCCCTAGCATATTAGCACACTCTACATTGCTCTCTCTGTTCTTCATGTCCTTCTCCTTGGTAAATATTGATGCAAAGTACTCACTTAGGATCTCATCCACATGCTCCACTTCCACACACACATTTCCTCTTTCATTCTTGAGCAGTCCTATCCACTTCCTAGTCATCCTCTTGCTCTTAATGTATGTATGGAATGCCTTGGGATTCTCTTTAATCCAATTTACCAAGGACTTTGCATGACCTCTTCCAGCTTTCATAATTCCCTTCTTGAGTTTTTTTTTCTGGCTTCTTCACAATCATCAAGAGCTCTGTTTCTTTTCAGCTTCCTGAATCTCAAAAATACTTTCTTGCTCTTCTTGACAACCTCCACATGTCATATGTAGATTGCCCAAAAACAACTATTCCCAATTAACTCTCTCTAGTTCCTAATACTTTCATAATTTGCCATGCTCCAACTTAATATACTCCCAAAAGATCCATACTTATCCAAATCTATCTTAAAACATAAGGAGCTGCAATTACTGTTCCACAATTGTTCTCCCACAGAAAGGCCAGCCACTGAGCCAGGATCACTACCCAACACCTGGTTCAGTCTGGCCCCTCCATTGATGGACTACCTACATCCTGTTTTAAAGACCCTCCTGGATGGACCTAACAAATTCTGCCCCATCTAAAACTAAGGAGGCCCTAATCTACATTAGGAATGTTGAAATTGCCTTTCCAATGACCCTATTTAGACATTTCCCTAATCTGCCTGCATATCTGTTTCTCAATGTCCCCTCCCCCCAAACCGGTGGTTATGGGTGGGGTTGGGGGAAGGGTCTAATTACAATGATTCCACTTTTCTTGTTTTTAAGTTCTACTCAGTTTGATTCAGTTGATGAGGTCTCTATTATGTCCCCACTATGTACGGCTTTGATATTGTCCCAAATTATTAGCACAATGACCCTTTCCTCACATAACCTTCTCCTCTATCTTTTCTTAAACAATGAAATTCTGCAAGTATCTATTCCAGTCCCTCTCTCAAACAACTCTCTGTTATGGCCACATAATAGTTCCATACCCTGATGCATGCTCTAAGTTCATCACCCTAACCCATAATACTCCTGGTATTAAAAAACACATACTTTAACCCACCTGTTTCATTGTGCCTGTTACCTTGATCTTGCTTATTCTTACTATTCATGACATTTATATTCCTTTCAGTGCCTCCACTTTATGACCCGGCAAACTAGTTTAAATCCTCCCAAGTAGCACCAGCCAACCTCTTAATCAGGTTACTGGCTCCCTTAAGATGCAGCCTGTCCTCTTGCACAAGTCATGCCTGCCCCAGAAGAGGTTTCAATGTTCCAAGAACCTGAACGCTGCCCCATGCATTAACTCCTCAACTACACGTTCATCTGGTTTATTTCTTGATTCTTGCCCTGACTAGCACATGACACTGGGAGTAATCCAGAGATAACTGTCTTTGAGGTCCTTTTTCAGCCAATTTCCTAACTCCAAGTACTTTCTGTTCAGGACCTCTTTCCCCTTTCTGCGTATGTCATTAGTGCCAATCTATACCATACTCTCTGACTACTTAACTTTCCACCACACCCTCCCACCAAGAATGTTCTGCAGCCATTCTGAAACATCTTTGATCCTGGCATCTAGAAGGCAACACACCACCTGTTGTCTGATTTGCAGCCACAGGAGCTCCTGTCTATTCCCCTAACAACTGAAACTCATATCACCATTGTTTTGTTTGACTTTACCCTTCCCTGCTGAGCCTCAGAGACTGGTATAGTTAGCTATATTATTTTTAATATGAGAAAAGCTCTGTAGCCCATGGTACTTAAAATTTCATTGTAGAATTTTATAATGCTTTCTTAATTTTTGCAAATAAACATGTATGTCAATTTGTCCTGGTAATTACCAAGTAAATCACACCCATTGCACAGGAAGGTTCCTGCCACCATCTAGTTCAGAAAGGTTTTATTGAATTGCATTTTACATTATGAAAAGTAGTTTAGGAAGCAGTCATTAAGTCAAAGAATCTCTCACTATTTTCAGGAGAGTGGAGTTCAGAAATGTATTGTTTCAAACAAACAAGAGGATTATATTATATTATACAAAACTACAAGGCTTTGATTTACTGATTATAAAAAATGACCACTCAACAAATCATAAGGTGCAACTTTTGTTTTATCCATGTTGTGCAATGTGTTATGAGAAGTGGATCATCAAAGAACATCTCATACAACAACCTCATTTTAATATAACTTTATGAATAACCTGGAAACTCCATGGACAAACTGGAATTATGTGTATTGATTAAAAATCAAAGTGCCTTCTTCTCCTTGTTGGGGGAGTTCAAGACACGACAAGGCAAAATTGAGTTCTTCCCCAAATCTGATACCATGTGGAGAATCTACACTGTTTAAGACCTGGAAGCTATTTAAGTGTTTGGGCATGGATGAACATGATAAATCTTGAAAATGCTAACATCTGGACACACTACTGCTTACAAATTGGGTCTGGGCAATGTCAACCCAGTTTCTAATCCATTTAACTACAATAAATGGACTGGGAACAAATTTGGTAGGAAGAAAATAGATCAACACAACAGCAGTTAATCAAAAGCAGCTGCAAGCTGTAAAATTTACAATGATGAAGCTCTTGGCAACGTTGAGATATGCATATGCCAGAGAATTTAATTTTGCTAACTAACTATAACAATCCACTTGTGACTAAATTATTTTTTATGTTCCAAATGGAATCACCCAATAATTTGTTTGCAGTAACAGATTACAAAACAAGAATAAAATTTAACGCTAAAAATTAAATTGTTAAGTTACCTAAATAAAGCCTGACAAACTAAAAGCAACATATATGCCAATCTTTTTAGGCTGGACCAGGATTTTAAAAAAAAGGCTCTCACTTTCAACTGTATTGTTAAATCTAAATTGAAACCAAAATATTTCTCAAAAAAGGCACTTTATTTAATGTAATTTTCAGCATGAAAACTTCTTGCAGACTTTTAGTAATTGGTCTAGATTTCCAGCCACTGACTGCATCTAACTGAAAGGAATGAATTGCACACCACAGTAATCTAGTATTGGCAATTAATACACACTGGCTTCACTGCTATGGCCTGATTAGCCCCAGATTCACAAAACGTTTTACCTTCCCTTCTCCCAAATGAATTTAGTGTTTTAATGTCCACTTTCCCTCTTTTGTTCTTTATATTTATGCTGTGCTGTGTATGAGATTTCTCAACTATCAAACCCTCCTATTTTGTACTTTCCTCTGTCAGATTCTTACCTCCAACAGTCTCGTCGACGATCTTTGCTACTTCCAGACCGACAGCGCCCCTTTCCTTTCCTTCCGATCCATGGGTGCTGCCATTTCTTTTAACTGTCATGGCACAACCTGCTCCAGGAGAAGCCACAGTAAACACAAGGACCACGGTCTCCTTCACAACTCAGCTGCCAAATCTATTAATAGTTTCCTCCCTTGCTCCTCAAACCAGGTTCAATGGATGAGAATCAGTAGAAGGCCAGAAATCTGTATATTTGGACTCAGTAATTTCCATCTTTTCTATTTTATACACTTGCCTCATGAACTTTGTCACTTCCTTTTTATCTTTCAAGCTCTAGCTGTCCATTTGCCACCCTTTTCCCTTTATTCCCTGCAACACCTTTTAATCAACAGAGATTTTCGTTATTGTTTAAGTTTCTTTTCTCTGATGCATCCGTTGGAAAAAGCTTTCAGTTTGTTATATTCCAACAGGGACTGTAGTTGGATTGTCCAATGATATACTTTGCTCAAAATAACATGAGCAGAAGACTACATAAGGCTGAGATGAATAAGCATAATAAGTGGGATAAAAACAAATTCAAATAACCCAAAATGAACAAACAGTAATAGCCACAGTGCACTGTGGCATCATTCATCTGTTTTGAGAACATACAGTATGTCAACTGTGGCCTCTCCTATGATCTTGAATCACAAAAGTTTGACAGATAGTATTTTTTAAAAAATCTTAATGATGCGAGACCTATAAGATCCTTTATCTATGTATTTATGACACAGGTAGTAGCATAGAATGCAGACTATTTGAAAATCAAGGCAGGTAATAGTTAAGTAAATTCTACACCAAGAAACAAATTGGATCCCTGAACTCAGACAACTGGGACGGTATTGTTAATAAGAAACTCCTTAGCAAAGAGCTGAGGATGGCTCAAGTACTAATCCACATTGAGGACAACTAAATGAATTCTTTCCAATATGGAACAACAAACATGTCTAATAAACAACTTACAGCCACAGTGATGTGAGAACCAAACCAATATAAAGCCAGATTCAGCAGTGCAAATGTAAAGAATTTATTTTTCAAAGTCTATTTTACAAGCTCAAGAGACTCCAGACACTGCAATCAATTCAGCATTTTCAGGTGATACAGGGAATATGTCAGCCAATTTGGCACAGCAAGGTCATACAAAAGAATAAATGACCAGTTTGTTTTAGTGAGAAATGAATGCTAGCCATGACACTGGGAGAATGATTTAGTTCATCAGATAGTCTTACTGGATATTTTGTACTCACCTGCTACAAAAAGGGTTTTGGTGAAATGCTTAATCTGAAAAACAGAATCCCTCTCAACAGCGATTTTGTGCTCAAATCTCTGATAGGGAGTTGAACTCAAGGCACATGCGTCAGAGATGCCAAAGTTGAGATCTAATTGGCACGCAGTTTAAAATCCTCTACTCCTTTCTTTCTTGGCATAAACTCTTTGACAATTACAAAAGAAGACACTCTTTCCTGCTAACCTTATGGCAGCAAATGGAAAACTGTCATTGTAAATTTATTCATGCTACATCTCAGCAATCCTGTGTTTGGAAATCCAAAGGAGTTTCACTACAGATTTGGACCCATTCAGGTCATACAGCTTGAGGTCCCTGTGCCAAACTTTAAAAAGAATTGTCCTGATAGTTCTACTTCTCATGATCTGCAATACTGCAAATTTTTTAAATTCCATCTTGCAAGTTAGTATTGAATCTACTTCTAACATCCTTTCAGGCAGTGCATACATATAAGAATTTTATGCATAAAATGTCTTCTCTCTGGTTCTCCAACTACCTATGTTAATTGAAAATGAAAACCCTTTTTTTCCCCCTCTGCTTTATGAAGACCCTTCCCCATGAATATCTCTATCAAACATTCACCTATCCTCCTCTGTTCCAACAGTACTGGGGAAATTCTCTTGCTGTTCCTTATTACTGAAATTTTCATCTCTGCTATCATTATTTCATTCCAAGCATTACATATAATAATTTGATAAACATGGCACATTTCAAAAATGTAGCTAGGCCTTCTTTATTCAGCACAACCTCTGTACAATGGATAGCCAAAATGAACACACTCTTTTCTCCCTAGAATGCGATAGTCTCTATTAAAATACATGGGCTCAGATAATGCACCAGGTTTAAACTGGCAGAGTGCAAGAACAGATACCTCAATGAAAGGCCAAGTAAATCTCTGCTCATCATAGTTGCAGGAAATCATGGGAACTACAGGGACAAACCACAACGGCAAACTCCCAGTGGAGTTTAGCCAGCAAGGGCACAGTGTAAATTTCAGCAACAGTGCACAAAGTCTGAAGCTCGCTGACTCTTAGCAAAATCCAGGTAGTCACCACCATCATCATTAGCTACTTGTCCATGCAATGTTATGCTGATAACTAAATCTGGCTCAGACTCAAGACTAAACTGTCAATTTTAGGATATAGATTACATCATATAGAAGTTCATATAAAATCATAATATAAATCGTATAAAAGTTAAACAGTCTTATAAAAACCAGAATTCCTTCATTACATGCATGTCTAATATTTGCACCATAACACATCCAGGGTATTTGATTATGTGAATTAGAAGCAGTAGGCCATTCATTTTCTCCAAGATTCTGAGGAAGGGAGGCCCAAAGGCTTATAGCCCTCAGAGAAAAAGATCTCTCCTCACTTCATTGTGATTTTAAATGGGTGCTGCCTTTTTTAAAACAGTGATTCCTTGTTCAAGATTCTCCCAAGGGGGGGGAGTATCACTTCTAGATCCATTCTATTCACACCCTCCAGAATCTCATGTTTAATGAACTCCAATCCTAGCCTGTACATTAATGCAATATTCATATAAACATGCCCCCTAATGCTTCCAACATTTCAACTTCCTTCCTTAAATAAAAGACCAACACTCTTCAAGGTCTAACCAATGCATTAGATCACTGAAAGATACCGATCTTACTTTTTCATTCAAGTTCTTATGTCTTTTCCTGCCTTTGTCTCACCAGAAAATCAGCAGCCACATGCTTGGTGTCATCATCCAAGTCATTTCTATAATTTGCATCCCAGCCCCAGTTTCCACGGCACTCCACTTATCCTACTGTTTCAACCCGAAAAAAAACCTATTACTGCTTTCTCTCCACTTTCTGTTAGCCAAGCAATCTTCTATCCATGCCGAAATATTTCCACTTACTCCATGGACTTTCATTTTCAACGATAATATTTCATGCCATATGGTAAACCAATTACGTTCTCCTTAATTTCTTCAATGAACTCCAATAACTTGGTCAAACATAAGTTTTCTTTCATAAAATCATGCTGTATTTTCCTAATTACCTTAAAATTTTCCAACTGCCCTGCTGTAATATCTGGCCTGTAGTTTTCACCTTTTTTCTCTCTACCTTTTCGGATAAAGGAGTTGTATTTGCTGGTTTCCAATCCAAAGGAACCTTCCACGAATCTAGGGAATTTGGGAAAATTTAAAACCCATCATATATCTCTAACCCAAGGATGAACTCTATCAGGACCTGAAGACATGTCATCCCACAGGTCCAACCACCTCCCTGGTGACTGGAAGTTTCCTCATTTCCTTCCTCACTTACAGTTCCTAATTTACAAATATTTTTGGGATGCAACCTGAGTTGTCTTCTTTGAAGACAGATCAAAATATCTATTTAATTTAGCTGTGAGCTCCTTGCCTTCCATTAATTTGTCAGCTTTTTAAAAAATATCTGTTCTTCCTATATTTTTACGCATTACTCACTAGCTTTTTTATTCTAGTCTTTTAGTTATTCTTTATTGCTTTATATTTTGCCCAGTTGTTTGTCCAGAAATCTTATCTTTGCACAATTATACATTATTTCTTTAAGTTTTATATGTTGTAATTTTTTTTTAATTAACCAAGGCTGGTCGGTCTCCTCCGCACCCCCCCCCCCCCACAACTTTTCTTTCGCACAGGAATTTAAGTATTCTGATAGATCCCCGAAAGTATCTGCTACACATCTTGACTAACTAATCCTTTAAGCCAACATGGTGGTTGAGATGGTATTCATTTGAATATCTTTGAGGAATGGTCAGTTTGTAACATATTGACTGATTGATAAGATTTGGGATTGGGTACAGGAGAAGGAAGGTACTTTATTAGTAAACTCCAGCCCAAAAATGGATATTATGTTGAGAAGTCACAATCAATAGATTCATGTTGTTGAAATAACGTTGAACAGAACATAGAATTTATCACATATTATTGGGGGAAATCCATATGTAGTATGCATTAGAACACACAACTAATCAACTTGGAATCATATGACTGTGGACTCTGATCAGTACACTGTAAATAAAGTAAGAAGGGAAGCCTTTGAAATAAAGTAATTTTAGGATAAGTAGATTTACAGTTAAATCCTGAAAAAATGATTTTAAAAATATCTTGCAGATCCTATAAAAGTCAAACTACTAATTTATCTATTTTGGGAACAAATCAGAATGAAGATCTCTTCATCATCCAACACCTAATCTATGTTCCTTTTGTACAATGACAACCAAAGGGCTTCTTGGAATGTATATACTTAAACTTCCCGAAAATAATTCAGCTTTCTACTCCAATGCATATCAAAACTTGCATATGAAGAGTTTTTCTACTCAGCAAATAAAAACTAAGAGAAAGACGGGTTTTATTTCATTGAGGTGAGCTTACTTTCATCCAGGAATTAGTGTAGCATGAAGTAAAACAAAATCAAGAGAGAATGGCTAGCAACGTGAGAGGAAGTAAGTTGCTGGGGGGGTGGGGGGAAGAATTAGACTGGTGACATTGCTCTGCTGTGAGCTGGCACAGACCCCATGGGTCTAATTGCTTCCTTAGTTGTACTGAGCAGGACTACCATAGTATTTAAAAAATCCTTAACGGTTATATCTTGATTTTTATTACTTTAAAGGTAATACTGAAGACATTGCCAATTTTACCAATACAACTCCTCAAAGAAGATATAGAGTTCCTGAAAGAACTCCAGCCATGTGGTGCTCCAGCCTGTCTGAATTTACTGTATAACAGCATAATCTGGACTGTACACATTATGGGGGCTTTTATCAGTGCTATTTTAAATCAAAAGTTCAAATTAAATAGTAGCTTTGTCAAGACTATTTCATTTTCTGCAAAAAAAAGTGCTGAAACCACCAGTTAATCCTTAATGTTTACACACACCATATTCATTAAAATACTTAGATTTTCTTCTGTCCTATGCTATCTGCTTTTGACTCCCCATTGTTTACAGCTTTGCCTCTAACTGATGCTACAACCATCCGGAAGTGTTAAACTAATCTGATGGCCACAGAAAGGAATTCCTGTCAGAGTATCAGAAGATCAGGAATTTATCCTCAAAATGTATCCCCAGGAGCTCTAGCAGCAGTTGATGTGGGGGAGTGGTGGGGGTTGGGGAAGATGGAAAAGCTACCAGATGGCTGGTAATATCAATGTGGAAGATGTGGGCGGGGGGGAGGGGTGGAGAAGAAGTTGTGGTAAGGAAGAATAAGTCCCACTGTCTTGGAAATATTTTCCCTTTTCAACATTACTGTGACTGTTTCCAACATTCTTTATATAGTTTATGCTTTGTGTTCCAAAGCATTAACAACATACTGAAACTTACTATTTTCAGTAAACAAAACCAGGCAATCATTACATATATCTTTATATTTGTTATACTGCAGTGTGCTACTAGAAAATGCTTGTAAGAAGCTTGGCTGGCTTTGCACAGTAGGTTTCCAATTGGTGAATCAATGATTCATTCATATCTTTAAAAAATCATTTCCTTTTCTTACCTTGTGGCCCAAACTGGCCACTTTGGGGGCAATAAGTGCTGCTGGAATTGGTCTGCTGATAAGACCCCATACCAGTGTGCATCTGTCCAACAGGTGATGGGTGCGGAGACATGGGAGGACCTGTTTGCTGAGATCCATATTGAGATACCTGTGCATTTCTCTGGACACTTGGCATGAAACCTACAGAGACAAGGACAATATATAAAATGTTTAGACAGATATATAAAAGACAGAATCTAATTATAAAGCTAACACCATCTTGCTGGATACAGCTCTTCTTTAAAATTGGGGGTGCCAAATGCTTCTTCAGCTAAATGTCATGGAGTACCATCCACTTTCCTTTCTATCATTTAATTATACTAACAATACTGTTAATAAACTGTGTTACAGTCAAGGAGCTGAGAAGATAATAGTACTAGCTAGTTTAGTCAGTGAATATTGTTGTCATTATGCTCTCTAAAATAACCAATTTAGAGTTGATTGGTACACATTTGCTTGACTTACACAACAGTACAGGAGTATTTAAATGTGCAGTGAGAAATGTGTTATGAATGTGCACAAGATGCTTGTCAGGGGCCCATTTGCCACACTCCCTTCAAACACACTGGGGACCGATTTCCCATGCTTCATTCATGAGGCCTTGCTTCTTCTGAATGGGTTCATCGGAAAATTTCTCATACTATTTACATTATTGTGTAATATCCTAAAATCAAGTAATTAAAATGTGCTGATGTTTTAATACAAAAATCATCCACTAATCTGGGGAATCTGCCAATTTAGTACCACTAAAGTCCCGAGGATACCAGATTGTTGAAGTTTTATGATACATACTGTTTGCAAAGCAGAAGCTTGAATTGGTCAAAGTGAATAAAACAGTAACTTTAAATGCATAAGGATATAAAAAACACCAGGCTATGAAGAAAATTGCCACAGCTTTGATCTGGAGGTAGTGAATTCGGTACTAAGTACATTTATTATTGAACTATGTATGCAGTATACAACCCCGAGATTAGTTTTCTCACAGACAGCCATGAAAGAAAGAAAGAAAACCATGGAATCTGTTCAATAAAAAACATCACACCCCAAAACACAAAACAAAACCAAAATTGCACAAAATGCAAAAAAATACAGAATATAAAACATTAGACCAAAAATGATCAAAACAATCCAGGCATATTCAGTTCAATCTAACACTGTGTCATTCGTTAACTTTAGGCCGCAGAGCCAACGGTCCAAATTTGCACAAAGTAGTAGCAAAAAAGGGGGAACCAAAAAGCAGAACCATATCATAACATGAACTACACGTGGACAAGCCTCCTCACCATCAAGTTCAAAATGTGATGCTTCAAGATGGAGTCAGGAGTGAGATATGCCAACTACTGGAGTGATGTCGTGCAACAACCTTGCGCTCAACATCAGTGAGATGAAAAAACTGATTGTGGACTTCAGGAAGCGTAAGACGAAGAAACACATATCAATCCTCAGAGGGACCAGAAGAGGAGAGAATGAGCAGTTTCATGTTCCTGGGTGTCAAGGTCTCTGAGGACCGAACCTAGTCCCAACATATTGATGTAGTTATAAAGAAGGCAAGACAGCAACTATACAGTCAGCCCTCCTTATCTGCGAGGGATTGGTTCTGGGAACCCCCGTGGATACCAAAATTTGCGGATGCTCAAGTCCCTTGTTCAACTGGTCTCAATGCAGTGGACCTTAGGACCCAGCGGAACCCAAGACCTTATTTAACCTGTCTCAGTGCGGTGGACATTAGGACCCAGCGGAAGAGATCTGAATCCACAGTGTTTCTGTTCACGAAAATAATCACGATAACAATTGAAAATAAAGTGGAAATAATAAAGCGGTTGGAAAGAGGTGAAACGCCATCGGTCATTGGAAAAGTGTTAGGCTACTTTGGTCAACGATCAGAACAATTTTAAAGGATGAAGTGAGAAAGGCTGTGCCCCAATGAAAGCTACAATTATTACTAAGCAACGCAGTGGTTTAATTATTGGGTTTTGGGATTTTGGGTTAGACAGCGCACTCAATAGCAATCTGTCACTAGATCAAACTCGGGAACTTCCCGAGCCTGGTGCTGAAACATACATTCTTAAGTGTTTTATATACATAGAAAGGTAAAATATATACCATATACGAATGCAAACATTTGACTAATTGATGCTAAATAATACTGGATGTACCTGTTCTGACTTACTTAGTAAGAGAACTTTTGATTTTTTTCGATCCTGATCCACGATAACCCACACACATCCTCCCGTATATTTAAATCATCTCTAGATTACTTATAATACCCAATACAATGTAAATGCTATGTAAAATAGTTGTTATATTGCATTGTTTAGAGAATAATGACAAGAAAAAAAGTCCGTACATGCTCGAACAGCAAGTGCAGGAAGAGCACTTCTGGGTTTTCACGATTCGCGATTGGTTGAATTCGTGGATGCGGAATTCACAGATAAGGAGGGCCGACTGTATTTCATTATGAGTTTGAAGAGATTTGGCATGTCAACAAATACACTCAAAAGCTTCTATAGGTGTACCAGGGAGAGCATTCTGACAGGCTGCATCACTGTCTGGTATGGGGGGGGGGGGGGGGGTAGGACTGCACAGGACCGAAAGAAGCTGCAGAGGGTTGTAAATTCAGTTGGCTCCATCTTGGGTACTAACCCAGGACATCTTCGAGGAGCAGTGTTTCAGAATGCAGCGTCCATTATTAGGGACCTCTAGCACCCAGGGCATGCCCTTTTCTCACTGTCACCATCAGGTAGGAGGTACAGAAGCCTGAAGGCACACACTCAGCGATTCAGGAACAGCTTCTTCCCTTCTGCCATCTGATTCCTAAATGGACATTGAACTCTTGAACAACACCTAACTTTTCAAATATATATTATTTGTATTTTGCACAATTTTTAATCTATACTGTATGTACTGTAATTTATTTACTTATTTATTATACATATTTTTATTTTATATTTTTTTCTCTCTTCTATAATATGTATTGCATTGAACTGCTGCTGCTAGGTTAACAAATTTCATGACACATGCCAGTGATAATAAACCTGATTCTGATTCTGGTGGCATCCATCATGAAGGACACTCATCATCCAGGAATTGCCCTCTTCTCAATACACCATTCAGGGAGGAGGTACGGGAGTCTGAAGACACACATTCAAAGTTTTAGGAACAGCTTCTTCCCTCCACGATCAGATTTCTGAATGGTCCATGAACCCAATACACTACCTCAGTACTTTGATCTCTTTTTGCACTACTCTAATTTGTTTTTATAATTTTTATTGTAAATAGTGTGTGTGCGTGTGTGTGTGTATCTATATCTATATACACACACACAGATAATAAACCATATTGATTCTGAAGAGATATTAAATTGAACAGAATCTCTGCTTTAAAACTCTAAAATTTATGAATTATGTCTACATTTCTGAGGCCTAGATGCTTGGAAAATATGACTGGGTGAGAGAATTCTAAATTCTATTGCATGACCAAGAATGAAAAAAAGAGCGACAAAGATGAAAATTGTTTGAATCTCAACAGAATGTCCTTTACTTCAATTCTATTGTGCTATGCTCAGCCTCACAAATATTCGAATATTATCAGCATGATATAAAAATAATGTCATTTAAGAATAAGAATATGGAAAGCAAATCCTGACTCAGTAAATTGTTATCAGGTATAGTAACTGCTCCTGCACAGATGATGAACACATTCTTAGAATTTGAATTTCAAACTCTAAATCAAATTTCTACTTTACATCATAATTTTATATTTGGTGAAGTCAACAAAGATCAGTTTCATATTTTATATTTTGTGAAGTTGACAATGGTCAGTTTCTGATAATTTATTTGAATATTAAATATTTAACAAATATAATTTTCCAAAGTGGTAGTATGTCAAATGTAGATGCTTCATAAAATAAGTTGTAAATCAAGTTGCTGCCAAGAATAAATTAAAGCACATGCTCTAACAATATTACTTAATTTATACAACTAGATTCAAAAACCATACAGTAAGTAAGTTATTGACGTTACTGACCTCTATCCTGTGACATTGGTGATTGGTTCATGGCTGGATGAGAGCTAGTATCTGATTGGCTGTTGGGGGGCTGAGCTGGCATCTGATTTCCTGCATTGTGAAACAGAATTTTTGTTTATCAGCAGAAGACTGAAGTAAAGCTGCAAGTTACTACTTTGAACTTTTTAAGATGCTTCATTGTAGAGCAACCATACTGCAATGTATTTGTTTGGTTTGAAAGAAGAAAGACTTTCTTTCCTGAAAGCACACAGACTAGCTTATAAAGTTTCAACAGAAATCATGCAATTTTTTTGTAGTTAAAAACAAAACATCAGTATTTGGCTGGTAGAATCAGAATTCAAATAATACATTGTGGACAAAATAGCAGAAATATGGGCATTTTACAGAAAATTTTCTATAAACTGCAAGTTCAGATGATCTGAAGGCAGTGACGAGGAACAGTTGAGAGTGATAAAAGTGTGATGTGTAAAATAAAGCTTTCCAAAAACAGACATACGGAAATAATTGCTCCACAGACATTTTGTGAAATGTCTCCATTCTTTCTAAGTAAGAATACCTTTGACAACAATTACAGCCTTGATTCTGAGTGGATAGGTTTCTGTCAGCTTTGCATATCTGGACACGGCAATTTTCCCTCTTCTTCTTTACAAAACTGCTCAAGCTCTGTCAGATTGCATGGGGATCATGAGTGAATAGCCCTTTTCAAATCCAGCTACAAATTCTCAATTGGACCGTGGTCTGGATCCTAACTTAGCCACTCCAGGAC
The DNA here is from genome assembly GCF_030144855.1 of Hypanus sabinus. Classification (NCBI taxonomy): domain Eukaryota; kingdom Metazoa; phylum Chordata; class Chondrichthyes; order Myliobatiformes; family Dasyatidae; genus Hypanus; species Hypanus sabinus. The sequence goes on along the minus strand of NC_082717.1, from coordinate 63,149,182 downwards.
ATTAACTTTGGTGTATTTAAGCCACCCCTGTGTAGTTTTGACTTTTTGCTTGAGGTCATTGTCTTGCTGGAAAACAAATCTTCTCCCATGTTGCAGTTCTCTTGCAGACTACATCAGGTTTTCCTCCAGGATTTCTCCGTATTTTGCTCTATTCGTTTTACCCTCAATCTTCACAAGCCTTTCAGGTCCTGCTGCAGTGAAACATCCCCACAGCATGATGCAGCCACCACCATGCTTCACTGTAGGGATGGTGTGTTTTTGATTATGTGCTGTGTTTGGCTTATGCCAAACATAGTGTTTTGCCTGATGGCCAAAAAGCTCAATTTTAGTTTTATCAGACTACGGGACTTTCTTCCAGCTGATTTCAGGGTCTCTGACGTTCCTTAAGGCAAATTCTAGCTGGGATTTCACAACAGTGGCTTTCTCTTTGTCATTTTCCCATAAAACTGCGACTGGTGAAGCACCCGGACAACAGTTGTTGCATGCACAGTCTCTCCCATCTTGGTCACTGAAGCTTGTAACTCCTCCACGGTTGTCATAGATCTCTTGTTGACCTCCCTCAATAGTCTCCTTCTTGCAAGGTCACTCAGATTTTGGGATTGGCCTGCTCTAGGCAGATTTACAGCTGTGCCATATTCTTTCCATTTCTCGATGATCGACTTAACTGTACTCCAAGGGATATTCAGTGACTTGGAAATATTCTTGTATCCATCTCCTGACTTGTGCTTTTCAATAACATTTTCGAGGAGTTGCTTGGAATGTTCTTTTGTCTTCATGGTGTAGTTTTTGCCAGGATACTGACTCACCAGCAGTTGGACCTTCCAGATACAGGTGTATTTTTACTATAATTAATTGAAATACCTTGACTGCACATGATGCTCTCCAACTACTTATGTGACTTCTAAATTCAATTAGCTGCATGAGTGATGACTTGGTGTGTCATATTAAGGGAGGATGGGAACGACAAATACTTATGCAATCAATTATTTTGTGTTTTATATTTATAATTAATTTAGATAATTTTGTAGAGATCTGCTTTCACTTTGACACGAAAGAGTTTTTTTTCTGCTTATCAGTGTCAAAAAAGCCAAATTAAATCCACAGCGATTCAGTTTATAAAACATGAAAACTTCAGGGGGGGGGGGGAGGAATGCTTTTTGTAGGCACAGTATATCACAAACAGCACATAAAACAAAATATTACCACAAATGATTTAATGAAATATAATTCACAGTGCATGTGGAAGCACAGGTATACAGTAAACAGATTGCTGTCGTAGTGATGAGACCTTAGTGGTGGCAAAGTATTCATTAGCCTCACAGCCAAAGGGAAGAAGCTGTTATCCAGTCTAGCAGTCCCAGCCCTGATGCTCTGCAACTCTTTCCTGACAGTTGTGTGTCAAAGAGATTGTGGGATGGGTCATAGGAATCCTTCAACAAAGTCTTGGACCCTTTGCATACAACGCTCCTAGCAAATACCACAAATGGGGGGAAGAGACCCTGATAATCCTTGGCGATTTTTACTATCCTCAGTAGGGTCTTGCGATCCGATGTCTTGCAGCTACACAATGATGTAACCAAACAGGCACTCCCTCTGGTGTTCCTGTACAAAGTTGTTAGAACTGGCGTGGGGCGAATTTTGCACCTCAATTGCCTCTGAAAGTGTGGATACCATTGTGCTTTCTTGACTAATGAGGAGGTTCTGTGGGTCCAGGTTAGATCGTCTCTTTTGTGGACATCAAGGAACTTTGTGCTCTTCACTCTCTTGACAGCACAGCCTTCGAAAAAGTAGTTGACCTGCACCTTCCTGAAGTCCAATTCTTAGAAGACGTAGGAATGGAATCAGGTCATTTGGCCCATTGAGCCAGCTCTGTTATTTGATCTTTCAACCCCATTCTATTACCTTCTCCCCAAAAACTTTGATGCCTTACTAATAAAGAACTGATCAACTTCTGCTTTAAATATCCCAATGACTTGGCCTCTACAACTGTCTGTGGTAATGAATTCCACAATTTTTTCTAGCTAAAGAAATTTCTGCTCTTCTCATTTCTAAAGAGACATCCTTCTATTCAGAGGCTGTGCCCTAGACATTCCATTCCTCATCCACTCCATATTGGCCTTTCAATATTTGGTAGGTTTCAATGAGATACCTCCTTATCCTTCTAAACTCCAGTGAGTACAGGCCCAGAGAACATCAAATGCTGCTCCATGTTAATGCTTTCATTCTTGAAATCATCCTCATGAACCTTCTATGGACCCTCTCCAATGCCAGCATATTCTTTTAGTTACAGAGCCCAACTTTGCTCACAGTACTTCTGTGATCAGACTATTGCCTTATAAAGCCTCCTTATTACATCCTTGTGTTTAAATTATAGTCCTCTTAAAATGAATGCTGGCATTGCATTTGTCTTCTTTATTACTAACTCAACCTGCAAATTTGCACCTTTGATTTCTGAATTAATTCCTCATTTGGAAAATATTCCTTCTACCAAAGTGCATGACCCTCCCCTTCCAATCTTTGCCCATTCTCCTAATTTGTTAAAGTCTTTCTGCAGGCTCTCCACTTGCTCAACACTACCTTCCCCTCCACCTATCTTTGTATTATCTACAAACGTGGCCACAAAGCCATCAATTCCATCATCCAAATCATTAATAAATAATGTGTAAAATTACAGACCCAACACTGAGCACTGCAGAATATCACTAGTCACTGGCAGCCAACCAGAAGTCATCCCCTTTATTTCCACTCTTTGCCTTCTGCCAGCCAATCTTCTGTCCATGCTAGTATCTTTCTTGTAATACTATAGGCTTTTAACTTGTTCAGCAGACTCAGGTGCGGCATCTTGTCAATGACTTTCTGATAATCCAAGTAAACAGCATCCAGTGACTTCTGTTTATCCTGCCTGTCATTCCCTCAAAGAATTCCAACAGATTTGTCAGGTAAGATCTCCCCTTAAGGAAACCATAGGACTTCAGCCTTTTTTATCATGTGCCTCCAAGTACCCCAAAATGTCATCCTTAATAGTGAACTCCAACATATTGCCCACCACTGAAGTCAGGCTAACTAGCCTATAATTTTACATTAACACTGCTGTCAATAGTTGACCTGGCCTTGGTATAAAACATAGTAACACAACAAATAGCAAAGATAATTACAATATACTGGACTAATGAAACAGATTCGTAACACATGAAATTTAATGTAGAAAGTGGTTAGTTTTAGAGGAAAAATGAAGAAATTGAATATAGATAAATCATGGTAAATTTTAAGGAGTAGCAGAGAAAAAATGTCATTCATAACTCTTTGAAGATGGAAAGACAAGAGAACTTATATAAAAACCTTATGTATCTATGACTATATAAACAAAAGGTAAACAGTACAAACTAAGTTATGTTCTAAAACACTAAGTGGGTATAATCAAGAGTTTTACATTGAAATCTGCAAAGGATCTCAAGGTCATAGTGACATTACAGACAAAATCTATAAAAGAGCATCACTGATGACAGACCAGATAAAAGAGAAAATAGAACACATTTCTTTTAGAACAGGGAAGGTTAAGAGAAGAGAATTAAAAGGGGCAGACATATTGAAGAAATTTTACAGAATGAATAAAGACAAGCTATTTTTGCCTTGCAAATTTGATTGGATACCAGAAGATGAATTTAGTATAAATTGCAAGAATATTAGAAATGACATGAAAAATTAAAATGAACAAGGAAAATACATTCAGCTGGCCAAGAAGAAAAACAAGATATTAACTGTTTTTCTCAATAAAGATGCTGCCAGACCCAAGTATTTCCACTGTTTCCTGTTTTTATAACAGATTTCCAGCTTCACCTTTTTATTTTTCAACTTCTGAGAAAATAATGTATCAAGCAGCAGTCTGTTGCTTGAGATGCACTGCCTGAAAGCATAATGTAAGCAAATTTTCAAGAGGCGTTTGGATAACTACTTGAAAGAGAAGCATTTGTTTGGATATTGGGAAAGAATAAGGGAGTGGAATTTAATGCACAACTTTTGCACAGAACAAGATGACCTGCAGATGTCTTCCTCACATGATACAGCCCTTGACAAGCATCTTCTCTTCATTGTAAGAAACCCCTCGGAATCCTCCACACTGGCATTATGAATGATGAGATGACTCAATACGGCCAACATGGAAACCACATAGTCCTACATGAAAGGGACCCTTTGAGGGAATGGTGCATATGCAGCTGGTAAGGTGGCACACATCTCTCATGGCTAGCATGTGTTTCTGCATGTTCCCAACAATACCATTTTGAATCTCCTTCTCAGTTTGAGTGCTCTTAGGTCCTGGGGATGTTGCTCTTCTTCAGGGAAGCTTTCAGCTCATTCTTTGATCTTCTTCTCTGTATATTTGGCAATCTTCTCCATTGGAAGAGTATAACCTGATAGATGTCGTTCCGCACCCTGTTATGTGGCTCTACCATCATGCAACATGACATCATTTCAGAACAGATTTAGCAGCCTGAATATCTGTAAGGCACTGAAGCTACGTCCACACTAGACCGGATAATTTTGAAAACACTGGTTTTGCATAAAAATGATACACGTCCACACCAAGCGTTTTTGAAAATACCTCTGTCCGCATTAAAATGGGTATTTGGGCAAATCTCCTCCTACTGAGCATGCGCAGGACACATCTACAGAAAACAAGCAACATGCTTGGTGTCGAATCTCGCAGTGAAGGTGTGCATTTGTGCAGTTACAGAAAAGAAAAACTTAAAAGGAAATTGCCAAATGATGGACAGCTGTTGGCTCTCATGCAGGAGGACTTGAAACTAAAAAAAAAACAAATACTGGAGTGTATGGAGGCAACCGACGGAGTTTACCGACAGTATGACCTGGCTGACGACGAACATTGAAAAAATGACTAACTGTGTTGCATTCATAAAGCACCTTGTTAAATGTATAAAATATGTCTGCATCAGTGTTATCTGTATTTCCATACAATGTTACATTAGGCTGTTACACATCTATTGTCAGAGAAGTACTTGCATAAATAGGTAAACCACCTTCATACAAGCAAGGACAGAAAACAGGGCAAAGTGAGTATACTTATTTATTCAGTAAGTTATGGGTCAAAGTATTTGGTGAGTACATTTCTAACTCTGCTGGCTTCAGTCTCATTGCCGTCTGTTTTGAAATTGTTAGGTTGTGTGGGAGTTGTGGTCATGAAAACTGCCGTGCCGTGCTGCCATTACTATCTCTTTTCTCTTTTGGCATGTAATGACAGTGTTTCTAGAAATTTCCGGTTACCCCGTCCACACTACTCTTACCCAATCGGTGTTTTCAAATTTACACACTCTGGAGGGCATTTTAGGAAAGCTCTGTGTTCAGGGAGGAAAACGCTGTTTCAGTGTGGATGAAGGGTCAAAATGAAGAGGAAAAGCTTCGGTTACGGATTTATCCAGTCTGGTTTGGACATAGCCTGAGTCAAAACATTTGTTGCAGAATTCTATTCCAATTTGTAATTTCATAGCCAGGGACGTTCCTTACAACCAATTTCATCAAGTCAGTGGCTTAACAAGAACCACAGAAATACACTGCAAGAGCAGCAATTGATTCAGTCTGTATCAAAAGCATGAGAAATAACCATATAACAATCACAGCACGTTAACAGGCCATCTCGGCCCTCCTAGTCCGTGCCGAACTCTTAATCTCACCTAGTCCCACCTACCCGCACTCAGCCCATAACCCTCCACTCCTTTCCTGTCCATATACCTATCCAATTTTACCTTAAATGACACAACTGAACTGGCCTCTACATTCCACACAGCTATCACTCTCTGAGTAAAGAAATACCCCCTCGTTTCCCTTAAACTTTTGCCCCCTAACTCTCAAATCATGTCCTCTCGTTTGAATCTCCCCTACTCTCAATGGAAACAGCCTATTCACGTCAACTCTATCTATCCCTCTCAAAATTTTAAATACCTCGATCAAATCCCCCCTCAACCCTCTACGCTCCAATGAATAGAGACCTAACTTGTTCAACCTTTCTCTGTAACTTAAGTGCTGAAACCCAGGTGACATCCTAGTAAATCGTCCCTGCATTCTCTCTAATTTATTGATATCTTTCCTATAATTCGGTGACCAGAACTGTACACAATATTCCAAATTCGGCCTTACCAATGCCTTGTACAATTTTAACATTACATCCCAACTTCTGTACACAATGCTCTGATTTATAAAAGTCAGTGTTCCAAAGGCCTTCTTCACCACCCTATCTACATGAGACTCCACCTTCAGGGAACTATGCACTGTTATTCCTAGATCTCTCTGTTCCACTGCATTCCTCAATGCCCTACCATTTACCCTGTATGTTCTATTTGGATTATTCCTGCCAAAATGTAGAACCTCACACTTCTCAGCATTAAACTCCATCTGCCAACGTTCAGCCCATTCTTCTAACCGGCATAAATCTCCCTGCAAGCTTTGAAAACCCACCTCATTATCCACAACACCTCCTACCTTAGTATCATCGGCATACTTACTAATCCAATTTACCAGCCCATCATCCAGATCATTTATGGTACCAAATAGTAGCTCATTATACGTGCTGCTCCTTCACTAATAGCAGTGCTCATGGGTTTTTCATCAATGGACATAATTCTACTGATTTTATTTAACATTTTCAAAATTTTGTGATTTTAGGCTGAGAGGATTAAGTTTCCAATGTCAATCATAGAAGCTAACAGCTCGTAAGACTTCAGTATCTTCTTTGTTTAGGATTGTGTCTCTTTTTTTCTAAAGAGAGGTCAGCATAACAGTGAATTGTAGGTCAATGAACTGAATATCATGGCTGAAATATGTTTTGTGAGTTTCCAACTTCAAGTGAGAACTCCAAAACAGATTAGTGGCTACCAAACAGTTATAAGAAAGACCCAGGTATTTTTTTTTATTTTGGTACATACAAAGCATTACAGGACTGTTTTGAAATAACTGACTAGAACATGCTCAGGAAGGCGGCTACTACGACCATCACATTAATGTCAATGAATATGTGAGATCTGTGACTGCATTGCAGCTGACACTGTTATGAAACTCATCTATGTGACAGCAAATCAGCAGCCATGGCTGAAGCAGAAATCTGGGTGCCGTCGTCAGATGATGATAAGACAGCTCTCGGGTCACCAAGAATTACACTTTCCCATGGAATGAAGTGGGCAAAACAGGATTATTCATTGAGGATATATGCCCATGTCTGTAACACCAGAGACATGAAGCACATGTGGCAGGGCATTCAGGCCATAACAGACTGCTAGTCCACAGTGATGTTTCTCTTTCTGATAGGCTAAATTTGGTTTGAAACACGGAACGATGTGCCCATGAGGAAGGCCCCCCCTTCCCCCCCAAGAAGGCAGGCACTCTCTCTGGCCACAGCTGATGTGAGGGAGACACTACCCAGGGTCAACTCATGTAAAGCTGCAGGTCATAATAACTAGTTGGGTGCTAAGGAACTACTCAGCTCAGTTAACTGAAATTCTAAAACACACCTTCAACATCTCACTGTGCCCTCAAGCTTCAAGGTGCCACCATCATCCCATTGCCCGAGGCAACAGTAACCAGCCTCAACAACAGTGGCAATGACCTCAACAATAATGAAATGCTTTGAGTGGCTGGTTATGGACCACATTAAATCCCATCTTCCTGCTACACTGGATTCTTTCCAGTTAGCTTATCACTCTAATGATTACATTATATCACTCTGATGATTACATAATCTCTGCACTCCACTTAGCCCTGATCCACCTACAAAACAGTGCTTCAAATGCCTGGATGCTATTTATTAAATTCAGCTCGCACTTAATAGGATTATCCCTCAGAAGATGGCAGGTAAACTGCCCTCTTTGGGTTTCAACACCTTCCTCTACAGTGGATAAACCTCTTGCCAGAAAGGCCACAGTCAATCCCTGTTGGCAAAAACATCTCTAGATCTATCACGCTGAGCACTGGCTCTCCCTAGGGCTGCGTGTTCAGCCCACACATGACTGCCTTGCTAGATCCAGTTTAAATCGAATCATCAAGTTTGCTGCTGACACAACTGTGGTTGGGCTCATTAACAACGATAACGACATGACATACAGAGAGAAGTGGAACATTGGATAGAATGGTGTGAGCACAACAACTTGAGTCTCAATCTAGACAAGACCAAATAGATGATTGTGGACTTCAAGAGGTGCAGGTTGGCCACTTTTCCTTACTACACATGCATGGCTCCTCTGTGGACAGAGTTCGGAGCACCACGGTTCTGGGAATGCAGATGATGGATGATCTCACTTGGTGCATCAACACCTCTTTGGTTTAGGAAACACAGCAGCATCTCCACTTTCAGAGGAGATTGCGACGAGTGAGGCTAACATCATCTCCATTTTAAACAGATTTTACAGGAGCACCATCAACAGTGCCCTGAACTGCTGCATCACTGTCTACTAGGGGATCAGCTACACTGGACCGGGTGTTATGTAATAAACTGGAGGTGACTAGGGGGTGTTACGCCTGTGCCCCCCTCTTTTTTGAGAATCGTAAGATCGCTATTAAGTCAGGTCAGGAGACCCAGGAAATGAGAGAGAGACGTTTGGAATGTCCTGGCCCCAGCGATACAAAGCCATGGAAAAGGTCATTGTCTCTTGGAGACGGAATTGTGTATTGAGTACTGTGCTTCGTGGAAGCCCTCAGGCAACGTGGGCTGGTTGGGGGATGGCATCATTCCACCCTGAGTGACATCTGAGACCCCATGAGTGGAGATAAAAGAGGGTCTGGGGGACAGCCCCTTTAGACGCACCAGAAGAAACGCTAGAAATCCTGTAACAGCGTAATAGCGAAAGCCGGTGGAAAGCCACGTGGGTCCTTTTCCATTTGCCTCGGAATTGGTGGGCCTTGCCACAGAAGAACGGCTTTAGCTAAAACAAAGGAGAAATCAGCCCCAACGACTCTCAAAGGATCGACATCATAAAAGGAATGGGCAAGTTTCAATCCGTCTCTCTCTCCAACCAAAAGCTGCAGCTTGAATGAACTAAAGTGATTTTTATATTTCCATCGGACAATACATTATCCCCTAGACAACGATAGAGCTATTTCTTATTGATTATTATTATACCCACGCTTTTAGATTTAGTATTGACGAAGTATATTATCTGTATGTTTGCATTGATATTATTTTTGTGTATTTTTATCAATAAATACTGTTTAAAAAAAAGTACCATCAGACTTCAACCGACTTCTCTATCTTTGCTGGTAAGTGACCCAGTTACAGGGTACATTACAGGAGCTTAAGGTAAAAGAACCCTTAGGAGTCAGTGATCACAATATAGTGATTGAGTTCAACTTGAAATGTGATAGGGAGAACATGAGATGAAGAGCCCTTGAAAGTGAGTCCACAGGTTGTGTGAACAGTTCAGTGATGGGGTATATGACGTGAGTGAAGTGGAAACCTTGGGAAGAACTTCAGTAATTTGCAAAGGAATTAAGGACTGAGTCAGAGAAAGGTAAGCTGTAAAAAGGTACATAATATGAATGTACATCAATATTGAGTATTTTACATTTTTTAGCCATTTCACAAACTTCTTATGTAATACTACTTTTGTATTATTTTTAAATTATCTTATTTGTTCAAATTTAATGACCTCTGCAAAAAAGTAGTGAAGTCTACTGTGATGTGTTATGAACCTTGACTTAAGTTTCTCCACCTGGATGGTTTCAGGCCAAACTCAGTGGGCAGGGGCATGCCAGCTTCATCAGATGTGGTGGAGATCATGAAATGGGGTTAATGATAAGGAGTTCTTGCAGGAAGCAAGCCCATGCAGTCCATGGGGTTCTGCAGGATACTTTACACTAAACTATTTCATAAAATGTAAATGAAAAAGTTCAGAAAGAGAAGTCTGTTAAAAATCAGGTGAAACGAAAAAAAACAGTAAAAATTAGTAGCAGAGGTAAATAAACTCTCTAGTTTGACATGACAGCAGGCAGTAGCAGTGGTATATAAATTGGCTTATCAAGGTTCCCACACCTAAATATTTGATTTGAATGGTGTGTGGAGTTTAATAAATAGACTCTCATTTCTATTTCAAGACTTGCCAGAACATTAAGTAAAACATTACATAAGGTTTATAAATTAATCATTTCATTTAAAATTAAAAGCTAACTGGGAGATCGCGTAAATCTACTGAAATGTTATAATAAAAATAAAATCTGCAGAGTTATCTTATGTCAAAGGAAGTTAAAAAATAATTCTAATATAGCATTTTTATGATCTTATAATAAATTCACTATAGACTCAAGACATGGTCCTTTGAACTATCTACTCTTTCAGATCATATTAATTAAATGAGGCTCTTCCAAAAGAAGATGCAGCAGATAAAATGCAACAGAAATACTGATCAAGATAAAAGGCATTAAAAGTTGAATGGATACATTTTAGAAATAAAGAACTGTGGATTATAATATTTTGCACCAAAAAGGAGAACAGAGATTCTGATTAAACTTGCAGCATGAGTAGTTAAGATCACAATAGAGGAAGGTTTGGTTTTAGACCTGCAGATCTTGAGTACAGAAGGAAGACAATGTTGAGCTCATGTAAAAAGACTTGTATCATGCTGGGTACAAAGCACCAATACTTGGCACCATAAATTGGAAGAACGAAAATAGAAAAGTAGATTTACTTGGGTGTTAACTAGTTTAGTAAAAGAGAAATGTAAAACTGGAATTTTTCCCTACATCTGAAACAATTATAACATATCATAGTGATCGATTATTTTCCAGCACAGCACAAGATACTTGGAGGATTTAAGATACAATGAAGATAATAATACATAATTTTGTTTAAACAGCAAATTTTGCTGAAATAGAGTTGAAAAGGTTTTTTTTTTGAAAGAAATCAGATATTTGTATAAAATACCTCAAGCAAGAATGGGATTAGAAATCATGTGGAACAAAGCAATGCCAAAACTTCATGGGCCAAATGGTCTGCTTCTATGCTGTGACATACTACAATTCTAGACAGTGACTAGAATGAAAAAAAAAAGCAAAGTTACCTGGTACACCTGCTGGGGACATGGTCCCAGACCTAGATTGGTTACTTCCAACAGGAGAACCAACAGGGGAAGGAGAGGGTCCTCGAATGCCAGAGAGATGAGGGGAAGCATGGGGCGAGAAGGGAGATTGTGCAGGGTTACTCTGTTCTCCTTGGCCAGTCGAGGATCCTGAAGCACTAACTCCAGAACTTAAAGTTCCCTCTGTCCCCGTTGGCAGATCATCAATGGACCCAGACAAATCCTAGCAAAAAGAAAACAAAGACAATTTGATATTTAACTATGTTATGCAATTATCCAAAAAGTCTCATGTAAACATCATTTTAAGTTGTTTTTTAATTATTAATCCTTATGAGATGCTTCTCAGTCAGAAATATGATCAGAATATTTTGCCAGCCACTACAAGACCACTGACTATAGAGGTCAAACAATGATGACATTAGAGTGAAATCAATTCTGTAATTTCTTTTTCTAACATTTGGTAATATTATCAATACAACGATATGTGGAATTAAAAGGTGAACAGCAGCACGGATAGAAAATTAGCTAAATGGCATAAACCAATGTTTTTCAGAATATAGGAGAGCGTAGAGTGGAGATTCAGCAGGGGTCAGCTTTAGGACCATTTCTTTCCATAACAAAATATTAACAACTTGGACTTGGGTGTACAAGGCATCATTGCAAACAACACAAAACTTGTAGGTATAGTAAATTGTTTGCTGAATGGACAGAAATTTGGCAAATTAAATTTAATGCAGAAAAATGCAAGGTGTTACATTTTGATAAGGACAAGAGGAGGCAATAAAAATGCAGAAACAGGAAGGCTTTATAAATAGAGATGTAGTACAGGAGCAAAGAACTTTGAACTACATTTATAAAACTACTCCACAACAAGTGGTAGACACAATGGCAAAACTAGTAGAGCTTCTGTCTCACAACACTAGAGGTCCTGATCCAATCTTGGGTTCTATCTTTGTAGAATTTGCATGTTCACCCTGTGTCTGCATGGGTTTCCTCTGGGAACTAAATTCTAAAGGTGTGCAGGTTGGTAGATTAAATGGCCACTGTAAATTACTCCAGTATGTTGGTGATCAGTATGTTGATAAAAGTGTGGGAAGAATTTTTAAAAAGTGTGGTTGATGGTCATGCCAGAAAAGTCTGGTTCCAAGCTGCATCCCACTGTGCAGAGGAGATTTCACAGAATAATACAGGGACAAAACACTTCACTTGCAGAACAAAATAGGAGATGTTTTACTGAGGGATAAAGAAATGGTAGAAAAATTGAATTTTTTGACAGTCTTCATAGATGTTACAGCGAACATCACAAAATTAGAAAACTAGAGACCTAGAGTGAATGAGGAGCTCGTATAGTTTCTGTACAAAATTAATATTGAAGAATGTAAAAGGATTTAAAGCCAATAAATCCTCAGCTTTTGATGGTGACTTGAATCCAAGGTTTGCGAGTGAACAAAGGCCGCAACAAATGAATTTCAGTGAACAATTTCCACTTTTATTTACTGACGGCTAAATTATATGTTTCAACATATCTTGGAAAAGCAGGATTATAGGAGGACCATTAGCATTAGATAACTCTCACCCTTTTACTACTTTATATCTGATAATTTGAACAATTGAAAAGCAAAGTATTGAAGTTGCCAAATATCAGAAAACCAAGAAGTGTGTCAAAAGGCTACTTTTAACTTCCATAATTATCACTACTTGTAAACAATATAGTATTGGGTCCTCTGGAACTGGAATAGTATCCATATAATAGAACAACAGAGTGAACATTATTACTGCTTGTAAATCTTGTGAAATGATCATAAATCAGCCAATTCTATTTGGATTCAAGTAATTTCCGATCAAGTCAGGTTGGTAATTATACTTCACCTAATCTCTGCAGGGAGGAAAGAATGACAGGTCAGACAATTCCTTCGTGAATGCTTTTCAGGAATTTCCTCATAAACCTGATGTAACTCATTCACAGACAAGATTCTCATATGACCTTTTCCCTTGTCCTTCCTCCTCCCATGTACTGTATTACATCAAACGGAGCAAGCACAGACTGGTTCAACACTTCAGAAAACGTTAACATATTCTCTGTCACCCGATATTTGACACATTATAAACATCACTTGCATGATGCACAGAGTACTAAAATTAAGGTGAAAGTTTTTACTGCTTTGTTTTGCTTATTTCCAAAGATATTTTTTTCTCCATTTTCCTTAAAATACCTCCAAAATATTTGGACTTGGGTCGATTTCTGTCAACAGCATAGTGAAATGAAATAATATCACCTTGGCAGAATACTTTCATTGAAAATACAATCAAAATGTTGCAGCTTATAACACTACCAGCATCTAGTGAATATTAAAAGGCCTGGATGAGGATGTTTCCATTAGTGGGAGAGTCTAGGTCCAAAGGGCACAGCCTCAGAATAGGCTAAGGCCCCTTAGGACAGATGTGGAGGAATACATTGCCATAAACAGCTGTTGTGGCCAAGACACTGGGTACCCAAGATGACAAAGGATGTCTTCTTTTTCACATGGGTAAAGGCCATAAAAATAGCACAGTTCACTGAGTGCCCAAGTCCACATACTTTTTCAACCAACACCGAAAGAGTGAGTATTCATCTCATCCAATGTTATGGAGAATTGATGTGCAAGTTCTCTGCATGTCTGACAACACTCCAGAAAGTAACTGCACTTGATTCAACTTAAATCATTCACTGGAACAAAGTTGATACTTTTCTATATTTATACCATGCTTTAAGTAAAATAGTTAAACTTAAGTGTTCAACTGAAGCTCATATCCCTGGTTTAGTTTAATGGTACTCACAAACCATTATTCATTTTACTTTTACTATTAAGAATCTTGAAAACCTCCCCTCTGTTTTCTGATGGACAAAGAAAAACATCCCTTGTTCTTTAACAACTCCCAGCTCAGGTATCCTAAGACAGATAATGTGCCTCATCACACCCATTCTCCTGCCCAGTGTCACAATCTTTATTATATAAAACTGGATACTGCTGTTGATATAGATATACCAAAATTTCCCATTGTCCTTAGATTAGTGTTTTATTAATCTGACTTTATTTTAAGATCTTGAGAGCTCATCTTAGAGCTGCCAGGTACTGTATGTTGTGTATGCACTTGTAACATTTTGATAAAATCAAAGAACAAATAATTAAAAAAAAAAATTTCCCAGGCTGTGGTAAACTTGATCTATTGGTGAACACTTTATATCATTTGAAAATAAGCAGAGATAATTTTATAGTTGTCCACATCTATTGTACAATCTAAATCTTTCCTAACAGTCACTAAACTGAATTAATAGTCAATATGAATTACTCATAAATTGTAAATGCTGTTTCACTATTGAGTGCTTCTAACATTACATGAAATAAGCCATATGGGACATGTACACTGAGTAACATATGAAGATAACTTGGAAATGGCTTATTTCATTGATAGATTTTATCTTAAATTTAAGTAGAGGATAATTTATAAAACCACCATGCAAATTTAAACTAGATCAGAGAAAGCAATTTACTGTTTCTTCCAACAGTAAGGGAGAAAGATGTTAAAATCAGAGAAATATCAGAACCTCAAGTAAGGAAATAAATGAGGGAATTGTACAGGCTAGTTATGAATTACAAAACACATTTAATTTTTTAAAAAGGAAGTAGAGGGATAGGTTTGTAAGTTTGCTGATGACGCAAAGGTTGGGGGTGTTGTGGATAGTGTGGAGGGCTCTCAGAAGTTACAGCGAGACCCTGATAGGATGCAAAACTGGCCTGAGAAGTGGCAGATGAACCCAGATAAGTGTGAAGTGGTTCAATTTGGTAGGTCAAATATGATTGCAGAATAAAGTATTAATGGTAAGACTCTTGGCAAAGTGGAGGATCAAAGGGATCTTGGGGTCTGAGTCCATAGGACGCTCAAAGGAGCTGTGCAGGTTGACTCTGGTTAAGAAGGCTTATGGTATATTGGTCTTCAACAATCGTGGAATTGAATTTAGGAGCCAAGAGGTAATGTTGCAGCTGTATAGGACCCTGGTCAGACCCCACTTGGAGTACTGTTCTCAGTTCTGGTCACCTCACTACAGGAAGGATGTGGAGGCCTTAGAAAGGGTGCAGAGGAGATTTACAAGGATGTTGCCTGGATTGGGGAGCATATCTTATGAAAAGAGGTTGAGTGATCTCGGCCTTTTCTCCTTGGAGCGAAGGAGGATGAGCGGTGACCTGATAGAGGTGCACAAGATGATGAGAGGTATTGATCATGTGAATAGTCAGAGGCTTTTTTCCAGGGCTGAAATGATTACCACAAGAGGACACAGGTTTAAGGTGCTGGGGAGTAGGTACAGAGGAGATGTCAGGGGTAAGTTTTTTTTTTACTCAGAGAGTAATGAGTGCGTGGAATGGGCTGCTGGCAACGGTGGTGGAGGCGGATACAACAGGGTCTTTTAAGAGGTTTTTAGATAGGTACATGGAGCTTAGTAAAACAGAGTGCTATAGGTAAGCCTAGTAACTTCTAAGGTAGGGACATGTTCAGCACAACTTTGTGGGCCAAAGGGCCTGTATTGTGCTGTAAGTTTTCTATGTTCCTATTCAAGAGTGAATGAGGGAAACTACAACACTTGATTAACGTCTTTTAACTTTCATTACCAAGAAGTTATTGCTTACATATTCCATTTAACTTTATTATGATTCCATCCTACAAGTTTGTTGATGCCTTCTTCCAAATAGTTACAGACCCTCTTAGTGTTGACTATCTTTACAACTTAGTAATAATTGGAAATTCAGAAATGTATTTTTCATCTTAAAACTCAATTTAGATTGTATGAATTTTAAACAAGTGTTCCCGGCAACAATACTTAAGGAATCTGTTTTCATTGTGTTCTATTCTGAATATCGACATGTTACTCTACTCCCCGCTGTTCGTCTTGCTTTGAGTTACTTTCTTTCTGCTCTTGGCAGTAATAAATGATGTAAAATGCTCTGGGTTGAATCTATCTACAGAACCGCATTCAATTCTAAGACATTGCCTTTCTGACAGTGCATTAACAGTTTCATTAAAAATTCTCCAGGTTCAGCAAACGTAGAAGGGTTAAGAGTCGGCATAATCTAAATTCTTTTCCTTATAGAAAATTTTAGTAGCTGAGTAGCATGACAAAATGTTTTCTAAACTTTCCAGAAGTTTATTACAAGGGAAAGCATAATCTTATATTGTCTTCAAAAAGCTGCTAAGGTCATCAATGGAGAAGTTCGATAATGGACTCTTATGGTGAGAGAAGTGTATTAATGATTACAGAACCAAAGCAGGTTCATGGAGTTAAGAAATTGTTCGCCAATGAATAATGAAGTAGGCTCACAAGCAGCTGACAGACCTGCCTTTTCACTTAGAGGTTTACCACAGCTATGATTTTATTAGAAACTTTCTTTCAGATGTTTGTAGAATCACCATTGATGCAAAATATTTTGGTTAAATATTCTAAGAATTAAATCATATTCATTTTCTTCAAAAATTTGCATGATTTGATACTTTAAAAACTTGTAAATTATTGATTACTGACTTCTCGTGATCCTTTTATGAGAATCCAAAGCCTAATTCAAAGATATGGCGCATTTTTAAACTGCTGACACTTTTGGCGTTTCAAAAATTAAAAAGTAACTTAATTTTGATCTTCCAGTTAAATGAACAGAAGTGATTACTTGCATTTAGCATGCCCAGTGTTTAGAAGACCATGCTTGTAGATTGCAATAAGAAAACAAACTTTCTGCACTCCGACCAGAAAGTGACGTATACAAAGAAAGAAACTTCTTTCCCTAACTGGGTAGTTACAAAAGAGTAGAACCCTTAAGCTCACATCAAAAAGCTTTTGTGGACAGGTCAAATGAAAATTTACGAAACAGATTGACAGCTTCTCCCCATGAATTGGTGAAAGCAAACAGGATACATGGTTCCTATGAGAGAATGATTGGAAGAATTGAGCTGTTAAAAATAACTGATAATGCAAGTTCACTGCACATTTGTCTGAAGTGATCATTTCTGAAAAGGTTGAATCATTTTCCTTGTTCAGGCAGATATGGAGTAAAAGCCAAGTACATGATAGCAATGAATTTTCTGAAATCTCACAAAGAGATAACAAAGTTTTTAAATAATAAAAAATCTGATGAGATATTTTCTGAATAAGTCAATTACATGGAAGTGAGATTGAGAGATGTTAACGATCAGCAAAAGACAAACAAGAACTACCAACGGATGCCTGAAGTGAAAGCAAATAATACTATTAACATTCAGAAAAATAGGGAGCATCTATAGAAAAAGAAAAAGAGTTAACATTTCAGGTTAAAAGTCTCTCATTAGCTGAACTGCCAAATGCTTAATGCTCTGCAGAAATTGCCTGGCCTGCTGAGTGTTCCTATTATTTATTGCTTTTATTTTCAGATAAACTGATTTGCTCATTTGATCTTTTATTTCACCTGCTCTTTTTTCTTTATTCATTCCCCATTTCCTTGCTGACATAACATTTTCTTTTATTTATCATCATGACACATCTGTTAATCTCTCACACAATACATTATTTAGAAATGCAGTGTCTTAGTGAAGAAAAATGGCACATTTAAAATGGACTAATATAAATCATGCTATATCAACTACTTTGAACAGAGAAAGCAAAGATCAGCATTTGCCATTCACTTTCACTACATTACTTCCTCTAGTACTTCACGCATAAGAATAGTTCAAAGTTCAGAGTTCAAGGTAAATTTATTATCAAAGTACATATATGTCACCATATACAACCCTGAGGTTCATTTTCTTGCAGGCATACTCAATAAATCCAGAATAGAATAATAGAATAGTAAACCATAATAGAATCAATGAAAGACTGCACCAACTTGAGTTTTCAATCAGTGTGCAAAATACAACAAACTGCAAATACAAAAGAAAGAAATAATAATAATAAATAAGCCATAAGTATTGAGAACATCAGATGATGAGTCCTTGAAAGTGAGTCCATAGGTTGTTGGAATATTTTAATGTTGAGGCAAGTGAAGTTGAGTGAAATTATCCTCTTTAGTTCAAAAGCATGATGGCTGAGGGGTAATAATAGTTTGTGAACCTGATGGTACTGAGTTCTGAGGCTCCTGGACCTTCTTCCCGATGGTAGCAGTGAAAAGAGAGCATGTTCTGGGTGGTGGGGGTACCTGATGACAGATGCTGCTTTGCTGTGACAAAGCTTCCTATAGATGTGCTCAACAGTAAGGAGGGCTTTCCCATAATGGAGTGGGCCGTATCCATTACCTTTTGTAGGGCAATGGTGTTTCTATACCAGGCTATGATACAGCCAGTCAATATACTCTCCACCTCACATCTATAAAGGTTTGCAGAAGTTTTAGATGTCATGCCAAATCTTTGCGAACTCCTAAGAAATTAGAGGTGCGACTGTGCTTTCTTCATCATTGCACTTATGTGCCGGGCCCAGGAAAGGTCATCTGAAATAATAACACCGAGGAATTTAAAGTTGCTGACCCTCTCCACCTCTGATCCTCCGATGAGGACTGGCTCATGGACCTCTGGTTTCCTCCTTCTGAGGTCAATAATCAGCTCATTGATCCCTAAAGCCTCTCTGTGTCAGATGTAATAATGAAGGATGAAACTTTAAACCTGGGTATATTGTTGGCAGTAAATAACTGCAACTAATTCCTACTACAATACAAAAAAGAAACTCTTGCAGGACAATCACAATATGGTGGCAATAGGATCAGACAGATACGAGAAAGTCTGCTTCAATTGGAAGAGTGCAACTATGTCAGTCCAATGGAGTTGGCTAGGAGCGCAGAGTTACATTAATGAAAACAAGACAAAGGGTACAAAATATGGGATATTCAGCAGATGCTGGAAATCTTGAGCAGCACACACAGAATTCTGGAAGAATCTGTCAAGTCATGCTGCGTCTATAAATGCAAATAAATAAAAAGTTGATGCTTCCGTCTGAGACCCTTCATCAGGGCCATGTGCCGTGAGCGGATCAATTTTAAGTAAGTATCTCAATGAGAAAGTGAGAATTAAATGAGCTCTGGTTTAGTCGGTTGCAGTGCCTTTTGTGAGAGTGTGTGTTCAGGATGACCGACTGCAAGGATTCCAGGGATCTATCACTTATCTCAGACTTCATAGTAATTACCATTCCCATTCCTCAATCCTGCCCTAAACCTAACTTCACCCTTCTTACACATCCCCATAAACCCAAGCCCTCTCCCCTCTAGGGGCCAAGTTCACTCAACATCACCATAAGTTCAGTTCCTCTTACAACCCTGCTCCTACTGCAATGTCCCTCACCACCGCTCTCTGCACTCCCAGTTCCCACCCCACCTTCCTTTGCTGTGAAACCTCCACCCCAAATACCCAATTCTACTCTGGTCCTGTCTCTCACCCTCCCCCCCACACCCCCCAAAAAGTTACAATGGTGGGGGTTTTTGCTTATGGTTAGTGTTTTACTTAATATATGCTCCCACTTATACATCTCATAATTTTTTAGTAATCAAATGTGTGCACGTGACCAACCGTTTTATAAAATGCTGATATAATCAAAGAGCTAAACTGCAGATTACACACAACAGCGAATCCTGTGTTGTGGCTTGTTTGGGTTATGGAAATTAATCTTCAAAGGATCCACAAATCAGTCTTCAAGAACTTGAGATACAGAATAAAACTCTTTCTCACAGAATTTATATGATAAATGTAAACAGATCCACAACTTTTTTTCAACTGGTATTTCTTGATGGAAGCACAGATAGCAGGGATTCACTTTACAGAAAACCACAATATTGTCTTTTTTCTGGGAATGCAACCTCTTCTCTACCCACATAACACAGGGGTTGCCCATACATCAACTCAGAAAAATAGAAACCACCAAAAACTGCTTTTCTGAGATGTAATCCAGCAGTTTCTGGCCTTCACACACAAAATACTGGAGGAACTCAGCAGGCCAGACAACATCTATGGAAAAAGTACAGTCAACGTTTCGGACTGAAACCATTTTGTGTGCGCTGTTTGGATTTCCAGCATCTACAGATTTTCTCATTTTTGAGTTTCGGGGCTTAATTATTTCAGCTGTGGCTATTTCCTACTTTTTGTTCAAAGAGGACTGAATTTACAACTTAGTATTCAGCAAAAAACCTAATGCCATGCCTCAGTGCATGGACACTTACCTCTGTAGTTGGATATTTCACACAGGTCTGTAAAAATTAACATACAGAAAGACAGTTTTTCCCTGTACCATTTGCTTCAGGATAAATGCAATACTAAGCGGTAACATGACATAAATATCTGATTGCCCATTTCGTATCTCAATTCAGATTGTCTTAGATGTTATATGTAAGTAATCTCTATCTAGCTATTAATATACTGAAAGAAAATACGTGACATATTCATTCAGTTCTATTCCATAACTTCACTTCCACAGAGAATTCCAAATAGTGGATTCTGGTTAATTGGGACACATCAGGACCAGTAGATTTGGCCCAATTAAATGGCTGCCCCAATTAGTTGAAGTTTCATGTGAATAGTTAAAAGGTATAAAAAAGACAAACTATCACTGAGTAACTGAGTAACAAATCATGTAGTTAAATAAAGAACAAATTAGAACACTGCCAATACTACCGCAATACCATAAAACTGTATTAGTTCCTAATAGTTATCGACAGAGAAATTCATCCAGTGTACGCTGCCATATTCTTTTGACTGACTGTAAATGAACAAAATTCAGCATAGACACCTAGTGCAGATAATGGACTACCTTCATGCAATACTTTCAACGACTGCATCCTCCAAATCTTCATTTTTATTGTAACATTCACAAGATGATTGTGGATATCTTTAAATTCTTCATAGTTCCTAATTTGTTGAAGTTCATTTTCATTTTCACTCCTGGCCGTTGCCGGCATCTCCAATCCCGAATGCTTAAAACTGCAGTAAGCAACACAGTTTGGAATTGTCTTACTACTTTTTTCTTGCCAACTATCAATAACAAACATCACAGTTTTTTGAACACAAACACACACAACTGATGCTATTTAAAAACCATTTGCTCTAAGCACAATGTAGTGTCTATTGACAACTGGCACAGATTCAGAATTGCTCGGCAACAGTCTCCTGTCCCAAATAAACAGCATAGTGTCCCAAATAAAAAAAGGAATCTCGGCTATTTTCTCAATTAGTTTTTGTTCTTTAAAAGCTGTCCCAATTTTCTGATAGCTCAATTAACTGGAATCCACTGTATATGACTGTGTATGGAGCTTGAGAAAGCTGACATAAGGAGATTTTCCCAGACTTTGAGACTTAGCAAATCAAGCTGCTGTTGAGTTCATTCTCAAAGGTGGATCAATACCACAGTTCCTGAGATGATCTTCCAATTTGAAAGCTTCAACTCATCACTTCCCCACCACATTGTAGAAAAAACAGCTGGTTTCGATAGGCTTGAAATACCAGCAGATTTGATATTGAGTATTCTTGCACAAACTCAACAGAAGCAATTGCTTGTCAATTTCCAAACAAACTCTCACAATTGGTCTCCCCCAGTGAAACTGACAGCCTGTATTCTTAAAAGACAATGGTAACTGAATATTTCAGGGAGATTACGTATAAACAGGTGTTTTTGCCCCCAAAACTGGTTCTCATTTGAATTTAATAACATTTATGAGATCACATACATGGGCAAACTTATGTTGGACATCTATAACCCAGTAATGGCCTGTATTAACTGAACAGTAAGGACCTGTGACTCAAATTCCAAAACATTAACCACTCACAGTTGGCTCTACTCAACAGAAAGAACATACCTTAGATTTAGATAAATTCTTAGTTAGATAAATTTATTACATTGCATAATTCACCAAAATAATTAACAACTAAAATTTTTCTGTATGACCTGAAATTTCTTTAAGGAAAGCAGAATGGTAAAAATAAAGTAGATTTATTTCAGGAAATGAGAGTAACAAGATCCACACAATATTACATACCTTGCCAATGATATTGTGTCAGAGGCACACAAGCCTAAAAGATTTTTTTTCAAAAAAAATTGTAAAACTTAACATACGTTCCTGTTAACAACAGGAGGGGAAAAACTTCATTAAATCTTAATATATATTGTTCATCGAGATCACTGTTACTAGCTCATGTTTTGGTATCTGAAGAACAGAATGCACAAAAGTATTGACATGGTTTTCTTAGCATTCAGCAAGAATACAATTAAGGCAGGTTTAAATTACCCATTTCCTAAATGTTTCCTATGCACTGATAACACCCTGACCAGAGAAGGAAAATTTACTTGAAAATCAAAAAACTGAATGCTAAAAATCTTAAATAAAAACGAAAATGTGGAAACATTCAACAGGTCAGGGAGCATCTCTAGAAAGAGAAACAAGATTCAAGTAAAGGGACTTCAACTTGCAACATATAACTAATATATTAATTCACTATGTTTCACATGCTTTACATTCAATAAAGTTTATTTGAAATATAGTGACTGAAGTTCAAGTTTAATTGGCATTCTACCATATATATGAATACAGCCAAATGAAACAGCATTTCTCCGAGACCCAAGGTACAAAATACAGTACTAACAGCTTATAGCAAATAAAGCACATAGAGCTATGAAAGCTGAAAAACATGCAGTAACAAAAATATAGCCCAAGTCCCTAGGTGCAATGGCTTGTAGATTAGTGGTGCATGGAATTTTGTCCTGCTCCAGCGTGTCTTCCACTGAGTGAACACTGGAGAGCAGCACCAATGTCCCCTAACCCAGTACAGATTCCAGTGTGCCCACAGAGGCCTGTGCTCTTCTCCATATCACCTCTGACATCCCTCTTCCTGAACAACAGATGACAGTGCAACATGAGGGCCCGGTCCATGCAACAACCAAGACAATGCAGCTTCTCAGCCATCGGTCTCACCAATGAACCAGACCTTCAATGTTTTACATTACCAATGTCTCACAGCATCTTGTAATGACAATAAAAACAAAGGCAATCATTTGCACCATTTGTTGGACTGCACACCGCCTCCACACAACTGTACACAACAACTTCAGGCAACAACACAGAGGCAACAAATCCAGCTCCATGGCTATTGAGTAACTCCCTGATGGGGAGACCTGCAGTACCTGATGTTCTTAATATCTAGCAGTGCCTTGCAAGCAATAAAAACCACATAAAGGATGAACAATTACACCTTTGCTTGGACCTGGAGAGGCAGCTGCAAACAAGTACACTGCCATCCCACCGGATAAATCTGCTGGAGGGAAACTGGATTTGGATGGTTTTTAATTCTTTGGTTTCACTGATCTTGATTTTCTTTAAATTAATACCCACACCTCTCCCCACCCCCCTTTGCAACTGGATCCTTGACGTCCTGACCATCACAGTGGGCTGCATCTCAAATAACGATGACAGAGTACAGGGAAAGAGATAGAGCGCTTTGTAAAATGTTGTCATGACAACCCTTCCCTCAGTGTCAGTCATTGACTTCAGGAAGGGGGGGGCAGGGTACATGCCCCTGTCTACATCAATGGTGCTGATGTTGAGAGTTTCAATTTACTAAGAGAGAGCATCACCAATAGCATGTCCTGGTCCAGCCACATAAGATGCCAGAGCCACGAAAGCTCACCAATGCCTCAACTTCTTCAGGATGCTAAAGAAATGGTATGTGCCCTCTGACTCTCGATAATTGTTATCAATACACCATAGAAAATATTCTATGTGGATGCATAACGGCTTGGTACGGTAACTGCAAGAAATAGCAACGTTGTGAACACAGCTCAGCACATCATAGAAACCAGCTTCCCATACGTGGACAAGTTCAAATAGGGCATTTTCAAAACTGGGCCAGCCATTTTTTTTTGGGTATTTATTCGTTTTATTGCATTTAACTTCACAGTAACTGAAAGCAAGTTTCCTGCATCATTTTGGTCAGGGTCTAATGTACTGGCAGGTGGAGACTAAAATTAAACTATCATGTCATCCTTTTACTGCTACAGAAGCTTTTACCAATGTTAACAACATGGTTATTTGGAGCAGATTCAGAGGAATTTGACAGCCACGGATATCACGATCACATAATAAAACAAGCTGCAATTATTTCACCTAGAGAAATGTCTGAGTTGCTTCTCAGGACCGTTAGCTGAAATAACTAACTATAGGAGATTTGATGGAAGGGTAAGGTGATAATGACTTAAAGCTGTATCAATAAAGAAATTGCTTTTCAACTCAGCCAAGGTCCTAAACTTCCCAATGAGCAAATAAGCATTCAATAACCACCTTTTCAAGCTCTCTGAAAACCTATAAATTTGAATGATAATTCACTACTGAGAATGAAGAATGCCAAAGAACTAATGAAAATTGTCTCAACACTGAACTATATTCCAGCATATATAAATACTACACTAAAACAAATGATCATTTGGAAGAATTAAGTTGCAACTACGAACAAAGTAAATAAGAATTTTTTTTATAAGGTTCATATATTAAGACATTTCTAGATATTGGCTTTTGGATTCCACAGGAGCCAAGGCCAAACAACAATATTAAGTTTAGGTAGATGCTTTTATTTAATAAACACAGAAGGTTCTCATTACTACCATCCAGGGTAGAACATGCTTTGTCTATTTTTACACGGGTTTGTAAACCAAAGGACCACCTCAATTCTGTATCTGACCAAAAATCACTGAGCCAGGAAAATTAGAGATAAGTGTAAATGGGTCTCTCTTCCTTTTTGCAGCCTATTTAAAGTGGTTCATTGTAAGCCAATATATAAAATATAACCATCTTTTGTCATGCTTGCTCACAAAGAGGGAAAATAACTTGGAATAAAATAATTGCATAATTTAAAAAATACACTTATCTAGTAAAGATGCTAATTCTTCCATAAAGTGCACAGCTGGCATTCCATTTAATTAAAATACAGTGCACATATCAAACTTTTCTGCCATTACAAAGACTATCTTTAACTTGGTGATCAATGCAGAAGAAATTGTGTTCACCATCCTGTCCACAAAAATCTAGCACCGCAGAAGTGTGGACATCCCTCTATCAAGCATCTGTCTTAGCTGGCATCAACTCCCGGGGACTTCTAGCATCCAGCAAACAGACTGAGCAGCCAATTTCATCGAGTAATTCCTTTCAACAGCTAACCCAAACGAAAGAATGTACATTTTTAAGATTTTATTAACAGCAAGATAGTGGATGCAAAATACTCAAGCAATTACAGTAAAGGCAAAATCAAAATATTTCAAACTTTTAAACAAATACGCTCCAAAGAAAACAAGTAATGAACAATGAACACATTAAAATTATAATTGGAGTTGAAGATGGGAAGAACAGAATTTCACATCCAGTGTTACTAGCCTATACACACCAAACCATAAATCTTGGTAATATCACTTTCAGAAGACATTGCCTCAAACACCATTACCATTACTAGAAATGCATCCCTTTCGATGATTGATGCTGCCTGCATTAACTGTGACTTTAAAAGAGAAACAAATTAATTACATGGAAGAGTAACAAGAAAAGAACATGAGAGAAGACTAAAGGGTTGGTCAGAGGCCCATAAAAAGAACAATATGAGAAACAACTAAGTATTTAGAGGGGGAGTTCTACAGTGCGAAATCTAGCCAGAGGGCTCCAACAAAGTTCAGATAACTACGGCATCATCTCTAACTGTGCTGAAGTTGCAGTCACACACACATCAACAGCCACAAACCAATTATCAGAGGTATTAGTCAGTGGTCACTTTTTTTGTTTTAGTTCAATCATGAGATGTTAATGTCAGTGGCAAGGACAACATTCATTAAACTGCAAATGTCTTTCAGAAATTGCTGCCAAATTATCACATTGAAACACTGAATACTGTGGTGCAGTTAATTGGGGAATTCCAGATTTCTGATTCATTTCTAAGTGAGACCAAGAAGTTGGTACTGTTTCCGTGAACTGTTGCCCTTGCCTTTCAGGATGGTGGTAATAGTAGTCGCTGAAGATCTGGGAGATGCTGTTTAAGATACTTTTGTAAGTTATTATTTATGGACAGGATACACCTGCAGCCAGTGTACTGATGATGAAGGGGGCCAATATTTAAGCTGGAATACTTGACCTGACCAAAAAAAATTGACAATTTTGAAATGATTCTTGCATTTTAGATTTAGTGCCTATTAGGTGAAATCAAACAATTCCATAAGAGTAGGAGGAAGTTTTACATATGCCTTGGCTCACATTTCTTCCTTAAATATCACAGGTAATTAGAATAATTTGCCATTAATCTAATTACAGCGTGTGAAGCTTTGATACTTGCAAATTCACTTGCATAAAGGCAGCAGCTCTACTTCACACTTTGTGGAGTTACCTGGGACCATCTGGAGGTATAAAAATATTACACAATTTCATCAACAGAATATCGGGGAAAGGGAGAGAAATGCAGTTGATGTCGATGTCCACCTGTGATCTGAATAAATGCTGGAACAGGAGTTCTGTGGTGTACAGAACCTGAGATTTAAGCCTCCAACACAAGAACAAAAAAGATAACTGCTGGGAAAAGAACAACAATAGATAAGGTAACTCAAATTTATTTTGACATACAAAAACCAGAAACAAGTAAAAGACAAAAAAAAAACCATTATTCATGATAATAACTTTCTTGGTTCAAAAAAGGATCTAAGAATAAGCCAGGAAATTACAAGCTGATGAGCCAGGCATCAGTTATGAGTAAAATATTGGAACATATTCTAAAGAACAGGATAGATAAATATCTTTTGATAGACAGGGCCTGATTTGGGATAGTCAACAGGGCTTTGTGGGTGATATGTCATTTTTAATCAATCTTAAGAGTTTTGAGGAGGTTACCAAGAAGGCTAAAGAAGGAAAATTGGTGGACATTGTCTGCATGGATTTCAGCAAGCCTTATGACCAAGTCCTTCATGGGGAGGTGTGGCACAGAAGGTTATGTCACTTAGTATACAGACTGTAGTAGTCAATTACATCTGACATTGGCTTAGTGGGAGAAGTCAAAGATTGACAGATGGCTGTCTCAGACTAGAGGCCTGTGACTAGAGGTATGAAGCAGGGACTGGTGCTGGGTCTATTGTTGTCACCTATCATAATGATTTAGATGATAACGTGGCAAACTTGATCAACAAATATGCAGATGACACCAAGATTGCGTGTGTTGCGGTCAGCAAGGAAGGCCATCAAAGTTTGCAGCTTGATCCTGACCAGCTGAAAAAATGGGCTGAAAAATGGCAGATGGAATTTAATGCAGACAAGTGTGAGGAGTTGTAGTTTGGAAGGACAAACCAAGGAACTTAGGAATACAGTTCCATAATTCCTTGAAGTGGCATCACAGGCAGATAGGATAGTAAAGAGAGCTTTTAGCACATTGGCCTTCATAAATCAAGATGAGTACAGGAAGTACATTGAAGTTGTACAAGACATTGCAAAGGACATATTTACAGTATTGTGCGTAGTCCTGGTCACTTTACCTATAAGCAAGATATCAATAAACTTCAAAGAGTGCAGAGAAAATTTATAAAGATGTTGCTGGGACTTGAGGGCCTGAATTTTAGGGAAGGGTTTAATAGGTTATGATTCTATTCCCTGAAATGCTGGAGAGTGAGGGAAGATCTTATAGAGGTATACAAAATTAAGAGGAATATTGATAAAGTGGATTTATGCAGGCTTTTTCCACTTCAGGTTGAGTGAGACTAGAAGTTATAGGTATAGGGTGAACGGTGAAATAATCAAGGGTCAATCTAAGAGGAAGTTTGTACTGTTAGAGAGTGATGTGAGTGAGAAACAAGCTAGCTGCCAATGGAGGTGGTAAATACATGCTTAATTGCAACACCAGTGAAGTTTGGATAGGTGCATAGATGAGAGGGCTCTGGAAATATATGGTCTGTGTGAACTAGGCAGAAGAGCGGGTCAGCACGGACTAATTAGGTTGAAGAGTGTGTTTCTGTGGTGCGATGCGCTACGACTCTGACTCAATGACTCTAGCTGCACACTGTGGTTTTATACACAAATCAAGACAACGTCTGTATATTAGGACATCCAAACACCATTATTCATGAAGAGTTCCCTGAGATCAACAAAAGCAAATGCCATGGCATGGCACATCTACTTCACACTCTACCATTCAAATTGTCACAAAACATAAATAGAGGTACTGACTCGTGTTGTAAATCAATTTGTCTACTTGCTGAACATGGAGGCTAGTGGGGTAGATTTAAAAGATAAAAAGGAATGGGAAGGGGTGAGTGTGGCTTCCACATTCAAGTATTTTTAAAAATTTTCAAATATGCCTTTTCCTTCCCTCTCTTTCAGCAGTCCAAAATCAAACATTCCCTCTGCTAGGTAATGAATTTTGAATCAAAAGGGGAAACAGGTAGTGGAAAAAATATAAATAGTTTCAGACAAAAAGATTCTCTTTCACCGTATTTTTTTGTCAAATTTGAAGTCACTAGGCAATCTTCTCAGATTACTTGCACCTACAAGGTTGTAAATAAGGAAGCTGTTAGCCTCAATTGTTGCATTTGCAGAGCAATTAAAAGCCTCCAGCAGAGAGATGTTACCCAAATTGCTCATTGTTAATGGCAAAATCAGTGAGCATTACACCTTGTGTGCAATAGAAAATATTTGGCAACTGAATGCTTTGGATAATCTCTCTTGCCAAAATCAATTTGACCAGCACTGAGTACAAGAATAGGAGAGAAAAGCCATAGCTGAAAAGTACTTACGTGAAAGTAAGAGGTAAAATACAATGAAAAAGTAATGCTTGGGAGTTAATGCTTCATTTATTGCGCAGCACAACAACAATTACATTTATAAAGTTGTTAAAAACATTCCGCAGTGCCTCCCAACAAAAGCACACAAAATGCTGGAGGAACTCAGCAAGCCAGGCAACATCTATGGAAAAGAGTACAGTCAACGTTTTGGGCCGAGACTCTTTGGCAGGACAGTGACCCCCATAATCTCTATGGTAGCTTTGGTTAACAGTGCCCCGAAGTACATGAAGTGCCTTCTGAACAACAATTGGCTGGGGAGGACTGGGAAGGTACAACAGAAATTGAGACTGTAGGAAAGGTGCTAACTGGGAAGAAGCTTTAGGTGTGAGGTGCTCTCAGGGCTGCTGTACTTAGCACAGGTGTGAACCACCCCCTCCCCCCGCACCTCTGAGCTGTCTTCAGGTTCATCTGGCAATCCAAGACGAGTCACAATGCACATTCCTTAACAATGGAAGCAAAAACATGCCTTCACCTTCACCCTGATGACCACCTTTGTGTGGTGGCTGCATCAGGCTATGTGTGGAACCTAAACACATGGGCTCAAAGTTCCACTACATGCTGGGGTTCTATCTGTCCCCAAATTGATTTTGCGAAGGATGGATCTAGCCCTGTTGTTGAGATGGTAAAATGATAGCTAGCAGTAGTAAAAATAGTGACAGGACAATCCTCATTTTGGAACACAGTGTTGAGTCCAGAAGTCTGTACTTTCTCTGGTTTAAGTTTGAGTTATATCCCTAGTTGAGTTTTAATGGACACTGCCAAGAGCTGCCAGTTGAAATGGGAAAGCAAATTCAAGTAGCAGACAACCCCAAACCCTAGATAAAGTTTACAGTTTAGTAAACCAGATGCAAAGCAATCACTGTATTTGCATCTGGTTTCCCTGATAATAGAGGAAATTGCAAAATGAGCAGCAAATGCAATAAAACCAAACTACTGTTTTGTTTGGAAGGAATGTTTGGGGCTTGAGGAGGCAAATGGCCAGGCTTTGTATTTTAGGTACTTGCAAAGGAATACATCTGGGTTTCCTCTACCCACTCTAGTTTCTACCCACATCCCAAAAATGCACTGGCAGGTTTTTTTTTGCATGTTAATGGCAAAAAGAATCAAAGTAGAGTTGACAAGATGTGTGAAGAACAAGTTGTAAAATTACAGGGAAGGCTGGGGAGGAGGAATAGAACAAATGGGATTACTTGGAACTGATAGAGACACAATTGCCCATGTGGCCTCCTCTAGAAGGAGGTACCACAGCATTAGGCCAAGACCTGTTCCAATGGGAAACAGCTTCTTCCGCCAGGCTGCAAGACCATCGAGCACCGCCACCACCAATGAAGCACCAGTAATGTAATACTGTTTGCTTTTTAACTTTTGTCATAAATGAATCTTATAATTTATTACTTTATTTGTGGTAATATTACTTCGTGCATTATGTAAGTTATATGTATTGTGTCTGCACCTTTGTCTGGAGGGACATTGTTACATTTGACAGAATACAAGTGTACAATTGAATGACAGGCTGAACTTGAACTCTGTTGTTTAAGTACCGTATAATGTAACGTACTGAACGGCTCTGTCTCTAGAACGTGGATACAATAATAGTGGATAGTGGCTTGTCACTGCTGTACAAACTGGATACAGTACTGGTGGAGATATCTGAACTGTAAAACACAGTACAGGTCTGCCACTCATTAACACTGAAGTATGGCACTGGCAGGTATGGTTCTCCCACTGGCGCAAACTTCAATTTCTATGAGCTATTAAAGAATGATTACAGGAATGATGAGCTTCTTTCCCCAGACTCCCCTCTAAGATTTTAGTTATGCCTGTGACACGTTGGCATCTTTTAGCTATTATATTTTTCTTTGTATTTTGTCTGAGGAGAGGGTATAGTACGGATGTAATATCGCACACTGTAGATGTTAAAAAATATTCAGCATTCAGGAAAGGATCACTTGAAGATCTTGTATTAAATGTACTTTTTCCTTGTTTTTCACTTCAATATAAAAAGTCACTAAACATCAATGCTCACAGTGACAGTGAGGCCCACTGACTGCTGGATCTTTCTGTTACAGCTACATTCACAACAGACCTCATCCACGAACCACCCTCCCCCCTTATTAATTGGAATATAATATTGGCAATCATACAGGAAAAGACTAGTCAAAGGAGGGGGAAAAATTACCAAATTACAGATTCTGTAAAGTAGAAGTAATATAATGATGGATTTTTAACAGGGCACTGCACCCATTGCTCAACTTAAAATTTTCTGCTTCCATAAATGTATGATGTACAGTTTACCAATCTAAAAGCAATAGTTTGCAAACCAAAAGATCTTGGTTAATTATAGTTGGGTGTCTGCAACATTATCCTGTAATTTTCATAAAACCTATTATTCAGTCCATTGGATCCTGTATATTTTTTCTCTCTTAAGTAGTATAATTTTTCTTCAATAGTGTTATTTCATTCAATTTAGTGTCTGTGGGTATCAGTTCTTAATTTGGTATTTTTTCCATGGAATATCTACAATGCTTTCACCCTTTTAGTATAAATACTGATCAGCAACATATACAGTGTTCCACATTTCCTTATTTTACAATGTGATTGACTGGTACTCATTTTTTGAAGTCCCATTTGCTTCTGATCAGCCAAATGTAATTGTAAGCATTTTTGTGCTGGTTTTTATATCCCTTGCAGGTAAGCGGGGAATATTTCCATTGATTTTACAAATTGGATCCAGCTGTACATAGTAGGTGCAGGGCCAATATCTGGAAATCATTACACATTCTGTCAATTTCAGAACTTGAAATGAGCAATGCACATATTACCTTCTTTCTCATAATTTCCAAATAGCTTTCTACTGTTCCTGGTGCACACCAGGTGCCAGGTTGCTAATCAGAGGTCATGATGTTTGTGAAAGCAAAATGCTGCAGTTACTGGAAATCTAAGATTAAAACTGGGAAGTTTCAGCAGTTTGGGCAGCTTCTGTGAGAAGAGAAATTTCAGGTTTTCAGGTATTTCAAGTTTTTAAATATTGATATAAATGTATGTACATATTGATCATGTTCTTTGATCTGTTCAAAATTTTAAATCCCACATTCATTCAAATACTTTTTCCTGGGAAAATTGACATTAGAACTCAAGATATTCCTGTCTTACATAATGTCATTTGTATAAAATTTCAAAGAATTGTTATTCTGTGTGTAGTTTCTGCAGTTAAAATGCAATGCACTCTTGAATAGCAAATAAATTGTCCTACTTCATTTTCCTGCAAATGGTAATTAGTTAATTGTTCACATAAATAATCAGTTCAACACTTCATTATTCATCAACTTCAAGGGACAAGTTGATGGAAATGTTTTATAGTATCTTAAATTTTCTTCCTGTTATAAGGGCAAAATTTAGAAAGAGATACAAGAGCAGGGAGGGAGAACCTCTAACTGACAATAATCTTTTGAAAAGAATTCTTTTGCATAGTATTGTAATTTTGAGTTGATAATATTATCGATTAAAGAATTTGTAATATTAGTTATGAACCTTTTAAAAGAAAAAGGGCGTTTGCCGATTTAAGTGTATTTCTTGTTCTACTATACAAGTAGAAGATTGAAATAAATGAAGCATTTTAGAAAACCTGTTTAAATTTATTAATATTTTACGAAGACATTTGAAAAGTTACATTTCTAAATGGTATTGTTTTTGTACCTCATATATAACAGAAGAAACGTGAATGAAATTATAAAACTTTGGAGCATATTCATAAAAGATCAAGGATTGTGTTGGGAACAGCGTGGAAATTTGGGGTCAGGTTGGGAGTAGGGACACAGATTAGAGGAGTGAGTGGTCAGCAGTACATGAAGAGCTAGGGGAAAGAGCTCGAGTTCAGGCTGAAACACTCCGAGGTTGGAGGCCAGCAATCCCCAAAGATGGGAGATCCAAGGTGTGCATACCTCAAGAATGAAGGTTGGCTGTCCCTCCAAGCCACATCTTGAGATCAGCGGCCTGAAGGCAGCCTGACCTGGGGTGGAGGTCTGACTCTGTGCACGGTAAGGGTGGGGAAAGGGTTTGTTCCATTGTTGTTGCTTGTTGTGTGTTGGTGCAGAGCATTGTAAGCATGCTCAGTTGGTGCGGGAATGTGTGGCCAGACTTACAGGCTGTTTCCAGTACATCCTTGGATTCTGTTAGTTATTAACGCAAGTGATTTGTTTCGCTGTACATGCGATTAATAAGTAAATCTTATCTAATCACTGAAACAATGACTCACATATGTTGATGGTGCTAAACTACCTACAGTATTTACCATTATAATCACTGAATATCCAATGTTTACTCACAAACTATAGAAGAAAAAATATAAGCAGAGTGAAGCCAGTGCCAACTGATCTGACTGTTCACTATCCAAATATTGACGTGCAGTAGGTCTGCAGGAATTTCAAAATGTATTATCCAACATCATATGTTCTCACTATCATCTATCTTAGTGGTTGTCAACCCATCGATCTTTGAGACTTTCCCAGTAGATCCCAAAAAAAAAGAAAAAGAAATACACAAATACTGTTGAGAGATTGTTTCTGGGTTGTGGGGTTTTCGTTCCATTTTTTCTGCCCAGTGCGCATGCGTGTAGCTCACCCGCACTACACAGTATACTTCAGTGGTCCCCAACCACCAGGCCGCGAGGAAACAATATGAGTCAGTTACACCTTTCCTCATTCCCTGTCACAGCCACTGTTGAACTTGAACCCATGTGAGGTCATCAGTCGCCTAAACGCGCGGCCGGCAGGAAGACCCGATGCTACAGGGCCAGAGCGCGGACAGATGGGCGCCGCCTCTGAACCTGCTTAGCACACCGAATGTTTGTGGGGAATCTGGTGCTAAAATATTCGCAAATGACCTAAATCGGGCTCAAGACTTCGTAAGTATCAGAGCAGCTACCTCGCTGCGATCTGCTGAAACAAACTCTTGTCGGTCGATAGATCCTAAGGGTGGGGGGGTGGGGCACGGGCCTCTTGCTCTCCTCGCTCGGTTGGTCGCTGTGTCCAGACTGCAACCGCCGCGGCCCTGGCACGGGGACTTCCGGCCCTGACCTTGTCCTCTCACCTCACCCCTGACCAGCCGCACCTGGCCAAGGCGTCTGGCGGCAGGCAGACAGAGGATGGAGTTCAGGCTTGGAGGCTGTCTAATGCGGCAATGAAGCCCTCAAAACTGCTTCGGTACCCTGAGTCTAAGCACCCTGCACTTAAAGATGAACCAGAAAAAACGTGAGCAGGGCGGGACAGCAGACAGCCACAAAGGTTTTGTTTAACCCCCCCCCGGGTCCACAAGAATATTGTCAATATTAAACCGGTCCACGGGGCAAAAAAGGGTGTGTACCCCTGGTGCTTATGCATTATTTCTACTTCCGGTCTTTTCTGCCCTAGTGCGCATGTGACTAATCAATTTGGAGTCAAACTCGCCTTTCACTAAGGCCGAGGTAGTGGATCTTGGGCTTAAAAAGGTTGGTGACCACTAATCTATCTGGTGCCAAGCAGTGTGAGACATCCCCTATGAAAACAGAGTGCCAACAACATTTTTGTGTGTCCCATTGATTCACCACCCCTGGACTTTAGGTTGCAGATGCTGGGATCTTAAGTAAAAAGCAAGCTGTTCTAGAAACTCCACGGGTCAAGTAGCATCTGTGAATTGCTCCTGATGCAAGGTCTTTATTCAAAACATGAACTATCCCTTTCACTCCACAGATACTGCATGTTGCACTAAGTTCTCGCAGCCTTTGTTTTACTACAAAATTTACATATTTGCATTTTCATCTTAGTTTCAAAGTGAAATTCAGTATCTAAAATTTGCAGTTTATACAATATCTTAGATGGAAATATTAAGAAATATGGTGTGGAGTTCATCATTCTGTGACAGCATTGCTGAGGGATATTTTCCAGTTAAAGGTCAATGATGTCATACAACTTGTAATTTATATAATACTTGCATAAACTTTTATTTTTATACTACAGTGGCATACAAAGTGTTTGTGCTGGCTCTTAGCAATTTCATCTCCAATCACCTATTTCTCAGGAAGCTGTTTTGTTCTCATATGCCCATCAGCACTTACCTGATTCTCACAGCAGCCAGTGCACTAGGAGTAATCAACATTAACAAATTGATCAATCTGCCAGCTTGTCTTTGTGTTGGAGGAAGGAACTGGAGCAACTGGGGAAACCCACAGTTACAGTGAGCTTGTGCGAGTGGAAAGCACCAGAAGTCAGCATCACGGCTCAAGTGAACACAGTTTTAGACTCCCTTACCCTGGGGACAAAGTGTGACAACCCACATTATTAATGTCCGTCATGATTTTGTATATCTCTACAAGGTCACCCCTTAGCTTTCTTGAAAAACAGTTGCAGCCTATCCATTCTCTCCTTATAAATCAAAACCCTTCAATTTTAGACACATCCTCATGAATCTTTTCTGCACCATCTTTCGCTTAATCACATCTATCCTGTCATATGGCAACCAGAACTACACACAATTCTACCTGTAGTTTCACCAGCATCTTCAGCTATAACATGGAGCCCTGTATGATGAAGACAAGCATGCCATATATCTTCATCAGAACCTTATCTACCTGTGTTGTTGCTACTTTCAGGGAAATATGTACCAGGTCTTCGTGTTCTATAAAATTTCCCATGGCCCTGTTGTTCACTGTGTATGTGCTCTAGTTTACCTTCCCAAAATTTATTACTACACTTGCTTAAGTTAAATTTTACCTGCCAATCCTTAGCTTATTTTTCCAGATCTAGATCTTGGTGTCATCTGCAAATTTCCAAGTTCTCATCCAAGTCATTAATATCTATGACAAGAGAGAACCCAGCTCCAATCCCCATGACACACATTGATTACAGACCTTTAATCTCAATGTCAGCTCTTTCCTAATTTTACTTGCAAACATAATGCTATTGTTCCCAAACTCAATTACCCTTTTCTTTCCTGGAGTTCTTCCCTTCAAATTTATTACCTCTGCTGATGCACAGTTGATTTCTACCTCCTTTCCAAAAGTGATAATCAGAATCCGGTTTATTATCACAGGCATGTCATGTGAAATTTCTTAACTTAGCAGCAACAGTTCACTGCAACTAGCAGAAAAAATAATAAGTAAAACAAAAAATAATAAATTAACAAGTAAATCATGTATATTGAATTGATTTAAAAAGCATGCAAAAACAGAAATACTGTATAGTTTTAAAAAAGTGAGGTAGTGTCAAAAGTTTCAATGTCCATTTAGGAATCGGATGGCAGAGGGGAAGAAGCTGTTCCTGAATCACTGAGTTTGTGCCTTCAGGCTTCTGTACCTCCTACCTGATGGTAACAGTGAGAAAAGGGCATGCCCAGGGTGCTGGAGGTCCTTAATAATGAACGCTGCCTTTGTCAGACACCGCTTCCTAAAGATGTCCTGAGCTGTGTTCACTTGAGCTAGTATCCAAGATGGAGCTGACTAGATTTACAACCTTCTGCAGCTTCTGTCAGTCCTGTGCAGTAGCCCCTCCATACTGGACAGTGATACAGCCTGTCAGAATGCTCTCCACGGTACATCTATAGAAGTTTTGACATGCCAAATCTCTTCAAACTCCTAATAAAGCATAGCCACTGTCTTGCCTTCTTTATAACTACATTGATATATGTTAGGACCAGGTTAGTTCCTCAGAGATCTTGACGGCCAGGAACGTGAAGCTGCTGACTCTTTTCACTTCTGATCCCTCTATGAGGATTGCTCTGTGTTCCTTCGTCTTACTCTTCCTGAAGTCCACAATCAGCTCTTTCATCTTACTGACATTGAGTGCCAGGTTGTTGCTGCAGCACCACTCCACTAGTTGGCACGACTCACTCCTGTACGTCCTCTCGTTACCACCTGAGATTCCACCAACAATGGTTGTATCGTCAACAAATTTGTAGATGGTATTTGAGTTATGCCTAGCCACACAGTCATGTATATATAGAGAATAGAGCAGTGGGCTAAGCAGACAACCTTGAGGTGCGCCTGTGTTGATTGTCAGCGAGGAGGATATGTTATCACCAAAATGCATAGATTGTGGCCTTCTGGTTAGGAAGTTGAGGATCCAATTGCAGAGGGAGGCACAGAGGCCCAGGTTCTGTAACTTCTCAATCAGGATTGTGGGAATGATGGTATTAAATGCTGAGCTATAGTTGATGAACAACATCCTGACGGAAGTGTTTATGTTGTCCAGTTGGTCTAAAGTCATTGAGATTGCACCTGCCGTTGACCTATTGTGGTCCAGATATCCAGATGTCTGGGCATTGAGCCAGAAATATAGATTAAAATTTTACTAGCAAGATGGGAAAATTTAGATTCCATGAAGGTATAAGACTATTGTAAAATTCCACCTACTTCAGGGAATACTGCCATCCTAACCTGATTTGACGAATATATTATCCTGGATGTTTCAATGCAGTTGACTTTCAACAGAAATGCAAGTGTTTCAGGACACTTACAGATGGACAACAAATGCTGGCTTCATCAGGATTGTTCACAACATACTTCCTATGCATTGGGAATAGTCAATTATATGAAAGGTAGAAAATACGTGTCATTATCCAAAACTTGTGGTAGGTTTATGAATGACCATAAGGTTTCATTCAGTCTATTTCAGTTTCAAACAGTTGTCTGTGAGAAAGAGTAATAAAGGATATCAGAGAAGATTGATAATTTAGAGACAATAAGGAGTTCAGGTGTTAGCAAGGCAGAGCTGGGTGACTTTAGTATCCACGTGGAAACTAATGTTGTGTTTCTGGATAACACTTCCTGGTTTGCTGTTTGAGAGTTCTTCAGTCTCAATTGTACATCATTCTATTTGACGGCCTCACTCCTCCTAGACTCTATATGGCCCCTTAATGATGATAGACTGGGTTTATTCCCATGAGATACAGTAGGACAAAATTAAAGCATTCACTAAATCTCTGTCACGAGTTATCTTAGGGATCAGTAACAAGGACCATGTCTTTACTGCGGATCATAAAATCTGGATTCAATGCATTATTTACTTTTTTTTTACAACTATTATCTTTTACAGGCTTCCTTACAAATGAGTTGTGTGATTTTGTGGGCAGACTATAGAAAGATGAGTGAATTACAAAATAGGTATTTCATTTTGAAACTGCCAGGTCTCCAAAATAAAAATGTAATGTCATTACAGCGAATACAATTGACAAAACAGAATGCAGATGCACTATTGTTACTTCTCTGTGCATAAATGGATTTGTGCCAAAACAATTAAAAATAAATTTTAAAACAAATTGTTCTTCAAGTTGTAGTACTAGCATCATGGGATCCACAGGTTCAACAGTTTAATGCTATTTTAATGCTAAACCTGCAAGTTGCATGTTGGTGCTACATTTATCTTTTCCTCAGAAGCAAGAATCCTTTGAAAGCAAGTTGCCTAGCTGTTTCCTGATTTACCAAATTCAAATGTCTCATAAAAAAACTGGACAAAGCCAATTTACTTTTTCCCACCCCATTAATTATTTTTTCAATGATCAAATTGATGGAAGGAGTCACTAGTCATGTGATTAAGGGATGCTTACTCACTAATAACCCGATCACTAATATTGTTTTGTGTTGCCAGGACCTCATTGCAGACAAAAGAGATGAATTCTAGAGGCAAGACACCATTTAGTCATAGACACGTCAAGCTGGCATCAAGCAATGCAGTAGTAATAACGTTAAGTGGAGAATCAATGGGAAATTCTCCATTGCCTGGAACCATAGTAAGTACAAATTAAAATAAAACACACTGAAAATCTGAAATAAAAACAGAAAATTCTGGAAACTCCTAGCAGATCAGACAGCATCAGAGTCCTGAAGGCATCAATGTGCCCAGATGTGGTGCTGTTTGGTAAATTTACATTGGGCTTTGCTGTAATAAGTCCAGGAAGCCACAAATAGGTAGGTCAGAGTATAAGAGAGCTGTGGAATTAAAATGAC
Source organism: Hypanus sabinus (assembly GCF_030144855.1). Classification (NCBI taxonomy): domain Eukaryota; kingdom Metazoa; phylum Chordata; class Chondrichthyes; order Myliobatiformes; family Dasyatidae; genus Hypanus; species Hypanus sabinus. The sequence goes on along the minus strand of NC_082717.1, from coordinate 63,110,322 downwards.
AGGCAACCGCAGGCTCAGGTTTGCCTCTGTGGACAGAGCAAAGGGGCTCTGCAATGACGCCATCCAATATCTGTTCCTTTAGGTAAGATGTTGGCATGCCCTGACGCAGGGGCCTCTCGGGGGCCAACCAAAGTATTCCTGTCTTTCTTATTAAACATCTCTTCTACAATCACAAGACAATGCTGGACACTAAAAACTTCAAGTATTGCAGGTCTATCCAGTCAGATAGCTGCTTGTTGGCAGAGGGGTTGGACACAGTGCGGGCTGTGTTATTGCGTACTACAAAAAGTTATCAGAGTCATGCACAAAACCGGTGGGCAGTCTAACAGCTAGTCTAAATGCCTTGGACGTTTCTCTTGTGACTGCAAGACCTTGTTGGACATTGTTACTATAAAATATTGCAAATCCTTTTCCCTTCTTTATTGGTAAGATAGATGGCGCGGGAGCTGTGTAACCTTGGTTTTAGTAAGGACTTGGCCTCAAGCTTGCCTATTGCAGCAGTCCAGAGTGAGTGTAGTGTGGTAACCATGCTGGATTGAGGGCTGGCCCCTTCTATTGGTGCTACCATCCAGTGTTTGATCAGTGGAAGGACTAGCCGGATTACCTGCATACGCTTGTCTACAGATTGCCGAGAACTGCTTGTTCTTGTCAATGACACCCATGCACCATCAATTTACAGGACATGTAGCTCAAGGACTTGTCTATATATTTTTTTTGTGTGACTGTATTTTTACTTGCTACTTTATATGTGCTAAGTACTTTGTGTGGTGTATGATTGTTGGTTTGCACATTGGTCCCATAGGAACACCATTTTGTTTGGCTATATTCATGGGTATTCATGTATGGTTGAATAATTAAACAAACTAAATTTCCTGAGGTAAAGAAGACCACATCATGAACAATGTATGCTATACATGAGACTGGAAGATGTTTGGGTGAATTGCTGCTTTTCCTGGAAGGGAGAACAATGTCCTACTTCCACCTGGCTCAAAACAACATTTAGGACGCTCAAAACTATCCAAGGCAAAGCAGCACAGTTGGGTTTAAATCCACTAACTTAATCATTCATTCCGTCCACCAATGGAATACCATGCAGCATGCAGCACTGATTAATTGCACTTCAGCACATTGTCAAGGTATATTGGAAAGCAGACCTAAACCTTTATTGTCCTGAAGAACAAGTGCAGGAGATGTAAGGGTACTCTGCAATTTCATAGCTCTTGTTCAAGTCAAATTCCTGTTCCTGGATATGCATCATCATTCTTCATGGTCTAAATAATGGACTTCACTACGCAGTGGGAGTACCAGGTGACAGTCGTTCACCAACATCTCAAGGACAGCAATACTTGGTCAATTAATGCTAGGGTTGTCTTCACCTCCCACATTCTAAAACAAATTTTTTAAGTGCCAAACATCCAGGTAACAGTAAGAGTTTAATATCTGACCAACCATTCTGGGGTACTTTGATTTACAGTTCCATTTTAAGCAGATTGTCAAAAGTTTTGTTTTCTGTGGGCCTGTTATAAAGCTCATTTCCAATTCATCCTTTCCCTCAGCTTAACCTCTTCTCAGCAATTAAAGCACTCTGAGCATCTCTCATCTATCACATAGCCAGCTAAATAATGCATTGCATCCTCCACTCATCCTTTATCACCCCAAATGACAGGCATTAGCATATCTCCCCAGTCAATTACAGAGCAGTGGAATAATCATAGCATAATTGGACAAAAGCTGCACTAATCACAAACCTTCTTGCAGAATAAAAACTGAGTGGCACAGCAGACAAGCCATGCTCTTGTTCATGATTTAGAGTCAGTAGCTAGCACCCTACTTTAGTTTTATTATGATTTTTAAAATGTGTTTGCTAATTTTTTGAAAAAGGTACAAAAGGGATGAAACAGTAAAGTATTTCAATCAAGCCTAACAAAGCTTGAGGTTAATATTGTGCGTCTTCCTGTTCCTTCTCCCTCGGAAAATGTCAAATAATCGAAATTCTGTTAACGTAATGAACGACTGCCTTCATTAACTATGCAGCACACAATCTGCTGACACAAAGTGATAGTCGACTCGCATGGGGAAAGAGAAAGGAAAGAGAGGAAAAAAAACGCAGTCCTCCAACAACTATTTTTCTATTGCTCTAAATTCACATGTGTTCAAAATATATTAGCTTCTGGATATCAGTGTTTAGTTTGGTGAGAAAGATAGTAAGCCGAAACCATCTCGTCTCAATGCAATTTAATATATTTTCTCAGTTTTACAGACCCAGTAACAAGATGAGATATTTTAAAATAAAAATAAAACAGAATCTTATAGTATCATATTTTTAAAATGATACTTTTGCAGAAAAAATGCTTTTAATTTCCTGGGAAGAACATAATTCAAAAAATGAAGAAAAGGCATTTGGACTTCAAAATAATGCACATGCCTAAAGCTTCAACTCTTTTCCTGCTTCTTTAATGAGAGGTGGATGAACTAAATGGAGAAAAACAGGGTCCAGAATTGCTGTTTTCAGTTTGCAATTCTCAGATTGTCCAGTAAGTGAAAAATTGCTAACAATTAATGAAAAGGCTTCACCATATTGTTAATTGAAAAAAAGTACTTTAATGTTTCCAAATTTTCCTTTTCATGCTTTACTAAGACTCCACTTGTTGTGGCATTTTTGTTTGAACAGAGAAAAATTCTTCAATCTAAGTGTTAAAAAATACAGTACTGGGCAAAAGTCTTTGAAACATATAGACAGTTAAGGTGCCCAAGACTTTTGCACAGTACTGTAGTAATTTTATGTATTGCTGCTGCAAAATAAAAGAATTTTCATGACACGTGAATGGCAATAAACCCGATTCAGATATAGGTCTCTATTATGGACTGAGATTGGGAAGGGACAGGGAAAAGGGTGTGGGGCAGCGATGGAAATGGGGAGCATCAGAGAGATTCTGTAATAATCAATAAACTAATGGTTTGGAAACAAACAACCTTGCCTGTTGTCTCAGGGCTGGATGTGTCTGCACCTGCGCCGAGCCCCAAGCTCCACTCCTGACATTCCTTCTCTGCCACCTGTCCTACACCCTTCCCGTAGCGCTCCACCCTTGCCATTTCCAACATCCTTTGCTCCCACTAGATTTACAAACATGTTGTCCACTCCACGTTGATGAATACAGTACAGTTGACCCTCCTTATCTGGGGGGGATTGGTTCCAGGACCCCCCACGGATACCAAAAGGCACGGATGCTCAAGTCTCTTATTTAACCTATCTCAGTGTGGTGGACTTTAGGACCTGGGGAGCTCAGGCCTGCCGCCCGCTGCTGCTGCTGAATCTGCAGTGTTTCTGTTCCGTTGACAGAAAACGGTCATGATTGAAGATAAAGTGGAAATAATAAAGTGATCGGAAAGAAGTGAAATGCCATCGGTCATTGGAAAAGCATTAGGCTACAGCCGGTCAACGATCGGAACAATTTTAAAGGATAAAGTGAGAATAATGGAGTATGTGAAAGGCCCTGCCCCGACGAAAGCTACAATTATTACTAAGCAACACAGTGGTTTAATTATTGAAATACCTATGTTTCTTTAATGTTTTATATGCATAGAAAGGTAAAATATATACTATATACTAAGACAAATGTTTGACTGACGCTAAATAATACCAGATGTACCTGTTCCAACTTATGTACAAATTCCACTTGAAGACCGCCTGTACCTTAAATCGTCTCTAGATTACTTATAGTACCTAATACAATGTAAATGCTATGTAAATAGTTGTTATACTGTATTGCTTAGGGAGTAATGACAAGAAAAAAAAGTCTGTACAAAGTGTACATGCTTTAACAATGAGTGCTGGACAGAGAACTTCCGGGTTTTGCTGATCCGTGGTTGGTTGAATCCGCGCATGCAGAACTCATGAATAAGGAGGGCCTACTGTACTGTGCAAAAGTCTTAGGCACTTAGCCTAAAGCTTTTGCACAGTTCTGTTCACATTTCAATGTTACATAACGGTTTTAGAAATTGTAGTAAATTTAGTAAAAATTTAGGATAGCACTTCAATGACTCTCGAGTTCCATCAATTACATCCTGGACAATGATTAGAAAATGTATCGTTTGAAAATCTCCATAGAATATCCATGGTTTCTGAAAGGTACCACATAAATCCAGGTCTGTTTTCAAGAGCCATTCAGCATGGAAGCTGTATGTTGGATGACCCCACTTCCACCACTCTTCCAGGCAACGTATTCCTAGTGCTGGCCATTCTGTAGGTGACAAATGTCTTCCTCAGATCTCCTTTAAATCTCTTATCCCTTACACTAAATTTATAACTTTTAGTTTTATCTGTTTCTGATATGGGGAAACATTTCTAGTGGTCCAGCAATTTTACATACCCAATCACAAAAACAGACCTAACCTCTGTAGTCTACCCTCAATCAAAATGCTCCATCCCTGGCAACATCCTGGTTAAATCACTACAACATTATCATTTCTTTCCTCTCATAGTGATCAGAAGTACATATGGTATTCCAGCTGAGATCTGACCAATGCTCTATAAAACTAAGGTATAACCTCTCTGCTTGTTAATGAAAACTAATATCTGATTTGCTTCCCCCATAACGTTATTTACCTCTACTGTCACTTTCAAGAAATTGTGGACTTGAACATTGATGTCCCTTCACTAAATGACAACATTTAATAAACATTCTGAATGTATGTTGGACACTTGAAAACAAAATGAATGCCTGCAAGCATTCAGATTTCATAATTTTGATGAGGTTCTTCCCCTTGTTCTTGCCCCTGCTTTCCATTTGCCAATAATTATCTACATGCTAATACTGTGCTCTAACAAGGCTCAGTTTTTAAAGACCATAAAATGAATAAGTAGACAGCTTAACAGGAGTATTCACTTTTTTTTGCATTTGAATACTTTGACACAAAATCCAAAGACAGCGAAATAAGGATGCATCCAACTGGTGCATTTTATTGTCACTGCATGGGAACAAACAATGACTCAAAAGTGGGGAGACGTAGTTCATAACCAATCATAACTTTATCTTATTTTATAGAAAATTGACAAATCAATCAAGTACATAATGGACACTGTGCGTCCATTTTCTGGCAACATTAGTGAGCTGCAATTACTTTGCAACAAACCAAAATTCATCATGCAGCATCTGAGGAGAAAGAAGCAGATTAGTCGATTCCAATTCTGATGAAAGATCATTGACCTTAAATATTGTTTTGCCACCCTCAGCTTTTTTAAAAAAAATTTTAATTAGTTTTTCAAAACATTTTACAAATTAAAAACCCCAAATCCCAATGAGGAACATTAAAACAGTGCAAAATTAAGCATACAATAACATGTTACAAAGGAAGAGAATTTAGCAAAAAAAAAGCACCTAAATTAAAGACAAGTAAGCTTAGTGTCCTCCCCAAGCCCCACAACACAAGAAAAAACAACAGCAACTCCAGACCAACCACAACACAATATAGAGAGTATAAGTCAGGACAGCCAAGCTCCCAGACTGTGAATACACTCAGCAACAGAGGATAATAATGCCTTCTACCAGAAAAAAAAAGGAGCTGAAAGCAAGGGACTGAAGAGAAAAAAAAACCCTAGTCAAGAGGAAGGTTATGAAAGTACTCGATAAAAGGTCCCCAGACCTTATGGAACTTTAGATCCAAATTGAGAACTGAATAATGAATTTTTTCGAGGTCCAAACAGGCCATGATGTCATTAAGCCATTGAGCATGAGTGGGCAGGGCAGCATCTCTCCATCTGAGGAGGATCAAGCGCATCCTCAGCTTTTGCTTGACCTTTCATACGTTTCAGTGCTTTCTGTTTTATTTCATATTTGCAGCATCTGCACTTTATGAAATCAAATACAAATCTCACACCTCAAGTTTTAACCCTTGTGTTCAGATTGACCAGTGAGTTTGCATCAGGCTGGAACAAAGCACATGGGAAAAAGACAATGTTGCATCACAACACAGCACTACAATATGCAAATTGTCACCACCACTTTATTCTGCAGTTTCCAGCTCCACTGCTAGCACACTCTAAAGATTATTGAAATTAATTTGCTAGCATTAACCCCTACTATCATTAAGTATTCTGTGATGATGTAGCATTAAGAGGGAAATGCAGCATTTTCAAACATCAAGCTAAGCTTGCAAACAGATCTTCAAAAGCCTAAACGAAAACCAGCTTTGTAAGCAGCAGCACTTGAAACCCTAACCAGCTGCAGTCCTCTTCCCGTCCATACTGATTCATTAGGCTGTGCTTATGGCAAAACTAAGCTGTTTTTTGCATGCAAAGGAGGTAGCACAGCTCAAGGACATGACTGTTAAAAGGGCAATTTACACCTCATAGGAAAAAGGTTGCATATTTCCTCCACAAGGATTACTCAACTATCTGGATGGTTGGGGGGGGGGGGATGTGTGTGTGTGTGTGTGTGTGTGCGCGCGCACACGCTCGCATAATACAACAAAGAAAAAATGTCTCAGAATTAACTGCAGATTTTTTCTTGTTTGTGATTGAATTAACTCTGGTGTTTAGTGTACTGTATAGTCACTGGTACTACAGCATGCAAAAATACTTCAAATTATTTCGGGCATTATATGTCTCAAGTACTGCAATTATTATACAGGCAAAACACCATATATCCTTATTGGATTTGTTAAAAGATCAACAAGAAACTTTTATAGTAGAACAGTCCTTTGAGTTCAGGTTGCATTCCAAAAGGCCTCCAAGCAAGCTGAGCTAGGAGATGTGGAGTGTTCTACCTCCAGAGGCATAGGTACATGAAAATAACCTCAGAAGATGGACAGGAAGTTGGCCACCCATTCACGCTTTAGTCAGGCACAGGAGCAATCTCAAATCCAGTGTAAAGGATTAGGAGCATGTGGCTCAGTTCCAACCAGAACTCAAGGGGGCAGCCACTTTAAATGCCCAAAGAGGGACTATAATTTCTATTCTTGCGGAACATGAACTCAGCTAGACCAGAGAAATACCTGACTTGGAATATCTGATTTATAAATCCATCATTCCAGTTTCTTGCTTTACCACTCCCCTTTGTACTGGTCATCTCCCCTCTTTGCTCTCAGTCCTGATGTAGCATTTCCCTTACAGATAGCACTCAGCCAGCTGAGATTGGCAATTGATTTCTAAACCTGTCGCACAGAACTGCTCTACACTCTCTGCTGCAGCTCACCGATACAAAAGGGATGGACACCTATGTAGCGAGACCTCCACTGGAGAAAGCCCAAACCGCTCAGTGGTAGAATGGATCCCTGAGGATCTAGCTTGCAAACAAAGGGCAAGAAAGTGTTCATACAGAAAATCTCTCCATCCATTGTGGAGTCTGCTTCCTACACTGGAACAGTGCAGACTTGGTTATCTTCTCATTATGAGCAGAAACTCACTGCATTACTCTCTCTGCATCGTGCCAGAGCAAAACTTGAATAAGCTTGGATGTTCAACATTGGAAGATAATTTCAGGAGCCAAAAATTATTAAAAACTGGGAGAAATTACTTCTCCATAACAAGTTGTATTTTGATTTAAATGGTACCATCCCATTAAGAAAATGGTTCCATTCATAATCCTGCAGGCAAGAGTGAAATACCAAAGGGAAGCAAGACAGGCTACAAAACTTTCCGAGCTACAAGGCAGAATTCAATTCAATTCACTTTATTTTCTATAAGGAACTTCCTTTGTTCAAGTGTAAGGACATCACAGTACTTAAGATGCACAACACCGCACTACATATAGTTAAACACAATAATATACTCACAATAGATAATAAATACTAAAAATTAATGCATGTAACTTAAAATACACATCCACATAATGAAACTGATTGTTTTTACTGTCAAAGGTGCAATGCATACTATATATTCACAATTGGGTGCTGAGGCGGTGAATGGAGGAAGACACAAAACTGGATATGGAAGCGTATGTGTAATGTCCTCTACAGTTTGTTGAGCCTTCTTAATTGTCCACCTCTTATGGATGCTGTTGAGTGATTCTTTTCCTGGCCAATGATTTTACTACTTATTCTGGTAATTCTGTTGAGTGGGCTGAGGTTGATAGTTCTCATTGCTCCGAACCATTCCCTGATATTGTAGGTTAATATTGATTCAGTGAAGCATCTATAAAATAACTGGTGAATCAATGGCTGGACTTGAAGTTTCCTCATCTTCTTAAGAAAAAAGAGCCATTGTTGGCACTTAGAGAGCATCAAACCTCCGTTACAGCTGACTTTGTTATCCATAGTTGTGCTGAAGAATAGGAGTTGTGTAGTTATTTAGCCTGCAAAATGAATTGAAATACAAATCTACCAGGAATGATACTGAAATCAGTGCCATTTGTAATTTACATGTAAGATTTTAAAAATATATTCATTCAATGGATGTGGGTGTCACAGGCTAATTTAATTACTCATTTCCAGTTGCCTTTTAGAAAGTGATGGTAAACTTCTTGAACCAATGTAATATTTGAGAAGTTACTATACCCAAAATGCTGTCAGAATGCTTTGATCAAGTAATGGTGCAGGAATGGCAGTTTATTTCAATGTCAGGATGGTGTGTGACTTGGAAGGCTATTTCCAGGTAGTGGTTTTCCTATGCATTTCCTGCCCTTGTTCTCCTAGTTGGGAGAAGTCATGGGTTTCAAGAGGTACAACGTGCTGCTAATGTGCATCAGTGGTGGATTGACTGGATATATATGGATTGGGTGCAAGTCAAGCAGGTTGCTATTCTCTTCCATACAAGTGGAGATTGTTCCAGCACACTCTTGACTTGAACCTTGTAGAAGATAGATAGTCTTTGGGGAGTTAGGAGATGTCTCATTTGCCAGAGGATTCCTTGCTTTTGACTTGTTCTTATCACCACTTTGTGTATATGGCTGCTCTCGTTCAGTTTCTGGTGTCAAGGGCAGCCCCAGGATATTGATAGAGGGGAACTCCACCTGAATGCCAGGGGATAATTTTCTCTCTTCGGATACTGACATTGCCTGACACTTTTAGACTCAGGAACAAAAATAATAATTTGATAATTTCTATATGACACCAGTTTGAGAATGCAAGTAGCAAAGAGAAGAGTGGCTTTAATATACTGTCAGAATGGAAATGTAATTGGCAAAAAGATATGGTTGTACATTTTGGTAGGGACAGAGAGGATTCCACAAAAAAAACAAACAAAATGGAACAGGCACAACAATCCTAAATCCCACCCCCAGCCCCGCAGAAAAACAGTTCTCATTACGTATGAAGCATCAACAGTGTTATACTGTTTCCCTTTTAACTTGTGCAAAAATAAACCTTATTATTTGTTAATTTATTTATTTATTTGTGGTAGTATTACTTTGTGTTGCGTGTGAGTTATATGCACAATCTTGTGCACCTTGGACTGGAGCAAAGTTTTTTTTTGGCAATAAACATGCATATGGTTGAATGACAATAAACGAATGCTTGAACATATCAGATTGCCATTATTTAACAGAAGATGATGCAGTACCCTACTGACACCATAAGAGGACACTAGTGTTTACTCAGTGTTTCTCTTCAGAATGAGTAACATCACCACATATCAGAACTTCACTCTTCCATGGGTCTGTATTTCCGAATATCACCTCTTCCAAACCGTATGTTTTTGAGCTGATGATCACCAAAGTTTACTCCATTTGTGATAGTCATTTTTATCAATTTAATAAAAGACATTAAGCTTTGAAATGTTATATCTCACCTAAAGTATGCATCCAATCATGGGCTACTAATTAATTAAGAACACACATATAAATATCAACTAAGTGCTATTATTAATTTTCCTTCACCTTTCAAATTTTTGTTTTAAACAATAGAACAGAACAGAACTTTTTCATTATATGACACTGAAGCAGCACATCTGTTCACCAAAAATAAATAATCAAACAGTTCCCCTCTAGTCTGCCATGTGCAAGGTTATCATAAATATGTACCTCAACCACTTTGTCCCAGTGTTTTTTTCTTAAATCATACTCCGGATTTTGGCTAACAAGAGACACACATGGTCTTTGTTGACCTTTCAAAGACTTTTGACTTTGTCCGTTGAAGAGACCCTTTCAATATTCTCCTCAACCAGGGCTGTTGACAAAAGTCTGTCACCTTGCTCTGTCTGCTACACAGTGATTTGAATCATAGGATCCACAAGAGACCCATTCTCAGTGGAGCCTCATTCTCCCATCTTTTCCCCTCAATCTTTCTTAGTGCAATGGTGCAGCTAACCTCCAACAAATTACCCTCTGGAGTGGGGATCATCAAGTGGATAAAGGAAATAATTTAAGCATATTCTTAAACCCTCTCTGAAAAGGTATAAACTCCCCATCAACCCTGGGAATTACTGGTCCATGGTAGTTTAAAACAGAAGCAGCATTTGGGATGTGCGAGCATGCAGAAGATCAGTGGTAACAGTGGAAGCACAGCACCAGCTTCCAATCTGTCCATTCATCTTGTAAAGTACATTCAGTGTCTGTGAGTCCCACATTGCTTCGCCAGTCAACTTGGAACTCGCAGAGAACTAGGAAAGAAGGATTTCAACCACAAAGAGCTGCCCAAGATGACAATGACATGGTTATTTAACAACCTTTTAAATAACAATAATGAAACAACATACACAATCAGCACAGTCATCAATATTCTTTGACTAATTTAAAACTATATGTACCAAATGTAATGTTAACAGTCAAGGACAGACTTACATAAAAATACTTGAGGAATAACTTGCAGGATTCATAAGTAATCCAAAAGATTTGTAGATTAGTTTTGTTATCTATGCATGCTGAGGATATTTCTCATTGCAGGAAACCACAACAATGGTGTTAAACTCTTAAACAGATCCAAGGATTTGACCGCTTGGTGCCAGGTGCCAACTTAATAGCTGAACTATTATGCTTTTGGCTTCCATTAAGTTCCCAAGTACTGTATCTTTACCTGTTTTCAGTACTATCTTCCCTTTTTTATGAAAAGATTGCAATCAAGGAATTCAGTGAATATTCAAAACAGAACCTCTAGAAACAACCTCACTTTACTAAACCAGTTAAAAAGCATGCCAATAATTGCTATGTCCAAAAAATCTTTGACCTTTAAGACTAAAGTGCACATCAATGTTTCAAAATCTTCCATGTGTGACATTCAATAGCTGAAGATCTAACTTTTCAACAGGAAAATAACTGTCAATCTGCCTGTGATAAAATTAATTTCCTCTGAAACTTAAACCAGCACAGTCAACACGGCACAATGGAAATTATAAGCTATTAGTTACTGGGTTTACACTCAGTAGTTTTACAATATTTGAAATACACTCTTGCCAGATTTAGAACCAGAGGCACTGAAGAAATGCATCTTTCATATGAGTTTTCTTGCCCAAAATATGGTTTGATTGTTTCCAAGGTGTGAGAGAACTCCAACGTACATAGCTCACCGAGGACCCCAAGTGGTAGAGACATGGTAGTAGAAATAAAACATCAAAACCAAACATACAAGTTTTATTAAGGATTGTGAAAAGGCCTTCAAGATATATAAGCAAAACACCAATACTTGGAAAGTGGCAGTCAATATCAAGAACAGCCTTGGCAGTCTCTCCTTACATGCTCATTCCCTCACTACTCAAAAATCAGTCAGAGCGATCCTCCACCAAATACTGTGCGGTAGGGGTAGTCTCATTTGTAGGTCAAGGCTGATAACATCAAGTTTTTCTTTTCTGAAACACTGTTGTGTCATCTCACAGCCTATGTGAGACCTGGAAATCCTACTCTTATCAAGGCAAAACTCAGCCCAAATAAAAATTATTCAAACAAAACTCTAAAACATGCAGAAGAATTAATCACTTAAGCTTATATATTTGTAAATTGATAACAATGCACCAATTGAGGACATCTTCAGACTGAAGCCTGGCTTTTACATATTCAGATTCATTGAACCAAAGTTTACACATTACGTAATGAGTAGTGTGCCAATTACACTTAGTTACATCCCAAAAATATATACAGAACAGTTAATTTTCAAAAGTCATCCAACCTCTCCCACATTCCTTGAACTGTGTTCTTGTGAGTAATTTCTTGTGTTTTATTTTCATTTTCCCATCTAAGTGGCCATTCATTACAGAAGTCTCAACACAGTGGCCACTTAAGGAGCATGCAATTGCAATATTCCTGAGCCAGAATCAGTCATCATTAAACTGCCGAGTTCCTCCAGCATTGTGTGTGTGTTGCTTGGATTTCCAGCATCTGCTGATTTTCTCTTGCTAGTACCATTAAAATGTTTTTCCACAAGCTAGATTCATTGATGAAACTCCTTAAAGTTTTTCCATCCTCATCCTCTTTAGTGTTCCTATGTGGAGACAATACTAGTCAACGAATTATGGGCCCAAAAGCAAGATATCTTACAAAAAAATTGGAGGCATAACTTCTACAAACTGGTCAGAAATGGGAACTAAATTATAGCAGGTATAGGCCCATGAAAAATATGGAAATAGTAGAGGAGGAGCAATAATCTTAACAATTCAGAATGAAGTCACTTCAGTGATGAGGTTAATAACTAGATGTAAATGGAGACACTTCAGCAGAATTAACGGAAAAAAAAAAGCCCTAGTGGGAGTTGTGATTTAAGTCCCCTGATGATAGTAGTGAAATGATAAAATCCATAATTGCAGAAATTAAGCAAAAATATAGCATAGCCAGAATTTTAGGCTGGAGGATTCTGGAGAGCTTTCATAAGTATTATGTCTAAGTTACTACAAAAAGGTAGATCATTTTAGATTTAATAACTAACCAGATTTAGTTAACAGCCTTAATGGTTTTCTAAAAAAATTCTGATATCAATTATAATGCAATCAAATTCAATGCAGTGGCCAAAAGGGCAACAAAAACTATGAAACTGCTACAAATATTATAGATTTGAGTAAATCTTCCTTCAGTGCAATGGAAAAAGGTCCATTTATGGTATAGTGGCAAATCCACTTCTGAATAAAATACAAAAGGTCAGAGGATGTTCTAAACAGAATTCAACATTGTAGGAGGGCCAAGGGCTTTACTTGCCAAAAGAAAAAGCAATGGATGACTAAAACCACAGGGGATTAAAAAAAACTAAAAGAAAAAAATAAACTAAAGGCAAAAATAGATGCTGAAGACAAAGAGATCCAAGGAACATTAGGCATTAAAAGAGTAAAAACTACAGAACAAGACTGAACAGTTCAAGACCCGATTTATGGACACCCCATTAAAAAGAAGAGTGAATTTGCCAACTGCTGCCCAGCATCTTCTGTTAGGTGGGAACAGATCATTTCGACATGCCTTCTGTTCCTATCTGGAGAAAGATAGCATGATAGAGTACCTTAAACGTATTCAGCTGATCAGTGGAATCCAGCAGTTATTCAAAAAGGTACACTGTGGCTGCTAAAGATGGACTAATTCTTCTTTGAACACAAAGATAACAGGTATCTGTGAGTACTGATTATACTGGTCCAAAAGGCACTCTTTTGAAATGAAGGCTCATCTGCTTTGCCACAGCATAGGAAGAATGGATAAATATAATATTGCAAAGTATGACTGGAAGTAGTCAGTAAAGACCTTTGTTTGCCTCATTCACCTTATGAATATTTTGGAAAATGAAAGAAGATTTTATCCAAGTGAATCAATGAAAGATAAGTGGCATTGTAGTTAATAACTGTTAAATTCCAAAAATATAATTGAAGAGACAAAAAACAAAGCAGTTCATGGAAAGCAAGCATTTACATCCGAAAGACCTGAGTAAAAACAGTTAGATGTTATGCTGCAGCTACAGAAGGGCCAGTTTTGGACCACACCAGGAGTACTGTAGGGAGTTCTGGGCACCACACTTAAAGGAAGGAATCCAGCGTAGATTCATCAGAATTATACCAGGCTCCCTAGGCTAAAATACAGAGGACTATTACACAATTGTCATTGAATTCCCAGGAATATAGACAATTAGACAATGAAAAATGATGATTTAAAGTTAAGAAATGAAGAAGAACCTTCAGGTAGATACTATTTCCACTGGACATAGAGCTTAGGCTAAATTGTGCAATATTTAAAGACAGTTTTTTGCTCGTGGTTTGAAACAAAAAAAGAATGGTTTGCCATGCTTACCCATTCAGTAAGTAAACTAAAAAAGGTAAAATTTCAAAATGATACAGTTGAGCTCAGGACTTAATCGACCTCACGTTGCTACTGTGAGGCTCTGACAAGTTAGGGCAGGCTCAGATCCCATGAAGCCCATGCTTAAATTCACAGTTGAAAAATTGCCTACTAGTAAATTATTAACAAAGTATTTGTACTCATGGAACCAAACTTCATAAAGGAACAAATTAGAGTTTAAAGGCATAAAGAGATCAGGCAAAAATGCTTTCAGCTTTTTCAAGAGATGATAATGTGCAAAGCAAAAGACACTCCAAGAACATGCGTTCAAAGAGTCAATACTTCAAAGTTCAATTAGCTTTGTTCACATAAAAATGCATTGAAAACAAGTTGGAGTCAAGACAGGCCATTTCCTGTCCCAGTTACTAATCTTGCACCCTGAGACCAACAGCTTGTTCCCATGGATTATACATCCACCAGTTGTGCTTTAATATTGTCTAGGGCATATCAATTCACAGAATGTTTAACCTTGACACAAAAGTCCCACAAAAGTCACTACCCCTCTCTCCCAAAGATTATCTCTCAATTTTTTAAGTATATATCAGGCATTGGAATTTTTATTCACATCACTTCAGGGAGGGTAGTATCAACACTCTGGAAAGGGTTTAAAGTAGATCAATGAAACTGAACTAAAAGAATCCAAAGTTTGCTTATGAATGTCAAGAGGCATTCAACAAAATAATTCTTATACACCCTGTTCTTCTGCACCACCTTGTCTCATGAGTTGTCCAAATGTATAAAACATACCAAGGAAAATTTAGCCTACAAAGGGTTAAGAAGCTGCTATGCTGGGTGTTTTTTTTTTAAGTTTCCAAATCGCCTCTGCATGTAGGAACAAAAGGGAACATAGTGACTTCAAGGTCAACAATGTTCTTTTAAGATTGAAATGTCCACAGGCTCAGCCTGCCCTTGCTTCCTCCCCCTTTAAAAGAAACTATGCCCTGACTCAGTTTTCCCGCCAGTCATGGCTGATGAACATGCATTTGGCTCCAACTCACATCTATTAAACAAATGGAACTAAAGTGCTTTAGCAGTAACTGCCATCTACCACTCTGCTCCCGCAGCTGCTCTGAGCCCAGAGCTCAGCCAATCAGAGCGCACGCACCCCTCCTCCACACTTGCACAACCAGCCCTGTTTTTGTCTGGTTCAGCAGAGCTTCAACCCTCTTAGCTTTGTGTTTTTTTTTCCTTTCCTCTCAAACACCATCATGTACTCATTTTAATTACATAGAACTAGCAGCAACTCATCTGGCTTGGAAGAGAGGGAAAAATAGGTGGAGATCTGGCATAATAAACAACGCTCCTCTCCTAAAAGTAAATTAAATGAGATATTATTCAAAGTACAGGACGTCAGCATATACTAATAAATCTACCTCCAGCAGAATGTCAGGGGAGGGGGAGGGCATAAAAGTGAAAATTAAGAACAAGATTAGAATAGCAACTAAAGAAAGAGGGCAGATTGTTTTTCACAAAATGGGGGGAGCGCAAGAGGATGAAACAATATTTTTAAAAATAAATGCACGGACATTCAAAGGAACAATGGTTTCTGACAACTTATAAATAATAACTCAATTCTCAGCTACAACTAAAAGACTGCATTTATTCATATGCATTTACTTAAAACTTTGTTAATAATATGTGCTGAGAATTTGGAACAGAAAAACAAATGCTTTAAAAAAAAGAGGCAACCCTGCCATTAGCATTGACTTCTTCCTCTGAGGGAGGATATTTGCCCTCAGCACACAATCCATCTCCGCATTTCTCTGGATTTACAAAGGCACATCTGTGCATGTTAGAGGGCCAGTCTGACGTGTTTTCCACCAGCAGCAGCTGCGGTTTCTGAGGAAACGAGGCAGATTTTCAATTCAGGCTGGGAGAATTTCTCTGTCAGTTTTATGTGCGGGGGAGGGAAGAACTACCACAAAAAATGATCAAACTACAATCCATAAGCAGGGAAGATAAAATTAAGGGTAGGGGAAATAATTTTATGCATTTTCCTCAAATTTGCATCTTTGTTACTATATTCCTTTTAAAATAAAGCAATGCCGGAAAGGCTTATTTATTACAGTCAGTACTGGGTTTGAAAATAGTGCCGGGCATGTATCCCTCACAAGACCTTTTAATCATCTCATGCTTAGAATTCTCAATTGAGTTTCTCTTCTTTATATCCTCCCACTTTGCTCATTTTGCCTTTGACGGATTTACTCCTGAGTAACTTAAATGCTTTAATTTCTTTACCCTGGTAAACCACACACAGCCAAGTATGTGATTAGTTAGTGCTGCTTTTATTTCTTTTTTCCAGTCATTATTAGTGACTGAGATTTCAGTAAACAGCCTGTCAACCCATTGACTAAATCCGAACAGATGTACAGTTTGGTGGTGGTGGGAGGGTGTGTTTGGGGAGAGTGAGGATGGGGGACAATAAGGGACAGAAGGAATAAGCATCAAAAATTGCAAAAAAATTAAAGCTGTAACTTAGAAGGCATAGAAAAAAAATCACACAAATTTAAGATTCAGTTCATGCTATTTAGTGGAAAAAAACAAGTCACTTTTACACTGATAAAGCCTCACTGAAAATGCATGTCTGAATGTTTACAGGGTAAGTTAAATGCAAATCTGAAAAAACACCTAAAGTATCAGAAATAGAAAAATGCCAATGACAATTCACCATGACTACAGATACCACACATTAGTATAACTGCACATTTCATTTCACAAATGCAATAAGCAATATTAGTCAGGCCTTAGCTGAAATAACACTTCCAGTTCTGGTCACCAGGTAAAGTTGGAATGTAACTGTGCTGAAGAGAGTGCACAGGAGATTCAACAGGATGTTGCCTGGGATAGGGCAGCTGAGGTAGGAAGAGAGATTCAAGAAGCTAGGTCTGATATCTATCCCTGGAGCAGACAGGGTGAAGTGGAGACATGATTGGGGTACATAAAAAAATAAGAGGTATTGCAGGAAGCTTTTTCATACATCAGCAGAAAAGATTAAAGGACATTGATTTAGGTTATGGGGGAAGAGATTCAAAGGTGATATGACGGGGTCTTCTTCACCCAAAGAGTGATGATTATCTGGAATGCCTTGCCTGAAGGAGTGGTTGAAGCTGGGCTGCCAACAGCATCTGGATAAACACTAATTATTTAGGCATGGAGGGCTCTGGACAAGAACTAGGTGATGGGGTTAATATGGAATAATGTCCATTACAGCAAGTAAGTTTTTTTTGCACCTTGCATTCATACACTTGAGTAAATAACAATAGATTTGACTTTTAACTTTGGTTGGCATAGACATATTGGGTTGTATGGCTCATTTTCACGCTGCATAATTCTCTTATCTGGTTTACACCATAATCCACAGGGAGATCTCTTTCATTTCACATATTATACTTCAATTGGTTTGTCTTCCAGAAAAAGATGGACACTAAGAACTAAACTGCAATATAATGCTGACAAATAAGCACAACAGATTCTGCATATGTTGAAAATCCAGAGTAACACATACAAAATTTTGGAGGGCTCATCAAGTCAGGCAGCATCTATGGAAACAAATAAACAGTCAACATCTCAGACCAAGACCCTTTATCCTAATAGATAGATGCTGCCTGACCTGCTGAGTTCCTTCAACATTTTGTATGTACAATGTTGGCTTCAACTTGATTCTAGCAATAGCTAATTCATAGATTATACAAATGTACCAACCAGATAACTACTAAGAATAATTTTAAATCTTTCCTGCTGGTCTCATACTAACGTGTACTGTTTGCAATGTCAATGCCATTTTTAATCTTAATATTAATTTCCAAACTCATGTCCTTTCAACTTTACTTCTGAAATATTGTCCCTCTTAACAGTTTCTCTGCCAGTATTACCTTCAAATTTAATTCCAATACTCCCTTGGCCATACATGTCTTCCACACCCAGGTATAAGCCTCACACATCACAAATCCTTGTCCCTTTCAATTGTTAGGGCTGCCTTTGCTGACCAGCACCACATCTCATTCCTGTTTTGTTTTCAGTTTGATTTTTTTTCTATTTAAATTCCTCCTGCGGGATTGCATATCTCTAACCTCCTCCAGGTTCAAACCCATCCCCCTCTCTACACTCATTTCCTCCAATTCTAGTCTTCTGCTCCATCCTTTAAATCACCTGTCGCTTATCTCATGTAATTCACTGCTTTACGAGACCTTAGTCTTTTTCTGTTGTCCTCATTCATTGTAGCTTTTGACTAGGTTTTGGATCATTCTATCTCCAACAGTACTTTGAAAATCCACAACTTCCACATTAGGAGGAGGAAGGCAGTATGTGCATGGGAATACCATCATTGGCACATTCCTCTCAAAGGCATACATAATCTAAACTTGAAACTTTATTATTATTTCTTCATTATTTGCTGATTCTAATTCCAGAAAATACCAACGGTGATCACCTTTTATTAAGGAGGTGGATGGATTGCAGTGGGTCAAGAAATTGTTCACCAGCATTTTCTCTTGCAATTAGGGATGAGCCAGCCTTTAATGATGGCCTTGGCAGCAGGATTCTCAAACCATAAACAACTTTTTTCATAGTTAACATAACATTCTCTCCTTAATGTTACTACTGATGTGAAGTGTCTTAAATATGGTAAAAGAGTGATATAAAATTATAGTATTCAGAACGTCCATAAATTATCCCAAAATATCTGAATCTTAACTACTGCAATTCTTTTCTTTACATTCTAGCTCAGTAAAACTTATGCAGTTAATTTGATAAATACTTTATATAAAATTAATAGTTTAAAACAGAATTCCATTTAACTGACTTTTTAAAAATTCCTTTTATGCTTACGATTGATGATTGTAATTATGCAGAAGGATCTCAAACAGCAATATTGGCTGGTTTCTCATTCAGTGAACAGGCAATATTTATCAGCAGATATTTACAACTGTAGCTGTTGAGATTCTTGAAAAGCAAAAATTATGGGATATCAAAGGAGAAGAAAACCCCAACATCGTTTTCCCCATCTGAAGCAGGATTTCAGGAAAGACAATCGTATTAGCTCATTATTTGAGGAAAAAATGGATCTAGCACTCAATTCTGGCACTTCACCTAAATCTAAGACAAGATTACAAACCCAGTCTGTTTTCAAAAGGTGACAAAAACTACAAGTGAAATGAGTAATTCTTCAAAACAATATGGGTGCACCAATTTCCTCCCACATTCCAAAAAACCATGGGTTAGTAGTTTAATTGGTCACATGGACATAACTGGGCAGCACAGGATTTTACTGGACCAGAAAAGTCTGTTACTGTGTTGTACCTCTAAATAAAAATAAAATCAAAAATGCACTCAAAGAACAAAAAAAATCTTGTTAATTCATCCATTTAATGGATGGCACTTCAAGGATGTTCTTTTATGTTAGATCAATTACATTAAGTGAAAGTAAGTTATACTTTATTGCCATATGCTCCTTCCAGGTTAAATTCTCTAAAGCTTCACTAACGTAATCTTCTTTAATGTGAAGATTACCACAATATGAAAATGCTACTATGAAACCCTATTTGTATAGCAAAAGTGTTTATTGGTCAGAAACAGGATCAACATTTTGTAAAATACAAGATGTCACCAATCAGTTTATTTCCTAGTATACTTACACCCATGTCCATCCTTTCTCTTTTCCAGGAATATATTTCATAAGCATCAATTAACTGCCTGTACCTTATCCAAGTAGCCATTCTCTACAAATAAGCCAGGGTACTATTTGTCTTGAGGACACTGTACCCGTGCCCAAGTTCATCCATCAAACGTTTACGCAAGTGCCAGGATATCAGGGAAGCAAGTTGGAAACTAAAACCTATTAATTCTCTTCTCCTTAATCAAGAAATGATAAAACCAACAGTAGCACTCTCTTTTTAAGGGCTTTTCCGGGATTAGGTCCTGCACCTTAGAACAATCTCTCCTCATGAGGATGTGCTGCTCTGTTTTAAATTTGCAAATCAATTCCAATGTTGTAACTTAGACCTGATATGTACTAAACCAAATAGCAGGTCAGGCTTCACAATCTGTTTACAAGGGAGTCAAAATTGGCCCGAAAGTTACACTTCAAGTTAGTTTCAGGTTTCCTGCTCTCCTTCACTGTTATGTTCCTGAGATGGCATCAAAAATTACAAACCCACTTCCCACTGCCATGACAATTAGTAATTTCCACATTTCTGGTTTTAACGTTGGATTATTTCTCATGTTAATATTTTGAAGATGTCCCTTAGTTTTGGTTTTCCTCAGTAAACACAATTTCCTCAGTACAACTTTAATTCCAATTTTGTATGTATGCAGAAATTGTGCTTAGAGATTTTAAATAGACTGAACTAAAAGTATCCAAAAATAATTCAAGGTTACCACTGGCAAATGCAGAAATTAGCAGGTGTTTTAGATAAATAATATGAAAAACAAAAGAAAAATTATTCAGCTTTACTGATATTTGAAAACTATGTCCCAAAATGTCCTCTTCCTGCACAGATGCACTTTAATTTCACCCACATAATCTTCAATTATTCAAGACACTGCTAACCAGTCAATTCAACAGCGGCATTTGTTGGATTTTATTTCACAGGTTTAAACAAATTGCACCTGGCGATATTTCAGTGATTTTATCAGATGTCTATTTGAGTGTAACTACAGCACTTGGCATTCAATTCCCTTGAAGAGCAAAAGATATATCCCTTTCAGTTTGTCAGCAATGTATGAGGTGGGGAGAGAATAGTGCTGAAAGAAGATGACGGAAGGGCAAAAGGTGAATTTGAATCTCCAACATTTAGCTGGCACGAGAGCTTCTTTTCATTTACCCCAAACCACTTTCAGACATTGCTAGCATCATGCTGGAAAAGTTCCATCCAAAGTTCAGGTCCAATGGGTTTGCCAGATGTCCTTCAGAAAATGTTACTTTTTGCTTAGAGATTTTTATTTTACAAAGCAGAATAAACAGCTTCAAAACTGAACAAACAGTAATGATCTATCACAAGATACACAACATTCCTTTAAAGAAAATATTAATTTTTTACTCAAAAAGATCAAAGTTTCCTTTCTTTCTTCAAGGAGAGACCAAATTCCTTGCTGGAAATTTGAAGCTCAAAAAACAGGATTTTCCAATACCCTACAAGTGGCTCTTGTACATACACCAAAACTAATCCAGTTCTCAAATCAGCATCCAGTGACTGCTGGATACTAATCAGGATTGTGGGAACAAGAGCTGATTTTCTCTCCCTGACTCAGGGGTTTCAAGTCAAGTTGCAACTCTTCTACTTCAGCTAAAATGAGATAATTCAGAACAGACTGAACAATCCTGGTTTACATGGCCTACTCTGTAGAGTTAAAGGAAGGAGCAAAGCAGGTAGCTGTTTAAATTCATTACTCCTCAACCCAAAGATTTTGCTATAGAGCTTCATGTGTAGTATTTCAAATTTTAGCTGTTTTTTTTAAATCATGTGGTACAATGGCCAAAATTTTTCGTGAAAGCAAGCAAACATCTCAACACTTACTTTTTCTATAAGTATTGACAAATTCTGAGAAAAGCCAGGAGATTGAAATAAGTTTTTTTGAAATAAATTTGAAGGTGTTTTTCATAAGACCGTGGAAGATTAAACTTTTACCCCCAATGACGAGCAATTTCGGAAAACAAGTTCTGACTTTTTTTGTTGATGATAAAAAGGCCAGTTTGTACACTGCAAGTTTTCTGTAAAACTCCCATAACTCAAAATTCCACATCCCACATATACCACTTTTATTAAACCAAGCCAGTCAATATGTTTTACTATTGTTTACAGAAAGATCAGCATTGAAGGCATTGCTTCCACTTGGTGAAGGACTAGTTGGAAATGACAAACTGAACATCATTTATTGCGTAGACCTAACCAGTGGTTTACTATTTGCATAGATGAAGACAAAAGCCATTAGTTCACTGAGCAAATATACAATCTGCATGAAGACAAAAAATACTAATGTCGATATATAAACATATCCCTTACATCACAGAATCATACATCACAGAGGAAGGCCACTCATGCCTTTGATGTTGTCCTAGCTATTTGAATGAACTCCATAGTTAACTCAGTTTATGCATAATTCTGTTTTTTTTTTACTCCATTTTGTTTTATAATGGACTATTCTTGCCTTATACAATCAGAAATAATTACCCTAAACTTGAAGTTCAGCACTGAAGCCTCTTGGAAAATGTAAAGTCCCATAAAGATTTCCATATTACAGATATTACTGCAACATGACAGCTCTCGTGCGATGGGTCAAATTGTCTGAACCATTGCTTCCCAAGTTCACTGGCCTCTTTGTAGTTGCTTGTGTGTCACTACTTTATCAATAGACCAAAATCAAAAAATTCAAAGTAAATTTTATTATCAAAAGTTCATACGCAGTTGCAAGGCAAAGTTTGTGAACCGTTTGCAATTACCTAGTTCTCTGCATTAATTCCTCATAAAATATAGTCTGATCTTCATCATGTATGGATTATGGTAATGATATTGGGTAATATTTTCTGGAGACTGAAACTTGGGACAGGCAACACTAGAATTCTCTTAGACAACACCTGCAGCAAGAGACATGCACAGCACCTCATGGCTCCAAAGTTAATATAACCATAAGTGAGACATACCAGTCAGTTCAGAGAACAAGGTCACTGGTCTTCCAATCAAAAATAAGATGATAAACACGATAGGCACATTTCTCAAAATCCCACACACACTGTTCCTTATTGTAAATGCAAACATTAGGAACAACCCACAAAGACAAAAGGAGATGATTTAATTCCATTTTATTTTTATTGATTGATTGAGATACAGCACAGAACAGGCCCTTCAGGCCCTTCGAGTTGCGCTGCCCAGAAACCCCCAATTTAACCCTAGCCTATTCACGGGACCATTTTGAATGATCACGTCTTAACGCAAGCAGTCATGGGGAGAACATACAAACACCTTACAGTCACCGGCAGGAACTAAACCCGTGATACCTGTACTGTAAAGCGTTGCGCTAACCACTATGCTACTGTGCCTCCCAAACCTCGACTTCGTCTAATTTCTGGCCCAAGTTCCAATGCAGGCAAATGGATCTTCCTTTACTACTTCAATACCAGATTCATAAAGGACAAAAACTCTAGTAAAGGTTAATTGGCACGGAACTATGTTTCAGAATCTCCCTGACAAAATGCTTGGCTTAACCTTATTAGAAGGACAAGGACTGATAAAGAACATTCAGCTGTCCGTGCAAGGTACTGCAAGTATGCCCACATCACTCGTATTCTGAAAGTGCCAACCAGTGCTACCTAAACAGTGATGGTAACAGTAATCTTGAATTCAGAGAGCCCATAAAGAATTCTCTAATCAATCAAAGAGTACAGGCTTCAGACATAATATTTCGTAAAAAAATGAAGCCAGAGAGATTCTATCATAAGATATAGCAGAATTAGGCCATTTGGCGCATTGTCTGTTCTGCCATCTCATCATGGCAGATCCATTTCCCTCTCAGACCCAATCTCTTGCCTTCTCTCTGTATCCCTTCATGCCCTAAACTAATCAAGAATCTACCAAAACTCTGCCTTAAATATACCCAATGACTTGGCCTCCACAGCAACAATGTCCATAGATTCACCATGCTCTGGCTAAAGAAATTTTTCTTCATCTCTGTTCTAAATGGACATTGTATCTTCAGAGGCTGCATCCTCTGGTCTTAAGACTCTCCTACCATAGGAAACATCCTCTACACATCCACTCTACTGAGTTCTTCTACAGCACCTGGTCAGCCTTTAGGTCCATCATAAGCCGCACCAATAAACAGATCCACGGCAACATGAATGGGAACAAATCCAGCATCTTGGATTTTCAAAAGGCCGATGAGAAGTGTCGCACATGAGGCTGCTGCCACTATAAGAAAGATATTAGCAGGGATAGAAGATTGGCTAACTGGCAGAAGGCAAAAAGTGGAAATAAAGGGGACATTTTCTGGTTGGCTGTTGGTGACTAGTAGTGTTCCACAAAGTTGGTGTTGGGACTGCATCTTTTCACGCTATATGGCAATGATTTGGATGAAGGAATTTATGGTTTTGTGGCCAAGTTTGCAGACGATACAAAGATAGGTAGTGCAGTAAGTCAGAAGTGCAAAGGGATATGGGTGACCTTGTGCAGAATTCCCTAAAGGTTAACTTGCAGGTTGAGTCAGTGTGAGGAAGGCAAATGCAATGTTAGCATTAATTTCGAGAGATTAGATATAAGAGTAAGGATGTAGTGCTGATGCTTTACAAGACATTGGACAGACTTCACGGAGTATTGAGAGCAGTATTGGGCCCCTTACATGAAAGATGTGCTGGCATTGGAAAGGGTCCAGGAGGTTCATGAGAATGATTCTGGGCCTGAAAGAGTTAATACACCAGGAGGTTTTGATGGCTCTGGGCCTGGACTCGCTTGAGTTTAGAAGACTAAGGGGGAGATCTCATTGAAACCTATCAAATGTTGAAAGGACTACACAGAGTGAACATCAACAGGATATTTTCTATAGTGGGTGAGACTAGGACCAGAGGGCATAGCCTCAGAATAGGGCGCGGCCCATTTAAAACAGAGATAAAGAGGAATTTCTTTAGCTAGAGGGTAGTAAATCTGTGGAATTCATTACCACAAATGGCTATGGAGGCCAAGTCATTGGGTATATTGAGAGTTTGATAGGTTCTTGATTAGTCAGGGTGTCAAAGTTTATGGGGAAAAGGCAAAAAGTGGGGTTGAGAGGGATAATAAATCAGCCATGATGGAATGGCAAGCAGACTCGATGATATAAATAGCCTAATTCTGCTCCTGTGTCTCACAGACTTGTGGTCTTGACCATAAATACAATGCCTTCTTGGGACTGAAAATAGCAGAAATACAAAAATCTAAAGGCTGTAAGTCAAAGTCCAGTAAAAACTGTGGCCCAGTGGTGGCTGCAGCAAGAGCAGGAAATTCAGATAATAAGCTAATTGTTATATTGATATGGGACAATCATGACCCAATGAATTCTTTACCATTGACTGGACCACATATGTAACAATCACTGAAACCCATTGAAAGCTCAACAACGAGGGATGTCTTATTCAAGAGATCAGAGAAGCCTCAAATATTTCAAATGAATTTTCTGTCAGAGTTCTAGCTTTGTGATGAGTACCCTTGACTCCATGGTACTCTCCCTGCAGAATCCAGCAAGTGGCTGAAAAGGAAATCCAACAGTTTGCAGCTACACAAAATGATTGAAGCATATAGTATGGGTAGATTTAAATGTAGGGTGGACAAGAGTATGAGAGAGAAGGGAATAGAGATGAAGAAAGCTTGAGGGATCCAGCTGAGATAAACCATCATGGCATGATTGAGCCAAATGGTCTGTCTGTGTATCATATTCATGAGAAGACATGACAATGAATTACTGAGAAAAATGAAAATTTAAGAAGCTTCTCACACATAAAATCCCTGAATAGCATAACATAACTAAGAAGTATGGGTGGTAAAGATTCACCAACTCATTTCCTTCATCTATGAAGAGAACATGCTTGGGGATCTCACAGACACATAGTAAGCATAACCATCTTCAAAAAAGACAATCCAATTGTAGTAAATAGAGTTACATCAATACTGTCTGCCTCAGGAAGTCATTATAAGGAGCTACTTTAAATACCTTGTATTATTATCAACAATTATTTGTTTGTATTGCAATCCTATTAATGTCCTGTGTAATTTGTGACAGCTCTCGTCCATATTGATTACTGTGTTTACCACTATCAATATGGTGTTACGTATTCAGGCAACAATAAATATATGAGTTAGGCAAGGATTTATATAACAAATAACACGTTTATTAAACACTGAAAACAAACCCCCCAAAAGTAAACAAACACTAACGTAACCGGGAATCAGCTGCTGTGCGGCAGCTCAAACAGTTCTTAAAGCGATGTTGCAAAAACGGTTCTTTAAAGTAGTATTGCCAAAAGTTCGAAATGCTCACAGTCCATTTAAGAGAGACTTTTTAAGATGATTTAAATTCTCTTTCACGTCGTTTTGCTTCGATCCCCGACGTCGAACTTCTCCCACGAAGAATTTACGAAACGTAACAGCTTAAAGGCACTGACCTTTCCTTTATCACTGTCCTCAATCTTTTCTGCTATCCCACAGAGATTAACACGAGAACAGTCAACGAATTCCTTCCGAATAAGGATTAAACAAGGTTGAACCCGTTTCCCCGTCGAAAATCGATTCTCCTCGATCTTTAACTCCTGAACTCCGATCTTCACTCTCCACTGATTCTCAACTAGCAGTAGTGTAAAGAAATTGCTGGCAATGACCTTTTAAACTTTAGGCATTAGGTAAAAACTTCATCCTTCAACTAAACTGTGTCATCACATTAAATCACGCAGCGGCATGAAGTCAACATGGCAAATCCAGCCACGAACTGCACCCCCTCACAGGGTGGGGTCTTCCTTTTATAACCTGTAAAAAAAAAACTGTCACATGATCTCTACTGGCAGGAAAATGACATCACTCCACCATCATAAGACCATTACCTCAAGTCCAGTATAGCTTCAACCCCAGTCACATGACAAGGGTACCACTGTCATGTGTCACGGGTACGTAACAATGGTGATAAGAATTGTGATAATCACACAGCTCTAGAACATCCAAACAATGAAGGTGCACATGTCAGGATGGTCTTCATTAACTGCAGCTCAGTGCCATACTCTCAAAACTCATCACTAAGCTCCAAGATCTGGGCTTCTCTGCCTCCCTGTCTGGCAAAATCCTCAATTTCTCTCAGGCAGACCCCAGTTAGTGGAGATTGACGACAACATTTCCGCCACAATCACTGTCAGCATAGGTGCACCAAAGGGCTGTGTGCTTAGTGCCCTTCTCCACTCACTTTGTACTTCTGATTGTGTGGCTAAGTTCAGCTCCAATTCAGTATTTTGATGACACCACTGTTGTTAGCCAAATCAAAGGTGGTGACAAATCAGCATATAGCAGGGAGATTGAAAACCTGGTTGAGTGATGCCATAGACAACCTCTTACTCAACCTCAGTAAAATCAAACAGATGATTAATGACTACAGAAAAAGTGGTCCAAGTTAATGAGCCAACATCAGGACAACAGAGGTGGAGAGGGTCAGTAAGTAGATTTAAACTTCTTGGTGTTAATGTATTAGAGGATCTGTCCTGGAATAAACACATAATTGTCATCACAAAAAAGGCACAACCGTGCCTCTACTTTCTTAGAAGTTTGTACAGATTCAGCACATTACCAAAATCTTTGACAAACTTCTATAAAAGCACAGTGGAGAGAATCCAGATCGGTTGCATAATGGCCTGGTACAAAAATGCCGATGCCCACGAATGGAAAAGGTTACAGAAAGTGGTGCATACAGCTCAGTCTATCACAGGCAAAACCTTCCCCTCCATTGACTCCATTTGCCATAAGAAAGCAGCAATGATCATCAAAGACACCCCCGCCCGCCCCAAATCATCCAAATCATGCCCTTTTCTTGCTACTGCATTTGGGTTGGAGGTACAGAAGGCAGCTTAGGTCCCACACCACCAGGTTCAGAAACAGTTATTACCCTCCAACCATCAGGCTCCTGTACTGTCATTGATAACTTCGTTAATCACTACTCTGAACTGATTTTACAATCTACAAGATCACTTTCAAGGACCCTTTTCAACTCATGTTCACAGTATTATATTTATTTGCACATTGGTGTTTGTCAGTCTTTGTCTGCTCATACATAGTTTTATGTAAAATTCTTTTGCATTTTTTTCCTGTAAGTGCCTGACAGAAAAGGAATTTCAAAGTAGAATGCAGTATTGTAACACTTTGATCATAAATTTAATTTGAACATTGTACAAGTCATAGTTACAACCAGCAGGTCCATCACAGACCTGATCCTTGTGAAAATTGGAGTCAAACAAGGCTATTTCATCTCCCCAATCCTCTGCTCTGATGATAGTGTATTATCTGCCTCTCCCCAATTCTGCAGGTGACTGCAGGATCTTGAACTGTTACTCTGATTTCCTCTACTCTCCCTCATCTTTGAAGTTAGATCTTACAACATAATTAGTTGACCTAGCTTTGGTCCGACACCATGTATCCTTTCCTTTGGATTAGCACTGTTTTCTTTTTGTCTACTACTTGAACTGCTTTTAAGATAATTTGCTATGCTAATAGTGTCATGCAGTTGCAAGTTGTTTGGCTTGGATGAAAGCCCAGTGCTGCATGCAGCCTCTTCAGCCACAAGGGAATAATTTATGATACAAACCTAATCAAGGCTACCACCAATTGTACTCACAAGGCAGCACCAGAAACTGGCTTCATTACATTCTTTGCAGGGAAACTGTTTGTGGGAATGGCATAACTTGGAACAATGTGACTGTCATAATTACAACAGTTGTTTGTTTACAGCGAAGATGATATGCCCGTAATCAATATACAATGCCAGTCCTCTACTATTCCCCAAGACTAAATATTAAATTAACTCATAATACTAAAGAATTGACAAAACCTAAATGAACTGTAACAGTCAAGTGAGTTATTTGAATTCTATGCAAAAATATTTGGCTGCGAAGAAACAATAGCCCGTAGCTTCTGTATGAGTCTTGCCCAAGTAATACAGCAATAAAATAGCATAAAAGACTTGAAGAAAATTGGGACCACCAAGCTTCAGCTGTTTTAAACCAGGCATCCCAAATAATTTAGATCATGTCAAAGGAGCAACTAGTCATACTAGGTTCTGCCCACTAATGTGTCCATGCCTCAGCTTGGAAGTGATGCTTCCTGCAGATTCTTAAGTGCATAGGCACCCAATGATAACATCTAACTGGTGTTACCATCAGTACCTGTTGAAACAAGCAAAAAAAAGTTTCCTTCATTGTGCTTCATTCCTGCTCAAAAACCTTAACTTCAGTTTAAATTAGCCTAAATTCAGTCCATTGTGGAAGAATAGGACACACCTGTTATAGTTCCAACTGCATGGAGGTCTTGCGCATCAAAGGCAGATGAGAAATATTTAATTTAAGCCCAATTAATCAGCAAAACAAAGCATATTTAACCAGACAATTGAAGAATGGATGATTTCCTAGCAATATGCAGTGACAGAGAATGCCCTCTTCCAGTCACTAGTAAATTACGATTGATAACTCTGCCAGACTGCACTGATTCATGAGAGATTTCATGTTTCTGTTTACGTTCATAAAATGCACGGAAATCTGAGCAAAATCTAACTTCAATAAAACTTATACCACATCCATGAGGCTTATTCACCTGCTCCCATACCCCCTTGAAGATATTCCATATCACTGTTCTCTCCCATTCAATTAAAACTCAATGAA
Organism: Hypanus sabinus; assembly: GCF_030144855.1. NCBI lineage: Eukaryota > Metazoa > Chordata > Chondrichthyes > Myliobatiformes > Dasyatidae > Hypanus > Hypanus sabinus. The sequence goes on along the minus strand of NC_082717.1, from coordinate 63,080,784 downwards.
GTTCCAAATCAAAAAAGACCAGCTTCTATTAAACGTTTTTCCATTTAAAAATGCCAGCATGTTACACCAACTCTCGCTGCCTTTCTGTGACTATTAGAACTAGAAATTTACAAGCATGCTTCTGGTGTGAAGTAATTGTCCTTTATTCTCCTTTAAATCAGATCTTTTATTGTGGATAAACACAAATGTAGAAGGCAGCTGAAGGTAATGTGGTATTAGCATAATATATTCCAATTCAATTTTATTAGTAATATTGCATTAGTCCCTCCTTTGAACCTTTCCACTTAGACTAGAATGTCAACCTTGTGGTAGATTTGCTTACACCAGGCTGTCAGTTCTCCTAGATTCTGCAGTCCCAAGTGACTTCTTGAGGGAAAGATAGAAAAAGAAAGGAACGTAATGCAATTGGGTTGAATTATGAATGGTCTGAATGCTGCACTTCAAAGACAAACAAAACACATGAATAATCATTTTGTAAGAAAAGTTAAGTAGCATCTTTCACCACAAGCAGAACTAAATCATACTCCTTTTCCCCAAACTCCTACAAACCAAAAGTAACACATTTCTGAAACAGATGATATGACTGGCTTAGTAGTGAAACATGGCCAGCTGTTACAGCCTTTACAAAAGACACATGCACGACAGATGGGGAATCTCAGTTCAAATATCCCCTCCAACAGATAGGATTTTGGTACTAGCCTTCTGCTCTTTATATTTTATAGCAACAAAAAGGGAGCTTGGGTAACATAAAAAAGACGACATACCAGCAAAAACAAGCAACTGAACGAGAGTTTTTTTAAAAACTTGATTAAACCATTTGTGTGCTTTGAAATAATTGTCCTGCATTCCCAAAGACCAGATGAAATTTAATACTGTCTTGGATGGTTAATTGTTATCACCTTTATTATTAAGCAGACCACTAATTCTGTTTTAAACAATGAGTCTATTTAATTTTTTAAATGTTCAATTTAATTTTAGTTAAATTTTAACTAAATTTTAACTTCTAATTTTAGTTTTTTTAAAAATCCTAGACCACAGACAAGTTTATTTTCATTTTCAATCCATTGAGCTTGATCGTGCTCATTCCATAACCAGTAAATTGCCTCTGGTACCACAATCAAATGGACATTAAGGAACATCTGTGGAGATAGCAACAGCTTCAGGAAGGTTTACAAAAATACAAGGGAGGAAGTAAAAGCACACCTCCAACAACAACTTACAAACCCACAACCTGTGCTATCAAAGCAGATGAGAGCAACAAGTAATTGGGAATGTTGCACATTTTTCTCCAATTCATGCACCATATTAACTTAAAGAGTCATCAAAATTCAATCTACATTTTGTAACTTGTAACTGAAAATCTGAGCATTTTCACGAAAATGACTGGTGGTTCAAGGATGCAGTTCACAAACCCTTAATGGCAATTAGGGCTGGGGAAAAACTGTTGAATTTGCAGGGTACACAAAACATGTAAATAACATGTGAAAAAGGAAATGGAAAATTAAAATAGATATAATGATCTTGAATGTTTTAGAATCAAACTACTTCTGAAGTGTATTCTCTTATATAGAAAAATGTAAAACAAGAATGTGAGAAACAAATATGTTTTAGTGATATTACTTGACAGATAAATTTTGACAGGAGCTAAAATAGAATCCATAGGGACCATCATATGTGGCAAAACAGATATTTCAGTAAAGAAGAAAGAACATGCTAAACATTCGGTGGCATATTTCTGCAAATTTTGTTGCTGATCACCAACACTGAATATTGATGACTTTGTTCTAACATCCTGTGCATTAAACAGTGTTCAGTTATTGTTACTGAATGACTGTTAGAATCTTTACTATGTTACTAATCAATGTAAGCCAAGGTTGCTTTCCTGAATAATTCTAAATTGTGCGACTGTGGGGTTGGGGGAAGAGGACATCAAATGCTGTATCATCAAAATTTGCAGATCTATCACCATAGTTATCGAGCAATGATTCACCCACCACACCTCAAAGCACACTTCTTTCCTCCACTTCAGAATAATTGCATTTCAGCTCTTCAGCTGTGAATGGCAGGTTTACTGACACTGGCTACACAATTATTTTGTTTTAATTGATTACTAATTTAACTAAAGACTGCAATCTCCAGTTAGTGCAAAGAATCAAGAGCTTAAGCTAAGCATCACGTGTGACATGGCAAGTATATAATTCTCTGGACAAATAAACAGTTAATATGTTTACATGGATTCCTACTACAACTACCTAATTCTAAATTCCTTGGAGATTTGTTGTCTTCCTTTCTTATTGGAAAAGTCATGACTAGAACCTGTCAGTTTAATTTGTTACAAGCTATTCACACAATCTAGCTGTGTTGTTTACATGTAACAGCTGATTAAAATTATTATTACCCTGCAGTTTTAACAGTTCTGGAACAACACTCAATAATGGTTTGGTGATTCCAACTGCCAGGAGTGAGAGGATGTCAATTTTCCCCATTTCCCCTGAAGAACCTCCGTACACAAACTGTGAAATTTGGAAATGCAGTCAGTCAAACCCAAATCCCAAAACTACACATCTGAATCTAACTTAGTGCATTTGTAATCTGTGTCACACCTGAGAACATTTTCAGGACAACTTTGAGATGGCATCGTATTAAAAATATTCTATTTGTGCTGGATCTTTATTCACCAGCTCTTTCCTTCAACACAAACCTTGCTAGCATACCACACCATGGGCAGTGGCTGTCCTTCACTCTCAAGTGACTACTTGGGTTATGCAGTGAAATTTATACTCAGTTATATTCAACTTTCTGAGAGATTAGTTTTAACTTTACTGGTAGTTCTAAAGCTACAGTTAACTCTGAAATGTCCGTTGGTCACCAGCATCAAGTGATTTATCCTCTCTCTTTATGAAAGATTTCCTAACCACATCAAAACTTCAGCATGTCACATATCTTTCTTCAAAAGGTCACACAATTATCAATGTGATTTGGGACTATCTCCATATTACTGCAAATATTACTGAGTACTCAGATATAAAGCATGATGTCCTTAGTTTCCTTCCAATTCCACTTGGTTAGTTGCTCTCAGCCATGCAGTAGTCAGAATATTGCAAAAAAAGCTCAGAGGGTTGGGGTGAAATACTTTCAGAAGGGAACATTTCAAAATCAGTTCTAACTGTAATATTATGGAATGCATCTTCAAAAGAGAAGGAAAGACAAATTAAGAAAAGAGCGTCACTGAAATTGCAATTTAGAACAGATCAATGAGAGTCACTAGTAAATTGTGTAAGAACTTTAGTAGAAACACTTGCAGTGAGGAATCCAGTGAACATGTCACTTTTCACAAATGGAAACATCCAAGTCAACAGCCTCATTTGTAACATCCCTGCAGAAAAACTCAAGACATCTGTACAATGGAGCTTTTATTTCTTCGTAAGTGGTTACAATGTCTTGGGTGTCTTAAAGAGTCATCTATTTAAATTTGATGATCAGAGATGAATTTCAAAGCTCCATCATCAGGATTAGTATCAGTAACCCTAAACTGCTCTTTCCTGGGCTTCCTAAATTCACAGGAAGTAATACCTCATTTCAATTCCTCTTATTTCCCAGGCTTCAAAGTTCAACAAACAAAATTGATGCAAACACTACAAGATACATGCACACAAATTGCACAGGAACACAAGCAGAAATAATGTCAAAAATCATAAAAAATAGAAATTTGAAATATTCAGGAAGATGGAGAGCTTGAAATTCAAATCAAGCTTTTAGACCACAAATGCATAAAACCATCTACATAACGTACTAACAGTTAGCTAAAGCTTTGTGATATTTATATGATAAAACATCACATCAATTCATGTATTATGTTACAGGTCAAACACTATGATCAGCATCGGATTATTTGACAAGAGGCATCAGAGTCCAGTCCCACACCAAAGAGATCAAGGAACACATCTACTATATTGACGTTTCCACTTTCATGGCTTCAAAATTAATTTTAGTACTGAATCTATGATGATTCAGCGCAGGAATGCTTGCCAATATTGGTTTTGGGGAATCACATTTTTTCTTAGCTATTTTCTCGCCTTGCCTAATGATGACATTCAATAATTGCTCTAAAACACATTTATGTAAGTGTAATTTTTGAATATTGTTCCTGCAGCTTGTTGATAGCAAGTTACTCATCCATGGTTACACCAAAACTGAAATGGTCTCAAACCTCAGGTCCATAAACAATACTGCTAGAAGAGATCACCTGTTAGTATTTGGAAGGATATGGTGAGGATTTTGCATTTGCTACATCTACACCATGGCTGTGGCCACACCTGGAGATAGCACATCCTCCCGTATACTTTAAATCACCTCTAGATTACTTATAATACCTAATACAATGTAAATACTATGTAAAATGGTTGTTATACTGCATTGTTTAGGGAATAATTACAAGAAAAAAGTCTGTACATGCTCGAACAACAAGTGCTAGAAGAGCACTTCCGGGTTTTCTCGATTCGCGGTTGGTTGAATTCGCGGATGCAGAACTCGCGGAAGAGGAGGCCCGACTGTATGTGTATTTAATATGAGACAAATACCATCAGAAGTAACCACTTCATGTAAAAAGGCTATTTTCAATGGATCAAAAAATTTATCATTTTTAGGATGCTTTTCAACAAAGTACGTTTCTGTAGGTTGACAACAATTTAAGATTTTATGTGAGCAAATTGTTTTTTTAAACCCTCACTATACATAAGACTATGTAACAAGGTGTACCACATTATCAGCTCAATGGTCCAAGGCAATGACGATTCTAGGCAAACTAGAGGTAACAACTTGACACACTCAATGCAGTTTAGTAGAACCACTGGAAAGAATATTGTGCACAGAACATTTCTGTTACTCTATAGATAACTTCTATTGAAACAAGCTGCTTTGCTTTATTTAATCATTCTTAAGTGCCTCCTAATATGAAAGGTGCACATGAATTTAGCTCCTCAGTGATACTCCAATTATCAAACAGCCAGCTTGCACTTATTTCTAAGCTTCTACACAAAGAAAGAGCCAATTAATTCCAAACAGCATAATAGCATCTTGCTTCATTGTTTGTTATTAGTGGAGAAAATTAAAATCTGAGTTAAAAATTCATTAACCATGCATTTTCATTTCAGGTTTAAACGTTGACAACAGTGCACTGGACCTCAGGCGTAACAACCAAGAAACCTGGTATTGTGGGAAATAAACAAATTTACACTTAACTATTGGTTGTACAGTATAAAAGTAAAACAAAATAACAATTATTGGGGGTGTTTTCACATATCTGTCAGAATTTTAAGAGAGTATCATTCTTTTTCACCTTTCTCCTGTTCTATAAACCTTGTTAAGTCATCATTCTTCAATAGAATGAGCTCAGGACTTGCTTGTTCTGACGATCTGATAATAATGCCACCATATTTCTCAGCTAGTATCACTACTTTCACAAGTATTGATCTATTAGGATCAGAAAAAGAATACTTCAACCAGGGATGCATTTTTAAACAATTTTGTCATTGACAGAACATCCTGAGTATTTTTTCATTGTTGTATATGATAATGCCTCAGTTTCATATATCAATAGTTTCAAAAAACACCTGTTTTGTGTGTAAATGTTCACCTTCTCAAAATTCCTGTCAATACAACATAATTGTCCACTTACTTGCTTATCTGCTAATCATAAGGTGGCTTGAAAAATAATATTTACATACAGCTAATTTTAATTAAGTGTACCATAACTTTATTCTCTTTCCTAGAAAGGAAGGTGCATCAAAATATTTTGAAAATCTCCTGGTTGCCACAAAAAATAATACCTACCATAATATGCAGTTCCATGGATTCCAGCAACATGCTGTTAGCTTTGTCAATTGTAATCACATCAAAAGAATTCTTGTGCAAGTTTGGACATCAACAGGCTAAATCAGTAAGTACTGTTGTCATGAATCCTGGTTAAATGCATGTTCTCGTGCAAGGTAGATAGTCACTACATATATCATAGATGCAAAAATCATTTACTCTTTTCCACTCTCTTCACTGAACCACAGCTTAAAGATAATTACATCACTCAACTCAACACAAAGTGATTTTGAAGCAGAAAACTTTGGTCAACATGACATGAAATCCAGCTAGCCTGTGCAATTGCCCACTGAACTTTCAGGGGAGCAATTACTGTTTATTATCACTTGTAAACATTTGATTTGGATGTATTTCAGCATTATCAATCAAACATTCAAACCACTGCTTGGAGATGACCGCATTTTATGTCAGTATATGCCATCAGGCAATGTAATTGAGAGTGGCGTTAAAGAAGGACATCACAACATTCTTATGATTCCAAATTTGCAGCCAAACTGAAACTGAATTTTATATTCCAGTTCCCACTCATTTATCTATGTGGTCAAACACTGAATGGGCAGAACTCAATTTTGGTTATGGCAGCAATGAAACAATGCCTGGAATTATTCACAATTACTGTTTTCTCAGATAAGACACGGTAACTATACCACGGACATGGTTATGGTAAGGGTGCCATGGTGGCACTGCAGTTAGTGCATCACTTTACAGTGCCAGTGAACACCAGATCAGGGCCCAATTCTTGTGCTGCCTGTAAGGAGTTGGTCGTTTCTCCCCATGAACACATGGAATTCTCTGGGAGCTCCAGCTTCCTCCCACATTCCAAAAGACGTCAAGTTAGGGTTAACAAGTTGTGGGCGTGCTACGCTGGTGCCGGAAGCATGATGACAATTTGCAGGCATCCCATCACAATCCTCTCTGACAGACGCTTTTCACAGTATGTTTTAATGTCCATATGAAAAATAAAGCTAATCTTTACTGTACTGATTGGACATTGTGAATGTGTTTTTGAATAAGCTAGAACAGTAAACTGCTATAAATGAGAATTAGAAATGCAGACACTGGAAATCTGAACTGGAAATGGACAATTAACTCAATGCTGTCTAAGCTGTTAAGTGTTCCATTGTTTTTCATTTCTATTACAATGATTGCAAATATTACAAAAAATCATTTTGATGTTATTATAGATATGACACCATCTTAAAATTAAAATAAATTCATTCTTAAGATTATTCCCAAGGACAATAAATAAATCTTTATTTAACCATGCCAAAGTACCATTAGGTATATAATTATTGAAACTCAACATGGGAACCTTGCATCAGTTCTAAATTCATTTTTCTCTACTCCAATGTTGTCCCCTCAATGGCATCTCAATTACTCCTTCCTTTCCCACTTCACGTTGCATTATAAGCATACATGTTTATGCTGCATTTAGTTTTCTTCTTCTAAATCACTGCATCCGTTATTAATAGCTAAGGGCTTCGTATTGATTCCTATGGTACTCCAAACCTATTACAAACTTATTTATTCTTATTCCATTTCCTGTCCTTCAACTAATCCACTATCCCTGCTAATAAACCATTATTTTATCAGTACAACAGGTTTTAAGATAACACTTATTAAGAGCACTCAGGATGGAGCTGCTGGTAGATTCTGGGTATATAAATACTGCTGTAAGTCTAAGTAAAAAAAAAATACTAAGTGCCAATTTGTGCTCAGCTTCTACCTGATTACCTCTATTGCAAAGGATGGGTCTGGCCATATTGCCGTGACAAATTACACTCAAATTCTTGTCCTGATGGAAAATCCTAGCCAGAAACATCAATTGTTTATCTCTCTCTACACGTGCTGTCCGACCTGCTGAGTTCTTCCAGCATTTTGTGTGTGTAGAACCAACACCCTATTTGGCTGATGTTAAGAAATGTTTCCCCATCAAATCTTTATGTATAGGAGTTTCAAGGCAGCTGCCACGGAAAAGAGAGCACCATCCATTTCATGCAAAATGCATTTGTCACGTAAGTCTGGAATGGATGCGATTGTCCTTTTTGAGGTTCATCTCAAGAAAGTCCATAACATGACTGTTTCAACAGTTTTACTAGAGGCCCCTTCTGAGACAAGTATCAGCTATTGCTAGATGATGCTCAACTCAGTGGAAAGCATACTTTGTTTTGCTCAAGATTTGCTGGAATTCCAGGGCAAGGACTGAGTGATGCAGAATGGCACATTCCAAGATGTAGCAAAGGCAACAATCCCATTCCTGCATACTGAATAGTTGGGCTATGCGCATATATTTCTCAAATGTGCACAAAGACATACAGTGAAATGTGTCATGTGTGTTAACCACCAACACACTCAAAGATGTACTGGGAGCAGTCTGCAAGTGTTGCCATATATTCCACAGCCTACAAGGTTCAGTAGGACAATAATAACAACAGGACAGAACAAGGCAACAACAGTAAAACAAGCCTCTTCCCACCCCCTCAATGAGGCTGCTTCTGGGCCTCCATTCCTAGACCCCAGAGCTTTGGACAACCTCAGACTCGACGTCCAGGCTTGTCTAACGGTCTTCAATCTTCAGGTTTTCTACCTCCAAGCTCACCGAGCTTTCATCAGTCCTACTGAAGGGTCTTGGCCTGAAACATCGACTGTACTCTTTTTCATAGATGCTGCCTAGCCTGCTGAGTTCCTCCAGCATTTTGTGTGTGTTGCTTGGATTTCCAGCATCTGCAGATTTTCTCATTTGTTTTTGAACTTCAACCTTGAATTTTGGCCTCTGGACTTTACCAACCTCTGGGTTTCGAACCCAGGACTCACCAAGCACAAGTTTGACCTTCGTGCCCTGACTTCTGGACTTGCTTGCATGGACCCTGATCTCAGTTACCTAGGATGGGGGTGGGTAAGGGGGCACACACAGGCCCTTGCAACTCCTGCTCAAACAGACCTCCTCATTCAGGTCCTAAGCTTCTGCTGACCCAACCTCTGGGATTGCTGACCTTTGACCATGGAGACTTTGGTCCTCAATTTCTGGACTCGCACAGACCTCCAAGCTTAGTGAGCTGCAGGGTCACCAGTCCTCACAATTCATGCCCATGTGACTTCTGACTTGAGGATCACTGATCTCCTCAGCCGCTGCTGACCAAACTCCAGGACAGCTGACTTTTGATTGCACTGTGCTCCAGCTTGGACTCCAAACACTGGCTCCTGCCCTGATTCTTCATCTTCTCTCATCCCTGTCCCTAACCCCAACTTCCCACGCTATCCCGCAAATTATCTCTGCAAACACAGACACTGGCTCCTGCCCCTGACCTCTAACTCTCCTCACCCCCTCCCTAAACCCTAACTTGACCCCCAACTCCCCACACTGTCTCCAAGAACATCCCTATGAGCTAATAAAAAACAAACAAGTCTGAGCCACTTTTAATGGACTATGCAGCTGTGTCAGCTGACTAGAATTTCAAACTGGAATATCTGAAAAACATAGTGCAAAGTAATCTGAAGATAATATGCAAATGTAATATGAGGTTCAGTGAATTAAAACAAAGATTTATAAATTTTATGAATGAAGTCTGAAATGTTGCCACCTAAGGAGATCTTGCCAAGAACAACATGTTTCAAGAGAATGGTTAAATACAACAATACAAATATCGCCAGTGGTAACAATGGCCTCCAATCAGGAGGCAACAATTGCCACTCCTCCATCCTGGATATTCAGCAGCTGGAAGGCAACTTCATCAGCACTGAAGTCCAAGACCACTGGCAGCTGTCGCGTCACAGTAGACGTAATGTACAAAAATGCTCTTCTTTGCCTCATTGATATGTATGCCCTGACTCTGACCAGTGAACTTCTTCAGGCTGTTTTCCAGCAATACTCACTGCTGCTGGCAGTGTCTCATCTTGTCAATTTGGACATTAACTTCAACAGCATTGACAATGCAGTTGCATAGTCTGGGAGATTTGACAACAAACTGGACACCACATCTGGATTTGTAACTGAAACAGTAAAAGGTGTGAATGCAGCATCCTGGCAATACACCTGGTTGAGACCAGATTAGTAAATCTAGTCCCAGTATGATCCACCTCTGACATGCCAGTATTTAGCCCATAAGAGTACAAGATATAGGAGTAGAATTAGCCCTCTTGGACCATTGAGCCTGCTTTGCCATTTCATCATGGCTGATCCAGTTTTCCTCTCAGCCCCAATCTTCTATCTTCTCCCTATATCTCTTCACGCCCTGACCAAACATAAATCTATCAAGCTCTGCTTTAAATATACATAAATACTTGGCCTCCACAGCTGCCTGTGACCAAGAATTCCACAGATTCCCCACTCTGTAGATAAAGAAATTCTTCCTCATCTCCATTCTAAAGGGGTGCCACTATTCTGAGGCTGTGTCCTCTGGACTTCGACTATCCCACCCTAGGAAACATCCTCTCCACATCCACCCTATCAAGGCCTTTCACCATTTGATAGGTTTCAATGAGATCATCCCCCATTTTTCTCAATTCTAGTGAATACAGGCCCAGAGCCATCAAACGCTCTTCATATGATAAGCCATTCAATCCCGGACTTTGAACAATGTATCCTGCTGGATTACCGTGATCTACAGGAGGGCAAGGAGGCCGACAGGAAAGAGCTGTAAGCCAAATGTGAAATTGTTAACCCCAGAATACACAGTGGAACTTAAAAGAAATTAAACAGAGTTGAGGCTAGGAAACCCTAATTCCAACGCAATGGGTAGTAAGCAATTAAAATAAACATCATGATATTTGTCATTCTCAAATGGCATTTAAAAACCAAGAAAGAATCTTGATTAAGAAGAGTGAGAAGGAATTGTGCAATTTCTAGAAATCTGTTGCAGCTGCAATTAATGGGGATGAATTTTCTTGTGGGCATACTCAATAAAATGAATCTCATGGTTATATATGGTCACATATGTACTTTGATAATCAACTTTACTTTGAGCTTCACCATAAAAAATTATGCCCCCTCTTATTACCCATTTCCACGCTGAGAAAAGGTCTCTGATTTTCAGAGGAAAAGTAAAGAGAAGGGATGTCAAAGGTAAGTTTATTTCCCCAACAGAGAGCGGTGAGTGCGTAGAACACCCTGCCAGGGGTGGTGGTAAAGGCAGATATATTAGGGACATACAGGAAACTCTTAGATAGGCATATGGATGATGGAAAGATGGAGGGCTGTGTAGGAGGAAAAGGTTGGGTTGATCTTTGATCAGGTGAAAAGGCTGGCACAACATCATGGGCCTAAGGTGCAGCCCAATGCTGAGTGTTCTAGGTTCTACTCATGGATACTCCAGTATTTTCCAAAGGCTGTATAAGTGAGGGAGGAGAAAAGGTACACACTTGTTTCGTCAGTTTTGATCAGGTGAAAACATTTGCTAAGCTATTGTACATGTACTTGATGGATATCCTCTCAAGATTGGGACATGAGGGACAGAATCTGCATTTTGATATTGAAGTTCTGTATAAACATCAGTAGTGCAACCCAAATTATTCAGTTGGAAATAGGAAGTATCATGATTGAATCTGGAGTTCTGCAAATTTGCCTGCTCCTCTCTGTCTTGCTTCTGTGCCATATTGGGCCTTTTGCATAAGGCAGGTGATGATCTCAGACAACTGAGGCTTTCAAATCAAAGCCTTCCTGTACATGGACAGCAATGTCAAGTTCTGTTTGGGACCAGACTGAAAATTGTTATGTATCTGCCTTATGTTTAAAATTGCCAGAGACCAGGTTGAATAGCACTAAAATGATGTTATGTTCTTCGATAACTAACTCAACCAATTCTGTTTACTTCACTAGTTCGTCTAGTTACCTGAAGGTGCTGAGTATATGATTCAGAGGTGAGACAGGACATGCATCAAGCATTGGATAATTTGCATCACCAAAATTGAACAGAAACTGGGATTGTGGAAGCAGCGGACACTTCCAATTGCAAGGAAGAATCTGGTTACCAGGTGGGAGATGCTCTCAGCATGGCTGTGGCCCATTCCCACCTTTGAACTACAGAAATCACCTGTCTTCCATTTTATTTACAGATGAAAGAAGGATCCTTTTTGCCAAGAAATGAAAATACAAATCTTTAGAGGCAGAGGAAAACTACAACCAAGGCCCTCATTCTGCTGGTTACCTTTGTGCATAACTCCATCAGGCTGTTCGAACAGATTGCAAGTGTTGATGTTTTCATTATTGCAAAGAATCCGGTCTGACCATGTTGCTATGGAACTTTCCTTTCAGCAAGACTGCCCTTCCCACCTGGCATGATGAGAGGGGGTCCTGCTGAAACGAACAGAGAAGGCTGTACATAAGAAAAGCCTTGAGAACATGTCATTCAGGCAATGGCCTGTATGAAAATGTCCTCAAAGTCTCATAGGATCCTACTGATTGGTTCCAGTAAAGACTTTCAAAATCATTTGGTAGAATCACCTTTCACTGAAACATTCAATCACGAAAGTATTGCTTTATTGGTGTTAAGGGCCCACCTTAATATGAGTTTGAGGCAGTTGCTGAGAAACCATCATTCATACCCTTGTGGAATGAACGTTTGCCAAGTAAGCCATGAAAAATATGTCACATTCTCTGTGGGCTCTTCCCAGGAGCTCAACTGTTGCTTACACACCAGCGCAATGAAAGGTGCATTTTGGTCTGCTCCAAACCTGTTGAGTCCAGCGCAATTAACCATCAGCAATTGAATTGTGCACATTGGCACAGTGAAGGTACCAGTCTACATGCTGTGAACACAATGAACAGTGATGCCACCACTGCAAATACTCTATGGGAAAAAGTTATAGTTGAAGGAGGAAGTTTTGTTTAAGGTTGTTTGTGAGTAACTGCATTGCCATTTTCACAAATTCTGTACTAGTGACTTTCATGGCTTCAAGAGATCACAAAGTAATAAAAGTTCTTTTTAAGTAAAGTCACTTTGCAAGTAAGAACTATAACAGCCATTCCATGTGTGCAAAGGTCCCCAAAAAAGGCAACACAAAATGTCCAAAGTGTCTGTGTTTGAAGTTTGAAGTGGGGGAGAAAAGGAGAAATTGAGTAAAATTGTCTTACTCTAATTAAGATTATCAGAACGAGAAGCAGGTTGAGTAAAATACAAAAGGGTGAGTTATAGAGTAGACCTACAGAATCTCTTTGTATTTAAGCAAGTTCAGGTATCCAAAACTGTGCAGATGAGGGTGAGGGTACCGTGGGGGTGGCATAGAATGTGCAAATATATCATTCAGGTAATTGTAGCAAGTATTTTAAAATTTCCTTTTTTAAATACAAGAGAATTATAATACACACTCATTTGTCCTATTTATCTATAGGACCACATTGCCAAGCAGTTAACATGGCTTACTATATTAAAATATTAATATGATATCTAATGTTATGCATTAAACCATAAGATTTTCAGGATATTTTCATTTACTGACATAAGGGTTTGTTTGTAAACTGTTTAAATGCATATTAATTCAAGTAATTTCCCTTCACAGCAGTGCAGAGACTATAAATAAAACAACACATGAACATATGGAATCATGAAGAGCAAAAGGTTTCCACGCCAAACTCCACATTCATAAAAATCCAAAAGTTTTTCTACATTGTTCCAGGCAATAATGATAAAGCTTTATTGCTTTTACAATAAATACAGAAAGTAATCTGAAATATTTTATTAAAATTAAACCAAAATAATGTGGATAAGTTAAGATAGTGGGAAGAAATTGTGGACAACTGGAAGGAGATGATATTGTGCAGAAATAAAATAGGTTCTAGAAGATAGGACATGAATACTCAAAGGAAGGCAATCTTCTACAGACCAGGAATTAATCAGTAATGTACTTTTAGTGGGATGGAGGGTATTCTCAGGACTACATTCATGAGTAAATCGCAAATATATGGAGCTACTTAATTTTTATTTACAGATACAGCATGGCTAACAGGCCCTTCTGGCCTAACAAACCTGGACCATCCAATTACATCCATGTGACAAACTAATCCACTAAGCCGTAAGTCTTTAGACTTGCTGGGCCTCTGGAATGAAAGGAACTTGCACAGAATCCACGTGATGACAGTATGGAGTTGCTTCAGATGTAAGCACTGATTACTTTATTCTTAAGTCTTAATGCACTGACATGTCTAAGAGTCTCACAATGGTAAAAGGGCAGAGACCACATTTTTGGCAGCAATGAAAATGAAGCAGTATGTTTATATGCATAGTACACAAGTGCAGAGGTGGGCAAAAGAATATTTCACCTTCAGAATGATGTTTCAGAAGTAGTTCAAAGTAAATTTATTATCAAAGTACATGTATGTCGCCATATACAAACCTGGTATTTGTTTCTTGCAAGCATCTTCAATAAATCCGAGAACCATAATAGAATCAATGAAAAACCACACCCAACAGGGCATCCAAACAACCAATATGCAAAAGACAACAACTGTGCAAAGAAAATGGAGCCAGAACTCATGTTAAAAATGACTCCATGCTTATTTCATTGGAGAATAATTACAGTGACCTCCAAAAATGGGCATGAAATTATTTTTGAATGGAACAAAGTTGAAGATGAAGCTCAGAAGATGTGTATAAAATGAAACTGCTGAGTGCCTGTCTATATCAATGGCAAAATACATTATGGCCAAAATTTCGGTTAATCTGGAGCCAGTATATGCTTATACTGTACCAAGATGAACCCAGCATTTTGGTGTATGGACCACAGAAATAATAACAACGTAAGCAGTGAAACATGAGAAGAAAATCAAAAATTAATTTTAATTGGCTAATTATTTTTATTGTCTGTCTAAAAAACTCAGTAAACTTTCATCCAAGATCTCCAAGAAAAGGAACACGTAAAAATCTGCACTGGGCCACTCAAGTGCAGTGCAGTGCAAAGACACAAATATCTATAAATTTTAAAAATAATAGTTTAAAAAAGAAATAATGATGCAGAGCTCATGAATCTGATGGTGAAGGGAATAAACTTATTCTTAAATCATCGAGTGTGGGACTTTGGGCTCCTCTACCCTCCCTGATGGTAAAAATAAGAAAAGGGAATGCCAGATGGTGAGGATCTTTCATGATGGATGACAAATCTTGTCAGCAGTGGTTACATGTTTTCTTCATTGATCTTAAACATTAAAGTAAATCAAGCTCATCTCAAAAAGAAATGTTACAACTTTGCTGTGTGGCATTTAACTATTATAGTAAATATTTTGTTGCTTTTCTGTTATGAATGCAGCATTTCAGTGGAGCTTCAAGACTAAAAGACAAAATAAATTAGAAATGAAAGATTTCAAAGATTTAGACATTATCCTGAACCTTATCTAACATCCAATTCAAAAAAGGTACTGGAATTAAAAAGACAGGCTGTAGAAATGTTACTCCCCTACCCTTCTGTTGAATGTTGCATATGAAAAGGAGCGTGTTTCCCACTGCTTCTATGTTCTGCAGGACGCCTGCCTTATCAGTTTTATATTTCAATATAAAAATAGGTTTGTGGAGTATAATCCATAATTCTAGATGCTTCATTTATGGAATAATGTTTCTAAACATTCATCCCTCTTTACTCATAATTTTGTATACACGCTAACTGGGTGATTGAGTAGTTTGAAATTTTGGCAAAAGTCTCCTGCTTCAATTAAGTGGTATAGTATTCCACATAAATGAAGGGAATCCTGGTTTTTTCCTCGACTTTTTTTTGTTCTTTAACAGATCCCAAATAAGCAGCTGTCCCTATTAACCAAAAGCCACTGTACATTTTCAGAACACCAACCCCCAATCTCCCTCAAAGACATTGTAGGGGCTCTGGCAGAGAATCTTTCGTCAGAGCAGAAATACTGGTAAATAGAAGGTTAGCTGATAGTGTGCATTTATTATGAAACACTGCAAGGATAAGTCAGGGAATCACAAGATAGTCAGCCTAATGTTAGTGGTGGGAAATTTACTGGAGGGAGTTCTGAGTGACAGAATCTAGTTATATTTGGAAAGACATGGATTGATTGTGCATGGACAATTGTATCTCAGGAATTTGATATAGTTTTTTTGAATGAAGGGGATTTATGACGGCGGGATGGTGGATATTGTGTACATGGATTTTTAGCAAAACCTTTGACAGGGTCCCACATGGCAGACTCATTGGGAAGGTCAAGTCGTATTGGATCTTGAGTGAGCAAGACAAATGTATGTAAAATTGGCCTGATAGGAGGAGTCGGAGGGTGGTAGTTAAGAGGTATTGTTCAGATTGGAGGCCCAAGACCACATACATGGTGCTGGGTTTACTGCTCTGAATCATGACCCATCTATGTGATTAAAGATTGTATTTGTGTGCATCTAAATCTTTTTTAGTTGAGGACAAATGCAACAAAAAGTTTGTGAGCCCTTTGCAATCACCTTGTTTTCTGCATTAATTACTCACAAGACGTGGTCTGATCTTCATCTAGATCGCAATAATAGACAAACACAATCTGCGTAAACTAATAACACACAAATAATTGTACTTTTCATGTCTTTACTGAACACAGTATTTAGTCATTCACAGTCCAGGCTGGAAAAAAGTATGTGAACTCTTGTATTTAATAACTGGTAGAACCTCCTTTCCACAAGTTTTCCTCTTTTTAAAACATTCTGTTGTTGATTTACTCTTGCATTTTGGGTCACTGTCTTGTTGCATCATCGAACTTCTATTAAGCTTCAGTTGATGAAAATTCTCCTGCAAAATGTCCTGATACAATTTTGAATTCATTGTTCTCTCAGTGACTGCAGCTGCCCAGGCCCTGAAGCAGCAAAGCAGCCCAATCTGTGATGCTCCTTCCACCACACTTCACAATTGGAATGAAGTTTTAGTGTTGGCGTGCAGTGCCCTTTTCTCTCCAAACATAGTGGTGTGCGTTTCTGCCAAAAAGTTCAACTTTTATCTCTTCAGTCCACAAAACATTGTCACAGATGTGTTACGGAACATCCAAGTGGTCTTTTGCAAACTTGAGATGTGCAGCAAGTTTTTTTGGAGAGCAATGGTTTTCTCCATGGTGTCCTTCCATGAACACCATCCTTATTCAGTGTTATTCTTATAGTGAGCACATTAACAGAGAATTTAGCAAGTTTGAGAGATTTCTGCAGGTCTTTTGCTGTTACCCTTAGGTTCCTTTTCACCTCCATCAAAATTGCACATTATGCTCTTGATGTGATCTTTGCAGGATGTCCACTCCTAAGGAGTAGCAACAGCACTGAATTTCCTCTATTTGAACAGAAATCCTCTTACTGTGGATGGAAAAACACTCAGATCTTTAGAAATGCTTTTGTAGCCTTTTACAGCTTCATGCATCTCTACAATTCTTCTTCTAAAGTTGTTTTGAGCGAGGCATGCTGTACATAAACATATCTTCCTTAATAGCAGACTCTGGGGGGGGGGGGTGTGTGTGTGTGTGTGTGTGTCTGTGTGTGTGTGTGTGTGTGTGTGTGAGATTTCTTTACAACCCATGCCTCCAATCTCATCTCAATGATTGGAGCACCTGATTCCAAATAGCTTTTATAGAATCCCAGAGGTTCACATACTTTTTTTGAACCTGAACTGTGATTGTTTAAATGGTGTACTCAGTATCGATGAGAAGTACAATTGTTTGTATGTTATTAGTTTAGTCAGATTGTGTTTGTTAGTTATTGTGATATAGTTGAAGGTTAGGCCACATTTTATGAGTGATTAGTGCAGAGAACCAGCT
Organism: Hypanus sabinus; assembly: GCF_030144855.1. Lineage (NCBI taxonomy): Eukaryota > Metazoa > Chordata > Chondrichthyes > Myliobatiformes > Dasyatidae > Hypanus > Hypanus sabinus. The sequence continues at coordinate 63,063,200 of NC_082717.1, read as the reverse complement.
AAATGTAAAAGGTTCTCACACTTTTTCTTGCAACTGTTTATTAACAATTCATATGACACTGTAGTTAGCAATGGTCAGTAAGCTTGTAGATAACACCATAATTTCTGATGTAGTGAGCAGTATAAGATGGTTGTCTAAGATTACAAAATGATGTAGATGAATTGGAGAAGTGGGCCAAGGAATGGCAGGAGAATTTCAATTCAGACAAGTAGAGGTGTTCACGACGGCAAGTTAAGTCAGGGAAGGACAAGCACAATAAACCACAGGACCCTGCAGTGCTATAGAACACAGAGAATCAGGGGTATGGGTACATGCCTTGAAAGTGGCAACACAGGTAGATAGGTTAGTGAGGAGGGTGATTGGCCTTCATTGGTCAGGGCACTGAGTATACAAGTTCGGATGCCATGTTGCAACTGTACAACACGGAGCATAGTGCTCAGTCTTCATCATCCAGCTATAAAAAGAGTATCATGAAGCTGGAAAAGGTGCAGAAGAGATTCATGACAACGTTACCTGAACTGGAGAGGCAAGATAAGCTGTGACTTATTCTTCTTGGAGCATTGGAAGCTGAATGGTAGCATCATAGAGGTAGACAATATTATAAGGTTGATGGTCAGAGTCTTTTTCCCAGAGAAGTAGAGTCTAAAACTGGACAAAGATTTCTGAGAGTGGAAAGATTTAAAAGGGACACAAAGGGCAAATTTTTCCAGAGAGTAGTGGGTGAAAAGAACAAGCTGCCAGAGGAAGTTGCAGAGCTGGGTACAATTATGAAGTTTAAAAGAAACTGAAACGTAGAAAGATTGGGTTTCAGAGGGATATGGGATTGCCAGCAAATGGGACTAGCTGGGGTAAACATCTTGGGCAGCATGGTCAAGTTGGGCCAAAGGACATGTTTTAGTGCTGTACTTCATGACTGGAGCACTTCATCCACTGAAATTTTGGAAGAACTTTCAAATGACAATAGTTGAGGATGGTTACCATCTTCAAGTGACCAATTATGGATGGGTCAATGAATGGTAAACCTTCCTCACAAGACCCATATGCCAAGAAAAAATAATAACAGTTTCAATGAGAACAAGGGTATCAAAATGGAGCAGAAAGAATAATTAAGCAGACTGAGAGCTTCAAAAATATTTCAATGAACTGCAAATGAAGGAGGTAGAACTTGAAATTAATAGAATGTATGAAAAAAAAAGATATTACCTGGGATTCGGATAAAAATGGGAAAAACCATGAGAGATCATGGGGTCAAAGGTATGTTAAAGGTTAGCTTTATTTGTCAAAACAGTGAAATGTGTAATTGCAGTCAACAACCAACACAGTCCATGGATGTGCTGGGGTCAGTGCATATGTGTTGCCACACTTCTAGTATCAATATATAATACTACAACTTATTAACCCTAATCCGTATATTTCTGGAAAGCGGGAGGAAACCAGAGCATCTGGAGGAAACCCATGCTGTCATGGGGAGTATGTACAAACTCTTACAGATTTGAACCAGAGTGTTGGCACTGTAAAAGTGTTACAGCACCATGCCACCCACCAATAAATATAGGCAAATGGAGAAAAAAGATGAGAAGTGAAATGTAGACACAGCAAACTAGAGAGGAAACAAGATCAGCCAAAATAGTAGATGAAATCTACCTAGTTCAGAAACAATCTGTATAAAGATCAAAGTGGGGATTAAGTGAAGGCAAAAACCTCAGGCTAGGAATTTAGTGTGAAACAGAGAACAGTTATTTTAAAGATAAAGCAGTAAAATACACTTAAATATTCAGAAAAGGTAATGACTAACACAGGAACAGAAATTTCTTGAGACAGTTTTGTCATTCGATTAAATTAATGGTTTATCTAAATTTCATCTTCAATTTAGTCTTAACCTTTTGTAAAGGCTTAAGTAAAATGTGGTAATGAGGAAACTATTACCATTTGGTAATGAAGAAATGCCATCACAATTCTGTTAAGAGAAGGTTTAGTTAGCTAGGCTGGGAGGTGTTAAGTACAAGACAACATGACAAAAAGCCAAGCTTCTTCAAAAGCATGATGAAACCTTTTGGCAAACCAATGAAAGCAAAAGCTTCAATTCCAATTGCAAAGACTCATTTGGTAGAGGAACCATTCTGATGTGATTTATTGCAGAGGCTGTTGGTCAGTGCTGTGAGGGGCAGGGAGAATACTCTATGATCTCGCAGGTAATGAAACATTTCGCAAAATTAAAGACATAACCAGAATTCATGTACTAAATATCACATCCCTTACAAGGTGCCCCAAAACCTTACAATACCAATGAAGTACTTTTGAAGTGTTCCAAAGTTGGAAATGAAGAGCCAATTTCTGCACATTAAGACTTTGTAAACAGCAACTTGATAATAACTGTATGAGGAAATCTGCAGATGCTGGAAATTCAAGCAACACACACAAAATGCTGGTGAAACACAGCAGGCCAGGCAGCATCTTTGGGAAGAAGCACAGTCAACGTTTCGGGCCGAGACCCTTCGTCAGGACTAACTGAAAGAAAAGATAGTAAGAGATTTGAAAGTGGGGGGGGGGGAGGGGGAGATCTAAAATGATAGGAGAAGACAGGAGGGGGAGGGATGAAGTAAGAGCTCGAAAGTTGATTGGCAAAAGGATACAGAGCTGGAGAAGGGAGAGTACCATGGGACGGGAGGCCTAGGGAGAAAGAAAGGGGAAAGGTTGCACCAGAGGGAGATGGAGAACAGGCAAGGAGTGATTGTGAGGGGGGCAGAGAGAGAAAAAAAGAGAGGGTGGGGGAGAATGAAAGAATGAATGAAAGAATGAATGAATGAATGAATGAATGAATGAATGAATGAATGAATGAATGAATGAATGAATGAATGAATGAATGAATGAATGAATGAATGAATAAATAAATAAATAAGGAATGTGGTAAGAAGGGGAGCAGACACTGACACTGTTCATACTTGGAGGTGTTATGGATTGAATGTAATACTGTAAATACTAAGAAATTTTGTTTGGTGCATTAAACCCTTGTTGCTGCAAAGATCAGGTCAGAAGCAATGGCATTAATGGAGGAAGGAAGTAGTCCATAAACCAGTCCTCATTAGAGATTGGAGGTGGAAAGGTTCATCAACTTTAATGTGCTATTACAAAGAAAGCATAGCAATGACTCTATTTTCTTAGAAATGTGCTCAGATTATGCATGTCATGCAAAACTTTGACACACTCCTTTAGATGCACAGTGGAGAGCATTCTGACTGGTTGCATCACAGCCTAAAATGGAAATAACAATGCTCAAGAATGAAAAACCCTACAAAAAGTAGTGGATGCAGCTCTGCCCATCACAGAAAAAAAGTCCACCGCACTGCTGAACACATCTACAAAGAATGCTGCCACATGAAAACATAACACCATAAGACCTAGGAGCAGAATTAGGCTATCTGGCCCATCGAGACTGCTCCACCATTCAATCATGGCTGATCCTTTTTTTTACCCCTATATCCTCCTCAACCCCAATTCCTGACCTCCTCGTAACCTTTGATGCCATATCCAATCAAGAATCTATCATTCTCTGCCTTAAATACACCCACCGACCTGGCTGCCACAGCTGCATGTGGCAACAAATTCCACAAAAGTAGCTTCCATCATGGATACAGGAGTCTTAGGTCCAACACCAGCAGGTTCAGGAATAGTTAGAGATCCCTTTTTACCGGGTGTCTCTCGAAACACAGCTGGTTCACCGCTCACAAACAAGCCAATGGACTCAGCAGTGAGAAAACCAACTTTCTTGAACTCCATACGTTTAAGGTATATCTAAGGTTGATATGACTAGGGTTCCAGACCAGGAGAACCAGGATGTTTCGACCACCCACACCCCCAATCTGAGCGAATACTGTGTAAATGCTGTCCACTTGCAATTACCCCTCAGCAAGAAATAACAGATTGTACACCACATACATACAATTATAAAGAAAGTATATTTACAAATTTCAGCTTTATCGAATAGTTAGTAGGAAAAAGAATAGAGAAAAAGTTTAAAAGGGTCTATTATAATTAACCCAGTACATATGTGCACATAAGCTGGAGCTTATCTTGAAGTTGTCTTTAACTCATGCGCTGGACCCATGGTTGACGTGAAAGCACACACCACCTTCTGAATGTCACTCGAAATCCATCTCGAACAAATAGGCTCCCCCATGAGAGTATTTGTTCTTCCTGCTTGAAGTCATTCATCTACACAAAGCACCTTGTACAACAGCGAGAGCATTCGCTTTCATCTTCCCTCTGGTCTTCTCCCAGCTCTTGCCGAAAAGACCTCGACCCACACCAAAAAACCTCACAAAAATCCTCTCCGCCCAACATTCTCGAGAACCTTCTGCCAATTCCATGATCCTCATTGGCTTACACAACCTTCCCAAGTTGATCAACAAAGCTCCTTATTTTCAGCTGAAACCCAAACATGCTAAAGGCAGAACAGACTGTTCTTACAGAACTGTTAAAATGAAATACCTACAGCACAGCAGTAAAAATCTTAAGCAGGGTGTTACACTTATTTGCAGTTTGTATTCTTTAGCACATTGGTTGTTTGTCAGTCTTTGTGTAGATTTTCGTTGATTCTATTGTATTTCTTTGTTCTATTTAATGCCTGCAAGAAAATGAATCTCATGGTTGTATATGGGGACACACAAACTTTGATAATACATTTAACTTGAACTTTAAATAAATTTTTACCTGAGAAGGTACAGTAAGTAGTACAATAACAAAAGAAAGCGAGAAATATAAATGCAAGGATGGAAATTAGAGTTTTTGGTGTGCTGACATAAATATTGTGCTATCTTTTCTGTATTACTACTATGACACATTTGGGCCGCTACTCACACATATTTAATATGTCATCTTATCTATTTGCTGATGATATCTAGGTTACTTGCAGAAAGATTATTTTGATTAATGCAATTCTATAAGTTTGTAAAACAGATTTGGAATGTCAGGTGTCCATTAAAATTAGCTGACTTTTTGGAGTAAGATTTTTGGAATGTGTTATAATTTTCCTTTTTGGTAAATGAAACAATTAAAGGAAAATCAACAACATAGCAAAATGGATTGTAGTTAATTCAAAGGAACCATATAATTATACCATCTCGACTTACACCCGCTGCTATCTGATATACCACATTCCTGTCTCTTGATGGCAAAGACACAATTAGCAAAATTCTGACAGTAGATGCCATTTTGCCTGGAATTAATCTTTAACAATTGAGTTTAACAGCACTTTTTTGGTACTTGCTGAAGCACTGAAGATATGGTAAATTGAGAAATAGAGCTAAGACTCTTAAGCCCCTCCAAAGGAATCACCATTTTTAAGTCAGCAGAATTCAGGCCAACTTTTCCTCAATGGAAATAATATGGGGATACAGAACTAAATAAACTTGGGCAATGTAGTTATATTCTTCTGTTGCATATGGATAAGTGAGAAAAAAAATACACACTTAAGTACCAACCATACATTTTTAAAATAAGATCAAAAAGCAAAAATCCACAGGATATATCAGATGTGTCTCTATATTACAGATTCTGTTTAGAATTAAATAATGTGCCTGAAGCATAAATTGCTGACTGTTTAAAAAAAAGCAAGATTTTGAAGTAGCAATTGAGTTGAACTGAACATTTTTCTCCAATTTCTATACTTTTTGTGCTTGGATGGATGCAATGAGGCGGAATTGGATAGGAAACATAAGAATCATGTTTAAGCAGTCTTTTAAACCATAAACATAGATATTTCACACTACGTTAAACTGCTTGATAGATTTCTCATGCTAAGTGTCCAGCAGGAGATGGAAACTTCATGACACCAATTTTATTTTCATATGATTCAAGTGTTATATAATGGATTTTTAAAGGAGTATTTATAAGAATACCTGAATCTGACACAGCCTAATGTAGCAACACACACAGCTTCTGCAGAATCTATTGTGTTTACAGCTTAACATAGGCTGCCTTCTAATGTATATGGATGCTGGTACAGATTGTGATTCAATTCAGACCAGGACTAGATCAAATATGAATACTGACCGCTGCCACAAAGAGCAAATTATAAAATCCTGCTGCTCAGACTTTACATGATCGTATAAAAAGCACAATCAGAATGGAATGCTCATACTACTACTTATTCCCAACCAAAATATATGCTGGACAAAGATGCATGCAAAATCCTTAATTGCGTAGGCAGCCTATTAATATTTATTCCCGCCATTTGAGATAAATCTACTTCATAATGAAAATCAAAAATCATTTTCTATTAATGAATTTGGCCCACTTATAGCTGTGTAGGATCAACTATACAAAACATTTAGAGACTTTTGTTTATCTGACAAATTTCTAAGGTGTCTGTGACAATTCACCTCTGCTAAGGGCATTGAGATGGGTAACAAAGTATTTTCAATACTGCAAAATTACATTCTCACTAAGAGGTGATTTTATTGCCTCGGTCTTGTTTTATTGTAATTTAGCACAAGAAACCTTTAACACCTTTTCCTCTTGCCACGTTACATAATTCATAACATCCAAGCTCTTTGGAAGCCAGCTTTCAGAGGAAAGCACTGTATTTACAAAGCAAGCAGTTTACCACGATGTGGTAACACTCCAATTGCAAAATCAAATCTTCCTAATATAAAAGAATTAAAGCATTTGGCCAATAACCATTCCACCTTCCAAATATTTTTGTCCCCACTCCCAAGCTTGAATTTTCTTGCAACTGATCAGAACTTTACACATCTAGCTGATGGCAAGAATCTAGAGACTGAGGAAAAACAAGAGACCCAGGTAACCAGATAAAGTGATCATGTAGCTGTGAGAAATTACAAACAAATGATCCAATAGAAATTGGTCTTTGTTTCAAGGGAGCTAGAAAACAATAGGACAAAATTCTACAATTATATGGCGCTCTGACGATGTGTGGATTCAGCTCTGAGTGCCACATTTCAAACATCAGAGTCAGATTTAATATCACTGGTATACAATTTATTAGGTGGTACCTAATAATGTGGCCACTTTTTTTGTTTGTGGTCTTCTGCTGCTGTAGCCCATCAACTTCAAAGTTCAACATATTTGCATTCAGAGATGCTCTTCTGCTCATCACTGTTGTAATGTGTGGTTATTTGAGTTACTGTCGCCTTCTTGTCATCGTGCACCAGTCTAATCATTGTCCTCTGATCACTCATTAACAAGGAGGTTTAGCCCAAAGAGCTGTTGCTCATTGGATAGTTTTTGTTTCTCACACATTCTCTGCAAACTCTGGGACTGTTGTACGTGAAAATTCCAGGAGATCAACAATTTCTGAGATACTCAAATCATTCCGCCTGGCGGCAACCATCATTCCGTGGGCAAAGTCACTTAGATCACAGTTTTCACCCATTCTGATGTTTGGTCTGAAAAAAATCTGAACATCTTGATCATGCATGCATGTTGTTATGCATTGAGATATTACCACGATTGGCTGATTACAAATTTGTATTAATGAGCAGCTGCACAGGTGTACCTAATAAAGTGGCCACTGTGTGGAAATTGTTTTTGCACCAACAGCACAGCACAATACATAAAATTTACTATAAATTACAATAATTAAAGAATTTGAACAGTAGATGGACACAGTGGAGAAATAAGAGTCAAGCAGAAATTAGATTTCTCTCCTATATCGTCAGCTAACACTCCGCACTTCTCTGTTCTAATTCCTTCTCTGTATAACAATGATCAGAATCAAAATCAGGTTTATTATCACTGGCATTATGTTGTGAAATTTGTTAACATAGCAGCAGCAGTTCAATGCAATATAAAATATAGAAGAAAAAATAAAATAAGAATAATAACAATGATCAAGTCACCCATGTTCAAACTTAAAGAGGTCAGCTCTCTCTGTTACCATCTCCAGTGCAATACCAAGAGCAAAAACATCCTCCCCTCTTCTTCCAGAATTTCAAAAGGTGAACACTGCCTGCAAAACACCCTGTTCTACACCTCAACTGCATCCTCCGTCCCTCCTACCACCTACCCTACTGTATTAATCATACAAACTTCCAAGATGGAACATTTGTTCTTCCACCTCCCTTTTCATCTTTATGCTCAACAATTTCTTCAAATTGTTTTAATTGCACTTTCATCATAGAAAATCTTTCTTACTGCTTATAATACACTATTAATTCCAATTGCAGATAGGCCAAGCAGTTTGTTGAACAGCCCACACAATTTGCAAGTGTGCCCCTCAGAACCTTTCCATTTTCTATGGGTTCAAATCATTTAAGGTTATAAACATAGACATCTTTATTCTTCCCAAACATTGGCTCTCAAAAATTTTTTGCATTTTTAATAAGAAATAGGAACAGGAGTGGAGAAGGTTTGTCATTCCCAAGAATGAAAAAAAAACATCTCCAAGTTCAAAGTAAATTTATTATCAAAAGTACCTATATATCACCATATACAATCCTGATATCCATTTTGTTGCAGGCATACTCAATAAATCCAATAACCATAAGAGATTGTGTGCAAAATTCAATAAAGCATGCAAATACAAAACGAAAAGAAATAAAAAGATAGATAAGCAAGCAATAAATATCAAGAACATGAAATGAAAAGTCCTTGAAAGTTAAGTGCATCAGTTGTGGGAACAGTTCAGTGATGGGGTGAGTGCAGTTAACCTCTCTGGTACAAGAGCCTTATGGTTGAGGGGTAATAACTGTTCCAAAACCTGGTGGTATGAGCTCCATCTTCGTCCTAAATATCTACCTTTCCTATTTGCCTGGCATCTTCCTTGCATCCTGCCTGTCAAGATCTTTAAGAAGTTTGTACATTTTTACAAGATCTCTTCTCATTCTTCTAAACTCTAAGAAATACACTTCCAGGCTATTCGATCTTTCCCCATTTGGCAAATCTGTCATTCCTGGAACTAGTCAGATAAATGTTCATTGAACTCTCTGTATGGGAAGACATTTCTCAGTTTGCTCTAGAGTAGGTAGATGGGATTGATACAACATTTATGAACTAATGAAATGATGGAAAGATTCAAAGGGTTAAAAAAATCTCTACCTATTCCAATGCTTCAAGACAACAAATAGCAGGATCATCCTACAGAATGAAAAATTTCATCATACTGGACTATCACCAATATTAGTTCTAGTATCATTGGAAACTTTAATCTCGCAAAGGCTTGGAAAAGCTGGAAAATTCAGGTCTGAACTCAAAGCTCATCAGTGATACTCTATCAAGCATAATAACTCAAGTGATAAGCATAATTAGTTGGGGGATTTAGTTCAAAAGCCAATAAGGTAATGTTGCAGCTCGATAAAACTCTGGTCAGACCTCACTTGCGGCATTGTGTTCAGTTCTGATTCCCTCATTAGAGGAAGGATGTGGAAGCTTCAGAAGGGGCGCAAAGGAGATTTGCCAGGATGCTGCTGGGATTAGAGAGCATGTCTTTTGAAGAAAGGTTGAGCAATCTAGGGCTTTTCTCCTTAGAGCGAAGGAGTACAAGAGGGTATTTGATAGAGGAGTACAAATGATAAGAGGCATAGATTGTGTGGACATCCTCTGACAGCTTGACATCCCGCTTGTGTGGACAGGCACTTGGATGAAAGAAAAATAGAAGGCTATGTGGGAGGGAGGGCTTAGACTGACCTTAGAGTAGGTTAAAAGGACGTTACGACATCATAGGCCAAAGGGTAGTGTTGTAGTGTTCTGCGTTCTAATTCTCCAACCTGAAATATCAATCTTGCTTCTTTTCCGACAAATGTGGACTGACCTGCTGATTACTTACAGCATTTTGTGGTTTTTTTGTGTGTTGTTATTAAGCTCATGTGATCATTTAAACATCCATTATAGTGTACAGGTTGATTTGAATATTATGTATTGACATTACGAACTGAGGCTACAGGTGTCAAGATGTTAACTTGTGACGCCCAATTTAAACACCAATATGACATCACATTTGAAAATTAGGGTTTCCCAGAGTGGGTGGCCATTCAGCTTATCATGTCGACATCATTTAGAAACTGTCTTTAGATTAATTCCTATTCCTAGCAACGCATGATATGGTTCTTCTAGTGTAGTGGTCACCAACCTTTTTAAGTCCAAGATAGTGAAAGGCAAGATCAACTTCAAATCGATTAGTTACAAGCATGCGCACCGGGGCAGGAAGTAAAACCCCACAACCCAGAAGTAGAAATAATGTATGAACACCAGAGGTCACCACTCCTTTTTTTTGCACCATGAACCGGTTTAATATTGACAGTATTCTTGCAGACCAGTCGATGGGGGGTGGGGGGGGTGGTTAAACATGACCGGAATACAGCTATACTCGAAGCAGGTTCCTTCTGTCCAGTCTATTCCGCAATTTAGTTTATGTGGCTCTCAGCCACTGTCCCGCTTGCTCATGTTTTTTCCGCTGGGAAAAAATCTCAGTGGATTTGTCTTTAAGTGCAGGGTGCTTGGACTCAAGGTACTGAAGCAGTTTTGAGGGCTTCATTGCCTCATCAAACAGCCTCTGGGCCTGAGCTCCAGCCTCCCGCCCACCTGCTGCCAGACGCCTTGGCTAGGCGCAGCTGTTCCTGTGCCGGAGCCGCGGCGGTCACAGTCCGGAGAGAGTGACTGAGCGATCGAGAAGTGCGACAGGACACCTGCCCACCCCCCCCCCCCCCTCCGTAGGATCTATTGGCCGACAAGTTTGTTTCAGTAGATCACAGCGAAGTAGCTGCTCTGCTACTTACGAAACCCTGAGCCTGAATTAGGTTGTCTGTGAATATTTTAGCACCAGGTTCCCACGAACATTCGGTGTGCTAAACAGGTTTTGAGGCAGCGTCCATCTGTCCATGCTCCAGGCCAGTAGCATCGGCACTTCCCACCGGCCGGTTACCCAAAGCCAACCAGTGATCCTTGGCGTGCTTGGGTAATGACCTCGTGTGCGTTCAAGTTCAACAGTGACACAGTATCCCCTGTTCAACAGTGACAGGGAATTAGGAAAGGTGCAGCTGACTTGTATCGTTTCCTCGCCTGGTGGTTGGGTACACTAGAATGGAGCTAAAACCCCGCAACCCAGAAACAATCTCTCAACAGTATTTGTGTATTTATTTTTCATTTTTTCTCGGGATCTGCTGCGAAAGTCACAAAGATCGACTCGTCAATCGCAATTGACAGATTGGCGACCACTATTCCAGTGTTTTATTAGGTTCTATCTTTATATATAGGCAGTGAGTGCCAGTTTCCATTAGTCAATGAAGGAAAATTTTCTGTCCTTATCATTTTGTTTCCTTTATGATCCTTTAATCAGTTCTTAAATATAAGCCTCTTCCAAAGATAATAAATCCATGTTCAAGGCCTCTCAATCTGCTATCTCAATTGAATCTTCCCTCACTACACAACGTTTCAGTCCAGACAGCATTCTCCTAAGTCCTTCTACACTCCTCCTCTCTCTCACCTGCCATGATATTCTTCCTTTTATGTGACAACCAAAACCATTTTTGTAAGATCTAGCAGGATCTCCAAGTCATGGTGTCATACAGACTGACTAATAGAACAAGTCTCCTTAGACACTATCTACCAACCCAGCTAACTTCATAACATGAACTTCAACGTCCTTCTGTTCTTCCACACTTTGTAGTACCCTACCACTTATTGTGCATTCCCTTACATTTCTGCCCTCTTCAGAAGGAATCCCTCACTTGAATGTCACTTGCCAGTAACATGTTTTGCTAATAATGTATTTGCTACTGATTTACTGATAGTTTCTTACTACTAAGCTCATTGACAATTTTGGGATCAGCTTTTTACATTGCATTCAGCCTTCAGCAACCTGAATTCCCAAATACCATAGAAACATAGAACACTACAGCACAGGAAACAGGGCATTCAGCCCTTCTAGTCTGTGCCAAAACTTTATTCCATTAGTCCCATTGACCTGCACCCAGTCCATAACCCTCCAGACGTCTCCCATCCATCGATCCAATTTATTCTTAAAACTTAAGAGTGAGCCCACATTTACCACGTCAGATGGCAGCTCATTCCACCACTCTGAGTGAAGAAGCTCCCCCTAATGTTCCCCCTAAACCTTTCCCCTTTCACCCTAAAGCCATGTCCTCTCGTATTTATCTCTCCTAATCTAAGTGGAAAGAGCCTACTTGCATTTACTCTGTCTATACCCTTCATAATTTTGTAAACCTCTATCAAATCCCCCCTCATTCTTCTACGCTCCAAGGAATAAAGTCCTAACCTGTTCAATCTTTCCCCTGTAACTCAACTCCTGAAGACCCGGCAACATCCTAGTAAATCTTCTCTGCACTCTTTCAATCTTACTATAGTTATATCCTTCCTATAGTTAGGTGACCAGAACTGCACACAATACTCCAAAAGTTGGCCTCACCAATGTCTTATACAGCCTCAGCATAACATCCCAACTTCTATACCCAATACTTTGATTTATGAATGCCAGGATGCCAAAAGCCTTCTTTACAACCCTGTCTACCTGTGACACCACTTTCAGGGAATTATGTATCTATACTCCCAGATCCCTTTGTTCCTTTGCACTCCTCAGTGCCCTACCATATACTGTGTATGTCTTACTATGATTTGTCCTTCCAAAATGCAACATTAGTTTGTTTTCTGGCAATGTACAAAATCAGAATATGCAGGCGTTGACTATCCCGGTTAATCTGCTTTATGTAAACGTAGTAAGGAACACCTAGCTAAAAATCAGTGCTTACATCCTACGTGAATAAAGCAGAACCTCCCCTTAACAAATCCATGCTTACTGCTCATGACTAACCTGTGCACTTCTAAATGCTGATTATCACCAACTACATTTGGACAGATATTAAACTTTTAACTATAAATTAACTGTGATACTCTCTAATAGGTGGCACCTGGCCTTGTTGAACCAAAAAGCACGCCACTGAACAAATTGTTATATAGAAGTTGTAATTTTCTTCATTACTAGTAATCTGCTTTGAATAATTATAGTGAAAATCCATTCCTGATTCAGTATTAATTTCCCTTAAATGTCTAGAATGTTTTATTCTTCGTTTATCTTGATTTATTGATAATATTACCAATGTTGATCCAGGGACAATGCACATAAAATTAAAAAGAGGCAGTGATAGAACGGATCAGCCAGAGTGTTTTCCACTGCAGGGGTTATCAAATTAGAAGGCATAGGTTTAAGATCAGAGGTGGTTCAAAGGAGATTTGAAGGTTACATTTTCACACAATGAGTAGTTGATATCTGGAAAGAACTTCCAGAGGAAGTGGTGGAGGTGTTTAGTTAGGTACATGAATGACCAAGGCATAGAGAGATATTCCATTAATGCAAGCAAGTAGGACTCACACAGATGAGCATGATCGCCAGCATAGATGTATGGGCCAAAGGGCTTATTTCTATGCTGTTCAACTCTAATGTTCTGAACCACAATGACTTTTTCCCTCAATTTTAATTACAAAAGATTTTTATAATGGTAAATCTTGTTAGTTTTACTTGCTGCTCAGTTGTTTACTGAACATATCCCAATGGTTTGCTGTCATTTTAGACAATGACATATTTGTCTAGTTGTAGTCTCATTCCATGGAAGCTTGCCTATAGGATCTTATTAGTCATTTCATATTCCCCCACTCCCTTTCAAAAATCATAATATGATTGAGTTCAATGTTCTTATTAAGCTAAATCTCAAGAGATTTTTCCAATTTGCTTCAATGCTGCAGGCAGCCGACGTCTCTTGTGTGCAAAGGAGGGCTAGGAGGGCTCTCTCAGGTCAGTAATTCCTAACACCGAGCATCTAATTATATGCAGTTAGCTCTGATGGGTGGGCCACATTACCTTCACAATTTATAACAGATTACTAAAACAGTTAACCTACTCCAAACCCCCTCACAACACATGTCCAGGGGAACAAAGGCAACACCTCAAGAGTGATCTCAAAGATCTCTTGGGGGGGGGGGGGGCGGAAATGTGACATCTTCATCAATTCTGTGAATCTCTGGCAAAAAGTCACTGAGCACCAAGTTCCTTTCTCTGGAGCATATCGAAGGATGCTTCTTTTCTGCTCAACAAACAGCATAAGTGAAACTCCTTCCATGCTAACTACACACTATCAAACATCTCAAAGTTTAAAACAAACCATTCAGCCGCTCATTGACCAGTAAAATTTTCTTTTATGTTGTATTATTGTATCTTTAACTTGGCTTTGCAAAGTCAAGGATATAATTAAGGAAGAAGAACTTTCATGCAGATAGAAGTCCCAGCACATTTAAGCCCAAAATATTGAGATCTACATGGTAATTGGCAGCATGCTGAACCAGCCTAACATTTTCCTCCACTGTGAATACATCAAATGACAATAAAAATTGTTTCAGAACTTACAAGGTTTCAAATATTTAAATGATGACTGTGAAGACTCTTCTCTGTTTAGGCCACCCTCACCTACATTAAATGCAAGTAACACATTCTTAAAATGATCAGAACTATCTGGTTGGATGACTCTTTCACAGAATTCCTTTGTCTCACCTTAGAGGCCACACTTCTGAACGACTGTCCCAATTGTGTGCGTGTGCGTATCCACATATGTATGCAGGTGTATTTATTTATTGAGATACAGTGCAGAATAGACCCTTCCCGCCCTTGGTGTTGCAGTGCCCAGCAACCCGCAATTTAACCCCAGCCTAATCACAGCATAATTTACTATGACCAATTAACCTACCAACCGTTACACCTTTGGTCTGTGGAAAGAAACTACGCAGTCATGGGGAGAACATACAAACTTCTTACAGATAGCGGCATGAATTGAACCCAGGTGGCTTGGTATTTGAAAGGGTTGAGCTAACCACTACGCTACCGTATTTACCACCTCTTCAGTGAAAAATCAATAAATTGCAGATCCCGAAAATCAGAAATAAAAACAAAACGTTGCAAACACTCCGTTATGCCAGACAGCCTCTGTGGGAAATGGAACAGTGTTAATGTTTCAGGTCAAAAACCCTGAGTCAAAACTAGGAAACACCTTATTATTCATGGACTGTTCGGAGTCTATCTACTGAAAATGTCATTTCACAGTCCTATATTATCCCATTATAAATAAAATGCTCAATTTTCCAGCTATATTGTTACAAAAATGTAGTTCTGTTAATTTCATACCATGAATAAGTGCATAACAATTCACTGAACAGCCATTAAACTTCACTTTCTACCTTTGTTACAGGCTCCGAGTATTTGAATAGTAATCGCAGCTCAAAGGAGTCCAGTAACTACAATTCAAAGAAAGCAACATGTAACCAGAAACCTATAGGGCAATGTTTACTTTGGAATTTTAACTGCAGCTTTGCTTTCTGTAAGTTGACTGTCTGAGCACACAATTTAGGGAAAGAAACATTCATCAATATAGTTGCTGCTATAACACTGATACACTCCAAAGCAAATTTCGACCAAAATCCAATCTAAATGTGAAAGCCACCAAAATAGGAATAACAATTTGAAGCTAAAATTGAAATTATAAAGCATGAAGAAGAGACTATTTAAAGGATTTGGGTAGTTTTCTATTCAATGCAACAGTAAACAAAATTCAAAGGTTGAAGTCCTTTATATTATGGCACTGCACAATATCCTACACAGCAAATAAAGCTTCAACTATATAGTACATTGTTTGTCCAACTCTGAGGGGGGAAACACACTGTAATTTGCTCACTTGCAATGCAGGTGTTGAGAAGTTATTTTCTAATTTGAAATAAAAATATCTAAATACACAGCAGAATCAAAATTTAAGTGTTCTCTTTCTTAAACAGCAGAGGTATTCTAAACACTCTCTGACGATCAACACCTGCACACCACAGGGGTGTGTGCTTCGCCCACTGCTCTACTCTCTGTATACACGTAACTGTGTGGCTAGGCATAGCTCAAATACCATCTATAAATTTGTTGACAGTACAACCATTGTTGGCAGAATCTCAGGTGGTGATGAGAGGCCGTACAGATATGGCAACATATGGAATGGTGCAGCAGCAACAACCTGGCACTCAACGTCAGTAAGATGAAAGAGCTGATTGTGGACTTCAGAAGAGTAAGATGAAGGAACATGCACCAATCCTCATACAGGTATCAGAAGTGGAGAGAGTGAGCAGTTTCAAGTTACTGGGTATCAAGATCTCTGAGAACCTAACCTGGTCCCAACATAGTTATAAAGAAGGCAAAACAGCAGCTATACTTTATTAGGAGTTTAAAGAGATTTGGCATGTCAACTAATACACTCAAAATCTTCTATAGTTGCACCGTGGAGAGGATTCTGACCGACTGCATCACTGTCTGGTGTGGAGGGGGGGGGGGGGGGGAGCTACTGCACGGGACTGAAAGAAGCTGCAGTGGGTTGTAAAAATCTAGTCAGCTCCATCTTGGGTACTAGCCTACAAAGTACCCAGGACATCTTCAGGGAGCAATGTCTCAGAAGGCAGCATCTATTATTAAGGACCTCCAGCACCCAGTGCATGCCCTTTTCTCACTGTTACCATCAGTCAGGAGGTACAGAAGCCTGAAGGTACACACTCAGTGATTCAGGAACAGCTCCTTCCTCTCTGCCATCTGATTCCTAAATGGACATTGAATCTTTTGACACTACCTCACTTTTTAAAAAAAATATACAGTATGTTTTTGCACATTTAAAAAAATCTATTCAATATATGTATACTGTAATTGATTTACTTGTTTATTATTTTTCTCTCTGCTAGATTATGTATTGCATTGAACTGCTGCTGCTAAGTTAACAAATTTCATGTCACATGCTGGAGATAATAAACCTGATTCTGAGTCTAATAACGTCCTCATATAAATTTATATCCCGAGCTCTTACCTCAAACAGATTTTCTAACTGAAGCTACAACTATAACCAAAGGAGGCCATTACATAGAGTATTAAACATTTTTAAAGAATATCAACATAAACTACTTTCTCTGATAGTAAAAATAAAAGAAAATAACTGCTTATTCTCTTGTAAATTGGTTCTGATCAATTTCATATGCATTTACTGCTCTATTAAAAAGACCAAGGTTTAAAACAATTCAATCGACAAAATATGCTAATCCAGTCTATATAATGGCATCAAGATGATTTTTGATCCAGTACAAGAAGGTGCTGATTGCTCCTCACCCTCCCAAACTTTTGAACAAGTTAATTTATTTGATTCATTAAATCAACAGTCTGGCAAATGACTGGCAGTCTCTCAAACTTGAAACTTCTAAACTATATTGTTTACACTGTAAACTGTAAACACTCGTAAATCATTTCCAATTCATATTTTAGATATGAATTTAAACTAATTGCAAAAATAGCCTGCTGATGCAGAGTTCAGTTTGTAAACATAACAAGTAATTGAACTAAATAATAAAAGGAAACAGGCTTAGTTTTTAATCTATACAAGGATTTGACGATCCACTTTAATTGGGTACCAAACTGAATCCACAACTGAGAGTCAATATCTTCTTTTTTTTAAATAAACTTTTTTATTGAGTTTTCAAATAATTACAGAAATAAAAGAAAATATATGAAAAAATATATATATACCCTACCCCCCTCCCCTTAACCCCTCCCCCCTAACATCCCTATAAGAAAGAAAGAAAGAAAGAAAGAAAGAAAGAAAGAAAGAAAGAAAGAAAGAAAGAAAGAAAGAAAGAAAGAAAGAAAGAAAGAAAGAAAGAAAGAAAGAAAGAAAGAAAGAAAGAAAGAAAGAAAGAAAGAAAGAAAGAAAGAAAGAAAGAAAGAAAGAAAGAAAGAAAGAAAGAAAGAAAGAAAGAAAGAAAGAAAGAAAAGAAAAGAAAAGAAAAGAAAAGAAAAGAAAGGGGAAAAAAAAGAAAGAGTGCCTGGATATCGGAAGATCCCCACATGCTCCATGGAGTTCGTAATAACTTTAGTATATATATTTATTTATTTCCCCAAATAACCAATTATTTCATCTTCGGAACACCTATATATTTAATCCAGTCTTTTGTAAATAAGGGCACCAAATTTTCAAAAATGTTTCATATTTATCTCTTAAATTGTAAGTAATTTTTTCAAGTGGAATACAGCCATAAATTTCCTTCTTCCAACGATCTATACTTAAGAATGTATCCGATTTCCAAGTAACTGCAATAGCCTTTTTGGCTACTGCCAATGCAATTTTTATAAATTCTTTCTGATATTTAATCAATTTGGGTTTCGGTTTTATCCCTTCAATATCGCCCAGTAAAAATAATATTGGATTATATGGAAGTTGTGTTCCAATAAAACTCTTAAATTTGTCCAAAAAGGTTGAATTTTAGAACAAGACCAAGTAGAATGTAAAAAAGTACCGATTTCTTGGTTACATCGGAAACACCGATCGGATAAATTTGGGTTTAACTTATTTATTTTTTGTGGTGTAATATATAATTGATGTAAAAAATTATATTGCACTAATCTTAACCGGACATTTATTGTATTTGTCATACTATCAAGACATAGTCTTGACCAATTTGTTTCTTCAATTTTAATATTCAAGTCGCTTTCCCATTTTTGTCTTGACTTATGGACTCCTTGTTTAATTGCCTGTTTTTGAATCAAGTTATACATACAAGAGATAAATTTTTTAATCTTTCCTTTTTGAATTAAAGTTTCTATTTCATTAGATTTCGGCAATAACATTGTTTGACCTAATTTTTCTCTTAAATAAGCTCTTAGTTGGAAGTAACAAAAGAGTATTGTTTGATACTTTATATTTATTCTTTAATTGATCAAATTGTAGCGGTGTGCTACACGCAGCGCTAAAATTACGACACGGAGTCGGTAACTGCAGTCGAAGGAAAAAAACTTCATTTGAAAACTTCAGCCTCACTTTTAAGCCCCTGTCAACCGGCCCCCCATGGCGAAGAGGCTCCAAAGCTCTGTGCTCGCAAACCCCCGTAGGCTATCTAATTGTGAGTCGGTTCGGATACGCTAGGAAATGAGTCGCCACATAACCCCCCCCCCCCCCCAGAACCGGCGATACACCCCCCAATGTCCACAGTCTGGGCCAGAACCTGCTTGGGAGGTCGGCCTCTGCGCCGAGGCGCCGGAAACTCGGCCGGTTGCGCCAGGTCCACATGAGCCGGCTTGAGGCGGTCCACCGTGAAAACCTCCTCCTTCCCCCCAATGTCCAGCACGAACGTGGACCCGTTGTTCCGGAGCACCATAAACGGCCCCTCGTATGGCCGCTGCAGCGGTGGCCGATGCCCGCCCCTTCATACAAACACAAACTTACAGGTCTGTAGGTCTTTGGGTACGCAGGTCGGGTGCCGCCCATGCTGTGAAGTGGGTATGGGGGCCAGGTTACTGAGCTTCTCGCGAAGTCTGCCCAGGACTGCTGCAGGTTCTTCCTCTTGCCCCCTTGGGGCTGGTAGGAACTCCCCGGGGACGACCAGGGGCGCGCCGTATACCAACTCGGCCGACGAGGCGTGCAGGTCGTCCTTGGGCGCTGTGCGGATGCCGAGTAGGACCCAGGGAAGCTCGTCCGCCCAGTTGGCTCCTCGCAGGCGGGCCATGAGGGCCGACTTCAGGTGACGGTGGAAACGCTCCACTAGCCCGTTCGACTGTGGGTGGTAGGCAGTTGTGTGGTGCAGCTGAGTCCCCAAAAGGCTGGCCATAGCTGACCACAGGCTGGAGGTGAACTGGGCGCCTCTGTCGGAGGTAATGTGGGCTGGTACACCAAAGCGAGATATCCAGGTGGCGATCAGGGCTCGGGCGCAAGATTCAGAGGTGGTGTCGGTGAGCGGGACCGCCTCTGGCCATCTTGTGAACCGGTCCACGATAGTCAGGAGGTAACGCGCTCCGCGCGACACTGGCAGGGGGCCCACGATATCCACATGAATGTGGTCGAAACGCCGGTGGGCGGGATGGAACTGCTGCGGTGGGGCTTTGGTGTGCCGCTGCACCTTGGCCGTCTGGCAGTGCATGCACGTTCTGGCCCATTCACCGACCTGTTTGCGGAGTCCGTGCCAAACGAACCTGCTGGAAACCATCCGGACAGTTGTCCGGATGGAGGGATGCGCCAAGTTATGAATGGAGTCGAAAACGCGGCGTCGCCATGCTGTCGGGACGACCGGACGGGGCTGGCCGGTGGCGACGTCACAGAGTAGGGTCCTCTCACCCGGGCCCACGGGGAGGTCCTGGAGCTGAAGACCGGAGACTGCGGTTCTGTAACTAGGAATCTCCTCATCTGCCTGCTGTGCCTCTGCCAGCGCCTCAAAGTCTACCCCTTGGGAAAGGGCATGAACGGTAGGGCGAGAGAGCGCATCCGCCACGACATTGTCCTTACCCGAGACGTGCCGGACATCCATCGTGTATTCAGAGATGTAGGACAGGTGGCGTTGCTGGCGGGATGACCAGGGGTCGGATGCTTTCGTAAACGCAAAGGTAAGCGGTTTGTGGTCCGTGAACGCGGTGAAGGGCCGACCTTCTAGGAAGTACCTGAAATGCCGGATTGCCAGGTAGAGCGCCAACAGTTCCCGGTCGAAAGCACTGTACTTGAGCTCGGGTGGCCGCAGGTGTTTGCTGAAAAACGCCAGGGGTTGCCAGCGACCTGCGATGAGTTGCTCCAGCACCCCACCGACTGCCGTGTTTGATGCGTCCACTGTGAGGGCGGTAGGGGCGTCCATTCTGGGATGTACTAGCAATGCGGCATTCGCCAAAGCTTCCTTCGTTTGAACGAAAGCGGCGGCGGACTCCTCGTCCCAGGTAATGTCCTTGCTCGGACCCTACATCAGGGCGAACAGGGGGCGCATGATCCGGGCAGCTGAAGAGAGGAAACGGCGGTAGAAATTGACCATACCTACGAATTCCTGAAGGCCTTTGATCGTGGTGGGTCGGGGGAAGTGGCAGACCGCATCTACCTTAGCGGGCAGAGGGGTTGCCCCGACTTTAGTAATTCTGTGGCCCAGGAAGTCAATGGTATCGAGTCCGAACTGGCATTTGGCAGGGTTGATTGTAAGACCGTACTCACTCAGTCGGGCGCAGAGTTGACGGAGGTGGGACAGATGCTCCTGACGACTGCCGCTGGCTATGAGGATGTCATCCAAATAGATGAACGCGAAGTCCAGGTCCCGGCCCACCGCGTCCATTAACCGCTGGAACATCTGTGCGGCATTCTTCAGGCCGAACGGCATGCGGAGGAACTCGAAAAGGCCGAATGGGGTGATGAGAGCCGTTTTGGGGACGTCGTCAGGATGCATCGGGATTTGATGGTATCCCCGGACGAGATCTACCTTGGAGAAGATCCGTGCGCCGTGCAGGTTTGCCGCAAAGTCCTGAATGTGCGGCACAGGGTTGCGGTCCGGTGTGGTAGCCTCGTTCAGCCTGCGGTAGTCGCCGCACGGTCTCCAGCCCCCCCGTCGCTTTGGGCACCATGTGCAGGGGGGAGGCCCATGGGCTGTCGGACCGCCGGATGATCCCCAATTCCTCCATCCTCTGGAACTCCTCCTTCGCCAGTCAGAGCTTGTCCGGGGGAAGCCGCCGAGCACGGGCATGGAGGGGTGGTCCCTGGGTCGGGATGTGGTGCTGTACGCCGTGCCTGGGCATGGCCGCTGTGAACTGCGGTGCCAGAACCGATGGGAACTCCGCCAGGACCCTGGTGAAGTCGTTGTCGGACAGCGTGATGGAGCCGAGGTGAGGGGCCGGCAACTGGGCTGCACCCAGGGAGAACGTCTGAAAGGTCTTGGCGTGTACCAGTCTCTTCCTGGGCAGGTCGACCAGCAGGCTGTGAGCCCGCAAAAAATCCGCACCCAGAAGCGGTTGGGCTACGGCGGCCAGTGTGAAGTCCCACGTGAACCGGCTGGAGCCAAACTGTAGCTGCACCTGACGGGTGCCATAGGTCCTTACGGTGCTGCCATTCACGGCCCTCAGGGGGGGACCCGGTGCCCTGCTGCGGGTGTCGTAACTCGTCGGAGGTAAAACGCTGATCTCAGCCCCAGTATCGACCAAAAACCGGCGTCCCGACCTTCTATCCCACACATACAGGAGGCTATCCCGATGGCCAGCCGCCGTAGCCATCAGCGGCGGCTGGCCCTGGCGTTTCCCGGGAACTTGCAGGGCGGGCGACAACGGCGGGCTTCTGCACCCCATCGCTGGTGGTAGAAGCACCAGTGTTCATTGGGCCGGGGGTTGGCGGGCTCTGCGGCCGGGCCTGGACTGGTTTGCTGCTGGGAGTGTGGCTGGGAGATCCGTGCGATGGACGCCCCGCTCACCTTTTTGGCGTTCCACAGCAAGTCCGCCCGGGCTGCCACCTTCCGGGGGTCACTGAAATCCGCGTCGGACAGCAGCAGGCGTATGTCCTCAGGCAGCTGCTCCAGGAATGCCTGCTCAAACATGAGGTCGGTGTGCCCGTCGGCCAGAGACAACATCTCATTCATTAAAGCCGATGGAGGTCTGTTGCCCAAGCCATCCAGGTGCAGTAAACGGGCAGCCCGCTCGCGCCATGAGAGTCCGAAAGTCCTGAGGAGCAGGGCTTTGAATTCCGTGTACTTGCTGTCTACCGGGGGCGACTGTATGAACTCCACGACCTGGGCCGCTGTGTCCTGGTGGAGAGAGCTCACCACATAGTAGTAGAGGGTGTCTTCTGAGGTGATCTGGCGAACGTGGAATTGGGCTTCGGCTTGCTGGAACCATAGGTCCGGGCGCTGTGTCCAGAAACCTGGCAGTTTCAACGAAACCGCATGAACAGAGGCGGCGTCGGTCATTTCTGGTCCAAAAATCGTTTGGACCGTCGGGGTCACCAATTGTAGCGGTGTGCTACACGCAGCGCTAAAATTACGACACGGAGTCGGTAACTGCAGTCGAAGGAAAAAAACTTTATTCGAAAACTTCAGCCTCACTTTTAAGCCTCTGTCAACCGGCCCCCCATGGCGAAGAGGCTCCAAAGCTCTGTGCTCGCAAACCCCCGTAGGCTATCTAATTGTGAGTCGGTTCGGATACGCTAGGAAATGAGTCGCCACAAAATGATATTAATACCTCCTTCAAAACAATCTCCTATATATCTAATCCCTTTTTGAAACCAATTATATATGTTGATTATCCACTGTAAAAGGAATAAGTCTATTTTGAATTAAAGATCTCTTTGCTCATAAAGATTTCTTTGTCTCATCATCAACATTTATCTTATTCTATAAGTCAATCAAATGTTTCAATATAGGAGATTCTTTCTTTTCCCGTATCCATTTAGATTCCCATTTATATATAAAATCTTCTGGTGTATTTTCTCCTATTTTATCTAGTTCTATTCTAATCCATACCCGTCTATCTTTCTCAAAAAAAGATGCAATAAGTCTAAGTTGGTTTGCTTTATAATAATTCTTAAAATTTGGAAGTTGTAACCCTCCTAGATCAAATTTCCATGTCGATTTTTCCAACGATATACTTGACATCTTACCTTTCCAAAGAAACTTCCTCACATATTTGTTTAACTCTTGAAAAAACTTCTGAGGTAGTTGTATTGGTAGTGATTGAAATAAGTATTATAGTCTAGGGAATATATTCATTTTTATGCTATTTCCTCTACCTACTAATGTTATTGGTAATACCATCCGAGAGTCAATACCTTCAAG
Source organism: Hypanus sabinus (assembly GCF_030144855.1). NCBI lineage: Eukaryota > Metazoa > Chordata > Chondrichthyes > Myliobatiformes > Dasyatidae > Hypanus > Hypanus sabinus. Next base: position 63,039,620 of record NC_082717.1, on the reverse strand, counting down.
AGAGGAACCAAACAAAATGCAAGTTCCAGACAGAGAGAGATAGGAAAATAAATTAAATTTTCGATTCAATGCAATCAACAACTAATTCCCTTGTTGGAAAAATGAGCTAATTAGCAATCATAAACAATTAAGTGTCCAACATGCTGTCACTTTGCAACTCCAGTCACATATTCTAAGCATTTTCAGTCCCAGTGTTGCATGGTGAGAAAACAAATGAGAAAACTATCATTTTTGTCAAATAGAAGTTCAAGTGTCAAAAAAATCTAGATCCAGCTAACAAACGTTCCTCCTTTGAGTTTAAGACATACAGCACAGATGCAGGTCCTATGGCCTGCCTTGTCCATGCTGACCATCTATACTAACTATATTTACCAGATTTTGGTCCCTGCTTTGGTGATTCAAGGGCCTGTTTAGATACTTCCTGAATGCTGATACTCAGGTAATACATTCCCAGGTGTTTAATATATATCATTTCAGTCATTTAAAAGAAATTAGCGTGTGAACAGCTGGGTTAGCATGAAGTTAATGTGGAAAGCACACTGCAGCTAAATAACCAATTAATGACGAGAAAGCTTGGCAGTATCATCTGAAGTGCACTTCAAGTCCAAACCTCCACAAGTAGGAAGCAAAAAGATTGATCATTATCAATACAATTTCTATCTGACCCAGCATTGTTGGGTAGTTTATATTTATATTTTTGGTGTTTTAAGTAAGAAGGATTATTTACCTATTTCTTTCTGAACGTTCAAGTGAAGTAGGAGTGGTGACCTGATTTACTCACTGGCCAAACCATGCTATTAAGTTTTGAGATTCATAAGCAATAATTCTGACAATCAATTACCAAGTGTGAAAGTGGTACTCTATTCATTAACATTTGTACCTAATGACAGGAAATTCAGAAAACTACTGAATTATTTGCAATAAATATTTCAAGAAAACTCATCAGGAGAGAAGGTAATTCATAAGATTTCTTCAGCTGTAATCTGCTATTCTTAAATGTGGCTTGAAGATTTGAAAACAGTAAAATGAAATCCTCTAGACATGTAGAATTAGAATATCGAGCTATAGGTAAAAAATGGTTTTCGAACAATCAATAAGACCTCTAAGTTAAATATTCTGCAGTTACACAACTAAAGAAACCGGGCTTCAGAAGTACCTGGCAAAGAAATAAAGAACACAAAAGGATAGAGTGAAGTAAAAAGTTCAAAGTAAACTTATTATCAAGATACATTTATGTCACCATATACAATCCTGAGATTCATTTTCTTGTGGTTGGGGAATGGAGTTGAAGAGGAAAAAAATGATCAGCCATGATTGGCACAGCAGGCTTGATGGGCCAAATGGCCTAATTCTGCTCTTTTGTCTTATGGTCTAAGAATACAATAGTATCCATGGAAAACTGCAACACAGTTGAAACAAACAATATGCAAAAGACAACAAACTCTGCATATACAAAAAAAGAGACAAACCAAAATAATAATAATAATAATAAATAAATGATATTAAGAACATGAGTTGTAGGGTCTTTGAAAGCAAGTCCATAGGTTGTAGAACCAGTTCAGTGCTGGGGTGGATTGAGTTATCTACACTGATTCAGAAACAAATACACAAGAGATTCTGCAGATGCTGGAAATCCAAAAACACACATAAAATGCTGGAGAAACTCGGGTCAGTCAGTATCTATGGAGAGGATAAAAGTTGACATTTTTGGCCAAGGGCTTCAATCAGGACTGGAAAGAAAGGGGTGGGGGAAGATAACAGATTAAGAGGTGGGGGGGGGGGGAGGAGGAAGGAGTACAAGCTGGCAGGTGATAGATGAGGCCTGGTGACTGGGAAGGTAGGTAGGTGGAGGATTGTGAAGTGAGAGGCTGGGAGATGAGAGATGAAGATCTCGCAGAAGAAGAAATCTGATAGAGTGAAGAAATCTGATAGAGAGGAGTGGGTCATGAGGAAAAAGGAAGGGCACCAGAGTAAGCTGCTAGGCAGGTGAGAAGGGGCAAGAGGTAAGCCAGAATGGGGAATAGAAAAAGAGAGAAGGAAGGGGGAGAAATTACTGGAAGTTAGAGAAATTGATGAAACAAACATTTAAAAAGTTAATGGAGGAAATCCTACTGTGATTTTCCAGCCTTTCTGTGTCTGCACTGATGGCATTCTTTCAACTAATTGTGTGGGCATTAATTACAGCTTCAAAGTGCCTGACTTTGCTACCAGTATAACATCTGCTACTTCAGGTAATAAAAATCTAATTCCTCTGTATGGAAAGCAAAATAATCGATTATTGTTGAAATGGGATGCCATGAAGATTTAAATAGAATTACATAAGAGGCCTAAGTGATGGTTAAGTTGGCACTTTTTTCTAGTATGCTGGGTATCCTACCTTAAAAAGTGGAGAGCTATGCCAATGCAAGTTAGTAAAATTGCCTGCTATACAGGACAACATTCCTGAAACTGCAACAGCTCATCACCAAATACAGACAGAAAATATACTTTAAACAAAACACGATGATATTCTTAAGAGATTAGTAGCAGTACCCTCTCCAGCTTAAGGCCACTTCCCAAATGGCGGAAATTGTTGGTGGGAAAGCATTGCCTACAGGAGGAGCAAGATGAGACAAGGATCATAACAATTAAGGAGAAGAACCTGGTAATGTGGGCATAGTGCTTTCTTGTGCAGGAGAGAACCTGATCAACTGGGTAAGATGGCATTTGCTCTGCAGGTATGGCTGATATTGAAATCTTGTCCTGCCACCAAAAAACAGGTTTCAATTTATATGGAGAATGAAAATAGTTTGAGAATGCTGTACCCAAATTTCCAGGGAAAGATGGAAAAGCATGCCAATTGCGATTATCATCCTGGAGACTTTTTTTGTATGTAGCTGCAGAACTCCACATGGACTGTAGCAACACAAACACTAGGTATCACAGGATGTTCTTTACTGTTGGTGTCTGCAACAGAGTTACTATTTGTTCAACTGCGCAATTACATAAACTACATTCAGAATTTAAAAATAATTAAATGTAATGAGAAATTATAATGCATATTTCATAATTTTGAAAACATTACACTCAATAAAAGACTGATAAATTTCTTGCTTGGAAACTTTTAAAACAACCTTGGATTAGTGTTTAGCTCCGGGCTAGATAACTAGATGTTCTTAAACCAAGTGTCGCTTCGATATGTTAATAGCCACAGAAGTGAATAAACTTCACCAGTTTCTGACAGGTCCACTAGATGGTGCAGCTCTTATAAAAAGGAGAAATAAGGAAAGCACTTCCACATCCAACTTGGTTTCACCACAACAGCAATAAAGATATTGCGTTAGGGGAAAATAAATGGTCAAATTTATAAGCATTTCTGTGATGGCAGAGCAAGAATTATTTCTTTCCCATTTCACTTTTGTCTAGGCACTTAAATGATGAATTGAACAACTTGTCATTGACAATTATAAATCAAATATAACTTATGAATCATAAACACAAGATATTCTGTAAATGCTGGAAATCCAGAACAACGCACTCCAAATGCTGGAAGAACTCAGCAGGTCAGGAAGTATCAATGGAAATGAATAACAGAGTTGATGTTTCAGGCCAAGAACCTTCTTCCGGAAACTTTTGAATCAATTATGTATACTGGTCCAACAAAATCTAATCAGCAGTAGTTCTATTTTGAAAAACGTCCATTTACAAAATCGTTAAGCATAAAAAACAAGGTGCATTTCTAAGTGAACCTAGATTCTTCAAGAAGAATAAACTATCCTGAGAGAAGAAATTGTTTGGTGGGGGGAAACAGATGGTAACCAGTAGCTTGGTTAAGGAGGTAAGTTTTAAGAGGAATTCGGAGAAAAATGGAGAAGTTTGGTGAGGCATCTGCAGAATTCAAGATCCAAGTAGCTGAAGGCAAGGTAAAGGAACCATGGGACTACATTTTGCCCGAGTTCTTAGTGTGTAGCTTTGTGAAATTTAATAAATATAACTTTTAAAACTAACTAGAATCACTGTCCTTATCATAAGTGGCCTGAATACTTTTATACAAATAGAATAACTTTTAATAACATTTTAGCAATCTGAGTTTTTAAAATATCAAAACTGATTTTTTTCCTACACTTGAAGATTTTAAAAGGAAAGCCAGGGGACATAAGACCCATCAGTGATCTTGCAACACTTTTTTGCCATCTAATCCATTTCTGATCAAAAGTAAAACTTTAATCCAACAACCAGCAGTCTATGCTGCCACAACTGAGGCACTTTCTGTATCAGCATGTTAACAATCCAACCTATGTTTTTCACTTAACTTCATATGTTTGTCTGCCAAAGTAATTATTACTTACATGGAATTAAAAATTGAAAACTTCAAATCCCAAAATAAATCAATTATTCACAAGAGACATAATTGTCCCTAATAAAATGGGTGCCCTCTTCTCACTACTACCATTAGGTAGGTAGCACAGAGGTCTCAGGTCCCACAACACCCGGTTCAGAAAGTTATTACCCTCCAACCATTAGGTAGGCTCCTGAACCAGCTTATTTTGCCAGCTTTTGCAATTGGTTGTCCATCAAGACTTTCTCAGTTTTGTATAATTTTTTGTAAAATTCTATTGTATTTCTTTTTTCCTGCAAATGTCTGCAAGAAAATGAATCTCAATGTAGTATACGGTAACATAAACAAACCAGATTCAGTCTGCCATCAAGAACATACATACAGAAAAGAGCTGGAAAAAGGCAAGCAAAATCATAAAGGATCCTCTCCACCCTGCTTAATGGGACATTTGCACTACTCCCATCAGGGAATAGGCTGCAAATGATCCAAGCCAGGACCATTAGACTCAAAAAGAGTTACTTTCACCAAACTGTCAGATTAATCAACACCTCCACCCATTAACCTATCTCACCATTCCATCACCACACACACAACTAGTCATTTTATGTACGTATGGTCTATGTATGTGACAGTTACTTGCATATTGTGTTTTATAGAATTGCTTTTATATTTGTATTTTTTATTGTATTCTTTAGTTTGTGTTTATTATGCTGTTTCAGATCTAGAGCAACAATCATTCCGTTCTCCTTTACACTCCTGTATTGAAGAATGACAATAAACAACCTTGAATATCTGATATTAAAAAAGATTACATTGACTTTTGAGCTTGACTTAAGTAAGCATCAGGTTTATCATTAAGCTTCAAACACGAGGAAATCTGCAGATGCTGGAAATTCAAGCAACACACACAAAATGCTGGAGGGAACACAGCAGGCCAGGCAGCATCTATAGGAAGAAGTACAGTCGACGTTTCAGGCCGAGACCCTTCGTCAGGACTAACTGAAAGAAAAGATAGTAAGAGATTTGAAAGTGGGAGGGGGAGGGATAAAGCTAAGAGCTGGAAAGTTGATTGCCAAACGGGATACACAAAGCTGGTGAAGGGAAAGGATCATGGGAAGGGAGGCCTACGGAGAAAGAAAGTGGGAGGGGAGCACCAGAGGGAGATGAAGAACAGGCAAGGAATGATTGTGAGAGAGACAGAGAGAGAAAAAAGGAGGGGGAGAATAAATAAATAAGGGATGGGGTCAGAAGGGGAGAAGGGGCATCAACGGAAGTTAGAGAAATCAATGTTCATGCCATCAGGTTGGAGGCTACACAGATGGAATATCAGGTGTTGTTCCTCCAACCTGAGTGTGGCTTCATCTTGACAGTAGAGGAGGCCATGGAGAGACATATCAGAATGGGAATGGGACGTGGAATTAAAATGTGTGGCCACTGGGAGATCCTGCTTTCTCTGGCAGACAAAGCACAGGTGTTCAGCGAAACAGTCTCCCAGTCTGCGTTAGGTCTCACCAATATATAAAAGGCCACACCTGGAGCGCCGGACGCAGTATACCACACCAGCTGACTCACAGGTGAAATGTCGCCTCACCTGGAAGGACTGTCTGGGGCCCTGAATGGTGGTAAGGGAGGAAGTGTAAGGGCAGGTGGAGCACTTGTTCCAGGAGGGAGATAGGAGGAAAGGGATGGGGGGAACAAATGGACAAGGGAGTCACATAGGCAGTGATCCCTGCAGAAAGCAGAAGGGGGGGGGAGAAGGGAAGGATCCCGTTGGATGTGGCGGAAGTTATGGAGTATTATATGTTGGACCCAGAGACTGGTAAAGTGGTAGGTGAGGACAAGGGGAACCCTATCCCGAGTGTGGTGGCGGGAGGATGGGGTGAGAGCAGATGTGCGTGAAATGGGACAGATGCATTTGGGAGCAGAGTTGATGGTGGAAGAAGGGAAGCTCCTTTATTTAAAAAAGGAAGACATCTCCTTTGTCCTGGAATGAAAAGCCTCATCCTGAGAGCAGATACGGCGGAGATGAAGGAATTGTAAGAAGGGGATGGCATTTTTGCAAGAGATAAGGTGGGAAGAGGAATAGTCCAGGTAGCTGTGAGAGTCTGTAGGCTTATAGTAGATATTAGTAGATAAGCCGTCTCCAGAGATGGAGACAGAAAGATCAAGAAAGGGGAGGGAGGTGTCAGAAATGGACCAGGTAAACTTGAGGGCAGGGTGAAAGTTGGAGGCAAAGTTAATGAGGTTAACAAGCTCAGCATCATTAAGCTTTACCAGTTTGGAACTCCCATTTTTAATATTGGCACATTCTCTTAGATCACACAAACGGGTGCCTTGGCTACCCTGGTCATGCTATACTAATTCCCATTTGCCAGCACTTGCTTTGTAGCCTGGTATACCTTAGCAAATCAAGTGCTTCTCCAGACACTTTTGGAATGTTGTGAGTGTACCTGCCTTCATTGCCCCCCCAAGCAGCTTACTCCAGATTCACCACCCTTTGGGTGAAAAAAAAATCTTTCTCACACCTTCTCCAGGCACCTACTAAGGAGCTGGTGGTGGACCTGAGGAGGGCTCAGGCACCGGTGACCCCTGTTTCCATCCAAGGAGTCAGTGTGGACATGGTGGAGGATTACAAATACCTGGGGATACGAATGGCCAATAAACTGGACTGGTCAAAGAACACTGAGGCTGTCTACAAGAAGGGGCAGAGCCGTCTCTATTTCCTGAGGAAACTGAGGTCCTTTAACATCTGCCGGACGAGGCTGAGGATCTTCTAAGAGGCTGTGGTGGCCAGTGCTATCATGTTTGCTGTTGTGTGCTGGGGCAGCAGGCTGAGGGTAGCAGACACCAACAGAATCAACAAACTCATTCGTAAGGCCAGTGATGTTATGAGGGTGGAACTGGACTCTCTGACGGTGGTGTCTGAAAAGAGGATGCTGTCCAAGTTGCATGCCATCTTGGACAATGACTCTCATCCACTCCATAATGTACTGGTTAGGCACAGGAGTACATTCAGCCAGAAACTCATTCCACCGAGATGTAACACTGAGCGGCATAGGAAGTCATTCCTACCTGTAGCCAACAAACTTTACAACTCCTCCCTCGGAGTGTCAGACACCCTGAGCCAATAGGCTGGTCCTGGACTTATTTCCACTTGGCATGATTAACTTATTATTATTTAATTATTTATGGTTTTATATTGCTATATTTCTTCACTATTCTTGGTTGGTGTGGCTGTAACAAAACCCAATTTCCCTCGGGATCAATAAAGTATGTCTGTCTGTCTACCCCTGATCGAAACCTTTAGAAGCTCAACTATGAGCTAAAGTTTCTCACACTCTACTCTTATCAAGCAAACACAAGGAAATCTGCAGATGCTAGAAATTCAAACAACACACACAAAATGCTGGTGGAACACAGCAGGCCAGGCAGCATCTATAAGGAGAAACACTGTCGACGTTTTGGGCCGAGACCCTTTGTCAGGGTAATAAACTCACCCTGAAAAGTCTCTCTTTATAAGTTAAACAGTTTTTTCAGAAGCAACATCCTGGTGAAATTTTTCTACACTCACTAGTGAAATCACACCCTACCTACAGAACAGGAACCAGACTGCACGCAGTACTCCAGCTGTTATCAACTTGTACAAAGACACTTCTGCTCTTTTATTCTATACCTCGGCTGCATAAGGGAAGTATCTTGTATACTTTCCTCACAGCCATATTTATTGTGATGATATTGTTGAATATCCTCCTCAATACTCCCCTTCTATGGGAGTACCCTACTCTCATTAGTACTCCTAAACTGCAACATCCTGCTCTTAACAGGTTGAGGTTCTATTGGCTCAACCTATCTTATTTCATTGTAATGAATGGGAAGTACAACTCGAAGTCACAGGGTTGGTTCACGTTCTAGTCCATGCAGTTTTGGCATTTGCACTTGCTACATCATTATTTTTCCATTTAAAGTGTAAGGCCTTGTGCTGTGGCCACCTGTGACATTCCAGGGCCTTGTATGTGCTGACAAGGGCTAAGAGAACAGGTCTCAAAGCTCTGCCTTCCAAATGCTCTGATGACCTTTAAAAGCTCGCTCTTGTCCAGCGGTTCCCCACTTCGAGTCCACAGACACCTTGCTTAATAGTATTGGTCCATGGTATAAAAAAGGGTTGGGAACCCTTGCTCTTGTCAAATGCTTTTGAAATGTTGCTTTAATATTTTTAATAATCAGAGGTGTACACCAATAGTTCAAATAGATCAACAGAACAACTCAAACTGCTGAAACGTTAAAAAAAATCTACCGATAAAAAAACAAAACCTTGGAACTTAAGCAGTTACTTCTGCATCTTGTGTGGGTTGTTCTGTGTAGAATCTCGTGTTGACTTAAAAATAGTGTTAGAAATTAATGTAAAGTAAGGATGAAGTAAAATTAAAACAAACCATTTGCCTACAATTATCTTTTGAATGTATATCAACAACATCATTTACTGAATATGATCATTCCACATAAGCTATAAGCTGGCATAAGGCTGAGAGGTAGAAGCATTGTTTACAACAATAATGCCAAGGCCAGAGTCAATAGTGAATCCAGAAGTGGAGCAAGCACTCTGATGCAGAGTTAAGCAAGGTACGGAAATCAGAGAGAAGCTAAGCTGCAAAGATGACTGCCAGCAAAAGACAAAGGGTCAATTTTTAACATTCCTTACATTCCTTACATGAAATTAAGTAGGAAAGTTAATAAATACCAGACCACCAAACAATTGAAGATTTTTTTTCTCTGAATAGTTTGAAAGACAAACAGATAAACATAACGACTCTGTATCTCCCAGTGCGTGTCTGTGTTAGTAATATCATGACAACATATATGGCATGTGAACACGGGGTGACCTTGATCAATAATGTAAAATAAAATAGAACATAAAACAAGGTTCAATGAACTATCCCTCATTTCAATGTTTACATCTTTAATGTTTAAGCTTGGGTGCTCCTACTTACTGAATTATTCATCAATAAACGATCAACACGTTCCCATAAACTCTAATTTCTTTCCCAATACACCTAGGCATTTTGACATTCATTTTCTCTCACCTTTTAAGCTTAAAAATATAATCAAAAGCTGCTTGAGAAACAGTCATTTGTAAATCAAAACTAATTAAGAAACTTCCTGAAATATTATCAATATGAGCATGTTGGAGTAAATTACAGTTTATATTTCAAGACCAAATTATTTTTCAAAACATGAAAAAGAGCTATATACAAATACCTGCTGCTACTCATACATCAGACACTGTGAGGAGGCATTTTTTTACTCCAAGATGATTTAACTATAATCTTCTCTTGTTTAAAGTATTCATTGATATAAAGCAAAGAAATGTGACAATAAGATGGAGTTTTGTTAAATTTCTGTAATCTGTTTTACTTTGGTACAGTGCTCTCTTGACTTGATAGCAATCACAGGTTTTCAGCACCAAGGCAATACGGTTAAGAGCATTTGGATTCAGAGAAAATGAGGGAAGAGTAAATCTGTTGACAAAGTGGCACTGATGGGAGAGACAATAAAACCACAAGGCACAGGAAGAGAATTCAGACACTTGGCCTATCAAGTCTGCTTCACCATTCCATCATGGCTGATTAATTATCCCTCTCAACCCCTTTCTCCTGCCTTCTCTCCCAAACCTTTGACGCTGACTAACCAAGAAACTGTCAACCCTGCTTTAAATATACTCAATGACTTAGGCTCTAAAAACTATCCTTGGCAATGGATTCCACAGATTCACCACCTTCTGGCTAAAGAAATTCCCTTTCATCTTTGTTCTAAATGGATGTCCATCTATTTTGATGGTGTGTCCCCTGGTCTGAGAATTACCCACTATAAACATCCTCTCCACAACCACTCTGTTTAAGCCTTTCAATATTCGATAGGTTTCAATGAGATCCTCTCATTCTTCCAAAATCCAGTGAGTACACCCCCAAGCCATCAAATGCTGACTCTTTCATTCCTAGAATTTCTTGTGAACCTCCCCTGGACCCCCTCTAATCCCAGCACATCTTTTCTTAGATAAACAGCCCAAAACTGCTCACAATACTCCAAGTGCAGTCTAACCAAAGCCTTTAAACCCTCTTTAAAAGGCATCACATCTTTCTTCTTTATTCTAGTCCTCTCAAAATGATTGCTAACATTGTATTTGCCTTTCCTGCTACTGACTCAACCTGCAATTTAACCTTTAGGGAATCTTGCACAAGGACTCCCAAGTCCCCTTGCGCACCTGATTTTTGAATTTTCTCACTGTTTAGAAAACAGTCTATTCCTTTTATTTCTTCTAGCAAAGTATTTGACCATATGCTTTACTGAACTATATTCCATCTGCCACTTCTTTGCCCATTCTCTTAATCTGTCCAAGTCCTTCTACAGAGCATACTCCACTTCTTCAACACGACCTGCAATTCTACCTATCTTTGTAGCCTCTGCAAACTTAACCAGAAAGCCATCTATTCCATCACCCAAATCATTGACATATAACTTGCAAGGAAACAGTCTCAATACTGACCCCTACAGAATACCACTTGTCACCGTCAACCAGAATAGACTCTGTTTAGTCCAAGTGTTTACTTCTTGCTGATCACCCAATCTTTGATCCATGTATTTTCCTGTAATACCATGGGGCACCTTATCAAAGGCCTTCCAAAATCCAAATAGCATCCACTAACTCTCCTTTGTCCATCCTGCTTGTTATTTCCTTAAAGAATTCTAACTGATTTGTCAGCCAAAATTTCCCCTTAAGGAAACCATGCTGACTTTGACTCACTTTATTATGCGCCTCCAAGTACCTCAAAACCTCAATCTTAATAATGCACACTACCATCTTCCGAACCATTGAAATCAGGCTCACTATCCTGCCTTGACTTCCCTTGTCACCCATGGTTGGCTCATTCTCTCTTTAGAATACATCTTCATTTTTAGGATAAATCTATCCTGCACCTTCTGAAATGCCCCCAGAATCTCCAGCCATTGCTGCTATTCTGTCATCCCTGCTAGCGTCAATTTCAAATCAAGTCCAGTCATCTCACCTCTCATGTCTCTGTCATTATTTTTAATTCACTGCAATACTGATACATCTTCTCCCAGTCAAACTGCAGGACAAATTCCTGAATACAACACCCAATGCAGAATTGCCTTTCCCCTCGTGGGCTCAACCAAAAGCTGCTCTGAAAAAAGCCATTTTGTAGCCATTCTACAAATTTCTTCTTTTGGGATCCAGCGGCAACCTGATTTTCCCAAACTACCTCAATATTGAAATCCCCATGACTATCATAATATTGCCCTTATTACATGCCTTTTCAATTTCCTGTTGAAATTTATATTACACATGCTGTCTACTGTTCAGGGGCCTATATATAACTCACATCAAGGTCTTTTTACCCTTGCAGTTTCCCATAAGGATTCTCTACCCACGAGGATTCTGAATCTTGAGATCCTATGTCACATCTTTTAAGGGTTTGATTTCATTGTGTATGGAACTGGAGGAGATAGCACAGGTACTTGAATACTTTGCTTCAGTATTCACTACCGAAAAGGATCTTGGCGACTAGGGATGATTTCAGCGGATAAAAAACCTCGAGCATGTAGATATTAAGAAAGAGGATTTGCTGGAGCTTTTGGAAAGCATCGAGTTGGATAAGTCTCCACCAGGACCAGAAAAGATGTACCCCAGGCTACTGCGGGAAGCAAGGGAGGAGATTGCTGAGCCTCTGGCAATGATCTTTGCATCATCAATAGGGACAGGAGAGGTTCTGGAGGATTGGAGGGTTGCAGATGTTGTTCCCTTATTCAAGAAAGGGAGTAGAGATAGCCCAGGAAATTATAGACCAGTGAGTCTTACTTCAGTGGTTGGTAAGTTGATGGAAAAGATCCTCAGAGGCAGGATTTATGAACATTTGGAGAGGCATAATATGATTAGTAGTCAGTACGGCTGTGTCAAAGGCAGGTCGTGCCTTATGAGCCTGATTGAATTTTTTGAGGATGTGACTAAATACATTGATGAAGGTAGAGCAGCAGATGTAGTGTATATGGGTTTCAGCAAGGCATTTGATAAGGTACCCCATGCAAGGCTTATTGAGAAAGTAAGGAGGCATGGGCTCCAAGGGGATCTTGTTTTGTGGATCCAGAATTGGCTTGCCCACAGAAGGCAAAAAGTGGTCATATTCTGCATGGAGGCGGTGTGCTTCAGAGATCTGTTCTGGGACCCCCTCTTCTTGTGATTTTTATAAAAGACCTGGATGAGGAAGTGGAAGGTTCGGTTAGTAAATTTGCTGATGACAGAAAGGTCGGGAGTGTTGTGGATGGTGTGGAGGGCTGTCAGAGGTTACAGCGGGACATTGCTAGAATGCAAAACTGGGCTGAGAAGTGACAGATGGAGTTCAACCCAGATAAGTGTGAGGTGGTTCATTCTGGTAGGTCAAATATGATGGCAGAATGTAGCATTAATGGTAAGACTCTTGGTAGTGTGGAGGATCAGCGGGATCCTGGGGTCCAAGTCCATAGGACACTCAAAACTGCTGCACGTTGACTCTGTGGTTAAGAAGGCATATGGTGCATCGGCCTTCAAGCGTGAGATTGAGTTTATGAGCCTAGAGGTAATGTTATAGTTATATAAGACCCTGGTCAGACCCCACTTGGAGTACTGTGCTCAGTTCTGGTCATCTCACTACAGGAAGGATGCGGAAACCATAGAAAGGGTACAGTCGAGATTTATAAGGATGTTGCCTAGATTGGGGAGCATGCCTTAAGAGAATAGGTTGAGTGAAGTTGGGTTTTTCTCCTTGGAGCTGCGGAGGATGAGAGGTAACTTGATAGAGGTGTTCAAGATGATGAGAGGTATTGATTGTGTGAATAGTCGGAGGCTTTTTCCCAGGGCTGAAATGGCTAACACAAGAGGGCACGGTTGTATAGTGCTGGGGAATAGGTACAGAGGAGGTGTCAGGAGTAAGCTTTTTTTCTTTTTACACAAATAGTGGTGAGTGGGTGGAATGGGCTGCCGGCGATGGTGGTGGAGATGGATACAATAGTGTCTTTTAAGACACTTTTGGACAGGTACATGGAGTTTAGAAAAATAGAGGGCTATGGGTAATCCTAGGTAATTTCTAAAGTAAGTACATGTTCGGCACAGCATTGTGGGCTGAAGAGCCTGTATTGTGCTGTAGGTATTCTATGTTTCTACTTTTTAAACCAACAGATCCACCTCAACCCACTGTTCTCACCTTTTGATACAAGGTGTATCTTTGGATCTTAATATCCCAACTATCCCAACTATGATTTTTTTTCAGCCACATCTCAGTAATGCACACAATGTCTTACCTGCCCATCTCTAACTGTGCAATATATCAACTCCCTTATTCCATATACTGCATGCATTCAAATATAACATCTTCAGTTCTGTTTTCAGCACCTTTTCGATTTTGCCCCATGTTATACTTCACCTCAGCCCACTGACAGCAATTTTGCCCCATCATCTCCCTGTTCTTCCTCAGTATCACGACACACTACATCGACTTGTATACCAACTGTTACATCCTTTACCCAATCACTTTGGTTCCCCTCCCCCTTGCCAACTTAGTTGAAACCATACTCAACAACGTTTGCAAACCTGTCCACAAGGATATCAGTGCCCCTTATGTTCAGGTGTGACCCGTCCTTTTTGTAAGGGTCATACCTTCCCCAGAAGAGATCCCAATGATTCAGAAATCTGAAACAACATCCCCTGCACCTCTCTTCAGCCACTCATTAGCATCCTATTCTTGCTCTGACTAGCATGTGGCACTGGGTGTAATCCAGAGATTACTACGTTGGAGATCCTGTTCTTCAGCCATTTTCCCAAACCCCTATAATCACTGCCCTGGACCTCTTCCTCCTTTCTACCTACATCATTAGTACCAATGTGCACCACAACCTTTGGCTAGGAGTCATTAGTTCGATTCTCCCTATTGAGAATCTTTGGTTGCTCCTCTGATAATATATCCTGGACCCAAGCACCTGGGAGGCGACACACCATTCTGCATTCATAACCTTCTCTTTTGCAGCCACAGAATCTCCTGTCCACCATTCCCAACGACTGAAACTCCAATCACTACCCCTTTGCCTGATTTTTTTTACCCTTTCCCACTGATCGTCAAAGTGGGCCACAATGCCACTGGCCTGGCTGCTGCAGTTGTGCCCTGAGGTCATCTTCCCCAGCAGTATCCAAAGGGGTACTGGTTGCTGAGGAGAATAGCCACAGAAGAACCCTGCAGTGACTGGCTACTCCCCTTTCTTCTGGTGATCTCCCAACTGAAGCCTGCACTCTGGGTGTGACCACCTTAGTAAGTCTCATCTATGAACTTTCAGCCTCTTGGATAGTCCTGAGTACATCCAGCTCCAGTTCCTCGACCTTGTCAGTCAGGAACTGAGGTTAGGTACACTTCCTGCAGATGCAGTCTTCAGGGAGACTGTTAGGTACACTGAAACCCCACATCTCACAGGGGGAGCATTCCACTGCCTTAAATACCATCCTGCTTGCACCTCTAACTTCTAAAACTTAGGTTATAGCCTGTGCCTGTTACTACAAAGATCTGTTGAGTCAAAGTCTGACCACTTTAACACTGTCTAGTTCACCGACACTCGACAGTTCAACAATGGCTGCTCCACTCAAACCCCACTTCTTTTTATTGAGCCTTGCTAATTCACCCTAGCTGCTATTAACCCAACTCCAACTTCACAGACTGGTCCTAAAAGTTCGCACTGAAATTTTTACAACTGGCATGTGAAGTCCACAAATAATTGTCTCCAACTCATCTGCAATCTCCCGCTCTGCAGAGATTTAACTCAAAAGACCTATTAACCTGAATGAGGATTGTAGGGTTGTCATCATATGCTTGAACACCGAAATCTACAAGTTACCAGCTAAATTATCCAGTCACTGCAAAAAAAATTAGTGAAACATTAACTCATTCCAAATGGAATTATATTATGTTAGCATTCTTTCAAATATCCATGTTTGACTAAGGAAAACAAAATAAAAGTCATTTTGGTGCAATAGCACGTTCTGAAACTGAGGAAAAAGCATAACTCAGGAAAACTGGTGAAAATGTATTATGTTGTTACTGCCTCTGCATTTAAACACATTCAGTGGAAAATATAAGAGTGCATTAATCAGTAATATGTTTATGTATTAACATTCCATTGCTCTATATATCCCATTGAACACATACAGATAGCAATGAGGATCTTTATTTGATCCTTAACTCATTCATCCCAAACACCCTACACACCCAACTCAAAAATCCAATTTGTCCTTGATGATGCATTCTGCCTTATTGAGGTGCAGCCTCTGGAAGATGCCCTCAATGGCGGGGAAAGTTTTGCCTGTCAAACAGCTGACCAAGTCTGCAACCTTTTGCCACCTCTTTCAATCCTCCACATTGCAACCTCCATATCAGGTAGTGATGAACCATTCAGAATACTCTCCATCGTACATCTGTAGAAATTTGCAAGAGTCGTTTGTGACATACCAAATCTCCTCATACACCGAATGAAGCAGAGACACTGGCATACCTTCTTTGTGACACATCAACATGTTGGGTACAAGATAGGTAATATAAGATCCTGAAGCCAAGGAACTTGAAGCTGCTCACCCTTTCTACCACAGGCGCTGCATGGTGTGTGTTCAAGCGACTTCACCTTCCACAGTCAATTCCTTAGCTTTGCTGACATTGTTATTATGCCATCACACAACCAGCCTATCTACATTATTCCTTTATGCTACTTCATCACCATCTGCAATTCTGCTAATAACAATGGCGTCATCGGCAAATTTACAGATGGCATTTGAGCTGTACCTAGTCACACAGTCATAAGTTTAGAGAGTAGAGCAATGGGATAAGCACACATCCTTGAGGTGTACTTATGTTGATTGTCAGTGAAGAGGAGATGTCGATCCACCTTAATTGTGGCCTTCCAATAAGGCAGTCGAGGATCTAATTGCAGAGAGAGATAGAGGACCAGGTTTTGAAGTTGTTATTAGTACTGAGGGGATGATGGTGTTGAACACTGAGATGTAACTGATAAGCAACAGTCTGACATATGTTTTGCTGTTGACAAGGTGTTCTAAAGCCAAGTGAAGAACACTGAGATTCTGAACTGAAAAGTCATTTTCCCCCTGTCGTCCCTCATAACTCAGTTCTCTACATTGAGGTACTAATCAGGCATGAAGAATGTATTTACAGTTTTGCTATATTTACAACACAAAATGTTCTCTCTTATCAAGACCAGATGATAAAATTCCTAAATGTATGTTGGCTGTTTCTAGCAATTCACAATTCAAAAATTTCACACATTCATGACACCGCTGAAAAATTTCTGAATATATTTCTCATCATTGTGAGCATTTTCTTAAAAAACCCAATACAAATCATGCATGATCTTACATAATATTTCACCTTTTTCATACTTTAAATCTGTAAAGACTTATTTGCATTAAAGACTCTTAAATCAATGAGTTTTGATATTATGAAGTTTAATAGATGCACCCACATTGCACAAATAATATCAACAGCTGGAGGTTTAAAATCTGTCCAGATTGATACCAATGGCTATTTATAGTTTTCACAAGCCATTATTAGGTATCAACCGAGGCACAGGTCACAACCCCTCCGACCTCTGTGCAGGCGGGCTATCCAGACAACCCACCCTGCAAAAACTCATTTCAGGGAGGTAGCACCACCACCCCTGTCCCCTACAACCCGGTATCCTCCCTCCCCGGTCGACCTCCAAGGGTGTATGTAAACAGGACTTTTGATTTCTTATGCAAAAAATGTGACGAAAATATGTACTTATATTATCATGGAGTCTTTTTTTTATTCTATTACAACTTTAAGCAAGTCTACAGGGAGTTTGGCCTCATCATGTAGGAGATCAACAGAATAGCTCCTTAGCAGCTAGCCAGCTAGTTTAAATAACGTTAGCTATGCTAATGAACAAATGACACCTGTTAAACTCACCTCAACATGTCTTTTACAGTCATTTAACCCACGAGCATTAGAAAAGTAACTGTTGCAAACAGTGCAGCGAGCAACACTGTCATTATTTTTGACCCCTGTTAGGCAGGGGTACACTTTACTGTATTCTGGGGTGGAGTACGTTTTATATTTTCTTTTTTTTTTGGAACACTCTGCCATGGCGCTGCAGGACACTAAACTGAACTGATGGACAATAAAAGACAGAGAGAGAGGTTGACTGTAAAGCCCACCCAGAGAGAAAACTGATAGCTTTACTTAGCACAAAGAGAGACCAATCAGGATTCTCTCTCATTCTCTCCCCCCCCCCCCCCCCCCGCCTTCAAAAATCGATTTCCGGGATATTGTATATAATTTGCGGGTGTCAGGGAGCCGCTATCAATATGCAGGAGACTCCCGGAACTTCCAGGAGAGGTGGGATGTCTGGTTATCAGAACCACCCACTATGAGATACCCATGTTAGAAAGTTCAATTGGAAAAAAAATCGAAGAAAATACATCAATTCCTGACACAAAAAGATCCAAATACTGGAACACACTTTAACCAATTTATATTCAAAATTAGCAAACTTCCCAAATTGACTAACCAATTTTATAAATGAGTACTTATTGTTACAACTTTTAACTGGCATAATGAACTTGGAACGATATATCCTTCACAGGTTACGTTACTATGTAAACTTTTATGTTGTTCAGAACCTGCTCTATATATGAAAGAGTCGGTTATAATATTTTTAATCTGTTTATTCCATCCATTCTTCTTATCCTAAAATTTTACTTGCTCTTTCTAGAATTGCATCATCCGGCTAGACTCAGCAATTTTCACTACGTATATCTGTGTCACTAAATAGCAGAGTGCAAATTGCTCCATTACAGTTCCTGCTTCAAAACTCACACTGCAAATCACACAAAACTATTGGCTGAAACACTGGTTGATATTTTTTTCTTTCCTGCATCAGGAATTCAAAACTACCATACCCAAAACCAAACTGAACCTATTAATCTTGCAGACATTCCCACCTTTTTCAAACTGTCTCCATACAGCCATAATCTATGAACTCCACAAGAAATTATTATAGGCACTTAGTTAAATATTTCTGCTTTTGTTTGCTGTCCTCTGTAGAGAGAAGTGCTGCTCAGATCTCAGAAGTATTTTCAACCCCACGAAATATTCCCCATATTAAAGTATTTTCCCAGCAACAAAGGCAAAAATGCCATCAAACCAGTATGTACATGATTATCATGGTGTCAAATAACAAACCTCTGTTGGTCTTCTATCCTACAGTTGAAATCTCTTTCAAAATACCTGATACAAACCAATGTGCAGCCAGAATTCTATTATCCTTCGTATCAAAACACAAAAAAATAAAACTTTAAATAATCCAACGCCCCACTTCATGGACTTGAGTACTATCTACAATTGCAAATTCAGTGATTTGCTTTAATTATTTTCCATAAATACTTGGAAATTATTTACTTCAAGTACCATGGATTCCAGTTTAATTGGGCCATCAGTGAACTTGGGCACCCACTTATTTGGGACAACTCTAAAAGAATGAAGGTAAGTAAAGAAAATAGCCAGCATTCCCTTTGTTTATTTGAAACACAATGCCGCTTAATTGGGGCAGGAGAACTGTCAAACATTTCTAACTAGCGAAAGACACCTTCATTTGTATGGCCGTTAGACACTACACGGTCCTTTGGCTGAACAATTTTAAATAGCATCAGTTGCGTGTGCCTGTGTAGAAAAAGCAGTGATTTTTGTCACTGAATGTTGGTGAGAAGTAAGCAGCAAGACAATTCAAAACTGATTTGCTCACTGCAGTTTCAAGCATTCAGGATTGGAGATGCCAGAAACAGGCAGGAGTGAAAATAAACTACTTCACTTCTATAAAAAGTTAGGATCTACGAAGAATCATCTTGAATGTTACAATGAAAATGAAGATTTGGAAAATGCAATCATCGATAGCATTGTCTGAAGGCAGTCCATTATCTATGAGATGCCTGTGCTGATTTTGTTTATTTGCAGTCAATCAAAACAATACAGCGGGTGAATTCCTCCATCAATAACTATTAGGAACAATTACAGAGTTTTATAGTAATATAGAGTGTGTTCCAATTTATCTTGTGTTTCATTTAAATACATAATTTGTTACTCAGTTAAATGGTAGTTTGTCTTTTTTAATATACTTTCTTAACTATTTCCATGAAACTTTCGCTAACTGGGGGAAGTTGCTTAATTGGCCAAAATGTCCTGATCCTAATGTATTTCAATTAACCAGAATCCACTATCTTATGTTGTAAAATTGTACATTAACATCTGGACTTATGGTTGAGTCCTATCCAGTAATGGGATGAAAGTCTTATATTTCTGTGCTGAATCTGAGTGACTAAAGTGAAGGGAGCGAGCATGTACTTGGAGAGAACAGGGAAAAGGTCAAGGCTAATCTGACTCTTAACTCAATTTCGTACAGTGGTTGGCTACATATATATCCATTTTATATCTTTGGCTAATTTATTAATCAGATTGCTGTGTCTATTATCTTCAGATTTTTTTTGTTGGTGGTATATGTTCACTGACACTGCATTGTTAACACCATTTATGGGAATAGAGGTTGGAGAGTGGTCTGCAACAAATGTTAACCTTTCAAACAAATGTATGACTCCACCACAACCAGGTCAGTGTTACCATCAGAAATACTTGACCCTACCTACAAAATCAAACTCCTTGAAAATTATTAAATGACCACAATACAGGAGGCTATTCTGCCTGTTGAGGTTATGCTGGCACTCAACAGGGCAATCCTGTTAGTCCCATTCTCCCTCTCTTTTCCCAGCAACTTTTTCTCTCACAGACCACCACCAATCCCTCCCACCAATTTTCTGGCTACCCACCCACATTAGGTGTAATCTATTGCAACTAATTAGCCAAATTAGTTACTGCTCTTAATTCTTATGCTCCCTTCATACTCAGAGGTTTTAAAGGATAGCTGCCTCAATGACATCCTCATCTACTCTTGCATTAATATTGAAACCCACACATGAAGTTGAAAAGCGTGCCCAAAGATTTTCTACGCTTCCCTCCTCCTTTGCTTTTTTTCAACCATTTACACTGCCTTGTGCCGATCTTCAATGCATTTCACATCTTCATTTAATATTGGATTGCACCATTATTACTTCAGTAATTTAACTTTTCTTGCTTTGTTTTAAACTGTTAAACATAGGTGAATAATCTGATCAGTTTAAGACATAGGGGTTTTACCCTAAATTACCAAACGTCACATTCATGTGTGGTATCCCAACATTTTAGAACATGGAACATTACAGCACAAGAATAGGTCCTTTGGCTCACGATGCCTGTGGCGACTAAGATATCAACTTAAACAAATCCCATCTGTGCATATCTGACCTACATCCCTCCATTCCCTGCCTCTTCATGTGTCTGATTAAATGCACCTTAAAATGGTCTGAATGTTATCTGTAAAATTTGACATATTTAAAGCTCACTCATAATTACATTTAAGTTTATTCTCCTTCATATACAGGTAATGTGGTCAGTGTACCACCATTTGAAGTATGGCAAAACAGCTCATAATGATCTACAAACAGAAAACAATGGAAACACCCAACAGGTCAGACATCCTGAGAAAAGTCCAGCTTTAAAATTTAAGTCCAAGCTCTGTTTCCTCTATCCACACATTTTTCCTGACCGACATGTTTTTCTTATTTCACATATCCAGTATTTACAGCCTCTTTTGTCATTTATGAAGGTTTATATTATCACATCCTTTTAGAGTCCAAGAAACATCAATTATATCACCTCCCAAGTTGATCTTCTCTCAGTGAGATCATGCACAATTGTTTATATAATTGCTCTGCATAATTTAATCAGTCATTGCCATTCATCTCTTCTTTTTTGCTCCAATTGCTCCAATATCCTTTTTGTATTATGTTGGCCAGAACACTGCATACAGTGGCATGCAAAAGTTTGGGCATCCATGGGCAAAATTTCTGTTACTGTGAGTAGCTAAGCGAGTAAAAGATGACCTGATTTCCAAAAGGCATAAAGTTAGAGATGACACATTGCTTTAATATTTTAAGCAAGATTACTTTTTTTTATTTCTATCTTTTACAGTTTCAAAATAACAAAAAAGGAAAAGGGCCCAAAGCCAGCTAAGAGTCTTTCAATTCTTGTTTGGGGGATTTTCACCCATTCTTCTTTGCAAAAGAAGTCTTGCTTAAAAATATTAAAGAAATGTGTCATCTTTAACTTTATGACTTTTGGAGATCATCTTCTACTCACTTAACTATTCACAGTAACAGAAATTTTGATGGGGGTGCCCAAACTTTTGCATGCCACTGTATATGCCTCAATGCATATGCAGTATCCCATGATCAAAAAATCCTTTTACAAGTCCACGAAACTCAATTTTAAATACAAAGATTTAGAACCTTTGCATGGAAATCCATTGTTTCCAACGCACAATTACAAATGTGACGACACTACAACATCTAAACACTGAGAATGAATATTCAGGTACCACTACCCACCCAAAGTTCTACTACTTTAAGGTGATCATCTGAATGATTAAATACAGCACTGGTACTGACACCAAGAAATTTGCTGTTCACATTTTTAACAATTGTTTATTTTTCACAACTTTCCTAATTTACCAGAAAACAATGTGGTCGCCCATGTGTAAACTATGATAAACGACAGTTGTCATGGATTTACAGATTTCTGACACTTAATTCCAACTGGGGTGTAAAAACCACAATATATAGGATTAAATGAGGAGCGCAGGTTTAATTTTCCTATTTAAGTTCAGCACTGATGAAACTGCAGCTTACAGAGAATCTTTTTGATTTATCTGCTGGAGTTAAGACCTTTTATTCTGAAAAAAAAACTTAAAATTTCCAAGTGCTTTTCACACCTCTGCAACACTCCAAAATAGTTTGATACGAAGAAAGTACTTCAGCACTGTAATCACTTTAATAAAGCCAAAAACATGGCCTCAAATTTGCTCATAGCAAAGTCTCAAACAGCAATTTGACTGTAACCAGCTTTTTTTTAAAAAGATACAAATGGATTCAGATATGAAACCCGGTCAGTACAACTATACAATGAAGACGGCTATAGTGCTGTTTTTAAAATTATGCCACAATAATTACCTTGGAGAACAGACAGGTCTTGACTTAATAAGTACCTTATAGATGATACTTCCAACTGTATCAGAACTTCAGAGTGTTAACCATTACTTTTGTCCATAGGTCTTGAATGAGACTTGAACACTAAACTTTTTGAGTCACAGGTGAGAATGCTACCCATTAGGCTGGGTCTGAAACTCTTATTATATTACTGTGAAAATCAGAAATTTCAATTACAATTCAGCAACTGGGTGTGAAATATTGTAAAGTAATGGCAGTTGTTCTTTGAAACCAGAAAATCGTATTAAAAACAACCAGTGATTGATTTTTGTTAAACATTGATTAGATAGAAAACTCTGAAAGGAGGGTCAATTTCATTCCCTCTCCTGGAATAAAATACAAGTTACAAGTGTCTTTTTCATAGACAAATTTATGCTTGCATAAACATTGTCTAAAATTTTCTCACTGAAATATTTATAGGTTGCCCCTCATGCCACGAGTCCTGATGTCAGTATAACTTCAACAAAAGTCCCTATTCCAGGATCCCCACACAGCCTCTTGCTTTCCGAGAAAAGGAAATGAGCTCAAACCTACTGCAGGCAGTAATGATTTTCACTTGTCTACTCATACGCTTTCGAGACTTGAATTACCCACAGCAGGTACCTCAAATCACTGGAGCTGAACCACAAACAATGCTTCCCCAAAAACTGGCAAGTTAGACAAATCAACATCAGTATTCTCCCTCACCCCGCAGCTATCATCTTTAGTATCAAGGCTTTATTTCACTAAGCCAGCAGTGGGGGAGGGGGGGGGCACATCATTTACATGCCCTATACCAGATTTTTTCTTAAACACTCTGCTCCAAATTGTCAAGGCAAAAGATTACTTGATGTGTCAAGGAAAATATTCTCAACTGCTCTCTCACTTAACTGGGTGATACTCACAACAGGCCTAGAAAAATTAATAATTTCTTTACTAAAACTCACTGGTTGAATTGAGGAAAAGTTAATTACAGAAGTATTGGGCAGGAACTAGGGAGAGTAAGTTGGGAACAGCAGTTGTTGGGCAAGTCCACATCTGAAGTGGAAGTCATTTAAAGAAGGCCTGTGAGAAAGAAAGACAAGGATGGGTAGATTCATGAATTTTGGATAACAAGACAGGTTGCAAATTTAGTCAAAAAGGAGGCTGAATTTGGACAGGCCCTTGAAGGAATATAAAGGAAGGAAGAAAGAACGTAAACAAGGAATCAGGAGGATAAAACAGATCTATGAATACCTTATGGCAAATAGAATTAAAGTAAAGCCTAAGGCATTTGAAACATACATTAAAAACAAAAGGGTAGGATCATTTAAGTACAAAAGAAGGGAATGTATGTCTTGAGCCAGAGCAAGTGGCAATTGCATCACTATTTGCCAAGGAGAAGGACATGAAGGACATAGTGAAGATGGCATACAAAAATTCTCTGGTACATTCTTAACAAGGAGGGACTCTTGAAAGTATTAAGGTGCACAAATCCTAGAACCTGATCCAACCCAGATTACAGAGTGAGGCAACCAAGATTGCTGGGGTTAATAGATATTTGCATTCTCTTTAGTCACAGGTAAAGCCCCAGAAGCTGGAGAACAGCCAATGCTGTTCCTCTGCTGAAGGAAAAACTCTAAGAGACAAACCAGGAAATTACAGGGTGGGACATTTACTAGAGAGTGGGTGGGTGAGATGTTACTAGAGAAAATTCTTAGATATTGGATCTAAATGCATTTGGAAAATCTGGGTCTCATTAGAGATAGTCAGCATAGCTTTTTGTGGAGTTGAGGCTTTTAATGTGTTGAAGATACTGATGAGGGTAGGGCACTGGATGTGTAAATGAACTTCCATAAAGTTTCAACAAGGTCCCTTACGCTATACTGATGTGGAAGATAGGACATAGGATCCATGGAGACTTGGTAGATTAGATTCAAAAATGGCTTAACCATAGAAGACAGAGTGTAGGAGTATTATTCTGACTGGAGATCTATGACCAGTGGTGATCAGTGTGACAAAAATGTAGGTGGACCTGTAAGTCTGCAGCTCTCTGAAAGTGGCAACACAAGCAGAAAAGGCTGGTAAAGAAAGCTCATGGTATACGTTTTTTTGTTGGTCAAGGCGTTGAGTTTAAAAGTCAGAATGTCATGATGCAATCTTATAAAACTTTGGTTAAGATACATCCGGAGTACCATGTACAGCTCTGATCACTGCTTTACAGGAAGAATGTGGAAGTTTACAGGACGGTTCCAAAAAAAAGTTCACCAGGATGCAGCCTGGATTGGAGAGTATTAGCTATAAGGGAAGGTTGGAAAAACTTGAATTGTTTTCTCTGGAACACTGGAGGGTCAAAGACAACTTGGTGTGAGTATACAAAATTATGAGAGGCATAGATAGTGTAGATAAGAGTTTCCCCCACCCCCCATGGGCAGAAATATCAAATAATTGAGGACATATCTGTAAGGTGAGGATGGAAAGTTTAAAGGAGATGAACAGGGCGGGTTTTGATTTAAACAAGGGGAATGCACAAGGGAAAGTGATGGAATCAGATACAATCGCAATGTTTATCAGGCATTTAGAGAGGCACATGAGCACACAGAGAATGAAGGGCTATAGATTCTGTGCAGACAAATGAGATGAGTTTGTACTGGCTTCACAGTTGGCAGACACTGTAGACGGAAGGATCTATTTCTATGTTGTATTGTTCTATGTTCTATATAAACTACCTGTAAGAATCTTATGATGCATTTTCTACTGCCTTTGTCAGCACACAAGAATACTAAATCAATTTCAAAACAGAAAATCCCCAAATGTATGGAAAATGGATTTCTCTATTCAAAGGGTTTACATAAGGGACACTTTCCTGAAATCATGTGACTGGTCTAATATATGAATAGATGTTCAAGCTTCCAGGGGCAAACAGCTCACCCCTACCATAGTATGTAATTATAATGGCACACTTGACACACATTTGCAAAATTAATGGAAACAGAAATGTAACATAAAGGGGCCATAAATGAAGAGTAATTACTCTCAATTACATACAGTACTCAATGACTAAGTAACTTTTTCAATATCATTTTGATGTTTTCAACTCATTGACACAAAGGTGACATAGTTTTAAAACAGATCTATTTAGCAGATCAGTGTTCAACATCATTTGATAAATCGGATATTGAAAAACTGTTTCTAGCTGCAAGAGGGTTAGTAAAAGATAAATTACTGCTATTACACAAAAAAAAAATGACAGTAGAACTTTCTTTTGCTCACACACTGAAGTTTTGCATCTAGATTAATTTGGATGCATGAACTTTAAAACTGGTGGAAACAAATGCACTGCACACCTGTGAGAAAATACTGAATGGATTGTTGTTCTTTGTAGGAACAGCCAAATAGTCTGCTCATGAAGTCTCATTTCATGATGTAAGATGAACACCTCTGTCTGTAGGTGTTCCCCATGGATGTGTGTGGGGTGGGGGGGGGGGGGGTATGTCCCTGTAAAACACATCATCTCATGATTTTTCAGAACATGGAACCACACTATTTACTCGTGGGTCATGAGGAAAAAATTATGCTGATTTAATAAAATGTTTCATATAAATTCTGTGAGACCATGAGAGCAAATTGTATTCTCCATCTCTAATTTTTAAGCAGTGATTTGTAAATTTGATAAGGACAAATTTCCGTCAACCTTAGCTTAGGGGTCACCTGCATTCTTTATTAAGTAATAAAATGGCTTCTTTTATATTTTACCTAATAAAGGATCTCACATTCTTCAGAGTAACTTTAAACAGTACACTCAACAACATGAAAAGCATTATTATGAACCACTTACAGGCAAACTTGATGGTCTGTCTTGCTGTAACAAATTCAAATCTTCATGGTTGGGCTTGCTAGATGTCAATGGTGGTGCAGTGCGAGTTCCATAGCCTTCCTGAGTTATATCCTGTGAAAACAAAATTCATTTATAAATCTCTATATCTCTCTCTATGCATGTGTAGCATGCCAAGTTATCATGGCAAAGGACTAGCAATGTGATGAGATAACCAGCAGAGGGAAACAATTCAATTCTGGAAGGTCATAAAAACAGACAAGTGATTATCTTAAACTGCTAGACAACTTTTCCCTGGCACAATAACCTCCCACACTGCACAGCACAGCACAGCAGGTTGCAAGGGATTAAGAAGGATGTTTAAACCAACAAATGTCTGAAGCTTTCTTTGAAAGTTCCTCACTTCACTACATCAGGAACCAAAGTTAGACAGCTTTACAATGGACAAACAAAATGAGCAAGCAATGACTTTGCATCTCATTTGTCTTTTTCTCCCCCTGTTGCGACTGACATTTACACATGAGACTGGAAAACAGAACAATGTACACACATAAAAGTAACAAAGTAAATATGGTAATGCAAAACATTTCTCTCCTTATGTCCCCAATTCAAAGGTGTTATATGACCCCAGAACATACTTCAAAAATAAATCATTGTGGTTTCAAAGTTATGTGGGGAAAGACAAATACCAAATGTAAAGCGATCCAATTTACAAACCTTGTTTTAAAATTGTGTTTTCTCAGTTATGGTAAAATAAAACTACAGGTATTTTTGCTACAGCAAAAATTTCACATTTCGTTCAGGCATCAACCTACTTCCTAAGTGTTGTTTGTACTGGTGCTGTCCTGCAAATGGAATCTGTTGTCTCACTCTTCAATATAAAAAATTTTAAAAAGTTCCAGCTAATGACAGCAGATGTAATTATGGCTTCATCTAATTAAATTTCGAAGTGTAAGATTAAACAAAGGAAAGACAGAAGAGAACAAGTTAAATTGTTATCAAAATGAATAAGAAATAAAAAGAAAATGTTCAATAAATAGAAACAGGAAAAAGCAGGCAGTAATATCTAAGAATTTATAATATGCATCAATAAGACAGTAAAGATTTAAATAGACTCTAAATGTGCATTAAATGGAAACCTGATACAGCTAAATGCCAACTTGAACTTCACATATTGAGATTAAGTTTGTGTAAATTGTTCAAAAAGTTATTTCTTGAAATTCAAGGAGCAGAGACCCAGTGTCAATCCTAAATGCACTGTAAAGGAGTTAGTTAGATGGCCCCTTCTTTTAGTACTTCATCCAGCAGATACTTGCAATTCGCTTGCCTCTGCAGTGCCATAAATTGTTTCCACCTCAGATTCAATATTCAAGTCATTATTAATGTACCTTCCTGATCATGACTTACAATGAATATTTAGACCCGCACAAAGGCTCTCACTAAAAGCAGGGTGGCGCCTATATAAAACTCAAAAATAGTACAATTTGGATATGGCCATGAACCCATTATTCCAGAATCATTGTTGAGTTTGCTATCACTGATTCACAGCTAATTCTCAGATTAATGCACAAATATCTGTTATAGAATAGGAGCAATAAGAGAAATAAATCATAATAAGCAAACAAGACCATACAATTGCACAACTATGTATTGAATTTTTGAAGACCAGGCATTCTGAATGCTATTTGAATTATAGCCTACTGCAAGCCTTCCACACTATTCACTCATCCAAGTCCTGAATCCCGATGAAGGTCTCATGCCGAAATGTCAACTGTCTTCCCCTTCATAAACGT
Organism: Hypanus sabinus; assembly: GCF_030144855.1. Classification (NCBI taxonomy): domain Eukaryota; kingdom Metazoa; phylum Chordata; class Chondrichthyes; order Myliobatiformes; family Dasyatidae; genus Hypanus; species Hypanus sabinus. The sequence continues at coordinate 63,011,469 of NC_082717.1, read as the reverse complement.
TGCCTGACCTGCTTGCTCAGTTACTCTGGCATTATGTGTACATTAATCAGTCAAAAATTCTACATTCGATACTGATATAAAAAGGACACTGGACACTGAAATAAAAGCAAAAAATGCAGGAAATACTTGGATGACCAGGCAGATGTCAGTGGAGAGAAACAATATTTTGTGTCAATGATCTTGAATCATAAAATACAGAATGACTTGCTCATTGTTTCCAACATTCTCTGTTTTTTTCTTTATCCTTTGATTGAATGAACATAGTACAGATAGAAAGCCTTAATCTCATTCACTTATTTCGCAATTTAATCTACCATTCAGCAATTTTTTCAAAATTGCAGCACCTCACATTTATCTCTTGTCAAATTAATTTTCAATTATGCCCAATCTGCAATGTATGTATTTTGCCAGAAAACCATACTCTTTGATTTTATTCCATGAATTTTAAGATTATGTTTCCTGCATCAAAGCCAATTTTGTAAAGGGTGACAAGGCAGTAGCCCCAGTACTTTTTGTCACACTTGCAACAACACTGGGGTTGACTCGTTGTAGCTCTCCATTCTCCAGTCCAAACATTCAGATACAAAGCTCGTCCCCACCCCAAACTTTTAAAAAAGACATACACTTAGTCTGAGTGCTGGGAATTTGATGTGAACTGCTGCTCTCTACTAACATTCACTTTTCAATGAATCACACTGCATCTCTTGAGAGAACTGGTGTTGGAAAGGCTACTGCTCAGCACTGCAATGTTTGGTTCAGTAATGGTCAATGTAGACTGTCGCTGGGGACAAGCAGCAGTTAATGCAGAATCAGAAAGACATACAAATCTGCCCATTCAGACCAAGGTGTTTCCCTGTGCTAGTCCCACTTACTTGCAATAGCCCCATATCCCTCTGAACCTTTCTTATTCCTGAACCTGTACAAATGTGTTAATAGACTGCTGGACCGCCTAACCGCTGCACACAAGCAAATGATTCAGACCATTATGTTTTTTTTCCCGCACTGAGGTTCGGTCGTCATTTTTAGTTCAGCAATTACTTGTCATCCTTATCCAACTTGTGTTAGTTTTCATCTCAAATTCTCATGCTCTGCATAGCTTATAAGCTTCCTTGAAAAATACTGAGGTCTAACAACCATTTAGTGGGGCAGCTTCATAGTACTGGCCACAGAGGCCACTATTTGAAAACAGTTGAAATTTGTTTGACTAATTTAAAGTAATAAATGTAATTAATTAGAACATAAACAGTAAAATAGTTTCCGATCAAAAATAAAACTTAGTAAAGTTTTCCTTTTGGATGGAGGTCAGTAACTCATTCAAATGAAAAGAGTTGTGCACAACAGGCCGGCTATGGCTTAAATAAAACTGAGGAGCCAGAGGCAAAGTGTACACAATCTTCAAAATGACCCTGGACTCAATGGCAATGCGTCAGCATCAGGCCTTCAGCATACATCACTCTTTCATGCAGAGTACAATCACAGGAATCTGGATAATCCATGCATTGCTGGTCATCAGCACTTTACTACAGATCAATCAGTCAGAAGTCAGTGCAGCCAAACCCAATATTTCTGTTACTTTAGTGTCATTATCATCCAAGGGTTCACACTATCGAAAGGACAGGCAGGTAGGCAGAGGAAGTGGGGTGACTATTGGTAAAAAAAAATGAAATCAAATCTTTGGAAAGGGGTGACATAGGATCAGAAGGTGTAGAATCCTTGTGGGTAGGGCTGAGAAAATGCACGGGTAAAAAGACCCTGATAGGAGTTTTATACAGGCCTCCAAACAGTAGCCAGAATACAAAATACATTTAAAAAGGGTAATGTCGCAATAATCAATGGGAATTTCAATACGCAGGTAGATTGGGAAAATCTAGTTGGTGCTGCATCCCATGAGAGGAAATTTGTAGAGTGCCTACCAGATGGCTTTTAGAGTAGCTTGTGGCTGAGCCCACAAAGAGAAAAGCATTTCTGGATTGGGTATTATGTAATGACTCAGACTTGATTAGGAAGCTTAAAGGTAAACAAACCCTAGAATTCACCCTGCAATTTGACAGCGAGAGAGCGGGAGAGAAGATATAATGCAGGGAAGTGCGTGGTCATGTACTTTGGCAGAAGGAATAACAGTGTGGACTATTTGCTATAATGGGGAGAAAATTCAAAAATGAGAGATGCAGAGGAATCCTCCAGCAAGATTCCCTCAAGGTTAACTTGCAGGTTGGGTTAGTAGTGAGGGAGCCAAATGCAATATTAGCATTCATTTCAAGAGGACTAGAATACAAAAGCAAGATGTAATGCTATTAAGGCACTGGTCAGACTGCTCTTCGAATATTGAAAGCAGTTTTGGGTCTCCTTTCCAAGAAAAGATGTGCTGGCAAGGATGAATGGTTTAACATATGAGGAGTGTTTGATAGCTCTGGGCCTATCTCACTGGAGTTCAGAAGAATGAGTGGAAATCTCACTGCAACCTATTAAATATTGAAAGGTGTGGATAAAATGGATATGGAGGGGATGTTTCCTGCAGTGGAGCCTAGGGCCAGAGGACATAGCCTCAGAATTGAAGGACGTCCATTCAGAATACAGGTGAAGAAAAATTTCTTTAGCCACAGGGTGGTGAATCTGTGGAATTCACTGCCACAAACAGCTGTGCAGGGCAAGTCATTGGCTATATTTACGCCAGAGGTTGATAGGTACTTGATTAGTAGGGTGTCAAAGATTAAGGGAAGAAGACAGGAGAACGTAGTTGAGAGGGACAATAAATTATCCATGATCGAATGGCGGAGACTCGATGGGCCTAATAGTCCAATTCTGATCCTACTTCTTATGCATCCTGAACTTATAGTACAGATAATTAAGACCTCTCCATCCTAATTTTTCTTTTGTATTTTATGCACAGGAACAGAGAATGTGGCAATGTGTACAAAGTAGTTACTTCTCCAGTATTATGTCTATTAACTTCCAACAAAGTAAGCTGGGGGGGGGGGGGAAATCATAATGAAGGATGTGGGGATGGAGGGGTGGTCAGAAGATGTGGCTAGACATATAAGCCTATAACAAAGGTTATCACAAAATTGAAGACAAGAGTTTGAGCTCCTTGTACTGGTTCAAAGTGAGGTTAATCATAGTTTTAAGGAGAATCTGTCAATAAATTAATAGCTTCTATTTACACTCCAAAAGAATTCCTATAACTCGCTTCATTGCACAAGCACAGCCATTCCAACCTTAATTGTCTGGTGCCGTACACGAACTATGCTGTACACACATGTTCGGAGGCTGAGTCAGTGAAGCTCAAGAGGATGGGCTTTACCTTCAAACAAAATAGTTCCACCTTAGGCTGCTTCTTACACAACAATGGATGTTTCTATGTCCTTCTTGTAAAAGAGCAACATCCCCACTGACTCCTGGGATACCTAGCCCCTTCCTGATCCAAGTAAAGAGATGGCACTGAGAACACTGGGAGTGTAAACGGGGGAAAAGCACACAACCTCCCAAGTGTTATACAGCAAGGAAACAGGTCCTTCAGAATAACCAAGCTGCCCAAATGATTTGCCTGTCCTTGGCCCCTGTACTTCTAAACGCCTTCTATCCACGCCGTAACTAAATGCCCCTCTGGAAATTTATTCCATTTCTGCACTTCCATATGCGAGAAATTTGTCCCTTAAATCTATCCCTCTCACTTTGAATCTCTGCCCTCTGGTTAAGGACTCCCCTAACCTGCGGAAAAGACTGGATGTTCATCTTATCTATGCCCCTCATGATTTTATAAATCTCTGTAATGTCAAAGTCCCTCAACCTGTTAAGTTCTTGGGATAAGAAGTCCAAGACAATCCAGCCTTTACTCCTGGTACATCCTTATCTTTCCTTCACCATTTCCAGCAAAAATGTGGACTTCACAACATCTTGGACAAGAGTAACATTACATCCCAACTCCTGTACTCCGTATCCTCACCAATGAAAGTATGCCAAATGCCTTCTTTACCACCATATCTGTGTTGCCACATTCAAGGAACTACGTACCTATAACCCAGGACTGTCTGATTTAGAACATTCCTCAGGAGTCTACCATTTTCAAGTCCTGACCTGAATTATCTTCCAAAACACCTCACTTTCATGTGATTTAAAATCCACTTTTATTCCTAGCTCATTGCTGTTTCTCAATTCATTCCTTGGCTCACTGGCCCATTTTATCAAGATCTCATAGTAATTTTAGATACCACTCTTCACTGTCCACAATGCTACCAACTTCAGTGTCATCCACAAATATACGAACCATGCCATGTCCCTTCTCATCAAAATAAATAAACGAATAACTGTGTACGTAACACCAATCACTGGGCACACTGCTGGTCACAAGCCTCTAGTCTGAAAAAATAACCCATCAGCAAAGCCTGTCCCTTATCGTAAAGCCGGTTTTATATCCAAATGTCTAGCTTGCTCTGGATTCCACGTGATCTAACCTTCCAGACCAGACCTGTTAAAATCTTTATCTTGTCAAAGACACTGCTGTAATTAATGGTGACAACATCTACCATACTGCCCAGGTCACCACTTCAAAACAACTCAATCAAATCCAAGAGGCACAATTTCCCATGCACAGGGTCATGCTGACTATTCCCAATCAGTGCTTGCTTTTACCCACTTACCTGCCTGAGTTCTGCAAAATCAGCAAGTCCCACATTGGCCTCAAAAGTACCTTTAAACCCACAGAACTGAAGTGAAAGCAAACCTCAAACTCAAGGCACTCTACATAATAGGCTTCAAGCAAATACCATCATTGGTGAAATCTGAGTGTCACCATTTACTAAAGATTTTATTGTACAAGCCACATAAAATCCGTAAGTACAAAGGATGGTCACATTCGAAGTATTCTGCAGTAAGTGGATCTCCTTCTGAATCTCTAGTCTTTCATCCATCTGCAGAATATGTCAGGAATGTGATGAAAAACACACCACTTGTCAGAACGAGTACAGCAGTCAAGAAGCTTGACAACAAAGTAAAGTTCAGCCCACTTGATTGCTTACCATCCATCCACCACTGTAACATTACCAAAGTCCATTAAAAGCACACTGTGACTGTAGTGTAGCTACCTACAAAATGCACTACAGCAGTCAATCAGGTCGTTCTCTAAAGAACTTTTCTAATCCATGGCTCATACCATCAAAAGGGACCAGAGCAGCAGGCACTGCTACTGCCACATTCGCCACAGACCAACAAAATATGGAAATGTATACACAACACACACAAAATGCTGGTGGAACACAGCAGGCCAGGCAGTATCTATAGAGAGAAGAACTGTCAATGTTTCCGGCCGAGACCCTTCGTCAGGACTAACTGAAAGGAAAGATACTAAGAGATTTGAAAGTAGGAGGGGGAGGGGGAAACACGAAATGATAGGAGAACACCAGAGGGGGTGGGATGAAGCTAAGAGCTTATATACTGGCTGGGTAGCCTCCAACCTGATGGCATGAACATTGACTTATCTAACTTCCGTTAATGCCCCTCCTCCCCTTCTTACCCCATCCCTGACATATTTAGTTGTTTGTTTTTTTGTCTCTCTCTGCCCAACACCCTGCCTGTTCTCCATCTCCCTCTGGTGCTCCTCCCCCCCCCCCCCCTTTCTTTCTCCCAAGGCCTCCCGTCCCATGATCCTTTCCTTTCTCCAGCTCTGTATCACTTTTGCCTATCACCTTTCCAGCTCTCAGCTTCATCCCAACCCCTCCGGTCTTCTCCTATCATTTCGCATTTCCCCCTCCCCCTCCTACTTTCAAATCTCTTAGTATCTTTCCTTTCAGTTAGTCCTGACGAAGGGTCTCGGCCTGAAACATTGACAGTGCTTCTCCCTATAGATGCTGCCTGGCCTGCTGTGTTCCACCAGCATTTTGTGTGTGTTGTTTGAATTTCCAGCATCTGCAGATTTCCTCGTGTTATTGCTACAGAAATGTACACCCACCCTTTCAACACCATTTGATCAAATCCTAAAACTGCACTACAAAACTGCTGCACTACCAAAAAAATAAATTGCTATCAACTCTTCAAAATAAAATAAATCTTAGTCTTGTCAAGGAGAAACACATCCTGCAAATAACAAAAGTATACAGATTACAAAACACAATTCAATGTTTTGAGTTAACGTTCAATGGCAAACCTAAGTTGCTTATCAATAGCCTCATTGCCTTTCAACTTAAAACATAACTACCAAATTCTAAATATATATTTTTGCAGGCTTATTGAATTATCAAAGCAGAGAGTACAGACAATTAATAGATTTTTTAATGATAACTAGCTAGCAGAAATCTACTATGTAACAACTGAGACCCTGAATCCACACGAGACCTTCTTAACTAAGAAAGAGCTGAGGAGATGGCAACAGCTATACTCTTCAATTAAAGTCAACAAAATGATGGTGACAGTAAAAATATATGATTTTGAGTCTTCACCCTGATTGTACAAATACATGAAATATTAACACTTACAGCTGCTACAGACTAGCTCAAAATAGGGATCTGAAATTGAATACCAAATAAAAGAAAAGGTGCAGATAATGATAATCACCAGGGGGACTCCTTCAGCAGACCCAAAGTAAAATATGCAAATTACAAAAAAACAAAGGTAGTAAGTGACAACGCACCTTTCAATCAGCTATTGGAAAAACTTCGGACATTTTTGAACATTTGGTATGATTCACCCAGCATAAAGAAAGCCAAAACATTCAAAAACAGAAATCAGCAGAAAAGACCCTCAAACATCAGATATAAAGAAAATGCACCATCAGATGTGGCATGGAAACAAAAAAAAAACACCATTAATTCTGGTACTATCCAGGCAGCAATGGTTAGTACTCACAAAGTAAAAGCCACTGCTATCACATTACATGGCAGAAGTAAAAAAAAATAAGGATACTGTCCCATTTATTAATCAAGTATCTCTTCTGAAATGCAGTCAAAACAGTCTGAAACTATATGAAGCAAACATGAAGAACAACCACCAAAACAGTTGGGACTACCAAAACTTGTGGAAGTTTAGATCCCTGAAGAAAATTAAGCACAACATGTTAACTCTGCTAGATCCAAGGTATTAATGATGTGAAATTGAGAAACTTGAAGGGCAAATGGAATTGTGCTGTATGTGGCTTTTCTGATTTAGTTTTATGGGCAATTTCAGGCCAAGTGACCTACAACAGCTGCAACTTACAATAATAAAGATTCTTAAAAGCTGTTATTGTTCACTGTAATTTTCTGATCTTCAGTTCAAGAACTTAAACAGCTACCTAATTTTTCTTTAGCATTTCACCTTATAAAACAAAAAAAAATCAGAGAAATACCTTCACTTTGAGCACGACATATAACCAACTCAACTGAAACAAGGAAACATTTCCAAATTTGATCTTATACATGGTAGTGTAACTCACTAAAAAGAGAATCCAGAATTTTCACAATGTTACATCACATCCTGATATTTTAATTCTTATTAGACAATATATTTTATCTTTAGATTTCAGCAATCTATCTTTTTAGATATAGAGAAATGATACCTTCAATGAAACAGTGGCCATTTACAATGAAAACAAATTGATTGATTTTACACTTTAAACTAGCACCCAATTTTTAAACATAATGTCAATGAAAAATATAATGAAATACGTCACAGAAAGTTAAAGGCCCTTCTATTTATTTACTAATTAGTAATCATTCCTGTCTTTTAAATACATTCACCATATATCATTCCTAATTTTTCACTCTTTACTGAGGATATCAAAACTACCAGTGGTTAAAGCATGTGTGTGCGTGTCTGTTTGCGCATGCGTGTGTGTCCCTGTCCCCTCTCACCTTCTTGGTAACTTGGCCTTTTATTGGCATTTCATGGACTGGAAAAGTGAAAAGCGGTCACTGTTTGGTTAGGTTGTGATTATGCGGGTAGTAGGAAAAATCATCCCTCTTTGAGCTTCTTGATCTCGTCACTTGAGATTCAGTATCACACAACCCTGCCACTTTGCTCTGGCCCACCCTTCATTAACCAGGTCCAATACTTGCCTTTACTGAGATCTTCCTCCTCCTACACAACACAGACACACAGACACTGAGACACACACACACACACAGGATTCCAGTTAATTGGAATATCAGTTAATCAGAGCAACTATTTATTTGAGACAACTCTTAAAGAACAAAAATGAATTGAGAAAATAGCCGGGATTCCCTTGATTTATTTGAGATAGACAGTCACGTGCACTTGTGGAGTCGTTCAATACTACATAGTGGTAGAGCAAACAACTGCATCAGTTGGTATGTTTATGTTGTTATGTTATCCATTTGGGCTGATGGACGCCGATTCAAAAAGCAGTGATTTTTGATAATTTAGTTTTCTTAAAAACTTTGACTTCAAAATTTTTTTGAGTTCATTACCACAAAAATATTAGACACGAGCCAAAAAAAAAAAATCCTACTGGGCCAAATTAAAAGCCTAACACCACACATCGTTAGCTGGCAGAGTAAACCGGAGTGCCAAAATCTACAACTGCATACTTGATAATAAACTGTGAGAAGAATGAGCACTATGCAAGGAACACCAAGGAACATCCAAAAAAAAGTGTGAAGGTAATGATCCAGAAATGAACTTCAAACTAGATGTTAAATAGGCTCTCAATTTTTCATTTTCACTGGATAAGGAGTGTGTGTCAGTGGACCAATGTTAAAAGATAAGTTGGAAAATCTAACTTCGAAGCTGGTTCATGAAGATTTTAAAAGCAACAGATGGCTGTTAGTCTCAATGCAAAAGTAGGCACCACATTAAATTCAAGAACGCACACAGCAAGAAAGGTAGTGCCGACAGTGTAAGTGTAGAAACACAGGAATCTACAAAACTCCCCGATTCACTTAGAACATTTTAAGCAGATGCTGTCTACAATCCCAATAAAATGGGCCTTTTTATCATGCAATGCCAGAAGGCTCCCTTTGACAAACACACAATATTATCACAGGTTGAAAGAAAGAAATTGATCATATAATTGTGTTGTGCTGTTCAAGTACATCAGGAATTGATAAAAATAAATTGTTGGTTATTGGGAAAACTGTTAAACTGCTATGTTTCAGGGGCTAAGAATGGATAGTTTACCAATTGAGTACTATGCCAGTGTACATTTGATAAATTCCTTTGTCAGTAGCCATTATAAACTAATAGAGTTTTATAGTACTGTAGTAATATTAGTAGTGTTCTAATTTGTATAGTATTTCATTTAAGTATATAATTTGTTACTCAGTTAAATGGCAGTTTTGTCTTTTTTTTAATACCTTTTTAACTATTTCTATTAAACTTCAGATAATTGGGGCAACCACTTAATTGAGCCAAAATGTACTGATTCCGATATGTCCCAGTTAACTGGATTCCACCGTATAAATATTGGGCATGAGGTCAGAAGTTTAGAAACCATCACAAACACTGACCAGGTCAGTTAGCACCTGTAAATGGAGAAACATTTGAGTTAATGATCTTTCTGATGAATAGAAAGGTCTTTGTTGTAAAATATCAATGTTGGGAGTGCAGCCAGTATTTAATACTTCATACTTTTCTTTTTTTTAAAAAGCAGAATGGGTCCAAAGACAGACCATTATATTTGCACTAAACTATTTCTTCATACTTAGCCAAAGAAAAGTAGTAGGTTGAACAAATGTACCCAATGGTGAATGCAAATCTTGCAGCTGTAGGTGTATTTTGTTTAAAACCTCTTATCTTCATTCTAATAATGTTTATTCGAAGACCTGGAATTTTTGCAATGATTCACAAGCTACAATAGTTGGATGCAGGTGAAGATAGGGATCATTGGCAAAGGAGCACATTGGAAGAAACGCCATCTACAGGCCTTCTCCAGTTTACAAACAAGTTCCTTTTTGTGGGTGTCCAAAGGGTAGATGGATAGATAGTTAACTGAGTGACATACTTACTTGAGATACAATGCGGAACTGGGCCCTCCTTGCAGCCTTTGAGCTGTGCCACTCAGCTTAACTCAAGCCTAAGTACAGGACAATTTACAATGATCCATCAACCTACTAACCAGCAAGTCTTTGGACTGTGCAAGAAAAATGAAGCACTTGGAGAAAACGCACAAATTCCACAGGAAGTACATACAGAATCCTTACAGATGACATTGGAAATGAACTCCATACTCGACGTCCTGAACTGTAAACGCGTCACACTAAGCACTATGCCACCAAGGTACCATATGACAGTATGTCAGAAAATACACAAACATCACTCAATATAGTAAAGCATGCCTCCACAGTATTGTAATGAATGGCAGCAAAAATAGAAAACTAATAAGAAAGAAAAGTTACTAAAATGGAGAGAGAGGGAAACTTGCTCTGCCATTTGTCAAAATGAAGATGTATAATTAAGTCATTCGTATGTCAGATGTCCATGTATCAGGAGTTGATAACCCAGAGATGGTCTGCATCAGTCTTCTTTCCCTCTTATTTGTACAACAATATCGAAAACAAGAATCTATCAAAAACAGCCAACAAATTCATTTTCCTTTCCAGCATCTGCTATCATGGACATAATAAAAGCTTGAAAAACCTGACAATATTGTCATTTAATTCATAATTGAATTACTTCTCCAAATTTCTCTTATGAATGCACTGAAATCCTGCCTTGGGTATAAATTGAAATTTTTGATAAATGTGCATCAGTTCAAATACTTGCCCAGCTGATTTTACTGTGAGCTCTGGCTTACTTCTTATAAAGCTTTATAACTTCGAAGCTGTAGCTTGGTTTAAAAATGTAAAAAAAACATTTTAAAGAAAAGATGGAGAGGTTGCCAAAATCTTTGCAACAGTTAATTTTGCCAAGTCATGTGTGGAAGTAGAATAAATGTAAAGTAAATTTGCATTTGAATACAGCAAATTCAAAACTAGCAAAACATTTCAAGAATTCCACTACGGGCAGTCCCATGCATGGATTAGACATAGGGATTAGTAAACTCATGCCAATGGAAGCTCCAGAAACCTTATTTCTGGGATGGGCTACATCTTGGGACAACTTAGTAAGCTCATGCCAATGGAAGCTCCAGAAACCTTATTTCTGGGATGGGCTACATCTTGGGACAACTCAAAGGACTGGTCCAGGACAGGGTCCTCTGACAAGCTGCTGGTGGTAGCTTTTGCCTGTGTAGGGTGATGGGCTTAAGTAAAACATCTCAAAACCTGTGGAATATGCACATGAACAACAGCTGAACCGTTACATAGTTTGGACGGGTGGAAATGGAGAACCAGAGCAATACAACTGATGAATATTTGTACAGAAATTTACACTCTCAAAACATTTCCCTTGAATACATTTACAGCACCCATCAGTCTACAATGCAGATCAACACAGATATATGCTTCTTCAGTAACATATCCAAATTCTATAAATTTTGATGTTGATAGTTTTTATGACAGTGTTTCCATCATCTGTTGATTTTTGTATATATATTGTGAGAAATAAAACACAAAGTATGCACAGAATGGAACTTAACAAGAGAGTGTCAGGAATATAGAAGTTATTGAAATGTTCTTTAATTAGATAGAGGTACAGCATGATAACAGGCCCTTCCGGCCCAATACACTGTGATCATTTATTAGGAAGGCATTTGAAGGGGAATTCTTGAGTTAAATGTATTCAAATGACTCATGTATAATACAACTGCTCAAACTCAACTGCACTGTAGAACTGAACTGCCTTTATCTATCTCTCAATAAACATTCACAATTTGTGCAAAATCATATCCAACAATTGGACATACAGGTGCCCCCCAGTTTTTCAAACGTTCGCTTTACGACAACTCGCTGTTACGAAAGACTTACATTAGTACCTGTTTTTGCTAACCAAACAGGATTTTCGCTTTTATTTAAAAAAGACGCCTGCTTTATATGTGTGTTTACCCCGAGAAAGACTATAATGACCATGAAACCTTGTGCGGGCAGTTGTCTGCGCATGCGTGTACGTGCATACCTATGTGTTTACGTGCCGATTTTCATCTCCAAATAGATTTTGGCTCGCTGTCTTCCTGATTTTGATAAGTGAAACTACACCGTGCATACAATATTTCTACTTTATATAGGGTGTATATTTATCTTTATCTTATCTATTTATCATATAATTCCTGCTTTTACTATATGTTAGTGGTACTTTAGGTTTTATATGCCATTGGGTTTGATTTGGTAGGTTTTTTTTGGGTCTGGGAACACTCAAAAATTTTTCCCATATAAATTAATGGTAATTGCTTCTTCGCTTTACGACATTTTGGTTTACACACTGTTTCATAGGAATGCTCTACCTTCGGATTGGGGTGGGGGGATCTGTACAGTTGTCTGAAAAGTTCTGTAGACTTTAAATCTGACAAATACTGTCGCTGCTTGTTATCCCATCAAGTTTTGTGCATATAAATGTTTTGCAAAAGATGTACTGTTACTGAAAGTATCCAAAAACTTGTCACTGGAGTTTTTAAGGATGTAGAAGTCACTGTGTCCCAATATGACTGTTCTTGTCAAAGTTGAAATGGTCAAGTAATGCAGCTTTTGAATAAAGGTAACTACATTGACACTTTCTATAGCATTTTTATATTGTGAAAATTGAACTCCAAACTCCAGAGCACTTAACATAGAAGGAAAAACAATCAAATATTAAGATACATTCATTCAACTTTTGAACCCCATCTGACATACTCTCCAGTGAAGAAAATGTACTTTAGCTCTCCTTGGCAATATTAAAACTATCATAACTTTAGACCTATGCTCTGCCTGACATGGGTTATGTAACCGGCTATTAGATGAAAGTATGAAACTTTTCATTCCCCTCACTGCAGAATACCAAAATCTTTACATGCTTTCATTCAATTTCAAAGAAGAATGAAAAAATATTGTCCGGTAATAACATATCAACAATGAACTGAATAATTAAAGTAATTATTAGCAATGTAAGATTGCTAATTGGATTCTATTAGCATTGCATATAGAGGTGCTAGAAAGTTGGTGAACCCTTTAGAATTTTCTCTATTTCTGCATAAAAATAACCCAATTAAATTAATAATATAAAAAAGTTATACTTGCTCATTTATTTGTTAAGATCCAATAGTATATGTATTTGGTGGAAAAGTACATGAAACCTTTGCTTTCAGTAACTGGTGTGACCACCCTCGTACAACAATAAACTCAACCAAGCATTTCCAGAAACTGTTGACCAGTCCTGCACATCAGCTTGGAGGAATTTTAGGCCATTCCTCCTTATAAAACTGCTTCAACTCTGTGATGTTGGTGGGCTTGCTTGCATGAACTGCTTGCTTCAGGTCCTTCCACAACATTTCTATAGGATTAAGATCAGGACTTTGACTCAGCCATTCCAAAGTGTGAAATTTCCTCTGCTTTAACTATTCTTTGGTAGACTGACTTGTGTTTAGGGTTGTTGTCCTGCTGCATGACTCACTGTCTTTTGAGCTTCAGTTCATGGTTGGATACCCTGACATTCCCCTGTTCGAATTTGCTGGTACAATTCAGATTTCATACTTCCATCAATGATGGCAAGTTGCCCTGGTCCTGAGGCAGCAAAGCAGGCCCAATCCATGACACTGCCACCACATTTCACAAAGGGAATGAATTTGTGAAACAATCTATTTTGGAATCATCCATCCACAGAACATTCTTCAAATAGCCTTCTGGCTCATCAACATGGTCTTTAGCAATCTTTAGATGAGCAGCAGTGTTCTTCATGTAGAGTAGTGGCTTTCTCCTTGTATTTGCACCATGCACACCATTGTTGCTCAGTGTTTGCCTGATGGTTGAACTCAGGAAGATTGACATTACTCAATACAAGAGAGGCCTGCAGCTCCTAGATGTTACCCTGGGGCTCTTTGACCTCCTGGAATATTACATGCCTTGCTCTTGGACTGATTTTTGTTGGTTAACCACTCCTGAGCTGAGTAGTAACGGTGTTGCATTTCCTCCATTTGTACACCATCTGTCTGACCATGGACCAGTGGATCCCAAACTCTTTAAAAATGCTTTTGTATTGTTTTTGCAGTCTGGTGAGGATAAGCAACTTTTTTTCTGAGGTCCTCAGAAATTTCCTTTGATTGACGCATGGCACTCTTCTGACAATCTGTGTGGTGAAGATCAGACTTTGATAGTGAAGGCCCCAGTTTATGTTCTTTAAATAGGGCAGGGCCTCCCACACTCACACACTCCCATTTACTGAAACACCTGGCTCTAATTTCCTCTTTAAATGAACTAATAATCCTGGAGGTTTATATACTTCTTCCAACAAATGTGTAACATTGGATAATTTTTCTCAATAAATAAATGAAGTAAAGTATTTGTGTGTTATTTAATTAGGTTCACTTTATCTAGTTTTAGGACGTGTGAAGATCTGATCACATTTTAGGTTCATATTTATGCAAAATAGAGAAATTTCAAAAGGGTTCACCAACATTCTGGCACCACTGTAAATGTTAAGATGTTGTAGCAATCCACAGGAAATAGAAGATCTTTCAGGCAAATAGCAGTGGGGAAACATACAGAAGAGGTGTTTCCAAATTAAAGTCAAGTTTGCAAAGCTTCACTTTTCTTCCAGTATCAATGAACCATATCAAAGTTTGAGTATGTGTACCTTACTTTATTATAGGGGGAGGGTTCTAAGAATTATTCAGATGATAGATATGTAATAACTGAAATGACTAAAATAAGCCATTTACAGATCAAGTAGCACACAGCACCAACCAATTGGAATGGCATTGATTTATTGCTGACGAAAGAATTTTAATGTTATCAGAAGAGCTTGCAAGATGGAATAGTAAGAATCAACTGCAACAAGGACACTCATTGGAACTCTCTGTACATGAGCTGAATGTCATTGCCTTTAGGTTGATAAACGAGATTGTTACCAGTTGATTATTATCTTAAATAAACAGGAAAGTAAGGACCGTATAAAAAATGCCAGTAAATAGCTAAAATGCACTATTTTAAAAGATAACATGCAGAAGTATTTTTAGGTGGCTTTTTTTGTCTACATTCTGTACCTGTATGTATAAATGTGGTTTAATTATAAGACCACAAGATATGGGTGCAGAATAAAGTCAGTTGACCCATTGAGTCAAATCACTCCTGAGGAGAGTTACAACAGTGTTGAATTTCCTCCATTTGTTCACCAACTGTCTGACTTGAGTTCAAGAGCAAGAGGTAATATTACAGCTATATAGGATCCTGGTCAGACTCCACCTGGAGTACTGTGCTCAATACTGGTCACCTCACTACAGGAAGGACGTAGTAACTATAGAAAGGGTGCAGAGGAAATTTACAAGGATGTTGCCTGGATTGGGGAGCATGCTTTATGAGAATAGGTTGAGTGAACTTGGCCTTTTGTCCTTGGAGTGATGAAGGATGAGAGGTGACCTGATTGAGGCGTACGAGATGATGAGAGGCATTGATCGTATGGATAGTGAGAGGCTTTATCTCAGGGCTGAAATAGCTAACACAAGAGAACACAGTTTTAAGGTGCTTGGAAGTAGGTGCAGAGGAGACATCAAGGGTAAGTTGTTGTTGTTTTTGTTTGTTTTTTTTTAACGCAGAGAGTGGTGAGTGCGTGGAATGGGCTGCCAGCAACGGTGATGGAGGCGGATACAATAGGGTCTTTTAAAAGACTCATGGATAGGTACATAGAGCTTAGCAAAATAGAGGGCTATGGGCAATCCTAGGTAGTTTCTAAATTAAGTACCTGTTCAGCAGAGCACTGTGGGCTGAAGGGCCTGTATTGCGCAATAGGTTTTCTATGTTCTATGTTTCTGTGAGTCTGCTCCACCATTTCATCATAGATGATCCAATTTTCCTCTCAGCCCCAACCTCTGTCTTAAATATACATGAAGACTTGACTTCCACAGCTGCCTGTGGCAAAGAATTTCACAGACTCACAATTCTCTGGCTAAAGAAATTCCTCTTCATCATTGTTATAAAGGGTGCCCCTCTATTCTGAGGCTGTGTCCTCTGGACATGGGCTTTCTCATCATCCACTCTATTAAGGCCTTTAACCATTCAATAGGTTTCAATGAGGTCACCCATCATTCTTCTAAATTCTAGTGAATACAGGCCCAGAGCCATCAAATGCTCTTCATATGACAAGCCGTTCATTCCTAGAATCATTTTTGTGAATATCCTTTGAGCCCTCTCCAATTTCAGCATAACGTTTCTAAGATAAGGAGCTCAAACCTATTCACAATACACCAAGTAAGTGCTCACCAGTGCTTTATAAAGTTTCAACAATACATCCTTGTTTTTATATTCTAGTCCTCTTGAAATGAATGCTAACATTGCATATGCCTTCCTCATCACAGACTCAACCTGCAAATTAACCTTTAGGGAATCCCGCACAAGCACTCCTAGGTTCTTTCCACCTCCGCTTTTTGTATTTTCTCTCCATTTAGAAATTAGTCAACCCCTCATTTCTTCTACCAAACTGCATGACCATACACTTCCATACAATTTATACATAAATTACTGAGTAAATAGTGAATTGTCTGAGTATGTATATTTATGAAACATAGGTTTGTGTTTAGCCATTGTCTGCATCCTGTACCTGTATGCACACTGCGCTAAATTTACAATTCAATTTCTTCTGGGCAAGGCACTTTTTTGTCATGTTCGAAATTCTGATGAACATATTATCTACATTGCTTATATAAATGTTAATACTAACTCATAAATGCATATGGTATAGTGTAGGCCTCCGGTAGTCTCAATAGACCATGGACCTTAAAGTTTCCAGGGCACAAGCCTGGGTAAGGATTTTTTTTAATGGAAGACCAGCAGTTGCCCAAGCTGCAAGTCTCCCCTCTCCATGTCACCAATGTTGTCAAAGGGAAGGGCATTAGGACCCATATAGCTTGGCACTGGTGTCGTCACAGAGCAATGTGTGGTTAGTGCCTTGCTCAAGGACACACACACAACGTCAACCAAGGCTCGAACTAGCAACCTTCAGATAGCTAGACGAACGCCTTAACCACTCGGCCTTGCGCCAACACAACAATGGCATACCACAAGGCAACAAGCAACATCTGATTACTGTTTATCAATGATCCCTTCATATGGCCCATTATTGCTTGGTGACATGGTAGTTCATCTTGGGAAAAAACACTATTGAGCTTTATGTTCCTTGGATACATTTCATTTAATTTTTGCAAATAGAGTGGATTCCAGTTAATTAGGGCATTGGTTAATTGGGGCAGCTGCTGATTGGGACAACACTTAAAGAACAAAAAGAAACATAAACCAAAAAATAGCCAGGATTTCCTTTGTTTACTTGGGACGCTATGCCGCTTAATTGGGACAGGAGACTGTTGCCAGAAATTTCTAACTAGGATAAGTCATGTTCACTTATGTGGCCGTTAAACACTACAACTTGCTTAAAATGAACAGTTCTTAAATAGCGTCTGTTGTATGTGTTTGTGTTCAAAAAGCAACATTTTTTTAAATCACTGACAGCTAGCAAGAAATAAGCAGTAAGGCAATTTGGAACAGTTTAGCTCACTGCTGTTTCAAACATTTAGGCTTCGAGATGCCAGAGATGGCCAGAAGTGAAAATGAAACAACTTCACTAATTCAACAAATTAGCAACTGAGAAGAATTTGAGGGTATCGATAATCATCTTGAATGTTACACTGAAAATGAAGATTCCAAGGCTGTAATTATTGAAAACTTGTCTGAAGGCACTCTATTATAATCTGCACTAGATGTCTGTGCTGATTTTGTTCATTTACAGTCAATCAAAAGAATGTACACTGAATGAATTCATCAATAACTATTAGGTTATAATATATGGTTTTATAGTTCTGTGGTAGTATTGTTGGGTGTGTTAATTTGTTTTGTATTTCATTTAATTTCTTAATTTGCTACTCAGTTAAATGGCAGTTTTTTAAAAAATATGTCTTTAATTATTTCCATGAAACTACAGTTAGTTCAGGCAGCCGCTTAATTGGGCCAAAATGAATTGGTTCCAATCCACTGAAGACTTCACTGTAGACAACATATGGATCTGCAATGAAACACGCATGAGACATGCCTATTTCAAAAGCAAAGATCACATCTTTCAGCTTAAGACTGGATATCCATGAGGTTCATTGGACCATTAGTAGCATTTAAATTCTATTCCAACACAATCTGTTGACTACATACAGAAAATTATTTCCTCTCTACTCAGTGCAAGTTATGCCAAAATCCATCATGATTCAAGACAGCCTTCACTTGTAGCTTGCCTTTCAATGTTCAGTCACACCAAATGTTCCAAAACCAGCTGTACCTTCCACAGTATTCTACTACTTTTCTATGCTGCCTTCATCAAGGATTTCCATTCTTAAGGGAAAAGCCAGATATCAAAGTTAAAGAAAAAGCACAGGGGCTATTTTTTCATGCTTGCTTGCACTAAAATAGAATATTTTTCACTTGGGTCCACATTGAGTAGTTTGGATGTGAAAGTACAAACATTGGAGGATCTGATCAAAATATTTTAAACATCATTGGTCATAGGACTGGTGCAAGATGATAGAAGGTTCCAAATGTGCATCTTGGATGGGGAAAGAAAGGAGAGAAATAAACAAATCTCATAAAACACTTTTTTTCCCCTCAGGAAGTCAAAAGTTAAGCTGGTACCAGAGGTGATGGAATATTTTAATCACTAATGAAGCCTTCTTTGAGAGGTGGCTCCCTAGATATGGAAAGTGGTTTATATTCACTGGCTCTCATAAAGGACTTTATTGTTTGTTTGTGGGGTTGTGCACCTAGGGCAGGTTGGTAAATGATTATGTTCAGCAAATTCTGCCACACACTTCAGTGAATAAATCAACAATGACTCAGGGCTCAAACTCAGAATGAATGTATATGCTTTCCTATTGCAGTTCAGTGACCACCACAGCTGAAGTAACTCTTGTTCTGCAGTGAGGTGGGTTGAACAACTTCCCAATTTGTCCTGTATATTAGCTCCACACCAGCAGGAAGCTTGTTGTAGATAGTCTTTTTTAAGTATTACTGAAGATTAAGTGTAGGGGGCTTTAACACGAACACTTTCCAGAGCATTCTTGGCCAGCACTCCTTTTGACCCTTGTCCCCAGAGAAGGAAAGCTTCCTCTGGAAATCCCAAGCATGAGAAGGGCATCCCTTAAACACATGTTGTTTTCTCTTAAAATTCATTGCTTCATATTAAGTTTAACCTTCTATCTCTTGCTCAAACTGCCAATCAATCTATTTTCCTCACAGCTAAGTTGGGAGAGGCTGAGTTATATTTTGTTCTGCTGCCAAAATTTGTATTGCTTGACAACAATGCAGCAGCAAATAAAGTAAATGGAATACTATCAGATGGCCCTACTGTTCTTCTTCTACAGGAGAGTTCTCCTGATGTAATGCCAAAATTTATCCCTCAACTAACATCAGAATATTTATTCTCTTGTTCAAACTATGAAGGCTGAAAGATGTGTGAATGTTAAAAATTGATACTGACTAAACTGACATACAAAGTAAATGTATATGGCATTACATTTCAAAGTTATTTAATCCACTTGTAGTGTAGATACAACATTTTCTTTATTTGATGGTTCCACAAAGTGGTAATATTTGTTTATGTAACACAAAATAAACTTTGAAATAATTGGCTGTGAAATGTATTAGATTAACCCAAGGTTAAGAAAGGCAATCAACACACAAGCACCAAAGATAAATTGAATTTTTGAGTACCAGAGTAACCCATCGAAAATGTGTTAAGAGACTTCCTGTAAGAGATCATTCAAGTTCACAATGTAAATTAAAGCAGATGGAGTTCAAGTTTTAAAAAAAAACTGTCAAGGAAAGTGGTTTTGATAATCAAAACAACACATACAAACGCTAGACTTAGTTATGGGACTACATGGCTTTTAAGTTACATCAGCAACTGAAACTATTTTTGTATTTGCATTCAGTAAAACAAAACATTACCCTCAACCTTTTTAAGTCAATTACAGCCAAACCTTACATTAATATCAGCTTTGAATATGCAGTGGATTCTAGTTAATTGGGACACATTGGAACCAGTACATTTTGGCTCAATTAAGCAGTTGCCCCAATTTGCTGCAGTTTCATAGAAATAGTTAAGGTAAAAACTACCATTTAATTGAGTACATATTAGAACACTACCAATAATACTACAGTACTATAAAACTGTGCATTGGTTCTTAAGATTATCGGAGATATTCATACAGTGTTATTTTGATTGACTGTAAATGAGTAGAAACTGCGCAGACACCTTGTGCAGAAAATGACTACCTTCATATAATACTTTCGACCACTGCTTCTTCCAATCTTCATCCTCATTATAACATTCAAGATGATTGTTAATGCCTTCAAATTCTTCGTAATTACTAACTTGTTGAAGTAGCATTTTCACTCCCAGTCATTTTTGGCAACTCTAAGACAAAATGCCTGAAACTTCAAAGAGCAAAACAGTTCTGAATTGTCTCTATTACTTATTTTCACCACTATTATTGACAACAAAAATTGCTGCTTTTTGAACACAAACACATGCAACTGACGCTATTTAAAAACTGTTTGCTCTAAGAATGGTGTAGTGTCTAACGGCCATACAAGTGATGTTCAACAACAATTCACCACCTTGAAGGGGAATTGCAAGAGACCACTTGTTATTTTTTCTCCTAGTCACAACTTATCTTGACTTCCCAATACCCTTTACTTAGCACTTGAATTGCTTTTCTAACATCTGTATCCAGGCTGCACCCAACTATGAACACAAGTTGGACAATAGAAGTAACCTTCATGAACATCTCAACTCATCACCAGAAGTTAGTACATGGAAATAATATGGTTCACGCTTGAGTGATTACCTTCACCTTGTATTTTCAAATAGACTTATTATCAACCATCCATCCTTGAGAAACTCAGTTTTCTTCTTTCCTACAGTAATAATAGCTTCTCCACATCTACTCTTTTATAAACCTTAAGAGCTCATCAGGACTGTACCCAAAGTCCTTCCCATCTTGAAGAACTCTTGTCTACTCAACCACCTCCAAGGGAGACAATATAATCATGACATTTTCTGTCTAGGTAAACCCAAGCTTTCTACTAAAAAGAAAATCTGCACAGGATCCATAATATCAGTTTAAACCCAGCGTTTTACTCCTATTTAAATATTCCTCAGTTTAGGAATATTTGTGAGTATCTATGGGCATATTTAAGATCATAAAACATTTATGGGCAAACAATTATAAAATAACCCAACCTTAGACTTATGGCTTCTGGAAAAAAAATTATATTTCTACTAAGTTCCTCAATTTCCATCTTGGTACATAATTTTTTAGGTTCAATACCCAAATATGTTGTCATCTACTTTCTATGCGTTCCCCAGGGCCCAAGATGATTTGCTTCCACACCAGTTCTGCAGGCTCTTAGGAGGTCAATATGGGAAATACACACTCTTTTGCAGTTGGTAAAGGAACTGCCTGATAGGACAGGTGGCAAGCTTGAAACACAATATGTATCTTCAAACCCATTATGCTTGGCCTTTTTATGCAAGGATTTGAGGTTCTTAAAATAATTCCAAATGTTTCTTCTCTCCTTTCGTCTGGTTAAGAACCAGGGATTCCCAGGAAACAGTTGAAATGTTACATTTTTTCCCCCAAGGAGGCTCGAAGAACCAACTCAAATCTTTTCCTTTGTCTAATTGCAAATTGGTTTTCAACATTCTTGATCCATTCTCCTTCTGCCTGGTAACCTTCTCTGAATATACATATGCCATGCAGTAAGGAACAGTGCATAACAATATCATGAGCATATTTTTCCTGGAGGCACCTTCCATCAGCTGAGATGTTTTAGTTAGAGCCTCATGTGGAGTGTCCAATGAGACTACAAATACAAAAGGCTACAATATAAGTAAATCCAGCTTCAAGGTTTCAACTGTTATGACTATTCTCTCACCACCCCACCCCTGCCCACAATCAACTTCCATAATTCTGGAAGAGTTACAAATGTAACTTAAGATTTTAATTATAATTAGCAAATATTGCAACTTTTCAATAAATAACTTTTTTTCATACAGGTAAGACATTTCTAAAGTGGTTATTTTGTACATAAATCTGTTTGCTCTCACTTTCTAGTCCAATATAGATCAACAAGTCAGCATTATCAAACAAGAAAAATTTGAAGGGTCTCAGCCTAAAATATCGATTGTTTATTCATTTTCATAGACCCTGCCTGACCTGCTGAGTTCCTCCAGCATTTTGGGTGTACTGCTCTGGTTTTCCAGCATCTGCAGAATCTCGTGTTTACAAAAGAAATCTATTTTTTTGTAAAGTCATGAATTTGAAGTTGGGTGGAAATAATGAGGCATCTGACTCAAGAAAACAAATATTTTAAGCTATTTTCCCCTAAAGTGAATTTCAAAAACTATTATTTCTGTGCAATCAGATAGTTCTTAAAACTGATGCCTTGGTTACTTTTGAGTCCTGACGAAGGGTCTCGGCCTGAAACGTCGACAGTGCTTCTCCTTATAGATGCTGCCTGGCCTGCTGTGTTCCACCAGCATTTTGTGCGTGTTGTTCCTTGGTTACTTTTTTCCACTTGAGCAAGCAATTAATCAGCCAAACAGGACAGGAAAAGTTGCTGTATTTTCTTGTATACTTCAGTGTTTATGATCACACCTCATGAATTTATCAAATAAATTAATCACCATCAAGATGTCATAAGTATCCGGGAATCAGATGCAACTGTCTTTTTTTTTAAAAATGCAGCGGATTTCAGTTATTGGGATACATTGGGACCAGTACATTTTTGGCCCAAATAAGCAATTGTTTAAATTGGCCAGTTTCACGGAAATAGTTAAAAACGCATTTAAAAAAAAAACAAACTACTGTTTAACTAAGTAACAAATAATATACATATTTAAATGAAAACAGAACAAATTAGAACACTACCAATACGGTACTAAAGCTCTAATTCCTAAGAGTTATCTTTGGAGGAATTCATCCAGTGTATGCAATGAACAAAATAAGCGTGAACATCTAGTGTAGATAATGGACTGCCATCATGCAATGCAAGGGATGATGTTCTGTTGTAACCTCTGACAGCCCTCCACACTATCCCCAACACCCCCAACCTTTGTCTTATCAGCATATTTACTAACCTATCCCTTCACTTCCTCATCCAGGTCATTTATAAAAATCACAAACAGTAGGGTCCCAGAACAGATCCCTGAGGTACAGCACTGGTCACCGACCTCCATGCATAATATGACCCGTCTACAACCACTCTTTGCTTTTTGTGGGCAAGCCAGTTCTGGATCCACAAAGCAAGGTCCCCTTAGATCCCATGCCTCCTTACTTTCTCAATAAGCATTACATGAGATACCTTATCAAATGCCTTGCTGAAATCCATATACATTACATCTACTGCTCTACTGCAATGTATTAAGCCACATCCTCAAAAAATTCATTCATATGATAATAACCTCCCTGTTTGCTGGAAAAATTGTGGAAATCAAAATGCAAATCATTATCATATTTTTTGGGACTGCCCTGTTATCAAAAACTATTGGAGGGGGATACACACTTCCCTACAAGACATCTTTAAATGTGAAATACCCTTTAGAGAGTAAGTCCATATATTTTGGATATATACCTCAAGAATGGTTGAAAAGAGATAAAATATTTAATGAATATACTGTTGGTGGCTGGTAAAAAGACTCTTACTAGGAAATGGTCATCACAGGAGAGCCCAACTTTAAATACATGGATGGAAATTACAATGGACATTTATAAGATGGAGAAAATAACAGCATCTGTTAATCATAAGCTAGAACAATTTGATTCATATAGAAAAAAATGGTTTCACTACATAATGCCTCATAGGCCTGATTTTATTCTCACAAATCAATGAATCTGTTGTAAAGAAAAGATCACTCCCTACTTGTACATAGTTCTTTCCTTTTGCTTGTTTTTTTCTTTCCACTCTTTTCTATAAGTGTATAGTTCAGATAAATACTTTGTGGAGATTTGTGATCTATATGATATATATGTACAATGTCTGAAATACATCTTATGGAAATATTTGATGATGAACTTCAATAAAAAAAATTACAAAAAAAAATTCATTCAGGCTTTACGGCATGACCTGCCTTTGACAAAGCCATACTGACTATTCCTAATCATATTATGCCTCTCCAAATGTTCATAAATCCTGCCTCTCGGGACCTTCTCCATCAACTTACCAACCACTGAAGTAAAACTCACTGGCCTATAATTTCCTGGGCTATCCCTACTCCTTTTCTTGAATAAGGGAACAACATCTGCAACCCTCCAATCCTCTGGAACCTCTCCCGTCCTCATTGATGATGCAAAGATCATTGTCAGAGGCTCAGCAATCTTCTCCCTCGCTTCCCACAGTAGCCTGGGGTACATCTCGTCCAGTCCCAAAGACTTATCCAACTTGATGCTTTCCAGAAGCTCCAGCACATCCTCTTCCTTAATATCTACGTGCTCAAGCTTTTCAGTCCACTGCAAGTCATCCCTACAATTGACAAGATCCTTTTCCGTAGTGAATACTGAAGCAAAGTATTCATTCGGTACCTCTGCCGTCTCCTCTGGTTCCATATACACTTTCCCACTGTCACACTTGATTGGTCCTATTCTCTCACATCTGATCCTCTTGCTCTTCACATACTTGTAGAATGCCTTGGGGTTTTCCTTAATCCTGCTTGCGAAGGCTTTCTCATGGCCCCTTCTGGCTCTCCTAAATTTCATTCTTAAGCTCCTTCCTGCTAGCCTTATAATCTTCTGTATCTCTATCATTCCCTAGCTTTTTGAACCTTTCGTAAACTCTTTTCTTCTTGACTAGATTTACAACAGCCTTTGTACACCGTGGATCTTGTACCCTACCATCCATTCCTTGTCTCATTGGACCGTACCTATTCAGAACCTCACACAAATATCCCCTGAACATTTGCCACATTTCTTCCGTACGTTTCCCTAGGAACATCTGTTTCCAATTTATGCTTCCAAGTTCCTGCCTGATCGCCTTATATTACTCCAATTAAACATTTCCCTAACTTGTCTGTTCATATCCCTCTCCAATGCTATGGTAAAGGAGATAGAATTGTCAAAACTATCTTCAAAATGCTCTCCCACTGAGAGATCTGACACCTGATCAGGTTAATTTCCCAATACTAAATCAAGTACAGTCTCTCCTCTTGTAGGCTTACCTACATATTGTGTCAAAAAACCTTCCTGAACACACCTAACAAACTCTACCCCATCTAAACCCCTCACTCTAGGGAGATGCCAATCAATATTTCAGAAATTAAAATCTCTCACAAGAGCAACCCTGTTATTATTATTCCTTCATAGAATCTATCTCCCTATTTGCTCCTCGATGTCCCTGTTACTATTAGGTGGTCTATAAAAAACACCCAGCAGAGTTAATGACCCCTTCCTGTTCCTAACTTCCACCCACAGAGACTTCGTAGACAACCCCTCCATGACTTCCTCCTTTTCTGCAGCCGTGACACTATCCCTGATCCACGGTGCCATGCCCCCACCTCTTTTGCCTCACTCTCCAACCTTTCTGAAACATTTAAAGCCTGGCACTTGAAGTAGCCATTCCGGTCCATGCACCATCCAAGTCTCTGTAATGGCCACAACATCATAGCTCCAAGTGCTGATTCAAGCCCTAAGCTTTGTTCATGATGCTTCTTGTATTAAAATAGACACATCTCAAACCATCAGTCTGAGCGCATCCCTTCTCTATCACCTGTATATCCTCCCTCTTGCACTATCTCCAAGCTTTATTTATTTGTGATC
Organism: Hypanus sabinus; assembly: GCF_030144855.1. NCBI lineage: Eukaryota > Metazoa > Chordata > Chondrichthyes > Myliobatiformes > Dasyatidae > Hypanus > Hypanus sabinus. The sequence continues at coordinate 62,985,632 of NC_082717.1, read as the reverse complement.
CAACCTCTCTTCCTTCTGTCACTTCAGTTTGGCTCCCACCCCCCAGCATTTCTAGTTTAAACTCTCCCCAATAGCCTTAGCAAACCTCCCCACCAGGATATTGGTCATCCGTGGATTCAACTGCAACACCTCCTTTTTGTACAGGTCACACCTGCCCCAGAAGAGGTCCCGATGACCCAGAAATCTGAATCCCTGCTCCAATCCCTCAGCCACACATTTATCCTCCACCTCATTCTAATTATCATTGTAACATTCAAAATGACTGTCGATACCTTCAAATTCTTCAACGTTTCTAACTTGTGAAGCAATGGAAGTGTTTCATTTTCACTCTGGACTGCTTCTGGCTCGCCAAGCCTGAATTTTTGAAACCATAGTGAGCAAGACAGTTCCAAATTGTCCTACTGCTCATTTCTCAACAGCTATCAGTGACAAAATTCACTGCTTTTTGAACATAAATACACCAAACTGATGCTATTTAAAAACTGTTCACTGTAAGCATGGTGTAGTCTCTAATGGCTATGGCAAGTGCACTCAAGTGACACCAGTTAGAAACTGTTCGACAATGGTTTCCTGATCCAATCAAGTGGCATAATGTCTCAAATAGACAAAAGGAATCCCAGCTATATTCTTGATTCACATTTGTTTTTTTTTTAAAAGAGTTATCCCAAATAAGCAGCTGCCACGATTAACCAGTGATCCAATTAACTGGAATCCACTGTTTTAATAGAAGTAACACATTAGGTATAAAAATAACTCAAAACATTTAAACACCATGTTCAATTAAAGAAATTAGTCAATATTCCATCTAAGTATCAATCCTGCCAGTATTAAGTGAAAAGTAAGCCATTTACTATTCTTTGCTGTTGGTTTCCAAGCCAATAGACTTTCCAGAATTTAAGTAGATAAACGTACCTGCTGTGCTTGGTACCTCTGTTGTGCCTGCTGCATGTATGATGACTGTTGTTGCTGTTGTTGATTGTAGTAAGGTTGCTGGCCCTGCTGGCAGTAGCCACTCATGCTCTGCTGACTATAGTGAGGGGGCATCTGGTAAAGGAAAACCAAAATTGAAATTCATGAGACTGATATTAAAAAAACTTAACACAGGTTATAAGCTCTGTATAAACCACTGCAGTTTTAAAATCTTTAACCACAACTTTACATTCTACTAATTTTCATCAGAATGAAAAGTAATTTGTTCACATATTCAAATAACCACACAATCAAGAGGGGCGACAGTATTCTCAAACTTGATCCCCTTCAAAAGTTTTTCTCCAGTTTATGTCTGCTACATGGTTACAGCCACAATTTTAACCAATGATTTTATTAAAAGTAAATCTCAGTGCAGTCCGGTGTCAAGCAAACGAACAGCTGAGTCAGGACATTCTTGGTAGTGTTCCTGTAAAATTTGGTTAGAATGAGGAAAGTGAGGGGAGCCTCACTCATCTAAATCTCCTCAGGAAGTAGGTTCAATGAGGAGAAGGTGAGAGCATCCGTTCTGTACGCTCCCAGAAATCTGGTTCTCCTAACTCTCTCTACAGAGCAGCAGTGTATGTGCAGAGAGGAGTGGTCAGCTTGTACCTTCCCGAAGTCCACAATCATCTCTTTGATCTTGTCTACATCGAGACTAGTTATTGTCCTCACACTATTCTATTAAGTGCTCTACCTCCTCCCTGTACATTGTCTCGTTGCTGTTGATGAGGCCAATCATTGTTGTGTCGTCAGCAGTGTGAACAGCAGCGGGTTGAAGCAGGGAAATGCCGGTGCTCAGCGTGTTGAAGCTCGAGGTGCTTCTGCCAACACGGATTGACTGTGGACTTTCTGTCAAGAAGTCCATCATCCAGTTACAGAGACAGGTGTGGAGACCCAACATGCTGACAGCAGTTCTGTTTTTAAGTTAGCATGTTTGAAGTTGCCAGCAGTAATAAAGGATTCATCAAGGTGTGTGGTTTGCAAGATACTGATGATGCCGCAGAGCTGTGTGGGATGCTAGCACCCACAGCGTCTACACCCTCCTACAGAAAGCCCAAGCCAGATGGGCTGGCCATGTTGTCAGGATGTCTGACAGTCAACTACCAAAACAGCTGCTGTATGGAGAGCTAAGCCAGAGCAAGCGCTCAGTTGGAGGGCAGAAGAAATGTTTCAAAGACTGCCTCAAAGTGTCCTTCAAAGACCTTAACATCAATCCCAGTAGCTGGGAATCGCTTGCTCTGGACCGCCCAACCCAGTGGAGCAGGACCACTAAAGAAGCATATGCAGCAGAAATCAGACACACCGCAGAGGCTCAGAGGAAACATGCCACGCGCAAGGCTCGAGCTACCTCCACTTCCACTGCAGCACCTACCCTCATGTGTCCCAAATGTGGGTGAGCTTTCAGGGCCCAGATTGGCAGCACCAGTCACCTCCGGATCCAGTCACAAACCCTCCACCTGACTGAAGTCATGGTCATCTTCGACTCCGAAGGACGAACAACAACAACAACATATATACATACACCTCCATCACAGGGTGGTACCCTGGAGCCATACTTCCATCAGGATGAACGTGCAGCTGTCCTTCATCTCCATCCCCAGCTTATTTTCTAGTGATCGAATATATGAAAGCAGAATCGACAGGAGAGCTAGCCTGCAGTGTTTCTCCTTTAGTCTTGCATGAATACAAGCGCGCTTTCCGATGACGTCTCCCCTAGGTGGCTGAAGCAGAAGACAAGCTGCGGAGCTGATCTGCTGGTGAGGTAGACTGGCAATACTTGGTGTTCTTAATATCCAACAGTGTCTTGTGATCATCAGTAAGAGGTAAAGGATGAATTATTACACCAGCAGTTGGAACCAGAGTGGACATCATGCTGGATGCACCATTATCTTGAACCTATTCATATAATTCTATTTCAGAAAATACTGGTTTTTGGATTACACTGTAGAATTTTTTTGCTCTAAGTGGACAGTATAGAAAACAAAATATTCAAAAGGTAGTTGCATAAAATTAGGGTTCATGGGTGAGGGTTTGAAGGTAATGTATCAGTATTGATAAACATATTAGCATGGTTAAAGGTTAGATAGGAGCTGGAATAAGTCAGCAATTTTCAGTCTGGCAGTCTATTATCAGTTATTTCTCATAAGCATCATTGCTGTGATGCATTCTAGTTGTAAAAGTAAAGCTGCACTGCAAACTAAGTAGTAAGTTGCACCCACTAGTTTTCATGTAATTTCTGATGTCATCTATATTTCCCTTTCATAAAATGGTTGATTCTGATCAATAGCATGATTTTTAATGAATGTTTTCCAAACCATTTTATCCAGTTGTCACTTTATATTCATGTGCTTAAAGTTTAAAATTCTGGTTCTGGTATTAAGTTCATAACTCCAACTAAAAAAAATGATGTATTTTATTCTTACTGAGAGACTGCTTTTGACCTAATTGATAATGTCATTTGCCAATTCTTATGGAGCAAGAGTAGAATTAAATTTCTGCAGTTTCCCAACATTACAGGGAAAATCAACCTGCTGAGCATGCACTGTCCTTTAACAACTTCAATGAATGTGAACAGTTGCTAAAACAGGTACATTCATATTTTTGTTTTAATAGGTTTTTAAATTTGTCTTCAAGGATGTTTACTTTTTTCAAATTAAGTTTTTTTTTACAATTTTTAAATAGTATGTACAATTTGAGTTAATGCCTTTGAGACATTCACAAACATTCAAGCTCTTTGACAGTTCAGCCTGGGGTGTATCTTCATTACCTGTCAAAGCCCTTGTGTGTGATTGACAATCAGTATGGCCTGGCTTTGCTTGGGACATCACAGATCAGATCCCAGCTGGCTTTCATGAAGAAATTCATGCTGATGGACATGCTCAATACAAGAGCAAGTTAACAGGGCAGGGAACAATTCTTTAGAAACTTGCTGCCATTACATTTCCTTCACTGCTGCTTCATTTTACCAATATTTCAGCAACATTTTGGTAATTAGTGGTTTGTGCCCTGGCACAAATTGAAGGGGTTATGTTGTCTTTTTCCTATTAACTAAAATTCAAGTCGCCTACCAAATTAAAATCGCTTACCTTCTAAATATATTCAGTGAGAAAACAACATCTACTTATATGCCATCTTTAAAATGGAAAAAAAACATTGCAAGGCACAGAATACAAATCAGTCAGAGTAATTACTCAAATTATTTGTGAAACAGTCTTGGCACAAATAAACAGAAATGTTGGCAATATGAATGAATGATCTGAAATATCAATTCTGATTCTTGTTTCATAAATGCTAACTGACCTGCTGTGTACTTCTACAACTTGTTGGCTTTATTTCATATTTTCTCAGTCTACAGCTTTTGCTTTTTGATTACTGCCTAATTTGCTCGCATCCAGAATTTGATTTTTAGTGTTCTCAGCTAGATCCAATGCTAATTTTACACAGAAATTTCAATCTAATGTGTCAGAAAAATCACAGTGAATTTAATATTTCTTTTAATTTAATATTCACTAGTTATCCACTTCCCCTTAGTCGAGGACCTTTTAAGGATTATAAAAGTATGGTTCAGATATTATAAAAGAACGGACTGGAGATACTGACAAATTAATTAATAGCATGATCTTAAAATTATGTCAGTTAAAATATACTTGTGCAGTTTTTTTAATATAAACAACTACTTCCCGCTACCTCCAACATGCACATCTTTTTATCCAACTGGAATTGTAGAACAGATTTAATTAACATAGATTAGACTCATCCATCTATTATTGTGTAATTTGTTGGGAAGTATTCTAGAGTTATGTGAATATAGCAGATATTAATTCAATCAAGAACCAGGCTTCAGTTCTGCACATGTAAATAAGTTCAGAAAGTTTGCAATTAGCCTTGAGCTTTTTTGTAAATTGCTAACAGTAAATTGAAGTTAAAGACACAGGCTATTACACAGACTAAAAAATTGCATTTGCAAGAACCAAACATTAAAGACAATGCGAGTTGTATTAATTGGATTGCATCAAACTAGACAGCACGGCTAAGATATTCGCATCATTGTGACTTGAGTGCAAGTTGGCACACCAGGCAAATGTTATCATTTAGCATATCAAACATGGCCACAGGTATGGGCAATCAAAAGTTTTTGTGTATTTATCATATTTGTATAATCAAAAATGGCCCTGACAATATTAATTGTATCTGGCTCTCTGTAATTAAAAGGTTTTAGAATATTTGTGTTAATTAGTTTCTCCCAAAGATATTTGGGCCTTCAGAGGTGTCTTATCAATTAGTAGTTCATAGTAGTTTCATTGTCATTCAACTATACATGAATACCCATGAATATAGCCAAATAAAACAGCATTACTCTGGGGCCAAGATGCAAAACACGGCACCAACAGTGATACAAAGCACAAGGCATATATAGCACATATAAGCTAGCATGTACATAAGATATCAGTAAAATAGTCACAGAAAAAAAAGTCCAAGACCCTGAATCTATTAATGTTGCAGTAGGCTGCAGTTGAACACAATACAGCTCATCTTCTGCTGAACAGTCACTGGGGAGCAGCACCAACTCTGGCTGGACGCAATGCCACACCATCTCCGGCACTCTGGTGGAGTGCATGCATCAACTCCAACGCCTCTCTCATGGGCTGCAGTAAACAGGCAACATCGTAGCTTGTGGCCTAGTCCTCGCTATGATTTAGAGTATGCAGCTCCTCTGCTGTCTGCCGATAAATCAGTGAATTGGAACTGCAGCATGTCCAACAAGGATAACAAGGAAAATGACAAAGTCGGTTACTCACTGTTAGACTGCACCTACTTCACCTTCTCTGAAGCCTTTCTGCTGCAGGTAGCAGCATGATCCACACCAAGTCCAGATCCTTCAGTTTCTCCGCCAACAAGCAACTTGCTGTTGGGGCAGACAGACCAATGAGCTTCCACTATGTATCTTTAATGTCAGTGTAAATACTGAAATCGTATTGCATCAGTGGTACATTTGATCTCTGGGGTACAAAAATCCAATGTACCTTTGGGTTTGTGAGGCTATAACGACCTCTATATCACCAGCTTCAGTGCCTCGTCAGTGACTTCGTTCATTGTCATAACTTAATTGCTGTACATCTACCAGAGGTTTGATGTTTTATTGGATACAATAAAACTCCAAAATGCAAATCTAGGGTTTCTTGTCTTTTATTAACTCCTGACGGGATTCACTATTTGCCAATGTGTATATGTACATTAATCTTAATAAAATATAGAATTAAAATAGAAATAAAATAATATGGTTCCATTCTTGAAAAATCTTTCAGTGCAGATTTTAGAAGTATGAAGATAACAAACACAGTCTTGTGGTTAGAGCTATTCAACTGAAATTTTAGAAAATGAAGCCATCCCTAAAGCTTAACATAATTTTCATGGAAATTATTTTCCACAACCACAATTAAATAGCAACAAGTTTCCACGATATTTAAGAATACTTGAGGGTTTACAGAAGGGTTAAATGTTTTTGGATATTATTTTGCCTAAATACTGTAAAAGGCTAGTCAATAATGTACCCACACATTCTAACCATCAAGTTATTACTATCAGTCTACTTTGCACCAATGCACCAGTCACCTTTTCAGGAACTTCAACCTCAAGTACCTTTCTTGGACATTAAATATATGTAACTTCTACTTTGTATGGTTTAAAAATAAGTCATCCAGCTTTGGAACCCTGTGCATTCTATTTATAATATATTGCTTCATGTTTCACAATTTCATCGTTTCCAAACAAAAATGAACAAACATGCAATACATAAATCAACTTCTCCTTTGGCTTCTCCCAGTTTCTCCAGACTTGAGAGGTAGCTATGGGCCCCAGCTATGCCTGCCTTTTCGTTAGCTAAGTAGAATAGTCCATGATCCAAGCCTTCCCTGGTAAGACTCCCTAACTCTTCCTCTGCTGCACCAATGAATGATCTGGGGCTGCTTCATGCACCAATGATGAGCTAACCAATTTAATCAACTTTCCCACCAACTTCCACCCTGCCCTTAAAATTTATTTGGTCTATTTCTGACACCTCCCTCCCCTTTCTCAATCTGTCTCCATCTCTGGAGACAAACAGTCAATCAACACCTTTTATAAACCTACCAATCCCCACAGCTATCTTGACCATACCTCTTCCTAACCTGTCCCCTGTAAAAATGGCTGTAAAAATGCCATTCCTTTTTCTCAATTCCTTCGTCTCCACTGAATCCAGTCCAAGGAAAAGACTTCCCTTCCACCTTTTCCAAGAATGAGGTTTCCCTTCCTCGACCATTGATTCTGTTCTCACCCAGAACTCCTCCATTTCCAGGACATCTGAGCTCATCACATCTTTCGGCCACTCATCAATGATAGAGTTCCTCTTGTCCATACCTACCACCCCATGAGCCTCTGCTCATTCGCCACAGCTTCCGCCATCTCCAAAGAGATCCCCTTTCACTCTTCACCCACAACTGCCCATCCCCTCCGCTCCCTCCATGATTCTTTCCCATTGATCTCCCTCCCGGCACTTATCCGTGCAAGCAGTCAAAGTGCTACACCTGCCCATTCATCTCTTCACTTTCCATCAGTCGGGGTGTCAAACAGTCCTTCCCAGTGAAGCAACACTTCACCTGCAAATCTGTTCAAGTCTATTGTATCAAGTGCTCCCAATGTGGCCTCCTCTACATTAGTGAATCCCATTACAAAATAGGGGCTGAGCACTTCCGCTCCGTCCTCCAAAAGAGGAATTACCTGGTGGTCAACTATTTTAATTCCTTCTTCCATTCCAACATGTCAGTCCATAGCCTCTTTTTGTGCAATGATGAAGTCACTCTCAGAGTGAAGATGCAACACCTCATATTCTGCCTGGGTAGCCTCCAACCTGATGGATTGAACATCAATTTCCCTTAGTAAATAATAAAATTCCCTCCCTGCTTTCCTCTTCTTCTATTCCTCCTCTGGCCTCTTACCTCCTCTCTCATGCCCATCACCTCCCCTGGTGCCCCTCCTTCCTTGCTTTCTCCAATGTTTCACTCTCCTCTCCTCCCTCACCAGCCCTTTACCTTTCCCATCCACCTGGCTTCACCTATCACCTTCCAGCTATCCTCCTTCCCCTCCCACCACCATTTTTTAAAATCTTCGCATCTTCTCCCTTCCTTTCCAGTCCTGATGAGGGGTCTTGGTTCACAATTGCTTATTCATTTCCATAGATACTACCTCATTTGCTGAGTTCCTCCAGCATTTTATTTGTGTTGCTTTGGATATCCAGCATCAACAGAATTTCTTGTGTTATAGAAATAAACAAGTAGTGTTTTGAAAATTAAACATCAAATAATACCTAGCCTAATCTTACGCATATATCATGATCTCACTTTTCTTAAAGCAGATTCCAAAAGTATCTGGAAAATAATATATTTATCTGCAGTACATCACCCTTAACTTTTAATTTAAACAATTTGCTTTTTTACAAGTGCCTTATGGGCCAAACGTATTTCACAACAGTATGAAAAGAAGTAAATCTTTAAAAATAAGCCAATCACCAAATAAATGGCTAAAGAAATTAGATGAATAAGTTAAAATCCCCATTAATTTGCAATACTTTGTCATCAAGTCATTCCATGCTTGTTCAGAGGTGGAGGGAAATAGGCAATCTTGAAGTTACTTCCATTACCTACATTGTGATTTTTGTGATCTTGTCATAATGGTTGCAAACAATACAGGGGCAGAAAAAACACATTTGAAACTTCAAGATGTTAAATTATTCTTGTAAATCTTTGGTGCCGCAAGGCTAACGCAGCGAATGTTACGTGAATGAGTAATGGGCAGCGCTCAAAATAGAAGCATCTTTGACTGCTTGTAATGGCAAATAGTTTTGAAACACATCATTTATAGTCAAACCTCATTAAACCAGATGACCACCTAACTACTCCTCTTTCAGTTTTTCAAAACACTCTAGTTTGTCTTATTGTATTTACTTTTGACAACCAGTTGTTGAATACAATATAAAAGACGAAGGTCAACCTGCATACATTAACGAGAGTCCTTGCTACAAGAATTCCATAAATGCTCAATTAGTTATTTTACTGCATCTACAATAGAGCTAACTAGAAAAATGAAAGAAAACTTAAGTATCAAGCCTTCCAGAATGTCACCAATCACATGTGAACATTTATAAAACATGTTTCTAGCGGGGGGGAATTGTAACAGAGAACACCTTCAGCCAGACTGCTAGTCGCATTTTCCCAAGCACTTAGCACTTCACATTACGATGAACACTTATTACTAAGTCGGATATCAAAGAGGATGGAATACATGATAAATACATGGTAAAGAATGTGATAGTAATTTACGAGAGTAATACACTAAAAGGAACAAATAGCCTATGTAAGTATGCTTTTTGTATGACCACACACTCACTTATTTGATTTTTTTTTGCAGATTTTCCTTTTTAATAACAAAACCTTTACCTTTTAACCACCAAGAGGGATTGGCTTTACATCTTTTTAAATGCCATGCAAAGATCTTTCCTGGGCAAGACAATGTCAGACAGTGTCTGGAATCAATTATATAAAACAGTATGAAAAGTGACTTTCTATGTCCAGGGCAGAAATCCTACCAGTTTCTTTTTAATGCAATAAAGTCAGATATGTTGCAAGTACCTCAGGGGGAAATCAGCAGATTGACTTATTTAAGAAAGAAGAGAGTGCACTGGTGTGAATTCTGATGAAGGGTCTCAGCCAGAAATGACAACTGCTTACACTTTTCCATGATGGACTTGGCCTGCTGAGTTTCTCCAGCATTCTGTGTGTACTACTTGATTTCCAGTATCTGCAGATTTTCTCATTTAAAATTTGCAGAGTCTTTCAAAACTCAGTAAATCCAGTGTTACAGAAAATGCAATTCTTGAGAGATGTGGCAGCCAATTCACGTACAAGGCAGTCAAAATAATCTTTGTAATTGATAATGACTACAGAATACATATTTCATTGGCAATAACCTGCTCTCCTCAAAAAGAAACACGGGATCTTTAGAAATCCCATGATACAGCCTTGGTTCAACATAACAACAAAGCCACACTCCCACAATTAATGCACTAAGAATATCTGACACGTTTGTGCTCAAACTCTCAATATCCTGATTCAAAGAGCATGTGGTTGTGCATGAAATTCTAGGAAATTCAAGAAGAGTCAACCATTCTCAACATGTATACTGTGCTTCAGTGGTTTCACACCATTTTCACTAATTATAATATGGCATTCCTCGCACTTCCTCAAATGAGCACAGCTGCAGGAAATTGTCTGTAAATTATAACAAGAGTTGGCAGTTGCCATATCAGTAACAGCACGCACAAAACTGACCATCTTTCATTTCCCCAACACCCTTGATGCATGATGGAATAAATCAAACTAATTTCCATCTGTGTTTTATTGGTACAGATTTAAACTGGTACATCGTCATTGAATTCATCCAAATATGAAAGTTTAACAGGAGCAAAAGTTGTGATGATTATTGCAGCATATTGACAACACCAAATAAAGGCAACTTAATCAAAGTATTCGGAAACAGAATGTAATTACTTTTTAAAAATTTAATCTGATGGTTATAATGTAGAAGAGCATCAGATAGTCCAAGATGAGTGGACTGCCACTACATTCACTTGATCCCAGAACAACTAATTTCAACAGCATTTTATCAGTCATTGAATTGTAATCAAGGTTTCACTGACGTGAAACAATAGTCTAGAGGGGAGGGAAAAAATTGTCAATTTCAGCATTCCACATTGACATTAATTACATAAAAATTAAATTTAGTTTAAGTAATTAAAAGGCTTGCTTGTAAGACAAAATAAAGCAGGCCTTTAAACAACAAACAGCATTCTATTCTCAGGCAAAAGAAATTATTTTCATTGCATGTAGCCGTCCCTGAAATATTAAAAAGAATGGAATGCATTAGGATGGTTTTCTGCTGCTGGACAGAGATTCATTTTTGCATTGACGAGTAACTGGTGCGATGTTGGACTAAAGCCAGTCCAAACACCTAGCAAAAACACTGACAATTGCCTACTTCACACATGTCCCTGAACAATGGAAGCTCACTGTTACCAATAGGCATTTTATACAGAATGGTTAAACACTACAATGCATTTCAATTTATCACTACAACAAATTCTATCTTCTATCATTGAGGGAACTACTATATGTCATTTCATACAATCCACTCAGACGCCAATTGGTTTAGCAGCCAGAAACTGAAATTTAAGACATTTCAGGGTTGCCAAGACTTCCTAAAATAAGCTGGAGATTTCATTAGGTTGTGTTCATTTTCTTTTGTAAATTAAGAGAAACCAGCAAGCTTTTAAGCACAAAAAAAATGCAATACAAATTGATATCTGCACTAGATTTTTAAAAAACGTGTTTTAACTAACATGGTGATAAACTCCAGATATGCCCACAAAAGTAACCATGTACCCAAACTAAATTAATCAGAGGGAAAGTTTACGCCATATGCACTCACATTTAAAATCTTCTGAGTAAGCCCCAAGCAACTGGGCACACTGGTGGACCACTGAAAAGGACTTGGAATTTTAAATCTACTATGAAGCTAGTATATTCAAATATAACTGGAACACTTACAAAGTATAGCTTTTACATTGACCTTCTGTCATTTAAAATCAAGTTTCACACTGCTAACAATTGCTTGAAATAACTTCCTTTAATTTTCAACTATCCTATTTACAAGTGTGCTGATGAAAATGTGCTATCTTACCAGTCCTAAATATATCAACCAATAATTCTGAAAGCAATTTTTATAATGTTACATTCCAGCACTATCTGTCTCAGCCAGTCTATGGTAAATTTTATATTTAGCTCTTTGTGGAAACTTGCCTTAAGAAGAAAGGCCTCTCAAATCGAGCAGAATTTTGGACAAAATTTACACATAAATCACTGAATGCACTTGCATAGAAAATAGGCACACACTAAGTCGTCTTCGCAGCTGTGACCTCAAGAAAGTTCAAGATTTCGATTCAGATTGATGTAGAGAAAACTACAACTATGAGCAAACTATAAGAATATGAGGGTAGAACTAAAGAAAGTAAACTAGGATAAAATCTGAAAAAGAGAACACTGGGATTCCTTTAAATGGGGGAACAAAAAGAAATGAAGACAATACAGTACATTCAACTCCAAGTCCATAACCAGCAATTTATGGGAAAACTGCAGATATGTTTTTAAAAAATGAAAAGCTGAACTTAAAGGAACACATTAAAGAAGACAGTCATACAGGAACATGAACTTGGAAAAAATAATACAGGACAAGGAAGACAAAGAAAAATTATACATGCAAATGATCAAGAAATACATATATAAATGATTATCACAAAGGTAATGACAAAGATATAATATAAATATAAAAGAATAATAAATAACAAAATAACTTAACACTAATATAGATGGGTAAAGAGTGAAATGATTAAACCCCAAAGTTTCCTTTGAAGTGCAGAAAACCAAGGTTTAGATGCCAAGCAGGGAAGAGAGAATAGACACAGTCCACTGAAAACTGTATCTGTGCCAAATGTCTAGCAACCAGCTAATAGTTCTCCCAATAACATGAAAGCTATTTTTAGAAACAAAGTATAAGAATTACTGTTAGATCGCCAGACTTTTAGTACAATCTCTGGAAAGCCATCTCATGGGCAAAATGGCAATTCTGGACTAAACTTGAATCAATGAAGGATGCTTGACAGTTGTGGCAGGGCTGAATACTATCACCTTTTTATAAAGTTAAATCAACAACTGGGCAACAACTGGGCTTCATTTCCAGATGAGTTCAATACCTTCTATGCTCGCTTTGACTGTCAAAAAATCAAAGAACCATCAGGATCTTCCACAGCCCACAATAATCCTGTGGTTTCAGTCACTGAGGCCAACATGCGAGTATCCCTCAAGAGGGTGAACCCACGAAAAGCTTCCAGCCCAAACAGGGTATCTGGCCGAGTACTGAAGACCCATGCTGATCGACTAGCTGGAATGTTCACCAGGATCTTTAACATCTTGCTTTGGCAGTTTGAGGTACCCACCTGCTTCAAGCAGGCTTTAATTATACCAGTGCCCAAGAAGAACATGGTAGCCTGCCTCAATAACCATTGTCTTGCAGCACTTACATCCACAACAAGGAAGTGTTTTGAGAGGTTGGCGATGAAAAACATCAACTGCCTGCCTGAGCAACAATTTGGATCTGCTCCAATTTGCCAATCAGAGCAACAGGTCCACAGCAGATGCCATTGCATTGGTACTTCACTCAACCCGGGGACATCTGGACAGCAAAGATGCAAACATCAGGATGCTCTTTGTCAGCGACAGCTCAGCATTCAATCCCATCATCCCCTCAAAACTATTCAATAAGCTTCACAAGCTTAGCCTCAATACCCCCTTGTGGAATTAGATCCACCATTTCCTCACTTGCAGAACCCAATCAGTTTGGATCAACAATAACATCTCCTCCACAATCTCCATCAGCACAAGTGCACCACAAGGCTGTGTGCTTAGCGCCCTGTTCTACTCACTTTACACTTATGACTGTGGTTAAGTACAACTCTGATGTCATATTCAAGTTTGCTGATGATACCACTGTCATAGGCAGAATCAAGGGTGTTGATGAATCAGCATATGTTGGAGGGAGATTGAAAGTCTGGCTGAGTAATGCCATAACACCAGCTTCTTACTCATTGTCAGCAAGACCAAAGAGCTGATTATTGACTACAGGAGGAGGAAACCAGAGGTCCCTGAGCCAGTCCTCATTGGAGGAATCAGAGGCAGAGAGGGTCAGCAACTTTAAATTCCTTGGTATTATTATTTTGGAGGACCTGTCCTGGGCCCAGCATGCAAGGTCAACTATGTAAAAAGCACAGCATTGCCTCTACTTCCTTAGGAGTTTGTGGAGATTCAGCATGTCAGTTAAATCTTTGACAAATCCTATAAATGTGTGGTGGAGAGTATATTATCTGGCTGCTTCACTGGCTGGTAATGGAATAACCACTGCCCTTGAATGGAAAATACTACAAAAATTAGTGGATGAGGCACAGTCCATCATTGGTAAAGCCCTCCCCACCATTGAGCACATCTATATGAAACATCATTGCACAACAGCAGCATCCATCATCTGGGAACCTAACTACCCAGGACATGCTTTCTTCTTGCTACTGCCATCAAGAGGGTGGTACAGGAGCCTCAGGACTCACACCACTAGATTCAGGTAACACACACAAAATGCTGGAGGAACTCAGCAGGCCAGGCAACATCTATGGAAAAAGAGTACAGAAGACATTTGCAGCCAAGACCCTTCAGCAGAACTGGAGAAAAGAGAAAAGCAGTAGAGTTAAAAGGTGTGGAGGGGGGGGGAGGGGAAGGAGAAACTCCAGGTGATAGGTAAAACTGGGAGGGGTTAGGAAGTTGATTAGTGAAAGAGATACAGGGATGGAGAAAAGGAAATCTAATAGGAGAGGACAGAAAGCCATGGGAGAAAGAAAAGGAGGAGGAGCACCAGAGGAAGGAGATAAGGTGAGAGCGGGTAAAGGGGAATGGTGGGGCTGGGGGGAGCATTACCGGAAGTTCAAGAAATCAAAGTTCACTAACAGTTATTACCCCTCAACCATCAGGTTCTTGAACCAAAGGGGATAATTTGACTGGCCCAATCATTGAAACATTTCTACAACTCAGACTCACTTTCAAGGACTCCATCTCATGTTCCTGATACTTGTTGCTTATTTATTATTATGTCATTCTTTTTGTACTTGCAAGTATGTTGCCTTTTGCACCCTGCCTGAATGTACAATTTGGTGCAGTCTTTCATTGATTCCATTATGGTTATTATCCTATTATGGTTTATTGCGTATGCCCACAGAAAACGAATCTCAGGGTTGTATACAGTGATGTACACATATTTTGATAAAAAATTGACTTCAAACTTTTTGAACTTTGAACATAGTGTTGGAAAATATATCGTAATTTCTCCTAAACAATCTCTTCAGAGACAGAAAATAAAAAGTCAAAATGGATTCTGCAAGAGTAAATAATGATTTGCTAAATGTATACAAGGGAAATAAAAGGTTACTTCCATGAATTTCTAACTCCATTGATGCTCTTTGAGCAGACATGTACTTTCAACATTTTAAAATAGGTAAGGTTAATAGAGAAGACATTGAATAAACTTGTATTTTTCAAAGTTCTCACATGATACCAGACAGCAGATTTAAGATTAGGATTAATTAGGTTTCAAAGGCAGAGGAATTTAACCAAATTGGGATATGGTAGAGTACAATTTCTACAATGCTCATTGCTGCAATGACTCCATTCATATTAATGACTTAGACCTACATGTAAGCAATGGCAAGATTTGTGGATGACGAACAGTTGAGATATAAGTAACACTGAACAATTAGACAATAGGTATATAAGCAGAATGAGGCTATTTGTCCCATCCAGCCTGCTTTGCTATCCAATCAGAATGAATTTTTTCAATCCTCTTCTCAAGCCTTCTTCCCGTAACCCTTAATCTGTTTTTCAATGAAGAACCTGTCAATCTCTACCTTGAATACACGCAATGATTTAGTGTCCAGAATCCTTCAAATTCCAGATCCACTGCCCTCTGGCTGTAGAAATTCATCCTGATTTCAGTTTTATTCTGAGGCTGTGCCCATAAATCCCAGACTCACCTATTAATGGAAACATTATCCAGGACTTTAGTATCTGGTAGGCTTTCATGAGATCCCACGCCACCTCATCCCTCAAGCCTTTAAGTCATCGGATCATTCAGGTGATCCACCTCTGGACACTCCTCCGGCAGTAGCACATCTTTCCCTAGATATGGGTCCCAAAATTGCTCACAATATTCCAAATGTGGTCTGATCAAAACCCGATAAAGCCTCGCTTTTAAATTTTACCCTTCTCAAAATGAATGCTAATATTGCATTTGCTTTTTTTTTCTCTAAACTACCAACTCAACCTGCAATTAATCTTAAGTGAATCTCCATCTAGGATTCCCAAGTCCCTTTGCATCTCTGATTTCTGTATTTTCTCCCATTTAGAAGACAATTTGCACTTCTATTCTTCTCAGCAAAACACATAATCCCATATGTAGCTCCATTATCTTCCATCAACCACCTCTTTTCCCACTGTCCCAACTTGTCCAAGTCCTTCCGCAGGCTCCCACCCTCCACCTATTTTGGTATCGTGTGTAAACTTGGTCACAATGCCATTAACTCTTAGATAAATACCAACATAAAAGGAAACAACATTATAATAGAAGATTGACTTGCAGGGTGACAACTTTTTATTACAAAGGCAGGTGGAGGATAGTATACTCAGCATAGAAAACACAATTACTTCCATAAAAAATGAAACTAAACTAGAAGAGGATTCAAGGGGCAATGAATGAATAATTAGAAGCAGCAGCACAAATCAGAAAAATTAAACATTCTATCAAAATATTTGTATTTATTTTTGAGATAAACTATTAAAATAAAATGATTGCATACTTTTATTAGATCAGTGGCAAAGAAAGCAATGAAACTAAAAGTGCAAGATTTAAAAGAACTGGACTATATAACAATTGTTAAAGATTGAGCAAGTTTAGCCTTTCCCTTGAGGAATGTTAGAGGAATTGACAGAGGCTATTAAGGTTATAGATGGGTGGTTCAACACACATATAGGAAAAGTGCTTCCTCTTAAAACTAAATTAAAAGCAAAATTTTTAATTAATAATGCCAGTGGCGAAATCAAGACCAACTACTTTTTATGTGTTGTTTTAATACAGAACTTGCCTTCATACTGCGTGCGTATAACACATGGCTTTTTTTTTAAAAAAAGGGGCACTTGACATTTATATATGTTGAAGCATTTGGGTAAGACAGAATGGGAAGGGACCAATGTGAATTTTAAGCATCTGCACAGGGTGATTCAACTAGATATTATGTTTTATGCTCAATTTTCTATTTAGTAGACATGTAATAGCTTCCTTTTATTACTAATTATAAAGTATTTATTCTGAGTGCTAAAATGTAAGATTTGTAAGCACATCTACACAATTAACATGTCAAACTATGAAACAACCTGCTTTTAAGTGGCAACTTTAACAGTCAATAGCATTCTTAAATTTGACCATGAAAATTTGATTAAGTCACATCAGGACAGATAATCATAAAATTAGTAAAAGATGTTTCAAGCAGTATCTGAAACAAAAAGAAAAGGGAAGTTTGGGAGTGAATTCCAAAGCGTGCAGCCTCAACAAGGTGGCATAATTACTGTGGATGTTGCAGATGATCTGGAAGAGCAGAGTATATCATCAGAGGCAGCTGGCATGGAAGAGATAGCAGGAACAGCAGACAGTAGAAGGACTATCATAGGCATACATTTGAAAATACATGAACAATCTAACCAGAAACCAATGCAAATCAATAGATATGGTCATGGGCAAACAGGATTTGACAGTTTCGGGCACAAGCATCAAAATTTCAGATCACATCAACTTATCATCAAAGTCAACTAGCCTGGAGTACATAGAAATACAGAAGTTCAGAAGTATTAGTTGTCCAATAGCAGAAAAGCTGCAATAGAGGCAATGAACATTGGGTGATGCAATGGCAGTCGAAACCACATTTTTAAATTTAAGGCTTCTTTACATTGTCAGACTGATGGAATGTATTCAGCAAAAGACAAATAATTTAATCTTGCAACCTCTCATAACTTAGCCCATAAAGTGGTTATATACTCTTAATATGATCAATGTTCAAATATGGGTACTTCACCTTCTCTTCAGAAGAAAACCACATTCAGTATCCCTAATACTTTTTTCATACTGTTTCATTTTATTTTACTTTCCATTCACTTACAAAATATACAGATTAACTCACAAACAGCTGAAAGCTAAAACACATCTTTTTCATAATCATTGCAAATTTGATAAAGCTACTAGAAATTGATTCATTACTGTTTCTCAGTAAATTGATTGGATTTGGCAACAAACAGTATGCATTGTAAAAAAAAAATGTTTGTAGTGCAAAAAGTTCTCAAAGTACACCCCAGGCATCAGTGTTATAATTTCTAAACAAATTTATTCTGCTTAAACCTGCAGTGAGTTGAAAGAACTAAGTCCCACAAGGGCTCCAAAGTTTCTTCATTCAAAGATAAAACTTGATCAAATCACTAAGCGAATTAGTGGTAAACTATGATCTGTCATAAGGCAAAGGAAAACATTCAAGACACTTTTCTGTCGGAAACATCTTAATTGTGTTGAATAACAAACACATTTTAGCTAAGTATAATGTAAAGCACAGCAATTTACCTAACATTATGAAGATGAAATAAAAGGCATTCTACACCTTCAATTATAAACACAGGTGATTCAGCCAGCTTGTTCTCCTTCCCCTCTCCCCACCTTCTTATTCCAGCTTCTGTCCCCTTCCTGATGAAGTCTCAGCCTCGAACGTCAACTGCTTGTTCCCCTCCATAGATGCTGCCTGACTTGCTGAGTTCTTCCAGCATTTTGTGTGTGTTACACCTTTAATTATTTATTTAAATATCATCATCAGGCAAATAAAGCTTAAAAGCAGCTTTTATAGGGAGTGTCCAGGAAAGAGAATTGCTAATGCTTGCAGAGATGGCACATCAATTTACAAATACTGATGTTAATTTTTACAGTCAACTGATTGATACAAATAGATTTAACCAAGATGGCTCTATCATGTATACAACTCTCCTAACTGTAACTTCCCTAACCATCAAATACAAGAGGCATTTTCTCAGGAAGACAACATCATTAAGGATGTCTGGGTCATCCAGTCATCCCCACCACCTGGGGCATGCTCTTTTCACATTACTGCCATGAGGCAAAATCTCAAGTTTCAATAATAGTTTCATTCCCACTGTCATCAGGTTCTTGGACTTTAATTCTACCTCAGACTACATTTCTGTCACCTTTCACTGAAGCTGTTAAGTTTATTTTTGTTTATTGTGAAGTTATGTATAAATTATGTCACTTTAATTTTAATGCAATTTATGTCTATCATGTTTGTAATGCTGTTGCAGAAAGCTAATCTAATGGTGGGATAACACTTGCTGATATTTCAGGATAAGATATTGCTTAAGTTGCAACCAGCCCACCCATCCCCCAACATACAGCAAGGCTCGCTAAGTTCCTCCAGCAGATTTCAAAGTGCGCAGACTCTTCTTCATCTCAGTTAATCATGTCTTACACCTCCAATATTTTTCCTCTTATCCAGCTTATTAGAACTGCTTTAACTTGATTCTCACATTAAGGTTCCAATTACGTGTAAAGCTTTTTCAGCAATTCCGATTCCAATTCCTACTCTTGCATCATTGCCTCTACATTTTCCCAAAAATTGAATGTTGCCCACATTTTCCCACTTCCTTTTTTTTTAAAAAAGGGAGATCAGCATTTGTTTCTACAGACACTGTTTGATTCTATACCCAAAACCATCTATCTTATATCTGTTTAAGTCCTTTCCCAAC
The DNA here is from genome assembly GCF_030144855.1 of Hypanus sabinus. Lineage (NCBI taxonomy): Eukaryota > Metazoa > Chordata > Chondrichthyes > Myliobatiformes > Dasyatidae > Hypanus > Hypanus sabinus. Next base: position 62,966,133 of record NC_082717.1, on the reverse strand, counting down.
TTCGATCTTAAACTGATCCCTGACATCCATTCTTGGATCATCTGAAGAGCAAAACAGGCATTTTATTTCCTAACAGAATAATATGCCATTGATTCCAACCAAACCTTCCTTATTATCCTGTTCACTTTGCAGACTCCCCAATAGCCACTGGAACATTGAGGAACAGATATGGAACTGAATTAAAGTGTAAAAGCAAATAGGGTGGTTGTTGTCATGGGACTTCAAATTCCATAATATAAACTGGGATCTTCTTAGTGCAAGTGGTTTAGATTGGGCAGAATTTGTTAGGTGCATCCAGGAGGGTTTCTTAAATCATTATGTAGATAGCCCAAGAGGAGAAGTTATAATGGACTTGGTGTTGGATAATGAGCCTAGCCAGGTGACTGATCTTTCAGTGGGTTAACAGTAACAGAACAGTGATCACAACTCGTTGTCTTAGGACAACTTTAGATAAGGAAAAGTATGGAGCTTGTGGGAAAGTACAGAATTAAGTCAGGGCAAATTATGAGTGCATTAGGCAGAAACTAGGAAAAGTTAATTGGGAACAGCTGATTTTAGGCAAGTCCACATTTGAAATGTGGAGGGTGTTTAAAGGCCAACTGCACAGAGTATAGGACAGGTATATTCCAGTCAGATGAAAGGGCAAGGATAGCAAGGTGAAAAAACCTTGGACATCGAGAAGAAAAAATATGCAAAGTTCAGGAAGCTAGAATCAAACAGAGCCCTTGAAAATTATAAAGAAGCCAGAAAAGAATTCAAGAAGGGAATTAGGAAAGCCAGGTCCTTGACAAGTAGGATTAAAGAGAATCCCAAGGCATTCTGTTCATACATCAAGAGCAGGAGGATAACTAGGGAGAAAGTAGAACCATTCAGGGAAGGTGGAGGGGAGAAACATTTGCTTGGATACAGAGGGTATCGGTGAGGTTGTTGATGAGTACTTGCATCAATATATACCAAGGAGAAGGATGTGGAGGATAGAGAGATCAGTGCTGAGCATATTTATATACTAGGGCATTATGAGGTCAAGGAGGAGGTAGTGTTGGGTCTCTTAAAGAGCATTAAGGTTTACAAGTCCCCAGGGCCTGATGAGATATGCCCCAGGTTATTGAGAGAGCACAAGATTGCTAGAGACTTGACCAATAGCTTCATGTTCTCCCTAGCCACTGGCAAAGCAAGTCAGTAATGTTGTTCCATTAATCAAGAAGAAAACCAGGGATAATCCTGCAATGGAATTTACTGGAGAGAATTCGTAGTAAAAGGATTTACGAGCATTTGAAAAACCATGGCAAAGGGGCAAAGGCAGATTATTGACACCTTAAAATCAGTCCCTTCGGACAGATGGAGCTCATCAGCCATTGTTGGCAGCTCAACTAGGAGAAGGAAAGCTCTGATCTCAAAGCTGTCTCACTGATATCACCACTCATAGGGAAGGCTTCAGGAGTAAACCCCGAGGGAAAATTCCGGAACTGGAGTCCCTAAGGCAGTCCTATGTTGAGTTCAACGCTGACTGGCAACCATTGTGATGCTTCTGGTATCAAACTGTATTGGTCATTGCCATTCTTTTGGGTTCATCAGATGCATGGAGATGGGGAGCTTGCTCTCTATATTGTACTGCCCAGGCTTGCGTATCTAGACAGCTAGGACACAACATCTGTACTAGGACCTTTACAGTTTGTGCTGTATGTAAATGACCTGAATGAAAATGTCGATGGGTGGGTCAGTAAGTTTACAAATGGTACGAAGTTTGGTGGTGGTGAGGGTACCACAGAAGACTACCCAAGGACGCAACAGGATATAGATCAGTTGCAAATATGGATGGAGAAATGGTAGATGGAGTTTAACCAGGCTAAATGAGAAGTGTTGCACTTTGGTAGGACAAGATCCTCCACAGTGTTGATGCATAGATGGATCTTGAGGTCTAAGTTCAAGAAACTTCCCTGAAGGTGGCTACACAGGTTGACCGAGTGGTTAAGAAGGCATATGGCATGATTGCCTTTATTAGTTGAGGCACTGAGTTTAGAAGTCAGTAAGTTAGGCTGCGTCTGGAGTATTACATACAGTTCTGGTCACCCCATTACAAGAAGGATGTCGAGGCTTTAGAGAGGATGCGAGAGAGGTTCACCAGGATGTTGCCTGGATTACAGGGCATGTGCTATAATGCGAGGGTGGACAAACTTTAGTTGTTTTCTCCAGAGCAGTGGAGACTGAGGGGGTGATCTGATAGATTTATAAGATTACGAGAGGCACAGACAGAGGAGACAGACAATATATTTTTCCGAGGGTTGAAATGTCTAATAGCAAGGTGCATGTGAGAGGGGGTATTTCAACGATGTGATGGGCATGCTTTTTACACAGAGGGTGGATGACTGAAATGCGCTACCTGGGGTTGTGATAGAAGCAGAAACACTTAAGAGATGTTTAGATAGGCATATGAATGTGGGAAAAATGGAAGAATATGGACATTGTGTAAGCAGATTAGTTTAGTTGAACATTGAATTAGTACTTTAATTGGTTTGGCACAACATTTTGGGTCGAAGGGCCTGATCCTGTGCTATAGAGCTCTATGTTCAATCTGAGCCCAATTTCTGACCTTGTCTCCTCTTCAGGGAAATACCATCTATTTCTACCTTTCGCTCAACACTCACCAAAAAATTGTGTTTTTGTAGCGATGTGCTACACACAGCGCTGAAATAACAACACGCAGTCGGTAAGTCGCTTTGAGACTAGTTTATTCAAAACTTCACGGCGCTGGCATTTAATCCCTAGCGCCCGCCCTCTCCGGGCGGAAATGATGTCAGAGGTGCATTACCAAAGTCTCCCCCCACGCACTGGCTATTTGTGAGCCGGTTCGCCTGCGCAGAAAGTGGGTCGCCACATTTTCATCCTTTTACCCAAGAAAGCTGCCAAAACCCGTTCCTAACACTAGCACTTCTTAAGTAATGAATTCCAGCATTTCCCCACCAAAATACCAAATTTGCCTCCAGTTCTTTATAGTGCTCTCTCCATCCATGACAACAGTAATACATACAAAATCATCAATCCCTTGGGTTAGTTTTTGAATCTAACCATTTTTAAAAGGTCACTATTAATTAATTCTCTGTCTCTGAAGCAACCTATTGGGTTCGAGCAAATTCAGGTAGAGTCTTCTTTTGGTGTACTTCAATGGTCAAATACTTTTGCTTTACCAATAATATTTTCAGTTGTTCAGTCAAGTTAACAGATTGTATTCCACTATTCACAAAATGCTGGTGGAATGCAGTAGGCTAGGCAGCATCTATAGGGAGAAGTGCTGTCGACGTTTCGGGCCGAAACCCTTCGTCGGGACTAACTGAAAGGAAAGACAGTAAGAGATCTGAAAGTAGGAGGGGAAGGGGATAATGCAAAATGATAGAAGACAGGAGGGGGTGGGGTGAAGCTGAGAGCTGGAAAGGTGATTGGCAAAAGGGACATAGGGCTAGAGAAGGGAAAGGATCATGGGACGGGAGGCCTAGGGAGAAAGAAAGGGGGAAAGGAGCACCAGAGGGAGATGGAGAACAGGCAGAGTGATGGGCAGGAAGAAAGGAAAAAAAGGAGGGGGGGAAAAAGCTGAATATATCAGGGATGGGGTAAGAAGGGGAGGAGGGGCAATAACGAAAGTTAGAGAAGTCAATGTTCATGCCATCAGGTTGGAGGCTACCCAGTTGGTATATAAGGTGTTGTTCCTCCAACCTGAGTGTGGCTTCATCTTGATAGTAGAGGAGGCCATGGATAGGCATATCAGAATGGGAATGGGACGTGGAATTAAAATGTGTGGCCACTGGGAGATCCTGCTTTCTCTGGCGGAGACGGAGTGTAGGTGTTCAGCGAAACGGTCTCCCAGTCTGCGTCGGGTCTCACCAAAATATAAAAGGCCACACCGGGAGCACCGGACGCAGTATACCACACCAGCCGACTCACAGGTGAAGTGTAGCCTCACCTGGAAGGACTGTCTGGGGCCCTGAATGGTGATGAGGGAGGAAGTGTAAGGGCAGGTGTAGCCATTGGCACCCGCATGGGTCCCAGTTGTGCCTGCCTTTTTGTTGGCTTTGTGGAACAGTCCATGTTCCAAGCCTATATGGGTATCCGTCCCCCTCTTTTCCTTCGCTACATCGACAACTGCATTGGCACTGCCTCCTGCACACATGCTGAGCTCGTTGACTTCATTAACTTTTCCTCCCACTTTCATCCGGCCCTCAAATTTACCTGGTCCATTTCCAACACCTCCCCTCCCTTTTCTTAATCTTTCTGTCTCCATCTCTGGAGACGGCTTATCTACTGATATCTGCTATAAGCCTACAGACTCTCACAGCTACCTGGACTATTCCTCTTCCCACCCTGTCTCTTACAAAAATGCCATCCCCTTCCCACAATTCCTCTGTGCCCGCCGCATCTGCTCTCAGGATGAGGCTTTTCATTCCAGGACGAAGGAGATGCCTTCCTTTTTTAAACAAAGGGGCTTCCCTTCTTCCACCATCAACTCTGCTCTCAAACGCATCTCTCCCATTTCCCGCACATCTGCCCTCACCCCATCCGCCCACCACCCCACTTGGTTTAGGGTTCCCCTTGTCCTCACCTACCACGCCATCAGCCTCCAGGTCCAAAGTATAATTGTCCGTAACTTCCATCACCTCCAATGGGATCCCACTACTAAGCACATCTTTCCTTCACCCCCTTTCTGCTTTCTGCAGGGGTCGCACCCTATGCGACTCCCTTGTCCATTCATCCCCCCCATCCCTTTTCACCGATCTCCCTCCTGGCACTTACCCTTGCAAGCGGAAGAAATGCTCTTGCCCTTACACTTCCTCCCTCACCACCATTCAGGGCCCCAGACAGTCCTTCCAGGTGAGGCTACACTTCACCTGTGAGTCGGCTGGTGTGGTATACTGCGTCCGGTGCTTCCAGTGTGGCCTTTTATATATTGGTGAGACCTGACGCAGACTGGGAGACCATTACACTGAACACCTATGCTCTGTCCGCCAGAGAAAGCAGGATCTCCCAGTGGCCACGCATTTTAATTCCACGTCCCATTCCCATTCTGATATGCCTATCCATGGCCTCCTCTACTGTCAAAATGAAGCCACACTCAGGTTGGAGGAACACCACCTTATATACCGGCTGGGTAGCCTCCAACCTGATGGCATGAACATTGACTTCTCTAACTTCCGTTATTGCCCCTCCTCCCCTTCTTACCCCATCCCTGATATATTTAGCTTTTTCCTTCCCTCTTTCTGCCCATCACTCTGCCTATTCTCCATCTCCCTATGGTGCTCCATTCCCCCTTTTTTTCTCCCTAGGCCTCCCATCCCATGATCCTTTCCCTTCTCTAGCTCTGTGTCCCTTTTGCCAATCACCTTTCCAGCTCTCAGCTTCACCCCACCCCCTCCTATCTTCTATCATTTCACATTTTCCCCTCCCCCCACTTCCAAATCTCTTACTATCTTTCCTTTCAGTTAGTCCTGACGAAGGGTTTCGACCCGAAACGTCGACAGCGCTTCTCCCTATAGATGCTGACTGACCTGCTGTGTTCCACCAGCATTTTGTGTGTGTTGTTTGAATTTCCAGCATCTTCAGATTTCCTCGTGTTTGTATTCCACTATTTCTGCTTTTATGTCTTAATATAAAGACAGCTACAAAATTTAACTAAACCCTCCATTTCTTCATTCCTTTTTATAATTTCTTCTGCACTTTCTTCTTAGAAACATGTAGAAATATTCCATCTTTTTTTCCCGTTAACAATTTTTTAATAATCCTTTGTTGGTTTCTAAATTTTCCAACTCGAAGATTTGCCACTGCTCTTGACAATTATGCAAGCTGTTTTTTTTTAATCTCTTAGTATTCTTACCCTTCAAGTTAGCCATCTATTCCAGTTCAGTTTTTATTTGTCAATGGAATGCTTATTCTTTACCTATTAAATATTTCTTGAAATGTTTGTCTGTCATGCAAGTTGCTTATTTACCTTGACTAAGTTGCCAGGCATCTCCAGGTAACAATGTGTATTAACAGTTCAGTCTCTCCCCAGTTTGATGCAAAATTTTATATCATGGACACAGTTCAGGAGTATCCCTTATTATGAAATTATTAATTAACCCCATCTCATTACACAAGACATGACCTAAAATAGTCTACTCCCTCGTTGGTTTCCTCTTGTACTGTTCCAGGAAATTGTCTCAAATGCATTCTATGAACTCATTCTTCAAATTATTTTTGTTAATTTGATTTGCCCCATCTATAAGATTAAAATCCCTCACGATTATTACATTACCCTCGTTATAAGCTCTTTTTATTTCTTGATTAATACTTCAACAGCACAGTTAAGGGTCTATAAACTACTCCCACTAGAGCTTTTCATCTTATTATCTCTCATTTTCATCGTCAATAATTTTATTGTCTGATGATCAAAACAACTACCATTCTTTGCCACTGCCCGTCTGTTACTCTTTATCTGGACTACTCCCTCTTCAATTTTGCTTCACCATAGCTCTTTTAGCTGTAACAACATAATATGATTTTTAATTCTACCTTTGTTCCTACATGGATAACTACAAACTTAAGTCTTATTCAGCCCTGCAAGGGCATGTCCTTAATCCTGGTGCTGGGCAGGCAATAGAACTTTGGAATTATTAATTGTGGTTGTAGAGAAGAGTACCCATGTTCTCAGCTCTACAAAATTCTGCGGTTACTTTCTTCTTATTCCCTTCAAATAAACCTCTATCAAGGTGCTCTGACCAAACTTGCATTCACTTTACAAAGTCTGTTCTCAAAGTTTCAGACTTGTATCACATAGAAACATGCCTTCGACTCAACTTATCCATATTTACTGACATGTCCAGCTTTGTTACTTGTTTGCATTTGGGCCCTACACTGCCAAACCTTTCTTACCATGTACCTGTACAAATGCCTTTTAAATACAGGGATCCCCCGCTATTCAAAGGTAGAGTGTTCCTATTAAAACGTTTGTAAGCCGAAATGTCGTAAAGTGAAGAAGCAATTACCATTAATTTAGATGGGAAAAATTTTTGAGCATACCCAGACACAAAAAACCCTACCAAATCATATCAAATAACACATAAAACCTAAAATAACACTAACATATAGTAAAAGCAGGAATGATATGATAAATATACAGTCTATATAAAGTAGAAATATTATATGTATCACTTATCAAAATCGGGAAGATAGCGAGCCAAAATCGATTTGGAGAAAAAAAAATTGGCATATACATGCAATATGCATGTACACGCATGCACACACAACTGTCCGCACAAGGCTTCACGGTCATGGTAGTCTTTCTCAGGGTAAACACACATATAAAGCGAAAGTCTTTTTTCGTAAAGGCGAAAATCCTCTTTGGTTAGCAAAAACAGGTACTAATGTAAGTCTTCCGTAACAGCGAGCTGTCGTAAAGCGAAAGTTCAAAAAATGGGAGCCACCTGTTTTCTAAAAATACCTGCCTCTACTTTCTCTCTGGCAGGTTGTTCCACATATCCATCACTGCCTGAATGAAGAACTTACTCATCAGATCGCATTTAAACCTTTCCACTCTTAACTTGTTTGAATGTATGCCCTCCAGTGTCAAACTCTCTTAGCCTAGGAATTAGATTGCGACTCTCTCCTTTCCACATTGTGGCAACCAGGACTCCAGATAGTTCCCCAAGTGCAGCCTAACCAACAACTTATACAACTGTAACATAATGTCCCAATCCTATATTCAATGCTTTTTCCAAAGAAAACAAGCTAGGTATACACCTTCACTCCATCTGCCTGTTTTGGGGACCATGAATATGTGCCTATTATCTCACTGTTCAGAAACATTCTCCTGGGTCCTGCCATTCACTGTGTGCATCCTGGCCTGGCTGAACTTCGCCATATCCTTCACTCCACATTTGTCTTTCCTTTGCACACTTTCTCAGTTGACCTGTAGTGGTGCTAGAAAGTTTGTGAACCTTGTAGAATGTTCTCTATTTCTGCATAAACACAACCTAAAGGTGATCAGATCTTCACACAGGTCCTAACACTAGATAAAGAGAACCCAATTAAATAAATAACAAAAAACATTATACTTGTTGATTTATTTAAGAAAAATAATTGAATGTTCCATATATTTGTTGGAAAAAGTATGTGAACCTTTGCTTTACTGGTGTAACCCCCTTGTACAACAATAACTTCAACCAAACATTTCCAGTAACTGTAGATCAGTCCTGCACATCAGTTTGGAGGAATTTTAGGCCACTCCTCTTTACAAAACAGCTTCAAATCTGATGTTGGTGGGCTTCCTTGCATGAACTGCTTGCTTCAGGTCCTTCCACAATATTTCAATAGGATTAAGTTCAGGACTTTGATTCGGCCTTTCCAAAACAAAAATTTTTAAACCATTCTGTTATTGATTTACTTTTTTGTCTTTTGGATCATGGTCTTGTTGTATTATCCGACTTCTATAAATCTTCAGGTGACAGACTGTTACCCTGACATTCTCCTGTAAAATGTCTTGATACACTTTTGAATTCATTGTTCCCTCAACAATTGCAAGCTGTCCAGGCCTTGAGGAGCAAAGCAGACCCAAACCATGATGCTCCTTCCACCGTGCTTCACAGTTGGGATCAAGTTTTGGAGTTGGTGTGCAGTATCTTTTTCTCCCTCCAAACACAGCAACGTGAACTTCTGCCAAAAAGTTCAAATTTTGTCTCATCTGTCCACAAAACATTGTCCTAGAAGCAGTGAAAACAACCAGGTGGCCTTTTGCAAATTGAGATGTGTACCAATGTTTGTTTTCCCCGAGAGCAGTTGTTTCCTTCGTAGTGTCCTTCCACAAACACCATTCTTGTTCAGTGTTTTTCTTAAAGTGGACGCATGAATAGAGTCTTCAACAAATTCTAGAGCTTTCTGCAGGTCTTTACCCTTGGGTTCTTTTTCACCTTCTTCAGCATTGCACATTGTGTTCTTGGTGTGATCTTTGCGCTCCTAGGGAGAGTGGTACTGAATTTCCTCCATTTGTAGACAATTTCTCTAACTGTGGACTGATGAACACTCGGGTCTTTAGAAATGCTTTTGTAATCTTTTCCAGCTTCATGCATCTCTAGAATTCTTCTTCTAAGGTCCTCTGAAAGTTGTTTTGATCAAGGTGTGGTACATATAAACAAATCTTTGTTGTGAAGAGCAGGCTCTGTTAGTAACCTGATGTGTGTGTCTCTTTTATAGAGCAGGCAGATCTGATCACATTTTAGGTCATATTTACGCAGAAATAGAGAAATTTCTGCTGGTTCAGAAACTTTCTAGCATCCCTGGATATCTTACACTAATCTTAGACAACCTTCTTCACTGTCTACTCTACCATCAATGTTGGTGTAATCTGAACAGTTACTCATTATGCTATCTTCTCTTCCAAATCATTAGTACATATGGTGGGCAATACTCAGCACTGATTCCTGCAACATACTGCTAGATACATTTCCAATTTTAAATGCAACATTTTACAACCAAAAATCAATTTTATATCCAATTAGCTATCTGATCCAAGATTCTATGTGTTCAAACCTTCCAGACCAGCATAGTACGAGGAACATAGCTAAAGGCCTTAATGAAGCTGATGCAGACAGCACCCACTGTCCTGCCCTCAACAGGCCTCTTTGGACCTCACTAAAAAGCCCCTCAAATTTATGAGTCATGATCTCCCATGAACAAAGCTGTTGATTATACTTAATCTTTCCTTCTCCAAATGTAAATAAATCCTGTCCCTCAAAATCCCACCAACCTTCCCACACAGGTGTTATGCTCAACAGTTTATAGTTCATCAGCCCTCCTTTGAGCCATTCTTAAATAAAAGCACAAAATTGGCCATTCTTCCGTCTTCCAGTTCCAGGCCCGCACAATCAAAGAAAACTGCTTCCCACAAAATTTTAAAATACACAGGTCAGGCCAGGGGATACACTTCAAGACTACAAATAACTCTCAATTCTAAATGTTAAAAAGGCTTTTGGATATTACTGTTCTCTTCTCTGAACTCAAACTTCTCCATGTTCTGTCCTTCATGTTAAACAGGTAAACAGGTGAGAAGTAGTCATTTAACATCTCAGCCCTCTCCTGTGGCTACACACATAGATTATCATATTGATCCTTAAGGGGAGCTTCTGGTTTCCCTTTTGTCCTAAGATATCCATGTGTAATGTTGAATCAGGTTGGCAGGTCTGGCAAGTGTGACAAAAAATACACCAACTTTGAACAGGTATATTGATAATTTATTTACAATGAGTAAAAGTTCAACTGAACATTCATGGTCCCCAAGCTATAGATACTGCAAAGCTGAATACTCAACAAACATAGAAGTGCGCACAGAGCATACGTTTCCAATGGCACATGCCCACAGAACACCATTGCAGATAGGTAAAAGAGGATTTCTAAAATATTCTCTTAGTCCTCTTTTTGCTCTCCTGATTTCCCTCTCAAGGATACTTCTACATCCCTTGTACTGTACCTCTCAAGGGGAGGAGTACAAGATCCAACCTGGCCATACCTAACATGCCTCCTTTTTCTTGACCAAAGCCTCAATATCCCTCGTGACGCAGATTTCCTAAACTGCTGGTCCTATTCTTCACTCTAATAGCTACATCCTAAAATCTCAGTTTTCTCACTTTTAAAAGACTCCCACTTGCCAGATATCCTTTTACCTGAAAGCATCTTCCAATCAATCTTTGCAAGTTATTATCTAATGCCATTAAAACTAGACTTGCTGAAGTTTGTAACTTCAACTTATGGACTACTAATCAGACTATAAAACTCTTTTTCAGCCTTATAGCTTTTATATTTTGTGTTTTTTCACCCAATTCTCTCAGTATTTTTTGTGTGGAAAGAGGGATTTGGGGGTCAACGTGCCTGGTCCATTGTGTGTGTGGTGGGGGGGAGGTGATGTGCCTGATCGGTTTTGCTTGCTTTGTTGGGGGGGGGGGGGGGAAGAAGGGATTTGAGGGGTTGATATGCCTATTCCATTTAGGTTTCCTTTTTTTTTCGCGGGGAGGTAGGATTTGGGAGTTGATGGTCAAGCTGTCTGTCTTTCCTTTCTTGGTTTCAAGGCTACACAGAGAACTGAAGAATTCCAGAGCTGTACACTTTGATAATAAATGATTTTTTTGAACCATTGAGAGCCTATAGGGTAACCCAAAAATCAAGTTTAAGTTCAGTTGATTGTCATTCAACTGTACATGTATACTGTCCAATGAAACAATGTTCCTCCAGACCAAAATGTGCAACACAATAGATAGAACTCAAGGACATAACACAAAATATTACCACTATATGGTGCATTTACATCACATTAAAAAGTAAACAGTACAACACCACTGGCATTTCATGCGTGATGAGACCTGGGTGGTGACAGGTAGTATGATGGCCTGGGGGAAGAAGCTGTTTCCCACCCTAACAGTTCTTGTCATAATACTACAGTACCACGTGCTTGACAGTAGAGGGTCGAAGAGATTGTTGGATGGATGGAAGGGATCATCGACAATGCTAAGGCCCCCCGAGTATACAGTGCTCCTGTTAAATATCTTGGATGGGTGCAAGAGACACTCTGATAATCGAAGACTCCCAGGAGTCTTTGCAATGCTTTGTAGGGACTTGTCGTCAGATGCCTTACATTTCCTGTACCAGACAGCGATACAGCTGGACAAGGCTCTCTCAAGAGTGATCCTTTTTTCAAAGCTAAGTTTTGCCCATTTGAATTAACTGTAATTACCTCTGGATCTCTTCTCATGGTGCTGCTGTGATGTTCCCCCTCATCAGTAGTGCAACCCCTCCCCCCATTTCAATTACTTCCACCTCCTCTGCAGCTCCATTAAGTCAACTCATCAGATACTGTCCTCCTCCACTTCAGATGCAACCAATCCCCCTTGCCCAGGTCACCTCTGCCCTGGTACAGATCCCCATGATAACTCATACCATTCAAAATCTTTTAAGATTTTACTCTTAATAGTGAAAGATCGCAAGTAAACGATCCTTTCAATAGATAGTTTATAGCCAATGAAGCATTTTAAATACAAATCAAGAGTTTTTTTGGCATATCATAATTTTGAAGCTGGACCAGTTCAGTTTCTATGCATTACTTATTTTGTCAGGGAGGTTAGCCCTCTTGCTGATTTATTGAAATTACATACATTGTGTCAATTCAATTGGCCTAAAATTAACTTCTGTGTTGGTGGGGATCTCAAAGAAATCAAGAAGGGTCATCTTTTAGGCACTCAACCTTCTCGGCCTTGCTGCTGGCATTACATGTGAAATCCTACCACTGCAAAGGATGGAAATTTTGGAGCTCCTTCCTCCCACAAGCCAGTTAATTGCCAATTATCATGCCGCCATTTTTAATTCAATATGGTAACAGTGTACAGCTTCAATATCACCCACTGGTTGTTCTGAGTTGCTTGTTATTGCTACTGTGTAGCTGTAATCTGGTTTTGCAAGACTTTGACACCTCATTATTTGTAGATATGCCTGCTGCTGCTTTTGGGACTCTTCTCAACAAAAGAGCTGGCCACTGACATCAGAAATGTGCTCCTGTAAACATCAACAGTGTTGAGGTAGACAGGGTTGAGAGCTTCAAGTTCCTTGGAGTGAACATCACCAATTGCCTTTCCTGAACCAACCATATAGATGCTATAGCCAACAAAGCTCAACAATGACTCTACTTCCTCAGGAGATAAATGAAATTCTGCACATCCGCAATGACCTTAATTATTTCTTTTATTGATGCACCAAAGAAAGCATCCAATCCAGATGATCAACAGCTTGGTATAGCAACTGCTTTGAACACGACCGCAAGAAACTGTGAAGAGTTGTGACACAGCTCAGCACATCACAGAAACCAACCATGAATTCTGTTTATAGCTCAGTGAAGGAGCTAGCATAATGAAAGATCCCACCTACCTCAGACATTCTCTCTTCTCTTCCACTGGGTAGAATATACAAAAGTCACAAGCCTCAAGGATAGCTTCTACCTCACTATTATAACACTACTGAATGGTTACCCAATATGATAAGATGGACACTTGTTCTCACTTATCTACCTCTTCATTATCTTACAACTTTTTTTAAAATCTCACTTTCTCTGTAGCTGTTACACTTTATTGATTCAGTAATTGTTTTATCTTCTTCTACCTCAATTAATGGTGTAATGTTTTGATCTGTATGAACAGTATGTAAGAAAAGATTTTCACTGTGTCTCAGTACATACGACAATAATAAATCAACTCCAATTCCATTTCATGTGACATGGACATAAAAAACTATTTGAGTCTCTCAGAGAAACAGCAGTTTCTTTCTTGCAACCCACTGTATCACGTATCCACTGAACATTCCCAGACCACCAGGACCATCTCCACCCCTCATTCCCACAACTTATCTACAGGACAATTTAACGAATATGGAGGAAACCACAAAACCCAAGGAAAAGCATTTGGTTACAGAGAAATAAGGAAACACCACACAAACGTTCAGATTAAAAATGTATCAATGGAGATGTGCAGCAGCATCTCAATGCCAACCACCCACTTCTGTACTCCTCATTCAACTAGGGTTGATCCTTGAATTAATTATAGTGGATGCCCACAAGATAAAATGGGCCACAAAAGTTACAAGTTTTGATCTTCACTGCAAATGTTAGTCCACAGCAGCTCACGAATGTTCATTTTTTTTCAGAAATCTATTCTGAGTCTATCTCATTAACTGCTACTGTAGTGTCACAAAACACTTCGAAAGATATCCTTATAGAAAACAAGATATTTATTGCATATAAAAACTTCTCCCAAAGCTATCACGGGCAGATGCACAAGGTTTTGTCAATGGCAAAGTCAAACATGTTTATCCTTTATTTGCTTCTTGTCACTGAACCAGTTTGGTGGCTACATTCTTCAAGGAATTCACCAGTTTCGTAAATACTGGTAAAAGCAAGCCACTCTTTGCAATGCACCCTTTTGATTTGTCTTTCAGATTCAACTATTTCAAGGGTCAACCTACATGGTTTCAGAAATGTGTTAACTTTCTACAAATAAATACTGCCATAAAATCATATGCCATAAATACTGCAATAAATCATAATATCACTCATTAGGATGCCTACTGCAATAAAAGCTTCAGTAAATATGTCAATAGTATTTAGATCTGCAAACATCAAAGCTACCATGTTACAGCAAATAGTGATTCTCTACTGCATTGCAGAAGAATTCACTGCAAGAGCAAACCCATCCTTGCACTTTGAAAACAGCAATTCAGATGGGATCTACATAGGATCCATCTACAAATGTGGGTGCAAAACACAAATTCCATTTGTTTCAATGAACATCTTTATCTGGCCAAATGATAAGTTTATTTATGTACAAAATGGCCCAATCACCCTGCAACTTCTCAAAGTATTCTGGAATATCAAACTGTTCTTAGTGTTTTTAATGATGGCTGGACAATGGAACAGGAGTAAAGTTAATCGAAATGAAAACAGGAGCTAAGACAAAGTACAGCAGAAAGTAAATTAATCAGCCAAAATCCAAATATTAATACCTGAGTGCTTTCACCAATGCTAAAATCAATACACAGAACTCCTCCTAGATCTTCAGAACCTATTGAATATGAATTTTTTCACAACATAGTTTATAACTAATGAAATTTGGAGACATACAGTATTGTGCAAAGTCTTAGGCACATACAGTTGAAAGAAAACGTTTGTAAACCCTTTGTGATTACCTGGTTTTCTGCATTAATTATTTATAAAGTATGATCTGATATTCATCCAAGTCACAATCATAGACAAACACAATCTGCCTAAACTAATAACACATAAATAATTGTACTTTGCATGTCCTTATTGAACATTATGTAATCATTCACAGCTCAGACTGGAGAAAGTATGTGACTCTTGTATTTAGTAATTGGTCAAACCTCCTCTAGCACTGAATTTCTTGGTGTTCACCTGGCGGAGAATCCCTCAACACCAGCTCCACAGCAAAGAAAGCCCAAGAGCGTCTCTACTTTCTACAAAGGCTGAGGAAAGTCCATCTCCCACACCCCATCCTCATCACATTCTACAGGGGTTGTATTGAGAGCATCCCGAGCAGCTGCATCACTTGCCTGGTTCGAAAATTGCACCAACTCAGATCGCAAGACCCTGCAGCGGATAGTGAGGTCAGCTGAGAAGATCATCAGGGTCTCTCTTCCCACCATTACGGACATTTACACTACACGCTGCATCCACAAAGCAAACAGCATTATGAAGGACCCCACGCACCCCTCATACAAACTCTTCTCCCTCTTGCCGTCTGGGAAAAGGCACTGAAGCATTCGGGCTCTCACAACCAGACTATGTAACAGTTTCTTCCCCCAAGCTATCAGACTTCTCAATACAAGAGCCTGAATGACACCAACTTACTGCCCTCTATTGTGCCTATTGCCTTATTATTTATTGTAATGCCTGCACTGTTTTGTGCACTTTATGCAGTCCTGGGTAGGTCTGTAGTCTAGTGTAGATTTTTTTCTGTTTTGTTTTTATGTAGTTCAGTGTAGTTTTTGTACTGTTTTGTGTAGCACTGTGGTCCTGAAAAACATTGTCTCATTTTTACTGTGTAACGTACCAGCAGTTATGGTCGAAATGACAATAAAAAAGTGACTCGACTGAAGCCCAACAACACGGATTCCACATGGGTACAAGGGAACAAGACAGGATCACTCTTCCCAGCTCTCCAGATGTCCCGGTTCACCACAGGTGAGGTCAAGGCTAACTACAACATACTGTTAGAAATGAATCATCACCTGTGCTCTTGTTATATTTCACCTCCTCAGCCAGTTGGTATTCAAGCACCGATCTCTGCGGTCTTCCACAAGTCACAACTGACACCCCCTGACACAACAGTTGCTCCACTTTGCAGGACACCCACTCCCAGGATGAAGAGCAGGCGGATGTCCAGGCGGAGCAGAGAGTGAGTCTGTAAATCCAGCGGGTACACAGGATGTTAAGAATGCTGAGGGTGGAGATCCACAGGAGCAGTGTGCTCCAGCTGGCAGAAAAAGAGCACCCGGGACAGGGGCTGACACAGATGCAGGCACACCCAGCTTTGAGACAACATGCAAAGTTGATTCCAAATTATTGGTTTATTGATAACAAAATGTCTCTCTGGTGCTTCCCACTTCCTTCCCCTTTTCCCAAACCAGGATTCCCAACCATCTCCCTGCCCCCCTTTCTACTCTCAGTCTACAACAGAGACCCATATCAGAATTAGGTTTATCATCACTCACAAATGTCGTAATTTTTTCTGTGGCAGCAGTACAGAGCAATACATAAAATTACTACAGTACTGTGCAAAAGTCTTAGGCACCCTAGCTATAAATATGTGCCTAAGACTTTAGCACAGTACAATAGATCTACACAAATTTGCAGAAGTTGATTCACCATTAAAGAAAGCCAAAAATGTGAAACTGAATCTATTAGTACATAGATGTGGGTGTAGTGGGGGAAGAGGTGTGGAGGAAACAATTGGTGCCTCTCCACATGCTCTAACACAGAGCAAAGCTTTGAATATAAACACCTAATATCCAAGTATGGTACAAGGTCTATTCCATGCATTCAAAAAGGTAGCACGGAATGCTTGCATTTGACAAGAAAGCTAGTCTATACTTCAGCCATCATATGCTCTATGGGCACTGAAATCAAATAGCATAGACTTATTTCAAAGGGCACACAAAGGCACCCTTGCACATATCAGAGAAATAGTACTCTCTCTGAACATTTTTCATACAAAGATATCAGTTACAATACTACTTTGGCAGAGAACTGCAAATAGATTTCCATACAACCCAGGAATATTACTCCATATAACATTCTGAAAAGTACAATTATTTGCGTAAACTCAGAAAGCAAGGTCCAACATCTGTGCAATGTGAAACAGAGTCATAACTTCAGGCCAGTAACACTTCGGACTGTGCTCAAAAGAGAGAGAGAGATAAAGAGATCAGGACAGAAAGAGCAGAAAGGTGGAAAATGCATAAAAATTGTTCTGTTGTTTTGCTCAAGTCATTTTGCTTATTATTAAAAGGATTACTCAGGGATGTTAAAGAGATGGAACTGCAGGCTGCATGTACATCCAGTGGCCACAATTAGGTACAACAGCTCATTAATCTAAACAACCAATCACGTGGCAGCAACTCAATGCATAAAAACATGCAGACATGCTCAAGAGGTTCAGGTGTTCAGACCAAACATCAGAATAGGAAAGAAATGTGATCTAAGTAACTTTGATTATCGGTGCCAGACAGGGTAATTTCAGTATTTCAGAAACTGATCTCCTGGGATTTTCATGCACAGTTTCCAGAGTTTACAGAGAATGGTGCGATAAACAAAAATAAAATCCAGTGAGTAGCAGTTCTGTGGGCAAAAATGCCTTGTTAATGAGCGAGGTCAGAAGAGAAAGGCCAGACTGGTTCAAGCCAACATGAAAGTCGATAGTAACTCAAATAACCATGTTATTTACAATAGTGGTGTGCAGAAAAGCATCTCTGAATCAGCACGTTAACCTTGAAGTGGGTTAGCCACAGCAGCAGAAGACCACAAACATATATTCAGTGGCCCATTTATTAGGTACAGAAGATGCCCAACTGAGTAACCACTGAGTATTTACTGTTCATTCTGTGAGTTTAAGAGAATGAGATGCATATAAAAGTCCAATCCAATCTTAAACGGTGTTGTTAATCAAGAGGATAATCATAATTTTCATCATATTGATCATTTGACAAAATGAGCCATGTACAGTAATGCCAAGATTGAATTTAATGCTGTCAAGTGTGCAGTGGTGCATTTTGATTGGACTAATGAGGGTAGGTTATGTATGATGACCAGTAGGGCTGAGAACTCTGACATACAGTAGGTGTACAAAATTATGAGAGGTACAGGTAGTAGGAAACTTTCCATAAATGCTGAGGCATCTAAAACTACAGGCCACTGATTTAAGTTGAGCAGTAAATGTTCAGAGGGGATCTGAGGAAGAAGCTTTCCCACCTGGAGTGTGGTTAAAATCTAGAATGCACTCTCTGAAGGGAATGGCAGAGAAAAAGACTTTCACAACCTTTAGTCAGATTCTGTTGATCTCTTGAATCACCAATGCGCAGAAGGCCACAGATCCAGTTTTGGTAAATGGGACTAGTATGCAGATATTTGATGGTCAGCATGGACATGGAAGACCAGAGGATCTGTTTATGTTATGCATCATTCTATATCCAAGAAGAAAATGAAATGGAAAAGCTAAGAGATTAAATGAAGAAAGTGATAATGGTGCAAGATGCAAGGAGGTAAGAAAGAGAAACGATGACTGGTTTAGAAAACATAATTGGGAGAACCTTTCTACAGCCTTCCTATGCATGATCCCTATCCCCATCCATTCCTTTCATTACCAAACCCATAGATCCCAAAACTTAAAAGAATCAGTTAATCTTCTAAATCTGACAAAAGTCATCAGCATTTTTACCTCTACGGAAACAGCCTTTGAACTATATTTTAAACATGTCACAACTCTTATTTTACCTTCGTATTTATGGCTAAATAATCAGTATATTACAGTGACGCTGCAGGCCAAAATGATCAGGAGCTTTATCCTCTTCTGCTACAAAAATGTCCTACAGGATATTTTATGTTCAAATGAGAAAGCAAAGAAGATTTTAGATTAATATTTCACCTCAGAGATGGCACGTCAGAGAGTACTAAGACCTCAAAACTGCAGTCAGCCCAGATTATCTATTCAGAATCTCAGGAATGCCTCTCAAATGCCACATCATCTGTCTCAAACACAAGTCTACCATTGAGTCCAATCTACCATCCCACAGGTAATCTAGCTTTGAATTTCAATTGTTCATCCACTGTCTTCTCCCCCTCTCATCAGCAAAAGGGAGAGAAAAGCCTCAAAGCTTGTACCACTAGACTCAAGACTCAAGCTTCTACCCTGCTGTTAAAAGACTTCTGAATGTTTCCCTAGTATAAAATACTTTACACCTTTGACTTCACAATCTATCTCGTTCTGATCTTGCACTTTACTGTCTACCTGCACTTTACCTGTACTGTTACACTTTGTGATTGTACTATCTTGAAGCACCATTGTAATGAATTGAGCTATATGGACACTATGCAAGAGAGGCTTTTCACTGTACCTCAGTAATTATCAACTAATTTAACAATTTATCGTTGTATCTATCATTTTAATTTCACAGTAGATAAGAATGCAGTTAAAAAAATGATAGAACGGAAATCCACAATGTTATCCCGCCATTTCTGTTGAACTTTCTGATAGCTGCCTAGACTAGACCAATTATAATGTAGACCAGGTTTCTGGAGTAGATTACATGGTCAACACAACATTGTGGGCTGAGTGCGGAAGATGTCTATGTTCTGTGTTCTAATGATAAACATACAGCCAGAAATTAAATGTTGAAATCATTTACTTTATCCATTCCTAATTACTACTCTAAAAGACTATTCTCAATATTGTGTTTAAAATGCATGTTTTAATCAAATCAACTACTTTTGCACATTTATAAATGCATCTTATTCACTTACTTTCTGAGGTGAGTATTTTGAGATACGGGAATTTAGAACTTCATGGAATGTTCAAATTCCTCTAAGTTCCAAGTCAATAACAAGGATCCATGATATGAATGAGTGAATGAAATCGCTTTTAACAAGTTGGGTCAAAATGAAAGACATTTATATACACACACATGCTTTTTTTAAAAATCATAAGCTGTTCTAGATGTTCCATTTAAATTTCAGATACCATATAAAACATATACGTTTTGATTCTGAAACAAAAGAATAAATTCTGCCATTTTAATTCATGAATGTCTTTTTCCCTTCAGTGCCTGCATCGGAAAAAAGCTGTGCATTATGTTTAATTAATTGTCAATTCATAACTAGAATAGGAAAGATTAACACGTGTCCACATCTAGCAGAAAATATTTATTTCACACGAATCACCTTCTTTGCAATATGGTAAAACTTGCAATGTTCACGATGAACAAAGTTTTCTCCCTAAGCAGATTACCAGCAGTCTTTAATTTACTTACATGTACACAATGTTTCAAACCTTAAATCTTCACTCTTGATTTTAAGTCAGTCAAACCTCAAAAGCTATCCTCAAAATCATCTTTAAAAAGGAAACCCATCTCTAATTACCCTTGAGCAATGTAGTGTTAGCTTTTAAACTACTCAAGGTGCTCCCACACGTGTTATACTTCAAAGCCAGGAAAGCATTCAGCTTGGGGGGCAGTGAGGGGAGGAAGGGCTGCTGGGGGAACTATTCTCACAAGCTTTCTTCTATCAACCTGGAGGTTTGGAAGAAGCTGTCACAGCAGCGCAACACTTAACCTGCATTGTAGTGTCAAGATAGAGCCTTGTGACCAATTCTATCAATGTATTCTGAATGGCTGTACTTGTTAGTTAGATTGATCCAGATGAGCTTAAGCAAGTTGCTTACTACCAGCTGTAGATCTAGCCCTGCAGCTGCATCCTTTAGGATTCTGCTTGCTTAGTGGTACAATCACGTGACTTGTGAATTTAATATTGAAAATTCCTCCTATTTTGCAATTCCACCACTTTCCTGCTGCTTGGACAGGACATATTCAGGCATTATGAAGGAAGAAACTGTGGTTGTGATTCTGAGTTCAACTGTGTCAAACTATTGGGTTAACTCTCCAGATTTGGACACTACAAAGTTTGCAAAGTCAACTTAGATAGAAGCAATCTTGCTGGGTCTGAATTTCCTGGTTTGGTCTGTGATGGGTGACCTGTCCAATTTTATTAATTCTTTCTGTTTCATCAAAGAAGCTGCTGTACAATCAAATGACTTGGCATTTCATTAGGCAGTTAAAAGTGAAACACACTCCCATCTGGTCTGAAGTCACATGAAATTCAAACAAGGATGGCAGATTTCCTACCATGGCAGACTAGGCAAGTTTTTACAACTATACTATCAGAGGTAAGACTTTTCCTTATACATTTTGTATTCCAAATTAGTCATCTCAATTCCACAAGCAACTAGGATTGTCACTCATATCTGGACTAATCTAAGTTACTCATCTGGATAGTTAATCAACATGCTACCATCATGTACAAGATTTAGTCAAGAACACAGAACAACAAAGTAGAAGCCCTTTGGCCAATGATTTTCAGGGGTGGGTGGTTGCAGTCTAATAAAATGTCTGCATTGCAATTTTCCATAACATGAAGTCATGTCATCTGCACGTGAAGAAACATAATTTTAAAAGCAACTGCTTAGTTATCGATTCTTTCCCCCCCCCCCCCCCCAATATTAATAAGGGCATTTTTTTTAAATTCTGGTTTCAAGATTTTTTGGTAGTTATTTGTGAATTGCAGGACAAATTTTTCATTATCTAAGCTGTCATAACCTGGGGATTACCTGAAGATGGAAAAACTAGATAACATATGCAATCAACCCAGAAGTTAGGCATGAAAGTGATTCTCAAATATAGATGTAAATTTTACAAAAATCAATAAATAAAATCATTGAAACTACTTGCAATAAAATTGGTTTGGGTTAAATCTGTTAATACTATGTCTCAGTTGGTAAGCTCTAGTGTAAAGCTCTAGTGACCATTTCTCCGGATGGTCCTCATATATTCCTTATTGCACTGCCTTTGCAAGAAATTATTGAAAAATACTTTGCACAGGCCACCACTGAGCATCATCATTTCCATATACGCTAAGCTTGTGCCCATTACAGCAATCCAGTTGCCTGAAGCACAATATCTTCACTCACTGAAGTACCGAAAGAACAAAAGCAGTATTAAAATCTGAGACAATCTACTTCTGAAGCAAATTACATCATTAATTTTTAAGAGCAAGCTAAAAGTTATGTGAAGCAACTAGAAGTACGAGTGTAAATTGTCTACTTCATATTTCAAATATCAGACTACTGTGCTAATGTAGAGTTTTTATATAGTCGGCTCTCTTATCCGCAGGTTCCGCATGCGTGGATTGGGAAAACCCGTAAGTTCTCTCTGCAGCACTTGTTGTTCGAACACGTATAGACTTTTTTCTTGTCATTATTCCCTAAACAATACAGTATAACAACTATGTACATAGCATTTACATTGTATTAGGTATTATAAGTAATCTAGAGATGATTTAAAGTATACAGGAGGATGTGCATAGGTTACCGCGGATTGGGATCAGAAAAAAACTGAAGTTCTCTCTCCAGCACTCATTTGAGCTTGTACAAACAACTTCTTCTTATCATTATTCCCTAAACAATACAGTATAACAACTATTTACAAAGTATTTACTTTGTATTAGGCACTACAAGCAAGTCGGAAGAGGTACATCCAGTATTATTTAGCGTCAGTTAGTCAAATGTTTGTCTTAGTTTATATTTTACCTTTCTATGCATATAAAACACTTAAGAAAGGTGTGCATTTCAATAATTAAACCACTGCATTGCTTAGTAATAGTTGTAGCTTTCATCGGGGCAGGGCCTTTCACATGCTCCATTATTCTCACTTTATACTTCAAAATTGTTCCAATCGTTGACCGAGTGTAGCCTAACGCTTTTCCAAGGACAGATGATGTTTCACCTCTTTCCGATTGCTTTATCATTTCCACTTTATTTTCAATCGTGATCGTTTTCCGTCAGCCGAACAGAAACACTGGGGCGGCGAGTCCCGAGCTCCATCGGGTCTTAAAGTCCACCATTGTGGGACAGGTTAAATAAGGTCCAGAGCTCTACTAGGTCCTAAAGTCCACTGCACTGATACAAGTTAAATAAGGGACTTGGGCATCCACGTTTTTTGGTATCTGCGGGGGGGGGGAGGGGGGGCCCAGAACCAATCCCCCGCAGATAACTGTATGCAATAAACAGTTTTATATATTATAGAAGAGAAAACATAACTTACTACTACCATTGAAACCCTTTTATCAATGTAACACTTAACCAACAGGCTGGTATATGTCTAGGGGGAAAGGAGATCCAGCCACACACCAATCCTACCTCCCGTACACGCAGGTGCTGTGAGAATCAAGTTTATGCCTCGCGCCCGCACACAGTATCAAATTCACCCCAGATACCGTTATGAAATACACTTTGAAGAGTTTACTAAAACTAAAAGAGTACTAGGCAATACTATATGAAAGAAAAGAAAAAACAAAAGGCGCCAACTTATCAAAGTTCAGTCAGTTTAGTGCACATCGTTGGAGCTCAACCATCGAACCATTCGACCCCTCATCGCTTGCCTCTGACCTCCACGTCTTCGCACCCGGGACCACCCCCGGTGGTCAACCAAGCAGTGCAGCACACGTCCACCTTCCTCGGCGTCTTCCTCCCAACTCTCTTGAAAACCCACGAACCCCCCCCCCCCCCCCCAGCCTCACAAGACAAAATAACATTCCCCATTGGTTAACAAATGAATACAATCCCCATATCAGCAAGTCTAAAGCTAAACAACTGTGAGAGAAGCACTTATCAAAGAAGCATTCCTACTCTTAACAAACCAAAGAAGCCATTTTGAGTCACATACACAAGACATTGTACATTCTCCCCCCACCAGCAAATGTCATGCTCTCATGGCATTACCAGAGTTCCCCAAAGCTTTTTGCAACACACAAAACCCAACCCAGGTGCAGAAAGCAGAGACATACCAGAGCAGTAGAAATCACACTCGGTTCTCCTGGTACCACATATGTCAACCGCTCCGGGGGGCGCCTCCTTCTCTGAGATCTCCGTACCCCTTCTGCCTCACTGGGCTCCCTCTTCACCTGCGGACCCACTGTCTCAGACACCCCAGGTCTACTTGACAGACCCTCACCCCCTCCCTCACGGGGTTCCCCCCTCACCTGAGAACCCACCGGCTCACGCTCGGGTTCCACCCTCTCTCCCCCCAACGCTGGCTGCCTCTCCATCTGACCCTCACTACCTTCCCTCCTCTCACCCAACTCAGTATGGGAAGGGGCAGGAGCCCCCTCTTCTGGTACTGGAGCGCCAGCGAGTGGGAACAGGGGCCACTCATCTGATTCGTCATCTTCCGAATCAGTATCCATTCCCGGGTTGAGGACCCTTCCCCGCTCTTCAGCAGCAGCCTCTTCCCTCGCTCCGCGCCCTCGCAGAATCCTTGCGTAGGCTCAACCTCCCACTCTGGCTCCTTGTCCACCTGCACCGCTTGACCCAGGGGCAGCAGGTGATTCCGATGGAGCACCTTCCCATCCTCAGGTTTCACCCGATAAACTGGTAGATTCGGCATCTGGCTCTCTATTACATAGGGGCTGGCCGCCCATCGATCTGCCAACTTGTGCTTACCAGGGAGTCCCAAATTCCGTAAAAGGACCCGGTCGCCCGGCAATAATTGGACAAACTTCACCTTTTGGTCATACCACATCTTATTCCTCTGATTTTGTTTGGTAGTCGCCGCCTTGGCCAACTCGTACACCCACTGTAACTCCCTCTTCATGTCAGACACATACTTTAGATAGGGCTTCCCGGGTAATTCACCCACTTCAACCCCAAAACACAAGTCAATGGGCAACCTCGCTTCCCGCCCGAACATCAGATAATAGGGCGAGTACCCTGTAGCATCATTGCGAGTACAATTGTAACAGTGAATCAATTGTCCAATATAACGACTCCACTTACTTTTCTGCCCAATCTCCAGTGTCCCGAGCATATCCAACAGGGTCCTGTTGAACCTCTCTGGCTGAGGATCTCCCTGTGGGTGATAAGGGGTAGTCCTGGATTTCTCAACCCCAAGCATACTCAGTAATTCATGGATAAGGCGGCTCTCAAAGTCCCGCCCCTGATCACTATGGATTCGCCTGGGAAGGCCGTAATGAACAAAATACTTCTCCCATAACACCTTTGCCACTGTCGTCGCTTTCTGATCCTTAGTGGGAAATGCCTGAGCATAGCGAGTGTAATGATCGGTGATGACTAAGACATTCGCGGTGTTACTGGTGTCAAGCTCGATCGACAGAAAATCCATACATACCAAGTCCAGAGGTCCCGCAATCTGCAAGTGCGACAGTGGAGCCGCTGACACTGGCAGGGTCTTCCTCCGGATGCAACGACGGCATTTCCTACAGTATTCTTCGACTTCCCCCCTCATCTGGGGCCAGTAGAACCGGTCTTTGAGTAATCCATAGGTCTTTTCCACCCCCAAGTGTGCAGAATCATCATGTAAGGCCTGGAGTACAGTCTGCCGATACTCCTCCGGCAGAACCAGTTGCCAACAGCGGGGTTGGTCCGGAGGTGCCGTTACCCGGTTCAAGATTTGGTTCTTTAACTTTAACCGAGGCCACTCCTTCAATAACAGAGGCACGGTCGGGTGTCTCTCCTTCTCAGCCCACGCCACATCCCCCTTCTCTACAGCTCTCCACACAGTGCCAAGACCCGGGTCATTTTGCTGAGCAGCTGCCACTTCCCCTGGACTCAGTTCCGGCAACTGTTTAGTCTGCAGTGCGGTCAAGTCACAGTAAGCTAGGGGTATGGCATCATCAAAAACCCCCAAATGGTCCACGGCTCGTTCCAGCCTCCCTCTTCCCTCGGCCTTCACAGTGATAGCAAACTGACACATCGCCTTCACTCCAGGGGCAGGGGCACTCTCCCACTCCTCGTCCTTCTCCTGTTCCCCCCGCTCCCGACGTGACAAAGCATCTGCATCAACATTCTTACTTCCTGGGCGGTACCTCAGGCTGAACTCATATACTGACAAGGCCGCCAGCCACCGACGTCCTGTGGCATCCAGCTTAGCCGAAGTCAAAATATAAGTGAGGGGATTGTTATCCGTTCTCACTTCAAACTTGGCTCCGTACAGGTAATCGCCCAGCTTGTCCACCACCGCCCACTTCAGCGCCAGGAACTCCAACTTGTGAGTGGGATAGTTTCTCTCAGAGGGCGAAAGCTTCGGCTGACAAAGGCTACCGGTCTCAATGCTTTGCCATGCTCCTGGTACAGAACAGCCCCGAGACCCTCTCGGCTGGCATCCGTGTGCAGCACATATGGCTTTTGGGGATTGGCAAAAGCCAACACCGGGGCCTGGGTCAGCGCTCTTTTCAAAGATCGGATTGCCTCTTCACATCGATCATCCCATCTCGAGCCAAAAGGTTCCGCCGGGTTCCAGTATCCTCCAGCATCTTGCCTCCAGTCCCCCTTCCTTTTCTTTCCCGCCGGGGGATAGCCACACAACAGCTGAGTCAATGGGTGACACACTTCGGCGTATCCTTTCATGAATCGGCGGTAATACCCACAGAACCCCAAAAATGAGCGCAGAGTGCCCACTTTCTGGGGTCTCGGCCAGGTGGTCACAGCCTCTATCTTGGTTGGATCAGTAGCCACTCCCTCTTGCGAAATTATATGGCCAACGTAGCTAACCGACGACTTGCAGAACTGGCATATGTCCAGGGAAAGCTTCAGCCGTTCTTCATTAAGCCGGCCCAACACCTTCAACAGCCTCTCCTCATGTTCCTCCAAAGTCAATCCAAACACTATCAAATCGTCCAGGTACACCAGCACCTCCAACAGATTCATATCCCCCACAGTTCTCTCCAAGAGCCTCTGGAAGGTGGCTGGGGCCCCCGATATGCCTTGGGGCATTCATTCGAACTGAAAGAGCCCCATCGGGCAGATAAAAGCGGTCTTCTCTTTATCACCCGCACTCATCGGGATCTGGTAATACCCACTTCTTAACTCCAGCACACTGAACCACTTCGCTCCTCTCAGGCAGGCCAACACGTCCTCGACCCTCAGGACGGTATATTGATCAGGGACAGTTCGCCAATTCAAAGTCCTGTAGTCAACACACATGCGCACCCTCCCATTCTTCTTCTGTGCCACCACTATTGGGGACGCATAAGGACTTCGAGACTCAGCTATGATTCCGGCCTCCTTCAACTTGCACAAGTGCTGCCGCACATCCTCAACATCTGCCGGGGCCAGCCGCCGGGATCTCACTCCGAACGGGGTGTCTTCCGTCACCCGGATGGTGTGGCGAGTGCTTTTGGAGCAGCCAACATCAAACTTGCCCCGAGAAAAAGCAGCTTCCATCTTCAGCATCTTCTCCACATCATCTTCAATATTATGGGGATTAATTCAAACCAGAAAAACAGAACTGAACTGGAGTAACCAGATCCACAATTTGACAACAACAGCAGGTCAGACAGAAGCTAGGATTCCTACAGTGAGTACCTCACCCCTGACCATCACCACCACCCCCACCCCACACACACATAAAGCCTGTCCACCATCTACAAGACTCTTCAGAAGTGTGTTGATATTTTCCCCACATGCTTAGACAAGTCCAGTTTCAAAACAGTCAAGAAGCTCAATATTATACAGGACAAAGGGGTCCAATTGATAGGCAACCTATCCACAACCATTCGCTCACTCCACCACTTCCACAATATAAAAGCAATTTATATATATAAGCATTTATCAGATGCACTACAGCAACTCACCAAGACCACATGGAAGCACCTTCCACGCCAATAACCTCAACCAACTATAAGGACAAGGGCAGCAAAAGCATGGGGACACATCACTGAAGGTTGCCCTCCATATCACACACCATCTGGACATAGAGATACAGCACATCATTGTATCTTCATCACTGCTAGAACAAAAACCTGAAACTTCCTCCCTTAAGAGGTACACAGGAACACCAATACCTTAGAGATAACAAAAGTTCAAGATAATACACCACCACATTCTCATGGGAATTTAGGGATCGACAACTAAATATAGGCTCATCTCTGAAGCCTACAACTCTTGAATTAATAACTTAAAAATTAAGTTCTTACAAGAGGGTGGAAGTTAACTACAGCATCATGAAATAGGTCATTTAAGTGGACAGAATGAAAAAAAGTTTAGTAGATACAATAATCAAAGGATGAATACTATATGTACTAAAGGATGGTTCTCTGAAGCTATAACAATGACTCCTAAAGATTACATTGCCTCTTCAGTGCCAGAGCTAAGGACATCTCATTCCCAGAGAAGTATTCAGAGCTGATGAAAGAAAGATCCAAATTAAGTTTCTTCCAAGCCATTAGACTCCTCAATTCCCAGAGTCTAGCCTGACTCCAACCTACACACACACTCAACTGAACACCACTCCACTTCCTTTGCAATTTTTGCTCATTTCTTTCTCAATTCCTGCTGAAGTATTGTTTACATTTATATCATTATATTGTAATTTGCCCCTTATTACTGTGCCTATTGTCTTGTTTATTAATTATTATACTGTCTTGCACTGTTTTGTGCACTTTATGTAGTCCCATGTAGGTCTGAAGTCTAATGTAGTTTTGTGTTGTTTCAGGTAGCACCAGGGTCCTGAAGAAATGTTACTTCATTTCTACTACATACTGTACCAACAGTTATGGTTGAAATGACAATAAAAGCGACTTAACTTGACTAATCTTTGCTCCAGTACCTTGTACAAAGTGCACTCTTGGGCTCATCTTGACATGATGATCAACAAAAGTCCGGAAAATACTTTTCACATCCTATATTTTGATTTCTATCACATCCAGTGCACTTGAATTTTATTTTCTTATAAAGCTTCCCAAGAATTTCAGAGTTGTATTGGATATATGCTTTGATAGTAAATGAACCTTTGAAATCTTTGAAGAATATATGATTCAATCCATTATTTCTACCTATTCAGTGTATTGTTTCCTTTTACTACAATTGTGGCCTTGGTCTTTATGTCAGAGAAACTGATCGACATCACCGATATACACAATTCTTTCAAGTTAACATAACTACAAATAAGGATGCAAGTACGAACCAAAAGATTTATTTGTTTCAAGTTATCTCTGATTCTTATTATTTTGACATCCAACCATTTGGTTAAAACCTACATTTATAACACGAACAAGTCTGCAGTAAAGTGAAGAACACCACATCCCATCACAGGCCATTCTTTCTCCCCTTAAATATTACTATTCCAATGATATGCTCCTTAGATGCTGGGTATCTTGAGATTTACCACATATAGGTCTCACAATTTCCAGGTACAATTCACGAGAGTGAGCAATATGGTCTATGGACCCACATGGTCCACCATACTAAGCAAGCTTCCCATCTAAACTATTCCCATTTGCCGGTGTTTGGCCTGTATCCTTTAATCCTTTCCTATCCATGTTCCATTTAAATATTCATGTACCTCTTGATAAAGTGTATGAACCCATTGCAATTACCTGGCTTTCTACATTAATTACTCATAACATGTGGTTGATCTTCATCTAAGTCACAATAGACAAACACAATCTACCTACATTAATAACATACAAACAATTGTACTTCTGGTCAATACTGAGTATATCATTTAAACAATATCAGTCTAGGTTCTAAAAAGAATGTGAACTTCTGGGGTAATGCCTTCTACAGAAGCTATTTGGAGTCAGGTGTTCCAATCAAGGAGATGAGATTGAAGGTGTGGGTTGTAGGGGTGTACTGTCCTATAAAAAAGGCACACCAAGTCAGGTTACTGACAGAACATGCTCTTCTCAAGAAAGATCTGTTTATGTGCACCATGCCTCAATCAAAACAACTTTCAGAGGACCTTAGTAGAATTGTAGAGGACCTTAGTAGAACTGGAAAAGGCTACAAAAGCATTTCAAAGACCTGAGCATTCATCAGCTTACAGCAAGAGAAATTGTCTGCAAATGAAGGAAATTCAGTACTGTTGCTACTCTCCCCAGGAGTGGGCATCCTGCAAAGAGCACAACATGCAATGCTGAAGAAGATGAAAAAGAACCCATCAGTTACAATAAAAGACCTGAGAAGTCTCTAGAACTTGCTACGGTCTCTGTTCATGTGCCCACTTTTAGAAGGACACCACGGAGAAATCCACTGCTCCCAAAAAAATATTGCTGCACATCTCAAGTTTGCAAAAGACCACCAGGATGTTCCACAACACTTCTGGGACAATGTTTTGTGGACAGATGAGACAGAAGTTGAACTTTTTGGCAGAAATGCACACTGCTGTGCTCAGAGGAAAAAGGGCACTGACAGCTTGCAATTGAGTGAACAATGAATTCAAAATTGTATCAAGACATTTTACAGAAAGATGTCAGGGTAGTGGTCCATCACCTGAAGCTTAACAGGAGTTAAATGATGCAACAAGACAATGATCCAAAATACAAGAGTAAATGAACAGAATGGTTTAAAATGAATAAAATTCATGTTTTGGAATGGCCACATCAGAGTCCAGATTTTAACCCAACTGAGATGCTGTGGCATGACCTGACAAGGGCTGTTCATGCAAGGTATCCCAGCAATGTTAATTTGACAGGAGTACTGCTGATACTTTTCATCCCCTTTGTTACTGTACACTTGTCAACATCTGCTTTAAAATATTCACAGACTCCCTCTGTATGAAGGTTTATTCTCATGCTCCTAAAGACCATTCATTTATTTTGAGACAGTTCTACACAAGTGAGGAAAAACATAAACTGCTCATTTACTCTGTTAAACCCTATAAGAACATGATATTTTCAATCAAATCTCCTCCAACTCTTCTAAACTCAAGAGAACACTGCCCTTAATCCTTCTTCACAGGAAGAACACCCGTGCACTCGGAATCAATCTTCTGAGCCTTCCTGAACTCCATCTATCACGCGTATATTTCCTTTGATAGACGAGACCCGGAAGTAATATTCTATAAGGTATCTGAAGTGCCCCAGAAAACCGGAGTAAAAATTCATGCAATATAGACTAACATATTTTCTGCTTTCCTAAATTGGTATTCTCCAACTTCCTGTGGCTCACAGCAGAGCTACAGAGGAAGATACAGGCATTGAAATGAGATACTATTGCAACATCTTGGACATCTCATACTTGCACTACATCACAAGCGAGCAGGTCTGCAAGACCATCCAGTACCACATTGGCCCCCATGAAGACCTTCTCACAACGGTGAAGAAAAGAAGCTGAGATGGTACAGCCATGTAACAAGATCCAGTGGCCTTGCAAAGACTATTCTACAAGGAACTGTGGAGGGGGGGAAAGGAGAGGTAGACAGAGAAAAGGATGGATGGATAACATTAAAGAATGGACAGGGAAAACATTTGCGGTGACCTAGGCTCTGGCAAACAACCGCAACAGATGGAACAGACTGGTGCAAAGCTTGTCATGACAGCACCAGGACGACTCCACCAGGAGTTAAGGGCGCAAGGCAAGGTAAATCCCCACTCCACCCGCAGGTTAACATTTACTGATATGTGTCCAATGGTCAGGTTCCTCTGCACACCAAACCTTTCAATCTCAGACCATTTAAAAATATATTTGTTTTAATTTCTTCTCCAAACAAAACAGATATCCTCACATTTTACTACATTATATTCAATTGCCAAGTGCTTTCCCGCTCTCTGCATGCCCCTCACAGCACACACAACTCAGTTCTGAATCATCACAAAATAAGATATATTGCAAACAACCTATTCATTCAAATCACTGACATTGTGAATATTTGGGGCCACAGTGCCAACCCCTGTAATACCCACTCAACTTATTAATTTTGAAAATTTACAAATCTTGAATTCCTACCAGTTCATTTTTCACAAATTAAATGCATTGTCATTTTGTTTAATAATCTGCAATTAGATGTTTTACACGCTCCAATCTCAAACAGCTAACAAACCTGTCAGACAATGATGTTGATCTACCCTATGACCTACTAAATGTTCTGTTACTACTTCCTTAATCCAAGGTTTAAATATTGTCCCAACTACAAACATCAATCCAGTAGGTAAACGGTTGTCCATTTTCTTTTTCTCTCTTCTTAAATGGTAGAATCATATCAGGCTGTGCAAATATCTTATTTTTCTGATTTCTTGAAAACTAATTTGCTGAAGGAAGACAAGATGGTAGAAAAGCAGAAAGGTAGCTCCAGAATATGGTGCAAAATCCATGGAACCAGTTTACTAAACTTGTGCTTGCTATATCTAGGACAGGATTAACAACTTCATTCACTTAAATGGAGGGTAGTACATTTGTTGAAGGCCCTGTGTAAAATGACAATATTTGTACAAGGCCCCCTGCAGCAAGTCAACATCCACTTTGTTTGGCCAATGCTAAGTGCAGGTAGGTCGCTACAAGCAGTAGGTACATTCATGGTTCATGAGAGTGTGGAACGAGCTGCCAGCTTAAGTTTCAAGCTCAATTTCAATATACAAAAGAAGTTTAGATAGATACATGGATGATAGCGGTGTGGAGGACCCAGTGCGGGTCGATGACAGTAAGCAATATGAATGGTTTGGCTCAGAATAGATGGGCCAAAGGGCCAGTTTCTGTGCTGTACTTTTCTATAGCTCTATGACTAATCTTTTTTTCAGCCATCTTGAAAATGACATTCAAGTAAAAAACTGCATATAAAAACACAGTACTATACTTGGGGAGAACTCTTGAACTTATTGAAGAGAATGCAAATAAAGAATATCTAATCCAGTCTATCTGGAAAAAATCCAATTTTTTTTTAAAATCCCAAGATAATTCATTGAACATAACAGTACTGCGAGATCTTAGATAAAATGGGATCACGTCAGCAGCATATGTATTAACAGGGCTTGTGATCTATCCAGGACAAACTAAACTGTATTATTATTTAATGTCTGATTTAAAGTAACTGGAATTGTATAAAAATTTCCAGTCCTTCTAGCCTCTCCTTTCAAAACAACACTATTACATGATTTTGCATATCAAAAACAGTGAACTACAGTCCAACCCATTCTTGGAACTAAATTTCTATCTTGAATTTGCTCTCACTGTTGAAGCCACAAGCTACCTGCTTTCCATAGTCAGACAGAAGGCTAAAGACACTTGTGTCTTTAAGTTACACTGGCACATTAACTTAATGTCTCACCCAACTATGACAAACACAATGGAGAAAAGCAAGCAACAAAAATCTTACAAAACCAGTCATCCTCCAGGAAATTTAATTAGTAGACATAATTTCCATTCAATTCAGCTCCTCACATTATTTTTAATTTAATTGGTATCATTACTGAAAAGTTTAATCTGCAATTCTGAAGGGTTAACCAACACATTGCAGTGTTTATAATTAAAAAGCTTATTAATTTCACCTCTAGCCACTTCATTATAAAAATGGATTAATTTCAGTAACATTAATAAGTACTTCAGGCTGTCACATATGGAATATGCATGAATTATCAGCAATTATAGTACCCTGAACACAAACAATTTTAATAACAAATCAATATCAAGCGAGAATGTGACTGAAAAATCTCTCTAAATTTTACCGTGTTCATCGGGACTACTCTGCTATGCAAAACCTCTGCTTCTAAGTGTTTTTTAATAACAAACTCTGGTAATGATGGCCTTCAGATACTATTTCAGTACAAAGTCCAATCAGAGCCAGTATTTCAAAGTGGGTAAATCTCCAAATCAGGATGAAGTATATCCCAGGCTGTTAACAGCAGTAAAGGTTCCGATTATCACTTGTCAATCTTCCCTGGCTACCGAAGTCAAGTTAGAGTATTGCAGAACTACTAATATCGCATTGTTGGGTAAAAATACAGTGCACAAATACAGACCTACTAGGAATGAATTCTAAGGGATAGTATGAGCCACAATTTCAAACTACAGAAGTAATTTGAAGACAGCCATCATGAACTATCTAAGTAACTCGATCAAATAAGGTGGCAAGAAGGGAGGTTGATGCAAGTAATGCATGCGATATCGTCCACATAGATGCTTGCAGCCGTTGACAAGGGTTGATCAAAAATGTCCTTAGCAACCAATAGAATAACAGACTAGATCAAAACTGGTTCAATGATATAATGCTAAGATTAATGATTACAGTTTGCAGATGAAAGCAAAAATGATTGCACACAGTTGACAACAATGAGGAAAGCTTTAGACTGTGGGCAGATCAAATGTGGTCCATTGGCTGAGAAGCTGTCAAATGGAGTGCAATTGGGGTGATGCAACAAGGTAAAGGAATGCGTAATAGTAAAAAAAGTCAATAACAGATACAGAGATCTAAAGATCCTTAAATCTAGCGGCTCAGGTCAATTAACTGGTCTTATTAGAATACTCTCCTTTATAAGCCAAGGGAAGTTAAACTAAAGTTGTTTATACAAGAAAATAAGAAATAAAAACAGGATGCAGCCTTTCAGCAACTCTTGACTGCTTTGTCAATTAAGGTGGTCTTGGCTGAACTATTACTTGTGCAACTAATGCCAATTTCCTGCATCAATCTCAGATCTTTCAATTCCCCTGCATCCTGAATATACTCAATATCTACAACCCTCTTGGGTTAGATAATTTCAAAGAATCAGTAACTATTTTTTCATCTCTCTCCTGATCTACCTATTATTTTGAGATAATGAACCCTAGTTCTCAGTGCACCAGCCAACAAAAGCATCAGTGGTGCAGCTACCTAACTAATAAAGCCCTGTAAGAATTCTGTATGTTTCAATGAACTCATCTCCCTCTCTTCTCAAGTCAAAAAGACTACTGAATATCCCCCTCCAAGTATTAATACAATGATCAGAGGAACAAAAAGGGGGGGGAACATTCACAGGGGGGAAAGGTTGAAGGAAATCAGGAATTTATTGTCTTTTATAATCTGACAACCAAGTAGCATCACTAAAGATTTTATATTTAAATTTGAACCATAATTTCCCAGGTGGCTCAGAGTAAATCTACCATTAGTTTAATTCATTTTCAAAGGCATCTGGGCAGCAGGGATTGACTCCCTTCAAGCCCTTGGTATCAATGAAGTATCTTTGGTTAGGTTCGACCATGGATGTTGCGTCCCAGCTGTCTACATAATACACAAGCCAAAGCAGTATGATATGGAGAGCAAGTTGTTAGCTGTGTAGCAGGAACCCCCCTCCCCACAACTGTCGAATCCAAAGGAACTGCAAAGACCAACATAGTTTGGCACAAGTGGCATCACACGAGTTGCCAGTCAGTGTTAACTCAATCTAAGACTGTCTTAGAGACTCCAGCTCCACATTTTTCCTTGAGGTTTACTCCCATAGCCTACCCTATCGGCCACCCCCCACCCCAGCTATAAATCACCCTCGTACTTCAATTTCCTTTAAAATGGATGGAAACTAGAATAGTGCATTTTATAGTCAATGCCCCTTGTGCACTATTTTGTACATTTAAGATAACTCTTAAGATAACAAATTTTAATTCACAACATCTGAATGTTTGTTGGCATTTTTAATTTGACCTTGTTAAATTCAGGTACCTCTAACCTTTGGCTCTTCAATTTTTTAAACCAAAAAAAAACAAGTGACAATATTTTCCTCTTTTCAAGCAAAATGCATCAGGTTATAGTTAACTAATTTTATTCAGCATTATTAGATCAGATAGCTTTATTTGTCACATGAACATTGAAATATGCAGTGAGCAAATACAACAAAATCTGCAGATGCTGGAAATTCAAACAACACACAAAATGCTGGTGGAACACAGCAGGCCAGGCAGCATCTATATGAGAAGCGCTGTCGACATTTCGGGCCGAGACATCGACAGTGCTTCTCCTATAGGTGCTGCCTGGTCTGCTGTGTTCCACCAGCATTTTGTGTGTGAAATATGCAGTGAAATGTGTTGTTTGCAACAACGACCACAGTCCGAGGATGTGTCGGAACAGCCTGCAAAAGTG
This sequence comes from Hypanus sabinus, assembly GCF_030144855.1. NCBI lineage: Eukaryota > Metazoa > Chordata > Chondrichthyes > Myliobatiformes > Dasyatidae > Hypanus > Hypanus sabinus. Next base: position 62,930,466 of record NC_082717.1, on the reverse strand, counting down.
TCCACAAAAACATGAACACCTATAGTATATTTTGTTACTAGACTTTCTCCTATTAATATAAGTTCTAGTAACATTTCTATATTTAACATTTAAAAACTTCCCCACAGATTTCAGATTACACATTGCAGCAATATCAACCATCCATTGATACATTCCAGAACTGAGTATCAAAATTAGCCTTCTAGCATCTGTTTAGATTTCTTGAGTACATGTGCGCTCATAACATCCAGACCTACAACATATCGTTATTTTGGTCATAGGTCAATTACCATCATCAGGTCATCATTTCATACCTTTCCATATCCGGGTTTAGTCAGTCAGTAATGAGCTATCCTCCTGAACTTGTAATCCTTCTGGTGTTTGCAGGGTGTTCGGCTCTCACTGCTGTAAAGTTCACAAGCACACGTCTTTTGCTAGTAGCATCCAAAGAAATTTAAACTGTGCATGAAAGATTATCACCCTCTACCTTGTTGACATATTTCACACTAATACACAATCATTTCCTTTTCCGGTTTCTGATGTGGACAGTGTTGACAACGTGGAGTTTGCAATGATTTGTCTGCAGATCTTAGAACTGGCATATTTATACTGTTTTTATTCAAGAAATTATTAAATCATCATATTGAATTCCAAAGCAGCAAAGGGCTTGAAGCACAAAAGAACTGTTAGTTCATTTAAAGCAGAGTGGCTTTAATGAAACAGTAGAAATTGCTACACTGAAAGTTCATGAGGTCAGAAGCATGCTGCTATAAGAAATAATGGTGTTACCTGCATGTATTGACACAATGCAGAAGTTGTTGGAGAATTTGCAAGTGGGAAGATGTGGAGCAATTTTTGGAAACTTGACTTTTTAAAACATTATTTAGCAAGCAAATCATATATAGACTGTGTGCAAAAGTTCCAGTGAGAAAATCCTTCTTTACCACCCCAGGCCTGGAATGTACGTTTTTTTTTCGAGAATGCAGATGAATGAGAGTGAAAATGATTAAGCCCAGAGGATACCAAAGTTCTTTATTGATAATTATTTTATTTCTTTCAAAGAACAAATTGGACTGTAGTTTATTATCCTTAGTATAGGTTCAGGTTTTCTTCCACTTAAAAATTCAATACGCACATGTTGTCACTGGGCAAAAAAAAAAATTGCTCAGCACAGGATTTTTGCGCACTGGTCATTACAAATTAAAGGGAACAGTGCATTGACGCCAATGTACTGTGCACAACTTAAACAGTGGATCCTGCACGTGTCCTGAACTCATACACCAGATGCTCTTCGTTTTTTAGATGGCAAAGCTGCAGTCCGAGCAGCTTCGTTAAGTAACCACAGGGCATTATAAGCTATACACACAGCAGTCACGGTGCCAAAGGGCTGGGATGTATGAACATGACAAAGATTCCCCCTGAAAGCACGCATTTTTGCTTCGTACTCAGTAAGTTATTCTCACTTCACAAGCGAGAGCGTGCTCCTGAGGCAAGTAACCATTTGACACTGAACAGCAAGTCATAAGTACCATTTGATAGTACTTTGATGCTACCTTCCATGATCTTTCTGATGATTTGAATGAGGACAGTAAGGTATTTAGCAAGACCAGACTGGTCTTGCTTTGTGTGCAGTTTTCCACGTCAGCCACTTGCACTATAACTGCACTGCAACAGCGGCTTAGCTAGTTCTGGAGTTCAAGTGTTAAAGAACAAAGGTAAATGCTGCTGGCCACAGCACCTCAGACATAAATGCTCAGCTCTGAACTGACAGATCCAATTGGAGTTTAGCCCCATGCATCACGAATGTCATGCCACGCAACTCCATGGAGAACAGGTCTCCTCCAGAATTAGAGGTTCACCATATCAATACTAAATTCCAACTATTCAGGAGAAAGTCAAGATAAACTGAGTAGATGCCTCATGTTGGTAATGGCTTAACTTCCTGGATTCAGCGAGCTTGGTCCACGATTACTACGCTACCTTTGGAGAACTTTATTACACTCCTACACCCAGATGTCCTTCCTTCCTTCCTCTACACATTCCATTCAAGTGTTGCTCAACATGGAGAAACGCTGGTTCATTAACTGAAGAAGGATGATAGGTGGTAATCAGGGGAAGATGTTTGCTCAGCTCTGAGGGTCTGATCAATGTTGAAGACTCCTTGAGATGCTGCCTCCTGTTTAATTCCATTTAACACCACCCACTGTGGGTCTGTCTTGCTAATGGGAGAAGATGGGCAGAAAGTGTGATAAGAGACATCAGGCAACTTCCCCAAGAGGTACCATCTTTACAGCATGTTGGGTGTTAATCTGACTGATCAGCAAGGCAATTCTCCCAGGTTGGGCACTTGTCCCCAGATAGTCAGATTTCCCAACATGAATATGTCTTCGTGCCTGAAAATCGCAACAACCACTTTATATTACTCAGTAGCACCATAGCTAATTTTGAGGCAACTGAGGAGTTGCTTATTGATTTCAGAGAGCAGTTAGGAGACAATCACATTTTGGTCAAAAAGAGCAACAAATTTTCTTCCCTGCAAGTCATCAGTGGATCAGATGGGATTTGACAACCACCCAGCAATCACCAGGGAAACAATTACATTACATTTGCATCAAGCCCCATGTACACTCCAATTTTAATTGGCATCTGGCTTTGTTAGTATTTGGAGAATCACCTACAAATACAGGTGTACTGGTTTATTACCAAAGAGACAAATGATCCAAACATACAAGTTCACGTCACAATGACAATCCAATAGTGTGATGAAAATTCCTGACTTTACTGAGACCAGTTTTTTTTAATTTCAAATTTATATTACTCGACCACTATGGTGAGATCTAACATTACCCTCACTTCCAATTTATTCTTTATGCAATTCACCTAAATTCACTGCTGCTGCTCATTCTGGTGGTAACTACTCGGCCTAAAATGTCCTGGTTCATTGCCCTGAACACATTATACACTTGCATTTCTTTGAAACATACTGGTTCAGGCTCTGCAAGCTGCTTCCATATTTAATTTGGATCACAAAATTCCTCCCATATTTCAAAATTAGAACACTTTGCCACTATGCATAATTGAGCTTCAAATAATTATGATCAATGTAGAGCAATTTATAAAGCCTCAATGTTATTTTTTTGATTCAGTTGCAAAGACCAAATAAAAGCTCTGCATGTACTGAGGAACTCTTCATTTATAAAGTGGACCACAATAAACTGACAATAGCACTATGGCTTGATTGGACCAATTTTGTCCAGAACATCAGCAACTAACCACATTGAAAATTAGAATGCAGCTAACTCCATTTTTTAATCAATAAATTACAAATGATTTTAGGCACAGCATGCGCATACAGTCTTGATGCATGTTCACTAAGCATACACGTACAGTTAAAACTATACATCTTCAGACATTCGTGGACTCGCAAAGCAAACTATTTGAACAAATGAGCACTTTGTTCCCTTTGATACTGAATGGGAATAAGTGTTAACCAAATTTATATGTTAAAAATATTATGAGACAGTGTACAACAAAAATGTTCCAAATTCAATGTGAACTTAACATGGTCTTCACTTTTTTCATGACCAACTCTAGTCTTGATAACTGCTTCCATTGTCTTGCAAGAAAGTTTTGAACACCATGTTTCTCCCCAAGCTGGCCATTTACAAAATTTAAGTGAGATTAGATTCAGTTCATTTTTAAACAGCTCACATGAAACACCAAATGTGAACAGTGTTGGCAATGTGGAGTTTGCAATGTTACATCTGCAGATTTTAGAACCAGCTTATTTATACTGTTTTAATTGACGAAATTGTTTATTCATCAGTTTGAACTCCCAAGAAGCAAAGTGTGTGAAGCAAAAGAACTACTAGTTCATTTAGAACAGTATGGCTAAATAAAACAGTAGAAACTGCTACAGCAAAAGCTCATGAGGTCAGGAACGTACATCATTTAGCAAGCGAATCCACACAGTGCCTCTGAGTACCAGGTGACACAATTAAGGTCTTCGGTTTTCATAATTCTGTTTTCCAAATAGTTTGCAAACGTCTTCTTGCTTCACAGAAAATACAGGGTGGGATGGAGGGAGGGTTAAAAGGGAGGCTGAGGAAGGTGAATGGACTGGGGTGAAGGGGGATGGTGACATTGGAATCATTTTGAAAGGGGTGGTGTGGAGCTTCAGTGAGAAGAGGTAGATGTTAATTGTCCTCATCAAATCAACAATAAAACTGATCGACCAAGGTAGGGGAGGGGGAGACTTGGAGCACTTTTATTTGAAGTGAGTAAGACTTTGCAGTGAACTGCAAACTGCCTGGCTATGGTTGTTGAAGTCTCTGTCCAGCCAATCCTTGTAAGTGGCATTCATCAATTTCAGAGCTTTATTAAACTGTCATTTTGCAGCACTATATTCCTGTTTCCAGACCTGAAGGCACGATCCTTTGCAGATCTGAGAGTCCTCAACTCTTTGCTGAACCATGGCTTGTTCTTGTTAGTGATCCTTTTAGGAAGATATATAGGATCCTTTAACTAAATGCACACAAGTACACTGCACATGTATGCGATACAACACAGAGGGCAAATCATTTGCAGAGCAATCTGTTATGAAAGTGGAGCAACTCTGAGGGGCCAAAGGGTACAAAGTCACCCCCTCCTTTTTGAGAATTGCAAGATCGCTGTTATTTTGGGTCTGAGACCCAGGAAATGAGAGAGAGATACACATCATGAGAGAGAGAGACACAGAATACACAAGGTTTGGAATGTCTCCTGACATAAGTGGAACGGAACCACTGACTACTGCTATTGTCTCTTGGAGAAGGAATTGTGTATTGAGTACTGTACTATTCATTGAAACCCCTCAGGGGACAACCAGAGTGGTCTGGTTGAGGGATTGCATCATCCCAACCTGGCTGACATCTGAGACCCCGTGAGTGAGGATAAAAGAGGGGTGTGGGGAACACCCCTTTAGACGCACCAGGAGAAACGCTAGAAATCCCATGACAGCATTTTATAGCGAAAGCCGGTGGGGCTCGTGTGCGTCCTCCCTTGCCTGGGTGGCAGGCTCACCACGGAAGAACGGTTTAGCTAAAGGAGAGGTCACAATTGAACAGCCACGACAACGAGACACCTGACAAATCGAAATCATAAAGGAAGGTTGGCAAAACCCATAGCGGTAAATGTTCCCATTCTCTCTCTCTCTCTCTCTCTCGAACAATTGCAACACAGCGACAACCAAACGACGGCAGCTTGTGTGAACTGCAGCGAACTTTATATTTCCCTTGGACAATTCATTATCCCCTAGACAACGATAGAGCTCGTTTCTTATTGATTATTATTATACCCGCACTTTTAGGTTTAGTATTTGACGACGTATATTACCTGTATATTTGCATTGATATTATTTTTGTGTATTTTTACTAATAAATACTGTTAAAAATAGTATCATCAGACTTCAACGGACATCTCTATCTTTGCTGGTAAGTAACCCAGTTACAGGGTTTGTAACAAATCCAAGACTGTATATTGAGGTGGTGACCTGCTCCCACAATTCAACCAGCACCTTTGCCCATCTCATTATTTTCTTCTTACTTCTGCTTTCAATACTTTGCTCTGACAAGATGATTCAATTTCCTTGCCAAAACAATTGCTTCAGGTATTGTAATGCATGCTAAACTGGCTCACTTCTTTCCATTTGGTATTAACATAACCAACTTCAAAATAAGGTTCTACATGTACAATGAAAAAAAATAAAAGCAGTATGACCTAGCCACCAGATTTGAACAAAGCTTATTCATCCCTTACTCTTTCTAACTGCATTCCAAAACTGAATGCTTAAGCTGTGGCAATTTATATCACTTAAACTGAAGAACCTTCTGAAGTTTTCCTACAGCAGTAAAAGTAGGCAGTTATCTGCTAAATTTAAACTGAGCCAAAAAGGGATTCAAGCACAAATGTTATCCTAGGGTCCTCATAATCAGAATCATCTCCTAACTTAAGTGGGTCATATGGGTATCCTAGTTTGATGTAATGTGTTTAAACTTTATCACACACCAAACAAAAAAATAGCCATCTATATTATTCAATGAAATACCTTCAAGATTTCTATGCTCTTAAAGCTTGCAGAACGAATTTGAACAGCAGTACTAGCAATTTTCAAACTAAAAGTGGTAAACTTAAAGGCATTAATTTGTTGGGAAAATCTAGATACAACGGAAGTAACTGAAATATGGTTATATAGAAACAGTGCAGTTCACCAGAAAGTAGACCAACCTCACAGCTCCAGGGATCCAGGTTCAATACCAACCTCCGATGCTGTGTGGAATTTACATGTTTATCATGATTATTTTATTTGTTAAATTAATTAGCTCCTGCAAAACATCACTGGATCCCTAGGCTGATGTAACAGAATCAGGGCAGAGCTGATGGGCAAAATAAGAAAATAGGTTTCAGAGTTGGCGGGGGGGATGTGATTGATGGGATTTCACTGAGAACAAGTGGAGACCAGACAGATCAAGTGGCTTCTTGGCAATTTGAACAGGATGTAGAGAAACTTTGAGAGTAAGCCTATTTTCATTCCTGAAGCAAAGTCAGCAATTACCTACAGCCACTGTGCCAAACTGAGTTCCCATGGAATTATGGCTGCACTTCCAACAGCTGTTTTCTACCAGAGTTCCCATGATATTCAATCTGGAAAGCAACTAAATTTGGAAAAAAAATCTATTTAATTTTTATTAATATAATTCTATAGTATTTTTTCAAAATCCCAAACAGTAATCATTACTCTTGCCTGAGGTACTGAGCATTGACAATTTTGCAATAATTTCCATTTTCTAGCACAATTATATATTTTTTGACATTAAAGAATCATATTGGACCCCATTCTCAATCCTGCATCCCTTATCAAGGATTATTTTGCAGCCATCCGTAAAAATAAAATGCGGTTTTGGTTTTCTCTCATTATAACTATTATCTGCCCTGCCACAATCAGATCACCGCTTTACCAACTTTGCAACGGCAATTGGGGAAGAGTTTAAACTATAATTGCAGGGGGTTGAGAATCAAACTGAAGTGACGGAGGAAAGGGAGATTGGCTCACAAATAGAGAAAGCTTGGAGACAGTGCAAAAGGGACGGTAAGCAGGTGATAAAGAAGAGATGCACTCAGACTGATGATTTGAGATGTGTCTATTTTAATGCAAGGAGTATTTTGAATGAAGCCAATGAGCTTAGGGGGTGGATCAGCACTTGGAGCTATGATGTTGCGGTCATTACAGCGACTTGGATGGTGCAGGGGCAGGAATGGCTATTTCTAATGCCAGGCTTTTGGTGTTTCAGAAAGGACAGGAAGGGAGGCAAAAGAAGAGGGGGCATGACACTGTTGATCAGAGATAATGTCATAGCTGCAGAAAAGGAGGAAGTCATCAAGGGGTTGTCTACGGAGTCTCTGTGGGTGTAAGTTAGGAATAGGAAGGGGTTAATAACTCTACTGGGTGTTTTAAATAGACCACCCAATAGTAATAGGGACATCGGGGAGCAGATAGGGAGACAGTTTCTGAAAAGGAGTAATAATAGCGGGATTGTTGTTGTGGTGTGAGATTTGTTTGGCATCTCCCTAGAGTGAGGGGTTTTTAGGTGTGTTCAGGAAGGCTTCTTGACACAATATGTAGATAAGCCTACAAGAGCAGACACTGTACTTGGTCTAGTTTTGGGAAATGAACCTGATCAGGTATCAGGTCTCTCAGTGGGAGAGCGTTTTGGAGATAGTGATCACAATTCTATCTCCTTTATTCATAGCATTTGACAGGGATAGGAACAGACAAGTTAGGGAAACGTTCAATTGGAGTAAGGGGAAATATGAGGCTATCAGGCAGGAACTTGGAAGTATAAATTGTAAACAGATATTCTCAAGGAAACATACAGAAGAAATGTGGCAAATGTTCAGGGGATATTTGTGTGGGGTTCTGCGTAGATATGTTCCAATGAGACAGAAAGGATGGTAGGGTACAGGAACCGTGGTGTAAAAAGGGTGTTGTAAATCTAGTCAAGAAGAAGAGCTTATGTAAGGTTCAAAAAACTAGGTAATGATAGAGATACATAAGATTATAAGGCTAGCCAAATGGAGCTCAAGAGCGAAATTAGGAGAGCCAGAAGGGGCCGTGAGAAGGCCTTGGCAGACAGGGTTAAGGAAAACCCCGAGGTTATGTGAAGAGTAAGAGGATAAGACATGAGAGAATAGAACCAATCAAGTGTGACAGTGGGAAAATGTGTACGGAACCAGAGGAGATGGCAGAGGTACTTAATGATACTTTGCTTCAGTATTCACTACTGAAAAGGATCTTGGCAATAGTAGGGATGACTTGCAGCAGACTGAAAAGCTCGAGCACGTATATATTAAGGAAGAGGATGTGCTGAAGTTTTTGGAAAGCATCAACTTGGATAAGTCACCGGGACCGGATGAAATGTACCCCAGGCTACTGAGGGAAGCGAGGGAGGTGATTGCCACGCCACTTGCAATGATCTTTGCATCATCAATGGGGACGGGAGAGGTTTGGGAGGATTGGACGGTTGCAGATGTTGTTCGCTTATTCAAGGGAGGGAGTCGGGATAGCCCAGGAAATTATAGACCAGAGAGTCTTACTTCAGAGGTTGGTAAGTTGATGGAGAAGATCATGAGAGACAGGATTTATGAACATTTGGAGAGGCATAATATGATTAGGATAATAGTCAGCATGGCTTTGTCAAAGGCAGGTTGTGCTTTACGAGCCTGATTAAATTTTTTTGAGGATATGACTAAACCCATTGATGAAGGTAGAGCCGTAGATGTAGTGTATATGGATTTTAGCAAGGCACTTGATAAGGTACCCCATGCAAGGCTTATTGAGAAAGTAAGGAGGCATGGGATCAAAGGGGACATTGCTTTGTGGATCCAGAACTGGCTTGCCCACAGAAGGTAAAGAGTGGTTGTAGACGGGTCATATTCTGCATGGAGGGCGGTGACCAGTAGTGTGCCTCAGGGATCTGTTCTGGGACCCCTACTCTTCATGATTTTTTTTATAAATGACCTGGATGAGGAAGTGGAGGGATGGGTTAGTAAATTTGTTGATGACACAAAGATTGGGGGTGTTATGAATGGAGGGCTGTCAGAGGTTACAGCGGGACATTGATAGGATGCAAAACTGGACTGATAAGTGGCAGTTGGAGTTCAACCCAGGTAAGTGTGAAGTGGTTCATTCTGGTAGGTCAAATATGATGGCAGAATGTAGCATTAATGGTAAGACTCTTGGCAGTGTGGAGGATCAAAAGGATCTTGAGGTCCAAGTCCATAGGACACTTAAAGCTGCTATGTAGGATGACTCTGTAGTTAAGAAGGTATACGGTGTATTGGCCTTCATCAATCGTGGAATTGAATTCAGGAGCCGAGAGGTAATGTTGCAGACCCCACTTGGGAGCACTGTGCTCAATTCTGGTCACCCCACTACAAGAATGATGTGGAATCCATACAAAGGGTGCAGAGGAGATTTACAAGAACTTTGCAACACGTACAAACACGCTGGAGGAACTCAGCAGGTCGGGCAGCATCCGTGGAAATGAGCAGTCAACGTTTCAGGCCGAGACGTTGCCTGACAAAGGATTGGGGAGCATGCCTGATGAGAACAGATTGAGTGAACTCGGCCTTTTCTCCTTGGAGTGACAGAGGATGAGCGGTGACCTGATAGAGGTGTTCAAGATAATGAGAGGCATTGATTGTGTGGATAGTCAGAGGCTTTTTCCTTGGGCTGAAATGGCTACCACGAGAGAGCATATTCTTAAGGTGCTTGGAAGTAGGTACAGAGGAGACGTCAGGAGTAAGTTGTATTTTTTTTTTTTAAAAAGCATGGAATGGGCTGCTGCTGCCGGTGGTGGAGTTGGAAATGATAGGGTCTTTAAAGAGACTCTTGGATGGGTACATGGAGCTTAGAAAAATAGAGGGCTATGGGTATGCCTAGATAGTTCTAAGGTAAGGACATGTTCGGCACAGCTTTGTGGGCTGAAGGGCATGTATTTTGCTATAGGTTTTCTATGTTTCCCTCACTTGTCTTGCCCTATCTGCTTCGGAGTACATTTCTAAATGGATACCCAATTTTCAATGATCATCCAGAATTGATATGGTTACTCAGGAAAAAAGTCTTTGGTAAAAATATCAATGGACTAAAATGATAGCAGTCATGCTCCTGAACCATAGCAAGATCTGCAACTTTAAGAATTTTCATTGTGGCTTCGAAGAGCTTTGGATTTCTCTCAGGAATAAATTTTGACCATATTCAATGGATTATGTTTGGAGGTCTCCAAAAAGTCCTATTGTAAGAATTTTTGAGGGGAATCCTTAAACCAAACAGAATTTAGCAAAATTCAAGAGAAAAATATGGATGCAGTAACGTAACATCACTATCTGCAGCCCCTCAATCTTCTACAATTAAAGTTCCAACCCTTTCCACTCTTCCCTGTATTCAGGTCCTTAAGACCCAACAACATCCTTATAAATTTTCTCCTGCACTTTTCCCCCCCAATCATATTTACATCTTTCCTCTCGACAGGTGACCAAAGCTGCACAAATTTTTCCAAATTAGGCCTCAATGTCTTAGACAACTTCAAGGTATCACCTCAACATCCCATCCACAAACCTGTAAGGAAGCTTAAATCACAGTTTATGCAGGTCAAAAAGACAGCTGGCATTTATAGGATTCACTGCAAATGTGGACCAGCGAATATTGGCCTGATGGAACACACAGTGGAAACTTGCACCAAAGGAGCACAGGAGGTGTATCTGGGTTACTCAGAGAAATCAGCAGAAGCAGAACACTGCATTTGCAATGGCCATAGGACTGATTTCAACAGCATGAAACTACTCTGCCACACCAATCACTTTTGGAGCCAATTGGTAAAGAAAGCCATTGTAATAAAACTAGAAGAAAATAATTTTAAAGAAAGACAAAGGTCTTGGTTTAAGTAAGCACTGGAATTCGATTGTAAACAATGTGGGACAGTGGAAACTTGATCAGATGAGGACTAATCAATCAGGAGGGATAGATTAAGAGGGTATAAATACCATCAAACAAGACATGCCCAGGCATCATCCCTGATGAAGATGGCAGTTTGTCTTCAAAATATTGGTTCAAAAGTCGATACTTTTACCGGCTGGAAGCCCAATGAGTTTTTTTTTGTCATATACACCAGGAAAGCACTAGATGCTTCTTCATCCCAACTCTTGCACTCAGTACATTGATTTATGATGGCCAATGTGCCAAAGCTTTCTTTACAACCCTATCTACCTATGACACTACTTTCAAGGAATTATGGATCTGTATTTCAAGATCTCTTTGTTCAGCCACACTCCTCAGTACCCCAACTCCCTGGTTTGTTCACCCAATACTTGTTTGCATTGAATTCCATCTGCCATTTTCAACTCATTTGCCCAGATCCTCTCAGCATCTACTCCATCAATTGCTCCTAAAATTCTTTAAAGACTCAAAGATGAGAGGATTCCACTTCTCATTTTACTCAACTCTAATAAGTGTTTTAACTAGGTCACAGCAATAATTCAATGCAATACCAATACTTATGGTGGTAAAACAGCATTATTACATGGTTAACTAATACATTATGCATATTTACAAGCTTAATGATCAACATACTGAAAATTGTACTGGGCAAGTCTGTGTCATTACAGATACAAAGGGCGGATCCCATAAAAATATCATTCTGGATATCAATGCAATTATGGAAATCTGACCTTCTAGACCTAGAGTGTGGTCTCAAGAATAGCAAGAGGACTCTCTTGATAAAGTTCCCCATGCGAGGCTCATTTAGAAAGTTATGAGGCATGGGATCCAAGGAGACCTTGTTTTGTGGATCCAGAATTGCTTGACCACAGAAGACAAAGGGTGGTTGTGGATGGTTCGTATTCTGCACAGAGGACGGTGACCAGTGGAGTTCCACAGGATTTTGTGATTTTTATAAATTACCTGGATGAGGAAGTATAAGGGTGGGTTACTAAGTTTGCTGATGATACAAAAGTTGAGGGTGTTATGGATAGTCTGGACGGTTGTCAGAGGTTACAGCGAGATGGGGAACTGGGCTGACAAGTGGCAGATGGAGCTCAACCCAGCTAAGAGTGAAGTGGTTCATTTTGGTAGGTCAAATTTGAATACAGAGTATAATATTAATGGTAAGAGTCTTGGCAGTGTGGAGGATCAGCAAGATCTTGCTGCACAGGTTGACAGTGTTGTTATGAAGGCGTATGGTGTGTTGGCCTTCATCAACCATGGGATTGAGTTCAAGAGTTCTGAGGTAATGTTGCAGCTGTATAAAACCTTAGTTTGGCCCCACCTGGAGTACTGTGTTCAGTTCTGGTCACCTCATTACAGGAAGGATGTGGATGCAGAGATTTACAAGGATCTTGCCCGGATTGGAGAGCATGCCATATGAGGATAGTTGAGTGAACATGGCCTTTTCTCCTTGGAGCGACAGAGGATGAGAGGCAACCTGATAGAGGTGTATAAGATAATGAGGCACTGATCATGTGGACAGCCAGAGGCAGTTTCTAGAGTAGGTTACATGGTTGGCACAACATTGTGGGCTGAAGGGCCTGTAATGTGCTGTAGATTTTCTATGTTCTTTGTCTTGGTATTACAATGACTTGCACACACAAGAGACTGCAGATACCGGAATCTGACACACAGTCTGCTGACAAAGTATGCTCAATGGGTTGACCAGCGTGCATGTGTGTGGAGGTAAAAGGAGAAAGGGACATACCCCACAAGTTTATCCAGCACACTGCTTCTGACAATGACTTGGTCATTCATATGCAAGCCAAAGAGAAAACGTGAATCTGAAATACACCATATTGTAGCAGTTAACACAATGGTATTCCTGCCAGGGGCGTTCCAGAGTCCAGTGTTCAATTCCAGCACTGTTCTCTAAGGACTCTCTGTACACTCGCCCCGTGGAATATGTATGTGGGTTTTCTCCAGGTCCTCCAGTTTCTTCCCACAGTACAAAGATGTACCAGGTAGGTTAACTGGTCTTTGCAAATTGTCCCGTGATTAGGTTAATTGGGCTTGTTGGAAGTTGCTGGGGCGGTGTATATCCAAGGGTCGAAAGGGACTGCTCCACATTGTATCACTGAACAAAACGGTCACATGGAAGTACATTCAAGATTCTGATGAATTTCTGATCTCCAAGCAAAACCAATGATTGGGGCTTGGGCAGGATAGCAATGTTAGAAGACCTGCCCATTGAAGGAAAGCTTAATTGATGGGACATGTAACCTGCTCTTGCCCCTATTTCTTAAGATGTTATGTTTTTAAAGAAGTTAAAGTATTTTATGATGACAAAACAAATCAATAAAGATATTCAAGAAAAGCATATAAGCAAAAGCAAAGAAAGGAGAAACAGCAGCAACATAATTGCTATCACATGCTCAAAGCTAGTTTCCGTCTCAATGACTAAACAGGATTAGTGTTGTGAAAGCAACACACTGAATGGAAACTGAGACTGACAGCTAAGATATGATCAACTGAACAAGAACATCCCATGGTACAGAAATGCACAATTCCAATTTATAGTGTACTTTCCCCCTCTCAACCTCCAATACAGCGTATATGAAAAGGAAAAGCTAATTGAAAAGTCAAAATTCCCTGAAAGGAGAGAAAGATAAAACAATATAAAACCAAACTTAAGGCAGGATGTTTAAGTACAGGTCAGTCAGCCTATGCCAGGGGTCAGCAACCTTTACCACTGAAAGAGCCACTTGGACCCGTTTCCCACAGAAAAGAAAACACTGGGAGCCGCAAAACCCGTTTGACATTTAAAATGAAATAACACTGCATACAACGTTTTTTTTGCCTTTATGCTATGTATAAACAAACTATAATGTGTTGCATTTATGAAATTGATGAACTCCTGCAGAGAAAACGAAATTACATTTCTGCATGCAACAAAAACATTTTGAACTCCGAAAAAAAGACGTTGGGTTGAAAGTTACTTTTAAGTAAAATATTCAATGTCTATTTGAGTCCTTCTTGTATTTATGAAAAACGCCGAACTTAAATTTTCCGCCAGCAGCAAACCAAAAATAACGTCAGCCAGCTGTCATCCTGAAAAATGAAAGGACTATTTCACTGAACAATGAAAAAATATGAATATAAGTAAAATAATAGGCAATTAAAATATTTATCATACTTGGTTAATGGGATTTCTGCTCCTGGACCTCAGCGCACAGCGTCTGCACATCAGGGCTGTATGATGTCACCTTCATCTTTACACAGGATCGCAAGCTGTCATCTGTGAGGTTTTCAATATCACTCCATTTGTGTTTCTGAGCAAGAACGGCCTTCTGACGGGCAACATCTTCAAGGTCTGCTGTCAAGCGTCTAAACTTGGACACCCATATGTCTTTGTCGGCTATGTCGGCCAGTTCCATCTCAAGATCAGGTTGACTCACACCTGCCAATGCAGTCGTATTCAGTAGGGAAGGATCGATGCTTAAGGGAGTGACCGGGAAGGATAATGTGTTTTTTTCCTCTCTGAACTCACAGAAGCGTTTCCCAAACGATGTTTGCATTGCGATGATTGCAGAATGTAAATACTCCGAAATTATCATGTCGTGACCTTGTTTGAACTCTCTCAAATTGGGGAAGTGAGACAAAGTGCCTTTCTGTAAATCTCTGGCAAGCACTGTCAACTTGCGCTCGAATGCCAAAACATCCTCCAACATGTGCAGGGCTGTACGTCCTTTCCCCTGAAGAGCTGTGTTCAGCGTGTTCAGGTGCGCTGTCATGTCTACCATGAAGTGTAGCTTTTCCAGCCACTCTGGCTGTTCCAGCTCAGGAAAGGTGAGCCCTTTGCTGCCCAGGAAAGTTTTCACTTCTTCCAGACACGCGACAAAGCGTTTCAGCACCTTCCGTCTGGACAGCCAGCGATAAAAACACGTTGTAGCGGTGTCAGTAAACTGCAGTCAAAGATAGCTTTATTCGAACTAAACAGCCTTGCTTTTAAGCCTCCCTCAACCCAGCCCCCATGGACGCAGATGCTGCAAAAGACGCGTACTCACAAACCCCCGTAGGCTATCTCCCTTAGCCGGAATGCTGGCTAATTGTGAGCCGTTTCGGATGTGGCAGGAAATCTGTCGCTACACTTAGGTTGTACAAGATCACCATAATTACATTTCAAAAGCTAACAAACTAACATAAAATACATTTTAATTAAATACTGACCAATTATTTCCCAAAGCCACAGGGAGCCGCAGCACAGAGGTGAAAGAGCCACAAATGGCTCGGGAGCCGCAGGTTGCCGACCCCCGGCCTATGCTGACTCTCTCGCAGGGGTGACAAATGTATGGTGCATGTGCCCAAAATGACAGGTGCAAAAAGTTTGTTGGCAGGCAGTATGCAGTGCCACCCCTTGATTCTTTAAAATCCCACCCCTAATAAAAAACATAATGATCATCTTGACTGTCAAATGAAGCAGTGAATGATTCTCTCTGGCTTAGTGCCAATTAGATCATTGCTCGAACACATGACATTGGATGATACGCTTTGAAATCTTCACAGACCTGGTGTACACAACAGTACTTGGATAGTAAATGGTAAAAAAACTACTATTTCAAAATCTAATTTTTCAATTGTCTTTTTGAAATATTAATTAACAGGTTTTCTGTACATTTTGAAATGTTATACTTTTATTAATAGCAAAACAAATGTAAATAAGGCAGAGCATTCATCCTTTTTCCTTTAAAAAATACAATAATTATCATTACTAATTCATAAATCAATGGTAATATCTACTCAAAATTACCACAGAATGCGCAAGAATTTTCTTTTTTAAATTAATTACCAATTTTGACACACACTATCAAAAAGATTCACTGCTGCTGCCCCACAGCAATGTAGGTCATCTCATTCCAGTGCCCTATTGCCACAACTCTTCAATACTCCCTCTTGTGCTCAAAACTCCTTTTGAAATCAATAATTACTTGATTTCAACATCCTCACTGCTACCAAGATTCAGGCCCATACCAATTGTTGCGTGAAGTTCTTCTTTACATCAATCTCCTCCATAATATCTGCTCAAAAGCTCCAATCTTCTTACACATCTCCTATTGGAAACAACATTGCTTCGTCTATCTTATTCTGCCTTAATTCTGTGCACATCTGCCAGATTTCTACTTTATTTCCTTTGCTTTCAGGAGAAACCTCCCAGCTGCACCTACCCGATTTTGCAACTAAAATCCTTCAACCCTGGAATCACTAAGACAGACATTCCAGGCATCTTCTAGGATAATCAAACCTTTCCTGAAGTGTCGTGACCATAAATGAACACAATACAGGTAACCTTCAAGTTGCAGACCACAAAACTTGTGGACATGCAATTTTACATAAAATCTCCCACATTTTAAAGCATTTTTAGAGATAGCAATACGAAAATAAAATGGTTTGTTGTATTCATTAATGACTGAATAAAATACATGTTTATTAGCTTAATTATGGGTAGTGTTAGGGCATTCAATTAAAAATTACAACAAGTGTTCACAGTACAATAGAATGAGTTACTATTTTTTTTAAAAACTAGTTTACAGAAAAATCAGCTTTTGGACAGTCCTCTGGAAAGGCAGCGACTGCCTGCACTTGAACTGTGGCTTAACTATTGCTTTATTCTCAATAATTCTAGTTACAAAACTCCCAAATGCCAATATCCCATATGCTTTGAAAATTTCAGGACATATTGAGTGCTGTCAACTAAGATCTACACATATGAAGTCATGAGTGTCTGTTACTGCATCATTTACAACAACGCCATTACGAATTTATTGCTTCTCATCATCCCTTCTGCTGAAATGCATCATCTCACACTTTGGTATTCAATTCCACCGTAAACCCTTTCTGCAAACCTGTATGACAGATAATCTCCACTTTTTGCCACAGCATGATACCATGAGCAAATTTTGAAATTTTCAAATTATAGATTTTAATCTTAAAACTTATATCTATTTCTCCATTTGTATATGTTGTTTAATCTGCTAAATGTTTACAGCAAAGAACAAAGAACAGAAAAGCACAATGCAACCCCTGTGGCCAACAATGTTATACTGCCATTTTAATCTACTTTGAAATCAATCCAACATACAGCCTCCCACATAACCATCCATCTTTCTTTCATCCATATGCCAATCTAAGTGTCCCTTAAATATCCCCAAAGTATATACCTCTACCACTATCACTGGCAGTGTATTCCATGCACTGTGTTGAAGCTACCTCTGGCATCCCCCTAAACCTTCACCTTAAAATTATGCTCTCTCATATTAGCCATTGCTGGCTCTGGAAAAAGGTGCTGGCTGTTCACTCTTTCTCCACTTACTATCTTGCATATACTTCTAGCAACTAATCTTTCATCTGCCTTCACTCCAAAGAGGAAAAAAAAAGTTTGCTCAACCTTTCCACATAAGACATGTTCCTAAATCCAAGCATCCTGGTAAATCTCCTCTGCAACTTCTATAAAGCTTCAACATCCTTCCTATAACAAGGCAACCAGAACAGAACACATTACTCATAAGTGGTCTAACCAAAGCTTTACAGAGCTGCAGCATTACCTCGTCTCACAAACTCAATCCCCAGACTACTGAAGACCAACACACCACACACCTTCTCAACCACCCTTTCAACTTGCCTGCAATTTTGAAATGTAACTAAGATCCCTCTTCTTTCACACTGCTGAGAATCCTGCCATTAACCTTGTATTCTGCCTTCAAGTTCAACATTCCTAAGTATATCACTTCACCCTTGTCAAAATTGCGACTTTATAGCCAGCTCTACATCCTATCAATGTGCTACTGTAACATACAACCTTTTGCACTATCCACACTGCCAAACTGTATGAATCTGCAAATTTTCTAACCTACCCTTCCACTTCCTCATCAAAATCATTTATAAAAATTATAAAGAGCAAGATGAATCCCATAAGTCTGTAGAACAATGCTATTCACTGACCTCTACGCTCCACCTAAAACCACCTTCTGTCTTCTATGGGCATGCCAATTCTGAATCCACACAGCCAAGCTTCCATGGATCCCAAGCCTCTTGACTTTCTTTTAAAAAACCTACTATAGGGAGCCCGGTCAAGTACTTTACTAAAATCCATATCCACCATGTCCACAGCTCTATCTTCCTCCATCAATTTGTTCTATAACTTCAATCAAGCTCATGAAACACAACCTTCCCCTTGCAAAGCCATGGTATTTATCAGACCATGCTTCTCCAAATGTTTGTAATTCCTGTCTCGAAGAATCCTCTCCAATAGTTTGCCCACCACGAATGTAAGGTTCACCAGTCTATAAATCCCAGGATTATCCTTATTACCTTCCTTGAAAAAAGGAATAACATTTAATATTCTCCAATCTTCTGCTATTACTCATGTGGCCAGTGAGAGATCAAAGACCATTGCCAAAGGTGCAGCAATCTTTCCCCTTGCTTCTTGTAGTAGACTGGAGCATAGGCGTGCCCTGTCCGGCCCCAGGGACCTGCGCATCTTGTTCAAAAGTTCTAGTGCAACCCCTTTCTTAACGTCAACATGTTCCAGCATATTGGCCTGTTCCATGCAAACCTCACATTCCTCAAGGTCCCTCTTATTGGTGCATACTGAAGTATTTATCAAGGACCTCCCCTACCTCTTGGCACTTTCTTTTTATTCTGATCAGTCCTACCCTCACTCCAATCATCCTCCTGTTTTTCATGTACATGGCTGTGGGCTTTCTTTAATCCTATTCATTAATGCCTTCTCATGTCCCCTTCCAGCTCCCCTAATTAGTTTCATAAGTTTCATCCTGTCTACCTTCAGTGCCCTGTCTGATCCTTACTTCCTAAACCTTAAGTATGCTTCCTTCTTCCTCCTGACAAGACATTCCACTGCTCGTTAATTATGATTCCTACACCCTACCAGCCTTTCTCTGCCTCAATGGACAAACCAGAATCCTCACTTAAGCACCTCCAAATTACCTTTGTATATTTCTCTTATCTGTTCCCAATTTACACTGCCAAGTTTCTGCCCAATAGCATATTTTGCCCTCCCCCAATTAATACTTTCCCAAACAATCTGGGCATATCCCTGTCCAAGGCCATGGTAAAGGTCAGGGAGTTGTGGTCACAGTCTCCAAAATGCTTGCCTCCAAGAGGTTTGTCACTTGACCAGGTTCACTGCCTGGTATTAGGTCCAGAATTGCACCGCATCTACTTGGATGGCCCATGTATTATGTCAGGAATCCTTCCTGGATACATCTTAACACATTCTGGCAATCAACAATGTTAAAGTCATCCATAACAACAACCCTGTTCATTTTTTGCCTCCCAATCCACTCCTCAGTGTCAGTTGCTATTAGGGGATCAATAGAAACAAAGTTCAAAATACTCAATAGAATGAATGCTCCCTTTCCGTTTCTGACATCGACACACACACACTCAGTAGATAATCCCTCCAAGACATCTTCCTTTTCAGCAGCTGTGATATTATCCTGATTAGTAATGCTACTCCTCCATCTCTTTTATTGCCCTCCCTGACCCTTTTGAAACAAACATCCAATAGCCATTCATGCCCCTGTGGCAGTCAGGTCTCTATAATAACCATGACATCGCAGCTTTCTGTACTGGTCGATGCACAGTTCCAAATACTGAGCATTGGGTATTTGATTACAATTCAAATTTCCAAAGTTAGAAATTGTTGAAAGTCTAAATGTTTACACCCACAATCAGACAAATTTAATCTTTAGTTCCCTTATTGTATTTAAAATGACAAAGATCACTAGTCATAACATACAAACCAAGCCAAACATCTCTCCCTTAACCTTTTTACTCTGAACCAACTTCTTTGAAAAAGTTTGTGGCTTGATAACAACATTTTCTTTAGCTACCATCCAAAAAACAAAAAGGAAAGTGAAACTGGGGAAACTGAAGTCCAGTTAGCCCAACAGGAAATGCCAAGAAAATTCTGAAATCACAATTAAGAACACAGGACTGCAGAAATTTTAAACTTTTAAGCAGTAAGCATGGTCTGATGAAACAAAGTCTCAAAGAAAACAAAATATTTTCATTTAACCAAAAGTAAATAGATGGACACTTCATTTAAGAAACCATGTGCCCAAATATGTTTTGAGAAACTAGCATAAGGGGTGAGACCAAGAAAATTTTGATACACTTCTTGTGGAAAAAATACATGGAAGAAGCCAAGATTTTAAATGGGAAAAAGGTGGTTGGGGGGGGGGGGGGGGAGAGAAACACATTTGAAGGTAGGTAAAAATATTTTAAAATTACTAACATTTCAGTTGAAAATGCAATTAGATAATAATACAGTTTGTTAATTATTTCAGTCAAATATTTGGTAATTTCAGCCAGTGCCTGTCAACACTATGGAGGGAGTTAACTCAAACAGTACATTCCCTTACCATGCATCATACAAATCTGAACCGGACCATTTGCATTTCCCACTGTTTTGCAGCAAGACATCAAGATTGTGAAACAATGCATTCAACAAACCCATACTGACAATTTTAATCAAGTATAATCCCTTTCTGATCCACACCTTTATATCTATCCGCACTGGATTTTATATAATTTCCCAGAGATCGAATTATGATTAAAAAAATTCCAATACCTTTATAATCAGGTGCTTATAATTCCATTTGTAAGACTGGGTTGTGATGCTTTTGCAGAGGTTGGTACATACTCACATTACACACCTCATGCTGCTGCCACAGAAGTTTACGGATTCAGAGAAGGAGGAAATAAAATCAGAAAAAAAAGAGACAGCAATTTTTGAGAAAGTTGTGCCTCTGATCTTGTGAAGCATTGAAGATTAAACTACTCTAAAGGAAGCGTCATTTTTATTAAATAATCTCATATACAAAGTCTTGTTCCAATCAAATCTTCACTTTTATTTAAGGCTGCTTTCATGCAATTTTAGCACAAAAACAGCAAAAAGTATGCCATTAAATGTCAAGAGTTTAAACCTCAAAGTTCTAAGTAAATTTATCAAAGTACATACATATCACTATATATAACACTGAGAATCATTTTCTTGCGGGCATACTCAAATACAATAACCATAACAGAAGCAATGAAACACAACCAGCATGCAAAAGACAACAAACTGCAAATACAACAAGGAAGAAAAAAACAATAATAAATAAACAAGCAATAAATATTGAGAACATGGAACAAAGAGTCCTTGAAAGCAAGTCCATAGGTTGGAGGAACATTCAAATGATGTGGCAAGAGAAGTTAAGTGAAGTTATCCCCTTTGGTTCAAGTGCCTGATGGTTGAGGGATAATGATTGTTCTTGAACCTGATGGTGTGAGTCCTGAGGCTACTGTACCTTTTTTCTGATGGTAACAGTGTAAACAGAACACGACCTGGGTGATGGAAGCTCCTTATAACGGATGCTGCTTTCCTGCAACAACACACCATGGAGATCTGCTCAATGGTGGGAGGGCTTTACCCGTGATCAACTACACCACATCCACTACTTTTTGTAGGATTTTGTGTTTAAGGGCACTGGTCTTTCCATAACAGGCTGCGACACAGCCAGTCAATATACTCTTCACCACACATCCATAAGAATTTCTCAAAGTTTTACATGCCATGCCAAATCTTCACAAACTTACATGGAAGCAGAAGAGCAGCCATGCTTTCTTTGTAATTGCACACATGCTGGGCCCAGAGCAGATTCTCTGAAATGATAACACTAATGAATTTAAACTTGCTGACCCTCTCTATCTCTGATCCCCAGATGAGCACTGGCCCATGGACCTCCAGTTCCCTCCTCCTGAAGTCAACAATCAGCTCCTTCATCTTGCTAACATTTAAGTGAGAGCTTGTTATTGTGGCACCACTCAGCCAGAGTTTCAATCTCCCTCCAATATGCTGATTCAAACTACATTTATTATCGAAGTATGTATATTTTATACAACCTTGAGATTTGTCTGCTTGGAGGCGGCCACAAAACAAAAAAAAACAATAGAACCACCTAAACAACCTGATGGCATGAACATCGAATTTCTCCTTTCAGTGAGCAAACTCCCCCCTCCCCTAGCTTCCTTTATTCCCCCGGGAACCCTCCACCTTCCCTTTTTCCTATTGTCCATTCTCCTCTCCTATCAGATTCTTTCTTCTCCAGCCTTTGACCTTTCCCATCCACCTGGTTTCACCCATCACCATCCCCTTCCCTCACTTTTTCAAAAATTCTGGCACCTTCCCCTTTCCTTCTCAGTGTTGAAGGGTATCTGCCAAAAATGGCAACTGTTTACTCTTTTCCATAGATGCTGCCTGACCTGCTGAGTTCCTTCAGCGTTTTATGTGCGTTGTTTCAGACCACAGCCTCAGTTCAGTGCAGAGATGGGAAACCTCGCCAAGCAGCGAGATGAAGTTCAGTGCAGAGATGAGTAAACCTCATTCTTCTGAACACCTGCCCATTCCTCGCCTCTGAGCCCCGAACACCTTGACCTTCTCAATCTGCCCTAGCACTTCAATCATGCAAACCTCAGGTCACTCCCCTCCCTCATACCCCGCTGCTTCAATATGCTTTCGGTCCCGAGCATCACTGCTTTGATTCAGCCCATACCTGACCATTCCAATTTGGGTCAGCACTTACATTTATCAAACCTCTGATCTTTCCTCATTCTCAGGTGTGTGGGCTTCGCCTCACCTCTATCACATTGAATTAGTTCCAAGTCTTTGTTACCACCCTTGATTTAGCTTACGACAGTGGTGTTGTCAACAAATTTAGATATGACATTGGAGCAGGGAGCTAAGGACACTGTCTTATGGTGCACCTGTGCTGATGAAGATTGTAGAGGAGATGTTGTTTCCAATCCAAACTGACTAGGGTCTGCAAGTGAGGAAACGGAGAATCCAATTACACACAGAGGTACTAAGGCCAAGGTGTTGAAGTTTATTGATTAGTTTTGAGGGGTTTGATAGGCCTTTCAACAAATTAACGGATTGAAAACACATGTTAGCACTCAGATCCAGTTGTGCTGAAAATTCCCTATTAGCTATACAGTACTTTGTTAACCTGATGCACTTGTGGGGCAGGGTGCTGAACTGGCTTCCAAAAAAGAACATCTAACTGCCATATTCCTTAAGGCAACCGGCAATGAGACAAAGTTGTCTGCAGCTGGGCACCCACCCAACAAAGGAGCTCAGAAACTACAAGCATGTGGAATGCTATCCAATGTGCAGACCAAATAAAACCAATGCTCCAAGCAACAACAGTAAATATAACAATTAACAGCAAATCTCCATTATCAATCCCCATTTCCACAACAGAATTCACTAGAAGCAGGGCCCTGCAAGTCTTATTTATTCAGTTTTTCTTAGCAATGAATTTGTCGTTTGCTAAATGTTTTTTTGAAAAGAAAGAAACCTTCCCATTTTATCGCTGGAAATTCTTGTTCAACAGTAAATCACTGACAAAAAGGGATTGTTTATAAAATCAGAAGTTCTGAAGGGGCTCATAAAGCTGCTGACCGCCCTAAGGTCAAACAACTGATCATGTATGTCCATGCATTAGCTTTGTAACTCACTGTTCACCCTGCCAACAACCTCTTGTCTTCTATTCTCTATTACCAGGGTATGTACCAACTTTCACAAGTTTTGTACCATTTTTCTTTGATTTTCCTGTTAGTTTCCCTGCCTCATATTGCAAGGGAACTAACTGGTTATATAGTACTATGAAAAATTCTTACGCTTTATATTAATTTTTTAGATGTTTATTTTTTGTCCTCTGCATTAGTGTGTCAATAGTATGTCAATTTAGATTTCCAAATATTTCCTAAAAAAATTAAATGGAGATTTTCTTTTGTATTTTGTTAAAGAAATATACATTAATAGAGCACTTTTCAAATAAAAATGATTACTTTGCAGGTATATAGCCCAGTGCATGATTAAACAAAGTTAACAGGTGCTAATGATTAATGACATAATGAATTGAATGAACTAAACTGATTAACAAACAGAAATAAGTATAGAAGTAATCAAACTGGGTGAAGGACAACCAGACTAAAAGTGAGGTGTGGCAGATATGACAACTTGACCTTCAAATCATCTATTCTTACAGGATGATAAGAGTGAGCATACAAGAAAACATAAGGTGGTCAACATGCATCAGCAAGGTCTCCGCTAATCAGAAATTTCATGGCAAACAGGAGTTTCAAGATGTGCTACCCAAGCTCTCTTGAAGCACAAAGAAATGAGCAAGTTGAGGATCAGAAACACAGTGGTTGGCCACAAAAACTGGATGCAGCAGATGAGAGATTCCTCAAATTGACATCCCTTCTCTGTCTTCGAGGCTGATATCAGGCTGTTTTTCAGGAGGGTGAATCCTCGCAAGGCAGCAGGCCCCAATGGAGTACTTCTGCCAACTGGAAGGTGTATTCAAGGACATTTTCACCCTCACTGCAATGGTTGGAAGTTCCCACCTGAATCAAAAGGGCAATAATTATACCAGTGCCCAAGAAGAGTAATAGGAGCTGCCTTTATGACTATCATCCTGTAGCACCCATATCTACGGTGATGAAATGCCTTGAGAAATTGGTCATCCCTAGAAACAACTCCTGCTCAGCAAGGACCTTGACCCACTGCAAAATGCCCATCACAATAGGTGTACCCTTAGATCACCTGGACAATACAAACATCCATGTCAGCATGCTGTTTGTTAACCATAGTTCAGCATTTAACACTACGTTCCTTCTGCAATTATTTCTGTTTGTTAATCAGTTTAGTTTGTTCAACTCACTATGTCATTAATCAAGAGCACCTGTTATCTTTGTTTAATCATTCCTACAGTCCTTGTAGATAAGCTACAGAACTTGGGCCTCTATACCTTCCTCTGCAAATGGAACCTTACCAAATGTCCACAATCTGTGCAGATTGGTAAAATCTCCTCCTCACTGACAATCAACACTGGTGCACCTCAGGGATATGTGAACAGCCCATTACTCTACTCTTTATACCCATGACTGGGTGGCCAGGCATAGCTCAAGTGCCTTCTACAGTCGTGGAGAGCATTCTGACAGGCTGCAACTCTGTCTGGTATGGGGGAGCTCATCTTGGGTAACAGCATCCATAGTATCCAAGGTATCTTCAAGGAGTGGTGCCTCAGAAAGCTGGCGTACATTATTAAGGACACTCATCACCTAGTTCATGCCCGCTTCTAATTGTTACCATCAGGAAGGAGGTACAGAAGCCTGAAGACAAACACAGTGATTCAGAAACAGCTTCTTCCCCTTTGCCACCTGATTCCTTAATGGACACTGAACCCATGAATACTGCCGCACTTTTATTATTTCTGTTTTTGCACTATTTTAATTTAACTATTTAATATACACATTTACTTAGCAGCTGAAGTACAATGCAATTCATGATATGGAAAAATAATAAGCATATCAATTACAGCATTGATCGTATTGATAGTCAGAGGCTTTTTCCCAGGGCTGAAATGGTTGCCACAGGAGGACACAGGTTTAAGGTGCTGGGGAGTAGTCTCAAGGTGATGTCAGGGGTAAGTTTTTTTTTTACTCAGAGTGGTAAGTCCGTGGAATGGGCCGCCGCCAACGGTGATGGAGATGGATACGATAGGGTCTTTTAAGAGACTTTTGGATAGGTACACGGAGCTCAGAAAAATAGAGGGCTATGAGGAAGTCTAGTAATTTCTAAGGTGGGGACATGTTTAACACAACTTTGTGCCCAAAGGGTCTGTATAGTGCTATAGGTTTTCTATGTTTCTATGTTATAGTAAGTGACTTTCATGACAAAAGCCGGTGATATTAAACCAGATTCTGATTTAGATTCCATATTTGCGATTACCTAGTGAGACAGAAGCAACCAAGACACCCAAAGTCTTGCAGAAGAACTGTGGCAAATTCTCTAAGATGCTTGGAACAACCTACCAGTTCATTTTCTTATCAAACTTCACGACAGTGTACCTCAAGTGAATTGATGCAGTTTTAAAGGCAAGTGCGGTCACACCAAATATTATTTTGATTTAGTTTTGTTTTTACAGTTTACTGGTCTTTATAGTTTTTTTATATTTATAAACCTCTATTTTTGAAAGCATCTTCACTTTAGATTTTTTTTTTTTTACGTGCCTAAAATTCTTGCACAGTATTGTATTCCACATTGTAGCTATTTGTGAACATCTCATTTCTTCATACTCCCTGTCAAAACAATCTCAAAGTGATCAGTTCACAAAACCATTTCCAGCAGTTCTTAGTGTTACGCACCCGTGAGTATCTTGTACTTGTCATGTGACATGGTGTTGAAGATATGCTGGACCTAAGGTAGTGGTCTTGTGATGGTGGAGTGAAGTCATTTTCCCACCGGTAGAGGTCATGTGACAGGTTTTTTTTAAAAAAGGGTATAAAAGGAGGACCCCGCCCTGTGAGGAGGGGCAGTTCGTAGCTGGATTTGCCATTTTCACTCCATGCCACTGCGTGGTCCAGTACTATGACGTAGTTTGGTTGAAAGGTGGAGTTTTATTTAATGCCTAAAGTTTAAAAGGTCATTGCCAACAGTTTCTTTATAATACTGCCGGTTAAAAATCAGTGGAGAGTGAAGATCGGAGATCGGGAGCTAAAAGATCGAGGAAAGTCGATTTCAACGGTGAAACAGGTTCAACCTTGTTTGATCCTCATTCGGAAGGAATTCTTTGGCTGTGCCCGTGTTAACCCCTGCAAATAATAGCAGAAAGGGTTGTGTACAGTTTTGTAAAGGAAAGGTCAGGGCCTTTAAGCCGTTTCATTTTCATCTTCGTAAATTCTCTGGGAAAAGTATAGTTAGACTGGGAACTGCAGCAACACGATGCGAAAGAGAATTTAAATCGTCTAAAAAGTCTCGCCTTTAATGGACTGTAAGCATTTTGAACTTTTGCAGTACTACTTTGAAGAACTGTTTTTGCAACATTGCTTTCAGAACTGTTTTTGCAACATTGCTTTCAGAACTGTTTTCGCTTTATTCCTTTAAGAACTGTTTAAGCTACCGCACAGGAGCTGATTTCCGGTTATGTTAGTTGTTTGTTTACTTTTGGGGGTTTGTTTTTCAATGTTTAATAAATGTTTTATTTGTTATAAAAAATCCTGCCTCACTTACACATTGATTGTTGCTGAATCCGTAACTATAAAAAGTATTCATCTGTTTCCCCCACCCCCGCCTTAAAATTTTCAAGTTTTATTGTTTTACAACATTGAATCACAGTGGATTTATTTGGATTTTTTGACACTGATCAACAGAAAAACTCTTCCTTGTCAAAATGAAAACAGATCTCTACAAAGTGATATAAATTAATTACAAATAAAAAACAAAGTAATTGATTGCATTATTATTCACCCCCTTCAAGTCAGTATTTAGTGGATGCAGCTTTGGCAGCAAATACAACTTTAAATCTGTGTGGATAAGTCTCTATATCAGCTTTGCACATCTGGGCACTGCAATTTTTTTTCCCATTCTTTTTTACAAAACTGCTCAAGCTCTATCTGATTGCATGGAGATCATGAATAAATAGCCCTTTTCAAGTCCAGCCACAAATTCTCAATTGGATTGAGGTCTAGACTCTTGACTTGGCCACTCCAGGACATTAACTTTGTTTTTAAGCCATTCCTGTGTAGCTTTGGTTTTATGCTTGGGGTCATTGTCTGGATGAAAAACAAACCTTCTGCCAAGTTGCAGTTCTCTTGCAGATTGCATCAGATTTTCATCCAGGATTTCCCTGTATTCATTTTACCCCCTACCCTCACAAACCTTCCAGGATCTGCTACACTGAAACATCCCCACCAGCATGATGCAGTTACCACCATTCTTCACAGTAGGGATGGTGTGTCTTTGATCATATGTGGTGTTTGGCTTATACCAAATATAGCATTTAGTCTGATGACCAAGAAGCTCAATTTCTGCTCCATCCCCATCGTAAATGGAATGTTTGGATGTGTGCTGTATGGTAATGAAGGAGGCCTTACAGGCTGAAAACAGTGAATTTCTATTGTATGCACTCCAACTTTAAACTTCATGGTTATTTTTCAATTTTACATTTAGGGTTGGGATTTTTTTGTTTTTTTACCCTAATTTTTCACATCCAATTATCCTGATGGGGCATGATGTGGATGCATATGTGCTTAATGATGACCAATTAACTTCCAAGACAAGTAAGATTCCAGCACCTGAAGATTTAAGCAATGTTGGCAAGTTAGTTAGGACAGATCTCCAAAACACCAAATAACTCACACTCAAAAGCACAACTCAGTAAGAGTATGAAAGCCACATAGACAAAAATGATCACAATTCTAAGTACCAAGACAATATGAACCAAAGTAATAGTTGAGATGCTTCCTATCCAGATACAGTAGCATGCAAAAGTTTGGGCACCCCTGGTCAAAATTTCTGTTATTGTGACTAGTTAAGTGAGTAGAAGATGAAATGATCTCCAAAAGTCATAAAGTTAAAGATGAAACATTCTTTTCAACATTTTAAGCAAGATTAGTGTATTATTTTTGTGTTGTACAATTTTAGAGTAGAAAAAAAAAGGAAAGGAGCACCATGCAAAAGTTTGGGCACCCCAAGAGATTTGAGCTCTCAGATAACTTTGACCAAGGTCTCACACCTTAATTAGCTTGATAGGGCTATGGCTTGTTCACAGTCATCAATAGGAAAGACCAGGTAATGCAAATTTCAAAGCTTTATAAATACCAACTCCTCAAACCTTGTCCCGACAGTCAGCAGCCATGGGCTCCTCTAAGCTGCTGCCTAGCACTCTGAAAATTAAAATAAATGATGCCCACAAAGCAGAAGACTATAAGAAGATAGCAAAGCATTTTCAGGTAGCCATTTCCTCAGTTCATAATGTAATTAAAAAATGGCAGTTAACAGGAACAGTGGAGGTCAAGTTGAGGTCTGGAAGACCAAGAAAACTTTCCACGAGAACTGCTCAAAAGATTGCTAGAAAGGCAAATCAAAACCCCTGTTTGACTGCAAAAGACCTTCAGGAAGATTTAGCAGACTCTGGAGTTGTGGTGTACTGTTCTACTGTGCAGCAACTCCTGCACAAATATGACCTTCATGGAAGAGTCATCAGAAGAAAACCTTTCCTGCATCCTCACCACAAAATTCAGCATCAGATGTTTGCAAAGGAACATCTAAACAACCCTTTTGCATTTTGGAAGCAAGTCCTGTGGACTGATGAAGTTAAAACAGAACTTTTTGGCCACAATGAGCAAAGGCATGCTTGGAGAAAAATGGGTGCAGCATTTCATGAAAAGAACATTTCTCTACCTGTTAAGCCAAGGGGTGGATCGATCATAATTTGGGCTTGTGTTGCAGTGAGTGGCACACAGAACATTTCACTGGTAGAGGGAAGAATGAATTCAATTAATACCAGCAAATTCTGGAAGCAAACATCACACCGTCTATAAAAAAAAACTGAAGATGAAAAGAGGATGGCTTCTACAATAGGATAATGATCCTAAACACACCTCAAAATCCACAATGGACTACATCAAGAGGCGCAAGCTGAAGGTTTTGCCATAGGCCTCACAGTCCCCCTAACTAAATATCATCGAAAATCTGTGGATAGACCTCAAAAGAGCAGTGCATGCAAGACAACCCAAGAATCTCACAGAACTAGAAGCATTTTGCAAGGAAAAATGGGCAAAAATCTCCCAAACAAGAATTGAAAGACTCTTAGCTGGCTACAGAAAGCATTTACAAGCTGTGATACTTGCCAAAAGGGGTGTTACTATCATGATCATGCTGGGTGCCCAAACTTTTGCTTTGGGCCCTTTTCCTTTTTTGTTATTTTGAAACTATAAAAGATGGAAATAAAAAAGTAGTCTTGCTCAAAATGTTAAACAAATGTGTCATCTTTAACTTTATGCCTTTTGAAAATCAGGTCATCCTTTACTCACTTAGCCATTTACAGTAACAGAAATTTTGGCCGGGGTGCCCAAATTTTTGCATGCCACTGTATAGGGTGAGGGTAGAATTGTGATCAGCCCATTTCGAGTCCATTATTTCGGTTCTGGCAAGAAGCACTGAGAAAAATCACAATAAGATTGGACAAAGTCAAGACAGTTTTGAGAGAAAAACTGTGTGACCATTCTAAGAGAATTTCCTTACAAAGCAGAAGAGCAAACACAAAAACATGAGAAACAGGAAGAGTAGGCCATCTGCCCATCGAGCTGGCTCCACCATTCAATAAGATCATGGCTGATCTGGCCATGGACTCATCTCTACCTACCTGGCTTTTCCCCATAACCCTCAATTCCCCTACTATGCAAAAATCTATCCAACTTGGTCTTAAATCCCAGAGAATTTCACAGATTCATCACTCTCTGGAAAAAGCAATTCCTCTCCATCTTAAATCTACTCCCCGAATCTTGATGCTATGTGCCCCAGTTCTGGAACCAGTGCACGTATTTTATTTTTCCAAACAGTTGATAAAATATACAAAAAGATTACAAAGAGGTAAGGTTTACATTTTAGTTCAAATGGAGGATTGGTTAAAGAACTGAACACAGTGGGAAAAGTCTGCAAATCTGACAATGCACTGTTAAAGAGGGGGTGCCAAAGGAATTAGGGGGCACAAGAAGTAAATGAGAAATTAAGCTGCAAGGATAATGCAAAAAGTCTGCAAAAGTTTTAAAAACAAGTTAAATGGACAAGAAGATGAAAGATGATGTAATGTGGAAAAATTGTATGGATTCTGATGTTTTAGTGACTGTTCTAAATTTTAAAAATCAGAAACTAGTGAAAATGAAACCTGGTGCATTTCCCTGGTGTACATCCAATGAAATGTCGAAAGAAGTGAGGCACTCACCCATTTTACAAAGGTCTGACATAGTAAAGCCAAGAGATAGTTTTTCCCAGCTGTAAAAACCAGAACTTAATAGCAGTCTCAGGAAAATAAGGTCTGCCATTTAAATTTGAGAAGGTAATCCTATAAATATTTAGGAATCCTTTACCTCAGACAGCCGTGGATGTTCATTTATTGAATATATTCAAGGCTAAATTCAATTATTTATCTATCTATCTATTTATTTAAACACACCAAATCAGAGGATTTGGGGCTCTGACAGTAAAATAGTCCTGTAGTGCACAAACTGTCAGAATTTTACTGAATGATGGAACAGACTGATGAAGCTACATGACCAGCCTTCTCTTGCATCTTTCGTTCATGTGCAGTTTCTGATCATTATCATTGTGTGAACAACATTAAATTGGGCTTTAATTGTCTGAAGGCACAGCATCAATACTCAGAATATAAACATGACTGATACTGAGGTAATTTACAACTGGATGAAAGTAAAACAAATATAAATAAATCTGTACCTTCAGGAAAGAAAAATCCTAAATTAATTCCCTGTGCTTACTTCTTAAAATCAGACAGCTACAGGACAATGGCCACAAGCCTTGCACCAGGTCACCCAGCCTTTCTGATAAAGAATAGTTTATAAGCATATTGCGAAAATGGAGTGGAACAGCACAAAGAGGAAGCAGCATTTGGAAAGCTGAGATTACAAAGTCACCATACACTACACGTTCTTCGTGCTGCTGATGCACAAAATATTCAGTAACTGGTAACTGAAAAGCAAAACGATAGATGCTGGAAATCCAAAATAAAACTGAACACTGGAAAAGCTCAACAGGTGTTCAATATGAATGAAGCATTACCAGTGTCCCTTCCCATAGATTAGACTTGAGCTGCTGAGTTTTTTCAGTCTTTTCTTTTAAATCAATAACTAGAATAGCAACTGTATTTTAAACTTAGAGTAATTAATATTTATTATCAAATAAACCTGTAGCCAGTTTAAACTCAAATAAACCATGAACTGAGTACAGGAAAGCAAATGGTTACGTTTACCATCAATTTACACACCATAGGAAGAGTGTGGTTGGAGAGCAGAATACTCACCATGTTAAAAATGAACTGCTGGAGGAAATCAACAGATCATGGAACACCTGTGATGGCAAAGGAGAGTCCGTATCTTAGATCTAGACTGCCTCATAATGGTGCCTGACCCAAGGAGTTCCATCAGCAGTACGCTTTTTCCCAAAAATTACAGCACCTACAGTCTCCTGTATCTCCATTTCACCATATTGACTGGTTTCATTGACTTTAGTTTCTTTTTTTTTGGGGGGGGGGGGGAGACATTGAATAGGCTGGGATCATTTTCTCTGGCTGAGGGGTGGACCTCGTGTATAAACTAGGTGGTATAGATTGAGTGTGGAGTCAGAATTGTTTCCTGATGGTAAGAGTATCAAAAACAAGAAAGGTACTTAAAGTGAGAAGAAAGAATTTTAAATGGGATTAAGTTTTGTTTATCTAGAGTAATTGGTGGCCTTATAGGCCACCATGAAGAAATTCATAAAATCCATCAGCTTTACACCAAGGCAACCAGTGCAGTATTCGCTCAAGGCACCATCAGGGAGTGATTCCATACCTCTGTGTAGAAGCCCATCAAGGCTGCCTCCTCTCTCCCACTCTCTTCAATGTCTTCCTGGAACAAATCGTGAGTGATGCCCTTGAAGATCATGTGGGCACAGTCAGCATCGGAGGGAGGAACATCACAAACCTAAGATTTGCTGACAACATTGATGGACTTGCATGAAAAGAGGACAAACTGGCCAACCTGGTCAGCCATCTTGACAGAGCCTACACAAAGTTTGGAATGGAAATAAGTGCCAAGAAAAACAAGCTCATGGCAAATGCCGATGGTGCCATCACAACAGTCATCTCAGTCCATGGTCAGCAACTTGAGACAATGCAGCAGTTCAAATACCTGGGGGCAATCATCAGTGATGATGGATCAAGACCAGAAGTCCTGGCGAGAACTGCACAGACAATGCCTGCACTAGTTAAACTCAACACAATATGGAGGGGCAGCAACATCACCATGAAGTACAAGATCAGACTCCTGTGTGCATTGATATTCTCCATCTTCCTGTACGCATGCGAGACATGGACCCTCACAGCAGAGCTACAGAGGAAGATACAGGCAGTGGAAATGAGATGCTAGTGCAACACCTTGAGCATCTCATACTTGGACCACATCACAAATGAGCAGGTCCACAAGACCATCCAGCACCACATTGGCCTTCTCGCAATGGTGAAGAAAAGAAACTGAGATGGTATGGCCACATAACAAGATCCAGTGGCCTTGCAAAGACCGTTCTACAAGAAACTGTGGAGGGGAAAACAAGGAGAGGCAGACCGAGGAAAAGATGGACGGACAACATTAAAGAATGGACAGGGAAAAAATTTGTGGTGACCCAGGCCCTGGCACACAACTGTGAAAGATGGAACAGACTGGTGCAAAGCTTGTCACGACGGCACCCCGACGACTCCACCAGGTATTAAGGGTGCAAGAAGTAGTAATAGTAGTAGTAATTGATGCCTGGAACTTGCTGTCAAAGGTGGTGGAGGAGTACACACTGAAGAGACATTTAGACAAGCATGGATGAAGTCTAAAATGAAATGGAGACAGAAGATGTGCAGATTCTGTTCCACTCTCCCTCCCCCATCTATTTTCCCCCAGTTTCACCCATCACCTTCCAGCCTCTGTACTATCCTCACCCCACTCTGTATAGCTATATCGGGG
Organism: Hypanus sabinus; assembly: GCF_030144855.1. Taxonomy (NCBI): domain Eukaryota; kingdom Metazoa; phylum Chordata; class Chondrichthyes; order Myliobatiformes; family Dasyatidae; genus Hypanus; species Hypanus sabinus. Next base: position 62,896,829 of record NC_082717.1, on the reverse strand, counting down.
CCATCTTTCCTGTTGTTTGTTCTGATGCTGGTTCAAAACCCAAAACATCAACTTACACTTTTAGCATCTAAAGATGCAAATTGACATGCTGAGTTCTTCCGGCATTTCATGGTTTTTTTTGTAGAAGGATACAAAGCTAATTCAAGTAAATGGACTAAAAAAGGTCACCACTGACATGGACCCGTTTCTGTACTGTACAACTCAATGAGTTTACCAGTTTGTACATCATGAAAAATACATAAAGATTATCAATATCTGGTTTGTTAACAAGATTGTTTTTTGTTATTTTGGCATTTCATCTCACCATTGATGATATATCAGTAGATCATGCAAACATGGGCCCAAAACCAACAACCCCAGGGCAGTCATACTTGACAGCAGAAAACCAGTATCTCATCTTCAAGCTGAGCTTCATAATTATACAACTGATTCAAGCTCTCACTGCTCACCATAATTGCTCATCTTTGAGTCTAAGGGCCTTTTCCTATCAGTTCCAGGAAATTTTCATTGCTTCGAGTACACCATCCCCAACTCATTTTCCTCTGTGTTGATTGGTATGTGGTTGAGCATTTCTAAACAATCCACACAAGACTGAATTATTTTAAAATTGGAAATTTTGTGTTAGCATACATCACTGCTTTGCAATTTGAGTATCTAGAATTTAAAAATATGAACTCAAAATGCTATCACTCAAGTAAACACGATTTTTCATATTCAGACAATAACTACTGAGAAGACTGTCATTTGTCAAACTAAGTTTATAGCTTGCATTAGAAAGGAAATACTGTAACTGTTTCAAATAGTAAATTCAAGGGTACATGAACAACAAAGGGTAGGACCCTGCATCCCATTAAAGTTAAATTAAAATGAATTTATCCAACATTTGAACATAAAATCTGACTTGAAGCCATCTCCTCTCCCACCATCTTACCCATGCTATTCATTATTCCACCTCAGGTGCAGACTTCAGGAGCCAATGAACTTTTATTTAATGCTACAACATACTATTTACTTCATTTAACAGGTCATTATTCCTCAATATGGAAACTGAACCGTTTACGCAAAGAGTAAACCACTTGAGGGGTGACTGGAGCAGCAGCAGAGTGCAGTAAAGCAATGGGAGATGACAGCTGCAATTTATTAAAAGGAAATTGAGAAGTGAAGTGTTGAGTTTGCAGCACCTTGCGTTTGGACGACCAGGCTAACCAAATATCAGACCAACAATGTTGAAACCCGGCATTGAAAGAATAAGGGCGGGGTAATATAAAAAATATATACTCTATATTCCTATCTCAAAACAAATTTATTTTTACTCCAAGGAATGGAATTAGGATGCACTTGTTGATTTTCCGGTCTGACAGATGCACAGTACTTCTTAAATTTTGAAGATAATTAATATTAATTAATGGAACAAAATTGATTTTCTTTACCATGATAAACACTTACAAACTTTGTATTAAAGAGGTTCCTCAGTGGCTCACTCCCAGGCATCCAGTATAAATCCTGACCGGAAGTGGAGCCTATGTTGAGTTTACACATTTCTGTAGATTTCTGTTGGATGCACTGGCTTTCTCCCTTAGCACAAAGACCCGCCTTTTCCTCCATAACCTTTAATTCCCCTATATTATATTTTACCATATTAGCTTGCTTATTGATTCTTGAAATGAATTAAGTTTACTGAATGCTGCCTCTTCTCAAACATATGCAATGAATAGAGTGTTAGTCCAAAGAACACAAAGCCTCACTTAAACTACACATTGTAAAATTGACAGACCACACTATAATCGTATTTTGAAGGACATAAATTCTCATAGTTTACCAGCTAAATTATAAGGCAAGGTAGAAACTGTTACATTTCATCCCTTTTTTTCCAATCAGAGAGGCATCTTAAAAATTCAAAATTACTCTGGTCATCAAAATTAAAGCCAACCAAATAATGAAATTTCATTCATTTAAAGTATTAAATTACCAAATAAATTCCAAAAAAATAAAATCAGCCAACATAACCAGTGTTAATAAAGATCACACATTCCTAAACATTTAGCATGAGTAATAATACCTTTTACTTGGCAATAAAACAAAATGCCTGAGACAATTAATACTTATTAAAATGCAGTACCGATGCTACACAACTCATCATTCCAGAATAAAGATCACACAATAAATGAGATCATAGTATTGCTAAATCAGCACTTTAAAAAATTCAACTAATGCAAAATATATCCGAACAGCCAAAACTTCTACTTTTTTTTTTAAATATCTCAACCTTAAGGTAATAAAATTTAAACATATACAATATGCTATAAAATTTCTCAGTTGAGTCATTTGTAACATGGAAAGATGTCTTTGGCCCACATTATTTTTGAAATTTTAACAAAATAGATTACTCCTCCAAAAATCAGGACTATTATAGGGAAAAAATCTTGAAATGAGCTTCAGCCTCAGAAGAATGGTTAAAGCCTTGAAAGAATAGAATATGCTATAAAAATAATCAAAATTTGACTTTTGATTCATGAATGTCACTCACAAATATTTCTGAAAGGGAACAGCAGTGAAAGCATCAGTTAGTAGCATAATATTACTTTGTCATTTTATAAGATAATTGCAGCAGACACTGTGAATGGTCTCAAGTAAAAATCATAGTTGCTTAAATACCATTTCACATCCTTGATTGGTTTTCAACAGGAATTGCCAGAACACAATCCAATTTGGGTATCAATCATTATAACACCAGTCAGATCACCTGGGACACTCACAATGGGTTCACATATAAAAAAATGACAAAAGGGATATGAAACTGGAGGACGTCCTTCATCCAATGAGAATACTCAGTGACAGGGAGGGAGTGAAAAATGTGACAAGACAAAATTTTAAGAAATGCCATTGAACTTACCAAAAACTACTGTGCACCTGACCATGAGCAAACCTGAATGCTCAAATAGAAAACTATCTCAAAAGTATACAATCACAACTGAGCCCAGGTAAAACTTAATTAATGCTGCCTTCATATTCTCAACTTTCACAACAAATCACCACACAGCAATGGAAATAGCAAACTCAGAATCCAATCAAACTACAGGATAGTTATCACTTCTCCAGTTGTCATCAGGTAACTCAACAAAATCACCATAAAAAGAACATAGTTCCAAACCTCATGCACTTTAAATTATTCACAGATTTGCATCCACATCAAACTGCCACCGATATGCAGAGTTCTGCTGTGAAATGATTTTGATTTGTTGTACCTTGATAGCCCAGTGAAGGTGTTTCAATTATTTGACCACTTGTTAAGCCAAGGTGACAAAAGAAAAATCATCTCATTCTAACTTCAAGTTCACGCAAAAGGAATAGCTCCTTTGCAATTATTAATACAGACAAACCCCACCCCCACATCCCCCCCAGGACTACACCGCATTACCAGAAAGCTGTCTATACTGCAATTTTCTATGAACGTGAATGTCATCTACATATGCATCAAGAAATGCAAATTGGAAGAAAAATTATTTGTTCTTTACACTAGTTCTATGAGAGAAAATTCTACACCATTATCTCAAATTTCACGATATTGACCTGTCAATTCTGTAAGGCCAAACATCCACAAGGGATTGTCCTGCACTTACCAACATTCATTAGCATACTTTGACTCCATTTCATGTTTGAGTCACTTTCCAATCAAAGTATTCAACTGTTAAATTCACCGTTTAATTGCAGAGACAGAATCTGCCAAGTCAGTACAGTCTTTAGAAGAGAGGTAAAGGAGGTAATTTCAATCCCATTGACAGCTGTGTTTCAACTCATTGCACTCTATTCAAAAGTGATAGGTCCCACTTCAGAGCTAAGAACTAGAGGGGTTTCAGTACGACGAAGGGAGTAGAAGATACCTTTGCTGAAATGTTTGAAACACCCAAAGTGTTTTCTCTTGTGAAAGGATAAGACTGCTGTTTCTGGGAGTTTGCTGTACATGGGATTGGTTTCCATAATTACACTGACTACACTTCAAAAACATCTAATTGATTTAAAGTGTTTTATGTGTCTAAAATTCAAAAATGCAATATTTCTTTTTTCTGATTACAAAGTCACTATGGATGCAGAAACAGTTTCAGGACAACAGCTTTCTCTAGTACAAACTTTATACATGTTGCCAAACATGTATAAACTGAACATCTTCAATCACACATCGCTTACGTCTCATCTGCAATGAATCTGAGTTCAATCAATTAATTTAAAAACCTGTGTTCCATACTTTCTCCACCAGCCATGACTACCAAAATAAATGATGCAAAAAGAAAACTAATTCCAAAATTAATTCCAAGTTGTCCAAAATCAAGGTGCAAGAGTTGCTAGGATTTCCAACTTAAAGTTAACAGTAATGTTTACCTGTTGCTGTGGATACTGCATTCCTCCCATGTTACTTTGATTCCTGCTCTGCATGGTCATTGGATAGCGCTGTGGTGTGGGAGGTCCATATGGTTGGCCAGGGTAAGGTCCACTCTGCTGCTGCTGTTGCTGCTGTGAGTAAGGATTACTATTCATCCCATACAGCTGGGGTCTTTTCATGCCCATCTGATCAACTGGATTCCCCTAAAATGAAGAACAAAGCAAAACCATTAAATATTAAGCATCTTCAACATTAAAGTAATTGCTATCTGACATATTGTCAAAAACAAACTTCAAGCAACCCCTCCGAACATCTTGACAATACAAAAGGCAACAAAAGCCTTCGCTTAAATTCAATCCCTCTTCATTGCTAGGAGGACTGAATTTAAGAGCAGTGAGGTTATACTGCAATAGTAAGGGTACTGTTGAGGTTGCACCTGGAGTACTGTGTGCTGTTCTGCTCTCCTTGCTCAAGGAAAAACATACTGGCTTTGGAGGTGATTCAGCAGGTTGATGTTGGGGATAAGGGAGTTAGCTGATGAGACTGAATCACTTGCGACTATATTCATTGGAATTCAGAAGACAGAGAGGATCTTATCCAAATTTATAAAATTATCAGAGATAGAAAAGATAGAGAACTTCCGTTGAGAGGTAAGACTACAACTAGGGGACATGGCCTCAAGATCTGGAACAATTTAGGACGGCAATGAGGAAGAAGTAATTGTCCCAGACAGTGGCAAATCTGTGCAATTCTCTAGCCAGGGAAACAGTAGAAGATACCTCATTTACTACTTTTAAAACAGTTAAGTAGATTTTTGCATAGCAAGGAAATTAAGAATTTTGGTGGGGGGGAGAAGGTAGGTTGGGGAAGGGGGAAGGTAGATAGGTTGAGGTAAGTTGGATCAGCTATGATCTTACTGAATGGTGGAGCAGACTCAACGTGCCAGATGGCCAATACCTGCTTCTATTTCTTATGTTATGACAAAAATCTTGGCATCACATATTTCAAACATTTTAGTACCTTCATCTTAAGGGGCAACAGAAAAACTATGTGCCTATGTCAGAGCACTTCATCTTACTTCCTACATTTAAACACACACACACACACACACACACAATTATCAGCTGCTACTGTGACACAACAGAGTGTAGGGCATTGTCTAGTGTGCCCAAAACTTGCAGGAATACTAGAGCAAAACTTAGTCCAGAATCAAGTGCTGCAAACTAGCACACTCTGAAAGGTCCAGGCCTACATGCCAAGGAATACAGTAAAGTAAGGTGGATTCATTTATTGCAAGGCCACATATTTTAGGGCATTCCTGTCATTTATTGCACACTAGTTGAAATGCATGCCCAAAGCCTATGAACTATATGCCTTAAGATTGTAAATAATTTATAACAGGAATAATTGCAACCTGCTATGAAAACTTGAGCTGAATTTTCTAATATGCGCTTAAAGATTTTTCATGTATAAAGCACATTTTGAAATAAACAAATAATAATTTTATGTTAATTCCAACTCAAAAGCCGTTCCATGGCACAAGCAAGAGTATGATGGAGTACATCTGCATACTGGAATAAATGCATTAAAGGAGTTCATCAAGAATCCAGGGCAAGGTAGCTGCTTGATTGGTACACCACCCAGTGCATTAAACAAGCTTACATTTCTAAAATGTGCTGGAAATTAGTACGTTTCTCATCTGTACTCTGATACAGAGTACTATCTCCTATACCCACAACTTCTACCACCAAGGATGACGTTGGGCTTTCGGCATATGGGAACACAACCAGATGCAGGCTCCACTGTAAAAGACATTACCAGGACTTTGAAATTACTTATTTCTTTTCATTATTAGGTCTAAATTTTGGAACTCTGCACCCAACACTGAGGGAATATCTTTACCAGAAGAGCAGGTTTCATGAAGGTGGCTCATCAACAACTTCAAGAGCAATTGAGGACAGGCAATAAATATTAGCCAATAGAAACCGAGATCTCGGAATATGATTATCTCAAAAAATTGAAAATGAAACACTTTGTGACCCATCAACATCAAGGCACTTAGGAGCAAGTGGATTCTGTTTGGGTTAGTGAAGACATCATTTAAAATATGGTTTAAACCCAAAAATAATTTTACATGACTGTCTGATGTCTAAGGAATTACGTGACATGGCGATGCAAAGCAGAATACATGCACAAACCAAAGATTTAGTCCAGAAATAGTATTATAGTGACTAATAAGTTAGTAGCACTTAAATATAGTGAACCATTAGTATAACCAAAAATAGTAACAAGTGTGCCCAATTTTTTTTCTATTCTTGGGAAATTTATATCAATTGTCAGGGCAGTATTTCTTGTCAATTCCCAATAGCCCTCTTAGTCAAAACACTGCCAATTCACAGCCAAACACATTAAAGTTTCTACAATCCATATGCCAGCCAGACTGGTAACAATCATGAGCACACATCCTTTGCTGCACCATGTGCTTTACAACAGTCTAGCAGTTCCATGGTTATCACTGATGACAGACATATTCCAACATCATTTCCTCAACCAACATATGGGATTCAAGCTCAAGTCAACAGGCATCTATCTAAGCTACACCAAAAGTTAAATTTTAAGATTTCCACCATCTACAAATAACAGAAAATGCTGGGAAGTGCTCAAAAGGTCAGTCTCTGTGGAAAGATAAACGGCTAGCCTTTCAGGTCAATAAACTAAATTAGTTCTGGTGAAAGGATGAAGCAATGAAAAATATTATCTGTTTATCTCTATACATCTGCTGAATGACTTGCTGAGTGTTGACAGCAAGTGTTTGGTCAATAAAAGATTTTAAAGAGCATCTCAAAGAATAAAAGAGATGGGCAACTGTGGAGAGGGGTGTGAGGATGAGGAAAAATAATAGAAAAAAATCAGTTCTGGAGTGTCAAATAACCATTCATGGCAGGAGGAAATAAATCAGGAGTAATCAGGAGCCCAGAGCCGAAGCAGGGTAAGAAATCCCCCAGGGTTGTAGGAAATTAAGGATAGGCAAGAGTTGAAAACCAGAAGACAGATTTTCAAGTTGTGGTGTTGCTTCACCAGAATATAACATAAGCATGAAAATGATATATAGGTTACAGGCCGCAATTGTAGATAAACACAAGAGATTGTGAAGATGCTGGAAATACATAGAAAAACACACAAAATACTGAAGGAACTCAGGTCACACAGCATCTATGGAGAGGAAAAAGCTTTGTATCAGAACTGGAAAGAAAGAGGGAAGAAGCGTAAAAAGATGGGGAGGGGGAAGGAGTACAAGCTGGAAGGTGACAGGTGAAGGTGGATGGATGGGGGAATGAAAAAGAATTAAGAAGCTGGGAGGTGACAAGTAGAAGAGGTAAAGGGCTGAAGAAGGAATCTAGTAGGAGAGGATAGTGGACCACGGGAGAAAGGAAAGGTTAGGAAGCAGAGGGAGCCAGAATGGGAGAAGAGCAGAATTACCATTAGTACGAAAAAACAATGTTCATGCCATTAGGTTGGAGGCTACCCAGGTGGAGTACGAGGTGTTGCTCTTCTCATCTGTGGCCTCATTGTGGTAGTACAGGAGATCATAGACAGACATGTTCGAATGGGAATGGCCACTGTAAATTCCTACTTTTTGCAGCAGAGTGAAGGTGCTCAAGAAGGCACCAGATACTGTAGGTGACCCTGACAGACTCATGGATGAATTGTTGGCTCACCAATTAGGACTGCTTGGGAGCCTACATGGTGGTAAGAGAGAAGGAGGTGTACTATTTTATCCCACCTGCAGGGATAAGGACTAGGAGGAAGATCAGGAAAAATGGATCAACTATGATGAAACGGCAGAGCTGACTCAATGGGCCAAATGGGCTAATTCTGCTCCTATATCTTGTGGTCTCATATACAATTTGTGGACATGTAAATTAATGCAGTTTTCAGGTAATATTGCTGAGGTTCACCACAATGAGGAAAATTACAACTGCAAAGAATAAATCCTTGGCAAAACATCTTAATAGCCTGTTGGCAGTTAAAATGCTCACTGGATGCAGTTCTATGCCTGCAAAGAGGGGAGATGAACATAGACACAGACATATGCAGTCCCATTCAACTGGGCAGCTGTAGGTGGGCACTGGAGGATGGTAGGTACAGACAAGGATGCTAAAAAGTCTCATTACCCACATCCCAGTCCTAGTGGACAGCATTTCTGATTTCATCGGGAAATATTTGAGAATAATGGTGAACTAAATGGATTGAGTCCTATGTTTCAGTCCATTTTACAAGAAAATCTGCAGCTGCTGGAAATCTAAACACACAAAAAATGCAAGAGGAACTCAGCAGTTAGGCAGCATCTATGGAAAAGAATAAACAGTGGACGTTTTGGGCTGAGACCCTTCATCATGAAAGGTCTCAGCCCAAAACAGTAACTCGTGATGAAGGATCTAAGCTGGAAACATCGACTGTTTACTCTTTTCTATAGACGTTGCCTGGCCTGCTGAGTTCCTCCAGCATATTTGAGCTGTTTCATCCCATTTAGTTCACCACCAAGGGATGTTCAAATACTTGAAAGGCAAACAATGCTGTAGAAGGGACAAGGATTACTTTTGAGAGGCAGATTTGAAGGGGAAACAAAGTGCTACAAAATGGAAGTAACCTGCATTGCCCATTGTTGGCTGGTGTGTACATGCACTGACCAACCACCTTAATGCTCTAAAATTTCAACAGTTTTATTTTTCTATGGGAATGGAACACTGGAAAAGAGAGCCAATAAAACAAAAAATGTAATGCAAAATGAATGCAGATACATAATCTATGCAAGTCTAACCAAGTAGAGGGCAGTGGATCATCAACCTGGCCCACAGAGCCCCATTGGTTCAAAGTAGGTGCATACAATAGTTTTCCAGTTCCTTGCACGGTGGTAGCACTCAAATCCACATCAGAGGCACAAGGTTGAAATCTAGGCCAGGTTCAGAACCTCTAAAGAGTGCAATGTTTAAAGCCATCTTTTTGGGCAAATTGAGGGGGAAAAAAATCAATACACATTATGAAACTTAACAGAAAAATGCCTTTGACAAAATGACACTCTGATCAGGAAAAGTTGTCTAACCACTTCACAATTTTCAGCATCATGCCAGGAGGAAAATGCTTAATAAACCATGAGGGACAAACTGAATAAATACAGTTTTTATTTAAACCCCATCAGAGAGCATACTCCTATACTTAAAATAAAATCTGAAACCATGTTTATTTTTCTTTTCCTCACAGAAAACATCATTAAGTTTATACTACATTATGCCCTCTATAACTCATAACATTGCACAAGAGACAAGTAGGAGAATGCAGGATTGGATGGGAGTGGAGAATGAAATTGATGGCTTTGCTTGAGAGACAGCACCAACTTCAAGGGCCAAATAACTTCCATTCATGTTTCAAGAAAATAGAATATAAACATGTCATTACTTCACACCGCTTTTCAAATGTTGAATTCAGCTCAACTACATGAACTAGATGAATTTTGAAATAAAACTAATTGCTTTTATGAATGTAGTTTGATGAAATCCTGATAGCAAGTTCAATTTCTGGCACTGATTTGTTTAATGTAGGAATCTTTTAAAACATCTACTAGAGATCACTACACTCATACCTGCCAAACCTTGAAAATGAACAACTTCACTGGCAAATGAGCTCAAATCAAGGTGTCAATATTTTTATAGAATCCAGTGACAAAACTGCGGGTGGACAAAAGGCATCAAAACTTCCTTTCAACATCATGCTGAATAATTAGGATCCTAATGTGCTGGCAACTGGGCTTGCAATTTATACAATTTTGAAAAAAAACATAAAATGCCACCCCTAAACAATCTATTAAACACTTTAGGTTTTCAGCATTATTCAGTTGAGTCTTAGTCACATTTAAAGATAACAGTAATTGCTCCAAGAATGTGTGCTATTAGCTGATACTGCAAGATTTAAACTTAGATTATTTAGAACTTGTAAACAGCATAACATCACTGAAATATCTCATCAGATTTGCAGAGTAAAGGCAGAGTCCTTGAAGCAACAGGTGCACTGAAAGATCAAGTGGAATTCTGAACCTGGCCAGCTCCAAGGAAGAATAAACGTTGCTAAAGAGGTCAAAGGGAGGCGTGTGGCAATAAAAGGCCTCAAATGTGGCTCTCAACATTTTATTTTTAACTTTCGACTCTCATAATTATCACTTTTATCAACAGTCTCTTGGTCATCTATTTGTTGTAGCTTTTCTACAGCAAATCCAGTAATGCACCTCCCTACATTCAATCTGTTAGTTCTATCTGACTACTTCTAATTAAGCTACGTGCACAAAGAGCAAAAGGAGACTCAATTCTGGCCCAAGAAATGACTTGAATCTGCTCCAATTTGCCTACAGGAGCGACAGATGCCTTCTCATTAGGTGCTCACTCAACACTGGAACATCTGGACAACAAAGGTGCATACGTTAAGATGCTCTTTATCGATTACAGCTCAGCATTCAATACCATCATCCCCCCCAAATATTACTGTCAGCCCTCCTTATTCACAGGGGATTGGTTCTGGGACCACCCCCACCCCCCCCCCCCCCAAACCAAGGATACCAAAAAATTGGGATGCTCAAGTCTCTTATTTAACCTGGCACAGGGTGGGTGGACTTTAGGACCCAGGGGAGCTCCAGACCTGCTGCTGAATCTGCAGTATTTGCTCCATTGACAGAAAACGATCATGATTGAAAATAAAGTGGAAATAATTGTGATCGGAAAGAGATGAAACACCATCGGTCATTGGAAAAGCATTAAGCTACAGTCAGTCAACCATTGGAACAATTTTAAAGGATAAAGTGAGAATAATGGAGCATGTGAAAGGCCCTGACCCAATGAAAGCTGCAATTATTACTATGCAAAGCAGTGGTTTAATTATTGAAATGCATACATTTCTTAAGTGTTTTATATGCATAGAAAGGTAAAATATATACTATATACTAAGACAAACATTTCACTGGCACTAAATAATACCAGATGTACCTGTTCCGACTTATGAACAAATCCAATTTAAAGACTGCCTGTACTTTAAATAATCTCTAGATTATAGTACCTAATACAATGTAAATAGTTGTTACACTGTATTGCTTGGGGAATAATGACAAGAAAAAAATCTGCACATGCTCAAACAACCAGTGCTGGAGAGAGAACTTCTGGGTTTTCCCGATCCGCGGTTGGGTGAATCCGTGCATTCGGAACCCGCGGATAAGGAAGGCCAACTGTAATTAATAAGCTTCAAGACCTTGGTCTCAATACATCTTTGTGCAACTGGATTCTTAATTTCCTCCCTTGCAAACCAAGTCAGTTCGGATTGGCAACAACATCTACTCCATGATCTCCATCAACACAGGGGCACCACAAGCCTGTGTGCTTAGCCCTTTGCTCTACTCACTTCTACACTTACCAACATGTGGCTAAGCGCAATCCAATGCCATATTCAAGTTTGCTGACGACACCACTATATTAGGCCAAAGAAAAGGTGGTGACGAATCAGCATACAGGAGGGAGATTGAAAACCTGGCTGAGTGGTGCCACAACAACAACCTCTTACTCAACTGATTATTGACTTCAGGAGGAAACTAGAGGTCCATGAGTCAGTCCTCATCAGAGGATCAGAGGTGGAGAGCACCAGCACCTTTAAATTCCTCAGTGTTATTATTTCGGAGCACCCAGTACACATGTGCAATTATGAAGAAATCATGGCAGCGTTTCTACTTCCCAAAGAACTTGCAAACATTTGGTATGATATCTAAAACATTGAAAAACTTTTGTCAATGTGTAGTGGAGAGTATACTGACTATCACAGCATGGTAAATACGTGGTAAATCACAGCCCTTGAATGGAAAAGCCCACAAAATGTCATGTTCTCTTCTTGCCACTGCCATCAGGAAGGTGGAACAGGAGGAGTTGTTACCCTTCAACCATCAGGGTCTTGAACCAAAGGGGAAATCTTCACTCGCCCCCATCTCATATTTATTGTTTATTTATTATTATTTCTTTATTTTTTGAATTTGCACACCGGTTGAATGCCCAAATTGATGCAGTCTTACATTGATTCTATGACAGTTGCTATTCTGTTATGGAGTTATTGTGTACACCTACAAGAAAATTAACCTTAGGCTGTATATGGTAATGTCCATGTACTCTGATAATAAATTAACTTTGAACTTTAAAAAGGAGAAAGGCATGCCAGTGCACAAATACACAAGGAACAGTTTTCAATTATCAAGCACATATATTAAAAACTCTAGATGTTGCTCTGAGGACCAATACAGGTCAAAAGCACAGGGGTAACGATTAATGCAAGTTAGAACATAGCGATTAGATGCTACAAATGAGACCAGGCACAAGTCTGCAGAAGAACTCAAGACCAGTGAAAGCTTAAAAGGAACAGGTGAGGAAAGGCATGATAAGACATTGTATATGGCGAAGGATCAATGGTCTTCTGATGTTTTGAGTCTTCTAATCCAAAATGAACAGTGGATCAACCAGAGTGCATCATGAATGTCACCAAAAGTCTGATTTATCCACTGAAAAATGGAAGGGAGAAGGATGGAGTCAATGGTTGGGAAACTTGCACAAATGATCAAAGACAATACATCTTAATATTTAGCTGAAGGAAATTTCTGAAAAATATTGAGGAAAGAAAGGAACACTTGCAAAAAACAAATGTGTGGAGAAGGAACTTATTTAAACACTACTGTTCATGTCTTAAGTACTTTACAAGCAAAACTGATCGGGAAACAAATTTTTAATAGTGAGCATATTTAACTCAATTTTTAGCAGTGATAATGGCCCCACTTTAACATTTGGACAATAGGTTAACGAAATCTTAGCAGACACATTTCTAGAGTTATTTGATAAATGCATTAAGCTATCATGCTTTTGGCATAAATTAACTTTATTCAGCACTACAACTTTAGCTTTAAGCCTTATTTTTCCAATTAACCTTATAACCATTTATTTATTCCATCACTCAGACATGTCCCACTGAAGTAAGCAATGTTTTTATTTAAAAGATTATTGATCACTGATTCCTTTTAATGTGGAATTTCTAACACTGCTACAATTGACTGTCTTAACAGCCATACTTTGCTGTTAGAAAGATAATGTTAAAACAAATCCCGTGGGCCTATTTAGCAGAAAATCATCTGATACTGATGGACAGAGTCAGTACAATAATTACTGAGCTATTATTAGCTTTGACAAGATTCCTTTACAGAAATACTGTTAGTTCTGTAACAGGCCATTTTTATGCAGAAACAATGCATCTACTTATCCAAACATCTACAATGTAATTTTCTTCCACCGAAACCAAGTCAGATTATATTATTTGGCTCATTTAAATTAACTTCATTCATGCAATCTTCACTCCTTCATATGCTCTCTTTATGCTGTAATAAATCCAATTTTGCACAAGATCCACATTTCTCAGATCATCAGGACTACGTTAAACAACGCTAAAAAAATAAATGCTGGACAATTATAACACACTATGTTTTAAATTAAAGCAGACCAGAAAAAAGTCTTTGATTGGATTGACTAAGGTCCAATCCAAGATTAGCTTTGATAAAGCACTTTGATAAATACCCCATTATTAGGAAAGGCAGGAATTTTAAAAAGGACCCAATCCTCCAATCAAGCTTCATATAAAACAAAATTCCAGAATGAATAAAGACACCACTTACCCACCCACTCCAAACTTTTTTTGTTCAACGTGTGCCATAGTACGTTGGTCAAAAATGATCAGGCAACAAGCAAACTGAGTAAAGTTAATCACAAGCACGAGAAAGTCTGCAGATGCTGGAAATCCAAAACAATAGACACAAGTATGAATATAGACACCACCATTTCCCTCATGCCTTCTCCCTATATCCTTTCATGCCCTGACTAATAAAGAATCTATCAATTTCTGCCTTAAATATGCCCAATAACTTGGCCTCCTCAGCTGCCTGTAGCAATAAGTTCCAGATTCACCACTCTCTAGCTAAAGAAACTTCTCCTCTCTGTTCAAAATGGACATTCCTCTATTCTGAGGCTGTCCCCTCTGGTCTTAGACTCCCCAACCATAGAAAACATCCTCTCCACATCCACTCTACCTATCTAATCGATAGGTTTTAATGAGATTTCCCCCCACCCCACCTCCCATCATTCTTCCGAATTTCAGTGTGGACAGGCCCAAAGTCATCAGACGCTCCTCATATGACAAGCCTTTCAATCCAAAATCATTTTTGTGAACACACTCCAATGTCAGCACATCTTTTCTCAGATAAGGAGTCCAAACCTGCTCATAATACTCTGTGAAGCCTTACCAGTGCCTTAATGTTATTACTTATTCATTGACATACAGTGTGGAATAGGCCTTTCCAGTCCTTCAAGCCATGCTGCCCAGCAACCCATTTAACCCTAGCCTAATCGCAGGACAATTTACAATAACCAATTAACCTACCAACTAATACGTCATTGGACTGTGGGAGGAAACCAGAGCTCCCAGAGGAAACATATGTGGTCACAGAGAGAACATACAAACTCCTTACATTAAGTGGCAGGAATTGAACCCGGGTTCCCAATGCTGGAAAACCACTAGTGGTGACCACTACCCTACTGTAACATCCTTCCACATAGTAGTGCTCTCAAAATGTGTGCTAAATTGCATTGCCTTCCTCACCAACTCAACCAGCAAGTTAACCTTTAGGGTGTTCTGCATAAGGACTTCCAAGTCCCTTTGCATCTGAGATTTTTGGATTTTCTCCCCATTTAGAAAATAGTCTGTACATTTATTTCTGCTACCAAAGTGCATGACCATCCATTTTCCAACATTGTATTTCATTTGCCACTTTCTTGGCCATTCTCCTAATCTGTTTAAGTCCTTCTGTAGCCTACCTGTTACCTCAACACTACCTACCCCTTCACCAACCTTCTTATCATCTGCAAACTTGACAATAAAGCCATCTGTTCCATCGTCGATATACAGCTTAAAATGAAACTGTCCCAACACTGACCCCTGCGGAACACCACTAGTCACTGGCAGCCAAACAGAAAAGGATCCTTTTATTCCCCACATGCTCCCTCCTGCTAATCAACCAATGCTCTAACCAGTTTAGTAATTTTCCTAAAAAACCATGGGTTCTTAACCTGGTAAGCAACCTCGCGTCTGGCACATTGTCACCTTCTTGGGGAGGTATAGGCTGAACAAAAGGGGAAGGTTACACCTGAACCAGAGGGGGACCAATATTCTCACAGGCAGGTTTGCTAGTGTTGGCTCAGACTCAGGATAGGAAGGTAAAAAAACAACAAAGATAGCATGCAGTCATACAGTCAGGAAGGGCAGGCAATGATAGGACAAAATTGCAGCCAGCAGGTTAGGTATCAGTGTATTAAGGATGCAAAATCAAAAAGGCAGCACTCTAAGTGTTGTATCTCAATGCACAGAGTACAAGAAATAAGGTGGATGATCTTATTGCACTCTTACAGATTGCCAGATATGATTCTTGGCCATCACTGAATCATGGCTGAAGGATGGTTGTAGTTGGGAGCTGAATGTCCGAGGTTACATGCTGCATCAGAGGAATAGGAAAGTAGGCAGAGAGGGTGGTGTGGCTCTGCAGGTAAAGAAGGGCATCAAATCAGTAGAATGATGTGACAGCGGATTGGAAGAAGTTGAATCCTCATGGGTTGAGTTAAACCGTGAGGGTAAGAGGACCCTGATGGCATTTATATACAGACCTCCCAACAGTAGCTGGATGCTGACCACAGATTACAACAGGAAATAGAAAAGGTGTGTCAAAAGGGCAATGTTATGTTAGTCATGGCAGATTTTAAACTTGCAAGTCGACTGGGGAAAAAATCAGGTTGGTAATGGATCTCAAGAGAGTGAATTTGTTGAATGCAAACGAGATGGGTATTTAGAGCAATTTGTCATTGATCCTACTAGGGGATCAGCTATACTGGATGGGATATTACGTAATCAAATGGAGGCAATTAGGGAGCCCTTAGGAGCCAGTGATTACAATATGTTTGAATTCAACTTGAAATTTGTTAGAGAGAAAGTAAAATCTGATGCAGCAGTAATTCAGTGGAGTAAATCATAGCGGTATGAGAGAGGAGTTGGCCAAAGTAAATTGGAAGGAGATGCTGGCAGGGATGACAGCAGAGCAGCAATGGCATGAGTTTCTGGGGAAAAAAAATGAGGAAGGTGCAGGACAGATACATTCCAAAAAGAAATACTCGAATGACAAAATAGTACAATCATGACTGACGCGAGGAAAGTCAAAGCTAATGTAAAGACAAAAAAGGGCATACAAGAAAGGAAAAATTAGCAGGAAGATAGGATTGGGAAACTTTTAAAAACCTACAGAGCAACTCAAAGAATCATTCGGAGGAAAATGGAAATATTAAAGCAAGCTAGCAAACAATGTCAAGACAGAGAGTAAAAGATTTTTCGAGTACACAAAAAAAATGAGATGAGAGTGGATTTAGGACTGCTAGAAAATGAGGCCAGAGAAATAATAACAGAGGATAAGGAGATAGCAGATGAACTAAGTGAATAATTTGCATCAGTCTTCATGGTGGAAGACACGAGCAGTGTCCAGATGTTGTAGTGCGTGAGGGAAAACTAGTGAGTGCAGTTACTACTACAAGGGGGAAGGTGCTCAAAAAGCTGAAAGACCTAAGGGTATACAAGTCACTCGGACCAGATGAACGGCACCCTAGAGTTCTGAAAGAGGTAGCGGTAGATATTGTGGAGGTATTAGTAATGATCTTTCAGAGACTGCAGCAGAATTGAACCTCAGTAGCTGGAGACAATAGTGTTACACTAACCACTAAGCTACCATGCCACCCGAAACCTTAAGAAATTCTGAATTGCCATATTATTGTAAATCTAACACAGATTGTCCTTATAAATTCCACCCTCACCCATGCAAACTGTCTTTACAAAGAAAGGAAAAGGCAGTCTCCTTCTTACTCAAACATTCTTTCACATTTTAAGTTCACTTTTGAACTTCCCAGCCATTTCAAGATTAGGCTGTTTGCATCTCAACAGTGCAATTGTTGCAACAATGTGAATTACAAATCTATAGTAATCATTCACACGGAAAACCCATCAGTGCATCAAAATACAATTCCAGAACATTTGTCCTGGTGCCTACTTTGGCATTCAGAAAATAGATCTTCAGCCCTGTATTAGTTTAAGGATAATTCAAAGATGCAAGCTTCCAAAGATTTGATTAAAAAAAAATAGATCTGTAGCATTTATGGATCCTAGCACAGAAATATTGTGAGATGATATGTAAACAACTTTTAATATTATACACAAGCTACTGCCCCTGCTTGTGGGGTCAAGTTTCATGAGCAGCATAATCAGGATAGATAGTTGTAGTTAACCTTCTACAGCGCAGAGTAAGCCCTTTGAGCTTTGCCGCCCAATAATCCCCAATTTAATCTGACCCTATCACAAAACAATTTACAATGACCAATTAACCTATCAACTAATACAGCTTCAGAATGTCCGAGGAAACCCATGAAGTCACAGGGAGAACGTACAAACTCCTTGCAGGCAGCAGCGGGTCACTGATACTATAAAGTGTTGTGCTGACCACTATGCTACCGTGCTGCCCCATTTTGTTCTCATCAAATTTTCCTCTGCACCCAAATATAAAGCTTTAAAATACAATTTCAACACAATGTAAAATTGCACTCCACATCTACAAAAAGGTGGATGACTACACCATTGTTCTATGGGTCAAATCTCCATTTAGTGTGACGTGCAATTATTCATGCCCCACTAATGACAAGTAACAAAGTAACAAAAGGAAAAAATTAGTTTGTGTCCTCATCATAACTCATGCACATGCTTTTTTCTAAACATCAATGACACTTCTTAAACAGCTTTACTAAATTGTAATTTCATGAAATGGGCATTTCAAGAATGCCCATTCATATTTTAGAATATTTTCTGAAGAAACTTCAGTCATGAACTGATCCTGTAGTTCCCATAAGATTTAACCAAATCCACGATGGCAAGACTCAGCTTGGTATCAGCAAGGTGGGTGATGTCCAGGAGTGGTCCACAAGGAGGCTCAGCAACCAAAGGTACTAAAAACGATTGAATACTCAGACGAGAATAAAAGAAAAATTGGGAAGTAGATTACAAGAAATCCATGTATCACCACACAAAAAAACTAAACTGACTATAGGATTAAGATGGATTTAAAAATAATTGCAAAACCTTTTGCAATTATGTTGGTCATTATTTGCTCATTGAAACAAGGATATGATTTCCACAATTATATTTATTGTCCCCAGAAACACTGCTCAGTAATCACTTTGATTTCCATTACAGACCATTCAAAAGAAATTGATTTTCTCCCACGAAAAGTGAGAAAAATTCCACAGAAAGTTCACGTTAAATCTATGATGCTTATAAATTTCATTTGCAAAGGCTCCAACAGCACACCCTGTGGAAATAAGGATTACTTGCAGGAATGCCCAAATTTCCCTATTTAATAGCTCACTTTCAAAGGTGTTAGCTGCTCTTGATTTTCAAGAATTAATTTTACTGACATGCCATCAGAAAACTGAAAACAAGGGCAATATTACAGTCCAAGAGATAAATTACATTTCTAACCTCGGTGGCTGTGAAGTTTAAATTGGAATTTAATAATGGTAAACATGAATGAACTGGACTGATGTAAAATCTCATCAGCTTCACTGATACTCTTCAGAAAGCATCAGTCTGTTGACCACACTATCTTTCGCCTATTTGTTCTCAAACAATTTGGTCAAGTGGATTATTTTGAAGCTTGCAACAAACATGACACAATGCAAGAATCTGAGTGGATACAGAATCGAGTTTCAAGGGGTTTTACTGAAGTGAATAAGACTACAAGAATAAAGGCATCTTACCATTTCCAAATAGGATCTCAGTAAGACCATGCTTCAGTATCATGTACAATATTGGTTACCTCTAAAATGATCAATCTCTGATTAGTTCTTGTAATAGAAGAACTATTTTATATATATATATATATATATATATATATATATATATATACACACACACACAAACCCAATTTCCAGAAAAGTTGGGATATTTTCCAAAATGCAATAAAAGCAAAAATCTGTGATATGTTAATTCACGTGAACCTTTATTTAACTGACAAAAGTACAAAGAAAAGATTTTCAATAGTTTTACTGACCAACTTAATTGCATTTTGTAAATATACACAAATTTAGAATTTGATGGCTGCAACACACTCAACAAAAGTTGGGACAGAGTTAAAATAAGATTGACAAGTGCACAGAATATTCAAGTAACACCAGTTTGGAAGACTCCACATTAAGCAGGCTAATTGGTAGCAGGTGAGGTATCATGACTGGGTATAAAAGTAGCGTCCATCAAAGGCTCAGTCTTTGCAAGCAAGGATGGGTCGTGGCTCACCCCTTTGTGCCAAAATTCGTGAGAGAATTGTTAGTCAGTTCAAAAGGAACATTTCCCAACGCAAGATTGCGGAGATTTTAGGTCTTTCGACATCTACAGTACATAATATTGTGAAAAGATTCAGAGAAGTCAGAGACATCTCAGTGCATAAGGGGCAAGGTCGGAAACCACTGTTGAATGCGCGTGATCTTCGAGCCCTCAGGCGGCACTGCCTAAGAAACGGTCATGCTACTTTGACAATTATGGACACCTGGGCTCGGGAGTACTTCAGAAAACCACTGTCACTTAACACAGTCCGTCGCTGCATCCAGAAATGCAACTTGAAACTGTATTACACAAGGAGGAAGCCATACATCAACCCTATGCAGAAACTCCAGCGAGTTCTCTGGGCCCGAGCTCATCTCAGATGGACCGAAAGACTGTGGAACTGTGCGTTGTGGTCAGATGAGTCCACATTTCAGCTAGCTTTCGGAAAAAATGGGCGTCAAGTTCTCTGTGCCAAAGATGAAAACGACCATCCTGATTGTTACCAGCAAAAGGTGCAAAAGCCAGCATCTGTGATGGTATGGGGGTGCAACAGTACCCATGGCATGGGTGAGTTGCATGTATGTGAAGGTACCATTGACTCTGAGGCGTATATTAGAATTTTAGAGAGACATATGTTGCCATCAAGGCAAAGTCTCTTCCCGGGACATCCATGCTTATTTCAGCAGGACAATGCCAGACCACATTCTGCATGGGCTACAACAGCATGGCTTTGTAGACACAGAGTGCGTGTGCCTTTCTGGCTATCTCCTATTGAAAATGTATGGCGCATCATGAAGAGGAGGAATCAGAAAACGGAGACCATGGACTGTTGAGCAGATGAAGTCTTATATCAAGCAAGAATGGACAAAATTTCCAATTGCAAATCTACTACAATTAGTATCCTCAGTTCCAAAACGATTAAAAAGTGTTATTAAAAGGAAAGGTGATGTAACACAATGGTAAACATGCCTCTGTCCCAACTTTTGTTGAGTGTGTTGCAGCCATCAAATTCTAAATTTGTGTCTATTTACAAAATACAATTAAGTTGGTCAGTAAAACTATTGAAAATCTTTTCTTTGTACTTTTGTCAGTTAAATAAAGGCTCACATGAATTAACATCACAGATTTTTGTTTTTATTGCATTTTGGAAAATATCCCAACTTTCCTGGAAATGGGGTTTGTGTGATATATATATATAGACAAAAAAATAAAAATAGAGGATAGTTTAGCTGGGCAGCATGAAAACAAGGGTTCCAAATCTCAAAACAAGCAGACCATTTATGACAAGTTATGAGAAATTTCTTTATTCAAAATCTGGAAAATCATAAGAATTCTCAATCCCGGATTAATGTGAAATCCTAGATTGCTTTCAAAACAGTTAGATTTCTGGACATTATTGATATCAAAAGGGAGTAGAGATAGGGCAAGAAAATGATGTTGAAGTACAAGATCCACAAGGATCACATTAGACAATAAAGGACTTTCAAGGAGCCAAATGTCTGCTTATCACATGGGTTGTAATACTAAATACAAATTATCCTTGGAAAATATATTGAGTTTTTTTACTGCATGAAATTCTCAATTATAATAGCTAATAAGAAATTGCTTCAGAAAATACTCCTAAATACATAAAAGTGCTACTTCAATTTACTAATATTAAGTATATGCAAAAATTAAACAACCATAAATGACTGTAGTTCATAATTTGAATCGCATACATTTCATGTCTATACAGATCATGGTATTTCAGAACTTGATAATTTTTCTGAAAAAATGACACCTACCTTAATTATTTTAAGAAAAAGCACTGAAAATTATGTAGTTGACTGAAAAGGAATGCTAACTTTTGTAAAAGTTACCCTAAATGACTTTGCTTTCACCTCTGTTCCACAACCTGTTGGATTAAGTATCATTTGTAAATAATGCAAGTCAAATTTGCAGATAACAATGAATGTGAATACAGGTGCATTGGAGGCTGTTGGGGAGGAAGGTGACATTCCAATCCCCTTTTATTCAAGTCATGCATAGAAGACGTTAAATTCACTGGGAAAGGATATACCATTGTTGGCAATGCTGCCCAACCTTATAGTGCTGCCTGCTTTGCATATAATCCCTGCCACAACCAATGGCTGGGCTGGAACTTGAGTTTGAATTGGTAGTCTCTTGGCTTTCCTGATAGCTTTATGGAGGTCATATCTCAACTTCTTGTAAATGTCAGGAATCACCTGATTTGAATGCTGCAGTCCTATGAGTTCAGTAGGGACTGGTTCCTCCAATTCATCCTGGCTTCCAGTTTGTGAACATCTGGATTATCCTTTTTGGTACATAGTCCTCAGCACATGTGCTAATAAAGTTGGTAACAATGGGTAACATATTCATCGAAGTCAACAGCTGTCTCTTTGAACAATGACTAAAAATGGACTCAGATCAGGCACATACAACTTCAGCTACTTCCTCAGTAGGGGTAGCACGGTAGGTGCCTTTGATAGTAGTGTAGCAATTGCCCAGGGTGGGACAGAGGCATGCTGGTAGATTATCGATAATATACTTTTGAAATAGGCCTGGTTCAAGTTGCCAGCAGTGATGACAAAGGCCTCAGGGTATCCCATGTTAAAGCTGCCAACCACAGAGTATAGATGAGTTCAGGCTATGTCTACCTGGTGTAGGATACAGACTGCTTTCAGGATAGCTGAAATAAGCTTCCACGACAAGTAGTACGGGCAGCACTTCACTATTAGATTTTCCAAGCCGTGCGAACAGTAACTCAGGACTGTCGTATCAGTGTTTGTTGATTTGGAAGCAGACCCCTTCACCTCTAACTTTGCCAGAAGCCATCATACGGTCAATATAGTGAATTGAGAAGTCCTTGGGTTATACATTGCAGTCAGGTGAAAGCCATGTTTCAGTGAGACATAACTGTCGCTCAGTTCTTTGTGGGAGGTCTAATAGCAAGTGAGTGATCAGCTTAGTCACTTTCCTTGTGATCGCAAGACCCTGTTGGACCTTGATAATGTTGAATGCTGCAAGCCTGATTCATTGGCGGATGGTGAAGGAGCTGCATAGCCTCGGTCGTAGAAAGGACTAGGCCTCAAGCCATGGTGAGCCTGTTTACAGCCTCCCAAGAGAGCCAAAGGCAGAGCTGGTGCGCTCTACCAGAGTTCCGGACTTGGTGCTGCACCACCCCCCCCCCCCCCCCAGTGTTGATAAGCCATTGGGGTTCGACTACAGACTGCTGAAACATTCATGGATGGACTCAGGGACTTGGACTATTATTTTTTTGTGTGACTGTATTTTACTGTTTTCTTACATGTGCCGTATGCTGCATATGACTGATGATCTGGTGCTTTTCACCTTGGCTCCAAAGCAACACTGTTTTGTTTAGCAGTATTTATAGGTATTCATGTGTGGATGAATGACAATTAAACTTGAACTTGCAACTTGGAAGAACAGTAAACAATGACTTGGAAGACTTCAGAAGGTGTAGACCAGTGATGGAATGGGTGGTAAGTGGCATTTGGCATTTCACACCAACAAATGCAAAGCATTTTCATTTGGTGGGAAAAATAAAAATATAAACTAGAGAGCACAATTCTAAAGGAAAATATATTCATATCAGCAAGGCATCAATAAAGGTAAAGTGTTTTAAAAGCAAAAAGGATTCTGGGCTTTATAAATAAAATTCTAAAAGACAGAAGAAAATAGCAGGAAAGGGCTACTCACTCAAACTTAACACTATTCAATTCAATAATGACTTTTGCTTCTGTTTCCATGGCACAAGTCTCCCCAAAACTATACATTGCCAAGCAAGCATACATTAGAAATGTAAAACTTGCACAGTGGATTTTCCACTATACTTTCTAAATAATGGACAGATACATGCAATACTGCTTGCTGGCGTGGGTTAGCAAATTAACCTTCACATTCTGGCCCCATGTTAAACCCATCTCTCAATTAACAGCATGCCCTCACAGCACAAACACAAGTGCTGTAACTGGACATAGCATTGCTTCTATGGAAAATGCCATGATAGTACTTAATTTCAATACATACAGTTAACTCAAAACATGTAAAGACAGTTGAGAAGTAATCAATTTCAAGAAGCACAAAATGATGAAATATCAGAATGGCAAATACAAGTCAACTTCTCTTCACACAAGCATGGCGGGATGAACTACCAAAATTTACTCAAGTGTAGGCATACCTTTACTCCCAAGTTTGCGTGGCCAGAACTCCATAAAGGTAATAGTATGGTGCTTACAAAAGAACATAAGGGATCCATATTTTAAAACAACTGATCAGTGTAGAAAAAGATTTTTTAAAACAACACTGGTTTGACCTCAAAAGGAACAATCTCTGATGTGTGCAGAAACTAGAAATTAAAAGAAATATGAACTACGGAAGATTTGTTAGATTTCAAATGCATGTTCAAATAAAATTGGTTTTGCCATTGAACAAACAATCCAAGTGATCAGCAATAATGCACAATTATAAACAGTGAAGGCTACCAGCAAATAAATGTATGATCCAGGACATCATCTTGTCTCAATGTCTCATGATACTATATATAGACCAGGATAGCAACACGTGGTCAATTTTATGTTTCTTTAATACTGAGGTTCTTCTATGATAGAGCATCAAATGCCATGAAACTAAACATGTCAACAAAAATCTTTTAAAAAATATAGACGCATGTTTGTACCACAAGTACTATTCTATTTGCTACCAACTAGTGAACAGGATGGGAGGCAATTTTGCAGGAAAACTGCAGCCAGGTGGATAAGCCATCCAGCAGTAATAATGGGTGCAAATATAAACTGGGATAACAATTACATCACAAGCAAAGAGAGATAGATGAATTATCTCAGATCCATTAGAGTGAACGTTCTTCATCAATTTGCATTGGTCCAAGAGAGGTGGCATCATCCCAATATGGCTCTGGGAAACAAGCTGTACCAGCAGAACATCTAGAAAATTCTTATCATAAAAGTTGAGGATAGTTTATGGGAAAACATACAGACAACTCCAACGTAAAAAGAATCAAGTGGAAAGGGCAAATTTCAAAGAGCTGAGAACAGATCTGGCACTAATAATTTGGAATCAAAATTTGGCAGCAAAAATACGTTAACTATTTTTGGTCTTTAAAGTTCATTCTTACAAAAGAAATTGTGGGAAAATTAAAGCCAGATTTGAATGGATGACAAAAAAATAGAGTTAAATATAACAGATTAAAAGAGCAGATGTGATAGCAGGTTTTTAAATACAAGCAAACACTGAAATGATCACAGAAACTTCAGAAGGGAAATACAAAGAGGCAAAGTGAGAACACGGGAAAAACAGACACAGCAAATAATTGAATAAAATCAAATGTTTTGTGTGCATGTGAAGAAAAATAGATTGCAGGAGAAGTGGGGTCAAAGACAAAAAGGACATGATAATAAATAAATCTGTCTTCAACAACGAAACTAGTAATCTCTGCAAAGTTTGGGGTAAAAATGAATAAAGAGGGTATTGGAATGTCTAACTGTGCAAAGTGATCTGGCTCAACTGAGAAGAATCCTAGTTTGCTAAAGCAAGGGAGAAAGGTGCAGACTGCATTTGGATGGAAGAAGCATGTGTACTATTGTATCTAAGTTTGCTGATGATACAACTGTGAGGGGGGGGGGTGCAAAAGAGGCCTAAAGGAGATAAAGGCAGATTAAATAAATTATTAACATAACTTGGAAATATGCGAGGTTGTCACCTTGGTAGAAAATAAAGAGGTGGAATATATTTTCAAATTATGACAAATTGTACGCATATCAGTGCAAGTTAACAGATAGGTACATTAAGCTATTGGGAAGACAAGTGCTATGTTAGCCTCTTTTAGCAAAAGCATTATACTTGTATCTTATTACTTCAAGTTTAAAGCATTGCAAAGATCAAATCTGGAATATTGTGTACATGTCTGTTTCTCCTGTTTGTTAGAAGTATGCAAAGATTCACTGGATTGTTTTTGGTGGGGGTGGGGGGGGGCTTGCCATTTGGCAGCCTGAGTTTAGAATGAGAAGCAGTCTCATTGTAACAAATGAATTTATTTCAGGTCTTGTTCAACTAATGAGTCTTTGTAGTGGCATCAGTAAGAGCAATTGTGGCACAAATAGACTTCCAAAAGGCAATGGATGAGGTGGCAGGTAACAGCCTATTGTCACAGTTGAATGCCATGGAAATAAAAGAGTTGCAGAAGGATGAAAAATTGACCAAATAACATGTAATAGTAACAGATAGTTTTCCAGAGTGATTGCTGCATTCAGCTGAAGTGCCAGCAGGTTGTTTTAGACCAATGCTTTCGCTAATGTAGATTAAGACATGGACTTCAGTACATAGGGAACAATTTTGCAGTGGTTACAAAATTTGGAGGCATAATTTATAAGAACAGTAGTACTGGGGTGCAGAATAAATTTGACAAAATTATTCTAGAGATGACTGATCTAGATAGCATACTATAAAGAGATGCTTCCATAGGCAGAGTTGTCTGGAACCAAGGCGGACAGAAGAAAATGTCTTTAAGAATTTTTTTTAAAACAGACAGACAAAACAAGCTCTTTAGTGTCTACAACACACTGGCAAGGGTGTCGCTTGCAAGACTGTGGGGCAAGGGCATCTAGCATTGTTGGACTACTCTTACACAGAGCAGGCATAGAATCAATGGACCAAATGGTCCCTCTCCACATTACAAACATTTGTGATTCTATTACACAACTATAGTCAATTCAAATTAATTAGACTCAATATCAGGCTTTCCTTTCCTCTGTAGCTCAACAACTCAAAAACTAGCTGAGCTATTCATAAATATTCCAAAAATTCTTTTACTGCAACATCAGCAAAATATTTGTTTTCATTTCCCTTAAGTTACTTCCAGCTTAGTATTCAAAAATTAGAATCAAACCAATCCTTCATAAACACAGGATCTAGGTGGCATTATTACTTGATAAAGCTTCACCTTCCCCCCCCTCCCCCCAACAGTGAATATTAAAACTTTGTAGCTTGCATCAACACCAATAATTTTGGTATAGTTGACAAATAAAATAGGTAGCTTGGGTATGTGTAGATGAACAACAAACATAGTGCTGTCATTTTCAAAAGTTATAATTTTTTTTAAATTGTCACAAAAGGAACTGGTCAATATTTTAAGGACAATAATCCTTGAGAAATATGGCCAGGTCTCTGAATTTGTGGTTTCAGAATTTCAGTATAAAGGATGTCTATAATGAATTTAAAAGTCATAGGTGTCATGGTCATTTTTCTTCCCCAAATAGGACTTTGAAATAATCCTGAAATACACTGTACAATAAAAGTATTAAAAGGTAGACAAAGGTGTTGGAAATACACCCTACTTTAAATGAACACTTTATTCAAACCACAAACATCCATGCATTTTTCATACCACTCTCACATCTAACAACATCATACAGTTCAGACTGGCAGACTGGCAATCCTTACTTCACTCAGCAATACATCAAAGACACCTATTTCATACACCACCTTTACAAACTTAACCAATCTCAATAAAAGTCAGGGGTATCGTGTCCCAACCAGTGTGTTGGCAGCAGAGATGAAGTCAGCCAAGCTCCTTAATTACTATCAAATGGTTCCTGCCTGCATTACACATACATGTAGAAAAACAATTAAGTACTTTCCTCAGTGGTCATTACTGATAATGACCAGGAAATGCCACAGAGACCCAGACTGCGTCTGAGCAGCCACAGTCCCAGAATAATGTCCATGTTTTTTGGAGAAAACACAGTGCTTTATATATCCTATACAACAACAAGAAAAAGCATGAGGATTTTTTTTTTATACCCATAGTATGCAAAAAATCACATTAGGAGATAATTTGCACAAAAACCTAAGGAATAGTTACAGATAAAGTAAAGTGGTGCCAGGGAATCTGCTCACAGTTCCATTTTCCATTTTTTCCAGTCAGTCCTAATCTCCTTTTCTTCAATTTCTCCCCAGGTCAGAGATGAATGCCTGTCAATTCTCACAAGTAAAAAGCCTTTTCTTCCTGAGGCAAGTTTCAATTCAAAGAGCACATGGCTAATCTACATATGTGAAGGTCATGGCACTTTAGTGAAAGAGGTTAAATTTGGAACAGCTCACATAGGGGGTTGATATAAACATCTTGGATTAGTGCCCAATAAGAGAGAGTGCTGAAAAGCAATAGATGGCTTCTGGCAGCAGCAAAACTAACAGCAACACAGCTGACCATGAGATTCATTCAGATTATCTCACAACCCAGGTTTCCTACTGTTCACCTTCTAACTAAATGTGCCCTTTACAAATAACTAACAATTATAAAGAAACAATGGACGATGATTGCAAGTTTTCATTGAAAAGGGCATTCTATAAATACAAACCAGATGTTATCTTTTTTTTAAAAATTGGCTAAATTCTAGTGAGAAGTTTGATTGTCAACTGGTGGATGAGTAGTTTACACCTTTGTGCATTTGTTTAAAAAAAACCATACCCGTGCAGTTTGGTTGCCATAATTCTGGACGCTTAGCGTCCTGAAATGGGTGTTCTTGCATTGCAAGTTTTATTTTAGATTCTGATCATCTCATATTAAAATAGCAAATCTGATGCAAATTTAAAGTAAAACTGCCATTTCAATTTTGCATCACAATGAACACTTATTGTTAAGCTCAAGTTCCAATTCAGTTTTTTTGCCATGCAACTGTACACATGCATACCGTCAAATAAGACAGCATTCCTCTGGACTAAGGTGCATAACAGTACATATAACTCACACACATAGCATGAAGTAATATTACAAGTAAATTAATAAAAAGGAGCATTTACAGCACAAGTAAACAGTGTAACATTACTAACACTTCATACGTGATAAGACCTGAGTGGTGTCAGGGTGTTCAGTGGTCTTGCGGCTTGGGAGAAGAAGCTGCTCCCGTCCCAACAGTTCTTGTCTTAATGTTACGACAGCTCTGCCTGATGATAACAGGGTCATAAGATTGTTGTATGGATGTGAGGAATCACTGACAACGCTAAGAGCCCTGTGTATACAGCTTCCCTGATAAATGTATGATGGGTGGAAATGAGACCCTGAGCAGTCCTCACAAGCCTTGGTAGGCACCTGCATTCAGATGGTGATGCAGCTGATCAGGACACTCTCAATGGTGCTCCTGTAACAATTAGTTAAAATTTGGGAGGAGGTGGGGTTGGAAGAGCCTCACTTGCCTGAATCTTTTCAGGAAGTGGAGACGCTGCTGTGCTTTTCTGTCCTGGTATCGACAGACCAGGTGAGGCTATCGATTATGTGCACTTCCACAAACACGATGCTCCTAACTATCTCCACAGAGAAGAAGTGCACGTGTAGTGAGGAGAGGTCAGCCTGCACCTTCCTAAAGTCCACCATCATGTCTTTGGTCTTGTTCACGTTGAGACTCAAGTTCTTGTGCTTGCTCCATTCTATCAGCTGCTCTACCTCCTCTCTGTACGCTGTGCCATCAGCGAACCTGACAATTTGGTTTGAACTGGATCTAGCAGTGCAGTCATGTGTCAGAAGCGTGACAGCAGCGGGCTGAGCACGCAGCCCTGGGGAGCACTACTGATGGAGCAAGAGACGTTTCTGCCAACACAGAGTGACCAAGTCCAGGATCCAGTCACAGACAGAGGTGTTGAGAACCAACAAAGACAGTTTACCCACCAGCTTCTGAGGGATGATTGTATTAAGTACTGAGCTGAAATTGATCATCATCATCCTGGCATATGAGGCACCATTTTCCAGGTAGGACAGGACAGAGTGGAGTGTAGAAGCTTATTTCAAATAACACATTGTTAAATTACCTTGCGCTTTACAAAGTACAAACAGAAATTAAGATTCAATTATCAGAAACAGACTGTTTTACAGATACACACGTCCTAGGAAAAAAGTTAATATAGCTGTGTCAGTTGACTGAATCTGTTCTATTTATTAAAAAAAAACTATTTGCCAGGCAGCTTATGTTCTTATTAACAAACAGGGTACTATATTTTGGCCAAGATCATACACCACAATAAAGTTCATGTTACACTCAAATAATCCCGTGTTGGTCGCTCAGGCTTCCAGACCCACAGCCATCCCAGTTTCATTCTAATCAACACTGTAAGTAAATTCTACACGTTCACTGGACTTAAACACAAGTGAAATAGCAATTCCACAAAATGTATTTCACACCTAATATTACAAAGTTACCACAGAGAATCAAACAAACACCTGAATATATTATACTTAAATCCAAACAGGTAGGCACCAAAAATTACATCATGCCCTGAATGTCAAATATGAATGAATTTTTAATTGCTCCAGTACCAACAGGGAAATAAGAATTTCCATTCCAATACTTCTGAGATATCTCAAAATTCACACAGCAGCAACTTTCAGAAGTTAAAATATCAATATTTATTTCAATTTGCATTTCCTACTCTCCTTCATCCAACTTAAAATTTTGGAATTTTGATAACAAACCAAAACAAAATGCTGGTAACTGTAAAGCTGAATAAAACACCATGAGAGCAAATTGACAAGCTATTTTTGTTTCATAAACAAATTTCAAAATCAACTACTAAAAACGTGCATTTTGTACCATCAAATGGCATAACTCCTGAAAGTTCCAAACACATCATAAACACTCAAAGTTGAAGCTCAAATGTTATAATATAGCATATATGCAGAAAAGTCTGTCACACTAGTGACCAAAGTAAATGTCAGTACAGCTATTTTTTTTGCTCCTTTTATTACACAATATTTGGAAATCATGCAATAAGCAGATCTGAACTACTAGTGGCAAGCTATCAAAATAACACTATTTTGACAGAGTAAAAGATGACAACCCACCAAAAAAACATTTTACTTTTTGAACAATATTCATTTGAAAATATTCAGACACTTACAATATCCTATTAATTCAGAAAATCATTTTGATTTAAATAACTGGGAAAAGACAGATCAGATGAAGCAATGGGAACAGTACCAATTATTGAAACCGCTAGATTAAAACAACTGAGAACACTTAAGTGGTTCTTAACTTGAAACAGCACACTGCTTAGGATTTGTATTTTTGCAAACATACCAAATTTAAATATTTACCTTTAAGACATTATTTCGGAAAACATTTCTGACATGAAGCAATTTTTGCAAGAATGAAAAATAAGCAAAATGGACAAATGTATATATCTGATTCATAAATGGGCTTTGAATTAATATCTTCAAATAATTCCTCAGAACAAATTGTTAATTAATTTACCATCTTCATCTCCAATGAGCTAAATTTTATCTCATCTAAATTAGCACCAAGTGTACTTGCACCCACACCCACCAAGACATGACAAAGACAGAATTCTCAGCAAAACATGATGCAATAATTTAACTTGAAAAGCCATTAAATCCCTTGCTCTATTTGTCTACTTTTCTTCTCCCAACATTTATAACATATGATTTACAACTTACCATTACAAATGGTGAAATTTTAACTTGTTAAAGTTGTATCTATAGCAATTGAAACTTTTCAAACATTTCCAAATTTAAGGATCATTCTTGTGACCCAGTAACAAGAGCTAAAGTGCAGAACACCAAGGTTCCTAGCAGACAGTGACTGGTTTGAATCCAAAAGTCAAATGAATCTCACATGCTCCATGCATATGCTAATTATCAAATAAAGTGCCATATTTCAAGAGCTAAAAATAAAACACAACTTGCTCAATTGCTTAAGACAGACCTCTAGCCAGCTCACAACAGAACATTATCATTATTTGGGCTAGCAAAACCTGCTCCACAACCTGAATTCCTTGCACCACCAATGAAACATTCCCACAACTTATGAACTCAGTTTCAAGGCGCTTCATCTCATGTTATCGATATGTATTGGTTATTTATCATTATTTCTTTCTTTTTGTTTTTGTACAATTTATTATCTTTTGCACACTGGTTGGTGTGGTATTTCATTGATTCTATTCCTGCAAGAAAACTCGATCAGGTTATATTTGGTGACATGTACTTAGATAGTAAATTTACTCTGAATGAAAAAACACAACAGTATAGAAGAAATGTAAAAATGCATTATCATAATAACTGTTAACAGCATTTTTTTTAGTACAATGTATCTTGATAGTATTGATAGGTGTGGGGCAAGAGGGAGCAGGGAAGAAATAGAGATGCTTTCACCAGAAATACTTTGGTGTTGGCTGTGACTCCATGTTAGTACACCTGGTTTCAGATTCCTTTCTGAGAACAAGCACATGAATTACAAAGGAAGATTGAGGTCTTTGTTAACAGACCATTTTTACAGATGAACATCACAAAACAACTGAAAGTTGTCCTGTTTTGAACTCCATACAGAGTAGCATGCCCCCATTTTAAATATGGAAAGAGTTTTGATAACCATATTAAAATGCCTAATGTTATAGCTGAACACTGAAGTTTTCCTCGTGTAAAGGCATGAAAAATACTTTTAAATGCTGATTTTTAAAACAAATCTTCTGCATTAACAGCAATTATCCATGACAAATAGATCCAAGCTGTTGCCAACACACTGAACAAAAAAAATCACAAACAAATTTACATTAAATTTAGTTTATATCAACAATATTAGTCAGGTAGATCGAACACAAGATGCTAGTTCAGTTTACTACTAAGAAAAAATATAATTGAACTTATAAGCTGAAAATCTCAATTCTCCATTCTAAACAGGGAAGATTTTTCCTACCTACGTACCCATCCCAAACCAATGATAGTCAAAAGTGAAGCCACCAATATTACTCATCCATTCCACTGATGCCCATTAAGGTCACACAAGAGCAGCTGCTAGCACCAAAGGAAGATTTACTATCTTCAATTAAAGCAAAAATAAAAACACCATAAATTTAACACCAAGAAACCACCAGATAAAAGTATTTTCAATCTGCATTGGATACAATAATGAATCCAAATTTGCAATATTCAAAATTCAAAGGTCATACATACATCAATGGAAATTATTTGAAAAAGGTGTAAGTAAAATTATTCTTTTGGCATTAATCACAATTCCATATCCTTGAAACATGTTGGCTCAGAACTTTCTGACACTGTCAGCAGTCGCTGCTAATCTGCACGACAAAAAATGATCTTACCCTTGCAGGTTCGCTATTAACTTCCTGCAAAGTGTCAACAAGTCCTTAATCTCAAGGCCCTGAAAAATATGGCCTTGCACGCGTAAATGCCATCACGCAAAGGTGGGAGCGTGGTGCAGGTGAAGGAAAAATGTTCCATCCTATAAACAAATGGAAAGTAGTACTGCTAAGCTGCTCCTCTGAATTTCTCAACTGAAAAACCATAAAAACAAAGCAGTTCCAAATCCAGCAAAAAAAAAACAAATTTTAAACACTTATCTAGACTCAAAAAAAACTGCCTAATCCACTGATCCTTTATTTGAATAGATAGGACAACTACAATGGAGAAAGTGTACTTCCAACCAGGTCTGAAATAATGGAAACTTTCAGGTAATTTCCCAATTTAATATGCTAGAAAATTTCCTCACCTTTGCATTTTGCCAATGTTGGTACACCATCTGTAAAGGACATTGAAAACAAAAACGGCCTTGCTAATTTAGGATTTCTCCATTTGTGAATAAGAATCTCAAACATAGTGGTACAAAAGTGGGGAAAATACCTTCAATTCCACCCGGGTAAAAAAAATCCAATAATTAAATTGGTTTAGATGATTCAACAATTCACAAACACACAAGGAAGGTATTTAACTTTTGTTTGGAAGTGGAACAATAAACTAAAAAATAGACTAATGAATCTTATCCTTTTATATTGTTTAAGAGACGGTTTACAAGGATGCTGCCAGGACTTGAGAAACTGAGTAACAGAGAAAGGTTAAATAGGTTAGGACTTTATTCCCTGGAGTGTAGAAGAATGGGGGGAGACTTGAGAGAGACAGAGTGATAGAGACAGGTATAGACAGAGTGAATGCAAGCAGGCTTTTTCCACTGAGGCTAGGGGAGAAAAAAAAACAAAGGATTCAGGGTGAAGGGGAAAGTTTGAAGGGAACATGTGGGGGGCTTCTTCACACAGAGAGTGGTGGGAGTGTGGAATGAGCTGCCAGATGAAGTGGTAAATACGGGCTCACTTTCAACATTTAAGAAAAACTTGGACAGGTACATGGATGAGAGCTATATGGAGGGATATGGTCCAGGTGCAGGTCAGTGGGACTAGGCAGAAAAATGGTTCAACAAAGCCAAGAAGGAATGAAGGGCCTGTTTCTGTGCTGTAATGTTCTATGGTTCTAAGCAATAATTCTGAATTGATTTCTACTAAATTAACCAATTCAATAGCAGTCCCAACCAAATAACAGAGAACAAGCAAGAAGAACATAAATGGCTATAATAAATAATAGGGCGGATGAAAAGAAAATAAAACTAACACAGCCCAAGATATCCTGCTCTCTTTTTTTTCCATCCCACTTATGGCCAGAAACCTCTCATTCACTTTTACTAATTTCTAAAAAATTAGCAGAAGAATTGCCTCCATGCAAAATTTAAGAGCCTTGGAACATTGAGATACTCATTCAAATCTACCTACAGTTTGAGAATACAAATTTAGTTAACAAATGTGGAATAAAAATAACTATAAAAGTATCAGGTGATATAAAATGAGAACATGTCTGTGACCATATCTCTTACAGAAGAAAATCTTATGTCCTTTGCTGGCCTGCCCTACCATTTCAGGTCAATACTTAATTTTGACCCTTTTCAATTTGACTCCAAAGCCACTTAGTTGTTGAGAAAACAATGTGAAGTACATTATAAGCAAAGATCCAGCAAGTCTAGCAAACATACCAAGCCAATAACGTCCTTCTCACTAATTTTGGGAGATCAATGCTTGAACTTAAGAGTTGTTCTATAAACTAATTAAGTACCTGGTCACAGCATGGCAGAAACAATCCAGAGGAGACAGCCCCAATAGTCATTAATGTTGGTACCACGAAACCATGGAACAGCAAATGAAGCATTAAGTCAACTTCCTGAATGATGACTTTATTCCCTCAAATGATGACTTAATATTCTTCATGCCAATTCCCAAATGGAAAAAGCAGACAACATATTTAGAGGACGACAAACTGGTCAATTCCCAAGAACGACACTGTAGAACTGATTAAGACGTCCAAATTTAGAATAATACAATTTCCAGACTGGCCCAGATGCAGGTGATATAAAAATGAACTCAAAACAAGTTTGCAATTTAGCTTCCAACTTGTTGCGATGCACTTGCCACAAGTTAGAGCAATCAATTTACAGGAATACCAAGCTGCTGAAGCTCCAACACATTCATAAACAGTGGAAGAAGCATGCAATGGCAGAATACACCTTCTGTATTAACACCACAGGTTATACTCCAGTCCTGTCATATCCAGTCATGAATCATGATTAGCATTTAAACAACTAACATGAGATCCCATGAACTGCAATATATTGTTAATTATGGGGATCAAATATTCAAAGTATTTCCAACCCTCTCCAGTCAGTCAAACGAATAATCCATTTTGGCCTCTCAGCCAGTAATCCCCATAGAAAAAGAAGCCAGCCTCCAGCCAATCAATTTACACGTCAAAGAAACTGTTGAGCACACTGCATAAAGCAGAGGTTGTGGACAGTGATACAATCCTGGCTCTGGTGCTGGACAGGAGCTTGACTAAGTGTAAGGTTTCAGTGCCAATCTATTTAACAATCTGAGGAAAATTTCCAAGTAGGTCTTAGCAACAAAGAACAAGTACAATATAGCCCATTTTATCACCAACAAAATTGATGAATGGCATTGTCAACCTATAGTTGATCATCAATAATTTGTTCAGCAATATTCAAGTTTTGGTTCTATCAGACAAACCTCAAAATACAGTGGATTCCAGTCAAAGGTTAATCAAGGTTGTCATTTCCTTAAAGAACAAAAACTCATTCAGAAAATAGCCAGGATTCCCTTTGTTTATTTGGGACACTATGCCACATAATTGGGCAGGAAACTATTGCCGAAAAGTTTCCAACTAGTATCAGTCGTGTGCACTTACATGGCTGTTAAGATACTACACCATGCTTAGAGTGAATAGTTTTTAAAATAGCATTAATTGCATGTGCTGATGTTCAAAAAGCAGTGATTTTTGTCACCAATAATTGGCAAGAAATTAAGCAATAAGATATGTCAGAAATGGCCAGGAGTGAAAATGAAACATTTCACTTCAACAAATTAGAAAGTACGAAAAATGTGAAGGCATTGACAATCATCTTGAATGTACCACTGAAAATGAAGATCTGGAGAATGAATTCATCAAAAGCATTGTCTTCATACATTGATTTTGTTCATTTACAGTCAAAAGAGCACACCATCGTACACTGGATTAATTCCTCCATCCATAACGATTAGAAACTAATATACACATTTACAGCACTTATTGTATTGTTAGGAGTTCTAATTTGTTTTGTACCTCACTTAAATACATAACTTGTTACTTCATTAAAATGGAGTTTGTCTTTTTTTAAATATAACTATTTCTATTAAGCTATGAAACTCCAACTAACTGGCCAAAATGTACTAGCCCTGTTGTGTCCCAATTAACCAGAATACACACTGCATTATAATTCTGGTCAAGACAAAAGAGCTAAATCCACCACTGAACAAGATCTTACTGGATTAGCCATATAAATGCTTCAGCAATAAATGCATGTCCGACTCTGGGTACTCTAGCTAGTGAAACACAAACTGCCTCCCCCAAAGCCTGCTACTATCAACACATGTCAGGATGATCAAAGAATTCTCTCCAATAGATAATAGACTGCAATGTCACAGCTCAAATGCAACTCAGAATAAGGTGGCCTCTTAAACATCATCTCATTCATCACTATAAAAAAAACTGCACACAGGTACAATTGTTAATATACGTACCATCAATGTGTTTTGTAGCAACTACATTGATTCTTCCCAAATCTGCAATCTTAAGAGGCTGGAGCAATACAGAAACAGGTGCATGAAAAAGCCGATGAGATCTCCCTCTAAGTTATGCACCATAACAACTTGCAAGTTTGTGTTCCACACATTACTCAGTAAAGATTTTGGTTCTCATCTTAAGATACTTTGAGATCTGTAAAGCACAGACTACAATAATTCAAGGTGCTAGTTCATTTTTTAAAAATTAAGATACAGCACAGAATAGGCCCTTCTAGTCCTTCAAGCCTTGCCATCCAACAAACCCAGATTTAAACCTAGCCTAATCATATGACAACTATGACCAATTACCCTACCAAACAGTACATTTTTGGACTGTGGGAGGAAACCCATGTGGTCACTGGAAGAACATACAAACTCTTCACACACAGCAGTGTGAATTGAACCTGGGTCATGGATACTGTTAAGTGTTGCGCTAATCACTGTGCTACCATGCCTCCCCAATTTACAATGACATTTAGGGATGAGTACCATATGCTGAGAATGCCCAGACCCTGCACTAAAATAAAATGTTGCTATCAATAGGCAATGTTATGTGGAGCATTATCCCCTCATGAATGTTTCCTTTTTCATTCATTTTCAGCTGTACTTTCTTTCCAATGAAAGAGGAAAGAAAAGGAGCTCAACCAATCTGAATCAGCCAAACTTCCCACCTTTTGCACCAGTATGAAATCAAAGCCACTTCAGAAGCTAGTGATAATTTAGAAGAACACTCAACATTAGAAAGGGAGGGGGGGGGAAAATCACAACTCAACTTTGCAGAAGAAAGCTCCTGCATATCCAACTATATACAAAAAAATCCTTTTTGGTGTTGAACAATCATAACAGCATAATAATGAAAACATTTTCTCTGAAAGCTAATGATTTTTGATTTGTCAGTCAATTTATGAGGTGTCAATCTAAGGAAATGTAGTTTCCTCACTTTTAAAGACTCCGTTTAAATACATTCCCTTTGCAAGGAAACATTCTCCTATGTCATACCAGTAGGCATGCTCACTTAATTTGCGAATATGTTTAGTTCATCATAGGAGCATCAGATAAATTTACAATAATTCACAATAATGTCACTTCAACATAATTTTTCTGGAAGGAGTTTCTGACTACCATTCACCAGATAGATGTTTCGAGTACTACACCACCAGCTGAGGCAAATCTCAGTAGCGACCGAATCTTCAACCAAGATTAGCCTCTCAAAAATGAACCCAGACCAACCAACTGAATGAGTCATTGTCCTGATCAGCATGAATCAAATCCCAAGGTGAAACAGTTACCAAATGGGCCATGAGGTGAAACTCATTTCCAGCAACAACAAAAAAATTATGCTTCCTTGAGAAGGTATATTAACATGCAAATGCAATACAAGTACAGGAATACAAGGCAGCTTTAAGCAAATGGAGTGGTCCATTTTTACAGTATCTACTTAGCACGACCAACTAAGCCTATTAAAACACAAGTCTTAAAGCATCAAAATTTTCCTTCAACAGATCTTTTGGTGAAACAGAGAGAGAGAAAAAAAAAAAGCCAGGTATGTCACTTTGAACTAGATCATTAAATTAAAAGGCATGACGAGCAGTTCATGCTTTGCTGTTCTGCCATTTTATTGGCGTTCTTTCTGCTTCACAGAACTTGAACAAGATCATTCCTTTCACAATAATGTCAGGACAGCATAAATTATATAATTCCCTAAATTTAAAAACATTTGAACCCTAGTTCCTCATACAGGGGGAAAAGGTGTAGCTTTTGGTCTCAAGGAACACACAAGCAAGCCAAATCCATGAACTAGCCAACCCATCAATATCCATTTATGTCATATGCCACCTAAGTAACTTAAAAATATTCCATCACTTTTTCCAATCTCACTGTGTTATTTTTTGTGGCAAGATGCTAGATGTGGCAAATGAAGGATTCCTTTTGTATCCCCCACATTAAAATGCAGCTAGTAAAACAAGCTTAGACAGAGTAACTTGAATTTATTATGGAGCAAGAGACTGCAGATGCTGGAATCTGGAGAAACAAAATTTGCTGGAAGATAGTTCTGATGCAGTGTTTCAACCTTTCTTTCCACAGATGTTGCTTGACCCACCAAGTTCTTCCACCTGAATTTACTGTGCCATGACAAGCAGTCTTTTGATTACTTCCAAATGCTTGAAGTTCAGCAAAATAAAACACATCGGAAACCTAATCTCGCCTCCTCGCCTGAAGCAGGTGGTAAAAAGTAACAGTCCACCTTCTCTCTAGCCAACATCTCCAACAGCTCACTAAGCAATGGAGGAGACAAGGAGGACTACATTGGTGACAAAGTAATCTGGGTTCTGTATTCTACAGTGATAAATCCCTGGCTGTGCAGTTCAGTCTTAAAACACTTAAGCAGCACTTCCATCTAATTTATTGACATTGCAGTGTACAAGGTCAATGGTACCATATCAGTTAATAACTATAATGTTGTATTTCTAGACTTGACCACACCATCTGACAAATGCCTGAAAATTCCCTAAAAGACTACCAATGCTTCCCCTGAAAACTCTACACCACATATGGTAATTTCAGGAAAATAAAGACATTTAGGCCAAGGCAAAGAACACAAGCATAAACATTTATTAAATTTTAACACCTCATTCTTTTTTTATATTTTCCATGAGTCCCATTGCTCTCCGTTGTCTTCTTCCACACTTCCTTTACATCTTCCCTTCTGATCCTGAAGAATCTGTCCTCAGCTTCATCGTCCTGCATCTCACTGCTTTCCAACATAACAGCCTTCCACCACCTTCAGCTTACCAATTCCCAATAACTTAAAATGCATTTAATCAAAGACATTAACCATTACTTACTCCACAGTTGCTGTAGGATCTGTATAAATTTAGTTTTTATAATCTGTGGAAAAAATGCATGTTCTGATGCACCTCATGCATAAACATACATAATTATGATGACACAACAGCTCAGCCTATTAGACTTCTAAGACCATAGAATTATGCACTTCTATTTATGCTTATTCTCTCCCAAAACCTACACCACAGTCTTAATTATACCCAAATAGGGATAAAAACAGGAACCCAGAAACCTAACCAAGAGGTCAATCATCCTGTGCTTTTCTCACACACCTCCTAGTGGCCAATGCTGGAACCAGTTTTCCAAATTGGTTTACTTACAGGATACAGGAAGAAAAAAAAGCAGCAGAGGCTTTCAAAAATGTTTGTTTGTTGTTTAAACAAATTACAGAAGACAGCAGATTCATACAAGATATAGCCAATAGTTACACACCAGAAACCAGTACAACTGCACCATGAACGGTCCCAAGCCTGGCTTTGAAAAAGAGGGTTGGGCATGGGACTAACAACCCTATTCCTTTTTTTAAAAAGTGTTATAGAAACACCTAAAGTTTCAAAGACCTCATCCCTAGGAGATAAAAAGATACACAAAGAAAATGGGCTACAACTTGAAAGACAGGACTCTGGCGAGCTACTGTCAACAGTCTATGCCCCAGTAGGGATTACGGTCTCAAAGCAGTTTTTAGCCAAAAATTCCATCTTTTCCTACTCCGATGAGAAATTTCCCCAAATATAACAGTTATAATTCAGAATGCAAGCCAACATTGTTAAAATATTCCCCTTAGATGCACACAATCAAAATTAATGCAGTATAATTATTTCAGATGCCTGTTATGAAGCAATTTCTTCCAATACTTTGAAAAGTCTACACTTCAATTAGATCTGTGATAATGGCACACATTTTAATCCTAATTATAGATAGAGTACCTGAAGGGAACACATTATTCAGTTGTTTCTGGAAAGACTTAAAAAGCAACAAATTTGCAACTTTTGTTATGTAATTAATTGGAAATGTCCAGACTTCAAAACAAGCCCTTCAACTAGATTACTGCTTTCAACCTAGTTCAGTCAGATGCACTGGTTTAAGAACAACAACAAAAAAATCACAATTAAGCTTCTGTACCCTAATGCGTTCTTTTCTGATATAAACAGAGCAAGTGAACAACATTTGATAGTATGATTTTGCATTACCAATTTGTTAATCTTCCTTTCCAAAAGAAATTACATTTAAAGCAAGATCCTGGTGGCATGTAGATAAATGATTAATTTGTATATTTGAAAAAAATTGTTTATAGTTTTAAAGTACTCTTCCACAAAGATACACATTCAATCGCAGGTACCTCCCTCCATTGCTACTTGATTGACAGTCTCATGTTAAACACTGGAAAGACAGACTCCTACTGTAAAGAATGAATTAGAGCTTAATTTTCTTTTTAAATCCTTGTCCTCTTCCCTCATGCAGGGCAACATACTGCAAGCAACAGTCACTCTTCAACATCTGTCAGAAATACTGTAAATTAAAGACGATGTGCAAGCCAAACAATTACTGAGGAAGTCATCACAATATCTTAGCCTACTGAATCCTCACTGACTTTCAGCTTTCTGTTACAAATTGAAATCACTCATGGCACTAAGTTACAAACAATATTTTGTAACTACATGTAACTTTGTAATTATATTCTAAACAGTATTCAACAGGAACTAATTTTAATACTTCTATCTACACTACTGGATAACCAGTGAGAAATGAATAGCTCCAGAACATTCAATGCAAAATTTGAATTGTTATATACTTGGCATTACAATAATGGACATGGAATCAAAAACATCTATAGGTGTATTTATAATTGCTAAACAATCAGCATGCAATATTTAGGACTGTTTTGAACCAGTACAAAGGAACCTTTTTAGTACTGAATATATAATTTCATGAACTACTCTAATTTACCTATAATCAATAAGCTTATAAACAGTTAAATTCTTCAGTTATGGAGAACAGGTTTTGAAACATACGGAACAATCTAAGGCTGTTACATGAAATTACTAATGTTTATAATTAACACTTGATTTTACTAAATTTGCACAAGCTGTTGTTTATTGCAGAAGGTTATAAATATTTTTTCAACAGCTTGATTTTAAACAAATTAATTTTGTTCTGATATCTACCATTCCTGAAAGCAGTTAAATTAAAAATAATTTAACTGATTTTATTACTCGTGAAACAAAAGTACATTGCCATCCCTTTAAAAAAGGTTTTGAAATACAGGAGAGGAGGGATCTTTTAATTTTTTCTCTATTATCTAAGAGGTGTGTGGATTTGCAGTGGGAAAGGTGCTGGCTGTGGATTTGTGATTGTAACGCTCAACAACTTGTATTTACATCAGCACTGATAAATGCCCAGTGGTGAGTGTGAGAGCCAATCAGATGGCAGATTAGATGTCAACTCGGAGGCAGCTGTCTGGAGACTCGATTCCAGGCCTTTTACCTCCACAATTCAAATTGCAAACCTTGCAAAATAAGTTGTGAAGAGTCGAGTGCGAACTGAATGGAGCTGCCAGTTTTCACACATCACGAACCAGAAACAACCTGAGCAGGCTAAAGGGCAAAAATACTGCACACAGACACACAGAAAAAAGGGTGGGGTCAACAAAAAGACAGCTGTTTGAAATAATAGAGAAAATTTAGCAGGTTTATTTAAGAAAGATGTAACAAGAGGATTTCCTTTCCACCATCTCACAAGCAGCGGAGTAGATGTCTAGGTCGTTCATTTTGGGGAACGAGGGGCTAAATTAAGCACGATACACCGACGCCCCTGCAGCAGGGGTTTACATCAAAACCCGGGGCAGAGTCAACAAAACTTCCTAGCAGACAGCAAGGGCCCAGTCCCCGACCATCAGCTCCTTTCTAATGTCCTCCAACACCGACACTCTCGCACTCACACCAAGGCCACCTTTACCTGTGCCCTGCCCAGAGCCTGAGCCGTGCTCCCGGGACTCATAGCCGGGTGGCTGCGGGTTTGTCCAACTGCCGCTCCGCCGCCGCCACCTCCTGCCCAGGCTTGGCTGCTCCCTACTCCGTACTGAGAACCCATGTCGCTCCCTTTGAGCGAGGCCTGCGAAGCACCGGGGTTGCTGTAGTCCGGGAAGCCGTATCCCCTCATGGGGCTAGGGGAGGTCAGGAGCTGGTTGAGGGTTGGCGTGGCTCCCGAATGCTGGCTCTGACCGGAGTAGCGCTGAAAGGCCCCGGCCAAGGGCGGCTGCTGTTGCTGCGGCGGTGGCTGCTGCTTGCCGGAGTGATGGTGGTGGTGGTGCCCACTGCCGCTGTTGCTACCTCCCATGCTGTTCGCCCTGGGCGAGCTCATCATGCCGTAGCCGGGGCTGCCGTAGGGTGGCCTGTAGCCCGAGTAGTTATTGTAGTTGTTGGAGTAGCCGTCGTGCGAGTTGTGTAGCGGGCTGGCGCTCAGTTCCAGGTTGGTGGAAGGGTGAACGCCGAGCCCGGGGCTTTGTTGTCCGCCATGTTGATCGAAGTAAGGGCCGGGCCCGGGGCCTGCTCCTGCCGCCGTCGCCGGCCCCGCTCGGTAGTAATTATAGTCGGCAACGCCCGCCTGGTTGTTTGGTCCCGCGGCTGCCGGGTGTTCGTACCTCTGGTCACCCATTTTGAGCAGCTCGTCGTCGGCCTTGTGACTGTTGCCGTTGCCCTGGCTATCGGCGGTTAAGAGGCTGTTGTTGTCTTTGCCGCCGCCACCTCCATGTTGAGTGTCTGCGCCGCCGCTTCCTTCTCCTTGGTGATGGGGGGCGAGCAACAACTCAGCACCGCTCGCCTTCACTTTGTGATTTGGAATTATCCCCGCCTCGCCGGCGGCCGAAGAAGACGACGACGACGACGAGGAGGAGGAGGCGGTGGATGCCGAGGAAGGCGAGGCCGAGGCGGGTTCTTTGTGCGCCGGCTCGGGGTTCGGGTTGAGGCTGGGGTTGGACCCCGAGCCTCCAGCTGCGCCGCCGCCGCCGCCACTGTTGTTGTTAGCCGGGCCTGAGGAGTTGGCCATGTTGAGCTCGCCGTGGTGCTGCTGCTGCTGGAGGTGGTGGTGAAGGTGGTGGTGGTGATGGTGGTGACGGGGATGGTGATGATGATCAACGCTGTTGAGATTCAAGCCGCCGCCGCCGCCGTCACCACTGGAATCTCCGGGCAGTCCTCCTCCCGCAGCCGGAGTGGGAGCCGCCGGCTTTCCGTTGTTGATGGTGTCGGGGTCGCGGCTGCCGGGGCTACCGCCGCCGCTGTTACTGTTGGCCGGAGCTGCTGCTACTTGAGCGGCCATGATCATCTCTGAGAGAATCAGGCAGAGAGGGAGAGCGAGAGAGGAGGGAGAAACACACAGACACGTCTGCTTCTTCTCTTCCTTTTACACCCGATCATTAAATATTATTAAAAAGGGGAAAAAAACTCGTCCTCCTCCAGATTGAAAGCAAGAGAGAAGGGGAAAAAAGGCTCAGGCTCTCTTTTGTTGCATGGGTGATTATTATAATATATTACATTGTTTTCCTCTTCCTATTTTTGTTAAATAGATAGGAAACTTTCTCCAAATCTGTTTTAAAAATCAAACTTTCCTTTCCTCTCTAACCCGGATATGGGTAAATACATGTCTAGCTGAGCCTCTGGCCCAGCATGGCATGAGCACTCCAACAACTATTATCCATTCGTCTTATTATTACACATCAACTCGAAAACACGGGCTGGAGCATACTACTCTCACTCATGCATACAATAAGCTATTTAAACATATTAATCTTTAAATACATTTTTAAACTTTCATTTACTTAGCAGAATTTTAATTTTTATTTCAGACAAAACGTGCAACATCTACATTCTATTGAA
This sequence comes from Hypanus sabinus, assembly GCF_030144855.1. Classification (NCBI taxonomy): domain Eukaryota; kingdom Metazoa; phylum Chordata; class Chondrichthyes; order Myliobatiformes; family Dasyatidae; genus Hypanus; species Hypanus sabinus. The sequence goes on along the minus strand of NC_082717.1, from coordinate 62,852,228 downwards.
ATTGATACTGAACATAGTTAAATATAATTATCAATAAGATCTCATTTTAATTCTCATTATATTAGAAATAATCTTTGTTCCATTGTCTGTAATAACAATAAAATTAACTCGTTCATTTTTGTTTATGTAATCTTGCATAAAAATTAAATTTATTGTTAATATATTTTCTATGCTGAATGCAGTTGAGTCAAAGCTTTGGCTATCTACCAAGCCAAAGTGCACAATTACCTTCAACAACTTTAAAACTTGGTTTTCAAATTCGAAAACACCAGCATAATTATTAATGTATTAATAATGATACACCCTGCTACGATTTATTTATATGCAAGTCCATTTTAATATTTTTTAACATCCAACCAAAATTATACTCATTCTATTAATTGTTGAGAATGCAATTGTTAAAGTATTGTTTGGGAAAAAAACTAAATTGAAGTTTATTTCTTTCGTTATTTTATTTTCCAAAAGTGGCCACCTTTTCTTTTAAATTGCGTGTGCCAGAATACTCCAGTCCAGTTCTTTGCTCTCTCCCTGCCCCGGGTTCAATCTATTTCTCTCTAGCCTCAGAGTTAGACATAATCACAGGATCACTGGATCCTTACGCTATTAACTTATACACATCTGCCAACATCCAAATCAAAACTCTGCCAGCAAAAAATATTCACCCTAAAACCACCTATCCCAGACTGATGTGGCAACTCAGATCTAAGAAAGGGGGTTAAGAAAAATCCTGCAAAAAATAGCAGGGACTATTTTCTCTAATGTGTCCTTTCCTTCAATGTAATGAACAACATTCCTAGGTTGAAGCATTCTCTGCTCTGCTCAGTGCCTATTTGCTGTTCCTCTATACTCCCTCTGGAGATCTTTTTACATTGAAAACAAATGTGAAAAATCGTTATTTTTAATCTAAAATTGCTTTATGATATATATTTCCAATTAGTTTACACTGACACTGTAACCAATTTCAGAAGTTTTCAGTCAGATCCTAATAGTCTTTTTCATTTACTTAATGAAAGGGAGTTGCTTGCAATTGCTTCACACGCATCAATAGTTGTCAGTAAAATCAAACTGACGTCAGCCCGGGGTAAAAGATATGTCCCTTTTGTTCTCCCTTTTCTCAATTTGCAATCAAATAATCCCGACGTTTGCAAAATAAACCCTCATTGCAAATAAATTTGAAGTTTGTAATAGTGATTCAGCGTTTTTTGTGTAAAAATAAAATGGTTGTTGAAGTCTTTCTGATCTTTCTGTCTCCCAGCGTCAGTTGGGTTCAGTTATGCCGGAAGGTTAGTTGCAAATCCTGGTTGATCTGATATTCGATCAAAAGAGGCAAGGGGCAAAGAAAAAGCTTTTCTTTACTAATTGATGGGCTCATGATGCCCAGAACACTTTTATATATGGCATTTTAAATAAGATGAGAAGCTATGCAGATTTTCAATGAAATTTAAGCCAATTAATAAATAACTAGCGAGCAGTATTTTTCGGAGGGAGGAAACTAATTTCTTCAAACACCCACATTATGGTTTGTTGTCTTACTTCATGCTGAAGCGCGGAAGTAAAACTGATTGCTTTGGCAGTACAAGATTTTTATAGAACTTCAAAAGAATTTAAATAGCGTTTTAAAAAAACAATTTCAAATGCAATTTAAAGCTTCAACTGTTATATTTACAATTGTAACCTGGCATCAATGTCCAGAGCCCTGTCTGACCGACATTTAAAGGGATAGTTTGAGAAAATGTTTGTACTTGAAGGTGGACTGTTTATGAAGCTAACTTGGAAGTGAATTGTTGGTAAATTATTTAGACCAATGTAAAAATAACTTTTGTTAAGATTATATTACAATGTACATAAGGGGGAAAATTTCAGTGGTAATATAAAGTGAATCTTATGAATAAGTGTAATAAGGGACCCTCTGTACCATGACAGCAGAATAATTTGTGATGCAATGAATGATTATCTTTCTGAATATTCTGCAATTTATGAGCAATTTGTATAAATTAATATATATTTGTAAAATAATGATTTAAACAAGTCTGAAACAACAAACATTTACACCAGCCCATGGTATTTTAGAAACCATGATTATAGAGTTATATAGCACAGAAACATGCCCTTCAGCCCAACTTGTCCATGCTGCCCAGGATGTCTTCCTGAGCTAGTCCTATTTGCCTTGTTTGGTTAGTATCTCTTTATACATTTCTTCATTGTCATTATTGCAGGATCTGAATTGGAGAGAGTCAGTAGTTTTAAATTTCTTGGTTTCAACATATCAGAGGTTCTGTCCTAGGACAGCATATTAGTGACATCTCACAAAGAAGGCATGGCAGTGCTTCTACTTTCTGAGAAGTTTGAATAGATCCGGCATGTCACCAAAGGCTTTGAGAAAGTCTTCGATAGTTGCACAGGAGAGAGTATCCTAGCCAGTTGCACCATGGCTGGTATGGAAACACCAATGTCCAGGAATGAAAACGGCTGCAGAAAGTGGTACATACAACAGGTCCATCACAAGCAGAGCCCTTTCCAACATTTACATGGAGCACTGCTGCAAGAAAGCAGCACCCTTCAGCCCCTACCATTCAGGCCATGCGCTCTTCTCACTGCTACACACCACCAGATTCAGGCATAGTTATTACCCGACAAAAACTGAGATGGATAACTGCATTCACCACTACTCTGAATTGGTGTACAGAGTCATTTTCAGAGAGTCTTTACAACTCATGTTCTCATTATTATGTTTATTTGCACAGTTTGTCCTTATTTGCACATTGGTGTAGGTCAGTCTTCATTGATGTGCAATTTTTCAAAAAATTCTGTTGTATTTTACCCTGTAAATGTCTCCGAAAAAACTAAACTTAGTGTATAGTAACATAAATGTACTTTAATAATAAACTTACTTTGAACTTTGAATTTTTATCCATGTACCTTTCCAAATATCTTAAATTTTGTAATTTTACCCACCTGTACCACTTCCTCCGGCAGCTCAATTCATATATCCATTATCTCCTGTCTGTAAGAAGTCCCCTTTAAATGCTTCAGCTTTCATCTGAAAATGTTTTAATGTTAAATTTTAACTTTAAAGTTATGTTTTAAAAGTGTAAAATGAAAAATAAACAATGTATCTTGTAAGGAAAAAATGTGAGCTCTGTAAAATGTACGAAATATTTATGTAATGCATCACATTTATAAATTTATATAACATTTCCTGAACCTGTTGTTTACAATATTTATACTGTATCTGTATCCCAAGGTGTTTCACAGAGACAAAATTTGATTGAGGGAATGCAGACAGTTTTAGTTGAAGAAACAGGTTTTAAGAAATGGCTTGAGTATTACAGATTGATAGAAAAGCTTGCTGATTTAGCAGAGGAATCCAAAAGATTAGGTCCACAGTCCACTGACCATTACCAGCAATTGCGGGGAGTGGAGAATAGAAATACACATTGGAGGTCACATTGAAGGACCACCAAGGGCTTGGACAATGGGAGTTCTTCAAAGGCTCTACAAAAAGAGGAAGGATTTGAACTTAACAGTAAATTTTAACTTTTGTGTATACTTTCGTGTCTTAATGAATGTATGAGACAGCATCAAATAAATCCAATAGGTAGTTTGTAGGGTGTCCTAAAAATAAGGCTCTATGTGCAGATTGGGTCTCTAAGGACTTGAGACAAACTGAATGTCTGTGAAACTCTTGCATTATTGAGGAGCAGGCACACCACATGACTCTGTAATCCAATCGGATCATAGCATAAACACAGACAACTATAGATAAGGAAGGATATCCATGCTTAAAAAATGCATTGCAAACTACTGTCTTTCGTTTGAAGCATTGGCAAAATAACTAAGAACAATAAATTTAATAACTTCCTGTGAGCCTTTTTGATCTTCTTACAGGTTTGATGCTGAATCAATGTTAGGGATGTTTAGTTTTGAATTTGAACTCAGAAGGTTCTGTTACTTTGTCACACTTGGTCTACATGAACCATTTAGATTTTGTTGCCTGCTTCAGCTGAGTTTCTCTTGGACCCGCAATTGCCTGCTATCATGCCTACCTACTTAAGTAAACTAGATGGGCTGTGAACACAAATGCTACTATTTTGTTGGAAGTGCGTTTTCCTGATTGGTACTGTAATGAAGTTTTGACACAACTGTTTCGGTTGGAACCCTGAAAGCCAAACTTGGTCAAATAAGACTCAAGCATTTTCTCTATCTTATTTTCATCGAAATATCAGCAAATGTGTATCCCATGGTAGTATAAGGAGTTGATTCAATCTCAGGTTTACTCTTTCAGATCCTGTTGGAGACGGTAGTTACTCAGAGGAGTGCTGTCAAAGACAGGAGCGTGGTACTGCAAGTTGCTCGACTACATAGGGGAAAGGAAGAAACATGAGGGAGCAATAGAGACCGTTTCAGCAAAGATGAGAGAAATATTCCAACAGAGGGGACTGCTAATACTGCTGGGAATGGTTTAAGTTAACTTGGCGAAGGGTGGGAGGATAGAGGATAGAATCAGAAATGAGAAAAGCCAAGATGGAACCAAAAGGTCGCAGTTCAGGTGAAGATGCATTCTAGAAGAGTGCAGGAAATGACAAGAAGAGTTTATCAAGGAGGGCAGAGTATACAAGCGTGAAACCACATCACCAAATAGTCAGACGCAGGAAGAAAATTATAGGTATGAAATTACAAGTAAAAAAAGCAAGAAGAAATGTGGATGACAGTTTACAGTAGATTAGGTCAGTATAAGGATTTTACTGTTCAGTGAAAATGAAAATGATATAACTAAGTTTCCTTTACAATGCATGTATATGAATGCACAGAGTGCTGTAAATAGTTCAGTGAACCATAATCAAAGATATAATGAGATACCATTAGCAGAAACTTGCTAAAAATAAGGCTATGACTGGACACTAAGTATTCCTGGATTGAAAGTGTTCAGGAAGGATAGAAGAGAAAGTAGAAGGGTAGTAGAACTGATTCAAGCTAATAATGTAGGTGCTGAAGCAGAGCAGCAGTGGAGGGGGCATGACTCTGCTGGCTGTTTCTGTATGTCACTAATATAGGAGCAGTATTAAGGAACAAATATGCAGGGAGATTACAGAAGTAGTAGTTGATAATCACAGACTTTAATTACCTTTGTGTAAAGTTGGATATTAATAGTATCAAATGCAGAGAGGTGAAGAGTTTCTAAAATGTGCTTTGGATCATTTTCTAATACATTTCTGGCCCAATAACAAAGGGGCCATTACCAAATCTGATACTAATGAATGAAGTGGATCAAATGCATAAAGTTTCAATGTAAGAAAATTTGGGAGATAGTGATCATATTGTCATAAAATTAGGTTAGCTAAAGAAAAGGAGTAGCAATCCAAAGTAAAAATATATGTTTTCTAAATTTTATTGTTAATTGTGTTTTAATTTTTTTTGTTAGAAGGGCAAATTTCAATGAGATGGGAGTGAATTTGGCCCAGGTAAGGTGGAACCAAAGGTTGGCAAACAAAAAATAAGAACAATAAGCAGCCTTCAAAGAAGAAATGTTTCAGGTATAGGTGAGGCATGTTCCCATGATATTTACAAGAATGAGATGCAGCTGCAGGGATAGATTAGAGAGTTGAATCTGGGACTGTTTTCTATGGACAAGAGAAGATGGAAGGAAGATCTGACAGAAGTATGTAAAATTATGAGAAGTCTGGTCAAAGTTAGATTGTTCCTATCAGTAGAAGTATCACATCGTAGAATTCACAGGGATAAATTAAAGGGAAAGAAAATTATGAGGAGCATGAAGAAAAACTTTTTCTACAGAGTGTGTGGTTGAAATCTTGAATGTGCTGCCTGCTGATGTGGAGAAGACAGTGATCACTATGGCCTTCAAGGGAGAATTGGCTAACTATATGTTGAGGAAAAATACTTGAGTTTATCAAGTAAGCACCTTGACTTATTACTAAATGGTCTGAAATGGTATAAATTGATATATCAGTGCACTGTTTGTAAATCAATACCATTACTTGAAAATCTGTCGGCTTGTTGCTCTTACTGTTTGCAGAAGAGAAACTTACAATTCTGGTTCCTTATTATCCAAACAATCTTCCAAACTAGGAAGTTCACCTTATGTAGTTTGAATAGCCTCTGAAATTTCTTTTGTTATTTGCCTTAGCTTTGGATCTTTGGACTGTTGAAACCTAACATTTCTTTTGGCAATTAAAATTCTTTTTTTTAAATAGCAGGACTTTGATAAATGATGGTCATGGTGATGCCAAGAACTGACTGAACTGGTCTCATCAGTGTGATTCAGACTCAGGTTTATAGACTTGAACTGCGCGAGTTCTCTGACTGTGAACTGCAGCTAAACAGATGATTGTGGTGAACCAAATTCTCCAGTATTATTGGGTGAAGTTGTTATCAATGCAGGAATTTGACAAGAACGTTTGAATGTCAGGTTTTACAAGTTCAAAAGTTTTGACTGACTTTGTTCATCTGCACAAACCTAGCTTGCGGGGCGCAATCCAAAAAGGCACCAGAACTGCAATGCAAGAATAAGTTCTTTAATGAAATCCTGTACTTTCTGGCTGCCTCACCCTGTTTCTGGCTCCTTGTCACTAGTATGTCTGATGGCCTTAGATCAAAATAATCTTTCTGTTTCTGCACAGCATCTTTAAACAAGACATCCTTGGTCTTGCATGGCATGCAAAATTTTGTAAGCATGCCAAATACTTCTGGCCCAAATTTTGTAAGGGGTATTGCAGTTTTATACTCACATTTCCACAGCAATTTGGAACACCGACTACTTCAGCATTTAGGAAATCATTCACTTTAAAATACATGCCCACTTTTATTCAATGTATGAGTTGAATGCTTCTCAAGCATGCTTGGCAAGGTGCTGCCAAGACTCTCAATTTGAAAATTTTTAAAAAATCTGTAGATGCTGGAAACCTATAATAAAAACAGAAAATGTCAGGAACAGTGAGCAGTTCAGGCAGCATCTGTAGAAGGAGAAACAGTTAATATTTCAGGGACTTTTCAGTACAGACAACCCCTAATTTATGGCAGTTTAGGTCATGAAAATTTTACCCTACAGAATTCCCAAGAATTTTGAGATGTAAAATGAAAATTCACTCATGAATGTAGGAAGAATGTTTTTCTTCTACTCTCATTTCTTGACACATTACAAAATGACATAGCTTTGTGTTGCAGTAAAATTGGGGGGGGGGGGGTGCTGCATTTTTTAGGAAGATTGTTTGTATCACATTGTATCACAAATGATGATACAAAAAAACTCTGCATGGGCAGCCATATTGCGCAGTCCCATTCAGCACTGACACAACTAATTTGGCATAGAGAAAGTACTGTATATCCATGGATCAACACTGTTTTCCTTCCATCCGCATGTTGTTGTGATTACACCCTCATTGCAACATCCTAAATATTCTGATTTGGTTCTATAAACTCACCTTATAAACTTGCCATGTGAGAATCATTAATAATTTACAATACACTCAATGAACCCTCATCACCAATTTGTAATAACAGTGAGACTTAGGAAATATATAGGGGACTATTCTCAAAATAGCACGCAAGTTATTTGTATGTTGAGTTACAAAGCTCTTGCTACAAAATGAACATCTGTGAAACTGTTACATCGTTGAGAAGTATCCATACCACATGACTTTGCCGTCCAATGGAATCACAACACAAATATGCAGATAGACACAGAGAAAAGAGCGTGTTCCATGCTTAAAGAGGCATAATATACTGAACCAGTCAGTGTTCAATATAGGTCTGTGTCCACATAGGTAGCAAGCAAAGAAGGGCTGGTCCAATTAAGATGTATGCAGCAGATATTTGGATGAATGAGAGGACACTGGAATACTTAAGTCCAGTGGTTCAAAAACAAGGATAAGTGTTTCAGCAACAGATGGGCTGAGGCAAATACGTAGACAATTGATACTCCAAAGGTGTATGAAACCAATCAGTTAAGGATTAAATAAGACGCCACAGTTGCAAACGATTGAGTTCAAATTTAGATCACTTACATGGAACTCCTGGTTAGTTTGTTGTTAATTTTTATTTTATTTATTTGGAGATACAGGCCCTTCTGGCCCAACAACCCACACCACTTAGCAGCCCACCTATTTAACTCCAGCCTAAATTACTGGACAATTTACAATGACCTGCTAACCGCTGTGTCTTTGGACTGTGGGAGGAAAGCGGAGCACCCAGGGGAAACCCACACAGTCACGGGGAAAACATACACAGAGAAAGCCAGAATTAGAGTCCAAACTCTGCAGTACCTCGAGCTGTAATAGTGTCTCACTAACTGCCACACTACCATCGTACTTTCGAGAGTTAAATATCCTGTCTGCTTTTTATATGAATATTTTATTCCCAATCATTTTATGTAAAACTTTTCACCCCATTTTCTTTTTCATCCCAGGAATAAGATTTAATTCCTTCCCTTCTCACAGAACATAAAATAGTACAACTCAGGAACAGGCCCTTTCAATCAATAGGTACATTTAATGTCAGAGAAATGTATACAATATACATCCTGAAATTCTTTTTCTTTGCAAACATCCACAAAAGCAGAGGAGTGCCCTGAAGAATGAATGCCAGTTAAATGTTAGAACCCCAAAGCCCCCCTACTCCCCCTCCCAACATAAGCAGCAGAAAAGCAACAATACCTCCCCCCAACACCAACAAAAAGTTTTGGCGCCCCCACCAAGCACTCAAGCGTGCATGATGTTGTGGTGAACTAATTAAGCTAGTAAGTAAATACCTAATTTCTTCTACCTACACATTGTCCATATCCCTCCATCTTCCGCACACCCATGTTCAGACTGGTGTGCCTAAGAGCCTTTTAAACTTATCAATTATATGTCCCTTTACTATCACCACACGCTGTGCATTTCAGGCAGCCGCTACTTTCTGCATAAAAGGTTTGCCTTGCACATCTCTCTTGTACTTGCCTCCTCTCACGGTACATGCATGACCTCTAGTATTAGATATTTCAATCATGGGAAAAAAGATGCTGGCTCTATCTGTTGGTTGGTTGTTGTATCCAACAATGACAGGGTGTACAGGAGAGTTTTTAAAGTGGGAAAGCCGTACACAGGCGCAATTCCACTCTCTTGACCTCGGAACTCCAGTGGTACTAACAGTCTTCACTAATTGGGGTCTTCCTTGGCTGCAGTAGCTGACCATGGATTCTTCTGTGCCAGTTGCTCCCCACGAAGCGTTGTAGAACCACCTTCCTAGCTTTTGGATCTCACCTGCCCAGTCCACTGGAGCTGTCCTCACATGCTAGGACGGGCGTGTTCCCATGTCGCCAGGGTATGAGACCCACTGGCTACCCTCACCTGGCTTAGCCCATTTGTTAAATCAGTGTACCGGGGTGTGGCCAGTGTTGCATGTAAACAGGTACATGGTGCCACAGGTGAGAGCCCAGTGTCCAGTGGGGACCAAAGGTGAGTGAGATGCCCCAGAATAGAACAATAAGCCCCTTCACCAGAGGTGCTACCCCACTCTGGATACTCCATACATCCCCTGTGCTATCTGTGCCTTTCAGAATCTTATATCTCCCAACAGCTCCAGAGAAAACAGGCCAGGTTTGTCCAAACTCTCCTTACACTGCATGCCCTCTAATCTCGGCAGCATCCTGGTAAACCTCCTCTGCACCCTCTCCAAAGCCTCCATTTCCTTCATAATGCTATAATCCAGATGTGGCTTAACACGAGTTTTATAAAGCTGAAACATAAAGCTCAATATCTCAACTAATAAAAACGAGCACGCGATGAACATTCTTTAGCACACCGGAGCAGCCTCTTTCAGGGAGCCATGGATATGCACCTCAAGATCCCTCTACACATCAACACTGTTAAAAGTCTTGCCATTAACAGTGTACTGTCCTTTTATAATTGACCTCCCAAGTTTGGTTTAGATTAGCAGGATGTGGATGTCACCGGGAATGGCACCATTCATTACACATCCTCTTTGCCCCTGAACTGAGAAACAGTCAACTACACTGATGTATCTAGAGTCACATCGAGATAAGTACAGCAGAGTTAATTTCCTGAAGGACATTAAGGACTCAGATGGGATTTTACAACAATTCAATGTTCCATGCTGAGCTTGTCTGAGATTAAACTTCCAAAATTATTTATATTGAAATTAAATTCCCCAGTTGTCACGGTACTACTCAAATTCACATTTCTGGATGAATGGTCCACAACCTCAATGCTTCCATTCTGTTTAGGACCCTGAATATCAACAGTTGCTCTCACAAATTCCCCCTTTTTAACGATATACTGTACAGTAAACGATTTTATTTCTCAAGTAAAAGAAAATCAAACAATGAATTATAAACTGACATTGGCCTTGAGTGGAAACCATGTCATTGACCAGAAAGAGATCAAATTCATCATGGATTAACATGAGATCAATCAAAAGGATTTTAGTTTACTGCTTAGGTAAATCAATATTGTATTAGTACTTCATTTAGTATTTTAAACTTAAATATATTATGCAGTTTCTGAATAAATTTACAGGAGATTTTCAATAGACATTTTTTGGCATATTGAAAAACAGTAATGAAACCTTCAGGCTCAAAATGATCACCCGATCCTACAAGTATAAAATGTTTTAGACGATGACTCGTATTACATAGAAAATATATATTATGAAATCAGATATTTGAGTTTTCATCACTCTTGAAATACGTGCATTTTTAATAATAGAAATACATTGACCTAAATCTCCCTACAATAGCCCAAATCTTTTCTGGAAATGAGTTAAGATTTTATCATAAAGACCATGAGTTCTAAACATCAATTGACAGCAGAAGGAACTAACAAGTAAGCCAAGAATTCTGCCAGTTTCTGAATCCGATTGCACTCCACAACTGAACATCAGTTGAGAAGTTAAGACTGCAACCCATAGAATCTAAGACTGTAACTTTAAAGTTAAAAGTTTCCTTTAACCTTATGGAGCCAACTTGACCCTTATAATTTCAGGCATTTCCATAAATTCTTCAATATCCATCTGCCATGTCAGAAATGTCAGTTTGAAATAAAATAGTACAGTATGCATGATAGTAGCACAGAAAGCAGTCAACCATAATCTTCTGAGAAAGTATTTTGGTGCTGTTTTAAAAATTAGTTTCATATAATGTTTATCAATGAACCAATTTCCATCTTTCTCCTCTTTTTTTGAAGGGAGAGACTTTTACCAGATTACAATTATTGAAGGAACTGTTGGACCATTTTCCTTGCTCTTGACTTGGTATTGCAAATGAATCTTATATTGTTTTTCATTAATAAATATAAACATGCAATTTTCCTTCAGATCTTAATACTGAGTGGAAGGAGCAGAACAGACTTTGTCTGGCTTGTTCTTTATAGGTCCAAGATCCCTAACCATTTTTCTTTCTGAGTTCAACTAATTTGTCAAATCTGAGAAATTCTCGCTTTGCAAATATAGGGTCACATCAAATGGTGTAGCGATATACATAGTATTCAAGGATGTAGATAAAAAGTGCAAGAAGATCATACTTTTGAGATACTCTAAAAAGATAAATATTTTGAATGTTACAACAGACACCCATTTTATATGAACTCTTATTTGTGAGAACCATTAAGGTTCGGTTAGTTCGTGTGCTCCACAATCAGCTTTGCCTTCTGAGGATGACTGCCTTTAGCAGAATTAATTTCATCATTTAAAGCAAGTTAGGATCTGTCAGGATTTCCTCTAATAACCATCCCACCACAACCCCTCAAACAGTGCAGTACATTTTACTTTTTGAGACATTTAGATAATTATATTATCAAGACAAAGTATTTTGTTTCATAAAGAATGATAAGATTTTAAAAGGATTTGAACAATATCAATGATTACAGTGGAATCTCTAGCAGGAGTTGCTGCATACATAAGTAAATAACATATATGGAGTCAATAATTAAAGTTTCTTTATTGAAGGCAGTCAACTCCCAACTAATAACTGTGGCTGGTACAATGTTTCAAAATACATACTATTTTGTATATTTTATATTTAATAAATACATCAGATTCATATAACTAACATTACGTTGGTTCCCCTTATAAATGTAATAAACCCTTATGAACTATTGGTCATTATATAATCAACTACTTATTGTACCAAAATTAATACTCATGGAGATATGTATACACACAGTTATAAATCTAATCTGACATAAACTGACTCAGGTTTTGAGTATTCTCAACTACAGAACTTTACATATAAGCTGCTCTTCGTATCCCTTAAACGTCTGATAATTTCAGAAGCTCATTTTTCCAGATAAACCTAATGTACAGCTGATCATGCATCATGTTCTGCAGTTGTTTTCCTTACATAAATGTCTCCATAACAATGTATAATCATAAATATATTGTATTACATAATCAAAACATAAGATATTTCCATTAAACTTAGCTGGAGCTCATGACAATGATAACGTAGCCACAGTTATGTACGTATTGTATTTAGCACATTGCTGAATACCATGAATTCAATCACTTCAATTTCTACTTGGCTGCTTCTTGAAGTCCTCCTTTTATATCATTTGACATCCTGTCTCCTACTCTGACTTCTTGTACACACTGGACTTTTCATCTTTCCTGCTGTCCATTTTGATGCTACAAAGTCATTCAGCCTGACTCTCTCGCCAGTGTGTCTCCAAAGCTCTCAATTTTGTCAACGTTATTTTCAGAATCTCTTGTCATGCTCTAACAAGGCTGTATTGGGCCGATATCAGTAAATCCATACCTATTATGACATTCCTGATAGGCTCTTCAGAGATTTTCAACTGCCTGTACAATGCCTCTATTAGAGTATCTCACTTGAGTCAGTCCTTTCGGCAACAGTGATGCAGTGAGTAAAGCCACTACATCAGAGTACTAGAGACCCAGGCCCGGTCTGATGCTGTCTGTGTGGAGTCTGCACATTCTCCCTGTGGCTGCATCAGTCTCCTCTGGGTATCCTGCTTTCACATCCCAAAGGTGTGTGGGTTGGCAGGTTAGTGATGGAACGGAGGGCAGGTGATGAAAATGAGGGGATAATAACAAATGGGAGTAATGTGGGTGAGATTCAAATAAGTGGAAGGTTAATGGTTGGTGAGGACTCAGTGGTACTGTAAGTTCCTCCCCGTGCTCACTCAGTTTCATCCTCCTCATTAATATTGTCTGTGCCAGGCTCCCTACAGCACAATGCCAGATCCCCTACAGCGCAATGCCAGACCCCCTACAGCACTATGCCAGGCTCCCCGCAGCGCTATGCCAGGCTCCCTGCAGCGCAATGCCAGATCCCCTACAGCGCAATGCCAGGCTCCCTACAGCGCAATGCCAGACCCCCTACAGCACTATGCCAGGCTCCCCGCAGCGCTATGCCAGGCTCCCTGCAGCGCAATGCCAGATCCCCTACGGCGCAATGCCAGGCTCCCTACAGCGCAATGCCAGATCCCCTACAGCGCAATGTCAGATCCCCTACAGCACTATGCCAGGCTCCCTACAGCACAATGCCAGATCCCCTACAGCGCAATGCCAGACCCCCTACAGCACTATGCCAGGCTCCCCGCAGCGCTATGCCAGGCTCCCTGCAGCGCAATGCCAGATCCCCTACAGCGCAATGCCAGACCCCCTACAGCACTATGCCAGGCTCCCTACAGCGCTATGCCAGGCTCCCTACAGCGCAATGCCAGATCCCCTACAGCGCAATGCCAGACCCCCTACAGCACTATGCCAGGCTCCCCGCAGCGCTATGCCAGGCTCCCTGCAGCGCAATGCCAGATCCCCTACAGCGCAATGCCAGACCCCCTACAACACTATGCCAGGCTCCCCACAGCGCTATGCCAGGCTCCCTGCAGCGCTATGCCAGATCCCCTACAGCGCTATGCCAGGCTCCCCACAGCGCTATGCCAGGCTCCCCACAGCGCCATGCCAGACTCCCTACAGCGCTATGCCAGATCCCCTACAGCGCAATGCCAGACCCCCTACAGCACTATGCCAGGCTCCCCGCAGCGCTATGCCAGGCTCCCTGCAGCACTATGCCAGGCTCCCTACAACGTTATGCCAGACGTCCTACTGCACTATACCAGGACTCCCCACAGCGCTATGCCAGGCTCCCTACAGTGCTATGCCAGGTTCCTTACAGTGCTATGCCAGGACTCCCTACAGCGCTATGCCAGGACTCCCCACAGTGCAATGCCAGGCTCCCCACAGCACTGTGCCAGGCTCCTTACAGCGCTATGCCAGGCTCCCCACAGCACTGTGCCAGGCTCCCCACAGCGCTATGCCAGGCTCTCCACAGCGCTATGCCAGGCCTTTTCCCTTGTTTGTGGATTTTCTGATTGGCACGTAATATCTGGACTCTCTGGTGAATCAGCTCTCACATACCATGTAGCCAGATAATTAAATCTTCTAAATTGCTTTCTATTGTTTTAGACTTGGGCTGTTTATTACAGAATGACATTCACCCTGGTCTGATTTCAAGACCAGCTTGTTGCCTTGCTTTACAGGTTTGTTTCTCAACCTCGTGGTGACCTCTATCAATACTCTGCAATCAACACCTTCTGCCGTCGTAACTCACTGCCATCACAATCTAACGTACGCTTCACTTGCAAAACAACATTGAGGTAGGCACAAGCTCAACCCTCACTAGCAGAGACCAGAACAACCAACACTGCAAATCCATCGTTTGAAGCAGGCTTTTGATATTCTCTTGATTTTATACAATATATGTTCTCTGTTAATACTGACAACTTGTATTACAATCCCACTTTTGGGTACATCATATTCCCATTTAGTGCCACATGGTTTCAGCATAGCCTTTTGCTCCAGATTAGTCAACTCTTTCTCCATCTCCTTAGTATGCAGACTTTGTATGCATTGTTCAGACAATTGCCCAACCTTCACTCAGGAAGGTCTAACTTCGAGTTGCTTAGCTCCCTCTCCAGTAACTTTGCACATTTCTGTTCAGGTTCTAATTGGCTAATTACATTGCACTCTCTTCCGGGTTCTGCTTTCTGCTGCTGACTCTGGCAGCAGTGGGCCAGGAAAACGATTTCTCAGTTTTGTGAATGTTTTGTTGGAGCTGTAATCACTCTGGTCTGCCATTTTCTGTGGGTATTGAACCCATTGGCGTATCTCTAGCCCACCTAACAACTGATTAGTTTGGGTCTACACTGTACCTGATAGCACATACATCTCTTCATGACCCAGTGCTGATTGATATTGACACACACCCTCAACCTGATCTGTGCCTGTGAACACTGATGTACCCTCAGACCAATCATAATGATAGGTAAATGGTCACCAGAAACCTAATAGTTTACTTTCTACATAACTCAGAGTCTCTCTGTAGGTATAGGTGCCCAATACCATTTGCTCTCTCTCAATGGAAGGTGTTAATGTATTATTCACACATATCCTGACCTGGAAGAGACCAACATGAATCAGTTAGTATGCTTATCATTGATTTAATGAGATGGCATTAAATAAACTGTCCTTACTATACATTGTGTAATGGATTTTACACAATGATGATTCCAGGCTATAAATGATATCCCAGGAAACATACATACCCAAATTCACTAGAGTATGCATGAGGCAAATGGAAAATCAGATTCAGAATTGGAATCAAATTCAGAATCAGGATCAGATTTAATATCACTGACATATGTCACAAAATTTGTTGTTTTCACAGCAGCAGTACAATACAATACATAGTAATAAAAACTGTAAATTACAGTGTGTGTGTGTGTGTGTGTGTGTATATATATATATATATATATATATAATAGTTATATTACTAAGTAGTGCAGAAAATGGTGAGTTAATGTTCACGGGTTCAATGTCCATTCAGAAATCGGATGGCAGAGGGTAAGAAGCTGTTCCTGAATTGTTGAGTGTGTGCATTCAGGCTCCTGTACCTCCGCCCTGATGGTAACAATGAGAAGAGGGTATGTCCCAAAATGGTGGATGCCACCTTTTTGAGGCATTGCTGCTTGAAGATGTCCTGGATACTGGGGAGGCTAGTGCCCATGTTGGAACTGACTGAGTTCACAACTTTCTGCAGCTTTTTTCATCCCTATGAAATAGCCCCTCCCATGTAAGATGGTGACGCAGCCAGTTAGAAAGCTCTCCACAGTACATCTATAGAATTTTTTATGTCTTTGGTGACATAACAAATCTCTTCAAACTCTTAATGAAATATAGCTGCTGTTGTGCTTTCTTTGTAACTGCATCGATATATTGGTTACAGGATAGATCCTTGACATGCAAGATGTTGACATGCAAGAACTTGGAATTGCTCACTTTTCCACTTCTGATCCCTCTATGAGGGTTGGTGTCTGTTCCCTCGACTTACGCTTTCTGAAGTCCACAATCAGTTCTTTGCTCTGACATTGAGCGCAAGGTTATTGCTGTGACTCCACTTAGCTAGCTGATATATCTTGCTTCTGTACGTCTTCTCGTCACCAACAATAGTTGTGTCATCAACAAGCTTATAGATGACATTTGAGCTGTGCCTAGCCACACAGTATGGATGCAATTGCTTTCTTCAGGGGTTACACCTCAGTGAAAAGTGTCCTACCCTTTTAAAATTACATACAGCACAGGGCCTGCTGGAATCAGCATTCTGAACCTGGGTGGCCCATCTTTAACAACCACTTTATCTCACCAAGCCTGTTTGTGATGACAACTGACTTGGCAACCATGCTGCTTTCACCATTTCTGTGGGCTCATTCCATACTTGCACCTTAGATGCACACCCCAGGTGAAAACTGCCTTAACTAGTTAAGTCCCTTCTCCATTTTAGGCGCTATTTTGCATGGTGCTTCAAATTGTCTGTCATATCAAAAGTAATTTTGTCTAAATCTTTTCATTTGACAGCCTGCATATTAAACATTCGGTGTTCAATGTCAAATGGTCAGGAAATTATATACTTATTCCCATGGTCGTCAACTTGACCATATATATAACAGCCATTTCCTCTCTTCATTGATTGATCACATCAAACTTGTGATATTTAAAAATCTTGAATAGCTTTGAATTAAAATATTCTTTCAAGGTTTTTACAATATCCCAACTTGAGATCTCCTCTGTGGGGTTCATGATGCTCAAAGACTCAACACCATGTTATTCATCCATACCAGCGGCAAAGTTTTCTTTTTTTCATGCGTTGCTCAATTTTGTAACCTTCTCGTCATCATTCCCTGCTTTCAGAACATTTCCACTCAGGGCAAATGCTGAGATAGTTCATATCTTTCAAGCTCTCTGATCTCTCTGCCACAGCAACTGCATGGAGAATCCAATCTGTATTAACTGTGCACAAGTAGCAAATTTTCAAACACAACACCAACATAACATTTGTAAACTCACTGGTTGTCGCTGTTTCCAAATTACTAGGCAAAGAAAAGAAACAGATCATCAGATCTCACCAACAGCAATGTCTGATGTAACAATGCAATCAAGGGCACATTACAGCGAACTCTCAACTTTTAAAGGTGTATTCACTTGCATGTACACTAAATCAACAAACTCCCCCAAAGTCAAAAAGGGACTTAAATTGTCTGGGTACAATTTCCATTACTTCACAAAGGACAATCACTTCCTTCATGCAGTGTCTTGAGCAATCCTCTAGCCACAGTTAATTTATTACCATGATAGTCTAAAGACAATTTATTAAATGAGCTGGAAAAATTGTACATGGATTTCCACACTTTGCTTGTCATACGATTGCTTAGAGTTCTTTGCCTTCTGGCCAAATGTTATCTGTATCAACTTTTATATAGCTGGCTTTGACATATTGGGGTTAAATACTCAACAGCGGTCCATATACAAGCTTCCATCATCCCTTTTATTTGAAAGTTCTCTTTTGGGACACTGGCTTCAATAATAAATATCTTTGCACTGATGGGAGAGGAATACATTGGGCTGGGATTAAAATCTTGAAAATCAAAACCCTGCTCTAATGTTAACAGCAGTGACACTTCTGTTAAAAGGAGTCAGAGACTAACTTGAGATTTAAAAGTTTTAACCCAATTACATCATCAGTTCAGCAACTTAATGTCAAACTAGAGAGGGCATTGCTGTTTGCTGCAAAGCAGCGGCGTCTAAGTGGGAGGAGTCAATTGTTCTGAAGAAACCCCGTAAAGTTTGAAAGTGTCCACCTCTTTGAATAATCTGAGGACTTCAAGAAACAGTATTTATCCCCAATGTACGTGAGATCCTTGGACTTTTCAAGTCCAGATCTCAGATCCTGCACAGCAAAAGAATATTCAGTCTTCCAGCAAAAGGATTACTGGCAGTTCTTCATGATGGAGCCAGCTTTCCTGATCCAACCAATATCCAGGGATCTGGTTGTGTTCTCCTGATGCCACATTCTTATATTACTAAGTTGTGAATTTGCAAAGCTACCATGCTGGACTCCAGGAAATCATCGAATGTAACATTGTCATTAATGCTCTTTGACATCCCAATCTATATGGACATGTCACTTGAAGCTAAATATTTTAACTGATATTTTTCCATTCCTAATAATAATTGAGGTCAATAGCTAAATTGCCACTAAAGTTGGGGAGTTATTGACTATAAATCACACATATATTAGTGATCTGCCCTAGTACATTGTGTGCTCGGTCTGTGCCATAACACATTGTGAGTCCAGAACTGAGGATGACTCCCCAAATAGAGAAACAGGCAATCAATTGTAATTTCACAATTATGTAAATATCAGAAAATCACCTCACAAGATGTTGGCCTTAAGTGAAAATAATTGAGAAAAACATTATTATTGAAGTCATCTTCAAGCAGCAGTAAAAGTGGTCAGTATATGAAGCTGAATGTGAACTTTATAATTCTACTACCATTTTTTTCTTAAATAATAGAATGTAACAGGCTATTTCCACATCTGTTTTTAACAGTTGCATTAATGGTGGTGGGAGGCCAGTGAAGAGTGCTGTGTGTGCATCCAATTATGCATGCATGAAGCTCCGCTTTCCCCAATTTCATAAAAATGTGAACAGCTTGTGAAAACTAACCACCTTTCCTCTGCGTTAAAAATACAGGCTTTTAAAGGCCTTTCATGAGGTATAGTAACTACATCTTTTCTTTCTGCTTTGTTTAATTTTTGCCTTTTTTATTTTTGAATTTCCTGTCATTTTACTACTCCATTTTCTGTTCATCATTAATTCTCTCATTCATTGCCTGCCAGTCTGTAAGCAATATGGTCGGACTGCTGTCAATATAAGAGTCCCTTGCTTGGTGGAGGGGATTGTTCCTGTGCCAATCTCACCCAAACTCAACAGCGCAAGTTTGGACATAAGAGAAGTGTGCTTGGTGTGTAAACACATCTTCCATACTTTCTGTACAGGCTCTTTGTTATCTAATAGAAACCTGATCGATGATAGCATTAAAGTAAGCATTTCCTGATTTAAGCTGCACCTTTAGACAACGTTTTATGCAGGAACAAAATCTTCTGTCAAGTTCCTTGAGCTATGTGCTTCATGTTGTGGAATAATCTAGTTTGTGACAACACATTATTTTCAAACCAGGGTTCTAATTGTTTCTTTATCTGGCAATATTTTTAAATTGGACAAAATGTGTTCAAAATATAGCTAAATGAAAATCATATCTGAAAAATAACTAGAATTACTTTTTATTTACTAGTGAGTGGTAATACAGTAAATAAATTGGCTATAATGTAATAATTTTTGCAATGCAGCAGACCAAAGAGAAAGGTAATCCAGTCCCCCTGGTGGTGATATTCCAAAACTTTATTTTCTACCAATTATTTTCTGACAATTTTCTCATCTTCTCTGAGTGTACTGATTTATTGCTGGAAAATTGCTCTTCAGATCTAAGGGCCTAAAAATATTAAACAAGGAGTAAAAAGAGAGGTGGGTCAAGTCAGGCAGTTGACATGGCACAAATGTACGGAAAATGGACGATTTGCATAACTCATGCATATAAAGTGTTTTACATCTTTATGCCTGCTATTTCCTGTTGCGTTCCCGCCCATCAGGAAATTAGATTGGGCACATCTTGTCACAATTTACTCAAATGCAAGTTTTCCATTTGGTATTTTCTTGGACATGATGATGTCATCAATACATGTACTGTAGCTATATAAGCTGCAGAATCTGGATAAAAAGGTTGGCCTTACATAAGTAACTTTCAATAAAAGTCACACTGAAATTAGTGAACTGTGTTTGAATGAAACCACTCCCTCCTTGAACAATTAAGTTAAATATCACCAGAAGTTGAATGGAAAAATAGATTCTAATATATTAACTCAGAATAAAATTTAAGCATTATGCTATTAGTGAATTGTATGTGAATTAATGTTATGGCTTTTAATATGTAAAAAAGTCTTCTCTCATTTTTGTTGAAAATATTGTTGCCAACAGCCTTCTGTTAAGATTGAGAGATCAGTGCACAGTTATCCCCACTTTCTACCTCCCATCCCATTTTTTGCTATTCTGTTTCCAGACTTGTGGCAATCATGGACATATTGGCAACCCACTTCTCATTGATCAGCTGTGAGCCTAGCACCAACTCTTGTCTGTAAAATACATGGGCTGGATGTTAAAATTAGTTAAAAGGAGCAAACTGTGATAACCATTTCTTAGAGAAGGTATATCTCAATTTTATGAATTTTTAGTGACATCCAATTTGGGGATAACAAGATACACAACATCTTTTAATGCATCAAATGTACCCAAAGTTTAAATTGTTTGGAATAATGGTTATTTACCAAGGAAAATAATTGCAATTTTGGGCTAAAATTTGATAAAGGAGATTCTAGAAGGGTTGCAAGCACATACGATAGATCAATCAACTGAAGCAGATGGGCTGCATTCTTGATTGCCAAGAGAATTAAAGATGGAAGTTACGGAGGAATTGGCCATAATGTTCCAGATATCTGAAACTGTGCAAATACTCCCTCAGGACTGGAGAACTTACGAGGTTACATCATGATCAAAAGGCATAAATGCAGCAAATGTGATTGATGAAATTGATCCTATCCAGGGATGGGGTTAGCAATCATCAGGAGAAGGATCAATGGTTAGAGAAACCTCGCATGGATGTTCAGAATCAGAATCAGAATCAGGTTCACTATCACTGGCATGTGACGTGAAATTTGTTAACTTAGCAGCAGCGGTTCAATATAATCTAGCAGAGGGAGAGAAAAAAATAATAATAATAAAATAAAACATAATAATAAATAAACAAGAAAATCAATTATGTCTATTGAATAGATTTTTTTAAAATGTGCAAAAAACAGAAATACTGTATACTAAAAAGAGTGAGGTAGTGTTCATGGGTTCAATGTCCAGTTAGGAATCGGATGGCAAAGGGGAAGAAGCTGTTCCTGAATCGCTGAGTGTGTGCCTTCAGGCTTCTGTACCTCCTACCTGATGGTAATAGTGAGAAAAGGGCATGCCCTGGGTGCTGGAGGTCCTTAATAAAGGACACTGCCTTTCTGAGACACCTAAAGATGTCCTGAATACTTTGTAGGCTCATGTACAAGATGGAACTGGCTAGATTTACAACCTTCTGCAGCTTCTTTCGGTCCTGTGCAGTAGCCCCTCCATACCAGACAGCGATGCAGCCTGTCAGAATGCTCTCCACAGTACAACTATAGAGGTTTTTGAGTGTATTTGTAGACATACCAAATCTCTTCAAATTCCTAATAAAGTATAGCCACTATCTTGCCTTCTTTATGACTACATCAATATGTTCAAAAGTCAAATTGTATTCAAGTAACATGACCAAGGTTTTTGTGATGTAACACAGAGGGCAACGTGGTTCCAAAAGGCATTTTATATAGGGCTGCATATTGGCCATCATCAAGACTGAAGCACGTGGAATAAGAGAGACAGGAACAGCATTGATTAAAAATGAATTTAGTGACAAGACAAAGATGAGTACAATCAGTCACAGATCACAGAAACTGGCTATTGGGTCCAAGCTGATAATCAGTAATTATCAAAACTAATCCCATTTTTCGACACTCAGCCCGTAACTTACTATTCCTTGTTATTTTAACTAAATTCTTCCTAAACGTTGTGAGAGTGCCTGCCTCCATTACCTCTTCGGGCAATGGCAGTAAACGGGTTTTGTTTTCAACAGGAGGGAAGTGGACAGTGCTTTTCTTCAGGTTCTTTGCTCTCGTGAGGATAAAGCAATGACTTGAATGGGGCAATTTTCAAAATTGCAGATTCACAAAAAGAAGCTTTGTGAACTCTGAGGACCAGAGTGGTGGAATTTATAGAGATATAGACAGGCTAGTGAAATGACTGGGGGCAGTGCCAGATGAAATTTAATGCAGAAAAATATGATGCATTGCATTTCCATGGGCAGAACAGGGAGAGGTAATTAACAATTCTTAAAGAAGAGAGATCTGCAGGTACATATGGATAATTGTTGAATGTGGCAGGACAACCTGAAAAAGCAACTGAAAAATCACACAGGATCCTGGACTTTATAACTTAGCGGCCCATAGGATAAGAGCAAGGAAGCCATGATGAACTTTTATAAAGCACTCATTCAGTTACAACTGCAGTAATGCCTTTGGTCCAGTCACTACACTTCAGAACAGGTGGAAAAACTTTTGAGGAGAAATTTATTAAAATAATTCCAGGAATGAGGGACTTTAGTTCTGTGATAGACTGAAGAAAGTGAGAGGCAATAGAACTATTGAGAATCATAAAGGATCGAGATAGAGTAGAAAGAGAGAAACTGTGCCCATTGATGAAGTGACAAGCACCAGAATAACAATGAATAACTGAAGGTTTATTTTTAATCACATTAAATGATCAGGTCTGGAATACACTACTGGGTAATTTTATGGATTATGTTCAGTCATGACTTTCAAAATGGAACCAGATAAATACTTGAAAGGAAAAAGTTCCCTTCAACAGAATCAGGCCATGTGACCTCCTTTTCCTCTGCAGCTTGACCATTATTCTGTAATTCCTAAGGCTTGGTTGGGCTAGCTAACAGCAATCCTGCTTCTGGTTCAGAAGGTGTACGTTCATGCTCCTGGACAGGATGCTGGCATTTCATCTGTGCTGATAACTCAATGGACAGTAGATATCCAATAAAAATGAATACCTGGGACTTTGTTGTTACCAGTCTGGCAGATTCTCCAGACTACTCTAATTATTACAAGAAAACACATTCATTCACATAATATAAATATTACACAGTGTAGAGTATTATAATTTTTCTAGTGAGGAGTGTGAGGAATGGAGTTTCAAGGAAGCAAAGCAACCAGGCTTCTGGTATGTGAGAGGAAGCAGGGGAACTGGGCCATGATGTGTTTATGTGGAAATCAGGCCCTAGCGAGCTTAAAAAGGAGTGCAAGAAACATTAATTGGTGAGCCAAATGCCAAACAATTCGGATTTCTGAAAAACTGGATAATGTATTTATGGAGTTTTACTGTAGGACTAAAGGATTGTTGCCAGCTCTCGGAAGTGATATAAAACAAAGGCTTTTAGATTAAGAAGATATCACAGCATGGCCCGAGATTATCATCATAAAGTCAAAGAGCACCACAGAAAATGTCTATGCCAAACTATTATAGTGCCTAGTCCCATCAACCCACACCTGTCCATATCACTCAGAAATGGAACTGGCATCCACCACTTCCCCGGCATCTCATTCCACACTCTCACCACCATCTGAATGAAGTAGATCCCCTTCAGGTTCCCCTTAAATGCAAGATTCTTCTTTTTTGTCCTGTATTACCTCTTCAAGAATGAGCTGTAATAGTGAGTGTCAGGATGCAGTTCCATTATGCCAGTGCAGGTAATCGAACTCTCTTTTGCAGAGACAGCTAGACCAAGCTAAGGAACAGGGTTCTGTAGACATTTTCCTCTACCTAATTCGGAACGTTGGAGATCATTGTAACAGCAGTATCACTGACCAGCTTATTAATGAAGCACAAAAGATGCCTTACATTTGGAGGGTCACTCATCTGTGTGTGGTGGGGGTGGGGTGGTGTATAGGATCTGGAGTCAAACCGCAGTTTAAATTGCTGCAACAAACAAACCGGGAGTGAAACGTGCCTGGAACCTGTTTAAATCCGTTTTAATGTTTGTATCACAGGGGAGGACAGCTAATCTGTTTGCAAGAACTAGTTTGAGATAGTACCATGAAAATGTCTGTTTCATTTTCAAGAGTAGATTTATTTTGAAAACAACTGTTGACTTGATTTTCCTGGCTAGGGGAGCTTGGCAGATGAGAGTAAATAAGTTGAAATTGAATCACCAGGCAGCCATTGTCTGGTGAGCCACTAAAGGAGGGAAACTTCTTCCAGGTCCAACAATCTTACCCTGTAAATCCCAACCTCATTCCTGTAGTCTATCCTCTCTTCCCAAACTCCAATTTGGTCCCAACTCTGGCAACTGAAAAATGCCAGAGTAACTAATTTCGTTAATCTAACCCATGATCTGGACTCCATGTTAGACCCAGACATCTGATCTCTTCTTAACCCACCACTTTTTCAAAGACACTTCAGACTTCTTGTTACTCACAGGTTTTATTTACAGCCCATAGAACAGATTTACTGCCTTCCAAGACCTCAGTACGTCCATAGTCTTCCTAAAGCTTAGAACCCAATTTTAAGGATGCCTGTAATTAGATATGCGGGAAATATGTTTCACTGAGTTACTCTGACCTTCTGCCTGCCCCCATCAAAAATATACAAACAGTTCAAGGGTTTTTCTTTCACTTTAGATAATCCATCATTCAGTTGGTTCTGTGGCATCTCTCCATTCCACTAGCTCACCAAACCGAACCCCAGACAAATTTTCTCTCTGGTCTTGCGCTGTACTCACATTTTACTCTAGTGAATTTAATCTACTAATCTCATGTCATCCATGAACTTCCACAACTTTTCTCAGTTTAAGCAGGCTAAATCCCAATAACATTCAGACTAGAGGGCCTATGATTAGCAGCACCAAGCAGATATCGGTGCTGGGTTAATTGTTGTTGTTTGTCATTTATATAAGCAATTTTGATGAGAATGTACAAGGCATGGTTAATAAGTTTGTAGATGACACATTTTGGCAAGTCAAACCAAGGTAGGACTACTACAGTGAACAGTGGGGCCCTGGGGAGTACTGTGCAGCAGAGGGACATTGGAACAAGTACATAGTTCCCCAAAAGTGGGGTTACTGGTAGGCTGGGTAGTGAAGAAGGCATTTGGCACATTGGCTTTCATTAGTCAGGGCACTGATTTTTGGAGTTGGGATATTATGTTGCAGTTGTCCAAGATGTTAGTGAGGCTGCTCCTGCAATATTGTGTACAATTTTGGTTACCCAGTAATAAGACGGATGTCATTAAAATGGGAAGAGTGCAAGGAAGGTTTATGAAAATGTTGCCAGGACTTAAGATCCTGAATTACAGGGAAATATTGGGCAGCTAGGACTTTATTTCTGGGAGCATAGGAGGCTGAGCGGTTGTATAAAATTAGGGTGATGTGTAAATGGAGCAAACTGCCAGAGGATGTGGTTCAGGCAGCGACAACAACAACATGTAAAAGACGTTTGTACAGGTACGTAGACAGGAAGGTTTAAGTTCAAAATTATTACCATTGGTGTGCACATGCAGGTATAAATGCTGTGAAAAATTTGCTTTTTATCAGTAGCAGCAGCACAGTGCATTACAAATATGACAAACATAAAGTTAAATTAACATATATTGTACATAACATACACAACTAAATAAACATGGCACCAGTGCAAGTTGAAAAAAAGAAAAATAAATATAGTCGGACATTGTGTGAGGGTTCTTAGGTTGGTTCAAGAACCAAAATGAAGTGGGAGAGAAGCTGTTGTTGAACCTTGAAGTATGGGTCTTCATGCCCTCTCGAAGAGGACATGCTGGGATGGTTCAAATTCCTGATGATGATATGGGCTAAATACAGTCAAGAAGGACGAGCTTAGACGGCCATCTTGGTCAGCATGGATGAGTTGGGCTGACAGGCCTGTTGCCGTGCTGTATTACTCTGACTTTAAAACAAATTCCTATGATCTCTCACTGGATTTTATGCCAAAAATAATTTAAGTTGTGGCCATTACCTACAGATTACTGGGCTTGTTTACTGAAAGTAATAATTTGTCCTCTTACATACTCTGTCATAACCTCTCATCTTCTTACAAATCTCCATCAGGTCACCTTAACCTTCACTATTACAAATAACAGCGTTTCAGTCCCTTGTCATTTCAGTCACTTAGCTGGGTTACCTCCTCTATCTCCTCGATCAAGCATTTATATTTTCCCTGAACCATGATGCCTGGAAATTGTCCACAATACAGTATTGCAGTTGATCTTTAACAAATGATTTAGAAAGTTTTAACATGATCTGCTTACATCTCTATTCCATAATGAATAGTGATCAAACATCTCTATTCTATGTTTCTATTTCTTAAATAACAAGTAATCCTTATACTTTTTAAAGTCACATCATAAAACACTTTGTCTCCATTAAGGGCCATCAAGGTCTTGTTGATCGCCTGTACTTTTCAAAATGGTACCATCGTGTACTCACTGTCTATATTACCCCTCCCAAAGAGCATCACAGCATGTCAGCTCTCTTGAAATCTCCCTGTGCCTTTCCATCCTATCTATGATCCCCTGAAGGTTATAACAGTGCTCAAAGTTGTTTATCATGTTAAGTTTCACATCCTTTGCAAACTGCAAAATGTGGTTCTCTGCACCTAATTCTATATTGTTTAGAAATCATGGATACAAATATGTAAGAAAATAAGAGTTGGAGATGGCCCTCTATCCCCTCAAACCTGCCCCACCGTTCAATGTAATCATGGCTGATCCATGCTGGCCTCAACTCCTCCTCTTCGCCAGTTCCTCATAATTTTGGGGCGGCATGGTAGCATAGTGGTTAGCACAATGCTTTACAGTACAGGCAACCCTGGTTCAATTCCCGCCACTGCCTGTAAGGAGTTTGTATGTTCTCCCTGTGATGCAAACATTTCCTGTTTCCTCCCACAGTCTGAGGATGTACCAGTTGGTAGGCTGATTGGTCATTGCGAAATTATCCAGTGATTGGGCTAGCATTGAACTGGGAGATTGCTGGGTGGTGTGGCTCAGAGGGCCTTGAACCCCAATAACCAAACAAACAATCCCTAATTTCTTATTCAAGCAAATATTTATCTATCAATATGTATATTTAATAATTTGGCATCCACCACCCTTAGGAACAGGTAATTCCAAATATTCATTATCCTCTGGGGTAAGAAATTTCTACACACCTTAGTTTTAAATTACCTGCTCCTTATTTTATGGCTCTATCCCGTTGTCTGCAACTCTCCCATTAGTGGAAACATCTCAACATCTAACCTGTCAAGCCACCTTAGAATTGTGCATGTCACCCCTCATTCTTCCAAACTCCAAGGTATACAGGCTCAAACTGTCAAGTCCCCCTCACCCCAGGGATGAGTCCTGATGTATCTTCTTTGGAGACTCTCCAATGCTACTATATACATTTTTTAGGTAAGAATACCAAAAGTGTGCAACTGTAACTTCTCAATTTTTAAACTCCAACCGTTTGCAATAAAATTCACTATTCTGTTTGGTTTTTTGTTGGACCTGTCTGACAACTTTATGTGATTCATGCATTGGAACATCTAGATCTCTTCAAACTTATCTCATTTGCAGTCTCTATACTTTCAGATAAGATTGCACCTTTTAATTCCTCCTCTCAAAAGTACATGACTTCTCACTTCCTTGATTTAAACTCCATTTGCCAGTTTTCTTTTGCCCTGTCAATCAATCTATCTCCATTCCATTGCAGAATCACATTTCAATGTGTCCTTCCACCTATTTTCATAGCATCGGCAAACTTGGAAATATTACGTTACTTTTGCCTAGTTATTAACGTAAATAGCAAATAATTGGAGCGGTTGGAAAGTACTTTCAATGAGGTCTCAAGGATAGCGTTTGAAGGGGACACATTAGCCACGTATAAAAGCCGTGGATGGGAGAGATTTCAAGAACGATGGGACTAACACAGGCAGCTGGGACAAGCTCACTGAGCAACACGTTCAGCTTTGAGTTGGGCTAAAGACCCAGTCTCCATGCTCTATGACTCTGTGACTCTGGGGGTGTGAATTCATAGGATCCAGGTTAACAATTTGGTAAAAATTCCAGCAGAATGAAAGGTAGCAACTTTGACATTATCGTTCAAGAAAGTGGGACAGTGAAAAGGAGCAAAAGACAGCACTTCATCTTAGCATTTGAAACCTGTTTAAAGTGACGAATTAAATTAAATAAAACCTTTTATTGTTGTTAAGATTCATTAAGTAAATGTTCATTAACTTGAATTGGATTAAAGATAGGCTTTGCAGAAGAAGCCAGAGACTAGTTGTAGATGGTTGCCTCTCCGACTGGAGGCCTGTGACTAGTTGTGTGCCACAGAAATTGGTGCTAAATCTCTTTCTGTTTGTTGTCTAAATCAACAATCTGGATAATAATGTAGTAAGCCAAATTTTTGGATGACAGTAAGATTGGGGATGTCATCAAGACTATCAAAGCTTGCAGGAAGATCTGGACCAGCTAGAAAAAGGGCAGATGGAATTTAATGCAGACAAGTGTGAGTTATTGCACTTTGGAAGGACCAACCAGGGTAGTTCATATAGGGCACTGAGGAATAAGGCCATAAGACATAGGAGCAGAACTAGGTCATTCAGCCCATTGAGTCTGCTCCACCATTCCATCATGGCTGATCCTGGATCCCACTCAACCCCCATACACTTGCCTTCTCACTATATCCTTTGATACTCTGACCGATCAGGAAATGGTCAACTTCCGCCTTAGATATACCCACGGAATTGGCCTCTTCCACAGTCTGTGCAGAGCATTCCACAGATTCACCACACTCTGGCAAAAAAAAAGTCCTCCTTTCCTCCATTCTAAAAGCTTGCCCCTCAGTTTTGAGGCTGAGCCCTCTAGTTCTGGATAACCCCACCATAGGAAACACCCTCTCCACATCCACACTATCTAGTCCTTTCAACATTTGGTAGGTTTCAGTGAGATTCCCCCGCAGTCTTCTAAATTACAGTGAGTACAGGTCCAAAGATGCCAAATGCTGTTCATATGTTAACACCTTCATTCCCAGAATCATCCTTGTGTACCTCCTCTAGAGTCTTTCCAATGACAACACATCCTTTCTGAGATATGGGACCCAAAACTGAAACAAATGCCTATATTGCATTTGCCTTCTTTACCACAGACTCAACCTGCGAATTAACCTTCTGGGAGTCTTGCACGAGGATCCCTAAGTCCCTCTGCACCTCTGATGTTTGAACCTTCTCTCCATTTAGGTAATAGTCTGCACTATTGTTCCTTTTACCAAAATGCATTATCATACATTGCCCAACACTGTATTCCATCTGCCAATTTTTGCCCATATTTCCAATTTGTCTAAGTCCTGCTGCAATCGCATTGCTTCCTTAGCACTATCTACCCCTCCACCTATCTTCGTATCATCAGCAAATTTTTACCATTAATTCCATTATCCAGATCATTGGCAAACAAAGTGAAAAATAGCTGCCCCAATACTGAATCCTGAGGAACACCACTAGTCACTAGCAGTCAACTAGAAAAGGCCCCTTTTATTCCCACTCATTGCCTCCTGCCTGTCACCCATTCCTTTATTCATACCAGTATCTTTCTTGTAATGCCATAGGATTTTATCTTGTTAAGCAGCCTCATGTGTGGCACTTTATCAAATGCCCTCTGACAATCCAAGTAAATGACATCCACTACCTCTTCTTTGTCTACCCTGCTTGTTACTTCCTTGAAGAACTCTAACAGATCTGTCAGGTAAGATTTCCCTTTACAGAAACCATGCTGACTTTGACTTATTTTATCATTAATCTTCCTTTCTTTTTCCTTACTCCATTCTTAAGGAGTGGAGTGACATGTGCAATTTTCCAGTCCTCTGGGACCATGCCAGAATCAAGTGATTCTTGAAAGATCATAACCAATGCATCTGTTATCTCTTCAGCAACCTCCCTCAGAACTCCGGGACGTAGTACATCTGGTCCAGGTAACTTAGCCACCTTAACATCTTTCAGTTTGTGCCTAGCACGCTTTCACACTATCCTTTGTTATAGCAATGGCACTTACTCCTGATCTCTGACACTCACAGACCTCTGGCACAATGAAGACTGATGCAAAGTACCAATTTAGTTCATCTGTCATTTATTTGGCCCCCATTACTACCTCACCAGCATCATTTTCCAGAGGTCCAATATCAACTCTCACCTCCCTTTTACTCGCTGTATAACTGAAAAACTTTTAAAATCCTGCTTTATATTCATTGGCTAGTTTGCTCTCATATTTAATCTTTTCCCTTCTTATAGCTTTTAAAATTGCATTTTGTTAGAGTTTAAAGGCTTCCCAATCATTCAACTTCCCACTCACTTTTGCCACCTTATATGCCCTTTCCTTGGCTTTTACGCTCAGAAGTCAGTCATGGTTGCCTACTCCTGCCATTTCAGAACAACTTCTGTGGGACATATCTATTCTTCACCTTGTGAACTATTCCCAGAAACTTCAGCTACCTCTGCTCTGCCATCATCCCCGCCAGTATCCTCCTCCAATCCACCTGGGCAAGCTCTTCTCTCATGCCTCTGTAATTCCTTTTATTCCTTTGCGACATAACAGAGATATCTGGGAATACTGATCCATAATTCCTTGAAAGTGGAGTCACAGGCGGATAGAGTTGTAAAAAAAAGTTTTAGGCACATTGGTCTTCATAAATCAATGTATTAAATAGAGGAATTGGGATGTCATGTTGAAATTGTATCATATGCTGGTGAGGCATAATTTGGAATATTATGACCAATTTTGTTCACCTTCCTACAGGAAAGATGTAAATAATATTAAAAGGGTGCAGAGAACATTTACAAGGATGTTGCCAGAACTTGAGGATATGAGTTGTAGGGAAAGGTTGAACAGGTTAGGACTTTATTCCCTAGAACCTAGAAGACTGAGAGGAATTCTATAGATGTATACAAAATTATGAGGGGGTGTAGATGGGGCAAATGCAAGCAGGCTTTTTCCTCTGAGATTGGGTGAGACTAGAACTAGAGGGCATGGATTAAGGGTGAAAGGTGAAAAGTTTAAGGGGAACATGAGGGGGAACTTTTTCACTCAAGAAGGCATGGAACTGCCAATGCAAGTGGTGGATGAGGGGTCGATTACAACATATATGAAAAATTTGGATAGGTACATGGATGGGAGGGGTATGGAGGGCTACAGTCTGGGTGCAGGTCAATGGAACTAGGCAGATTAATAGTTTGCCACAGACTAGATGGGCCAAAGGGCCTGTTTCTGTGCGTTAGTATTCTATGACTC
The DNA here is from genome assembly GCF_030144855.1 of Hypanus sabinus. NCBI lineage: Eukaryota > Metazoa > Chordata > Chondrichthyes > Myliobatiformes > Dasyatidae > Hypanus > Hypanus sabinus. The sequence continues at coordinate 62,820,837 of NC_082717.1, read as the reverse complement.
TATGACTTTAACTCTGGGAGAACTCTACATAAGTAAATAGAGACAGTTCTGCAATATGAAAGAAAAGTTGACTTGACAAATTAAATAAGAGTTTTTGAGTATAGAATAAACAGAGCAAGAGTACATGTGATTTATCTGGATGAGAAAGACCATGTGAATGTAAGACACAGGAGTAAAAGTTAGGCCATTTTTCCATCAAGCCACTAATTTATTGTTATCATCTTCATTTTCCCACCATCTCCCCATAACCTTTAACTCATACTGTATTACCAAGAAATAGCCAAGAAATAACTTACATTTTCATAGAGTCATTCACCATCTCAGGGAGTTCAAAACACCTTCTTAAATTCTTCTGGTAAAGGTGGCACCTGTGTAAAATGTTCCTTTGGTTGACATCTCCTGGATAGATTATGAAACCATATATTTCACTTCTTTTTGTCTTTTACTTTGTTTTTCATCTTGAATGTAATTCTGGAACTGTTGGAAACCTGTGATTTGCAGTTTGGAGATCGTTTGGGTGTTTCAGCACTCTGCAGTCTCTGAGGGGATTCCAGGAGGCAGAGGCAGTGTGCAGGAACCTCATGGCAAGAAGGCTGCAAGCTGATGTTTGACTCCATTTTCCTGTTTAAAGTGATGAGTGAGATTGAAGTGCTGGCTGCCTACCGTTTTTTATCGCTGGGAGAATCACTCTGCTGCCAGAGAGGGGAGACTGCTTTTTTATCACTGGCGAGATCACTCTGCAACACATATTGCTCTGCTATGGAGAGGGAGAATATTGCCCAGGTTTTCTGTGTTTTGGATGTGGACTTGGACTGTGGACTTATTTTCTGTCTTATGGTTTTTTTTTGTATTCTTTATTTTTTGCCAATCTTTCTCTTCCTTTTGTGTGCAGGGGAGAGAATTTGGGGGTCGATGTGCCTGTTCTGTTTTTGTTCATTTATTTTTGCAGGGAGGAGGGATTTGGCGGTTGATAATCATGCTGCCTTTCTTTTTTTTCTTGGCTATCCGGAGAAGAAGAATTTCAGAGTTGTGTACTTCGATAATAAATGAACCTTTGAACCTATCTCCTTTTATTTATTCTGCAACACGCAAGGAAGAAACTATGATTTTCCTTGGAAGTGATTGCCATTATAGTATCATTATATTCACCTTTCTGGAAAACTGTCTCTCTGAAGTTACTTCCATTTATTAAGATCTGTCTGAAGGTGAGATACACTATATTGCCCTCTCACATACTGTTTCAACCAACATGTAGACGCTAAGGCCTGACAAGCCCTGAACATTGGAGATCTCACGTCACTATGATAAGGAAAGCACCGTGGGAGGAGGCAATCTGTGGTCATCTTCTTCAGGTTGACAATTTGATTGGTCAAAAGCACCTGGAAGTACAAAGCTGGATGTAGCAGCTATCAATGGATATTCTGTAGGTTGTTCTGGGTACCCTGCTAGCTTTCATCAACTTCTATTAGATCACTATTGATCTATATTTTAATTGAACATGTGCCTGCCTCGATCCTTTGCCCGTCAAGCCTCTTAAAAGAAAATCTGACCTGTATTTCTTCACTAGTTGGTGACCATATATGGATTGACAATTAGTTTTGTCTGGTAAGTGATTTGAAAATGGATAGCTAAATTGCTTAAACTGTATCAAACTTTAAAACTTCTCAGGAATACAAGTAATTTGTTTGGACATCTTTAAACGGCGATAAGTGTAAATAGGAAGCTGGGAAAGGAGTCCCATGGACACTTTAATGCAGGGGTTCCCAAACTTTTTTAATGTCATAGACCCCTACCAATAACCAAGGGGTCTATGGACTTTAATGCTATACATGTTGTTTTTGAGTTTTGAATGCCTGAATTATGGACACTGCTCCATATGATTGAGCTCCATATCATTATTAAATTTGGAAGTCCAACATGTGTATATATTTTTGTTCATAAGAATGGCAGAAATAGCTTTCTCTCTGTTACCACATTAAATAATTATTCTTTCTTATTAGTCTTAGTTGTTTTGATGTAATTTATTATGAAACTGTTGGGGTATGGTTACCACAAAGTGATCTTTGTATATTTTCTGACTTAGGCACAAAATCAACTGTATAAAGTAAACCTTTTCATTGCTCAGTCTTGGCTACAGCTTCATTAATGGGAAAACAAGCAGCCCAAATATGATAATCCTCATTTTATATTAGTCAAACAGCCTTTTGAAACCCAAAATAAATGATAAATGTTTCATCCCTCCCAGCTGTTGTTTCACAAAACTTTGCAGAAATGTCACAGTCAAAACCAAAAGTAATGCTTATGTGACCATATCATAAGTGCTCATGTGGACTGAGTCACATTGAAAGAGTAGCACATTTTCACTCTGGAAGCCAGATCACAAGAACACTCTGGAGACAAATTTTTGGCAGTGTATCACAGAGCATGTGAACTTGTTCTCGAGACTGTAGGAGTTGGAAAGAAATTCACGGTTGAACAGTGTGCCAAAAATTTGGCAGAAATATTACTGTAAAGTAAGAGTAAAATGTGTATGTGCAGTGGTATTTTTATAAAGATTTAAACAGAGATGCCACTTTCACATTAGACAAATTTAAAAAGGGTAAATTACGCATTAATATGGACTTAAAAGGAAATAAACAAAATTGATTAAATAAAAGCTGTTTTAAAATATTGAAACAATAAATAATAATTTTAATACCTCTAATTCTGCTTTAATACAAAACGTAGGATCAGAAAGTAATTGGCTGGAACAATGGTGGACTCCTCAGACTGAGAGAAATGCAATTCTCATTGAAAAAAATGTACTGATTGTTCACAAGGAACGTCTTAAAGGTGGTCAGCCCAAAGAAAGAGAATTCATCGAAAGCTGTATCATATTCTATCATCATTTCTTGCACAGTTTGCTCCAATGTGCTCTCTTTTCAAAGCAAGGAAGCAATCATTTATTGTAATGTTAAGTTGGGGCACAACAGTTACAACTGCACAAGCCATCACCATACAAAACCAAAGTAAACTCAAGTAAAAATTCAGATAGCTTGAGTGAAAATTCAGTTGCACAATGCAGTTTTCAGTGCCATGAGTCTACATTCTGGCACAAACTTGACTGTGAGCCACAGTGGTAGGTTATACTATGTCTGCATATTTGATCATACTTTTTGAACATGCCTCATCAAGATAATGCAACAGTTTGGGACAGCTTTCCTGAAGTGAAAACTTTTGCTTATTAACAAAAGTTGTTATTGCACTGGGTCTTTGGTCATCAAAGACAGTTGTAATGCACTCAACCATCCACCATCACCTCTTGGGTGCTCGAAGCCTGCATCTTTCTCCCACTCCACAACACCTCAACACTCCCTCTCCTCTGGTGCCATCAACTCTCTTCTCCCTTCTGATCCCAGCTCTAATCTATGCTGTCTTTGCTATTCCCTCTGACCTTCCCCAGTCTGAGGCAGAACGTTCTGTCCTTAGCAAAGGCCTTACTTTTGTCGGCCTTTGCCTGTGCCTCAGCAAGTTCCGTGCCTGCAGTGACACCGAGCTCTTCTTCCATTGCCTCTGTCTCTGAGCCCATTTCTTTGGCAGGAATTCCACAACCTGCACTGATGACCCCATCCTCTCATCTCCAACCCTTCTCTTCTTCTTGGACACCCCGCTCTGGCTCTCTGCCTGTTCTGGATCTTTTCATCTTAAATTGCCAACAAGACATCAACTGTCTCAACTTCAGCACTCCTCTCTCCTCCTTGAAGCTTGCCTCCTCTGAACACACTGCCCTTCACTATCTCCACACCAGTCCCAACCCAAAGACAAAGAGCTGTTATAGTGTGGTGGACTGACCTCTACCTTGCAGAGGACAGACAGCAACTCTCAGACGCCTCCCCATACCTCCCCCTTGAAGAGGACACCACTCCAGACCATCGGAAAACTGTCCCCAACTCCATCACTGACCTCATCCGCTCTGGAGAACTCCCCACCACTGCCTCTAAGCTCACAGTTCTTTTACCTTCCACTACAAACTTCTTATTCCTACCCAAGATCTACAAACTGGACTGTCCAGGGAGACCCACTGTCTGTGCCTGCTCCTGCTCCACTGAACTCATGTCCTCATACCTTGACTTGCTTCTGTCCCGTTTGATTCAGTCCCTTCCCACCTACATCCTCGACACTTCTCATGCTCAGGATCTTCTCAGTAACTTTCAGTTCCCTGGCCCTGACTGCCTCATTTTCACCACGGTAGTCCAGTCCTTATACACTTCTAACCCCCCATCAAGAAGGCCTTATAGTTCTCCATTTCTTTCTCAAAAAACGAACCAACCAGTTCCCCTCCTCCATCTGGCCGAACTGGTCCTCACCCTCAACAATTTTTTTTTGCTCCTCCTACTTTCTCCAGACTTTAGGCATAGCCATGGGCACCCACAGGGGCTCCAGCTATGCCTGCCTTTTCGCTGGCTACGTAGAACAGTCCATGCTCCAAGCCTTCCCTGGTAATGCTCCCCAACTCTTTTTCCACTACTTTGACGACTGCATTGGTGCTACTTCATACATCCATGCTGAGCTCACCAAACACATCAACTTTGCCACTAACTTTGACCCTGAATTTAAATTCACTTGCTCCATTTCTGACACTTCCCTCTCCTTTCTCAATCTCTCTGCCTCCATCTCTGGAGATAAACTGGCGATTGACATCTTTTATAAACCTACCAATTCCCATGTCCTACTTGATGATCTCTCTTCCCACCCTATCTCCTGTAAATTTGCCTTTTCTCAGTCCCTTCATCTCTGCTGCCTTCCTTTCTAGGACATCAGAGATTTTCTTCAAAGTACAGGGTTTTCCTTCCTCCACCATTGATGCTGCTCTCTCCTCCATTTCTTGAACATCCACACTCATCCTATCTTCCCACTGCCTTAACAGTGATAGAGTTCCTCATTCATTCCTACCAGCCCATGAGCGTCCTCATCCAAAGCATCATTCTTCACAACTTCTGGCATTTCCAAAAGGATCCTACCACCAATATATCTTTACCAACCCCCCCACTCTCTGTTTTTTGTAGAGATTGCTCCCTCTGTGATTCCCATCCATTTGTCCCTCTCCATTAACCTCCCTCCCAGCCCTTATCCCTGTAAGCAGTTGAGGTGCTACACCTGCCCATTCACCTCCTCCATCACTTCCTCTCAGGGTTTCAAACAGTCTTTCTAGATGATGCCATGCTTCACCTTTGAACCTGCTGGGGTCGCCTATTGTGTCCACTGCTCCCAATGTGGCCTCTGCATTGGTGAGACCCATTGTAAATTGAGGGACTGCTTCATCAAGCACCTCTGTTCCATCCACCAAAAGTAGAACTTCCCAGTGGCCAAGCATTTTAATTCTGATTCCCATTCCCATCCCAATATGTTGGTTCATGGTCTCTTCTTGTTCTATGATGAGGCCACTCTCAGGGCGGAGGAGCAACACCTTATATTACATCTGGCTATCCTCCAAACTGATGGCATGAATATCAATTTCTCCATCTAGTAAAAAAATAACTCCCTCCCCCCCCTCTCTTATTCTATTCCCCACTTTGGCCTCTTACTTCTTCTCACTTGCCTATCACCTCCCTCTGGGTCCCCACCTCCTTCCCTTCTTCCTTTACTATTAAGGTACCTTCCTCTCCAGTCCTTTACCTTTCCTACCCACCTGGCTTCACCTATCACCTTCTAGCTATCCTCTTACTCTTCCACCCACCTTTTTATTCTGGAGTCTTCCCCCTTTCTTTCCAGTCCTGAAGGAGGGTCTTGGCCTGAAACATCGACTGTTTATTCATTTCCACAGAATCTGCTTGACCTGCTGAGTTTCATCAGGACTTTGTGTGTGTTGCTTTGTAATTGCACTTGGTCTTGGGTGTAGGTGAGGGCAAGGGTTCTTCATCAAAGAAGGGAGAAGGGGAGAATGGTTCTTATGAAGACAGTCCATTCCCAGGAGGCTTTGGGAGCAGAACACCTGGTAGGGGCCGTCTGCAGAGAGTTACATTTGGGGCTGTGATTTTTCAAAGGCTTGGAAAAAGATCTGTAGCAATGGGAGGTCCAACTATACACTGAGTTCTGGACTACTTTGTCAGTGTTGGTGAAGATTGCTGGTAGACAAGTAAAGTAATGTGCCTTAATGGCAACTGCCCAGTGGCTCAGACATTCATCATGATGATGTGTTTTGAGAAGCAGGTCAAGTCACATATTAACTTCAGCCTTCCAGACAACCTCAACCTATTGCAATTCACCTACTGCTGAAACAAGTCTACAGCGGATGCCATCTCCCTGGCCATACACTCATCTCTGGAGCATCTGGACAGTAAAGACACTTACATTAGACAATTGTTTATTGACTACAACTTTGCCTTCAGTGCTGTAATTCCAAGCAAACTCATCACCAAATGCTGAAACCTGGCAGTCAACACCTCCCTCTGCAACTAGACCCTCAAGTTCCTGACCAACAGTCCATAAGCAGTAAGGACAGGCAGCAACATATTCACTATGATTATTCTCAACGCTGGTGTTCCACATCTCCCTGCTCTACTCCCCATATACTCATGACAGATTCCACTCTAACTCCATATATAAATTTGCAGATGATACCACTGGAGTGAGCATTACCTCAAATAACAATGAACCAGAGTACATGAAGGAGATCAAGATCGTAATAACAGAGTATCGTGACAACAGCATCTTCCTTCCCTTTCTTCCATGTCCACTGTCCTCTCCTAGCAGGTTTTTTTTTCTCCAGTTCTTTATCTTTTCTACCTATCCTCTCCCAGCTTCTTTGATTATTCCCAAGACCTACCAACTTGAATTCCTTCCCCTCCCACCAACTTCTTTATTTTGGCTTCTGCCCCCTTACTTTCCAGTCTTGATGCAGGGTCTTAGTCTGAAACATCAACTATTTATTTCCTTCCACAGCTGCTGCCTGACCTATGGAGTTCCTCCAGCAGTTTGTGTGTGTTGCTTGAGATTTCCAGCATCTGCAAAATCTCGTGTTTATGATGACATTCTTTTCCCCGATGTCAGCAAAACAAAAGAGGTGCCATTGACCTCAGGATAGGGCTCAGTGCACATGCTCTTGTCTACATTAATGATATTGAGGTTGAGAAGATTAAGAGCTTCAAGTTCCTTGGAGTGAACATCATCAACAGCCTATCATGGTCCAACCACGTTGATGTCTTGTTCAAGAAAGCTCACTAATGTCTCTACTTTCTCAAAAGCAAAATAAATGTGGCATGTTCCTGTTGACCTTTAACAATTTTCATCAATGTACCATAGAAAGCATTCTAAATGGATGCACAACGGTTTGTTATTGCAACTGCTCTGCACGTGATTGCAAAGAACTGTGGCGCATCACAGAAATACCCTCCCCTCCATGGATCCTGCCTGTACTTCTCACAGCCTCAGTAAAGCAACCAGTACAATCAGACAGCCCACCTACTCCAGACTCTTCTCCCCTATCCCAGCATGTACAACCAACTCAGGGACACCTATCCTGTTATAGGACTGTTGCATGGTTCCCTAGTACAATAAGATAGACCCTTAACCATATATCTATCTTGTTCTGATCTTGCACCTTATTTTTCACCTGCACTACACTTTCTCTGTAGCTTTTAAACTTTATTGTGCATTTTGTTATTGTTTTACCTTGTAATACCTCAATGCACTGTGTAATCGATGAATTGATCTATGTGACAAATATGGAAAATAAGCTTTTCACTGTACATATAACAATGATAAACCAATTCCATTTCCAGCCTATGGAAATGGAATTTCCACTTTTCATAGTCTGCAGCTTTCCAAGTTACCTATAACATCACAAATTCTCTCCTCTCCAGAGAGAGGTCTTGATCTCCACCTCCCTCTGTTGAACAAAGCCCAGGCACATGAATTTGGGAAGCTTTCCGTAGGTGATTCCACACTGGACATGGACTTCTGAACCACATTTTTATGATCAAAGCTCTGTAGCTGGACACTCTGTGTGACTCATTCTGGGTCAGTCAGCTGTGCCAGCTGAAGCTCAGTCACCATACCAGTCAGAGTGACATTCCACCCATCACTACCAACGACAGTCCATATGTCCCCAGCTACCCTCATCAGCCTACTACACATTTTGCCCAATATATCCACATCATCCCCGGAAAATGGATTACATCTACAGCCACAAAATTATTTATGGAAATTGCCACGAGGCCCTTAATTTTCATTTGTTTGCCTGAACCCACGAGGAGGTACCCTGCAGTATTCTCTGCATAATGACAGCACAATCTTTATCCACTGTGCAGCAGCAGGAAGAAGGAAGATTTTCATGCGGGGATACCATTGTCGTCGCTCACAGATTCAGGCATACAGCTTTAGGTCAGAGTGTTGATTATTCACAACTGTTGTTACTGGTGTACATGTTCAGTAAAAAATGTAGTGGCTGTGGGCTTTCTTGCTATGTTCACAGGTTTTAACCACATTTTTGTGGTCATTATTTTTTTTTCACTGGCACTGGAATGCACAGAAAATATAAGCAGGCTCCTCAAGCTTGCCCTGCGATTCAATATGATCATGATCAATTTGCTTCAGGCCTCAATCGCTTTTAGTCCTTGGCACATTACTCCTGTCACTGACCTCTCTGATTCTCTCCTGCTGGCTCCGCCCTTCTGGGACCACAAGAAATGCAGAATCTTACTCCTTTTGCTCAGCTCTTCAGCTATGTTGTTGAAGTCAGTGTCTGTAAAATGGAATGTGTGCTTCCAGGTCTGTTTTAGCATCTCTGAGTACAAAATGCTCCCCCTCATGCTGTTACTTCCAATCACGGCTGGACTTAATGATTACTGATCATTTAAGAGGTACAGGCATGATGTCGATCAGCACTGGTTAATTCTACTTGTTACATGAGATTTATAAAATTATTCTTGAAACTATGCATTATGACTTTGGAACAAAGCAGCTTTGTGCCCCAAGCAGTGCTATCTTAGTGCATGCTTTTGTGTTATTGAATTTCGACACCTTCTGGTCAAATAAGAATTAAGGTACACAAGGGAATGTACAGGTACCGGTGATGATGTAGAACAAGCAGTGTAGAGACTGATAATGTTCAAGTGCAGAAGTCAGTTCTGTCCTGCTCTCATGAGAAAGATTGACTCAATGTGCTTCCTATTGGACAATGTCAGAACACAGAGCCTTTGTTAAATGACTCCGTGTTTCCTTACTTTCTGTACATGCAGAATGGAAGCGGATATATATAATTTGGTAAGCTGTACTTGACCTTGCCTCAATTGCAGAATGCTGGAGATAATCATAAAGGAAGGATTCAGAGAACTCAAACCTGCTTTACATTTACAGAGATCAGCTGAGATCACTTCCAGTTGTTTCATGTGTACAGTAGTCACCTGACATTTGTACTTTAAAGGATGAAATATCCAAGAACAGCAAGCCTGAATCAAGGACTTGCTGTCCCATGTAGTGGTTGAAACGCATATTATTGATCGGTTTAGGGAGACTCGATGCAGGCGGGACTGTAAAAGAATAAAAGAATGCAGGATCAAATTGGAAAAAAAGGTTATTTATAAAAAGATCATTCTCTAGCAATGGACATCACTGGTAAAGCTGGCAACTGTGGAGCATTTATAATGAAGCAACTGAATGTCTTGCCAGGCCACGTCAGTCATCAGTTAATAATCAGCCGTGCTGCTGCATGTCTTCATTCACCTATAGGCCAGAATGAGTAAACACTACAGGGTTTCTTCCTTGAAAGATCTGGACCACTGTGCAAACTCACTGTTTACGCTGACTGCATGCTGCCTCTCTCCTCTTTTCGATATGGAGGGTTGGTCAAACTGCCCCTTGTACCGCAGAGGTGTCCTATAAAGTGGAACTGGCTCTGTGCTCCCTCCCATTGTCAAAAGCTTTTGGAATATGCATTTGTAGATAGACAGATATGCATTAACAGTCAGAAACAGTTTAAAACTGTGTAAAGCGATTGATATAATTTACAAAAAGGTTTCAAACATTAAAAAATTACAACTTCTTAAATATTAAGAAATATTTAAAGATATTAAAATAATGTGAAAGCAGAAACCCCCTAAGCAATGGCACAAGAACACAAGAAAATTCATGCAGGAATAGGCCCCAGGCTATCTCACCATTCAATATGATCATGGGTGTTTTATGCTGTCCTCAAGTTCTCTTCTGTGTCTGTACCCCATAACCCTCAATTCTTCAATTTTCAATTATTTATTTATCTCCACTTAAATATATATTTGAGTACTTGGCCTCCACCATCCTCAAGGGCAGTGAATTCCAGAAAGTCAATTCCCTCTGACAGAAGAAATCTCTACACACCTCAGTTTTAAATGACTGGCTTTTTCATTTATACCTACAATTCCTTCTTGTGGCTCTCCCACTAGTGGTGACATCTGTGCATCTACCCTGTCAAGTCCCCTCAGGATATCATGTGTTTTAATACGTCACCCTCATTCTTCTCAACTTCAAGGAATACAGACTGTCAGCAACCTCATTAAAAGTGAATGGGACTTGATGTGATGCACCTTCTTCTCAGCATCCCAGTCCTTTGGGGCTGGACTCAGTGTTGAGCCTGGTATGGGATGAAAGGTCACTTAAGCCTGCATCTGACTTTCTTGTTTGACCATTCATGCTTAAAACTCTGAGACATATTGAGCTGTGGACTGCACATATAGCTGCTGGAAAAGGTGGACTAGAACCAGTCCAGAGCAATAAAGGTTTTCACAACAATCCAACAGCTCTTTATTTGCCTTTACAGATATAATTCATTATTTCACATTTTTAGAGTTTCTTGAAAAGTAAATTCAGATTCTCAAATCACCATCCAGGATTTTGAATTAATTTTTTTTGGATTATTACCTGAACTTTTGGATTAGCAACATACAAATGAAGCTTGTGTAGAGTATTAACCCAGTTTACAGATCAGTTGAACTCAAAGACCTGAGCTTTAAATATTTTGTATTGTCAGTGATAGTTCCTAGTTATATTTCATGTTTTTAATGACATAGGTTTCCATCTGGCCCATCCAAGTCCATACTAGCACTCAAAGCAATCCCATTAATCACATTCTGCCATTTATTTCTCTGTAATCTATACTCTCACACATGGCTATCAGTTCCACTCTGATTCCCATGCCACTCTCTGAGGCTGGGAGCAATTTGAGATGTTTGAGGAATGAGGACCTCCCAGGGAAAACCACATATTCTCAGGGAGAATATGCAAATTCCACATAGACTCTGAAGAGCCCAATATGGAGTGATGAGACAGTGGCACTACCTATGTTGCCCATAGTCTATTGGAATCGGTTTTCCATTTTTCTTAAATTTTATAATGACCATTCTTTGTACTCCTCTTCTGTTTGAAATATTGCTTTTGAATACATTCATTCTGTGAAATTGAAACTTTCCTGTGCTATTTAAGACTGTAAGACATAGGAGCAGAATTGGACACCTTGGCCCATCGAGTCCATTGCTTCACAACCTTAATTCAACAAGGCTAGATCACCCTTATCTTGTCCTTCACGTGACTGGCCTGCTACGAGTCTTAGCCGTTGTAACAGATAATATACCTTGTTATTTTCATTTCCCACTTTGAATTGAGAATTGGTGAATCTGTGGAATTCTCTGCCACAGGAAACAGTTGAGGCCAGTTCATTGGCTATATTTAAGAGGAAGTTAGATATGGCCCTTGTGGCTAAAGGGATCAGGGGGTATGGAGAGAAAGCAGGTACAGGGTTCTGAGTTGGATGATCAGCCATGATCATACTGAATGGTAGTGCGGGCTCGAAGGACCGAATGGCCTACTCCTGCACCTATTTTCTATGTTTCTATGAGAGACTCAGAATAATGATAAGGATATATAAAAACTTTCATTAACATTATGTTTTAATGTTGTTCCACTGTTTACGTGCCTCTTTTGTCTAATCAATTAAAACAACTCCCCAAATTCCCCCAGGCATCTCTCTGTTGCAAAATAACGCCCCTCCTGTCTTGGCAGAAAGACATCCAATGTGCCATTCTAACTGTAACTTCTGGTTACTCAGGCCCACTGTGGAAAGTGGGTCATTGGGATTGGCTCCCTGTATTTTCCTTTCTGAGTCTGGCTCCTGTTATCCAATGGCACATTCAGAGACTCACCTCTTTGAAGCTTTGCAAATCTATTGGTTCCTAATGTTTTCCCCGCTAAGAGTTTGTCTGGTCAGAGGGGAGTTGTATATCTCTAGTTGGCTGAAAATCTGTACGGTAAAAGTGCCTAAAGTAACTGATCGAGGTTGCGAATTCATATCCTGTAATGACTAGACTGAGACTGTGAAAGCTTATTTCACTTCTGACTATCTGCTATTAGAAAAGGTTACCTGACAGGGGATTGTCTTTGAACTCAAGTTTATTGAGACATGCAGAGGAAGCATTAAGAGAATATTAACAGGCTTTACTCTCCCTCTTCTCCTCCCCCCTACTTCAATTATGTAACATATGCACCTGAGGAATTCTGTAAAAATATACATAATATACAAAAAGCTAACATTTGAAACTCAGAAGGAAAATTAGGAAATTGCTTTTATTCTTTCCATCCACCCATTTCCACAGTAGCCTCCACTGTGGCTCTTCCCAGAGTAATTACTGGAAATATAGCCAGAGGCTATTGCCCTAAACCAAAATAAAGGGTGGCTGTGCGGAGAACTTCAATTTATTTCCCCAAAGGCAACAACTATTTGAGAGTCTAAAAAAAAACACAAGTGTAGCATGCAGCGTAAAGTATTAACAAATATATAATGTACATGTCACCACACCCTTTTACATACCAACTCGATCATTTGTCGCAAATAGTAATTTAATGATTTAATGGCAATTTCCTGACATCAGCCTGCTTCAGTAATGTGTGGGTGAATGAGGTCCATGATCCATTGCAAAGCAAATGGTTACCTAATTGCTCTTATCCTGGCCTTGGTTGTAGGCCTGGCTTTGGCATAGGCTCTAGTTTCACCAGTAAGTGACTGTTTTATATTAGGATGTTAGTATTTTAGGTGCTTGACATTAGCAGCTTCGTGACTCCTGAATCAGAAGGCTGTGGGTTAGATTCCGTTTTAGAGATACAGGCCAACATTCAAAGTGGATTAGTGAAGGAGAGCTGCATTTTTGAAGTTTTCTTCTTTTGGGGTCAAATGAAATGGACGTCCCACTCGTCCTTGCAGGAAGACGTGTCAAAGAAGATCAAGAAGCTCTTCTGGGACTCCATTCATGTCCCAATGAATGCACAAAGCTACCGATAGCATTACTTACATTATTGCTGTTATGGCCCTTATACATATAACCTTGTCTCTGCCTCTTAGCAAAGGCAGACAGCAATGATCAAATCTGATAAAGCAACGTCAATATACACTCAGAGGCTACTTTATTAAGTACCTACTGTACCTAATGAAGTGGCCACTAAGTGTATGTTCATGATCGTCTGGTGCTGTAGCCCATCCACTTCAAACTTTGACATGTGCATTCAGAGATGCTGCTCTGCACACCACTGCTGTAATGTGTGGTTACCTGAGTTACTGTTGTCTTCCTGTCAACTTGAACCAGTCTGACCTTTCAAGGAGTTTTCACCCCCGGAACTGCTGCTCAGTGGATGTTTTTTTTTTGCTTCTCACTGCATTCTCTATAAACTCTGGAGACTGTTGTGTGTGAAAATCCTGGGAGATCAATAGTTTCTGAGATACTCAAGCCAGCTGTTCTGGTGCCAACAATCATTCTACAGTCAAAATCACTTCAATCCTATATCTGATGTTTGGTCAGAACAACAACTGAATCCCTTGACCACGTCTGCAATGCTTTTATACGTAGAAATGCTGCAACATGATTGGCTGATTAGAATTTTCACTAATGAGCAAGTGTACAGGCGTACTTAGTAAAGTAGACGTTGAATGTATATTTCTAAATCTGTTCCAGGATGACCATCATTCTGACTTTGAAACATAGTCTGAAACAGGTGTAGATTCAGATTTCACCTATAGGGAGAAGGACTGTCGATGTTTCGGGCCGAGACTCTTCGTCAGGACTAACTGAAAGGAAAGACAGTAAGAGATTTGAAAGTAGGAGGGGGAGGTCCAAAATGATAGGAGAAGACTGAAGGGGGTGGGGTGGAGCTGAAAGCCGGAAAGGTAATTGGTAAAAGGGATACAGAGCTGGAGAAAGGAAAGGATCATGGGACGGGAGGCCTCGGGAGAAAGAAAGGGGGAGGGGAGCACCAGAGGGAGATGGAGAACAAGCAGGGTGATGGGCAGAAAGAGAGAAAAAAAAGGAGGGGGAAATAAACTAAATATATCAGGGATGGGGTAAGAAGGGGAGGAGGGGCTTTAACAGAAGTTAGAGAAGTCAATGTTCAGGCCATCAGGTTGGAGGCTACCCAGCCGGTATATAAGGTGTTGTTCCTCCAACCTGAGTGTGGCTTCATCTTGACAGTAGAGGAGTCCATGGGCCTCCCATCCCATGATCCTTTCCCTTCTCCAGCTCTGTATCCCTTTTACCAATTACCTTTCCGGCTCTCAGCTCCACCCCTCCCCCTTCGGTCTTCTCCTATCATGTTGCATTTTCCCCTCCCCCTCCTACTTTCAAATCTCTTGCTATCTTTCCTTTCAGTTAGTCCTGACGAAGAGTTAGCCCAAAACATCGACAGTGCTTCTCCCTATAGATGCTGCCTGGTCTGCTGCATTCCACCAGCATTTTTTGTGTGTTCCTTGAATTTCCAGCATCTGCAGATTCAAATTTATTGTATTTCTCACCTATACCTTGAAATATACAGTGAAAATGTTATTTGTGTTAACAACCAACACACCCGAAGGATGTGCTAGGGCAGTTCGCAAGTGGTGTAACAGGAAGTGTTTCTATCTCCCAGTTCAACAGAAAAGGTTCAGTACCAGCCCCCACTACTGTTCGTCACTTGGTAAATCACAGAATAACACAGTACAAGAGAGTGGGGGGGGGGGGTAGAAATTATTGTGGTTGGCAGACAGGAAGCAAAGAGTGGGAGTAAACGGGACCTTTTCAGAATGGCAGGCAGTGACTAGTGGGGTAACGCAAGGCTCAGTGCTGGGACCCCAGTTGTTTACTATATATATTAATGATTTAGACGAGGGAATTAAATGCAGCATCTCCAAGTTTGCGGATGACACGAAGCTGGGCGGTGGTGTTAGCTGTGAGGAGGATGCTAAGAGGATGCAGGGTGACTTGGATAGGTTAGGTGAGTGGGCAAATTCATGGCAGATGCAATTTAATGTGGATAAATGTGAGGTTACCCACTTTGGTTGCAAGAACAGGGAAACAGATTATTATCTGAACAGTGGCCGATTAGGAAAAGGGGAGGTGCAATGAGACCTGGGTGTCATTGTACACCAGTCATTGAAGGTGGGCATGCAGGTACAGCAGGCGGTGAAAAAAACAAATGGTATGTTGGCATTCATAGCTAAAGGATTTGAGTACAGGAGCAGGGAGATTCTACTGCAGTTGTACACGGCCTTGGTGAGACCGCACCTAGAGTATTGTGTGCAGTTTTGGTCCCCTAATCTGAGGAAAGACATTCTTGCCATAGGAGTACAGAGAAGGTTCACCAGATTGATTCCTGGGATGGCAGGACCTTCATTTGAAGAAAGACTGGATCGACTAGGCTTATACTCACTAGAATTTAGAAGATTGGGAGGGGGGGGGAAGCTTATTGAAACGTATAAAATTCTAAAGGGATTGGACAGGCTAGATGCAGGAAGATTGTTTCCAATGTTGGGGAAGTCCAGAACAAGGGGTCACAGTTTAAGGATAAAGGGGAAGCCTTTTAGGACAGAGATGAGGAAAAACTTCTTCACACAGAGAGTGGTGAATCTGTGGAATTCCCTGCCACAGGAAACAGTTGAGGCCAGTTCATTGGCTATATTTAAGAGGAAGTTAGATATGGCCCTTGTGGCTAAAGGGATCAGGGGGTATGGAGAGAAAGCAGGTACAGGGTTTTGAGCTGTATGATCAGCCATGATCATACTGAATGGCGGTGCAGGCTCGAAGGGCTGATTGGCCTACTCCTGCACCTATTTTCTATGTTTCTATGTTAGAGAAATCGATGTTCACGTCGCCAGGAAATGCTGCTTGTTGTGGACAGAAGGACAGATCTTTGCTTTAACAGCAGGGATTCCTGGTGGCCAACCATCTTAATTCCAATGCCATTCCAATTCTGACCTGTCCCTCCATGGCTCCCTCTGCTGCCATGATGAGGCCACTCCCAAGCTGGGGGAGATACACCTTATACTCTGTCTGGTTAGTCTCCACCCTGCCAGCATACACATTGATTTCTCTAACTTCTAGTGATTTCTTCCCCATCCGCTCCTTTTTTTCAGTCCCCATTCTGGCTCCCCCTTACCTCTTTCCTTCTCCTCACCTGCCTATCACCTCCCTCTGGTGCCGGGGTTCCTAACCTCTTTTATGCCATTAAGCAAGGAGTCCATGGACCCCAGGTTAAGAATCCCTGCTCTGATGCCCCTCCTCCTTCGCTTTCTCCCAAGGTCCACTCTCCTCTCCTATCAGATTCCTTCCTTTTCAGCCCTATAAATTACCCCCCAATCACTTTCCAGCTTTTCACTTCATTCCTGGCTTCACCTATCACCTACCAGCTTGTACATCTTCCCCTCCCCCCACCCGCATCTTCTTATTCGGGATTCTTCCCCTTCCTTTTCGGTCCTGGCGAAGGGTCTCAGCCTGAAACGTCAGCACTTTAATCATTTCTGTAGATGCTGCCTGACCTACTGAGTTCCTGTAGCATTTTGTGTGTGTCTCTGGATTTCCAGCATCTGCAGCATCTTTGTGTTTACAACGAAAACTGATTACAATACTCCAAATGCAGCCTCAGCATTTGTACAATTTTAACATAGCCTCCCAACTTCTATACTCAATGTTTGACTGGTGAAGGCTAATTTTACTTCTTCACCCTTCCTACCTGTGACTCCATGTTAATTGGTAACTGTTACTTACCTGATGTGGGTGGGTGGTGAGTAAATCAGGTTGGAGTTTACGAATACATGTGAGAGAATGGGTTGCCAAGAGATCAGTGTGGTAGTAGCCTGATGGGATTGCTCTGAGAACTAGTATAGACTCAGTGTGTAGAGTGGCCTCCTTTGGTCTCTAAAGAAAATATCAAGTTTGAGAAATATTGTCATTCCTACATCCTGGAATATCACCCCTGACAGCACCGAGGGAGTATCTTCACCTGAGGTCTGCAGTAGCTCAAGGAAGTGATTAATCACCATCTATTGAAGGCCGTTTGGGGTGGATAGTAAATGCTTACAATGGAGTGATACTCAGATCCTGGAATGAGAACATAAGAAACCTGGTGCCAGCTCTATGGGTTTTTAAATTAGGGTCTAGAACAGTGGTTCTCAACGTGGGGCATACACCCCACAGGGGGGTAATTTGATTTTTAAGGGGGGCAATTCGAGAATGAGTTATTAACAGTGAATTTTTTCTAGTAAGTCTCTGTGAGTATGAGTGTGTGTGCAAGTTAATACATATGTGTATATACAGTATGCATACATAAAAATACTTGTGTGTATGTACATGTGTAATTGCGTATGTACTGTATATATAGTATATCGCCATCATTACCACCATCAAATGGCTTTCATAATTAAATTAATGAATTGACTGATGTAGGAAGGAACGAATGAACAAGTCCAAACGAGTAAGAAACTCGTACGAGGTCACGCCAATGCTGCTTTTTGCAGTAGCTTTCGGTTCTTGGTGGTGTGAAGGTGTGTACATTGCATCATCTCTTTTAAACGGTGTATCTGTCTTTGTATGCTGTAGAAACGAATCGGCATCGCTTTATCTATCTATTTATTTATTTATTTATTATTTTAATATCACTTAATGTTCTTTTTTTTACTATTTCTTAGTAATTTCTTCCTCAGAACTTTAACAGTCCTTTGGTTCTTTTATTTTTCTCTTTCATTAATGCCATGTTCTTTGGAAGCTTGTTTAAACCAAGTTAATGGTCTTTTAGGCTTCCTCCAGGTGAATAAGAGTTCACTTTTTGAATAATAAGGATTATATATCACCACAGGGGGCATCAGGATTTTAGAGGTGATTAGGTGGGGCATGGGCAAAAAAAGGTTGGGAACCACTGGTCTAGAAGAAACTGTAGAATAGTATTCTACAGTAGTTTCAGAGGAAAATTATTTTATGTTAGTTGCGTTATGTAGTCATACAATTTATTGTTGTGGTTCAGTCGATAGGGTTTTCATGTCAAGATGCGGAAGTGGATTCTGTGCAGTGCAGATACTGCTGCTGCCCAGATTGGGACCCAGCTGGGTTTGAACTCAGGACCTCCTGCCTTGAAGTCCAGTTCTGATGCCACTACACCACCAGCCGCCACATAAGATACAGTACAGTTAGTAAAATTAGCTGCACCTATATTCAGATTTTTAGGAAGGGAATTACACAGCCAAAAAAGACAGACAGACAAATCTAAGTCAAAGTAAAGAAAATTTACACCAGCCCTGACGTTTCACGAGGCAAACATGTTGCTAATGTGCTGTGTTGTTATGTTTAAAGCACCCAACAGAGGGAGCATAATGGAACAGGTGTTAGGCTACATCAGAAGAAAGTAACGTGATCTATAAGTTATGGAATTACTTGGTAGCAGGAGAGGGAAACCTCAAAGGAATTGAGCATGAGCAGGCTGGAGAGTAGTGCAGACCAACTGATATGTATCATATTAATCACACGTTCCATCATTCAGACTGTATGTTATTTCAATATATCCATATCATTGATTGATTATAAGTGCTTAATAGTTCATGTAATGACAATACAGTGACTAAGTGTGCTACATGCTTAAAGTGCCCTATCATTCATAGAATTAAGAACCAGGTTTAGCATTCACAGTAATCAAACAGCAGTATTCCCAAAGCACCTACCATCATGTCACTCTCTGACATTATAAAGCAGAGAAGATACTGTAACCTTCCAACAATTAATTATTCGTGCAATGAGAAAACATGGCATTCTGGTGATAAAAAAAATAACAGCATTAGGATTGATGAGGAGCCAAAAGGAAGAGCTCCTGAATGTAATTACAGTGCTGTATACAAATACAAATTATTCTGTAACACTGTAATAGAATGGTATTGAAACATGAAACCTGATTGATCCAACTGGTATATATTGATTCTTTAATTTCAATTGATTCAAATCCTATTGATAATTCTTAATTGTAACACGATCCTCGCTTTGATCGTAAATTTAGGGATATTGCACAACTGCACAGCTCTCTCTGTGGGATGGCTTTTTCATCTTTGTGCTCGACCTCTTGCAGTCAGTAGTATATATAAACAATATTTCTATTCTGCTCTATGCCTGTCTTTTTAATCATATCATCTCAATCTTCACTATAATAACTTTCAAAACATTCATGTGCTTTTCACAACAGGTGTAACCCAGTAAATCTCTATCGCATCAATATCCTTCCTGGAGCTCAGTGTCTAAAAAAAATGCCATACTTTAATTCTTCCTCAGGTTTTATATTACACAACATTTTATATCTCTTGCCATAAAACTTACTTTTCTAAGTCTTTAAAAATCACCTTTTCTACTTAGTGGGTATCTTTATAGCAGCTCCAAACCCAAAATCCCTTTCCTTTTACTCAACTGCCAACTTTTCTGCGTTTTAGAACTCACTTGCCTTCATAATCAGAACTGCTGAAAGTGGTGTCACTGACAGGGAAGCAGTAGCTATGGCATCTCTAGTTATGGTGTCACTGGGTATGATCATAATCATAATAGGAACCCTCATGTCTCCTCTCCATCTCAGGGTTCTTGCCAGGCTAAATTCCAAGTGCTGACACAATAAGCTTTAACCTGCACAGAAAGATCTATATACAAGAAGAGAACCGTTAGTGTATTCTACTTTAAGACAAATTAATAGGGACTATGAGGAAATAGCTTTCAGCAGTGATGTGCATGATAGGGCACAGGAGAGGTTGATGTGCAGACATGTTTTCAAGCAATAGTGGGTAAGGAAAGGCAAGTATTTCTATTAGAAGTAAGGCAACCACAACAAAGGACATTCCTACAACCAGTACAACAGGATAGTTTGCAGATGATGGGTCTGAGCCTCCCAAATTCTTCAGTACCTAAAAGTTGGCTGAGAAATGCCCTACCCCCACTAATTCCTCAGCTTGGGAAATTCTTGAAAATAGTAGTAGACGCTACGTGGCTTCTGCAGATATTCTAAATTTCAATGGTATCACGAGCTGTATGATTTTTGTTGAAATTAATGGAAACAAATACCAGATAGGATATAAAGTGATCTTTTTACTTATTGCCAATTCTTATCACACCCATCTATCACCAATTTTATCCCCATCATCTTAAACTCATGTTCACTAAAATTACTGGAGGGAAAGAACAGAGTTAATCCGATGGCTATAAAACTGAGGAATTTGATTACCATCAAATGTTGTTATATTTTTGGAAAAATAAACACATGCAGTTAATAGCTTTTTGGAATTCTGCAGCTACCCTGATAGCCAACAATATTCCTTTCTGAATCTGCTGTTTTCTATGTTCTTGTTTTATATTGAGACGATAACGAATCCATCTTTGTAAATAGCTTATTTTCTGGAGAAGAGCACACAATAATTGCAACAATTGTTAATCAGGAAGCTCTTTCATTAATAAATATTGTCAATGGTATTTTATTTTATTGAGGCTACAGCAGATATATAAAAATAATAGAAATAAAAGTGAGTAAAAGGTATGCAATAATTAGAGGATGATAATGTCTATAAAACACTCAAACTTCACTGAGGACTGCTAATGTCCTCTGAAACCTTCAATTAAATTAAAGCCTAATTACTTGCATTATTGTTTCCATCTCCCCAGTGATTCCCATTCTCCCCAATTAGAATGATATGGGATTGATTCCCTACAAAGAGCTTCAATGGGCTTTTAATTAATTAGGTGTTTGCCTACATAATAACAGTCACTGCAAATCACAGTAATTTATTTTGTGATTCGTTTTAATGCACATTTGAGACATGACAATACACATAAAAGCAAATCCTTTTATTGGCCAATAACCTTCAAAAATAGTTAAGATGCTCTACTTTACATAAATTTCAACTTTTCCCACTCTAATTGTCTTGATTCCTTTCCTGAAGGGGCAGTCCCATAGGTCCAAGCTTCCCTCCTTCATCTTCTACAACTGCTCTTCACGTGTATGCTTAAACAGGATCTGTGATGCTAAGGGGCATCACGAGTTCAGTACTCGCACATTTCCCACCAGCAGTCGATGAGTAGAGATCAGGAGTCTTAAATTTTCCCTCCATTCCTATGGGTCCTAACATCAATTATAACCCTTCTGTTTGCCCATGAGAAGTCAATCAACTGAGCATGGATTCTGAATTTAGGTTGGATTCCTTACAATTGTTTATGCATTTACTGAATAGGCCATGAAAGGAACACACCAATGTTCTTTGAAAAATACATGGACATATTTTCCAATCCCAAACCCTGCACTTGAAAATATTAGATGTATAGGAAGACCATATACTCATAACAACTTTAATTAATCTAGAACTATTAACATAGAAAGAAAAATGCTTTGTTAAAATATAAAAACAGGATTACGTGAAATTGCCCCTTCAAACTGATCCTCGTCTGTAACTTCCTTCCTCTGCTGGTTCCAACCATCAGCCCTTGGAACATAATTGTCACACCACAACTCCGAGAGAATAGCATGCTGATAGCCTTCCGTTCACATTTGACCTTACATCAGCCTCCAACTCTATCAACCCAGAGGAATCATGAAGAATTCTTATCATATTTGCTTTTCTTCGGATGTTAATATCCATTCTATGTCTGCTGCGTTATGGTTCTAACCAGTAAGTTCATTACAGATTCTATGTGAACTGGGATCGAAAAATAATTTGTCAACTGACCACCTTTCTTCTTCATCCTCCTTGCTATTACAGAGGACCTCACTTCTAGGAAGTTTCCAGCTGAAGTACAGAATGAGTTGAAAATAGTTGAACATTTGTTGCTTTCACTCTACATCAAGATTGTCCCAACCTCAGTTATCGTTTTAGAGTACACGCGACTTGAATATGTGTGTAATCATAGACTAAGTTCCAGACGATCATTGACTCCTTCACTGAAAGGCACAAAGGCATAGACTTTGCAGCAACAACCAAAAGCCAAAACCCTCCCCTGCCATACAATTCAGATTCATGACAAAACCCTGGAAAATGTTGATCATTTGATAGGGTAGTTAAGAAAGCCTATGGGATGCTAGGCTTCATTAACAGGGGGATTGAATTCAAGAGTAGAGAGGTCATGTTGCAACTCTACAAATCTCTGGTGAGACCGCACTTAAGAGTATTGTGTTCAATTCTGGTCACTTCATCGTAGGAAGGATGAGGAAGCTATGGAGAGGGTGCAGAGGAGATTTACCAGGATGTTGCCTGGTTTGGAGAACAAGTCATATGAAGCAAGGTTAGCAGAGCTGGAACTTTTCTCTTTGGAGCGTAGAAGAATAAGAGGGGACTTGATAGAGGTCTACAAGATTATGAGAGGCATAGATAGGGTGGATAGTCAGTACCTGTTTCCCAGGGCACCAATAGCAAACACCAGAGGGCACAAAATTAAGGGAGGGAAGTTTAGGGGCGACATCAGGGGTAAGTTTTTTACACAGAGGGTTGTGAGTGCCTGGAATGACTTGCCAGGGATGGTGGTGGAGGCTAAAACATTACGGGTATTTAAGAACCTCTTGGACAGGCACATGGATGAAAGACAAATGGAGGGTTATGGGGTAGTGTGGGTTTAGTACTTTTTTTTAAAGGATTATATGGGTCGGCACAACATGGAGGGCTGAAGGGCCTGTACTGTGCTGTAGTGTTCTATGGTTCTATTTTCCATATCTTGGGCACCACCACTCAGCAAAGGCAGATATCAATGACAAAACTTATTGAAGGAATGGCAGCATATGCCTAAGACACACCATTTGACTCGAAAATTTATTGCAGCTTGTCCATTGGTGTTGGGTCAAAATCATGGAACATCCTCCTGAACAATATTATGAGAGTACCTTCACCAGAACTGCAGTGGTTTGAGGCATTAGCTCTCCATCACCTTCTCAGAGCCAATTAAGGATGGGCAATATATTCTGGTCTTGCTGAAAAATGAATAAATAAAAGTCAGAATGGTGCTTAATTTAGACTTGGAGAGCAGATGTTAGTGCTTCTCTGTCCTTGGTCTCTGCATTCTTGTTAGTGATAGACTGGAAAATTGCAAGGTGCTGTTAGAGATGGACAAGCTTGTAACTTCATGAATTTTGTACATGATATGTGCAGTAGTCCTTTTGCTGGTAATGAAGGGACTGAATATTTGGTGGGATGGGTGGGGTACTATTCAAATGGGTTGCTTCATCCTGAATGGTCATAAGTCATCCAGTGTGAAAATTGGATTGCCATTAATAATCATTTACGCTCATCCTACATTATTTACCCTGCACTCACATTGAACTCTTGAGATTACATAGACATTGTGGACAACTTATAGAGGTCAATTAACCTACCATGCTACATGTTTTTGGGATGAGAGAGGAGACCAGAGCACCTGAGGTAAATTGTGTAAACTCTACACAGAGAGAACCAGAGATTAAGACTAAAGCTGGTCGCTGGATGTGTGGGGCAGCAGTTATATTGTCTGGAGCTTTAAAGAACAAACTGATGGAGGAATTCAGTGGCTCAGGCAGCATCTGTGCAGGAAAGTAGACAGTCAAAACTTTGTATTGAGATCCTTCATTGGGACCCTTTCAGATTCACCATCTGCAGTCTCTGCTATCTCCATCTCTACCATCTGCATCACTTTGCATTATATCAAGATTATTATGAGTTGTTGGAGTTGTACTCATACAAATAAATGGAGAGTGAGATACACCTTGTGGCTGGAAAACTTCTGGGGTATCAGAAGGTGAGCCACCTTCTCCGGAGTATCCAATCTCTGACCTGATTTCATAATGCCATGTTTATGCGTTGATCTACCCCATCAAAGATTTACAAATGATTATTTTTCCAGTGAGATCACGGTGAGCTTTTTTGAACATGAGACTATGGGCCTCACTCACTCTCCTCATTCTCCCTTCATACAGCCTCATCTCTGGAGTCAATCCAATGTCGAGAAAATAAACGACAGGAACTGGAAAGAGTATTAAAAGGAAAACAACAAGGAAGAATTAAACACCTATTTAGACAAAGGAAAATCAAAGAGTGCAAGATAGAATTACAAAACCAGTACTTATACCTGAAGCACAGTATTTATAAAATCTTGTGACAGAATTCATTCTGCAGTTTGAGAGAGAGAGAAGCTAAAATCGAATGTATTGGTATTACAGTAGCGTAAAGGCATGAGAGAGGGACTGGCCCCAATGTTGATGGGAAGGGGACACTAGCAAGGATGACAGTAGAACAGCAATGGCTAGAGTTTCTGGGAGCAATTTGGAAAACAAAGGATAGATTCATCCCAAAAAAGAAGAGGAATTTTAAAGGGAGTATGATGCAATCGTGGCTGGCAAGGAAAGTCAAAGACAGCATAAAAGAAAAAGGGAGGTTATACATTTTAGGAAAAATTAGTGGAAAGCTAGATGACTGGGAAGTTTTTAAAACCAACAAAAAGTAACTGAAAAAGCAATAGGAGAGAAAAGATAAAATATGAAGGTGAGCTAGCCAATAATATAAAATAGTACAGTATATCAGAAGTTTTTTTTAGATATATAAAGAGTAAAAGAGAGGCAAAAGAGGCACAGGCATTCAAGTCTGGTGACCAAGAAAGTTTTTCAAGGTACAGGTCCAATCTCTGGAAAGCCATCTCACAGGCAAAATGTCAAATCTGGAATAAACAAATCAATGTAGGATGCTCGACAGTTGTGGCAGAGTTTGAATGCTATCACTTCTTATAAAGTGACATAGGCGACAACAGGACTTCACTTTCAAATGAGCTCAATGCCTTCAATGCTTACTTTGACCATCAAAACATGGAGGAACCATCATAAAATCCCATAGCCACTGATGAAACTATGATTTCAATCTTCAAGGCCAATGTACCAGCAGCCTTCAGGAGGGTTAACCCATGAAAAGCATTTGGCCCAGATGGGGTAACTGACAAAGTACTAAAAACTTGTGTTGACCAGCTGGATGGAGTGTTCACTGAGATCTTTAACCTCTCTCTTCAGCAATCTGAGGTACCAAACTGCTTCAAAT
This sequence comes from Hypanus sabinus, assembly GCF_030144855.1. Taxonomy (NCBI): domain Eukaryota; kingdom Metazoa; phylum Chordata; class Chondrichthyes; order Myliobatiformes; family Dasyatidae; genus Hypanus; species Hypanus sabinus. Next base: position 62,795,540 of record NC_082717.1, on the reverse strand, counting down.
AGGCTTCAATTGTACTGGTGCCCAAGAGCATAGTGACCTGCATCAATGACTATAGAAACATAGAAAATAGGTGCAGGAGTAGGCCATTTGGCCCCTCGAGCCTGCACAGCCATTCAGTATGATCATGGCTGATCATCCAACTCAGAACCCTGTACCTGCTTTCTCTCCATACCCCCTGATCCCTTTAGCCACAAGGGCCATATCTAACTTCCTCTTAAATATAGCCAATGAACCGGCCTCAACTGTTTTCTGTGGCAGGGAATTCCACAGATTCACTACTCTCTGTGTGAAGAAGTTTTTCCTCATCTCAGTCCTAAAAGGCTTCCCCATTATCCTTAAACTGTGACCCCTCGTTCTAGACTTCCCCAACATCGGAAACAATCTTCCTGCATCTAGCCTGTCCAATCCCTTTAGAATTTTATACGTTTCAATAAGATCCCCCCTCAATCTTCTAAATTCCAGTGAGTATAAGCCTGGTTGATCCAGTCTTTATTCATATGAAAGTCCTGCCATCCCAGGAATCAATCTGGTGAACTTTCTCTGTACTCCCTCTATGGCAAGAATGTCTTTCCTCAGATTAGGGGACCAAAACTGCACACAATACTCTAGGTGCAGTCTCACCAAGGCCTTGTACAACTGCAGTAGAACCTCCCAGCTCCTGTACTCAAATCCTTTTGCTATGAATGCCAACATACCATTTGCCTTTTTCACTGCCTGCTGTACCTGCATGCCCACCTTCAATGACTGGTGTACAATGACACCCAGGTCTTGTTGCATCTCCCCTTTTCCTAATCGTCTACCGTTCAGATAATAATCTGTTTTCCTGTTCTTGCAACCAAAGTGGATAACCTGACATTTATCCACATTAAATTGCATCTGCCATGAATTTGCCCACTCACCTAACCTATCCAAGTCACCCTGCATCCTCTTAGCATCCTCCTCACAGCTAACACCACCGCCCAGCTTCGTGTCATCCGCAAACTTGGAGATGCTGCATTTAATTCCCTCGTCTAAATCATTAATATATATTGTAAACAACTGGGGTCCCAGCACTGAGCCTTGCGGTACCCCACCAGTCACTGCCTGCCATTCTGAAAAGGTTCCGTTTACTCCCACTCTTTGCTTCCTGTCTGCCAACCAATTCTCTATCCACATCAATACCATACTCCCAATACCGTGTGCTTTAAGTTTGCACACTAATCTCCTGTGTGGGACCTTGTCAAAAGCCTTTTGAAAATCTAAATATACCAAATTCACTGGCTCTCCCCTATCCACTCTACTAGTTACATCTTCAAAAAATTCTATAAGATTCGTCAGACATGATTTTCCTTTCACAAATCCATGCTGACTTTGTCCGATGATTTCACCTCTTTCCAAATGTGCTGTTATCACATCTTTGATAACCGACTCTAGCATTTTCCCCACCACCGATGTCAGACTAACCGGTCTATAATTCCCTGGTTTCTCTCTCCCTTCTTTTTTAAAAAGTGGGGTTACATTAGCCACCCTCCAATCCTCAGGAACTCATCCAGAATCTAAGGAGTTTTGAAAAATTATCACTAATGCATCCACTATTTCTTGGGCTACTTCCTTAAGCATTCTGGGATGCAGACCATCTGGCCCTGAGGATTTATCTGCCTTTAATCCCTTCAATTTACCTAACACCACTTCCCTACTAACATGTATTTCCCTCAGTTCCTCCATCTCACTAGACCCTTGGTCCCTTACTATTTCCGGAAGATTATTTATGTCCTCCTTAGTGAAGACAGAACCAAAGTAGTTATTCAATTGGTCTGCCATGTCTTTGTTCCCTATGATCAATTCATCTGTTTCTGACTGTAAAAGACCTACATTTGTCTTGACCAATCTTTTTCTTTTCATGTATCTATAAAAGCTTTTACAGTCAGTTTATATGTTCCCTGCCAGCTTTCTCTCATAATCTTTTCTCCCTTTCCTAATTAAGCCCTTTGTCTTCCTCTGCTGGTCTCTGAATTTCTCCCAGTCCTCAGGTGTGCCGCTTTTTTTTTTGCTAATTTATATGTTTCTTCTTTGGACTTGATACTATCCCTAATTTCCCTTGTCAGCCACGGGTGCACTACCTTCCCTGGTTTATTCTTTTTCCAAACTGGGATGAACAATTGTTGTAGTTCATCCATGCGATCTTTAAATGCTTGCCATTGCATATCCACCATCAACCCTTTAAGTATCATTTGCCAGTCAATCTTAGCTAATTCACGTCTCATACCTTCAAAGTTACCCTTCTTTAAGTTCAGAACCTTTGTTTCTGAATTAACTATGTCACTCTCCATCTTAATGAAGAATTCCACACTATTATGGTCACTCTTACCCAAGGGGCCTCACATGACAAGATTGCTAACTAACCCTTCCTCATTGCTCAATACCCAATCTAGAATGGCCTGCTCTCTAGTTGGTTTCTCAACAGGTTGGTTCTGAAAACCATCCCGCATACATTCCAAGAAATCCTATTCCTCAGCACCCTTACCAATTTGGTTCACCCAATCTATATGTAGATTGAAGTCACCCATTATAACTACTGTTCCTTTATTACACTCATTTCTAATTTCCTGTTTAATGCCATCCCCAACCTCACTATTACTGTTAGGTGGCCTGTACACAACTCCCACCAGCGTTTTCTGCCCCTTAGTGTTACGCAGCTCTACCCATATCGATTCCACATCCTCCAGGCTAATGTCCTTCCTTCCTATTGTGTTAATCTCCTCTCTAAACAGCAATGCTACCCCACCTCCTTTTCTTTCTTGTCTATCCTTCCTGAATATTGAATATCCCTGGATGTTGAGCTCCCATCCTTGGTCACCCTGGAGCCATGTCTCTGTGATCCCAACTATATCATATTCATTAATAACTATCTGCACATTCAATTCATCCACCTTGTTACGAATGCTCCTCGCATTGACACACAAAGCCTTCAGGCTTGTTTCTACAACACTCTTAGCCCTTATACAATTATGTTGAAAAGTGGCTCTTTTTGCTTTTTGCCCTGGATTTGCCTGCCTGCCACTTTTACTTTTCACCTTACTACTTTTTGCTTCTACCCTCATTTTACACCCCCTACTATCGCCCAGCAGTACTTACATCCACAGTGATGAAGTGTTTTGAGATGTTGGTAATGAAACTTATCAACTGCTACATGAGAAGCGACTTAGATCCACTCCAATTTGCCTACTGGAGCACCAGGCCCACTTCACTGCTATCTGATTGGCTTTTCACTCAACCTTGGAACATCTGGACCATAAAGATGCATACATCAGGATGCTCTTAATTGATTACAGCTCAGCACTCAATACCATTATCCACTCAAAATGAATCAATAAGCTTCAAGACCTTGGCCTCAATAACTCCTTCTGCAATTGGATCCTTGATTTCCTTACTTGCAGACCCCAGTCTGTTTGGATTGGCAACAACATCTCCTCCATGATCTCCATCAGCAAAAGTGCAGCACAAGCTGTGCACATAGCCCCCTGATCTGCTTGTTTTACACTTATGACTGTGTGGCTAAACACAGCTCCAATGTCATATTTAAATTTGCTGACAACACCACTGCCGTAGACAAAATCAAAGGTGGTGATGAATCAGCATATAGGAGGGAGATTGAAAATCTGGTTGAGTGGTCCCACAACAACAAACTCTTACTGAATGTGAGCAAGACCAAGGAGCTGATTACTGACTTCAGGAAGAGGCAACCAGAGGTCCATGAGGCAGTCCTCATCAGAGGATCAGAAATGGAGAGGGCACCTTCATGAAACTTCTTCACAGGAAAGCAGCATCCATCATCAGGGATCCTCACAACACAGAACATGCTCTCTTTTTGCCACTGCCATCAGGAAGAAGGTACAGGGGCCTCAGGACTCACAACTCTGGGTTCAGGAACAGTTATTACCCCTCAGCCATCAAGCTCTTGAACCAGAGGAGATAACTTCACTCAATTTCACTTGCCACATCATTGAAATGTTCCCAAACCAATGGACTCTCTTTCAAGGATTCTTCATCTCATGTTCTCAATATTTATTGCTTATTTATTTATAATTATTATTATTTCTTTTTGTATTTGCACAGTTGGTATCTTCTGTACTCTTACACTCAAGTTGGGCAGTTTTTCATTGATTATTAATATTATGGTTATTATTCTATAGATTTATTGAGTATTTCCACAAGAAAATGAATCTCAGGGTTGTCTATGGTGACATAGATGTACTTTGATAAAACATGTAATTTGAACTTTGGAAAATGGTGCTGGAGAGATAGTAATGTGGAACAAAGAACTGGCAGACGAATGAAATTTGTATTTTGTATTATTGTTTGCTGTGGAAGACACCAGCAACATGCTAGAAATTTGAGAGTGTCAGGAGGCAGAAGTGAGTGTCGTAAGGAGAAGTTGCTCGGAAAGTTGAAAAGTCACCTTGACCAAATGGACTTCTCCCCATGATTCCTTTAAGAATGTCCAGATTCTGGAATACTTCCAGAGTACTGGAAAATCACAAATGGCACTCCACATTTTATGAAGTGAGGGAGGCAAAGGACAGGAAATTATAGACCTGTGAGCCCGATTTCAGTGGCTGGCAAGAGGAAAATTGCAAATATTATTCTGTATTTACACAGTAGAGATAAACAGCCATTAATTGCTGGATTCAAGCAAACTATAGACATCCAAGTGACAAAATGACTCAGTATTTGGACAAGCACAAGCTGATCAAAGAAAGTCAGCACAAATTTGTGAAAGAATAGTAAACTAAAAACTGCTGCCTGTGCCCTAACTAATCGCACATCATCCCTCTGTTCTGGGTCCAACAGTATCTCAATTTTACATTCTGATTCTTGTATTCAGTTCCCTCCAGCATCTCATCTCTTCCGTTCTCTTATAGTAACAACCCAGATCCTCCAAGATCTCTGATTTTGATTTATTGCAAGTGCCTTATTGTATTGCTTCAATATTGACAACCATACTCTTACTTCCTTTGGTTTAAGGCCTGGAATTTTCTTCCTAAATCTGTCTCTTCATCCACTTAATTCCACTATGATATTCATTCTCTCTTTAACAAACTTTTGGTCAATTGCCTGAGTACCTCTTCATGTTTTATGCCAAATTTCATGTGATATTGATATTATAATATACTTTATGTTAAGCATATTGTAGAAATAAAGTTTAAACTTTAATTCCATCTACTCTCACATTCACAGTCCCTGTGCTTTCATCGTCACATTACCTATCCATCTCTGCACTTACTATTGATGATAAGCAACACATGAAAATGAATTGCTCATGACACATAGCATTCAGGCGCCATTTGTAACATTCTTAATTCAATGTGCTAAGTCAAACTGACCATGGCCAATCCAAACTTGAGCTGAGCCTGATGACAAAATTTGTTTGATACCTGATCCATACATGGAGTCAAGTTTCATCGGGATGCTACTGGGTAGCCAGCTTCTGATCTGTTGGTTGTCAATATTATAGCCACGGACAGAAGCTCTTCCAGTAAGAATATTGAGCGAAGGACCTAAACATATTGATTATATCACAAGTAGATATGTGAAAATCTGATATGTGATTGTGGTGGTGAAAATATTCAGGGAAGTCATAAAATACAGGGGAAATATAAATATGAATTGTAATACAAAGCAAGGGAATAATCATTATCTGCAAACATTACAGAAACTCAGAGCCATTCACATTCCTCCACATTACTTGTTTACCAATCAGTAATAAATTCCTCTCCTGCACTTTAATTTGTTCAGGTCATTTGCAATAAACCGGTTTTCATGCAAGCTCACTTCACACCTGGCTCAGGCTTGAATTGCTCCATCAGCAGTCTCATAAATCGCTAGCATGTGACTGTCTGTGGTAATATAAATAATCCTTTAGTCAGCTTTCACCTTACTGCGGAACTACTTCTAGTCTCTCCTTTCTTCTTTCAACCTGTATCTGTCTTTTGATTCACCTTCATTTCCTGTTTCTTTCACAATTAATTCTGCCATTATTTTATTACATTTCTTTCAAATAAACCGACAGAATATCCTCCTAATATCATGGAGCATTTTGATATTCAGCACAATTTAAAAATATTTTACGCACATGAACTACAGTTAAAAATTTGCGATTCACCAGAATTTGAAAGAAGGCAAGACCTTTTCACCTGGCAACCTGGCAGTTCTATTTTAGACTGCATTTAACGCTAATTAAAATGAAGAACTTGTGAAAACACATAAAAAGCAACATTGGTGTATAAGTATTAGAAAAATAAGAGTTTTAAGATATTCATAATTTAACTGATTGTGCAAGAAACGGGCACACAGACAAGAATTCTTCAAAAGACTTGGCTGAGACGGTAGACTGGCAACAAGGGACTCTGCAGGTCAGCTAATCAATCTGTCCGGAGCTGGATGATCTCATTGGTGATAGTCCTGCTTCTAATCAATGTCTAGTGACCTCTGCTGGAAAGTACATGCACACAACTGTCAAGTGGGGCAGATCCAGGCCAAGCTGAGGGATCTCATTATAGAAATTGTTAATATCTGAAGCCCAGAGTTCATTGAGTGGAAACAAAAACCTGCTTTGTGAAGGTCGCCGAAAGTGCTGGACGCAAGTTGCTGACTTCTGGAGAAAATAGGGGGATAAAAATAACAACCAATACAATTGAACATGTAGGTGATGGAAGTTTCTGAGGTTTTGTGGTAAAATAAATTTCTTTTTGCAGCTTGGTACATACAGATCAAATTTAGTTTATTGAATTTTCATTTACCTTGGTCTTGTGTGTGAGATTATTCTCAGCATTTCTGACCTGGGGCTCAGGCACTTGTTCTGTGATGATTCTTACTGAAGTTCAAAGTGAATTTATTACCTAAGTACATATATGTCACCACATGCTACCCTGAGATTCATTTTCCTGTGGACATTCACAGTAAGTACAAAGAAATAGAGTGGAATCAATTAAATACCATATACAGCAAGACAAACAAACAACCAATGTGCAAAAGACAACTACGAAAATACAAAAAGAAAAAAAATAATAAATAAGCGATAAAAATCGAGAATATGAAATGAAGAGTCCTTGAAAGTGAGTCCCACAGGTTGTGGGAACACTTCAATATTGGGGTGAGTGAAGTTGAGGGAATTTATCTCGTCTGGTTCAAGAGCCTGATGGTTGAGGAATAATAACTGTTTCTGAAACTGGTGGTGTGGGTCCCAAGGCTCTGGTACCACCTCCCTGATGGCAGCAGTGTGAAGAGAGAATGGACTGTGTCCTTGACGAAGGATGCTGCTTTCCTGCGACAATGCTTTTTGTAGATGTGCTCAATGGTGGGGAGCACTTTCCCTAGGAAGGACTGTGCTGTATCCACTACCTTTTGTAGGCTTTACCATTCAAAGGCACTTGTGTTTCCATACCAGGCCGTGATGCAATTAGTCAGCATCTATAGCAGTTTGTCAAAGTTTTAGATGGCATGCTGAATCTTCACAAACTTCGAAGAGTTTCCAGTAGCTTCCAGTAGAAGTGGTAGAAGCAGGTTTGGTGTTGTCACTTAAAGTAAAATTGGATAGGTATATGGACAGGATAGGAATGAAGGGTTATGGGCTGAGTGCGGGTTGGTGGGACTAGGTGAGAGTAAGTGTTTGGCATGGACTAGAAGGGCTGAGATGGCCTGTTTTAACGCTATAATTGTTATATGGTTGTAAGAAGTTTGCTTTCTTTGTAATGGGACTTATCTGCTGGACCCAGGACAGATCCCTTGAAATGACACCAAGGAATTTAAAGTTGCTGACCCTCTCCAACTCTGCGCTCCAGATGACGATTGGCTCATGGACCTCGGGTTTCTTCATCCTGATGTCAATAATCAGCTCTTTGGTTTTGCTGAACAACGAAGATACAGGTACAGAATTCAGTTGTCTATAGTGAAGGTCCCTATGCACAAAAATCCTGCTAAATAACACAGGGGCTACTGAATCGCTAAAGGTGTCATATTCCAGCTAAAACAATAAAATTAAGTCCATGACTTCATTTCAGGTGAGTGTAAACAGTTTCTGCGCTGCTTGAGGAAAAATAATGAGATTTCCTCATGACCTGACCTGACCTGGAATTTTTGCTTAACTATTATCACTGAAACAGGTTTTCAGGTTATTTATCTATTTAATGTTGACAAATTGGTTCCCATATTGACCTATATACCATGATCTAGTTTCAAAAGTAATTAACTGATGTGAATCAGAATCGGACTCTGATTTACTGATTTTAGATAAAACATGAAAATCCAGGCAGCGTCTGTGGTGAGTAAAACAGAGTTAGCATTTCAGGTCAGTGACCTTTCACTGGAAAAATGAACAGATTACTGTGCTGCAGCTTGAAGATAGGTGGTCCAGTTGACAGAACAAAGGGACTGTCTGTGGTAGGATGTTGACCATTGTTGTCCTGGTGACACAATTGCTTTTGGTGTGACTGTATTGATCATAACTGACCTACCTGGGACAGCTTAAAGAGAAGGAGATGAATGAGGGTGGAGAGAGACACATAGACAGAGACAAGTGTGGAACGCAAAACACAGCCAACACTGAAAATCTGAAATAACAGTGAATAGCAAAAAAACCTTCAATAGATCAAGAGACATCTGCAGAGAAGGAAAAACAGAACTAATTTTACAGGTGGATGACCTTTCATAAGAACGATCAGTTTTGACATCAGTAGAAAGGGAGGTGATCTGAAGTTGTTGATTTCAATACTGAGTTGCAAAGGTTGCAAAGTGTGCACATAGCAGATGGAATCAAAGCTACAGGATGGAACCAGACCTTTTTACCTGAGTTATGTTGACCATCAACCAACCACTTACATTAATCCCATCTTCATCTTCCCCCTGGATTCCAGTCTAGGAGCAATTTAAGATAGCCAGATAACGTAACGGCATGTTTTTGGGATGGGGAGGAAACCGGGACATCAGGAGTAAACCCATATGCTCACAGGCAGAAGGTTCTAAGTCCCAAGATCAGGATTCAACTAGGGTCACTGGCACTGTTGGGTAGTGGGCCTACTAGCTGTGACACTCTGCTGCCATGAGCTTATGTTTCTCTTTGTAAGAGGCCAAAAAAGCTCTGAAAGGAAGTGGGACAGAGAATTAAAGTGAAAGGAGAATGGAACACAGGGCTGTCCTGGTGGACTGATGGTAGTGTTTTGCAAAGCGATCTCTTTATCTGCATTTTATTTTCCCCACTCTGAGACTAGAACCATAAGAAAGGAGTACAATGCACTGGACTGGAAGAACGTTGCATCTCCTGTGGTTGCTTTGAATGTGCTGAAAGGAGGACTGTGACGAAAGAGTGAACCAGGAGTTAGAAACGGAATAGTCCCTATGAAACACTGAAAGTTGAGGGAAAATGTGTCTGCTGATAGAAATGACAGAGGATAATAGAATGACTACAGAAGCTGATAGGATGAAAGCAGAGCATTTCCAGCATTCCAATTTAGTTCAGGTTTCCAGCAACCGTTGTCATCCATATCTCACAGTTCCAGCATCTCCCTGGAGTGGACACTGAGTCTGAGTCCTGTTTTGATGCAGGGTCCTTGATCTGAATTGTTAATGCTGATTTTCTTCTGCTGAATGACACTTTCATTGAGTATCTCCAGCATTTTTTGTGCTGATCCACAGAATGGTGGTTCAGCTCCATCTGGAAGAGTGGTGTTCACAATGCTGCACTAACCTTAGAGGGGCAGTGGCACAGATTCCACAAAGGATAGCAGGGATAAAAGTTTAAATTACAAGGACAAGTTGTAAATACAAGGTTTATATTCCCTTGAGCATTAGGGCAGAATTAATTAATCAGTTTAAAGGGTTTGAAGGATTTGACAAGTTGAATGGGATAATCTGAAACAGAAGGCCATAAATGTAAAATTGGAACTTGACGAATTCATTCAGTCATTCTCATAGAATATCACAGCTTAGAAACAGGCCACAAACAAGAGAAAATCTGCAGATGCTGGAAGTACCAGCAACACACACAAAATGCTGGAGGAACTCAGCAGGCCAGGGAACATCTATGGAAAAAAAGTACATTGATGTTTTGTGCCGAAACCCTTTGGCAGGACTGAAATAGGACAGTCAGTTCCTCACCAACCATCAGGACAGTAATCTCATTTTATTGTCTCCACATTCTCCTCAATTTCTGCCAGGTTCAATCACTCACCTACCCAATGACGAATTAATCAACCAACCTGCACAGCTTTGGAATGTGGGGGGAAACTCCGGCGTTCACAGGAAGCTGCTGCAGAGTGACAAGCAGCACCTGCTGAACTCAGGTTGCCAGAGACACCAGGAAGCAGTTACACTGTGCGAGTTCAAGAGTGATGTTGAAAAGCAAAGGAAATATGACATCCTCTGCAGAAAAAAAAAGCTGTGGAGGAAAGACATATTGTTTTGTAAGAGTAGTTTCATACACAAGGAAGGTCGATGAAATTTAAGTAGAACAGGTTTAAGAGGATGACTAACTTACCTCTGCTCCTTTGCACTAAAGCTACAAGCTCTGGCAAGTTGCAGGAGGTTGGGTTGGTTAAAACCTGAATTGCAACACAAAGGTCCATTTAACACCTGTGGAGACAGCACCTGTTGCATTTCAAAAGGAAACAGATTTTCCCATTAAAATAAGATTTTCCACTAAGTAATTTACAGATTTAATAACCACTTTTCAAATTGTTTGTTATTATTACTGGAATCTCTGAGATGCCTGGATAGAAAAGAATTATTTTGAAGTACAGTTGCATCTCAGAGTTTTCATTTATTTCATCTCCATTAAATTCACCCTTTACCTTCCTCTTGAATGGGCAAGATCTGTGTAAGGATCACAATGATTTTTATACCACAATTATCTCTTGATTAAAAGAGCATTTATCCTTAATCTGTAGTTTTTTATTGCATATCAAAGGGGTTGTCTTGAAAATAATAAGCTCTGAAAACAAATGGTACAGAAATTTTATTGAGTGAAAGTTAATAAAAGTAATGGATGTAACATACACTACACGTTACATATAATAAGCTTGAATGCATTTCATTGTAAGTTTTATATGGCTATAGGTGAGGCTTCCCCATCAATGTCATTATATCAAAGGGATTTCATAATAGCTAACAAAAAGAAAAATTACAGCTAACCCCAAGCCCCAACTCTGCCTAGGTTTGAGTCAGAGTGTTAGACTGTCTTGAGATTGTCATCCAAACTGATAGATAGTTCAGTGCTGCCTTGGTATGGGTTAGAAATACACAAGGGGTGAGGTGCACACAGCCTCTGTCTGTTAACATTGTCTCAGATCACATGCAGTATTCCTGCTGCCTGCTTATTATCAATGCTTTTGAATGGAGCAGCACTGCCCTTGTTGACGACCATAGCTCCACATCTGTTTTAGGAGGCAGGCACTGGAGTTCCCTGCCATGACTTCAATGCAGTTAGCACCACTTAAAGGAGAAGCGCATTCTCGGTGCGGAAGGAGGTTTAATGAAGAAGTGGTTACTAGATGTCCTGATTTACCCCTCGGTGTGTTTTATTGATTTAGCTCAGGCAATTGACAATTGATAGGCAATGTTTATGGGTAGAGATGGCAGAGGAGCTTATTCCAGGGTTTGACACAATGCCAGAAAACATCCTGGAACTGTCTAGATAATAATACTGCTCTTTTACCTCGTTCATCTCCAGTCACAATATTCCCAAATAAGTTTACCATGGCATCTTCATACTCCTTTCTTACATTTACTTTACACTTACTCTCACTAAAGTGTTTCCACTACCTGCCATTCCTCTTTGCTTTCTTTCACACTAAATGCTAATTCTTGTCCCTCTTCACCACTGGCACTGAAGAAATGGACATGTGGACTCCTCCCAAAGAGACAGTTTCATGCAATAAGACTCTGTCAAATGGTGCCACCACGTCTACTAATCCAGAAATGTCTGTATATGTTATGAATTGAATTGAATTGACTTTATTACTTACATCCTTCATATACGTAAGGAGTAAAAATCTTTACGTTATATCTCCATCTAAATGTTTTATGTGCAATTTATAGTAATTTATAATAAATATGTACAACAGGATAGTCAATATAACATAGAAATACTGTAGCATCAACATGAATTAATCAGTCCGATGGCCTGGTGGAAGAAGCTGTCCCACAGCCTGTTGGTCCTGGCTTTTATGCTGCAGTACCATTTCCCAGATGGTAGCAGCTGGTACAGTTTGTGGTTGGGGTGACTCAGGTCTCCAATGATCCTTTGGGCCTTTTTACACACCTGTCTCTGTAAATGCCCTAAATAGTGGGAAGTTCACAACTACAGGTGCGCTGGGCTGTCCGCACCACTCTCTGCAGAGTCCTGTAATTGAGTGAAGTACAGTTCCCATACCAGGCAGTGATGCAGCCAGTTAGGATGTTCTCAATTGTGCCCCTGTAGAAAGTTCTTAGAATCTGGGGGCCCTCTCCAAACTTCTTCAACCGTCTGAGGTGAAAGAGGCACTGTCGTGCCTTTTACACCACACAGTCGGTATGTACAGACCATGTGAGATCCTCAATGATGTTTATACTGAGGATGTTAAGTCAAGTCATTGGATGTAAACCTGCAAAGGCTACAGATATCAGAGGACAAGACCATAAACTACCTATGTTGCAGAGAAATGGATGTTGCCTTTGTGTTTAGTTTTCTGAAAAAAGTTAATGGATATTTTTCCCCGTACATCAGATAGTCCATCAAAAAACTTGCATCACTATTAAAGAATGTGGAGAATTCATGGCTCTACATGTTTTACACAGATAATGTGGTGAGGTAGTGCTGGGGTAGTACTGTGGCTTCACTGTTCCTGGGTCCCAGGTTTGACCCTGATCTCAGGTGCTGTCTGTAAGGAACTTGTTTGTTCTCCTGGTGATTGTGTGGATTCCTCCAAGGTGTTCTGGTTTCCTCTGACATAAACTCTGGGAGGATAATTGGCTTTTGTAAATGATCCCTTATTGTAGGTTAATGGCAGATGAACCAAAGGAGAGTTGGTGGGCATGCCTTCACCAAACAAGGAGGCCATATGGTCCATACTAATCCCATTAGTTTCACTACCTCTCTTCTTACTCCCCGAACTCCTCCAATTTGTTCTCAATTATACAGTCCCTATCAACCTGCCATGGAATGCAACCCGGCAATTCTCGCAGCTGCCACTTGAGTTCTTTTTTTAAAAAGGCGGTATGGTGTTTTAGACCTTCAATTTAGATCTTCCTTTCACTCACCCTTTGTTCTTCCATAGAGCTGTAGGAGCGCTGAAGTACCTGGACGATTTAGGAGAGGCACCTGCTGTCACTTCTCAGGTGGATGAATTATCTGCACCACCATTGGTTAGTGCCTAACTTTGGTTAGTGTCCTAACCAAAGTGTTAAATCTGGCTGGGCCTATGCCACACTCAAAGCCAACTGCGATTTGAGGTTGCCCTCAAATTTTATTGAAGTGTGTAACTCAGCACAGCTTTCCCAATCCCAGTAAAGGAAGAGTTTCTTAGTTCTTGCCATTACCTAAGGATCATCACGTGTGAATGTCAAGTGTATGTCCGGTTAGCTGCACTTCTTTAAATATTGTTGGTAATTGATCCTTCCTGCTGACCACTAGACGTGTGCTATCATTGGCTCTGGGGTAATCCAAAATGTGGAAAAGAGGACCACACATAATATTGGATCCTAATTCAAATAACTTTGACATGTGCTCCTGAGATGCCCAATCCAACGTGGCAATGAGAACATGTCATACATGAAAACAGGTTTCTTTCTCAATTTGTTGTTTTAGTAGTCTTGCTGTATCCAAAGAAGTTGCAGCTTTTGTTTTAATGTAGAAAGAGTAATAATACTTTGGAATGTTCTCAGAACAGCTTCATAAATCTTGTGCTAATCAGGATGATGATGGACAAGTTTAATTGTCATTCTCAAGTCAGATCCAACATTGACTAAATGCAATTTAAAGATGACTTCATTTTGGAAGAAAGAGACATAGATAGATAGGTTGGGCAAGGGTGTGGCAGATGGAGTACAATATTGGCAAATGGAAGGTTCACTTATTTTGGAAGGAAAACTAGAAGATAAGATTATTATTTACATGGTGAAAAATTGCTGTTGTGCAGAGGGCCTTGGGAGTGCTTGTGCATGAATTGCAGAAGAGTGGTTGGCAGGTGCAACAGGTTATCAAGAAGACAACTAAAATGTAGGCCTTCATTGCCAGAGGGATTGAGCTTAAGAGCAGGGAATATATGTTGCAACTGTACAGGGTATTGGTGAGGCCACACATGGAGAATTGTATGCAATTCTGGTCTTCTTGAGGAAAGATACACTGGCTTTGGAGGTGGTGTAGAGGAGATACATAAAGTTGATTCTGGAGATGAAGGAGTTAACCTATGAGGAACGATCGAGTCACCTGGGACTATACTTGCTGAAATTCAGAAGATGAGAGGAGATCTTACAGAAACATCAAATTATGAAAAGGATAGATAAGATAGAGGCAGAGAAGTTGTTTCCATTGATAACTGAGAAGAGAACTAGGGGACATTGACAAGATTCGTGGGAATAGATTCAGGACGGAGATGAGGAGAAACTCCATTTCCCAGAAAATGGTGAATCTGTGGCGTCCTCTGCCCAGGGAAGAAGTAGAGACTACCTCATTAAATATACTTAAGACACATTTAGATGGATTTTTGCATAGCAGGGCAATTAAGAGTACAGAGAAAAGGCAGATAGGTGGAGCTGAGTCCACGGTCAGATCAGCCATGATCTTATTGAATGGCAGAGCAGGCACAATGGGCCAGGTGGTCCACTCCTGCTCTTATTTCTTGTGATCTTTTAGATAGCACCTACTTGGATCTCCAAAGACATCACAAAGAACTTCACATTCCAGTAACTTATTGTAAAATGCAGCAACTTTTTAGACCAGAATACAACAGTTTTACACACAACAACATTCTAATAGTGGGCAAGGAGTGAATCATCTTTTCTTGGTGGTCAGAGAAATATTGACCGAGGCACCAGAATTCCTTTATTCCTTTAAGTAACGCAACAAACATTTTGAAGAATATTAATTTGTGACAGTGGTTTAACTCAAAGCATTGAACCACTGCCAAAGATTAGTATTCATAACTTGCTACTGAAGACATTTGGATGTCTTTGATATATGACTCAATGAATATCACCTCTGAGAAGGCAACATTCACTTGTTATTCAATTGCAATATCTACTTAGGTCAGTGTTAAAATTCTGGCCTGGGACTTGGATCTGATTTCTAAATCAGATTCAAGAAAGTTACAAAGACAAGCTAATGCTTCTAATTACTTGCATTAATTTTAGTCTCATAACTTCATTAGTATGATTTCCTTTTTCTTCCCAATTATCCTAGTGAGCGTTTGTGTGAGACTGGCAAGTTGTAAAGCAGATTTGAAAAGTTGTGGACAATTCTGTAATGTCTTGTACTTATTTGGTACTGGAATGAGTCTATGTAAATTAGTTAAAATCAAACAGACGAATTCCAACAAATGTTGAAATACAGCCCCTACAGAATTTAATTACAACACTCCAATACTTTTATCTGTGTCTTCAGTATGAAATATCCTAAAATGATTAATGAACAATATGTAAATTGTTCACTTCATTTTTCCCTAATGCTGGTAATATTACCAATATTAGCCTCAAAATTAGATTCCACAGTGCTCACTCTTGAGATATCAATCAGAAAAAATTCAGACAAATCAGAAGTAGATCATTTCCCGAAGAAATCTCAGTAATTGTGAAATTGAACAAGGTCCTTCGATATGTGATCCACGTTAAAGTATCTGATGTCATCGGTGGCTAACATAACTTGGGATTCAAGGCTTCATAGTTTGACCGTCTTGGAACAAACTCATATAGATAGGAGCACATTTTGCTAGTTTATTGCTATTTAGAAGCACACACTGCTGATATTGGATGACCTCAGCAGGTAGATTCAGAACTGCCACCAGGTTGCTCTGACGTTCAATCATGACTGATTTTACTTTAACCTCATTCCTCTGCCTTCTCGCTGTAGTTCTTAACTCCTTTACCAGTCAATAACTTATCAATCTCTGCACGCAGTGGCTTGGCCTCCACAGCCTCTGTGACAAGTTCCACAGATTCACCACCCTATGTCTGAAGAAATTCTTCCTCATCTCCATTTTAAAGGGATGTCCCCTTATTCTGAGGCATTGCTCCAGCATTTCTCAATTGGGTTACACATTTTATGGATTTATTGGTAATGATATCACTACAGTGGTACCATTTCAGGAGGCTTTGTGATGGCACTATGCATTCTAAATACAACAATGTTTTAGCACATCAAAATAGGTGCAAAGCAATTTCTAGTTAACTAATCTGATTTGCCTGATAGTTGTTCTTTGCAATGGGCAACAGAGCTACTTTGCATTCATCTCCTGTTTTCGCTGTCAAGTGGAAGACAAACACTTCCTCAAGGTGTTCTGCAAACTGCAATGACCCAGGAGAAATGGAATTCCTCTTCCTCAACCGGAAGAATAGGGGGTTACAAGCAGAAAGCAAACTGTAGAGGAAAAGGGCATCCATTCAGACTGGCACAAGGTTGCAAGAGGACCATTGCTGAAATCATTATTATATACTACTGATGTTCACAATGAAGACCTCAGAATCAAAACTGGCACCACCAACTTGGGGGAAGTAGTTAAACAGTGAGGGTCTGAAACAAAATACAAGAAGACTCTAATAAATTATATACAATTGGCAAATGATTTCAACAGTAATGAATGAGGTGTTACACTTAGGCACTGACATATTATTTAGAAGATAGGGATTTCAAGAGCTGCAATAAAAGTTAACAAACACTTCGGTTTATTTCCAGAGTGATGCAATAGAGAAATTATGCAAAGTGCATAGAATCTTACATTACACTAAGTACTGTGCACAGCTCTGGTTGGCATGTTAGAAAGAAGGCAAGAAGGCGCTGGAGAGACTGTAAAGGAAGATTTACAAGGATGAAACCAAAACTGTGAGATCATATTACTGTGAAAGAATAAAAAGATCAGATTTTTTAACTCTGAAAGAGAGATGGCTAATGGATAACCCACTGTAAGTTTTAATTTGTGGCAGAAGGCACATCACTAAATAAGCTGGATGAAGAAATCACAAGTCTTGCTTGACTTGCAAAGAATGCTGAGCTTGCTACTGCAGCTTTAGGATGGAATAGTATTTAAGGTGAAGTGGATAATCAAATGAGGGAGAGGGAATAGAGGGCTCTACAATTAGAAATAAAAACAGAAAACATCTGTTGAGGCACTGCAGTTAGAATCAGCTGAGGAATAATGGGAAGATTGGGGAGGCTGTATGGACTGTTCCACGCTGTAGATTTATGTAATCAGGTTCTGGAAACAGTTGTCTTATATTCAGAATCAGGTTTATTATCACCGGAATATGTCAAGAAATGTGTAAACGTAGCAGCAGCAGTACAATCCAATACATGATAATATTAAAAAAAGTAAATCAATTACGGAATTATATATATGTGTGTGTATTAAATAGTTAAATTAAAAAGTGTAAAAACAGAAATAATAAAAAAAAGTGAGGCAGTGTTCATGGGTTCAATGTTCATTTAGAAATTGGAAGGCAGAGGGGAAGAAACTGTTCCTGAATTGCTGAGTGTGTGCCTTCAGGCTTCTGTACCTCCTACCTGACAGTAACAATGGGAAGAGGACATGTCCTGGGTGATGTGGTTTGTAATAATGGACATCACCTTTCTGAGGTACTGCTCCTTGAAGATGTCTTATATATTACAGAGGCTAGTACCCAAGATGGAACTGACTAATTTTACAGCTTCTGGTAGCTTCTTTAGATCCTGTGCAGTCGTGCCACCGCCTTCCCATACCAGACAGTGATGTGGCCTGTCTGAATGCTCTCCACAGTTACATCTGTAGAAGTTTTTGAGTGTTTTAGATGACAAGCCAAATCTCCTCAATCTCCTAATGAAATCTCGTTGCTGCATTTTTGTCTTTATAGTTGCATCAGTATGTTGGGACCAGGTAGATCCTCAGAGATCTTGACATCCAGGAACTTGAAATTGCTTGCTCTCTCCACTTCTGATCCCTCTATGAGGATCAGTTTGTGTTCCCTTGTCCAACCCTTCCTGTAGGCCACAATCAACTCTTTGGTCTCACTGACATTGAGTGCAAGGTTGTTGCTGCAATACCACTCAACTAGCTGGTATTACTTGCTCCTGTACGCCCTCTCGTCTCCATCTGAGTTTCGGCCAACAATGGTTGTATGATCAGCAATGGTATTTGAGCTATGCCTAGCCACACCGTCATGGTTATAGAGAGAGTAGAGCAGTGGGTTAAACAGACATCCCTGAGATGCGTCAGTGTTGATCATCAGTGAGGAGGAGATATTATTAGAAATCCACACAGATTGTGGTCTTCCGGTTAGGGAGTTGAGGATTTATTTGCAGAGGGAGGTACAGGGGCCCAGGTTTTGTAGGTTATCGATCAGGACTGTGCGAGTGCTGAGCTTTAGTCTCGAACAGCATCCTGACATAGGTTTGTGTTGTCTAGGTGACCTAAGGCAAGTGAAGGGCCATTGAGATTGCGTCTGCCATTGACCTATTGCGGCAAAAGGCAAATTACAGTGGGTCCAGCTCCTTGCTGAAGCAGGAATTGATTCTAGCTATAACCAAACTCTCGGAGCATTTCATCACCGTAGATGTGAGTGCTACTGGGTGATAGCTATTATGGTAGCTCACATTATTCTTTTTAGGCTCTGCTATAATTATTGCCTTTTTGAAGCAGGTGGGAATTTCTGAGCATAACAGTGACAGGTTGAAAATGTCCTTGAGTACACCCTCCAGTTGGTTGGCATAGGTTTTCAGAGCCTTACAAGGTACTCCACTGGGCCTGCCTCCTTGTGAGGGTTCACTCTTTTTAAAGACAGTCTAACATCAGCCTCAGATCACAGGAACATCAGGTGCAGCAGGCATCTTCTCAGCTGTAGATATATTCTCCCTTTCAAAGCAAGCATAAAATATATTATGCTCATCATATGAAGCATCTCTCCTGTTCATGCTACTGGGTTTTGTTTTGTAGGATGTAATGTCCTGCAAACCCTACCAGAGTTGACGTGCATCTGATGTCACCTCCAACCTCGCTTGGAATTGTCTCTTCACTCTTCAAGTGGCCCTCCACAAATCATACCTGGTTTTCTTGTACAGACCTGGGTCGCCAAATTAATTGGCAGAGACCTAGCCCTCAGCAGATGATGAACCTCCTGGTTCATCCATGGCTTTTGGTTTGGGAAAGCACAGCAAGTTTTCGTAGGCATACAGGTTTTAATGAAGTCAGTATCAATGGCAGCATACTCAGCTAGATTCGAAGATGATGCCCTGAATACAGTCCAGACCATCGATTCAAAGCAGTCCTGTAAGTGCTCCTGTCAGTACCCTTGTCAGTACCTTCTTGGTCCTCACTGCTGGTGCTGCAGTCTTTAGTCTCTGCCTGTACTCAGGGAGTAGAAGTACAGCCAGATGATCAGACTTTCCGAAGTGAAGGCATGGAATAGCACGGTAGACGTTCTTGATGGTGGTGTAACAGTAGTCCTGTGTGTTGTTTTCTCTAATACTACAAGTGATTTGTTGTTGATTATTATTTAGTGGCCTGGTTAAAATCCCCCAGGATGAAGGGGAAGGCATCCGGACGTGCTGTTTAGTGATGTTGATCACATCGTTCAGATCACATTCAGATATGTTGCTGTCAAGTTGGGAAATGAATAATCCAACAAGGATTGATGAGAAGTTCTGGGTAAAAGTGAGACCAGAATTAGAGGTCATAGGTTAAGGGTGAAAGGTGAAATACTTAAGGGGAACTTTTCACTCGGAAGGTGATGCAAGTGTGGAACAAGCTCCTAGTTGAAGTGATAGATAAAAGTTTGATTGCAACATCCAGAAGATGTTTGGATAAGTACATACATAGATGGTTGGGTTATGGAGGGCTATGTTCCTGGTGCGGGTCAATGGGAACAGGCGGAATAACAGTTCAGCATGAACAAGGTAGGGTGCAGAGTTTCGTGCTGCAGTGCTCTATGACTCTATGAACACAATGAAACAAAGGGTTTAAGATTTTTAATTTCACCACCAGTGATCCTTCTTCCCACAGCAGCAGAATGTTTCAATGCAGATTCCTGCTAACTCAATGTCAAGCAGAAAGCAGATTAGTTACCATGAATAATGTAGCAGATGTCTCAGGTCCAGAGCACCCATGGCAGCTTGCACAGCCACTTCACGCCTTCTTGAAAGGGGCAGGCTCATTAATTCCTGTACGATGTCGGCAGCACCTCTTTGCACATGCCCATCTCCTTAACAGGATGTGTTAGCCTGCATTGCCCACTCTTAGGTCCATGGTACCTAGACACACTCCCCCAGCTTTTCAATATTGCTGGATCCCATGTTTGCTATAGCTGGTACATGCTACTTCTGAAATTATTCATGCTTAAAATATGCCAATGTGACTAGCATTGGTTCTTCCCAAACACTAAAGTTCTTGCACAAGATTTGCACATTAAAGTCCACATTAATGGAGCAAGCTTTCTCTAGTCTCTCCACTGCACCATCTGATTTTTGTAGGTGATTGAGTTTCTATGCTGATGTCTTCAGACAAATTTCCAATCAGTGCTGCTTTTATAAGCATTAATGAATATCTTGGAGTTATATGAATTAATGATCCTGCCCTTTTCAACTCATTAGGTAAACTGTTTCAAACTCTTGGCAATTAATGTGGCAACTGCATCTGATTTGTAAAAATGTTGGTGAATTAGATTAGGAGAACAGGTTGGATAAACTTGGCTTGCATTTGTTTTGGCTTAGTGCAGAGGCTGCCATTGACCAGTACCGCTAAGCAAGTGGACTGTGGGCCTAGGTTGGGAAACCCTGGTTTAGTGGATTGAGGATTGAGCTCATCAGGTTTTTACAAAAAAAAATAGCACAGGCGTTCCAAAAACTATTTTCTCTAGTAAGGAATCAAGAACAAAGAAACAAGACATTTGAAACACAAGCAAGTTCATTCAGGAGAAAAGTCAGGGAGCATTCCGTCACAGAGGCTTGTAGAAATCACTCTCTCGCAATGAGCTATTGCTCCAGGGTCGTTTGGAGCTTTCTCGGCTGGGATTAATAGATTTTTCTTTGGTAAAGAGACCAGGAGCAAAGGAAAGAAAGAGGTTGAGGTGCAAACCAGCTGTGATCTAATTGAAGGATGGAACTACCCTAAAGCACAGCACAGATTCCTCATGTTCATTATACCCCGCTGTTCAAAACAACACCTCTCACGATGAACTGAAACAATTTCCCATTAATCACCGGTGTTTATTGATTGATATCACTCATCTGCTAGTAAAGGTCATTCTTGTTAATGATGTGAGACAACTTATTTAAAGCATTTAAAGTCCATTTTTAAGAGGTTTTCTGAATCATTGTGGGAATATAATCCACATTATGAAAATAATTTGGGTCTTCTATTACAACCATCCAATAGCCTCACAGCACCATTAAAGTAAACCTGTTTGCATTCCGATATTAGCTTTAAAAAACACATTGGAATTGTAAAATTAACAAGATCACTATTTGTCATTGCTAAGGTACTGAAGGTGTGCAGTGTCACTGCTACCAGGCCCAATAAACTCCTCATAAATACAAAGTACACTGCAGATGCTATGGTCAAATCAATACGTACAAACAAGCTGGATGAACTCAGCAGGTCGGGCAGCATCCGTTGAAATGAGCAGTCAACATTTCGGGCCGGGACCCTTCATCAGCACTGACGAAGGGTCTCAGCCGGAAAAGTTGACTGCTCGTTTCAATGGATGCTGCCCGACCTGCTGAGTTCATCCAGCTTGTTTGTACCAATAAACTCCTTACAGTCTTTCATGAGGAGTGAGCTGTGTGGCAGTGGTGGAACAAAATTAGCAGAGTGAAAAGTATTAAAATTTCTATCAAGGACTGCAGGGCATCTCCCTCCCACTCCTTTAACTCCTGGGATATGAAGAGTATAGTTTTATCGCTCCTGCCTTCCTGTTCCTAGCAAGTATACATATTGGAACATTCTGGTGGCTAATGCTGAGCATGAATAAGGTTGCTTTTGACACTGGTACTATTTCTAAGAGAAATTGTTGACTGCAGTCTGGAGCTGGACTCTGGGTATATTATTGGCTCTGACCCAGGAGGACTGGGGTCAATTGTAATTTCCTTTCTCCTACTGCACTATCAGCGATTTCAGCACAGGCAAAGGTTTGACCTCAAGGACCTCCTACACAGGGATTACATATTTCCACCGAGAGCAAAGAGATGATTGAATAGTTTGGGGTTTGTGATCAGCAAGATGTTTGTCTTTTACCTTAAAAAATGCCTTCAAGAATTTATTGATACATGCGGCATGAAACTCCTCTTTTCCAAAGTCAATGTCATCAGACATTCATTCAAAGGATTTCCTGGTACATAGCAACTGTGATGTGATCAAGCTGATGTGTTGCCAACTGCACAAATTTTTTTGCAGGTAGGAGGAAATATTATATTTAGCAAACATTTTAGGCATTGATAAATAAAGCTAGGAACATAGATACCTGAAATAACAAAAGCAAGTTTTAAAAATAAAAATTCTATATGTTTAAAAAATATATATTTTAAAAATTACTGTCAACAAATAATACTTCTCACATGTGATGTTAGTTTATTTGAACTAGACTATTTACTAAACACATTTACTATTGACAGCATTGTTAAAAAGGTATATGCTCAGACAAAACTAATATTTTTACAACATGTGCTGAGGCAAAACTAGTTAGTCAGTGAGCTTGGTCCGATATTGCCACAACACCACTTGCAACAGGAACACAGACAGATTTCCATCTATAGTAATGTGTTTTTCAATAGTGTGCCTGATTTACTGAATTTTGTCAATTCAGCTGATTTCTTTGATTGCCGTGGAAATTGTTGCAAACATTGGAGATCTTGTGAACTGCAATTGACTTACTTGGACACAGAGTGAGGCCATTGGCTCATTAGGTCTATTGCATCTCCCAGATGAATAATCAGATCAGTGCCTGATCTCTCTACTTACCTCCCTACGGTCCTGCAATTTGTTCTCTCTCACATATCCATCAGCTCCCCTTTAATTCTTTATCTACTTATCTACACTCTGGTTAATTAAGCTACCAGCCATTTTCTGGGATGTGAGAGGAGAGGAGCATGCCGAGGGAATATAGTCACATGGTGAATGTACAAACTTCACATGTTCAGCACCCCAGGAGACGTTTACACTGTGTCCCTGGAGCTTTGAGCCAGTGGCGCCAACTGCTGCACCAGCACGATACCTGGGCTGCTGGAATGGGTGGAAGAGTGAAGGATGAAATATACTGCAGAGATATGTTGTGTTTATTTTGTTAGGAAGAACAAAAATAAGACAAAATAAAACAGAGGGTGTATTTCTACAGTGGGTATCAGGAGGATCTGGGGATATGTGCATATATGGGGATATACATTGGAAGTGACAGAACAGGCGGACAAAACTCTAATGCATCAAGGCCAAAGGAGATTTTTGGCTTTATAGATCGAGGCACTGGGTGCAAGAGAAAAGATGCGATGATGAAACTTTATAAAAACACTCCATGATTTAGGAACAGTATTGTGTTTAAAAAAAATTTCAGGGATGAGGAATGTAGGTTTGAGGATAAATTACATGAACTTCAACTGAGGAGCTGCCATCAGATCCGACTGGTGTATTCAGCATCATGGAGGACGGAGAGAGATGAAAAAGAAAGGAAATGTTCACACTGGAAGAGGGTTACAAGCAAGGAAGCATAGGATAGAGGTGAATGGCAAAAGAAAAAAAAAAGTGGCAAGAGGATTATTTTTTCAATGAATGTTTCGGATCTGGATTGTATTGCAGCATTTAAAAGACAAGTTGGAGAAGTATCTAAAACAGACAATTTTGTAATGCTATGGGGAGAGGAGACAGTGCTAGCAGAAAGCCAACACTTGATGGGCAGTATGGCCTCCTTCCCATTGTGATCTTACCATCCTGTAAAGCAAACCTGAATTACTGCATGGTTTGTAATTTGTGTTATACTGTGCATGCACAGTTACTGCCTAATTAAAATAAACTGCAAACTCTGGGTCAATTAACTTTAAAATAACTAAACCCATGATATCTGAAGTAAAGAACGTATACAGGTACATTCTTACAAACACTCCTCCAAATCTATCCAGCAAAACTATAATTTTAATGTTTTTGTATACACCAGATGGCGCTGTGCAGTGCATGGGAAGATGCTAAAAGGGAGTTGTCAATAATGCAATCACCGGTGTTCCAAATCACCAAAGCAAAGTTCAGTCAGTAATTCAACTGTCTACTTACTTTTCAACTCCTTTCCATTAACCATCTGCTCCAGTGCTCCGTGTAGAAACAATGCCTTTAATTATGACCCAGAATCCCTTAATACTTTGTATTTGGGAAAGGAAGAGAAAGGATATTTATCAAATGTATCAACTGTTCTTTGGAAGAAATTCCATGGCTATTTTTAACAATAGCATCAATTTATTTTGCCACAGCTATAGAAATATCATGTAAAGAAATAACTTAAATATGAAATAGAGAAAGATTAAAATGGCAATATTATAGCATTCATTGGAAAACCATGAATTTGTGAACCTGGTGAAACTGAGGACACTACCATAATGAGAATCGCTGAGATCTGAAAGCCCAGGTAAATCCTGTGTGATGTGTGATTCATGTTGGATGTCACTGCAGGCCTCTGTTCCGAGCACAGCAAGACAGATCTGGCCTTTTGTGCAGAAGCAGTCAATCACAATACGGGAATTTTACTCAACCATATACAACCTTGAATTAAGGGGAGGACATACCATTTCATGGAATCCAGTCCTGGGAGTTGGCATGGGTAGGACTCTGGTAAGATATTTGCCTTTGTGTGGCTCTCTCTTATGACCCTGGCATTGTAACCTGGTCACAAATTGTCCTGCTTGGCCAATTATTGAAAGTATGCACACCCACCTGATTGTGAACCACATTTGAACTTGAGCCCAGTCCTCTTCAACCCACAAACTAAACCATCACCATTCCCCTGTTAAGAGCAGGGCCCCAGCCAAACATTATGATCTCCAGTATGCCTAGTAATATCCCATTCCTGATCACTCACTGGAGCCCCTCCACCAAACCCTGCACTGATCTCCAGTCTGAAACACACCCTCAACCTTAAGGTGGGCCCACCATCATACTCATCTCCATCACTAGGATCTTGCTTTGCTCACACTGACCAGATCACTAAGCACAACTTTTTCATCCCGTTCACACAGTTTACCAGTCATAAACACCGACCATCACCAGGTCCAATCTATATAAAACAGAAGACGTTGGAGAAGAATTAGGCCATTCAGCTCATTGAGTCTGCTCTGCCTTTCCATCATGGCTGATTTATTTGAAGAGCCTTCACTTCAAGAGGACTAGAATATAAAAATGAGGATATAATTCTGAGACCTTACATAGCAATGGTGAGGCCTCACTTTGAGAATTGTGAGGTGTTCTGCGCCCCTTATTTCAAAAGGACACGCTGAAACTGGAGAGGATTCAAAGGAGATTCACAAAAATGATTCCAGGATTGAACAGCTTGTCATATGAAGAGTGTTTGATGGCTCTGGGCCTGTATTCACTAGAATTCAGAAGAATGAGGGATGACCTAATAGAAACTTATCGAATGGTGAAAGGCCTTGATAGAGTGGATGTGGAGAGGATGTTTCCTGTGATGGGACAGTCTAAGAACAGAGGACACAGCCTCAGAATAGAGGGGCATCCTTTTAGACTAGAGATGAAGAGGAATTTCTTTAGCCAGAGAGTGGTGAATCTGTGATGTTCATTGCCACAGGCAGCTGTGGAGGCCAAGTCTTTATGTATATTTAAGGCAGAGGTTGATAGATTCTTGATAGATCAGGGCATGAAGGGATACGGGGAGAAGTTGGGAGATTGAGGCTGAGAGGAAAATTGGATCGGCCATGATGAAATGACAGAGCAGGTGATAGGCTAAGTGGCCTAATTCTGCTCCTATACCCTATGGTCTTATTATCCCTCTCAACCCCATTCTCCTGCCTTCTGTCCTTTGCCTTTACTAATCAGGAACCTCTCAACTTCAACTTTAAATATACCCAATGACTTGGCCTTTCTATGGCAATGAATTTCACAAATTCACCAGCCTCTTGGATGCCTGATTTGGACTTACAGTAGTGTCATTAAGAAGGCAACTTGTGCGAGGAGCTCCAATCGAAATCTTCAAATATTCCTGTTTTAGAGTGCTACAGCTGAAATACACAGCTACAGCCATGGACAATACTGTAAACAACATTGTTTTAATGCTCTTAAAAAATCCTATTGCTACTCAAAGTTGACGAATCTTGGACGACATTCTCCGGTCGCAAGTGCAGTTCCCCTTCCAGACAGCAGAAGAAAGGATGCCATACTGGATTAAAAATTAGTTCATGGAGATGAGTGTTCCAACCTCCACTACCATCTATTTTGCCGGCAAATTAGAGTCTTTGGAAAATAGAATCAAAGACCTCAGAGTAAGATTGCTGTGCCAGAGGGACATCAGGGACTGTTGTATTTTTTGTTTCGCAGAGACTTGGTATTTCCTGCCATTCCCGACTCTGTGATACAGCTCGCAAGCTTCAGGATTCACCATTAAGATAGGATTGCTGAGTCTTTCAAAGGCAGTGACGGTGGATTATGGTTTGTCATTAAGTTCTTGTGGTGCACAAACATGGCAGTTCTGTCCCAGTCCTGCTCCAACGACCTGGAACATCTAGTGATCAAGTGTCGTCCATTTTACCTGCTGCAGGGGTTTTCAGCCACCATTTTGGTAGCAATGTGCCTCTGTCAAACAGGCTCTAGATGAACTGAGTAACATAATCAATAGGCATGAAACAATGCATCTTGATGCCTGCCCCATCATTTTGGGAGATTTTAACCAGACCAGCTTGAAAAAGTCTCTAAATAATATGACTAACATATCACTTGTGGAACCAGAGGAGCCAACACACTGGACCACTGTTATACTACCACCAAAAGCACTTACCATGCTATCCCACGCCCACACATCGGGAAGTCTGATCACCATTTCTACTCCCTGAGTATAGGTGGAGACTGAAGACTGCAGCACCAATAGAGAGGACCAATTAAAAAATGGACAAGGGAGGTAGAGGAGTGCTTACAGGATTGCTTTGCATTGATCGACTGAACAGTATTCAGGGATTCATCTTCAAGTCTGCATGAGTATGCCACAGTTGCCAAATACTTCTGTAACTCCCTGGGTCGCCTCAGGCTCGCTCAGCTCGTTCTTGTCTAGGGGGAGCAGCCTTCGGCCCCGCCAAACTGGGTAATCAGCTGGTGTGGATGCTGTGTGATGTCCCCGCCTCGCCCAAAACCAGACAGTACACCATATGCGATTAAATGAGTACAATTTATAAAGGTTACTATAACTAAGTGATTAATAACGATACAGTATATATGAAGAGAAAATTAAAGAAAAGGCGCCAAACTTATCAAAGTCCAAACCACTTCGTGCACAACCGTTGGAGGTCAATTACTGATGTCTTCTGGCCACCATTCGATCCCCTCCGAACTCCTTGACTCGCAGCTCAGGACCCTCCGAACTCCTCGACTCTCCAAACAGCTCAGGACCCTCCGAGTGGTCAACCAAGCACATCTAGCTTCATCCCCCCCCCCCTCGGAGAATCTCCCAGCCTCGGACCCCCCTTTGGGGTCCGATCCTCGCCCAGCTTAGAGCATTGCGTCCTCTCTCTCGACCCCCTCGCGCCGATCTGCCCAAAAGCCTGTTAACAAAAGTTTACAGACTCAGAAGAAAGAACATTAATCCCCATTTGGTTTACAAAGGAATACCATTCTCGTTATCAGTAAATTAGCATTCCTGCTAGTTAACAAAAGGAAACCCTTTCCCAACAGTAACAAAGAAAAAAAAAGAAACCCCTTTACACTTCATTAAAACTTATGTGGCTGAGTGTGTGCCTACGAGAACATACCGTAATACCCAAATCAGAAGCAGTGGATGATGCAAGGGATTCAAAGTCTGCTGATGGTTGCACCTGTGGCATTCAAGTCTGGTGATCCAGGACTATACAAGAAGGCCAGGTACAGTGGAGCACTCTCAGGAGCAAAAGAACAGTTCTGATTGAAGTTAGAGTTAGAATCGGATGCCTGTCAGCTCTGGCAGGGTTGGCAGGCCATTACTTCCTCCAAAGCAAAACCTAGCATCATGAAAGGCAGCGATGCTTCACTCCCAGACGAGCTTTCACCTCACTCTCCACTTTTCTGTTGCCAGGACCACTGTCCAGGTACATCATCTGACCATCAGGCTGACCACTGACCCTGTTCATTGCCCTCCAATCACTGGCCCCTCTGACTGTTGAGCTGCATCCCCTTCCCCAAACCGTGTTCCAACAAAACAAACAAACGAGTTTTTGCATACCGCAGTCTGAATTGCTTGGAGGGAGAGAAAGTTTAAAACCAGCAAGCGGGAACATCAGCAGTCCTGAGGAGATATCAGATTGCACATAATTAGGCAATTGGTCAGGGCCAATGAAAGAAAGTTAGGTTTAAGTGAAATGGCCACTGTAGGAGTGGCTATTGTGTGAGTGGGCCGGTGTTAGAGGGTGTGTTGAGTCTTTGGTTCATCAAGGCTTTGGCGAGGAGAGATGGGTAGATTTTTAAAAATTATTTATTCATTCTTTATTTCTTATAGCACATTTAGAGCAGAGGGGGAAGTCAGACAGGATGGTGGAATGCTTCTCTTGCAGATGTGGGGAGACAGGGAGGCATCCAGTGTTGCTGATGACCACACCTGCAAGAAGTGCATCCAGCTGCAGCTTCGAACAGACCATGTTAAGGAGTCAGAGCTGGCACTGGATTAACTCTGGATTATTCAGGATACTGAGGGGTTGATAGACAGGGTATGCAGGGAGGTAGGTAGTTGCACCCAAGGTGCAAGACACAGCTAACTGGGTGACCCCCAGGAGGGAGAAGGGGAATAGGCAGCCAGTGCAGGGTACCCTGTGGCCATTCCCCTCATCAACAGCTATACTGCTTTGCATACCGTTGGGAGTGGCCTAGCAGAAGAGAGCCATGGCGGTCAGGTCTTTGGCACTGAATTTGGCTCTGTGGCTCAGAAGTGAAGAGTGGAGAAGAGATGAGCTGTGGTGATGGGGCATTCAATGTTTAGGGGAACAGAAAGGAGGTTTCTGTGGATGAGAATGAGATTCCCAGATGGATTATTGCCCCTTGGGTGCCAGGGTCAGGGACATCTTGGATCAAGTCCACAGCATTCCTAAGTAGGAGGGTGAGCATCCAGAGGTCATGGTCCACGTCGGTACCAAGACATGGGTGACGAGGTCTTGCAAAGTGAGTTCAGGGAGTTAGATGCTAAAGTAGAGGGCAGGACCTCCAGGGCCGTGACCGGATTGCTACTCATGTCACATTCTAGTGAGGTCAGAAATAGGAAGATCATACAGTTTAACACGTGGCTATGGAATTTGTGTAGGAGGGAGCAGCACACTGGGCTCTCTTCCAGGGAAGGAAGCATTTATACATAAGAGACTGTTTGCACCTGAACTGGAGGGGGACTAATATCCTAATAGGAAGTTTTGCTAATTCTGCACAGGGATGGGGGGCAGGGTTTAAACTAGAGTTGGAGGTGGATGGGAAGCAGAGCACCAGAGCAGACAGAGGAGTGGATGTAGAAAAAGATGTTGTTAAGCCTACACACAAAGTCAGGAATTGAAAGGTTGAACATGGTGGGACTAATGTTCTGAACTACGCATATTTCAACACAAGGACTATTACAGGAAAGGCAAAAGAGCTTAAGGCATGGATCACCATGCTGAGTTATGACATTGGAGCCATTAGTGAGACTTGGCTGCAGGAGGGGCAGGACAGGCAGCTCAATATTCCGGGGCTCCATTGTTTCAGATGTGATGGAGCAGGAGGGGCTAAAGGGGGAGGGGTGCCATTACTAGTTGAGGAAAATGTCACAGCAGTACTCAGTCACATCATACAAGAGAGCTTATCAATGAGGTTTTGGGTGTAGAATTGAGGAATGACCACGTTAATGGGATTGTATTACAGACCAACCAAAGGCCCATGGGATTTAGAGAAGCAAATTTGTAGAGAGATCACAGACTATTGCAAGAAACATAAGGTTGTGATATTAGGTGATTTTAACTTTCCACACATTGACTCCTATACCGTAAAAGGGCTAAATGGGAAAGAGTTTCAGAATGTTTCCTTAATCAGTGCACAGAAGTTCCAACTAGAGAGAGTGCAATACAGGAGTTCACGTAGGGGAAGATTTTACATTTAGTGATCATAATGTCATTAGTTTCAAGGTAATTATGGAAAATGATAGGTCTGATCGGGTTGAGATTCTAAATTGGAGAAAGGCCAATTTTGATGCTATCAGAAGGAATCTGGCACGTGTGGATTGGAACAGGTTGTTTTCTGGTCAATGTGCATTTGGTAAGAGAGCTCAAGTTAAAAGGACCATGAAGGAAAAGTAATCAAAATATGATTGAACTCACTCTGAAAACTGAGAATGAGAAGCAAAGTCAGATATGTCAGTATTACAGTAGAGTAAAGGGAATTACAGATGCACAAGAGAGGAGTTGGACAAAATTGCATAGAAAAGAACACTGGCAGGGGTGATGGCAGAGCAGCAATGGCTGGAATTTCTGGAAGCAATTCAGAAAACACAGGATCCATACATCCCAAAGAGGAAGAAGTACTCTAAAGGCAAAGTGACACAACTGTGGCTAACAAGAGAAGTCAAAGCCAACATAAAAGCCGAAGAGATGGCATAAAATAGAACAAAAATTAGTGGCAAGTTAAAGAATTGAGAAGCTTTTAAAAACCAACAGAAGGCTATGACAAAAAATTATTAAGAAGGAAAAGATAGAATATAAAAGTAAGCTAGCCAATAATATTAAAAAGGATACAAGAAGTTTCTTCAGATACATAAAGTGTAACAGAGAGGTGATGATGGATATTGGTCCACAGGAAAAAAATGCTGGAGAGGTAGTAATGGGGACAGGGAGATGGTCGGTGAGCAAAATAAGTATTTTGCATCAGCCTTCACTGTTGTAGACACTAGCAATATAGTGAAAGTTCCAGAATGTCGGGGGTCAGAAGTGTGTGAAGTTGCCATTACAAAGGAGTAAGTTCTAGGTAAGCTGAAAAGTCTGAAGATAGATAAATCACCTGGACCAGGTGGTGTCAACTGCAGGGTTCTGAAGAAGGTGGGTGAAGAGATTGTGGAATCATTAGTAATGATCTTTCAAGAATTACCAGATTCTGGAATGGTTCTGGAAGACTAGAAAATTGCAACTGTCACTCCACTCTTCAAGAAGGGAGAGAGGCAGAAGAAAGGAAATTATAGGCCAGTTAGTCTGACTTCAGTGGTTGGGAAGATGTTGGAGTCGATTGTTAAGGATGTAGTTTTGGGGTACTTGGAGGCACATGGTAAAATAGGCTGAAGTCAGCATGGTCTCCTCAAGGGAAAATCTTGCCTGACAAATCTGTTGGAATTCTCTGAAGAACTAACAAGCAGGATTGACAAAGGAGAATCAGTTGATACTATGTTCTTGGATTTTCAGAAGGCCTTTGACAAGGTGCCACACTTGAGGCTACTTAACAAGCTAAGAGCCCATGGTAATATAGGAAAGATACTAGCATAGATAAAACAGCAGTTCATTGACAGGAGGCGAAGAGTGGGGAAAAAGAGGCCTTTTTGGTGGAGGAGAGGCATAGTGCAGTTGTGGCGACTGAAGATTTAAAATGGACTATATTTGTTTGTCTGTGTTTTTACTAATCTATATGGGCATGCATCTGTGAGGACTGGTCCTCAAAGCCGCTGATTTGGCCAGTGGAAACTGAGGGCCGGGCCTCAATGTCCTGGTGTTACTTAACGGGCTTTGAGACTCTTTTTGTGATCTGGTGTGTGTTTATTGTGTGTGACAGTTGGTACTGTGTCTTTACATCTTGACCCTGTAGTAATGCTGTCTCATTTGGCTGGATTCGTGAGTATTCATGTATGGCTAAATCACAGTTCATCTTGAATTGAATTGAAAACGGTGAAACATCTTGATAAAGTTGATGTGGAGAGGGTGTTTCCTATGATGGGAAAGTCTAGGACCAGAGGGTGCAGCCTCAGAATAGAGGGGCGTTCTTTTAGAACAGAGTTGCCGAGGAATTTCGTTAGCCAGAGTGGTGAATCTGTGGAATTCATTGCCACAAGCAGCTGTGGAGGCCAAGTCTGTACAAATATTTAAGGCAGAGGTTGATAGATTTTTGATTGGTCAAGGCAAAAGGGGATACAGGGAGGCAGGAGACTGGGGCTGAGACGAACAAAGGATCAGCCATGATGAAATGGCAGAGCAGACTCGATGGGCCAAATGGCCTAATTATGTCTCCTACATCTTATGATCTTATGTAAGTGGGAGGCCTTCAAAAGTGAAATTTTGAGAATATAGAGTTTGTATGCTCTTATCAGAAAAAAGGCAAGGGTAACAGGCTTAGGAAACCTTGGTTTTTGAGAGATATTAGGGCCCTAGTTAAGAAAAAGAATGTGGTACATAGCAGGTATAGGCGGGAGGAACAAATGAGGTGCTTGAGGAGTATAAGAAATGCAAGAGAACACAAGGAGGAAATAGGGAGGGCTAAAAGAACACATCAGATTGCTCTAGCTGACAAGGTGAAATAGAATCCTAAGGGCTTCTACAGATATAATCAGAGCAAAAGAATGGAAAGGCACAAATTTGGTCTTCTGGAAGGTCAGCTTGCTAACCTATGTGTGGAGCCATATGAAATGAAATGAAGGAGGTCTTATGCATTTTATGCATCTGTATTTACTTGGGATATGGACACAGTCTATAGATGTGAGGCAATATAGCAGTGAGGCTGGATTCAGAACCATTTATTATCACCAACATGTGTTGTGAAATTTGTTAACTTGGCAGTAGCCATTCAATGCAACACATAATATCGAAGGAAAAAAATAATACAGTAAATAAATCAATTCCGGTATGTGTATATTGAATAGATTAAAAATCGTGCAAAAACAGAAACAATACATATTTAAGAAGTGAGGTAGTGTACACGGGTTCAATGTCCATTTAGGAATTGAAGGCAGAGGGGAAGAAGCTGTTCCTGAATTGCTGAGTGTGTGCCTTCAGGCTTCTGTACCTCTTACCTAAGAAAAGGGCATGTCCTGGGTGTTGAGGGTCCTTAATAATGGACGCTGCCTTTCTGAGACACTGCTCTTTGAAGATGTCCTGGGTACTTTGTAGGCTACTACCCAAGATGGAGGCAACTAAATTTTTTGACGCTCTGCAGCTTCTTTCAGTCCTGTGCAGTAGCATTCCCCCCCCACCTCCGCAATGCCATGGAACCCCTACAGATGCTAGAGGAGGAGGTGCTTGCTGACATGAGGCAAATCAGGATGGATAAGTTCCCAGGGCCTGACAAGGTGTTCCCTTGGACCCTGTGGGAGGCAAGTACAGAAACTGCAGGGGCCCTAGCAGAGACATTTAAAACATCCTTAGACACAGGTGAGGTGTTGGAAAATTGGACATTCACTAATGTTGTTCCACTGTTTAAAAAACACTCTAAAAATAAACCAGGAAATTATAGGCTGATGAGCCTGACATCAGCAGAGGGAAAGTTATTGGAGGTATTCTAAGGGACTGGATATACAAGTACTTGGATAGACTGGGACTGATTCAGGATAGCCAACATGGCTTTGTGTGTAGTTATTCATGTTTAACCAATTTTATAGAGTTTTTGAGGAAGTTATCAGGAAAGTTGATGAAGGTAAGCGAGTGGACCTTGTCTACATGGACATCAGCAAGGCCTCTGACACACTCTCGCATGGGAGGTTGATTAAGAAGGTTCAGTCGCTTGGATTGGACATCAGCTTTGTGGGAGAAGCCAGAGAGTGGTCATAGATGGTTGTCTCTGACTGGAGACCAGTGATTAGTTGTGTGCCGAGGGATTGGTGCTTGGTCTGTTGTTGTTTATCATCTGTATCAATGAACGTAGTAAACTGGATCAGCAAATTTGTGGATGACACCAAGATTGGGGGTGTAGTGGACAGCGAGGAAAACTGTCAAAGCTTGCAGCAGGATCTGGACCAACTGGAAAAATGAGTGGAAAAATAGCACCTGGAATATAATGTACTGAAGTGTGAGGAGTTACACTTTGTGAGGGTCAACCAGGGTAGGTCTTACACGATCAGCAAAAGAGCAATGAGGAGTGCAGTAGAACAGAGGGATCTGGGAATACAGATTCATAGTTCCTTGAAAATGGTGTCACAGGAATGTTTTTGGCACATTGGCTTTCATAAATCAATGTATTGAATATAGGAGATGGGATGTTATGTTGAATTGTACAAGATGTTGGTGAGGCCTATTTGGAGTATTGTGTTCAGTTTTGGTCACCCACCTACAGGAAAGAGGTCAATAAGATTGAAAGCGTGCAGAGGAATTTTACAGGATGTTGCTGGGACTTGAGGAACAGAATTATAGGAAAAAGTTGAATAGGTTCAGACTTTATTCTGTAGAACATAGAAGATTGACGTGAGATTTGGTAGAATTATACAAAATTTGAGGGGTATGGATGTGGTAAACACAAGCAAGCTTTTTCCACAGAGGTTGGGTGAGACTAGTACTAGAGGTCATGGGTTAAGTGTGAAAGGTGAAACATTTAAGGGGAACACAAGGAGAAACTTCTTCACTCAGGGAGTGGTGAGAATGTGGAATGAACTTCCAGTAAAAGTCATGGACACAAGGTTAATTTCAATATTGAAGAGAAATTTAGATGGCAGGCGATGGCAGGAGTATGGAGGCTATGGTCTGGGTGCAGTTCAATGGGATTAGGCAGATTATTGGTTCAGCACGCACGGGCTGTACTCAAGGACCTGCTTCTGTGCTGCAGTGCTCATTGACTATGACTAATAGAATTTAGAAACATAGGAAACCTACAGCACAATACAAACCCACGCAACCAACGCGAGAAAAAGAACAAGTTATGCAAACAATAAATAAAAGCAAACTAACAATCTACATAATATGAGCTGCAGAGTGCTGATGGGTGCAGGCTGTGTAACAGTTTCCTGCTCAGAGCAATGGTTGGTCCGTGCATCAGAGAGAATATTGCAACACACACACACACACACACACACACACACACACACACACACACACACACACACACACACACACACACACACACACACACACACACACACACACACACACACACACACACACACACACACACACAAATCAGGCATCCAACCCCTCAACCCCCATCATAAACCTGACCAGAACCGCATTACAAGTCAATCACTGGCTCCCTCTCTTGTGTCTCACATCACAAGCCCAATGTCAGGGGTAAGTGTTTTTTTAATGCAGAGAGTGGTGAGTGTGTGGAATGGGATGCCAGCAATGGTGGTGGAGGCAGATACGATAGGGTCTTTGAGGAGACTCCTGGACAGGTACGTGGAGCTCAGAAATATAGAGGGCTATGGGTAACCCTAGGTAATTTCTAAGGTAAGGACATGTTCGGCACTTGTATTGTGCTGCAGGTTTTCTATGTTTCTACAAGGGACTGCAGATGCTGGAACATGGAGCGCAAAAACACCAAGCAGTCAAAATAACTCAGAGGTCCAGACATCATCTACAGAGGCAAAGGGATAGTTGATGTTATAGTCTGATATTAGGACTGAGAGTCTAAAGGGGTGATAAGCGGTGATCTAGGGGGTTTGGGGAAGGGTGAGGTTGGTGCTGACTAATGATAGGTGGATCCAGATGAGGAGAGTTTGATAGGCAGATGGACCCAGGTGGGAGAGGGCAGGGTGGACATAACGTCCAAGGTTGGAAGGTGATTGGTGGAGGCCATAAAGGGCTGCAGATATGGAATCTGACCAAAAACAGGTGATGAGTGGAACCAGATGGTAGGCACATTGGAACAATGGCAGGGTATTCGGGAACGAAGGGGGTGTGGGGGAGTGGGAGAGTGGGGGAGCAGGGGAGTAAAGATGTAAAGAAACTATGCAACAGGGTGTGTACAAAAGGACCTGGGTGGATCAGAGAAGAGAGGGATGACTAGAGTACAAATGGGTTACCTGAAATTCAGGAATTGAAAGTGGATTCCATCAGGTTGTTGCCTACCCGGGCAGAATCTGAGCTGCTGCTCTGCTTTATGAGCTTGGTTTCACCCTGGCAGTGGAGGAGAACAAGGAAGGGAAGGTCAGTGTGGGAATGAGAGGAGGAGTTGGAATGGCAGGCAGCTGGGAGCTCAGGATGACCACTGTAAATGGAACACAAGTGCCCTGTGAACTGGTGACTTGGTCTTGCTAACGTAGTGGAGACATCTTTGAGAGCACTGAATGCAGTTGACGAGGTTGAGGGAAATGTGTGTGGATCTCTGCCTCACCCGAGTCTCTGGCTCAGGCAGTGAGGGAGGAGGTGTAGGAACAAGAGATGCATCTTCTGCCATTGCAGGGGAAGGGACGGGTAGGTGGAGAGGAATATGTGGACCACAGCATCATGGAGAGAGTGGTCCCTGTTGAAGGCAGGTAGGCATGGGGAAGGAAAGATGTGGCTGGAAGTAGAATCAAGGTGCAGCTGGTAGAAATGATGAGAATGATGTTCTGGAGTTAGAGGCTGGTCAGCTGAAAAGTGAGGACCAAGAGACTATTGTTGTTCTATCTGAAGGGAGGAAGTCTGGAAAATGGATACAGGTGAAGCATCACAAGACTGATACTAATTTAAAAGTGTTTAATCGGATGTGAACTTCAATAGAGCGATTATCAGTTGATTTCATTTGGCAGTCTGGTAGATTTAGTGTCAGTATTCCTGATACCATGACACCATTTTGGGCTGATAATAACTTAACTGAGTGAATTTAACTTTTGGGAACTGAAGTCAGAAATGTGAATCATTAATCCTGGTCCCTGATTGCACTTCCAATAGCATAACCACTATGCTACAATTCCCCTTAAATCCTGAACAAAGATAATGGAGTAGAAATTAGTCTGGCTGCTAGTGCTGAAAGAATGATTTTTTCCCCCTCAGTGCTAAGCAATCCAATCTTGTTAGTGACCATTTCCAAGCAAATTCATGCAAATTGCGAAATTGGACCAGGCAGCTCCAGTCACGATCCATGTCAGCACATCCACCATTTCCCCAGCACCAGGCACACACCTAATGATATCAATTATCTGCAAAGCACATTTCAACACCATGTGACATAAATTGGAGCTCCCAGCTCCAGGAAACGACTGTCATTGAACTGTCATCAAATAACAAGGAGTGCAATGCACTGTGATCTTCATTTAGACATCATTTAAAGTGCCTCTCTGCTGACATCAGAGCAGTTTGTAAGGCAGCTCCAGACCTGATTGTAGGCTGAAGAAACTTAAAAGTCCACAGAATGTATTCACATCAACACAAAATGGTTGTTGAAAAATTAAACTTCAGAGGAAATTGTGAATGCCTCAATTGGCATAATGGAAAATGAGACTGCTGATGGAAAGTGTTGGGCGTTAACTGCAGGCAATCCAGACGGTGTTGGGGAATCTGACAGCCAGGGACACAATAAAGCACGGGTGGGAAGACTTCATCCACTGAGAGTTTTCAGAGACACAATATCTTATTTTAACCTCTCCAAAGAGCATTGTTGATGCAATCTCAGACTATTAAAGACTGTAATTACTGTGACACACACATTCTGTGGGAAGACCTTCAGATGTGTTCTCAAGCCTGAGCTGCTTTCACTCTTAAGGTTATGAACATAGAACATAGCAACAGCACAGACCCTTCAGCCCCCGATGTTGTACTGACCCTCTAACTTATGTTAATTCTCAAATTCCTGGTCGGAGTCATTCCAGATGACCACCACTCCCCTCTGCCACATCTCAGAGTTGGTACACACTGTGCCATTGGAGGCCACCCAGGATTAGGCATGATGGCATGACATTGTGTACTTCGAGTAACACATGGCATTACTTACACAGGGATTGCTGACATCCCCAAGGTCAAGGCTGTCATTACTGTACCAAATGTCCCACGAGCGCTTCTAGAGCTCCTCTATTCCTTTGACACTTAGGCAGCTGTTACTTGTGGCAAGAACTTTCTCATGCCAATGTCTTGTTTCCTGGGGGCTCACATAATCCCTTCATTCTTTACCAGAGCATGCTAAAATGAGGGATGCATCTTTGGAGGTAAGAGCTACCTACTGCTGTTAATACCTCTAACACTTATATGCATTCCCACCACTCACACAGTCAAAGAATTACACAGCACAGAAACAGGCCCTCTGGCCCAAGTGGTCCATGAAACCAAGAGATCCTTCGAGGCTCATTTCATTTGCCAGTGTTTGGACCTTAACCTTCTAAATCTTAGTATTTCATGAACCTGCCCAACTGTCTTTTAAAGTTGTTATTGTACCTGGTTCAATCACTTCCTCAAGCAGCTTATTCCACACACTATAGATACATACACAAGGTTGTCATGGCCGGAGTGGTGGTGGGGATAAGCTCCCAGTACCAATAAAGTGCTCCAAATGATGTGCGACTCTAAAAGCTTCTGACAACCAAGTCCAACTCTTGGCCTTCACATGTGGCTTAGCTACTAGGCCTGGCAGTACTGTTTCTATCGACAAGAGAAGGGGCAAAGGTGGACCACTGGTGCCTCAAAACCAGTTGCTTCAGCAAGGTGGGGCTCGTCAGCCTTGGATGGCAGCCAGCCTAGAAGAAAGAAAACTCCGATTTTAAACCCCCTCTGCCATACGGCCATACCCACCCATGGGAAAGGCTTCGGGAGTAAACTCCAAGGGAGAAATCTGGAGCTGGGGTCTGTAGGGCAGTTTTGATGTTCTTTACAACTTCACTCTGGCAACCTCTGCGATGACACTGGTGCCAAGCTGTATTGGCGCTTGCCCTTCCCTTGGACGACATCAGTGACGTGGAGAGGGGGAGCCACTGCATGGGCAGCAGCTGGTTCTTCAAATCTTCCTGCCCAGGCTTATGCCCTGAAGAGGACACAGTCCACAAGAGGTGCAAACCCATGATACCCTGGGATCAACAGCTGCTTACTACTAGATACATACCATTTATCTTGTCTATACCCCTCATGATTTCTCACACCTCTATTAGATCATCTCTCAGTCTCCTATGCTCCAAAGAATAAAATCTTACCCTGTCCACCCTCCCCAACTACTCTCAAATCCTGGCAACATCCTTGTAAGTAATTTCTCCACTCTTTCTAGTTAATAATGTCTTTCCTATAATGGAGTGCCCAAAACAGAACACAGTACTCTTGGTGTGCTCACCAGCATCCTGTGTAACTGCAGCATAACCTCCACTGCAATCAGAATCAGATTTAACAACGCTGGCGAATGTTGTGAAATTCGTTAATTTAATGGCAGCAGTACAACAAAATCCATGATAGATAAATAAATATAGACAGAATAAAACTGAATTACAGTAAGCATATATGTGTGATGAGAATGCCATCTGGCTGCTGAAGATGTGGTTCCTTTGGTCCCAGAGGGTGGGTGATGGTGAAGAATTCACTGCAGCTTATGCCAAATTGATGTTCAGACATGATTGTTGTTTTCTGAATGCTGCATAACTTGGTTAGAACTGGGCACAAGCAGTGTCTGTGGAAAATTAGCCAGGAGACCAGGGGCATGAGATTCAAGAGATGCAAGATGACGACCTGCAATAGCAAGACTCTAAGAAAGAAAACCCATTGGAAACTCATGAGCTGCATTGTCACTCCCGGAAGAGCAGGGAGGCAATGCCCGGGTGTGCTCCTCCAGCTTTCTGTTGGATTAAGAACTAAGTGTAATTTTTCTTATAGTTTAACCATCTTTGTTTGCTTATATGTTTGTATAATCACCTGCTTGCAAATGCTTGGCTGATTTTCAGTAATTTCTTTGTCTGCAACTTGGTCTCACAATAAAGTGAACTCTCATTGGCTGTACACGTGAAAAGAATTTTCTTATCTTTCTAGTTTGAACTCATTTTCAGTATAAATTTGACCATGAGCTGGTTTTGTTTTCTTTGTCTTCTTACTTAGTTTTTATTTACAGTAGAGTGAGTTGGTTACTGTTCTCTTTTTTATTATGAACACCTTATAAAAGGCTGTTATCTCAAGATTTATATATCATTCTTTGAGAGGGAGTAGATAAAGTCAGTATTACAGTAGAATAAAGGGAATTACAGAGGCAGGAGAGAGGAGCTGTCCAAAGTTGATTGGAAGGGGACACCAGCAAGGATGATGGCAGAACAGCAATAGCTGGAGTTTCTGGGTACAAATCTGAAGCTATTGGATAGATACATTCCAAAGGTGAAAAAGTATTCTAAAGCAAGGATGAGGTAACTGTGGCTGACAATGGAATACAAAAGGAAAAGAGAGGGCATATAATATAGCAAAAACTAGTGGGAAGTTAGAGGATTGGGAAGCTTTTATAAACCAACAGAGGACAACTAAAAACACCATTAGGGGAGAAAAGATGAAGGTAAGCAAGCCAATAATATAAAAAAGAATATCAAATGTTTATTTAAGATGTATAAAGAGTAAAAGAGAGGTGAGGGTGGACATCAGACAACTGAAAAATGACACTGGGGAGGTAGTAATGAGGGACAAAGAACTGGAAGACAAACTTTCAAGTATTTTGCATCAGTCTTCACTGTGGATGACACTAGCCATATGCCAGGAATTTGAGATTGTCAGGGGGTAGAAGTGAGCTTAATTGCTATTACCAAGGAGAAGGTGCTTGGGAAGCTGAAAAGTCTGAAGATAGATATGCCACCTGACTCAGGTGGACTATATCCCGGGGTTCTGAAAGAGGTAGCTGAAGAGACTGTAGAGGCGTTAGAAGCATTTTTCAAGAATCGCGAGATTCTGGAATCGTTCCGGACAACTGGAAAACTGCAAATATCAC
This sequence comes from Hypanus sabinus, assembly GCF_030144855.1. Taxonomy (NCBI): domain Eukaryota; kingdom Metazoa; phylum Chordata; class Chondrichthyes; order Myliobatiformes; family Dasyatidae; genus Hypanus; species Hypanus sabinus. The sequence goes on along the minus strand of NC_082717.1, from coordinate 62,754,432 downwards.
TCCACTCTTTAAGAAGACTGGGAGACAGAAGAAAGGAAATAGGTCAGTTAACCTGACTTCAGTGATTGTGAAAACGTTGCAGTCCATTGTTAAGGATGAGTTTTGGGGTACTTGGAGGCACGTGATAAATTAGGCCTAAATCAGTATGGTCTCCTTAAAGGGAAATCTTGCCTGACAAATCAGTTGGAATTCTTTAAGGAAATAACAGGCAGGATAGACAAAGAAGAGTCAGTGTATGTTGTTTACTTTGATTTTCAGAAGGACCACGGTACCAAACATGAGGCTGCTTAACAAGGTAAGAACCCACGGTATTACAGAAAAGACATTAGCATTGATAGAAGATTGGCTGATGGGAAGGAGGCAAAGAGTGGGCATAAAGGGGGCCTATTCTGTTTGACTGCTGGTGACGGGTGATGATCTGCAGGGGTTGGGGCTGCCACTGCTCCATTTCATGTTGTATGTCAATGTTTCAGGTGATTGAATTGATGGCTTTTTGGTCAAGTCTGTGGATAGGTGGAAAGGCAGATAGTGTGAAGAAGAAGGTATTCTGCAGAAGGACTTAGACAGATGAGGACAATGGGCAAGAAAGTGGCAGATGGGATATAGTGTAGGGAAGTGTATGCTCATGCATGTTGGCAAAAGGATAAAGGCAGAGACTATTTTCTAAATATGGATAAAATTCAAAAATCAGAGGTGCAAAGGGGCTTGGGAGTCCTGCAGGATTCTCTAAAGGTTAACTTGCAGGCTGAGTTGGTGGTAAGGCAATGTTAGCATTCATTTCAAGAGGAGTAGAAACAAATATCACTGTGATGATTGTACGCTCTAGTATCAATTGTTTGGTGACAATGAAGTATTTGTATCGTATTTTGTAATACTGTGAATTTATAAGGTATTGGTTAGACCGCACTTGGTGTATTGTGAGCAGTTTTGCACCCCTACCTGGAGTGGGTCCAGAGGAGATCCCTGAGAATGATTCCAAGAAGTAAAGGGTTAACATATGAGGAACATTTCATGGTTCTGGGCCTGTACTTGTTTAGTACAGTAAGGTAAACAGCTTAGTAGGGTAAACAGCTTTAAGTTCCTTGGCATCTACATCACCGAGGGCCTCATGTAGTTTGTACACACCAGCTGTGTGGTGAAAAAGGCATAACAGCACCTCTTTCACCTCAGACAGTTGAAGAAGTTTGGTGTGGGCGCCCAAATCCCAAGAACTTCCTACAGGAACACAACTGAGAGCATCCTCACCGGCTGCATCACTGCCTGGTATGGGAACTGTACCTCCCTTAATCTCAGGATTCTGCAGAGAGTGGTGTGGACAGCCCAGTGCATCTGTGGTTAGCCCAGTGCATCTGTGGTTGTGTACTTTCCATGATTCAGAACATTTACAAAGACAGGTGTGAGAAAAGAACCCAAAGGATCATTGGGGACCCGTCACCCCAACCACAATCTGTTCCAGCAGCTACCATCCGGGTTACGGTACCACAGCACAGTGCAGGACCAACAGGCTCCAGGACAGCTTCTTCCACCAGGCCATCAGACTGATTAACTCACACTGATTTGAGTGTATTTCTATGTTACATTGACTGTTCTATTTATTATAAATTCCTAAGATTGCACTTTTCACATTTAGGCAGGGATGTAATGAAAAGATTTTTACTCCTCAGGTATGTGAAGGATGTAAGAAATAAGGTCAATTCAATTCAAATCTCCTTGAAAATATATTGAATATTGAACATATAGAATGGAAGAAGAGAGAATGTTTCCTATAGTGGGTGTGTCTAGGATTAGAGAATGCAGCCTCACAATGGAGGAATACCCACTTAGAACAGAGATGAGGAAGAATTCCTTTAGCTAGAGGGTTGTGAATCTGCAGAATTCATCGTCACAGTCAGCTATGGAGGCTAAGTCATTGGGTTTCTTGATTAATAGGTTCTTGATTAATCTGGGCATCAAAGGTTACAGGGAGATGGCAGGAGAATGGGGTAGAGAATAAATCAGCCATGATGGAATGCTGGAGCAGGATTGATGGACTGAATGGCCTAATTCTGCTCCTATGTTGTATGGTCTTGTGATCTAACAATCAACAGTTGAGAGCAACAGTGGTGAATCCCCACCAGATCTCCTTCACCTGGTACCAGACTGCCACTTGCACTTGCCCAGAGTGTCTTGTCTAACCCCAGTTGTCTTGTAGTGTCTGTCTCCAGGGTGGAGTGAGAGCTGTCCAGTTCCCCACTCTGTAACCCAGACTTATGGTGGGTGTTAATAGAAAGGGGGACCTCCTCATTCCTTGCAAAGACAAAACAGAAGAGAGATGCATGTACTCATTATGCCCAACCCTTCTGCTGATGCAGCAGCATAGTGTTCATGCTACCCCCAGGGTACAAACACCAGACTTATGGACACACGTACATATGGTCCCAGCTCCCATAATGTTACCAGATTAAAAGTCTGACATGCATACACATGTTTATTCTTACAAATGACAGAGCTAAATTTTCTCTGTCCACTTTTAGTAATTTATTTTTCATATCAGTCTTTTGTACTTTTGATTGCATTCATTACAATTCTGTGGAAGTATAGTTACAACATTGAATGATTTTTGTGTATTTTCTGACTTATGGACATCAGTAAAAACTGATTCAGTTTGTTACCCAGGAATGCCTGCAGTGATAAACATGCACACTTTAATCAATTCAAAGGAAAGCACTGGGTCACAGTAACAAGTTGTAAATGACCATACTGGATTTTGTGCAGCTCTTGCCTATGAGAGCCTCTTATTATGCAGCCTGGTAAGCCCCAGTACTCCAGATGGCACTGCTAACTTTGGCTTCCCTCTCATTCCTTGCAGTTATAACCTAAATGGGGGAGATCAAGTACATTAATTAACCAACACTACCCCCCCACCACTCCAACATAGATCCATAATCGCTCCTAGCATCTACCATGATTAGAGTACATCAATGCCTGACCTGGTCCTACATGGGTGGAGAATACACTTTATCTTTCATCAATATCACAATCCTTCTGAAAGACCCAATTTGCACCACTGTTGTATGCAAATAAAAAATGTTTTAGAGCATCAAAGATGGTGAAATCCAATTTTTAGACACTAGTTTCACTGACCATTGTCTTTCTTTTACCAGATGTTTCTCAATCCCAAATGATTTCTGAAAGATGAATCAGAGTTTCTTGAATTTTGGAGAATTGGAGAATATACTGCATATATTATATTATAATATAATATTACAAATTATTTATATATATAAATAAAATTTTATGGACCCTTGGGCCCATAATGTTATACCAACCTTTTAACCTACTCTAAGATCAATCTAACCCTTTATTCCAATTTAACCCTCCACTTTTCCATCATCTTGGTGCCTATAGAAGAGTTTCTTAAATGTCTCTAATGTATTTGCCTCTGCTACAAACCCTGGTGGTGCATTCCACACACCCACCACTCTCTATGTAAAAACCTTACCTCTGACATCTGTCTATATTTTCTTCCAATCAGCTTAAAATCGTGTCCCTCTCCTTCCTTCCTTATTTCTTTATGGATTCCCGGACATTCAGATTTACTTGCTGTTTTTGCACTTACTTGGTGAAACATGGCGTAACCTTTTCATGTCAGTCGATATTCCTTTTCCAATCAAATAGATTAAAACTGAGACATAAACCTGATTTACCGTTTTCTGGCCTATCTAGCAACAGTTGTCAAAACATTTATCTCACCCCACTCCCAGTAGCACTTAACTTTTTATTGTTATCTTTTACTCTCTTTCTAAATTAAAATTGTAACTTTTCTTGCCACTTACGTACCTTTACTACACTCCTGTCAGGGTTTTGGTATTGAATAAAAACATCCTTCAACATTACTGACAAATCCAGATTGTCAGGAACATTTCTACGAAGTGGCTTGAACAATTTAATTGAATTGCCTTCCCCTCCCTGTTAATTGTTTTATTGATGGCAATCTTGCCAACATTGGCATTTTCCCTTCTGCTGAGTGTTCATTGGCAGGTGACCTATCTGTTCCAGCAATCAGCAGCATTTCATTCACAGTTATGCTTTAACATTTTTGTTGTTATTTGAGATGATCATGAGCACATATTCACAAATGCTTTGTGATGAAATGTTATGTCAAGTCTGATTGACACACACTAATAAAACTATTTCATGATTTTTAATTTACGATGCTGGCTTCTGTCATAAATGTGAGGAATCACAGATAAGTTGACATTGAAGGGTGACTAAAATAGTTGCAACAATCAGTACGGACTACAGATAGGAACAGCACATAATAACACAAATCACACTGACAGAGCTGCCTATTCCAAAGAGAGCACTTGACTGGCAACTGTGTGCCACGACATGTTCCGGATTTCTCCAGATGAGGTGTGGAGGGCAGTATTCTGAGATGTACTGGAAGGTGTCCGAGCTGCTGCTGGGTTCACCATTGGGTCTGGTGACAGAACATTTCTATGCTCAACATGGAATCTGGATGAACTTGTTCCCTATCCTTTTAAGTATACTGATACCGGTTCTGTGGAAAAAGTTACTTGGTTGCTTATTCTTTTTCAGATCGGGGAATTGCCCATCCCTGAATAGCCTTTGAGGTGTTGGAGGTTTCTTGGACTGTTTCTGGACAAGGAGCTCCAGGATGTGGACCCAGCAATGATAACGGACTGGTAATACTGAAGTTTATATGGCATGTGATGAGAGGGAACCTGTTGGTGGCGCTGTTCCTATGGGCCTAATGCCTGGTATGTCTTGGTGGTGAAGGTTGCAGGTTTTGTTGATGCCATTATCAGAATAGGCTGGGTGAGTAACTGCACCACACTTTGTAGATGGTGCATACTGTACCCAATCTGCACTGATGGAGACGGGAAAGAAAATTCTGGGTTGTGGAGCTTGTTCCCAGTTAGTCTTTACAATGCCTCCTGAGATGGTGATGTGCCTCTCCTGTGAGATGTGGCAGACTTGGGGGATCACCCCTCTCCCGCAGAGTCACATCTGTCAGAAGTGCTTGCGGCTGGGTGATCTGGAAGACCGTGTGAGGAATCTGGAGCAGCAGCTGGATGACCTTCGACTCATAAGGGAGAATGAGGCAGTCATAGATGAGAGCTACAGGGAGGTAGTCACACCTAGGCTGCCAGAAGCAGGTCGTTGGGTGATAGTCAGAGGGGGGAAAGCGAAGGTGAATAGACAGGTAGTGCAGAGCACCCCTGTAGCCATTCCCATGAATAATGTTTACCATCCTGGATGCTGTTGGTGAGGACGACTGACCAGGTGTGAGCCACAGTGGCAGGGCCTCTGGCACTGAGTCTGACCCTGTGGTGCAGAAGGGTGGGATGGAGAAGAGGAGAGCTGTCGTCATTGGAGACTCTATAGTCAGGGGAGCAGACAGGAGATTTTGTGGACGTGAGAAAGACACCCGCATGGTTTGTTGCCTCCCGGGTGCCAGGGTCCGGGGATGTCTCTGACTGGGTGCATGACATCTTGGTATGAGAGGGAAAGCAACCAGAAGTCGTGATACATGTTGGTAGCAATGACATAGGCAGGAAGAGAGATGAGGTCCTGAAGTGTGAGTTTTGGGAACTAGGCAGAAGGCTGAAGAACAGGACCTCAAGGGTGGTGTTCTTAGGATTGCTCTCAGTACCACGTGATAGTGATGGTAAGAATTGGAGGAGTTGATGCAGCGGGCAGGGTTTTAGATTTTTGGATCATTGGGATCTCTTCTGGGGAAGGTGGGACCTGTACAGATTGGATGGGTTGCACCTGAACTCGAAGGGGAGCAATATCCTTGCAGGTAGGTTTGCTAGCATGATTCAAGAGGGTTTAAACTAATTTGCAAGGGGGTTGGCACCTGGAGTGATAGAGCAGTGAAAAAAGTGCATGGAGTAAAGCCAGATCTGACATATAGAGAGGCTTTGAGGAAAGAGAAGCAGAATAACGGGTGTAAAGGTAGTAAGGTAGAAGGGCTGAAGTGTGTGTACTTCAATGCAAGAAGTATCAGGAACAAAGGTGATGAACTGAGAGCTTGGATACATACATGGAATTATGATGTAGTGGCCATTACAGAGACTTGGCTGACACCAGGGCAGGAATGGATTCTCAATATTCCTGGATTTCAGTCCTTTAAAAGGGATAGAGAGGGGGGAGAAAGGGGAGGAGGGGTGGCATTACTGGTCAGGGATACTATTATAGCTAAAGAAAGGGTGGGTAATGTAGCAGGATCCTCTTTTGAGTCAGTATGGGTGGAAGTCAGGACAGGAAGGGAGCAGTTACTCTACTGGGGATATTCTATAGGCCCCCTGGTAGCAGCAGAGATACTGAGGAGCAGTTTGGGAGGCAGACTTTGGAAAGGTGCAAAAATAACAGGGTTGTTATCATGGGTGACTTTAACTTCCCTAATATTGATTGGCATTTGATTAGTTCCAAGGGTTTGGATGGGGCAGAGTTTGTTAAGTGTGTCCAGGATGGATTCCTGTCACAGTATGTTGACAGGCCGACTAGGGGGAATGCCATACTAGATCTAGTATTAGGTAATGAACTGGGTCAGGTCACAGATCTCTCAGTGGGTGAGCATCTGGGGGACAGTGATCACCGCTCCCTGGCCTTTAACATTATCATGGAAAAGGATAGAATCAGAGAGGACAGGAAAATTTTTTACTGGGGAAGGGCAAATTATGAGGCTATAAGGCTAGAACTTGTGGGTGTGAATTGGGATGATGTTTTTGCAGGGAAATGTACTATGGACATGTGGTTGATGTTTAAGGATCGTTTGCAGGATGTTAGGGATAAATTTGTCCTGGTGAGGAAGATAAAGAATGGTAGGGTGAAGGAACCATGGGTGACAAGTGAGGTGGAAAACCTAGTCAGGTCTTAGAAGGCAGCATACATGAGGTTTAGGAAGCAAGGAGCAGATGGGTCTATTGAGGAATATAGGGTAGCAAGAAAGGAGCTTAAGAAGGGGCTGAGAAGAGCAAGAGCATGAGAAGGCCTTGGCGAGTAGGGTAAAGGAAAACCCCAAGGCATTCTTCAATTATGTGAAGAACAAAAGGATGACAGGAGTGAAAGTAGGACTGGTTAGAGATAAAGGTGTGAAGATGTGCCTGGAGGCTGTGGAAGTGAGCGAGGTCTTCAATGAATACTTCTCTTCGGTATTCACCAATGAGAGGCAACCAGATGACGATGAGGACAAAATGTGTGAGGTTGATGGTTCTGGAGCATGTTATAATTAAGGGAGAGGAGGTGTTGGAGTTGTTAAAATACATTAGGACAGTTAAGTCCCCGGGACCTGATGGAATATTCCCCAGGCTGCTCCACAAGGCAAGGGAAGAGATTGCTGAGCTTCTGGATAGGATCTTTATGTCCTCGTTGTCCACGGGAATGGTACCAGAGGATTGGAGGGAGGTGAATGTTGTCCCCTTGTTCAAAAAAGGTAGTAGGGATGGTCTGGGTAATTATAGACCAGTGAGCCTTACATCTGTGGTGGGAAAGCTGTTGGAAAAGGTTCTTAGAGATAGGATCTATGGGCATTTAGAGAATCATGGTCTGATCAGGGACAGTCAGTATGGCTTTGTAAAGGGCAGATCATGTTTAACAAGCCTGATAGAGTTCTTCGAGGAGGTGATCAGGCATATAGATGAGGGTAGTGCAGTGGATGTGATCTACGTGGATTTTAGTAAAGCATTTGACAAGATTCCACACAATAGGCTTATTCAGAAAATCAGAAGGCTTGGATCCAGGGAAGTTTGGCCAGGTGGATTCAGAATTGGCTTGCCTGCAGAAGGCAGAGGGTCATGGTGGAGGGAGTACATTCAGATTGGAGGGTTGTGACTAGTGGTGTCCACAAAGATCTGTTCTGGGACGTCTACTTTTCGTGATTTTTATTAACAACCTGGATGTGGGGGTAGAAGGTTGGGTTGGCAAGTTTGCAGAGGACACAAAGGTTGGTAGTGTTGTAGATAGTGTAGGGGATTGTCAAAGATTGCAGAGAGACATTCATAGGATGCAGAAGTGGGCTGAGAAATGGCAGATGGAGTTCAACCTGGAGAAGTGTGAGGGGGTACACTTCGGAAGGACAAACTCCAAGGCAGAGTACAAAGTGAATGGCAGGATACTTGGAAGTGTGGAGGAGCAGAGGGATCTGGGGATACATGTCCAGAGATCCCTGAAAGTTGCCTCACAGGTAGACAGGGTAGTTAAGAAAGCTTATGGAGTGTTAGCTTTCATAAGTTGAAGGATAGAGTTTAAGAGTCGCGATGTAACGATGCAGCTCTATAAAACTCTGGTTAGACCACACTTGGAGTACTGTGTCCAGTTCTGGTCGCCTCACTTTAGGAAGGATGTGGACGTATTGGAAAGGGTACAGAGGAGATTTTCCAGGATGCTGCCTGGTTTAGAGAGTATGGATTATGATCAGAGATTTAGGGAGCTAGGGCTTTACTCTTTGGAGAGAAGGAGGATGAGAGGAGACATGATAGAGGTGTACAAGATATTAAGTGGAATAGACAGAGTGGACAGCCAGCGCCTCTTCCCCAGGGCACCACTGCTCAATACAAGAGGACCTGGCTTTAAGGTAAGGGGAGGGAAGTTCAAGGGGGATATTAGCGGAAGGTTTTTTACTCAGAGAGTGGTTGGTGCGTGGACTGCACTGCCTGAGTCAGTGGTGGAGGCAGATACACTAGTGAAATTTAAGAGTCTACTAGACAGGAAAATGGAGGAATTTAAGGTGGGGGTTTATATGGGAGGCAGGGTTTGAGAGTTGGCACAACATTGTGGGCCAAAGGGCCTGTAATGTGCTGTACTATTCTATGTTCTATGTACCAGTCAAGCAAGCTGCTTTGTCTTGGACGGTGCTGAGCTTCTTGGGTGTTATTGGTATTGTTGCTGTTGCACTTATCTAGGGTTTTTGGAGTGGATTCCTTCAAGCTCCCCTGGGGTATTAGGAAGTAAGTAATTCATCATGGGATACTCAGCCTCCGAGATGATCTTGTAGCCATAGTATCCATGAGGTCTGATTACCCCATGAGTACTGAGTTTCTGATTAATGGTGCCCTCCAGGATGTTGATGATGAGAAACGGGGAAGCTAATGTGACTGAAAATGAAGGTTATGTAGTGAGATTCCCTCTTGTTGGAGATGGTTGTGACTTGTCAGTGTTGCAATGGAATCACCAGTAACATCTGTATTTCTGATCTTGTGATGAAAGGAAGGTCATTGATGAAGATGGTGATGATGCTCAAGCCCAGGACCCTGTCCGAGGAACTTGGGGCTGGGAGGTTTGACCTCCAACAACTACTGTCATCACCCTTCATGTGAGATATGACTCAACTCATTGGAGTTTTGGTTTCAATTTCGTAAGTTTTTTACTCTGAAAAACTTTTTTCTTGATAGCCCTATCTTACTTAACTTTTTTTTTAAACCTTCTTTAACAGATCAAGCTTTTAACATATGGAAAAGGAAAGGTATAATATGTTTTCGTGATCTTTTTTCTGAAGGTAGTTTGATGTCTTTTGACCAACTTTCCAACAAATTTAAGTTACCTAAATCTAATTTTTTTAGATATTTACAAATTAGAAATTTTTTATATAAGGTTTTACCATCCTTTCCCAATTCAACTTTGATAGATTTTTCAGATATGATTTTTACTTTGAATCCCTGTCAGAAGGGATTAGTGGCTCTTACTTATAATATGATTATGAAGATACAACCAGAGGTATCGGGTAGAATTAAACAAGAGTGGGAAAAAGAACTTCAATATAATATTTCAACAGAAAAATGGGAAAAAATTTTACAAATGGTTAATTCTTCTTCTATATGTGCTAAACATGCTTTAATACAATTTAAGGTCGTACATAGAGCTCATATGTCTAAAGATAAGCTTGCTCGATTTTATTCTCATATTAGCCTTCAATGTGACAGATGTCATTCAGATGTGTCCTCATTGACCCACATGTTTTGGTCATGTCCTACCTTACATAACTATTGGAAGGACATATTTGCTACCATTTCCTCAATTTGGAATACTGATTTACAACCTCATTTTATCACTGCAATTTTTGGTATACCAAATGAGGATGGTATTCAGTTTTCCCCTTCAATTAGACGAATGATCGCCTTTGTAACATTAATGGCCAGAAGGTCTATATTACAAAATTGGAAAGAAGTAAATCCTCCTACCACGTTTCAGTGGTTCTCTCAAACTATCTCTTGTCTGAGCTTAGAAAAAATTAGAAGTACTATTTTCGATTCATCAATTAAATTTGAAGAAACTTGGGGACCGTTCATTCGACACTTTCATATGAATTAATTTGGCCTCTTCCAGACCTTTTCTCTTTTTATTCTTGTTCTGGTATGGAGTTCCGGAGTTTTTGACACTATCATATACATATAAACTATTATTATTGCCCATGTTAGTTTAGGTTTATTTTTTTTAATATACATTTTTTCTTGCATTTTTATATATTTTTTTCTTTTGATGACTATTCTTATTCTTTTTCATGTATAATCAATATTGGTTTGATTGATTATTGTATGATTTTTTTTGCTGATATTTTAATAAGATATTGTTATCTTATTACTAATTTAACTTTAAGTCTAATGTATTCATAACCTATTTGATACAATATTATGTTATGTTTTTTTATATATGAAATTTAATAAAAAGATTGAAAAGAAATCATTGGAGTTGTTTCCTTTCAATGTCCATTGACTTCAACTGCACCGGAGCTCGGTGATGCCACTCTCGGTGAAATATAATCAAAGACAGTCACTGCCACCTCAAAGTAATTTCATTTTTTGAAATCATTGAGTAGCTTTAAAACATTTCTGAACAGGACCCATTTAAAAACTCTGAAAAAGCTTTTGCCAGTGGTGAACTGTGGGGCCTCAATGAGATACTCTGAGGCTGACCTGCTGTTTGGAGCCCGTTTCACCCTGCCTGGCCCTCCTTCTTCATTTGGAAAATATACAGATGAACTGAAATCGCCAGAAGTCCAACATGATTCAGCCCAAGTTGTCTTTTTTTCTCAAAGGGAGATTTGGGATGATTTGTGATTTCACAAAGTTTCAACCTGGAATGTATTCATGGTTCTCTAAGAAATAATGATGAATGAGCTTCTAACAAGTGTTTTTTTTATATTTACTTTGGATCTTTTCCCATTGGTCTGCTGTAAGGAAGGATCATAGTTCTGTTAAACCTGCAATGATTTACAAAGACCCAATGTGGTGTGGAGTTGTTTATCACAGTGTTCTATTGCACTTCTAATGACTCCAATCCAATAAAGAGTGAAAATAAGGTGGAAAGATTGCTGACTAACAACCATCTACTGGTTTAATTATGTAAGAACCTGTTCACTCAAATAAGTGTCACAGAACCTCACTGCAGGAGAGATTACGAAGAGCACTTATGCTAATAAGCTTGAATGCACGATAAAAATGTGGAAATGACAGCAGAACAATAGAATTAAAATAGCTTGTAAATTGTGTCATCTGTCACATCCAGGCAGAACGGTAACTGGGTGTGCATCTCATTGCCCACAGAATTTGTGCATTCCATCAAGGTAATGTTGATGCCAAAGGTTATATTGGCATGTACTGTGAGAAATGATGATGAAATTTATTTTCATTCTCAGGACGTGAGTGTTGCTGGCAAGAGAAGCATTTATTGCCCAATCCTGGCTGCCCTTCAGATGGTGACGGTGAGTCATTTTAATTGCTCTCATCTATGTAGTGAATGTACCACTCATGTAATTGAGTTGGAAATTCCAAAAATTGCATTCAATAACTGAGGAAGAAGTGATATATTCCCAAATCAAGATGTTATGTCTCTTGGAGAGTAACTTGGATGTGGTGATATTCCCACTGACCTGCTGCCCTGTTGTATTTCTAAATAGTCGATATTGTTGGTTTAGCAGATGCTGCTATAAATACCTTTAGGCATTGCTTCAGTGAGCTTTGTGTGTAACATATTCTGCAGCCACAATATCCCAGTGGTGGATGATTTACACCACTGGATCAGAATAAGAATCAGGTTTAATATCACTGGCATATGCCATGAAATTTGTTGTCTTGCGGCAGCAGTACATTGCACTACTAAATAAAAAGCACTATAAATCACAATAAGAAATATAAAGTTAAATTAAGTAAGTCATCCAGAAAGGGAGGGGGAAATAGTCAGGTAGTGTGTTTAGGTTCATTGACCATTCAGAAAAATGTTCCTAAAAATGCTGAGTGTGTGTATTCAGGGCCCTGTACCTTCCCCTTCATGGTAGCAATGAGAAGCGGGCATGTCCTGGGTGATGGGGATCCTAAATGATGGATGCTGACTTTTTGAGTCATCAGCTTTGAAGATGTCCTCGATACTGGGGAAGCGAGTGCTCATAATAGGGTTGGGTGAGTTTGCAACTTTCAGCAGCTTTTTCCAATCCTGTGCGAAGGCCCCTCCATACTGGAGAGCAATGCAACCAGTTAGAATGCTCTCTGTGGTACATCCGTAGAAATTTGCTGGAGTCTTTGGTGACATAGCAAATCTCCTCGAACTCCTAATGAAAAATAGCCTCTGATATGACTTCTTTGTAATTGCATCAGTACGTTGGGCTCAGGGTAGACATTCAGAAATATTGACAGCCAGGAACTCGAAGCTGCTCACCCTTTCCACTGCCTATCATTCAATGAGGACTGGAGGGTGTTCTCTCAACTTCTCCATCCTGAAGTCCACAATCAATTCCTTGGTCTTACTGACATTGCATTCAAGGTTGTTGCTGTAACACCATTTAACCAGCTGATCTATCTCACTCCTGTATCCCTCCTTGTCACCATCTGAAATTCTGCAAACAATAGTTGAATCATTGGCAAATTAATAGATGGTGTTTGAGCTGTGTCTAGCCACACAGTCATGGTTAGGAGTGAGCACAGCAGTGGGCTAAGCACACATCCTGGAAGTGCGCCTGTGCAGATTGTCAGTGAGGAGGAGATGTTATTTCTGATCTGCACTGACTGTGGTTTCCCAGTGAAGAAGTCAAGGTTCCAGATGCAGAGGGAGGTACAGAGGCCCAGGCTTTGGAGCTTGTTTAGTATTGAGGATATGATTGTGTTTTAATTAGTGAACAGCAGCCTGACACAGGTATTGCTATTTTCCAGGTGATCCAAGGCCAAGTGGATAGCCAGTGAGATTGCATCCACTGTAGACCTATTGTGGCGATAGGCCAGTCACAGTGGATCAATGTCCTTGCTTGGACAGGAGTTGATTCTGGCCATGACCAGGCTCTCAAACACTTTATCACAGTAGATGTGAGTGCAAACGGGAAATGGTTTTTGAGGCAGTTCACCCTGCTCTTCTTGGACACTGCTATGATTGTTGCCCTTTTTGCAGTAGGTGGGAACCATCAACTGCAGCGGTGAGAGATTGAAGATGCCCTTGAATACCCCTGCCAGTTGGTTGGCAAAGGCTTTAAATTCCGTATCAGGTACATGACCAGGGCCTGAGGCCTTGCAAAGGTTCACGCTCTTGAAAGATGTTCAGACGTCGGCCTCCAAGACAGAGATCACAAGGTCACCAGATACTGTATAGTTTTATCCTCCCTTCCAAAAGTGCATATGAAAGATGTTGAGCTCATCTGGAGCTCATCTCATCTGGCATCACAAGCATTCATGATATTAGGTTTTGCCTTGTAGGAAGCAACTCGTACTTGAGCTGACATGCATTCGATTCCATCACTGACTTCAACTGGAATTGTTTTTCTTTCCTCTTAAAAAGTCTTTTGTCGGTCACACTGGGCTTCTTGTACAGCTCTGCTTTACTGATCTTAAATGCTGCAGATCTAGCCCTCAGCTGACTGTGAATCTCTTGGTTTATGGTTTGGGTATGTCCGGTATGTTGGCAAGGCACACACTCATCCACACAGATCTCGATGAAGCCGGTAATGACTGTGGCATATTCATTCAGATTCGAAAATGAATCCTGGAATATTGTCCAGTCCACCGATTCAAAGCAGTCCTGTGCGCGCTCCTCTGCCTCACTTGACCATACCTTTGTGGTCCTCACCACTGGTACAGTGATCCTCGGTCTCTGTCTGTGTGCTGGAAGCAGGAGTACAGCCAGCTGATTGGACTGTCCAAAGAGTGTGTGGGGAATGGCAAGATGGGGGAAGCATTCTTGATGGTGGTGAAACAGTGGTCAAGTGTATTGGCTCCGCTGGTTCTGCAGGTGATATGCTGGTGGTAGTTGTTCAAGTTGGCTTGATATCATGGTATTGTCACTGGATATCATATAAAAATCATGAGATAAGCAGACTGGTCAAATGTCAGAGTGACAGGAATGACTGGGAAATGGTCATTTTTGAGGGACATTCTGAGGAAAATGTAATTTTCAACTGTGTAATTCCATGCCAGAGCGGTGTTGTGCAAGTGAATTTTCAGGCCCTAATACCTTAATAGTAAAATTATGGCTTTTAATTGCTGAAATTAGCTGTCATCACAATGTGCCATAGAACAGGGTTCCTTTTGAACCTCGGGAAGACAACAGCTAATCTATTGCTTATTTAGTCCAGAACAGCTGGACAATAACATTGGAATGAAACAGATTAAGATGCATCTAATGAAAAGGAACTTCCATTTCCTTAAAAATGCAGTAACATCCCTGTCAGTTTTGAAGTTGTACATTTAGATTTAGGAGGATAACAAATACTTCACATTACCTTTGCAAGTTGAACATTAAGATAAATTTTCAAATATATAGACAAAGCAATATGAGCAGTAATAGCTCTGGAGATATTACATCTTTTTTTATCTACTTGGTAATTTCATGGCATGAAAGAGCTTGGAATAGAATGCCTGCTTCTACAGTCTGGTATCAGCCTAATACAGTTAGGATGCAGCATCCTAATACAGCTCCCCCCACCACTTGTAAGGAGTTTGTATGTCCTCCCCGTGACCTTGTGGGTTTCCTCCAGGTGCTGCGGTTTCCTCCCACAATCCAAAGACATACAGGTTGGTCGGTTAGTTGGTCATTGTAAGTTATCCTGTGATTAGGGTGGGGTTAAATCATGAGATCGCTGGGCGGCATGGCTCAAAGGGCCCGAAAGGCCTACTCCATGCTGTATCGGAACAAGAAGGCAGCAGGAGAGCACCTAAGGATTTCCAGCAGATTTTGAGTTTTTGGGGGAAGAGAGAGGACAGACTGCACAGGCGCATGACGTCAGCCAGTTGAGAGCAAACAGTTTAAAAAGAAGGCAGCCATATCCAGCGGGCAGCGGAGTGCGAGGCAGCAGAGTGAAAGGGCTTTGGCTGAACGGGCTTCGGCGGTAACGGGACGAGGTGAGGCAGTTGTTGATTGCAAAAGGAGGTAGTATGTGTGTGAGGCCGGTTTTCTGTGGTCGGTGTCAGATGTGGGAGGTCCTGGAGTCTCCTAGCATCCTGGACGGCCACATCTGCACCCGGTGCATCGAGATGCAACTCCTAAGGGACCATGTTAGGGAACTGGAGATGCAGCTTGATGACCTTCATCTGATCAGGGAGAGTGAGGAGGTGATAGAAAGGAGCTACAGGCAGGTGGTCACTCCAGGGCCACGGGGGATAGAGAAATGGGTCACAGTCAGGAGAGGGAAGGGGAAGAGTCAGGTACTAGAGAGTACCCCTGTGGCTGTACCACTTGACAATAAGTACTCCTGTTTGCGTACTGTTGGGGGGGGACAGCCTACCTGGGGGAAGCAACAGTGGCCGTGCCTCTGGCACAGAGTCCGGCCCTGTAGCTCAGAAGGGTAGGGAAAGGAAGAGGAAGGCAGTAGTGATAGGGGACTCTATAGTCAGGGGGGTCAGATAGGTGATTCTGTGGATGCAGGACAGAAACTCGGATGGTAGTTTGCCTCCCAGGTGCCAGGTTCTGGGATGTTTCTGATCGCGTCCAAGATATCCTGTGGTGGGAGGGAGAACAGCTTGAGGTTGTGGTACATATTGGTACCAATGACATAGGTAGGAAAAGGGAAGAGGTCCTGAAAGAAGACTACAGGGAGTTAAGAAGGAATTTGAAAAGCAGGACCTCAAAGGTAGTAATCTTTGCCTGTGCCACACAACAGTGAGAATAGGAATAGAATGAGGTGGAGGATAAATTCGTGGCTGAGGGAATGGAGCAGGGGGCAGGGATCCAGATTTCTGGATCATTGGAACCTCTTTTGGGGCGGGTGTGACCTGTACAAAAAGGACAGGTTGTACTTGAATCCGAGCTCGTGGGCGGGCATGTTTGATAGAGCTGTTGGGGAGGGTTTAAACTAGTTTGGTGGGGGGTGGGAATCAGAATGTGAGTGCAGGGATTAAGGTAGAAGGACAAGGGCATGATGTGAAAGAGCTCTGAGTTGATGAGGAAGGACAGGCAGGGGTCGAAACATAATTGCAGCCAGTTAAAGGGGTTGAAATGTGTCTATTTCAATGCTAGGAGTGTTAGGAACAAGGAGGATGAACTTAGAGCATGGATTAGTACATGGAACTATGATATTGTGGCCGTTACTGAAACTTGGTTGGAGGAAGGGCAGGATTGGATGATGCAGGTCCCAGGGTTCAGGTGTTTTAAAAGGAATAGGATGGGAGGTAGAAAAGGGGGGGGGGAGTGGCATTGCTGGTCAGGGATAGTATCACGGCTATAGAAAGGGAGGACGCTGCAGAGGGAATGTCCATAGTCTGGGTGGAAGTCAGAAATAGGAAGGGATCAATCACTGTGCTGGGAGTAGTCTACAGGCCCCCAAATAGCCCTCGGGACACCGAGGAGCCGATAAGTAGGCAGATTTTAGAATGGTGCAGGAAATACAGGGTAGTAGTTATGGGTGATTTCAACTTCCTTCATATTGACTGGCACCTCCTGAGTGCAAGGGGGATAGATGGGGCTGAATTTGTCAGGTGTGTTCAAGAAGGATTCCTGACACAGTATGTGGACCGGCCGACGAGAGGAGAGGCCATACTGGATCTAGTTCTGGGTAATGAGCCTGGTCAGGTGACAGACCTCTTGGTGGGGCAGCATTTTGGTGAGAGTGACCACAACTCCCTTAGCTTCAGCATAGCTATGGAAAAGGATAAAATCAGACAAAATGGTAAAGTGCTTAACTGGGGAAGGGCTAACTTTGAAGGGATGTGGCAGGAACTAGCAAGAGCAAATTGGAAACAGATGTTCAAAGGAGAAAGCACAGAAGTAATGTGGGAGAAGTTTAGGGACCACTTGAGCTGGGTTCAGGATAGGTTTGTCCCACTGAGGCAAGGAAAAAATGGTAGGAAAAGGGAACTGTGGCTGACGAAACATGTGAGGCAACTCGTCAAGAGGAAAAAGGAAGCATATGTTAGATATGAGAAGCAGGAAGTAGGAGGGGCTCATGAGAAATATAGGGTAGCCAGGAAGGAGCTAAGAAAAGGACTTAGGAGAGCTCGAAGGGGACATGAGAGGGCCTTGGCATGTAGGATTAAGGAGCACTCCAAGGCGTTCTATGCATATGTGAAGGATAGGAGGATGATGAGAACAAAGGTGGGACCACTAAAGGATAAAGAGGGCAACGTGCCTGGAGGCAGAGGAGGTTGGGGAGGCCCTAAATGAATACTTTACTTAAGTATTCACAAGTGAAAAGCATCTTGATCAGGGTGAGGTCGAAATAGAGCAGGCCTGTGTGCTGGACAATGTGGAGATTACGGAAGAAGTGCTGGATCTTCATAAAAACATCAAGATTGATAAATCCCCAGGGCCGGATATGATACACCCCAGGTTGTTGTGGGAATTGAGAGAAGAGATCGCTGGAGCATTAGCTGTGATCTTTGAATCCTCTTTGGCTACAGGGGAAGTGCTGGAGGACTGGAGAATGGCAAATGTAGTTCCCTTGTTTAAAAAAGGCAATAGGGAGAAACCTGGGAACTACAGACCGGTGAGTCTTACATCAGTGGTCTGCAAACTACTGGAAAGGATTCTTAAGGATAGGATCTACGAGCATTTGGAGAAGTATAGTCTACTCATGGATAGTCAACATGGTTTTGTGAAGGGAAGATCATGCCTCATGTGCCTGATTGAGTTTTTTGAAGAGGTAACAGAAGAAATTGATGAGGGTGGATGTGGTCTACATGGACTTTAGCAAGGTATTTGACAAGGTCCCTCAGAGACTCATCCAGAAAGTCATGAGGCATGGGATAAGTGGAACCTTGGCTGTTTGGTTAAAAAATTGGTTTAAAGAAAGAAAGCAGAGGGTAGTTGTGGAAGGAAAGTATTCTGCCTGGAGGTCAGTGACTAGTGGAGTGCCACAGGGATCTGTTCTGGGACCCCTGCTATTTGTGATTTTTATAAATGACCTGGGTGTAAAGGCGGAAGGATGGGTGAGTAAGTTTGCAGATGACACAAAGATTGGAGGAGTTGTGGATGGAGCTGCAGGTTGTCAAAGATTACAAGAGGATATTGACAGCCTGCAGCGTTGGGCAGAAAAATGGCGGATGGAGTTCAATCTGGATAAGTGTGAGGTGATGCATTTTGGAAGAACAAACCAGAAGACTGAGAACAGGATTAATGGTCAGTTACTTAAGAGTGTGGATGAACAAAGGGACCTTGGGGTTCAAATCCATACATCCCTAAAGGTCGCTGCATAGGTTAATAGGGTAGTTAAGAAGACCCCTGGGATGCTAGGCTTCATTAACGGGGGATTGAGTTCAAGAGTAGAGAGGTCATGTTGCAACTCTACAAATCTCTGGTGAGACCGCACTTAGAGTATTGTGTTCAGTTCTGGTCACCTCATTATAGGAAGGATGTGGAAGCTTTGGAGAGGGTGCAGAGGAGATTTACCTGGTTTGGAGAACAAGTCATATGAAGCAAAGTTAGCAGAGCTGGGACTTTTCTCTTTGGAGCGTAGAAGAATGAGAGGGGAATTGATAGAGGTCTACAAGATTATGAGAGGCATAGATAGGGTGGATAGTCAGTACATGTTTCCCAGGGCACCAATAGAAAACACCAGAGGGCATATGTACAAAATTAAGGGAGGGAAGTTTAGGGGAGACATCAGGGGTAGGTTTTTTTTACACAGAGGGTTGTGAGTGCCTGGAATGACTTGTCAGGGGTGGTGGTGGAGACTAAAACATTAGTGGTATTTAAGAACCTGTTGGACAGGCACATGGATGAAAGAAAAATAGAGTGCTATGGGGTAGTGTGGGTTTAGTACTTTTTTTTAAGGATTATATGGGAGGCACAACATGGAGGGCTGAAGGGCCTGTACTGTGCTGTAATGTTCTATGGTTCTATCTCAACAAATAAAAGATAAATAGATGAATGTAATTTTGGTTGAGGATATTGTTTTGTTTACCCTGCTAATGGATTTGGAGGAATTTGTGGCAGAAGTATTGTTGGGATCTCTCCTGAGCCATGTGGAGCATTCTGTAGATGGTCCATACCTCTGATGAAGAACTTGCTGCCTGAATTGCCCTAATTTTGAAGTCCTAATGTTCAAGTATATTTCTCCTCAGATGGCCAATCGCTGTGGCACTATACTGAAGGCAAAGGTAGATTTAATCATTGATATTTGTCTGCATTGAAAGGTGGCTTTCCCAAAAGCCGTTAACATTTTCCGGTCTTTTGACGTTGACTTGAGAGTTGTAAAGTAGGGGCAGTTTGGTAGAGGATCTTAGTTTTGCATGTTTTGGGTGTAAAATTGACTCACTCATATTTTTCAAAGCAGAGTTGATAATGCCTTTGATTTTGGCCTCCAAGCATATGCCATTGCCATCTATGTACCATAATTCAGTAATGTTAGACAGGAAGGTGGAGGAATTGATGCCGTTTGTTCACAAGCTTGGATTTGGAACGAAAACTGCACTGACCGAAGGATTTCCCATTGGTCCTATAATTAAGTTCCAATCCAGTGGAAAGTTTATTGCAGATCAGACAAGGCACTGCAACAACAAAGAGAAATAAAATGTTGGAGCAATCAAACTGCCTAGCTTGGCATCAGTTGCATAGAGGATGTTGAGGAGCTCTTACAGAAGCCACTTGATATGGTTCCATGCTAAGAGGTTATTAAACAACACGAGAGAATAGAAACTGCATGGTTTCATAATTATTATGAAATGAGAGTTCGAACCCAGGGATCACAGAAACGTTCTCTGATTGATGGGATGAGGCAACTGTGTTCATTAGGAATCTACAATAGAACCTGAGCTATTCACAATATATTTGATGATAAAGGCTCAGAGATTTGCATGTCCAAGCTGCACTGCAAATACCATAGACAGCATAAATAGGTCCTTAAGTGAGATTTGAGGAGATTCCGTATGTTACCAAAAATCAAGCAAGTGTCTATAAATGTACTATGGTGAGCATTTTGACTGATTGCTGTTGTGTCTGTGCACAACTATGTATCAATTAAATAAAAGGATGCATGTGGGAGATGGCTTTAATTGGTGTGTTCACGTTGCAGCACAAAAGAGAGACAGAACAATGCACATGTGTAGACAACAGCATATGCATAGACAATAGATCAATATGTAGTGCTAAGGGGTCCTTGCTCTAAAAGAAATAGATCCATCTACACCCTATCCTCGTTATATGTGGGGGATATGTTCCTTGCAGTTGACGCATAATGTGAAAATGCATAATGTGAATAATTATTTAAATGGAGAAAATACAGATGCATTCCAGAGGGCTTCCTGAATATGTTTTATCTGTAATTTATTCACATTTTCAGACCAATACGACTCAAAAGCAGTACCACAAGGCAACATTCGTATTATATTTTATCAATTTAAGGTAACATTCAATGTAATAAATCATAGAAAGTTAACATACTAGGGTGTACAGTACTCACCAACAGTGGCAGTGTTACACAGGGGTGATGGAGGAGAACCCAAGTGCAGGACACTGGCATGTTGACTCAGTTGGGGAGACTGGCGTAGACCTGAACGTAGAGCAGGAAACCAGCGGGATCTTGACAAGGAGATGGGATTCACAGGAAAGTTCTAGAAACTAGAGCAGAACTTAGAACTAACGGTTTTAATCGGAACAGGGAACCAAGTATCACACGAGAATTGACCAATGAACTGGCAACCTGTGGTAGAGTCGTCCTCGCATTTATTTCCCAGTCTCTGATGAAAGCCAGGTATACGATTATTGGGTAACTAGCAGCAATTGACTGAAATTGGGGCATGATCAGGGAGAAAGAAGTGTTAAAGGGGAACGGCCAACCGGAACCAGGACAGGCAGGTGTGTTCGCTCTGGGAGATGAGTGGTTGTTGTGGTGTCGAGCTGCTTTTTATGGATAAGGTGGATGGTTGTGGTGTTGGGATCATATCAAGCACAGCAAGGGGTGAAGGAAGACTCACAGAACTCTTAGAACTGCCAGCAGCAGGAGTTGACACTGGTTTGAAGAAAATGGTGAGGGTTGTTTGCTTGGCAACATTTTGTTTTTCAGCATAAATTTGCTTGTAGGGAAGAAGGATTGATGGCAGGGAGCAACTGAAATGCTGACTCCGTCCTAAACTTGGGTCCATGTTCATCGCCATTTGTGCCAAGTGTTCCGACTTGCACCATTCCCTCACTGTTGGTAAACTCCTGGGATTTTCAAAATTCTCTGTTGCTTATAGCATCTGAGAGATAGTTCGCTGTCAAAAAAAATGCCTTGAATGTGGATCACACCTTGGTCGAGTGGTTGAATCAGCGATGTTGTGTTAGGTGGCAGGAAACGCACTGTTATGTTAGGGTGAATGCTGTCCAAATGTTTAGGATGGGCTGGCACATTGTCAAGCAACAAAAGAACTTTAAAGGTAAGATTCTGTTCCCGGCAGTAGCGTCCCAGAGCTGTGTTACCTTCAGCTGATGCTGCGCTGTTTATAATTTCCAGCTTTTTTTCAATTATTAAAGCGGTTCTCTGCCGCTCGGCTGATGGCCCAGGACATGACATTAGAGGTGGTTGCCTTCATTGGTATAACCTCTGGCCACTTTGAATGAGCATCCACAGCAATCAGAAACATGGAGTCCAGGAATGGCCCAGCAAGGTCAATATGGACTCTTTGCCATGGTGAAGATGGTCACTCCCATGGTATGACAGTGCCCATGGGGGTGCATTTTGAACTTTTTGGCATCCCGAACAGCTTTCAGCCAAATCTTCAGTCTGTTTATCTATTCCCAGCCACCACACGTAGCTCTGGGTGAGAATCTTTATCTTGACTGTACCAGGTGTTTTTCATGCAGATTTTCTAACACTCTGGTGCACAGTTCAGAGGGAACCACAACACGAGATACACACATCAGCATTCTTTGACATATGTACAGTTGGTCTTGTTTCGCTGAAAACTGGAAGCATAGGGTTACTATGAACTGGCCATCCTTGCATGGTGATTTCATAGACTTTTGACAATGTTGGGTCATTCCTTGTTTCACTTTGTATTTTGCAATTTGTTTCCGCCAATGCAGTATGGAACACTTCTGCTGGGTCATAGAATGAAGACTTCTCTTCTTCAGTTGCCAACAGTCGAAGACATGACAAGCCATCAGCATTGCTGGATTGTTTGGTATCTTTGAACTCTATGTCATACAGTTGAGCTCTTCGGAATACTGCCAACATTGTAACCAGGTGGCAGACGTTATTGGAATTCCTTTCCTGGGATTGAAAATGGACACTAGGGACTGGTGATCTGTCACTAGTGTAAACTTCTGTCTGTAGAGGTAGTGGTGAAACTTCCCAATTCCCCATACGTGGCTAAGGACCTCTTAATTGATTGGTGCTTAGTTCTATTCTGCGCTCGTCAGTGATATTGAAGCAAACACAATCGTGAGTTCAGATCCATCTTTCATAGTGTGTAACAAAATGGCTCCAATGTCTTAAGGGGATGCACTGCATTCCAGTCTGATGGGCAGGGATGGGTCATAATGGGTGAGCAGTTCATCAGATGTTATTAGTTTTTTTGTTTCCGGGAATGATTTTTCACATCTTTCTGACTATTCCCACTTTGCTCTGGTCTGTAACAGTGTGCTCAATGGATGCAGTATTGTAGCAATGTTTGGTAGAAAGCAGTGGTTGTAGATTACAAGGCCCAAGTATGACATGAGTTAGGGCACATTATCCAGTTTGGGTGCCTGTAGCACTGCTTCAATCTCCTCTTGTGACTTACATGAGCCATGCTTGTCAAAGACATGCCCACAAAATGAGATTTCATTCTTGAAAAACTCACATTGCTCTCTCTTTGCATGCTTTACCAAGGTTCTTCAGGTGCCCTCATCATTCTAGCCAGTCACAACGATGTCAACAAGGTAACACTGTGTTGTTGGGATACCTCGGAACACTTGGTCCATTGCTCTTCGCCAAATTTGCTGGAGCTGATGTGATGTCAAAGATGAGACAATTATACTGGAATAGTCCCTTGTGAGTGTTGATTGAGAGGAACTTCCTGCTTGCCTCCTCAATCTCTATCTGCAGATAGGCTTGTGACATGCCAATCTTTGGAAAGCTCTCTCCACCTGCCAAAGCTGCAAAAATGCCTTCTATTCATTTCTGGGGATACAGCACTGTACACAGCACTGGGTTGATGCTCACCTTGAAATCCCTACATATGTGATTGGCTCTGGCCTTCCCTTTCTTGGTCACTGGGACAATGGGCATGGCCCAATTGCTCTGCTCAACATTGAAGAAAATTCCAGATGCTTCCAAGCTCTGCAGTTCAGCATCCACTTTAGGACATAGTGTGTCGTGTCGATAAACACTGGACATGCTTGATAGAATCTTGGTGTTGCTTTTTCATCCAGTTCAATTCTGGCCTTCATGCCTTTGAGTTTATCGAACCCTTTTCAAACACTCTCTTATTAGTATTAAGCAGCTGTGCCAGTTTCTGGTTAGTGCTACCATTTGGGCTGCCTTTGCCTGTTGATGTCACACTGAGAGCTTTGACTGAGTGCCAGTCTAGTTGGATTTTTCTCAAACACTTACACCCGAAAAGTGCTGGCCCTCCATTTCTCAATGCATAGAGCTCTAACTGCTGTGTTTGGCCTCCATGTGTCACAGTTATTTTCAGTTTGTGTTAGGGAGACACTTTCCACCTGTGTAAGTTTTAGCATCATAGAGGTCTTCTCTAATGGTATCTTAGAAAACAGTCTGTTGTTGTCAGCCTCTGGAATTACGGACAAAGCTGACCTTGTATACAGCTCCATTTTCAGCTTTATACCAGACACATCTGTCATGATCCTGATGATTTTGAGATCTGCTTCAGTTATGCTATGCAGTTCAGGCATGACAATTCATATTTGTCAGACTTTATGTTGTCTGATTCTGTTTTATAATCAGTAACTTTATATATCTGCATAGTCTTGTGTTTGAGACTTCACTCAGTTGTGCTTTTCTCTGCCTTGTACGTTTGCTTTATGTGACCTTGTCTGCGATACTTTCTGTAGACTTTTTCTTTGAACCAATAGTCATCTGCATCTTGCGAAGATTTGCCACATCGATACCATCCTTGTCTTTTTGTACTACTCAGGAATAATTTGTGCATTTCACATTCTAACCTCCTTTTCTGTAGCACTGTTGCATCCTTTGCTGCAGTTTCTAACAATATTGAAATGGTTAATATCCATCCTAATTTTTGGTCTCTTCCGGGCAGTAGCCTCTTTTGTGTGCTTTGACTGTGCATGCCACATACATGTCTGTCTCTTAATGCATCAGAAAGTCCACCTCCAAAGCCACACTACTGGGAAAGTTTGCGCAGTTCTGCGAAGTATTCAGTAATGCTTTCATTGTTTAACTGGTTCTTTTGTAAAATCTAAATCTCTCAGCTATTACCAGTGGTTTAGGGCTCAAGTGAATTTGTAAGATTGTAACAGTTTTGTTGAATGTCAGGTACAAAAACTTGAAGTCTTACACTCAATATTTTAGGAAATGCATCTTCCCCTCTGCTGTCAGACATCAGAATGGCCCACGAACCCATGAACACTACCTCATTATTCCCCTTTTGTACTGTTTATTTATTTATCTTCATTGTAACATAATTATTTTTATGTCTTGCACTGTACCACTGCCAAGAAAAAACAAAAGATTTTCCAACAAATATCAGAGATAATAAACCTGATTCTGATTCTGTCAGGAATGGGGAGGTGATATTCTACGGCATTGGAAACATATGTTACTATTTACATAATTACTGGAATTTCTGAATTGGGAGTTTAAAAACTGAGGTTGGTATTAATTTGGAAAGTTTAGTTAATACATAGGAAAACTAACAAAATTTGAAAACATTTGCTGAAGGGACAACTAAAAGGAGCATTTTCAATTTTGGGAAGTATAAGTTGTTAAGTTTAAGTGAAAATATGTATGAATGTGAAATTTAGTTTTGAAGAGTACGGGAGTACAGTGTGCAGTTCCGGTCTCCATACTTGAGAGAGGAGGTTCACCAAGTTGATTCCAGAGATGAAGGGCTTAACCTATTAGGAGCAATCGAGTTGCCTGGGACTATACTCTCTGGAATTCAGAAGAATGAGAGGGGATCTTATAGAAGCATACAACACTTTGAAAGGGATAGGTAAGATAGAAGCAGGAAAACTGGTAGGTGAGACTAGAACTAGGGGACATTGCCTCAAGATTCAGGGGAGAAGATTTAGGACAGAGTTGAGGAGAAACTGTTTTTCCCAGAGATTGGTGAATCTGTGGAATTCTCTGCCCAGGGAAGCAGTGGATGCTTCTTCACTAAATATATTTAAGAAACAGTTAGATAGATTTTTACATAGCAGGGGAACTAAGAGTTGTGGGGAAAAGGCAGGTAGGTGGAGCTGAGTTTACGGACAGATCATTCATGATCTTATTGAATGGCGGGGCAGGCTCGATGGGCCTGATAGCCTACTCCTGATCCTATTTCTTATGTTCTTATGTGAGAGGCTGGTGGAGCAAATATAATAAAATTAAAATTGCTGGAGGCAGTTAGCAAGTCAGGCAACAGTAGTGGATTGAAAAAGAGTTCTTGTTTTAGATCAATCACTTTTCATTGATAATATTTCAAAACTAGTTTTGTAATTCTGGCATCTGATATCCTTCGCCTTGTCTTGGTTGTTATTTTGATAGCAGTGTGGACTCACCTGTTTTAAAATGATCATTGCCTCTGTTGAAAAGCAAGAACTATGTTTAGAATCTTCATGTTCCTCATGCACCCAATAAAAGGCTTTTTTTGCGAATCAAACCCACTCTTTCTAATGATTTGAGTCCAACAGCTATCACATAATCATTTGAGATATACAAATATTCAGGGGAAATTACTTTAATAGATCCCTGCCACTCCATCTTCTGACTTTCAGCACTGGTTTTGTGAGCATATTTATATTTGGGCTCTCTGTACAGATTTGAATGAGTACCCAGGCTCCTGCCAAGGTGTTTTGTTTAACTGCTGCAATAACTGCCCAGTGAAACTTCAGTGAATCACTTAAGTTGCAATGATGACCAATAGCATTGTTTGAATAAGCAGAGCATCAGTGAGCAGGAGGCAAATATAAGCTCCTAATAGAAGAATCTGACAACAGAATTATTACTCCTACCAAACAAATAGGGATGAACGACAGTAGTTTTATTCTTGGCAAACAGATTCCTGAAAAATAATCTATAATATACTTCCATTTTTGGCACTTTAGGAATCATGGACAGAAAAATCTCAAAATGTGTACACCATTATGTAATTTGGTTTGTGTTTCATAACGTAATTGTAATTTACTTAAATGTTGCTTCTCAAATTTACACTGGCGATAGAAACAATAGGAGGCGATGCTCTAATCTCAGTCAGTGCATACGGTATCAGCCTAAAAATCTGAGGCTCCAAGCCCTTGCATTCTGTGATCTATGTAATGATCTGAACTGGAAGTGCCTGCAGCATTTAAGTTTGTTGGCCTGCTGTGTAGTAGACTCCGCAAGGTCTGGATTTTATGTAGATTAGGTGGACATTGCCCTGGCAACTCCCAGGAAATTGTCTCAACTTTTGTGGCTGTTGAACATTTCTTTCTGGTGTGCTGATGATGGCATCCATCTGTCTCGAAGGACAATGGAGCATGCGCAGTGGTTCAGTCTGTTGAAGCGCTGCCACACCTGCTTTGGTTGCACAGTCCAATTTTGGAGCAGCAGGTCTTGCTGCAGTTGTTGTGCCAGCCCGTGGACGTGCTGATGGTGGTGCTTCCCTTAGCTGCCTGTTCCCCTCTCTCTCTCTCCCCCTCTCTCCCTCCCTCCCCCCCTTCCCACTGCTCTTCTATCTTCTGCTCGCTCCTCTTTACACCTGCCTTGATGATCTGTCTCCAGCTGCTGAGGTCAGCTACAATGACTTCCCAGGTTGTTTGGCCAATGTCTCCTGCTTTCGTATCACACATACAGATATCTCTATAATGCAGGGCTGGTCTTCCAGACCGGCGGCAAGCTCCCCGTACAATATGGGGTCCTCCATGTGGCTGACGTGATCAAGCGACATTGAGTGAGGAGGGTGAGCATGCATGTGATGCAGGCTTGTTCTAGAATGTCCTTGCTTGGAACGCGATCCTTCCATGTGATGCCCAGGATTCCTCTGAGGCAGCGAAGGTGGAATGTGTTTAGGCTGCGGTCTAGGTGAGAGTAGCTCGTCCACGTTTCACTGCCCTGCAGGAGTGCGTTGAGCCTGGGAGACCTTCATCTTGGTATTCTTGGTCAGCATGGAAGTCTCCCAGACTTTTGTTGCCAGGTGAGATATTGTTGTTGATGTTCTGCTGATCTGCTTGTTGTGTTTGACGTTGAGGGAGAGGTTGCTTGAGACAGTGGAGCTGAGGCGGGTGTGCTCACCCACCATGTTGCAGGTGTAGTTGGCTATGCAGATGTTTGGTAACTTGTTGACATCTTGCTACATGACGGTTGTCTTCTTGAGGCTGATAGTCAAACCAAGGTCTCTGCAGGCAAGTGCGAAGCAGTTGATGAGTCTATGGAGGGCTTCCTCTGAGTCTGAGATCAGGGCGGCAGCGTCTGCAAACAGCAACTCCCTTCCCAGTACCAGCTGCACCTTGGCCTTTGCTCTTGGACGTGCAAGGTTGAACAGCCTGCCGTCACTTCTGGTGTGGAGGCGTACACTGTCTTCTGATGAACTGAAGGCATGGAACAGCAGCAGGGAGAAGAGCGTAGGTGCCAATATGCAGCCCTGCTTCACACGGCTCCTAATTAGGAGGGATTCAAGGATGAGCCATCAAACTGGACAGTGCCTTGCATGTTTTTGTGGAAAGATATGATCATCTTGAGGAGATTGTGGGGACATCCAATCTTTTGGAGCAGTGTGAAGAAGTCCTTTCTGCTTTCAGGTCGAAGGCCTTTGTCAGGTCGATGAAGGCAATGTACAATGTCTCTGCTCTTGGCATTTCTTTTGGAGCTGGTGTACTGAGAAGATCATGTCAATCGTTAACTGTCCCATTTAGAACCCGCGCTGTGATTCTGGGTATACGTGAGCAGTCAGTACTTGCAGCCTGTTGTGTACCACACGAGCAAATATCTTGCCGATGATGCTGAGAACTGAGATGCCTTGGTCATTACTGCAGTCAGTACGGTCACCTTGGTTCTTATAGATGGTGACAAGGATAGAGTTGCACATGTCCAGAGGTTCTGACCACACTGGAAGAGAAGCTCATGCATCTGGTGTAGCAAAGCAGACGTCTTACCAGCCTTTCTGGTGTCAAGTGGCATACCGTCTTTTCCAGGAACCTTAACTCTTCCGTGGCAATTGATTACTTTACTGAGTTCGTCAACAGACGGCAACTGGTCAAGTTCTTCCATGACAGGCAGACTCAGGATGCTTTCGAGTGTGACATCTGTGATGACATTCTCTCTTGGGTACGGTCCTGGTAGTGTTCAGCTCATCTTTCCATCTGTTTTCCACGCATAATGATGACATTGCCAGTGGAGGATTTGAGAGGAGTGGTCTTTGAGTCGGTTGGTCCGAGGGCCTTCCTTATGCCCTCATACGTGCTGCAGATGTTGCTGGAGTCAGCAGAGCATTGGATGCTCAGTCAGAGGTTCAGCCAGTGGTCATCGGCACAGCGATGAGCGAAACTCTGGGCATCACCCCCGGCTTTCTTGAGAACAATGAGAGACTTCTCGGAAGGGTCCTTCTTGTGCTGGATGAGGGCTCGTCATTTTGCTTCTATGACAGGCTCTAGATCTGCGATTCCAGCTCTGAACCAGTCTGGGTTTTGCCTGCCAAAGGTAGTCATGGTTGTGCTGTGGACAATGTCACGGAGGTGACTCTCTCTCTGTTCGATGCTCCTTGCAGGGAGGTTCTGGAGAGCTTGCTGGTGGTGTTGGCAGAGATTGGGGAGAGAGGTTCTGGCGATGTTGATGCGTGAATAGTGGATTTGTCCGGGCTGGTGATGCACTTTACTGCTGACAAGGGAGACGTTGGTGAACAGTCAGCACTGTGGTAGCTGTGAGTGTTGGAGGTACAGTTTAGTGATCTTCTCCTTGTGATGACAAGGTCCAGCAAGGTGCCAGTGATGAGATCTAGGGTGCCACCAGGACTCTCAATGGTGTGGTTTGGTTGAGAAGAACGTGTTGGTTATGCAGTGGTCACAGTAGGAGTAAAGCTCTTGTAGCCTCCGTCTGTCTTGCCAATGACAAAATGTCCAGTGCAGCTAGGCCAGGAGTCGTGGTCAAATCCCACTTGGGCTTTGAAGTCTCTGAGTAGGTACAGGTGGCCTTTTGATGGTGGAGTCGAGGTCTTTTTAGAACTGGTCCTTCATTTCCGCAGTGGCACAGAGGGCTGGTGCACAGATGCTCAGACCGTTCACTGTGTTGGAGGAAGTGGTAAGGTGGAGAGACAGAATGTGCTCTGTGCCTCTGGATGGGGGTTCCTGTGAGGAAAGCACCGCAAGTCCAGTGCAATGCCGCCATGGTCCATCTGGTTTCTTGCCCGGCCTGGAGAAGGCGTTGTCCTGTTCTCTGAGGCTGCAGTCTGAGAGGAGCCTGGTCTCCAACACTGCAGCAATGTCACTGACCTCACGGTCGATGATGGCCGTCTTCCTGTTGTTCATGTCATTGGAGAGGCCATGCCACGTGGTCCTGATGTTCCAACCTGCCAATCGTAGGATTGGAGATTTGTTATATTTTCTTCTTGGCTGTTCTTTGCCTGGTACGAGGTTGGCAGTCTGCTTGCCAAGTTGATCCTCTGAGCTCCAAGCACCCATTGAAACAGGTCAGCACCTTAATAGCTGGGGGCTGCCCAGCTTGAGGTGGGTGGTAGCTGACCAGTGGGACACAAAGATCCCTACTACCATCGTAGACAGTCCATAATGCCCGTTACCTATGCCAATCGGTGAGGGTTTATCAGTCGTAACTGCTGCCTCTCGTGTTGGTTCTGTTGCTGAGAACAGTGGCACAGGAGGGACCTCTCCAGGGTACAGAAGGCATAGAGATCTTGGGATGCCAGTTGTCTAGATCCCCCCTCTTGGCCTCACCAGTGTAGTCCAAAGGAAAGTGAAGCAGTGTTGGCACCCACCTTGGCTGAGGGAGCTGCCAGAAGGATGGTTGATGCACCATCAATAACTCACACTGAGACGTAAGGCGAGATATCGGCTTTTATTGACTGGAAGAAGAAACCAGGAGTGAGTGTCCATCATACTATGTCCTGGAGACTGAGGCCGAGCGTCAGGCCTCAGATCGCCTTTATACAGGGGCCTGCGGGAGGAGCCACAGGAGCATTCAGCAGGGGGCGTGTCCAGACAGGCACATAGTTCACCACATTCACCCCCCCTTTGTTTGAAAGAGTCCCCATGCGGCGAAGTTTCTTACAAGTCAAGTCTATCAGGTGGTCGAATCTGTCGCTGCGATCTACGTAGCACCGGCTGTGATCGCATGGATGCCGGCGACATTGGTGATTGCACAGGGGACGGAGGTTGCGCTTGTTCCTGCCCACTAGGCGCCGGTGATCCCTCACGCCTGGTATAAATGCGTACGAAACGCCCGGTATACAAGTGTCGTGAGGAGTCTGTGTAGGGCCTGGTGAGTACGGTGTCACCTCTGGTGCAGGGTTCATAGTTACCGGAGAGCCTTCAGGGTAGTGGTCTGCTGCACCTGCGGGTGCCAGGTCGCGGATGGAGACCGTGTCCTCCCGCCCATCAGGTAAGACCACGTAAGCATACTGGGGGTTCGCATGTAGAAGGTGAACCCTCTCTACCAGCGGGGAGTATTTATTGCTCCTCACATGTTTCCGGAGCAGCACTGGCCCCGGGGATGTCAGCCAAACTGGTAGGGTGGTCCCAGTGACAGACTTCCTGGGAAAAGAGAATAGGCGTTCGTGAGGGGTGGCATTGGTGGACGTACATAACAGAGAGCGGATAGAGTGCAGTGCCTCAGGGAGGACCTCCTGCCATCGAGAGACCGGCAACCCTTTTGACTTAAGGGCTAAAAGTGTGGCCTTCCACACTGTGGCATTCTCCCTCTCCACCTGGCCATTACCCCGGGGATTATAACTCGTGGTCCAACTGGTAGCAATGCCCCTAGCTAGCAAGTACTGGCGCAGCTCCTCACTCATAAAGGAGGACCCTCTATCGCTGTGGATATAGCAGGGATACCCGAACAGAGTGAAGAGCTGGCGCAGGGCTTTTATGACGGACGTGGCAGTGGTGTCGGGGCAGGGGATGGCAAAGGGGAACCATAAGTACTCGTCAATAACACTGAGAAAATAGACATTGGGGTCAGTGGAGGGAAGGGGGCCCTTAAAGTCAACACTCAGTCGTTCAAAAGGGCGGGTGGCCTTGACAAGTTGTGCCGTGTCAGGACGGTAGAAGTGCGGTTTGCACTCAGCGCAAATTTGGCAGTCCCTGGTCATCGTCCTGATGTCCTCCAGGGAGTATGGCAGGTTCCGAGCTTTCACAAAATGGTAAAATCGGGTGACCCCCGGATGGCAAAGTTGTGCATGAAGGGTGTACAGCTGGTCAAGCTGTGTGCTAGCACATGTTCCCCGGGATAGGGCATCAGGGGGCTCATTGAGTCTGCCAGGCCGGTACAGGATATCATAGGTGTAGGTGGAGAGTTCTATTCTCCACCGCAAAATCTTATCATTTTTGATTTTACCCCGCTGTTGGTTGCTGAACAGGAACGCAACCGAGCGCTGGTCGGTCAGCAAGGTGAACCTTTTGCTGGTGAGATAGTGCCTCCAGTGCCTAACAGCCTCCACTATGGCCTGGGCTTCTTTCTCCACCGCGGAGTGCCGAATTTCAGAGCCTTGGAGGGTGCGAGAAAAGGATGCTACTGGTCTGCCTTCCTGATTGAGGGTAGCAGCCAGAGCAAAATCGGAGGCATCACACTCCACTTGGAAGGGAGCGGTCTCGTCCACGGCATGCATCGTAGCTTTGGCAATGTCCTCTTTATTGCAGCTGAAGGCCGCGCGGGCCTCAGCAGAGAGGGGAAACGAGGTAGACTTGACCAGGGGGCGTGCCTTGTCTGCGTACTGGGGGACCCATTGGGCGTAATAGGAAAAAAAACCCAGGCACCGTCTGAGGGCCTTGAGAGTGGTGGGAAGAGGGAGTTCTAACAGGGGGCGCATACGTTCGGGATCAGGGCCAATAACCCCGTTTTCCACAACATACCCAAGTATAGCAAGGCGGGTGGTTCCAAACACACACTTGTCCCTGTTATAAGTAAGGTTCAGAGCTGCGGCCACTTGGAGAAACCGTTGGAGGTTGGCGTCGTGATCTGGCCTGTTGTGACCACAGATGGTGATGTTATCCAGATAGGGAAATGTGGCCTGCAGTTGGTACTGGTCCACCATCCGGTCCATTTCCCTCTGGAAGACAGAGACACCATTCGTGACACCGAAAGGGACGCGCAGGAAGTGATAGACACTGAGACGTAAGGCGAGATATCGGCTTTTATTGACTGGAAGAAGGAACCAGGAGTGAGTGTCCATCATACTATGCCCTGGAGACTGAGGCCGAGTGTCAGGCCTCAGATCGCCTTTATACAGGGGCCTGTGGGAGGAGCCACAGGAGCAGTCAGCAGGGGGCGTGTCCAGACAGGCACATAGTTCACCACATTGGTGAATGAGGTTTTGCCACCTTAGGGGCTCCACTCCAGATTTTCTGTCTGGGTTTACTCCTGTAGCCTTTATCTCTCACAAGGCTGCCCACAAAGCAGTAGGGCTATTTACCCATAGCTGGGGAACTGGCGTGTCTTCGCACTGGTGGGCTTATGTGCTCCATGTGCAGGGGCCAAACTTCCTCTGTCCTCTGTAGCTCAGCCCAAGTCTGAAGGGTACAGTGTTCAGTTTCCTTATGCCACCAACGAAGAGGCTTGCTGTTGAGAGGCTATGTACTGGCATGGACAGACTTATGCAGTCAGCTCTCCTTTTTGTGAGGCTGCTAGTCGGCGGTGGAAGCTGGAAATGAGAGTGACAAGCACTACCCACTGCACTAGACGTGTCACAACGACCATTTGACCCATATTTCTGGTGCAAAACTCACCAAATGACCAAAACGCCATGCAACATGCAAATATTTGTCTGCTATGACTTTTTTTTAAGCTTGTTAGTTTGGAAAAGAAACATTAGTATTTTGGACTGTATAGCACCTGTTCATTTACAAGCTACATGATCCAATTTTGATTTTATCCCAAGTATATTACGCTGGAAGTAACTTCTGGATGAAATTGCAGGAAATGAAGATCAGGCACTCATGGGCGTAATCCATGCCTGGCAACAACCCACACCGAGAACATCACCGGAGAGGCAAAGGCCATTTCTGTCCTCAATATAAGCTGGCTGAGAAAGCACAGCTCTGCTTCTGTGATGGAATGGTTTCAGCTGTGCCTGGATCTTGCGATGCCAGTCTGTTCTTCTTCTTGCTGATGGAGTGGAGGGACCTGACTGATCACTTTCAGCTATGATGACTTCTCACGAAATCCAAAGTCCACAGGGTGCACTGAAATGGAAGTGAGTGATTTTCCCAGCAGCCTCTGAGGGGTGATGCTGCATACAGAACTCTCTCCCTCCGTCCGGCTGGACATGCAGGGAAGGTGGGGAGCTCTAAAGCAGCAAGCAAAGACCAACCCATCAGACTCGAGTCCACCCCACAATCTTCACAGGCACCACCTCGTGCTGCACAATGCATTCCTAAATATACTTTCCTTGAGGCAATGCTACTTTACAGGACCAAAGATTGGTTAGGATTCTGAATTCTTTGAAGTGTTGTTAAACCTATTTGTAGGCACGTTATCTAAGGCTGTCACCTCACAATTTCCTCACCAAAGGAACGTAGCCTGTCTCAGTTGTGTCCACTGATTGGCTGCTCAGCGCTGCATCAGAAAGCTCACACAGGAACTGATCACATCGACTTTGATTTCATAAAGGAGTATGTCATGTCACTGGTACTGGGACCTGGGAGTACTTTGGCTTCTCATCAGCATCGGTTGATAGTAAGCACACTCACATCCTGAACTCTTAATAATCTGGAAACTTTTATGAAGAGAAAAGTTTTTCACTCCCTCCATGAGCAGATTGTTGTCAATCACAAGAAGAGTTTTGTGGTTGTGAATATTGCTCAAACTGAAAGAGTCTACAATAACAGATATTTTCAGCAGCTGACATTGCCCAGGGGGCTGGATCATGAGGGACAAGAGCAATTCCACTTTCCTGGCTACTCACAGCCGTGTGTTTTCCAATGACAACAGCTGAGCCTCTCAAGCATCAGGAAAGTGCCACTGATCTCCCGAAGATAGGTTTTATTTGCCAGCATAAGTCTGGTGGCACTTAGTAGATGAGTAGATACAGTCACCTGCTGTTCAATGTTGCAAGACAGCTGCTGCTTCCGAAAGAAGAGGTGCCTCAGGTCCACGAGGCACCGAGTGGAGAGCAACAACAGCAAGAGCAGCAGTAGGTTCCTGCCCAGCATTCAAAGCCAAGTTGCCCCACTGATTTGAAGAAGCAGACACTGGCCATCAAGGGTATTGAAAGAAAGGCTTTCATAAGAAGCTGGCAAAATGAAAACTTCCCTCCGCTGGACAACACTGGTGAGCAAGGAGCTTGTAGGGTATCTGTTTTAGTCGGTGAGCAATTGATGACATGCAGTAGCTCTCGGTTCATGGAGAATGGCGAGCTCCTCTCGCACCTGGAGGATTACAATCAGCTCATGAGAGTAGCAAGCTTCTCACAAGTAGCACCTTTCTGCTCAGAGGCAGCTTCAAGCTGCTTCCATTTGGCAGAGAGCAATCCTCCAAAGGATCCGATTGAAATGGAATAAAAGCAGAAAGACTTCATACTGTCTCAATGTGCAACAGCTGGCACCTGTAGCAGTAGATAACAGGATGTTGCTGAGTTCTTGCAGAGAAATGTTCATGGCCTCTGGAACTTCATGCCTCTGCAGCACCCCGAGAGGGAGAATCTCAGGCATTTGGCCAGTATTTGGTCTGACTGTGTGTGAATCATCTCTGTGGGCAACATTACCAACCTTTGTCACATGGGAGTATGTCAAAGGACTGTAAAGCTGTTTAATTTAACCAGAGTAAAGCAAAATGGATCAAATTAGGATATCGTTGAATTTACAAGGAAGTAATCCATTTAAAGAAGAGAAGTGGTAAAGGAAAGAGTATATGTGGCATGTTCAAGTGGCTTTGACTGTTAATCAAGCAGTCCTGGGCTGCATAAGGATTCCATTCCTTTGAAAAGCCCATAAACTGGTTTCCCTGGAAGTCGGAAACATCTTTCTTTATAGTAACTCATATCATATCACAATATATACACTCACTATAATTATTTTTATTTCAATGAATCATCACCTAACACTACCCATAATTAAACTAATGGAATATATATGGTACCTGTCAATAAAGAATACAACATTATAATATTATTGCTATTATTATTATTAATACCAGTTTGAAAAATACTTTTAAAGTGCATGGTTAAATATGTGTAAATTCGAATTTCCACAAGTCAGGTCATTCATAACCCAAGCAGTCCCTGTATTACAAGCACATTATAGCACACTATAAAATGAAAGAGTTGACATTTATTGGTTCTTTACCCACAACTAATAGCAGGGAGAATCCTTTGAATCTTTCTTAATGGAGCTAAAATTGTTAGCAGGTAATTGCAATTTTGCGGTTTGAATTATTGGTGGAATCCAGGAATCCAGCCTGAGGGAACATCCACTACATGAGAGAGGTAACGTGAGAAAATTGCATGCAGATGTGCATAGATACAGAGCCGCTTCAGGAAGGTTATAATGTGGGATGACCAGTAGTAGAAAGTACATAGAGTGAAGTGTGAGACACAATGCAGGGGAGGGATTGTCTGGGCATGAAAGATGTTGCAAGAATTGTTGATGACAACGTGAGCAGCTGAACATTTGCCCTATATATGTTGACTGGAAAATCATCTCCACAAACAGTGTATAATGGGCACAGCTAGTGGAACTGTTACTTCACAGTACCAGATATCTGACCTTGGGTGCACAGCCTCCTTATACCTCTTGGGTTTCCTTCACAGCGTAACTTGGAATGCCTGCCAAAGATTGGCAATCAATCTCGGGCAGGTGCAATGTATTTTGTGATGTTGCTGCCCAATGAAACTTGCTGGATGACTCTCATGGAAAGTGGACAGCTGAAAGAACCAAGACTAAAATAATATGGATTTCACTGTAGCAGACCAGAAGATGTTATGTTGCATTACTTCAGATGGAACTGATAAAGGACACTGAGATAAAATCATGAAGATTAACTTAAGGCAAAAAAATCACCTCTGTTACACAATTCACAGCTCCATTGTTCATGGAAGTGGGAAACCTGAAGTGAACGAGAGCATTGGAAAGCAGCTGAAGGAAACTAAAAAATAAGGACAGACCGTGACTGTTAATAGCTGGAGAAACAGGCCTAAATTAAGCTAATGTCACACGTGTCAGAAGCCAGTGGTGACTCAGCACACAGCAGCCCTACCTCAACAGGCTTAAGGACAGCTTCCCTGCAGTTATATAGCTGTGGAATGGTTCCCGGTATGATGAAGATGGACTCTTTGCTTCTTATGACCTTACTCTCTATCTGCACTGTGCTTTCTTTATAGCTATTGTACTTTATTCTGCATTCTGTTATTGTTTTACCTTACTACCTCAAAAGTAACAATTGAACTATATGAATGAATGCAAGAAAAAGCTTTTCACTGCATCTTGACACACGGGATCAAAATAAACCAGTTCCAGTTCTAATTCATACATGGTGCCCCATTTTGGAGGAACTGGTATAACCTGAGGAAAACGACCAAAGAAGCTGCATTAATGGAAGCAGACGTGGAGATGCTGCTCATCAACAGGCCATGAGAGACTGTTCCAAATTTAGAAGTACTCTCTGTTGATCCGTATCCTGAAAACATGACAAAAATATAAAGCACAACGACTCAACACTTAATTTGAATGCTTAGTTTCTATTTTATAGAAAATAATATAGTACAGCACAGCACAGGCCCTTTAGCCCATAATGCTGTGCCACCCTCTTAACCTTTGTAAGATCAACCTAACCCTTTACCGCCCACACAGCTCTCCATTCCTCATTCATCCACGGTAGCACAGTGGTTAGTGCAACGCTTTATAGTACAGGCAACCAGGGTTCAATTCCCGCCGAAGCCTGTGAGGAGACTATATGTTCTCCCCATTACTGCGCGGGTTTCCTCAAGGTGCTCTGGTTTCGGTTAGTCGGTTAATTGATCATCGTAAATTGTCTTATGACTAGGCCAGGATTGCAGAGCAGCACAGCTCGAGGGGCCGAAAAGGCCTTTCTCTCGCTGTATCTCAATAAATAAATAAAATCAATAACAGCCTCAGACACTATCCCTGACAGTGTGTTCTGTGCACTTATCTCTCCCTCTGACATCCATCCTACTCTTTCATTCCATCACCTAACAGTATGCCTTTGATATAATTTTGAAGAAGGCGGGCCAGCAGCTTTACTTCATTAGGAGTTTGAAGAGATTAGGCATGCTACCAAAGACGCTCACAAGTTTCTGCAGATGTGTGATGGAGAACTTTCTGACCAGTCACACTGCATATGGTATGGAGACTCCAGTGCACAGGAAGCTGTAGACTCAGCCAGCTCCACCACAGTGTAATCCTTCCAGCCGTTGGGGACATCTTCAAAAAGGCGGCATCCTTTACTGAGGACCAAAACCACTTGGGACATGCCCGCTTTGTGTTAATAGCATTGGAGAGGAGGTTCTGATGACTGAAGACCCACACTGTACAATTTAGGAAGTTTTTTTCCCTTCACTGTCAGATTTCTGAAAGGTCCATGAACACTGCCCTGTTATTCCTTTAATTGCACTATTTATTTATTTTGTAATTTACTGCAATATTCTGCTGCAAAACAACACAAGACCATCAGAAACAGGAGCAGAATTAGGCCATTCAGCCCATTGAATCTGCTCTGCCATTCCATTATGGCTAATTCCAGATCCAAGTCAACCCCATACACCTGCCTTCTTGCCATATCCTTTGATGCCCTGACCGATCAGGAAGCTATCAACTTCTGCCTTAAATATACCCACGGACTTGGCTTTCACTGCAGTCTGTGGCAGAGCATTCCAAAGATTCACTACTCTTTGGCTAAAAAAAGTCCTCCTTTCCTCCATTCTAAAAGCTTGCCCCTCAGTTTTGAGGCTGAGCCCTCTAGTTCTGGATACCCCCACCCGAGGAAACATCCTCTCCACGTCCACCCTATCTAGTCTTTTCAACATTTGATAGGTTTCAGTGAGATACCTGATGCACCATCGTTAACTCACTCTGAGACGTAAAGGTGAGATATCGGCTTTTATTGACTGGAAGAAGGAACAAGCAGTGAGTGACCACCATACTACATCCTGGAGACTGAGAGGCTGGGCTCAGGCCTTGATCGCCTTTATACAGGGGTCTGTGGGAGGAGCCACAGGAGCAGTCAGCAGGGGGGTGTGTCCAGACAGGTATATGTAGTTCACCACAATACCCCCGCATTGTTTAAAATTCCAGGGAGTACAGGCCCAAAGCTCCCAAACGCTCCTCATATGTTAACCCCTTCATTCCCAGGATCATCCTCGTGAACCTCCTCTCGACTCTCTCCAATAACAACACATCCTTTCTGAGCTATGGGGCCAAAAACTGTTGGCATACTCCAAGTACAGCCTGATTAGTGTCTTACAAAGGCTCAGCATTATCTCTTTGCTCAAAAGAGATTCTGCAGATGCAGGACATCCAGAGTTACACACACAAAATGCTGGAGGAACCCAGCTGGTCAGGCCACATCCCTGGAAAAGATAAAGCAGTTGTCGTTTCAGGCTAAGACCTTTCAGGGCCCACAGGTGCTAATGAAGGGTCTTGGCCCGAAAAGTCGTTGAATGTTTATTCCTTTAAAATAGGTGCTGCTTGACCTGCTGAGTTCCTCCAGAATTTTGTGTGTTACAACATTCCTAATGCTTCCAAAGTATTTAACTAGCTGTAAATTGCTTTGAGACCTCTGAAAAATGATGTAATGTGCTAAAGAAATTCAAGTCCCTCTAAACAATGATTGGTAATGTTAACAGTCTGTGCAAAATTCACAAAAATATTAATGAATTCTCCCCCTATGAAGTGAATTGGCAGCATAAGAAATTAGATTTATTTTAAAGAAAGGAAGTTTTGCTAGGTCCCCAAACAGTAGTGATTTCATCAGTTGTAGTAAAAATTTAAATGCTCATGAAATATAGGTAATACAGTAATCACATGAGACTTTAGTCTACATGTAGACTGGCAAAAAAACCTGTAATATGGTGAAGATAAATTCATGCAGTGCTAAAGAGGTGGCCCCAGGAACAGAACATTGAAGAACCAATGCAAATACAAAAGTAGATATTTCTTGCTGTAATTAGATTGGAATCAGTGAGAACATATCTGT
This sequence comes from Hypanus sabinus, assembly GCF_030144855.1. NCBI lineage: Eukaryota > Metazoa > Chordata > Chondrichthyes > Myliobatiformes > Dasyatidae > Hypanus > Hypanus sabinus. The sequence continues at coordinate 62,714,582 of NC_082717.1, read as the reverse complement.
GAAATTGTGTAGAGCTCTGACTTCACAACAGCCAGATAAAGGGAATGTTACAAACATTCATCAGATTGGGATTGAGTGGTGGGGGTGGGGTGGCCTTGTCATACGAGGAAAAGATGATGCACACTGGCCCTGAAGTCTCTTGAGTTTAGGAGAAAGAGAGGTGCTCTCAATAAAACATACAACATTCTTACAGGGCTTGACCGGGGAGCTGCACAGATGGAGTTTTCCCTGGTTTTAGTGTGTGGAATGAGAGATAGCAGTCTCAAAATAAGGGATTAGCCATTCAGGAGGAGAAATTTCTTTTTGTAAATCTTTGGAATACTTAACTCATGTTTTTGGAGGCTAAGGCACTGAGTGTATTCAAAGAAGAGATGAACAAACTTAAAATAATAGGGAAGTCAAGGGATATAGGACTAGGGCTGTAAAGTGACACTGAGGTAAAAGACTGACCAGGTCCTATAGAATGGCAGAACTGGTGGTTGAAGTACACATTCCCACATGTGGGAGTGACACACAGTTCATTGGAGAAGCTTGGCAGGAGGCCCAGACTTGTTTGGGTAAGCATGACTCCTGCCAAAAGCTCTCCAGGCGTGTCCTGGGTCAATCAGCCGAGAGGATACATTGAAGTGCGTAAATTGAAAAATACAACAGAGCAGCGCATGCGATTCATTGAAGCATGTTTTCTAACTGATGGCAATGCTCTGGAAAAGATGTAATGATGGTGATGCTGTGAAAAATGACTGCACAAAATAAGCCCATCACCCTGGCAACAAGGCTGATCCAATTGTAAATTATTTCAATTTTCTGTAGAGGTAAATTTGAAAGACAAATGGGCCAAAGCACTTCTCGACATATAAAAGGTTGAAACTGGATTATTCAATGTCTGTGCTGTTGGCATAAGCAATCTATATTTTCAAGCACTGAGGCCTGTTTTGCAACTACTGCAGTAGGGAAATGTATCATGTTTGCGCTCTTTTTAAGGTTCAAAAGTGTTAATAAGTTTCTTCACCAACTATCAGTCCAAATGCCCGAACCCAAAGTGAACCGTAAAGGGCAATCTGCTTGGTAGTTTCATCAGAAGTCCATTGAACTAGAAATTGTGAATTTTTGGTATCATTTCTTGACATTACTGATCTATTGTATTTATCTAAAGCTGTGCCTCATCTGATATCTATGGATGTTGGGGAATGGAAAGTGATCTGAAATTGGATCAAACAGCACCAACTTCACATGAAAATATCAATATACTTTCTGCCAATTACTACGAGATGCTCCCTTACACATCCATGCTTGAGCTATTGCTTCCTTTTCTTGACATTGCAACTTCAATCTCAGAGGATAAATTAGTGACTATTTAGGCCACCCAGACTTTCTATTATCCTTATATCTCCTTCTGCCCTGTTTCAGCAAGGAATCCATTCCATTCTCCTAGTTTATGTATCATCTGCTCTGATGATGAGATTTTCCAAACTAGTGCCTTTAAGATGTCATCCTTAACATGGATTCCTCTTAAATATAACTGACAAAGCTCTCAGCCATTTCTCCTCTATTTCTGCTCTTACCCTTTCTCCTCTGGTCCAGAACAAAGATACAGTTTCCCTTGTCTTAATTTCCCTACCACCAGCCTCAGTGGATTATCCTCCATAAACTCTGCCACAATTCCACTGGAACTCCACTGCCTGATGTATCACCCTCCTCCCACCATCACTTCTGAGTAATCCACAAGGACCTGATACTCTCTTCCATTTCCACCAATTACTCCCCTCCTCACTGCATTTTCCCATTACCTTGTCTATTTAACCTTCCAGCTAAGTAACAAGTCACTTCCAAAATCTTCCAGTTCATTACCGTACACTCACATCTGGCTATATGATCTGCTCTCCACTGTAGAAACTGAACACAGGTTGGGCCTGGGTTCAAACTGGGCCTCTGTCAAGACTGCATTGTCTGTATGGTGTTTGCATGTTCTCTCTGTGACTGTGTGGTTGTCTCTGGGTTCTCTGGCTTCCTCCCACATCGAAAAGGTGTAGGTTAGATACCCAAAGTAAATTCACCCTCGCATGAAGGTGTGTGGTAAAATCTGAGGGGATCTGATGGGAATATGGGAGAATAGACTGGAATGAGGTAAGTATGGATAGGAGTTTTGTGGTAGTTGTGGACACAGTGAGCTGAAAGGCCAGTTTCTCTACACGTTGCTTTGTAGCTGGAAAGCCTTCCTGAGTTTCAGGTCACCTGTCACTTTAGTCCTCGTTGCATCCCCTCTCTGAGCTCCTTGTCTTTTGCTTTTCAGGTGATGCCCAATGTAACCACAAGGAGCAGCACATCATAATTAGTCTGGGAACATTACTACCCTCGGGACTTAATATTCGGCTTGCGATTTAATGTAAACACTTTTTCATATATGTCTTCATAGTTGTACTTATTCTTTCAATTTGTTTATTTTTCATATATTTTGCCTCCATATGTCTTTTTTTTAAGTATTTGTTACCTTGGCAACTTTGGTCTGCACCCTATTACAGACACTTCCTCTGGTCTCTTCGCCCTCCCCCCCCCTTTGCAGTTTTAAACACCCTTGTTTTTCCACTTTTCTAGTTCTAATGAAGGGTCCTTGACCTGATATATCTACTCTATTTCTCTTCTTACTGATGATGCTCAACCTGCTGAGAGGTTTGTCTATTTTCTATTTTTGTTTCCAGCATTTGCAGTTTTTCGTCCCCATTTGACAATGGGCTGACCCACTAAGCAACAAATATTAAAGTAAGCATGATCTTATGGATTTCTGGCTGAAATTATGTTGTCCTCTTTCATACTGGGTGGAGGTGTGGGTGGAGGGATAGGGATTGTGAAGAATTTGGAGACATAACAGCTTCCTTATCTTTTCACATATTTCCCTCTACCTTGACTGTGACTCAGATTCACCAGTTCTGCTCTTGTAACCCACAAATTCAGATTTATTTGTACTCCATGCTACAGCTCCCTCTTGGACTTCAGGCTTTGTGCCGGGTCATTACTGGAAAGGGGAAGGGGAAGGGGAAGGGCCCTCTGACAGGAACCAGAGTTGATCTTTTTTAGTCATTCCAGCTGGTCTGCTTCGCTCAGTAAATTTATTACCACTGTGGGGAAAAATAATTAAACTGGAGGAATCTAAGCTATCCTGATATTTTTAAGCTTTGTATCTGCAATTTCTGCATTTTTGTAGCACTTCACAGATGGTAGCGGGTCATCTGCTCTAAGTCTCTGCAGGAGGTTCTGTTGTAGTGGGCGGCTGAGGAAGCAGACACAGGCATGGAGACTTGACACGGAGACGGATTTGGACATGACTTGGACTTGGAGCCAGGACTTGACTTGGACATGAAGCCTTGACTGGACACAAAACATTGACTGGACACAGAACCTCGACTGGGACTGATACTCGGAGCCTTGACTTGGACTGGGACTCGGGGAGACAGAATACCCAACTCTGAGTAGCGGCAAACAGCTGAATCTACTCAGCTGGAAAACGAGACGACTAAACCAAACAACAACAGACAACACACTTCTAGACATGGAGCAGCTCATGAAGTGGCAAACGGCTGGCAATTACTTAGCTGGACACAAAGAGACAGAATTCCCACTCAGAGTAGTGGCAAATGGCCAGACCTACTCAGCTGGAAACGAGATGACTAAAACAAACAACAACAGACAATTCTTATCACGGCTCGGAGCAGCGGCAAACAGCCGGCAAAACTCAGCTGGACACAAAACAACAAAGACAATCGACGATAGTCCATTCGTATCTCGACTCTGGGTAGCACATGAAGTGGCAAATGGCCAGCAAAACTCTGCTGGACGGCAGGCTTTCGACTTGACCCAGGAACAATGGATGGCAAACTCTCAACTCAAGCCGGGAACTGTGAACGGCAGGCTCTCGACTCATTCTCGGCAACCAGGAACAACACAGCTGCACTGCTGAGGTGACGAGCCAGCAGCAAGTGGACGTAAGCCGGCGGCCTTATGCTGACCCGTTTGAATAAGGATTGGGTGCCCTAATCAAGGAGCCCAGTGGAACACGGAGAAAAGGAAATTAACTGAAACAAAGAGTCATCGGACCGGACCATGACAGGTTCTTCACTCTCTCTGCAGTGCTGCTTCCCCATAACTCTACATTGGAACCCCTATCCAGATAACAGGTGAATTACCTCAAAGTCAGTGGACCTACAGTCTTATACTTGTAATTAAGCTGCATAATATTTGTTCCATGGATGTTACTTTAAGTGTATGGCTGAGATTAGCACTTCTCTCAGTTGAGCCACATTTCCACATTGGACTGCATTACAACTTCAATGTGTAATATTTACCAGTCACAAGTAACTGCAGTTTTAAAAAGTCACATATTTATAATGAAGAACAAATCATGCAAGATTGCACATTTGGCTCCATGATGTGTTTATATTTGGTGGAAACAAACTGAAAGAAAAGTCAATCCAATGGGTAGTTTAGTCTAAGAGGAATGGAGGATTAAACTAAAGCATTTCTGGATTTCCTGCATAGAGCTCTGAAGAACAATAAGGAAAATAACTGTTGGCCTTCGGGTGAGGACACAGCAGACTGACTGCTGTCTTTGCAGGCCAGGTGTACAAGTACCCACCGAGAGTCACAATGAGATAAAACGATAAAAATGGCTTGGTGGTCAAATGTGTTCTGTTTTAGCATTATCTCAGTTTCTGACCCATTTTGACCACATTTTACAGAGCTGTAAAATGTGAATTAATTCAATTTATTCTATGTATATTCCCAAAGTTGAATAGGTACACACCACCCAAGATACAGTAGATTGTTTCCTACTGACGTTCTACAGACTGTTTCCAGCGGACTTTTTTTGTTGTCTACCAAGCACCTGGAATCGATTCTTCACGCAGCAAATTATTTGGCCCAGCTACCTATCAAGTAATTCTGCATATTACATTAAAAGTTCCAACTTGGTTTTTAACTAAATATTTTTCTTTGTGATCATTTATCTATCAGCAGAATAAAGGAAAGTGGATACACTACACACCATCATTTTGGGGTGAATGATGTTCGTCCCTTCTCCACAAAATCTTGCAGCTGTCCAACCATCTTCCCCTACAATTTCTATTTGAGAGCCATGTCTAGACATTTTGATTCATCTTGTCTTCTCCCTGCCTTTTTCAAAATTTCCTGTTGTCTTGTGCTACAGACTAAACACCCAATTTTCTGAAATAATATCACAAACAACTGTTCTGCAATTTAACATCTATGAAGTAATTTGAAATACTTGCTTATGATCCCATTTGACAACAGCAGATGCAGGAAGGCATCAATTTTTTGACATTTTTAGTGAAAAATGAGAATTAAAAGTACTTGAGTCAATTTTTCTTGCCTTACCACATCTGCAGTTAAGTAAAGTGAGCACCTAACTTCTGTCAAAAGTAACTGTTGACAACGCTTTTGACTCCTGTTGATTACTCAATACAAAAACCTTTGTGTAAATTGCACATTGGCAGAAGCCCAAACAAACAGCTATAAAATTATGACAGACTACAATGAAACAATTTTTAAGATAAATATGTTTGAACAGCACAGATAATAGTTCTGAACTTCTGGGCAATCTTAGAGTTTTACAAGGGATTCAGTGCTGATTAGTGGTAAGTTGTTATCAACTGGCATATTCCACTGAAAATAAGAAATTGGTCAGACAGCACTTGGAGAATTGTTCTGCATTCCTTATTGAAGAGGAGCTTCACAAGAATGATCCTGGGAATGAAAGGGTTAATGTATGAGTAGCATTTGAAGGCTCTGGGCCTGTACTTGTTGGTGTTTAGAAGAATGAGGAGGATCTCAATGAAGCCAATCGAAAATTGAAAGGCCTAGATAGAGAGAGTGAATGTGGAGAGGATGTTTCGTCTCATAGGGGAGTCTAGGAGCAGAGAGTACAGCCTTAGATTAGAGGGATGTCCTTTAGAACAGAGGTGAGAAGGAATTTCTTTAGCCAAAGAGTAGTGTATCTCTGGAATTCATTGCCTCCGACAGCAGTGGGGGCCAAGTCGTTGGGTATATCCAAAGTGAGGTTAGTAGGTTCTTGATTAGTAAGGCTATGGGGAGAAGGAAAGAGAAGGGAGTCAGGAATAATAAATCAGCCATGATGTAATAGCAGAGCAGACTTGATGGGCCAAGTGGCCTAATACTGCTTCAATGTATCATGGTCTGAAATGAATGAGGTTTGTCAAGTAAAGACTGTTGGGTACCAATTAAAATCAAACCAAGGCTCTTTGAATCACAATGACTGAAAAACCACTGTATTCAGTGATAGCAATGAAATATTATTAAAATTAATATTACTTGTAATTCTGAAAGAAGCCATTTTTGACTATTGTTAGCATATCCAGGTGGTTTGTTTTGCTCATTGAATTTAAACTATACTTTTTTTTATGATACTATGGAAATAAAAGTAAATCAGAGAAATTTATCAGGGTCTATTACCTTTAAGTTTGGCATTTGGATCTTGTCTTCCATTCTGTAGCCTTCAAAGACACTAGTGGGTCACTTGCTGCAAGTCTCTGCAAAAGGGTCCTAAAAGCCCATACACGAAGTTGGAAACTGTGCCCAATTGCCTTCCTCCTTGATGTTGTATCCCTGGACCTGAGGAAGTGCTTGGTATGCTATGGTGTTTTCCCTGTAACTCCAGAAATGAACAAGTCAAATCACAACTGGTTGCTGTCTATAGAGAGCAGAGAATAGTTGTTTATTCAGGCACAGTTAGCATTTGATTGGCTTCTCTCAAGAGAATAAAATGACATTTTTGTCTGAAAGATCTACAGATTCCTAACCAATATGTTACTCAGAGTAATACATTGAACTGATAGATTTACATTAAGCATGTAATCCTGCTTTACAGTAACTAATTTTCCAGTGTGTTATGTAGTAAGCTAAATGGCCCAGAAGTTGTTCTGCACCATGGTGATGTGCTCAGTGGTTGCAGAAATGGCAAGCTAATGCCTACCTTGGTTATTGCAGATTTCAATGGCATCTGAAGCCTTGAGCTTGGGTACTGTAGCTGTCAGCGATCAAAGCAAGATTCTGAGTCTGAGGGTTGGATTTGGGCAGGGAAAGAGGAGAGGTGACAGCCTGAATGGGGGAATAAATGTTGGGTGTGCGCGAAAAACATCCAGGAGTCAAGGGGATCGAGGATCTGAAAGCAAGACTGGAATTAGGGGAGATTCTGCAGCAACTGGTTAGAGTGGGGATCAAGGCCTCCATCTTGGGCCTTGGCTGGTTGGTGGGAGAGAGGGAGGTCATGGACCTTGACCAGTCAGGATGGGTTCAAGAGATGGGATAGAATGGGTGGTCAGGAGTGATATCAATGGGACAAAACCAAGATTAGTATATTGTTAGTCAGATTAGAATGGAAAGATAGGAGTTGGGGAGAGGTGTAAGGACAGTGGTCGGTGCAATATTCATCAGTAGCTCTGAAGGTTTGAAGACAAGCATCCGACTTACCTTAGTATATCCCAATCCAGTGACCACTCTGAGGGTATGATTGCTCTGGGAGTACCCTTTTATGATCACTCCTGGGCAAAATTGTTCTAATTCCCAAATTTATGTTCCAAAAACCAAACCATACTAGAATGATGTGAAAATATGTCAGGTGTGGAAGGGTGAATTGTACTTCAAAGTGGGTGGTCACGAATTCTCAGTGGTGAGATTCAACCCTAAAATAGGGATAACCACATTCTATTCTGAAAAAGTAAATTTCATACTTGGATGCTTACTCAGAAAAGCTGGTTCCCGACTTGTAGGAACAGGAGTTTTCCCACTGACATGCTCACAAAGAGCTATCTTCAGATTGTCAGACACATGGCAGCTGCATCCCAGTTTCTTGGAGGTGAAGCTGACAAATTTTGGCTTGCAGAGAAGGGAAAGCTGGTGCTATATTGGTAAATAAGTGCTTATCATGTACATAAATCAAGTACCAAATCATACCCTTTTCTTTCCAGTCCTGATGATGATAGGTCTTGCCCCAAAATGTCGACAGCTTGTTTCCCCTTCTTAGATGCTAACTGACTTGTTGCATTCCTCCAGCCCCGTGTATATGTGTTGCTCAAGTACCACATGTCTGCAACAGGCTCTCACCCAGAAACAGCAAAAATTCGATACTGTCTGACTTCTCAAGTAGTAACCCAGGAATGGCTACTCTCATCTCTTTGGAAAAAGCAGGCAGATCTTTCCACATTCTGTAGAGCTGGGAGGTGGGCGATTACATCTCTTGGCCTCAGAGCACTATCTTAACCCATCTCTAAAGGAGGCAACTGACCCAAATTGGTGGTACAGTAAGCAGTCTCTGGAGCTGTAAAAGGGATGGTAGCCCACTGTACAATTTACAAGGCTGATGACCCGCTTCCTGCTGAGTCTCAATCCTGCAGTCTGTGTGCATCCTGAGGATGCACCGTAACTTATAATTGCAATAAGAGGTCATGTTGAATTCTTGGGCAATGTTTCTTTACATCAGAATTAGAATCATGTTTAATATGTTACTAGTGGCAGTGGTACATTGCAATATATAATAATAAAAACTGTAAATTACAGTAAGTATATGTATGTGTGTATATATATATATATATATATACCTTCTTACTGTAATATATATAAAATAAGTTAAGAGATTTTAAAAAAGTAGTGAGATAATGTTCATGGATTCAATATCCACTCAGTAGTTGGATCGCAGAGGGGAAGAAGCTATTCTTCAAACATTGAGTGTGTGTCTTCAGGCTCCTGTACCTTCTCCCTGATGCTGGTAGTGAGCAGAGTGCCTGTCCTGGGTGATGTGGGTCCTTAATGATGGATGCTGCCCTTTTGCGGCATTGTACTTTTGAAGATATCATTGATGCTGGGAAGCTAGTGCCTAAGGTGGAGCTGACTGAGTTTACAACTTACTGCAGCTTATTTCAACCTTCTGCAGTAAACCACCCCCCATACCAGATGGTGCTGCAGCCAGTTAAAATGTTCTCCATGGTATACCTGTAGAAGTTTGAGAGTCTTTAGTGACATACTAAGTCTCCTCAAACTCCTAATGAAAGCTGTCATGCTTTCTTTGCAACTACATCAATATGCGGGGCCCAGGATAGATCCTCAGGGATACTGACAGCCAGAAATTTGAGTTTGCTCACCCTTTCCATTTCTGATCCCTCGATGAGGACTGGTGTCCTCGTCTTACCCTTTCAGAAGTTCACGTTCAATTCTTTGGTCTCACTGACATTGAGCGCAAGGTTGTTGCTGCGGCACCACTCAACCAGCTGATCTATCTCATTCCGTACATGTCCTTGTCACCATCTGAAACTCTGTCAACAATAGTTGTGTCATCAGCAGATTTATAGATGGTGTTTATGCTGTGCCGAGCCACATAGTCATGGGTGTAGAGACAGTAGGGCAGTGGGCTAAGCATACACATCATTGAGGTGTACCAGCGTTGATGGTCAGCCAGGTTGAGATGTTATTTCCAATCTGCTCATACTATGGTCTTCCAGTGAGGAAGTTGACGACCCAGTTGCAGAGGGAGGTACGGAGGCCTAGGTTTTGGAGCTTTCTGATCAGAACTGTAGGGATGATTGTGTTAAATGCTGAGGTGTAATCAATAGACAGTAGCCTGACATAAGTAATAATATTGTGCAGGTGATCCAAAAACCACCTATCTTAAAGGCTTAGACAAAATCTCACATCTAAGCTGGAAAGCATTTCTTATTGATATCAGCTACAGTAAATTTGCTGTTGCAATTTGAGCATGGTTGTTCTTAAGCCAACCGTACGTATTGAAGAGAGTTCTGAGGACCAATGGTAAATTTTTTCTCCTAATGGTCTACTTGCTTTTCATGAATTTGCTTTTGAGTAGCATATTCTAACCTATCTTGATAACCCAATTTTTGAAAATTTGACTGGGTGGGTTGACATTAGTGGGAGTGATGGTATGTCATTGACCTTGAGGTTAAATTCTATTGTTGGGCTGGTAGTTAAAGTGCTCTTGATCAATTTAAAGTTTGACTTCTTGACAATTATTATTGCAGCACAACTCCACTGCATTTGGAAATATGTTAGAAGAGCTACTTAACTGCCTATAATTTTGGCCATTAGTCTCTGTGGTATCCTGTGAAGTGCTGAGAATGATTCACATTTGTACCACCTATTCATGCCCTGTTAATTACAGATACAGTAATCATTAAATATAAATGCTATTTCAGCACCATTCCTGTAATTTATGGATTTTTATTCAGCTTTCCCCCATCTTCAGTTTTCCACTTATACCTTTAATGAAATCCTGTAAGTTTCCTGGTATTCACAACAGGAATTAGCAACTTCAGTGGACTGAGAAGATTTCAGTGGCGGTGCATTTACAGACTAGTTGCAAAACTTGAAAGATTAGAACTCATTTTTATTTTGACACTTAAACTTCCAAAATTTGTCTGCATATTTGTGAAACAAATTAACTGATGGATGTCAGATTGAACAAGTTGTCTAGTGAACAGTTTTAGGAAGTGTGTAGAAAATGACATCAATCACGGTGTGTGTGTTACTATCTTGGAGATCAGTGTTCCAAAGAATGCTCTGTCCCTTCCCTGCCACATCTCATTAACTTCACTCAGCTGAACACAGGGAGAACCCATAACTGGCACTGCTAATGGGTGAGCTGTAGACTTTCTACTGGTTACTGTTGCAGCTTCACAAATTCTCATTGCTTTCTATAATTGTTAATGTCTTTGAAAAGTGTTTTGGCTGGTGCAAAAGGGTAATGTGGCATAGCAGCTGAAAGTCCAAAGGCCTGGATTAATAACCTTGAATTCAAATCTCTCCACAGCAGGTTGGGAGAAGTCTGGAAGATACTTCCCGAATACAGAGCACTGAAATACAGCCTGTATGACTGTACCATAGCACACAGAACAGGAATGGAGAAATAGTTCCTAGAATCACATGAACACATTACGTTTGCTGACCACAGAAGGAGTGCAATAGCAAACTGATAGAAAGTACACTTTATATCAATGTCAAGAAATAAAAAGGAAACAAAAGGATAGATGCATTTCCACTGCACTTTTCATCATCTTAGGATGCTTCAGAGTGCTTTACAGCCACTGAAATACTTCTAAATTGCTGTCATTGTTGTTACATTAGAAGGGCAGCAGACAATCTGGCCAGGCAAACTCAAAAATAGCAAAGAGAAAGTGACCAGATGATCTGTTGTCGTGACATTTATTGAGTGATACATATTGGCCAAGTGTGAATAAATCAATAGCAGCAAAATGAGCTGATTTTGTTCTTTCTACTCTATTACTTTTTTCCATATGGGTCCTAATTTGGGTGTTATGCTAGTGTAGCTGTGATAGCATCACCTTAACCACTCAGGGTGTCAGAGTTCAGAGTTCAATTCCACTCGGAGTGTCAGAGTTCGGAGTTCAGTTCCAATGTCACTTGTAAGGAGTCTGTATGTCCTCCTCAGGGAATGCGTGGGTTTCCTCCGGGTGCTCCAGTTTCCTCCCACAGTCCAAAGATGTACCAGTTAGTAAGTTAATTGGTCATTGTAAATTCTCCCCTGAGTAGGCGAGGGTTAAATTGGGCGGTGTGACTCCAAAGGACAGAAAGTCCTATTCCATGCAATATCCCAATGAATAAATAAATAATTCATGCACAGTTTTCATCATAAATTGCCCTGGAACACTCGAAACATTGAATAATGTTGTGTGGATGTAAAACAGATGCATACCTGGTGATGTCAATCCTCAAGCAATGCTCATGTGATGCTTTGCTTAACCATGTTATATGCCTAAATGCATTTATCTTAGTGCAAGCATCTCACTCCCCCGTGCACTACCTAAAGAGATCATTTAATTCCTTCTTCATTCTCAGGACACAGATTTCAATGATGCAGATTCAGTGAGACTTTTCAGGAGTTCAAGGAGAATTTATTTCATTTTACTGACTGTGCTGAAGTAAAGTTTCTTCCACAACATATCTTCATTCCCCTCCCACCCCCAAACCTGGTGCGACCATAAAACATAAGAGCAGAATTAGACCATTCCGTCCATCAAGTCTGCTCTGCCGTTCCATCCTGGCTGATTTAATAATCCTCTCAACCCTTTTGTCCTGCTTTCTGCCTGTAAACATTTACACCCTGATTAACTAATAACCTATCAACCTCTGCTTTAAATATATAGAGTCATAGAGCCATAGAATAGTACATCGCAGAAACAGGCCCTTTGGCCCATCTAATCCATGCCAAGCTATTTAAACTGCCTTTTCCCATCAACCTGCACAGGGAGCACAGCCCTCCATTCCCGCACCATCCATGTACCTATCCAAACTTCTCTTAAACGTTGAAACTGAGCTCGCATGCACCTCTTGCACTGACAACTCGCTCCACACTCTCACAATCCAATATCCAATGACTTCACCTACAAAGCCTTCTTTGTCTTTGAATTCCACAGACTTACCACCCTCTGGATAAAGAAATTCCACCTCATATTTGTTCTAAAAGGACATTCCTCTATTCTCAGGCTATACCCTTTAGTCCGAGACTCATCCACTATAGAAAACATTCTCTCCACATCCACTCTATCTAGGCCTTTCAATATTCGTTAAGTTTCAGTGAGATTCCACCCCCCATTCTTCTAAACTCTAGAGAATACCATCAAACGCTCTTTATATGGTAACCCTTTAATTCCCTTAATCATTCTTGTAAACCTCCTCTGCACACCTCCATTGCCAGCATATCTTTTCTTAGATAAGGGGGCCAAAACTGCTCACAACATTCAAACAGTGAACTGACCAGTGCCTTATAAGTTTCAGCATTTCATACTTGCTTTTATACTCTAGTCCTCTCAAAATGAATGCTAATATTGCATCTGCCTTCCTTACCATTGATTCAACCTGCAAGTTAACCTTTAGGGAATCCCGCACAAGGACTCCCAAATCCCTTTGAACCTCGGATTTTTAAATTTTCTCCCTATTTAGAAAATAATCGACACCTTTATTCCTTCTACTAAAATGCATTACAACACACTTCCTACACTATATTCTGAAGGCTGGAGGAGCCTATACTGTGCCATTTCACAATAGTAAGTAAATAAACAGATCTGCTACTTCCTTGACAATTCTTCCAAGCTAGCTAAGTCTCCTTCTGCAAACTCCCTGCTTCTTTAACTTTATCTGTCCCTCCACCTTTCTCTTTATCAATCACAAACTTGGCCACAAAGCTATCAATTCCATCATCCAATCATTGACATGTAACGTGAAAATAAGCGGTCCTAATTCCAACCCCTGAGGAACATCACTAGTCACCAGCAGCCAACTAGAAAAGGCCTCCTTTTTCCCACTCTTTCTCTCCTGCCTGTCAGTGAACGTTCTATCTATACTAGTATCTTTCCTGTAATACCATGGGCTCTTATCTTGATAAGCAGCCTCACATGTGGCACCTTGTCAAAGGCCTTCCAAAATCCAAGTAAACTACATCCACTGACTCTCCATTGTTTATCCTGCCTGATATTTCCTCAAAGAATTCCAACAGATTTGTCAGGTAAAATTTCCTTGAAGGAAACCATGCTGACTTTGCCTTATTTTATCATGCGCTTCCAAGTACTCTAAAACATCATCCTTAATAATTGACTTTAACATCTTCACAAACACTAAAGTCAGGCTAACTGGCTTATCATTTCCTTTTTTCTGCATGCCTCCCTTTTTAATGTATGGACTGACATTTGCAATTTTCCAGTCTTCTGGAACCATTCCAGAATCTAGTGATACTCAAAGTTCAAAGTAAATTTGTTATCAAATTACATACAAGGGGTGATTGATACATTTGTGGCCTAAGGGAGAAGGAGTCAATTTTAGAAAACCTAGCACATTTATTTTTCAACATAGTCCCCTCCTACATTTACACACTTAGTCCAGCGGTCGTGGAGCATATGGATCTTGGACCTCCAGAAAGTGTCCACAGATGGGTGATTGATAAGTTTGTGGCCTAAGGTAGAAGGAGATGTTATTAATTTCAAACTTTCTGTATAATCACTCAAAGAATTGACTTGTATGTGCATGTAACGAGAGCTGTGTAAGTCATTTCCTTCTACATTGGGCCACAAACTTATCAATCACCCCTGCTGTGGACGCTTTCTGGAGGTCCAAGATCCGTATGCTCCACAACCACTGGTGTGACTAAGTGTGTAAATGTAGGAGGGGACTATGTTGAAAAATAAATGTGCTAGCTTTTCTAAAATTGACTCCTTCTAATTTAGGCCACAAACTTATCAATCACCCCTCGTATATGTCACCATAAGAACCCTGAGCTTCATTTTCTTGCAGGCATTAGGGAAACACAATGGAATCAAAGAAAGACCACTCCCAAACAATGTGCAAAAGGCAAAAAAACTGTGCCAACACAAAAAGGGAAAAAATAATCATAACAATAAATAAATAAGCAATAAATATTGAGAACATGAAATGAAGTGAGTCCATAGGTTGCGGGGACAGTTCATTGATGGGGTGAGTGAAGTTGAGTGATTCTTCAATGATCATTAATAATGCCTTCACAATCTCTTCAGCTCCCTCCCTGGGATGTAGTCTACCTGGTTCAGGTGATTTATCTAACTTCAGACCATTTGGGTCATAAGCACCACTGTGCGTTTGGCGGTGAAGGTCACAGTAGCCTTGAACCTATTACCTCTCACCCCCTCCCATCTCCCCAGGTCATTGCAGATGGAGGCAGTACATGTAAATCTCACGCCTAGGTTCTAGCACTATGTTGCATTTGTGACCTGGTAGAAGCGCTCTATTCAAGGCAAGTTGAATCCATCTCCTGTTCCTCAGGTACAGTACTTCACAGATAATCAGGCTCCTTAATGTTCAGGGGGCCATCAACTGCATGTGTGGCTTGTGAGTAGATATGTGAACCTAAACTGTTCACTCATAGAATGTTAGTTCATCAGTTATTGTAATTTATAGTCATTTTTATGCTTTGCATTGTCCTGCTGCCACAAACCAACACATTTCATTATGTATTAGTGACAAGAAAACTGATTCTGAACCTACAAATACTGTAAATGAATGGGATTATGCTGAGGTGCCAATTATGAAGTGCATCAGCTCCATGGCTCTATAAGTAGTGGAATATCTCTGGAATTAAATTGTGCACAAAGAACAGAACGATCAGATGTGCCTGAATCTGACCTTTAGCGTTTGCTGCTGATGGCGTACAGGTCTTGAACAAGTTGGTGCCCCTAATTCAGAGAGCTAGAATCTCTCTCTTGAGCATAATCTACCCATTAGCCTATTACAGTCACGCCCCAAGATACACAATGACTTCCAGCAGTGAGCATTGCCACTTTATAAGTGCAGACAAGGTTTCAATCTGTTTCAGCTGCTGCATTGCCTTGGTGAAATAACTGTATACTTCTGCGCACTAATGGGAAAAGTAGTTTGATTGGCGGTGGTTAAATGCTATAATTATTTCATGTGGGGGAGGGGGAAGCACATACATTTTGTATGAGACCAGCACAAATCATGGGGTTTGCTCCGTGCCATTTTGGTGTATCTTTTCTGAAGCAAATAGATTTCAGGGCCTCACAATTCCCTGTGTTCTTTATCTTTTCTATTTAAGCCTTTACTACTTGTATTGAGCCTGGCTTTACAGCTTTTATTTTAGAGAAAAAAGAGCCTTCATTATTAATAGTACAGTACTCATTTAAAATAAGCCAACACTGACATCTGATGTACTTTGATGGATTTTCTGGTGCGTTTTGAATGGCTCTGAGGCAATTATTTACTCAAGTACTCAGTAATAATAGCCCTCTAAATGGAATGGCTTTCATTAGCTCTTTTCTGAAATAGAGGGCAGGATGCCTTCGGAAATGGGAGGATCTTGGCTCCTGATAAGAACTTGACTTCTGTCAGCTTGCTGTTGACTCAGACTTTATTTACACTGGTGCCAGTTATTTTAGGGAAATCCATGTCTGTTCCCCATCCCCCTCTCCCCATCTACAACTGTGACACTTCCTACAGAATAAAAAGCTTCCAAATATTTGAACTTTTACATTAAATTAATGCAAGTCATCTATTGTACCTCCCAGGCCTTAAACGAGTAACACCTGCAGGCAGTTCCTGAGCCAGAGGACAGACATGAATCATTTCCTCAGCCAAGTAAATAACTAGAATGTCCTAATCATACCTCTGTGGCCAATTCAGCCTCCGGGGAAACCAGCTTCAGGTGCTTACCTCGTAAGTAATGGCAAGCTGCAGGTTTGGGAAGAAGAGAACTGGTGATAATGACACCTGCTGTGTCTGGGAAACACACCTGCTCTTTGTACCCTTAACAGTCAGGTTTGAAATTTAGCTTGAATTGGTGGATGAGGGAGCACTGAAGACTTCAGAACGTAACTGCTGACCGATTTGTCAAATGGATCCTTCAAAAGGGACTGTTCCGGTTTAATTTACATGTTTCGGTGACCTGACATTTGTTTTCATCAACTGCCTAGAAATTTGTTAAAAAAAGCTTCAGACTTGACGAGCAACTAACGACTGAGTTCCTTCAATAAAACATCAGCAAATAATGGTGGGCGTGTTGACTAACAGTACCCATGATCTCTGAGCTAGAAATTTGATCCCAAAACAAAAAATAATGCTGAGCTGTTGAAGATTGGGTTGGTCCACTTCTACTGTAGCAGCTGCTAGGATATTCACCTCTTCAGTTCTGAGTGCGATTTCTCTTCTATCAAGCAAACTGTGTCAAAAATATGACAAGTATGTACATGTGCGCCTATCAATTGATTGGTCGATAGATCGATAGTGGTCTTCTATGTACGGACATTTGTCTTTGCCAAACTTTCGCTTCCCTCTAACAGGAAGGAACATACTCGCCCTGCACTCTCCCTATCTCATTTGCCAGATTCTCTTTACCTGTTAATCTTTCTCAATCAAATGCCGTCAAAATTAGCCTTGCCAACTTATGGACCAATCCTATCTTTTCCCATAACTATTTAAAA
Organism: Hypanus sabinus; assembly: GCF_030144855.1. Lineage (NCBI taxonomy): Eukaryota > Metazoa > Chordata > Chondrichthyes > Myliobatiformes > Dasyatidae > Hypanus > Hypanus sabinus. The sequence continues at coordinate 62,697,570 of NC_082717.1, read as the reverse complement.
GCTATAAAATTATCATCACTGCTCCCTCAGTGCCCACCTCCTATCCCACACAGGCATTTCAGCCACTCTCCCAGCTTCATTTTGCAAGAGGAAGTCCAATATTACTCCAGATATATGTTGTTTGCGGACCTTTACAAAGGCACTTTGCAAATTCTTCAGCAGTATGGCAGTCCCAGTCAGTGCATTAGCAAAGTTAAAATTACTTACTATTAAAACCCTGTTTGCAACCTCCTATCATATTTGCTCATCTAATTGCCACTGACTATTGAGCAGACTTGGAGTTCAATCCCATTATTTTTAAGTTCTCTCCATAAAGGCTCAGTGGATGATTTCTTAGGATGTCCTCTCCCAGCACTACTAAGAATTTCTCCTGAATCAAAAATGCAAATCTCGCCTCTCTTGCCTCCATCTCTATCATGGGCGCACCATCTATATCTCTTTGAACATTGAGCTGCAGTCTTCCTCATTCTTGGAACAAGGGAAATTATTGGGTGTTGGTTAGTAGCATGCACTTGATAAAAAAAGATGAATACATTTTTCCTTGGAAAAGGTTATTAACAGAGGGATCAGCAGCAACAGTAGTAGATGTTGCAGCTATTTAGTGTTAATTGTTAAACATTATGCTTGTTTTGGCTTTCTCTGAACTGATTATTCCAACAGTCTTCTGAGCAGCTTCCTACATCCTGCGAACATGAAATGAGCCAAAATTCAGCAGCATGTGAACTAACTTTCACCAAGGCCCATTCATCCATTGCTTTCAGATCCTCAGTGGCTTCTGTTTGCATGTACTCCATTTTTACAAATTTTCCCAGTCTGGCCAGTTAGCCCCCCTCTGTGTTGATCACTCAACGAATGGCCACCTTGCCTTCGCCTGTCTGGAACTGAAACTTTGGAATACCATCCAAAACTCATCCAAACCTCTTAAAGGTAGAAATCGAGCTCACATGCACCACCCGTGCTGGAAGCTCATTCCACACTGAGACGACCCTGAGTGAAGAAGTTTTCCCTCATGTTCCCCTTAACGTTTTCACATTTCACCCTTAACCCATGATCTCTAGTTACAGTCACACCCAACCTCGGAGGAAAAAACCTGCTTGAATTACCCTATCTATACCCCTCATAATTTGGAATACCACTATCAAATCTCCTCCACCACTCTCACCTGCCTTGATCTCTTGAAGGACATCCCCGAGAAGCAACCATGATGTAGCATCCAGACTCCAGGCTCTGCTGCAGAAGCAGCTAACCAGCCTCGGAGGAAAAAACCTGCTTGAATTACCCTATCTATACCCCTCATAATTTGGAATACCACTATCAAATCTCCTCCACCACTCTCACCTGCCTTGATCTCTTGAAGGACATCCCCGAGAAGCAACCATGATGTAGCATCCAGATCCCAGGCTCTGCTGCAGAAGCAGCTAACCAGCCTGGGCGTTGCATGGGCAGTTCCACAATAGTTCTGCATATTGACGTTCAAAGAGACCTCCAGGGTGTCACCACAGTCAAAGAGTGGTGGAGACTGCAGCAATGGGGGTGACAGTGGAGCAGGTGAAGGTTGAATTAGACCCAAGCCAATTGCAAGGAGCAGAGGTAGGAGTAGACCTGGGGGAACTTGAGCTACAGGTAGAGAATGAATCCTTGACTTAGTCTGAGGAGCAGTGGAAGAAGATGTGGGACAGATGGTCAGTGATTAGTTGATGATTATTACAGCTTTTATTGTCCCTCTCTAAATTAGAGCACTAGATACAATTATGTGCTGGGAATTATTAGAACATAGAAAACCTACAGCACAATACAGGCCCTTCAGCCCACAAAGTTGTGCTGAACATGTCCCTACCTTAGAAATTACTAGGCTTACCTACAGCCCTCTATTTTACAAAGCTCCATGTATCTATCTAAAAGTATCTTAAAAGACCCTATCGTATCCGCCTCCGCCACCGTTGCTGGCAGCCCATTCCACGCACTCACCACTCTCTGAGTAAAAAACTTACCCCTGACATCTCCTCTGCACCTACTCCCCAGCACCTTAAACCTGTGTCCTCTTGTGGCAACTATTTCAGCCCTGGGAAAAAAGCCTCTGACTATGCACATGATCAGTGCCTCTCATCATCTTACACACCTCTACCAGGTCACTTCTCATCCTCCATTGCTCCAAGGAGAAAAGGCCGAGTTCACTCAACCTATTCTCATAAGGCATTCTCATAAGTGGTTGTTCTTTTATTGAATTAAAGATCTAATTAATAAAATTAAATTAATGATCAGCTATACAAACAAAATGTTGGAGGAACTCAACATCTTAGGACAGAGCACAAAAGCAGCATCTCCATGTCAAACAAGAGAAAATCTGCAGATGCTGAAAATCAGAGCAACACACACAAAATGCTGGAGGAACTCAGCAGGCCAGACAGCATCTATGGAAAAGAGTACAGTCGATGTTTCAGTTCTGCCCAACTCCCTTCTCTCTTTTACCGTTCACTCTGGTTTTCCTCTCACCCCTGCCTTGCCTGGAACCTTCACTCTATCCAACACAAAAGGCAAGATACTCTGTTGGCTACACATTTCAATTTGACTTCCCAGATGGGCAGGTCCACTGGTGTCATCAGGAAAGACTTAAAATGGTCTGGTAGGGACAGGAGAATTTGAGAGTTTAAGAGGGAAAACAAAGCTGTAATGGAAGGCACAGGATCAGTAAGCAGTTTGAGAAGATGTGTAGAAATGAATGCAAGATAAACAATAATGAAGACAGTATTACTTACTAGTATTCACAGTGAAATACAGAATCAGCAAATGCAGTATAGACCTGTCAAAGGTTAGAAGAAGACAAAAATGCAGACAAATGTCTGAAAAATACAAAAACAACTGGGGGCGTAAAAGAGAAAGATTTCAACTATTTGAAAATTGATTCAATCTTGGAGAATGAACAAGAGGCCGATGTTAGACTGTCTTTAAAGAGAGTGAACCCTCACAGGGCGGAAGGTCCCGACGGAGTACCTGGTAAGGCTCTGAAAACCTGTGCCAACCAACTAGCGGGAGTATTCAAGGACATTTTCAATCTCTCACTGCTACGGGCAGAAGTTCCCACTTGCTTCAAAAAGGCAACAATCATATCAATGCCTAAGAAGAATAATGTGGGCTGCCTTAATACCTAGCACCTGGTAGCACTCACATCGACAGTGATGAAATGCTTTGAGAGGTTGGTTATGACTAGACTGAACTCCTGCCTCAGCGAGGACCTGGACCCACTGCAATTTGCCTGTCACCACAATAGGTCAACACCAGATGCAATCTCAATGGCTCTCCACGTGGCTTTAGACCACCTAGACAACTCAAACACCCATGTCAGGATGCTGTTCATCGACTATAGCTCAGCATTTAATACCATCATTCCCACAATCCTGATTGAGAAGTTGCAGAACGTGGGTCTCAGTACCTCCCTCTGCAATTGGATCCTCAACTTCCTAATTGGAAGACCACAATCTTTGTGGATTGGTGATAACATCTCCTCCTCTCCTACGATCAACACTGGCGCACCTCAGGGGTGTTTGCTTAGCACACTGCTCTACTCTCTGAATACACATGACTGTGTGGCTAGGCATAGCTCAAGTACCATCTATAAATTTGCTGATGATACAACCATTGTTGGTAGAATCTCAGGTGGTGACGAGAGGGCGTACAGGAGTGAGATATGCCAACTAGTGGAGTGGTGCTGCAGCAACAACCTGGCATTCAACATCATTAAGATGAAAGAGCTGATTGTGGACTTCAGGAAGGGTAAGACAAAGGAGCACATACCAATCCTCATAGAGGGATCAGAAGTGGAGAGAGTGAGCAACTTCAAGTTCCTGGGTGTCAAGATCTCTGAGGATCTAACCTGGTCCCAACATATCGATGTAGTTATAAAGAAAGCAAGACAGTGGCTATACTTCATTAGAAGAGATTTGGCATGTCAACAAATACACTCAAAAACTTCTATAGTTGTACTGTGGAGAGCATTCTGATAGGCTGTATCGCTGTCTGGTATGGAGGAGCTACTGCACAGGACTGAAAGAAGCTGCAGAAGGTTGTAAATCTAGTCAGCTCCATCTTTGGCACTAGCCTATAACGTACCCAGGACATCTTTAGGGAGCAGTGTCTCAGAAAGGCAGCATCCATTATTAAGGACCTCCAGCACTCAGGGCATGTCCTTTTCTCACTGTTACCATCAGGTAGGAGGTACAGAAGCCTGAAGGCACCCACTCAGTGATTCAGGAACAGCTTCTTTTCCTCTGCCATCTGATTCCTAAATGAACATTGAAGCTTTGGACACTACCTCGCTTTTTTAATATTCAGTATTTCTGTTTTTGCACATTCTTTTAAATCTATTCAATATACACAATTGATTTACTTGTTTATTTATTATTGTTTTATTTTATTTTATTTATTATTTTTTTTTTCTCTCTCTGCTCGATTATGTATTGCATTGAACTGCTGCTGTTAAGTTAACAAATTTCACATCACATGCCAGTGATAATAAACCTGATTCTGATTCTGATTCTGAGGAGGTAAGAGTGCGAAATTATTTTGGTCAAAGTGGTCATATTTGCATAGCTATGGAGAAAGACAAAGACAGAACAAAAGTAAAAATGTGGAACTGTACAGCATAGGTAAGGCCTTTTAATCCACTTTTTCTGCAATATCGAAACTAATCCTATGTTTCTGCAGATAATCTGCACACTTCCATTCTCTTCCTGCTGATGTGTCTGTCTAAATGCCACTTCTACCTTGTTCCCAAATATGCTATTCCTGGCAGCATGTCCCTGGCATCCTCCACTCTGTGTAAAAACATTCTTCTTCTCACATTCAACCGAGTCCATCTTGTATTTGACATTTCTACCCAAGGACAAAGAGTCTGACTATGCATCTTTCCTATGGCTCTCGTAACTTTATATAACTCTAACAGGTTATCCCTCCATCTCCAAAGCTCCTGAGAAAACAATCCAAGTTTGTTCAACCTCTCCTGATAGCTAAAACTCTCTAACCAAGGCAGCATCCTGGTACATCTCTTCTGCACTCTCTCCAAAGCCTCCACATTCTTCCTATAGTATGGCAAACAGAACTGCACATGATACTTCAAATGTGGTCTAACCAAAATTATCTAAAACTGCCACATAACCCTTTATGCTCAATGCCCCAAACAATAAAGGCTACCACACTGTATGCCTTCTTTACCGCCCTATCACCTTGGGCTACCACTTTAAAGGAGCTATAGACTTGCAATGTAAGATCTCTCTGTATATTTTCCCTAAGAGTCCTGCCATTCAATGTACATTTTCCCCTGAGATTCGACCTTGCAAAATGCATCTCCTCACAACTACCTAGTCTGCTACTTCTCCCTCCAAATTTTCAACTGATCAATATTCTGTTGTATCCTTTGGCAACATTCTTCACAATCCAAAACTCCACCAATTCTTGTGTTACTTGTAAACTTACTAATCATGCTACATTTTCATCCAGATCATTAATATATATTTCAAACAGAGATCCCAGAAGGAATTAATGCAGAACACCACTGGTCACAGTCTTCCAGGCAGAGAAATACCTGTCTACCACTAACCCCACCACTCCCCTCTCCACCCCCATCTTCTGTGATCAAGCTAACTTTGAATCCAATTTACCAACTCACCATGGTCACTTCACCTCCTGGATGATTCCATCCGGGGTGGGAGGGGATAAGATATGGCAAGTTAATGTTGCAGCAATATACAGAAGTGAAGACTGAAATTTTAAAAATTAGGGAAGCAAAGAAAATCCATGAAAAAAACAAAGAAACAAAAAACCCTCAGAAAACAATACATTGAAAACAAGGGAATAGTTTATTGCATGTTGCTGGAACAACATTCAATCTGAATTGAGACTATTTAGAGAGGGGTTTACCTCAAAGACATCTCCACCAAATGTGTCAAGAGCAGCGTGTGACAAAATGGTGCATTATTTGATGTGACTGCCAAAATGTCAAGCAGAGAAGAGTCTGATTTGCTATTACACAATCCATGATCATGTGAAGAACTACTCATGTCCTTCAAAGCAGGTAAAAAACGTCAGGGAGCCTTGTTGCTGCATCCTATATTCACTCTTAATCGTGCACAGTGTTTTCAATCCAGGCTTTACTGTTGAATCTGGAGATGAGACTACAGATGCTGTCATCTGAAGCAAAAACACCAGATCCCGACAGTTTTGCTTTTTTTTACTGTTGAACTTGATGAGGTGTTAATTATTACTTCATGACTGTCTTCACAGACATTGCAATTAAGCAGGAGGAGCAGGCAATATTGGATGAGATAAACATGGTGAGAAAGGAAACGCTATGAGGTTCAGAATCTTTGAAAGTAAATACATTGCCAGACTTGTATAAAATGTACGGCAGACTCTTAAGGAAAACAAAAGAAGGAAAAGAGGCTCTGACCATCACTTTCCAGTCCTCTTGTGGAAGGCTCTTAACATGACCCTCTTGTTTAAAAAGAAAGAATTATAGGCTTATGAGCTCAATATCAAGAGCAGCTTTTTTTTCAGCTGGCAGACACCTGTGAGGAGGCAACTATATTCCTTCTTGCTATAGATAGATTGGTTTTTGACTCATGCTTCATCCACTCAAGTCTAACAGTGAATTCACTCATTTTATAGCCGAAACTGATCAGGTTCACCGAGTTCCACAGCCTCAAACGATATTCGTGGTTCTAAACAGGATGTGCACAGAATTCCTTTAAACTAACACAGACACATTGCTCACATCTAAGTGTGATTTGGCTCATTCTCTTGGAGTTGCTGGAACTATGTGTTCCTGAAACATTTCGAGACTACACAGAAGGAATAAGCTGCCACAGGGACTCACACTGTTTTGTTTGTCCCAGTCTATGTGAAAATTAATGTCTCTCATTATAATCACACTGATTTACCAAAATGCTCCACTGATCTCTGTGTTTATGCACTCTCCTAATTTATCACTGCTGTCAGGGTTCATGTAGTTGGCTCCCAACAAATTCTTGCATAATTTTTGTTCCTTAGTTTTTACCCAGTGAATTTTCATTGCTTATAGATTGTCGCAATATCCCTTTTTAATTTATGCCATTACAGTCTCTTAGTGTATCCTTCCCTGGTTTCCAGGGCCCCTTTCCTTTCTAGCGATTTGAATTGATTTGGCATGTCAGCAAATACACTCAGAGACTTCTATGGTTGTACCGTGGAGAGCATTCTGACAGGCTGTCTGATATGGAGGGGCTACTGCACAGGACCGAAAGAAGCTGCAGCAGGTTGTAAATCTAGTCAACTCCATCTTGGGCACTAGCCTACAAAGTACCCAAGACATCTTCAAGGAGAGGTGTCTCAGAAAGGCAGTGTTCATTATTAAGGACCTCCAACAGCCAGGGCATGCTCTTTTCTCACTGTTACCATCAGGTAAGAGGTACAGAAGCCTGAAGGTACACGTTCAGTGGTTCAGGAACAGCTTCTTTCCCTCTGCCATCTGATTCCTGAATGGACTTTGAAACTTTGGACACTCCCTCACTTTTTTCAATGCACAGTATTTCTGTTTTTACACATTTTAAAAAATTTATTCAATAGACATAATTGCTTTACTTGTTTATTATTTATCTATCTATTTATTTATTATGGACTTGTTTTAAATTTTATTTATTATTTATTAATAGATAATCGATATTATCTATCTATTTATTTATTATTTTTTTCTCTCTCTGCTAGATTATGTATTGCATTGAACTGCTGCTATTAAGTTAACAGATTTCACGTCACTTGCCGATGATAAACCTGATTCTGATTCTGATAAAGGACTAATTACCTGGAATGTTTAATTCAGTCACACTACAAGGTCTTCCACTTGAGCGCTTGAACCTGTAAAGATAATGAACATGCTAGTCTTCAGGATTTAATGTTACCATTGGATCTTCAGCAGTCCTACAGGTTACAACCTGCCTGATTTTAAAATCCCTGGCATGTCCAGTCAAATATATATGAATTTTGCCAAATTAATCTTTTTTATTAAATGGCAGATTTCCAAATGAATTTTGAGGAAACTCCAATTTGTAACACTATATCGGCAAGCTGAAGGACCTCTCTGACGTAGAACAATAACCATGTCATGAGAATTGTTCTACAATGAAGGACTTGTATCTTTAAGAATAACAAAAACAAGCAGAAAGTCTTACCTTATTGATTATGTCACCTATATTTTTCATATTTATGTAATGTAGCTGTTAAAAATAGCACTTGCAGGAAAAATGGTTTGAATATGTATAACAATCCAATAATAGCTAAGTCAGAAAGGTTAGGAATATGGACTGAAGATGAAGGGGACCTCTGACAGCTCCATGCACACTTTTACATCGAAATCAAAAGAAACCTTGCATCCTGGCTCATGAGAATCTTTCCCTTCCCTTTTTTGGCTATTTAAACTACTTTATCTTTTTTCTGTGGATTTATAAGTTTTCTCATAAAAGCATAAAGATTCTACAAGTAAAAGCAGGATAGCACCTGTGCCTGCTGTGAAATGGTTAGCACTAACGGGTTCCTCCTATTTGTTCATTGCTGGAAGAAGGGCAACACAAATAGGGGAACAGCTTTGGTGAACCACGTGACAGCGTGCCCCTTCTCAAGATCACCCACTTGAATATCCACATCAACCTCCTTTTCTACAGGCACAGCATACTTTTAGTAATTGGAACCTTTCCAATGATTGCTCTTAGAGCCATACAGTCAGTTGATTCTTTAGTGCCTTCTTGAATACTTGACAAATTTCAGTTCCTCATTCAACACCTCTCCCTTTGTTACTTCAGTCTTTAGCATCTCATTTACACTTTCAAGAGCAACCATACACCCAACTCTCCATTGCCTTGCAAATTCAGTTTTCACTGTTGCATTTCATTTTGAGCAATCTCAGATATTTTGATCCAATAATTTTTTTCAAATTTATCATATCCCTTACTTGTTCTTTTTTCAAGAACAAGAATACCAAGAACATGAAGTCTTAAGCGACAGACAGTACAAAAAACAGGCCATTCGGCCCACATCTTCTATCATTTATCCCACATCCTTCTGGTGTTTGAACTGTACAGCTAAATATTTCTTAAATGCCATGAGTGTTCCTGTCTTCAAAGGCCCAGATTTCACTCATGCCTTTCGGTGAAATCTCCACTAAATCTCCAGAGTTTTCTGCTTATTGACCCCTTGTTTCTCACTATCTACTCCATCTATGCTCCTCAAAATTCTGTGTAGATCAATCGGGCTTTCCCACTTCATCTCAGGAAACCTCCTGGTGAACATCTGCTGCACTTTCCCCAGCAAATCGCATCTTTCCTCTCATATTGCATCCAGAACTGTACAGAGTGCTCAAGCTGTGGCACAACTAATGTTTTATATAGTTGAATGATAACCTCCCTAATTCTATACACTTCTGATAAAGGCAAGGGTCCCCTATGCTTTATTACCTATCCCTGCTGCTGAATTCAGGGGCCCTTGGATATGCATAGTGCATTAGTTATGGCATCCCATATCTCCTTATAGCATAAAAGGAAGCCACTTTTATCAACTCTCTCACCTACCCAAAGGTAGAGTTGCAGAGTACTGCATTATGTAAATAAGCCCTCAGCTTAACCCATCCATGCTAAAATGGTTGACCACCCCAGTTAGTCCCATTTGCCCATGCTTGGCCCACAGTTCTCTGAACAATTCCTAACTATGAACCTGGCTAAATGTCTTTTAAATGTTGCCATTGTACCCATGTCTACCACTTCCTTGTTCCAGCTACATAGCACCTTGTGTGGGTGAAGTTGTCTTGAAAATTTTCCCCTTTCACTAGAAATCTGAAATCACCAATGATTATTGCCCAGTTACACTCACATCCACCATGATGAAGTGCTCTGAGGTTGGTCATGGCCAGAATCAACTACCTAAGCAAAGGCCTGGTCTCACAGCAATTTGCCCATCACCACAATAGGTCTACAATGGATGCAGTCTCACTCGCTCTCCACTTAGCCTTGGATCACCTGGACAACAGCAATACCTACGTCAGACGGCTGTTTATAAATTGCAGGTCAGCTTTCAACACAATCATATCCTCACTTCTAATCAACAAGCTCCAAAGCCTAGGCCTCTGTACCTCTCTCTGCCAGGCTATCTCATCAGGAGACCACAGTCAGTGTGGATTGGAAATCAATCTCCTCCTTGTTGACAATCAACACTAGTGCACCTCAAAGATATGCTTAGACTACTCTGCTACCCTCTGTATATTTATGACTGTGTGGCTAGGCACAGCTCAAATGCCATCTACTGTATAAATATGCTGATGACAAGATTATTGTTGGCAGAATTTCAGATGGTGATGAGAAGGTATACAGGACTGAGACAGATTAGTTGATAGACTGGTGTCACAGAAACAAACTTGTATTTAATGTCAGTAAGACCAAGAAACTGATTAGACCATAAGAGAATAAGACATAGAAACAGAATTAGACCACTCAGCCCATCAAGTCTGCTCTGTTATTCCATCATTGCTTATTTATTATCCCTCTCAACCCCATTCTCCTGCCTTCTCTCCATAACCTTTGACACAGATTAATAAAGAACCTATCAACCTCCGCTTTAAATATACTCAATGACTTGGACTCCACAACTGTCTGTGGCAATGAATTCCACAGATTCACCACCCTCTGGTTAAAGAAATTCCTCCTCATCTCTGTTCTAAATGGACACCCCTCTATTCTGAGGCTGTGCCCACCAGCCCTAGACTCACCCACATCCACTCTACCTAGGCCTTTCAATATTCAAAAGCTTTCAATGAGATCTCCCCTCATTCTTCTAAACTCCAGCAAGTTCAAGCCCAGAGTCATCAATCGCTCCTCATACATCAACCCTTTCATTGCCAAATCATTCTAGTGAACCTCTTCTGGACTGTCTCCAATGCCAACATATCTTTCATTTGTAAAGGGGCCCAAGACTACTCACAGTGCCCTATGCAACCTGACCAATGCCTTAGAAAGACTCAGCATTACATCCTTGTTCCTGTGTTCTAGTTCTCTCAAAATAAATGCTAACATTGCATTTGACTTCCTCACTACCAACTCAACCTGCAGGCTAATCTTTACGGCATCCTGCACTGGGACTTCAATGGCCCTTTGCCCCTCTGATTTTAGATCAATACATTTAGAAAATAGTTCATGTTTTTAATCCTTCTATAAAAGTGCATGACCATACACTTCCCTACACTATATTCCATCTGCCACTTTTTTGCCCATTTTCCCAATCTGAGTCCTTCTCCAGACTCTCTGCTTCCTTAGCACTGCCTTCTCCTCCACCTATCTTTGTATCATCTGCAAATTTGGCCTCAAAGCCATCACTTCAATCACATAACGTGAAAGAAGCTGTCCCAATACCAACCCCTGCAGAATGCAAATCGTCAGCAGCAGTCTACCAAAATAGGCCCCTTCTATTCCCACTCATGCCTATGGCCAGTCAGCCAATCTTCTATACGTGCTCGTATCTTGTCTGTAATACCATGGATTCTAATCTTGTCAATTTTGTATCAAATTGGCTTGCTCACCCTGGATCTCATGTAACCTTCCAGATTACACAGAATCTTGTCAGAGGTCTTGCTTAAATCCATATTGATAATGTCTGCCGTCCTGCCCACTAATTTTGACTTTGAAGAGGTGAGCAAGTGACATTGTGAGATATGGTTTCCCATGCACAAAGCCTTGTGACCATCTCTAATCAATCCTTACTTTTCCTCTCTTGGAATACCTTACAGTAACATTCCCACCACTGATGCGAGGCTCACCAGTCGGTGGCCCCCTGGTTTGTCATTGCCCTTTTAAATAGAAAGCTTGCTGGACCTAACTGTCTCGGTATTTATCACAACTCATCCACCTCTATGTATTTGGATATGGGATGGAAGTGAAGCACGTGAGGCAATTACGGGGAGGGCATGCAAACCCTACACTGGCAGCCTGGGTCTTTGAAACTGTGCAGCATTAGATCCATCAGTTTCCCCCCTGTGTCAACATGCACACTGAGGCCTGTTACACTGAACTATGAAAGAATCACTTTCCTTGTTTTTTTGCTGGTTTGCTGAGAAAATCACTCACTTCTGGCACCAATCAAATTCATAAAACCATAAATATCTGTACTTTCCGCACCCTTATTAGCCAAGTGCTCATTGATGTTCTCAAATGTCACCCATTTTAGTGCACAATATAATTGCTAAAAGTGAAACTTTATGAGAAAGCCACAGAATATTAAAAAAAAATCATTTTAGATTTCTGGATAGTTCACCGGGTTTTTTGAAAGATTTTTAGTTTCTGTCTTCTCTTACTAATTAGATACAGTTTGATATTCTTGATGTAGCACTTTAATTCTATATGAAGAAATACAATTTTTAACCTCTTGTTTATGTATTTTATCAATCACAAAAAACATATTAGTGAGTGTGAACCCATCCATACTTACATGTAGTTGGTTCACTGAATGGAAATGTGGATGCCTTCTGTTCCACCTGCTCCCAGACCACTCAGGGTTGCCATGGCAATCTTTGGTGGGCTCCTTCACCACCACCTATCACATTCATATTGGAATGCCTGAGTTTCTCGGTTATTGAAATTTGACATTTTTCAACCAGCCACCTGCTTTTCACATTGTCTTCAAAATGATAGAAACTAGTTTAGTCCAGAGTTCAGGTAAAGGCTGCCCCGTTAGACCTGGCATCTGCCCAACACTCACCAGTAAGTTGTAGCCATAACCTCCCATCATTTCATCTTTTTGTCAACAGGCCAATCAGATCATGATTGAATCCAGCAGACTCCCCGTGATGGACCCTCCACCACTTAAGACTCAGCGGCTGTGGGAAGGGATCATGTGACCAGCTCTCCCAATCCTGAGATTAGCAATTCCAACATCCTCAATGCCCACAAGTAAATGTTGTCATTGATCCACTACACCAACAACTGTAAGTGGGATTCAGTCAACAGAATCAACAAATTGGCAGCCCTTGGACTGCAATAAAATGATTATATCTGAACTAAGTGTAGTGTATTTAATGGTTCAAATACATTTAAGTAATATTGTCAATATTACTCATCAACATTCAGGGCCCCAGACAGTCCTTCCAGGTGAGGTGACACTTCACCTGTGAGTCGGCTGGTGTGGTATACTGCGTCCGGCGCTCCCGGTGTGGCCTTTTATATACTGGTGAGACCCGACGCAGACTGGGAGACTGTTTCACTGAACACCTACGCTCGGTCCGCCAGAGAAAGCAGGATATCCCAGTGGCCACACATTTTAATTCCACGTCCCATTCCCATTCTGATATGTCTATCCATGGCCTCCTCTATTGTCAAAATGAATCGAAACTCAGGTTGGAGGAACAACACCTTATATACCGGCTGGGTAGCCTCCAACCTGATGGCATGAACATTGACTTCTCTAATTTCTGTTAATGCCCCTCCTCCCCTTCTTACCCCATCCCTGACATATTTAGTTGTTTGCCTGTTCTCCATCTCCCTCTGGTGCTCCCCCCACTTTCTTACTCCTGAGGCCTCCTGTCATTGATCCTTTCCCTTCTCCAGCTCTGTATCACTTTCGCCAATTGCTTTTCCAGCTCTTAGCTTCATCCCACCCCCTCCGGTCTACTCCTATCATTTCGCATTTTCCCCTCCCTCTCCTACTTTCAAATCTCTTACTATCTTTCCTTTCGGTTAGTCCTGACGAAGGGTCTCGGCCTGAAACGTCGACAGCACTTCTCCCTATAGATGCTGTCTGGCCTGCTGTGTTCCACCAGCATTTTGTGTGTGTTGTTGTTTGAATTTCCAGCATCTGCAGATTTCCTCGTGTTTGTCAATATTTTGTTTGATTAAGCCTTCTTTGTTTGTTACCCAGTCCTGCCGAAGGGTTTTGGCCCGAAATATCGACTATACTTTTTTCCATAGATGCTGCCTGGCTGCTGAGTTCCTCTGGCATTTTGGGTGTGTTGCTCGGATTTCCGGCATCCACGGATTTTCTCTTGTTTGCTTTTTGTTTGTTGCATAATTCATTACGGGTTAGATGTAAGAAGTATGTGAATGGCATATATAATTTTGTTACCATATCATATGTGTTCGCCTCACAAAAGCAAAATTAAGTAGACATGTTTTCCAGGGCTCCCATGTTTCTCTTTTGATTAATTTCTGGGGTTACAAAACATAACAGTGTCACTGAGGGAGTTTTAAAATGAACCTGAGATGGCTACCTACCATAAGGTTTATCTACCACAAAGTGTGAGAAAGTTTGTGAACCCTGTAGAACTTTCCCTACTTCTGCATAAATATGACCTAAAACGTGATCAGATTTTCATGTAAGTCCTAAAACCAGATAAAGAGAACCCAATTAAATAAATAATACAAAATGTGATACTTGTTCATTTATTTATTGAAAAAAATGATCCAATATTACATGTATTTGTTGGAAAAAGTATGTGAACCTCTGGGGTAATGCCTTCTACAAAAGCTATTTGGAGTCCGGTGTTTTAAACAATGAGTTGAAATTGGAGGTGTCGGTTGTAGAGGTGCCCTGCCTGATAAAAAAGACACACAAAGTCAAGTTACTGACAGAGACTGCTGTTTTCAAGAAAGATTTGTTTATGTGCACCTTGCCTTGATCGAAAAATCTTTCAGAGGTCCTTAGAAGAAGAATTGTAGAAATGCATGAAGCTGAAGAGGGCTAAAAAGCATTTCTGAAGACCTGAGTGTTCATCAGTCCACAGCAAGAGAAATTGTCTCTGAATGGAGGAAATTTAGTACAGTTGCTACTTTCCCCAGGAATGGACATCCTGCAAAGAGCACAATGTGCAATGGTGAAGGAAGCAAAAAAGAACCCAAGGGTAACAGCTCAAGACCTGCAGAAATCTTTAGAACTTGTTTGTGTATCCATTACAAGAAAAACACTGAACGAGAATGGTGTTCATGGAAGGACACCACAGAGGAAATCAGTGCTCTACAAAAAAAAACATTGCTGCATGTCTCAAGTTTTCAAGTCTGAAGCGGGATAATATGGCTTTGGTTCAAACAGGGCTTTAGCAAGAACAGGCAGAGGCAAGGTAAGTGGGTAAGTTCATTCCTTATTTCTTAATTAAATCTTGAGAGACTAGAGGGTATATCTGCAGAGCCAGTGTTCTGTTCTGGGAATCAGATGTGGGATTTCCAGGAGATTCCAGCCTCTCCAGTGGCTAGCTCCGTACCAGGTGCATCAAGATGCAGCTCCTAAGGGACTGCATTAGGGAACTGCGGCTGCAGCTCGATAACTTTCGGCTTGTTAGGGAGAGTGGGGAGGTGATAGACAGGAGCTACAGGGAGGTAGTCACTCCAAGGCTACAGGAGACAAATAAATGGGTGACTGTCAGGAGAGGGAAGGGAGAACGTCAGATAATGGAGAGCACCTCTTTGGTTGCCCCCCTCAAAAATAAGTACTCCATTTTGAATACTGTTGGGGTTTTGTATTATTAATTTAATTGGGTTCTCTTTATCTGGTTTTTGGACTTACATGAAAATCTGATCACGTTTTAGGTCATATTTATGCAGAAACAGGGAAAGTTCTACAGGGTTCACAGACTTTCTCACACTTTTTGGCGGGGGGGGGGGGGAGCAACAGCGATCATGGTTCTGGCACTGAGGCCGGCCCTGTGGCTCAGAAAGGTAGGGAACTGAAGATGCTGAAAGCAGTACAGTCTGAGGGACAGACAGGCGATTCTGTGGACACAAAAAGGAAACACAGATGGTAGTTTGCCTCATAGGTGCCAAGGTTCACTATGTTTCTGGATGCGTCCACAATATCTTGAAAAGGAAGGGTTAACAGACAGAAGTCATGATACATATTGGTACCAAGGACTTAAGAAGAGAAAGGTTGGAGGTCCTGAAAAACGAATACAGGGAGTTATGGAAGGAAGCTGAGAAGCAGGACCTCAAAGGTAGAAATCTCGGGATTGCTGCCTGTGCAATGCAACAGAGAAGATCTGAATAGAATGAGGTGGCAGAAAAATGTGAGGCTGAAGAATTGGAGCGGGGGGGTGCAGGGATTCAGGTTTCTGGATAATTGGGACCTCTTCTGGGGCAGATGTGACCTGTACAACTCACATGCATCAGCATTACAATGGAATAAAGGGAGTTATAGAGGCACGAGAGAGGAGCTTGCCCAGGTGGATTGGAGAAGGATACTGGTGGGGATGACGGCAGAGCAGAGATGGCTGAAGTTACTGGGAATAGTTCACAAGGCACAGGATAGCTATGTCTCACAAAGGAAGAAATTCTCAAAAGTCAGGGTTAGGCCATTATGGCTGACAACAGAAGTTAAGGACTGCTGAGGAAAGCACATATAAGGTAGCAAAAGTAAATGGGAAGTTGGATGATTGTGAAGCTTTTAAAATTCAACAAAAGGCAACTAAAAAAGCTCTAAGAAGAGAAAAGATTAAATATGAAGGCAGACTAGCCAATAATATAAAGCAGGATACCAAAAGATTTTTTTTCAGTTAAATAAAGATAAGAGGGAGATGAGAGTTGATATTGGACCACTGGAAAATGATGTTGGTGAGGTAGTAATGGGGGATGAAGAAATGGCAGATGAACTTGATGGGTACTTTGCATCTGTCTTTACTGTGGAAGACACTAGCAGTGTGCCAGAGGTCCGTGAGTGTCAGGATACACGGGTGAGTGCCATTGCTATTATAAAGGAAAAAGTGCTAAGCAAACTGAAAGGTCTGAAGGTGGATAAATCACCTGGGCCAGATGGGCTACATCCCAGAGTCCTGAGAGAGGTTGCTGAAGAGATAAGGGATGCATTGGTCATGATCTTTCAAGAATTACTTAATTCTGGCATGGTAACAGAGGACTGGAAAATTTCAAATGTCACTCCACTCTTTTAAGAAGGGAGGAAGGCAAAAGAAAGGAAATTATAGGCCAGTTGGCCTAACCTCAGTGGTTGGGAAAGTCTTGGAGTCTATTATTAAGGATGAGGGTTTGAGATGCTTGGAGACCAATGATGAAATAAGTCATAGTCAGCATTATTTCTGTTAGGGGAATCTTGCCTGACAACTCTGTTAGAGTTCTTTGAGGAAGTAACAAGCAGATTGGACAAAGGAGAGGAAGTGGATTTCATTTAGTTGGATTACAGAAAGTGTTACAGGAAGCATATTGGCAATGATAGTGGAATGGCTGACAGGCAGGAGGGAGTGAGTTGGAAAAAAGGGGGTCTTTTCTGGTTGGCTGCCATTGACTAGTGGTGTTCCTCAGTGGTCAGTATTGGGACAGCTACTTGTTTACATTTCACATTGTTTGTCAGTTATTTAGAAAATGGAATTGATGGCTTTCTGGCAAAGTTTGTGGATGGTACTAAGATAGGTGGAGGGGTAGGTAGTGCTGAGGAAGCAATGCAATTGCAGCAGGACTTTTGAGGGGTGATTGATAAGTTCATGGCCTAAGATAGAAGGAGTCAATCTTAGAAAACCTAGCACATTTAGTTTTCAACATAGTCCCCTCCTACATGTACACACTTAGTCCAGTGGTCGTGGAGCATACGGATCCCTTCTTTGTAGAAGTGATCCACAGCAGGGGTGATTGATAAGTTCGTGGCCTAAGGTAGAAGAAGTTATTAACTTCAAGCTCTGCATAATCACTCAAAGAGTTGAACTGCATGTGCATGTAACAAGAGCGTCTTGGACCTCCAGAAAGTGTCCACAGCAGGGGTGATTGATGTTCATGGCTTAAGGTAGAAGGAAATGAGTTATACAGCTCTCTTTGCATGCACGTGCAGTTCAACTCTGAGTAAAAATGCAGAAAATTTGAAGTTAATAACATCTCCTACCTTAGGCCACAAACTTATCAATCCCCCATGCTGTGGACCACTTCTGGAGGTCCAAGACACAGACTTCCACAAAGAAGGGATCTGCATGCTCCAAGACTGCTGGACTAAGTCTGTAAATGTAGGAAAAATAAATGTGCTGGGTTTTCTAAAACTGACTCCTTCTACCCTAGGCCACGAACTTATCAACCACTCCTTGTAGGTAAATTGGAAGAATGGGCAAAAAAGTGGCAGATAGAATATAGTGCTGGGAAATGTATGATAATGCATTTTGGTAAAAGGAACAACAGTGCAGACTATTATCTAATTGGGGAGAAGGTTCAAACATCAGAGGTGCAGAGGGACTTAGGAGTCATTGTACAGGGTTAACTTACAGATTGAGTCTGTGGTAAAGAAGGCAAACGCAGTGTTGGCTTTTATTTCAAGGGGATAGAATATAAAAGCAGGGGAGCTAATGCTGAGCCTTTATAAGACACTAGTCAGGCTGCACTTGGAGTATTGTCAACAGTTTTGGGCCCCATATCTCAGAAAGGATGTGTTGTTATTGGAGAGAGTCCAGAGGAGGTTCTTGAGCTTGATTCCAGGAATGAAAGAGTTAATATATGAGGAGCATTTAACAACATTGGGCCTGTACTCACTGGAATTTAGAAGAATGTGGCAGGGATCTCATGGAAACCTACTGAATGTTGAAAGGATTAGATAAGGTGGATGTGGAGAGGATCCAAAACTGGAGGGAACAGCCTCAAAATTGAGGGGTGACCCTTTAGAACAGAGGCAAGGAGGGATTTTTCAGCCAGAGAGTAATGAATCTGTGGAATGCTCTGCCACAGGCTGTGGTGGAGGCCAAGTCCATGGGTATATTTAAGGCAAAAGTTGATAGTTTCCTGTTCATTCAAGGCATCAAAGGATATGTTGAGAAGGCATTTGGGGTTTAGTGGGATCTGGGATCAGCCATAATGGTGGAGCAGACTTGATGGGCTGAATGGCCTAATCCTGCTCCTATGTCTTATGGTCTTAACAGATGACCTGGATGTTCTACAACTCTTCAGGGACAACGTTCTGTGGACAGGTGAGATAAAAGTTGAACTTTTTGACAGAGTGTACATTATTATGTTTGGAGGAAAATGGACACTGCACACCAACACCAAACCTTCATCCTAACTGTGAAACATGGTAGAGGGAGCATCATGGTTTGGGTCTGCTTTGCTGCCTCAGGGCCTGGTCAGCTTGCAATCTTTGAAGGAACAATAAATTTAAAATTGTATCAAGACATTTTACAGGAGAATGTCAGGTTAGCAGTCCGTCACCTGAAGCTTAATAGAAGCTGGATAGTGCAACAAGACAATGATACGAAAGACAAGAGTAAATTAACAACAGAATAGTTTAAAAAGAAGAAAATTTATGTTGGAAATGCTGAGTCAAAGTCCAGACCTTAATCCTACAGAAATGTGGAAGGACCTGAAGCAAGCAGTTCATGCAAGGAAGCCCACCAACATCACAGAGCTGAAGCAGTTTTGAAAGGAGTAATGGCCAAAGATTCCTCCAAGCCAATGTGCAGGACTGATCAACAGTTACTGGAAATGTTTGGTCGAAGTCATTGCTGTACAAGGTGGTCACATCAGTTACTAACTTCAATAGTTCACATACTTTTTCCAACAAATACATGTAATATTGGATTATTTTTCTCAATAAATAAATGAACAAGTATCATGTTTTTGTGTTATTTATTTATTTATTTGGGTTCCCTTTATCTAGGTTTAGGATTTGCATGAAGATCCAGTCACATTTTAGGTCACATTTTTGCAGAAGTAAAGAAAATTCTACAGGGTTCACAGACTTTCTAGCACCACTGCAACTGTTGAAGTGCAGCGAGACATTCAAGTTTTAAAAATGCGCAGCGCACTTTTTTCTTTGCAAGCAGAGAGAGAGACATTAGAGTTGAAAAGAAGGCATAAAATGGATGAAATTCATGGGTTCATAAACAATAAGTACTGGGTGTAAATAATAAAAAAACTGAAACGACTGACTACATCAGAAAGATAGACATGTTTGATTGCACAATAGACAACTGGATGATGTTTACTGATTGAATTGAGCAGTATTTTGAAGAAAATGAAATAGCCAGTGAGAAATCAGTACCAGTTTTGCTGAGTGTGGTTGGTGGAAAAGCATACAGTTTGCTTAGAAGTTTAGCTGCTCCAACCAAACCAGCTGAAATGAACTTTGATTTTAGATTTTCCAAGCATTGTCAGTTCAGTGATGGGCTTAATGATACACTGAATGATTGTTTTGTTTGTGGAATCTTACAGAAAGCATTCAGAAACGGCATCTAACTGAAGCATGGCTTACATTTAAAAGCGCTGGGATGAACTTGCCCTCGATGGGGGTTGTCTTGATTGAGAGTTGTTGTACCATCCAAGTTGAGAGCTAAAGTGTTGGAGGAGCTACATGCCAGTTATCTAGGTGTTGTCAAAATGAAAGTGTTGGCTTGAAGCTTTGTCTGGTGACCAGGGATAAATCAGCAGATCAAGCAGATTGCCATCCACTGTTCAGGATGCCAACACGTCCAGAAGATGCCAAGAGCAATGCCACTCCATCTCTAGGAATGCCCTTCCTTCCCCTGGCAGAAGGTTCATGTGGAATATGCCAGGCCATTCATGGGCACAGATTTCTTGGCAGTAGAGGATGCAGCTACAAAGTGGCCAGTAGTGTTCCCAATAGCCTCCACTACAGCCTCGCACACTGTTCTAGTGTTGAGAGGCCTCTTGTCAAGGATTGGTGTTGCAGAATATCACAATGCAGCACACTCCACCAGCAACACCTCACCTGCTGTGCTGTTCCTGGGCCTTCCCTTGCGCTTATGCTTGGCTCTCCTCAAACCCAATCCCAGAAGGAGTATGGAGGACAAACAGCCAAGACAAATCGAGGGGTCCTCAAACAAAGAGGTTCAGTGTTTCACTCCTGGTCATGCAGTCCCTGCAAGGAACTACAGAAGTGATCAAAAGTGGGTACTTGGAAAGATTAAGGACAGAACTGGACCACTCTCCTACACAGTGCAGAGAGCATCTGATGTCATCTGGAGATGCCCCATCAATCAGTTGAGGAGAGCAGAGACAAATGTTAAAGAAGGGTGTCTGAGCAGTCAGAACCACTTCCTGCAGTCCCAGAGTCAACTCTTACAACTACCATGGAGAAGGCCTCAGAATCTGAGGTTGTTTCACGGCACAGATCTCTCTTGCAAAGTAGAGTAACCCCACCCTCCACCCCCATCAGGAAGGACGTTATTCATAAGAGTAAATCCTCCACAGCAAGTAAATCTTTAGGCCTGAATTGGACAATTTGAACATTTACTCTGCTGTGGATGTCTATATCGTAGTTGTATTATATAGTGTACTGTATGTGTACTGTATATCTAAAAATGACCAGAGAGCAATACCGTACATATCTGAGCTGAGATGCATTCTATATTGAGTTGAAGTTTACAGCTAAGCAGCGAGAAGTTTTGTGTATTTAATGCTCCTGTAATATTGTAAATATATTGTTTGATTAAATTATTGTTTGTTTACATAATTATGGGTTATATATAAGAGGTACATGAAAGGCATATGTCATTATGCCACTCTGTCAAACGTGAGCGTTTCACTGAAGTAAAAAGAAACTCTTTTTACTTCACATTTTCCTGGGCTCTTGTGTTTTCCTTTTGATTAATTTCTGGAGTTATAAAACATAACACTAAGTATTAAACCAGCTCTGACTATTTATTTCAGCAATTACTTCAGTAAAAATTCACAACATCATGTGACAGATTTGCATGAATGTTCACCATGGGAACCAGAAATGTCTATAATAAAAACAAATTATCAATTCAATGTATGGCAGATTGCTTGCCATATCTAACTCTTTTGAAGGACTAACTTTCCACAGGAGGGTGAAATAATAATTTTATGGACTATCTTGGTCTAAATCCAAAGCTGTTGCAGCATTCTCACATGAACAGATAGGCTCCTTTGTGTGTAATGTAAAATCAGCAGGAAAAGCTATGAAATAGTTAACATAAAATAAGTTTAATGGGGTTCATTAATGTTGATTTAATTAAGCAGATTGCATTTCATATAAGCTAAAACTGCATTCAAGTGTGTATCTTGCAGCACCAAGCCAGTGATCCTGTATCTTTCTGGGGTCTGTCTAAACTGAAGACCTCCTGATATTCAGCAAGGCAGGTGTACTAAACATTCTTGGCAGAGCATGGATCACTAGAAGAGAAGGGCACTGCTAGCATGAGGGCTGGGCGATTCAGATGTCAGTAATGTGACGTGGAATATTGATGGTTTAGCCATCATCAGGAGTCCACATGCCTCTCAACTGTAAAACAGAGGTACTTAGAGGCATTTTTCTAGGTATGACAATAGAGTCCTATTTTTGTAAAGTTTCCTTTTATCTTTTTTATTTGACTACAACTGAAACCCATCTTCCAGAGACAGGAATTTAGCAAGTCTGAGTTTAACCATTAACTTTAAATTGTCACTGTCTGTTCTGAAAAATATTATTTTAAGAGATATTGTACTTATTCTCCTGACCCTGTGTGACTTATTCCTTCTTCATTGGTAATGCTTTCTGCTGATGTTAACAGATTCCCATTTGTAGCTTTTTAATATTAGCTCGAACCCAAGTTTTGTCTCTCAGCAAATCAGAGTACCCAACCTGGTTACTGAGAACCATCTTTCTCTGGCATCTTGTAAATAACAAGATGAGAAGTACATTTGACATTGTTAAGTGATGAGCATTCCCATTTTCTTGCAGATAGCTGAAGGCACTAGCAAAGAAATAGGAAGTTATTCTATTTAAATATTTATCCAATAGGGAAGTTGTAGTCCCAACTTGGAGAACGGGTTGTAGCATTCACCATTTTACTATTAATGAAAATGTAATAAGAATGCGTAATTTCAACATTTATACAACACAGACAAATGACAAAGCTCATAGATATCATTGTATAGTTAAGTTACCTGAAAATATCTATTAAATTGATTCCAAGAGTATCTAATAAAGATTTTAAAAGGATGTTTGGTCTTGATTACTTACATTTTCCAGGGTTTGGTATTGAATCCAAGGTAGATGAAAGTGAATGATTCAAGCTGTTTGAAAGGGACATGGTTAAAATTAGTGTCAACAAATTCCTAACTCAGTCAAAAGGAGCAATCATAAAAAAACCTGAAAACCTGCAAACAGTAAGTTTCAGTCAAAACACTGCTGTGAACAGCAGACCAATTCATAGGTTTGGACAGAGGGAACACTTCAGTGGTTGGGCCACGGGAGTGTTTGCAGCTTTGTTCTTTACTCAGCTGCTCCACACCTGTCTGGAGGTGTCTGAACATATCAAACAAGTGCTCATTGCCAGGTAATGAAACTGTCCTCCTTGAGAGTAAATATTTAGTCATGAAATCAACACACAAAGTAAAGCAATACTTCAAAATAGTGAGTAGTGTGTTTACATATTGATACTGGAATGGTCATTATTTTAAGTTTAATGCACATTTTTTCTGCAATTTGCTTGTTACTTTATCTTTTTCACCACTTGCTTTTGTCACATGAAACTATTCCAGGGTGTGAACAAATTGCTGCAGATGTAGTAAGTCACGGGTAAATGTGTAATGGCAATACCAAGACCATGTTTGCTTCTAATTTTTCCTCACTCACTCTGGTTTTCAAAGGGAACATGGTAAAATTTGGGAAGAAGGGAGAGAATGGTTACTTCTTAAGTAATTCTGCTTGCATAAAATTCCTATATGTACTTTAACACAAACCTGTGTTATCCAATCTTGATAACTTAAACCACTTGATGTTATTAGATAACACTAGAATCTTATAATTGTTTAACAATTATATCATTCATAAGTTGATTCTTTTGGCAATGTAGCTTAATACAATAATCCTTCCTCTTTGCAAATATACAAAAAGGGACCCTTGTGAAAAAGCAAGGAATTAAATAAATTGAATAGAGTTGGCACAATTGGTTGGATGAAGAACTTCTGTGCTCAATCATTGTGTGAATTTAAACAGATGGAAAATATGGGAGATTACTTTTGATAACTTAATGTACATAGTGGGTGGGTAAGACTCATCATGTGTATAGATCAAAACTGTTCAAGCATTAAAATAATCAGTTATAAAAGCAAGTCAATGGACAGTCAGATGCATTCTAAGAAGTTGGCAAAAACATTGTGTTGTGGCGACCCATTTCCTGGCACATCCGAACCGGCTCACAATTACATAGCCTACGGGGGTTTGCGAGCACAGAGCTTTGGAGCCTCTGCGCCACGGGGAGCAGGTTGAGGAAGGCTTAAAAATGAGGCTGAGGATTTTGAATAAAGTTTTTCCTTCGACTGCAGTTACCGACTCCATGTCGTAATTTTAGCGCTGCATGTAGCACACCACTACAATTGGTGACCCCGACGGTCCAAACGATTTTTGGACCAGAAATGACCGACGCCGCCTCTGTTCATGCGGTTTCGTTGAAACTGCCGGGTTTCTGGACACAGCGACCGAACCTATGGTTCCAGCAAGCCGAAGCCCAATTCCACGTTCGCCAGATCACCTCAGAAGACACCCGCTACTACTACGTGGTGAGCTCTCTCCACCAGGACACAGCGCCCCAGGAGTTCGTACAGTCGCCCCCGGTAGACGGCAAGTACACGGAATTCAAAGCCCTGCTCCTCAGGACTTTCGGACTCTCACGGCGCGAGCAGACTGCCCGTTTACTGCACCTGGATGGCTTGGGAGACAGACCTCCATCGGCTTTAATGAATGAGATGTTGTCTCTGGCCGGAGGACACAAGCCCTCCCTCATGTTTGAGCAGGCGTTCCTGGAGCAGCTGCCCGAGGACATACGCCTGCTGCTGTCCGACGCGGATTTCAGTGACCCCCCGGAAGGTGGCAGCCCAGGCGGACTTGCTGTGGAACGCCAAAAAGGTGAGCGGGGCGTCCATCGCACGGATCTCCCAGCCACGCTCCCAGCAGCAAAGCAGTCCAGGCCCAGCCGCAGAGCCCGCCAACCCCAGGGGCAGGGGTGGGGGGCCCAACCAACACTGGTGCTTCTACCACCAGCGGTGGGGTGCAGAAGCCCGCCATTGTCGCCCGCCCTGCAAGTTCCCGGGAAACGCCAGGGCCAGCCGCCGCTGATGGCTACGGCGGCTGGCCATCGGGATAGCCTCCTGTATGTGTGGGATAGAAGGTCGGGACGCCGGTTTTTGGTCGATACTGGTGCCGAGGTCAGCGTTTTACCTCTGACCAGTTATGACACCCGCAGCAGGGCACTGGGTCCCCCCCTGAGGGCCGTGAACGGTAGCACAGTAAGGACCTATGGCACCCGTCAGGTGCAGCTACAGTTCGGCTCCAGCCCGTTCACGTGGGACTTTACACTGGCTGCCGTAGCCCAACCGCTTCTGGGTGCGGATTTTTTGCGGGCTCATAGCCTACTGGTCGACCTGCCCAGGAAGAGACTGGTACACGCCGAGACCTTTCAGACGTTCTCCCTGGGTGCAGCCCAGTTGCCAGCCCCTCACCTCGGCTCCATCACGCTGTCCGACAACGACTTCACCAGGGTCCTGGCGGATTTCCCATCGGTTCTGGCACCGCAGTTCACAGCGGCCATGCCCCGACACGGCGTACAGCACCACATCCCGACCCAGGGACCACCCCTCCACGCCTGCGCTCGGCGGCTTCCCCCGGACAAGCTCTGACTGGCGAAGGAGGAGTTCCAGAGGATGGAGGAATTGGGGATCATCCGGCAGTCCGACAGCCCATGGGCCTCCCCCCTGCACACGGTGCCCAAAGCGACGGGAGGCTGGAGACCGTGCGGCAACTACCGCAGGCTGAATGAGGCTACCACTCCGGAACGCTACCCTGTGCCACACATTCAGGACTTTGCAGCAAACCTGCACGGCGCACGGATCTTCTCCAAGGTAGACCTCATCCGAGGGTACCATCAAATCCCGATGCATCCTGATAACGTCCCCAAAATGGCTCTCATCACCCCGTTTGGCCTTTTCCTCCGCATGCCGTTCGGCCTGAAGAATGCCGCACAGACGTTCCAGTGGCTAATGGACACGGTGGGACGGGACCTGGACTTCGCGTTCATCTATTTGGATGACATCCTCATAGCCAGCAGCAGTCGTCAGGAGCACCTGTCCCACCTCCGTTAACTCTGCGCCCGACTGAGTGAGTACGGTCTTACAATCAACCCGCCAAATGCCAGTTTGGACTCGATGCCATTGACTTCCTGGGCCACAGGATTACTAAAGACGGAGCAAGCCCTCTGCCCGCTAAGGTAGATGCAGTCCGCCACTTCCCCCGACCCACCACGATCAAAGGCCTTCAGGAATTCGTAGGTATGGTCAATTTCTACCACCGCTTCCTCCCTTCAGCTGCCCGGATCATGCGCCCCCTGTTCGCCCTGATGTTGGTTCCGAGCAAGGACATTACCTGGGACGAGGAGTCCGCTGCCGCTTTCGTTCAAACGAGGGAAGCTTTGGCGAATGCCGCAATGCTAGTACATCCCAGAATGGACGCCCCTACCGCCCTCACAGTGGACGCATCTAACATGGCAGTCGGTGGGGTGCTGGAGCAACTCATCGCAGGTCGCTGGCAACCCCTGGCGTTTCTCAGCAAACACCTGCGGCCACCCGAGCTCAAGTACAGTGCTTTCGACCGGGAACTGTTGGCGCTCTACCTGGCAATCCGGCATTTCAGGTACTTCCTAGAAGGTCGGCCCTTCACCGCGTTCACGGACCACAAACCGCTTACCTTTGCGTTTACAAAAGCGTCCGACCCCTGGTCGTCCCGCCAGCAACGCCACCCATCCTACATCTCTGAATACACGACGGATGTCCGGCACGTCTCGGGTAAGGACAATGTCGTGGCTGATGTGCTCTCTCGCCCTACCGTTCATGCCCTTTCCCAAGGGGTAGACTTTGAGGCACTGGCAGAGGCACAGCAGGCAGATGAGGAGATTCCGAGTTACAGAACCGCAGTCTCCGGTTTGCAGCTCCAGGACCTCCCCGTAGGCCCGGGTGAGAGGACCCTACTCTGTGACGTCGCCACCGGCCAGCCCCGTCCAGTCGTCCCGACAGTCTGGCGGCGCCGTGCTTTCGACTCCATTCATAACTTGGCGCATCCCTCCATCCGGACGACTGTCCGGATGGTTTCCAGCAGGTTCGTTTGGCATGGACTCCGCAAACAGGTCAGTGAATTGGCCAAAACGTGCATGCACTGCCAGACGGCCAAGGTGCAGCGGCACACCAAAGCCCCAACGCAGCAGTTCCATCCCGCCCACCGGCGTTTCGACCACATTCATGTGGATATCGTGGGCCCCCCTGCCAGTGTCGCACGGAGCGCGGCACCTCCTGACTATCGTGGACCGGTTCACAAGATGGCCAGAGGCGGTCCCGCTCACCGACACCACCTCCGAATCTTGCGCCCGAGCCCTGATCACCACCTGGATATCTCGCTTTGGTGTACCGGCCCACATTACCTCCGACAGAGGCGCCCAGTTCACCTCCAGCCTGTGGTCAGCTATGGCCAGCCTTTTGGGGACTCAGCTGCACCACACAACTGCCTACCACCCACAGTCGAACAGGCTAGTGGAGCGTTTCCACCGTCACCTGAAGTCGGCCCTCATGGCCCGCCTGCGAGGAGCCAACTGGGTGGACGAGCTTCCCTGGGTCCTACTCGGCATCTGCACAGCGCCCAAGGACGACCTGCACGCCTCGTTGGCCGAGTTGGTATACGGCGCGCCCCTGGTCGTCCCCGGGGAGTTCCTACCAGCCCCAAGGGGGTAAGATGAAGATCCCGCAGCAGTCCTGGGCAGACTACGCGAGAAGCTCGGTAACCTGGCCCCCATACCCACTTCACAGCACGGGCGGCACCCGACCTGCGTACCCAAAGACTTGCAGAACTGTAAGTTTGTGTTTGTACGACGGGGCGGGATTCGGCCACCGCTGCAGCAGCCATACGAGGGGCCGTTTATGGTGCTTCGGAACAACGGGTCCACGTTCGTGCTGGACGTTGGGGGGAAAGAGGAGGTTTTCACAGTGGATCGCCTCAAACCGGCCCATGTGGACCTGGCGCAACCGGCCGAGTTTCCGGCACCTCGGCGCAGAGGCCGACCTCCCAAGCAGGTTCCGGCCCAGACTGTGGACATTGGGGGGTGTATCGCCGGTTCTGTGGGGGGGTTATGTGGCGACCCATTTCCTGGCACATCCGAACCGGCTCACAATTAGATAGCCTGCAGGGGTTTGCGAGCACAGAGCTTTGGAGCCTCTGCGCCACGGGGGGCAGGTTGAGGGAGGCTTAAAAGTGAGGCTGAGGATTTCGAATAAAGTTTTTCCTTCGACTGCAGTTACCGACTCCGTGTCGTAATTTTAGCGCTGCATGTAGCACACCGCTACAGTGTTCAAAATGAACTAAAAATTACGGGTTCATAGTATCTCATGAAATACCAACAATTAATTTATTATATGGGTATCTGAAACTTATTCTTAAAGATGTTAACCCAATGTTTTCCAACTCTTTTTAGCTCAACGCCCTCCTAAAGCAAATGCTTGCAAATGCCCCTCTTACTTGCCAATTTCAATCAAGATGGTGCCTCCGTATAACACTCCTTTGGTTGACATCTTCTGGATAGATCACGAAACCATTTTTTCCACTTCTTTTATGTCCTTAATGTTTGTTTCTCATCTTGAATGTGATTCCGGAACTATCAGAGTATGTGTTTTGCTGTTTGGAAATCATTTGGATGCTTCAGTGCTCCACGGTGTGGAAGAGGCAGTGTGATTGAACCTCGTGGCGAGCAGGCTGCAGGATGGTGCGTGAGCCAATGTTTGACCCCATTTCGCTGATCCCATTGTTCACCAATTAAAGCGACAAGGGAGTGAAACATCAAGGTGAGTGCAGAAGTTGGGAGATCATTTCGGTGTTCCAGTGCTCTGCAGTCTTCGAGAGGATTCCAAGAGGCAGCTTGCACAAACCTTGTAATGGACAGCCTGAAGGATGGGGGCAAATGTTTGGCTCCATTGCACCGAGTAAAGCTCCCATTATTCGCTGATTAAAATGATGAGGGAAATTGAAGCATTGAAGCAAGTGCAGAGGGTGAGCGCTGGCTGCCTGCCTTTCTGAGCTGAGTCCAGGCCTGGAGACCATTGCCCATGTTTTTTTGAGTTTTGGATTTGGACTTTGGACTATAGACTATATCTTACTGTCTTGTAGTTTTTATATTCTGTGTTTTTTTTGCCCAATCTTGTTTTTTTGTGGAGGGGCAGGGGAATTTGATCCGTTTCGTTTGTTTTTTATGTGTGGGAGGAGGGATTTAGAGGTTGATGTGCCTCTTTCAACAGGGTATGAGGATGAAAATGCAATGAAGAGCAGTTTGGCTCTGCTCTAAAGACCAAGACTCTTCATATGACAGTGTAGCCACATACCACAAAAGCCAACATTTTTGCCTTTTCATCATTCTGAACCGATAATTCCTTTTTGCAAGCTATTTTCCTGTTCTTCCATCTTACAAAGAAATGAGTTAAGTAGCCAGTTTGGAATTTCCAGATCATTGAAACGTTTGAATTAATTCTGAAAATCCTTCTTCAGTGACTGTAGGTGTAAGCAGTACTCTTGCAAATCACCATACTTACCATGCAGGGTAACTGTGAGAACATTCTTCTCCTAATGTTTTGCTTGCTTTTCCAATTTTACAATAAAAGAGGACACAACACATTTTGTCTGGATTAAATTGAAATTCTCACCCTACAGTTTCATATTTGGAATACTCATTTTGTTATACAGATCAAAATGTATACCACATC
The DNA here is from genome assembly GCF_030144855.1 of Hypanus sabinus. Taxonomy (NCBI): domain Eukaryota; kingdom Metazoa; phylum Chordata; class Chondrichthyes; order Myliobatiformes; family Dasyatidae; genus Hypanus; species Hypanus sabinus. Next base: position 62,667,853 of record NC_082717.1, on the reverse strand, counting down.
TCCACTTAGAAGTTCAATCTTGTTTCCCAAGTTCTTGCTGACTTTGAGCAAAATTTCAACCACAGTGTCAGTGTCGAAAACATCAAAGAAACATCTTAAGCAGCTGAGGTCTGCAGCATGAAGAAGCAGGTGTTTGAACTTTTCATCATTATCCTAGCATAACGTGGGAAATATAGTTAATGATCTTTAATTTTGCTGATAGCAGAAATTATAAGAGTCATGCTTGGAAAAAAATTGCTGACTGATGTTTTTGGCTCCAAGATATTTGTGATAAATTACACAATCGACTGCAAACAGACTTGGAATTTCTTTTTTCACAAATGCCACTAAACCAGCATGGTGATCTCTCATATGTAGTGCTCCATCTGTTGCACAAGAAATCATGTTCCTAATCGGAATACTTTTATCCTCAATATAGCTATTCATAGATTGATTCTCTGTAAATAATTGTTTTTAACTTTTTGCAAAAGAGAACACCTTCATAATCTTTTCCATTTTTGACAAACCGGACATATGCCATTAGCAATGCCTTATTGTCTTGCATAGTGGACTCATCTAGTTGTATCAGAAATTCTTTTTTTTGTGGTTCTGTGCATAGTTGATATCAGTGTCTTCACTCATTTCATCAATACAATGAGCTACAGAGTTATTACTCAGGGGAATTGATTTTAAAATACTGGTATCTATTTTGAGAACAGTGGTGAGCACTTCTGATGCAGCAGGCATTATTAATCTTTCACCAATTGTATGAGATTTTCCACACTTTTCTATCATTTTGGAAATGCTATCAAGGTAATTTTTAGTTTTCTTGGCAAATAACTCAAGTTTGCAACGCTTTTCAAATGCTTCTTTCATCTTCTAGAACTGAGTAATACCTTAACTAGCCTTTTCAGGGTGTCTTTTATGGAAGTGTTCCTGTAATCTTGATGGTTTCATAGCTTCATTAGACAGTACAGTATTACAAATAAGATGCATGGGGTGTTGCTGATCTGAGGGAATGGAATAAAACTGAACTCCAGGTATGTACCATTGTATTGATACACTTTCTGTAATTTCTGTTTCTTGGCAGGATTATACTGTAATTCAAGGCGTCACTACCTTCAGATTCATAGAGATTGTGCCATAGGTATTTATCCATCATTAATGGGGCTAAATTAAAATAAAAAGTTAACACAAACTGGGAATGCCTATCAGCTGTTGACAATAGCAGCCAGTTGACATGGTTGGTCAGGTCTCATGCCTCAATTTAAGGTGTGCCTACCACCCTTCCCTCCCAAGAATCTTGAATACTCCTTGATGATTTCTATTTCTCCTAATGCCCTCTTAGGACACGTAACCTCCCCCTTAGGGTACAGCCACCATTAGGATTCACATTAGGATAAACCATCTCATGCTTTTGTAGCAGATAAGAGTTTCTTGTAAATTTGTTCTTGAAGTAACAAGGCACTTTTTAAAGAATGTGTAGGAAAGTTTATAAGGATTTTCACTCCCAAATTCATGTCCAATCTTAATATGTACAGCAGAGTTCATAAAACATTGGGAAACTAGTCCTGGAAGCTCAAGGCCATATTTAAATTCAGTCAAGTTGACTAGTCACTTTTGACTAAATGAACATCCTGTATATTGTATTGCAATCATAATTGTTTCTCTCAATAAATTTCTGAAAAAATATTGACATAAACATTGAAACAAAACTGATATAATGTTTATGTTCAAACAGATAAAATATTTTATTAACAGGATTGAGATTAAGTCACTCTCAAGTTACCAGATATTTTCATAAATATTTTTATGTACAGATAACCTGCAAGGAACTCCTTATAGTTCGTGACTTGATGAAGGAGAAGGATTATTATAAAGTTATACAGAAGCCTTTTTAGTTACCCATTCCTTTTGTCTGTCAGTGACTTGTCTGCACAGGTCATCACCTGTTTGGTGCTTGCCTTCAGATTCGACCAGCTCGGCAAGGATTAAGCAGCCATCTGCAGGAAGTGCAGTCGACTGCCCTGCAGCACCAACTGTCGGGAGCTGCATTTCAGAAAGTAATTGTTGTCTGCACATAAACAAAACTCCACTTATCTCTCTTGCAGTGCAAATGAGAGTCCTGTGAAGCACACTGCTCCCACACTCTGTGCTGTGCACAACATAATGGGGATCCTGCCGTTGACTGCAGCCTACAGCTGCTTTGTTTAGAGATGTCTTTTCAGTGTCTATTATGATGAACAGTATAAGCAGCCAATTTTACCTGTCTTTTAATTTTTTTCTTTCAATGTGATATTTTCCCACTGTAAAACACTTTAAGGTTTGTACTGCATCTTGCATGACAAATCCATGCAAAGTCTCAATTGATACCAGAAGCACTGGGAATCCTGACACATTATTCCACGCACAGTGAGCATCCCAGTGTCACATATACTGTCATTATTCACAGTAGTTGGAAACTGGGTCGCCTGCAGCTGATTTCGCCACTGGATAAAATGGTTTAATACCAGTGGTGTATTCATTAGACTATGTGGTACAATTTAGTGCTTTATAAAACCATTTAAATCTTAGATGGGACATCATAAAATTGTCAATTGGCACATTCTTACCCCTGATCCTCCCCTCCTCACCCCCAGCAAACCTTCACGCAATGTGGAAAGGTTTGCTTGCAAAAACCAAAATGGTTTGGTATGAAAATTAAAAAAAAAAATCTGCAGCTGATAGAAATTTGAAATAAAAACAGAAAATGCTGGAAACTGAGGTGAGGCAGCATCTGCAAAAACAGTTAATATTATTGTATAAGGTTGAACTGGGACAGAGAGGAAACAATCTTGAATTAAACCAATGGGACAAAATTAATATCGGAATCAAAATAGGTAATACATTCTCAAAAGCAACACACACAAAGTGCTAGACAGGCAGCATCTATAGAAATGAATAAGCAGTCGATATTTCAGGCCGAGACCAGGACCTAGGAGGAAGGGGAAAGATGCCAAAACAAAAAGGTTGGGGAGGGGAAAGAGGCTAACTGGAAGATGATAGGTAAAGCCTGGTGGGTGGGAAAGGATAAGGGCTGAAGAAGAAAGAATATGATAGGAGAGGGGAGTGGACCATGGGAGAAAGGGAAGAAATAGGCAGATGAGAAGAGGTCAGAGGTCAGAGTGGGGAAGAGTAGAGTGTTTATTTTTACCGGAAGAAGAAATCGATATTCATGTCATCACATTGGAGGCTACCCAGATGGAATACAAGGTGTTGCTCCTCCACCCTGAGGGTGGCCTCATCTTGGCAGAAGAAGAGGTCATGGCTTGACATGTCGGAATGGGAATGGGAATCAGAATTAAAATGCTCGGCCACCAGGAAGTTCCACTTATGGCAGATGGAAGGGAGGTGCTCGACAAAGCGTTCCCCAATATACAGGTCTCTTAATATAGAGGAGGCCACATTGGGAGCACCGGATACAATTGATGACCACAGCAGATTCGTAGGTGAAGTGTTGCTTCAACTGGAAGGACTGCTTTGGACCCTGAATGGAGGTGAGGGATAATTAGATTTTTGAAGCTTGATATTTGATTCATTAAGTTGTATATGAGCAGTATAAGGTAATAAAACAATGTGCTTCGGCATTCTTACTGTGGTTGCACAGTTTACCATTTTCAAGATTTTTTGTGGGTTTTCAGATTTGTTGCATAAATATGAAAATTGTTTTTATTTACAGCTTAATCATTCCGACAAGACAATTCAGCATATCAAATTCACCTTTTTCATATTCTGTTCTACCCAGTGCATGCTTGTAAAGTGAAGTGCATCTGACTCATAATGAGAAAAAAATGAAATTAATTTTCTTTTCAAAGGAGATTTTTGAAGCAATATTAAAAAAAATCCTCAACACATGGGCATTGAAGACAGGAGCATTCTTAATTTCCCGGGAACTTTCTGGTGAGCCATTGCCATGTGTGATGCAGGTATTCCCTCAGCTCTTCTAGGCAGGGACTCCCAGGATTTTGACTCATTTATCAGTCAGTATAAAAGTTGTGAACATATTTAAAATGTGTAAGTGATGAATGATACCCAGAGGGGATGGAAATTCTGAGTTGACTGTACATTTAAAGGCCACATTAATAAATTATCTGGGACATAACTTCCCAGAAATACCCCAAGTCTTCGTCAGTTTTGGACTTCGATGTGGCAGAAGGCTTCTTCACTAAGATACTAGAGGGCTGCTATCAAACAGACCTTTGGAGATAATGAGTTGCCATATTCATGCCCCTCCTTTCAGATCTCCTTAACAATATCCTGTCGAGATGGTGAGAGAAAAACGGGTTTCCCATTTGTGCACCTCCTACACAGTCTGATGGTGCATGGAGATGAAAGGAAGCGCTGGGGGCAAAGAATAGAACTGGAAAAGTGTCTCACCTGCAAAATAAACATTAATCATTGTAATGTCTGATCAAGGAAACCACATCTAAGGAAAGAGGAAAACCATCAGCATTAAATATATCATCCAAAGGAAGAAGCAGATGAAAGGGTGATTTTGGTAAAAGCCAGAAACCCGACACTTAAGGAATGTGCCTGGTGCCAAATTTAACAACTGAACTCTCTTGGAGGCTGTGCACAATCTGTAGGGGGCCACTTACACCTCTTTATTTTAGGCAAAGTCAGTAAATTGATGCTGATGGCCATTTTCACTTATTCAATCGATTTGCAGTGTAATGAAACAGGCTGTGCCGGATGTTTCTTTTCAAGGAAACTTACCTCTAAAAGAGTGGTTGATCATTCAGTCAGGTCCCTGATCACTTCTGTTATAACAGTTCTGAAGGCAAAGATAAAGGCAGATGTGATCGCACCTGGAATGCTGGCATCCACACTACTTCATTACTTGAGTCAGGCTATTAAATATAATCACATCTGCAACGGTGACCTGTTTATGCTTTATGAAGATAATTATTGTGTAATTTTGACATTTCTGAACCCACTTCCCAGAGAGGATTCGTACAAGCGCTGTTCCATTTACGCCTATAGAGATTATGGAACGTTTCAATGGTTCTGCAAGTCATTTGACTTGAAACATTAACTGTTTCCCACCCCACAGATGTTACCATTTCAGCTTTTTCAGTTTTTATCCCAATTCAACCCTGAACCATACAGAGAGCATTAGATTTTCTGAAAGAATTACAAAGTCCTCCATTCTTTCACTTTGCCTCTGCAGGCTGTTTGATAAATGTAGAACCCTTGGCCTGTACAATAAACACCTTTATCATATTATTTCTAATATCGTCTCAATTTACTTCCCTGTACTCTTTATCTATTGATCTGCTTAGCCTAACATAGATGTATTTTGGTTGGTGCCCTTGCACTCTGAAATATGGTTGGAATAGCTTCTTTGTCCTGTTTGGGGTACTTTCACAGTTGGAAGCCACATTAGGGGGCCAAATAGGACCAAATGCTTGCATGACCCCTCCCTGAAATGAGGCTGTTGCAAAATCTCAGTCCTGTTCAAGTGGTGCCAGTCATATCTGTTACATAGTGAGCCTGAGGCTGATGTAAGCAAAGAAAGGAATCTTGTGATGTTGGGCTGCCACCACCTACTTCCTTGCCTGCATCCTGAATTGCCTTAGCTCTATAATTTGAAGGGCTGTTCCCCGATACACTTACGAATTGGAAGGTTGACAAGTTTGCTGCTGAATTCCATTAGGTTTCTGTGGTTACGCACAACCTTTTTCCTTAAAAGCAGACAAAACACAGCTACAGCGAGGAAGGATCCAGAGCACAACATAAATCAGCCTTGCCTGAGTCCATATCAAAATAGAAAACGGGTAAGGTCAAAAGGCATTTTAATTTGTTGGGACAATAAGCCCTTCACAACATTATCAACTGAAAAGTTTTAAAGCAATATAGAAAAGCAAGTGTGAAGTACAAGAAAGATTTTGCCTTGTGGTTTTATGCTCAATTAATATTACAGCAATATTTTTGAGCACACTGCTTGTGCATTTAATACATGATAGACTCCACAAATGGGTAATGTTAGGATGCCATCTTCTGCAGCCTTGAGAAATATCTACTTCAATGAGCAATGGATATGGGCGACTGCAATCATTTTACCAGTTCTTCAATGCAGCAGACAGAGCAAAGTTGAAACAAAGCAACAACCCTTTCAGAGCCGCTGTCATCAATGCTTCACCTTATGTGTTTGTGCAAAAGATACAGAGAATACATTTAATTATAACAGAGACCTTCTTCAACCAATGGAGTCCACCTCGCCTTTCTAATACAGCACAAGAGTATAATTCCAGACTTACTTCCGGTTGCTCTGTTTAATTGGTTCTCATTGCCCTCTTTAACTGTAAGCAAGCACTAATCTCTGTGCTGTATCATGATTCTGTAGTTGCAGACATGCCTTCTGCAATTCCACTATCACCAATCAAAATCAAGTAACAAATTGCAATATAACCAGAGCTCTGATATACTAAAAGAACAAAATAATCTGTACATCTGGAAAGAAACTGCGATATTTTAACTGCTATTCCTAAAGGCGATTAATAAAGAAACAATAACTTTAATCCTTTCATTGCTCTTTGCTTCATTTTGTTTCATTTCTTAGCAGAGATTGATTCCATGTAGAAAGCAGACTTTTTTTTTACAGAAATGGCCAGCATTTCTAATTTATTCCTCAAATCCTGAAAAGGGTGAAAAACTGCCTAAATTTCTAAAATCCTTAGTTTCCATGATAATTATGATTTACAGCCAACTGTGACAAATATTATAATGGTAAATTTGAAGAATATTGCAAAATAATGATTGACAAAATAGTTAAGGGTTACAGGGGTGGGAGAATGGGGTTGAAAAAGAATTAGACCTGGTTGAATGGCAGAACAGACTTGATGGACAGAATAGCCTAAATCTGCTCTTGTATCTTATGGTCATATACAAATACAGTAAACTGTGACAGGACGAATAAATATTTTGTTGTTTTGAATTCTTTCAGAGGTCACTTATCATAAATGAACTGAATATAATTAAGAAATAGCAACTAAATATGGAAGTAAATGAAATATATGATTTATTTTCTATTACAGTTATCTTCAGAGCCAATCAGATTACTGGTAGATTATATTAGTTAAGATATTAAATAATAAGAAAAGCATTTTATATAATAATGACTTCATTCAGAATATTAAAATTTTTGTTTGCTTAGAGCAATTTGATATTGAATTTAAAAAGATCTCAATCTCTTCTTTTACTGCCTATTAGACAACCAAAGGATATATGATTAACATAATATGACCCATCTTCACCAGTACACCTCAGATAGCAGATTGCATTTACTAAAATACTTCAAGGTGAACAGGAGAATCATTATTGTTTCAGTGAATAGAGAATCTTAGGGCAATTCAAGGTTATTTACATCAATATATTGCATTTATAATTGGTACAATGATCTTTTAATGCTCTACCATTTAAATATTATGGATTTTTTACATTGTATAGTATCTTCAAAATTATAATTTGTGTTGTGTTCTTTATACGTACTGTGGGCTACTCATAAAGACACATACAGTATTCTGGAAGAACTTAACTAGAACTTCTATTTAACAGCAAACAGCAACCACGTTTTAACATACAAGCTTCTAGATCATTCTGTCAGTTCTGCACATGCTCATAGCTCCGTCCAATCACGTTCTTACACATGGCATGTGATATCACCACAATTTGGAAGGAAAGGAAGCTATTCGACAATGGCAAACACTCCAGCCTTGTGAACATGCTATGCTGGGGTCAGAAAGGGTGGCAATACTTGCGAGTTTGCTCCCAACACATCCTAAAAGTGCAAACTATACATGTTAGTGTAAATATTGATGTACAGTACATGTGATAAATATAATAATAAAAAAATCTGAATCTGAACCCATTTTTGAAAAGATGTTTAATATTCCTGTTTAAAAAATTTCCTTTAGATTGTTCACAAAGTTTTAGAGGATTGCTGGGGCGAGGGTGGTACCTGCAGAAATTGGGCAAGGGCACTGTGCTGATTGGTTAATATGTGTTTGACTATTTAGGTAGGGCACAGATTTTCAGCTGGGGCTAACTCTACTGCTGCTTTAGCAGGGGGACCAGTTTCATGAGCAGCTAACACCAATTCAAAGACATGTATTGTGACTACATTGGTGAGGGGAATTGGGGATGGTCAAGATAATTATGGAGGTGTTTGTGATTTAGAAGAATCATAGCATACCACAGAATAAAAGAGGCTCCATGACTTTTGAAACACTCTGTTGGAAGACATGGTGAGGTGGAAAGAGTCCCGGAGACTCTCCAGGTATACACTTTGAAAGAGTGTGAGGAGACAGCTGGGTTTTAAATCCCAAGGATCTGATTGAAACACAACTCTTCAATGCACCACAGCTTATCAGATTCCAGACATCATCTCAGGAAAAATGGATGTTGACATTCAATGGAACATCACACACCTCCCAGGTGAACATTAACCAAAAGCTGAACATATACATCTTGTAATTACTAGAGTAAGTGGTTCACTGGACATTTTATGGGAAGTGGCCCATTCCTCACACCCAATAGTCTACACGCAAACCTATTTTCCACCTAACAGAAGTGGATTTGTTGAAACAAGCAGGAATTTCAAATGAACAAAATCATTTGATTTGGCACTTCACTCACAGTCCAGATATCCACACCAATGAGTCTATCATGGATAGAGGGCACACTATCTACAAGATGAACTGTTAATTTTTGGGGAGAAAACAAGGGCAGTAAGTGCTAAGAATAGTTTTGCCTTCAAATACACTTCCAAGTCTATTGGAAGTCTTGACATCATCACTGAAGGAAGTGCTTCTGCCAAACAAACAAATAAAACACCCAATGTATCCTGTGCTCATATTGCTGAATGTAATATTGAGATCCTTTCTAACATCAATTCTCTACATTTTAACTGACATCCTAAGCTAAATTCTGATGAAATATTTAGGCATTAATTACCAAAAATACACTTTGCTTTAAAGAACTGGGTCATAGAGGTAAAGAGGTCCAAAACTGGTATTTGCAGACACATTCAAGGATCCTAAATGAAAAGCCCATGTTGGAATTTCAAATAGCATCAATTTAACAAATGACGTGATAAGCCTGACTGGGCATTGGTATCAATTGGGTAGCAGTGAGTTGGCAGCCCATTTTACATCCTATTTTTACTTCCATTGATTTGGATGGAATTACAGAATCCTTTAAGTGTGACATTCAAATTACCTTTAAACCTGACATTCAAATATGAAGAAGAATATAATGTAAGAAAAGCTTTTGAATCTACTGTTGGGCACGGGAAAAGGGAATGGAACAAATAAATGTTGTCGGGGATTATCACTGCCACAAGCATGACATGTATCATATCTACTTTATGTAAATTGATATGATTTCTTTATTGATTTACAGAACATCATATGATTCAATTGAAAATGATTTGCAGACAGCTAACTCATAATCTCAGGGTACATCCCAGAAACATTACATATGAATTACTTTGACATTTTGTTTCTACATAATGGAGGTTCACAAAAATGATTTCAGGATTGAATGGCTTGTTTTATGGCTTTGGGCCTGTATTTATTGGAATTCAGAAGATCGAGGGGTGACCTGATTGAAACCTACTGAATGGCAAAAGGCCTTGATTGAGTTTGATGTGGAGAGGATGTTTCCTATGGCAGGAGAGTCTAGGACCAGATGACCCAGCCTCAGAATAGAGGGGCATCCTTTTAGAATGGAGTTGAGGAAGAATTTCTTTAGCCAGAGAGTGGTGAATCTGTGGAATTGTTTGTGACAGGCAGCTATGGAGGCCAAGTCTTTATGTACATTTAAGGGAGGGGCTGATAGATTCTTGATAGTCAGGGCATGAAGAGATATAGGGAGAAGGCAGGAGATCAGGGCCAAGAGGAAAAATGGATCAGCCATGATGAAATGGCAAAGTGGACATGATGGGCCAAATAGCCTAATTCTGCTCCTATATCTTATGGCCTTTTAACTGTTAAGCTTCCAAATAACTTTAAATTCAAAAAGTTGCTGATGCTTGAAATCGGAAGCAAAAACAGAAACACCTAGCAGGTCAGGATAAAGAAACCGAGTTAATGCTTCAGGTATGAGACTTTCTGAATTCTGATGAAGGACCTGGGCCTGAAACGTTTTTCTGTTTCTCTTTCCACAGTTGCTGAGTTTTTTCTGTGTTTTCTGTTTTCATTCAAGTTACACTGTGGTACTCTATTCAATATGGAGAAGTATTGATACATCAGCTGAGGGCAGACGGTAATTGATAATCAACAGGAAGTTTCCTACCCCATATCTGACCTATGCTGGGAGCTTTACAGGGTCAATGCCAAGGGCTCTCAGGCTCATTCACTCCATCCTCTCCAACAACCAACAAAGTCAGGATGCACAACTGCTTCTTCCTCCCCAACACGGGTGCTCCCGAGTGCTGTGAGCTAAGCCCATTGCTATACATTCTGCTCGCACATGACTGCACGACAAATACCCGAGTAATCACATTGTTAAATTCACTGATGACACGACAGTGATGGGGCTCATCACCAACAATGATGAGATGGTCTACAGAAAGGAGGTGGAAGAGCTCAAGGTCTGGTACCAGGCAAATAATCTCTTTCTCAATGTCAACAAGACAAAGGAGATGGTATTGACTTTGGGAGAACTTGTACAGTACCACTCTCACCCCTCTTTACTTTGGCAGCACAGCAGTGGATACTGCAAGAAGTTACAAGTTCCTGGGAGTGCACATCTCACCCAAATTCTCATGGTCACAGAACACATTCTATGCAATCAGGAAAGATCACCAAATCCTCTACTTTTTAAGGACACTGAAGAGAGCTGGACTATGCACATCTGTACTCATGTCATTCTACAGATATGCAGTTGAGAGCATCCTAACATTCTGTATCGCTGCATGGTATAGAAACTGCACTATGGAGGACAGGAAGGCTCTACAGCGAGAAGTTAAACCGCTCAATGCATCAGCGTACCAGCCTACCCACAATATTGGACATATGTACAGAAAGTTTCTGAAAAAGGGCCAGTAGTATCCGATGTACCATCAATAACTCTCGGAGACTGGAAGTGAACGATAGGCTTTTATTAACAGCAAAAAGGGAGCATGACATGTCGAAGACTGAGGGAGGAGCAGTGCCCCAATCGCCTTTATACAGGGGTCTGTGGGAGGAGCCACAGGAGCAGTCAGCAGAGGGGCGTGCCCAGACAGGTTTACATAGTTTACCACAGTATCATAAAGGATCCACCCACCCTTTTTATCCCTGCCCTCATTAGGGAGGAGGCTATGTAGCATCCATGTTAGGACCAGCAGACTCAAAAACAAGCAGTAAGGCTGATCAACCTCCCCGCACCCCACCCCCATCACTATTATTTTATCATTTCCTGTCAGAGTCACCTTATGCACAGACACTCCAGTAATGCCTCACATCAAATTATGGACATACAATCAATGTATATAAGCTATCTTATGTATTTATATTTCTTGATGTGTTTTTATTATTGTGTTCTTTATCTTATTGCTTTTGTGCTGCAATAGATTGTGAGTAATAATGATTTTTCCTTTACTCTTGTGTACTTGAAATGACATTAAACAATCTTGAATTCTTGAGGCTCCCTGACCTTCCATGGCCAGTGACTAATGGACTCTTAGCTGTCTGGCTACCTGTTTTCTCTGTCTCATTACTTTTCTAATGAAAAATGTTCATTAAATGGAAATCATCTGCTTTTGCAGTCAGTCATGGAGCCATAGGGTTCACGGCCGACCTCAGAGAAAGTTGCCAACAAGTCCTGCTGTCACTTCAAGAGGGATTCCAGCTTTTCCCATGGGGGTTGCTGTCAGTGAGATTTCCCATACTTAATCAGTGATGTCAGCAAGCAGGCTGAGTCACAGAGCAAAACAGAAAATAAAAAGCATAATATTTATTTCATATCTATTTTACAGAAACTAAATAAATAAAACATAAAACTGACAATACATACCATTGGGGGAAATGGAATGATAGTATGCAAGGCAGTATTTTAAAAGACACAGTTTTGAAATAACGAGTGGTAAGAAGTTACACATTTAAAGCTAGTTTATAGGGCCACGCAAAGATACTGCACCTTGTAAAATCAGTTTCTTATGAGATCATTGAGTTCTGAAAAGTATGCTGGAGAGGAAAATCTATAAATGAGAATAGATGAGCTGGGAATTACTCACAACAACTTCTAGATGTCTGTACTTCTCTACAAATGTGCTAATTCCAAAGTTGTGAGTTTCACCGTGAAGTAATGAAAATACAACCACAAAGTCCCAGCTATTGTTTTAATGCCCCTACAATTTTCTCCCGGGTTGCTGGCGCCAGCATCTGGGAGATTATTCTTTCTTTCCTGAAGGGGTAGTAACCATACACCTGCCTTTCATAGGCCTTTCAGCTAAGTCTGATCTTTGCAGTTAAAGGAGCAGCTCATGTGAAAAATGTAGGGCTTGTCATCCTTACTGAAGGATAATTTTAACCACCGCCTGACAGTCAGATTAGCAGGTTAGAATTTGCTCTAATTTTTCTCCTATGAATAAAAGGTTAAATGTGAGGATAAACAAAAAATAGATTTTTATGTGCTGAAGAAGAGGAGGCCCCAGGAGCAATATTCTATCACACCCTAGGCCAATGGCATCATGGTTTTGTGTGCTAAAACACATGCAGTCTATTAGATCGGCCACAACAATCCGGTAGGTTAGTTTAAGAGGGGGTAAGGGGTGTGGAATAGGAGTCATGGGCATCAAAGAGAGGGGTAATAGGAGGAAATGGACTTCTGACAACAGTCAGAAGGAATTAGTGAATTTGCTATGTAATTAGGTTGCGGGGGAGGATACAATTGGTTAAGGATTGGAGCTGAGACTGGGCATTAGTAGCAAGGACAGGGAGTGGAAAAGGAAGATTCTTAAAGAACCTCTGTGTCATAAGATCAATGCCCTGGGCATCCTGGCCACAGACCTGGTAAGCATAGTCTTCGCTGAAGGAGGTTAGTTTAAGATGACAAAATCACTTTTACATCCAAGGTCTCCAAACAGTAAGGGCTTCTTGGTGTGAGTGGCATGTGCATCTGGTGAACATTGAATGAGCAAAGGAAGTTTATGTAAATGACATCAGGATATGCAGACCATGCCCACTGACACTAGGGTCAGATTCAGATTTATTTATCACATGTACAGCAAACATACAGTGAAATGCTTTGTTTGTGTTAACACCCAGCACCCTGAAGATGTACTGAGATCAGTCTGCATGTGTCACCACATATTCTGGTGCCAAAATAACATGCCCATAATGTTCAACATCATAACGACCATACATAACACAGAACAACACAAGACAACACAGTAAGTTAAGTCCCTTTCCGACTCCCCACCTCCCTCACACACATAAGCCTCTAATCCCAGGATAGACCACCTCGAGATCGCCAAGCCTTGACCCTGGACTTTCAGTCTCACAGACGTCCTGCCTCCAACATCCATTCTCTAGCCTGGACTCGCTCTCTACCTCGTCTTTGACCTTTCGGGCTTTTTACATCTGAACTCACCAAGCTCTGGACTTTGGCCTTTGCCCTCCAGACTTCACTGACCTCTGGGTATTGATCCCAGGACTTGCTAATTATGGGTTTCATGATTTGGCCTTTGGGCCTCAATCCTGGGACTCATCAAACACAGGTTTGGCCTACGAGCCTCAACTGCCGGACTTGCCAATCCCAGGTTTGATCTTTTTGCCTCAACCCCAGGACTCACCAGTCACAAGTTTGACCAAGAGGCCTTGACCCCAGGACTCAACAATCAATGCTGCCTGTATTCCTTCCTCAGTGTTTAACTTTGCTCTTCTTCATCCATATGAGGGTTACAAATGCATTTCAGGTCCACCAGTAGCATGTGGAACAGATGCATCATGGTATCATGCTAGCACTGCCAATTTGGACTCAGCTCTACAGCTGATGACTTTTATTGCATTAATTAGTAGGCCTAACCACCGCTTACAAATGAAAAGAGATCGTGAAATGAAGGAGAAATAGGATGCAGGGAGGGGGACAGGGACAGGGAGGGGGACAAGGACAAGGAGAGGGAGAGGGACGGGGACAGGGAGAGGGAGGGGGAGGGAGGGAGAGGGAAAGGGAGAGGGAAAGGGAAGGGGACAAGGACAGGGAGGGGTACAGGGAGGGGGACAGGGACAGGGAGGGGTACAGGGACAAGGGTGGGGACAGGGAGGGGGACAGTGACAGGGACGGGGAGAGGGAGGGGGACAGGGAGAGAGATGGAGATGGGGACAGGGTGGGGGAGGGGGACAGGGACAGGGGTGCTGCCATCTCCATACAGAGCTGAATAAAAGACTGAAATTGATAAATAACTTGCAAAGAGCAGCCAGCAAGTTTGGGACATGACCATTTAAATGGAATTCTTAAATCTACATGGAAATATGCCTTTTATCCTCATGGTATGATCTAATATATACAATACTGTGCAAAATTCTTAGGCACCCAGCACCCTAGCTCTATGTGTATACACACACACACACAGACAGACAGACACACACACGCACACACACACACACACACTCTTTTGCACAGTCATGTAAATCACTTCTATTTGATCGATTAATCACAAGGTTGTATACAGTTTACATTCTTTGATAATAAACGTACTTTGAACTTCAAACTTTGTTGATGGTAGAATCACTATAAGTTTAAAATTAACTCATGAGGTCACCTTTAATGAAATAAGTCAGAAGGTCAACTTGCCAAATTTTAGTCAGTCACAGTGCGTCACTTAAAGTACCTGATATAATAATTTCAGTGAATGAAGTATTTTAATTTGTTAATGATGAGCTCAGCATGTGCTAGCTTCACCTTCAGGGATACATGTCTGCTCTCTGGCAGATAATCCTGTGTCTAATTCTGGATGCATTTTGTACCAAGTAATTTCAGAACAAATTTTATTTTTCCATTTCATCATATCCCTATAGGTACAAAGTACAAAAAAATGATTACTACAAAAGATGAACATATTTTAAAGAAACAGAAACTAATATGTTAATTCACATTAGAATAAAAAAGGGAAGATATTGCATTTCTGGCATTTAATTCATTGCAGAGCATTAAACAAGTCAGATAAAATGATCTCCAACTGGTTTATAAGTGGAATGATTTATTGGTTTTTCTATAAAGGAGATTATAGAAATTGAAATTTAAGAATATTAGCTGTAGTGTCTTGTTTCTCATTTTCATTGTAAAATAGAAATTCTAAGAGGATCCAAAAGGAAGTTTATAAAATTACTGTGGGCCTTAGTTAAAATAATTCAGACAAATGTTGAATAAAATGTTTGGAGGTGGAATGGCAAAGGTTTATAGTCAATGGGGATTTTAGTGAGGGTATCTACCATGGGGTTCTGCAGGGCTCTTATTTATAAAAATTACTGGTGTCTTGAATGATAAAAGGTAATGAGGTTGTAAATTCCAGGATGATGCTTATAGATTTGATGGATGTAAAGATAACAAATGGAATTCAGACAAAAACGCTGGAGGCAAAGTACTTGTGGAGGGCAAATAAAGTAAGGGAATAAATGAAAAACAGTGAGGTATGAAAAGGAGTGGACGAACGAAGGCATACTTTTAATACCTCAGTGTTTATCATTTACCCCTAAGTACAAGTCTATGAAGGTAGCAGAACAATGATTCAGATGGTTGTGAAAAAGACACAAGGGAGACTTGTCTTTATTGATCAAGGCACTGCTTATAAGAGCAGTGAGGCTTTGCTAGAGCTGTAGAAAGCATTAGTTATACAGTTCTGGTCACCACAGGAGAACGTATACATTTTCAGTCACCACTGTGAGGGTAGAGAGGGAATTCTGATGAAGTATGGTTATTAGGAGTGACTGCCTAGACCGGGAATAGTTTCTTTGGAACAAAGGAGATGGAGGGGAAATTGGATTTGGTGTGTATAAAATTATGAGAGATATGGAGAGCAGTGCTTACTGTGAATTCTGAAAAAAGCATTTCATTTAACAAGTGGTAGAATCAAAAACTCTATCTGAAGGGACAGACTTGATAGAGGTATTTAAAATTATGAGGGGGATAGATAGAGTTGACGTGGATAGGCTTTTTCCATTGAGAGTAGGGGAGATTCAAACAAGAGGACATGAGTTGAGAGGTACGGGGCAAAAGTTTAGGGGTCACACGAGGGGGAATTTCTTTACTCAGAGAGTGGTAGCTGTGTGGAACGAGCTTCCAGTAGAAGTGGTAGAGGCAGGTTTGGTATTGTCATTTAAAGTAAAATTGGATAGGTAAATGGACAGAAAAGGAATGGAGGGTTATGGGCTGAGTGCGGGTTGGTGGGATCAGGTGAGAGTAAGTATTCGGCATGGACTAGAAGGGCCGAGATGGCATGTTTCCGTGCTGTAATTGTTATTTGGCTATATGATAGTGGATGAAGAAACTCTCAGCATATGTAAAAACATCTGAATACTATAGCTCCACTTCAAATAACATAATTCCAAACAAACCCATCTCCAAACTCCTTACCCGGGACCCAACACAACCCTTTCCAATTAGATCCTTGACTTCCTGACAATCAGACCAAAGTTAGCAAGGAAAGGCAGTAACATCACTGCCATGATTATCCTCAACAAAAAATCCCACAAGACTGCACCCTCAGCTCCCTATTTCACTCTCTATATTCTCACAACTGCCTGGTCACATTCTCTACAAACTCCATCTGCAAGATTGCAAGTGAAACCATGGTAATGGACAAATCTCAGATAACAATGAGTTGGAGTAGAGGAAGGAGATAGAGGGCCTGCTTACATCAATGGCATTGAGATCAATAAGATCAAGAGCTTCAAGTTGCTAGGATGAACATCACTAATAGCTGGTCCTGGTCCATCCATGTTGAGACCATGTGTAATAAAGTTCAGCAGCACCTCTACTTCCTCAGGAGGCTAAGGAAATTTGACATGCCCTCACCAAATTTTACAGATGCAACATAGAAAGCACTCTATCTGGACACGGCACAGGTTGGTATGGCAATTGCTCTGCCCGAGACTTCAAAAAACTGCAGAAAGTTGTGAACCCAGCTTAGCAGATCAGGGAAAACATCCTCCAGTCAAGGGATTTTGTCGACACTTCATTCTGCCTCAGTAAAACAGCCAAATTTATCGAAGACCTTACAAACCCCAGATATTCTCTCTCGCCCACTCCTACCCCGCTGCCAAGCAAAAGCCGAAAAGCATGTGAACCAAGCTAAAGGGTGCTGATGAAAGGTCTCAGCTGAAACGTTGACTGTTTATTTCCCTTCACAGGTTTTGCCTAACCTGCTGAGTCCCTCCAGCATTCTCTGGGTGCTTCAAGGTCAGCTTCCCTCCTGCTGTTAGAAAGCTATTGGACGTTCCCTTAGTTCAATAAGGCGGACTCCTGACCTCACAATCTACTTCGTTATGCCCTTGCACCTTATTGTCTATTGTGCACAGCACTTTCTCTGTAACTGCAACACAATTCTACATTCTGTTATTGTTGGCCCTAGTGTGTTGGTGAGTGGTAATATCTAGGGGTAGTTGGTGGGAAATTGGAGAGAATAAAATGGGATTAGTCTCTGGTTAGTGTACATGGCTGATTAATGGTTGGTTTTAACTTGGTATGCCAAAGATCCATGCTGTACATCTCTATAACCTCGGCTAAAGCTGGTGCAGCTGAGAGAGTGCTGCTCTGTCTGAGGTCTATCATTCAGATGAGGCATTTTAGCAAGGGTCAGTTTCTCTTTCCAGTGGAATTTTCCAAGTAGAAGCAGAGGATGAAGGTCTATCAGATGTCCTATCTGATTTATTTTTGAAATAATATCAGTTGTCAGAAAAGCCTGTGCTGTCTACCATGATTTTTATCCCTAACACAATGAAATATTTTTTTTCTGTACAACTGAACTGAAAAAAAATCATACCATGGCCAAAAATACTATTCTCATGTCAATTGTATTTAGTTTGGGGTAGGAATAAGAAGCATGAACATCACAATCAAATGACCTACCACATGCAGTGGTTAGAAGAACACAGTTGTAAACTCATATTTTAAGGTTCATTCAGTTCTGTCTGAAGGCAGTAAATAGTCATGGCAGCTGGAAAGGAGACGTGCCAGATCGTCATTGTAAAAGAACTGCATGATGCAATAATAAATCATTCAGAGTATAAAGTTCTAGATTTATTTCTGACTGTTTTCAAGCAGCTGATCCCTGGGAACATAGATCAGGGCATAGTTTCCATATTTGAAGAGGCAGAACTACCTCTGTAAATATACTCACAGTAAAGGTCAGACTGAAGGGAGAAAAGCCAGAAATAATGGGCTCTTTTCACACAATGAAATATATTTGATTTACTGCCACATCTTTTTCTGTGCAGTTCAAGGCACCATTTCCATTCATAAAAAAAGGCTTCCTATTAACCAAAATACTTAAATTATGAACATAGTTATCTGGAAGGCAATTTGACACATGCTGAATAACAACCTGGGGTACACTAAAAATAACTCTTCAGCTGCTGGCCAAATAGCATAAATCAACAATTCTTTTCCCATTCAAAGATGCTGCTCAACTCATTGAGTTCCTCCAGCAGATTGTTACAACAGTCAGAAGAGTAAGTACATCCTATTTAATTTGAAGATTTGTTATAAAAGAAAATATACTGAATATCTCAAAATTACTTTATATTTATAAGTAATTACTTATAAATATAAGTAATAAAAATTACTTATATTACTTTTGGTAACTTTACTTGGAATAGTCTATCCATATTACACATAAGATGTTCATGTTTAAAATACCAGGGCAGATAAAGTGATCAGAATTGCTTTTGGAAAAATATCCACCACTTAAAGCTCCACACAAAATGGGTACATCAGTAACATAGAAACATAGAAAATAGGTGCAGGAGTAGGCCATTCGGCCCCTCGAGCCTGCACCGCCATTCAGTATGATCATGACTGATCATCCAACTGAGAACCCTGTATCTGCTTTCTCTCCATACCCCCTGATCCCTTTAGCCACAAGGGCCATATCTAACTTCCTCTTAAATATAGCCAATGAACTGGCCTCAACTGTTTCCTGTGGCAGAGAATTCCACAGATTCACCACTCTCTGTGTGAAGACGTTTTTCCTCATCTCGGTCCTAAAAGGCTTCCCCTTTATCCTTAAACTGTGACCCCTCATTCTGGACTTCCCCAACATCGGAAACAATCTTCCTGCATCTAGCCTGTCCAATCCCTTTAGAATTTTATACGTTTCAATAAGATCCCCCCTCAATCTTCTAAATTCCAGTGAGTATAAGCCTAGTGGATCCAGTCTTTCTTCATATGAAAGTCCTGCCATCCCAGGAATCAATCTGGTGAACCTTCTCTGCACTCCCTCTATGGCAAGAATGTCTTTCCTCAGATTAGGGGACCAAAACTGCACACAATACTCTAGGTGCGGTCTCACCAAGGCCTTGTACAACTGCAGTAGAACCTCCCTGCTCCTGTACTCAAATCCTTTTGCTATGAATGCCAACATACCATTTGCCTTTTTCACTGCCTGCTGTACCTGCATGCCCACCTTCAATGACTGGTGTACAATGACACCCAGGTCTCGTTGCATCTCCCCTTTTCCTAATCGGCTACCGTTCAGATAATAATCTGTTTTCCTGTTCTTGCAACCAAAGTGGATAACCTCACATTTATCCACATTAAATTGCATCTGCCATGAATTTGCCCACTCGCCTAACCTATCCAAGTCACCCTGCATCCTCTTAGCATCCTCCTTACAGCTATCACCGCCGCCCAGCTTCGTGTCATCCGCAAACTTGGAGATGCTGTACTTAATTCCCTCGTCTAAATCATTAATATATATTGTAAACAACTGAGGTCCCAGCACTGAGCCTTGTGGTACCCCACTAGTCACTGCCTGCCATTCCCGTTTACTCCCACTCTTTGCTTCCTGTCTGCCAACCAATTCTCTATCCACATCAATACCATACCCCCAATACCGTGTGCTTTAAGTTTGCACACTAATCTCCTGTGTGAGACCTTGTCAAAAGCCTTTTGAAAATCTAAATATACCACATCCACTGGCTTCCCCATCCACTCTACTAGTTACATCTTCAAAAAATTCTATAAGATTCGTCAGACATGATTTTCCTTTCACAAATCCATGCTGACTTTGTCCGATGATTTCACCTCTTTCCAAATGTGCTGTTATCACATCTTTGATAACCGACTATAGCATTTTCCCCACCAGCGATGTCAGACTAACCGGTCTATAGTTCCCCGGTTTCTCTCTCGCTCCTTTTTTAAAAAGTGGGGTTACATTAGCCACCCTCCAATCCTCAGGAACTAATCCAGAATCACTAATTATCACTAATGCATCCACTATTTCTTGGGCTACTTCCTTAAGCACTCTGGGATGCAGACCATCTAGCCCTGGGGATTTATCTGCCTTCAATCCCTTCAATTTACCTAACACCACTTCCCTACTAACATGTATTTCCCTTGGCTCCTCCATCTCACTAGACCCTCGGTCCCTTACTATTTCTGGAAGATTATTTATGTCCTCCTTAGTGAAGACAGAACCAAAGTAGTTATTCAATTGGTCTGCCATGTCTTTGTTCTCTATGATCAATTCACCTGTTTCTGACTGTAAAGGACCTACATTTGTCTTGACCAATCTTTTTCTTTTCACGTATCTATAAAAGCTTTTACAGTCAGTTTTTATGTTCCCTGCCAGCTTTCTCTCATCTTTTTTCCCTTTCCTAATTAAGCCTTTTGTCTTCCTCTGCTGGTCTGAATTTCTCCCAGTCCTCAGGTGTGCCGCTTTTTTTTGCTAATTTATATGTTTCTTCTTTGGACTTGATACTAGCCCTAATTTCCCTTGTCAGCCACGGGTGCACTACCTTCCCTGGTTTATTCTTTTTCCAAACTGGGATGAACAATTGTTGTAGTTCATCCATGTGATCTTTAAATGCTTGCCATTGCATATCCATCATCAACCCTTTAAGTATCATTTGCCAGTCAATCTTAGCTAATTCACGTCTCATACCTTCAAAGTTACCCTTCTTTAAGTTCAGAACCTTTGTTTCTGAATTAACTATGTCACTCTCCATCTTAATGAAGAATTCCACCATATTATGGTCACTCTTACCCAAGGAGCCTCGCACGACAAGTTTGCTAACTAACCCTTCCTCATTTCTCAATATCCAATCTAGAATGGCCTGCTCTCTAGTTGGTTCCTCAACATGTTGGTTCAGAAAACCATCCCGCATACATTCCAAGAAATCCTCTTCCTCAGCTCCATTACCAATTTGGTTCACCCAATCTATATGTAGAATGATGTCACCCATTATAACTAATGTTCTTTATTGCACACATTTCTAATTTCCTGTTTAATGCCATCCCCAACCTCATTACTACTGTTAGGTGGCCTGTACACAATTCCCACCAGCGTTTTCTGCCCCTTAGTGTTATGCTGCTCTACCCATATTGATTCCACATCCTCCAGGCTAATGTCTTTCCTTTCTATTGCGTTAATCTCCTCTCTAACCAGCAATGCTACCCCACCTCCTTTTCTTTCCTGTCTATCCCTCCTGAATATTGAATATCTCTGGATGTTGTGCTCCCATCCTTGGTCACCCTGGAGCCATGTCTCTGTGATCCCAACTATATCATATTCATTAATAACTATCTGCACATTCAATTCATCCACCTTGTTACGAATGCTCCTCGCATTGACACACAAAGCCTTCAGGCTAGTTTCTACAACACTCTTAGCCCTTATACAATTATAGTGAAAAGTGGCTCTTTTTGCTTTTTGCCCTGGATTTGCCTGCCTGCCACTTTTACTTTTCACCTTACTACTTTTTGCTTCTACCCTCATCTTACACCCCTCTGTCTCTCTGCACTTGTTCCCATCCCCCTGCCACATTAGTTTAAAGCTTCCTGAACAGCAGTAGCAAACGCTCCCCCTAGGACATTGGTTCCAGTCCAGCCCAGGTGCAGACCATCCTGTTTATACCAGTCCCACCTCCCCCAGAACTAGTTCCAATGCCCCAGAAATTTGAATCCCTACCCTTTGCACCATTTTTCAAGCCACGTATTCATCTGAAATATCCTCCTATTTCTACTCTGACTAGCACGTGGCACTGGTAGTAATCCAGAGATTATTACCTTTGTGGTCCTACTTTTTAGTTTATCTCCTAACTCCCTAAATTCACCTTGTAGAACCTCATCCTGTTTTTTTACCTATATTGTTGGTACCTACGTGCACCAAGACCATTGGCTGTTCACCCTCCCATTCCAGAATGTCCTGCAGCCGCTCAGAGACATCCTTGACCCTTGCACCAGGGAGGCAACATACCATCCTGGAGTCTCGTTTGCAGCCACAGAAACGCCTATCTATTCTCCTTACAATCGAATCCCCTATCACTATAGCTCTCCCACTCCTTTTCCTTCCCTCCTGTGCCGCTGAGCCACCCATGGTGCAATGAACTTGGCTGCTGCTGCCTTCCCCTGATGAGATATCTCCCCCAACAGTATCCAAAACAGTATATCTGTTTAGGAGGGAGATGACCTCAGGGGACTCCTGCACTACCTGCCTACCGCTACGCTGTCTAGTGGCCACCCCTTCCCTTTTGGCCTGTGTAGCCTTTACCTGCGGTGTGGCCAACTCACTGAACGTGCTATTCACGACTTTCTCAGCATCGCGGATGCTCCAGTATGAATCCAATATGCTCCAGACACTCAATGCGGTCTGCCAGAAGCTGCAGTTGGACACACTTCCTGCACACATAGTCGTCAAGGACACTGGAAGTATCCCTGATTTCCTACATGCTGCAGGTTGAACAAACCACGGGGCCGGTCTCAGCTGCTATGACCTACCCAATACTTGCCTCAACTTTGAAACTTGCTCCTTTTAAAGGAACTTACCCGGCCTTACCCCACTAGGAGTGAAGCTCATCCTCAGCCTCTTCTCGTCAAAGTAACAAACAGGTACAGAAGTTTACTTAATTCCTATTTTTCAATAACAAATCTTTCAATATTTATATCAATCCTGACTGAAATTGAAGGAGATTTACAAGGATGTTGCCTGAATTGGGGAGCATGCCTTATGAAAATAGATTGAGTGAGCTTGGCCTTTTCTCCTTGGAGCGAAGGAGGACGAGAGGTGACCTGATAGAGGTGTATAAGATGATGAGAGGCATTGATCGTGTGGATAGCCAGAGGCTTTTTCCCAGGGTTGAAGTGGCTAACACAGTTTTAAGGGGCTTGAAAGCAGGTACAGAGGAGATGTCAGGGTTAAGTTTTTTACACAGAGAGTGGTGAGTGCATGGAATGAGCTGCTGGTGACTGTGGTGGAGGTGGTTATGATAGGGTCTTTTAAGAGACTTAGATAGGTACATGGAGAAAAATAGAGGGCTATGGGTAACCCTAGGTAATTTCTGAAGTAAGTACATGTTTGGCACGGCATTGTGGGCTGAAGGGCCTGGATTTGCTGTAGGTTTTCTATGTTTTACATTCTATTCTTTATTATTTCTATTGTTTACTCTCTCCAATAGCAGAAAAAAAGCATGTCTTTTAGAAACTGCAAACCTTAAACTACCAGACTTAATGAGATGATGCAATAACAGACTAAATCTGGTTAACTGCATTGCCTCTTGGGTGTCTGAATGGACAAAAGTAAACGATGTAAGCTGTTAAGAAGAAAACAACATGGTTTGCAGTTCTTAATACATCCTCAGCTCCTTCGACCTCACACTGGTGTAATGACAAAACCTATTGACTGCCACTTTACTGTTGCTCAGGAAAATCTCTCATTGTTAGTAGACACTAATTTACCTATCTCTGGTTACTGCCAAAATTATTATTTTGTGGAGAGAAAGAAGTGATTTTTTTTGCAGATCAAAATCCAGATTTCTTTTCTCAGCATCATTATTGCCTATAATGAATAAACCTGTATATAGCATCCTGCTTTAACAAGTTATAAAAATGTCTGATGTAAATATCGTTTTGAGTGAAGGTCAGAATTTCAGAATATTCTATTATAATTCATGCTTTCCTCAGACATACTGTACCTTCTTGTCCTCCTACATTCTTTATATCTGCTGTAAAGTTGGAACATTTAAAGTTCACTGTAGATATTGCCTAATCCGCTCATCTACTGAGCACATAATCCGGATTAAAATCCTGAAGTATAGAAGAGTGCTGTATTGGTCACTCGGTTGATGTTGCAGTACAGCAGAAAAATACATTTTCATGTTCTTAAATAAATGATTGAATCTCACTCTCTGAAGAAAGCAGGAGGCTCTTCCAACATTCAACCCTTATCGGTAAAAACAAATTGACATTGAATTTCCACTGTGATTTACAACTTTGGGAAATGTGACTGAACTCATCAGAAATGGAGGGCTTTGTCTGCATTGTTTCTTCCATATTTTCAGAATTTCAGTCAGCATTTTGTAAAATGAGGTCTTGAGACCAAGTTCAAAAGGAGGCACTTGTGCTAGAGAATTCTTTTATAGGCAGGCCCCACTACCCCACCTCTCCATGGGATGTGGCTCAGAATTTGGGATTGGACCCCATGTGCTGAGACATTCCAGCTGCTGGAAGGCCAAAAATGAAATGTGTTTGGAGAATGTGGATGGATCAATGCTGGCAAGTGAACATTGAAGACAAAGGCAGGACTGCATTCACCCCCATACACAAATAGCTGAGAATACATTGCCACAGGTGGCTGTGGAGGCCAACTCTTTACAAATACATACTGTGTTTAAGGTGGAGATTGATAGATTCTTGATTGGACAGGGCAGGAAGGGACACAGGAAAAAGGCAGGAAACTGGAGCTGAGAGGAAAATTGGATCATCCGTGATAAAATGGTGGAGAAGACTCAATGGGCCAAATGGCCCAATTCTACTCATACCTTGTGGTCTTATGACCTAATACTGCAAGAATTTTCAATGTAGTCTTAAGATTAGGTCTAGGGGCTATGTTGTGGGGCATAAGATAACTAGAGCTGGAGCTGCCCCATCCCCAGTGATAGTTGTTGCTTGGATGGGGTGACAAGGGGTTTCCAAAGATGTAACTGGATCTGTGTAAGTTAGATCCATATAATGATAATGATCACGCTAGAATGTAACAAATAATCTCTTCCTTTCTCTACCGCAAACCATCTTTTATAGCCTCCTCTATCCTGCTTCTTGTCCCTGTTGAGATCAGTGAGGTCTGCCAGTATCCTCCAACTCAATTACTGGAGATTGTTGCTAAATATTCCCAGCTGTGGCTTCCTGCCTTTCACTCACACCCCCTGGCTCCTGGCCACTCTGTTTATTTGGCCAGCTTCAGCTTGTGAGAAAAGGTTTCATGAAGGGATTCAGGGTTCCTCACCAGTTGTCAGCATTTCTCGTCCTCCCCTCAAATTTCAGGACTGATCTGCCGTAATAACATTCTTAATCTACTCTCATATTGTAGCTGCTTTTGTCATCACCATGAGCATTGAAACTCATTCCCAGCACAAGTGTGGCTTGTAATCACTGACTCTTCCACAAAAAATGGCACTATTTATAAGCATGTTCTTTTGGTAAAAGTGGTCCTCTTACCTATCCCAGGCAAAGGGCTGCTTCACCTTCTTTGGGTACATGTGTGTGAATTCTGCTCAAACTACACCTATTCTCCTCAAAATGCTTATCCCAGTCAGAAGGCAGCAAAGTGATTTACAGTTCTGAAACCTTAAGTAGTATACATTTAAGTGCTTTTAAGTTACTTGTACTTAGATTAAGTTATTGAAATTAAATGGATGGAATATAAAAGTTTCCCATTTTCTGGGGTTTCTAAGTTCAAAGATGCACTGATACAAATCTTAATACAAACATAAGACTTCTCATATGAAGAGTGTTTGATGGCTCAGGGCCTGTATTCATTGGAATTCAGAAAAATGAAGGGTGACATCATTGAAACCTATCCAATGGTGAAAGATCTTGAAAGAGTGGAAGTGGAGAGGGTGTTTCATATAGTGGGAGAGCTGAAGGCCAGAGAACACAGCCTCAGAATAACGGAGATGCCGAGGAATTTCTTTAGCCAGAAAATGGTGAATCTGTGGAATTCTTTGCCACAGGCAGCTGTGGAGGCCAAGCCTTTATGTATATTTAAGGCAGAGATTGATAGATTCTTGATTAGTCAAGGCATGAAGGGATACAGGGAGAAGGCAGGAGACTGGGGCTGAGAGAAAAAAAGGATCAGCCATGATGAAATGGCAGAACAGAATTGATTGGCCAAATGGCCTAATTCTGCTCCAATTTCTTATGGTCTGTAACATTTCTTGAGAAACTTGTCAACTGTTTTTCTATTTAACCACTCAGTGAAACACTCTCCTTTGCCTGCTTGTATGGTCCATTTTCCCTTTTTTTGGCTCCAATGTACAGGACAACTAAGTCTTATTTAACACATTCTCTAGTACAGCACCAGCCCAGTATTTAAATTTGCTGACGGTACCATCGTTAGCGGTAGTGTGCACAAAAATGAGACAGACCGTATGAAAGAAATCAAGAACCTTACCGCAGGGTGTCAAAACAACAACTAAGATCTTAATATCAGCAGGAGTTGGTTGCTAACCTAAGAGGTCATGAAGGGGGACACGGGTGATTAAGACCCTGTCCTCATCAAAAGAGCTGCCATAGAGATATCTGACAACTTCAACTCCCGTGCATCCATGTCAGCAGCAATCTCTGATGGGTTGCATCTCAGCCTGGCATGGCAGTTCTTTTGTTTTTGACGGACTGAACCTACAGAGAGTGGTAAACACTACTGAGTTCATCACACGCTTGTCACTTCCTTCTACTGAGCCCATCCTTGCGACGTGTTGCTTCAGGAAGGCTATAAGTATGGTCAAGGTTGGCTGCCACCCTGGATGCTCTATTCTCTCTGTTCAATCTTCTTGGAAACAATCCCTGTCCTCAATACATGAATACATGAAAACCCACGCATCTGGACTTAATAACAGTTGCTTCATCTCTGTTATCAGACTTCCGAACCTCTTTCACACCCTCCTTTCCCAGAGGTGTTGCCAACACTCTCGGACTCTCGTCTCAGTTATTCTGTTATTGTCACTTCAGAAACTTTTTTTCGCATCCCTTCTGATTTCATAGCACTCACTGCTGTGATTAATTCATTATTACCATGTATAGTGTTTCCTCGATGAACAATTAAATTCTCTGCATTCTGGTGTATACGACAATAAACTCATCGAATATATATATAATAATCTAACTCCTCTTCCTACACAGGTACTAATCATTTTGAAGTACAGTTCCGTTTTCCGTGAAAAACAATCATCTCACACCATGCCTTTCGTTCACATGGCAGGCCAATCTAATCGTTCTGAGGTGACATCACAGCCATGTTTGACCCAGTTTTCAGCAGCCTTCCTCAGAAAGTTGTTGACGAGTTGGGGAATAGAAACATTAGCTTCCTGGATGGGGATTGCCTGACTAGCTGCTGCATTTTTCCTTCTGTCCTAATTGAAACCAGAAAATCAGATAACCAAGCTTGGTCTAAATATCTATAGTATCTTAGATAAACTATGGGAAACATTTCTGGACATGTGTTTAATTGACTGAGTTCTCCCTGTAAATTTCTAAGTGCATTATTTAAAAGAAAACTTCATGTGGTTTGGGACAGTCATTAAAGATGAGTTCATCTTTGGAACTGAGAGCTACTCTTCCTGACAAGGCTCAAAATGATGATGATGACAACCATATATTTGAAAAGATCTCCTAAACTTACAGACGTATTCTGTGTTTTCATTAATATATGAGACTAATTCTAACTTTTAACCTTAAGAATTTGTTAAATCATTAAAGATGCATTTGTTCTGTTCCCACCTGATCAGTAACATATTTTATTACAGTTCACAGTTTTAAGAGTTGATATTTTAAAGTTTAATATCTTTGTGTGTTTGTTCAACGCTCAACATTTAAATTTAATGCAGTTGAACTTTATTGCTAAATTCAAAATAAATAAAATGAAGACATCCTCTGAATTCTAAAAGGTTCTGCAGTTGGAAAAACATTTGTCTGACAGTCTTCTTAAATGTCTGGATTGAAGGACTTTAGTTATGGGGAGAGATTGGACAGGGTGGGCTTCTTTTCACTGGAATGAAGGAGACTGTACAGCAACTTGACAGAAGTATGCATGATCGTGAGAGGCAGAGATAGGGTAGGGTGACAAATTTTTTTCCTCTTGTAGGGATATCAAAAACAAGAAGGTATAGATTTAAGGTGAGAGGACAGAGTTTTAAAGGGATCTGAGAGGAATCTTTTCAACACAGAGAACGATTTATATCAGGAATACTCTGCCAGTGGAGGCAAAGGATTGAGATACAGTTGACACATTTATAAGACATTTAGATGGACAGTTATTATAAGTAAGGCAAAAGAATAGAAGTTGGTGTGGGCCTCTGTGCTGTAAAACCCTATGCCTCTTTATCTACATACTATCTAAATTAAAAGTATTATATATGAATGCACAAAGTATAATGGATTAAAAGTATTATATATGAATGCACGAAGTATAAGAAATAAAGTGGATGAGCTTGAAGCTCAGTTGGAAGTTGATGTTGTATGATGTATGATGTATGTAAGTTGTATGATGTTGCAGGAATAAAAGAGACATGGCTGCAAGAGGACCAGGGCTGGGAAATGAATATTCAAGGTACACATCCTATCGAAAGAAGTTACGAAGAAGAAGTTACGAGGAATGTTGACGACGGTAAGGCAGTGGATGTAGTCTATATGGACTTCAGCAAAGCCTTTGACAAAGTTCCACATGGAAGGTTAGTTAAGAAGGTTCAGTCGTTAGTTATTAATGCTGGAATAATAAAATGGATTCAACAGTGGCTAGATGGGAGATGCCCGAGGCCGGTGACTAGCGGGGTGCCTCAGGGATCTGTTTTGGGCCCAATGTTGTTTGTAATATACATAAATGATCTGGATGATGGGGTGGTAAATTGGATTAGTAAGTATGCCGATGATACTAAGGTAGGAGGTGTTGTGGATAACGAGGTAGGTTTTCAAAGCTTGCAGGGAGATTTATGCCGGTTAGAAGAATGGGCTGAACATTGGCAGATGGAGTTTAATGCTGAGAAGTGTGAGGTTCTACATTTTGGCAGGAATAATCCAAATAGAACATACAGGGTAAATGGTAGGGCATTGAGGAATGCAGTGGAACAGAGAGATCTAGGAATAACAGTGCATAGTTCCCTGAAGGTGGAGTCTCATGTAGATAGGGTGGTGAAGAAGGCTTTTGGAACGCTGGCCTTTATAAATCAAAGCATTGAGTACAGAAGTTGGGATGTAATGTTATAATTGTACTAGGCATTGGTAAGGCCAAATTTGGAATATTATGTACAGTTCTGGTCACCAAATCATAGGAAAGATATCAATAAATTAGAGAGAGTACAGAGAAGATTTACTAGAATGTTACCTGGGTTTCAGCACCTAAGTTACAGGGAAAGTTTGAACAAGTTAGGTCTCTATTCATTGGAGCGTAGAAGGTTGAGGGGGGATTTGATCGAGGTATTTAAAATTTTGAAAGGGATAGATAGATACAGTGAATAAGCTGTTTCCATTGAGAGTAGGGGAGATTCAAATGAGAGGACATGATTTGAGAGTTAGGGGGCAGAAGTTTAAGGGAAACACGAGGGGGTATTTCTTTACTCAGAGAGTGATAGCTGTGTGGAATGAGCTTCCTGTAGAAGTAGTAGAGGCCAGTTCAGTTGTGTCATTTAAGGTAAAATTGGATAGGTATATGGACAGGAAAGGAGTGGAGGGTTATGGGCTGAGTGCGGGTAGGTGGGACTAGGTGAGATTAAGAGTTCGGCACGGACTAGGAGGGCCGAGATGGCCTGTTTCCGTGCTGTGATTGTTATATGGTTATATGGTTATATGAAAGGACAGACAGTTGGGCAGAGGGGGTGGTGTGGCTCTGCTGGTGAGGAATGAAATGCAGTCCCTTGTGAGGGGTGACATAGAATCAGGAGATGTGGAGTCAGTATGGATAGAACTGAGAAATTGTAAGGGCAAAAAGACCCTAATGGGATTTATCTATAGGCCCCCAAATAGTAGCCTGGATATAGGGTGCAAGTTGAATCAAGAGCTAAAATTAGCATGTTGCAAAGGTAATACTACGGTTGTAATTTCAACATGCAGGTAGACTGGGAAAATCAGGTTGGTACTGGACCCCAAGAAAGGGAGTTTGTGGAGTGCCTCCGAGATGGATTCTTAGTGCAGCTTGTACTGGAGCCTACCAGGGAGAAGGCAATTCTAGATTCAGTGTTGTGCAATGAACCGGATTTGATAAGGGAACTCAAGGTAAAGGAGCCATTAGGAGGTAGTGACCATGATATGTTAAGTTTTAATCTACAATTTGAGAGGGAGAAAGGAAAATTGGAAGTGTCAGTATTACAGTTGAACAAAGGGGACTATGGAGCCATGAGGGAGGAGCTAGCCAAAGTTGACTGGAAGGATACCCTAGCAGGGATGACAGTGGAACAAAAGTGGCAGCTATTTCTGGGAATAATACAGAAGGTGCAGGATCAGTTCATTCCAAAGAGGAAGAAAGTTTCTAAGGGGAGTAGGGGGCGACTGTGGCTAACAAGGGAAGTCAAGGACAGTATAAAAATAAAAGAGAAGAAGTATAACAGCAAAGATGAGCAGGAAGCCAGAGGATTGTAAAACTTTTAAAGAGCAACAGAAGATTACTAAAAAGGGGAGAAAAGATGAGGTACGAAGGTAAGCTAGCCAAGAATATTAAGGAGGATAGTAAAAGCTTCTTTAGGTATGTGAAGAGGAAAAAGTTAGTTAAGACCAAAGTTGGGCCCTTGAAGGCAGAAACAGGTGAATTTATTATGGGGAACAAGGAAATGGCAAATGAGTTGAACAGGTACTTTGGATCTGTCTTCACTAGGGAGGACACAGACAATCTCCCAGATGTAATAGTGGCCAGAGGACCTTGGGTAACGGAGGAACTGAAGGAAATTCACATTGGGCAGAAAATGTTGTTGGGTAGACTGATGGGACTGAAGGCTGATAAATCCCCAGGGCCTGATGGTCTGCATCCCAGGGTACTTAAGTAGATGGCTCTAGAAATCATGGAAGCATTGGTAATCATTTTCCAATGTTCTACAGATTCAGGATCAGTTCCTGAGGATTGGAGGATAGCTAATGTTATCCCACTTTTTAAGAAAGGAGGGAGAGAGAAAACAGGGAATTATAGACCAGTTAGCCTGACATCAGTGGTGGGGAAGATGCTGGAGTCAATTATAAAAGATGAAATAACTGCACATTTGGATAACAGTTATAGGGTCAGTCCGAGTCAGCATGGATTTACGAAGGGGAAATCATGCTTGACTAATCTTCTGGAATTTTTTGAGGATGTAACTATGAAAATGGACAAGGGAGAGGCAGTGGATGTAGTATCCCTGGAGTTTCAGAAAGCCTTTGTTAAGGTCCCACATAGGAAATTAGTGGGCAAAATTAAAGCACATGGCATTGGGGGCAGGGTACTCACATGGATAGAAAATTGGTTGGCAGACAGGAAACAGAGTAGGGATTAACAGGTCCTTTTCAGAATGGCAGGTAGTGACTAGTGGGGTACTGCAAGGCTCGGTGCTGGGACCGCAGCTATTTACAACATACATTAATGATTTAGATGAAGGGAGTAAAAGTAACATAGCAATTTTACAGATGGCACAAAGCTGGGTGGCAGTGTGAAATATGAGGAGGATGTTGGGAGAATGCAGGGTGATTTGGACTGGTTGGGTGAGTGGGCAGTTGCATGGCAGATGCAGTTTAATGTGGATAAATGAGAGGTTATCCACTTTAGTGGCAAGAACAGGAAGGCAGATTACTATCTGAATGGTGTCAAGGTAGGAAAAGGGGAAGTTCAACGAGATCTAGGTGTCCTTGTTCATCAGTCTCTGAAAATAAGCATGCAGGTACAGCAGGCAGTGAAGAAAGCTAATGGCATGTTGGCCTTCATAACAAGGGGAGTTGAGTATAGGAGAAAAGAGGTCCTTCTGCATTTGTACAGGGCCCTGGTGAGACCACACCTGGAGTATTGTGTTCAGTTTTGGTCTCCAAATTTGTGGAAGGACATTCTTGCTATTGAGGGAGTGCAGTGTAGGTTCACAAAGTTAATTCCCAGGATGGCAGGACTGTCATATGTTGAAAGACTGGAGCGAATGGGCTTGTATACACTGGAATTTAGAAGGATGAGAGGGGATCTGATTAAAACATATAAGATTATTAAGGGATTAGACACGCTAGAGGTAGGAAAAATGTTCCCGATGTTAGGGGAGTCCAGAACCAGAGGCCACAGTTTAAGAGTAAGGGGTAGGTCATTTCGAACAGAGTTGAGGAAAAACTTTTTCACCCAGAGAGTTGTGGACCTATGGAATGCTCTGCCTCCGAAGGCAGTGGAGGCCAATTCTCTGGATGCTTTCAAGAAAGAGTTAGATAGAGCTATTAAAGATAGCGGAGTCAAGGGATATGGGGAGAAGGCAGGAACGGGGGACTGATTGTGGACGATCAGCCATGATCATATTGAATGGCGGTGCTGGCTCTAAGGGCCGAATGGCCTACTCCTGCACCTATTGTCTATCTCAAGATACAAACTGATCTTCAGGCAATGTTGCTGGCTGCAGTTTACCAGGAACATCTTAGGAACAAACAGGATTCTAAGTGTCCAGATTGTTGGCCATGGATGGCTCACTTGCATTTAACCACTGGCTTCACCATTCAAACAAAATCCCGTTTCTCATCCAGATATTTATTTAGAGATACAGCATCTGGCCCACCAAACCCAGCTGCCCAGCAACCCACCCTAGTCAAAGGACAATTTACAATGAGTGATTAACATACTAACCAGTGCATCTTTGGACCGTGGGAGAAAATGGAGCATCTGGAGGAAACACTCGCGCATACGGGAAGAATGTAAGAACTGTCTTACAGAGGACACTGGAATTGAACTCTGAAGTCTGATCCCCCAAGCTGTAATAGCGTCTTGCTAACCGCTACACTACCGTGGCACCCCAGATCTTCAGTGATGTTTGGTCCAGAAGGGGAACACACAAACCACTTAAATCTCACACTATAGATAATATTTTAGTTATTATTTCATAATCTTTGTTGAAAGGGAGGGATTGGCTAGGAGCTGAAACATGATGCCTCAAAGACTAAATAGACCAAAAAAACACCAATAAAAAAATCACAAGAGGTGATCGAGTTTTCAGGTCTAAGTTCTGCATCAGCTCTGACTGTGCAGAGGGAAGTTGGCCAGTAAATAGAAGTGAAAGGGAAGGGTGAGATTGTGGGTTGTTGATGATCGGTAGAATCGGGTAAGGGACAGATGGAACCTGGTGGGAGAAGCTGATAACTGTAAGTAACAAGTTGTACAGTCAGGGCACATGGATGGAAAAGATGAATAATGAAACATCTGAATTCAACCATAATATTTATGATGTAGACTGGGTGTATGTGCGAATGGCCCATCAGCTCCACTCTTGACATTGACAGAGGAATGGTGACTTTAAGAACATGATAGAAAGTGATGATAGGACTTCACCAGAGCTGAAACCAAGATCTCCAAGTATGTAAACAACAACACACACAAAATGCTGGTAGAGCACAGCAGGCCAGGCAGCATCAATAGGGAGAAGCGCTGTCGATGTTTCGGGCTGAGACCCTTCGTCAGGTCTCGGCCCGAAATGTCGACAGCGCTTCTCCCTATAGATGCTGCCTGGCCTGCTGTGTTCCACTAGCATTTTGTGTGTGTTGTTGTTTGAATTTCCAGCATCTGCAGATTTCCTCGTGTTTGCTCTCCGAGTATGTCGTTTGGTAGGAAGAAAACAATCAGTTCATTTAATGACAACAATAACTAATCATTGTGAGTACAAAATTGACAGCAAGTTTGGATCGGTGACTAAATGCTTAGGCAAAGAGTTGTGATTTAAGGGCTGCCTTTAGGGGGGATGAAACACTGGTGAAATGAATTCCAGGGAGGGAAGTCCTGAATTTAGGGCCCAGTTGGCTAAAGGCACCAATGATTCGTTGAAGAAAGTCTCACATGCAAGACAGAATCTGAAATGGAGGATCAAAGTTTTTAGTGTCTCGAGTAACTGAACAATTGAATACAGTGATTGGGAATTTTAAGTTTAAACCATTAAAAGACTAAGAACCAATGCACACCAGAAACAAAGAATAATGAATGAACAAATTTGCTGCAAATAAAGATGCAGAATATAGGTTGCTGACTGAAGCAATTTAGGAAGGGTAGAAGAATGAAGGCAGCTACATTCATGTGGGCACTTGGCTGTACGTAAGTGTTTTTTGCCCATTGGATGCATATCAATGAAAATGTACAAGTAAACATGTCACAACGTTGATCAATATAATAGGCAAAGAGCATTAACATTTTACAGTAACCTTCAAAAAGAAACAAGGGAGATAGATATGTGAAAGTGGTAATCATATATTTATATAACTGTAATTAAAGATGATAATTGATTATTTGTAAGTGCCTACATGAACAGCAAGTGTCAGGCTAAATGGTTCATTTCCTGAACCCAAATAAAAGACCATCCAAATCAAGATGCCCTTGGAAGAAGCACAGACTGGGAGAATCTTAATATATTGCTATAATTAAATTGTCTATTCTCAAGGCTACTGATGTCATGAATATTCAAGGAAAGCTGCAGGCCATCATTTTTTGGAATAATTAAAATGATTCTTTCAGTTACTTGAACCCTCAAATTTCTTGAATGCATGACCCCATCAGGCGTTCTGTTGAATCCCGAGCTTAGATTTAGTTTTCACACAGCTACGATGCCCTGCTATCTGACAATGATTCCCATATAAAAACCTACTTTCTGATCTCATCAAGATACTTTCCCTAACCTCTTGCCAAATGGGATATTCTGCTAATCTGATTTAAACAGAGGACAATTTTCTATCTATACACTTCAAGCAGATATGTAATCTTCAATCAGAGCAATTTCTAACAGCTTTTGGTTTGTGATAAACACTGCTGGATAATTTATCCCATATCAAATGCTCCTTAATATTTGGCCTTCTGATACATTATGAAACTGCTCATTTAACCTCAATTAGATATCAGCATTGATTAAATCCAAGCGGTACATGCAAAATGCTGGAGGAACTCAGCAGGCCAGGCAGCATCTATTGAAAAGAGTTCAATCAATGTTTCGGGCTGAGACTCTTCAGAAGGACTGGAGGAAAAAAATGTGAGGAGTAGATTTAAAAGGTGGGCGAGGGGTGGGAGAAAGACAAGGTGATAGGTGGACTGGAGGGGAGAGGGGTGGGAGAAAGACAAGGTGATAGGTGGACTGGAGGGGAGAGGGGTGGGAGAAACACAAGGTGATAGGTGGACTGGAGGGGAGAGGGGTGGGAGAAACACAAGGTGATAGGTGGACTGGAGGGGAGAGGGGTGGGAGAAACACAAGGTGATAGGTGGACTGGAGGGGAGAGGGGTGGGAGAAACACAAGGTGATAGGTGGACTGGAGGGGAGAGGGGTGGGAGAAACACAAGGTGATAGGTGGACTGGAGGGGAGAGGGGTGGGAGAAACACAAGGTGATAGGTGGACTGGAGGGGAGAGGGGTGGGAGAAACACAAGGTGATAGGTGGACTGGAGGGGAGAGGGGTGGGAGAAACACAAGGTGATAGGTGGACTGGGGGGACTGTTGTGTGCAACAGGTATTTGACCGATGCTTCAGATCTGAGCCAATTACGTGATATTCCACAGTATGAGTACAAGAATGAATACACCGGTGATGGGGAAGTGAGTTCTCCATACTGAATTTACAAGTGATGTGTGCAAATGGAGCTCAAGGTGAGATGGCATAAATAGGGTCATCAGGAATTTCAGTAACATAGAGAAGTTTCATATGAAGTTGTGAAAGAACAAATTACAGCGCTCCCTGAGCAAAACAAACCCCTAGGATTAGAATTTGGAAGCTGTGACGAGATAATGGATACCCAGCGATCTGTCTGTTCAGTGGATATCGGGAGCACCAATGAAATATTGAAGGATTGCTAAGTTACTGGGCATTGAGGAGGAGAGCTATAGAGTCACTGGGATTCAGAAGAAGGGATACTGGCACACAGGAGATCCAGGGAAGGGGTTGCTGAAACACAAGGTATCCAAGGGGGAGGGCTGCCTAGACACTCTCAGGCGGGAGAGTTGAGGAGAGTCAACATATCTGGAGGGCAGGTATGAGAGTAAAGATCAGGAAGGCAGTAGAGGCAACACTTACAGCTACCTACCCAACTTCCAATAAGCAGCTGTGAGAGGGTGGCCAGAAGGACTTTGTTGACCCAAAAACCGAGACTGTGGGGAGGAGATCCTATGTGTGAGCTTCTGTCTCCAACAAACCCAGCCTACCATGAACACAGCCCAAATCCAGTTTCCTATTCTTGGAACACACAATCCTGCCAAAGGGTCTTGGCCCGAAATGTTGACTGTATTCTTTGGCCTACTGAGTTCCTCCAGCATTTTGCGTGTGTTGCTTGGATTTCCAGCATCTGCAGAATTTCTCTTGTTCCTTATTCTTGGTCCTGCTGAAGGGTCTCGGCCCGAAACGTTGACTGTACTCTTTTCCATAGGTTCTGCCTGGCTTGCTGAGTTCATCCAGTGTTTTGTGTGAGATCCTTATTCTTGGGATGCACTGTCAATAATATTAAAAAACAGCTAATTTGTTAGGATTGCAGACTTGTAATATCCTGCTCACAAAGTGACCCTTCTGAGAGACACAATGAAATTTTACAATTTTACACTTTCCCTGTACTGTGCAGTGAAGTAGAGATTATTATGCAGATTAACTGACGAATGACTAATGACCAAGAAAATTAAAATACCAGACTTTTATTTTTGAATTGGCACTGTTGAATGTGAAAGAGTTCTGGTCAGCTCACAATGCAGAAATGAAACCATTGTGCAAGTTGCATGATCAGTAATCTGGCTTGGACTGTGATCATGGTGTCATGGAAGGCTGGGGTGGCTTTGATGGGAAGTCCACAAGCTACATGGTTCCAAATGGAGGAAAATAGTGGGAGTCCCCACTATTAATGCCAGGGAAATAAAACAGTCTGCTTGCTTGTTCAGCCAACTTGACAGTTGACGGTTGAGATCCAGAGCATCTTGCACAAGTTTGCGGAGGCAGACAGAATATTTCAAACCCTGAAAACTACAGGCCATTTATGTCTTTCAGGCAGGGAACCACATATGCAGATCGACAAATGAACCTTGAGTACAGAGGAAGTAATAGAGATTATGGAAGAATACACGCTAAGTGGCATTTACACTACAGACGATGACAGGAGAGGAGACTGCAGTGTATTTAAACACAGGAAGCTTGGATGACAAGATATTGTAATTAGTCAAAAAGAAAAAGGAAGCATATGTAAGGCTTAGGAAACAAATCGGACAAGACCCTTGAAGAATATAAAGAAAGCAGAAAATATTTAAAGAAAGAAATTAGGCAGGCTAAAATAGGCCATGACATGACTTTGGCAAGTCAGATTAAGAAGAACCTCAAGGATAGTATACTACACATATACTCAGAAGCTGAATGTGGCCAGCAAAGGGTATAGGTCCATGAAAGGACAAAAGGGGGGGGGGGGATTTATACCAGAAGAAGTAGGTGGAGTCCTCAGCAAATACTTCACTTCAATACTTACCAAGGAGAAAGACATGGATCTTGATGACATTTGGGAGGTTGGTATGTTAATATTCTAAGGCATGTTGATATTGAAGAGGAGGAAGCATTAAGTGTTGTGAAAAATATAGAACATAGAATAGTACAGCACAGTGCAGGCCCTTCGGCCCAAAATGTTGTGCCGACCCTTAAACCCTGCCTCCCATATAACCCTCCACCTTAAATTCCTCCATATACCTGTCTAGTAGTTTCTTAAATTTCACTAGTGTATCTGCCTCCACCACTGTCATAGGCAGTGCATTCCATGCACCAACCACCCATTGAGTAAAAAACCTTCCTCTAATATCTCCCTTGAACTTCCCACCCCTTACCTTAAAGCTTTAAAGCCATGTCCTCTTTTGCTACCCTGGGGAAGAGGTGCTCTATCTATTCCTTTTAATATCTTGTATACCTCTATCATGTCTCCTCTCATCCTTCTTCTCTTCAAAGAGTAAAGCCCTAGCTCCCTTAATCTCTGATCATAATGCATACTCTCTAAACCAGGCAGCATCCTGGAAAATCTCCTCTGTACCCTTTCCAATGCTTCCATATCCATCCTACAGTGAGGCAACCAGAACTGGACACAATACTCCAAATACTGTGATAGTGAAATGGATAAGACCCCAGGGCCTGATAGGAACTACTTTTGGATACTGACAGTGGCAAGTTTGGATAATGACAAAGATCTTTACATTTTGAATTATTTACAGGCAAGATGCCAAAAGCCTGGATAATAGTCCATGCCCTTCCTATGTTTAAAAAGGGCAAGAGGGACAAACTAGGATATTTTTGGTCAGTGATGGTAGGGAAATTACTGGAGAAGGTTCTCAGGGACAATGTTTACTTGAATTTGGAAAAGCACAGACTTATTAGTGATAGTCAGCATGACCTTGTGTTGTGGAGGTATTGGCTCATGAATTTAATTGAGTTTTTCAGGCAGGGACAAAGATAATTGGTGAGGGCAGGGCAATAGATATTGTATGCACAGACCTTCGTAAAGGATTTGACAGGATCTCTCATGAATAGGCTGCTTCAGGGATCCACAGGGAGCTGGCAAATTGGGTCAAAAATGTCATAGAAGACAGAGGGGAGTGATAGTGGAGATTTTTTCTGACAGGAGATCCATGAACAGTGGTGTTCCACAAGGATCAATGCTGGCACCTCTATTGTTCATGATATAATTGAAAGTAGTCTCATTGCTAAGTTTGTGGATGACACAAAATATCAAGGAATATTGTCAAAGCATATAGCAGGCCATAGAATAGTTGGAAACTCGGGAAGGGATTGCTGGCCAGAAAAATGACAGACAGAGTTTAATCTTCACAAGGATAAGGTCCTGCCAGAGGGTTTCAGCCCAAAACGTCGACAGTACTTTCTTCCATAGATGCTGCCTGGCCTGCTGAGTTCCTCCAGCATTTTGTGTGTGATGATTGGATTTCCAGCATCTGCAGACTTTGATTTGCTTTGGAAGGTCAAACGCAAGAGAGAAGAATACAGTAAACAGTAGGACCCTTTAGGACATTGATATACAATGGATGCAGATTTGTAGCTCCCTCAAAGTGGAAAAAAGGTGAATAAAGTGGCAAAGAAGGAGTATGACATGTTTGCTTTCATCAGTCAGTGCGTTGAGTATAAAAGTTGGGAAGTTGGGAAGTCTTACTTTGAGAGTAGAAGCATTAGAATTCTGTAGATCAGAACACCGGGATGTGTAACAAAAACAAGAAATGCTGGAAAGTCAGAGAACATCAAAGGGAAAAGAAACAGACTGCTCTGGGTCTGTAGCCCTTTGAATGAACTGGGAAAGAGAGATACAAGCAGACTGTCAGGAGGAGGGAAAGTGCTGAGGAATGTGTAGAACAAAGGGACTGTGAGGTAGGATGAGATGAAATGCTTTTGTGAGTACATTGGGCTGTTGCTAGGCTTGTGTAATGAGTTGTTAATGGTGGGGTTTCCAGTGCACTGGAGAAGATGTTCGAAAGCAGGTAGGCCAACATCTACAATTGTTCTTTGAATTTTGGTACCAGAATTTTAATGTCTCAGAGAAATTTTGTCAGATTATCCCAAATCTGACAATTTTATTTGAACCATTACAATGGTACTTCTGAGTGAAATCCACATGGAATTGGTCTAGTTTGGAATGAGGCTGCTAGGTTTTAGCCAATTCCGCCAGGCTGGAATAATATGACGATAATAATTCCTCCAGGACCTCAAATGGATTGGACATGTTACAAGAAGAATGATAGCAATAGACTCAGGATCTGGACTAGGTCAAAGATACGGAGACTGATGAAGCCTGCTCTGCAATGCAGACACTGCAGCCAGCAGATCCAGACCAAATAAGGCACTTTTGAGAAGGTTTACTGTTGAAAATCTCAGATATGTTGACTTTTACCCCTCTCTTTTGTGTATTAAATGTTGGTCTTTTATTTTCATTCCTTTGTTTTCCCTAACAGGGTTCTTTTGGGTTTCTTGTTTTGTGGCTACCTGTGAGCAAGCAAATATCAAAGTTGTATACATCCTTTGATAATAAATGAATCTTGAATATCAAGACAGATAATCAATAGCTTGGGCAGAACTGAGTTTTCAGGAAAGTTAAAAATAAAGCTGCAAATGTAGAAAATCTGAAATTAAAACAGAATGCAGTAGCTCTGCTGAGATTATAATAAATCTGTGGGAATGGACACAGGGTTAACAGCTCAGCTCTGTGACCCTTTGTCAGAACTAGGGAAGAGAGAAAACAAGCTAATTTTCAGGAGCAGTAAGATGGAGGGAGGGATGTGGAGGGCCTATGTGAGAACATATGAGTTATATCAGGCATGGTCAACAGGCCAGAGCATGCTAACGAAAAGAGAAAAACTGAGACAAAATCACAGATAGCGGTCTGACAGAAATGGCCATATCTGACACAGACAGAAAGAAAGAGCTAGCTACCTGAAGTGGAGAATTGAATGCTAGGTCTGGAAGGCTATGAGGAACACAGAGAAAATAAGGTCTTGTTCTTCTCTGTAACTG
Source organism: Hypanus sabinus (assembly GCF_030144855.1). Classification (NCBI taxonomy): domain Eukaryota; kingdom Metazoa; phylum Chordata; class Chondrichthyes; order Myliobatiformes; family Dasyatidae; genus Hypanus; species Hypanus sabinus. Next base: position 62,627,016 of record NC_082717.1, on the reverse strand, counting down.
TGCAAGGGGCAACAAGCAAGTAGGTCAGAGTGGAAATGGGACAAAATAGCTGGCAACAGGAAGTTCAGGGTCAACCATGCGGACTAAATACAAGTTCTCCATAAAGTGATCAAACAATCTGGACTTGATTTCTATAATGCAGATGAGATCACATTACTTACACCAGGCTGGAAGAAATGCAAGAGGATGGCTGCTTCACCTGGGAAAGCTGTGACCCTGGGTGGCAGGAAGAGACAAGGTGAAAGTACAGGTGTTATATGTCCTGGGTAAGTAAGATTCAAATTCAGATTTATTTATCATATGTACCTGTCAACGTATAGCAAAATGAATCATTTGCCTCAACAACCAATCTAGTTCAAATTCAAGTTTAATTGCCTTTTAACCATACACATGAAATTTGTAATGGGCAGAGCTGAGCTGCGGAGAATTAAAAACAAAGCTGCAGATTTTGGAAATCTGAATTTAGAACAGAGAATCAATACAAATGAGGCACTTGAGGAGTATAAGAAATGCATGCAAGCACTTAGGAAGGAAATCAGGAGGGCTAAAAGAAGGCATGTGGTTGTTCTATAGACAAGGTGAAGGAGAATCCTAAAGGCTTCTATAGATATATTAAGAGCATAAGGATAGCAAGGCACAAAATTAATGCTCTAGAATATCAGAATGGTAATCTATGTGTGAAGCCGAAAGAGATGGGGGCGATCTTAGAAAAGATTTTTTGCACCTATATTTACTCAGGAGATGGACAGGGGCAGCAATGTCATAGACCCGATACAGGTTACAGAGGAGGCCGCATTTGCTGTTTTGAGGCAAATTAGGATGGATAAATCCCCAGGGCCTGACAATGTGTTCCCTTGAACTCTGTGGAATGCTAGTGCAGAAATTGCAGGGACCCCAGCAGAGATATTTAAAACATCCTTAGACACGGGTGAGGTGCTGGAGATTGAAGGATTGCTATTATTGTTCCATTGTTGAAGAAAGGCTCTGAGAATAAGCCAGGAAATTACAGGCTGGTAACATGACATCAGTAGTGGGAAAGTTATTGGAAGGTATTCTAAGGGACTGGATATATGAGTATTTGGACAGACAAAGACTGATTAGGGATAGTCAACATAGCTTTGTGTGTGGAAGGTAATGTCTAACCAAACTTATAGAGTTTTTCAGGGAAGTTACCAGGAAAGTTGATGAAGGCAAGGCAATGGATGTTGTCTACATGGACTTTAGTAAGGCCTTTGACAAAGTCCTACACAGGAGATTGTCAAAGACCTTGCTAAGGTCCGTGCTAGAGACCTTGATAAATGTTCAGTTGCTTGGCGTTCAAGATGAGGTAGTAAATTGGATTAGAAATTGGCTTTGTGGAAGAAGCCAGAGAGTGGTAGTACATGGTTGCCTCTCTGACTGGAGGCTGTGTGTGCTACAGTGCTGGGTCTGTTGTTGTTTTGTCATCTACAATCAATGATCTGGGTGAAAATGTCGTAAACTGGATTAGCGAATGTGTGGATGACACCAAGATTGTGAGTGTAGTGGACAGTGAGGAAGATATCAAAGCTTGCAGCAGGATCTGAACCAACTGGTAAAATGAGCTGAAAAATGGCAAATGAAATATAAAAGAGATAAGTGTGAGGTTTTGCATTTTGGAAGGACCAACCAGAGTAGGTCTTACATGGTGAGTAGCAGGGTACTCAGAAGTGCGGTAGATAGGGTCATAAAGAAAGTTATTGGCATATTGGCCTTCATAAATCAATGGGATAAATTAATGTACAGGAGTTGGGATGTTATGTTGAAATTGTATACGATGTTGGTGAGGCCTAATTTAGAGGACTGTGTGTAGCTTTGGTCACCTACCTACAGGAAATATGTTAATAAGATTGAAAGATTGCAGACAAAACTTACAAGGATATTGCCAGGACTGGAGGAGCTGAGTTATAGAAAAGTTTCAATAGGTTAAGACTGTATTCCCTTGAATGTAGAAGACTGAGGGGAGATTTGACAGCGCTGTATAAAAAGATGATGGGTATAGATAGGATAAATGAAGCAGGCTTTTTCCACTGAGGGTGGATGAGACCAGAACTAGTGGTCATGGGTTAAGGGTGAAAGATGAAATGTTTAAGGGGAATATGAGGGGGACCATTTTCACTCAGAGTGTGGTGAAGGTGTGGAATGAGCAGCCTGTGCAAGTGTTGGATGCGGGTTTGATTTCACCATTTAGAGAAATTTGAATAGGTACTGGATGGTAGGGGTATGGAAGGCTATGGAGCCAGTCAATCGGACAAAGCAAATTAATGACTCAGCACAGATTAGATAGGCCGAAGGATCTATTTCTGTGCTGTAGATTTGTATGACTCTATGGCTCTATGAATACAGTTAAACAAAGCAGTGTTCCTCTGGGCCCAAGCTGTAAAACATGGTACCATCAGCACACAGCACATAACACACAATACACAGCACACAACACACAGCAAATAGCACACAACACACAGCACACAACACAATACACAGCACACAGCACACACTAAACACACAGCACACAGCAAACAGCATACAACACACAACACAATACACAGCAGACAGCAAACAGCACACAACACACAACATGCATTGTGGATAATGAAGTAGGTTTTCAAAGCTTGCAGAGAGATTTAGGCCAGTTAGGAGAGTGGGCTGAAAGATGGCAGATGGAGTAAGTGTGAGGTGCTACATTTTGGTAGGAATAATCAAAGTAGGACATACATGGTAAATGGTAGGGCATTGAAGAATGCAGTAGAACAGAGTGATCTAGGAATAATGGTGCACAGTTCCCTGAAGGTGGAATTTCATGTGGATAGGGTGGTGAAGAAAGCTTTTGGTATGCTGGCCTTTATAAATCAGAGCCTTGAGTATAGGAGTTGGGATGTAATGTTAAAATTGTACAAGGCATTGGTAAGGCCGAATTTGGAGTATTGTGTACAGTTCTGGTCACTGAATTAGAGGAAAGATGTCAACGAAATAGAGAGAGTACAGAGAAGATTTACTAGAATGTTACCTGGGTTTCAGCACCTAAGTTACAGAGGAAGGTTGAACAAGTTAGGTCTTTATTCTTTGGAGCGTAGAAGGTTGAGGGGGACTTGATAGAGGTATTTAAAATTATGAGGGGGATAGATAGAGTTGACGTGGATAGGCTTTTTCCATTGAGAGTAGGGGGAGATTCAAACAAGAGGACATGAGTTGAGAGTTAGGGGGCAAATGTTTAGGGGTAACACAAGGGGGAACTTCTTTACTCAGAGAGTGGTAGTTGTGTGGAACGAGCTTCCAGTAGAAGTGGCAGAGGCAGGTTCAGTATTGTCATCTAAAGTAAAATTGGATGGGTATATGGACAGGAAAGGAATGGAGGTTTATGAGCTGAGTGCAGGTTGGTGTGACTAGGTGAGAGTAAGCGCTCGGCATGGACTAGAAGGGCTGTTTCCGTGCTGTAATTGTTATATGGTTATAATACACAGCAAGTAGCACATAGCACATGTAGTTGCAATAGCAGAAAAACAAACATGCATTCTCAAAAAAATACAGTACAGTACTGTGCAAAGGTCTTCAGCATACAGTATATGTATAGCTAGCGTGCCTAAGGCTTTTACACAGTACTGTACATTGGTTTGAATAGGAAGGTACCAGGGAAATAGAAGTAAGAGTACTTAGCTCAGTATTATTGAGTGTTATTTGGAACTAAAAAGACATAATATACACTATACTGTATACTGTCTCTGTGTACCCATGACTGAGTCACCACCCAGCTCCAATCTGCTAACTAAATTTGCTGATGACACTGCACTGATTGGCCTAATTTCAAATAACAATGAGGCAGCCTACAGAGAAGTCATCACCCTGACACAGTGGTGTCAAGAAAACAACCTCTCCCTCAATGTCGCAAAAACAAAGTAGCTGGTTGTGGATTACAGGAGGAATGGAGATAGGCCAACCCCTATTGACATCAATGGATCTGAGGTTGAGAGGGTGAACAGCTTTAGGTTACTCGGCATAAATATCACCAAAGATCTCACTGGTCTGTACATACCAGCTGTGTGGTGAAAAACACACAATAGTGTCCCTTTCACCTCAGACGGTTGAAAAAGTTTGACATCAGTCCCCAAATCCTAAGGACTTTCTATAGGAACACAATTGAGAGCATCCTGACTGGCTGCATCACTGCCTGGTACAGGAACTGTACTTCCCTCAGTCGCAGGACTTTGCAGAGAGTGGTGCAGACAGCCCAGTGCATCTGCAGATGTGAACTTCCCACTATTCAGGACATTTACAAAGACAGGTGTGCATAAAGGGCCCAAAGGATTATTGGGGACTTGAATCATCCCAACCACAAACTGTTCCAGCTGCTACCATTTGAGAAATGGTACCGCAGCATAAAAGCCAGGGCTGACAGCTTCTTCCACCAGGCCATTAAACTGATTAATTCATGCGGATACAATTGTATTTCTATGCAATATTGACTGTCCTGGTGTACATACTATTTATTACAAATTACTATAAATTGCACATTGCACTTTCAGATGGAGGTGTGATTAAAGATTTTCACTCGTCATGAATGTGAAGTATGTAAGACATAAAGTCAATTCAATTCAATGATATAGTCCAAGTTGCTGAGTGGCATGGCCTGCAGATTGACGGTGCATGGGATGTTGTCCTGGTCCAGCATGTCTTTCACCAAGCGAACACTGGAGGGCAGCACTGATGGGAGGAGTTTCAGCATGCCCACAGACGCTTCTGCTCTTTCACACTGTCTCCAGCATATCCTTGGCATGGACGCCTGGTCTACATAGCAACCAAGGCAATGCAGCTCCCTCGCCATTGGTCTCACCAATGAACCGGTGAATCGGACCTGCAGGCCATGCTACTCAGGAACTTGGTCTATATTACTAATGTCCAACAGGACTTTGCAACATAAAAAATTAGATCACAATGCGCCTGCGGATGTGCTGGAGCAGCCCACAGTTATACAACACATTCCATCACCAACATAGTGTGCTCTCTGCTCAGTCGAACAACTCAGAACACAACAAGCAATAAAACAGCAACAGGGAAACAAACCCCTTTCCTCCTTACCCCTCCCCACACACTTAAGATGGAGACAGAAGAGCAGACCAGGGGAGCTGAGGGTAAGAGGTGAGGCAGGACCACATTCGATTTAGTGAAGTCTGAATGAAACATGGACATGGTGAGGCTTTCAACAGCAGATGAGCTGAGGCCCTAGCTCATGCCATCAAATGAAACAACAGTGTTACAAGTGGCATGATTCAAAGTTAGACATTACCAAAGAGGACAGAGTCAATGGTCAGGGCATGGAGCTTGTGGTGGGGAGCAATGATAATATTTTTTTCATTTAATGACATTTTTATTTATTCAGTGGTAGATATCAATCAGTCTGTCAGGTTGGAAATACAGGGCAGTTAGACATATGGTGTTGAGGTGGACCAGATTTTTTGGTGATGTTCTTTAATATCACAAATGAAATGGGGCCCAAGAAGATCCACAGCTCACAGTGAGGAGAGGGAGCAGCAAAAGAAGTGAACAAACAGAACCCCCTGGCTGTGAGTGGTGCGATTCAGAACATAGCAAGGAGAGGGAAGAAGGGAGGAGAGGTGCTGGAGGAAGCAGATGTGCTCATCTGTGTGTGTTGTTACAGAAAGAACGGGAAGAATGAAGGGAGCCATGTTTCCATGGTCATGGTCATGGTCTCATGGGATTTCATCTGCAACTTTGGCAAAGCTGTCAGAACTCTGACAAACTGAAGGGATTCAGATATGGAAATGTTGGAAAGAGGCACAGGTTTGGGAAACATCTCTTTAAATGACTTCCTTTTAGTGACACCAAAAGAGTCCATTCTACCATCAATCCCATATAAATTACACATTCCATCAGTATCATTCCCAATCTCTTTATTTTCTTAAGACCCTACAACTTATCCCCTCACACATGCTCACAGTGATTTTTTTTTGTCACTTATACATTCCAGAGAAGCCAGTAAGCCTGTTTTGGATATGGGAGGGAACTGGAGCACACGACAGGAACCCAGGCAGTCCCAGGGAATGTAAATTCCACATGGAAACACTGGGCTCAGGACTGAACACAGCTCTTCAGAGCAAGCTGGTGATAAGGTAATGATCTGTGGGGAAAAAAAGAGGGTCAAGGCTGCAGAGTTTTGATGAGGGTTGTTGATGATAGATTTGAGGGGTCAAGTCAAATTCATTTTCACGGGCACTAGTTCAATGAAGTACAGGGAGAATGAAAAACTTGCTTGTTGCAGCATCTCACACACCACACACACACACACACACACACACACACACACACACACACACCACACACACACACACACCACACACACACACACACACACACACACACACACACACACACACACACACACACACACACACACACACACACCTGCCTCTTGAGGAAACAAGTAATTCACCAAGATATATTAACAGTGGGGCCAATAAAGGAAGCTGCATCATCAGCACAAGCTTTGAAATAAACAGAAAATTACTTCATCACTGGCAGTCCACTCCCTACAGAGTTTCCAAGTTTAGCTCCAAAACATGTTTAACTTTACCAGTAGTCAGAGGATATAATTTAGTAACAAACTCAGAAGACAATCATGACTCCTTTGAATAGCTAGCTGGTGGGGGCAGTCACTCTTTCATTCTTTTTTAAAGCTGAGTTCCACTCTGTGAGGTTAACACAGGGAATTAACAGAAGTGTTGCACTCAAAAGCAAAGTGGAAGTGCTCTTTCACTCAGATCGGCATCACATTCTGCCAGCTCTGCAAGGTGCATGGAGCTGGTAGGGGGCAATGGTCAGACTCTGCTTTCCTCTCATCAGAACAATACCTTACACTCTCAGTGTTAAATTGCTACATGTTTGAAAATTAAGACCCTTTGCTGAAAATAGTCCCCATTACAAACCTGGTATTACTTCTGGTAGAAATTTCTGAGAGCAAAAATTTGAATGGGATGTTGTGATGGTCTGGGAAAAATTCAATGGAAAACTCTTCTCAATAGCTGTGGACAGTGCTGAAATTTCACAGCATTGCTAGGTTACAAAAAAGATTTTATTAAAACGCTGTTCCATCTAACTCCCTAGCATCATTACTGAGTTACAAAAAATGATTTTTTTAAAAATGTTATTTCTTCCAACTTGCCAGCATCATTACCTGCATTGTTATGATTTCTTCTGTAAACAAGAAAACATCCTGATTGTAATTAACGCAACTGTTTTTACAGGAAATAGATCTCTGCAAGTCCTTTAAACTTTTGCTGAATTTCTCTATTATTTCCCTTTAGAAACATAACTCTTGAACTCTTCCTTTTAATGCTTATCCTGGCTATTAGTCTGCAAATCTTTTATACTTCAGTGAAATTATACAACAATGTTCCCTTCTTACTCCTAATTTCTTCAATTTCAACTTATGCTTCCTGGTTTTTGAACCTTTCACCATAGTAACCAGTGTTCTTCAATTCATTTTGTCTTTTAGTTGAACAACAACCTTGAAAAGTTCAAGTGGGTCAATATGAAACCAGCTATTTATAAAGAAAGCATTCAATTGTAGTATTCTGAGGTTGAGAGTTCAAATTTAGCCCACACTAACAGGCTGAGAGTCTCCACTGTTCTCTGTGTATTAGAACTCTGTGTGAAAGGTGTTTGTGATGGCCTCAGTTCAGTTCCTTGCAGGCATGGGCTGAGAATTTTTCCTGTAAAAGTGTGTTGAAATTGTTTCAGTTTCAGCACCAATGAACATCATGCTGGAGTGAACTAATCCATGGGCTTAATGGAAACTATACAACTCACAGCGACTACACTTCAGAACCAAGGTTATCTGAACCTCTGTAGTCAAGGTGCAGGATTCAGATCATGTTTGTTCAAGGGTTGAGTTCCCTGCCATTCCTCAAATCTGTCAGGGCAACATTGGAGGAGTTGGACCTTACACTCCACACCTGTAAGGCAATGCTCCTCAACTGACTGGTCCACACTACATGACATACCCCTGCTGTAACAAAAGCTTCCACTGAGACCCTGGAAATCATGGACTTTCCTGTTTCTCAGGAGTCAGCTCTCAATGAAAGTATGACATCGATGAAATTCACCTGCGCCAACAACGATTGCCTGATTTAGAAGAAGGGTGTTTGAAGATCGAGACCTCAGATCTGGCACAAAACCCATGATCTACTGAGTAGCAGAGGTCTGTGTTCTGCCATTTGCTCTGACTGCTGGACAACTTATACAGGTCACATAAAAACACTGGGATTTATCACCAATAGACTTGCCACAAAATCTTCCAAATTCACTGTGAGAAACAGCAAACCAAATCTCAGTTTTGTTTCTGGTGCCATCAACCCCAACACAGATTGCACTCTGTTGACTCCACGAGGCAGACTTTGACATTTGTGTAGCTGATACCAGATTCAAGAAACAGATACTACAGTCTGACTATTGTCACGGGGAATTGCCAGGTAGATAGAGGGAAAAAAAAATCAAAGCTGTGCTTAAATCCTCTTTGCAAGGTCTCTTGTTGTTCCTGGGAACCTCTGTCCCATGACTGCTGAAAGAGGAGAAGGAGTATTCTGGGTGTTACTGAGAATCTCATGTCCCTGCTACAGGAGCTTACAGAAGCCCTGTGTTAAAGCACACCACCTCCCAAATGGTATCTCTCTCTATCCCATTAGTACCTTCTGCTCCAGCTGTGAAGAATCTGCAGATCCCACATTAATTACATCAGTCTCCTAAAACCTAAAGAACGAAAGGAGAATTCTTTCTGCAGCTGGGGTACTGCCAAAGAAGGCAAAGAAGTCATACATACACAATACTGGCATTGTTTATGAACACATGATTTTCTTTTGTGAACAGCCAGTCAGAAGTGGCAATAATGTAAAGTGTAGTTTGGCATAAACAAATATATTTGAGGGAGGGACCAAAAATCTCATCACTAGTTGTCTTGAGATAATTAGACACTGCTTCTTAATAATGATACTATTCACCTGTGTTTAAAATAGCCACAGTGTTAAAAATACACAGTGTACTTTGAGATAAGTTTTAGATAAAACAACTGAATACTTCTGATTGTGATTATAATAAAAGGCAGAAATCTCTTGAAAATCACATGAAAATTCTAAAATCAACTCACTACTCAGTCGGTTGGGGTGCCACAGTAGGGTAGCAGTTAGCATGGGTGTGCTGCCTGTAAGAGGTTTGTCCCATGAAGCACTTGGGTTTCTCCTATATGCTCCAGTTTCCTTCCACATTCCAAAGACATACTAACAGGTTCATTGGTCATTGTCCTGTGAATTGACCTGTAAATAGGTGGGTTGCTGGGCGGTGAAGCTTGTTGTTTTGAAAGGGGCTTTTCCGCACAGTAGTACCAAATAAATAATAAATAAATAAACAGAAGTAAGTTTTCAGACTGTGCTCTTTGTGAAAGCCTTTTTGTTTCCATAAGACCATAAGATATACTGTAGGAGAAGAATTAGGCCATTTAGCTCATCGAGTCTGCTCTGCCATTTCATCATGGTTGATCCAATTATCCTCTCAGTCCTAATCTCCAGCCTTCTCCCTCTATTCCTTCATGCCCTGACCAATCAAGAATCTAACAACCTCTCCCTTAAATATATCTTAAGACTTGGCCTCCACAGCTGTCTGTGGCGAAGAATTCCACAGATTCACCACTCTATAGCTAAAGAAATTCCTTCTCATCTCTGTTCTAAAAGGATGCCCCTCTATTCTGAGGCTGTGTTGTCTGATCGTAGACTCTCCCATCGTAGGAAACATCCTTTCCACAACCACTCCATCAGGGCCTTTCAGCATTCGATAAGTTTTAATGAGGTCTCCCCACATTCTTCTGAATTCTAGTGAATACAGGCCCAGAGCCATCAAACACTCTTCATATGATAAACCATTCAATCCTGGAATCATTTTTGTGAACCTCCTTTGAACCCTCTTCAGTTTCAGCACATCCTGTCTAAGAGAAGGGACCCAAAACTACTCACAGTACTCCAAGTGAGGCCTCACCAGTGCTTTATGAAGTCTCAACATTACAACTTTGCTTTTATATTTGAGTCTTCTTGAAATGGATGCTAACATCACATTTGCCTTCCTCACCACAGACTCAATCAGCAAATTAACCTTGAGAGAATCCTATACAGGGACTCCCAAGACCTTTTGTACCTCAGTTTTTTGTATTTTCTCTTCATTTAGAAAATAGTCAACTCTTTCATTTCTTCTACCAAAGTACATGACCATACGCTTCCTAACACTGTATTCCATCTTCCATTTCTTCACCCATTCTCCTAATCTTTCTCAATTCTTCTATAGCATCTCTACTTCCTCAAAACTATCTGCCTCTCCACCTATCTTTACATTGTTTGCAAACTTTGCAACAAAGCCACAAATTCCACATTCAAATCATTATCATATAATGTAAGAAGAAGCGGTCCCAACACAGATCCCTTTGGAACACCACTCTTCACCTGCAGCCAACCAGAAAAGACTCCCTTTATTCCCACACTTTGTCTCCTGCCAATCAGCCACTGCTTTATCCATGCTAGTCTTTCCTGCAATATCATGGGCTTGTCGCTTGTTAAGCAGCCTTATGTGTGGCACCTTACCATGTTGACTAGGGCCTATTTTGTCATATACCTCCAAGTACCCTGAGACCTCATCCTTAATAATCGTCTCCAACATCTTCCCAACCACCAAGGTTAGTCTAACTGGCCTATAGTTTCCTTTCTTCTACCTCTCTCCCTTCTTAAAGAGTGGAGTGACATCTGCAATTTTCCAGTCTTCCAGATCCATTCCAGAATCTAGTGATTCTTGAAAGATCATTACTAATGCTTCCCAAATGTCTTCAGCCACCTCTTTTAGAACACTGGGGTGTACACCATCTGGTCCAGGTGACTTATCTACCTTCAGACCTTCCACTTTCTCAAGAACGTTCTCTCTAGTAATGGTAACTTCACACACTTCATGACCATTGATACCTGGAATGTTCACCATACTGCTAATGTCTTCCACAGTGAAGACTGATGCAAAATACTTAATCAGTTCATTCGCCATTTTCTTGACCCCGTTACTACCTTTCCGGCAAAGTTTCCAGTGGTCCGATATCCACTCTCGCCTCTCTTTTACACTTTACGTATCTGAAGAAACTTTTGGTGTTCTCTTTAATATTACTGGCTAGCTTACATTTGTATTTCATCTTTCCCCTCTTAATTAATTTTTATTAGTTGCCTTCTATTGGCTTTTAAAAGCTTCCAAATCCTCTAATGTCCCACTAATTTTTGCTCAATTATATGGTCACTCTTTGGATTTTATGTTGGCTTTGACTTCTCGTTAGCCATGGCTGTGTCATCTTGCCTTTAGAGCACTTCTTCCTCTTTGAGATGTATATATCTTGTTCCATCTGAATTGCTTCCAGAAGTTCCAGCCATTGATGCTCTGCCATCGATCCTGCCAGTGTTCTTTTCCATTCAATTCTGACCAACTTCTCTCTCAGGCCTCTGTAATTTCCTCAAATCCACTGTAATACTGATACATCTGGCTTTAGCTTCACCTTCTCAGATTTCAGGGTGAATTTGATCATATTATAATCACTTGCCCTGAGGGTTCCTTTATCTTTAGCTCTCTAATCAATTCTGGTTCATTGCACAATACCCAATCCAGAATAGCTGATCCCCTAGTGGGCTCAACCACGAGCTGCTCTAAAAAGCCATCTCATAGGCACCCTGGAAATGCCCCCCTCCTGAAACCAGCACCAACCTGATTTTCCCAATCTACCTGCATATTGAAATCCCCCATAATTACTGTATTGTTTCATGTTAGTGGGAGTTGATACCATGGGATCTTTAAAGGGAGTTCTCCAAATGAGGAATACCATATTTCTTCCCCTTATTGAGGTTGGGCACATACATACATTAAATACATTCAAAGAAGAGCAATGGCATGACCCAGGTGATCAGGAAACTTGATGACAGATGCTGCCTCCTCTAGATGCTCTCGATTTTGGAGGACTGTGCCCATGCTGCTTTGCAGCATCTTAGCATCACGTGTTTGCTTGAGAATCATATTCTTATAATTGAATACTGTCCTTTTAATATGCATATCACAGATTCTACAGTGTCATTTCCAACTTGTACCACACACTAGTCTTCAGCAGCTTCAGATCTGTGGCAAAACCCCTGACTGCAGCTGCTATACTTAACAGTTGCACAATGATAATGGAATCTGGCGCTTATGCTGTTCAAGGTCTTATCTTCTGATCTGGCACTAGCCAGCAGCTTTTGCCAACATGTATAGTATGTCATAGCATCTTTAGAAATGAGGAAAATGGGTTTCTTCTTTTCTTCTACAATGTTTTTTTGTGTGACAAGTGTTCCTTCTTTTCTATGTACTAGATGGACAATTTCATTTCAACATTGAAGCTAAGGGATCAGCTTTGCCTATCTCAACCTTAATGTTGGGTTTAATCTAATGTGGCAGGGGGTGGGAACTGGAATGATAGAGCTGAGGATGGAGTTGTCAGTAAAACGTAGATGTTGTGTATATGAGAGTGTCAGGAAGGACAGGCAGATATTAAGACAAAGCTGAATGTCAATAGGGTGAGTTGGAGTGTAATGTGGGGCAAATTGAAAAGGATGATGAATACAGGACTGAAGGAGTTATATTTTGAATGCACATCGTCAACAGAATAAGATAGATGAGCTCGTCGCGCACTTGGAGATTGGCAGGTATGACACTGTGGGCATCACTGAGTCGTGGCTGAAAGATCATCGTTGTGAGCTTAACGTCCAAGGATATAACTTGTATCAAAAGGACAGACAGGTTGTTGGATGGGGTGGGGTGGCTCTGTTGGTAACAAATGAAATCAAAACCTTTGAGACAGGTGACACAGGATCAGATGATGTAGAATACTTGTGGGTAGAATTAAGAATCTGCAAGGGTAAAAAGACCCTAATGGGAGTTATATACAGGTCTTCAAATAGTAACTAGGGTATGGGATACAAATTACAGTGGGAGGTAGAAAGGGCAATGTTCTGATAGTAATGGAGGATTTCAATTTGCAGATAGATTTGGAATATTGGGTTGGTGCTGGATTCCAAGAGAGGGAATTTGTAGAATGCCTACAAGATGGCTTTTTTGACCCCCTGGTGGTTGAGCCCACTGGGAGAATGGCAATTCTGGACTGGGTTTTGTGAAATGAACCAGATTTGATTAGGGAGCTCAAGGTAAAGGAAATCTTATGAGGCAGTGATCATAATATGGTGGAATTCACTGTACAGTTTGAGAGGGAGAAGATAAATTCAGATGTATCAGTATTACAATGGAATAAAGGAAATTACAGAGGCATGAGAGAGGAGCAGGCCAAAGTTGATTGGAAGGATGATGGCAGAACAATAATGGTTGGAGTTTCTGAGGGCAAGACAGAAGGTGCAAGATAGATACATCCCAAAGACGAAGATGTACTTTAAAGGGAAGATGAGGCAACTGTGGCTGACAAATGAAGTCAAAGACAGCATAAATGTAAAAGGGAGGGCATATAATATAACAAAAATTCGTGGGAAGTTAGAGGATTAGGAAAATTTTAAAAACCAACAAAAGGCAACTAATTTAGCCATAAGGAGAGAAAAGATCAAATACAAAGGTAACAAACACAACGCTGGAAGAACTCAGCAGGTCAGGCAGCATCCGTGGGAAAAGAGTAGCCAACGTTTTGAGCCGATGAAGGATCTCAGCCGAAACATTGGCTACTCTTTTCTCACGGATGCTGCCTGACCTGCTGAGTTCTTGCAGCGTTGTGTTCGTTACCTTTGATCCACAGCATCTGCAGTCGTATTTTTGTGTTTTAAATACAAAGGTAAGCTAGCCAATAATACAAAAGAGGATATCAAAAGGTTTTTTTTTCAAATACACAGCACTGTGCTAATTCACGAGACCATATGACCATAAGATATAGGAGCAGAAGTAGACCATTCAGCACATCGAGTCTGCTCCGCCATTCAATCATGGGCTGATCCAATTCTTCCAGTCATCCCCACTACCCTGCTTTCACCCCATACCCTTTGATGCACTGCCTAATCAAGAACATATCTATCTTTGCCTTAAATACACCCAATGACTTGGCCTCCACAGCTGCTTGAGGCAACAAATTCCACAGATTTGCCACTCTCTGACTAAAGTAATTTCTCCACATCTGAGTACAATAAGTACATAGAAACATAGAAAACCTAGAGCACAATACAGGTCCTTCGGCCCACATAGCTGTGCCAAACATGTCCTTACCTTAGAACTACCTAGGCTTTCTCATAGCCCTCTATTTTTCTAAGCTCCATGTACCTATCCAGGAGTCTCTTGAAAGACCCTATCGTTTCCGCCTCCACCGCTGCCTTCGGCAGCCCATTCAACGCACTCACCGCTCTCTGCCTAAAAAAACTTCCCCCTGACATCTCCTTTGTACCTACTTCCAAGCATCTTAAAACTATGCCTTCTCGAGCTAGCCCGGGAAAAAGCTTCTGACCATCCATATGATCAATGCCTCTCATTATCTTGTATCCTCTGTCAGGTCACCTCTCATCCTCCGTCTCTCCAGGGAGAAAAGGCCAAGTTCACTCAACCTATTCTCATAAGGCATGCTCCTCAATCCAGGCAACATCCTTATAAATCTCCTCTGCATCCTTTCTATGGTTTCCACGTCCTTCCTGTAGTGAGGCGACCAGAATTCAGCACAGTACTCCAAGTGGGGTCAGACCAGGGTCCTATATAGCCGCATCATTACCTCTCAGCTCTTAAACTCAATCCCACGTTTGATGAAAGCCAATGCACTGTATGCCTTCTTAACCACAGAGTCAACCTGTGTAGCAGCTTTGAGTGTCCTATGGACTCAGACCCCAACATCCTTCTGATCCTCCACACTTCCAAGAGACTATTTTTCTATGATAGGTTCTTGATTAGCCAGGGCATCAAAGGGTATGGGGTGAAAGCAGGGGAGTGGGGAAGACTGGAAGAATTGGATCAGCCCATGATTGAATGGCGGAGCAGACTCAATGGGCTGAACGGACTACTTCTGTTCCTATATCTTATGGTCTTATGGTCTTATGGTCTATTTTCTGGTTGGCTGCTGGTGATGAGTAGTGTGTCACAGGAGTCTCTGTTGTGACCAATTTTTTTTTACGTTATATGTCATTGATTTGGATGATGGAATTGATGGCTTTGTTGTAAAGTTTGCAAATGATATGAAGATCGTTGGAGGGGCAGGTAGTTTTGAGGAAATTGAGAGGCTACAAGACTTTGACAGATTAGGACAACGGGCAAAGTAATGGCAGATGGAATACAGTGTTGAGAAGTGTATGGTCATGCACTTTGGTAGAAGAAATGAAGGAGGTGACTATTTTCTAAATGGAGAGAAAATGCAAAAAATTGAGGTGTCAAGGCATTTGAGAGCCCTTGTGCAGGATTTTGAGTCTGTGGTGAGGAAGGCAAATACAATGTTAGAACTCATTTCAAGAGGACTAGAATATAAAAGCAAGCAAAGATAATGTTGAGACTTTGTAAAGAACTGGTGAGGCCTCACTTGGAGTACTGTGAGCAGTTTTGGGCCCCTTATCTTAGAAAGGATGTGTTGAAACTGGTGAGGGTTCAGAAGAGTTTCATGAAAATGGTTCCAGGATGAAACAGCTTGTCGTATGAAGAGTGTTTAATGGCTCTGGGCCTGAACTCACTGGAATTCAGAAGAATGAGGAATGAGGTAATTGAATGGTGATGGAGTGGATAGAGTGATAGAGTGGATGTGTCCAATAGTAGATTTAAGACCGAGGATACAGCCTTAGAATAGAGGGGCATCCTTTTAGAACAGAGATGTGGAGGGATTTCTTTAGCCAGAGGGTGGTGAATCTGTGGAATTCTTTGCCACAGGCACTGTGGAAGCCAAGACTTTATGTAGATGTAAGGCAGGGGTTGATAGATTCTTGATTGGTCAGGGAATGAAGGGATATAGGGAGAAGGCAGGAGACGGGGGCTGAGAGGAATAATGGATCAGCCAAGATGAAATGGCAGAGCAGACTTGAAGGGCCAAAAGGCCCAATTCCACTCCTATATGTTACGGTATTATGGTCTTATAGGTGGCTGTGGAGGCCAAGTCATTGAGTAAATTTAAAGTGGAGATTGATAGATTCTTGATTAATCACGTCATCAAAGATTGCAGAGAGGAGGCAGGAGAATGGGGTTGAGAGGGATAATAAACAGCCATAACGGAGTCACCTAATTTTGCTCCTATGTAATATAGTCTTATGTTCTTAATGTTGTGACAACGCTGTATGAAACTTTTCATACTTGCACAGTGACACAAGTTTGAAAATTTAAATCTGGGAAATCCAAGTTGATTTCAGAAAACCAGAGCTACAAAAGGAGAAATAAAACAATATTTCATGAAAGTCATATAATATCCACTTTTGAAACCTGGTTATTATCATCCTATTTTTGTTATCATTTATAGTCATGGCAATGTTCAATGTGGAAACATTTAATTAAAGCACTCACGTTTGAACAGCTTTCACCCTATGCTTCTCACTGTGGGGAATCATTTAAACATTTGTCATCATCCTTTGACTAGAATAAACTTACATCAAAAGAATCACATCAGCTCTTAGTGGACTGAATGGAACTGCCTTGCAAAGGTGTCATCCTATATAGATCACATGGTA
Organism: Hypanus sabinus; assembly: GCF_030144855.1. Taxonomy (NCBI): domain Eukaryota; kingdom Metazoa; phylum Chordata; class Chondrichthyes; order Myliobatiformes; family Dasyatidae; genus Hypanus; species Hypanus sabinus. Next base: position 62,610,283 of record NC_082717.1, on the reverse strand, counting down.
AGCATCAAGCGCAGGATGCTAAGTAGGAAGAAGTGCCAGAGAATTGCTGTTTTGCCTGGAAGGATTCTTGGATAGCAAGAAGAGACAAAGCAAAGTGCAGGCACTACATTTCCCATGTTTGTTGGGGAAAGTGCTGTGAGAAGTCAAATGGTTGGTAGAGGTGGAAGAATAACCAGAGAGTGATGAAGGGACTGAGAACAGGAGATTGAGATGTTTGGTGAAATTTTGTTGAAAGTGGCTCTATAAATGACTGTTGAATGTGGAGGCTGGTGGTGTGGAAGGTGAGAAGGGAAGGAACCATTTCTCATTCAGTCTGGTAGGAAGGGAGTAAAAATAGAGATGGAGGTGATAGTGCAGCTTTGGCTCTGACCCTGTTAACTCTGGTAGATAGGAATCTATGGTTAAGGATGAAAAAGTCTTAGGGCACTGATGTGGAAAATCTCATCATCAGAGCAAGTAGAGTAGAGATGGAGAAAGTGAGAGCATGGAATGGAATCCTCATAGGAAGCAGAGTGAGACAAGGTGTGTTTAAGATAGCCATGGTTGTGAATTAATTAAAAGAAAAATAACTGACCGTGGCCAGTTATTGGACACTGGGCAAATCAATTAACTTAGCACAGATAAAACTGGGATAAAACTGGATTGTTTTCCCATTCACCCTGAATATTTCATTATTGGCCATTTAACCACAGGAACATCACCTCAAGAAAATAATGTCTCATTTTGATAAATGAGGAGCTCTTATTAAATAAGATTCCTGTTTCAAATTTTATGATGATTGCATCATTAACTGAGGAGAGAAAATCCAATTCAGAAGATGTTCCATACACTTATGATTTGCAATTAATTCAGAACAGTTTGTTAACTAGGAAACACAAAATGCTGGCAGAACTCAGCAGGCCAGACAGCATCTATGGGAGGAGGTAATAACGACGTTTCGGGTTGAAACCCTTCATCAGGAGTGAAGTAACATGGGATGGTCGAGGGGGGATAAGAAGTGGGGGGAGGGATAAAGTAGAGAGCTGGGAAGTGATAGGCTGGAGGGAAATGGGCTGGGGGAAGGTGGAGAATTATGGGAAATAAAAGAGAAAGAAATGCAGGGCTGGGGGGAGATTGTAGTGAGGGGGGAAAAAGAGAGAGAAAGAGAACCGGACTAAAATAATAGATAGGGATGGGGGTAAGGGTGGGGGACAGGGGTATCAACGGAGGTCAGTGAGTTGGATGTTCATGCCGGCAGGAAGGAAGCTACCTAGGCGGGAGATAAGGTGTTGCTCCATCGACCTGCGTGTGGCCTCATCTTGACGGTAGAGGAGGCCATGAACAGACATGTCGGAGTGGGAGTGGTCTGTGGAATTGAAGTGTTTGGCCACAGTGAGATCGTGCCACTGCTGGAGGACTGAGCGCCGGTGTTTGGCAAAACGGTCCCCAGTCTGCGGCGGGTCTCCCCAATGTATAAATGGCCACATCGGGTGCACCGGATACAGTGTATCACCCCAGTTGACTCACAGGTGAAGTGGTGCCTCACCTGAAAGGACTGTCTGGGGCCTGGGATGGTGGTGAGGGAAGAAGTGTGGGGGCAGGTGTAGCACTTCTTCCGTTTGCAGGGATGAGTGACCGGAGGGAGGTCCGTGGGGAGGGATGGGGGGGATGAATGGACAAGGGAGTTGCTTAGGGAGCGATCCCTGCGGAGAGCCGAGAGTGGGGGGGGGGGGAGGGGAAGATGTGGTTGGTGGTGGGATCACGTAGGGGTGGCGGAAGTTACGGAGGATTATACGTTGGATCTGTAGGCTAGTAGCGTGATAAGTGAGGACCAGGGGGACTCCATCCCTGGTGGGCTGGCGGGGGGATGGGGTGAGGGCGGAGGTGCGTAAAATACAGGAGACGCGATGGAGGGCAGAGTTGATAGTGGATAAAGGGAAGCCCCTTTCTTTAAAAAAGGAAGACATCTCCTTTGTCCTAGAATGAAAGGCCTCATCCTGAGAGCAGATGCGGCGGAGGCAGAGGAATTGAGTGAAAGGGATAGCAATTTTGCAGGAGACAGGGTGGGAGCAGGAATAGTCTAGGTAGCTGTGCGAGTTAGTAGGTTTGTAGTAGACGTCAGTGTCTCCAGAGATAGAAACAGAAAGATCTAGAAAGGGGAGGGAGGTGTTGGAAATAGACCAGGTGAATTTGAGGTGAATTTGATAACTAGGAATAGCTTTTAATATCCCTAACATATACGGAACACCAGTGCAGTACCTCCTTCAGTTTAATTTGAAGTACCTGCTAATGTCAAAGAATAGACCATATTTTGCTGCATTATTCAATAGAATCTGCTGTTAGTGAGACTTGTTGAATTTTTTTTTGTAAATTGTCTGCACAACAAGCTATTGAAAGTGTGAGCTGGTATCAGTGCAATGAGCATCAAAAGCCATCGAGTGTCTGAGTGACCAGTTGTGCAGTTCCTTGCCTGATCGGTTGAGCTGAGAAGAAAGTGTAGATTGGAGTGTGTGAAAGATAGGCAGGACTGAAACAGGGAAAACAAAAGAGACAGAAAGGGAACAAAAATATTTCAATATGTAATTCTACAGCAAAATCTGAAACCTTACACACCAAGCCACTCGGTTTAACTTCCAGTGCCTTTGAGAGAGATTGGCACCAGATAATGTTTATGTGTTGTTTAAAAGGATAATCAGACTAAGATGGACATGTTCACAAAGATGAAGACTGTTACAGGAAGGTAATAAAATAACTGACTAGCTGAGGCTGAGGTCTTGATCTCTTCCCCTTGTCCTGAGCTTTCTGTGAACCGGGCCCAGCAGATCCACATCTGAATCAAACATCATCTTCTGAGATTTTAAAAAGAATCAATACAGTATTATTTTCTGACTATTTGTAATCTATTACTCCAGACCAAAAGATCTTTCAACATGGATGAAATTGAGTTGGAGGCCATAAAGGCTGACTTTGTGTCATTTCTTTATTCATATACATTGAATTAATTGGAGCTTTACCCAAGTCAACCAGAAGCTGAGCAGTGTTATGTTTTGATGTACAAACTAGCTGGATGAACTCAGCAGGTTGGGCAGCATCCGTTGAAATGAGCAGTCCAGTCCATGAGCAGTGTTATGTTTAGCCTGTACAAATTAACTTATACCTTCTCCCTCATTACTTATCCCTGCAAGCAGAACAAAAGCCATGCCTACCCCTACACCTTCTCCCTCACTACCATTCAGGCCCCCAAGTAGTCCTTTTAGGTGAGGCGACACATCACCTGCGAGTCTGTTGGGGCCATCAACTGCATCTGGTGCTCCTGGTATTGCCTCCTGATCCAGTGAGACATGATTTAGATTGAGAGACCAATTTGCCGAGCACCTACTCTCCACTTGCCAGAAAAATCAGAATCTCCTCGTGGCAACCCATTTCGATTCTCACTATTCCTATTCTGACAAGTCAGTCCATGGCCTTATCTACTGCTGCAATGAGGACTCACTTAGGTTTGAAGGAGCAACACCTCATATTCCGAATGGATAGCATCCAACCTGATGGCATGAACATCAATTTCTCAAATTTCCAGCAATGGTCCCCCAGACCTCTCCTTCACCATTCCCCATCCCTGCTTCCTTCTCTCACCTTATCTCCCATTACCTCCTTGTGGTGCTCCTCCCCCTTTTTTCCATGGCTTTCTGTCCTTACCTATCAGATTCCCCCTTTCTTCAGCCCTTTATTTATTTCACCAATCAACTTCTTTATTTATTTCACCAATCAACTTCCCAGCTCTTTTCCCAACTTCCCAACCCTCTCCCAACTTCCCAACCCTCTCCCAGTTTCACCTGTCACCTACCACCTTGTACTTCTTTCCAAACCCCAACGTCTTACGCTGACTTTTCATCTTCCTCTCCAGTCCTGATGAAGCATCTCAGCCTGAAATGTTGACTGTTTACTCTTTTCCATAGACACTGCCTGACTATGTATCCACTGTTTCTCCAGCATTTTGTGTGTGCTGTTTTGGAAATCAGCAGATTTTCTTGTGTTTGTAACCAGGAGTGTGATTTCGATTTGTCAGGAGATTCAGTACCACATTGCCTGGGATGGAGCATTTTAGTTATGAAGAGAAGCTTGAGAGGCTAACACGAGGAAATCTGCAGATGCTGGAAATTCAAGCAACACACTCAGGTTGGAGGAACAACATCTTATATACTGGCTGTGTAGCCTCCAACCTGATGGCATAAACATTGACTTCTCTAACTTCCGTTAATGCCCCTCCTCCCCTTCTTACTCCATCCCTGATATATTTTGCTTTTATCCTCCCTCCTCCTTTTTTTTCTCTCTTTCTGCCCATCTCTCTGCCTGTTCTCCATCTCCCTCTAGTGCTCCCCTCCCCCTTTCTTTCTCCCTGGGCCTCCCATCCCATGATCCTTTCCCTTCTCCAGCTCTGTATCCCTTTTGCCAATCACCCTTCCGGCTCTCAGTTCCACCCCACCCCCTCCGGTCTTCTCCTATCATTTCAGATTTTCCCCTCCCCCTCCTACTTTCAAATCTCTTACTATCTTTCCTTTCAGATAGTCCTGACGAAGGGTCTCAGCCTGAAATGTTGACTGTACTTCTTCCTATAGAAGCTGCCTGGCCTGCTGCGTTCCACCAGCATTTTGTGTCTGCAGCTTGAGAGGCTAGGTCAGTTTTCCTTGGGGTGGAGAATGTTAAGAGAGGACATAATTGAGGTTGGTAAAGTTATGAGGTGTTAAGATAGGGTAGAATGCAAGAATCTTTTCCTCTTATCAGAAGTGAATAAAATGAGAGGACATAGACTTAGAGATTCAAAGGGTACTTGAGGAGGTGAGGAGGAACTTTTTCATCCAGAGACTGGTGAGTACAAAGATTGCTTTGCTGGAGAGAGTGGTGGAAGTATATTTCCTGTCAAAATTTAAGAGTTGTCTAAATGAGCACTTGGAACACCTAGAAATTGAAGGATACAGTGCAAATGATGAAAGGGAGGGTTAATATGGATGGGAACCTACTGGTCAGCATGACTATGCTAGGTTGAATGGCCTGATTCCATGCTGCGCATGCAGTACCTCGATCACTCTACCTTCGGATCTACAAGACTACTGCTGGGTTCATGCTCATAACTGCAAAATAGATCCTTAGCCCTTCTGCATCCATTTAGTTTTCATTGTGTGAAGGCTACTGCAGTGAACTTCTTTTGATGATCTTTAAACTACATGACCACAGATATAATTCACTTTTAGTATTATTTATGTTCAAGTCATTGGTACCGACACATTGTCATAGACAGGTCAAACTGCTGGGATTAACACAGTGATTCTCCCACCTTTGACATCAGCTCTCAAAAGGTTGCAACTGCATATTCTACCATGACAAGTTGCAAAATTAGGTCAATACATCTGTTAATATATCAAAAGTTTCAAAAACATATAAAAATCCTTCAAAGATAGAGATATACCATCTTTTTACATTACTTGAATTACTGCAATGAATGGGATGGGCATGAAACGTTCCCTTATAACCACAAAAAGGAATATAATTTTAATAAGTACAGCAATCTCTTCAACTCTTTTGTCCCAACAACAACAGTAGTAAATCATTAACACAAGAAAGTCTGCAAATGCTGGAAATCCAAAGCAACACACACACAAAAAAATGCTGGAGAAACTCAACAGGTCAGGCAGTATCCGATGCAGCAAATGAATAGATAGTGTACGTTTCGGGCTGAGACCCCTCTTCAGGACAACAGCAGTAGATTGTTTAGGCCAATTTAGGTGATAGTATTCTAATGTGCTGATTAGGAGGGTCTGGTTAATGGTTGCACAACTCATCCACTCCACATGTAGTAACAGCTCTCTACTTCACTCTTAAGTAAATATTTTTGATGGTGTCTTATAGCAACCCCTGGAAAGATTGCTGTTCAGGCTGAGTGCAAAGGTGGTTTTCCTGGCTCCACTCAACCAGCATCAGCAAGGCTTAGGGCTCAGCTGCCTTGATAAAGGAATCTGCAGAAGGCGTTTCAACTCCATGTGTATGTTTATTTGGCTAAGTACCTATCTCATGCATGGCCCTAAGCTCTCTTTCTTCCTGGCTTCAACAATACCATGGAGTGCGCATCTTACATCAAATACTTAATGCACTGACTGCTTAGGAGCTGTTTCTCTTCTTGTTTTAGTTGTATTGCTGCCAACATCATCTTCACTGAAGTTCTGAGAATATAAGAGATCTAATCATTGCAGACATCCCGGATGCTCTTCACCCTTTTGCCAATGTGCTCTCATTATTCTTTGAGACCAATTTCTGATCTTCAAGGTGAGGTCCCCCAGATGGAATTAGTTTTGAACATTACAACGCAATGGGAAATCCTGGGGGAAATTGTTTGGGCTATCTGTGTGAGCAGAATGGCTACCTCTCCACGTTTCAATCAGTCATTAGATTCATAACCTTGATGACAGGTATGGTAAATAGAACTGAAAACATGAAGTAAAAGCTTTCCTTATTAATCTATGGCATTGTTAGCTTCAGATGAGCAATATTCATAAAGGAATGGTTAAGTGCCTACCTGCATTTATGATATTCATTGTTAATCTTCCACATTTATCAGCCAAGTTTTATTATTTATGGAGCTACTACCCGACTTACATAACAAATTCCTTGCAGCTCTGTGAACTGTTGCTAAACACTGACATCCATTTCAACACAATATTTGAAATGTAACAGTGTAGAACAGAAAGGAAATGGTGAGATCATGTTGAATTATATTTCAAACAAATTGGAGCTGTCAATGATTTGGAATACTCTTGAGATGAGCACCATAATAATGAATCTTGGCACCTTTGCAAGAAAGACACAACAGCTAACATGAGGACTGTATCCTTTGTATTATTGTATAATACCTGACCCATCAATTAATATAATAGACAGTGACATCGTGATTACGGCTTCAATTTAGAGACTAGTCACACAGGTCAGGATTTTAAAAAATAATTCCTAGAAAGAACTTAGTGCAGCATGCTGTTTTCTAATCCCTTTTTGGATTGCCCATTGGATTGCTAGTGGGATCTCAAATGCAGGTTTAATTTTGGTATCAAGCATCAAAGCAATTTTTTAACAGGTGGATGCTGGATCAATCCCTTCCTGGATTGCATTAAGCTTTCAGTATTTGTTACTTATTTGAATATCCAACAGACTTTAGTTAACCCCTGAACTTTATACTATTTTCCATATGTGGAATTACATTCAGGAGAGTCTGTGTTACTCCTGAGACTGCCAATCTTGTGGAACCAATTTCATTTATGATATGTGGTAAATTCCTCATGGAAAAATCAGCAAAGACATCTGCAGATCCTTCAATATTCCAGATAAAAATCTATTTCTAGTCAATGGAAGGCACTTCCATTTGAGGTAGAAGAGGGGGTGGTAAAAGTTTCTACAACTAAAAATTGGAAATATGGCATTTTATCTCTTGACAATTTGTGAAAAATTGCTGGTTAGGGTTATCTAAAATGTTTTGTTGCAACATTTAATAATAAAAATGTAGAATCTTAAAAGATTTACAAAACACTTTTGAACAATTAAATTATTCAAGTAAATGGAATTACTGAAAACAGCGTAACTCAACAACGCTGAAGTCAGAGGATCTGTCAAGTAAAGGGGCAACAGATGTTACTTTTGTTTAAATGATCTGATGATAACTCAAGTTGCTTGATAAATATAATGGCTGGAAAAGGTTGTCTGAAGTGGACCCTGATCTTTTTAATGCAAGGGTTCACCACTGCAAAATTCTATGGCAAATGCATCAAATGGCTGTGAGTATTTAGTTCATATTGAAACCAGTCCTCCAGTAGTGTAGTAAGCAGGGAATGTCAAGGAGTTCATGGGAACAAGTCAAAGATAAGAGGTCATGGACCAAAAATATAACCCTGTTTCTCATTCTTTATATGGCAGCTATCACAGTGAGCACTGGTAATGACTGAACCCAGGTGCGAGGAATGGCAGACTCCTATGTCGAGATGGAAACTAAAGGTTATACGTAGGAATTCCAACAGAGTATCGGTGGCACAACCAAGCAACACTGCGAGACAAGTGATCTGAGCTAATCAGGAGTCCAACTTAAATGATCACAGAAAGCAGAAAACCCATGCAAGTCACAATTAACTTGACAAGATCAAACAGAAAGCATGAAGGCTTAATGACTCCAGCTAAGACAACAATTAGTAAACACAGGTGCTGGAGAAACGCAGAAGCCCAACTCTCCGCAGCACACTGCAGAGGTGACGAGAGATATATTTTAGGGTAGGGCAAAAGATGTTGTCTGCTTGGATTTTAGTAAGACTTTTGACAAAGTCTCTCATGGGAGGTTAATCCAGAAGATTAAGATGCATGGGATCCATGGAAAACTGGCTGTTTTGATTCAGAACTGGCTTGCACATAGACAGAGGGTTGTGGTTGAAGGGACTTATTTGAGCTGGAGGTCTGTAATTAGTTGTGGTCCACAGGGATCTGTGCTGGGACCTCTGGATGAAAATGTTTATGGGTGGGTTAGTAAATTTGCAGATGATTACTTTCTGGGCCTTTGACAAGGTGCCACACATGAGGCTGCTTAACAAGATACAAGCTCATGGTATTAGCATGGGAAAGATACTAGCATGGGTAAAGCAGTGGCTGATTGGCAGGAGACAAAGAATGGGAATAAAGGAATTATTTTCCGGTCGGTTACCAGTAACTAGTAGTGTTCCATAGGGATCTGTGTTGGAACTGACTCTTTTTACATTGTATGTCAATGATTTGGAGGTTGGAATTAATGGCTATGTTGCAAAGTTTGCAGTTAATACAAAGACAGGTGGAGGGGCAGGTAGTTTTGAGGAAATAGAGAGGCTACAAAAGGATCAGGAAAACGGGTAAAGAAGTGGCAACACACACAAAATGCTGGTGGAACGCAGCAGGACAGGCAGCATCTATAGGGAGAAGCACCTTTGACATTTCGGGCCGAGACCCTTCATCAGGACTAACTGAAAGGAAAGATAGTAAGAGATTTGAAAGTAGGAGGGGAGGGGAAAATGTGATGCACCATCAATAACTCACTCTGAGACGTAAGGCGAGATATTGGCTTTTATTGACTGGAAGAAGGAACAAGCAGTGAGTGACCACCATACTAAATCCTGGAGACTGAGAGGTCGAGCTCAGGCCTTGATCGCCTTTATACGGGGGTCTGTGGGAGGAGCCACAGGAGCAGTCAGCAGGGGGCGTGTCCAGACAGGTCTATGTAGTTCACCACAAAATGCGAAATGATAGAAAACCGGAGGGGGTGGGGTGAAGCTAAGAGCTGGAAAGGTGATTGGCAAAAGGGATACACAGCTGGAGAAGGGAAAGGATCATGGGACAGGAGGCCTAGGGAGAAAGAAAGGGGGAGAGGAGCACCAGAGGGAGATGGAGAACAGTAGAGGAGGCCCATAGATAGGCATATCAGAATGGGAATGGGACGTGGAATTAAAACGTGTGGCCACTGGGAGATCCTGCTTTCTCTAGCGGACAGAGCACAGGTGTTCAGTGAAATGGTCTCCTGGTCTCCCCTACTGTCAATATGAAGCCACACCTAATTTGGAACAACAACACCTTATATACCAGCATATATACCAGCGTTCCACCAGCATTTTGTGTGTTTTGCTTGAATTTCCAGCATCCGTAGATTTCCTCATGTTTGTTAAAGAAGTGGCAGATGGACTACAGTGTCAAGAAGTGTATGGTCATGCACTTTGGTAGAAGAAATGAAATAAGCAGAGAGAAAATACAAAAATTTGAGTTGCAAAGGGATTTGGGAGTCGTTATGCAGGACTCCCTAAAGGGTAATTTGCAGGTTGAGTCTGTGGTGAAGAAGGCAAATGCGATATTAAATTCATTTCAAGAGGACTAGACTATAAAAACAAGGATGGAATGCTGAGGCTTCATAAAGCACTGGTGAGGACTTACTTGGACCTCTTAATCTTAGAAAGGATGTGCTGAAACCGGAGAGGATTCAAAGGAGGTTCACGAAAATGATTCCAGGATTAAATGGCTTGCTATATAAAGACCGTTTGATGGCTCTGGGCCTGTATTCACTGGAATTCAGCAGAAGGAGGGGTCACCTAATTGGAACCTATCGAATGGTGATGGAGTGGATGTGGAGAGCATGTTTCCTATTGTGGTAGTGCTTAAGACCAAAGGACACAGCTATAGAATAGAAGGCCGTCCTTTTAGACAAGAGGTAAGGAGGAATTTTTTTAGCCAGAGACTAGTGAAGGAATATGGGGAGAAGGCAGGAGACTGGGGGTGAGAGGAAAAATAGATTAGCCATGATGAAATGACGGAACAAACTCAAATGGTCAAATAGCCTAATTCTGCTCCTACATCTTATGACATCAAGATTGATGGAATTTTGGAAGCTTTTAGCAGATATTTAGATAGGCACACAGATGTAAGGAAAATAGAGGGATATGCACCTGGTATAGGTAGGAGAGATTAGGGTTTGGATGTTTTTGATTTGTTTTTTAGCTGGGTTGGCTCAATGTTATGGGCTGAATGGCCTGTTCCTGTACTGTTCTACTGTTCTATGTACTATGTTTGAAGTATATATCTATCTATATATAAATATACATATATATATATGTGTGTGTGTGTGTGTGTGTGTGTGTGTGTGTGTGTGTGTGTGAGTGTATGTCACCAGTTACAGCCCTGAGACTGATTTTCCTGTGGGCTTATTCAGCAAATCTAGAGAGTAGTAACTATAACAGGATCAATGCAAGATCAAGTAGAGTGTAGAAGACAAGAAAATAAGAACATGAGTTAACAAGATGAAGAGACCTTAAAGTGAGATCATTAGTTGTGGGATCATTTCAAAGGATGGGCAAGTGAGTGTAATTATCGCCATTTGTGCAAGAGCCTGATGATTGTGGGGTAGTAACTGTTCTTGATCTTAGTAGTCCTAAGTCCTAAGGCTTTTGTACCTTCTACCTGATGGCAGCAGAGAGAAAAAAGCATGGTGGGGTTCTCTGATAATGGAAGCTGCTTTCCTACAACAACATTTCAAGTAGATATTCTCAATGAGTGGAAGGGCTTTACCTGTAAAGGACTGGGCTGAATCTGTAACCTTTTGTAGGATTTTCCATTCAAGGGCATTGGTGTTGCTATAACAGGCCTTGATGCAGCCAATCAATACACTCCCCACTACACATCCATAGATATTAGTCAAAGTTTTAGATGTCATGCCGAATCTCTGAGACTACAAAGGAAGTAGACGCACTACAGTGTTTTCTTCACAATTTCTGGGTCCAGAACAGAAATAGTAACACCCAGGTATTTAAAATGGCTAATCCTCTCCACCTCTGATCCTCTGATGAGGACTCGCTCATAGAACTTTGGTTTCCCTCTCTTGAAGTCTACAAGCAGCTCCTTGGTCTTGTGTGACACCACTCAGCCAAATTTTCAATCTCTCTCCTGCTTACTGATTCATTGCCACCTTTGATTTGGCCCTCAACAGTGGTGTCATCAGCAAACTAGAATATGGTATTGGAGCTATGCTTAGCTCCACAGTCATAGATGTAAAGCAAGGAGCTAAGCACACAGCCCTCTGGTGCACCTGTGCTGACGGAGATCATGGAGATGTTGTCGCCAATCCAAAGTGACTGGGGTCTACAAGTGAAGAAAGCAAAGCCAATTTCTTGGAGTTTGTTTTTTAGTTTTGAGGGGATGATGGTATTTGATGGTGAGCTGTAATCGATAAAGAGCATCCTGATGTATGTATCTTTGCTGTCCAGATGTTCTAGGATTGAGTGAAGAGCCAATAAGATGACATTTGCTGTGGACTTGTTGCTCTGGTTGGAAAATTGGAGCAGATCCAAGTCACGCCTCGGGCAGGAGTTGATATGTTTCATCACCAACCTCCCAAAACACTTCATCACTGTGGACGTAAATGCAACTGGGTGATAGTCACCACACTCTTCTCACCGGTATAATCGAAGCCTGCTGGAAACAGGTGACTACCTCAGACTGTCGAAGCGAAAGGTTAAGGATCTCAATGAACACACCAGCCAGTTGGTTAGCACAGGTCTTTAGTACATGGCTATTAGAAGTCTGAAACAGACTTGATGCTCGAGACAGGGCTGGAAAATTTGAAATAGACCATATAACTTGGGAACACTGTGAATATACATAACTTGGGGACATTGTGCATATAATTCAGGAGCTTTATGCATATAACTTGGAAGCATTGCACATGGCTTGGAAGCATTGAATACCATGGGAGACCTTACAAACTTGGTTGATCCAGAGGACCTCAGAGAAAATCTTGAACGTAGACCGGAGAAGCTCGGAACATAGACTTGGGGCATAAACTGAATAAAGAAAGCATTCCTTCCTCCAGCCGACCAATGTCCAAACCACTGTTGTACCACCGCTGGGTCCATTGGAATGGCTAAGTTCTTCTGTCATGGCGATGCTGGCAATGACTGAACCAAGGTGCGGGGGAACAGCAGACTCTATGTGGTGAACTACATATACCTGTCTGGACACGCCCCCCCCCCCCCCCCCCCCGCTGACTGCTCCTGTGGCTCCTCCCACAGACCCCTGTATAAAGGTGATTGGAGGCACTGCTCCTCCCTCAGTCTCCAGGATGTTGTGTGGTGGGCTCTTGGTGCTGACGGTGCTTTCTTCCAGCTAATAATGCTTTCTTCCAGCTAATTAAAGCCTATCTCAACTCATGTCTCCGAGAGTTATTGATGGTGCATCACTCTATCACAGTGAGCACTGGCAATGACTGATCTGAGGTGCAGAGGGACAGCAGACTCCCATGTAGAGAAGGAAACAAGAGGTTATACACAGGAAAATCGGTGGCACATCCGAGCAACACTGTTAGACACATTATTCTCAAGGGAAGAAGTCTGCAATCCAAACTAACCAAGTGTCCAAATTAAATAATCATAGGAAGTGGAAAAATCATGCCTGTCACAATTAACTTGACGAGATTAAACAGAAAGCACAAGATTTAACAACACTTGCTCATACAATAATCAGTGAACACAGGTGCTCGAGAAACCCAAAGCTCAACACTCAATGGCACGCCGCAGAGCTTTATGACAGGCACCTGATCTATTGTATATTTCCAATATTGTTTATATTTATGATGTAATAATGCCCATTTTTAGGTTCACAAAATCTTTCCATTAACTTCACAGGTCAAGTTATTTCCCAATATTTGAGAACTGATTACAAAAAAAATGACTCCCCATAACTTATATCCTTCCTTTTCCAAACCTTCCTTGACTGTATTTATTACTCTTCAATACACTATGCACATAATTTTCCCCATATTTCCCTTTATACAGCTGAAAGGACAGAAGATTCTAAGCTGTAGCATCCCAATTTACTCCTGACTGGTAATAAACTGCTTCCTGGTAGCATCCACAACTATTCTAAAGTGTGTGTGAGTTGGTGCTGAGCAAGGGAAGCAGCAACAGTGGACGAGTAGAAGGTAGGCAGAAGTGGGGAGATGCTGCTGGTTATGTGTGGTAAAGCAATAACCTTTTGGGAAAGTTTAATATCTCTGGGAAGCTCAAGTAGTTCTAGTAAAAGGGGAGGGTGGAAATTGGTATCATTGATACAGTCATCCAATCTCTTTATAGTTCAGTGTCAAATTTTCTTTGATAAAACTAATATGAACTACTTTGTGCCATCTTTTTGTGTTCAAACTGTTACATATAAGCCAAGTTTGTGTTCTTGAATGAAAAATCCATTCATACACAATTTTCTATCAAGCATATATTATTGTATTTGGCATGGAACTTGCTGAAAAGTACAAACTGAACTTTCATGCTTCAAAAATTAATTCGGTTTTCTTGAATGCCTTTAATTGTTTAAAGGTGTTGAGAATTCCTTTTAAATTTTAATTTTTTAGATTATCAACATTTCAGAATAATTCTTTAAAAATTCTTCACTGTTTCATTGATTTTGTTTGCGCTTTGAGTGTTTCTGAGTAGCGGTGCTTGCTTTAGCTAACTGAGAGATTCCCTAGCAACACACACAAAATGCTGGGGGAACTCAGCAGGTTAGGCTGCAGCTCTGGAGGGGAATGAATAGTCAACTTATCAGGTCAAGACCTTTAATTGGGACTGGAGAGGAAAAGGAATGAAGCTAGAATAAGAAGTGTTGGGTGGGCAGAAAGAGGAGTATAAACTGGCAGGTGACACCTGGTGAAGGTGTAGTTGGGGAATGATGTGAGAAGCTGGGAGGTGATAGGTGGAAGAGATAAAGGGCTGAAGAAGGCGTAATCTGATAGGAGAGGACAGTGGAACATAGAATAAAGGGAAGGAGGTTGGGAACTGGAGGGAGAGAATGAATAGATCTCAAGGGTAGGGGAGGAGAAAGTAAGACATGAGAGGACCACCACTGTCTTCTTTCAGTGTGTGTTCTGAGTCATTGCATAATTACATCATTCACATTCCAGCTGTGATGATGGGTTCAGCATATACCAATCAATCAATACTGGCACTGAAGGAAATTTCTGGCCCATGGTATCATACAGAGTCTGGGACTCAGTACAAATGACAGCATTTTCCACCATTTGGATCGTCACTTTACATAAAGATCAGCAGTCATTATTCCTGTGCTCTTATAGCTTGCTGTAGGGATCAAGACCCATTTTGGTGGGCTAACAGTAAGTGCAAATATTTGACCAATGTTATCATGCAAAACCAAGGGAAAGTGGCACTGTTAGATGAAGTGTTCAAAGAACTCCTGTCTTAAACAAAATGCTGGTGAATTCAATAGGTCAGGTACTATCTGTGACGGGAAACAGATAACCAAATTAGGGCACCAATGTAGCAATACAGTTAGCGCAATGCTCTTACAGTCGGAGTTCGGAATTCAATTCTATAATGACTTTGTATTTTCTCCCTGTGATTGTGTGGGTTTCCTCCCACAGCCCAAAGACATACCAGTTAATAGGTATAGTAAATTGTCCTGTGATTAAGCTATTGTTAAGTAGATGGGTTGTTTGGCAGAGTGGCTCGTTGAGCCAGAAGGCCTGTTCCTTGCTCTATCTCTGGATAAATAGATAAAAATATCTTGGGTTGAGACCTTTCATTTCTCCTGTCTGCCAGGGGGTGTAAAAGACCCCGTCATACTAATTCATTGAAGAATACTGAAACTATTCCAAGGTCAAAAGCAGAAAATTACTCAAATGCTGCATGGGTCAGGCAGTATCTGTGGAGTGATAGCAATTGGCTTAATATTTCTTGTCAATGGCCCTTCACAATAATTGGAAAGCAAAGGAAATAAAAGCATGTTTTATGTTGTAGAGAAGAGAGAATATCTGTGGTAGTGTGGAGAGCTGAGATTGGACTGTACCCTATCATAGACATTCCCTTTGTCTTTGTCCTCTCAATCCAACTCCCCACTTGTTTGGTCACATTTCCAGTTCTAGCGGAAGGTCAATAATTTGAACTGTTGACGCTTGTTTCTCATTATTCTTGATAATGTTCAACTTCTGTTCAGTCAGTAGAACATGTATTGTGATTAAGTTTTAGTACCCTAGATCATTTTACATTTCATTCAGCATCTTTCATTATTAGTGGTTGGAGAACTTCATCTTCCACCAAATGTAATTCACGCCAATTAAAACTAGACAAAACCTGAATTACATGGCAGTTAAAAGAATCTGGTTTATGGTAGTTGCTGCAATGCTTGTTTTGCACATTTTTACACAAAGAATTCATCAGGTTTCTAGCTCTGTACTGAAAAAGCTTCATGAAATTTCATATAAACTGGAATCTGCCACAGTGCATGAGGTGGAACATTTTTCAGAGAAAAGATTAAAGATTGTTCTCACTGAAAGTATTCGGGTATTGATTTGATTGGTATGATCTTTTGGCAATCAGATATGAGCATGCATTTACTTAGGAGACAGCTACCAAAGTCTCTCACCCCAGAATTCCATTCCTACACATATCCACCTTTATGTCGCTTGTTCCATCTTGAAGGCATTTTGTAAAACCTCAGCCTTTAACAAAATACTTAGTCACCAGCCCCCTCGACCTCCATGGCCCAGAATCAATCTTTGTTTCACTCCTTTGAAGTGCTTTGGAGTGTTTTGCTACATTATATTAAAGGGAAGTGTATTAAAGACATCAACTAGGTTCTCAAACTCGCATGTGAATGTTTCCTGCAAATATCTTCTCGTGCTTGGCTGTTTAAAACAAAACTACCCAAGGAGCTGATCCGAGCTTTGCTTTCCAGTTCAGTAAGCAGTCGGTGGGATGGAGTAGGTGCAAGATAATATCGAGAAATTAATATATGGCTCTTAAAATGCCATTTCAAGGAACTTTTTAAGATAATGGATTTGAAAAGATATGAAAATCACTCTGCATGAACTTAAGACTCATTCCTTATCCACTATTGCAGAACTTTTCTGGTGTGTACATAGGGTTCTAAAGAGGCGCAGCTACTAAAACTGCTGCCTCCCAGCATCAGAGCTCTGGGCTCAGTCTTGACCTTGAGTTATATCTGTGTGCAGTTTGCATATTCTCCCTCACTGCATAGATTTTCTAAGTGTGCTCCAATATCCCCCCACATCCTGAAGCCATGCAGGTTGTAGGTTAATTGGCCACTGTGAGTTGTGTGGGTGAGTGGTAGAATCTGGGAGGAATTGATGAGAATGTGGAGAGAATAGAAGCAAATGGAATTCATGCGGAATCACAATAGATAGGTTGCTACTGCACTATAGAGTGGTTGGCTTGTTTCTGTTCTGTATCTCTGTATCGCTCTGTGAAGTAGGAACAGGAATATGCATTTGACCAGGGCTCATCTTCTTCAAACACCTTTTTCCTCCAACATCCCCATGTCCTTTTATTCCTTTAGCATCTGTTTATCAGTTATTCTCTTCCATTTGTTCATAGCGAGCGAATCAGAGGGAACAGAATTTATGTCCAGAGCCCAAAGCTTAGAAATGATCCATTCTTTCTCATCAGTTTTGGGGTGGTGCTTAACGTGAAATTTCATTTTTTAAAAACTGATTATCCACCAATTTTGAGATGGAAAAGGGCATAAGAGAGCCAGTTGATAAGCAGGATCCCAATGTTTTGCTGGGTTATTCTTCAGCATGTTATCCTTTTCCAATTTTCACTCATTTGCAGTTCTTCTAGCCTGCTTCAAGGGAGGCACCAATTGTAACTTTGAGGTTTTATAGCCTTAGTCGGAGTACTGGTGACTCAACAAATCATCAAATAGATCAGCAGGCAATCCTTACGTTGCAGACTTCACCTCACTCTATTTGCACCTTTGTGGGAGGAACCTCACTTTGTGGGGTTTTAAACTCCCTATACCGATGACCTTGCTGGTGAACATGCAGTCTCTGGTGAATAAAATCGATGATCTCAGAGTTAGGGCGCTGAATCAGAGGAATATTAGGACCGTGTGTGTCCTTTGGTTCATGGAATCCTGGTCAACCCCTTCCGTACCGGATGCAGCGATTCAGATTGACGGGTTTACTATACACTGTCAGGACAGATCTATAGTCTCTCAAAAGCAGAGGTGGAGGAGTATGCCTCATGATCAACTCTTATTGGTGCACAAATATATCAGTGCTGTCCCAGATCTGCTCACCAGACCTGGAATATCCAGCAGTAAAATATCCTCCTTTTTATCTACCATGCGAGTTCTCCGGGGTCATTCTGGTAGCAGTTTTCATTCCACCTCAGGCAGGCTTTAGATGATCTGAGCAATAGGATCAACATGCACAACACAGCGCACCCTAACACTTTCACCATTGTTTTGGGAGATTTTAACAAGGCCAGTCTGAGAAAATCACAAAGCGATTACCATCAACAGATCACTTGCAATACCAGAGGAAACAACACATTGGACTAGTGCTACACCACCATCAAGAACGCCTACAGTGTTATTCCACACCCTCACTTCGGGAAGTCTGATCACCTGGCTGTACTTCTATTCCCTGAGTAGAGGCAGAGACTGAAGACTGCAGCACCAGTCGTGTGGACCAAGAAGGTTTGGACAAGGGAAGCACAGGAATGCTTACAGGACTGCTTTGAATCGGTACACTGGACTGGATTCAGGGATTCATCTTTAAATTTGGATGAATATGCTGCAGTTGTTACTGACTTCAGCAAAGACTACAAAGACTTACTGTGCATTCCCAAACCAAAAGCTATGGATGAACCAGGAGGTATGTCATCTGCTGAAGGCTAGGTCTGTGGCATTCAAGTCTGGCAACCCAGGTCTGTAGCAGAAAACCAGGTATGATTTGCAGAGATCTACTTCAAGGGTGAAGAGACAATTTCGAACGAGGTTGGAGGCAATATCAGGTGCACAGCAACTCTGGCACGGACAGCAAGACATTACTTCCTACAAAGCGAAACCCAATAGTATGAATGGCAGCAATGTTTCACTACCAGATGAACTCAACGTCTTTCTATGCCCACATTGAAAGGGAGAACACAACTACAGATGTGAAGATTCCTGCTGCACCTGATGACCCTGTGATCTCTGTCTCAGAGGCCGATGTTAGGCTGTCTTAAAGAGAGTGAACCCTCGCAAGGCAGAAGGTCCTGATGGATTACCTGGTAAGATTCTGAAAACCTGAGCCAACAAACTGGCAGGAGTATTCAAGGACATTTTCAACCGCTCACTGCTACGGGCAGAAGCTCCCACTTGCTTCAAAAAGGCAACAATTACACCAGTGCCAAAGAAGAATAATGTGGGCTGCCTTAATGATTATCACCCAGTAGCACTCACAACGACAGCGATGAAATGCTTTGAGAGGTTGGTTACGACTAGACTAAACTCCTGCCTCAGCGAGGACCTGGACCCACTGCAATTTGCCTATTGCCACAATAGGTCAATGGCAGATGCAATCTCAATGGCTCTCCATAGGGCTTTAGATCACTTAGACAACACAAACACCCATGTCAGGATGCCGTTCATCAACTATAGCTCAGCATTTAATACCATCATTCCCACAATCCTGATTGAGAAGTTGCAGAACCTGGGCCTCTGTACCTCCCTCTGCAACTGGATCCTCGACTTCCTAACCAGAAGACCACAATCTGTGCTGTTTGGTGGTAACATATCCTCCTCACTGACGATCAACACTGGCGCACCTCAGGGGTGTGTGCTTAGCCCACGGCTCTACTCTCTGTATACATGACTACGTGGCTATGCACAGCTCAAATACCATCAGTAAATTTGCTGACGATACAACCATTGTTGGTAGAGTCTCAGGTGCTGACGAGAGTGCGCACGGGAATGAGATATGCCAACTAGTGGAGTGGTACCGCAGCAACAACCTGGCACTCAGCATCAGTAAGATGAAAGAGCTGATTGTAGACTTCAGGAAGGGTAAGATGAAGGAACACATACCAATCCTCATAGAGGGATCAGAAGTGGAGAGAGTGAACATCTTCAAGTTCCTGGGGTCAAGATCTCTGAGGATTTAACCTGGTCCCAACATATCGATGTAGTTATAAAGTAGGCAAGACAGTGGCTATACTTTACTAGGAGTTTGAAGAGATTTGGTATGTCAACAAATACACTCAAAAACTTCTATAGTTGTACTGTGGAGAGCATTCTGACAGGCTGCATCACTGTCTGGTATGGAGGGGCTACTGCACAGGACCGAAAGAAGCTACAGAGGGTTGTAAATCTAGTCAACTCCATCTTGGGTACCAGCCTATAAAGTACCCAGGACATCTTTAGGGAACGGTGTCTCAGAAAGGCAGCGTCTGTTATTAAGGACGTCCAGCACCCAGGGCATGCCCTTTTCTCACTGTTACCATCAGATAGGAGATACAGAAGCCTGAAGGCACACACTCAGCGATTCAGGAACAGCTACTTCCCCTCTGCCATCCGATTCCTAAATGGACATTGAAGCTTTGGACACTACCTCACTCTTTTTAATATACAGTATTTCTGTTTTTGCACATTTTAAAAATCCATTCAATATACATAATTGATTTACTTGTTTACTTACTATTATGTTTTATTTTTTTTCTCTCTCTCTGCTAGATTATGTATTGCATTGAACTGCTGCTGCTAATTTAACAAATTTCACATCACATGCCGGTGATAATAAACCTGATTCTGATTCTGAACAGGGCTGCTGAATAGTACTAGGTCCCCACTGCACTTGATTCTTTTACCCCCAGGGGCAATACAGCTGACAATAACCTCACATTTGCAGCCATTACTTTGAGAATTATAAACCTCACAAATGGTATGGCCTGGAGGACCATTTGGTCCGTTGAGGTTATGTTGACTTCCTCATTGCTACATTCCCTCCAATCTTCTCCTATGATCCCAAGTGCTCTTCGAATTCCCTTTTGAAAGCTCTGATTATTTCCACCTCTATTACAGGCAGTGGGTTCCAGACAATAACTACTTTCAGCGTGTCCTTCAAGATGCCTGTCTATTTTCAAGGATCAGCAGAAAAAGCCCTAATTGCCCTTCAGAGGGGCTGCCTCATCCATATGTTCTGGACCAAAATAATCAGGGCACTGTGTTCCTGCAAACTCTTCAAAATTGCACTATTTGGTCTACATTTGCCTAGAAATTGGATTTTGCTGTATGCCACGATTGGCCACATTATCCAAAGTTAGTTTTTTTCTGGAATGGTGCATAATAAATAATCATTTAACTTCTATCTGGGTGACAGTGTGCTGTTGTGGAACTGAACACAGAGACTGGATAGTTCCAGTCTCAATCTGCAGTTACCCTCCTGACCTTTTCCCAGCCCCAGACTTGTACCTAATGATATCTATCACCACATGAAACATGTTGTAGTCCATTCTTACAAACACCGGAGCCCAGGCTCCAGTCAAAATCATCAATGAGTAATCACAGGAAAACTAGGAGCATAGCTGGTTAACATGAGAACCTACTAACTTGAAAGGAGGCCAGATTCAGAAAATACCGCAGCTCCACTATTGGAGAGTATTTGTTAAGTGTGGCTCAGTGATAACAACACTGATTGTCGGAAGCCTCAGGAAAGGTACCACAGACAACTGAAAAAGGTCAGAGATGACAGCACAGGAGACACAGAAATGTCCATCAGTGAGGACCCTGTACACAGAGAGTCTTTCAAGACACCAGATGGTACCCTCTAAGGCAGTACTAAGAAAAAAACAGTGTCAGTCTGTTAGATGACCTTTTCCTGTCTGCATTATACTCCTTCTGAAGCTGAAGACAACATTAACTCTCAGCTTACTGGCTACTGGATTATCCAAAGTGACTACTACATCTCTGTCAAATTTCTTTCTTTGCTTTAGAAAAGTAACCAAAGCCAGGAACTCCTGGAGGAATACTGATAGATTTCCAGGAAGTGAAGGTTCTATACTGGGGTCTGGCCTATCTCAACATTCCTAGCTTCAGATGATGGCAGGCAGGCTTTGAGGCTTCCCTAACAAATCTGGATCCTGCAGGAATAGGAATAGAAAAGTTTCCTAATCCCTAAATATCTAAGTCATTGTGGAGCATGGGAAGATCCTTATGATGCCCAATGCAATATTTTCCAACAGCTCCCATGTCTCCTTTATCCTTGGGGAGTCTGCTCAGACTGTCCTGTGAGATCGGTCATAGGCAAGCCTCTCCTTCTGTGGGTCTGACAACCTGATCACACTCCAACTACAGCACAGATACAATGTGCAGGTGTGTGAATTTTGGCAGAGAACACCACCAGGTCCTAAAGATGAGACTCTGTTATCTTCATCAGTCTGAGATGCACTGCCATACAAGCCAAGTGGATACGGAGATCTCACTGGAGAATGGAGCTACTGTGTGACATGACAAACAGAAAGCAAAAGTCAGCACTTGATGGCGTGCAACCAAGAGGGGCAGGACATGCAGAAGTTCAATAGAAGCTGGAGCACTATCAGTGACGTGAAGTGTATGTTCCTGCTCTTCAATCTGAGTTCAGGAGGGATGGGTTTAAGCAGTACCCTGTGAGAGATGTTTCTTCTGGATAGCCCCAATGAAAGCCGAGTGACCCTTTCCACACTTCAATATTTTCCACCATCACAAGACACCAGCAAGTAGCCAAGAGAGTGTATTCCATCACATCCTGCTTTGCCAGTGCACTGCTTAAAATAAATCCATAAATTCATCCCTGCTTGCTTCAATGTCTTACTACAACATCTCTGTTCTTCCTGATGAACAGGCCTTGTTTAAACAAGACACACAAAATTCTGGAGGAGCTCAGCAGGCCAGGCAACATCTGTGGAAAAAAGTAGTCGGCGTTTCGGGTGTGTTGCATTTTGTGTGTGCTGCTCAGATTTCCAGCACCTGCAGATTTTCTCTTGTTTGGGCCTTGTTTAAAAGCAGTCCAACCCTACAGAATACACTTTTCTCAGAGGAATTCCTCTCTGCTGCTGTTAGCAATAATCAACAGCTTTTATACTTTAGCTTGCTGAATAACACTTGCAGTTAATATTCACAATAGTTAATGGAGTTAAAGGTGACGTGTATCTCTGATTGGCCAGGGAAATGCATTGAAGAGCCTTGCTACTTTGCAAGTCAAGGAGATCTGCACGTTCAGAGATGTGAAAACCCAATGCAACTCTGAGTGAGGTTCACTTTAACTCATTGAACTCATTATCCTTTCCAAGATTTAACAATGTGGAAAAAATAATGATGCCCAAATGGTGGGCACACAACATTTCATATCTGTTCATATCAACAGTGATTGTTGCATGCCATGCTCAAGCAAACATCTTTGCCTCATGCTAACTCACTTGTTCCCGTCAGCTTGAATCTCAATCATAATACGGGGTTTCTAGGCAACAGATGTTAATATCCTTCAGCCACACACAAGACACCCTCTCTTAGAGATTGCCCTGTAAAGTACAGAAAGAGTACACCAAGCAGGACAGTAGAATTGTGCAGTGGGAAACAACTTCACCTTTTCAGGCCATGCTCATTCACTGCCGATGATATGGCAGAATGGCAATGAATTAACCATCATTTGCTATGCTGCTTTATTGCAAGTGTTTTCATTGGAAATGTGCCCGTCACTGCCTGATGTAAATTAAGGGTGAGATAACCTGATATGGCATCCTGACTTAACAGGTATCACAAGGGTGAACAACAGTGCAAGCTGCCAGACCAGTAAATCCTCTTTGCCTACATACTGTAAGGTGCTATATCGCCAAAGTGAGAACATATTTGAGTGTTACATATACAGGTAAATCAATTGCAATGGTGTCGAATTAAATAACACATACAATGGAAAAGGGAATCAAGGACACATGCCATTCTGCAGATGCTGGAAATTCAGAACAACACACTCAAGATGCTGGAGGAACTCACTAGGTCAGGCAGCATGTATGCTGGAGAACAAACAGTCAAAGTTTTGGGCTGAGACCCTTCTTTGGGATGGGAAAGGAAGGAAGTCGAAGCCAGAATAAGAAGATGAAGGGAGAGAAAGGAGTACAAGCTGGCAGGTGACAGCTGAGACCAGGTGAGTGGGTGGGGCAGGGGGATAGAGCGAGAAGCTGGAAGGTGATAGGTGGTAAAGCTAAACACTTTGATCTCTAAAATTGTCAGCTGCCATTTTTAAAGCTTGGCAAAAAAGAAGAGGTCCCCAGCTTAGGAGGTGAATATCCACCTGATTCCTTTTGAGTTCCTGCTGCTGCCCATTATGATCTACAAAGCTGTTTCCAAAGATCTGCCCCAGCCCAATTAGAGGGGCAGACTGGGATAAATAGGGGTGGGTCACATGAGTTGCCAGTGGTATCAGGATGATGATCAATGTTCATAAGCTACAGTCCATGCCACCTCTCCAGGGACCAACCAGACGGTCAATTGTGCATTAAATATTTCAACCTTCAGAGAAGGACTGGGCCTGATAGAGAGGTCCCACATCACAGAGGCCTGGTGTCTAGGGTTGTCACTCCCCTTCATCCTATGCAATCTGAGTAGGATTCTTCTCCAAATGAAGAGGTGTGACAGTTGAGATACTTTTGTCTTCCTTCAAAAGAAGAGACGTGTTCACTGATGCCATTATCGCTGTTTGATTAGTTGAACACTTGCTCATCAATTGCATCTGCCCACTTTTTGTAAGGTTACCAAATTGCTTTAGTAGAGACTCTCTCTGAAGGAAGCAACTTGAGTCACTTCCACCTTCCAGGATATTCTTGTGCTTATCTAACTGCTTTGCCGTCTCTTGTTGTGAACGACAGAACTTCTGTCCTGGCATGTAGCTTACTGTGAGTACGTTAATGCCCTTGATAAAATCTACCAGCTGCTCCTTTTCCCTTGCAGCCCCTCACACCTCCATTGCAGTGATACTGTGCTGCTGGGAAAGCAGACCAGCAAAGTGTCAGTCAGCTGCACTGTGCTTACTGTGGTGCCATTAGAATCTGCAGGCTGCATTGCAGCACTTAGTTCTAAATGTGTGTCACATTACCACAATTGCACATTTTTTTGAACAATTTCACCATTTTTGGGTAACCTAGTGCAGTGTTAATCGTTCCATGGAGGCGTGCCATTTCATACTTCTCCATCCATTGGCTTTTAGCCTCCCATTCTGCTGGCTTACCGCCCATTACAGCTTCTTCACTGTTTATATCATGTTTCCAAACTTTATGAACAAACAGATTAGAAAATTTTATTCTCAACTTCGTTATTTAGTCCACTAATATTTATATCCCCAAAGTCTCAAAAGTACCTAAAAAAAACTTAGCATTGACAACTAAGTCAATAGTAGTGACTAACAGTATGGTAGTATGATAAAGGTAATAAAGTTTTAACAAGGCATTCATTTTCTTGGGGCTCCAGGAATAAGCAAAAAACATCACAACTCACATCAGACCGTACTCGCCCATTACCACAATGCTCAGTGACTGATATTGTCTGCTAACTGAGCAATATCTTTGTTTTAAAATTTCACAATCAGTCACATTAAAATGCCTAGAGCATTTTTTAAAGAAGAAGTACTGAGATTTGAAACACACAATGGAATTTATGGATGAAACAAATTTTCTGAAGGTACTGTATGTTAACATAACACCTTAATGCAATAAAGCATCTCAAAGGACTTTATTAGTGTGCCTTGATACATTAACAATTTGAAACATTGTTCTACCTTGGGAGCAGAACTTTAACATCGCTATAAACTGTTCAGAGCTAAAGACTAAATTGCTGAACACCTCATATTACTTTCATGATGGAAATCCACATAGTAGATTTGAAAGCACAAACTGCATTTATCTGCGGCATCTCAGCCTTATACGCTATGATGTATATTGGTGATAATCTGACTATAATTACTATAGCTGTTTCCAGTGGTTTGTATCCTGGACTTCTCTATGAAAATGAGATGTAAACTCAAGGTTCTGGATCTTCAACACACCATTCTCTCCTAAAATCTTCTTCAAAAGAACCCAGAAACTATGATTTCTGTACGGTAACAATCCAATTCATTATCCCAGCAGAGACAGCCATTGGATTGTTCTGCAATCTATAGATACATTCTATTTCCCAATCCCAAGTAGAGCCATAGAGTCATACAGCAGGGAAATGTGCTTTTGTCCAAATGATCCATACCCACCAAGATTCCCATCGAAGCTAGGAGTGTCGACAAAAATCAACACCAGTGTAGTTACATTGTAATTACATACAATTTATTCCACCTACAAACAAAATGGTGACATTGTATATATAAGAAAAAGCCCCACCTGAAAATGTAATAATGTACAACTTAGCATGTAATATATATGGCGAACTTAGCCTTTAATAGTGATATTTCTCTAATGAATTAAGGACCTCCTATACCTGCACCTGCCCCCCCCCCCCAGAATTCACCCTCGCAGACAATGTCAAATGAGCAGAGGCCTGCAAAACCCAGCCGAACCTACTCCTGCCTTCACAGGCAGGAATAACAGTCAATGTCAGAAGGTCTAGAGGTGGGTGGCTGTCTCCTCCGCGGGGGTTGTGCCACTTCCACTGGAGGATCCAGGTCCAACTGGGCAGGCTTGAGACGATCCACAGAAACACTGTTCGGGATACCTCCAAAGTCCAGTGTAAAAAACTTACCCCCACTTCCAACAGGCCCAACATGACCCACAGCAGTCTGTCCACTCAACAACTGTCAAGGAGGCACGCATGGAGAGCGGCTTTAATTGAATGGTGGAACCACCCGAACAGACCGTTGGCCTGAGGGTGATAAGCCGTGGTCTGGTTCAGTTTGACCCCCAGATCATGGGCAACTGCACACCAAAGCGTCCCTCGGTCTGAAGAGATATCTGATGGGATGCCAAACTGAGCAATCAATGACCCAACGAATGCTCGTACCACCTCCACGGCTGAAATGGACAACAGTGGCACTGCTTCTGGCCAGTGTGTGGTCCTATCAATGATAGTGAGGAGGTGAGTAAATCTGCAGGATGTGGACATTGGACCAACCAAGTCCACATTCATGTGGTCGAAATGCCACTAAGGGATTGCAAAAGGAGCCTTGGCAAGTCAAAGCACCTTCGCACTTTGATACGCCAAACAAGCACAAGCCCAGTCCCTGACGTTCTTCTTACACCCGTGCCACACAAGCTTTTCTGTCACCAGTTTCTGCGATGCCCTTTGACTGCATTGAAGATGTGCCCCCACCAACTCGCTGGCACAATCAACCTGGGTCGCCCTGTTGACACATCACACACTGGTGAAACACCACTGTCGCTGAAAGCAACGTCCACCAATTCCAACCCTGAGTCTGCCTGCATGCTCAGGTCCGAAACCTGGTCTGCTGCCATTTGAGCGTAGTCCACACCCAAATAGACAGCACCAGTGAAGGATCAGGAAAGGCAGTCAGCCATGAGGTTATGCTTCTCTGCGACATGCTGGATGTCCGTGGTGAACGCTGAAATAAAAGAAAGATGGCGCTGCCGTTGAGCAGACCAAGGTTCAGAGTCCTTAGCCATGGCAAATGTTAGAGGCTTACGATCCACAAAAGCCATTAACAAACGGCGCTCTAGGAGAAAACGAAAATGCCGCAGTGCCAAGCTTATGGTTGAATGTGCTGTACTTGCAACAGGGGCAAAACTGATGGCTAAAAAAGGCAAGAGGCTGCCAAATGCTGTCGACCATCTGCTCATGCAATGCGCCGGCCGTGCAATCCAACACGTCTGTGGTGAGAGCAAGCAGCGTGTCTGTGAGGAGGTGTGCCAACAGCATTGCGTTAGACAATGCCTGTTTAGTGTCCATGAACGTTTTGGACCTTTCCTCTGCCCAGTCCATGACGTGCTTGGCAGCTTTGCCCTTAAGGGCCTCATAGAGGGGGTGCATGATAACTGTGATAAAAATTCACCATGCCCAAAAACTCCAGCAGGGCCTTAATGGTGACTGGCTGAGGGAAGCACTTAAAGGCCTCAACTTTAGCCAGCGGGGAACTGCCCCTGCTGCACTGACACTGTGTCTGAGGAAATTGATCACGGTCAGTCCAAACTGGCACTTTGCCGGATTGATGATAAGACTGTGCTGACTAAGGCATTCAAAAAGGATTCTCAAGTGTAAGACATCTTTGTCCCTCGAAGAGCTGGCTACCAAAATGCCATCAAGGTAAACAAACAGGAAAGGCAAATCCCTGAGAACACTGACAATGAGGCGCTGAAATGTCTGGGCCACATTCTTCAGCACGAATGGCATTCAAAGGAACTCAAACAAACCAAACGGTGTAATAACAGCAGTCTTAGGAATGTCACCCGGATGGACAGGGTCCTGGTGATAACCGTGAATGAGGTCCACCTTCGAGAAAATAATTTTCCCTGCCAGGTGGGCAGAGAAATCCTGGATGTGTGGGATTGTGTATCGGTCAGGGGTCGTGGCATCAATGAGGCAGCGGTAATATCCACGTGCATGCCACCCGCCCCCTGGTTTTTGCACAATGCTGAGAGAGGAAGCCCACGGACTACTGGACCACCTGACAGTGCCAGGGCACTCCATTGTGTCAAACTCAGCCTTGGCGGCAGCAGCTTCTCCAGATCGAGGCACCTGGCGTGGGCGTGAACAAGTGGGCCGGTGGCAAGGATCTGGTGCTCCACCCCATGTTTAGCAGTGGAGGAGGAGAAAGTGGCCTCGGTCAGGCCTGGGAACTTAACGAGGAGGCGGATGAAGTTGTCGGAGGCGGAAAGGGCGCTGGACAACTTGGAGGTTCCGGTGTCGCTGAGTGTGCTGGAGAGGGAGTAGAAAGTCTCTGTGTTGACAAGGCGCCAGTTCAGGGCATCAACTAGAAGGCTGTTGGCACAGAGGAAGTCAGCCCTCAGCAAGGGTGTAGACAATGCCACCAACACAAAATTCCAGTGGAACTTCTGCCCACTGAAGCACAATGCCATGTCAGGCTTACCAAAAGTCCAGATGGTGCTGCCACTTGCAACCTCAAGAGATGCTCCATATTCCCCAGTTTGTATGTCCAAGTTAGACGTGCGCAGGATGCTCATCTGAGTGCCTGTGTCACAAAGGAAATAGAGTCTGAAACAAACAACAAATTGCCTGACCTGCTGATGCCCATAGCAGCTAACGGGCACTGGTGGTTCCTTTTCCTGGCTCCTTGAACCTACATGTTGGGCAGCACTACTTAGCTCTCAGGCCAAACCTCACATGGTAGAAACACAGGGCGCGAGAGCATCGTTGAGCTGCAGTGATTGTCGTCCAACCGCATGGTCTCACAGGCCCTCTTGGTGATGGAAAACACCTTGTCAGCCTCTCTGGTAGAGCCCGGAGGTCTTTGAGGAGACAGCCAGCCAGAGCCAACTGCACCTCACCTGGCGGTTGTTGCAGGAAAAGCTCTCTGAAGATGAAACAGAACTAATGTCCACCAAGGAGGGACAACATGTGGCCCATCAACTGCAACAGCTTGGAGTCGCCTAAGCCGGGCAGTGAGAGGAGTCAATGGGTGAGTTCAGCTCAGAAAGTCTGAAAGTCTCTAGAAGGAGTTGTTTAAGAATCTCGTACCCGACAACTTCCAGGGCGTGCTGCAGGATGCTCATCGCCTTAGGGCTATCTAACGCTGTGACAACATAAAATACTCCATGTCGTTTTGTGAGATTCCCCACACTGCGAACTGGGCTTCTGTTTGAGCAAACCAAATGGTGATATGTTCCTGACAGAATTCAGGGAGCTTGAGAGCAACGGCATTTGCAGTCATGATTGTAAAATGAGCAAAATCACTCAAGAATCTTCCAGAGAAGCATCGGGCATCCTATATATAAATAAGGAAAAAGCCCACCTCCAAAATGTAATAACATACAATGTAACACGAAACACACACGGCATACTTAACCCTTAACAGTCTGGGTGAATCTGCCTAATGAAATTAAGGAGACCCTACTCTTGTCCCGTTTGCCTGCACTTGGCTCATATCCCTCAAAACCTATGCTATCCATTGTATCGGTACAAGTGCCTTTAAAATGTTTTCAATGTATCTGCCTCAACCACTTTTTCTGGCAGATCATTCCGTTTTTGACCACCCCATGAGTGAAAATGTTGCCCCTCAGATTCAATTTAAATTCCTCCTCTCCCACTTTAAATCTATGTGCTCCAATGCATGATTCCATGAATCTGGAAAAAAGACTATACATAATCAACCCTAATAATCCCCGTTAATGTCTTTAAACACTTCTGTAAGATCACTCCTAACTTTCCTGTACTTCAATGAGAAAAGCCCATATCTACCCAACCTCTCCATAACTAAAGTCCCTTGATTCCCAGCAACATCTTTGTAAATCTCCTCTGCAGGTTTTTCAGCTGATGGCATCTTTGTTATACAGGGTGGACAAAAAAGAACACAACATTTCAAATCCAAATGCAGCCTCATTAGCATCTTGTACAAGTGCAACACAAAATCAGATTTCTATACTCAGTGCCCTGTCTGAAGAAGGTCAGCAAGAGAAAAGACTTCTTCACTCTGTCTAATTGTGATGTCACTTTAAGGGAACCATGCACTCGTACTCCCAGGTCCTTCAACAACAATATTCATATCGAACCATTTACTTCAGTATTTTTGCCTCACATTGAAGAGATATTAAAAATCTAACAAATTATTGAAGGCTATCATTGACTTCCAGACATTTTAGATGGCTGTGATGTTACTCCCGTCAGCTGGTGAAGGATAATAGAAAATGAAGGCTTGACAGAGTCAGCTATAAAGACAGAGACAGGGAAAAAGATTAACAAGAGTGTTCTAACACCACAAAGTTTATCCAAGTCTTTTTTTGTATTTGTTGGTTCATTTAGATTGAAACTCCACTGAAAAGATCGTTCCAGAACTCAGTCCATGCATTGGAAACTCATGTTTGTAATTGTCAAGCCTTTTCCATTTAAATAGCTCCTACTAACTGCAATCTCTTTAGTCATGAATTCATATTTCTCAAAAAATGTTCAGGAACCCCTTGAACTCTGTCTTTGTAATTGGAGGATTCAGTGAAGATGAAGGTACAATTCTAGGGCAGGTCTCCATAAATAAAGAGGAGGTACTTGATGTCTTAACAAGCTTAAAGGTGGAGAAATCTCCAGGACGAGGTGAGATTCATCTCAGTCAGCTTTGGGAGAAAGGGAAGAGATAGCTGAGGCTCCGGCTGAGATTTTTAAATCTTCATTGGCCACAAGAGAGTGCATAGATGACTGGATGACAGCATATATAATTCCCCCTATTCAAAAAAGGCTGCAGGGAAAAGCCTTCCTATTTATAAAACTAACATCAAAAGTAGGAAAGTCATTAGAAAAAATTCTGAAAGACAGGGTTAATGATCAGGAGGAAAGGTAGGGACTAGTTTGAGAAAGCCAGCGAAATCTTAGCTGACAAACTTGATTTTTTTGTAGAGGAAGCAAACTTTATTAACAGAGGCAGGCAGAAGATGTGGTTTACTTGGATAATTCCCATATGGGTGACTGGTCCAAAAGGTTAGGGGCATGAGATCCAGGGAAAGATGATAGATTGGCTCTGACACTGACTTGGCAACAGGTGACAGAGGTGATGTTAGAAGGCTGATTTTGTGATTGGATTTCTAAAAAATGATTCAGGTAAGGTTTATTCCTTCTAAGATCACTCAGTGGGCTTGGGCCCCTCTGGGCTTGCTTTCCTGTTAATCACCCAGATTGTCAAATGTGTGCTGCATGGCAAACAACATTACTGTTGCACATAAAATACCTTTCATACACTGACACAACGTTCACACAGAAGGATGGAATTTGAAAACACATTTTGTTGAACATACCATGAAACCTGATCACCATCAGCAATTGTTTGCACTTTAGTTCAATCACCAGCACATAACAGCACTCTATGGAATTGATTTTCTAGACCAATGTGTCACATTGAGTTACGTGCCTCATATATTCCATGTCATATCTTTGATCTTGACTGTGCAATTGTGGACAGAGATTATGTGACCAGGTGTTTTCCCCACAGGAAAGGAAGGTGAAATTGGGTCAGATCTTTTATCTGCCTCCTAACAAGAAACGTCATTGGACAATGGGAACTACACATTAACTGGCCACTTACAGAGGAAGATACAGAAAATGTGATGCATATTGAGGATTGTTCACATTGAAGTTCTACCACAATTATTTGGAATCAGAAATGCTATTAGTCACGAAATAATTAGTGTAGTGTTTGTTGGTTGGGCAGTATTGGTATCAAGTTGAATCTGTGTGGGCATGAATATTTGTTATTCAAGTTATATAGGGAGGTGTGCTACCATGACACTTAATACTGTCTGCAGTGCTTATTTTACACCAGCATTCCAGATTATAGCTAATGCCATCTGTATGAGGGGCCATAGAAAGTGAACAGTCAATAACTTGTGGTTTTGGATGCTCTTCAGGATGTTGTCTTGAATAGAGTTTTTTCAAACTTCTCCAAGTGTGTTAAGTTAGCAGGTTAAGAAATCCAGAACAGGAGTGCTCCATTCTTCTCAAGGGGCAGTGTGACGGCAGAATGTGGAGAGAGCACAGGGGGCTGGAAGTGAGAGGAAAGGCAGGGAGGTGAAGGGTGTTCAGTAACGAGGATGTACCGGGAGGAAAGCCTCCTTGGTAAGTCATAGTGAGAAATAAGGTCTGGGGCTTCCAACATTCAATATAAAAGTCATGTGGTACTCAAGGTTGAAATCATTTGGGTTTCAGTTCTCAAAGAAGGAGATACTTATTGAAAGGCAAAAAGGGTGTGGGAGAGTGTACTATGAGGTGAGATACAGAGGTCTTTCTGAAATTCAGCTGCTTCCCATCTGGAACCATCACTATCTACCTTATTCCCAGATGGGAAAACTGGAAGCAGAGGTCTACAGCCTTGACACGTCGAGAGTGCAATCCAATGTAAAATTGTGCCAGTGTGTGAACCACACTCATCCCTACCTGCTTCCTTTCCCTCAGTTACATTGTGGGATTGTAAAAATGGCCCCATATTCCAAGTGGAAAGACTGAAAATGGCAGAAGAATCATGGAGGAATTTTTTGGATGCAATTATAATATCTTCTAATAAGACTGCACTGCCAGATCAAGTTCAAACCAAATTAAGTTCGCTGATGACATAGCAGTGGTTGGTCTTGTCAACAACAACGACAAGTCACAGAGGAGGAAGGGCATTTGGAGAATGGTGTGAGAACAACTTGAGTCTCAACGTGGACAAAATCAAGAAGATAATGGTGGACCTTAGGAAGGTGCAGTTGACCCTTCCTCACTGCACATACATGGCTCCTCTGTGGAGAGAGAGAGAGGAGCACAAATTCCTGGGAGTGCACCGAAACGTCGATCTCACCTGGCCGTTCAACGCCACCTGCTTGGTCAAGAAGCCACAGCAGTATTTCCACTTCCTGAGGGGATTGAGGTGAGTGAGGCTTCTACCCC
The DNA here is from genome assembly GCF_030144855.1 of Hypanus sabinus. Classification (NCBI taxonomy): domain Eukaryota; kingdom Metazoa; phylum Chordata; class Chondrichthyes; order Myliobatiformes; family Dasyatidae; genus Hypanus; species Hypanus sabinus. The sequence continues at coordinate 62,577,433 of NC_082717.1, read as the reverse complement.
CCCCCCCCACCCTCCAGTCTCACCAATTTTTACAGGAACACCATTGAGAGTGTCCTGTCCAGCCACATCACCTTCTGGTACGGGAATTGCAGGGCATCTGAACACAAGTTGGTACAAAGGATTGTGAGGACAATTGAGAGGATCATCAAGGTGTCTCTTCCTCCCATTAGAGATACTTAGCAGGAGTGCTGCATTCCCATCCATCCAATAATCTCTTTGACCACCCCCCCCCACCGCCACCATCAAGTAGGAGGCACTGTAACATTAGGACAAGAACTGGCATGATGAGGTACAGGTTCTTTCTCCCAGGACATAAGACTATTGAATTCTCTGCCACCATCCAGCTCTCATCACACAGGAAGTGCCAGCAGACCTTAAGCCATAGGAACAGAATTAAGCCATTTTTGACCCATCGAGCCTGCTCTGCAATTCAATCATTTGGATTTCAATTCTCAAAGAAGGAGATGGCTGATCCTTTCTTTTTCCTTCCTGATCCCCACTTCCCAGCCTTCTCCCTGTAACCTTTGATGCTATGGCCAATCAAGAACCTATCAATCTTTGCTTTAAGTACACCCAACGCCTGGCCCCTACCGCTGCCTGTGTAACAAAATCCACAAATCCAGTATCCTCTGGCTAAAGAAATTTCTCCACATACTGGTGGCAATGTTACTATATGTGCTATGTATGTGAGATATATGCACTGTATTGTGCACTTCTTTCCAGAGAAACATTGTTTCATTTAGCAGTATACATGTGTATGGTTGAATGACAATAAACAAAACCTTCAATTGAGAGATACTTTACAATGGATGTAATTTGGGGAACTAATGGGTTCTTTCATGGTAAAACAGTGTCATTTGTATCATAAATGATTTCCACTTATTCAATATTCTCTATATTCTAGAAATTCCTTAATCTTTTAAACCATTATCATTAAGTACTTAACCACTTTAGGCCACTACCTGGTTGTTGGTGGCTAAACAGGTCCAATTTAAGAAATGCCTGTCTATTATATTGTATTAATATCCACTGGTTTTAAACTGAATGCAGCTGTGTCAGAAACCCCTTTCCAGGGATTCATCAAACAGGTGTATTATCCCTTACATGGAAATGCCAGTTTCAGTTATGGACCCAGGGTACTTACTTACTTATTTACTTCCACCATTATGGCTTGGGTTTTTAGGCTCAGGATCTTGCCACATTGTGAGAACAAATGTACACTTTAGGTAATGTTGTGTCCAATCAATAGAGGACACTTTGGGAGCCCTCTGTCTGCCTTGAGGGATTCAGAAATACCAGGAAAACTGGGGCCACAGTGCAAACACGACCAAAATTGAGCGTGTTTACTCTTTTCCGTCAATGCCGCCTGGCCTGCTGAGTTTGTATTTTGTATGTGTTGCTTGGATTTTCAGCATCTGCAGATTTTCTCTTTTTTTGTTATCTGATTCTGATGTGGCCTTGTCTGCACCTACATTTAATGAGATTAAAGTTGATGAAGCAGATATTATTCATATAATCTGTAGTGCTTTTATTTCCATTTAAAAATGGATTGTCAAATAGCAAGCAGAACCACCACAGTCTGAAAGGCATGTAGATTGCTCTCTCTAAGTTCTTCTTGTCAAAAAACACTTTATTCTTCAACAATCAATATTAAATATTTACTGGAATGGTAAGCAGCAACATGTAAGGGGATGATTGCTGTTATGGAAAGCCGGACCTTCATGTGAAGAAACTTAATTTGAGTCCTGGTGTAGTCAGTGTGAAGATGCATTAATCCTGAGGCCAATTCATTATTCATAATGCACCAGCTGCACTTGCAAACAAGGACAAGGGAAGAGTATCTTTCCATGCAGCTTCACTGGGAGCTTGCGGGGTTAGGCTGTGGATTAAAACATTCATCTATAGTAAAAAAGTTTGTACAGAACCAAAAATTAATAAGATTCATATTAAAAACAAAAAATGGTGAAAACCCACAGTGGAAACGATGGATTGGAAAAGGTTATGCTTAGAAAAATAGGTTGCACAGTGCTTGATTTCTCAGTGCTCAGTGAATCTACTCCAAGTGAATTGCATTAACAATCATTGGATGATACTGTGACACCCCTGAAGTTGGACAGGGAACTTCTGATCAGGATGCATGCTATCATCTGTGGAGCCAGAGGATCCAACATACTTGACCACTGTTATTCCACCATCAAGAACGGTTTCCATGTCATCCCACACCCACACTTTGGAAGGTCCGATCACCTGCCTGTACTTCTACTCCCAGTGCATTGGCAGAGACTAAAGACTGCAGCACCAGTGGTGAACAGCAAGAAGGTATGGTCAAAGGAGATGGAGGAGCACTTACAAGACTGCTTTGAGTCAGTGGACTGGACAATACTCAGGAATTCATCTTCGAATTTGAATGAATGTGCCACTGTTGTCATTGATTTCATCATGACCTATGTGGATGAATGTGTGCTTTTGAGAACATTGTGGACATACCCAAACTAAAAGCCGTGGATGAACCAAGAGATTTGTATGTAGCCTGCTGAGGGCTAGATCATTGGCATTCAAGACAGGTATGTCCAGAACTGTACAAGAAGTCCAGGTACAGCCTAAGAACTAAAAAAAAAACAATTCCAATTGAGATTAGACAGGGAATCGGATGTACTTTAGCTCTGGAAGGGTATGCAGACCATTACTTCCTACAAAGCTAAACCTAACATCATGAATGGCTGTGATGCTTCACTCCCAGATGAGCTCAACCTCTCAAAACATGCTTTGAAAGGGAGAATAAAAATACACTTGTGTGAATCCCTGCAACATCTGGGATCTCTGAAAACCTGTGCCAACCAACTGTCTGGAGTGTTCCAGGACATCTTCAATCCCTCACTGCTGCAGGTTGAGGTTCCCACTTGCTTCAAAAAGGTGACCATCATATAAGTGTCCAAGCAGAGCAGTGTGGGCTGCCTCAATGACTATCACTCTGTGGCACTCATATCTACTGTGATGAGGTGCTTTGAGAGGTTGTTCATGGCCAGGTTCAACTCTTGCCTAAGCAAGGACTTGGACCTGCTGCAATTTGCCTTTCGCCACAATAGGCAATACAAGCTCACTGGATCTCCACTTGGCCCTGGATCACCTGGACCATAGTAATATCTATGTCAGGCTGCCGTTTATTGATTACAGCTCAGCATTCAACACAGTCATTACCTCAGTTTTAATCAATATGCTCCAAAACATGGGCCCCTGCAAATGGATCCTTAACATCCTCACTGGGAGACCTCAGTCTGTGAGGATCAGAAATAGCATCTCCTCCTCACTGACAATCAACACTGGCACACCTCAAGGGTCCATGATTAGCTCACTGCTCTATTCTCTCTACACCCACAACTGTGTGGCTAGGCACAGCTCAACGTCAACTTTAAGTTTGCTGATGACACAACTATTGTTGGCAGGATTTCAGGAGGCGTACAGGAGTGACACAGATCAGCTGGTTGAGAAGTGACACAACAACAACCTTCTGCGCAACATCAGTAAGACCAAGGAATGGATTGAGGACTTCATGAAGGGAGAGTACCAGTCCTCATTGAGGGATCATCAGTGGAAAGGGAGAGCATTTTCAAGTTCCTGGGTGTCAACATCTCTGAAGATCTATCCTGAGCCCAATACGTTGATGCAATTACAAAGAAGGCACGAAAGTGGCTATATTTCATTAGGAGTTTGATGAGATGTCACCACTGACACTTGCAAATTTCTGCAGATGTACCATGAAGAGCATTCTAACTGGTTGTATAACCATCTGTTTTGGAAGAATCACTGCAGAGAATTGGAAAAAAGCTGCAGAAAGTTCTGAATTCAGTCAGCTCCATGTTGGGCACCAGCCTCCCCAGCATTGATTCCATTTTTAAAAGGTGATCCCTCAAAAAGGTGACATCCATCATTGGGGACCTCCATGCCCTCTTCTCATTGCTACCATCAAGGAGGAGGTACAGGAGCCTGAAGATACAGTCAATGTTTCAGAAAAGAGCTTCTTCCCCTTCACCATTAGATTCCTGAATGGAAAATGAATTAACCCATGAACACTACCTCACTATTTTTTCTCCTCTCTTTTTGCATTACTTATTTGATTTGATATATATATGTAACTCTTATTGTAATTTAGAGTTTTTTATTATGTTGAAATGTGCTGCTGCCACTTAACAACAATTTCATGACATATGCCAATGATATTTCACCTGCTTCTGATTCTGAACTGAGTGATATCCCATTGCAGTGCACCTTTGATCTCCCTCCAAACGAAACTGCATCTCCCACAAAACACACAACCTGCTCAGATCTGCTCATGTTCTCTGTTATACTTCGATGTTTTGATTACAGCATTGGATGCATGTATTCTGATGGTCGAAGTACTTGTGCAAAAATTGTTCCTTCCTCTATCAGGGAATATTGTGACTACTTTCTGCACCTGCATACAATATTCTGTCTCACTAATCAGCCCAAAACTCGCAGTGGTCTGGGGTTATTTGCAGCACAGGACTCTTCAGGGCAGATGGACAACATGGGGAAGGGGAGCCACACACAATGAATCAACTCTGCCCTCTATTTTGCCTCACTGCCTTGCCACTTCTATATTGTTCCATGGCCATGGGTCTTTAAGGTGACTAACTTTTTCTGTGCATTGTTCAGCAAAGATACGGCAATCATGATGTATTGTATCTCTGCATCTCCCACACTCCTCTGTGGTAAGAACTTGGACAAATGCTTCCCAATTTTACAAGGATAAACTGGCACTAGTGTGTAGTGTAACAAGTTACTGGCATACCTCAATGGGTCCAATCCAATTTTTGGGCATTTAGGTTTCACTAATGCCCTTTCATTCAGTGCAGTAGATGTTGGAAGTGAACAGCTTTCAAGTCATTGTGAAGTTGGGGAGGGGCCAGTGAAGGAACTAAAGAAAGTGAAAAATCAGTGATATAGCAGCCAACCAAGTGACCACCAATGTTGCAAATGTGACAGGCCAACTCTGGTGATAATAGGGCAACGTATTGATAAAGAGATTGCAAAATGTCATGAGAAAGTGGGACTGGAGTTACAATCACTCAGGTCTGAATTTTTAGTGGGCGGAAGATGGTCATGGTGATAGAGAAAGGTTGGGAAGGAAAATGAGGTGTAAGGGGGGAGTGGAAGATTTAAAAGGGTTGAATTTTAATGTAACGACTTTCTAGGCACCTGACTGACTACATGTGGAAAATGCTGAAATACGTGTAGCACTCTATGAGTGGCCTTAATTTTGACACCTTACAGTCGACTTCATTAGTGGGCCTGATTTCAACTCTACCTCCCTGGATGAGCAGCTGGGCGAAATAGAGACCTTGGAGGAAACACCAGGAACAAAATGCTGTATGCTGACATGGAAAAGGAATGGTTGGACTTTGCCAAGGAGATTAGCAGTGGCAGCTCCTGAACCTAATGAAGAATGTGCTTAAAAATCTCAGGATAAGAAGGAAAAGTGAGATCCATCACATATTGTTCATAAACTCAAGAGATTCTGCAGGTTCCAGAGACCCGGAGCAACACGGAGAAAATCCTGGAATAAATCGAAAAGTCGAGACTCACTTAGGGAGGGGAATAAAGAGTTGATGATTTGGATAGAGACCCTTCATTAGGACTGGAAAGGAAGGGAGAAGAGGCCAAAATAAGAAGGTGAGGGGAGAGGATGAAGTTAAAGCTGGAAGCTGAATTGTGAGGTGAGATGAGGAGGAAGATGTATACATTGGGGAGAGAGAATGAAGTGAGAAGCTAGAAGGTGACATGATGAAGTCAGCATGAGCATTATCAGAATACCCTTACTCTGTTCTCCTGGGGCCCCTCCAGAGTCATCTCACCCCAACCCACCTCATTGCTAAAGGGTCCCTCTCTAGTCATGAACTCACTTGCACTCCTGTTTATTTATTCAGCAGTGACTCTCAAATTCCATATTATTCAATATTCCTCTCGTGGACACTCTCAATAAATTTTCCTGCATCCTTTGGGTCAGCTTACTTGTTATTCCTAAACCATTTTGAGCCCATCTTGCAGGTGAATGGAGTGTAAGACTGACGGCCAGAGGTAGCCCTCCACAGAACTGTCACGTCATACCGATGAAGGAGGCTGGACTGGTGACATGCAATTGACAATATATCAGAAAGCACGAGATGGGCCTGTCCCCCAAACGTATGGCAGAATGGCTTTCCTGGCAGACACATAGCAGAGATCATTCAGTAGGATGACTGATGAGTCTGGATGGAACTGTCAGCTACTTACAATGGGCTGGACTTCTGGGGTGTGTAAGTATAGAGCATACTGGAGGTTTGGTCTTATCTTGACCTCATCAGTCCTAAGTCACTGTAAAAACACAAGCCGGGATTGGATGACTCTATGTCTGGTTCTCCTAGTCATGACTAGTGCAGAGAGCCAACCTTCAACAAAAAGTGAAGTCACGAACAACATAAAAAACAGAAAACATGTGGGATAGAATCAGAGTCAACATTTCAGGCCATGACTGGCAAGACTAAAACAGCTCAACACAATGAGCTGTCAGTGGGCCGTCTGGAGGCTCTGCGGGCGAGGGCTTAGTTTCTGTTGCCAGAGGCTAGTTGCCACTTGAACCTTGTTTCACTACAAGGAAAAGCTCAATGGCATATCCTCAATATCTTTGGGAATGATGCTCCCACTGGTAAGTTCACAGGGGCTACACCAGATAGTGTGCTGAGTCTCACCCAGCCCAGCATATTTATTTTCTCATGTTTCATATCAGAGTTCCTTCCATCTATGCCAGCTTTGAAACATCCAATCAGTCAGATTCGTCCAGTTACTTCCCTGGAACTCATTCTCTCTCACATGCCCATCAACTCTGCTAACCTCCAGAGTTCTCCCACAAGGGGTGATTGACATGTCCTTAGATGCAAGAGGAAATTGGAGCACACAGGAGAAATCCAAGCAGTCACTGGAAGAACATGCAAACTCCACATGATGCAGAAACTGGGTACTTGGGAGCTGCTTTACATACTACACATCTGTGTCTCCCCAGTAGTAATTTATGTATGATGACATAAATATGGTGGCATTAAGCGTTCTTTTATCTCCCAAAAGGTCTTTATATATCCCGTGGGAGATATTTAACCCCTCTCCCCTTCCCCTCTAGGAAGACAGTAAATCCAGTCTGGAGTTGACTCCCTTTGAAGAGCTGTCATCATCTCAAGGAGACTTAACACCAGCTAAGATTCTTGCAAATTGGCATCAGACTAAAGGAAATCTTACAACTATAAAGTGTCTTTTATGTCCTCAAAGCACATTACTGTAAATGGAGTAAACATTGAACCATTGCCACTGTTGCAATATACAGTGTGAGCTCCATCAAAGTGCTATGCTAATTACCGGATGGTTTGATATTTTGTATTTCAAAGATAAGCTTTATGAAAAGAGATGTATACAGAAAATACAATACAATCAGTATATTTTTCTCCTTACTTTCAGTGTGTACCTTCGATTCCAATTCTTCCTTACCAAGAGTTTGTGTTGGAGGTACCTAGTATATGTGTTCTTAATAAAGACAAACAGCATGGGTAAAAACACAAGCATGTATTAATTTACAGAACACTCCAGTCATGGATTCAGCCGACACCTGCTCGTGTGACCAGCTCGCCAACTTCACTTCCGGTCCTGGGTGAACCGCCCATGTTGCACACTAGAAACTGAAGTTCTTTATTCTGTACGCACATAATAACACAGTACCAACACTCATTGCATCCCTTAATATGAGACCTGGCATGAGTCAGTTGGCAGCATTCTCATCTCTTTGTACCTAAATACCAACAAGTTTCAGGCAGACCAAACTGCACCTTTTCACCAAGCTGACGAATTTTCAGCAACATTTCATGTTTGCCCCAGTAAGCATCCCGTGGAATCCCCTGTCGATCAGAGAGTCCTCTCTTAGGCGTCTATAGGAACGACTATTGCATTATTTTCCAGGCATGTCAAATGCACAGCGCACAAAAAAGATCATTTCGTCTTGAGGGCTGTGTGAATGTGGACTAGCCTCCAACCATACAGGAAGAATGTGACAGGGAGGGTCTCTGTCACTGCCAAACAAGAGAGGTCTCAGAGCTTGTGGGTGAGTTTAGGCAGTCAGGTGTTGTTCTGTAAAATGTCAACAGTCTGCTCAGGGAACCAATCTACAGGATCCAGCGTGTCCTTGTCCCACAGGGCTTACAGGATGTTCTAAGCTGACCATAGCCTGATGGACTTATGGTCAAAGATGCTTATCTGCAGACAGATTTCTTTACAAAGGACAGATATTTCCACAAGGTCCCACTATTTCACAACAATATCAGGACAGGCGGGACCTCAGCAGATAGTGACCTGAGTTGATTTTGCATTTCATTTCTAAGCACTGCTTGCCATATCCACACACAAAGCTGGTCACCAAGATAAGTCAAATTTGGATATGCCTCCGTGGATAGGCCTCTTTTTCCTGGAGACCCATCAGATTCACTCCATCTCGGGTCTCCAGATGAAACACAAGATGGCTCAGCTGATACCACACTGCAGCACTGTGAGGTATGTTGCTCAGGAGCTGAAGGTAACTCCACTGCTCTTCTTCAATACACCGGTACTTTACTTCTGCCTGAGAACACCAGTGCCACCCCTATTTAACACCGCATCAATCAACTGGCATTTAATCTGTGCATAATTACACTTGCTTTAGGCAATACATGAGAGAGGATTCTTCCTGCCCTAAATGTAACTTTAACACACAGCATCAGTGATATGGCTGAAGCTGAATTGCTTGAATACTTATGCCGATAACTAAGCACAGATATTCCAAAAATATAAACAATGCATTCAAGCGCAAAAGAAAGAAACGGGCTGTTTCTTTTTATAAACTGCAGTGGATTCTTCAATTGCAGTGCATCATCTGACTACCATGATTTACAACTTCATTTTCTATTCATTACAACATAAACAATATTATGCAGTATATTCCAGACAAATTGTTATAACATAGGAAATGGAATTAAGTACATAGGATAGTAACATTTTCCAGTTAGTTTCCTACCCCTCACCCCACCTTTCTATTCTGGCATTTTCCCCCTTCCTTCTCAGTCCTGATGAAGGGTCTCAGCTCGAAACGTCGACTGTTTATTCATTTTCGTAGAACCTGCCTGACCTGCTGAGTTCCTCCAGCATTTAATGTGCATTGCTTTGGATTTCCAGCATCTGCAGACTTACTTGTGTTTAGTATAAACATGTGGCTATCGGGAAGAATCAAAAGATTAGAGTATTTTCTAGAAGTTGGAAAGTTGTACAATGAGGTCAAGATATGTTGAACAAGAGTAATTGAGTTACCCTACATGACCAAACCAATAATTTGTCCGTCTATCACGAACACAAATCACCAGCCCATTATCCAAGTGCTGATATCATGAGCAGATTTGATAAGATAGGTGCTGTGAAAATGCTTCCACACTGTCATTGAACAAAACTAGGGATCATAGATATAGTAAAATTAATTCAAAAAGGAATTCAGGTGAAGTTCTTTATCCAGAAATTAGCTGGTGTAGAACTCAAACCAAAAGCTTTTGTTAAGGGTTGAAAGATGCCCCAGATCATACTACTACCTCACAGACCCAGTGATCTGAGTTGATTCTGAGATTGTGTGGAGATAGCATTTCCCCCTGTGACCTTTGAGTGCTCTCACATTCCAATGATATGCAGGTAGGTAGATCAGTTAATTACTGTCGATTGCCCCTTGTGTAGTTGATCGGCATGGAAGGAGAGTAAGGTATATGCCATCCATGGCAGAATGGGATTCGTGCAATGCTTCGGAGGCCAGCATTGACTTGAAGGCTGAGTGGTCCTTTCTAGAGTTTTGCAGTATGGAGAAAGAACAGTATCTGTATCAACCATCAAACACTTGTTTATATTAATCCTACACTAATCCCATTTTATTTTCCCCATATTCCCATTAATTGGCTCCAGATACAACTGCTCACCTACACACTGAGGGCAAGTTACAGTGGTCTATTATGTTGCCAACATGCATGACTTTCAGATATGGAAGAAATCCCATATGTTCATAGGGAAAACATGCAAACTTCACATGGACAGCCTCTGAATTCAGATTCAAACTCTGGTTCCTGAAGCTGAGAGGCAGAAGCTCTCCCAGCTGCTCCACAGTGCTATCCTGTGATTACATGCTGTACATACAATATAATTCTATGCAATAAACTAGGAGAGTTCTTTCACCTTGACCTTCCTGGGTTTCTGTGGGTGAGGAGCTTTTCTACATTGAAACAGATGATCTTAAGGTCATTTTTTAGTCCAATCAGCTGGACTGTGTAATTTTTATTTTATTTTATAAATAAACTCAGAAAATGAGGCAAATTATACATTGATAGAAAATAATTATGTATATGAAGGAAATATTTCATTTAAAAGCTGGAAAATGATTTTATATTAAATTCATGAGAGTGACTTTCAGAACTCACTCATCTTCCCTCATACAGGATTCACCTTCATTTACAAGCCTTTGAGGTTGGCCTCTGAGTATTCTCCAGAAAAGTCAAAGGAAATGGAACTGAATACAAATGAAATCAGAACAAAACGAACTGATGGCTTGGTGGGTAAATGTAGCACAGTGGCTGTGGAGGCAGGGTTATATTGATAGCAGATATGCAAAAAATGCAACAGCAGGGGAATGGGAAAAGGAATTGAAAGGACAAAGCAATGAATTCAATTAAAAAGGGGAGAAGCAAAGCAAGTAATTTCCAATTTAAAGCATGAGGTAAAGAAAAGGGCACCTTGTGGAGCTTTTCAATTAGCTGTCCTGACCAGGGCAATAAAATATTGATATAGCTCTCAAATGGTCATCCATTCTTTGGGGAGAGTTTTATCTTTAAAACCAATGGAAATAAATGTATGTGCAGAGGTGGCTACAACCAGTGGCTGACATTCAGAAACGCATATAGTGCCAGCAATCAAAGACAGACTTCTGCCCCCACAGGTCTTCCAAGGCTGAAGGACTCTGACCCACAGAAATAGTTTCTGCAGGATCAATTGATTGTGAGCTACCACCTGCAGAAAATGTCAATCAGTTTCTGAAAGGTTGATGGTGAAATCTGTAAAGCCCATGAAAAGCACTCAGAGAATCGAGCCTATGCACATGGCGTCAGTTTACTTCATTGTCAGAAGGGCTTTTTTTTGGTCTTGTACCTTGTGCAAAAAGACAAGAACTTAGAACTCACAAATCACACACCAGATGCTACTAATTTACTGAATACCATAGTCTTGCAGAATGAATCATTGCTGATTGCTATCAGGACAGGGGCTCTTAAAGGGGAGTTGACCCCTCAGTCGCACCATTGCCTGAGTGATTGAGTCTGTGGTTCAGCACTGAGTGATGCCTGCAAAGGGATGGGAGCAGGCTCCCAGGTTCACAGATGCTGACCTGGTCATTTTGGTCGATAAGGTCTATACCCATTGTCGGAGGATGTATGCAAGAAGCCATAAAAGTGAGACCCTTTCACTTTGAGAGCAAATGAAGGAATTTACAGTGCACCTGGCTGCAGAGCGAAAAGTTTCATTGTCTCACTCTTCTGGTCAAAGTTCATGGAATTGGCCACAAATCCCATTTTATAATACAGGAATTATCATACACTACACCCTTCACATCTCTCAGGTCTCAAATACACATGCTGCTGTTCAAATATGCCATCAATTTCATTCGTATAGACAGAACATGCTCATGAGTACTTTGGCTTCTCTTTTGCAGGAGAAGACTGCTCATAGGCAGACAGCCAGTGTGGAACCCCTGTAATCTGAAACACTTTTATCATTTAAAAAGTGTTCCTGCAAACAATGACCCTACAACCAGGCAATAGTGCCCAGAGGAGGACCAGAAACCATAGTACCTGACCATAGACCCAAAGCATTACATACCTGTTAGCAAAAATATTTCTACTGTATCTGCTTTCCATTATACTTTGCCTCCATTTTCCAATTACACCCTGTTCTTGACTTACAATCATCATCCTCTAGCTGAACCTACCATTTCACCTCTCCCTACTGCATCCAGTGGGTTAGAAAGGTTGAAGGCATTTTGTCAGTGCACTCCTATTCCTAATAACTTTTCACTGACTATGTAAACCAAAGGCAGAATCTCCCTTACAGAGAAGCAAGGGATACTGCAGATGCTGGAGTCTGGAGTGAAAAAATAAATGACTGGAGGAACTTGGTGGGTCAATCAGCATCTGTGGAGAGCATGAAATTGTCAATGTTTTGGGTCGAAGCTCTGCATCAGGACTGAGAGTAGAGAGGGAAGATAAGCAGTATAACGAGGAGGGGGAAGGGTGAGACAGGATAGGTGGACCAAGGAAGGGTGAAGGACAGTGGGCAGAAGGAGTCAGGTAGGGGGAGGAGAGGTGGTGGAGAGCTGAGAGACGAAGGCTAGTGGATGTATGGTGGAAGCAGACAAGGAAACAGATAGAAATATGGGGGGGTGAAGGTGGATTCAGATGTTGGAGGGCAATAAGCCTTCCATTTCTGTTCCCTTTCCCATTTTCCCCTAGAGACTCGCACCACTCGTTTTATTTTCCTCTGCCGTCCGTCTATTACCCACATAACTCACCATTGGATCCACTCTCCCATCTAGTTCAATATGCCAGGTAGGGGGAGGAGAAGGGAGTGGGGAGTTGAGAGATGGAGGCTGGTGGAAGCAGACAACAAATAGATAGAGATTTGGGGGGAGGGAAGGGTGAGGTGGAAACAGAGGCTGAAGGGTGATAAGCTTCCCTCTTCTGTTCCTTTTCCCATTCTCTCCTACAGTCTCACACTACTTGTTTCATTTTCCTCTGCCTCTATCCATCTATTACCCACATAACTCATCCATTGGACCTACTCTCCCATCTCATTCGGTATGCGCTTCAGCTGTTCCTTCATGGCTCCCATTATCACCTCCCTTCCTTATCACACTCCAGCAATGTGCTGTCTCCACCTTCACTCTTTTCTTCCCACCTTCTGGCTCCATCTGCATTTACCTATCACCCATCTGCTTCTGTTTTCAAGCTCCCCTCCTCCAACTGCTTCCATCTGACCGTCATCCTTCACCTCTCCTCACTCCACCTACCAGACAAATCCCCCTTTCCTTTCCCACTTTGAACTGGATACTTTCCCTTTCCACTCTCAGTGCTGATGCAAGGCCTTGACCTGAAGTGTTGACAACTTTTTGCGCCCTCTTCCACCACAGCCCACCCCACCCCACCCAAGATGCTGCTCAATGTGCTGAGTTCCTTGAGTGGTTTGTATCCTTCTCCTTTCTTACAGGGAAGTGGCAGCCCTCGCTATTATCACCGGGAGTAAACTAAATGGGTCTTTTTTATCTTCAGACCCATCAGGCAGAAGACAATTTGGTCCAGTGGAATGGAAGGCCAGCAGGAACATCGATTCCAATCAGCAAACACTGAATTGTGAAGTGCCGATGGTTTGAATCTGTGCCTAATGCTACAGTTACTAGCATGTTTCACTCATGGCTCATTTCCAATTTCCCACAGTAAAACATGAACCAATATTACAGTCACTTACTGTAAAAGAAACCATCTTGGTCCCCCAGAGAATCATATAAATAACAAACATGGTAAAGATTTTATTCAAATCAAATGATTCATCAGTATTATGGAATGAATGTCAGCACTGGCCCTCATTGGGTGTTAATTATTGAATATATTTAAATATATGGACCAAAAAATGCTCCCAGATATATTAGGAGACCTAACATAAGTTTAATGCTTTTAAGCTTTGCTCTCTTTCTCTTTCATAATTCATCATGAATTAATTGTACATTTATTTCTCAAGATTCAAGAATATTAAAAAAGCAATATTTATTTTAGGCATACATACAAAAATAAATATGATTCAACATTGAGTAATATTTATACACGAGTTTTAAAAGTAACTTTCCCTATGGACATTATTTTGTATTCTGTGTGTTTCCTCACTCATACAATCACATAGTTTTTCTTCAGTATTTTTGTATAATTCATTCCAGTAAGTCACTTCCTAGTATTGCCAAGATACTTACAATTTGCCCTGTCCACTCTTGATGGATTTGTTCTAACATTTATGAGAATCCAGATTTCTGAAGAGTGTAAGAGTGGATCTGTTGAACAGCTTCTATCATTTATCAGTTGCCATCCCTCCGGGCTCTGTCCTTGGCCTACTTTCTTTTGTACCGTACATAAATGATTTCCCTAACGTTTGATCCAGAGCTAGTGCCTTTAGACTTACAGATGACGTTGTGTGATTTTTCATCTCTATGTTACGCTGGGCACCTTCTCAAATGGAATGTCATATTTCTCAGTGAAAGCTTTCTCCTATTTGCCTTATCGAAAGAAATAACAATGCCCACAATAAATGATTTAAGTTGCCTGCTGAGTCTTTGAAAATTTATATAAATCCTTTCACAAAATTTTCAGACTTTATACCATATAGTGAAATTCTGTAAAATCAACTTGCTCTAGATATTTTTGACTTGTGTTCCAGACTATTTTTGTAGGAATGTCCTTACTTCCAATGACCTTGGAAGTATTTATACTTGGCGCTATACAAGTGTAAAATGCTGTGGTGCCTGATATAATGAACACACAGTCCATTTCAGATTAGTTCAGCAATTGGTTCGATTTTGCATTTCCATGGTACATTTGCCCATTGGTTAAGTTGCAAAGAAGCTGTAATAATTTTGAAATCCTTGTATTACTTCATGCTAATGGCAATGATTTATTTTTATCAAATTAAATATATCATTTTTATCAGCTTCTGAGACCTTGTAGCTTGCTCAAAGGGTTAAACTGCTGTCTCTTGGCTGCATGCTCTAAACTTCACCTTGCAATTATAATTTTCAAATGCTTTCATAAGCCTAGACCTGATTAATAAATTAATTACCTTATTAATAACTCACACGTCGTTCATCTGTTCATATTACAAAATTAGATCCAGCTCCAGCCTTAATTGCCTTCTTTCTAAAGTGTATAATAATAATTATAGAAAAATTAACCTTTACATCTTTTACTGCTGGTCTCTGGGACTCACTGCCCACTGGCATCAAGCCACTTCCATCTTTATCAATATTTAATGTTCCATACTGGTCACTGTTCAAATCCATATGCAATGATGATTGCGCTTTTGGCGCTTTTCCCATGCCGTTTAGTCTGCTTTATCAGCCCGCTCCATTTGTACCTGGCCTATAGTATTTTACTGGCTTTGAATTGTGCTTTGTTTATGTGCCAGTCATGTTCTCTCTAATGTTGCCAACAAAGGCTTGGTGTAATTTATTTGTTTTCTGCTAAATGGAGCTATCCTTTGGAAACTTTCACATAAATCAACAGGATATTGTTGCCAAGGGAGAAGTGTTGACAGTGGAGCACACGAATACGTGTCAGACAACTTTCTGACTGTCAGAACATGGCCCCCTGTTGTGGGCTGCACTCCACTCAGATACTTCCAGTATGATTAGTTATGCCAGTTGCCAGCTGAGCTGCTAAATTTCCTCACTCACGGTGAACTGCATCAATATGAATTGTACTTTACATAGAGCTTATAGACAATGAAATTGCTTGGCATGAGAGGGGACTGTAAATCATTGGCAGATTATATTTTGAATTGTTTGGGAAGCAGCCATCCAGTGGCTGAAGTACCTTTCCCTGAATTCCAGTGAGAATTCTGTCCTCCAGAGACACAATGAGCATAGTCTTTAACACAAAACTCCAAAGTAAAATATTGGGAGCAGAACTAGCCATTATTCAGGAGCTTTTTCAACCTTATTAAAGCCTTTGACTCCATTAACTGGGAGTGAGTGAAGTTCTCCATTTCTCAATGGAATGTGTGGTGAACTATGTGCCTGTCTGGACACGCCCCCTGCTGACTGCTCCTGTGGCTCCTCCCACAGGCCCCTGTATAAAGGCGATCTGAGGCCTGACGCTCGGCCTCAGTCTCCAGGACATAGTATGATGGACACTCACTCCTGGTTCCTTCTTCCAGTCAATAAAAGCCGATATCTCGCCTTACGTCTCAGTGTGAGTTATTGATGGTGCATCAGAATGCAAGCCATAATTCTATTGAAGAGATCTACAAAAGAGCTACTCTCTGTGAAGAGCAATATCAACAAAGGCTATTGCATTGCTGTGATACTTTTTTCAGTGTTTCTTGCTGCCTTGCTGCACCTCTACTCTGCATCTTACTGGGAGAGAAGTTAATCATTAAAACAAGTGGAAGACTGTTCAGCCTCTGTGACTACACTCCAGAACCAAGGTCATCCCAACCCCAAAGTCAAGCTGTAACATGCTTAAAACATTTGTGTTTGATGATGGTTAAAGGCCATGTCCCAAGCCATCATCAACTCGTTCACTGAAACATCCGAGAGGATGGCCTTACAGCTGACATTGGTGAGTCAAGGTTCTCTAATAACCTAACCCAACTGTATGGCACTGACTCCCAGAGAAAAGGTCCGTAGTGAGAACTTGGAAAATGTGGGCTATTTCTCACAACTTGGTGGCTATCTCTAGTAAAGAAATTCACAATAATCTTCTATGATTGATTGATTGTTTAATGATCAATATCTTAATCATGGTGAAAACTCAGCAGTTGGATCTGTCCGCTTACATGCTTCAAGACCTAGATTATCCATAGCAGGCATCTTAATGTGCATTCTAATGAAGTAACACACAAAGTGATGGAGGAACTCAGTAATTCAGGTTGCATCTATGGAGGGAAATTGGCAGTCAATATTTCAGGTTGAAATCCTTTATCTGGACTAGTCTATGGAACCAATGAAGCCCCCCAGTCTGATTCTAGGATGTGGTCACATTATGAGTATTTAAACACTAAGGGTACTGCATGTCAAGATTCCACTGGTCCCCAATGTTGAGAAATTGATGCATCATCTATCCCTTGTAGGTAAGCTTCTAGAGAGAAACAGCTTTAGAAAATGTTAATCAGCCAGTGGTTTGGACAAAATGTCCTTGGGGTCCACTGGAGAAAAAGAAATATTGAAGCCTCTGGAATATTCCCCCGAGCAAACTGCCAGAGTAATTTGATAGAATACCTGATTGTCAGAACATTCCAACAAGAACCAAGACTTTGTTGGCTGGAAGTGAGATGTTCTTTTTCTATCATATCCTTCACACACAGCATAAGACTCAAAGAAAATGCAAGCTGCTGCTGTAATGGGATGAAACTGTAGTCCATCTCCTGCAGGGATGAGTATTTGCCAAGGTCATGAATAGGATATAATGGTCTTTGTTTAGGTTTATTATCATCAAAGGCACCTCTCCAATGCTTACCAATCCATTTTCCCTCCCACACCGACAACCTCCCTAAAGCTCTTTCCGTTGCAAAGCATGTAAAGGAAAGGCCTTTCAGTGCACCATGGGAATTAGTTTCATTTATAACTTCAAATACCTTTGTCTTCGCAAGCTATAGATATGCAGTGGGAACAGATGAAGAAATGTTCCCTGTCCATGGTCACATCACCACATTTACAGAGGGTGAAGAATTTTCAGGCAAGCAAAATTGATTGGCACTTATTCATAATTATCTCATCACTAATAGGTTGCTTATGATGTTAATTACAAAGCTCAACTTTCTGGAGCAGTAATATTGTGCAAGTACCAGAAATATTGCAGCATCATGAAACACAGAGAGGTAGGGACAAAATATTGCTTCCACATGATTGTAATAGTGCAGGATTGGAACTTTGGATGCCAGGATTTCCCAAGCTTCTGAGAGCTTATGAATAAAATTAACTTGAAAGCACAGTGCCATGTAATGGGGATTTAAGATTTGCCAGGAAAGTCAGGCAAGAAATACTGAAGGTGCTGTCCTGGGTGCCTCAATGTACGACACTTTTGTCCTCCAAGTGCCTTTGTCTGACCTCAAGTTGTGCAGTGTCTGGAGTGGTCTGGCTGGGAAGTACACATTTTAACATGGGTGGAGGAAGCCTGGGCTGGCTGACTGCTTGCTAGCACTGATGGCACTGTTGGACTGTGACAGTGAGATCAGAAATGCTGGGCAGAGCTCGTGGGGTCATTGTCACTACCTAGGAAGGTGTTAGGTGCTGTGTTAATTCAAATTGCTGAATACTTGAATAAAGGAAGAATTTGAGGTTGTTGAGATTGATCATCTCAGTCCGAGATAACCTAGTTATCTTCTGTTGTTTCAGCTGGTCAGAAGTGGGCATGTTTGCGGATGATTGAAGCAGTTAATTCCTGCATACTGCAAGATTTAGGCAATATTTGGGCATAGCCTGAGAAGCTGCAAATAACATTCAGGCCACAAACGTGCCACATGGTGATTACTTCCAAAAGTAAGAGTCCAGTCCTGGATATTTGATGGCATTACACTGAATTGCACGGCATTGCCATCCTGTTCATTATTGATGAGAAATTCAAGCAGACCACCCACATACAAAGCAACACACACAAAATGCTGGAGGAACTCAGCAAGTCAGCATCTATGGAGGGTTCTTCCATATCTATGCTGAGTTCCTCTAGCATTTCGTGTGTATTTCCAAACATTTCTAGCAGCTACAGTATCTTTGTGCTTATGGTCAGTCACATAGTGTAGCTCTGAGAGAAGGTCAGAGGCTGTGTATCATGTGACAACTGACTAACTTACTGACATCCTGAAACTTTTCCACTATTTACAAGACACGAATCAGGCGTGTGATAGTGTACTTAGTGTACTTTCCATTAGTCTAGATGAATTTAGCTCCAACTACAGTCAAGAAATCAACACTGATAAGAACAAACCAGTTCGTTTGATTGGTTTTTCATCCAACACTGTAATTATCCATTTCCTTCACTAGCAGTCCAAAGTGGCTGCAATGTGTATAAACTACAGACTCCACTCCAAATAACTGTCCAATCCATCCCAATTTCATCTCCCAAACAGCAAACAGTTCCACCAAGGACAAGGGCAACAGACGCAAGGGAACACCACCATCTTGGGTTTCCCTTCCGAGTCACATTCACTGTCACTGGGTGTTCTCCTTACCCACAGCACTGTGGGAGTAACTTCACCAGAAGGACTGCAGTTCCTTTAGATGGTTTAATGGAAATTAGATAGGCAAAAATTGTTAGCTTTATCAGATCCTAAAAATTTGTGACTTCTGTATACGTCATTTATGCTATAACTTAGGGAAAAAACGGTCTTTTTCATTTCTAGATCTTTGCTTTCTGTTTAAAAACATTGAAAGCTTTGCATGAGTGTCATGGGGTGGGGTGGAGAGAAAAAGGTCACCATCACATTTCCTGAAATTATGTCCATATAACTTGCTTAATGAAACAAAAAAATGTAGCTTAAACTAATTAGTTTCATCTTACATGTATTTCAAGTCCATGCTTGCTAATAGCTAAACTCCACATAAATCAAAATTCTTTCAAGGATTCTTAACAAGATGAAGAGACCCTGATGAAGGGTTTCAGACCGAAATGTTGACTGTACTCTTTTCCTTGACAGATGCTGTCTGTCCTGCTGAATTATCCTGGCATTGTGTGTGTGTGTGTTGTTTGAATTTCCAGCATCTGCAGACTTTCTCTTGTTTGGGAAAAGAGGCACAAGTTTCAGCTATAGTTTAAAGCTTCGGCATTCTTGACATATCTGTGGCAGCTTTGGGCCATTTAGGATCAAAATAGAATGCTTCTAACAATGAGTCACAGAACTGAGAATCCAGGTTTTCTGACATGAAAACATGAAAGGGTAAAATGGCTTTAAAGTCAAAGTTTTGATGTTGTAAAGAATTATGACCTAGAAATTCAGGAAAGAAGTGCTGATTTTCCAGCACAAATCTGAAAATTGTTCATCTTGATGGTGGAATGTGCAGAATGTGCAGGAAACTTCATCCAAGTAGGCTGCTTTAACATATTACACAATGGGGCTCTCTTCCACCCCACACCCTCCCCCCCCCAACTGTGCTAGCTCAAACCACTTGATGAAACTCTAGGCTACACCATCCAATCACACCCTACTTTTTTCAGCTTGTACCTCCAAGTTTGCTGCATCCCCTGCTTTGTCTCCCACAACAATGAGTTCTGAACTTTTGGTTGGCATACAGGGCAATGACCCTTTTACATACATTCAATGACACTGAAGATCTTCAAAATCTATGCATAGCTACTGTTCCAATTCTACTGAAGCAGTGAACACATCACGGCTATGTTAACATGATAAAATGCAAGAACTATTATAATAAATATTCTAATTATGACCTACTGTGTTTCAATTCTGTGCATCTGTCAAAACCCAATTTCAAAATTACTTCACATTCCTTTTTGTTGATATCAAGCTCCAATCCAAGTTCCTTAAATTATTTTTATGCTTTGTTCCATCTGAGGGACTGATACACCCTCATAATGGAGACCTTCAAGACTCTGGCTGCTCACTGTAAGAGGTAATTGCAAAAAACAGCAGATGCCTCATGTCCAAAATACAAGCAAAAAATGCTGAAATGTAACACCAGATCAGGCAGCACCCTGTAGACAGAAAAGGAGCTCACAGTTTGGCTTCACAAGTTTTCATAAATCTTCCGTGTGCAGATACTGCTTGACCTGCTGAATATTTCTGCCATGTACTGTTTTTAATTGGTTAGCTGAAAATTTATATTAAAAAATAATGAGTAAGAGCTTATTAAGTAAGAGTAAACTTATTTTAATTTTATACCCTAATAACAGTAATTAGTTATTAGCATCATGTAAATGTACTAGGCTGATCCATATTTTTCACTTTATGTGAAGCACACATTTTTTTTGTCAGATACATGAACTGCCAATGATCAAGTAACTGTTCAACAATGAGCTGCCAATGGCCATTTTTGGATTGGAACCTTGTTCAAAACTTCAGTTGTGTTTTGTCCTCAAGACCTCTACAGAACTTGAGCCTGGTGACTAACAGTTAAGTACTTAGCTTGTGTGCCTAAGTACAGCTCCAACCCATATGAAAGTTTGTTGATGACACCACTGTTGTAGACTGCATCAAAGGTGGTGATGAGTCAGCATGAGACTGAATATTTGGCTGAGTGGTATAATAACGACAACCTTTCACTTAATGTCAATAAGACCAAGGAACTGATAGTAGATTTCAGAAGAGGGAAACTGGAGGTCCATGAGACAGTAATCATCATCAGAGGATCAGAGGTGCAGAAAGTCAGTGACTTTAAATTTCTGGGTGCTACTATCTCAGAAGACCTGTCCTGCACCCATCATATAAATATAATTACCAAGAAAGCACAACAGTGCCTCTACTTCCTCAAGAGTCTGCAGAGATTTGGCATGTCATCAAAAAACTTGGAAAACTTCTATAGATGTGTGGTGGAAAGTGTGCTGACTGGCTGCATCACGGCCTGGTATGAGACACCATTGCCATTGAGTGGAAAATCCTACAAAAGGTAGTGGATTCAGCCCAGTACATCTTGGGTAAAACCTTTCCAATCTTTGAGCACATCCACATGAAACTTTGTTGTTTTAAAGCAACATCCATCATCAAAGATTCTCACCACCAGGTTCAAGAACACAAGAACAGTTACTGCCCTCAACCATCAAGCTCTTGAACAAAAGGGGATTACTATACTCATTTAAGGACTCTTATATTTTGTTGTGACATGTTTGTTATTTATTGATATTTATTTATTATCTGCATTTGCTCAGTTTGTTTACAGTTTTACAGTTCTTGATACTTACAGTTTACAAATCCTGTTTACAGTTATTGTTCTATAAATTAACCAAGTATGCCTGCAGAAAAAGAATCTCAGGGTTGCATGTGGTGACGTGCATGTACTCTGATAATAAATTTTACTTTGAACTTTGATGGTCTAGGACAGGGTTGTGGGTGGGGACCAAATGTTCAGAGTCCCACATTGAAAGACACCTGTAGACTAGTGATTGATTTTCATGGAGGGAAACATTGGAGCTTTGTAAAAAGTGATCAAGGCTCAGGTGGAAGGAGGGGTTGATATTGGAGTCATATGATAAAAGGACAGTTGGGGTGGAAGCATTGGAGACTTGTGACGAAACGTTTGAGTACGGGATGGTGACAAAAGATAAGCCAACATTACTGCACCTTGGGCAGCCCAGTGGTCCAGTAGTTGATGCTAGTGCTGCATTCCCCAGTGCCCTAGGTTCAAACTTGACCTTTGATGCTGTCTTTGTGGAGTTTGTGCATTCTAGGAACCTTTGGGTTTTTCCCCTGGTGCTTGCATTTCCTTGCACAAGCTAATGACATGCAAGATGGTAGGTTGTTGATTGGCTGAAAGGGAGAGAGGTGAGAAAGAATGGTTACAGGAAAATAACTGGGAGAATGAGACTGATGAAAATGCTCTCAAAATTGTCAGCAACTCAGAGGGCCAAACAACCTCCTTCACTGTTATAAAAAATATGAAAATATAATTATAAAAATAGATGCCCTTCCTACAACAGAAATATATCCACTATACAAGAGTAAATCACTTCAAAAATGCCCAGCTAAATTTCTGCAGTGATATGAAACGATACTGGAAATGGACATCACTTGTGAAAAATCAATTTTCAATCACCTATCACAGAAAAAAATAGTGTTCCATGATCAAATTTATATCCAATGTCTCTTTTCCTTCCCGACCACTTGTTAAGGCAGTTACATTGAGTGATTAGAAACATCCCAGAGGAGCTCCATTAATTTTCATGGACTAGACTGGGAATTGATTTGAAGCTGAGTGATTCCAGGAAAGCATTTCACCAGTTTTGTTATCTGCCTCACTGATGAGAATTCACCCACATTATATGCAGATCATCGTCAGATCACTATAATCACATCATACCCTAATACTGTCATAATTTACAAAAGTATTTAATTAAGCTATGTATGATAAAACCCTTATTAAGAAAGCTGCAATATTATACAAGTGATAGTCTAACCAAATGTTTCTCAATTTGCAGTGTCTAGTTGATTTCAGTTCAAAAAGTTGACTTCAGGTACATATACAGATGGAATTTTGGTTTGTTTTATATAACTAAACTCTTCATTGATCTGCAACATTTTCATTATATGAGATAGCACGTATCAAAACATATTTAAAAATAATGTATAATTTGAATTTTAATTCCACCTACTCTTGACACTACTGTGTTGTAATCTGTCAAGATGCTGATGCTATCACATGTAATCATAGTAACTTTTAAAATTGATTTATGAGTAGTGTAAGTGAATGCACAAATTTTTCCTGCCCCCTTACTCCACTGCAAATGATCATCGAAGTTCTTCTATCTCAAGAACTTACAACTTACACATTAAATGTCAACCAAAGAATTAGTTATCAGTTACATGAGCAATTTTAGATCTGATGATCAAAGACTTTAGCCAAAGAAGTCGGCTATAAAGAACATCTCAAGTTTGAAAATAAAAGAAATGAAAGTTGGACTCAGCAGAAAATTTAAGAATTTGAGAACTTAAGGGCTTTTGCATCTGATAATATGGTTGTGAGAAATTCTTGGCTTTAACGGCATTGAAATTGAGAATGACTGGTCAGCCTGCTTGCTGCCTCTTGTCTTTCTTTGAGTCTACTTGGCTGAGTTTCCTGGGCTCCCTCCAGCCTTACTCTTTGGCTTGTATATTTCCCCGTCACTCTTCTGTCTCTCTGCATGCCATCTTTGTTTACTGTGTCTATGAGATCCATCATTTGCTCTTTTGATCTAACTCTCACTAACCTGCTAACAATATTTTCAGACTTCCATGACGGCCAACAATGCTAATTGCTCACAACCGCCCATAGTCACCTCACTCCTCAATAATTCAACCTTTGACCTATCTGTGCCTGAACTGCTGATCACAATCCTCCCTCATCCGTCCAAAGTTCTTGAACATACCGCAGTTTCAGAAATCGCTGTCATCAGACTTCTGTCTTTGCTACAGTACTGAAATGGCTACAAATAAAAACCACTAATTTTATCTTTTGTGATGGCTTCAAAGCACAACGTTTGCAATCTCTGACACAGCTTATCTTCCATTTATTTCACAAACTCAACATAGGGAAAATGCTAGTAATGATAACAACAACATCAAACTAATAGAGCACTGCAAATAACTGTAAAGGTAAAATAAAATTTATAACTGTTGTCAACTAATATGGAAACAATTCAGCATTTTATCAGCTTTACTTTGTGGTGCTCAAGATCGTGTTTCTGGTTTGAACTTGTTTATTACTTAATATCATTTTACAGTCCTAGAGACATACAACATGGAAACAAGCCTTTCAGCCCAACTCATTCCTGTTGACCAAGATGTTGACATAAGCTAATCCCATTTACATGCATTTGGCCCATATCCCTCTAAACCTTTGCTGTTCATGTACCTGTCTAAATGTCTGTTATTATGCATGTCCTCTGAAAGCTCTTTCCATATACACACTACCCTCTGTGCGAAAAACTTGTCTCTCTGATCCCCTCCAATTCTTTCTCCTCTCAATTATGACCTACACCCTCTGGTTTTAAACTCAGCTGTCCTGGGAAAAAGACTACCTATGCCCCTTGTAATTTTATAAACTTCTAAAATGTTACCCCTCAGCTCCGTCACCCGAGGAAAAACAGTCCCAGTGTATCCAATCTCTTAACACAAGACCTGTCATCCAGGCAGTACCTTAGTAAAACTTTACTGCACTCTCTTACTTATTTTATCACATTCCTCAATACTGTGACAATTAGAACTGCACAGAATACTCAGAATGAATAATTATTTCATCAATATTCACAAATAAATCAATCTTGTGGTTGAAGAATTCAGTGAAGGCGTAGGTGAAAATCCAATGCAGGTCTCCATAAATAAAAAGGAGGTACTCGATGCAACACACACAAAACGCTGGAGGAACTCAGCAGGCCAGGCAGCATCTATGGAAAACTGTGAACAGTCGATGCTTTGAGCTGAGACACTTCATCAAGACTGGCCTGAATTGTTGACCTTTTACTCTTTTCCATAATTGCTGCCTGAACTGCTAAGTTCCTCCAGCATTTTGCGTGTGTTGCTTTGGATTTCCAGTATCAGCAGATTTTCTCATGTTTGGAAGTACTCAATACCTGGGCAGGTTTAAACCCCCAGGGCTAGATGAGATTTTTTTCTCAGTCTGACACAAGGAAGGTACCAGATGATTGGAGGGCAGCAAACAAGGTCTTCCTTTTCAAGAAAGCAGGAGAAAGCCTGGTAACTAGAGTCCTGTGAGCCTGACATCAGTAATAGGGAAGATACTAGAAACAATTCCAAGGTAGAGGATTAATCATTATTTGTAAGGGTAGGGACTTTAACAAGCCCAGTTCCTGTGTGATCAATTTGATTGAATTCTTTGAAGAGGCAATAAAGTGTGAGCATGAGGATATGAGAGTCAATATAATTTGCAAGATTCTTGAAGGTGGCATAACAGGTTAACGATATAGCTAGAAAGGCATCTGGGATACTGCCCTTAAGCAATACACACAAAATGCTTTAGGAACTCAACAAGTCAGGCAGGATCAAAGGAGGGAAATAAACAGTTGTTTCAGGCCAAGACCTTTCAGGAAGATTGGAAATTTAGGAGGAACAATACAGAACAAGAAGGTGGAGGGAAGTTGGCAGGTGATAGGTGATGGGGTGGGGGTGATAAAGTAAGAAACTGGGAGGTGATAGGTGGAAAAGGTCAGGGATTGAAGAAGGAGGAATCTTATAGGCGAGGACAGTGAACCATAGGAAAAATGGATTGAGGAAGGGCACCAGAGGGAGGTGATGAAAAGAAGAGAAGGGGTGAGAGGGAAAAAAGAATGGGGAGTGAAGAAAGAGAGTATGAAAAGGGGGAGAAATTATCAGAAGTGAGAAAAATCAATGTTCATGCCATCAAATTGGAGAGGCTGCCCAGAAAGAATATAAAGTGTTGGTTCTCCAACCTGTGTGATCTCATCATCACAGTAGATGAGGTCATGGGCCAACATTTCGAAATGGGAATGGGACATCAAGTTGAAATGGGTGGACATCAGGAAATCTTGCCTTCAGTGGCAGTCAGAGCAAAGGTGCTTGACGAAGCAGTCTCCTAATTTACAATGGGTCTCAGCAAAGTCAAGGAGGCCATACTTGGAGCACTGGAGTCGATGACCCCAACAGACTCGCTGATGAAGTGTGTCACTTCACCTGGAAGGACTGTATGGGGACTTGAATGGTGGTGAAGGAGGTGGTGCAGTGGCAGTTGTAGCACATCCCACTTGCAGACATTAGTACCAGGAGGGAGATCAGTAGACAGGGGAGTCACACCATCTCTGTACTGCATTCCTAGCTCTCATGCAGATAGCCTTGTGGTCAGCATAATTGAGATTGACAAACCAGAGCAGACCTTTTCATCAATTAAATTAAGATCAGAAGTGGATGTAACCAGCCACAAAAATGCAGCTATTGTTAATTCTGGATCTCTGTCCATTTAGTGCACCACTTAATTACCTGCTCAGGTTTTCAAGTGACGGTGGAAGTGGATTCATTGTTACATAGTTCAAATCATACAATATGACATGATTTAAATGTACAATTTTCCAGACATTGTACAGCAATTGCCTGAAGTCATAAACATTTCTTATTGATTTTTGATCTCTTCTCAAAGACACTCAGTTGCTTCCGAGGCTTTGTGGCAAATGCTCTGGTGTATTCACCTGTTTAGAGTGTCAACAATATTTGCACAAAGCATTGTGCAATGAGATTCCTCCTTATGGGCTTTGAAAGAACTAAAGGATATGCACAAGGATACGCAGCAGGTCAAGCTGCACTAGAGGCATTCAGTGAGGTTGCCTAGCAACAAACCCACATACACAACCACAAGCACATGGATTTGTCAGTGGAGCTCTGCTTGCAGATAATCCAAATCATTGGCAATGAGTTCTGTCTGGGGCTGGGGCTCAATGGTGATAGTACTCTAAGGACACCTGTAGGTAATGTATACTATAGCACTGATGCTGCCTGCAGCAATACGATCAGCTACAGGTTGAGTTAATCTCTTTCTTATTCTTTCACTAACTCCATTTCATCGGGCATCAGGTACGGACTGGAGGACCATGTCACATAATACACACCTGATTTCCAAACTCCAAGTATGTTCTGCCAGAAACACCCTTGTCTAATCTTCTGGAAATATTGCACCTTTGTTAAATCTACTTTAAACATATTTTTGTTTTGTCAGCTCTAATTAGGCTTGACAGCTGCTCCACATTTCAGAAATTAAACTCACATTGTCAATCCAAAATTGTCAATACAGCAATGGCTAGGTAATTAAGTTATTACAACACCATCCAACTTACATTTAATCAAAGGCTCCATTGGAAAAGTTGTTCCCTCTTGCCAAATGGTGAATAATTTTGTGTCGTGTCTTCAAGACTTAGAATAGTTAACTGTATACTACCAAGCATATTAAGGAATTGATCTTTTTGATAGGAATAGAGGCAGGTCTTTTGGTCAAATTGCTTCCAGTCAAGATGTCAGTGAGGTGCCATTTTCGTCAAAAGTTAGTGTGCTATTTTTAAGTTTGTAGGGATGGCTTTGGGGACAGAGAGGGTAGTTGGGGGTCAGATTAGTGTTAAATGTGGATTAGTTAGAGGTCAGTGATGTTGATGGATGATGAAGAACATCTGTGGATGTCGGGCTGTCCCAGGATCAAATATCCATGTGAGTCAGAGGCATGAGGAGGCACGAGGGTCAGGCAGTCATAGAGCTCGGAGTTCTGGGTTTTGTTATTGGCCAGTCTGGGGGTCGATGCCAAAGACCACATAAAGTCGATTGGAAGTTCAGAAGTTGAAGCCCGATGGCTGAAGCCTAGAGAATGGAGCCCTGTCCTGGAGTTGGAAGACCCTTTGTGGGTGGAAGGGAAGAAAGGGGCCTGTTTTGCTGTTTGTGGTATTCTCTCTTTTTGTGTTTTGTGTTGTTCTGCACACTCACACAAAGAATTTCCCTGTATATTTCAATGTACATGTGATAAATTAATGAATCTGGTTCCAAGGTTATCCAAAATGTCTTCCACCATTTGTGCAAAAAGTACTTCTTCATCATACTCATGAGTCATCAAGCTTTATTCATGATATCCACCTTTGCCCTTCACTCCTCACCAGAATAAATTGTTTCCATGTATCTACCTTATTAGCTCTGATTACCATTTTAAATACCTTGACAAGACAACCATCAATCTCCAAACTCAAAGGACTACAAACCAAGTGTGTGCAACTTACTTCCATTAATTATTCTAATGGGCCTAGCAACTTCATTCCTTGCTGTCATATGATCATAGACATAGGAGCAGAATTAGGCCATTCTGCGCATCGACTTTGCACTGCCATTCAGTCACCGCTGATTTATTTTTCCTCTCAAACCTGCTCTGCTGCCTTCTTCCACAGATTACCTCCATGTTCACTCCAATATATAATCTTAATCCACTGACCGGCTCTTAGAGTGCAAGCAAGGGTTCCGGTATCATTGAGGATTTGCATCAGATGGTGAGTTGGGTTTGAAATTAATGAATTTTAGTATTGGTTGTTTCTTTAGCATTGTTTGTAAGACCAGAATGTGAGAATCCAGAGCCTCTTCAGCCTCTCCTGGCAAGTTCAACAGAAGCAATTTTTGAAGACAAATTTTTGAATTTGTGATTCGGCATGGTGAGAGTAAGCAGTCGGCACGGACTAGAAGGGCCAAGATGGCCTGTTTCCGTGCTGTGATTATTATATGGTTATAAGACAGGCGGACAAGATTAGATGCTCCTCCAACCAGCTTTCAGATTAATTTTCCACATATGCCCAAAATAGCAAGCGTGCCCAGCATTTATTTTTGAATATATTGACTCTTCCAAATACTAACAAACAAACCTCAGAATTTATGCTAGTTGAGCAATTCTTTGTACAGTAATTTTAAAAAGGTTAATAGGTTCAGATCTTACTTCTCCATGTAGCCAGATGTACTTTATCACCACACTTCAAACTCAAGGAAAGAATTGGCATTAATATTGCTCGTTAAAATAAGTTTGGAGATATAAGAAAAGTAATTTCTATATATCTTAGAAATTACTAATACAAGACATTAATCAATCACTGATTTTTTTTTCTTTTTGATAAAGAAATAAACTTTAAAACACTTAAGGAGGCTATACATAATTCAGTATGGAAGATATTTCATCAGCTGACCTGTAAGTGTATTTTTCGGCTCATTAATGTGTGTGTATTTGATTTTTCAGATATGTAATGATTCTGCAGATGAAGAAGAAAAGTGTCATTTTTTAATAGAACAGTTAAAGCATCGGGTTTGTGATATGCTGTACAAACAAAACACTAAATGGGAACATTTTTTTTAAAAATGAGGTGAGAATTCCTCATATGCAGCAATATCTTAAACAAATATATTAATATTTCCTTTTTAGCAAAATCAGATAGATCCAGGGCTGTGTGCTCAGTCCACTGCTGTTCACTCTGCTGACCCACAACTGTGCTGCAACACACAGCTCGAACCACATCATCAAGTTTGCCGATGACACGACCGTGGTGGGTCTCATCAGCAAGAATGACGAGTCAGCATACAGAGAGGAGGTGCAGCGGCTAACGGACTGGTACAGTGCCAACAACCTGTCTCTTAATGTGAACAAAACAAAAGAGATGGTTGTTGACTTCAGGAGGGCACGGAGCAACCACTCCAATCTGAACATCAACGGCTCCTCAGTAGAGATCGTTAAGAGCACCAAATTTCTTGGTGTTCACCTGGTCCCTCAACACCAGCTCCATAGCAAAGAAAGCCTAGCAGTGTCTCTACTTTCTGCGAAGGCTGAGGAAAGTCCATCTCCCACCCCCCATCCTCATCACATTCTACAGGGGACGTATTGAAAATACCCTGAGCAGCTGCATCACTGCCTGGTTCGGAAATGACACCATCTCGGATCGCAAGACCTTGCAGCGGATAGTGAGGTCAGCTGAGAAGATCATCAGGGTCTCTCTTCCCGCCATCACAGACATTTACACTACACGCTGCTTCCACAAAGCAAACAGCGTTATGAAGGACCCCACGCACCCCTCATACAAACTCTTCTCCCTCCTGCCATCTGGGAAAAGGCACCGAAGAATTCGGGCTCGCATGACCAGACTATGTAACTGTTTCTTCCCCCAAGCTATCAGACTCCTCAATACTCAGAGGCTGGACTGACACCTTACTGCCCTATTACTTTGTTTATTGTTTATTGTAATGCCTGCACTGTTTTTGTGCACATTATGCAGTGCTGTGTGGGTCTGTAGTCTAGTGTAGTTTTTTTTCTGTGTTGTTTTTTCTGTAGTTCAGTCTAGTTTTTGTACTGTGTCATATAACACCATGGTCCTGAAAAAACATTTGTCTCATTTTTACATGTATTATACCAGCAGATATGGTCGAAATGACAATAAAAAGTGACTTGACTAACTTCAGTTTCAGTTCCAGGCAGTATATCTACAAGTTTCAATTCAAATTCAAAAATTATATATGTACTATTTAACTCTTCTTATGACAATTCTCCAACATCACAACCCTTTAACAAAGTATATCTCATTTAGTACATGGAAAGTCAATTCACAAGCTTGTAAAAAACTTGACCAAATGCCTTGGTATAATTTTGCAGAACTAATTCCCGACTACACAGTAGGGATTTTGGACACTGGTCTCTACCAATATTGTCTCGTTATAGCTACTGCATGTTATAGCTGTAGCTTCAATAAATCTTTTATTGCTATTGTCTCTCCTCCAGGGGTTTCAGCTTGAGGGTTTCAAGTTAGAAGGGTAAAGGTATTCACTACTAATTCCACTCTTAACAGTCATGTCTTCAGCTTCTAATCATTGCTGTGTTTCTCTCCTTATCTGTCCTGTGTCCAACCCACCCCTCCCTTGCATAGAGCTTTTTCTCCCAAATTCTTTTTTTTTTAAATCAGTAAACGTTGTTTTCATCTGTCCGCAGGTAGAACTTTCTAACATTACAATTTTGGGTTTAATTAACCTGGGTTACATTATCTTATTCCAAGATCAGTTATTTGAGAGTGATCTCCTCATTCACTCTGTGGGCTGCCTAATGATGAGTAACTTGACTTCAATGGTGCAAATATTATTTTATGTGCTATATGTGCTATATGCACTGTGTTTTGCACCTCGATCAATGAGGAATATTGTTTTGTTTAGCTGTATATATGTGTACAGTTGAATGACAATAAACTTGAACCTGATTGAGGATTAGCAGTTGAAAGGATGAGCAGCTTCAAGTTCCTGGGCGTCAATATCAGAAACTTTCCTTCATCAGACCCTGAGGTGATTTGGTATGTCCAAAGGCGCCAGCAAATTTTTATAATGCGTGATGGAGAGCATTCTGACTGGTATGGAGCCTCAAATGCACAAGAGACTGCAGGCAGCTATGGGCTCAGCCAGCTCCATCAAAAGCACAACCACCCCAAACCATCCAGCACCTCCTCAAGGGGTGGCCTCTCAAGAAGGTGGAATCCATCATTAAGCATCCTCATCAGCCATGGCAAAGCCTCTTCTTATTACAAACACCACGGAGAACATATAGGAGCATGAAGACCCTCACTCAATGATTCAGTAAGAGCTTCTTTCCCTCTGTAGCAGATTTTTGGAATGGCCCTTGAATGCATGAACATATCATTATTCCTTTTTTTGCATCACTTGTGTTTTGTAACGTATAGATTTTATGGCTTGCATTGTACTGCTGCCACAAAACACCAAATTTTATGTCCTATTTCAGTGGTGATAAATCTGTTTCTGATATTCAGAGCCTTAAAACTTTCAACTGCTGATGTTAGCTGCTTCATCAATACTCTCCCTTCAATCATAACATTAGAAGTCAGGACTGATTATTACTCAATGTACAACACCATTTAGGACTGGTTAGATAATTAGGTAGTCACGTGAAAGTGCGGCAAGATCTGGATGCAAAAAGTCTGGGCAACTAAAACATGCACATGCACACGCACACACACACCATGCAATGACAATATCCAACAAGAGAAAATCCAGCTACACCCCCTGACATTCAATGGCATTACCACCTCTGTATCTCCCACTATTAATATCCTGGACACTACCATTGATCAGAAGCTGAACTGAATGCTGTATAAACAGTGTGGCTACAAGAGCAGGTCAAAGCTAGAAACCTTGTTGTAGGTAATTCATCTCCTAACTCCACCAAAACCTGTCTACCACCAACAAGGCTCAGATCAAGGCGCGATGATTTAGATTTAGACTTGCCTGGTTAAGTGCTGCTTTAACAACACTAAAAAACTTGACACCATATAGGACATAATAGCCGTTTGACAGACACCTCCTTCACAAGCGATCACTCAGTTCAGCACCAATTTATTAGAAATTTGTACAACCTACAGTATGTACTAATCAACTCACTGAGACACTTTGGACAGCACCTTCCAAACCCACAACCTCTGCAAGCTAGAAGGAAAAGCATGAGAACACCACCTCCTGGAAGTTCTCACACCACCCTGACTTGGGAAATATATCACCATTCCTTCATCGTGACTGAGTCAAAATCCTTGAACTCTCTCCTAAACACCTCAAAGACTACAGCGATCAAGCAGTTTCCTACCACCTTCACAAGAGGAATGAGGGCCAGGCAATTAAATGCTCACATCTCTTCAAATCAAAATACCGCTTCAGAGTCGATGACAATGGGATTCAAATATTTCCAGAGTTACAGTGAATGTCCAGAGCAGACCCCACAAAATTACAAGTTCAAGATTGCCTTCCCAATGCCACTGTCTCAGCTCTGACAAAGAAAATGGCTGTGGTTGTATCAATGGGAGCTGTGAATGCAAGATACATTGGTTTTCTACTCACCGTAGAACCCATCCAATTTTCACTTGGTTTATTTCCACATGAGGCTGTTGATCTGAACTGTCAGGTTATCGTGCAGGCGGCAAAGGTGAAAATTATTTGCTGTGAAGTTAAATATTTGTCAAAAAAGTCTTAAAGAACATGCTTGAGATTACTTAAAGCTAGGTGAACAAATTATAGCTGATGTGGAAAAGCAGTAACTCAAATAGAGCAAGGGAACTAGCAATCCTTCCCCGGAAGATTGAAAGGGTACGAATTATACCTCAATGCCTATGTACTTTATTTTCAGAACTTTTTGTGTTTTTATATGAAAAACATAGTTATGCCATGGCTATTAGAATTTCAACAATGTTTCCTTTAATAGAAAAATTCCTTCTGTTCTGTTCCAATACTGTCCTTCATTCTGTACCTCAGAAGGGTTATACCAGTGTGAATTCTTCCACTCTGTATAATAGCCATATTACTGTTTCTCTGGAAAGATTGCCAATTTAATGCTAATTAGAACCAAATTAAGGCTAGGCTCAGGGGTATGCTTATGCCCATTAGAAACTAGATTAAAGTGACCCAAATTAATTTTGTTCAGGATCGTAACAACCACCAGACAGAAGAAATTTTCATTCCATCGTTAAGAAACTTGAACCCAAATCTGAACCGGGAGTGAGAAAAAAAACAAGATTTAAATTCCTCAAATGTCCTTTTATCTCCTGGCACAAGTAAAATCCAAGCAGATCATGAAAGTGTAAATGTAACGGAGGTAAATAAACAGAAAACCACATTGTCATACAGAAATAGAAAATTAAGGGAAACATTTTAAAACCTGTTCAAAAGAGTTCAGGAGAAATATATTTTGATGAAAATCTAAAAACAACCCGTTCAGTACTATTGGTGAACAAAGAAACAGAGAAAAAGTATGCAGTAAATATAAGACAGACAAACAATTGCAAAGAGATGAGGGAAAAGGTTGAAAACTTTTGTGAAAGTATGACATGAAATTAAAGAACAGCATTAGCTAAAGTAAATTATTTCACAGTCACATAACTAACAAAAGGACAATCAGGATAGATTTCCTAAATGTAGAAACATAATAGTAATGATGGGGACAAAAATAGTGTGTATATGACATTAGAAAGGAAACAAAAATTCAGGACATTTAACATAGTAAGATAAAAATAACTGGTAAACTAGTTCAAAAAGATGAGAAGTCCCTGCTGTGGAAGGATTATATTTGTGTTGACAAAGAGAAGTTTGGAAAGAGACAGAAGGCGGACTACTGTTACAAATTCATTAGGTAGTGACATAATATTTTATTGTTGACAATATAAGAAATAAGCATAAAGCAAGCTAAAATATGAAACAAAGAAGGGAGTTAAGGGTAGTTACTTAGATCGGTGACAGGCAAAAAGAGGTGCAAACAGCGATTGATGTTGGGGCATTGTGACACATTAACATAAATAATTTGGATATAAGAGTTACAACTAAAATGATATGATGTGCAAATTTAGAAATTAAAACCATCAGGAAACACCAAAAGCTCAAAGATTCTTTTTTCTATAAATGTCTAGACTGAAGGATGCCGTTATGAATTATAAATAAGGTTGGCCTACAGAGATACTTTATCATGTGAGTGAAAGTAAAATTAGAAGACAAAAATGTCAGCTGATCATAAACACAGTTGAAAAAGAATTCAGGAGAAATGCCTTTATTCGAATAATGTTTAGAACACGCAACTTCTTCCTGCAACAAAAACTTAACCAGATAAAATAGTGTCTGGTATCCTTTGGCAGCTTTGGGCTGGACTCACTGGAATTTAGAAGAATGTGTGGGGATCTTATTGAAACCTACCAAATGTTGAAAGGACTAGATAAAGTGGATGTGGAGAGGATGTTCCCTCTGATGAGGTTATCCAGAACTAGAGGGCACAGTCTCGAAACTGAGGTGCGACCTTTTAGAACAGATGTAAGGAGGAATTCTTTTAGCCAAAGAGTGGTGAATCTGCAGAATGCTCTGCTTGAGAATGCGGTGGAAGCCAAGTTCATGAGTATACTTAAAGCAGAAGTTGACAGGTTCCTGATTGGTCAGAGTATTAAGGGATATAGTAAGACGGCAGGTGTGATGAAATGGCAGAGTGGGCTTGATGGGTTGAATGGCCTGATTCTGCTCCTAAGCCTTATGGGGTCATGGCTTTATGGTTTTCTAAATTCAAAGTAAATTTATTATTAAAGTACATATACGTCATCATATACTACCCTGAGACTCATTTTCATGTGGGCATTCACAGTAAGCACAAAGAAACACAAAAATCAATGAAAAAGTGCACACAGTGGACAACCGATGTGCAAAAGACTATAAATTGTACAATACAAAAAGAAGAAAAAAATAATAACGACAACAAAGTGAGCTAATATTTTCACACACCTTCTATATACGGACATTGGAAATTATATGCTTCTTCATCAGTTAAGCAAAAGCAATTAATTCAAATAGTAGAA
This sequence comes from Hypanus sabinus, assembly GCF_030144855.1. Lineage (NCBI taxonomy): Eukaryota > Metazoa > Chordata > Chondrichthyes > Myliobatiformes > Dasyatidae > Hypanus > Hypanus sabinus. The sequence continues at coordinate 62,542,052 of NC_082717.1, read as the reverse complement.
CTATTTTTCAAAAGATATAAACATGAATTTTGACTGGATAATTGCAGAACATTAAACACAAAGAAAGGCGCAATAGAGCTAATAGAATATAAAACAGAGCAGCAGGATACAATACAACCGATGGATGAATATGAAACATGTAAGTATCTGGGATATCAACAAGCAAATAAAATAGATCCTATTGTGATAAAGGAAAATCCTTTGACAGAATTTACCTCAAGGCTTAAGAAAATCTGCCAAACAGAGCTCAACAGTAAAAATATAACAAAGGCAATGAACATTTTTGCTGTACCAATATTAACATATTCTTTTGGCATAATATCTTGGTCTAAAACTGATCTGGAAAAATTATAAAGAAAAATAAATGAAATGACAAATTTCAGAAAACATTATGTATATTCAAATGGGCTTAGGTTTACACTACCTAGGACAGAAGGGGGAAGGCGAATAGCAAACATTAAAAATCTACACAACAGTTAGTAAAGATATATTTTCATCAACAAAAATAAGAATCAGCACTCCACGGGAGCATATGCAATTCTGATGAGAAGTACACACCACTAAACTTAACTGAGAGCACAACCCAGAAAAATGAAGACCTGATCACTACTGAAGAAAAGGGTGACCCTCCATGGAAGTCATCCCCATGATCTGAGCACAAGATGTTGACAAGGAAGCACCAAATGTCTGGCTCAGAGCTGGAGATTTTTCCCCTGAAATAGAAATATTCCTTGTGGTGATACAGGACCAGGTGGTTAACACATAAATATTAAAAATATATAATGAAAGACTATCAAATTAAAGATGATAAATACAGAAAATGCAGAAAAAAATAGAAACAATCCAACATTATAGGATCCTGTAGCAGTTTAACACAATCTGATTACTTACGTACACACAAACAAATGGCAAACATCATTCAGCAAAATCTTGCTTTAAAATGCACTCATAAATTAAATTACTCCTTACTATAAATACAAGCCTGAGCCAGAATACCACAAAATATATTATGACCAATCAGCTATTACAGATAGGACAAGCCATAAAAACGATTCGGATATAATAATACAGAATAAACAAGCAAGAACAACTTACTTTATAGATATAGCCATTCCAAGCACACGTAACTTACAAAAATAAATAAGTAAGAAACACCAGAAATGTAGAATGTAAGAAGTAGAAATCTACAGCACATTACAGGCCCTTCAGCCCACAATGTTGTGCAGATCAGGTAACCTACTCTAGAAACTGCCTTGAATTACCCTACCACATAGCCCTCTATTTTTCTAAGCTCCATATACCTATCTAAGAGTCTCTTAAAAGACCCCATTGTATCCTCCTCTACCACCTTTGCTGGCAGTGCACTCTATGCACCCACCACTCTGTGTGAAAAACTTACCTCTGATATTCCCCTTGTGTCTACTTCCAAGCACCTTAAAACAATGCCCTCTTGTGATAGCCATTTCAAGAAAGAGTACCTCCATTACATCCTCAGTCTCCATGCACACATCTCCACTATCACTCCTGATTGGTTGATTCTCGTACGGCTCATCCTCTTGCTCTTCAAACTTGTAGAATGCTTTGGGGTTTTCCTTAATCTTGCTCGCCAAGGTCTTCTCATGGTCCCTTCTAGTTCTAATTTTCTTCTTAATCTCCTTCAATATGCTGATTTAAAAGGGGAAATTAAAAGACTTTGGAACATGAACAAGGTACACATTGTCCTGATAGTAATATCTACAACTGGTATCATCCCAAAGGCATTGTACAATAGCATTAAATAACTAGGGCTACAGGTAAAATCGATGTAAATCTTCAGAAAGCCATGATACTAAGCACCACTAGTATAGTCTGAAAGTTCCTAACAATTGACAAATGAGTGTGCTTGGCTATGCTTGTACCTCAGGTTTTACCTGCTTGAGCTCAGAAAAAATAAATAAAAATAATCATAGTAATATTAATAATAATAATAATAATAATAATAATAATAATAATAATAATAAAATAACCAGTTACATTAAAATTCATAAATAATAAATATTGAGAGAATGAATTGTAGAGTACTTGAAAGCAAGTCCATAGATTGTGAAATCAGTTCAGTGTTGGGGTGAGTGAAGTTATCCATGCTGGTTCAGGAGCCTGATGATTGATGGGTAATAACTGTTTCTGAACCTGGTGGTGCGAGACCTAAGACTCTTGTAACTCCATCCTGATGGCAGCAGCGAGAAGGGAGTATGGCCTGGATGGTAGGGGTCCTTGATGATCGTGTTGCTTTCCTGCAACAGCATGCCTTGTAGAGGTACCCAATGATAGGGAGGGCTTTGTTTGTGAAGGACTGAGCTGTATCCACTACTTTTTGTAGGATTCTCCATTCAAAGGCATTGATGTCTGCATGCCAGGCCATGATGCAATCTGTCAATATACTCTCCACTGTGCATCTGCAGATGTTTGTCAAAGTTTTAGATGACATGCTGAATCTTCACAAACTTCTATGAAAGTAAAGACATTGCTGTGCCTTCATTGTAATGGCACTTGCATGCTGGACATAGGACAGATCCTCTGAAATTATAATGCTGATGAATTTCAAGTTACTGACTGACCCTCTCCACTTCTGATCCCTGGTTTCCTCTTCTGTAGGCGATAATCAACTCTTTGGTTTTGCTGATGTTGAGTGAAAGGTTGCTGTGGCACCATTCAGCCAGATTTTCCATCTCCCTATTATATGTTGACTTAAATATGGAGCCATACTTAGCCTCGCATGTATAAGTATAAAGCAAGTAGAGCAGGGGATTAAGTATAAAGCCTTGAGGTGCATCTGTGCTGATGATAACTGGGGGATGGTAGATGTTGTTGCCAATCTGAACTGGGAAACAATCTAATAAAAAGTGACAGAAGCCACAGAATGAAACTTAGACAGTTCACTAATTTTAAAACATCCTCTTAAACAGGGTAAAGAAAATTGAGGAGACAAGCTGTAGAAACAGCGCGGTTTAGGGAGGGAAATTTAAAGTTTAGGACCTACTCTTCAATGGTGAATCAATTAAATTTCCGCTTGCACTGGAGCGCTGAGATGGATCATCATTGAATTGGAGGAGACAGACAAATAGGGAGGCTAAGAGATATGAAGAGATAACACTATGGAGTATTCTTAAAGCTAGTTGAGAATTGTGTAATTAGTGTTTTCAGACCAGAAGCTAATGAAGGTCAGTGTGTGAACAGATTCAGTGAGAATTGGGATACAGGCAGCAGAGGTTTGAATGAGCTCAGAAGAGTTGTAATAGAAGGTCAGATACTTGAAATGCAAAGTGACAAATTTGGGATAGTGAAAGGATCACAAGTAGCAGAGATAATGGTAAAACTGAGTTCCACCAATATACAAAAGAAACCTTTGCCCTTGTGAATTCTGCCCCTACGTGACTGGGCCAGGTATTTTGAATACCGAGAATGGAAAAATCATGGAAATCCAAAAATCCTAATTAAAAAAACAAAATTACTTTAAAAAGAAATAATTCATCACGGACATTAATTAAAGTAATACTATTTGGTAAGATGAAGTACAGTTTTAAAATAAACAGGCAGTTAAAATTGCAAATAAAAACAGATTCAAATTCATTTGCAACACAAAACAAAGTTGATAACATTTCAATAATTAAAAGATGAATTAAATCTTCTCGTAAAGTATATATAAATGAACTCCATGAATATGATTAAAAATCTTGTATCCAAGGTGCATGAATAACTTGATACATTTGGAACACAGTCTTAAAATACTATTTTTGAAGTTCATTTCGGGTGTTCCAATTCCACAGGAAAAAAATGCTTACTGTTCAGATTTGTCTGTTAAATTACCCATTAAATTATCCCAACTGATTTAACTGAACAAATGAAGGTATCATTTATTCAGCAAGAAAGCAAAACTGAACAGTTTGTCATCTCAGCTTGGTTTTCAAAATCACTATTCACTACTGAGAAAATAATGCAGAATCAACTCAATTGTTGCAACAATTCTTTACAAGCTTTCACTTTCCATTCAAAAGAATGTATATGGAAGCAATGGAACTTTTTCCAAAGTTCAAAGTGCCAAGTAAATTTATTATCAAAGTATATACATGTCACTCTACACAACCCTGAGAAACATTTTCTTGCAGGCATTCACAGTAAATACCAAGAAACACAATAGAATCAGTGAAAAACTGCATACAACAAATGGACAACCAATGTACAGAAAACAACACACTGCAAATACTAAAACAAAATAATAATTAATAAATATACAGTAAATATCATGAAGATGTGATGGAGTGCCCTTGAAAGTAAGTCCATGAGTTGTGGGAATAGTTCTGTGTCGAGATAAGTGAAGTTGAGTAAAGTTATCCTCTCTGGTTCTGGAACCTGATGGTTGAGGAGTGATAGCTATTCCTGAACCTGGTGATGTGGGTCCTGAGGATTCTGTACTTCTGCAGCAGTGACAAGGAAGCATTGCTGGATAGTGGGGTTCTTTGATGCTGAATGCTGCTTTCTTGCAACAGCACTCCTTGCAGATGTGCTCTATCCGTGATGGACTGTGCTGCATGCAGTACTTTTCGTAGGATTTTCCATTCAAAGGCACTGGAGTTTCCATTCCAGGCCATGATGCAACTAGTCAATATACTCTCCACCACACATCTATATAACTTTGTTAAAGTTTTAGATGACATTCTGAATCTTTGCAAACTCGTACGAAAGTAGAGGCTCTGCTGTGCTTTTGTTTTCGCAATGGCAGTTACTTGCTGGGCCCAGGACAGATCCTCTGATATGATAATGCCAAGGAATTGAAAGTTGCTGACCCTCTCCACCTCTGATCCCCTGATGAGGACTGCCTCATGGATCTCCAGTCCCCTTCTCCTAAAGTCAACAATCAGCTCTTTGGTTTTGCAGACACTGAATGAGAAGTTGTTGTTGTGGCACTTTTCAATCTCCTTCCTATATGCTAATTCATCACCACCTTTCATATGGCCAACAACAATTCACATCATCAGCAAACTTAAATATGGCTTTGGAGCTGTGTTTAGCCTCGTAGTCATAAGTATAAAGTGAGTGGAGCAGGGGACTAAGCACTTGTGCACCTGCGCTGATGGTGATCATGGAGATATTTTGACAGACATCAAAAATACTTAATCTGGTTTACAACAAGGGCCCATATGAGGGTTTCAGCAAAAGACAAGTTCAGACAAAGGCAACATAATGAAATGTTATAGAGATAGGAAAAATATTGCATGATGCTTTAGCTATTTAGTCTGAGGTCATCTAGGTCAACGTGACAATAAAATTGCAAATGGTCTGATTCAAGCACACACAATCATTAGTGGGAAGAATGGAGCTAACAGGAAGAAATCATAGTTTAGTGGAGAGACTGAAATGAATCAAATGGATTTTCCTGGCACTGGCCAGTGAATCCTGTTGAAATACCCAGCATTCAGCCATTTTAATGGCAGACAGCCATTGATTAATGTGCACCCACTCTAAGTTCGATACTTACTGACCAATGCTGTATCTAGCAGAATTCTCCATTGCTCAACTTGATATTAAATGCAGGACTGAACCCCAGTCTGAGTGAGATTTTGTTGGTGTAATATAGGGGAATTGACACTCTGATCCCGTATCCAGAGTTCTTGATCATTTTCAACAGGAATTATAACCTTGGGAGCAGAAAAGAAAAGGTAAGAAAAGCAACTTTTCAAAGGTATTTTAATTTTAGTTTAATGCTTTTAATTGTTTCAAATGTTTTAACAACATTAACTATATAGTTTTAACTATATTTTCTTCTGTTTCATTTTCCTTCAGTTTAACTAACTCAATTTTGTTTAATGTCAAACACATTTAAAATGGAATTAAAGCATTACCATAGTTTTACCTTAAGATCAAACTGTCCCACCTCCGTCAGCTCTACTCCCGCCTGAGTGATTTCGGCCTCACGATCAACCCGGCCAAATGCCAGTTCAGTCTCGATACCATCGACTTCCTGGGCCACAGGATTACCAAAGACGGGGCAACGCCTCTGCCCGCCAAGGTAGACACGATCCGCCACTTTGCCCGGCCCAACACGGTCAAAGGCTTACAGGAGTTCGTTGGTATGGTGAACTTCTACCACCGTTTCCTCCCCTCAGCAGCCCGTATCATGCGCCGTTTGTACACCCTGATGTCGGGTAAAGGCAAGGACATTACTTGGGACAAGGAGGCCGTGGCCGCTTTCCTTAAAGCCAAGGAAGCCTTGGCAGATGCCGCGATGCTGGTGCACCCCAGAGCGGACGTTCCGACCGCACTCACGGTTGACGCATCCGACACAGCAGTCAATGGGGTGCTGGAGCAGCTCATTGAGGGGTGCTGGCAACCCTTGGCGTTCTTCAGCAAGCACCTACGACCAACCAAACTCAAGTACAGTGCTTTCAACTGGGAGCTGTTGGTACTGTATCTGGCAATCCGGCATTTCAGGTACTTCTTAGAAAGCAGGCCGTTCACAGCGTTCACGGACCACAAACCGTTGACCTTCGCGTTCATGAAGGTGTCCGATCCCTGGTTGGCTCGCCAGCAGCGACATCTGTCCTGCATCTCCGAGTACACGACGGACATCCAGCATGTCTCAGGAAAGGACAACGTTGTGGCGGACGCACTCTCCAGACCAGCTGTCCAGGCCCTGTCCCTGGGGGTGGACTATGCAGCACTGGCGGAGGCACAGCAGGCAGACGACGAGATGCCCAGCTACAGGACTGCAGTCTCAGGTTTGCAGCTGCAAGACTTTCTCGTAGGCCCAGGTGAGAGGACCCTCCTGTGTGACGTGGCTACTGGCCAACCTCGCCCCATCATTCTGGCAGCCTGGAGGCTGCGAGTTTTCGGCTCCATACACGGTTTGGCGCACCCATCTATCAGGACAACCGTCCGGCTGGTCTCCAGCAAGTTCACGTGGCACGGACTTCACAAGCAGGTCAGTGAATGGGCCAGAACGTGCGCACAGTGCCAAACAGCCAAGGTGCAGCGGCACACTAAAGCCCTGCCACAGCAGTTCAAACCCACCCACCGGAGGTTCGACCACATTCATGTGGATATCGTGGGCTCCCTACAAGTGTCCCGAGGAGCACGGTACCTCCTAATTATGGTAGACTGGTTCATGAGGTGGTCAGAGGCGGTCCCGCTCACCGACACATATGCTGATTCCTGCGCCCGAGCACTGATCACAACCTGGGTAGCACGCTTCAGGGTACTGGCCCACATTACCTCCGACAGAGGCACCCAGTTCACCTCCAGCTTGTGGTCAGCCTGCTGGGAAGCAGCTACACCACACTACTGCCCACAGTCAAACAGACTAGTGGAACGCTTCCACCATCACTTGAAGTCAGCTCTCATGGCCTGCCTGAGAGGACCTAACTGGGTGGACGAGCTTCCCTGGGTCCTGCTTAGAATTTGCACAGCGCCCAAAGAGGATCTGCATGCCTCGTCAGACGAGTTGGTGTACGGCGCACCCCTGGCCGTCCCGGGAGAGTTCATACCAGCCCCAAGGGGGCAAGAGGAAGAACCCGCAGCAGTCCTGGACAGACTATGTGAAAGGCTCGGCAACCTGGCCCCCGTACCGACTTCACAGCACGGACGGACCCCGACCCATGTACCCAAAGACCTGCAGGACTGTAAGTTTGTGTTTGTATGAAAGGGCAGTCACCGGGCACCGCTACAGCGGCCGTATGAGGGGCCGTTCAAGGTGATCAACAACAACGGGTCCACATACGTTCTGGATATTGGGGGGGAAAAGGAGGTTTTCACGGTTGACCAACTCAAACCAGCCCAAGTGGACGGTGCAGCCGGTCGAGGTTCAGGCACCGCGGCGCAGAGGCTGATCCAGACTGTGGACACTGGGGGGTGTATCGCCGGTTCTGGGGGGGGGGGGGGTTATGTGGCGACCCACTTTCTGCACAGGTGAACCGGCTCACAAATAGCCAGCACGCAGGGGGAGACTTTGGTAATGCACCTCTGATGTCATTTCCACCCGGAGAGGGCGGGCGCTAGGGATTAAATGCCAGCGCCGCGAAGTTTGAATAAACTAGTCTCGAAACAACTTACCGATTGCGTGTCGTTATTACAGCGCTGTGTGTAGCACATCGCTACAGTGGGCCAGTTTAAGGCAATCTACCGAAATACATTCAGGTTTAAACTCTTATCTATGCTAAAGTTCTTTTCTTTCCGTTCTAAAATGTGGAACGGACCATCATAAGGGGGCCTCAGGGGAAGCTGGTTTGCAGCATGGCAGACAAAAACAAGTGAGATGGAATGTAGGTCAACAGGTACCTTAGAGTGCTATATGCCATGAACTGAATTTACAGAGGAAGGTGGAACGCTGTTGAGAGGCTGACCAGGTGGTTCTGGCATCAGGAATGAAATCACCTGGCAACTCAGCCACGGGTGACTGCAGGTCCTCTTTTAGAGCAGTTCTGAGCCCCAGCGGGTCCCATGGGAGCCGGTCAGGGAAGTCCACAGACTGGCCTTTAAAGTGCGGTGAAACCACTCACTCCCTGGCCAGAGGAAATATCAGATGGGGATGCCAAACTGAGCAACCCAGGTGCTGATGAACGCCTGAGACATGTCTGCGGCTGCCATTGATGCTAAAGGGACAACCTCTGGCCACCTGGTGGTACAGTCCACCGCGGTAAGGAGGTGCATGAAACTGCACGAGGGGGGAAAGGGCCAATAAGGACCACATTAATGTGGTCAAACCACTGCTCAGGGACATCAACAGGTGCCAGTGGTGCCTGAACTGGACAGTTAATTTTTGCCTGCTGTCACTCCACACAAGCTGCAGACCAATCACACACGTCCTTTCTGAGGCTGTGCCACACAAACTTGAGTTCAACCCATTTCTGTGAGGCCTTCCAGCTTGGATGTGAGAATCGAAAACAGTCCATCTCCAGTTCGTGTGCACAACGGGGCGAGGGGAACTGTGAGACATCGCACAGGAGAGAAACTCCAGCCTCCTTGAACTTAATGTTAGCCAGCTGCAGGCCTGACTGCTGTTCGGTGAACCTGGATCTCTGGGTCAGTAACTTGGTCGGCTGCCATAATCAACCCCGATATTTATGGCCTCAGCGGCTGGCCATGAGAAGCAATTGGCCACGGCACTATTCTTCCCCTTGATATGTTATATATCCGTTGTGAAATAGGCCAAGTGGTGTTGCTGCCACGCAGACCAAGGGTCAGACATTTTGGCCATTATGTGCACAAGGGGTTTGTGGTCAATGAACACTGTGAAATGGTGACCCTCAAGAAGAAAAGGAAAATGGCGGCCATCAAGAAGCTCATGATCAAATGTGCTGTAGTTCCTTTCAGGGGGACGGAGCTCCTGAATGAAAAAGGAAAGCAGCTGCCCCATGCCTCCGACCAGCTGTGTCCAGCATCCACAGCATAGTCCGAGGCATCTATTGTGATGGCCATGGGTGCTTTGGGGAATAGGTGCACCAGTAGAGCACCATATCATCAAATGCCTTGGTCATGTCTGCTGACCAGTCAAGCACTTGATTAGGGGTATTAACTTTAAGTTCACTACAGAGGGGGAGTAAAAGTTCAGCACCTCGCAGAATGAAGCTGTGATAGAAATTCACCATGCCTAAAAACTCCCATAGTTTTCTTTGTACAACAGGGCAGTAGGAAATCCATAGTAGCAGCTACCTTTGAAAGAGGGGGTTTTGAACCTGCTGTGGAGATACGATGGCCAATAAGGTCAATGGTTGACAACCCAAACTAGTATTTAGCAGGGTTAATAATCAAACCGCATTGGTTTAAGCACTCAAAAAGTATGCAGAGATGAGATATGTGTTTGGATTTGGACACACCGGTGACAAATATGTCATCAATATGTAAACAATATGTAAACAAAAAGAAAACCTAAGTCTCTAATTTAGAATCCATCAACCATTGAAAAGTCTACTGCGTTTTTCAGTCCAAATGGCTTGCACAAAAACTCAAAAAGGCCAAACAGGGTTATCATAGCTGTTTTGGGAATGTCCTCCGAGCACACAGGCACCTGATGCTAGCCCCTAACTAGACTAACTTTGGAAAAAGTTAACTTTCTGGCTGAATGTGCCAAAAAGTCTTGGATGTGTGGCATCAGGCAACGAATAGGTGTGGTGGCCTCGTTAGGGTGTCAGTAATCACCATATGGAGGGGTGAAACCCAAGGGGCTATTCGATCGGCGTATAATTCTGAGTCTTTCTAACTTGGCAAACTCAGCCTTCTGCAGTTGCCAGCTTTTCTGGGTCCAGTTTATGCATGTAGGCATGAACTAGCAGGCCAGTTGAGGGGATGTGGTGCTCGAACCCATGTTTTGTGACTGTCATGGAGAATATGGGCTTGGTGAGGTCTGGGAATTCGCCCAGAAGTTGAGTAAACTGAAATGCAATGATGCATGCGCACAGCAGAGTCGTTGTGGGGAACTTACTGGGGGAGTAGGGTAAAGACCCAAAGTCCTTAAGATCGACGAACAGTCCTTGGGCACACAGAAAATCTGCACGAGCAGAGGTCTAGCCAGGACGAAGTCCCATGTGTAAAGTTGCCCACTGTGTAGGTTTTCACAAATAAATCAAAGTGAGCTGTTTTATATTTAATGAAACCCGTAACACATTTACTGACCTCCAGAACCTGAACACAAAAGGACGCTAAAAACCTTTTTTGTAAAATACATCATCATGTCAGACCAGCCTCTTAAAGCAAAACCCCAAGTCAACGTCGGTGGTTGTGAATTACGTACAGTTTTCTCAATTATGTTACCCTACACAGCCACCCCCCAGAATTCACTAAAATCAGCTTTGTGAGCTGTCTGGAGATTGGACTAGCTCCCCGGCTCAGGTCCTGCATTCCATGGGTGAGAGCGCCTCTGGCTCGTGCACAGGTGCGTTGATACACTCATGGTCATGTTGTGACGCCAGGGGCATTGCAGTAGAATACACCATATCTTGGAAGGCTGGTCTAAGAGAATCTACCGAAATACATTCAGGTAAAAGTCTTTTCTCCCCATTCCAAAACACCAACAGGCCAGTTCAGGGGACCTTAGGGGATGTTGGTGTGCATCATGGCAGACATGTAGGTCCACAGAAACCCAGGAATCCTGAATGCCATGATGGGAAGCAGGAATAGGTGAAAAGGAATTGAATTTACTGAGGGCTGTTGAGAGGCTGGCCAAATGGTCGTAGCAGGAATGAAATCATCTGGCACTTCTAACGGCTGCCTATATATCAGTACAGCCACAGATAACTGCAGGTCCTCTTTTGCATCAGTTCTGAGACCCTGCAGGACCCATGGGAGCCCATCATGGCAAAAGCCCTCAGAGCAGCTGTTCAGATAGGCCATTGGACTGCAGGTGATACACCACGGTACATTGTATGCTAACACTGAGGTTCTGGGCCATCACAACCCAGAGGTCTGAAATGAATTGGGCACTGTGGTCAAAGGAAATATCAGATGGGGTTCACAACTAATATCAGGTGCTGATGAATGCCCGAGCCACATCTGTGGCCGCTGTTGATGCTAGAGGGATGACCTCTGGCCACCTGGTTGTACAGTCCACCATGGTAAGAAGGTGCAAGAAACTGTGGGGGGGGTGCAGAGGACCAACAATGTCCTGCATGCAGACTATTAGCCATTTTATCAAGCTCCCTATAATCGATCAAGGTTGCATTAGCAAGGACTACGTGAAATGAATCAGGCATTTGCTGCATGAAGAGTTCTTTAAAAATAAAACAAGGATTGTAGTTTCCCAAGAGAGACAGCATGTAGTCCATTAGCTCTGAAGGCATACCTTTGCCGAGACTGGGTAAGGAGAGGAACCATTTGGTTTGCACAGACTCCAATAATCCAGAAGTCTGTAAAAGATGAATTTTCAGTGATTGGTACTTCTTGTGTTCAAACAGATTCACCACTCTCACAGCCACAGAATTGCTGAGCAACACTAACTACCATATAGAAATATTTGGAATTGTTGGCAGAGATTTCTTGCAGAGCGAACTGGGCCTCCACGTATACGAACCAAGTGACAGCATCTTGCTCCCAAATCTCCGGCAGTTTCAAAACAACTGCGTTGTCCAGTATATTCAATAACTCCGGAATCATCCTACAGCATCAGCATCACCAATGTAGGTTTCCGCAGATAAACTGAAGCAAGGTGTTTTATGTTTAATGAAACTCATAACACAGTTTATTGAACTCCCAAAACCTATACAACAAAAGTGCGAGAATAACCTTTTACACAATAACATCATTACACCAGACCAGCCTCTTAAAGCAAAACCCCAACTCAATGTTGGTAGTTGTGAATTATGTACATTTCTCCCAACTACATTACCCTACAAAACCAATATTCTCTAGGGACAGGGTGACAGTCCATTGCCTCTCAAGGCACTGTTGAACTTGCTGCCTTTTGCAACCTGACCAGGTGAGTGTAGGCAGACAGAAGTTGCAGGACAATGCACTGGGTCTAAACAGAACTGGTTCGATGTTCATGCTTGGTTTTCCCTTTAATCTTTAGAGAAAATTGCTGCTCTACTGGTAAGGAATTTGGGACAAGGGGAAGGTTTCTCTGAATCAAAATCCTACACACTCATAAAATGAGTTTGATTTGTTACTCTAAACAAAATCAATTGGAAGATAAAGTAAATGAATAGATGAAGTAAATAAAGTGGATAATGAAATTGATTGCTGTGTTTCTTTGGAGAGAAGGAGTAGATTTGCTTAAACAAAATTAAGTTTTAATTGAAAAACAAACATTCTAGGATAGCAACACACACAAAAGGCTGGAGGAACTCAGCAGGCCAGCCAACATCTATGGAAAAGAGTACAGTTGATGTTTTGGACTATTACAGAGTGTTGTTAGCGTTATTTAAAATGTTATAATCACTCTGAGCCCTATCTTGCTACCCACCAATGACCCAGTTATCCCACTGCTCCCAATTCAGGTTTCCAGCAATTCACAATGCAAACATTTCGAGTGAAGAAAAGAATCTGTCAGAGAGTGCACAATGCATATTTTCATTCTTTATTAAGTTTTGACCTCACAGATTCTAACTTCAACAAAAAGTAGTGGGATTTTAACTTGGTAGTAAGATGTAGGAAATCATTCAATGAAGTGAGACACCCCAAGTGGCTACACTGTGAGAAGATGAAATTTCAGTTAATTGTTTTCTGAGTGGGAAGAAAGGAAAATTGGGTACATTGAAAGAGCTACCTGTTTATTTCAAGAAGGAGAAAACCACCAGCCAAAGTATGGAATGTATACCACAGACCTGTATTCCTTCTTACATTGAAAGAACATCGATCAATGTCTTATTAACTGTTGCTGGAAATGGATGTTGGCAAAAATCTCATTGATACAGTGACAGGGAGCTGAATAATTTTGTTTTTTGCTATCTTGGAAATGATCATGAAGGGAATATAAACAGTTTCAGTTCTGGCACTTGGTAAAAGATTCATGTCAAATGCAGTTTACTGCAGTAAGCTGACCATTAACTGCACAGATAAAAAGCCTATACTGAAAACAACATTAATTGTTGGCTTCTAATGCTACAAGAAAACATACAATATGTTCTTCATTGGTTTGGATTTTATCTATTTGATAAAAGGTCTTTAAGTGGTATGTTGGTGATCCAAATCTTCAAAAATTACTATCTTCCAAGACAGGAGACTGAATTTCTACCTGTTGGTTGGTAACTATTCCAGTAAAAACTCTGTTACATTCCAGTGTTTCACTTCATTTGGCACTGGTGTCAGGACTCATTGTCAGTGACTAGTCCTTATTGCTGAGCATCCAAGGTAGCTCAACTGAAAATAGAACACCAGGATTGTTAACTGAAGCACTGATCTGCAGGATGTGCTGTTCAAGGTACACGTCAGCTGACAACAAGGAAGTGAACTCTTTTGTTATTGGCATTGCCCAACACCAAGGGGAAGATTGCAGTACTGTACTTGCAAAATCAGGTTCTATCTCTGATGGCTGCTATTATTATTATTCTCAACTAATCCACATTATTTTATTTCACTTCACTGTCTCTACAATGTTAAACTAGTCAGAATTAATTTAACATCGAAAGAATACTTCAGGTTAAGTGAATATTTTCTTCGGTGTGTGTGTGTGTGTGTGTGTGTGTGTGTGTGTGTGTGTGTGTGTGTGTGTGTGTGTGTGTGTGTGTGTGTGTGTGTGTGTGTGTGTGTGTGTGTGTGTGTGTGTGTGTGTAAATTCTAAACATCTTTATGATGAACAGCAATATTTTTAGGGAAGATTGTTCTTACCATAATCGATCAAAAGACAAAATTAATCTGGTGTTTAGTTTACATCTAAATAATTGTCCAAGAATCTCAGTTAGATTTATTGGATCACTGGTGACGTTGGTTGACAAAAACTTCACTCGGTTCTGCCGTTTCTGCCAGTGAGAACCTCCCTAGCAACGAGGCCCTGAAAGAACTTCCATATTGAGTGAAAGCAGCTGAACAATCCTAGTTACAAAAGAGAAATCTGTTTGGCCGCCGACCAAGTTCCACTATCTGACTGAGCCAAAACTGCCCATCACGACATTCAAAGGACTTCAGAATATTTTAGCAAAACTTAAAAACCTTCAGAAAAATTCCAAAGTTTCTAAAAACAAATGCAGTAAAAGAAAAAAAATAAATACTTTAAACACTAAAAGACATAAACATCTGAATACGTGCTCAAATACTTTAATGCATAATTAAGAACTGTAAAGAAATCTAAATTACACATTAAAGACATTTTTCAAAAAGATTTATAGTAGCCTTTTTCTAAACCAAAAGCCCATTTTTGGTCTGTTTAAAGTTAAAAACACTTGCCTGAGGCTTCTGCAGCTTTCCTTTCAATTTAAAGCAAGTTGAAGAGGAAATGTCCACTTTCTGAGACTGGGTACAGAATTCCTGGGTGAGTCCATAATTTCCCAAAGTTACTGTTCCAACATTGAAGACTCGCAGACAGCGATTTACAGATTTTCACATTCACGTGCAAAAATGCATAATTACTATCAATCACATAAAGTTGTTGAGTGCTGTGAGCATTGTCAGCCATTACCTGCAAAACCCGAACCTTTGTTCTCCTGATAGGAACTGGATGAACTGGATGAGTTGCTGCATGTGTTTCCATCACTTGCTAATTTTCTTTCTTGCAAATGCAGTTGTTTGTTTTTCTGGAAAATGGTTGAGACCACGTTGTTCTAGATCCCTGATATGTGTAAATTTTCCGTTGGGTCTTTGTTTGGATAAAAAGTTTATCCACTCCTTTTAAAGTCAATGGGAATAGTTCTGACTGAGGCCAGGATTTTCTAGCCATACTACTGATTATACAAATGCAGACTGAAAACTAATTCAAAATTTTTCAGAATTGCTTCAGAAGGCTAAACAGAAAAACTGATTTAACCATTAATTAATTTAAAATTTGATGCATCTGTGCAACTCAGAATGCCAGGTTTATGCTCAGGAAGAACTCAACATCCAAAAACCTCTAAATCAGGTGTTCCCAACCCTTTTTATGCCATGGACTGTTTCTAATAACTGAGGGATCTGTGGACCTCAAGTTAGGAATCCCTGCTCTAAATGAATAACTTAAGGCAGAGAATGGCTGCTCTAGATGGTTGAAATGGGAGGTGTCTGACAGAACAATTGTGCAGGAGGCAAGAAAGTCGCAAAGGTGTTTCATCCGTAACAGATCATTTGCACTTACAGATCATGCTTTATCACTTCTACCCAATGCATTGTTGTAATGATTTGATCTGTATAAATGACAAGATTTTCACTGTACCTCGGTACAGGTGACAGTAATAAACCAACTTACCAATCTAATTTACCCCTATCTCTTTCTAACATTTATCTGAACACTCCGAAGTCTTCTCAGTGAAGACCAATATTCCCTCTCTCCTTCATCACTACCTTACTGTGTCAGCAGTAAATGAGATATATCACTGAAACTTTTACTTTAACTTACTGATTGTCCAGATACTTATTTATATTATTTCACAAACTGCATTCGCTTTTCACATTTGTCTGCACAGAACTGTAAAATCAAAAGCAATTGAATTCCCCCTTCTGAGAAACATTTCCATTTAGTTCCAACATGTGACTTGAATACCTATTTGCTTGTTTCATTAATTCTCTGCCTCACAATAGTTCTGCATTCCTCCTCTGTTCTAATATAAATTTGATGAAAAGAGCATCTGCATTTTAGTCACTAAAATGTTCTAGACTCAGCAATGACTTCAACAAGTTGGTACATTGATTCTGTCATTCTTATTTATTTTCCCTCTAGACTTCTGATTCTTTCCTTAACCAATAGCCGACTATTTTGCTGTGCATCACCATCTCTCCCTTCTTTAACTCTTTCATGGACCTTTTGTATTTACACCTTAAAAAAAAACTACTAAAACAGAATGGATATTGGATCACTATCAGACCCCAGAGTTTTGAAAGATGTTCAAACATTAACAGCAAAGTGAATTCAACACAAATACAAAGAATTGTTATCTCACAAATATCAATGAAAAGTAAACTGAAACAAGTTTGAAGGATTACTCAGTGGAATTCATATCCTCTGCTAGTGCTTTCAGCTTCTCCAAAACAATTTTTTTTAAATGTGCCTTCATCTTCGGATATTGTTCAAGTGTTTCATTAAAGTCTGTCTTTGAAATTGTATAGAATTTACATGGTGTTATAGCTGTTACTGTGGCTTCCCTCTTCACATCAGTTAGAATGCTCATTTCTGTAAAAGTAGAGATGAAAACAAAGAAGAAAGAGCTTGGAATTGGAATCAAACAAAAAATTAAAATGACTGATCAGATGCCCAGATGAGATGACATGCCTGGAGCTAATGTTGGGCAAGTCTGGACTAACATAGAAGCCTGAAGACAGAAACAAAAGTGAAATGGAGAATTAAAATAACAGACAACTGGACCTTCAGGGTCACCCTTGAAGACTGAACAGAGGCGGTAAGCAAGGCATCACCCAATCTGTGTTTCGTTCTCCAATGCAATGGAGGCAATATTGCAAGCATTGAATGCAATTCTCTAAGTTGGAAGAAGAGTAATCACATTGCTATTTCACCATGAAGAACTGTACGGGACCCTGGATGGTGGACATGGAAGAGGGAAATGGACAAGAGTTGCATCTCGTGCAGTTGCACAGAAAATTTTGAGAAAAGGGGAGGTATCTGGTGGTTGAACTTAGAACCCTGTTGAAGGTAACAAAAGGATGGGTTATCAGATGTGGTGGTTAGTAGAGGAGAATGTGAGGGAACCTTATCTTTATTATGTTTGGAAGGAAAGTAGTGAATTCAGAATTGAGGGAAATAGAAAAGTCATGGTTGGGAGTCTTCTCAGCATTAAAGGGAAGGAAAGAAATGATGAAGGTAAAACAAAAACATTGAATTAGAAAATCGCATCAGGAGGAATTGGGAGAATTGAATGAAATCTTTCCAGGAAGCAAGATAGGAAGAGGTTGTGTTTAGATAACTGAGGGAACTAGTGTCTTTATTATGGAAATTGATTACCAACTTATTCCAAGGCTGAGTTTGGAGATTGGCAAAATCTTCAAACCTGCTTACAAGATCATTATTGTTGTGGCTCAACAAAAGGCCCCATCTCTCTCCCCAAATCAGAAAGTAGCAGAGAAGAGGCTTCAGCTTCATTCCCCTAAAATATATTTTGAGCTGAACATGAAGCTGATATCTTCTTATCTGTTTTAGCTTTTGTGTCAATTTCTTTGTCCTCACCCTAGACTATAGATACTTCCACTCAGCTCCAGAATTCCCAATCTAAATAGAACCCTCTCAATAAACACTAACCCTCTTAATATTATCTGTTACCAACTGCCAACATAACATGGCTCTCTGAGTTTTTTTCCACAATCTTACCCATCCACTATCCTCAGAACTTTAAATCACTTTGTTCACTAGGGACCAAGTCTGATATCTTCATGAAAGGGTGGTGCTGTTGTGATTTTTCAAAGCGATCTCCACCTTGCAGAAACTCTCAGATACTTTTTCATTTCTCAGACCTGACCATGATCTTTCCATTGAATATCAGATCATTTTCTCCCAAACAGCAACTGACCTTACTTCCTCAGGAAACCTCTTCATAACCTTTAGCCTCATAGCCCACAGTTCTGCACACCCCATTTCTCCTTCCTAGAATTCACAATCAGGAATGCATGCTGTTGTCACAGAAAAAATATTTCTTCCTACCTTGACTGTCCTTTTTCATTTTTCTTCCAGTCCCTTTCCACTTACATTCATGACACCTCTGAGGTTCCCCATCAGTTAAGTTTCCAGTTTCCTGATCTCAACAGGAATCGCTATGGACGTCTTATCACTTTACACCTTCACTCCTTACCAAGATAATCTGAGGCTCCTTTACTTAATTCTTGAACAGGAACCCATCTAATCTCATAGAAATAGAATCTAGAGCAGATTAGCCCATCCAGTCTTTATAGCCTGCTCTGCCATTCTATACGTTCTTGCATTGAACAGCTTTTTCAACTCTACTTATCGTTCCCAGATCAATAGTGTATCTACAGGAATTTTCATGGGGCCAAGCTTTGCCTGTTTTTTCACTGGACAACAGAAAAAAATTCTTGCTTCAGTTTTATTAGACAAGAAAGACTGGTTCCTGCGCTCATTCAAAACTTAAACATTTTCTCTATCTTTGCTGTTAATTTCTATTTTGCTTTCAAATTCACTGGTCCACTAATCCTTCCTTTCCTTATTTTGACAACTTCATTTGGATCTTAAGATTAGCAACCAATTTCATTAAAAGCCAACGGACTCACAATTATTTTAATCATTTCTCCATTCCGCTTGCTTTCTGTATGGACTCCATAACATTCTCCCAGTTTGTTCATCTTCATTATTTTCACTGAGTTGAGATTTTCCACTTCAGTACCTTTAAGATGTCCTGATGTAGAGTCACAGCCCAAAAAGTCAACCAATCTAATCCCTCCACAGATGCTGCTTGGCCCAATGAATTTTTCCAACAGTTTGTTTTTGGTCCATGTTACATCTGTAGTTACATTAACAGACTTCTAGCACCTTAAATCGGTGAGTTGTTTGGAATGTCTCCCTTCTCACTGAGACGGGGACACCTTTTTCCTTCCTTAAGGGGGGGAGGGAGGGAGGGAGGGAGGGGGAAGAGAGAGAGAGAGAGAGAGAGAGAGAGAGAGAGAGACAGAGGGAGGGAGAGGGAGAGGGAGGGAGAGAGAGAGAGAGAGAGAGAGAGAGAGAGAGAGAGAGAAGGAGAGAGAGAGACACACACTATGGTATGCTGAATTACCAGGTGAATGAGTAGTCTTTGGGGTACTGCAAGTCTGTGTATTTTTGATGTTTTGCTGCACGCTTGAGTGCTTGGTTGGGGAGGGATGCCATTGCTTTTTTGTTGGTGGGGGAGGTGTTCATTGCTTTGTTGCTACTTATGCATGGGAGGGGGAGGTGGGGATGTTTGCAGTTCTAACATTTAACTGCCATTCATTCCTTGGGGCACTGCTCTGTTTTTGTGGATGTTTGCAAAGAAAAAGAATTGCAGGATATATATTGTATAGATTTCTCTGACATTAAATGCACCTATTGAAATGTATTGCAGGTCCTTTCAGATGTTTTCCTTTTGCTGTTGTCATCACTTGACTGATACCATGGATGACAGCACTCTCAACTGTTTTACCATGTCTTTGTTTTCATCAACTCTCCTCCCAGACGGAATAAAGTAAAGCTTCCACTTGCCCTCATCTTCTGTATCACCAGCTTCCACATTCTTTCTTGACAAAACAACAACTCACTTGCTGTTGCAAGGACGTGGCTGGGGATGAACCCAAGTGCAGGACACAGACGCAGAGACAGAGTTGGGAGGCATTATGAGATAGGTCTCCAGGAGTGCCTTTACACATAGAAGAGTCAACCAACGAACTGGCAGCTCCTTGTTGTGATTCTAGGGTTTTTATCCTGCATTTACTGTTGGAAAGCAGGTGTGTGTAATTAGTGGAACTGGGAATGATCGGAAAGTAGACAAGGGGATTGAGGCCCAGTTACTGAAGTAATAGCAAGGTGGGGAATTGCCAGACGAGACCATGACACTTGCACTCTTCCACTTAGAAGTATTACATTCAGTACTTGTAATATTATTTCTTCTGTACTGGAGAGACTGGGTACAGATTTGATGACCCTGAACTTCCCCATCCCACTCCTATTCTGACCTTTCTGTCTTAACCCGTTACATTACTCCAGTAATGTCCAGTGTAAGCACATCATCTTCCATCTGGGGCAACTGACAGCCTTTAGGATTCAATATTGAATTTAACAATTATAACAGAAAATACTTGAAACACTCACCAGATCAGAAATAGAGTAAATATTTTAGGTTTCACTTTCTACTAGTATAGTCCAAGACACTACATGTTTCCATTGTTTTCTGCTTTTACAGCATTAACAGTTTTTTTAAAATTGAATTTTACATAACCGCCCTTTTTCTTTCTCAGGAGAGGCATCTGTACATCAGTGCAGATACAACTCTGCCTTTTTCTTTCAGTCTTTCTATTTCCATCATTCCTGCTTGCCTCTGCAACTCAATATTTCTCCAGCTCAGACTAGAAACATCAGCTCCTCATAGATACTGCTTGAGTTGCCTGGTGCTTCCAACATTTTCAATTTTTGCTCAGAAATTCAACCTCATACAGTAATGCAAAACACATTTTATAGGATACACAACTAGTTGTATTCTGTCTTTAAAGTTTATTTCTTTAACCTTGTGTTTTTCACTAGGAATAACATTTAAGCAATATTTGCCTCTCATTCTTAACTTCATTGCCAATCTTCAACAATCAGTTTCTCTGTTTTACATGTGATTAGATAGATAGATACTTTATTGATCCTAAAGGAAATTACAGTGTCAGTGGTATTACAAGTGCACAGAAATACAAATATAAGAAAAGAAATAAAAATAAGTTACCTCAAACAGTCTAACAGGAGGGGGTTATCACTTCCACAGCTATAGGTTGACTCATTATAGAGGCTAATGGCTGAGGGTAAGAATGACCTCATATAGTGCTCTTTGGAGCAGCGCAATTGTCTTCATCTATAACTAAAAGTGCTCATCTATTCAGCCAAGGTGGTATGCAGAGGACAAGAAACATAGTAGGGAATTGCCAGGATTTTCCGTAAGGTCCTTTGTTCTACCACATCCTCCAGTGTGTCCAGTTTGACTCCTATAACAGAGCCAACCTTTCTAATCAGTTTATTGAGCTTTTTGACATCACCCGTGTTGACACCACCACATAGAAGATTGGACTGGCGTCAACAGACTGGTAGAACATGGGAAGGAGAGGCCTGCATAGTCCAAAGGACTTCAGTCTCTTTTACATATCATTTGTAATCTTCTGCTGCACTCCACCTGTCCTTTTTCCTTAATTACACTAAATACAGTAAATATTTTCAGAATTAAGTTTATCTAATAAAGAAATTAATTTGCAGTTAAATTGTCTGAGTTGACCTAAAGAAATGTAAGGTGTTACTTGAACACAAATTGTTTCAATCTTTATTTTCTCTACTTTAAACACAGGCAGCAGCCTTGTGCAGGAAATGCAAGTTAAATTTTATAAAAGAGGTTCTTGTCTGGAAGTGACTATGCTCTCTAATATTTTCTAGCAGATATGTCAAATGAGCTTTATGAATATGATCATTGTTAACTAATAGCACTATTGTTTATGTTCAATAACCTGCTAGCAAGTTTGAGACTTTTGGGTTTGTAGAAAATACTGTTGCGTCACCAATGTGCAAAATGTATTTTAGGCCTGCAACTTGGATTTGCAAGGTTTCTTATTTTGCTTATGCGTGACCACTATCAAATCAAATTTCACTTCCAAAATGTTTAAGTAGGACACCTTTCTTTCTAATTTAGCATGAAACATTTGGAGGCACATTTGATTAGTTGTTGTTCATGTTGGGTCTAGGTTGAGAAATTAGTCTATTAGTAACAATTATACCAGTGCCCGGAGGACCACAATCTGTACGTGATGCACCATTAATAACTCTCGGAGACGTGAGGTGAGAGATAGGTTTTTATTAGCTGGAGGAGAAAGCACTATCAGCAGCAATAGACCATTGCACAACATCCTGGAGACTGAGGGAGGAGCAGTGCCTCCAATCGCCTTTATACAGGGGTCTGTGGGAGGAGCCACAGGAGCAGTCAGCAGAGGGCGTGTCCAGACAGGTCTATGTAGTTCACTACAGTACGGATCAGAAGTAACATCCCCACTTCACTGACAATCAACACTGGCACACTTCAGGGATGTGTGCTTAGCTCACTGCTCTACTCTCTCTGCACACATGACTGTGTGGTGTGGCACAGTTCAAATGCCATCTATAAATTTGCTGACAATACAACTATTGTTAACAGAATTTCAGATGGTGATGAGAGGGTATTCTGGAGCGAGATGTATCAGCTAGTTGAGCGGTGTTGCAGCAACAACCTTGCACTTGATGTAAGAAAGACCAAAGAAATGGTTGTGGACTTCAGAAACGGTGATACACTAGTCCTCGTAAGGGATCAAAAGTGAAAAGGGTGAGCAATTTCAAGTTCCTGGGAGTCAAGATCTGTGAGGATCTAATCTGGACCCAACGTATCTTTGCAGCTACAAAGAAAGCATGACAGTGACTATATTTCATTTGGAGTTTGAGGAGATTTGGTATGTCACCAAAAACATTTGTAAATTTCTACAAATGTACCGTGGAGAACATTCTAACTAGCTGCATCACTGTTTGGTATGGGGTTGGGCTACTGCACAGGAACAAAATAAGCTGCAGAGAGCTGTAAAATTAGTCAGCTCCATCACGGGCACTGGCCTCCATAGTATCCGGGACATCTTCATGGAGCAATGCCTCAAAAAAGCGGTGTCCATCACCCCCATCACCCAGGGAATGCCTTGCACTCATTGTTACCATTAGGTAGGAGGTACAGAAGCCTGTATCACACACTCAGCGATTCAGGAACAACTTCTTCCCCCTGCCAACTGACTTCTGAATGGACAGTGAACCCATGAGCATTGCCTCACTACTTTTTTATTTCTATTTTTGCACTACTTATATTTAACTACTAGTTAAATATATATGTGTACTTACAGTAAATATATATACACACTCGCATGTATATATGTACTTACTGTAATTCATAGTTTTTTTCTATTATTATGTATTGCATAGTACTGCTGCTGTAAAGTCTATAATTTTCACGATCTATCACAATGATATTAAATCTGATTCCGATTCTGATAGGAAAAAGGTTCCCTCTCTCGATGCCCATACTTACAAATTAGAATTGGAAATCCCTGATCACAATTTCTGAAGGTCCTGCACACCAGTAAAAACAGAATACTAACCACAATGTGACAATCATAATAAAAAAGAATGAACTATCAGATAGTTTATTTTTTACAAACCTATGCAACCGGATTTAAGATTAGAAATTTAGTCTTCCACTCTGGGAAAACGGATTCAAATATAGCCCAGGTAAAGAGAGGAATTCTTCAGTGTGTGTCAGCCTTTACAAATCTCTGGGAGATGTAACATTTTAAATTAATCTGTAGTAGATTTGGCCCAAGTATAAAGATACTTCAATTTAACTGTTTCTTTGACAATCATACAAGTTGTGACAGCATATAAATTAATCACAATATAACTTCAGAATTAAAGTTTTAATTAATATTTTTGAGTTATTATTATACACTGGCTTATTCCAATATATTTGTATGTTGGTTCTTGGCGTTATGCTGAACAATATGTGACAGTCAAAAATAAGAACTATCAATAAACTGCAGTAAAGAGTTATTAATATGGGTAAATGCTACTGAGCACTTGTTTAGTGAACAGTTTCTGCAGATGAACCCCTGAAGACAGAAATGTCTGACCAGGCACTGTAATCTTTGTGGGAAATATTCAGGGAGTGAGAGGTACAGATTATATTGGACTAATTGATATTCCTGCCTGAAGTGTTTGATGTGGCAGGCGTGTGAAGAGATTGTCAAAAAGAACTGCAGGGGCCAGCAAGATATTACAAAAAAGATGTCAGATCTGAAGAATCTGCTAAGGTAAGCTAATAACACCACATTGCATTATAAGCATTGCTACAAATAGATATGCAAGATTAACATTTTAATACTTTTATTTGGGAAGACTGGAAGAAGACAGGGTTGACCATTTGCAAAGCTGTCATAGAAGAACTAGGACATGGAATGATTTATTTGGAAGAGAACACTTCCCATTAGGATACCTGCTATTGTTACGATTAGAAAGTGTACATGACAACCCAAATGCAGACCAACACTTTTTAAATCAAAACCATATAAAATACGGTATACATTTTCAATTTGTAATATCTTGTATGTGTCTCAAACTGCAGTTGCAGCATCATGTCCTGATTACTTTCAGTATTTCTGTAATATCATTTGAAATAGAACAATTCAAGGCTCCACGATGAAACCATTTTGTAAACAACAGACCCAGAATGTATTGATGGAATAACGTTTATGAAACTGGACACTTTCTATATAGTTTTCATGCCATGTAATTTCTATTTGGAGTTAATGGAATGTTCTTTGTTTTGTGTTGTGGGAACTCTGAGAGACCTCCAGTCTGCACAAAATGCATCGAGCTGCAGCTCCTTAGAGACTATGTTAAGGAACTGGTGCTGCAGCTCGATGACCTTCGGCTCATACAGGTTAATGAGGAGATGATAGGAGTTACAGGAAGGTAGTCACCCCGAGGTTGCAGGAGGCAGGTACCTGGGTGACAGTCAGGGTGGAGAAAGGGAACAGACAGCTAGTGCAGAGTATCCCTGTAGCTGTTCCCCTCAATAAAAGGTAGACTGCTTTGGATACTGTTTGGGGTGGGGGTTGTCCAGAAGGCAAGGGGAGAGAAGAAAACTGCAGTAGTGAAAGGCGATTCCTTAGTCAGGGGAGCAGACAGAAGATTCTATGGACATGAAGAGAAACGTGGATAGATAATATTTGTCTCCCAGGTGCCAGGGTCAGCAATGTCTCAGATAAGGTCCACAGCAATCTAAAGGTGGAGAGTAAGCAGTCAGAAGTCGTGGTACACCTTGGTACCAACAACGTAGGTAGGAAAAGGCAGGAGTTCTTTAAGAGAGAATATAGGGAGTTAGGTAGAAAGCTGAAAAGCAGGATCTCCAGAGCAGTAATCTCTGGATTGCTGCCTGTACCATAGGCAAGTGAAGGTAAGAATAGGATGAATTGGCAGATGAATGTGTGGCTGAGGAATTGGTGCAGGTCTCTGGATAATTGGGATCTCTTCTGGGGAAGGTAAGGCCAGTTCAAAATGGATGGGTTACACCGAACCTGAGGGGAAAGTATCTTTGCAGATAGATTTGCTGGAGCTTTTGGGGAAGATTTAAACTAATTTGGCAGGGGATGGGAACCAGAGTGATCAGGTTGAAGATGGAACAGTTGGTAGACAAGTTGATGCAGTGTGTAATGGGACTGTGAGGAAGGACAGACAGGTGAAAGGGCAAAATTGCAGCCAATAGGATGAGCTGGTGTAACATGGGGGCAAAGTTGAAAAAGTTGATGTATACAGGACTGAAGATCTTATATTTGAATGCACACAGTACAAGGAATAAGGCACAGTAGATGGTCGTTTTGCACAGTTAGAGATAGGCAGTGCAGCATTGTAGGCATCGCTGAGTGGTGGCTGAAAGAAGATCATAGCTGGGAGCTTAACATCCAAGGATACACTTTGTAACAAAAGGTAGATGGAGGGGATGGGATGGCTCTGTTAATAAAAAATGAAATCAAATCCTTAGAAAGAGATGACAGTTCATCATCACTGGAAGATGTAGAACACTTATGGGTAGAGTTAAGACACTGCAAGGGTAAAAAAAAGGGCATGATGGCAGTTATATAAAGGCCTCTGACTAGTGGCCAGGATGTGGAATACAAATTACAATGAGAAATAGAAAAGCCATGTTAAAAGGGCAACATTATGATTGTATAGGGGATTTCAAAATGCAGGATGACTGGGAAAATCAGGTTAGTGCAGGATCTCAACAGAGGGAATTTGTAGAATGCCTATGAGATCGCTTTATGGAGCTCCTCGTGGTTGAGCCCACTAGGGAAAAGGCAATTCTAGATTGGGTATTGTAGAATGTCAGTTTTGATTATGGAGCTTAAGGTAAAAGAACCCTGGGAGAGAGTCATCATAATATGATAGAATTCACCCTGCAGTTGGGTGGGTGGGGGGGAGTTGGGAAGATAAAGTCAGATGTATCAATATTGCAATGGAGTAAAGGGAATTACAGAAGCGTGAATGAGGAGAAGGCCAAAGTTGATTTGAAGGGGGCACTAGCAGGGATGATGGCAAAACAACAATGGCTGCAATTTCCAGGGGCAATTTGGAAGGTGCAGAATAGATACATCACAAAGATGAACAATTATTCTAAAGGGAGAGTGAGGCAGCCCTGTGTGACAAGGGAAGTCAAAGTCAGCATAAAAGAAAAAGAGAGTGACAGTAAAAACTAGTGGGAAGCTAGAGAATTGGGAAGCTTTTAAAAACCAACAGAAGGCAGGTAAAAAGGCATCAGAAGAGAAAAAATGCAATATGAAGATAAGGTAGCCAATAATATAAAAGAGGATACCAGAAGTTTTTTTTCAGATATATGCAGTAAAGAGTAAAAGAGAGGAAAGAGTGGATATTGGACCACTGGAAAATTAAGCTGGAGAGGTTGTAATTGGGGTCAAAGAAATGGCGGACGAACTGAATCTGAACTTTGCACCATTCTTCACTGTAGAAGACACTAGCTGTATGATAGAAATTCAAGCATATCAGGGGGCATAAGTAAGTGTAGTTGCTATTACTAAGAGAAAGGAGTTTGGGAAGTTGAAAGGTCTTAAGGTAGATAAGTCACTTGGACCAGATGGACTACACCACAGGGTTCTGAAAGAGGTGGCTGAAGTGATTCTGGAGGCATTAGTCATGATCTTTCAAGAATCCCTAGATTCTGAAATGGTTCTGGAGGATTGGAAAACTGCAAAAGTCACTTCACTCTTTAAGAAGAGAAGAGGGCAGAAGGAAGGAAATTATAGGCCAGTTCAAGTGTTTGGGAAGATGTTGGTCTATTATTAAGGATGAGGTTTCGGGGGTACTTAGAAGCACATGAAAAAGCAGATCAAAGTCAGCATGGTTTCCTTGAGAGGAAATCTTGCCTGACAAATCTGTTGGAGATCTTTGAGAAAATAACAGGAAGGATAGACAGAGGAGAGTCAGTGAATGTTGCTTAATTGGATTCTCAGAAGACCTTTGATAAGGTGCCACACAAAGCTGCATAACAAAATAAGAGCCCATGGTATCATAGGAAAGATACCAGCATGGACAGAAAATTGGCTGACTGGTAGGAGGCAAAGAGTGGGAATAAAGGGGGCCTGTTCTGGTTGGCTGCCAGAGATTAGTGGGGTTTCTCAGGGGTCGGTGTTGACCACTTTTTTCATGTTATATTTCAATGATTTGTACGACAGAATTGACAGCTTTGTGGCCAAGTTTACAGACCCACAGCCTGTGATTCAGAGACATGATGCCACTGATTGAGTCTTAGCTGTACAGATGAAAGGTGCAGTAACTGTTCCATCCTTCCAAAACAGTTTAGTCCACCAATTATTTCAAGGCTGTGCAAATAATGGGATGTCTATTTCTGCAGGTACGTGCAGAGAGTCTGCAGAAGGACTTAGACAGATTGGGAGAATGAACAAAGAAGTATCAGATGGTATAAAATGTAGGGAAGTGTATGGTCATGGACTTTGATAGAAGTAATACAAGAGTAGTTTCTTTTTGAAATGGGTAGAAAATTCAAAACACAGAGGTGCAAAGGAGCTTGTGTGTCTTCATGCAGGATTTCCTAAAAGTTAACTTGACAGTAAGGAAGGCAAATGCAATGCATTCTTTTCAAGAAAACTAGATTAAAAGAGCAAGAATGTAATGCTGAGGCTTTATAAGGCATTAGACTGCATTATTTGCAGTTTTGGGCCCCTTATTTCAGAAAAGATATGCTGTCATTGGAGAGGGTCCAGGCACGTTTCACAAGAATGATTCTGAGAATAAAAGGTTTAACAAATGACGAGCGCTTGATGGCTCTGGGCTTACACTCACTGGAGTTTAGAAGAATGAGCAGGATCTGATTGAAACATTTTGAATATTGAGAAGCCTCGATAGGGTGAATGTAGGGAGGGTATTTCCTACAGTGAGTGAGTCTAGGACCAGAGGGCACAGCCTCAGAATAGCGGGATGTCCATTTAGAAAAGAGATGAAGAGGAATTTCTTTAGCCAGAGAGTGGTGAAAGCAAGGAATTCACTGCTACAGATAGCTGTGGAAATCACATCATTGAGTATACATATTTAAAGCAGAGGTTGTTTGGCTCTTAATTACTCAGGGCATCAAAGGTTATCGAGAGAATGCGGGAGAATGGGATTGAGAGAGATAATAAATTAACTATGATGGAATGGTGGAGCAAACTCAATGAGACTGAATGTTGAATGTCCTAATTCTGCTCCTATGTCTTCTGGTTTTATCACAGAAAGCATCATGAATAAAAACATAGCTTAATCCTGATCAAATGTCAGCTGTGCCTCAGTTAGTAGCATTCTTGCCTGAATATGTTATTGCGTTCCAGTGCCATTCTAGACATTTGAATGACTTAGACAAAATAAGAGAGTGGGGAAAGAATTGGCAGATGGAATAGAGTGTCCGAAAGTGTATGGTCATGCACTTTGGTAGAAGAAATGAAAGGGTCGACTGTTTTCTAAATGGAGAGTAAATACAAAAAACTGAGGCATAAAGTGCCTTGGGAGTTCTTGTGCAGGATTTCCTAAAGGTTAACTTGCTGTTTGAGTCTGTGGTAAGGAAGGTAAGTGCATGTAAGCATTCATTTCAGGAGGAGTCCCTGTGTAGGATTCTCTCAAGGTTAATTTGCTGATTGAGTCTGTGGTGAGGAAGGCAAATGTGATATTAGCATTCATTTCAAGAGGATGAGAATATAAAAGCAAGGATGTAATGTTGAGACTTTATAAAGCACTGGTGAGGCCTCACTTGGAGTATTGTGAACAGTTTTGGGCCCCTTAGAAAGGATGTGCTGAAACTGGAGAAGGTTCAAAGGAGGTTCATGAAAATGTTTCGAGGATTGAATGGCTTGCCATATGAAGAGTGCTCGATGGCTCTGGGTCTGTATTCACTAGAATTCAGAAGAATGAGACCTTATTGAAACCTATCGCATGGTGAAAGGCCTTGACAGTGAATATGGAGAGGATGTTTCCTATGGTGGGAGAATCAGACCCGAGGACACAGCCTCAGAAAAGAGGGGCATCCTTTCAGAAAAAAGATGAGAAGGAATTTCTTTAGCCAGAGAGTGATGAATCTGTGGAATTCTTTGCCACAGGCAGCTGTGGAGACCAAGTCTTTATGTATATTTAAGGCAGAGGTTGATAGATTCTTGATTGGTCAGGGCATGAAGGGATACAGGGAGAAGGTTTAAAATAGGGGCTGAGAGGAAAATTGGATCAGTCATGATGAAATGGTGGAGCAGACTCGATGAGCTAAATGGCCTAATGGTCAAATGGTAATACTGAGGAGATGTTATGCTATTGTAGGTATAATATTTCAGATGAGATATTAAAAAAGGCTCTTATAAGTGAATGGAATAGGTCCTTGGCTCAGTTCTAAACACAAACACCTATGTCAGAATGTTGTTCATTGACTATAGCTCAACATTTAATACCATCATTCCCACAATCCTGATTGAGAAGTTGCAGAACCTGGGCCTTCTGTACCTCCCACTGCAATTGGATCCTCACCTTCCTAACCCGAAGACCGCCGTCTGTGCGGATTGGTGATAACATATCCTCATCGTTGATGATCAATGTTGGTGCACCTCAGGGGTGTGTGCTTAGCCCACTGCTTTACTCTCTATATACACATGACTGTATAAATTTGCTGATGATACAACCATTGTTGGTAGAATCTCAGATGGTGATGAGAGGGCATACAGGAGTGAGATATGTCAACTAGTAGAGTGGTGCTGCAGTAATAACCTGGCACTCAATGTCAGCAAGATGAAAGAGCTGATTGTGGACTTCAGGAAGGGTAAGACAAAGGTACAGATAACAATCCTCATAGAGGGATCAGAAGTGGCGAGAGTGAGCAGTTTTAAGTTCCTGGTCCCAACATATCGATGTCATTATAAAGAAGGCAAGACAGTGGATATACTTTATTAGGAGTTTGAAGAGATTTGGCTCGTCAACGAATACATTCAAAAACTTCTATAGATGTACTGTGGAAAGTATTCTGCCAGGCTGCATCACTGTCTCATATGGGTGGGGGGGGGGGGTGCTACTGCACAGGACCAAAAGAAGCAGCAGAGGGTTGTAAATCTAGTCAGCTCCATCTTGGGTACTTGCCTACAAAGTACCCAGGACATCTTCAGGGAGCAGTGTCTGACAAAAGCATTGTCCATTATTAAGAACCTCCAGCACCCAGGGCATGCCCTTTTCTCACTGTTACCATCAGGTAGGAGGTACAGAAGCCTGAAGGCACACACTCAGCCATTCAGGAACAGCTTCTTCCCCTCTGCCATCCAATTCCTAAATGGACATTGAACCCTTGGAAGCTACCTCACTTTTTAAATATACAGATTTTCTGTTTTTGCATGTTTTAATTTATTCAATACATGTATACTGTAATTGATTTACTTATTTAATATTTTTATTCTCTTCTATATTATGTATTGCATTGAACTGCTGCTGGTAAGTTAACAAATTTCATGTCACATGCCGTTGATAATAAACCTGATTCTGATAAAGAAGAGTAGAGAAGATATCCCTTTTTTTTGCCAGAATGCATCCCTCTTTCAGTTATCTTATCACTATAACATTTCTGTTTTTGGGAGCTGGTAGTGGTCAAATTAGCTACAGCGTTCCCTGCATGAAAACAGTATTGCATTTCAAAATAACTCTATAAATGAGAAAGTAGAGGTTTTGCTACATTCTTTCATCCATTACAAGGATTTCCCAGTGTGCTTTCCATACAATTATCTATGTTGATTTTTTTTTTCTGTTGTAGTGCAAGGAAAAGAAGGACAGTCTTCATGTAGAAGCCGAACTCAAATGCAAGCCTACAGTTACAACTTCGAGTAATGGAGTCATAGACCAAAACAGCACTGAAGTGGGCCTTTCAGGCCAACTGGTCCATGCTGACCAGAATTCCCAGCTAAGCTAACTTGTATACCTCTATTTGACCCATGTACCCCAAAACATTTCCTATCCAAGTATCATTGAAATATTGTTAATGTACCTGTCTCTACCACTTTCTCTTGCAGCTCATTCCATACACTGGCCATATTCTAGGTGAACATTTTGTTTTTGGTTCCCAATAAGTCTCTTCCCTCTCAACATAAACCTAATTCTTGATTCCCTGGCCTTGGAGAAAAGACTGTCTGCACTGACCTTATATATGCTCCTCATGATTTTATACATCACTGTAAGCTGGTGCATATGTGATGCTATTAAAGCTCAGGGTGTCAGAGTTCAGAAGTTCAAATCTGACATCCTCTGTGAGGAGTCTGTACATCCTTCCCAGAGAACGCATCGGTTTTCTCCAGGTCCTCTGATTTCCTCCCATAGTCCAAAAATGTACAGGTTAACAGGTTAATTGGTCATTGTAAATGGTCCCATGATTAGACTAGGATATTATGCAGTATTTTGTCTCATTCTAGGATTGGCAGAAAGATATTTTGACCTGTTTATTCCTCAGTGGAAAAATTGTATTTACATCACATTTTCACAACCTCAAGCCATCCCAAATTGCTTTACAACCAAAACAAATACAGTAGTAATGCTACAAAATAAGGCAGCCAATTGTCAGATGGTAAATTGGCACTCATCCATGTTGAACATCATCTGAAAGGTGCACTGAGAAAAACAAGCACACTGGAAATGGACTTCAATATCAGTTGCCAAGAGCACAGAATCTACCCATAAATATAAAACTGAGAATGTCAATGATAATATTCAATTGAAAAATAAATTGGATTATAAAAATAGTACGTAAAATAATTATGCTTTTGTTAACTAGTATGGCATAAGTTAGAAGACTATTAAGGATCATTTAAGACTAATAATTATCAAATTGTGGTCAAGACATTTTAAAATATAACTTTTTAAAATAGGCATACTAATCTAATTGAGTTCACCTGTTGAATGGAGCTTTCAACTGCCAGTTCTTTGCCTCCATCACATCCAGGAAGGAACAGAATATCGCCAGACTCCAGACCGCAGTCCCTGCTGCCTCAGCTCAAGACATTGACTTGATCAGATGATTCCAGTCCCCAGATCCTGCCATCTATAACTCTGGTTCCAACAGCCGTGGATGCCTTGAGGCCATAGATACCTCCAGCTCCAACAACTCTGAACAGCTCCAGACTGGATCCCACTGTTGCCAACTCCAGCTCCAATGACCCTTGTTGCTTTCAAACCACAAATTATGTTTCTTCCAGCTCTGGCTCTAGCCCTGACCGACCACCCCTAGACTTTTCCAACTGCCACTGAACCCCTGGGCTCCACTGCCCCCACCATTACTTCCCAACCCCAAGTCTGTCAGGCTCCCTCGTCACCTCTTGGGTCCTTAGAGACACCATCTTCCTCTCACACTACTTTTTCTGAACAAAACAACGCTTCCCTTTCCTCTGATGCCACCAACTCTCTTCCTCCCTCTGATCCCAGCTCTAATCTTTGCCATGTCTTCACCATTTCCTCTGACCTTCCCCTCTTTGAGGTCGAATGTTTTGTCTTCAGCAAGTGCCTTAGGTTTGTCCCCCTTTGCCCGCATCCCAGGAGTTCCATGCCCACCATGAAGCTGAGCTGTAATGTTGCTTCTGTCTCCGAGCCCACTTCTGTGGCAAGAATTCTCCACCCCCAACCAATGACCCTTTCTTCCATCTCCAACCCTCTTTGTCTCTTGCACTCCCCACTATGGTTCTCGGCCTGCTCTGAATCTTTTCATCTCTAAATTCCAATGAGACATCAACCAGCTCAACTTCAGCCCTTCTATCTCCTCTTCCAACTGAGTACACTGCCCTCCACTCTCTCCACACTAATCCGAACCATCAAGTCTGCAGACAAAGAGGGTGCTGTTGTGATGCGTTGGTCTAACCTCTACCTTGCTAAAGCCAAGTGGCAACTCTCAGCCACCTCCTCTTACTTATCTTTTCAAAACAACCCTGCTCAGGTCTTTCAGAAAATTGTCTCCAACACATTCACCAACCTCATCCACTCTGGAGATCTCTCATCCACAACCACCAACCTCATAGTTACTTTACCACACACTACTAGATTCTACCTTCACAAGATCCACAAACCTACCTGCCTGGGTAGGGCCATTGTTTCTCCCTGAATAGTGTTTGCCTCACTGAAATTGTGTCCTCATACATTGGGTCCATTTTATCCCCCTTGGTTCAGTTCCTCCCCACCTAGTAAATGCATGACATGACCTTGATCTCCTGAACAACCCAGATGGTGCTGGAGAACCATCAAGATGTTCTGCACTCTATATACAATACTCCTAAGTGCACCTCTTTTGAATGACGATCATTGCAACTGCAGCATGTAATTTCCCTTTAAGCAACGTACTTTCAAATCAAGTAAATGATCTACAGATTTCACGATCTTCTGAAGGACTCAGCAGACCAAGCTGGTAAGGAACCTTTAAGCACATGAAGGTTCATCACCATGGCTGGAAGTGAGGCAGAAGAGATCCAAGACAGGCTGAAACACAGAGGGATGTGGCTCCTTCTACCCAACATCTTGTTAGCAAAGGTGCAGTCGCTGGAGAACAAAATTGAGGACCTGAGGGCAAGATCGCTGTTTCAGAAGGAAATGAGAGATTGTCGAGTTTGAATGAGATGTGGCTTTCTTCCAGCATGCCAGATACAGTGATCAGACCCAAAGGCTTCTCGATTCACAGAATGTACCAAACTGCTGATTCAGAAAAGGCAAAAGGTGGAAGTGTGTGTTTCATGATAAACCTTCAGTGGTGATCCGATGTGGCTACTTTGTTGAACTCATATTTCCCCGACCTTGAACACCTAATGGTCAAATGCCATCCATTCTATTTACTTAGGGAGTCCTCCTGCATAATCCTGACTGCAGTTTACATACCATCGGCAGCTTACTGTAATCAAGTGCTTGAAATACTGCATGATGCCATCTCCAAAGATGAAACAGTCCATCCTGACACATTTCAAATCATAGTTGGAGACTTCAACCAAGCTTGTTTGAAAAAACCCTACCCAATTACCATCAGAATATAACCTGTATCATCAGAGGTTCTCCCAATACACGAGACCACAGTTATATTAAGATAAGGAATGCCTACTGTTCCATGACCAGGCTGTATTTCAGTAAATCTGATCACTTGCCTGTCCTTCTCCTACCTGCACACAGGCAGACACTAAGGAACAAAGGTCCAGAGATTAGGACAAAAAGAGGTGGTTGTGGAAAGCAAAGGAGCAGCTATAGGATTGCTTTGAGTCGGTCGACTGGACCATGTTCAAGGACTCT
Organism: Hypanus sabinus; assembly: GCF_030144855.1. NCBI lineage: Eukaryota > Metazoa > Chordata > Chondrichthyes > Myliobatiformes > Dasyatidae > Hypanus > Hypanus sabinus. The sequence goes on along the minus strand of NC_082717.1, from coordinate 62,507,410 downwards.
TCTGAGTATCTGAATGAAAACACTATGGTTGTCACAGACTTTATTAAAACAGTTGTAGATGAATATGTCCCCTCAAAATCATTCAGTCTTCTCCAACCTGAAGCCCTGGATGAGCCATGAAATCCACAGTCTGCTGGGGAAGATCAGAGGCATTCAAGTCCGACAACCAAAATAGTTATAAGAGTTCCAGGTACAATCTCTGGAGAGCCATCTCACAGGTAAGGTGGCAATTTCGTCCTAAACCTGAATCAACAAAGAATGCTCAACAATTGTGGCAGGGCGTAAATATGTTCAGTTCTTATAAGATTAAATCAAGCAATATAGGTGACAGCAGGACTTCACTTCCAGTTGAGCTCAATGCCTTCTATGCTCACTTTGACTGTCAAAACACAGAGGAACCATCATTAACTCCTATAGCCACTGATGATCCTGTTATTTCAGTCTCTGAGACTGTCTTGCAGAAGTGTGAATCCATGAAAAGCATCTGACCTAGATGGGGAATCTGGCCATGCACTAAAGACCTGTGCTGATCAACTGGCTGGAGTGGTCACTTCGATCTTTAACCTCTCGCTTCAGCAGATTGAGGTACCCATCTGCTTCAGGCAGGTTTCAATTATACTGGTGCCCAAGAAGAGGGCAGTGAGCTTTCTCAATGACTAACATCCAGTAGCATATCCACTGTGTTGAAGTGTTTTGAGAAATTGGTGATGGAAAATGTCAACTCCAGCCTGAGAAGCAACTTGGATACGCTCCAATTTGCTTACCAGAGCAACAGGTCCATAGCAGATGCGATATCATTGGCTCTTCACTCTACCCTAGAACATTTGGACAGCAAATGTGCATACATCAGAATGTTCTTTATTGACTACAGCATGGCATTCAATATCGTCATCCCCTCTAAACTAATCAATCAACTCCAAGACCATGGCCTCAATACCTCCTCGTGCAATTGGACCCTCGATTTCCTCATTTAGAGACCTTGGTCAGTTCAGATAAGCAAGAACATCTCCTCCCACAGGTGCACCATAAATTATGTGGTTAGCCCCCTGCTCTACTTGTTTTATATCTATGATTCATTCAGCCCATTGAGTCCTCTCCACCATTCCATCATGCCTGATCCTGGATCCCACTCAACCCCATGCACCTGCCTTCTCACCATATCCTTTGATGCCCTGACTGATCCGAAAGTGATCAACTTCCACCTTAAATATACTTGCCCTCACCACATTCTCTGACAGGCTATTCCAAAGATTTGTTACTCACTGGCTAAAAAACTTCCTCCTTACCTCTGTTCCCAAGGGCTGCCTGTTAATTTTGAGGCTGTGCCCTCTAGTTCCGGATACTCCCACCAGAGAAAACATCCTCTCCACATCCGCCCTATGTAGTCCTTTTCAACATTTGGTAGGTTTCAATGAGATTCCTCCACATTCTTCTAAATTCCAGTGTGTACACTCCTGTTAACTTCTTCATTCCTGGAATCATCCTTCTGAACCTCCTCTGGCCTCTCTCCAAAAACAACACATCCTCTCTGAGATATGGGGCCTAAAACTGTTGACAACACTCCAAGTGCAGCCTGACTAGTGTCTTATAGAGCCTCAGCATTATCTGCTTACTTTTATATTCTATTCCCCTTGAAATAAATGTCAACATTGCATATGCCTTCTTTACCACAGACTCAACCTGTAAATTAACCTTCTGGGAGTCTTGCACAAGGACTCCTAAGTCCCTCTGCACCTCTAATGTTTGAACCTTCTCTCCATTTAGCTAATAGTCTGCACCATTGTTCCTTTTACCAAAATGCATTATCGTACATTTCTCAACACTGCATTCCATCTGCCACTTTTTTTTGCCATAGTTCCAATTAGTCAAAGTTCTGCTGCAACCACTTTGCTTCCTCAACACTATCTACCCTCCACCTATCTTCGTATCATCTGCAAACTTTGCCACAAAGCTACCAATTCCATTATCCAATTCATTGAAAAACAACATGAAAAGTAATAGTCCCAATACTGACCCCTGAGGAACATCACTGGTCACTGGCAGCCAACTAGAAAAGAACCCTTTTATTCCCTGCCTCCTACCTGTCAGCCACTCTTCTATCCATGCCAGTGTCTTTCCTGTAACACCATAGGATTTTACCTTGTTAAGCAGCCTCACGTGTGGCACCTTATCAAATGCCTTCTAAAAATCCAAGTAAATGACATCCATTGCCTCTCCTTTGTCCACTATCCTCAAAGATTTGTCAGGCAAGATTTCCCTTTTCAGAAACCATGCTGATTTTGACTTATTTTATCATTAGTCTTCAAGCATCCCAAAACATTATCCTTAAGAATAGACTCCAACACTTTCCCAACCACTGAGTCAATTGACCAGGCTAACTGGTCAATCATTTCCTTTCTTTTGCCTTCTTCCCTTCTTAAAGAATAGTGTGACATTTGCATTCTTGCAGTCCTCCGGGACCATGCCAGAAACAAGTGATGCTTGAAAGGTCATTACCAATGCATCAATTATCTCTTCAGCAACCTCTCGCAGGACTCTGGGATGTTGTCCATCTGGGACAGGTGGACTATCCACCTTAAGACCACTGAGCTTGCCTTGCACTTTTTCCTTTGTAATAGCAATGGCACTCACTCCAGCTCCCTGACACTCACAGACCTCTAGCACACTGCTAGTGTCTTCCATAGTGATGACAGATGCAAAGTACCCATTAAGTTCATCTGCCGTTTCTTTGTCCCCCATTACTACCTCACCAGCATCATTTTTCAGTGGTCCAATATCAACTCTCACCTCCGACTCATTATATAACTGAAAAAATATTTGGTATCCTGCTTTATATTACTGGTTGGTCTGCCCCAATAGTTCATCTTTTTCTTATAGCTTTTTAGTTGCCTCTTGTAGACATCCCACCTCTCCCGGAAGTTCTGGGAGACTCCCGCGTATTGATAGCAGCTCCCTGTTGCCCACAAACTATATACAATATCCCAGAAATTAACTTTTTTGAGAGTGAGCGAGAGACAGAGACAGAGAGAGACGAAGGGAGCGAGTGACAGATGTAGTGACAGAGTGACAGAGAGAGCATCCTGATTGGTCTCTCTTTGTGCTAAGTAGACCTATCAGTTTTCTCTGTGGACGGGCTTTCCAGTCGATCTCTCTCTCCCTCTCTCTCTATTTCATTGTCCATCAGTTCAGTTCAGTTTAGTCTCCTGCAGCACCATGGCAGACTGTTCCAAAGAAAAAAAATATAAAACGTACTTCACCCCAGACTACATTAAAGTGTACCCCTGCCTAATAGGGGTCAAAAATAGCGACAGTGTCGCTCGATGCTCTGTTTGCAACAGTGATTTTTCTATTGCTCATGGTGGGTTAAATGGCTGTAAAAGACATGTTGAAGTGATTCTAACAGGTGTCATTTGTTCATTAGCATAGCTAACGTTATTTAAACTAGCTGGCTAGCTGCTAAGGAGCTACTCTATTGATCTCTATTTGGCAGAGAGATTTCCAAATGTGATCAAGACAGATGCAAGAGAACAGCTCCACTTGGAAGTCCTGGATTATGTCTCAACTAACCTTGAAGGACTGGTACTGAACGACAAAAGTTTGCCAGTTGATGAGTTCTGGGGGAAGCAGTCCAAAGTAAAACCTGTGAGCACAGGGCAGTTGAGATTCAAAGAGCTCTGCCAGTTGATGAAGCTGCTTTTGGTGCTGCCAAATTCTAATTGTGATGTAGAAAGGGCATTCAGCATTATGCGTCACATTAAGACAGAATTCAGAAGTCAGCTGTCTCACAAAACACTTGTGAATCTGATGTCTTGCAAAGTTAACAAATTCATGAGGTTGAGACTTCCGGCAAAATGCTCAAATCTGCCAAGCAAGCCACATCACAGTACAAGGAAAGTTTGCAAAAGAAATAGAAAAGCTACTTGTATTAGCATTTAGCTATTAGCATTGAGACTGCAAACAAAATACTCAACAAGGAATATATATACATGTGTGTGTGTGTAAATAGTTTCAATATGTGATCAAATAAATTGTTGTGTTCTTTCATCATCAAATGTCCTGTGTATATACACCTTTGGAGGGGTAGTGGTGCTACCTCCCTGAAAGGAGTTTTTGCAAGGTGGAATGTCAGCTCTTGCTGGATTTTTAAAAGCTTCCCAATCATCCAACTTCCCATTCACTTTTTCTACCTCATATACCCTTCCCTTGGCTTTCAAGCAGTCCTGAACTTACTTTGTCACCCACAGTTGCTTACCTCTGTCATTTGAGAACTTCTTCCTCTGTAGGACATATCTATCCTGCACCTTGTGAACTATACCAGAAACTTTAGCAATCTCTGCTCTTCCATCATCCCTGCCTGCATCCTTCCCCAATCTCCTCTCTCATGCCTTTGCTGAAGAGTAAATGTTTGGCTGAAGAGTAGGAGCAGAGGGCAGGGATTCAGGTTTCTGCAAAATTGGGACTTCTTCAGGGGCAGGTGGAACCTGTACAAAAGGGAAGGGTTGCAGTTGAATCCAAGGGGGACCAATATTCTTGCAGGCAGGTTTAATAGAGCTTTTGGGAGTGGTTTAACCTGATATGGCAGGGAAGGGGAACCATTATGAAAGAGTTGATGATGAGCCAACAGGTTTACAAATAGATGATGGGTGTAACATGAATATAAGGAAGGACAAGCCAATGATTGGATACAAATGCAGACAGAGCAAAGAGTTAAGTTGTACCACAGAGGCAAAATTCAAAATGGCAAAGAATGCAGGACTGAAGGTACTGTATTTAAATGCAGATAGCATTCAGAATACGGTGGATGAACCCATGGCGCATTTAGAGATTGGTCAGTGTGAGGTTGTGAGCATTAGAGTCATGGCTGAAAGAAGACCATAGTTGGGAGCTGAAGATCAAAGGATATACTTTGTACTGAAAGGACAGGCAGGAAGGCATAGTCGGTGGTGTGGATCTGTTGGTAAGAGATGGAATTACATACTTATAAAGAGGTGACATAGGGTTAGACAATATTGAATCTGCAAGGGTAAAAAAAAATAATGGGAATCATATATAGGCCCCCAAATAGTAGGGTTGAGATGGCAAAGGGAGCTGGAAAAGGCATGTAATAAGGGTAATGACACAATTATAACAGGGGACTTCAAAATGCACGGGGATCAGAAAAATTAGATTGGTGTTGGATCACAAGAGAGAGAATTTGTTTAATACCACCGAGATGGTGTTTCAGAGCAGCTTGTGCTTGAGCCTACTCAGAGCAAAGCTATCTCAAATTGGGTGCTGTGTAATACCCCAGATCTTTGGGAGCTTAATGTAAAGAAACCCTTAGGATTTACCCAACACCTTATTCTATTCCTATCTTAACTGTTTGTCTGGCAGAGGCAGCAATCCCAATATTACTACCTTTGAGGTCCTGTTTCTCAGCTTCCTTCCTAACTTCCTGTATTCTTTTTTCAGGACTTACTCTCTTTTCCTTCCTGTGATATTGGTACCAATATGTACTAAGACCTCTGGCTATTCACCCTCCCTTTTCTGGATATTGTGGACATATGCAGAAACATCTCAGACCCTGGCACCTGGGAGGCAAGCTATCATTTTTGTGTCCACAGAATCACCTGTCTCCTGACTATAGAGTCCTCTATTTCTGCTGCCATTCTCATCAGTTCCCTACCCTTCTGATCCACAGGGCCAGACTCAGTGCTGGGGGCACAGCTGCTGTTGCTTCTCCCAGGTAGGTCATCTCCCTCAACAGTACTCAAAATAGAGTACTTATTGTTGAGGGGGATGGCCACAGGGGGTGCTTTCCACCATCTGACATTCTCCCTTTCCTCTCCTGACAGTCACCCATTTACCGGTCTCCTGTAGCCTTGGTGTGACTACCTCCCTGTAGCTACTGTCTTTCCTCTGCTTCACTTTCCCTAACAAGCTGAAGGTCATTGAGCTGCATCTCCAGTTCCCTAACACTGTCTCTAAGGAGCTGCAGCTCAATGCCCTTGCTTAGATGTGGCCAGCGGGGAGGCTGGGTCTACTGGAAATCCCACATCTGACACCCAGACCAAAACACTGGCCCTGCAGACACACTCTCCAGAGTTGAATAAGAAGTAAGGAATGAACTTACCTAGCTGCCTGCTGCTCTCACTGAAATCCCGTTGAGCCACAGCCTTACTACTCTGACTCTGACAACAAACACTCCAACGTTGGCCTCTCCGCTTGGCGGTGCCTCTCTCTTACTGGGTGCTACACCTGACCACTCATCTCCTCACTCAGCTCAGTAAAGTCCTTTCAGGTGAGGCACCACTCACATTCAAATCTGTGAAAAGGTGAAAAGTTTAAGGGGAACATGAGGGGAAACTTCTTCCCTCAGAGGGTCGTGAGAGTGTGAAATGAGCTGCCATGCAAGTGGTGGATGTGAGCTCAATTTCAATGTGTAAGAAAAGTTTGGATAAGTGTGTGGAGGGCTATGGTGCTGGTGCAGGTTAATGGAAGTTAAATAGCTTGGCACAGACTAGATGGACTGAGGAGCCTCTTTCTGAGCTGTACTTTTCTATGACTCTATGTTGGGGTCAGAAGCTGTATCCAGTGCTCCCGGTGTGGCCTCCTTTAGATTAGTGAGACCTGACATGGAATGGAGAACCATTTTGTCAAGTGCCTGAGCTCCGTCCGAATACATTGGAATTCCATGGTGGCCAACCCTTTCAATTCCTATCCCCATTCTCATTTCAACATGTTGGTCTGTAGACTCCTCTTCTGCCATAATGAGGACCCTCTCAGGCTGGAGAAGCAACACCTTATATTCCATCTGGGTAGTGTCCAACCTGATGGTATGAACATTGATTTCTCCAACTTCTGGTATTTTCCCCTCCCCTTCCCTCTTCTTTATTTCTCCACTATGGCTTCTTACCTCTTCTCCTCAATTGCCTATCTATCACCTTCCCCTGCTGCTCCTCCTCCTTCCTGTTCTCCCAAGTCCACTCTTCTCTCCTACCAGATTCCTCCTTCTCCAGCTTTCGCCTTTTCCACATCATCTCTCAGCTTCTCACTTCTTCCCCTCACCCACCCACCTGGCTTCTCCTTTCACCTTCTAGCTATCCTCCTCCCACACCCCCCCCCTCATTTTTTTTATTCTGTCCTCTTCCTTTCCACTCCTGATGAAGGACCTTGACCTGAAACGTCAACTGTTTATTCATTTCCATAGATGCTGCCTGACCTGCTGAGTTCTGCTAGGACTGTGTGTGTGTCTTGTTCTGGTAATTATCCAAAGATAATCAAAGCATCAGAAAGTACTCTATGGGCTTATTGTCTGTGTTTTCAATAGCAATATAGAAACAGATTTAAGTTCTCAAACAGGTCCACCAATGAGAACAAGGAAGACCTGTACCTTCATCCACATTCTTTAGCTACTATCGATCAATACCAGATCTAAAAATTATAAACGGAGCCTAACAGAGATATCGACACATGTCATCTTCTGTATGAAAAACTATTTAAATCTTATAGGGAAATAGTTTGGATGAAATTTGTTTATTGGTATACAGTCCAAAGAACGACAAATTACAAGTTTTCAGTAAAATGCCAAGTAACATATAATCCATAGATCAGATGCAAAACAAAAACCTAAACTGAAAGTTATCAGAGAAATTGTAATGCCAATGATTACTTAAATTTGCTCCAACTCAGAGCTATCTTGTCCTTTACACAAAGCTGGATATGGTTAAAAAGATTAAGTCAAGATTTTACCATAAAACATAAGATATAGGAACAGAATTAGGCTAAAAAAATTCCTCACCTCCATTCTAAAAGGACGTGCCTCCATTCTGAGGCTGTGTCCTCTGATCTTAGACTCCTCCAACATAAAAAGCATCCTCTCCACATCCGCTCTATCGAGGCCTTTCAACATTCAATAAGTTTCAATGAGGTCATACCTCATCGTTCTGATCTCCAGTGAGTAAAGGCCCAGAGCCATCAGACGCTCTTCATTTGACATGCTTTCCAATCTCAGAATCAATTTTGTAAATTTCTTTTGAATGCTCTCCAGTTTCAGCACCTCTAAGATAAGGTGCCCAAAACTGCTCTAAGTACCCCAAAGTGAGTGCTTTATAAAGCCTCAAAATTACATCCTTGCTTTTATACTCTAGTCCTCTAGAAATGAATGCTAACATCACATTTACCTTCCTCACCACCGACTCAACCTGCAAATTAACTTTTAGGAAATCTTACATGAGGACTCCCAAGTTCCTTTGCTCTTCAGATTTTTGAATTTTCTATTTAGAAAATAGTCAACCCTTTTATTTCTTCTACTAAAGCACACAAGCATACACTTCCTGACACTGTATTCCATCTTCCACTTCTTCTCCTAATCTGGCTAATTCCTTCTGTAGCCTGTCTGCTTCTGCAACACTACCTGCCCCTGCAACTATCTTTGTATCACCCACAATCCTGGCCACAAAGCCATCAATTCTGTCATCCAAGTTATTAACATTATATAATGTAAAAATAAGTGGTCCTAACACGGAACCCTATGCAACACCACTAGTCACTAGCAGCCAACCAGAAAAGACTCTCTCTGTTGCCACTCTTTGCCTCCTGCCAATCAGCTACTGCTTTACCCATGCTAGTATTTTTCTGTAATACCAAGGGCTCTTAAGTTGTTCAGCAGCCTCGTGTGTGGCACCTTGACAAAGGCCTTCTGAAAATCATGTACACAAAATCAACCAATTCTCCTTTGTCTATCCTGCTTGCTATTTCTTCAAAGAATTTCGAACAGATTTGTCAGGCAAGATTTTCCCTTGAGGAATCCATGCTGACTATGGCCTATTTTATCGTGTGCCTTCAAGTACCCTGAAACCACATCCTTAACAATTGACTCCAACATCTTCCCGATCACTGAGATCAGACTAACTGGCCTATAATTTCCATTCTTTTGCCTTCCTCTCTTCTTGAAGAGTGGAGTAACATTTGCAATTTTCTATTCCCCTGGAACCATGCTCGAATTAATTGATTCTTAAAAGATTATTACTAATGCCTCCACAATCTCTTCAGCCACCTCTTTCAGATTCCTGGGGTGTAGACCATCAGGTCTAGGTTACTTACCTATCTAGATCAGTTTCCAGCGGTCCAATATCTACTCTCACCACCTCTCTTTTATAGATTATGTTCTGAAGAAACTTTTGATATCCTCTTTAATGTTATTGGCTAGCTTACCTTTGTATTCCATCTTTTCCTTCTAAATTACTTTTTTAGCTGCCTTGTTGGTTTTTAAAAGCTTGCAAATCCTCTAACTTCCCATTAATCTATGCTCTATTATAAGATTTCTCTTTGGCTTTTATATTGGCTTTGACTTCTCTTGTTAGCCACAATTGTGTCATCCTGCCTTTAGAATACTTACTCCTTTTTGGGATGTACATATCCTGCACCTTCTGAATTGCTTCCAGAAACTTTAGCCATTGCTGCTCTGCCGTCATCCCTGACAGTGTTCTTTTCCAGTCAATTAAGGCCAACTCTTCTCTCATGCCTCTGTAATTCCCTTTACTCTACTGTGATACTGATACATCTAATTTTAGTTTTTCCTTCTCAAATTGCAGGGTGAATTCTATTATTATCACTTGCTCTGAAGGGTCCCTTTCCCTTATACTCGCTACTCAGTTCTGGTTCATTGCACAACACCTAGTCCAGAAGAGCCGATCTCCTAGTGGGCTCAACCATGAGCTGCTTTAAAAAGCTGTCTCATAGGCATTCTGGAAATTCCCCCTCTTGGGATCCAGCACCAACCAGATTTTCCCCAATCTACTTGCATATTGAAATCTTCCATGACTATTGTAACATTGCTCTTTTGGCATGTATTTTCTATCTCCTGCTGTAATTTATAGCCCATGTTCTTACTACTGTTTGGGCATCAGTATATAACAGTATATGAGTGGTGATAGATAAGCTCCTGGCCTAAGGTAGAAGGAGTCAATTTTAGAAAACCTAGCACATTTATTTTTCAACATAGATCCTTCCTACATTTACAAACTTCGTCCAGCAGTCGTGGAGCATACGGATTTTGGACCTCCAGAAGGTGTCCACAGCAGGGTGATAGATAAGTTTGTGGCCCAAGGTAGAAGGAGATGAGCTATACAGCTCTCATTACATGCATGTGCAGTTCAACTCTTTGAGTGATTATGCAGAAAGTTTGAAGTTAATAACTCATCGGGGTGATTGATAAGTTCATGGCCTAAGATAGAAGATGAGTTATTAACTTCAAGCTTTCTACATAATCACTCAAAGAGTTGAACTGCACATGCATGTAACAAGAGCTGTATAACTCACCTCCTTCTACCTTAGGCCAAGAATTTATCAATCACCCATCTGTGGACACTTTCTGGAGGTCTAAGATCCGTACACTCTGTGACCGCTGGATTGAGCTTGTAAATGTAGGAGGGGTCTATGTTGGAAAATAAACGTGCTAGGTTTTCTAGAATTGACTCCTTCTACCTTAGGCCACGAACTTATCAATCACCACTTGTATGTCAGGGTCTTTTTCGTATTGCAATTTCTTAGCTCCACCCACAATGACTCAATACCTTCTGACCTTATGTCACCTCTTTCTAATGATTTGATTTAATTTTTTTACCAATAGAGCCACATCAAACTCTGGCCCACTCAAAACAATGGCTGTGCCACTTGCACTTACTTTTTAAAGATTTGCCCATTCTAAAGTATCCCACTCAGTGATTAGTCACAGTCCAACTCCGAGAAATTGTCGTGAAGTTCTGCCACTTGATCTTGAGTGCAGACCTGATTGAAGAGGGGTAGTAAATTTTCAACATGTACTATCAAAGCTAAAAATCTACAAAAAAGAAAATGCTATTGATCCTTAGTTTTGTATATATCTGAATGACCAGTCAAAGTTGAGAGAGGTGTAAACATAACGACAGTTAAACTTCAAAGTACTGGATGTATAAAGGAATTACTAGTGCACGCAATACCTAGGGGTTAAGAATGCCAGGACTTTATCCCAACTTCTACATATTTGGAAGTAAGTAAGTGTGTTAATAGGATTAACATTTATTTTATTGTTCTGGTTTTCTTTTGATGAATTATTATACCTAACTATTTTAAGCAGATTTTTTTGTGTTACATTTGAGCAGTCTTATCTGGAACAGCACAATCTTTATATTTAATTAAAATACATAAAAAGGCAGAATTACTTTCTTCACATTTAAAACTGATTCTTTTTACCTCCTATTTTATATAACACAATGTCATATAAAAATCTGTATGTAATATGCATTAAAAGTTTATTAAATACATTACCGATCTTGAATTGTGATGACAATGGAATTGTTTGGAGTTATTACTCTGAAGTTGACAGAAGATTCAGGAATGTGGAAAACTTGAAGTTGTTGCCTACTTCCGACAATATGTGCAACGGGATTCAAGGAACAAAGTGGCAACTATATATAGTTACGAAGATGAAAAAGTTGTTTTCATCCTCTTGTCTTTCCCAAGCAACTGTTTTCTATACACAAACAAACATAGCTTTCAAACTTGATCAGCATGTCTTCGCAATTAGAAATTTCCTCCTTAAGACTGTTCTGGCTGACCTTAAAGGACTGGTATATTTTTTATTAATATTAATTATCCTATTTGCACAGGCATTGCCTTCCCTTCTATGTGCTTTTTAATGTTAATCTATGCAAGGATAGATTTCTGCACATATATCCATAGCAAAGACAATAAGACATTTATATTGTAACATAGACACTAAGTAAATGAAAGGTGATCAAAGTTGTAGGTGAGTCTTAAGGAAGGTCAGAAGGGTGAGATAAAAGGTGAAAATGCACAATCCTTGGGAATAAAATCACAGTGGACAAAAAGATCTCATGACAATTCCCCACTTATATTGTGACTTTCATAATATCAGGCCTCTACTCGAGGAGGCCAAATTATCTCAACCCATATTTCAGAATGTCACCAGCACTCCTACTCCCAGGGCCTGATACCTGCCTTTCAGCTTCTTCGAGGTCTGTTTGTTCTCTCTTGGCCATTTCTGCAATCTGTAGCCTTCCTCTTTGCTGCTGGTGGTGCTTGTATTCCTTCCACCAATCCCAGACCAATCTATCCTTATAATAAACATTGCAAACAATCACATCCCTAGAAAATAGAACAACGATCTGCTGTGTAATAAGGGATGCATTGAAAAAAATGCTAGTTCATGACTGTTAAAACACTCCTCAAATGTGACTTGAATGATCCAGTTACAGTCAGCAGTCTTGTCCTGGTTTTAGCGTTACAATATTTCATTGTTTTTACTACAGTTGTTATGTACAATACTGTTGTAGTGTACAAATGTAGGAAATTGCAAGAACTGCTAAATATGTTAGTACTTTTGACCAAACAAAACTTTACCCAAAGCAACACAGACTGACAAAGGAAAATTGTTGTATGCAATTTGCAATGTGCCATATCACTACCTCTTTAGCATTCAGATGATACAGTGGTACTCTACAGTAGGTCCGGGGATTTAAATCCCTGTTATTTGTTATTGACTATGGGCTATTGGCATTTAACATTTCTACTAGACACCTTCTGAGACTCAGAATTTTAGTTGAGCCCACAGAAAATGGCAGAAAGCCTGCTGTGCTGGGTCTCCAATATGTCTGGGTTTTCTAACCTGACCAGCAACAGGTTGTAGCTCTGATTAAAAGTTCCTGACACGTAATGTATGGGCATATAAAGTAAACCATGTACTGTCCCACTACCCTTCAAGCTTTGGGGAGATCAGAACAGAGGAGTGCCAGAGGGCATCTTGTTGGTGTTATTTCACTATCTGTGGTCCATGGTCGCTGACTCTATCTGCTGAAGAATCTCAGAAGAACACTGAGAGAAATTTTCAGCCTTTACATAATGGCTTATGGAAACTAACATCAGTCGCATTTGTGCATTCAGTAAGTCATAGCACTTAACATAATGGCTAACATGTTGTATCACTGATGAAAGGCAATAAAGTTTCCTTCAACTGAAATGCCAGACATTGATCAAATCCATGTTATCAACAACAGATCAGTTTCCATCTCTTCTAGCTGCAAGCTTTTGTGTTCCAAGGCTGCACATTTATAGTAAGTGTCAGGTCAGTGCCTTCTTTGTCACTGTCTGTTCACTCAGTCATGAACACATTATCAGTTATGAGTTCTTGACTATCTGAAAGAGTTAAGGTAGAAAAGTCAGATTATCCTTATACCATCTGAAGCCTTTAAATCTGAAGAATTCATAGGATGAAAGGGAAATGGTTTCTGAGGAAGATAAAATATGAACATACTGTCCAGTATCCAATGATCTCAGTGATCTAATCAAATTCATTGACAATGGGGACTACAGTTGTCAGCATTTTACTTTCAGGCCACTGAGTCATGGATATTGGCATTGTTTCAGGTCAGTTGTCACTGTAACCGTTATTGATTTTGACCATTTCCCGACCCCCCCCCCCCCCACCCCCCACCCCGAAGTGTAAAGCACACTTTATGTGGCTAGGCACAGCTCAAACACTATCTATAAATTTGCTGATGACAAAACTATTGTTGGCAGAATTTCAGACTATGACAAGAAGCCACACAGGAGTGAGACAGGTCAGCTGGTTGAGCAGTGTCGCAACAACAACCTTGCACTCTAGGTCTGTAAGACCAAGAAATTGATTGTGGACTTCAGGAAAGGGAAGTCAGGGCAGCACACACCAGTCCTCATCGAGGGATCAGAAGTGGCAAGGGTGAGCAGCTTCAAGTTCCTGGGTGTCAACATCTCTGAGACTCTATCCTGAGCCCAACATATTGATACAAGTGCCAAGAAGGCATAACAGCGGCTCTTTTTTAATAGGAGTCTGAGAAGAATTGGTACTGTACATCACCAAAGACACTCACAAATTTCTACAGATGTACTGTGCAGAGCATTCTAGTTGTCTGGTATGGAGGGGCCACTGCACAAGATTGGAAAAAGCTGCAGCAAGTTGTAAACACAGCCAGCTTCAGCTCCATTATGGACACTAGCCTCCAACATCCAGGACATCTTCAAAAGGTGGCACCCATCATTAAGGACCCCCATCACCCAAGACATGCCCTCTTCTCATAGCTACCATCAAATAGGAGGTACAGGAGCCTGAAGACACACACTCAATATTTCAGGAACAGCTTCTTGCCCTTCTCCATCAGATTTCTGAATAGACAATGAAGCCATGAACACTATCTCAGTATTTTTATTCCCTCGCTTTTTGCACTACTTATTCCAGGTGAGGCAACACTTAACTTGCGAATCTGCTGAGACTGTCTATTACATACAGTGCTCACGATGCAGCCTCCTCTACACTGGTGAGAGCCATTGTAAATCGAGTGACGACTTCATTGAGCACCTCCATACCATCCGCCACAAGTGGGACCTCCTGGTGGCCAAACATTTTAATTCAGATTCCCATTCTTGTTTGACGTGTCAGTTCATGCCGCTCTTGTGCCCAGATGAGGTAACTCTCAGGATGGAGGAGGAACTCTTTATATTCCATCTGAGTATCCTCCAACCAGTTGGCAAGAATATCAGTTTTGCCTTCCAGTGAACCAATTCCCCACTCCGACCTTTTACTTCTTCTCACCTGCCTGTTACTTCCCCCAGATCACCTCCTTCTTCACTTTCTCCTTTAGGCCACTTTCCTCTCCTATCAGATTCCTTCTTCTCCAGCCCTTTACCTTTCCCACCCACCTGGTTTCACCTATCACTCTCCAGTTCGCCCCTTTCCCCTCCCTCCACATTTTTATCCTGACATCTTCCACCTTCCTTCTCAGTCCTCAAGAACGGTCTTTGCCTGAAACATCAATTATCTATTCATTTCCATAGATGCTGCCTGACCTGCTGTGTTCCTCCAGCATTTTTGTATGTGTTACTTTAGGTTTCCAGCATCTGCATACTTTAATGCTGGTGGAACGCAGCAGGCCAGGCAGCATCTATAGGAAGATGTACAGTCGACGTTTCAGGCCGAGACCCTTCGTCAGGACTCGGCCTAAAACGTCGACTGTACTTCTTCCTACAGATGCTGCCTAGCCGGTTGCGTTCCACCAGCATTTTGTGTGTGTTGCTTGAATTTCCAGCATCTGCAGATTTCCTTGGGTCTGCATACTTTCTCATTTTTACTTATTTATGTTTTTACATATACTCTCTGTAATTTATAGTTTTTAATATTATGTACTGCTGCTGCAAAACAGAAAATTTCACAATGCCAGTAATATAAAACCTGATTCTGATTCGTTCTCCCGCCACTCAAAAGTTCACTCCATCATTCCAAACCTGTAGAGTGTCTTCCCAATACTTAATGAAGGAAGTAAGTCCCTCCCATTCGAGAGGTGCTAGTATGCATTAATCTGTAAAAACAAGCTTCCACTGCAAGACATTCATGAGCATACTGTAGATCTTCAGGATACAGGCTAGGGCAATAACTAGGTTTGTTAGTGCTGCTTGAATGGATGCTCATCATGATTCTAGACTGTTCCACAGCAACGGCAGCACACTAATCTGAAAACATGGGGGTGTTTGCAAAACCTATAGGGAAATACGCTTTTAAAATTCTTTCTTATGAAATATTGAGAAGTGCCAGAAATGAATGTTCTAGTGGTAAAATGTTAGGTGCAGAAATGCTGTCTTTGGCGTAGGATCAGAATTAAATGAACTTCAATTAGAACAACCCAGTTCAAGTGAGCTTAATCAATGTTTGTAAAAGTAGCCTGTGACTCAGTAAATGTAAAAGTGAGAATAGTTTTACTCAATTAAATAAGAGTATCACACAAATTAAATTCTGGATTGCAAAACATATTGTAAATGTTAAAATTACAAACTACAAGACTTTCTCCTTTTCAGATCAATAAATTCTAGAGTGGGTGGAATATTCTACTGTAAATTAGTAGTTAAAACAATGTGTATTGCTTTAAATCAAGATTAAATACAGAAACAAAGTCCTGCCAGCATGTCTGTAGTCATCTGGAATGATTAATTCTTTTCGATATAGATTGAATTAATTTGAGTATGTCTGTGGAGCTGCTGTCAGGACACACTTTTCTCTGTTCATCTGTCCTCGGGTTCCTTTCTGCTAAATTTAAAATGAAGCTGAACTGTAATGCTGCATGGCAGATAGTGGATCATTGCTTTGATAAACATCTAAAATGCTAATGAACTGAGGCTGCAGCTTGAATTCACGAACAACTGACTTAACACAAAGCTTCAAAAATGCATACCAAATAAAAAAAATCCTACAGTCTACTTTGTTTTCAATATGACATTTTCCCTTAAAAACATATTTGCACATCAAACAGAAGTGGCTTGAAACTGATGAGGTTTCAGATTGCTCTACTTGGCATGCAAATCATATCAGGAGCTCTCATTAGCATAAATGCATGAGCAACTCTAAATGCTTTTAATTTCCAATCTCAGCCTACACAGAAGTAATTTGTCAATGTCAGAGTGAAATTCTGAACCAAAAAAAAGGAGCAAGATTCCACAGTAAATTGGAATCATACAAATTTCGGATTTGTTAATTGACTGATGCCTCAGTTCAATCAGCTGCCTTGAAGGTGTAAATAATTCAATGTAACGTTGGAAATAAGTGTGATGTGGATTTGGAATGGTGCATTAGCATTCACTGTTGCAGTGACTATTACTGCAACATTCTGAAACTAAATTCCAATTTGCATTATCTTACCCAATTCAAATGCTGTAGGAAATAGCTGACTTGTTTTTTTTTAAATATGTAGCAACACATTTTTTAAGTAACAAGACAATTTACCACTACAATTTCACACATATACTTCCATGCATTTACTACTGTTTTATATATTTATATATCTGATATCCAAAGCATTTACCTTTTTGAAATAAAACATTCAAACAACGATAAATTATGCACACAGGCAATAAATGCATAATTGAAATAATTGCCAATAATTATCTGCCATAAAGACTTTTGAAATCCTTGCTGGTTATTCTCATATATTTTGCCCGGTCCTGAAGGAGTGCATCCCAAGATGCTAAAATGGGTGGTGATTGCAGAGGGGTTATGAATGTCCTCCACAATAAAAAGCTCTTGCCAGATGACTGAGGAATGGTGATTATGACATTCTTCATCAAAAATGGGTGTTTGCACACAGGTTTCGTAGTTTCATGTTTGTGATCAGCATAATTTTGGAAACAGAAAAGATCAACGGGCACTTGGGGCTTTGAGTCAATTATGAGTCAACATGGATTTATTAAAGGCCAATCGTGTCTGATTAACCTGAATAAATTTTTAACTGAGTGAACAGTAAAGTTAGCTGTTGGAAATGCAATGGATGTCTTCTGTATAGATTTTCAGAGGACATGCATAACGGTTAGCAAAAACGGAGATGATGGAAATGAGCAAGTCAATAGAAAAGACTGGCTCAATGACAGACGGCAAGAAGTTGGGTTAAATGCATATTTTTCACACTGCATGATGACAGGAAATGGTGTTCCTCAGCAAGCCAATGCTAGGACCACAGCTATTTTCAATATGTACTAATGATTTGGCTATAAGTGTAGAGGATAGCATTTCCATATTTGAAAAAAGTCACTAAACTTGGCAGTACGGCATTCAACAAGGAAGAAAAGAGAAAGTGGCAGATGAAATTCAGCAAAATATGAAATGATACACTTCAACAGAAAGAATGTGTAAAACCTAGACTATTATGCACAGTTCTAAAGCATATGCAGGAACAGAGAGATTTGGGTGTGAAAATCTTTGAGAGGTGCAAGACATGTTGAGAATCTAGCCAAGAACGCACATAGACAAAAACCCAGCTTTATAAATTGAAGCATGAATACAAAATGTGGAGAGATTGTGTTTAACTTTTATAAAACCTCATTTCTGCCACTACCAGAGTGTTATGTCTAGTTTTGGTCGCCCGACTTTGGAAAGAACGTGAAGCTTAGAGGGAAGGTGCAAAACACATTTCAGAATCAGAACTAAGTTTGTTGTCACTCACGTAAGCCGTGAAATTTGTTGTTTTGTGGCAGCAGCACAGTGCAGGTGTAACAAATTCCTATAAGTTAAAATAAAAATAAATAGTCAACAAGAGGACCAGCAAGGTAGCATTCATGGGCTGTTCAGAAATCTGATTGCAGAAGAAGCTGTTCCTAAAACATTGAGTGTGGGTCTTCAAGTTCCTGTACCTCCTCCATGATGATAGTACTGAGAAGAGGGCATGGCCTGGATGGTGAGGGTCCTGAATACTGGATGTCACCTTCTTGAGGCACCATCTTTAGAGGATGTCTTGCTGGTGAGGAGGTTTGAGCTCATGATGCAGATGGCTGAGTCTACAACTCTTTGAAGCCTCTTATGATTCTGTGCATTGGTGTAAGACAGTGATGCAACCAGTCAGAATGCTCTTCACAGTACATCTGTAGAAATTTGCGAGAGTCTTTGACAACACTCAATCTCCTCAAATTCATTACGGAGTATAGCCTTTGGTGTGCCCTTGTCATGATTGCATCCATATGGTGTGCCCAGGATCGATCCTCTGAGTTATTGATGCACAAGAACTTGGAACTGCTCACTCTTTCCATTAGTAACCCCTCAATGAGGATTGGTAAGTGGACTTCCTAAAGTCCACAATTAGTTCCTTGGTCTTGCTCATGGTGAGTGCAAGGTTGTTGTTGTGACATCACTTGATCAACTGATATATTTTGCTCCAGAACACTTCCTTGTCATCATCTGAGATTCTGTCATCAATGGTGGTGTCATCAGCAAATTTATAGATGGCATTTGAGCTGTTCCTAGCCACACAGTCATGAGTGTGTCTCTAGAAGAGCAGTAGTCTAAGCATGAGGTGCACCACTGTTGATTATCAGCAAAACAGAGATGTTATCAGAAACCCGTACTAGCCAAGAATTCAGTTGCAGAGGGAGGTCCTGGTTTTGAAGCTTGTAGATTGTACTGAGTGGATGATGGTGTTGAACACTGAGCTGTAATCAAAAAACAACAGTCTGATATAGGTACTGTTGTTATCCAGGAAGTCCAAAACCCAGTGGCAAGCCAATGACATTGTGTCTGCTACAGACCTGTTGTGGCAACACACAAAGTGCAGTGTGTCCAATTACTTGCTCAGGCATGAGTTAATTCTAGCCATCGCCAACTCCATAAATAGATTTGAAGTGGAGAGAATGAACAATTTCCAATTGCTGGGTGTCAATATCTCTGAGGATCTAACCTGGACCCAACCTATCGATGCAGCCACTATATTTCATCGGGAGTTTGAGGAGTTTTGATTTGTCACCTAACTGTGGAGAGCATTTTGACCGGCTGCATCATCATCATCATCTGGTATGCAGGGGGAGGGGGTTGGGGAGACCACTGCACAGGATTGAAGTAAGCTGCAGAGAGTTACTAAATTAGTAAGCTCCATCATGGGTACTAGCCTCCATAGTATCCAACCCAGAATTCTACAAGAAGTCCAAGCATAAACTATGGAAGGCTCTTCAAGGAGTGGTGCTTCCGAAAAGCAGCTTCCATCATCAAGGACCCACACCACCCATTCTCATTGTTACCATCAGGAAGGAGGTATAGAAGCCTGAAAGCACACACTCAGAGATTCAAGAACAGCTTCCTCCCCTCTGACATACAATTCCTAAATGGACATTGAACCCTTGAACACTACTGAAGCAAGGTTTGAGACACGTTATCAAACTGGATTGAGAACTGAGCACAAAACGCTACACGAAATCACTAGTAGGGTTTATGATTGAGCACTGAACATCTGTTCAGGTTCTCTTTAAATACTCAATTGTTGGCACCCAAAACATGATTACCAATTATCCAGACTGTCCTGATTCCTTAAAGGGGCTGCAACAGCTATCTGTACTCTGGAGCTGTGTGATTGGGAGTGTCTCGTAACAATTCTTCCTTTCAAAGCCTGCATAAAAGGCATTGAGCTCACTGGGGAGCAAAACATCACTGCCAAATATGCTGTTAGGGTTCGCCTTATAGGAAGTAAAGGCTTGCAAACACTGCCAGAGCTGACGTGCATCCATTGTCTCTAACTTCCCAGGGAATTGCCATTTCAATCTCATGATGGCCTTCCATAGTTCGTGCTTGGACTTCTTGTAGAATTCTGGATCACTGGCCTAAAACATCACAGATTTGGCTCTCAGAAGGCTGCAAATCTCCTGAGTAATCCACAGGTCCTGGTATAGTATAGCTAAGTTTGTAAATTGGAATTGGGGTAAGCCAGTCAGTGCTTCATATCTGCTCCCTCATTCACTATGATCAAAACTATTCATCTACTTCACCATGTTGTTCCTGGTTTCTTCCCATATCGATTGATCTCATTCATACTAAAAAATAAATCTGCATCCTTCTTGGATATATTTAATGATTTTTCCTCTGCTGCCTTCTGTGTTAAAGAATTCCAAAGGTTCATCATCCCAAGAGTGAATAAATTTCTTTTGATTTCCATTCTAAATCGTAGTGACTTCTGCTTCTCAGCTATCATGAACATCTGTCTAAATTTTATTGGTTCCTATGACACCTCTTTCTTCTAAATCCAATCCTTCCTTCCTTGCACATTTGTCTTGCAATCTGAGGAGTTACCCTAGTAAATTCTCTTTATAAGATCATAACTGCACACACACTCCAGATGGGGTTTCATCAAGAGCCTGTGCAGCTGCAGTGCACTCTCCATCCAGTAATCAAATTTTCATTCATTGAAGGCAAAAATACTACTTGCTTTTCTAAATGCTCATTGCAGTTGAATGCTGGCTGTCAGTGACTGGTAAACAAAGGCACCCAATAGATCTTACTAACTTTCTAAATCTATCATCATTCAGATTATAATTGCCCTTTCCATTTTTAATACTGCAACTGATCCTGTCTGTATCATATGCCAACCTTGCATCCACCTCAAAGTTCACATTCAAATCCCCCTCCCTGCCAACTACTTTTGCACCATCTGCAAACTTGGAAATATTACAATTTCCCCATCCAAGTCACCAGTATGTATTATGAATAGTTAATACCCCAAATCCACATGCACTAATTTTGCACACAAATCTTTATTAAAGCATATACATTAATGATCTTGATGATGGGGCGGTAAATTGGATTACTAAGTATGCAGATGATACTAAGGTAGGTGGCGCTGTGGATAATGAAGAGGGTTTTCAAAGCTTGCAGAAAGATTTAGGCCAGTTAGAAGAGTGGGCTGAACGATGGCAGATGGAGTTTAATGCTGGTAAGTGTGAGGTGCTACATTTTGGTAGGAATAATCAAAATAGGACATACATGGTAAATGGTAGGGCATTGAAGAATGCAGTCGAACAGAGTGATCTAGGAATAATGGTGCATAGTTCCCTGAAGGTGGAATCTCATGTGGACAGGGTGATGAAGAAAGCTTTTGGTATGCTGGCCTTTATAAATCAGAGCACTGAGTATAGGAGTTGGGATGTAATGTTAAAATTATACAAGGCATTGATAAGGCCGAATTTGGAGTATTGTGTACAGTTCTGGTCACCGAATTATAGGAAAGATGTCGACAAAATATAGAGAGAGTACAGAGAAGATTTACTAGAATGTTACCTGGGTTTCAGCACCTAAGTTACAGAGACAGGTTGAACAGGTTAGGTCTTTATTCTTTGGAGCATAGAAGGTTGAGGGGGAACTTGATAGAGGTATTTAAAATTATGAGGGGGATAGATAGAGTTCACATGAATAGGCTTTTTCCATTGAGAGTAAGGGGAGACTCAAACAAGAGGACATGGGTTGAGAGTTAGGGGGCAAAAGTTTAAGGGTAACACAAGGGGGAATTTCTTTACTCAGAGAGTGGTAGTTGTGTGGAATGAGCTTCCAGTAGAACTGGTAGAGGCAGGTTTGGTATTGTCAGTTAAAGTAAAATTGGATAGGTATATGGACAGGAAAGGAATGGAGGGTTATGGGCTGAGTGCAGGTCAGTGGGACTAGGTGAGAGTAAGCGTTCAGCATGAACTAGAAGGGCCGAGATGGCCTGTTTCCATGCTGTAATTGTTATATGGTTATATAGTTATAAGATATGTAACCTGGGGTCATCAGGAGTTTCAGGTCTTTCAACATTAGACATCCTCGCCCAAAGACCTAGCCACTGTTGATCAGCCCCAGCTTATGTTTTTTTTCCATGGACCAAGATAATGAAAAATGTACCGCTTTGAATGTTAGGGTGCTGGTATGAGGGCAGTGGGAAAATTGTCCCTCTTGTGCTTGTTGATCCCATTACTGGAGATTCAGTGTCACTCGACCCTGCCACATTGATCTGGCCCAAGCCTTCATCAACCTGGTTCAACACTACTTGCCTTTATAAACCTGGTATGCATTGGAACACATCATCAGTGATGTTACCTGGGGTCATCGGGTCATTTGACATCAGACACCTTTGCCCAGGTAATACAGCCAGGGATATATAAAAGTTAACATATGAGAAGCATTTGATAGCACTGAGCCTCTACTCACTGGAGTCTAGAAGAATCGGGGGAAATCTCTTTGAAACCTACTGAATGTTGAAAGGCCTAGATAAAGTGAACATGGACAGAATGTTTCCATAATGAGAGAGTCCAGGACCAGATGGCACAAACTCAAAATACAAAGATGTTCCTTAAGAACATATTTGTGGAGGAATTTCTTTCGCCAGAAGGTGGAGAATCTGTGGCGCTCAATGCCACAGAGTGCTGCAGGGGCCGTTTTTAGGTATATTTAAAGCAGAAGTTGATGGGTTCTTGATTATAAGGGTATCACAGGATATGGGGAGAAAACAGGAAAATGGGGTTGAGAGGGAAAATAAATCAGCTATGATTGAATGGTGGAGCAGACTTGATTGGCTGAATGGCCTAATTCTGCTCCTATGTCATATGCTATGATTGATATTGTACAGATATTACAGAGGTAATATTAAAAGTGTACTAAATTTGTATGCACACACATATACCTAGTCATGATAATCCAGTCTACTTTGTAGCACACATGATGCAGTCACCAATTGTGGTACTATGTTAACTGAGAACCATTACCAGACAGCTACAGATGACAGAGATAATCAAGATCTGAAAACAGACCATTAACCTGCCCTCCACTAAGGTACGAGGACTGCCAGTGGCAAAATGGATACAAATCTGTTTTCCTTTCTCGGGAAGAGAACAATCATCTTCCCATCTTTGCCACACTGTTAACACCTCAGTTGTATGTCAGCTGCTGTTCAGGTCAGGATAGAACACTATGAATCTGGACCCTCTTATGTTCAAGTTGCTCCAGGTTTAACTTCTAAACAAGTCAGCAGTCATCCACCAGTCACACAATAGCAATGAACACATCTTCAGAATTATGCACAATGGACTGGCGTCAGAATAATTAGTTACCTTTGTATCGAGTATGCCATTACATCACAATCTTGTTCACAATAAATTTGGACTGGAATATCCACCTTGTGGTACATTTACTTTTGTTTTGTGTCAAAATGAACTATGATAGTCATTGATAAAGGAACAGTAATGTATGAAATGTTGATGAAGAGAGAACTGGGATTATGGATCTTTGAAATATACTCACTCGGTCTTCATGAGGAGATGTATTAAAATAGGCTGCTTTAGTTAGCTCCTCATTTACTTTTTGTACATTTTGTTTTTCCTATTTATGCAATTCAGCTATTCATGACATTGCTGATGACATTATGACACCACACACTTCTGATAGTTAGCAAATAACTATCATGAAAAGATTTCTGTTAAGTACAATCTGCTTCCTCCCGAACCGAGGTACTCTTTTGTGACACCAATACTCTGCTGCAGTTTAAGTGGAAGCATAGTTTTCATTTTCTGCACGATGCCTGTTTGTGAGTGCTGTGTGCACCAGTCATCAATCATCTCCACAACAGGTGTCCACTTGCTACCGTTCGATTTGCTTTGGTCATTCAAATGCAGTTGGTACAGCAGACTGCTATAGAATGAAGACATCACGACAACAGATAGGATAACAGGCACAGGCCTGTATGATTTGTTGTTTATAGTGACAGATCAGATAGAGGGAAATCAGAATATCTTTTGGTTCTCGTTTCACATTATTGATACGCAAAGCTTGCAAAGTGACGTGCATGCAACAACTAACACTGGAATGCCTTCAATCCCTGCAAAGACATAAATTCCTACCCCTAACTGTTTATGAAAAGGAAAAATAAGCAAATTTGACTTAAAATAATGGTGGCCTTCCTAACATAACAAGTGGCTTAGGTAACCAAGTTCTTTGCCATGGTCATCCTTACACCACATTAAGTGCCACTATTTAAATTACCTAATTTGGAATTTTAAGTCTTGGTCATCTACCTACAGGAAAGATGTCAATAAATTTGAAAGAGTACAGAAAAAAATTTACAAGGATGTTGTCAGGACGTGCGGACCTGAGTTATAGGGAAAGGTTGAACAGATTAGGACTTTAGTCCTTAGAAAAATGAGGGGCGATTTGATGGCGGTATATAAAATTATGAGCGGTAAAATTATAGGGTAAATGTTAGCAGGATTTTTCCACTGAGCAACACACACAAAATGCCAAAAGAACTAGCAGGTTAGGCTGCGTCTATAGAAATAATATTTCAGGCTGAGACCTTCTTCAGGACTAGAAAAGAAGGAGGAAGATGCTGGAATAAAAAAGGTGGTGGGGTGGGGAGGAGAAGCAGGACCAGCTATGTGATAGGTGAAGCCAGGTGGGTAGGAAAGGTAAAGGGCTGGAGAGGAAAGAATCTGATAGGAGAGGAGAGTGGACCATCGGAGTAAGGGAAGGAAGAGGAGCACCAAAGGGAGGTGATAGGCAGGTGAGAAGCAGTAAGAGGCCAGGGTGGGGAAGATATGAAGAGGAGAGGGAGGGGAGTGGGAGGTAATTTTTTTTATTGTAAGGGGAAACCAATTTTCATGCCATCAGGTTGAAGGCTACCCAGACAGAATATAAGGTGTTCCTCCTCCACCCTGAGGGTAGCCTCATCTTGGCACAAGAGGAGGCCGTGGATCAACATGTTGGAATGGGAATGGGCATCAGAATTAAATTGTTTGGCCATTGTGAAGTTCCGCTTCTGGCGGATTGAGCGGAGGTGCTTGATGAAACGGTCCCTGCAATTTATGATGGGTCTCACCAATGTAGAGGAGACCGCATCAGGAGCACCAAACACAATAGATGACCCAAGCAGATTCATAAGAGAAGCACTGTCTCACCTGGAAGGACTGTTTGGGACCCTGAATGGAGGTGAGGGAAGAGGTAAGCAGGCAGGTATAGCACTTCAGTTATTTGCAGGGATAAGTACCAGGAGGGAGATTAGTGGGGAGGGATGAATGGACAAGGAAATCTCGGAGGGGGAGGGGGTTGGAGGTAAAGGTATGTTTGGTGGTAGGAGGTTGTGACAAATGTTGTATTGGATACTGAGACTCATGGGGTGGTAGGTAAGGAAAAGAAGAACTCTGTCACTGTTAAGGCTGTGGGAAGAGGGGGTAAGGGTGGATGTTCAGGAAATGGAGGAGATGCAGGTGAGGGCAGCATCAATGATGGAGAAAGGGAAGCACCGGTCTTTGCAGAAGGACAATGTCTCTGACGTCTTGGAAAGGAAAGCCACATCCTGGAAACAAATGCAGTGGAGACAAAGGAACTGAGAAAAGGGAATAGCATTTTTACAGGAGACAGGGTGAGAAGACGAGTAGTCAAGATAACCATAGGGATCAGTAAGTCAATAAAAGATGTAAGTTGACAGTTTGTCTTCCAAAGATGGCGTCAGAGAGGTGTCAGAAATGGATCAAGTGAATTTAAGGGCAGGGTGAAAGTTAGAGGCAAAGTTGATGAAATTGATGAGCTCAGCATAGGTGCATGAAGGAGCACTATTGCAGTCATCAATGTAGTGGAGGAAGAGTTAAGGAGGATTACTGGGAAAGGCTTGGAACATGGACTGTTCAACGGGAAAGGCTTGGAACATGGACTATTCTACGTAGACAACAAATAAGCAGGCATATCTGGGGCCCTGTGGGTGCCCATGGCAACTCCTTGAGACCTAAGAAAGTGGAAGGAGCCGAAGGAAAAATTGGTGAGGGTGAGGACCAGTTCTTCCATATGGAGGTGGGTGGTAGTGGAGGGAAATGGTTGGTTCTTTTATTGAGAAAGAAGCAGAGAGCTTTAAGGCCTTCTTGATGGGGGATAGACATGTATGGGACTGGAAATCCATGGTAAAAATGAGGTAGTCAAGGTTAGAGATTTGAAAGTTACTGTGGAGAACAAGAGTATTAGATGTGTCATGGATGTAGGTGTGAAGGGACTGAATCAAGGTGGATAGAATGGAGTAGAGGTATGAGGACACAAGTTCAGTAGAGCAGGAGCAGGCAGAGGCAATGGGCCTACCTGAATAGTCAGGAGGTAGAAGAAAGCAGTGTGGGGTGTGTGAACTATGAGTTTGGTGGCAGCAAATAGGAGTTCTCCAGAGTTGATGGAGACAGTTTTCTGATAGCCCAGAGTGTGGTCCTCTTCAGGGGCCAGCTTTGAGGAGGTGTCTGAGAGTTGCTGCCTGGTCTCAGCAAGGTAGAGGCCATGTGTTCTATCAGAGATTGAGGCTGCTGAAATGGTCACACTACAACTGTATGCCGTTTGTGAGTTTGATGGTAAGGTTGGGATTGGTGCGGAGAGAGTGGATGGCAATGCATTCCGAGGAGTTAATGTTCGAGGAGGAGAGAGGAGGACTGAAGTCAAGATGGTTGATGTCTCATCAGCAATTCAAGATGAAAAGATCCAGCACAGGCAGAGAACCAGAACATGGTGTTCGAGAAAGGGTGGGGGGGGGGGGGTGTTGGAGATGGGAGAAGGAGTCATCAATGTAGCATGTGGAATTCTTACCAAAGAAGTGGGCTCAGGGACGGAGGTGACAGAAGAAAAACTAGGCATTGTGGCAGATGTAGAACTCACTGAGGTACAGTCGAAGGATGACAAAGGTAAGGCCCTTGCAGAGGACAGAATGTTCCACCTCAGAGAGGGGAAGGTCGGAAGGAACAGTGAAAACATGGCAAGGATTAAGGATCAGAGGAAGGAAGAGGTTTGGTGGTGCCAGAGGAGAAAGGAGGGTTTGGGTGTTCAGGGAATGTAGGTTGGAGGAAGATGGAGGCTCCGAGGACCCAAAAGTGACGGTGGAGCCTGAGAGACACAGAGTCAGAGAGTTGTGGTGGGGGAAAGGGCTGGATGAGATCAAAACCGGAGATCATAGGTTAAGCGTGAAAAGTGAAATGTTTAAGGAAACATGAGGGGAAACTTCTTCAGAAGGTGTGAGAGCTTAGGATAAGCTGCCAGTGCAAGTGGTGAATACAGGTTCGTTTTCAACATCTAAGAGAAATTTGGGTAGGTACATGGAAGAGAAGGATATGGAGGGCTATGGTCCGAATACAGGTCGATAGAATTAGGCAGAATAACAGTATGGCACAGACTACAAGGGCCAAAGGGCCATTTTCTGTGCTGTAGTTTTCTATCGGAGATTGAGGCTGCTGAAATGGCTGATATTGGTGGCAATGTCCTTGTTGATACACAAGGATTCCAAGGTGCACTGAGATTCATATAAATGCATTGTTCACAGAAAACGCACAGACCGGCACCCTATCTCCTCATTCCTCCAGCAGATTTTGCTCCTGCATGTCCTCATTACTCATTCTCCCAGCCACAACATAACATTTCATCCCAGGCAACTGATTGCTCAGAAAACTGGTTAATAAAAGTGGCTGCAGCAACTGCCTCACCAGCCTTTGTGGGTTTCTGCAACTTGAATTACCTTAATAAACCATTAAAAACTTTGATTTTGGAAGTTATTATACAAAGGTACATTTTTTTAAGTTGGATATTTAAAACTTAAAACAAATAGGTTGGTGAGTAGAGCTCTCTACAGGAGGAGTCTTTACCTTGAGCCAACATTCAATGCATGTGAATTGAAAATTTGCACATTGCATAACAGAACCTCTCCTTTCAACAATTTTGAACTTTTATAGTTATCATTACTGAGAGTTTTTTTCTGTTTAATTAACTATCTGAATATAATTTCCACTGGCTGCTGTTCTTAGATTTGGACTTGTGTCTCCAGATCCAAATTAGACCTATGGATTACTTGTCCAATGACAAATCACGTAGCTACCATACTCACTTTAATGAGTTCATGTACATTCATTTTAAATAGCAAAGAAATAATAGTGCCAGACAATGGAATAAGTTTAATAGTCTCATCGAACACCGCATGACATCATTCAGCAGTTAATAAATCAGTCGCAGGCTATACATCATCTCGGTAGCTTGTGCTGGCTGAGCTGAGAGCTGTCTCTTCTGCATGGAAAGGTGCAGGATGTAGTGTGACACTACAGATCTCACAACCATCTAATGAATATCGCATGACTCCTTCAAAGCAGCCCAGCAAGTGAAGCTGTTGATTTAGCATACCAGGTATATGTCAGAGGGGAAAAGCAAGGACAAAAATTCCATTACATTCCCTATCCTCACCAACCACCAACAAAACACAAAGAGTTTATGAATGCTGCTGTGCATGTTCTCAATGCCTCTCAAAAAGCTGGTTTACTTCAATTTCTGCCTGAGCCTGCAGTGGCCAGAATGTTTTCAGCAAGCTCCCTCATCTGCAACAAGCATTTTATGGCATATACCCACCCAGCTTTTCTCTGTTAATATATGAGGCTTCTGCCTTAGAACTATGACTCCAGGCTCTGCTGAGTACTATGCTGGACCCTACAGAAGTGTGCCTCAACAGTTTTAGATTTTTTTTCTTTAGGTAATACTCTAAAATATATGGCATGTTAGTACCTGAGCTAATGTGAGCAAAATGAAATGGCATATCTTCCTCAACATTTAGTCTGAGTCTATGTATAATATCCAGCTTGGTTGTACTTCCTGGTTATTGGAATATCCTAGATGCTGTATAATATATGTACCACATACAACTCAGAGATACTATTTCCTATGGACATACTCAGCAAATCTATCGAATAGTAACTATAACAGGATCCATGAAAGCGAGCAGAGTGCAGAAGGTAACAGACTATGCAAACGCAAATATAAATAAATATCAATAAATAACCAGAACATGAAATAACAAGATAAAGAGTGCTTCAATTGAGATCATTGGTTGTGGGATCATCTCAATGGATGGGCATGTGAGTGTTGCTATCCCCTTTTGCTCAAGAGCTTGGTGGTTGAGGGTTAGTAGCTGTTCTTGAACCTGGTGTTGCAAGTCCTGAGGTTCTTGTATCTTCTACCTGATGGCAGCAGCAAAAAAAGAGCATGGCCTGAGTGGTGTGGATCTGTAATGATGCATGCTACTTTCTATGGAATGCTTACTATCTGGGAAAGATGCATGTATTAATAGGGAAGTGAAATGTGAAAATAAGGATCATGTAAGAGGCTAGTGTAATCTCCACAGGATTGATTCAGCCTGCGGTTATCCAAGACCACTGCCCTCGTGATAACAAGAGCACATCTCTCCTTTCTGCTACCTTTGGCTACATGGTATGTTCACCTGCAAGAGATTTATGCTGTGGTGATGGTACTGGCAATCAAACATTACAGATTCAGAGCATTCCCAAAGCAATATTGTTAAATTAACTACCTCAGCTGCTTTCTGATATGAAGTGGGTACATTTCCTCATAATTGTAGAATATTCATTTGTAGCTCCTCAGGTAATCAAGCTGCTAGATTTCATTTGGACTGGCAAGTGACATTTAAACCAACCATGTTCCACAGTCTAAGTACTTTTTCTTGATACCCCTACAAACAACAATGTGTTCATTTACAATTGGTCTTAAATTTAAGTGGTCTATATAGGTAGGGTATTAGAAATAGGGCATTCTACAGCATGAATCTCATTTTCAAATTACCAGCATGGCTCAAGAAATTCTCATCACTTGCCTGGACAAATGTAGCTCTGACAACATCATAATCCAAGACAAAGCTACCTGCACGTAATCTGTCCTTAAGTTCAGCATGAGTGTCATATAAAAACGCCTAGCAGTTACTTACCAAGGCTTTTTTAATGGTACCGCCCAAACCTGGCCTTTAACTTCCAGACTGACAAGAAAGCCACTGCCATAAAGTCCCATTCTAAGTCCTCATTTCCTAACTTGATATTAATTGCTGCTTATTTATCATGACTGAAACTACTCATAGAAGAACAGAGTGGGGTATATTCACCAAAAGAAAATGGCTGTTTGATGTCACATTCACTCACATCTTGCCTTGATATCAAGGGTAGCTGCTTTCTGAAGAGTGTTATAAAATACTTAGGTAAATATAAAGTACTGCTAGAGTGAAGGAACTACTAGCCTTTAGATTATGGGGTAATTTAAATCTGCTGCTGATGTCTACATCAACTCATGGGTATCACGTTTGGAATTACAGCAAACCAGGAATGAAAATTAACAATTTTAATGATTAAGGAAGATTGTATCCAATACTTAATATTAATAGACAAGTTGAAATGCACTACATTTTAAAAAAGATTTTTTAAAATTTGGAGATACAGCACAGTAACATGCCCTTCCAGCCCAATGATCTCGGGCCATCCAATTGCATCCATGTGACCGATTAGCATATTAACCCCTCTGTCTTTATGAGAGACAACAGGAGCACCCAGAGGAAATCATTGCAGTCATGTGGAGAATGTAAATACATACTGCAGGCTCTGCCACGCTAACCGCCAAACTGCCTTGCTTTTTTTGTGTGTAAAAGAAGAATTATAATGATGTATGTAAAGTTACATTTTAAGGACAAAGTGTTGACAAAGTCTGGCTTGGCCTCATGCAGCAAAGCAAATATTTTAATGATTTTTATGATATTCTCCTCAATTCACCTGACATACCAGTGGAAATGACCATGAAGTATCACAGCTGGTAGAGAAGGGCTGAATCACCGATACCTGTGTCTGGATTTACAAGTTAGATATTAAGTTACAGAAATCCCAAAAGTTACCATCATAGTCATAGCTTCAAGTTAGTTTTGCTGATATTGAAACTACATAATTTAGGTCACTATTCTGAGTACCATGACAGCTTTAATTATAGTTATTGTATCACTTTTAGCCTAAATTACAACTTTTTTGAATCAATTAATATATTTTGGCAGGTTTATAATGTAATCACGTAAACTTACTTTGATAATTTTTCAAGCAAAAGCTAAATGTAACTGCAAGAAATGGTTTCATTCGATATTTTAAAATAATTCCCATGAACTTCAAAAAACAAGTATTTTGAATGTTTTAAAATACAATGTAATAAGTTCACACACAGATGAATATTGTAATACTGAAATCTAGGTATTTACTGCAGTCATCATCTGTGGAGCCCCTTTCATAGATTCATGTCGTGAATATTAACTTTTGATATCATCATGAATATTGACAACAGTACCAATACATTTGTCACAAGTGTTGAAATGGTCATTTATGGTATGCAAGCCATTTCAAACCTTTTCATGATAGATTAATAAATAGAAATATGCCTTTTTCTCTCATCATCCAAGTTTCTACTGGATTTATAAGTAATTATTCATCATCAAACTCTGACCCACATTAATGTCCTTGCAATTTTCATTTCTGGCAGAAATACACAAAAATAAATGAAGCAGTAATGCATCTGATGTCACCATATGCACCATTTTTCTATCATTATCCCATCACTTATGTTCAATGGTAATCATACCCATTTTTAGATTGCTAGGATATGAAAAAGAGCAGAAATTAAATTTTTAAAAACATGTATTTCAGTATTGTGCAGAAAATATAAATTGTCAATGGTTCATTTGATCCAATGAAGAATTAATATTTTCTATTTCTTCATACTGTTTCAACTGTTTATTATGTATTCCATTTCCCTTTTAAATTTGATAGAACAATGTGAGTTTGTTCTTGCTGCACACATAACAATTATTAAAATTTAACATTTCTCATAAGTACCAACTGAATGGAAATCACTGACAGATAACCTGGAAAAGTAGGGACTAGCAGAGAAGAGCAAGCGCCTTTCAAAGAAAGGACTGACCACGTTTAAAGAACTTGAGTTTTGTCATGAGGTAACTGTGAAGATGGTTGATGGCAATGTAATTGATATTGTAGATTTGACTTTCAAGAGGTATTCTGCTCTTTCGATCTGCTCGTTAAACTGAATTGTACAGAGGAAAAGGCTTTTGAA
This sequence comes from Hypanus sabinus, assembly GCF_030144855.1. Lineage (NCBI taxonomy): Eukaryota > Metazoa > Chordata > Chondrichthyes > Myliobatiformes > Dasyatidae > Hypanus > Hypanus sabinus. The sequence continues at coordinate 62,475,198 of NC_082717.1, read as the reverse complement.
GTCAATGAGCAATGAATACTGTTTCTTGGTAGAGCATGAGCCGATGTCAAATCTAGATCTTCAAATACCCTTTTATTCAATTGACTAAAGGATGTGCTGGCACATTGAATGCGATGGTGAAAATGTTATTGATGCGTAGCTTTTCTGAGAGGCGACTCCTGGGATATCGGAAGTGGTCCATATTTTCCTGTAAATCTCTCCTTGCACTTACTTAAGTATCTCCAGAGCAATACCATCCTTTCAGAGAGGCCAATGTGTGGAAAATGGTGTTTTCAATTGTTCTGGCATCATTACAACATTCAATGCTTAATTAGTTGGATAGAGATTTAGATTCATGTTTCAAACACTGAGTTTGAATCCTGTCATCGCATCTGGGGATTTAACTGAGTTCAATTAATTAAATGAAAATCCAGAACTAAAAAACAATTGCCATTAATGTTAACAGGAAAATCAGTGGATTATTGTAAAATCCCAGTTGGTTTTGTAAGATATTTTGATATTTCTCCCTTGTGTTGTTTTCCCTTGAGTGTTGAAGGATGATGGGAGACCTGACAGAGGCTTTTAATTATGTGAGGCATAGATCGGGCAGACAGTCAGAACAGCTCAGAACCATCAAACAGAGTGCCCATGCTATTAAGGTTAAAGAGGGGAATTTTAAAGACAACATGAGGGGAAATTTTTTTAATGCTGAGAATGGTAGGTTCCTCGAATGAGTTACCAAGGGTAGTGGAAGCAGGCAGTTTATTGGAGGTTAAGAGGGTTTTAGATAAACATGTGGATATAAAGGGAATGGATAGAAATGGATAATACACAGGAGGATACTTATTATAAACTGATAACAAGACTGACACAACTTTGTGGACTGAATAACCTGTCCAATGCAGTACTATTTTACATTCTGAGTAAATTGGTTCAACTTACTTGGTTGAACTTACATGTGACTTTAGATCCAAGATGATGTTTGACTCTCAACTGGCACTTGAAATGGTGGCCTTGCAAGCCAGTTATTTGGGTTGCATCTTTTAAAAAACTTTGACATTCTGTGATGCTCCTTAAATATCCTTCATTTTAAAATAGTACTCTGTTACCTAAGCTCTTAAATCAAGCATAGTGAATCCTAAGGTATCAAGAATGTTTACTCTTTTCCAATTTGATTCTTTCTGCTACCCACCCTACCCCCAGTGCTATTCTACAAGAGTACCGCCCCATTACCCAAAGGCAGCAAGTTTCTTTTCTCAAACCAACTCCAGCAGCACTTTATCTCATCACAAAAATGGCACTTATTCTTTGTTGTAAATAGCTTAAGATCTTGGGACAAATTCCAAAGCAATTTTCCTTTAAATTATAAACTAAGCATTTAAAATGCAACTGTTTCAATGCAGGTTATCCCATTACTAAAGTCGGGAGTTCCCTACACAAAGCCCAAATCAGGTTAAGAGTTTTCAGAAGATAGTTAGGCAAGCACCTTGTAGTAGTAGTAGTAGTAAAAGGATCTTGGTACTTCAGAATACAGTAATGTGTCAAATCATGTCAAGAAATACAAGCAGTAAAATGCCTGCATTTCATTTCATGACATTTACACACTTAGTCCAGCGGTCGTGGAGCATACGGATCTTGGACCTCTAGAAAGTGTCCACAGCAGGGGTGATTTATAAGTTCGCGGCCCAAGGTAGAAGGAAATGACTTACACAGCTCTCGTTACATGCACATACAAGTCAATTCTTTGAGTGATTATACAGAAAGTTTGAAATTAATAACATCTCCTTCTACCTTAGGCCACAAAACTTATCAATCACCCATCTGTGGACACTTTCTGGAGGTCCAAGATCCGTATGCTCCACGACCGCTGGACTAAGTGTGTAAATGTAGGAGGGGACTATGTTGAAAAATAAGTATGCTAGGTTTTCTAAAATTAACTCCTTCTACCTTAGGCTACAAACATATCAATCACCCTCATATTCTGGCCCTTGATACACAAAATAAACATTTTATTTCAGTTTCACGAGGAAATCTGCAGATGCTGGAAATTCAAGCAACACACACAAAATGTTGGTGGAACACAGCAGGCCAGGCAGCATCTATAGGAAGAAGCACTGTCGACGTTTCCGGCTGGGACCCTCGTTCCACCAACATTTTGTGCGTGTTGCTTTTATTTCAATTTTGTCAGTTCATCCTTTGGCCACAAGATGGAAACAATGTTCTAACAATGAAAACTGATTGATCACATTTTTGTTAAAAAAAAGAATCTGTTTTGACAATATTAAAGAATCTGTTGATGATCCCGTATAAAAACAGCTCCCCAGCCAAATAAAACAGTTGCCTGATACACATCTTTCCTTAACAAACTGAACAAGTCATTGAAAGAAATCAATCAGTCTTCATGTGAAACATCACTATAAAAGTTTGTTCACTGTTTAGTATGAACATAATAACAGGACACATATTAGACAGCCAGTGTGATTTGATGAAAGGGAATTCGTGTTTAAAAATCTATTTGTTTTTCTGAGAATATAATGGTAAAGTGGAACTAGCAATATTGACATGGATAACTGTTATTGATAAGATGCCAGTAAAGAGATTGTGATATGAAAAAAAGGCAAATAGTTCTGGCATTGTATAGCATGAAACAAGAATTTGTTAAAGAAAATATAATACATGGGTTACATTCATTTTGGCAAGTTACAAAGAAAACACATTATAGAAAGACGACTTTAACCCAACCAGTCAATAGCCGCATTCTTGCTTCATTTGAACTTTGAACCATTTTCCCCTGTTTTACCTAATTAAAGCACCTTGTTTTCACCCTTTGGTCTTGAATGTTTATTTTATGTTTTTTATTTATACTTGATGTCCCACTTAATACTTGTTTTTAAGTAGAATGCAGTTCGAATTGCAAACACAAATTTTATACGTTGCTTAAAAAAAAGTATCCATTGTGCCATTAAAAGTAACTTTTTAAATACATTTTTCTTAGTGTCCTGCCATTTATTGTTCCAATCCAGAATGTATTTGGCTTGATATATGAGTCTGCTGCTGAAACAAGCAGCTATATGGTCTGGGATTAAGTATGCAGAAGGCAACGCCTGTGCCAAGATGGAGGGCAGAGACACCAGAAATAGGAAGTCAGATGATCCACCCTTGCAGAAGAGGTCTCATCTTGCAGTATCATGTTTTCAGAAGGCACTTCCCCCAAATGTCAGCCTTAATCACTCTAAATAGTAGCTTCTAACTCTCTGCATGAAAAAAAGTCATTGGAACTTCCTGTGTTATTTATTGTAAACTTCATTACATAGAAGGCCTAGAACTTTGTACTTCTTTACAAGTGAAAATGGTGTTTCTATGTTCAAAGTTCCAAGTTAATTTATTATCAAAGTATGTATATGTCATTTTCTTGCTGCCATTTGGAGTTGATGCAAACAAAGACAGCAGAATCAAGGAAAAAAACGACACACAAACAAACACCGACAATTAACCAATATGCAAAAAAACAAACTGTATAAATACAGAAAGAAGAATAAATAAATAAATAAATAAATAGATAGATAGATAGATAGATATTGATAACATCAGTTGCTGAGTCCTTGAAAGTGAGTCCATAGGTTGTGGAATCAGTTTAGTATTGAGGTGAGTGAAGTTATCCACGCTGATTCAGGAACCTTATGGTTGAAGGGTAATAACTGTCCCTGAACCTGGTGGTGTGGATCCTTAGGCTCCTTTGCCTTCTTTCAAATGGCAGTAGCCTGGATGATGGATGATGCATTCTGGTGACAACTCTCCTTCTGGATGTGCTCATTGGTGAGGAGAGCTTTTCCTGTAATGGTCTTGGGTGTATCCACTATTTTTTATAGGCTTTTCTGTTCGTGGGCATTGGTGTCTCCATACCAGGCCATCATGTAACCAGTCAGGATACTCTGAACTGCATATCTGTAGAAGTTTGCCAAAGTTTTAAATGACTTACTGAATCTGCACAAACTTCTAAGGAAGTTGAAGCAACGCTATGCCTTCTTTGTAATGGAACTGATGACACTGTAACACACACAACACGCTGGAGGAATTCAGCAGGTCGGGCAGCATCTGTGGAAACAAACAGTTAACGTTTCAGGCCAAGACCCTTCGTCAGGACGTTTTTCGGTTTGTTTCCATGGATGCTGCTCGACCTGCTGAGATCCTCCAGCATGTTGTGTGTGTTGCTTTGACCCCAGCCTCTGCAGCGTATTTTGTGTTTACTGATTACCCTGTGATCTCTGTCTTAGAAGCCAATGTAAGAACATCTTTCAAGAGGGTGAACACTCACAAGGTGCCAGGCCATGATGGTCTACCTCATAGGGCTCTGAAAACTTCTACCAACCAACTGGCAGTTGGTTCAGGGACATCATCAATCTCTCACTGCTCCAGTCAGAGGTTCCCACCTGCTTCAAAAGGACAACAATCATACCAGTGCCCAAAAAGAGCAGGGTGAGTTATCCCAACAAGAATCATCCAGTTGCACTCATATCTACTGTGATAAAATGTTTTGACAGGTTGATTATGGCTAGAATCAATTAGCACTGCAATATGTCTATCGCCACAGTAGGTCTACAGCAGATGCAAGTTCATCGGTTCTTCACTCGGCCTTGATCACTTGGACAATAGTAATATCTATGTCAGGCTGCTGTTTACTGATTGCCGCTCAGTGTTCAACACAGTGACGCCCTCAGTTCTAATCAATAAGCTCCAAAACCTGGGCATCTGCACCTCCATCTACAACTGGATCCTTGACTTCCCCACTGGGAGACCACAGTCTGTGTGGATAAGAAATATCATCTCCTCCTTGCTGACAATCAACACTGGTGCACCTCAAGTGGTTAGCCCACTACTCTACTCTCTCTACACCCACAGCTGTGTGGCTAGGCACAACTTAAATGCCATCTATAAATTTACTGATTACACAACTACAGTTGGCAGTATATCAGATGGTGACGAGGAGGTATACAGGAGAAAGACAGGTCACCTGGTTGAGTGGAGTTGCAACAACAATCTTACACTTGATATCAGTAAGACCAAGGAATTGATTGTGGACTTTAGGAAGGGGAAGCCCACAGAATATACACCATCATCAGCAAGGGATCAGCAGTGGAAAGGGTGAACAGTTTCAAGATACTGGGTGTCAACACCAACTGAACATCTCTGCTAGAACCAACATACTGATGAACTTACAAAGAAAGCATGTCAGCAGCTATATTTTATTAGGATTTTGAGGAGACTTGGTATGTCACCAAAGACACTCACAAATTTCTGCAGATGTGCCGTGGAAAGCATTCTAGTTGGTTGGATCGCCATCTCATATGCAGAAGCCTATGCACAGGATCGGCAAAAGAATCAGAATCAGACTTTAATCGCCAAGTACCTGTGCACATACAAGGAATTTACTTCCGGCAGATGTTGTCTCTCTGCTCATAACAATAATAATGATAAATATAAATGAAAATATATATTATACATACAGGTAGTGCAATCCAAGTAATAGTTAGCCGACAGTTAACCGGCAGTTAACTGTTCAGCAAAGTGACCGCAGTAGGGAAAAAACTTCTCCAGTGCCTATTAGTCTTAGTCTGGAGGGATCTGAAGCGCCTACCAGACGGAAGCAGTTCAAACAGTCCGTGCGCAGGATGGAAGGAGTCCTTTATGATGTTCCCCGCCCTCTTCTTCAACCTGGAAGAGTACAGGTCCACAATAGAGGGCAGGGAGGCTCCAATGATGCGCTCGGCAGTCCTCACTGTGCGCTGTAGTCTGGTTCTATCCTGCTTGGTGGTAAACTCAGCCAGCTCCTTCATAGGACCAGAGGCTGCAAGTAAGGAAATCGATGATCCAGCTGCACAAGTAGCTATTGAGGCCTAGGACTTAGATCTTACTGATTAGTTTTGACAATTGAAGTGAATTGACTTTATTTCTTACATCCTTCACAAACATGAGGAGTAAAAATCTTTATGTAACTTCTCCACCTAAGTGTGCAATGTGAAATCATAGTAATTCCTAATAATTTATGATAAATAGAACAGTCAATGTAACATAGAAATGCACTGAAATCAACGGTGGAAGAAGCTGTCCCAGAGCCTGTTGGTCCTGGTTTTAATGCTGCGGTACCATTTCCTGGATGGTAGCAGCTGGAACAGACTGTGACTGGGGTGGCTCGGGTCCTGACTTTGTAAATGTCCTGAATCATGGGAAGTTCACAACTACAGATGTGCTGGGCTGTCCACACCACTCTCTACAGAATCCTGCGATTAAGGGAGGTACAGTTCCCGTACCAGAGAGGATCATAGTACTGAATGCAGAGCTGGAGTCAATGAATAGCATCCCGTTGTATGCACCTTCACTGTCCAGATGTCCATGGCTGTCTGAAGAGCCAATGAAATGGCATCTGCTTTTGACCTGTTGTGACAATAGTGAAAGTGGAGCAGATCCATGTACTTCTCAAGCAGGATTTGATAATGTTTCATGACCAACCTCTCCAAGAACTTCAGAACAGTTGATGTAAGTGCTACAAGATGATAGTCATTGAGGCTGGTTACCATGTTCTTCTTGAGCACCGGTATGAATGAAGACAGCTCGAAGGACCAGGGTATGAAAGACTGCCGAAATGAGAAGTTAAAGATGCCAGTAAACACTCCAGCTAGTTAATTGGCTCAGGTCTTCAGTACTTGCTTACAGTACTCATTCTGTTTTTTCTCTATCAAAACCTTCCATGCATTAAAAAAAACATTGGGCCTTTCTCCCGGCCTTCGCTTTCCAAGAAACCAGTTTGTCCATTTTTTTATAATCTCTTTCTGATTTCATCTTTGTAAATCTTTGCTCTTTACGTGTTCTCCGCTCCTTCAATATATTTTTTACAAAGACATCCAGAATTCTATGAGACATGCTCAATATAATTTGTTCAATACAGATCCCAACCATCTGGAATTAAAGTTTATTCATTGTTTTGTCTTTTTTAGTTATGACTTTATTAATCTGTGTTACTACTTGCTGTGATTTATGCATACCTTGATCAAATTTGTTTATTTTTCTATATTCAAGCACCAAGCATTCATGAATTAAGTGATAAAACCTGATAAGAGCATATGAAATAGTATTTTGACTAGGCCTCTCCATCATTCAAAAGATGTTTGGCTTCAGCTTCATTTTCCTGCCCAATTCCTCAAACTCTTTATTTACCTGTATTCTAAAATTCTATCCCTGCCTTGAATATAATCAGCTTCAACAGCATTACAACTTCCTGGAAGATCTTTTTTCTTCATCTCAGCATTGAGTAGAGTTGGAGTCCAAGCCGTTTATTTCTTAGGTACAAGAGGAAGCACCCTTACAGCTAAGAGGTAAGGGCCCTGCTCCCCAGCTCTACTTAGAAACCTCTACTTAGATCAATTGTTTAATAGTTGAATGTATGTAATATATTATTCACAACCACACAAGACATATTTTCATGCAATATTTTCTCTCTTTTCTTGAATCATTTTTTTTTACTTTCTACTAAGCTTCTGAAGATTTGTAGAACATATTGCTGCTACTATATAGCATAGTTAGCACAGTCCTGTTGGGAATTAATTTCTGGGCATAAGTAAATCATAAATACTATGGAATGTGAATGTAGCAAGGATCACAAGTGATAAAATAATGCACTTTTCACTGGGGCAGATCTTACACTGCCCCGAGATTGCTGGCTCTTTAGAGCAATGTTTCCTTCAGCATGGTTCAGAGAGTGGATGTCCAGCTCCCAGAACATTGGCAAAGCCCAAGTCATCACTGGGCATCTTCTGGCACAAGCACAGCTCTGATAGTTCTGAGTTTTATCAGCTGTAAAGCAGCTGTTAAAATTGAATATATGAATTCATATTCAAAATAGCTCAGAATCCATTTAAAATACAAATGGTTAATATTTGCTTATAATTTAGAAATTAAGATACTAAAAACACATTTTACTAAACACTAAAATGACTGAAGGCATTTAAACTAATTTAATGGATTTCAATAAAAGCTTTACTTATTTTTCCCCCCTGTTGTTAATTTCTCCCTTTTATTTCAGTAACCCTGCTGAACTTTTACCAAGCAGGTGAATTTCTCAGCCTAACAGCTGGGAATTCTGTGGAAATTCACTTAATTCCATTGGATTCCATGATTGGTATAGCACAGGTTCTCCATGGCTGGTGCTTTGCTGAGCAAAATGCTCCACTTCAGCCTTCATTCAAGAATAGCCCTGCTATGTGCAGCTAGGTCCACACAGATCTACCTCATTGTACCAGATAAAGCTGAGTATCTACCAGTTCCAAGCAATTATATTCACTTTGTTTATAACTCATTTTCAATTGCTACAAATGTTATCACATGCATCTATCATGCTGGAAGATATGTTCAAAGTTTCTGACCTACCTCCCAAAAATGCTCCATCTGTCAACTTCTTTGAAAATGTATATCCTTCCATGAGCATTGTACCTTTCTCAATAAACAGCATATAGTTTCCAACTGCACCTTTGCAGAAAAAGACCTCACCACATGGAGAAATGTGGAATTTTAGTTTACTGAGCAAGGCTATCATGAAGTTCTGATCACAATCTTTGAAAAAAGGAACATTTTCCACCAGGCTACTGTAGTTATGATGGATTACTTCCTGGAATATACAACAAGAACAATAATTTTATTGTCTGTAAAATAATTAATTAGTGGTTTGCATTTGATATGTATGGAATTCTGAGAATACTTGTGTTCTTGTCTATCCCTGCTTTGTCCATGAAGAAATTGAATATTATCATACAATATAAAATATTATGTTATCAGATATTATCATGGTATATTGTCCATGAAGAAATGATAAATGGTATATGGTAAATCATTCAATGAAGCATCAATAATCAACAATAGTGATAATAATTGCTTTTATAGAGTTCTCGTAATATGGTAAAACATACCATTGCACATCATAGGGATTGTCAGACAAAATTTCGTACTGAAATACCAATAAACAATAGGACAGCAATTAACATCTATAACTTTAGTGAATAATCAAAGTGCATATCTCATTAAAGACTAGAAAATTAAGGAATTTTAAGGATAAGGAAATTACGTAAAGAAAGGCAGTCAAATCAAACAAAGAGAAGGAAGAATAGATTAAGATGAAAGGTAGAAAAGTATCAGGAAGACAAAGAAAAGATATTAACAACTCTACAACAAATGACTACATGCAGAAATGTGCCAGTTAAGATTGGCCAGCACTGCCTTAAGAGTGACCACCTAATAAAAGGGAATTTCACTGTTAGTTAAGCTCTGAATTCCTTCTACCTCTGCAATGTAATTAGTGTGCAGTAATTGGTCTTCAGCATTTTTTAAAAAATTGAAGTTAGGAGGAAGACATCATTTGTGAAAACTGAATGCTGGAATATCAAGTTCCTAAAATTCATAATTTGTGCCACATTATATCTTCTGTTGAACTTGCTGGTTCAGTTCCATATTAACAAGAACATATTTCATGAATTCAAGTAGAATTATCCAATAAAGAACCAAGCTCTATCAAACATATTAATTGTTTTTACAGTTCATCAATTACCTGTCTAAGTGACTCTGAAAGCTCCCCTAGGATAACTGCTTCATCAAACCACTTCCCTTTAAATTGCTGGGCTAGCTGATTTAAGACTTTCAATCGAAGTTCCGTAGGTATATGACGATGACGCAAGAATTCCTTATACTCATGGATCTAAAACAAATGTTAAAAGATAAATGTCATGAAAGTCTGAACAGAGAACTTGCTTTTTCTAATGAAAAACATTTAATAAACGGTGGTTTTCACAATGTAACTTCTCCGTCATACGAGAAAGCACAACTCCTTCGGATTTAATTATTAGAATACTCCAAAAGCAAGCATGTTCCTTTTTGCTAAGTACTGCATTCCAAATTTATTACTACCCTTTATTCAAATCTCCATCAGTCTTTTGTGATCTGAAAAGTATCATGAAAAATTATGCAGAAGAAATTAATTTGCTGCAATCTAAAAACCATGCTTTGGTTATAAAGTGAGGAATTTCAAAAGAGCACTTTTAAAGCAACATTGTTACCTCATCATTAAAACCAATTTAAATTTATGCTTCTATTCAAACCCCAAATGCTAAAATTAGTTACTTGAAATACACAATGTAATAAAATTAATGTTCCTTACTCATCTGAAAACTCTAAATCTTGTCAGTAATAATTACCAAATGATTGGCAAGAAATATATTTTTCAAGAACAAGATTAAATTACACCAATCTATATAAGGATATTTGCTCACCAGCAGGTCCAGCAGCACTTACGTCATATCACCACTGAAATTGAATACTGTTAATCATTTGGGCACAAGTGAGGTTCCCAAATTAAACACAAATCACTGTTCATTTATAGCTGCATTATCATGTTGTAAAAATCCTCTATCTAATAACAGTGTGAGAATACCATCCCCATAAAAACAGTCAAACACAAAGGCTATGGAATAAATTGCCTCAGTTATTTTTCCATACAAGCCATCCCAGTAAAGATTTTCCTGGGTGGAATGGGGATGAGGGTGTGGGCTTGGAGCAGGTAGAAGTGTGACTTATGATGGGAACATCAGGAGATAGTGACAAGAATAGTTTTCATGATTGGGCAGTGATCTGGGAAAGGGAATATAATGTGGGAAATGTGGATGGAGAAATCAGGTACAAGTCTAGATAGATATAGTATCATGTATACATAAATTTTATATAACATATAAAAAGTGGCATAGATAGAGTGGATAACCAGATACTTTTATCCCAGGGCTGAAATGGCTAATCCAAGGGGGCATAATTTTAAGGTGATTGGAGGAAAGTATATGGGGGATGTAAGAGATAGGTTTTTTACATATAGAGTGGTGGGTGCATGGAACATAGTGGTGGCGGTAGTGGCAGATACACTAGGGGCATTTAAGATATTTAGACTGACACATGGATGTAGAATATGGAGGGCTCTGCAGGAGGGAAGCAGGTTAAAAGGTCAGCACAGCAACGTGGGCTGAAGAGCGTGTACACTGCTGTAGTGTTTTATGTTACATATTTACTTATGCCAACTTTGGACAATTGTCCTCAGGACTAGTAACATCAAAGGTTATGGGGAAAAGGCAGGAGAATGGGGTTAAGAAGGATAATAAATCAGCCATTATGGAATGGTGAGCACTTGATGGGCCAAATGGCCTAGTCTTTGTACTATGTCGTACGGTTTACAGCCTCTGTGGCCCAGTACCACCATAAAATGTTGATCTTCTGATTGTCAAAACAACAATGAATAGATAACATACTGCATGTAGTAATTTCTTTTAAAAAATTTTTTTTGCTCATCATAACAAAACTTTCAATTTCCAGATAGATTTACATTTACATTTCTTCCCCTCACTATCAGAACACTTCCATCAAAATATAGACAACACCACAACATCCTACACAAAAGCCCTTATTAGTATAGCAGACAGGTTTACATCTACATACTGCAGAAAAGGTTGCCATGTTTCATGAAAACTATTTGTTTTTGAGTGTACCATATGTTTCAAAAAGTCCAAGGGAACGTATTCTATGATTAATTTATGCCAACCAAAAAGTCCAAGGGCCTTATCAGTTTCCAACAAATGTTCCTCCTCGCACAAAAAGTCAGGATGTTAAGAAGTTTTTTCTGATGTGCATTAATAATACGACTGCTGGGTAAGCCTAAGAGTAAAGACACTGGGTCCAGTTCAAGCTCCACCTTCAGAATCTTTTTCATTTCACCCAAAATATCATTCCAGCATGCCTGAAGTTTGGGACAAGTCCAAAAACAGTGGGTGAAAGTTCCAGTATTTACTTTTACATTTAGAACACATCGGAGAAACCCCCGTTTTAAGTTTTGAGAGATGATCTGGAGTCAAATGGGCTCTATGCAGAAATTTGAGTTGCAATGCTTTAGTTCTATTACAAACTGAAATCTTTGCATTATCACAGATGTCTTCCCATGTTTCAGCTGTAATTTCTACTCGCAGCTCTCACTCCCAGACCCTTCCCAGCTGCTCAGCCTCTCCTCAAGAACATTCCTTTAGGATGCTGTAAAAAGTACTAATGGAGACTTCACCCTTAGAACAAAACATCCTTTTTTCTATGTCAGAACTATAGAAATCAGTTAACAATGATGTTTTTACTGTATATAATCTCTTATCTGAAAGAAACAAAGAAGATCCTTGCTGGGTGTGTTAAATTTCTGTACAACTTGACCAAAAGACATCATCGTTCCTTCATCAAACAAATCTCCTAGATGGAAAATACCCTTAGAAATCCAAAGTTTAAATCCAGAATCCATTATGCCAGGCTGAAAATCTGGACTGCCAGTTATTGGAGTGAAGGGTGATATTTTCACTGCGTTGTCCTCAAATTGTCGCACCGCCCTCTAAGCCCTGACTGTATTAATTGTTATTGGATTGCGACAATATTCCTTAACTAGTTTCATCTTATTGAGGAAAAGCAAATTAATAAGAGGGCATTTTGCTTCAATGTCCAGTCCAATTGAGGAGGAGTCTCTGCAAACCCAGTCAACCACACATAAGCCAAAAAGGAACTTCACTGATATTTTTTGATGTTTGGAAAACCTGGACTACTGGGAAGCTGGTACTTAGACATTTTAATACAGGGTCTTTTTTTGTTCCAGATGAAAGAAACAAACCAGCCATTTATTTTTTTAAGTACTTGTTGGGTAAAAATGACTGGAATCATTCATATTGGGTAGAGCAGATGAGGAAGAATGTTCTTTTTGAGCAAGGATATTCCGCCAAGCCAGGAAATGGGAAGAGTGCTCCATCACTCAAGATCCTGTTTGATTTTGTCAAATAACCATGTAAAGTTTGAACAATTGATCAAACGTAGGTGTGATAAATATGCCTAAGTAAACAAAACCTGTCTGCTACCATTTTAAGGGGAAAACACCCTGAGTGTCAGGTACCTGCTGCAGATTCCCCAGAGGCATAGCCTCTGATTTAGTAAAGTTGATTTTATAACTTGAAAAGGTGCTAAATGTATTGATGCATTGTATAAGGTGGTGCACTGATATAGCAGGATTTGATAAGAAAATTAGAACATCATCCACATACAATATAATTTTATGTGACTTTAGTCCTATGTCTGGAGCAGATATCTTGGGGTCTTGTCGAATAGCCTCAGCCAATGGCTCGATCACAAGTGTGAAAAGTAGTGGTGATAAAGGGCAGCCCTACTGGCTGCCCTCTCAGAATACTAAAATTATCCGACATAATACCATTAGTGAGAATCGCAGCCAAAGGGTCATTATAAAGAACCTTCACCTACTTAATAAAATTATTGCCCAAACCAAATCGTTCTAAAGTGGAAAAAAGATATGGCCATTCGACACGATCAAAGGCCTTTTCTGCACCTAAGGAAACCACCGAGCCGTCCACTGCTTGTTGCTGACATGCCTGATTCACGTTAAGTAATCTTCTGATATTGTTAGATGATCTATGGCCTTTTACAAAACCCATTTGATCCTCTTATGATAAAAGGTAACACAGTTTCTGATTGCAAAGCTAAGGTTTTAGATAAGATTTTAAAGTCAACATTTAATAATGAAATAGGCCTGTAGGAGGCACAATCTTCAGGGCTCTTTCCTTTCTTAAGAATTAGGGAAATATTAGCTTCTCTCAGCGATGGTGGGAGGAGACCACAATTAAGTGCATGATTGAACATGTTTAGCATAGGCTCTGATGATAACCCTGTGAGCTCTTTATAGTTGTGAGTCCATAAGGACCAGGGGCCTTCCCACTATGGAGCTGTCCCACAGCTTCCTGTGTCTCATGTATAGATAACGGAGCATTGAGTAGGGACTCTTGTTCAGAAGAAATGCCTAGAAGATCTAAATTCCTGAAAAAGGACTCCATCCTAGATTGTCCATCATTACATTGCTCAGGTTGATACAGTTTAGAATAAAAATTCTTAAACACGACATTAATCATTTTAGAATTACTAGTGAGGGCTCCTGTCCCATCTCTAATTGAAGCAATAGTCTGAGAAGCAATTTTCTTTCTAGCTAAATAAGCCAAACATCTACCTAGTTTTTCACCATGTTCAAACAATCATTTAGCAAATATCAATTTTCTTTTGGCTGCTTGCGTAAGTAAAGAGTTTAGTATACAGCATAGGGCTGTGATATTCTGTAACTTGGCTGCAGAAGGCTTATTAATATAATCCTTTTCAGCTGCCGCAAGCCTTGTTTCCACTAGGTGCTGCTGTTCCGCAGCTTGTTGCTTCTTACTAGCAGAGTAGGAGATAATTAATCCCCTTGCATAGGCCTTAGTGGTTTCCCAGAGCATCGATGGACTACAAGCTGATTTGGAATTAATAGATAGGGAAGTTTGGAATTATGAAGTAAAGAACAGTAGTCTATAAATTTATTATCTTTTAGAATAAAAGGATTTAGCCTCATCTAGATCATGCTGAATTATCTTTGGGCTTAATATTTAAATATACTGCTACATGGTCAGAAATAGTGATATTTCCAATTATGCAGGATACAATTAAATCTAGGAGCATTTTGGGGGTTAACAAAAAGTCTATTCTGGTGCAACACTTGTGTGGATTAGAAAAAAATGTGAAGTGCTTGTCTGAGGGATGTAACAACCTCCAGACATCCACAAGTTCTAGTTCTCCACATAAGCCCATGATTTGTTTGGACTGTGAGGAGAGCAATAAGGAACCACTGGACACTCTGTCCATCAATGGGTCCATGAGACAATTAAAATCCCCACCTACAATAATGTTTTGTATTGAAGAGATTGTAAATTTGGAAAAAGCATGTGTTAGGAATTTGAGAGGGTGGGCTGGAGGGCAGTAAACATCGAGCATACCATATTCCTCTCCATATATTGAAGCCTTAACAATCACAAATTTCCCATACTTATCCTTAATGCAGTCTAATAACTTAAAAGTTAAGTTCTTCCTAATTAAAATGGTCACCCCCACTACTCCTGATATAAAAATATGGAAAACAGTCTTGATGAAATCCACTCTGTTGCAGTTTTAGATGTTCTTTATCATTTAAATGTGTCTCCTACAATAAGGCTATATCCACCGTTTCCTTTTTCTGGTTTAGTAGGATTTTCTTTCTCTTGATTGGTGAATGACTCCCCTTAATGTTCCAAGTGCACAATTTTAATATATTACTGATCACAACCCTTTATAACAATCATGTGACTCCGGAGGAGAAGAAACCTGACTTAAGATCAGCTGGGCAGCAATAAGTAAATAAAAAAACACACACAAAAACAAAGTGCCAACAGCGCTGAACAACAGGACTTACCCCACACTTAAAGGGGATATCTGAACCTTCTCTAGCACCCCATATTCTGCCCCACTGTTAATATGGCATTTAACACAATCAAAAATGAAAACAGGGCATAATTTATCAATCCACTGATTTGTTACCGTCATGTTTAAACTCCTTCAGGGTGGAGCAGCACTGCTAATTTAAACAAATAATGAAACTGTATTAATCAAAACAAACACGTTACCCATCCTATAAGATATCTTGCCATCACGTAATGAAAAGGTAAAATAAAACAACCATTGAACATGTTATCATCCATAACATATATATATATCCATATACATTCTTTAGACCAATATATCCACAAAAGTTTTAGCTTTGCCAGGAGAATCAAATATCTTGGTGGTCCCGTTGTAGGTGATTTTCAGCACCGCTGGGTATAGCATAAAGTACTGGATTCCGGACTCTCTTAGCTGCTTCTTTACCTGGTCGAATTCCTCGCACTACCAAGTAACGGCTGTCAAAAAGTCTTGAAAAAACATAAGCCTGGATCCCTCATGTACTAAAGCCTGGGCATCAGACCTGCGGCATCTCGAAGCCTCCATCTCTCTTTCTTATCACTGAAATTATGGAACTGCGTGAGGACAGGTCGAGGGCGTTGGCCTGGGCCCAGTTTTGACATCAGCGTACGGTGAGCTCTTTCCACTTTAATGCATCTGGTCTTGGTTTCCAAATCAAGGAAATTAGGCAACCAGCCCTCAAAAAGCTTCGCTGGTTGGCTGCCTTCTGTACCTTCAGGTAGACTGATGATTCGTATGTCCCTTCTCCTACCTCTGTTCTCAAGATCATCAATATAGTCAGACAGGCTTTGAACTTGCTTTTCTAGAGCCCGGACACGGCTTTGGGCCTGATCGGTTATAGTTTCTACCTTGGCCTCAGTCATTCTTGTATCAAGATTTTGAAGATCCAGTGTGTGGTTTTGGAGTGTCGGAGAGAGTGGAGCCAGCTTCTCGTCGATCATTTTGGATATGTTCTCCGTAACTTCCTGAATTACTTGACGAAAAGCAGGGTCCAACGTATTAGCATCAGCCCTCGGCAAGCCCTCTGTGCAGTCTATCTTGGCTGCCTTTTTGGTACCTTTCGATGGCATGGTGTTGAAGCAGCTCAAAAAAAATACTCATCAATGTTCATGTCATTAAATCTGACACTTGGGCATTTAAAAAAAAAGTTGAAATGGATAGGTTTATATGCAAAATTATCAGTGTTGCAGTGCTGAGCTCAGCAAAGCAGACCTTTCACTGTGCTGTCATCTTGAAAACCCCGCATGTAGTAATTTCAATACTGCCATACTTCCACAAACAAAAAATAACAATTAGTACAGCAACTACCATTTCGGGGCAACGTTAGCAATCTTTGTATCTCACCCTCATAGTTATGTTACATTGTATAGTGCTTTCCACTGGAGTAAACAATTTGCCTGGAAAAACAACCAATGTAGTTCGCAAGGTCCTGGAGACTAAGATAGAGAGGAATCATGAGTTCCTCTGTATAATGATCCAGGAAGCCCTCCTGGAAGGAAACAGCAACCAAATTGATATTGTTCAGAGAAGCTCTAAAGGCATGAATACAATGCCAGAAGGCATGGTAAAGGTCAGTAACAACATGGTCAAATCTGAACTCCCAACAATGCATTTTCAGCCTTGAATATTTCTCCAGAAAAATAAATTGCCTTGACACAGTCTCAAAAAAGGTCATCGTGGCTGGAACCCAATATTCAAATTCTCCATTTCCAAATCTGTATGCTACTTTCCAAGCATCATAACTGCACTTCATAGATTGTACATTGTGCAAAGTTCTCAAATCTGCAGATAGTTGTATCACCAAAGAGCACATTATACAATATGAATATACTTGCCTCTCTGCTGAAGAACAATCTGCCATATAACATCTGCCGGTGGCAGCCAATGGTGGAACAGGCTTATATCCAGTTTCACAGCCACTGAAGAAGAAACACGGAGATACCTGAAGATGGTAGCAAACTCAAATGTGATCCACTTTCTCATACTTCACTTCACCTCATCTCAAAATCTTTGCTGACTGTCAAGCTTCAGAAAGATAATACATTTAACCCTTATTTAAGCACCACTCCCTCATTACAGCTCCATTCTTGTGCTTTCTTTCTCCTTTCAGATAGTTAACATACAAGGCAGGTAGTAGTAGACAAGCATAGAAAGTAAAGGAGAATACACGCCATCCGTTGATCTGAGAGTCATCAGTTTAAGAAACTGGCACGTCATGTTTTGTTGAAGTTAGCAGAGGCAGGATCTGCACATCTGGGGGAGAAAGTGCAAACCTCACAATGGGCCACACCCAGATACATAGCAGATCTCCAAGGTTAAAAGGCCTTTGGCATGTTGAAACAATACAGGTTAGGAAAGTCATTTCCATCAGAGTACTACTTATGGACTGCAGTTCCATTTTCACTACCATAATTCCAAGCAAACTCCTCTCCAAACTTCACCCTTGGACTCTACTCCTCCCTTTGCATCTGGATCCTTCACTCCCGATCAAGTATACTGCGACAAGTAAAGATAAGTAGCAAAAGCTCTGCCATGATTAAGTTCAACACTTGTGCCCCACAAAACTATGTCCTCAGTCCCCTGCTTTACTCCTCATACACTCATGATGGGTAGATTCTGCTCTATATTCAAGTTTGCAGATGACACCACCATAGTAGGCTGACTTTCAAATAACATTGAGTCAGAGAGGAGGTTGGAACTAGAAAGTTTAGTGGCATAGTTTATACTTATGACTGTAAAGCTAAGCACAGCTCCAATGTTATATACCGTATATGTTTGCTGATGACACAACAGTTGTTGACTGAATCAAAGGTGGTGACAAATCAGTATATAGGAGGGAGATTAAAAATCTGGCTGAATGGTGCCACAACAACAACCTTTCACTCAAAGTCAGCAAGACCAAGGAGCCGATTATTGACCAGGAGGAGGAAACTAGAGGTCCATGAGGCAGTCCTCATCAGGGGATCAGAAGTGGAGAGGGTTAGTAACTGTGAATTCCTTGGTGTCAGAGGATCTGTCCTGGGCCCTGCATGTAAGTGCAATTATGAAGAAAGCTCCTCTTCTTCCTTAAATATTTGTGAAGAATTGGCATGAGGTCAGAAACTGTGACAAATTTCTATAGATGTGTGATGGAGGGTGTACTGACTGGTTGCATCATGGACTGGTATGGAAGCACCAATGCCCTTGAATGGAAAATCGTACAAAGAGAGTAGATACGGTTCAGTCCATCACAGGTAAAGCCCTCCCCGTCATTGTGCACATCTATACAGAGCGCTCATCAAGCATCCCTACCACTCAGGATATGCTCTTTTCTCACCGCTGCTATCAGGAAGAAGGCACAGGAGCCTTAAGACCCACAGCACCAGGTTCGGGAACAGTTGTTACCCCTCAACCATCAGGCTTTTGAATCAAAGGGGGTGACTTTATTCAGCTTCACTTGCCCCATAATTGAAACGTTCCAATGAACTCACTTTTAAGGACTCTTCATCTCATGTTCTCGAGGTTTATTGTTTATTTACTTATTTTTCTCTTTTGCATTTGCACAAAGTCCTTTGCACATTAGTTGCTTGTCCATCTTGTTGGATGTGGTCTCTAATTGATTCTATTGTCCTTCTTGTATTTACTAATTATACCTCAGGGTTGTATATGGTGATATATATGTACTTTGATAATAAATTTACTTTGAACTTTGGTGTCACGACGAAGCAAAGGAGCTGGTTATTGATTTCAGGAAGGGGGGCAGTGCACATGCCCTTGTTTAGATCAACGGTGGTGAGGTTGAAAGTCTTAAGAGCTTCAAGTTCATAGGAGTGAACATCATCAATAGGTTGTCTTGGTCTGACCATGTGGATGCAATGGGCAAGAAATTACACCTGTGCCACTACTTCCTCAGGATGTTGCTATAGGCTCTCACCAAGTTTTGTCAATGCTCCATAGAAAGCATCTGCATAGAATTGTGTATACAGCTCAGCATATCACAGCAACCAGCAGCTCCCTCAAGGACTCTGACTATACTTCTCACTACCTTGGTAAAGAGGCCAGCGTAATTAAGGACCCCATCCATCCCAGACATTCTCCCTTCTCACTGAACAGAAGATAAGAGATCATGAAAGCACATGCTAAAAGATACAAAAGCCTGAAAGTGTGTACCAACAGGCTCAAGAACACATTCTATTTATTTGTTATAGGACTATTGAGGGTCCCCTTATACAACAAGATGGACTCTTCACCTCTTTATGGCCTTGTACCTTATTGTCTGCCTGCACTATATTTTTTCTGTAATTGTAATACATTATTCTGCATTTTGTTATTGCTTTCCTTCTGTAGTACCTCAATGTACTGATGTGATGAAGTGACCTGTATGGATAGCATGCAAAATAAAGTTCACCAACCTTGGTACATGTAACAGTAATTAGCAACTTTAGATCAGTAACTTCAGCATAATGATAGGGTCTAAAGATGGGTTTGGTCAGGCTGGGTTGCATTAACCTGCAGTCTGGGAATGGGGAAAAGATAACCCAGGTTCTATGTCTCCAAAGGTCCAATCAAGATAGGTTTTGCTGCACAGCATCCAGGGACAACCAGAAGGCAGCTCTGAATATGTGCAACAAGTAATTCTTGTGACACCATGTGTAAATGTTGCTGATTGCTAAGGCACAAAGATACTATTACTCAGTCACTCCATAGAACCCCTGTGGACCTGAATATCAGCAAAGTTTGTCAACTGCCAGAAGACAGATCGCTGGACTATCAAGACATCCTTACATCCATCCAATAATGGAATCCATTGTCATATGATGGCAGTTTGAGTACTGACAGTAGAAATCAGACCTCCCACTGCAGCTAGTTTCTCCTACTTGGAAATGAAAGCTAGGACTTCAACCTTTAGTTACTGTACATTGTTCAGAAGAAGCAGTCGTTGGCATGTTATTGGCCACCAACTTCTGAATATAAACTATGAGCTCCTGGCGAAGCCATAGGCAAAATCGCAGTTTGATTTTCCAGGTCAGTTTCAATTCACTTAATTCATTTAAAAAATACTTTCAACATGTTTTTGAAACAACAACAGTACCTTTTCTTTGTAAGCACGTCTACTTGAATCAGAATTGGCAACCACTGATGTGACTTGAGCTAACAGCACAGCATACATGATAGACCCAGTTAACATGCTGAGGTTTAGAATCCAGATTTCAGAAAATCCTAAAACCAAAAAAAGTATTTTAAGAGGACTCAGTAATTATGACAGTAACAAACGCAGGTTAATTGAAAAAACATAATAGTAGATATAATTAAATTTGATCCAAAAATTAAGACTTTTAAAATCATTCATGATTCATTACCAGATGATTCTGTGAACAATTATACATCTGTACAGATTGTCTGTGTAGCTGGTGTTTCCTCAAGATGCATATCCCACCAACAAAGGCAGAACTGGAGAGTAGAGCAAAACCCCTCAGTTTACAAAAGAACAACTGGAGTTTAACTGACTAAAATCACATTCCTTACAACTATGCAGTAATGAAATGCTTCATACCACTTGTTCAGCAGGGATTATGATTTCCTTTATAGCACAGAATCAAAACTATCTGAAACTGAAAAACATAAATTCCAATATACACTAGTCCCAATTGTAAGCCAAGGTTTATTATTCCATAAAATTGCTCCAAAGTATTATGGAACTGGGACGGCTATCTGATTACCAAATTCAATCCTGGACTAGTTTGATTCTATATCTTTATTGCTTGCTGTACCATTCTGAAAAAAAAACTTGGGTTCTCAAAGGAAGATATAAAGTTCAAGAATCTTAATTTTGCCCTGCCTTTTATGCAATTGACTATGTTCAATCCACCCATTGGAAATTGCTTTTTTCCATCTAAAATTCCACAAAGTTTGTTCATGCTTTAATAAGAAAGCATTTTCTGCTCAAAGGAGAACAACCCTGTCTTCTATTACCATTCCTAAATTGTACAAGAATGATGGTGAGCCAATTCCTTCAGCCTCTGCAATCTGTCATAAGCTGAACAATTACAAAAAAGGAAAGGCAATGTATCGCCAAGGCATGATGTAACTTGAATTGATGGTACTCTCATCAATTCAAGAGTGGAGTGACATTTGCAACTTTCCATTCCTCTGGCACCCTGCCAGAGTCCAATGATTTTTGAAAGATCATTACTAATGTGTCCACAATTGTTACTGTTACCTCTTTCAGAATGCCAGGGTGCAGTTCATCTGACCCGGGTGACTTATGTACCCTTTGGTCATTCAGCTTTTTGAGCACCTTCTCTCTTGTAATAGTAACTGCACTCACTTCTCTTTCCTCGCACCCTTCAAAGCTGGCAGACTGCTAGTGTCTTCCACTGTGAAGACTGATGCAATATACTCATTTAGTTCATCTGCCATCTCTTTGGCCCCTGTTATTATTTCTCCGATCTCATTTTCTAGTGGTCTTATATCCACTGTCATCTCTCTTATTTTTTACATACTTGAAAAGCTTTTACTATCCACTTTGATATTGTTTGCTAGCTTGTTTTCATATTTCATCTTTTCCCCCCTAAAGGTTCTTTTAGTTGCTCTCTGTAGGGTTTTAAAAGTTTCGCAATCCTATGTCTTTCCCACTAATTTCTGCTCTATTGTATGTCTTATCTTTTGATTTTACATTAGCTTTGACTTCCCTTGTCTGCCATGGTTGTACTATTTTTTTCATTCGATTATTTCTTCATTTTTGGAATACATCTATCCTGCACCTTCCTAGTTTTTCCCAGAAACTCATGCCATTGCTGCTCTGCTGTCATCCCTGCCAGCATCTCCCTCCATTTTACTTTGGCCAACTCCTCTCTCGTACCACTGTAATTTCCTTTACTCCACTGAAATTCTGCTATGTCAAACTTTCTCCCTATCAAATTTCAAGTTGAACTCAATCATATTGTGATCACTGCTTCCTAAGGGTTCCTTTACCTTAAGCTCCCTATTTACCTCCAGTTTATTGCATAACATCCATTCCAGTATAGCTGATCTCCTAGTAAACTCAACAACAAACTGCTCTAAAAAGCCATCTCATAGGCACTCAACAAATTCACTCTCGTGGGATCCATTTCCAACCTGATTTGTTGAAATCTCCCATGAGATTCAGTGATGGCCACAATGTCATTCCCAACAATCTGTAAAAGTGCAACAAGGCCATCTGTCTTATTTCTTATATTCCATTCAATAAGATATAACACTTTGAGTGCTGTATTTGCTACCTTTTTTGATTCTGCATCCCTAATGAACTGATACTCACCCTGCTGGCAGCAATTATGACCTATCATCTGCCTGTCCTTCCTGACAGTCTGACTGCATGCTCTCTTTGCTTTTTTACCATCCATCCTATCCAGAGTCCCTTCAGTCCATTCCCACCCTCCTGTCAAATTAGTTTAAACTGTCCCCAACAGCTCCAGCAAATCTGCCAACAAAGATACTGGTTCATCTCAGGTTAAGGTGCAACCTGTCATTTCTGAACAGGTCATACCTCCCAACAGGAAGCATACTTGCACAACAGTTCCACACAGAAGCCTTAGTTCCCACACCACCATATTGATGGAGCAGTTATTACCCTTCTCTGAACCTGGTGGTGTGAGAACGAAGGCTTCTGCACCTCTTTCCTAATGGCAGCAACATGAAGAGAGCATGGCCTGTATGGTGGGGGAGGGGGGGGGGGGTCCTTGATGATGGATCCAGCTTTTTGTGGCAGTGCTCCTTGTAGATGTGCTCAGTGGTGGGAAGGACTTTTCCTGAGGTGGACTGGGCTGTATTCACCACTTTTTATAGGCTTTCCATTCTTGGGCATTGATGTTTCCATACCAGCTTGCGATGCAACTAGTCAGAATACTCTCCACTGTACATCTATAGAAACTTGTCTAAAGTTTTAGATGACATGCCAAATCTGTGCAAACCTCTAAGAAACTACAGGGACTACTGTGCCTTCTCTTTATAGCACTTAAGTGATAATCCTCTGAAATGATAATGCCAAGGAATTTTAAATTACTGACCCTCTGCAACTCCACTGAAGCTTTAAGCCAGAGATTTTGAAACCACTGCTACTCCTAAATCATTTACCTTTGACACCATTTTCCAAAAGGATTAATACATGAAGATCCAAAAACTAACAATTTTACAAAACTACATAATTACATTCACAAAAATGCTCAGTTTCATATTTGAAGAAAAAGTTGATTTGCATAAGATTATATACCAAGCACTTGCCAAACAAAATATAAACAGCTGGAGGAACTCATTTGTGTAGGAAAGGAATTGTTGATGTTTTGAACTCTGCATCAGAACTGTCAGTGAAAGGGGATGATAGCCAGTAAAAGGGGAGAAGGGAAAGATTGAAACTGGGGCCAATAGGTAATAGAGGGTCCAAGGAGAGGTAAAAGATGTTGGCCAGATGGAACCCCATGTGGAGGGTGATGCACCATCAATAACTCTCTCTAAGACATGAAGTCGAGATATCAGCTTTTATTGACTGGAAGAAAGAACAAGCAGTAGTTGACCACCATACTACATCCTGGAGACTGAGGGCCGGGCTCAGGCCTCAATCGCCTTTATACAGGGGTCTGTGGAAGGAGCCACAGTCAGTGGGAGGGGCCACAGGGGCAGTCAGCAGGGGGCATGTCCAGACAGGTATATGTAGTTCACCACAGAGGGGAAGGATGTAGTTGGGATTCAGAAGTAGGGGGTGATTTATGGGAGCAGACAAGGGAGTAAAAAAGAAGCAAAGTGGCATTAGGTGGTGAGGGAAGGGTGGGGGTGGAGACAGGTGCTGGACAGTTAGAAGCAGGAACACTAAGGCTACCAATCTTTAGGAGATTGCACATGACTTTGATAGTAGCATTTCACTAAGTGACCTCTCTCAACATTTACCAGTTAAATGGATGAGTAACGATGAAAGGATGGTGTAATAGTAAGCACTGGGGTGAGGTGAAGGGGTGGAATGTGTGGGTAGTTGGTGCATTGAACTAGAAGTGGGAGGGGAATGATAATAGGTAATGACGAAGGGGAATGGGAAAAAGAACAAAAATAGGAGAAATGGGGGTGGATCGAAAGGCAAGAAATAGGAGAAAGCAGGAGAAAAGGGTTACCTGAAATTGTAAAATTCAATATTAAACCCTTTGGGTTGTAGAAAACTGAGGCAGAATATGAAGTGTTGTTTTTTCATTCAATAAACTTGCCCTGCCTGCAGCTTTATCTAAATACTGCATATAGTTAGCACTATCTGCACAGGTCATGTATTTTCAGGGGACTAGCAGTACCAAAAGGCATTATAAACCCGTTATGTTCACCTGCTTACTTAATATCACAATATAATGTCCATTATGCATAAAATAATATAGTTGCTGCCTGACCCATTGAGTTTCTTCAGCACTTCTTTGTTGTCCAAATTACAGCAGCAGAGTCTCTTCTGTTTGTTGAGACTGCAATTTATTCCCACCAGCTCAGAAGGTGCAGCAAATTGTCAACCTAGATTTAATCTTGGGTGGTGTATGAAACCATAACCTTAATTTGAATATAAGCGTGTTGCAAGCAAACATTTAATGGCAAAATACAGTATTTTCTTTATCCAAGAAAATGCCCATTTTTTAACAAATAATGTAAAATCCAGCACTGAAAGTTGATAACTATGTGTTTGAAAACTTAAAAGTGAGTAGGAAATACACCAGGAAAGCTGCACTCCGTTTGCTCAGTACTATCAACTTTGATCAACGGTTGTATTGAAATCCTTACAGAAATTCAATGAGTTGATAACTCTGAATGATTACATGAAATTGTAGCTATATAGATGATTTACTTTGTCAAATCCCTGTTGTACGCAGCTCTTCATGCAATTATTTTGGAGATGTCCAGAATTATTTATAAAAATATTTTATGTTAGGAGCAAAAGGAAATAAATTTATTTTTCAGTTTCTCTAAAATCATTGTTTTCAGAGTCATAGATACTGTCACTGTAAACTTTCTCAGTTATCATAAGTTGCTTGTTTTTCTTGATTACTGATATGAAAGGATTCAAAAATACAAGCTTTTTACCTTGAGGAATCTGGAGAGCTGCATAATCAAGACACATCATGTGACTCATAGCCCTGAAAATAGCAAACGTATATTGCATTCTTATGGATTCATTCTGTGCAGGGAATTAATAAATGCATTTTCAAATGTTAAATATTGTTCACTTATTGGTTTAGGAAAAATGTTCACACAGAAATAAATATAATGTTATCGGTATTCTGGCTCCTCTAATGCAACTCTTTCAAAAGCTTTAATGTCAAATGGAATTACTGCAAAACAAAGTACCCAATGAAAACCCTAACTTACCAACAAACATTATAGAATCCCAATGTCTGCATCAAGATAGATTTGGAAAATGCAAGAGCATTGCAGTTAATTCTTCCTTAATTTTACAACTTCAGAAGAACTAGAGAAAAGATAGGAAGTTGCACTGCAAGGAGCTCAAAAGGCTGTCCAGAGCAACTGCCTCAAGTTTCTGAAATCTAAAGCTGCTTTATTGTTTAAAAACCGTGAGACAGTTCAGCTTTGAATTATTTTTAATAGAAAGTAATTTCCAAATGGAAGGTTAAATATTCCCATTCTGAAATTGTTTCCAACTTTGAACTGCTAGGGTTTTAGCTGAGAGGTTAAGTAAACTTGAAAAAGAGAAAAGTGATCCTAAGAAACAATTTTCTGACACTCAAGGTAACTTTTAATGCAAGATTACATTTCTTATTGTTGCATATTATAGAATATACAAATGTACAAATCAAGAACAGGCCCTTTGGCTTACCATGTTTGTGCCGACCATAATGCCAATTCAAACTAATCCCATCTGCCTGCTCATAGTCGATACCCCTCCACCCTCTGCCTGTTCATGTGTCTGTGTAATTGCCTCTTCAACACTGCATCACATCTGCTTTCACTATCTTCCTAAACAGCATATTCCAGGAACCTACGTCCTTGTGTAAAAAGCTTGCCTTTAAATTTTCCCTCACACACGATAAAGCATTGCATGTTGGTACTTAATATCTTTGGAAAAAGACTGAGTACAATATTGATGCCTCTCATAATTTTATACACACTTATCAGGTCTCAGTCTCCAATACTCCAGCGAAAACAATCTAACTTATCCAATCTCTTCTTATACCTAACACACTCTAATCCAGATGCCATCATGTTTAACCTCATCTGCACCCTCTCCAAAGCCTCTATATCCTTCCTATAAAGTATTAAGCCATTGCACGTAATACTCTAAATGTGGCATAACCGAAAGTGTTATATAGCTGCAATAATGCTTGCCACTTTTCACACTCAACACTGGACGAGTGAAGGCAAGCATACCTCCCCATCTACCTCCCCATCTACTTGTGATACCATTTTCAGATAACAATGGACTTATATCCCAAGATCTGAACGTGCATTAATACTCCCTAAGATGTGAATTTAAATCATGTGCAGTTTTCCCATCCTTATTCCTAAATGATTTGCATACCGCTGCATCCTTTGACAACCTTCCTCACCATCCACAACTTCACCAATTTTGTGTCATCTGCAAACCTACTAACCCACTCATCTACATTTTATTTCAAGTCATTTGTATACTTCATAAACAACCAGGAATGCAGCACTGATCGTTCAAGTAAACCACTTCATTATTACTCTTTATCCTCTATGACAAATCCAATTTTGAATTTAATCTACCAAAGCTCCATTAATTCCATCTGTCTTGATCACCGGAATCCACCTATCAAACTCTGTCAAATGTTTTACTAAAGTCCATGTATAACACACCTACTGCCCTACCATGGTCATCTTTATCAATTCTTCAAAAACTCAAATCAAATTTGTAAAACATAATCTACCATGCACAAAGCCATACTGGTTATCCAGGCTCTAATTTCATATGCCTGACCTGTAATAGTCCTTGCATTGAAATGTATACTCTTCAATTCATCAGTCCCACCACCTTCATTAGCCTTGCTCTGAGAGACTTTATACTCCTGAATTTTAAAGTGATTCAGAACAAAACAAACTGATCATGATTGCACATGACTTTTATGCTTGGAATGCAAAAGATAATTAAGAATCTAGTTAAAAACTGGCAATGGCCCATCACTAGGTTTATTGCACCCATGTATAAATGTGAATAGTGCTCCAGGACTGGCACTCAGTTATTGTTACTCTTAAATAAAAATTCAGGAAATAATAAGACAGGAAGGCTAAAATAGATTATGCCTAAAGGAGGGTACAAACATTGTGAAGATTCAACCCAGTCCAATCAGCACACCGAAGCTGCATTGCCTGTTATGATTATGATTTCAGCATTCTGTCACACTTAATTCAACATTGCTTCCTTTATCACTGTAGGGGTTACAATGTTGTGAATAATGAGCCCCTGATTAAACCTGCTTGCACTGTTTATGATCAATCTCAAAGTCCAGATGCATTATGACAGCACCTGTTAGTCTAATCTTTCTAGTAATTATTGGAAGTTAGTTGGAAGCTTTTGTACGTTTCAGGGTGAGCTTCATGATTTTTTGATGTTATACTGTGAGAACGATAGGTATGAGGAGAGATATCTTCATCTCCATGGACCTTCCACTGTATTTCAGGAATATCTAGGTAAGAAGTTGAGACCATTCCAGAGATTAACACCTGGTGTCAGAATTGCATAAGCAGATCCCAACAGGCATCCAATACCACATTACATATCTATTGCCAACCAGTAAGTATAAATTTTCCTCCAAATCCTTTGCACAATAAAGGCATTGGAATGTGAAAATGAAGAATTTAAAACCTACCAGATAACTAAGGATGTGAAGCTTAACTAGATTATAAGATTAATGCACATCTTACCACAAGACCTTGGATAGTCACCCAATTCTTTTCTGGAAATCCTTGTAGCATCACTATTAGAAACTGTAAACAGGCATTCCAGTGACAGAAGAGAATAGCAACAACAAACCAGTAAACTAAGTGCAATACTCTTGTCATACCCATATCCCAGTCATGTATCTGCAGAAAATTTAAAGTGATTAGAAATTTACTTTCATGGAAATAGTGCTTTATTTCCAAAGCATTTCATATTTAATCAATTATCAAAGTAGCAGCCATTCTGCACATATGAAATAATAAAATAAAAAATTTCGATGGGTATCTCAGCCATTCAAGCCTACTCTTGCAGATCACTGCTAATCTGTGTCTCAACACTGTTTACTTGGTTTTGGTTACTGTACTCAATATCCTCACCTTATAAACTTCAAGCAAATATGGTATTGAAAATTCCAGTTGGCAATGCAACTTTATTATTTTTATCTCTCATTTTGCCTATCAATCTATTACCCTTTTGTTGTTACATTTTGTCTTTGTCTTCTATATTCCAAGCAATTGTCACACATTATACAACCGACTTAAATGTCTTTGTTGCAAGATTAGCTCCAATTTCCTGTACTTGATTTTTTCGAATTAATATCTTCAGGTACTTACCAAATACTTTCCTGACGCTTACTTCATATATCCCCATTCATCACCTCAAAACAGTCAGATATCACCGGGACATCAAAATAGAATGAAAGGACTGACTAAACACTTTTTTGCTTGTTTATCGACATTATTTAACAGATTGTTGAGGTAACTCTTCTTCAAACATAGATATTTCAGTTGGTAGAAAAAAGCCTCAGGTTTAGTAACACTCACTTCATTACTACATCATACTTTTAGTAGTGCTTGAATTGGCTTAAATTATGGGCTTCAGTAGCAAAGTAGCTAAGTTACTGGATGGGAGTTAGATTTGTTGGACAATGGTCTGAATCCAGCTCTATCAGTTGCAGATTTTTAGAGAAATTAAATAAGCTTTTTTTTGTAAAACTAGTGACAATAATGGTGACAATAAAAGAAAATCTATTTAGTTCACTAAAAATCCTCAGAAAAGTAAAGAAAATATGCCAAGCTTATTCAAACCACTTAGTGTTATTAACTCTTAACTCCTCAGTTTTAGAGCAGTGGGAGGGAACAATTTATGCAACCTTTGCAGGAATGTCCATTTCTCAGGAATAAATAAGAACAAACAAAATATTGCCACGTTCTGTTGTGATATTGATTTATGAAGGCATATCCAACCAAAGCAAATGAGGACTGCTGGTCTTTAAATGATTTAATGAATAAAAATAGGGATCAAACATTAGAAAATTATCTAAGACCCATTCCATCCCTCTGCACTTTTGGTTTCACCCATTTATCTCCATTCTGGATGGAGGTGCAGTGATGGTGAGTAGATTGCCCTAACTTTCCATTACATTAACCTCCCTATTCAATGGATCGCTTTTCACAATCACCAAATATATCTTTCTGTCTCCTCCCTTTTAGTTTTATGGAGTTATCATTCCCTTAACAAAACCCTGGATCACTCCTCAATCAAAGTCAATACTTTCTCCTCTTCAAAAAAATTCAAGCCTGGTCATCAGCATTGATAGAAGAAAAAAGCTATTTGACCTACTTAATTAAAAAAGACTCTTACCTCTTTCCAGTACTGCATATAGCGCAGAAGGTTTGAGGAACGCAATAAACATAGTAAACTCACTATTCTTGTTAGCTTAATGATACGAACTAATCGAGAAGTAGCATATCCTAATTCAGGCACATCAAGACCACCGGCATACTTTTAAAGCAAACACATGTTAATACTCCAACAGGAATTAATCTTAATACCCGATTGAATGCCCAATGGATACATCGGTCCAGAAGTTGTTTGAGCAATAGCTGCCGTTAGTTAAACTTGGCCTCTTGCCTGAAGAATTTAATTTGTTTGCAAATTGGTTAAGGTGCAAGCTGATAGTTTCAAAATTCCAAAACTGTAGAGATTGAAGAAATATGAAATTAGCAGTGCACAGACTAAACAAATAAGAACACAAGAATCAAGAGCAGGAGCCAGTTAATCAGCCCCTCTAGTCTCCTCCACCATTTAGAAAGATCATGGCTGTTCTAATCTTAGCCTCAAGATTCAACATTCAAGGTTGTTTAACACAGGTGTAAAGGAGAACAAAATAATTGTTTCTCCGGATCTGTTGTAGCACAAAAATATAAATGAAGAAAACAATAATAAAAACACAATAAATATGTGAGATAGCTTACATACTGTACATAGATTGATTGTATGCCTTTAGAGTGATGCCAGGCACTATGTTGGGGATGTGGAAGGGTGGGTTAGTGGGTGGAGGAGTTGATCAGCCTTAGGGAAAGTAACTGCTTTTGAGTCTGGTAACCCTAGAATGGATGCTATGTAACCTTCTCCCTGATGGGAGTGGGACAAGCAGTCCATGAACAGGGTGGGTGGGATTCTTCGTGGTGTTTCTGGCCCTTGTCTGGAACCTTTCTGTACATAAGATGGATAGACTGGTACTAATGATGCATTAGGCAGTTCTGATTACCCATCTCAGAGCTTTCTTCTTCGTTACACTGCGGTTTCGGTACCAAATTGTTAGGAGGCTCTCCACTGCGCATCTGAAGAATGACACATGCATAGACGTGCAATGTCCAGATCTCTTCAGTCTCCTCAGAAAACAGAGGCATTGATGAGCTTTCCTCAGTGTGTAGAATGTGTTCGGGAACCATGTGAGGTGATGTGAGATGTTCAGTCCCAGTAGTTTGAAACTGCTTTGCCACTGATGTAAAGAGGGGTGTGAATGGTGTGAGTTTGCAAGTTCTCCTGAAGTTGATTACCATCTCCTCTGTCTTGTTGACATTGAGGAAAAGATTATTTGTGTGACACAAGGACTCAAGCTCTTCCACTTGCTCTCTGGAGGCCATCTCCATGCCCCTGCTGGCAGCCCAAATGGTTTTATTCTTTTAGAGGTAAAGTAACTGTCCAAAAATTACTGAACTCTATCCACCAGGTATATAGAATAACCGTAGTCACGCTGATATGCAGCGAGTGAAACCAACACACTGAGTCGAGCAGGGCCTGGTTGAACTGTTTACTCTTTCAATCCGCACATGCTTCAGTGCCCACCCCCAGCCTCCACCGCCCTTTGTGGGGCAGAAGTGATGTTGGCTTCTGGGCCAAGTTCTGCCCCGCACTCAGAGCCCTCACGGCTGCCGCTGGCTATGGACTTGCCCGCGACTGTTGGAGCCGGTTCGCTTGCCGCATGTGGGTGAGCCGCCACATGACCACCGCCCCCCCCCCCCCCCCCAGAACCCCAGAACCAGCGCTAGGAGGCGCAGAGTCCACAGCCTGCACACCGTCAGTTCCTTTAGATGGCCAGCCTCGTCGTCCTGGGGGTGGCACCGCAACCGGGCGTTCAAGGTCTAGATGTGCCGGTTTGAGACGGTCAAAGGTATAAGTCTCTTCACGACCGCCAATGTCAAGAACGCAGGCCGTCCCATTATGGACCACCTTGTAGGGTCCTTTGTATGGTTGCTGCAGGGTTGGTCTGTGTGCGCCTCGGTGAACGAAAACATACTTGCTCCGTTGTAGGTCCTTGGGCACGAAAGTGGGTGTTGTTCCGTGATGGGATGTCG
Source organism: Hypanus sabinus (assembly GCF_030144855.1). NCBI lineage: Eukaryota > Metazoa > Chordata > Chondrichthyes > Myliobatiformes > Dasyatidae > Hypanus > Hypanus sabinus. The sequence goes on along the minus strand of NC_082717.1, from coordinate 62,443,275 downwards.
GGACTGGGGCAAGTGTTCCAAGCCACTCCCAGAGTTTAGTTAGGACCGCCGTAGGTGAGTCCTCCTGGCCACGGGGTGCTGGCACAAACTCACCGGGAACTGTGAGCGGGGCACTGTAAACAAGTTCAGCCAATGATGTGGCCAGGTCCTCCTTGGGTGCTGTGCGGATGCCAAGCAGCACCCAGGGGAGTTCATCAACCCAGTCTGGCCCTCGGAGGCATGCCATCAGGGCTGATTTCAAGTGCCTGTGGAAACGTTCCACCAGGCCGTTGGACCGCGGGTGGTAAGCAGTTGTTTAGTGGAGCTGGGTTCCAAGGAGTTGTGCCAGTGCAGACCACAAAGCCGATGTGAACTGCACACCCCTGTCTGAAGTGACGTGGGCTGGGAGTCTGAACCGGGCCACCCAGGTGGTAATCAGGGCTCTGGCGCATGTCTCCGTGGCCGTGTCAGCAAGTGGGACAGCTTCTGATCACCTCATGAACCTGTCCACCATGGTGAACAGTTATCTCGCTCCTCTCGAAACCGGCAGTGGGCCCACCATGTCCACGTGGACATGTTCAAACCTCCTATGTGTCGGCTGGAAGGGTTGCAGTGGGACCCTCACGTGCCTCTGGATTTTGGAGGTTTGACGTGTCCTGGCCCAGTGCCCGACCTGCTTGTGTAGACCGTGCCACACAAACCTGTCTGTGATCAGCCAGATGGTCGCCCAGATGGAAGGGTAGGCTAAACCGTGCAAGGTGTCGAAAACGTGGCGCCTCCAAACGGTCGGGACAATGGGCCGAGGTTGCCCAGTGGACACATTGCAAAGGAGCTCAGTACCTTTGGGCCCAATGGGTATGTCTTTGAGGCGGAGTCCCGAGACTGCAGTTTGGTACGCCGACATCTCGCTGTCCAGTCTTTGCGCCTTAGCTAACACTGCATAATCCACCCCCGGAGACAGAGAGTGCACTGATTGGATGGATGTGCGTGACAGTGTGTTGGCTACCATGTTGCTCTTCCCAGAGATGAGCTTGATTGTGGTGGTAAACTCCAAGATGTACGACAGGTGGCATTGCTGGTGGCCCTACCATAGGTCCGACACTTTGGCAAACGCAAATGTGTGGGGCTTGTGGTCTGTGAAGACCGTGAGCTCCCTCCCTTCCAGGAACTACCTGAAGTGCCGGATGGCAAGGTACAGGGCCAGCAGCTTCCTGTTGAAAGCACTGTTCTTCAGTTCCGGGGGTCGTAGGTGAGGGCTGACAAAAGCGGGCGGCTTCCACTGGCCTGCAATGAGCTGCTCGAGCATGCTGTTAAATGCCATGTTGGAGACATCCACAGTGAGGGCAGTGGGGACGTCGACCCGGGGGTGGACCAGGAGCATGGCGTTTGCTAGCTTGTTCTTGGCTTGTTCAAAAGCCACTGTCACTTCCTCTGTCCAGGTGACCTCTTTGACCTTGCCGGACATCAAGCCGAAAAGGGACCGCATGATCCGGGCCACTGAGGGCATGAAATGGTGGTCAAAGTTAAACATCCCAACAAATTCCTGCAGGCCTTTAACAGTGTTGGGTCTGGCGAATTGGCGGATGGCTTCAACTTTTGCTGGAAGGGGCACAGCTCCATGGCGGTCGATCCAGTGTCCCAAGAAGTCAATGGCGGGTAGGTCGAACTGGCACTTGGCGGGGTTGATAGCCAGGCTGTAATCGCTTAGGCAGCGGCAGTGCAGGCGTAAATGTGCTAGATGTTCCTGGCAGGAATGGCTGGCAATAAGTATATCATCCAGCTAGATGAACAGAAAATCCAGACCTCGCCCTACTGCGTCCATCAGGCGCTGGAACGTCTGTGTCGCGTTTTTGAGCCCGAGCGGCATCCTGAGGAACTTGAACAAGTCAAAGGGGGTAATGAGGGCCATCTTGGGTACATCGTCCGGGTGGACTGGGATCTGATGATACCCTTGGACCAGGTCAATCTTCAAAAAGATGCACGCCCCTTGCAGGTTGACTGTAAAGTCCTGAATGTGCTGTACTGAATAGCGATCGGACGTGATGGCTTCGTTCAGCCTCCTATAGTCACGGCACGGTCTCCACCCTCCCACGGACTTGGGTACCATATGGAGTGGTGAGGCCCACGGGCTGTCGGAACGCCGCACAATCCCCATCTCCTCCATCTTCTTGAATTCCTCTTTCGCGAGGTGGAGCTTGTCGGGCAGTAGCCTGCAGGCCCGGGCATAGAGGGGAGGTCCCTGTGTGGGGATGTGGTGCATAACGCTGTGCTTGGGGTCTGTTGAGGAAAACTGCAGCGTGATGATAGATGGGAACTCCCATCTAGATGAGACATCAAGAAATAGTTAAGTGCTGGATATAGATAGTCTAGGAAACAGAGAGCATCTTGAATGTGGTACTGAAGATCTGCATGTTTATGCTTTTGGACAAGCTATTTCAGTAAAGTTACAGCACTGGCACTTACCCACCAATGTGAAAATTGCCAAGGTATCTTATGTTCATAAAACATAAAAAAGGACAAATACTAATTAATTATTGTTTAAACAGCCTACTGTCAGAAAAGTGATAGAAAAAGTAATCAACATTGCTATCATATCGTACTCAAGAATGTTTAACATGGGTTTTGGCAAGACCAGTCAGCTCCAGATCTTATCATAACTGAGAATTAATCTCTCAAGGTGAATGTGATTGCCCTTGACAGCAATCCAACAATTGACTGAATGTGGGATAAAGAATACTGAGCAAAACAGATGCTGGTGGGCATCAAACAGGAAAACATTCCAGTGGTTGGGGTCATACCTTCAAACAGGAAGATAGTTGTGGTTGTTGAAGACAATCATCAGAGCCCCAGGATGTCTGTGCAACAGCAGCGTCACAGCAGCATCCTGGGTTCAATCATCTTCAGCTACTTCATCAATGACCTTCCTCCCAAATCAGCTAATAGTCACACAGTGCTGAGTTCCATTTGTTACGAATGTGAAGCAACTCTGAGGGGCCGAAGGGTACAAAGTCGCCCCCTCCTTTTTGAGAATCGCAAGACCACTATTATTTCGGGTCTGGGACCCAGGAAATGAGAGAGAGACACCCAGAATACACAAGGTTTGGAATATGTCCTGACATCAGCGGAACGGAACCACTGATAATGGCCATTGTCTCTTGGAGACGGAATTGTGTATTGAGTTCTGTACTATTCATTGAAACCTCTCAGGGGACAACCAGAGTGGGCTGGTTAAGGGATTGCATCATCCCAACCTGATTGACATCTGAGACCCCGTGAGTAAAGATAAAAGAGGGGTCTGGGGAACACGCCTTTAGACGCACCAGGAGAAGCGCTAGAAATCCCGTGACAGCGTTTTATAGCAAAAGCCGGTGGGGGCTCATGTGCATCCTCCCTTGCCTGGGGTGGCAGGCTCACCACGGAAGAACGGTTTAGCTAAAGGAGAGGTCACAATTGAATGGCCACGACAACGAGATACCTGACGGATCGAAATCATAAAGGAAGGTTGGAAAAAAACCCGCCGCGGTAACTGTTCCCATCCCATCTCGCTCTCTCTCTCCAACAATTGCAACACAGCGGTCCCCAACGGCTGCAGCCTGTATGAACTGAACAAACTATATATTTCCATCGGACAATACATTATCCCCTAGACAACAATAGAGCTTATTTCTTATTGATTACTATTATTATACCCGCACTTTTAGATTTAGTATTGATGACGTATATTATCTGTATATTTGCATTGATATTATTTTTGTGTATTTTTACTAATAAATACTGTTAAAAATAGTATCATCAGACTTCAACGGACGTCTCTATCTTTGCTGATATGTGTCCCAGTTATGGGGTTCGTAACACATTCACAACTCCTCATGGAATAAAGCAACCCATGGCTGTAGGCAACATCGAGGATTTGAGTAAATAAGTAGGAGGTTACAATTACGTCTGCAATATGAGAGAGTCTAATCACCAATTCTTCACATTCATTGGTACTACCATCTCTTATTCGCTTAGTATCGATATCTTGAATCACCAGTGAATAGCAATTGAAGTGAATCAGGATGAAGAGCAGATCAGGGACTGCATATCTTCTGATGAAAATCTCACCCTTGACAACTTAGGGCCTTTTCACAATCAACAAGGCACAACAAGAAACTTTGATTGAATACTCTCCTTTTGCCTGGATGAATACAAGGTTTAAAGTTCAAAAATACATTAATTATCAAAGTATGTATACTATATACAAACTTGAGATTCATCTCCCTACAGGCAACCACAAAACAATAAAACCCAATAGAACTCATTTAAGAAGAGCACCGTCAAACACCCAATGTGCAAATAAAGGACAAGTTGTGCAAACAATAAAGAGTAAGCAAATAATATTCAGAACTAAAGTTCAAGAAAGTGAGTTCACAGCTGCGAAGCTAAACACTGCAGCTGTCCAGGAGCCCAATAGTTGCAGGCCACAGCCTCAGTTCAGTGCAAAGAGTAAACCTTGCCAAGCAGCGAGCTGAACACCAGCCTGTTCCTCACCTCTGGCCCTGACACCCTGACCTTTTCAACTGACCTGGTGCTTAATTCAGCCAAACGTAAGCTCGTCTCAGTTCTGTTGCTTTGAATTGGCTCCATGTCTGCTCCTACAATGGCTAAACACTGGCTCGTTCCTCACTCTCGAGCCCGGGCCCAGACCCTGCCACTTGAATTAGGCCTGTACATGCCACACTGCAACCGTCCTGCATCTTCGAGACTTCACCTCACACCACAAAAATGCCAGGTCGCACAGGCGGTTCAGAAGCTCAACTCCAAGAGAGAAGCTATAGGCTATTGATTGCAGTTATATTTTTCCAGAAAATAATGTGATTAATAGAGGAATCAGACAATACCAACAAACCTCAAGAAGCATGACACCATTCAGAACAATGCCATCTGCTTAGCTGATGCCTATCAACCACCCAAATTATTCATGGAAACTGAAAAAGCAGGACCTCAGGGGTAGTAATCTCTCGGTTGCTGCCTGTGCCATGTGCCACTGAGAGTATCAATAGATGATATGGCAAATTAATGTGTGACAGAAGAATTGGTCCAGGGAGCAGGGTTTGAGATTTGTGGATCATTGAGATCTCTTCTGGGGACAGATTACATTTGAGACAGACCTATGTCTTTGCAGGCAGGTGTGCTTGAGTTGTTGGGGAGAGTTTAAATAAGGTTGCTATGGGGATGGGAACCAGAGTGTTAGGTCAGATAGTGGAGCACTTGGTGAAAAGGTGGATACGGAGACTTAATGGTCTTAATGTACTTAATGTACGGAGCAGAATGGTACGGAGACTGAGAACAAGGATTGGCAGTGGATAAGTGCAGTCAGTTGGGTGGGTTGAAATGTGTTTAATGCAAAAAGCATACAGAACATGGTATGAACAGCACATAGATCAGTACATGGAATTACAATGTTGTGACCATAACCAAGATTTCACTGTCATAAGGATAGGATTGGCTGCTTAATGTTCCGGGGTTTAGTTGTTTCAAAAGGGATAGGGAGTAAGGTAAAAGGGGAGTCAGGGAGGTGGAATTGCTAATCAAGGGTAGAATCATAGCTGCAGAAAGGGAGGATGACATGGAGGGGTGATGCGAGTCAGTGTGGGTGAAAGTCAAAAAGGATGCATTCACTCTATTGGGATTATTCTGGAGTTGCCCCAGTAGCAACAGAGACACTGAAGAGCAAATAAGTTGGCAGATTTTGGAAAGTGCAAAAATAACAAGAGTTGTTATCATGGAAGACTTCAACTTCTCTAATATTGATTGGTACCTCCTTACTGCAAAAAGTTTAGATAGGACAGAATATGTTAGTTGTGTCCAGGAAAGATTCCTGACGCCATATGTGGACAGGCCAACTAGAGGAGAGGCCATAGTAGATCTAGTACTAGGTAATGAACCTGGCTAGGTGACAGATCTCTTGGTGGGCGAGTACTCAGGAATAGTGACAGTAATTCTCTGACCTTCAGCACAGCCATGGATAGGAGCAGAATGGTACGGGAAAGTATTTAATTGGTGGAGTATTTAATTCCAAAACTAAATCCTGAAAACCTAAACTGAAATAGCATTTAATCTGAAAGTATTATTCTGACAGCGATACACTGAAATTTGCTATTTCAGTGCAGAAGACTGCGTTGCTGCAAAATGTTACATAATTCAAAGTCTTGTAAGTACCATTATACAGATTTATATTATCATTATTCATGAATTTTATAAAATACTAGACAATGGGGTGACCCGATGGGGCACCCTTTGAGAGAAAGGTAGTGCAGTCTGATGTGACCAGAATGAACATTAAATTTTCTTGAATGCTATTGGTATTGCTTTGCTCTGGAAATTGAAGAAAAAAACCCAGTTTATTAAAGAAGAAAGACACGTAGCAAGGCAAATACAGCTCCTCCTCGTTTAATGAAGGACACTTCTGATGGCATCATTTCTGGTTGATCTGGCACCCTTGTGCCTCTCGTTGTCATTCTGGAGACATGCAGTCCTCTCATGTGCCATCTCTTCATCTCTTCTGCTGTTTGTTCTTCATCTCTGATCTTGGAGACGTGCATTTCTCAGCTCCTTTGTCTCTTCCTCTCTCCTCCTTCTGAGCCTGTTGTTGCCATTTTGGTGATGTGCATGCTTCTCCTCCTGTCTCTTTTTCTCTCATCTTTTTTGTCCTGACTCTTTGATCCTGGAGTCGTGCGGCTCTGGCCTCATCCGATTCTTGTTCTCTCCCTCTCCTTGCTGCTTCCCGATGATGTTCAGCATCATCTCTTGTCCATAATGTCCCCCTTTTCTTTCCATGCAGCATAACTAGGCTGACCATATTTTTTTTACCCTAATGCTGGATAGAAGATGTGAAGGAAGCTGATTGTTCTTGATGATGTGGTTGGCACTCTCCTAAATGGACATGATATAGTCACCACTGTCCTTTGACTGCGGCAAAGAGTTTTCTGGGGGGTCCCGAAGTATGTCATTACAGGTTACAGGATGTTATGTCATGCTTAAATTTAGAGAAGATCCAATGTTCTGTTTTTCAATCTAATCAAGATTTTTATACATTGTGGGGGCCATTTTTGAGTTATTTTCAAAACCTTTGATTTGTTGTAAGAGTACAGATGGGGGCTAATAATATATTTTATTATATGATAAGGTTTTTTTCCCTTTTCTCTTGCTTTTCCGAACAGCTCTGACTTTGGTAGTGGGTTTAGATTTTTCTTCTGTATAGCAAAATTATTATTATATTTCAATATTATGATTTAATTTTTATGAATACTGGGATTTGTGATTGTAACTGTATTTTTAATACAATGTATTTGGTACTGTTTTTGGACATAATATATATATCTTCTTGTACTCTGTATTCCTTTAAGCAGAAACCAATAAAAATATTGAAAGAGAAGAACGTCATAACAATAAGATTTAATGATCTCTTATTGATGAGTGGCAGTTAGATCTGTCCCAATCCTGCACATGCTGATGGTGATATGTGACCACTCGAAATAGAGCTGCCCTGCCCTTTTGCTCCGGTTGGTGTCGCTGCTGAGGCTGGTCGTGCACATGCGTCATGGTGTCGTGTCCCAATTTCCATGATGGCGGATCGGCTCTCCGGTGAAAGCCAGTCTGTTGATTTTGGCGAATGAGCAATTTTATACAAATATATAACCCTGAACTTTGCCTGCATTCTGTAAGTTAGCACATTTTAAGTCAATTTAGCCAAAAAAAAGTGCTGCTGTAATGCACTGTTTGTGCTAATTGGAGGTTGCAAACAGACAGGGCATGAGAGTTTTAATAGTACATAGATATTCCTGATTTCAATTAGTTCCAGGATTAAGAATCATTCAAGCAAAATTGCTCCAATGGGTCCCATCTTTAGAATAAAATCAACTTTCTGCCTATTAACTTGGATCTTATGGTAAAATATCAACTATTAAAGAACTTTGAAGATTTTAAATGAATTGTTATTAGATAGCAGATATCAGCATTCAAGCAATAATGCCATCTTTTGTTTGGCCACATAAAAATATAGCCAAACTTGTAAAGAGCAAAAGAAGTAAATTACTTTGAGTTTAAAATCAAACTTAAAGTCATATCAAACTATCCTACTTCAAATTATAGGTTAAAGCAAGGTCTCACAAAAATGTATAACTTACTTTTACAATGAGAAACACATAGTCAACAGGCATCAGAGCAAGGAGATCCACAATAAACCATGTTTTCAGATAATGGTTTCTGATTTTCTTTCGATCCAATATAACAACCTATTTATGTAAAAGAAGAGGCAATGAAATTTAAAATTGTGACTTTTTCCAATCAACTAACAAAATCAAACAAAACAATGGCAGATGTTTCACAAAATTTCACAAGGTAAATGTACCAATACACAGACTTTACACTCAAGTTGTTCATCTCTAAACAACACTCCTTCCAAAAGTAAACTTTAGCAGAAAAAAAATTGTCTACTATAGTCTATATCAAAATAAAGTTAATCTGTAATTCATCATCTTTGGACCATTTGCATGCAGAAATAGAAAATGTTCTGTAGGTCAGATAGCAGACTTAATGTCTTAGGCCAATAACTTTTCACAAGAACTCATTTAGGTTTTGCATTTAGGACTGCGGGCCCAGCTGGAGGGCTGAAACAGATAGACCCATCAATCTTCAAAATCAACAAACATAGAAGCAATGAAAACCAATACACAGGGTGACGGTGACCTAAGATAAATAAATATGGCCAAATTTATTAGTTTTTTTTCTAGTAATCTGTTTGAATTTGGTTGGTTCACCTTCAGAGACTACCTTATATATAAAGGCCATCCCAGGGAATTAACAGGGTCTGTTATGAACAAATACCCATATCAATTTTATCCGTAAGTCAGAAAATGCACAAAATTACTCTATAAGATAACCATACCTCTCCAGTACTGTAATAAGTTGCATCAAAAACACAAAAATTTAAAAGAAAAAACAACTAGCTGAAGTGATGAAAGCAGAAACTGCAAACATATGCATGTACTTTTGATATTTGAATTGAATAATATTAAGGGAGCTTGTTCATCTCTACAGGTGTCTGTAACTCAGATGCTTGTAATAGAGGACAGCCTGTATTTGGTGCTTGGGACTATTCTGGAGTTATGTGAATATAGCAGATATTAATTCAAACAAAACAAAACTTCAATTCTGATTGTAAATATAAAGAATTTCAGGAGGCTTGCAATAAGCCTTCTTTTTGTAAATTGTAATCAGTAAATTGAAGTAAATAAAAAATTGGCTGCTCCACAGACTAAGAGATTGCATATGACAATGGGTTTGTGTTAATTGGCCTGTGTCAATCCAGGCAACAGTGCTAAATTATTTGTACCATTCTGTGACTTGAGTGCTAACTCGCCAGACTGACATTGTCACTTAGCACGTCAAACATGGTCACAGGTATAGGCACTCAACAGTTTTTGTGTATTTACCATACTTGTGTACTCAGAGACAGCCCTGACAACATTACTTTTGGGTGTCTGGCTCTCTGTCATCAAAAGGTTTTAGAATATTTGTGTTGATTTGTTTCTCCCAAAGGCGTTTCGACCTTCAGAGGTATCTTATCAATTACAATATGTTTCCACTATGTATTTCAAAGGAACCATCTGTCGACCCGAAGTATTGAAGTAAACAATGTCATTGTAACTATTGAAATTGTATTGAACCATCTACTGTTACCTTTGATCTTAAGGGTATAAAATGTGATGTACCTTTGGGGTTCAGAGCCTCTACCGAGAGTGTCTCCAGATTGATACTTGTTGTACAGAATAATGATTTCTATGTCACCAACTTTAGTGTCTCTCTGCTGACTTTGATGACAGTCCTAAAATCTCTTTGGTCCCATTTACCTGCTTTTGGTAAATTCATGTTGCTGCAGTAATCATGTGCATGTCCAAATATCTTTTAAACATTATAATTGTACCTGCCTCTGCCACCTCTTCTGGAACAAGAAATATGGCCCCATGTACAAATATTATGTTGACCAAATATCAGAAGTATGAATCTAAATGCAATTATCCTAGCACTTGGGAAAATTTCAAAATCAATTATAAGACCATAAGGCAGAGGAGTAACATTAGACTGTTTGGCCCATCAAGCCTGTTCCACTCATCGATCATGGCTGATTTATTGTACTTCTCAACCCTTACCTTCTCTCCATAATCTTTGACAAATCAAGAAGCTATCAAGCTCCACTTTAAATATCCCCAATAACTTGACCTCCACAGTCATCTGTGGCAATAAGTTCCAAAGATTCTCTAACCTGTGGCCAAACAAATCCCTCCTTATCCCTATGTTAAATAGATGTCATTCTTTTCTGAGACTGTGCCTTCTGGTGTTAGACTCCTACATTATAGGAAATACCCATTCCACATTCACTCTATCTCAGCCTTACAATATTCCAATAGGTTTCAATTGGATCCCCTCCTCATTCTTCTAAACTCCAGTCAGAACAGGCCCAGAGACATCAAACGCTCCTCATACGTTAACCCTTTCATTCCGGAATCATTCTTGTGAACCTCCCCTGGACTCTCTCCAATGCTAGCATATCCTTTTGAGATAAGGGGGACAATCCTTCAAGTATGATCTGACCAGCGACCAATCTGGATATTGGAACTTTTGAGAGGAGGGGATTTCTCTCAGGCCCTCTGCCCAAGTAGAAAAGGGAGCAGCCAGTTGTTACAGTGAAAAAAAAGTGTTGGCCACCAACAAATTTGCATTTAGGACTGATTTGCAAGAGCAAATTAAAGGAAGGGGTAAGCTCAGTGACCATTGTCACAGTGGCCATTGTCTTGAGTCAAAAGGGCAATATTACAATATTCATGGGGAATTTCAATATACAGGTAGATTGGGAAAAATCAGGTTGGTGCTGTATTCCAGGAGGGGACATTTCTAGAGTCTACCAGATGGCTTTTCAGAGCAGCTCGTGGTTGAGCCCATGGGGGATCAGCTCTTCGGGATCAGATGTTGTGCAATGAACCAGAATTAATTAGAGAGCTAAAGATAAAAGAACCTTCATAATATGATCAAATTCATCCTGAAATTTGAGGAGGAGCTACAGGAGATTTGAGGAGATGTACCAGTATTACAGTGGAGTAAAGGAAACTACAGATCCATGAGAGATGAGTTGACCAGAGTTGATTGGAAAAGAACACTGGCAGGGATGATGGAAGAGAAGCAATGCCTGGAAATTCTGAAAGCAATTCCAGAAATCCTTGCTGAAATCCATATACACTACATCTACTGTTCTACCTTCACCAATGTGTTTAGTCACATCCTCAAAAAATTCATTCAGGCTCATAAAGCACGAGCTGCCTTGACAAAGCCATCGCTAATCATATCATGCCTCTCCAAATGTTCATAAATCCTGCCTCTCAGGATCTTCCCCATCAATTTATCAGCCACTGAAGTAATACTCACTGGTCTATAATTTCCTGGGCTACCTCAACTCACCTTCTTGAATAAGGGAACATCCACAACCCTCCAATCCTCCAGAACCTCTCCCGTCCCCATTGATAATGCAAAGATCATCGCTAGAGGCTCAGCAATCTCCTCCCTTGCCTCCCACAGTAGCCTGGGGAACATCTCGTCCAGTCCCAGCTATTTATCCAACAATGCTTTCCAAAATGCTTCCTCTTTCTTAATATCTACATGCCCAAGTTTTTCAGTCCACTGTAAGTCATCCCTACAATCGCCAAGATCCTTTTCTGTAGTGAATACTGAAATAAAGTACTCATTAAGTACCTCTGCTATCTCCTCCGGTTCCATACACACTTCTCCACTGTCACACTTGATTGGTCCTTTTCTCTCACATCTTATCCTCTTGCTCTACACATACTTGTAGAATGCCTTGGGGTTTTCCTTAATCCTGCTTGCCAAGGCCTTCTCATGGCCCCTTCTGGCTCTCCTAATTTCATTCTTAAGCTCCTTCCTGCTAGCCTTATAAACTTCCAGACCTCTATCATAACCAAGTTTTTTTGAACCTTTCGTAAGTTCTTTTTTACTTCTTGACTAGATTTATAACAGCCTTTGTACACCACAGTTCCTGTACCCTACCATCCTTTCCCTGTCTCATTGGAACATACCTATGCAGAACCTCATGCAAATAACCCCTGAACATTTGCCACATTTCTTCTGTACGTTTCTCTGAGAACATTTGTTCCCAATTTATGTTTCCAAATTCCTGCCTGATATTTCCCCTTACTCCAATTAAACGCTTTCCTAACTTGTCTGTTCCTATCACTCTCCAATGCTATGGTAAAAGGAGATAGAATTGTGATCACTATCTCCAAAATGCTCTCCCACTGAGAGCTGACACCTGACCAGGTTCATTTCCCAATACCAGATCAAGTAAGCCTCACCTCTTGTAGGTTTACCTACATATTGTGTCAAGATACCTTCCTGAACACACCTAACAAACTCTACCCCATCTAAACCCCTCGCTCCAGGGAGATGCCAATCGATACTTGAGAAATTAAAATCTCCTACCACACCAACCCTGTTATTATTACACCTTTCCAGAATCTGTCTCCCTATCTGCTCCTCGATGTCCCTGTTACTATTGGGTGGTCTATAAAAAACACCCAGTAAATTTATTGACCTCTTCCTTTTCCTAACTTCCACCCACAGAGATTCTGTAGACAATCTCTCCATAACTTCCACCTTTTCTGCAGCCGTGATCTCTGATGCCTTGCCCTCACCTCTTTTGCCTCCCTCCCTGTCCTTTCTGAAACATCTAAAACCTGACACTTGAAGTAACAATTCCTGCCTTGGACCATCCAAGTCTTTGTAATGGCCACAATATCATAGCTCCAAGTACTAATCTATGCTCTAAGTTCATCTGCTTTGTTCATAATACTCCTTGCATTAAAATAGATACATCTCAAACCATCGGTCTGAGCGCATCCCTTCTCTATCACCTGCCTATCCTCCATCTCACACTCTCCAAGCTTTCTCCATTTGTGAGCCAACCGCCTCTTCCTCTGTCACTTCAGTTCAGTTCCCACCCCCCAGCAATTCTAGTTTAAACTCTCCCCAATAGTCTAGGCAAACCTCCCCGCCAGGAGGAAGGATGGAGCCAACAGAAGGACTTAGTCAGATTGGGAGACTGGGCAAAGTAGTGGCAGATGTAATAGGGAAATGTATGGTCATGCACTTTTGTAGAAGGACTAAAGGCATAGACTATTTTCTAAATGGGGAGAAAATTCAAAAATCTTAAGTGCAAAGGGACTTAGGAACCCTCATGCAGGATTCCCTGAAGGCTAATTTGTAGGTTAAGTCTGTGGTAAGGAAAGCAAATGCAATGTTAGGATTCAATTTGAGAGGACTATAATATAAAAGCAAGGATGTAATGTTGGGTCTTTATAAGACCATAAGATATAGGAGCAGAATTAGGTCATTTGGCTGATCCAATTTTGCTCTCAGCCCAAATCTCCTGGTTTCTCCCTGTAACACTTCATACCTTGACCAATCAAGAATCTATCAACATTTGTCTTAAATATACATAAAGACTTGCCCTCCACAGCTGCCTATGGCAAAGAATTCCACAGATTCGCCACTCTCTGGCAAAAGAAATTCCTCCTCATCTCCATTCTGAAAGCAAGCCAACTCTATTCTGATGCTTTGTCAATAGACAATAGACACTAGACAATAGGTGCAAGAGTCGGCCATTCAGCCCTTCTAGCCAGAACCACCATTCACTGTGATCATGGCTGATCATACACAATCAGTACCCCGTTCCTGCCCTCTCCCCATATCCCTCAACCCTGTTATCTACAAGAGCTCTATCTAACTCTCTTTTGAATGCATCCAGAGACTTGGCCTCCACTGCCCTCCGGGGCAGAGCATTCCACATATCCACCACTCTCTGGGTGAAAAAGTTTTTCTGCATCTCAGTTCTAAATGGCCTACCCCTTATTCTTAAACTGTGGCCTCTGGTTCTGGACTCACCCATCAGCGGGAACATGCTTCCTGCCTCCAGCGTGTCCAATCCCTTAATAATCATATGTTTCAATCAGATCCCCTCTCATCCTTCTAAATTCCAGTGTATACAAGTCCAGTTCCTCCAATCTTTCAACATATGACAGTCCCGCCATTCCAGGAATTAACCTTGTGAACCTACGCAACACTCCCTCAATAGCAAGAATGTCCTTCCTCAAATTTGGAGACCAAAACTGCACACAATACTCCAGGTGGGGTCTCACCAGGGCCCTGTACAGCTGCAGAAGGACCTCTTTACTCCTATACTCAATTCCTCTTGTTATAAAGGCCAGCATGCCATTAGCTTTCTTCACTGCCTATTGTACCTGCATGCTTGCTTTCATTAACTGATGTACAAGAACACCTAGATCTCGTTGTACTTCCCCTTTTCCTAACTTGACTCCATTTAGATAGTAATCTGCCTTCCTGTTCTTGCCATCAAAGTGGATAACCTCACATTTATCCACATTAAACTGCATCTGCCATACATTTGCCCACTCACCCAACCTGTCCAAGTCACCCTGCATTCTCATAACATCTTCCTGACATTTCACACTGCCACCCAGCTTTGTGTCATCAGCAAATTTGCTAATGTTATTTTTAATCCCTTCATCTAAATCATTAATGTATATTGTAAACAGCTGCGATACCAGCACCGAACCTTGCGGTACGCCACTGGTCACAGCCTGCCATTCCGAAAGGGACCCGTTAATCACTACTCTTTGCTTCCTGTCAGCCAGTCAATTTTCAATCCATGTCAGCCCCCAATACCATGTGCCCTAATTTTGCCCACTAATCTCCTATGTGGGACTTTATCAAAAGCTTTCTGGAAGTCCAGGTACACTACATCCACTGGCTCTCCCTTGTCCATTTTCATAGTTACATCCTCAAAAAACTCCAGAAGATTAGTCAAGCACGATTTTCCCTTCATAAATCCATGCTGACTCAGACTGATCCTTCTACTGCTATCCCTTCAAACTTTCCCCTTCACCCTTAACCCATGACCTCTGGTTTTTTTCTCCCCTGGCCTCAGTGGAAAAAGCCTGCATTCACTCTATCTACACCCATCATAATTTTATATACCTCTATCAAGTCTCCCCTCATTCTTCTACGCTCCCGGGAATAAAGTCCTAACCTATTCAACCTTTCTCTGTAACTCAGTTTCTCAAGTCCCAGCAACATCCTTGTAAACCTTCTCTGCACTCTTTCAACCTTATTAATATCCTTCCTGTAATTTGTTGACCAAAACTGCACACAATACTCCAAATTCAGCCTCACCAATGCCTTATACAACCTCACCATAACATTCCAACTCTTATACTCAGTACTTTGATTTATAAAGGCCAATGTACCAGAAGCTCTCTTTACGACCCTATCTACCTGTGATGCCACTTTTAGGGAATTTTGTATCTGTATTCCCAGATCCCTCTATTCTACTGCACTCCTCAGTGCCCTACCATTTACCTTGTATGCTCTACCTTGTTTTTTCCTTCCAAAGTGCAATACCTCACACTTGTATGACTACAGCACCAGGCCCACCAATCTCTAACTGCGCTACAAGATCATCTATCTTATTCCGTATGCTGCATACATTCATATATAATGCCTTCAGTCCTGTATTCATCACCCTTTTTGATTTTGTCCCCATGTTACTCTTCAAATTATCCCACTGATGGCAATTTTGCCCTATTATCTGCATATCCTTCCTTACATTCTCACTACATACTGCATCTACTTGTACACCAACTACCCCATCCTCAGCCCTTTTACTCCAGTTTCTATTCCTGTCAAAGTAGTTGAAACCCTCCCCAACAGTTCTGGCAAATCTACCTGCAAGGATATTGTTCCACCTTATGTTTAGGTGTATCCTGTCCTTCTTGTGCAGGTCAGACCTTCCCCAGAAGAGACCCGAATGATCCAAAAATCTGAAAGCCTTCATTCCTGCACCAATTCCTCAGCCATGTATTTATCTGCCAAATCTTGCTATTCTTATCTTCACTGGCACAAGCAGTAATCCAGAGATTACTAACCTGTAAGTCCTGCTTTTCAGCTTTTTACCTAATTCCCAATATTATCTCTTCAGGACCTCCTCTCTTTTCCTTTCTATGTCATTGGTACCAAGATTTCCCACTTTAGAATACTGTGGGCCTGATCTGAAACATCCCTGACCCTGGCACCTAGGAGACAATCTATCATCTGGGTGTCTCTTTCATATCCATAGAATCTTCCATCTGCTCCTCCAACTATGTAATCTCATCACCACTGCATTCCTCTTCTCCTCCATTCTCTTCTGAACCACAGAGCTCGACTGTCACTGTGGTTTCCCCCTGGTGGATCTCCCTCCCAACAGTATTCAAGAGGTAAGAGGAAGGGGTGGAGCATGATGGCAAGTGATAGATGGATCCAGGTAGGGAGATATAAAAGACAGATGGAGAAGGAAAGAAGATTAGTAGCAATAGAGGCTGGGAGGTGACTGGTGAAGGCACAAAGGACATAGAATGTAACCTGAATGAGGGACTTCAATGTCTTCTATTCAGATTTGGTTTGGCAGAATCACTATCAACCAAGCTGGCTTAGCCCTGAATGATAAAACTGCCAAACTGGATGCAAGCTAGGTATTGAGTGAACTAATATGAAAGGTAAGCAACCTTACTTCTTTCATCCTCACCAATCTATCTGGTACAGAATAGTCTGCCCAGGATAGTAAGAGTTGAATCCAGATTTCCTGTGGAAACAACATCCATTTTAACAGCAAGAATATTGTGCTGAGTGGATTGATTAAAAACCAATGTCAATAATGGGTCAGAATGAGCACATGGCCCATTAATAGCAGCAAAAATGCACTCCCTGGTGCATTATCATTCATTGTATGTCCTACGCTTATTTGACTTTCCAAATGCCTCACCTAAGACTTAACTGTATTAAAATCCATTTGCCTCTTCTCAGCCTACTACTCCAGTGAATCAAAATTCCCTTGTAATCTATGATTGTCTTTTTCACAATCAACAACACATCTGCACCACACCTTCGAGTTTATTGCTAAGTCATTTTTTATTATTCCTGTGGTTTGGAATTATTATACAAATGGCTCATGAATGACCATAGGCTCTCTGTAAGGAACATGTAACACTGATCATAGGAGTTTTAATTTGTGTGATTGTATCTATTTCTCTACATCTCAAATTGCATCACATTTGATGAATTCATCAATTAAAGTTCCACTGAGGAAATTTTGGATTGGATTTAAATTATAATTTGCAAGTACGTTACAATTATCTTAACAAGAATTGACATTTTAAGAACTATGACACAAAGGTAATAATAATTAAAAGTACACAATTAAAGAAAAATATGTTAGTTTAAATATTTTATTTCATTATTTCTCTAAGCAATTTTCTATGAATATTTTAAAATTTTATTCATACCTCCAGCTTTTCATCTACGTATCCAATGTAGAAACTTAATATCAGATCAATCATAGCCATAACATCAGATAATACAATGTACAAGATCCAAACAACTCCTGCATAAATAGGCTCAGTGAAGAAACTGACTCCAAGCGGAATTATGATGAAATTTACAAACATCAAAACCATCATTGTAAGCAGCCAATTCTGTCTGCAACAAAAAAGGTTAAAAGATTTACTTTAGTGCAAAGAAAGTTTCAAATCATATACAGTAGATTCTCTCAAAAATGTAGAACATATTTTTCCGACTTACTTTGATCATAACTCTTTAAATTTTAAGATGGCTGTGAACAAGGATAAGGATAGACCTGTTGGGAGATTTGGTGGGCCTTAAACCCCAGTAAGACAGGGACATGCCTGACCTATCACATGAAGTCAGCTCTGGCAGACTGGGCAGATATGATCAATAGTGATTGATTGAAGTGGCCAATGACCAGGAAAGTGATTCTTTAAAGCTTCATGGAGAGTGTGCATGACAAGAAGTCATAGACATATGGTGCAGTCAAGGAAGACCCCTAGTTTGTGATGACTACTTGCACCACTGGACCCAGACTTCCGAGATTGAGAGAGTGGAGCTGCCCTAGTGCAGTGGCTTTTCCACTTTGAAAACTCTCCCACATAGTTCTGTCACTGATGGATATGATGGACAACCACAGTGGGAGAATATTAAACTGCGTAGAGCAACAGCTTTTTCTGGGCAAATCCACGTTTGACATATAGAAGGTGTCTAAAGGCCAAATACACAGAGTACAGGACAGGTATGTTCTAGTAAGAAGGAAGGAAAGACAAAGATGACAAGGTGAGCATACCTTTGATTACAAGTAAATCTGGCTGAGAAGAGTAAGGAAGCACATGTAAGTTTTCGGAAACTAAGATTGATTGGAGCCCTTAAGCATGATAAAGAAGCTAGAAAAGAACTCAAGAAAGAATGAAGAGAGCGAGGATGGCCCATGTAAAGTCCTTGGCAGGAAGAATTAAAGAGAATCTCAAAGCATTACATCAAGAGCAAGTAGATAACGAGTGAGAGGATAGGACCACTCAATGATAAAGAAAGAAATGTGTTTGAAGGCAGAACTTTATGCTAGTATTTGCCAAAGAGAAGGATGTTGAGGACAGTGAGGTCAGTGAGGAGCATGTTAATATGCTAAAGCATTTTGAAATAAACAAAGAGGTGGCTTTGATCCCTTAAAGAACATTAAGATGAATAAGTTCCTAAACTCTAGTGGGATGTACCCCAGGTTATTATGAGAAACAAAGATGACAATTCTGGTTGTTGACCATGATCTCTATGTCTTCTCTAACTACAGGCAAGGTCACAAAGGACTAGCAAGTAGCTAATTTTCCATCGTTCAAGAAGAGACATAGGGGTAGTCCTGGAATCAGTAGACTAGTGAGTCTCATACCAGTGGTAGGGAAGCTATTGAAGGGGATTCTTAGGGACAGGATTCATGAGAACTTGAAAATCCATAGCCTAATTATGGACAGTCTGCATGACTTTGTGTGGGGCAAGTTGTGTCTTACTTCCTTGATTGAATATTTCAAGGAGTTGATAAAGATGGAGATGTAAATGAGTTCTTTGTGAATTTTAGTAAGATATTTGATAAAGTCCCTTGTTGTAGGCACATTAAGGAGATTAAGGTGCATGGGTTCCACGGTGAACTGGCAGTTTGGATTCCGAATTGCCTGTTGGGTAATGATCGACGGGACTTATTCCTGCTGGAATTCAGTGATTAAGGGTGTACTGCAGGGTTCTGTATGAGGCCCTCTGCTGACTTGAATAAAATATGGATGAGTAGATCAGTAAGTTCACAGGTGATACAAAGAATAGATAGTGCAGAGGATATAGATCAGCTGCAGAAACGGGCAGAGAAATGGCAGTTGAATTTTAAAATGTGAAGAGCTGCACTTCATAAGATCACATATAAAGGGATCCTTAAATGTTTTGATGTGTAGAGTAGTGGTCACCAACCCGTCGATCACGATCGACTGGTCGATCTTTGAGACTTTCCCAGTAGATCCCAAAAAAAAATACAATCTCAGTTGAGAGATTGTTTCCGGGTTGCGGGGTTTTAGTTCTGTTCTTTCTGCCCAGTGCACATGCGTGTAGCTCCCCCACACTACACAGTGTAATTCAGTGGTCCCAAACCACCCGGCCACAAGGAAGCAATATGAGTCAGCTGCACCTTTCCTCATTCCATCACACCCGCTGTTGAACTTGAATGCACACGAGGTCATCAGTTGCCTAAACGCAGTGACATCCCTGTGCCAGGGATCATTGGTTGGCTTCAGGTAACCGGCGGCCTTGTGCGGCCGGCGCGAAGTGCTGTTGGTACTGGCCTGGAGCGCGGACAAATGGGCGCCGCCTCTGAACCTGTTTACCACACCTAATGCTCGTGGGAAACCTGGTGCTAAAATATTCACAGAGGACCTAATTCGGGCTCAGGGTTTTGTAAGTAGCAGAGCAGCTACCTCGCTGCGATCTACTGAAAGTCATCCCTCCAGCCAAACCTTTGTCGGCTGATAGATCCTACAAGGGGGGCGGGTGTGCCCTGTTGCACTCCTCGCTTGGTCGGTCACTCTCTCTGGACTGCGACTGCTGCGGCCCCGGCACAGGGACCTCTGGCCCTGTCCTTGTCCTCTCACCCCACCCATGACCAGCCACACCTGGCCAAGACGTCTGGCGGCGGGCGACCGGAAACCTGGAGTTCAGGCTCAGAGGCTGTCTAATGAGGCAATGAGGTCCTCAAAACTGCTTCAGTACACTGAGTCCAAACACCCTGCACTTAGAGACAAACCTGTTGAGTTTTTTCCAGCAGAAAAAACGTGAGCAAGCAGGACAGAAGCTAAGTGCCGAGAGCCGCGAAAACTAAATTGTGGAATAGATTTAACATAAGGAACCTGCTTCGAGTATCGCTGTATTCCGGTCGTGTTTAACACCGCCACCCCACCCCACCCCCCCACCGTTGGCCAGTCTGCAAGAATATTGTCAATCTTTAACCGGTCCGCGGTGCAAAAAAGGGTGGTGACCCCTGGTGTTTATACATTATTTTTACTTCTGGGTTGCAAAGTTTAACTTCCAGTCTTTTCTGCCCCGGTGTGCATGCGTGTAATTAATTGATCTGGGGTCAATCTTGCCTTTCACTAAGGCCGAGGTAGGGGATCTTGGGATTAAAAAGGTTGGTGACCACTAGCGCCGAGGAATCATGGGGCCCAAGTCCATTGTTCCCTGAAGGTGGCTACTCAGGTTGACAGTGTATAGCATACATGCCTTTGTTAGTCAAGGCACGGAGTTAAGAAGTTAAGTTTCTGCTTTACAAAATCAATGGTTAGGCTGCATCTGCAATAGTATTGCATTCAGTTCTGGATGCACCAGTGTAGAAAGGATAAGGGCATGGAATAAGTTTACTGGAATGCTGCCTGAAGTTGAAGGCATGTGCTATATGGAGAGATTGGACAAAGTTAGATTGTTTATTTTGGAGGAACGGAGCTTGAGGGGAGACCTGATAAAAATATAAGAATAAATTATAACAATAAAATCATAATAAATTATAAATAAAATAATAAATTATAAGAATTAAAAGCATTAACAGAGTAGATAGTCAGTATCTTTCTCTCCCATGGTTGAAATGTCTAATACTTGTTGTCATGCATTTCAGGTGAGAGGGGATAAGTTCAAAGGAGATATGTGGAGCAAGTTTTGATTTTACCAAGAGAGGTGTGGATGCCTGGAAGGTTCTGTAGGGGTGGTAGCAGAGACAAATATGACAGAAGCATTCAAGAGACTCATAACTAGGCGTATGAATATGCAAAGTACAGAATATATGGGCTGTCAGTAAGCAGAAGGACTTAGTAGAGCTAGGCATTTAATTACTACTTTAATTAGTTTGGCCCAACGGCACTGGCTGAAGGACCCATTCCTGTGCTCTACGTCTATGTTCTACATTTAGAAAAACATAGTCCATTTTATTGTAGTTATGAAGCACCTTTTTTTTTACAATTCTTCTAATTTTGAAAAATGTACTTTGCATTTTTATCTAGAAAAAGATACTGGGCTGGCAATACATTTCGATGTTAAAGATATTCTATGTGGCAAAGTTAGGTTTTCAGAAGACCACAAAATGAGTAACAGGAAAAGGAATACTCCATTCAGGCCTTCAAGCTTACTCTGCCATCTAATAAGTTGATCTGACATTCCTTGTCCAATTTCCTAAACTTTCTCAATAACTCTTGATTTCCTTACTGATTCAAAAGACTCTCAGCTACTTGAAAGAAGAAAGTCTTCCTATCTCAGACTTAAATGTGCACCCCTTTACTTTAAGGGAATGCATCTTGTATGAGGGGAACATCTTCTCAGGCTTTATCTTGTTGACAAGAATGTTAAACACTTCAAAAAAAAACCTTCTTATTCTGCTAAGCTCCCTTAAATAGTCCTAAATCTTTATTCGTAGGACAACTCCTCAATACCAGCTTTATCCAGGCAGAACTTCTTTGAGCCACCTCCAATGGAATAAACCTTCCTTAAATAAAATTGTTCACAGTACTTTGGTAATATACATTTTGGACAAAACCACATATGCCAGCCATCAGAAACACAACCAGTATGGTAAAATTGATGTTCTTGCTGTGGCCTCAACACCACACTGAGAGTCACCATTACTTCAAATTTTTTTCCTGTTGGAGCTATAAAGGAACCTTGAAGCATAACCTGAGACTTGCTATGACACCTCATCAAGGCTGAACCAACTCTTGAGTAAAGTTTGTTCGGTAAATTCTCTACAAAATTTTCCTGAAGTATGAGTGCCGCTTTCCTCTTTACCATCTACCCTGAAATTCACTTGGAGAAGGGAAGTGGTTGGTGATCAGCACCTTGAAGTAGGGCACTTTGAACTGAACGAAAAATGAGTAGCGGTCACAAGCCAGGTAGCACCAGGTATTCCAGAGGGTTAAGAGGATGACAAATAAAAGAAAACATGCATCTTGTGGGGAGTTCCAAACATCTCCCCTCCTTTTGAATTTCCCTCCAGGACCTTCAGTAGCAAATCCAAGAGACCTTACATTCTCACACTGGATTACTGAAGCACCCTGCAAAGAACAATTCCAAGCCAGCTAGCACACTCCACATCTTCTGTGACAGTAAGTACAAAGAGTCCATATACAGTACATCTACTCTCTGGTAAATAAAATACATACAGTCTCTGGTAAATAACTTAGGGATAAGAAGTGGAAAGAGTGAGTAATTTCAAGTTCAAGGGTTTCAAGATCTTAGAGGATCTAACCTCGTCCCAATATATCAATGCAGCTATAAAAAATGCAAGACAGCGGCTATATTTCATTAGGAGTCTGAGGAGATTTGGTTTGTCACCTAAAACACTTGAAAACTTCTGCAGATGTACCATGGAGAGCATTCTAACAGACTGCATCACTGTCTGGTATGGAGGGGCTTCTACTGCATAGGATCGAAAGAGGATACAGAAGGTTATAAAATTAGTCAGCTCCATCTTGGGTATTAGCCTCCACAGTATCCAAATATCTTCAAGGAGCAGTGCCTCAGAAAGGTGGCGTTCATTATTAAGGATCTGCATCACCCAGGACATGCACTCTTCACATTATTACTGTCGGGAAGGAGGTACAGAAGTCTGAAGGCACACACTCATTGACTCAGGAAAAGCTTTTTCCCCTCTGCCATCCAATTCTTAAATTGAACCATGAACACTACCTTACTTTTTAAATATTATTTCTGTTTATGCATTATTTTCAATTTAACTATTTAATATATGTATATACTTAATGCAATCGATTTACTCATTTTTTTTCTATATAATGGTGTATTGCATTGTACTGCTGCTGGTAAGTTAACAAACTTCACAATGTGTGCCGGTGATATTAAACCTGATTCTGATTCTAATATGTTTGCATAAAAACTATACCTTATCCACACTAACTGCCAGCCTGCACATTTCCAGAATACATCACCAGATGTTAAAACTTTTACTTCCAAACTAGACCAACTTATGAGCAATACATCATTTAGTACTACCAGAATGCTTTTGAAGTGTGAATTCCTATGTTAAATATTAATTCCCTTCTCACTCCTGCCATGATCCTGCTTTGCCATAAACAAATATTGGTTTTGTCAGCAACTCCCACATCACTTCAATAAATAATTTAAAAAAGGTACTCTTATTTTGGGTCAAATTATTCTTGCAAAGAACGAAGTATACTAGTGAACATGTTCAGTAAAATATATGCCTCTGATCCAATGAGAAAGGACATAACGTTGGATGTGGTTGCAGAATAAGATCAGGCTGGTGAACCATATGTCAAAGGCAGAATACGAGCTAAGATTAAATAAGGTCTTAATTATTAACACAGAGGAGCAAGGGGAAACTTAAAGCAGGACCTAAAATGCAAGAGGGCTGATTTCAAAGGGATGAGAGGTAACCAAGTCAAGAAAAGTGTAAGCAAAGATTGGAAAATAAGACCATAGCATAATAAGTAAGTTTTAAAGAGAACAAGCTAGTCAAATTGCTTCAAGAGGAAAGAAGTAAGATACCATTTAATCTCCAATATTCCAAAAAGATTCCCCAGAACAATTCGGGAAAATGATGATAAGCATTCAGAGAAGTTCAAATTGAGGAAAAGCAAGATTAGATCTGTTGAAGGCAAATAGCATTTGATTGAATCTGTTTGGATTTTTTTATGCATGAGATGTTATCAGTTTGGAATTACACTAAGAGGTTGATAAAATGTGACACTAGAGGCTGGGTTGCAAAATTAATGAAAATGGAATTAAGGGATTAATAGTAGCATGGATGGGAAATTGATGTAAAGGCAGAACACTTGGAAATAATGTACTAGTAACCAGTTTGCTTCCATAGTAGAGCAATGACAGTTTGTACAGTTGTTGGATGAATGAGTAGACGTGGTTGATAAAATTGAACAGCGGGATGTACCACATTACAGATTTAATTTAAAAAAATACAAATTAATTAGCACAGATCTAAAGAATGTACAAGGAGATGAGCCCTAGAGCACATGGCATAAGACCCTGAAAATGGCAGGTCATGTTGAGAGATTGTTTAGTAACACATAACAGAATATAAATGGATGAAACCTGATAGAACATTCCTTAGGCTAGAACTGGGGCACTGTGTCTAATTTGGTATACCACTTCCAACATGTAGTATGGAAATAATTTAGCAGGATGGTTCCAGGGATTTCATCCATAAGGTGAGATCAGAGAAGTTGGGGTTGCTGCCTTGGATCAAAGGGAGCAGTGAGGGGATTTGACAGAGGTGTATAAGATCATGACTGGTTTACATATTGTAGGTAAAAACAGCTGTTTTGGGAAGTTTGATGCCCAAGGGAAAAGAAAATTAAAATATGAGGCAAAATGTACAAGTGGGAAAAGCATGTGCAAAACTCATGTTACAGAGAAAGTAATCATGAAAGAAAATCACTGTTTGAAAGGATAGTAGAACCAGTATCATTCAGTACATTCTAGAGGGAACTAGATGGACAATGAAAGAGAATAATTTGCAGCATATGGAGAATCCAGAAAAATAGTGCTGATATGATCTTTTTCTGCAAACTGTCCTCCTCTATCGCCGAAATTATGGGTTTAGGATGCATATGTTTGAATAGCACAGCAAAGTAACTGTAGTAAATGGCATACAATGAAGCCATGTATACTGATAGTGGGGTGCTTTGTACTAGGTAATGTTTAACTTCTTGAAAGTAAGCACCATATCTGTAAAGAAGGCTGACTTTCTTCTGGTACTAAAACCATCAGAAGCTCTTGGTTTATCCCTCTTATTCTGCTAAAAATAGCTATACACTATTTCATGATTGCCTTCACTAAATCTCAACTATTAGACAGCACTATTTGAAATAAAAAAACAGGTCCAGAACTTACAAAAAGATTAAACGAAGTAGCACAGCACCAAGAAGAATTGATCAGATATGGGCATCACTAGCAAAGCCAACATTTATAGTAGTACCTATCAGCTCTCTGTCAGTCAGCCACAATTGGAAGATACCTTTATTATGCTATTACTTCAGGATTTAGACTCAATGAAGTAATGGCAATAAATATCTAAGTTTGAATGGTGAATCAGAATCAGGTTCATTGTCAGATTTATTGTTATGAAATTTGTTGTTTTGCACAGCAGTACAGTGTAATACAAAGAAATTACTGAAGTTACAATAAGAAATATACAAAAATGGCAAAACATTGAGCATATGCCCTCAGGCTCGAGACGTCTTACTTGATGATAGTAATGAGGGCATGTCCTGGATAGTGAAGGTCCTTAATAATGGACGCTGCCTTCTTGAGGCATCGCCTTTTGAAGATGTCCTTGTTGGTGGAATGTTCCTTGATGGAGCTGATTGAATCTACAACTATTTCCAATCCTACGCATTGGAGCCTCCATATCAGGCAGTGCTGAAGCCAATCAGAATGCTCTCACAGCCAAGCAAACACTGGAGGGCAGCACTAAAACCTCCGGCAAGGACTTCGACACTTCTCTCCTGGGCAGCTGCAAACAGGCGATATTGTGTCCTAAGGCCTAGTCCTCATTACAACATAGGCCACACAGCTCCCACTATTCCACAATAAACTAGGAAACTAGACTTGCAGCATTCTACATTACCAATGTCCAACAGGGCCTTGCAATCACAAGGAAAGTGATTAATACAGGCACTTGCTGTTAGACTACACACTGCCTTCACGCATCAACACTAATGCCTCTCCAACAACACAGCCCACACTAAATCCAATTTCTCCACCAATGAACAACTCGCTGATAGGGTAGATATGAAGTACTTTAAGGCCTTAATGTCCAGCAGGGTCTTGTGATGGTGAAAAATACATGTAAAAAAAAAGACAATAACATCTTTGTTTGGTCCCTTAGAAGCAGCCGTGCCTGAGCGCACCACCATTTTACCAAATGCAAGTGCTTCTTGACAATATCACCAACATTTTTTGTCATTTCTGCTGTTGGTTAAGGTGATCAATGAGCTAGTAATGAGAATCAGAGTCAGAATCATGTTTAACATTTTGTGAAATTTGTTAACTTTGCGGCCGCAGTACAATGCAATACAGGCGGTAGAATTTATTCATTGTGCTTTTTGCTAGCAGGACATTAGTCAGGTGAAAAGGTCTTGGACAAAGCATCCTGCTTAACTATTGGTCTATCAACTACCCTAAACATTCACTCCCTCTGTTACTAGCACATAAAATGTAGCTCAGTTACTCTCCCAAATCACTGACAACACCTCTCACACACTGATCATTATCATCAAGAAGCACAAGAACAGAATGCTTTTTGTACATGACTACCTGCAGGTTCCCTCCAAGTTACACACTATGCTCTTCAATCTTCACTGCCACCTTCTGTTACACTGGTACTAAATCCAGGTACTATCTATCCCCACACTGCAGTGGTTCAAGAAGGCAGTTCACACCTGTCTCCTCAGGAGTAACATGCTCATCTTGCTGGCAATACACAGATTGCAAAAATGAATTAAGAAACTTGGTTGCCATTGGTGTAATAATTCTATTGCAACAGCTTGGTTAGAGCAAAGCTGCTTCAGGATATTGTCTAATCCTAATGCCCTATCCCTGTTCAGTGCCCTCCAATATCTCCTGCAATCATTTGGTATGAATTAAATCAGTTTTCTGAAGAGAAAGATCTCAGATCATCCATACACAACTCATGGAAGCATATGCGTATATTTTAGCTTGGTCTATAGCATTCATGCTTTTAAAATTACTCCTTCTATTAGTTGCCAAGTTCTCCATCATCATTCATGACTGAATGTAACCAAACTGCAGGGCTATGATCCAACCCACTTAGCTCTATCTGTTGCAGGTAATTTTTGTTCCTAAGCTTGGCTACGTGGCTAACTTTCACCACCCTTAGGCACACCTGGTCTTACCCATCTGCACTCATTATTGAGCCAGGATTGATTAGCCCAGCCTGTCTGTAATACTGGAGTGAGAGAAATGCCAGGCTATATAATTGCTGATTTAGTTGCTGGGTGGCCAAGGCTCAGGGTCATGAAGGAAACTCAGTTGGAACATTCAGCATTCACAACACTGGATTTAAAACTCTCCAGGCAGGTTGTGAGGAGATGATCTTCAAGTAGCCTTATCTAGCAATGAAGAAGGTTAAAGACAAACTTGTTAGTGTGGAAATATATAACATTCAAATAGGAAGCAACTGATGGCCAACAACATGGCCACAGCTAATTGAATGCAGGTGCTGTGAACTGGTCACCTGGTGTGCACTTGGTCTTAATGATATTTTTAAGGGCACATTGAAAGATGATGCTTTTGGAAATACATGCAAATCTTTGTTTCACCTGGAAGAGTTCTTGAATGGTGGCAGAATAGGAGGTGCAGAACAACTGCTGCAACTCCTGCAGCAAGTGGTGAGTGATGAGCAGACCAGGGAATCATAAAGAGATTGAACCCTGCAGAAGGATGGAGGGGAGAGTGGGAAAGAAAACTGCCAGTGAAATTCCTCTGCTGCTTGAGGAAATGACAAAATATGATGTGAGACACATGTTTATGACGTGAAAAGCAAAGACCAAGATAATTATTGCTATTCTATTTAGAGGGGGAGGTGTTAGAGCTAAAATGTGGGAAATGGAGGCTCCATCAAAAAGGAGAACATTTCAGATCAAGAAACCTGAGACCAGAATATGTTAGGTGCTGTTATTTCTGTATTGGGGAAAAGGAGAACAAATTGTCCACTTTTTTTTACATGGTGGGATAGAATGTATGAACAGAGCAGGGTTCATAGCTTAGTTCCCATTTTAAAAATCATACTTGCCACAGTCAGTTTACATTTCCATGTTTTCTTAATCTAGAAACATATGGCTGAGGGAAGATGGTAAAAGGACTAGATTCAGTTTCTTCAATTTTTTTTGTATATTTTTCCCATTTCTTCACAGCACATCAGGAAAATATCAAACCACATTGGATGCTGAGGAGATTTACTTTAATCCTTTGAGGGAAAAAACCTCTGTGATGTTGCAGTATCGGAAGATCCGGGTTGTTTCCTTTTGACCAGAAATACATCAAAAGTTAGATTTAATGGGGATATTCTTTAATGTTTTTAAAACAATCTATGATCATTCAGAACTGGAAGTGAATCAAGTTCAAGGCAATGAGCAACAGAACAAGAGGCAAGATTATTTGTTTTACTAAAGCACAGTGGAATAACATGTTTTCGAACAAACAGGTTCTAAAGTAATTTTAAGATAATCAGATTGATCAAGAAACAGCCACTGATAGGCAGATGTCTTATGATTCAGATTTCAACAACACTGATAAAGTTATAAAATTTCATTTGCAGTTAGCTTGTGGGGATTGTCTTTCAACTGTTGCATTTCACGTGGGGAAGATTATCCTGTAAACCAAACTTAGGATCCCAATAAGAATAAAAATACAAGATGGTATGTTGGCTTAATGACTGCAGCTTCAGTTGGCGCTGATGAGAAAACGTGGTCTCTGATTTTGAAAGTGTACAATTTGCAGCCGAGTTAGTCTCCTCTCTTTTCCATCTCCTCAGAACAACTCTCCAAAACCTGCTGAATCCCAGTTGGGGTTTCTACCTTTAAGATGAAAATCACTCCTGCTCTTACTTAAACGTGCCATTAGGATGAATAACAAACTCATCGGTGCGAGCTGTTTTCGAATGATCTTTTCGCATCGACGCCGCGGGGCCAGTGTTGAGTCCCGTTTTCAGCTGGGGAGTCGTTGTTTCTTTCCGGTGGGCTTCGGCCGGGCTTTTCCTGGCCTCGTTGGACCTGTGAGCTACCTGACCCTGACCTTCCACACGCGCATTCTCCAACTGCTCCTCCATAGCTGGCAAGCGCCAAAGTCACGGCGACCTGATTTACACTATTTCAGATGGGACGTCTTTATCAGAAGGAAAGGTAAAGCAGTTATATAACGATCCCGACCTGTATTCACCACATTCAAACTCCTAGGCGCGCGACGTCACTGCCCATGGTAACTGTGGCCCGAGATGGAGAGCTTTAGGGTTTAGTAATTTTCCTTCAAGTTAGTATTCGATTCTTTTCCCAAAGTCGTCGCTGAATTTTCTGTTTCTAGTCTTGCCAGTAGTACGTACCGGATCATTACTTCTCTCTGCTTTAAGTTTTTTTTAATGCATTCTCCCCCGTAATGTGAGATTTGTTGTCTGATATTAAGGTCCTCCGCCAGTGGGAGTACGCTTTATTCGTCTTGGTCCCTCGTGGTTTTGAATATTCCAAGCATTTAAAAAATATTGTCTGCTTTAAGAAGAACAGTTCTACGTCTCTGCTTAGATGACACAGCTGAAGCCCCCTATACCTGAAGCCATTGTGGATTTCTATCCATTTGTGAAAACAGCATTGGTAAGAGTGGATGATTGTCTATGTTATTTCTTTTTGCCTCTTTAGGCTATTTGCTTTGTTAGGTAGGTAAAATAAACCAAAACAATTAGCAACTGTTATTTTGACACATTGATCCTGAAGTCACGAGGTGTTAAAATACATTCTTGCAATCACACTTCAAGTATTAAGTAACACACACAAAATGCTGGTGGAAAGCAGCAGGCCAGGCAGCATCTATAGGAAGAAGCACAGTCGATGTTTTGGGCCGAGACCCTTCGTCAGGACTAACTGAAAAGAAAGAAGAGTTTTGAAATGGGGAGGGGGAAATCCGAAATGATAGGAGAAGTGATGCACCATCAATAACTCTCTCTGAGACGTAAAGGTGAGATATCGGCTTTCATTGACTGGAAGAAGGAACAAGCAGTGAGTGACCACCATACTACATCCTGGAGACTGAGAAGCTGGGCTCAGACCTCAATCACCTTTTATACAGGGGTCTGTGGGAGGAGCCACAGGAGCAGTCATCAGGGGGCATGTCCAGACAGGTCTATGTAGTTCACCACAAGAAGACAGGAGGGAGAGGGATAAAGCTAAGAGCTGGAAAGTTGATTGGCAAAAGGGATACAAGGCTGGAGAAGGGTGAGTATCATAGGATGGAAGGCCAAGGGAGAAAGAAAGGGGGAGGGGAGCACCAGCGGGAGATGGAGAGCAGGCAAGCAGTGATCGTGAGAGGTGCAGAGAGAGAGGAAAAAAGGGGGGTAATAAATAAGGGATGGGGTAAGAAGGGGAGGAGGGGCATTAACGGAAGTCGAAGAAATCAATGATTTCTCTAACTTCCGTTAATGAACGTTGATTTCTCTAACTTCTGTTAATGCTCCTCCTCCCCGTCTTACTCCATCCCTTATTTATTTATTTGTTTGTTTGATTGTTTATTTATTTATTAATTCATTATTCCCCCTTTCTCTTTCTCCCCTCTACCCCATTCACAATCACTCCTTCCCTGCTTCCTTCTCCAGCTTTGTGTCCCTTTTGCCAATCAACTTTCCAGCTCTTAGCTTCATCCCTCCCCCTCCTGTCTTCTCCTATCATTTCAGATCTCCCCCTCCTATTTTCAAATCTCTTACTATCTTTCCTTTCAGTTAGTCCTGGCGAAGGGTCTTAGCCCGAAACGTCGACAGTGCTTCTCCCTATAGATGCTGCCTGGCCTGCTGCATTCCACCAGCATTTTGTGTGTTGCTTGAATTTCCAGCATCTGCAGATTTCCTCATGTTAAAGTATTAAGTGCCACTATCATGACCCTCCTCAAATTTCCAAACACCACACACACAATCAAATCAGCTTTGGGGTAATGCAGATGGTTTGGAATCAGAATGCAAAAAGCAGTAAATACCTGTCTGATATTTGATTAAAAATGTGCTAATATAGTCGTTGGATGCACAGTAACTCTTCATCTCATTCTCATTTTGACCTATCTGTGTGTGGTTTCCTAAACTGCTATAACAAATCTCATTGTAAGTTTGAGATACGTCTTCCTGAGTCCTGATAAAGGGTCCCAACCTGAAACATTGACTATATCTCTCCATAGATTTTGCTTGACTTGCTGAGTTCCTCTTTGGTTTTGTGGGTATTGCTCAAGATTTCCAGTCTGTGGATTCGCTTGTATCACACAGATGTCCATGCACATTATAACCTTCTGGATCTGGGTCCCAAGTTAAAAGCCAGCAGAAAATCCCCACATCTAATTTTTTTGTCCCACCTGTCTTTAATGCACATCCTTAGCTACTCCAGTTTTACAAACTACCATTCTCATATGGTATGGGAAGAATCATGTATTCAAACCCCAGACTTGTAGTATAGAAACAAGCTGACACAAGTAATTTCTAGAGTAAAGTGGGAAGAACCAATCTAGTTGCAACGTTTCCTGTCATATCAGGTCTTAAATTAACAGCTCTTAATGGGAGCTTCTGCTCATAGTGAAGCTAAATTTCTTGACTTAAACAATTTTGGCAGAATGTATGAGGGAGCTGTTTGATAGTTTGGAAACCCACCAAAACTCATTTAAACAAACAGAGATTAAAGATTATCCTGTCAGCACTTTTCAATTCTTTTTAACGACAGCCTCATTGGCAATACTGTTTTAATTCATGCCAGGCATTGTAAAAGCAATTCCATTTGGCAGGTATCCAAACAGCATCTACTACTTGTGTAGTAAGACTATAGATTGCAATGATACCGATTGGAAATTAAAACATGTTTTTATGCACATATCAAACAAGCAAGTGATCTTTACCTAGGTGTCAATGATCTTCAACTGGGTACTTGGTCCTGACACTTAACCCGGCAAATAAAACACAACATCAGTCACACGTATAATGACTACACAAGTTGTGCTCCTCACATATCTTCTTGGAACATAAATTTTTGACACAATATTTGAAAGTTCTTCATTGATAAATCACAGTTATGACTCCAATGTATATGTAAAATTCTTAAAAATCTTTTATTTTTTTTCTACAAACAAAAAAAACAGCACATCCACAAAAACCATGACCTTAACAAAATCAAATTAAATATTGAGCTGCAAAACGGAGAAAAATATAAAGGCAAAAGTAACCATACACAGCAGAGGTGTACCACACCAATAAACCCCAGTCCTCATCCCGTAAGAAAGTCCAATACAGGGCCCCATATCCTTTCAAAAATGTAAAATTCTAATGTGTAGTTGTTCACATATTGTAGAGCAATCTCCAAACCTTAGTCAGAACCCAACTAGTTATTAGTATTAAAGAAAACACAACAAAGGGAATGAAATACAAATTTTAGACAAAGTGTTTGGATGTCACTAAAATATCTGTAATAAAAGTTATCAACATGTGCAACAAAGTTAGAAGTATTTTGAGTTTTTTGGGGTGCAGTAAAAAAAAACGATGTAAATCCATTAAGGTTATCTGATTGTTTGAAAATCCTAATGGCTTGGGTTTTTATGGCTCACTGGGATATGATTTTCATGCCCTCTTGAAAACACTGGGGTCCTTGGTTCTGCACTTGAGCTCATTTCCCATGCTCACATTAAAGTCTCTAGGACTGAAAAGAAAGAGGGAGACAGCCAGCATATAAAAGGGTGTGGAGCAAGAGCTGGCGGGATAGCTGAATTTGTGTGAGAGAGGGGCAGGTAAGTGAGGTAGGGAAGTGGGAATGATGTAAGAAGCAGAGAGGTAATATGTAGAAGTACAAAAGGCTAAAGAAAATGGAATCTGATATGAGAGGACAGTGTAGTGAAGGAGGTGAGTTGAGATGCAGAACCAAAGGGAGGAAGGTGTGGGTGATGTGTAGATCAAGAGGGGAGGGGAAAGAGAAAAGGTATTGGGGTTGATGGGGTAAGTGAAAACAAATGGGGGGGAGAAGAGAGTGGTATCAGAAGTTGGAGAAATCAATTTTCATGTCTTCAAGGCGAAATATGAGGTGCGGTTTCTCTTTTTTTTCCAATCTTTTTATTGTTACCAAGATAATGGATATACATAGTGTTGGTACATAATTGTTAAAATTACATTGCCAACCGAAAACATACATAATTACATATTCAGTTAGTGCAAAGGAAATAAACCTCGCATGGATGTTCAAAATACAAATGTAAAGTTAACAAAAAAGAAAAAAATTGAGTTATCCAAAAAGACAAAAAATAGAGAAAAAACCAAAAAAGAAAAAAAAAACAAAAAATATATATACTCCCCAAATAAAACTAACCTAATCAATACTAAACTAAGATAAAAAGAAAAAAAAACAGAAATAAGAAAGAGAAACATGGGCTGTTTATAACATCGAAAAATAAACAGGATCATTAGTGTCGCCAGCTCCGAACCTCCCTACGTATATTAACACAGAAATAGGTTTTGAAAGAGGTCAACTCACATCATATGAAAGTGTTGAATAAAAGGTCTCCAAGTCTGATCAAATTTTGGTCATTTGATTTTGAAAACTAAAGGTATTTCACGATTTTGTGATTTATTTTTGGATAATTGTTATATGTCATTTGAACAATTATCTAATAAATATATTTTACCTAGATCTCATTTTTTTAGATATTTACAAGTTAGAAACTTTTTAAATACTGTCCTTCCTACTTTCCCGAATATATACTCAACGGATAATTTGGAAAAATTTTTAGATTTAAATCCTTTGCAGAAAGGTGCAATAGCATCTATTTATAATATAATTATGAAAATTTGTTCAGATGTATCTAATAAAATTAGAAATGATTGGGAAAGGGAACTTAAGCTTACTTTACCTACCGAAAAATGGGGAAAAATTTTTTCAATTAGTTAATTCATCGTCTATATATGTTAAACATTTGTTGATACAATTCGAAGTAGTGCATAGGGCTCACATGTCTAAAGATAAATTAGCTCACTATTACTCTCATATAAGTCCAATGTGTGACAGATGTCATTCTGAGACTGCTTCTTTAACTCATATGATTTGGTTGTGCTGTTTCTCTAATCTGTGTTAGGCTTCATTTGGCAGTAGAGGAGGTCATGTTCATGTGGGAATAGGAAGTGGAATTAAAGTGGCTGGTCACTTGGGTCTTGTTGATATAATACCCTGAGAGCTATACGTGATAAATGACACCTGTGTATTCACAAGTGCAGTACAGTTTCACCTGAAAGGTCTTTTTAATGCCCTAAGTGATGGGGAGGGAGGATGTGTAGCAATAAGTATAACACTTATAGTAAGTATAGTAAGTAAACATTATAAGTATAACATTTGCAGGGAGAAGAATTAGTGGGGAGGAATAAGCAGACAAAGGAGTCACTAAGAGAGCTATTCCTTTGAAGGGAAGGGAAAAGAAGGTTGTCTGCTGGTGTAATTGCATTGGAGATGCCAGAGTTGTGGAGAATGATAATTTGGATATGGGGGCTGTTGGGGTGATAGGTGAGGAGAAAGAAGACTTTATTCATTTCATTTCTGGGGGGGAGGGAGTGAGGGCAGACTGAGAAAAGGAGTGGGTAGGGCCCCACCGATAGTGAGGGATGGAGCCCTGTTTTCTACTCAGATATCATGAGAACAGTTGCAGCAGAGATGGAGGATCTGAGTGAAGAAGTAGCATCCTTGCAAATGACAGGGTGGGAAGAGGTGCTGTCGAGGTAAATAAATTAATTTGTAGAAAATGTTGGTGGATAATCTGTCTCCTGAGATAGAGTTCAAGAAGGGGAGAGAGGTATTGGACCTGGACCAAGTACATTTGAAGGCTGGATGGAAGTTGATTGTGAACTTGATGAGATCGACTAGTTCCACGTGGGGCACCAGTGCAGTTATCAATGTAGCAGAGAAATATTTGAGAGTGTTGCCAGAGCAGGTTTGGAACATGGATTGCTCCACCTATCCAACAAAAAGGCCCATGCAAGTTCCCCAGTTATACCTGCACCCTTGGTCTGGAGAGAGTGCAAAAAGCCAAAAGAGGAGTTGCTGAGTGTGAGTACTAGTTATGTCAGAATTGTGTCTGTTGTCCAGAGAGATGTGGAGTCCTTCCTGATGGGGGATAGAATTATACAGGGACTGGGCATCTGTGATGAAAAGGAGGGTGTCAAGGCCAGAGAACTGAAAATCGTTGAAGTGGTGAAAAGCATGTGAAGTGTTGTGGATGTAGCTAGGAAAGGACTGAACCAGGAAGGACAAGATGGCGTCAGGATATGAGGATATAAGTTCAGTGGGGCAGAAGCCGGCATAAACAATGGACCTACCAGGGCAGTTAGGTTTTTGGATCATGGGTAGGAGGCTTAAGGATCAATGAGACTGGAGACTGCATACAGAAGATTTTTAGAGGTTTTGGTGTGGGAATACATTTCCCTGCTATAAATAAAAGTCATAGTTCATAACTTGTCAATAAAAATAAGTAACAAATACACAGCAGTTCTTAATTATAATTGAAAACACCAATGTATAAGTCACTTGAAGTGTAGGGTTCTCTTCTATATTGTAATAGCATTACTTATTGAAAAGTCAGTCCAAACAGGGCTTTGGTACTGCTGAAACAATGAAGTAATGCTGCAAATGTTTTTTTAATATTTTGGCTGATTCTAAAAGCAGCAGGAAAGCCCTTTACAAATATTCTAAGGGTATTCTGACTTTGAGGCAAAATTAGATTATTTTTAATATATTCTTGCAGAAATACACTCAAAATGAAACATGGTCAATTATTATAAATTGAATCTAATTATTGGTTTTTGTCATTCAATTGAAAACCTTCAGAAAATTTTGCTCAGTTCTAGTTATCCAGTTACCTGAAGGATTGGTTGGACTAAACTTGGAAGGTTGGGTCATTAATTCAGAGATTTAGTGGTGTGGTGAAATTCTGAGAATTGAGTTTGTTTCTTCTAGGCTCTGGATATAAATAAACAGATGTAATTGAAGGAATCATTAAAATGCTAAAGCTGAGAAATGGTATAATGAAATAACCGAATCTGAACTAAAATTGCAAAACAGCTGTTAAGTACAAAATAGACAAAAGTGTATCTTTTTTCCACAATTATGAAATAATTAGCTATCAGAAGTACTGACTTGAGCACTGCAAGCTTCTGTGGTGTGCCATAGAGCTTTGGGCTTCTCGGTTTCTCCAGCACCTGTGCTTAATAATTGTTGTCTTAAACCCTCATGCTTTGTTTAATTTTGTCAAGTTAATTGTGACTTGCTCGGGTTTTCTGCTTTCTATAAATATTTATTGTGGACTCCTGTTTAGTACTCTTCACGGAGTCCTTGTGTTTAGAACTATTTGTCAAGTAGTGTCACTTGGTCGTGCCACCGATTTTGTTGAAATTCCTCTGTATAACGTCTCATTTCCATCTCTGCATGGGAGTCTGCCATTCATTCACTACTTGGTTTAATCGTTTTCAGCGCACACCATGACAGGTCTCTGCAATCAATGGACCTAGCAGAGGTGCAACAGTGGCTTGAACATCAGTCCGCTGGAGGCGAGGGTGCCTGCTTTACTCAGTTCGAATCCCAAGTGTACATTCTGAATGCCCCAAGTCTACGTTTGGAGCTTCTCCAGTCTTGTTCAAGATTTTTTTCAAGGTTCTCTGGGTTGACAAAGTTTTTTGGGTGTCCCTTGTTTCCAACTTATATGTAACATTCTTTCTCATTTTTTCTTGTGTGTGTGGGGAAGGAGGAGGCCAATTTCATAGTGCTTTTGTTTTTTTAATATGAGGAGAGGGGTTTTTGGAGGCTAATGTTGTTGCATTTTGTGTGGAGGTAGGAGGGTGGTGGTGGGGGGGGGGCGGTTGATGATCATGTTGCTGTTCTTCTTTGTGCATGATTGGGGGTTTGCTGTTTCTGAACTTACTTCCCTGGTTTTATGACTAGCTGGAGAAGAAAAATCTCAGAGTTGTATGCTGCATACACACTTTGATGATAAATGAATCTTCAAACCTTTATTTTGAATTTTCCAGTCCGGTCTCAAGAGCTTCAGATCTGACTTGGGTTTTTTCAGCCTCATCCTGAGGTTATCAGGGCTCCCTGGGCTGTCAGGTGCCAGTCTTGGGGAGGGAGGTATTCACAGGAGCTCAGTGGTGTGCTGTTGAGAATTGGGCTTCTGGGTTTCTCCAGCACCTGTATTTACTCCTTATTGTCTTAACTAGAGTCATTAAGCCCTCATGCTTTCTGTTTAATCTTGTCAAGTTAATTGTGACTCACATGAGTTTTCAACTTCTGTGATTATTTAATGTAGATTCCTGTTTAGAGCTCATTGTGGAGTCCTTGTGTTTAGAACTATTTCTCAAGTAGTGTCGCTTGGATGTTCTGTTGGAATTTCTAAGTAGAACCTCTTGTTTCCATCTCTACATGGGAGTCTGCTGTTCCTCGCACCTGGGTTCATTTGTTGCCAGTACATTTATGATAAGTACATCATGTTAAACTGAATTTTCCCTTTCAAAACAGAATTAAAAGCAAAAAATATGAATTTCTAACTTCACCATCTGAGGTACTCAGGCAGGTCAAATAATTGCTTATTGCAGAACTTACTCACATTTCATTCCCCTAAATTAAAAAGCCTAGAAGGCAAAGCTGGATATGATTCCCAAAACCTCTCTGGCATATACAAATGAGAATAGGTAATATACAGAATATAACGTTTGGAGAGCCCACTTACCCCACTGATAAATTGTACATGTATCATTTTATTGTGGAAATGAGCTACACTGAATCCCTACTGACACAAAGCTTGAGCTTAAGTTAATATAAAAATTCTTGTTGAGATGCTCTGAGCAAAATGACCTTTGCTATCTTAGTCTTTGATAGGGTACTTGAGCAATGGCTTAATTTCTAAGTTTCTGTATTCTCCAAGTGTGTACAGTTTCAACAACAATTTTGAATCGTTCAGAAAACCCATTTTGGAAAATGTTAAATGCAAAAGAAAAATGAAAGTAACTTCGGCATTTTCAATAGTGATTTAAAAAAAAACATTTTAAAAGGCAATGTAGTCTCCACATAATATTATACCAGGAGGGGGGCACAACTCTATTTCATAACTGCAAAGCATTCATTATGAATGTATGCTAATTCAGCCATACAAATTTTTCTAGAACTTTCCAAAGTATCCACAATCCATAAAACAAATTTTCCATAAATACGTATTTACATTTAAATTGCTCACTATGGCCTGTGTAGTCACTCTATAAATGCCAAAATTGTTTCAATATATTATTTTAATTAGTAAAGGATGTGACAGGGTAATTCAAAGACCCAGAATAACAATAAAAAAACCTCACAAAGAAAAGAAAATCAAAAGATATGGTAAAGGTTAAGATGTTAAGAAGGATCTTAAAGGAAGAGAAACAGATGGAAAGGCAGAAAAGTTTATAATTTCTCAGCATGAAGATGGCTGAAGGCATGGCAACTAACAATATCACACAGCAAGTGCAGAATGCTCAGGAGGGCAAAGTAGAAAAGAAAGGAATTTTTTTAGTATGGAGGCATGGGTATGGTGCATTTTTAAAGCTATTAGAAATCAGTAAAAAAGCTAGGGCAAGGCAATGGAAGGATTCAAACATTAAATGCAATTAACTGTAAAGTATAATTTAGAAAACTAGGTCTGAATAATGCACAGATTCAGCAGCAAACTATTTTGATTGTAATCTAAAATAATGTCCCTCATTGTTACCTAATGTTTTGATATTAGCCCTATCACCCCCATTTCCCTGGCCCTTTTGCTTTCATTCCCCAGTACACACAGACTCTCAAACAAAAGCAACGAACAAAGTCAGGGGACAAAACATCTTGAGAGGATCATTTATTCACACTTTGTGGGAACTTATTGGAAGTGACTGTGTAAAATACTCAAAGGTAAACAAATTTGGTTTTGTCTGGTGAGTGTTGCTTCAAGCAAAAAAAAGGAATAAAGTGAGTCATTCTGAATAAACTCTTCTCGGGCTTCCAGCCAAGTAATCAATACCCGTATCTGGCGAAAAGACCAAGATGAGTTTATTCGTTATATAAGCTTGGAAAGAACCTGATCCTTTTTTTTGAGTCATTCTGGATTTTGTTTTAACACAAAATGGACACTGAGGTAAGACTTTATCTGATTCTATTTTAAAGCACAGGACATTGAAGTTAGAGGACAGCGACTGATGAAAGCACATTGGAGGAACATTATTGTTTTCACTTACCTTGTTACAAATATATCATGGACTTGTAGTGGGAATTCTAGTGAAAAAATAAAATTTTTAATTTTACAACTTTCCATCTTTAATTTAAAATGTGATCAGCTTCCTAATATTTACTGGGGACTTAGACAACTAAATTCTGCACTGATTACAAGTTCCATAATTCCTAAAGATGCAAAGACTTTGTACTAATATGGTCACCCATGACAAAAGTTTCATTGTAATTCCTACTTTTAACATTATGAATAGTAAGTTTGTGGATGGCCCAAAAGGTGGGATATTTAGGTTGGCATTTAAGTAAGGAAGGCATAGAAGGACACGGGCCTAGTGTAGGTAAAAGGAATTGGGGCAGATGGGTAAAAAAGATGAAGTGGGCTGAAGGACCTGTTTCTGTGCTGTACCACTCCATGACAATGACATTGTATTAAATGATAATTGGAAAAACAAGCATTATCATATAGACAATCATAATGAAGTCATCTGTTTTTAATTGATAAGCACACAAGCATATTTCATAACAAATGATATCACATGACTTGACTTACACTTGCACAGATGGAACAACTAGAAAATATGTCTTTTAAATTTGACAGCAGTCTGTCATCTGCTGAATGGTGTAAAATTTGTTTGTAGACCTGTTTGTAAAAGTGTGTCATCAAAACTGGATTATGAACAGCTTGTGTATTCATGTATGAAGCTCAAAACATTGACTTTTTTTACCTAAAGATGAGAATGTAACTGAGCAGTCGTAGCACTTTACTCCCTACAGCATAATTTTAGTAATACGAATGCCATACTAACCTACAGAACCTATCCCACTTAACAACTTCAACATTCTTGTGGCCTTCAGCCAGAGGCTGGTGAATTTGTGGAATGTATTATCGCAGACTGCTGTGGAGGCCAGGTTGTTGGGTGTACTTACGGCAGAACTTGATAGGTTCTTGATTGGACATGGTATTAAAGGTTATGGGGAGACCAGGGAATGGAGCTGAGGAGGGGAAAAAAGCCATGACTGAATGGCGGAGCAAACTCGATGGGGCAAATGACCTAATTCTGTTCCTGTGTTTTACAGTTGTATGGTCCTATTTCAGAATAATATTTGAAAATTTTGTTTTAGCTGTTGCAAATATAAGGAACTAAATATTGAGTCTTCAATTCCACTTCAAAAAAAGCGAATCTTTCGTAAGAATAAAATGATTAAAGTGTTATCCAAATGGCAGACACTGTCTGATGTGTTCTTGCTAAATGTACCTACTCTGAATTTCCTGGAAACTTCATTTGCTAGGGATGAATAAAAACATGTA
Source organism: Hypanus sabinus (assembly GCF_030144855.1). NCBI lineage: Eukaryota > Metazoa > Chordata > Chondrichthyes > Myliobatiformes > Dasyatidae > Hypanus > Hypanus sabinus. The sequence goes on along the minus strand of NC_082717.1, from coordinate 62,402,463 downwards.
TGTTAGACAGGTAAAGATGAAACTACAATTCCCAGAATGCACTTTGAATACTGCTACAGTTTAAGCCACAACCATTAGTTTTGGGTGGAGAGCAAACAAGACACCAATTGTAAGGGAGCAAAGAGCAGGTTAGTACAGCAGCTCAACAGCATCAATGGCAAACTGGCTTGTGAATGAAGCTCCAAAGCTCACCATATTAGTAAGTTTCATGTTTGTATTTTTAAATTGACAAATATATCTTTAGTATAAAATCGATGCTATAAAATTTTGTGTTTTAAACAATTTATTCACAAAATATGCAGAAATTTCATTGCACTACATTAGTATTTAATTAGTTTGACAACATAACTGCTCACATCTGTTTAGGAAAACTATTTCAGATAGAATATAAAGCTACAAACCAAACTAAGAAATGCACGTAAGTTACTGAAAAATAAAAGCTATGTGTTCACATCTTTTTAGACAGTATTATATCCAGTTGTCCTTTATTTGCTTCAACAAATTGCGTACAATTTGAAGCTAATTGCTAGCATCTCATAATGAGAAATACTTAATAGATTAAGCATAATTGACTAAAATCTTCTTTACTGTAATTTTCTTACTACTCACAATTAGCCAGTGAAAATAATTAAGATTACGTCACATAATATTGTATGTCATTATTTTAAATCTGTGGAGTAAAAACTATTTTTCTTGCAGTTGATGTGGTTGGGAGTCAATACTTTTCTATTTGGCTACACTTTCTACCTGTATGAGTATGGGGAAGCCTATATTTATACACGTGCACTTCTTGGAGTAAGTAAAACTTTGCTGAAATTTAATTATCTTTAAAATTACTTGCATTTTATGAGTAAGCTAGAGGTATCTTTCTGATCTTTCCTATTAGTCCGCACTAGCTTGGTCAAGAGCATCTGCCACATGTCTCAACTTAAACTGTTTCCTGATACTGCTGCCAATCAGTCGCAATCTCATTTCATTCCTGAGAGGATCATGCAATGTATGTGCTATTTCATTAAGGTATCCTGGGGTTAATACTAGATGTATTTTTACCCGTTACCTATGTTATTGTTAAAATTAGTTATCACTTCATCTGTAATGATATCCATTTAAATGTTCGAGTGTGAGAAATTCAATATGATGTCTTATACCTTTTTAAGTGTTTTATTTTGGTTGTAATGCTAAGAAATTATTAAAGCTGAATTGTACAAACTAATTGGACTAATTTGTAAGTTAAGAGAGTCAGTTAACAACAAAGTTAACAAACAAGAAAGAACTCTTATCTGAATAATATCTTACATACTCTGAAATGGCTGAAATGCTTTCCTCTGTTCTAGAAAGAGATTTTGCTTTTCCTTTGTGTGAACTCCAATCATCCTTTTACATCCCAGTGTAAAGGTAATGTGCAGTAAATAATCTGCTGGAAGAACTCAGTGGATTGAGCAGCAATTGACTGAGAAAAGGAATTGCCAATATTGTGGGTTGAAATCCTGCATCAGGATAATTCCTTTGCACCCACAGGTGCTCCTCAACAGACAGAGTTCTTCTGGCAGATGGTTACTCCACATTCTTGCATCTATAGTCTCTTGTGCCTCCGTTTAAAAAAAAAAGATATGGATTACACTACATTCAAAAGAAATTCCTTAAAAATGTATCCTTCATGTACTAAAGTGTCAGCTTGGATGATCTGCTTAAGTACCTGGTGTGGTGCTTGAATACATTGCCTCCAACTTTGAGGAACAGGAGAATGTAAAGCTGATAGTGGTCATGTCAAATATTTTCATAAATTATTCAGTTCCAGTTTATAATTAACCCTTTCAATATGTAAGAACAATGCAATGCCTGAAGACCAAATGCCTTCTATGTAAAGATGAGTCTGTCACTCAAAAAATACCCAGTGTTTCACAAGTGCTACATCCACCATTAATCTATCTACATACATCTAGATGCAGTGTATAACTCAACTTAGCAAAGTGTAAAAAGTACCATTTCTGTTCCTAGATGCAGTAGAAAAAGTCATAAACACCTGTAGGTAGGAATTCAATAGTTTTGCTCCATCCATTGTAATGCTTAAATTCACTTTTAATAAGTGGCAAGACAAATAAAATCTAAAGCGCTCTCCAAAACTGGTTGCTGGTTGCTGTAACATTAGAAATGGCAATATGACTTTTTCTTCTCCAAATGAACATGGTTGTCTTACCAAAAAATTATTGGAAATTAAGCTGCAGTAACTTTTTGATGACACAACTATGTCCATCATGTTATTCTATGTAATATTCATAAAATGGATGCCAAATTACTTAATTTTCTTTAAGAGTGTGAGAGGTAGATTAGAAAATTATAGATCTCCTGATTTACTTCCTAATTTGGAGCAGTTAATAGAATAGTTTGTTAAAGTGAGGATGATAGCTCTTAGACAAATTTAAGCTGATTATTGGTACTCTCTAGTCTTGATATGAACAACTAATGTTTAATAAAATTAACTGAAATTTTACCTGAGTAATTAATGTAGTGATGGGGTACTACCTGATCTGCTGAATATTTTCTGGTAGAAGATCTTTGAATATTATTTATGTGAACTCCCAGAAGACTCTGTAAGCTAGCTAAGTGAAGCAACTTGTTGACTCGAGCAGAGAACTGATTAGAAGTGCAACAAAAGATGGAGATAATACATCAAAATTGTCAGCATGTGTGTAGTAAAGGATTCATGCTGGATCTCAACTCATTTTCTTTACAAATAATTTAGATGAATGAACAAGGAGCAAAATAACTGGGTTTATTAATGACACCAAGTTTGATGGTACTGAAATTACAAAGGGATATCATCAGAATAATTCTGTAGGTAAAATTGTTATAGACAGACTTCAATATTAAAACAATTGGGAGACTACCCACCTTAGATCTGAGAAATATTGAAGTATTTTGTTGATGGGAGGTGTGAGGAACTCAGGAGGAACACAAAAACTTAGTTTTAAATCTAGAAATCTTTGTGCAATAAGGCCATAGACCATCCAGGGTCACCTTCAAATGGGAAGTTTCCTTAAAAGGCTTGGTAACGATTAAAGTGCAAGCTTTTACTGTCTGCACTTTGGGGAAGCCAGCATTACATGCAAAAAATAACTGCCCCAGTCCCTGTGTTTTTCTCTCCTTGCAAAGGGACTTGAGTGACATTTGCCACTCAGACTGAGATGTAATGAGATCAACTGAAGTAACCTGGAATAATCCAAAGGTTCAGAAGTGTGATTGTAACTTCATTCTCCAAAGGCAAAGCAGTTCCAGTGAACATGTTTGTTTATAGGTGTCAGTTAGGGAGAAGACAGCAGTTTGAATGTTTTAAATAGTGAAGTTTCCAGGGAATCGGTGTTAATAAAATGTGGCTGTTCTGTGAATAGATAAGAACTTTCTTTTTTTTTACAGGCCAATGAAGTGATAATCTCACTGCAGATGCAGTATTCATGTTGCACTAGTTTTGGGGGGATTTTACACTGGAAGTACTCTGAATACCACTCTGAAGTCAGATAAAAATTCAGCTGAATTTTCTGAAAGTCACTAATGCACCCAGAAGAGTCCATATGATTATAATACCCCCAAGTTAAGCCAGTATTTAATTTTATCATTTTGAGCAATGTATTCCAATTGGCTAATTTCTGTTTGGGCTTCTTACCCCAGTCTTGTAGAAGTAATATTCGAAGGCAGCTGGATAAAAACATTGGATTTCATCAAGTTGTTGCCTACATGATAATCCTACAGACAGGTGAGGTACTTGACAATTACCAAAAAATTCATTTGTACGTGTACTAAATAGGTGCTGTAATAATGAATTACAACCTGAATTAAAATGATTTGCTGGTGTTGGTTTGTTTGTTATCTTGAAACTTGGTCCTATTGCCCATGTGCTTCTCCTCTCCCTGCATTATTCAATTGCTGTTTAAAAAAAAAACACTCACTTCTGATGCATTACCTGTCACAGTTCTGAACTTTGTCAATGATTTGTTGCATTAGTAATAAAATCCAATAGCATTTATTCAATACTTATGGCATTTATAGTGAGGTAGGCGTGGAGCAGGGAAGATACAGAAACAAGAATTACAGATCCTCGTTTGGAGTAAGAGCAATACAGCATGGATTTGGGTGGATGTAGATAGGCTGAGTGAGCTAGGACATTTTCAGGATGAGAGAAGACTTGTGTTATGGATTCAGCAACAATAAATATATGAGTCAGGCAGGGGTTTTTATAACCAATAACATGTTTATTAAACACTGAAAAACAAACCCCCAGAAGTACACAAATCACTAACGTAACCGGAAATTCGCTGCTGTGCAGCAGCTTAAACGGCTCTTAAAGCGATGTTGCAAAAACAGTTCTTCAAAGTAGTATTGCAAAAGTTCAAAGTGCTTACAGTCCATTAAAGGGAGAGACTTTTTAAGACGATTCAAATTCTCTTTCACATCGTGTTGCTTCGGTTCCCAAATCGAACTTTTCCCACGAAGAATTTACGGAGATGGACAAATGAAACGGCTTAAAGGCACTGACCTTTCTGCTATTTCACAGGGATTAACACGAGAACAATCAATGAATTCCTTCTGAGTAAGGATCAAACAAGGTCAAACCTGTTTCACCATTGAAATCGACTTCCCTCAATCTTTTAACTCCCGAACTCCGATCTTCACTCTCCACTGATTCTCAACTAGCAGTATTATAAAGGAACTGCTGGCAATGACCTTTTAAACTTTAGGCATTAAATAAAACTTCATCCTTCAACTAAACTGCGTCATAACATTAAATCACGCAGTGGCATGAACACAACATGGCAAATCCAGCCACGAACTGGCCCTCCTCACAGGGAGGGGTCCTCCTTTTATACCCTGTTTTAAAAAAACTGTCAAGTGACCTCTACTGGTGGGAAAATGATGTCACTCCACCATCACAAGACCATTACCTCAAGTCCAGTATAAGCTTCAACACCTGTCACGTGACAAGTACACCATTGTCACACTTGATAGAGGTGTACAAGAAAATAAGAGGCATAGATCGAGTGGATAGCCAGGGATGTTTTCCAAGAGCCTGATACAAGTGGCCATAATTTTAAGTTGATTGAAGGAAAAGGGAGGGGGGGGGGAATATCAGAGGTAAGTTCTTAACACAGAAAATGGTAGGTGTGTGGAAAGCCCTGCCACGAGTGGTGGTAAAACAAGATACATTAGGGACATTTAAAAAGGCTCTTCAATAGGCACATAATGATAGAAAAATGAGAAGTTAATAGGAGGGAAGCTGGAACATTCTGTGTACAAAAGTGTGCTGTGAAGTATGTTGGGTGTATGGAGCTGTATCTTTTCAAGATTACGAAGTCTGCTGTAGTATGAAGCAAATCAGAGTGCCATAATTATTCCTTTAAGGGAAATTTGCAAATTGAGCAATGCTAATAAACAAGTATCTAGGTGTCTGTCTTCTTCTCAGAGGTTACTTTGACTTTGCAACAAGAAATCTGGGATGGATTGTTTTTAAACCATTAGACCGTTGTGTACGTCTATTTCAGTTTAACTACCAAAAAAGATGTAAATAAAATATTTGTTTTCCATCATTTAGTTATTCATATAATTGCTCATCTGTTCAATATTGAACGATACCATGAAAGCTATTCACCTGCTGCCAGAAACTTACTGACCCGGCTTTCTAGTATTGGGACAAACTCCAGTGAAAGTTACCTCAACCCCATCAGAACATATGACACGGTACGTTGACTCAAATTTCTACAACTTTATCACTCATTCAATTAAATGGCATCTTAATTTCTCTTACAGTCTTGTTTCTGCCCTTTATTCACAAATATAGATTACTCGTTTTAAGTTTATTGTGCAGCATCTGTGCAGAGTAATATTAAAACTAGTTTTACAAACATTTGTATCTAATTATCAAATTAATGATAAGATTAGCTGATAGAAACAGTATGTGACCTCTGCTGGATTTTGCAATACTGTTAGATCCTTGTTTCATGAAACTGATAATGAGTTGATTTACTTTAGCAAAGCGTTTTAGCAAAGTAAAGTCTTTTAAAAGTTTATAGTTGTGTAACTTTCATCTACATCTAACTTTTCTGAAGTGTCAGAATTTATCCAGAAGTAAATTTTCTATCAGTGACACGGATAAAGATGTTTCAAATCACTTTGTCAGTTACAGATTTCTATAAATTTAATAGAAATTGTAATCAATTTGTTACAGAGTTTTAACAATCCTACGATCAATGAAGGACTAATTATGAAAGTATTATCATAGAATAAAATGTATTGCTTTTGCTTCTTTGCATTTTCTGGGAATAAACTAAGTTTAAAATGGTGAATCTGAATTATATTCAGTGATGCTTCAAACTGAATTGCATTTCTAAATTCTCTTGAAAAGGTGAACAAATGAAATAGAGATCAGTTGAAAAAGTCAATCGTCCTCATTAAAACCAGAAACACTCGGGGGGGGGGGGGGTACTCTGCATCTTTGCACCAGAAGGCAGTTAAAGTTTCAGTTCTTTGTGACCTATCAATAGAACTAAGAAAGATAGACATGCCCAGCAGGCAAGTCTTCCTTTTTACGTTTGTAAAAAGGAAAAAGAAATAGCAGTCTTGATATAAACAGAAAGAAAGAGCAATTTATCTGAAGTTGGAGAGATCACCATCAATTCCAGCAGCTGCAGTGTGCCAGTAGAAAGGTGAGGTGGTATCCCTCAGGCTTGCATTAAGCTCACTGTAGCAGTGTTGGAGGCCATAGGATGGTGAGAATTGGAGTGTAAGCTTTGAGCCACTCCTGCTGACTGAGCACAGTGTTTTGCATTTGGTTTCTCCAGTGTAGAGAGGGCCACATTGTGAACGCTGAATGTATTAGGTTAGATTGGAAGAAGTGAAAGTGAATCACTGCTTCACCTGGAAACTGTTATTACTAGTTTATAGGAGAAATATATATAAAACTGTTATTATAGGAGAACAGTTGGACAGATAGGTATTACCTGGAAACTCTTTTTACTAGATTATAGGAGAAATATATATAGAGCTGTTATTATAGAAGAAAAGATGGACAGATAGATATTACATTTCTTCTGGTTGTATGGGGAAATGCCATGCACTGGTTAGTGGAAAAAGAAGAGTAAATTATGAGTCAGTAGAAATAGAAAAGTAAAGGGAGTGATCCCTTCAATAAGCTGTGAGGGGAGAGAAGACAAGATGTGTGTGATAGTGAAATCATGTTGGGACTGGTGGAAATTGCGAAGGATGATCTGTTGAATGCATAAACTGCTGGAGTAGAAGGTATTATCCAGGGAAACTCAATTCTTGTGCTGTTCAGGAAGAGAGGGGTTGAGAGTAGATATACAGGTAATAGGTGAGATCTGGTCAAGGGCTCATCCGCTGTGGTACAGTGGAAGTCACAGATGAGGCAGAAGACTTTACAGAGGGACCTGTGGAGAATGTCTCTTTGTTGGACCAAATGTGGTGAGGATGAAGGAACTGAGAGAATTGAATGGAGACCTTTTTGGACTTGTGGAGGAAGAAGAATAACCAAGGCAGCTATGGGAGTATCTGAACTAGGCAAATGGCTGGTGGAGGAGAACTCCTTGGGCATTTGTTCAAGGAAGAAACAAAAGGGTCTCTGATCTCTTGATATGGGATGGAGGTGTTTCTAGGGGGTTATACGTACATGGTGAGATGAACCATTTAGGATCGAGGACTTGGAAACTGTCAAAGCAGACAATGGATTTGAAGTGTTACAGATGTAATTGGGAAAGGACTGGACCAGGGAGAGAAAGAATGGAGTCAAGGTAGGGAGATGTATATTCAGTGGATGGTAGGTTAGAGTAAGGGAAGGAAATAGAAAAATCAAGGTTATCATTGTCCTGGTGACAGTTAGCAATGAATAGATTAATTAATGTATAAAGCCAGAGGAAATAATCCAGGTGAACTGAGACAGCAGAAAGGATCCATAGTCTGGAAAATGAAATGTTTATTGTTACTCTTTCTTAGACATAACTTACTTCTTTCTTCTCAGTGCCAGGAAGTCTCCCAGACTTGAAATGATAACTCTTTCTCTTCCCACAGACTCTGCCCAATTTACTGAGTCTTTACACAAATAAGAGAAAATCTGAAGAATCTGGAAATCTGAGCAACACACAAAATGCTGGAGGCACTCAGCAGGCCAGGCAGCATCTGTGGGTACAGTCAATGTTTCAGGCTAAGACCCGTTTTCAGGACTGGAGAAAAAATGCTGAGGAGTAGATTTAAAAGGTGGGGGAGGGGAGAGAGAAACACAAGGTGATAGGTGAAACCTGAAGGGAGAGGGATGGAGTAAAGAGCTGGGAAATTGATTGGTGCAAAAGATGCAGGGTTGGAGGAGGGGGAGTCTGACAGGAGAGGACAGAAGGGCCTACCAGGGGTAAGGTTCCTCTTGTCCTCACCTACCACCCTACCAGCCTCCACTTCCAGCACATATTTCTTCACAACTTCCACCATCTCTAACGGGATCCCACCACCAAGCACATCTTTCCCTCCCCTTCACTTTCTTGCTTTCAGCAGAGATCACTCCCTAAGCGACTCCCTTGTCCATTCGTCCCTCCTGGTACTTATCCTTGCAAGCAGAACAAGTGCTTCACCTGCCCCTTAACCTCCTCCCTCACTATCATTCAGGTCCCCAACAGTCCTTCCAGATGAGGTGATAGTTCACATGTGAGTCTGTTGGAGTTATATACTGTATCTCGTGCACCCGGTGTGGCCTCCTTTATATTGGCGAGGCCCAACATAGATTGGGAGACTGCTTTGCTGAGCATCTATGCTCTGCTGCCAGAGAAAGCAGTTTCTCCCAGTAACCACCCATTTTAATTCCACTTTGCATTCCCATTCCGATATGTTTATCCACGGCATCCTCTCCTGTTGTGATGAGGCCACACTCAGGTTGGAGGAACAACACCTAATATTCTGTCTGGGTAGCCTCCAACCTAATGGCGTGAACATCGATGTCTCAAACTTCCAGTAATGCCCACCCCCCCATTCACCATTCCCCATCCCCTTTTCCCTCTCTCACCTCACCTCCTTGCCTGCCCATTGCCTCCCTCTGGAGCTCCTCCCCCCTTTTCTTTCTTCATGGCCTTCTGTCCTCATATCAGACTCCCCCTTATCCAGCCCTGTGTCTCTTTCACTAATCTACTTTATCTACTAATCTACTCTAACCCTCCATCCCTCCCCCTTTAGGTTTCACCTATCATTTTGTGTTTCTCTTTTCCCTTCCCCCACCTTTTAAATGTATTCCTCATCTTTTTTTCTCTCCAGTCCTGCCGAAGGGTCCCGATCCAAAATATCGACTGTACTCTTTCCCGTAGATGCTGCCTGGCCTGCTGAGTTCTTCCAGCATTTTATGTGCGTTACTGAGTCTTAACTCCATTTCCCACTTTTTTTTAGATGTCCAGCTATCTGTAGTTTTTTTTTAATCTTTAAGGTACTGGATTAACAAATTAAATAGCAGAATAGTATTAAGGGGCCATATACTGTTTGCCTGGCAAATGTTTGTTTCTAATTTCTTGTGTTTTTACTATAAGTTTCATCAAATAAAATTGTGTAATTTCAAATGTATCTTATTACATAAGGTATTTAGCTTGAAAAAGATAGAAATTGTTACTTACAATAGGTGATTTTTGCCCATATTCATTGAATCCTCTATTAATTTCTAGAACCCTACAAAAGAACTTCTACGTAGCACAGCAGGAGTGACTGGCATCATCATTACTGTGACTCTTGTTCTGATGGCAACTTCATCTGCACAGATTATTATGAGGTCATTTTATGAAGTGTTTTGGTTTGCACATCATCTCTTCATTATCTTCTTTATTGGTCTCATCATTCATGGTTCGGGGTAAATGCATTTTCTACTTATTAAAATATGCGAGCATCTGACATGAATTGTCTACTTATTTATAGTTAATGAACAATGCGGGATGCAATTATAATTATAAATAAATCTTTACTACAGTTAAATTCATGCACAAAAATATGTTCATAGTACAATTAGATAATGCAAATTATGTATCTGTACATAAAAGCTTATTAGTTTATTTATAGTACTGGGAGAGTTGTTTTGATAAATGCATCTTCAAGAAAAATGTGTACTGTGATGTCTACTGGGGTGATCTGGCTGCAACCAGCAGTTGCAAGGAGAAAAGGTAAAGGCAAAACCCTGCTATAAATTCAGAGTGATAGCTGTCACTACATCAATCCCTGAACTCTACGTAGAGTCTGATGAAGAAACCTGGTGGTGATGAGATTCCAAACATGAAAGGAAGTGCACCTCTGTGACATGGGTGTGGCATGGATTGCAATCCAATTCATTTTAAAGAGGATTTCCAACCAGGAGATTAGGAAGAAATTTTAGATATTTATTGTTGACCTATTAGTTTTAATTTTACTGGTCTTTAAATATTTTGCATTTACAATGATAATATATTGTTATTTTAAAATATAAAATAATTATTTTAACATAAGCACATTCTGGGTGTAAATTGCGCTGCATTCTAAACACAGTGTTGTTAACATATTTACATAGAGGTAATCTTGTCCATAACAATTATAACTTGTTGAAAAACTCAGCATCTATAACATTGAGTACAATTTGGTAAAACATAAATAGCCTGGATCTTAACTTGAAGGTCAGAATTAAAGAGTTCTATCTGATAGGTCTCTTTGACGTTTCTCCCTGGAGCACACTGCTGCTTGAGGGAGATCACAGATATTCCCTGCTCTGGGAAAAGACAACTCATTTCCTTCTGCTTTGACCAACAGCAAGAGCAGTTGGATTCACAGAATTTGAGGACTTCCTAATTATGCAGGTGTTTTTAGGGCACTTGGTCAAAATCTGAAATTGCTCTTACCATTTTACTGTTCCTTCCAATTTTAAATCACCTTAGTAATGCCTTGCTAATCCTGATTTGGAAAGACCAGTACATGAAGGGGTTTCTGTTCAGAGTGATACTTAAGTTAACAAGCCATCAAAAGTAGTATTGTTCACTCTTAAGGGAAGGAATTCTGTGGTTTAATGTAAATGATCAAAATACTATTTAATTCTTTTCAACAAGTACTGTTTTATTTTCAAGGGGAAGAAAAGTTATGAGGAAAATATTGTTATACTAAGGAAGAATTAAGCAGTTATCCATGATTGTTTTATGGATGAAGTCATTTACAAAACCTGATTCATCTATTTCTATCAAGACTTGGGAAATACAGAAACCAAGTATTAAACAAAAAATATTACTGGAGAAGTTGCTGAGCTTGCAAGCTAATAATAGCAAGGACCAAGTTATTTACATTCCAGGGGTTTGAAAGAGATGGCTTTAGACATAATAAACATTTTTTATCATCTTCCAAAGTTCTACGGATTCTTGAATTGTCCTGGCTGGCAGTAAATATGATCCTCCCATGTTAGAACTAATGGAGACTTACTAACTTGTTAGCCTAATATCAGTGATATAGAAAATACTGAATGCTCTGTTCAGTCTATAGGAATAAAACATCTTGGGAAAAAAAAGGTAAGGATTGTGCAGAGACAACTATGATTTTCAAAGGAAAATCATCTTTAATGAATATGCTGGAGTTTTATTTTGAGAAGATTACTGGCAGAATAGTTGAGGAATGTGGTGTATTTGGATTTTCCAAAAACCGGTTCATCTTTGAAATTAGGAAAGACAGAATTTGGGATAATGTATTGATATGAATTGAGAATTGCTTATTGACAGAAAGCAAAATGTGTGAATAGTTTGTTCTCAGGTTGGCAGGAAGTGAATGCAAAGAGGCTTTAGAGGAATATGGGCAAGTTGAGTGGATGGCAGATAGAATATAAATGAAAAAATGAGGTACACATAGCAGAAAAACTGAGTATTTATCCAATGGTGAAAGGTGAGGGGGTACTGATGTTTTAAAGGACCTTGATGTGGTTGTGCATAAATCATTGTAAAGCAGCTTAAGCAGCTATATTGTCCTTATTTTCAAGAAGATTTTAATACAGGGCTATAAATTCTTACTGTTTTGGGCCAAGAGAGGCATACTTGACATTTGATCTCCCTGCCTAATAAAGACGTGCTTGCCATTGAGAATATGCGGTGAAGAATCGGTAGGTTGGTTCTACGAATGGCTGCATGAGGAGAGATTGAGTACAGATGTAATGCAATCTCTAGAGTTTAGATAAGAGGTGATCTCATTAAAACCTACAGAATTCTTAAGGGCATTAGAAGGCAAAATACAAGGAAGATGCTTTCTCCGGCCAAGGAACCTAGGAGCAAAGATCACACCTTCAAAGTAAGGGCTAAGCTATTTAGGAGTAAAGCAATATAAAATTTCCTCTCTCAGACAGCAGTGAAACTTAGAAATTCTCTACTCCATCGGGCTGAGGAAGCTTGGTTATTGTGTGCGTTAAAAACACAGATCAACAGAGTTCTGGATATCAAGAAAATCAAGGGATGAGGGGATAGGATCAAAAGATGTTGCTGAAATATAATATCCGTCATGACGCTAATAAATAATGGAGCTGGTTCAAAAAGCTGGATTGTCTGTTTCTGTTCCTATTTCTTGTGTTCTGATATGGACATTGCTTTACCACAGCACCCAATAGAAATTATACTATTATGTTATTAGTATGTAAGTCAGTTGGTAATTTATGAATTTCCTTCACAAAAATAATTAATTTACCTGCATTAAAAATAGTTAACCTAACCTTCAGCTAAATGTGTTTGGTGTCAATAATAATAAAATGCATTAATAAGAAAATCCTGTAGTTAACAGTGGTTGAAGTAATTTTAAAAATTTTGGGAGTCGTGCATCAATATTTTAAAACATAGTAATTAGTTTTGAGTTCTACAATACTTATAAAGAGTAAATAATTAAATTAGTCATCCTGTGATATAGGCGAATTGTTCGTGGACAAACTTCTCAGAGTCTTCAGAACCACAATGTTACGTACTGCAGGGACCATCATGAAGAATGGGGAGACATTCCAGAATGTCCTTTACCACAATTTTCTGGAAATGAGCCAGTGGTAAGTTTATGTCTTTTAAATCATGGATCAGTGTTGATAGATCTTTGTTTTGGATTTGTTAGAAAGGTCCTTTGGTCTGTATGATACTAACATTGTGCAATTGTTTGCCTCAAAAGTTTTGAGAACATAATCCACTTCAGTGGACAGGGCAGGAAAATCAGCCATAAAGTGCTGACTTGTCCAGTGCTTCTTTGACTAATACTCATAAACCAAGCTGGGTTTGATAACAAAACATTGGATTTTCTTGATAATCTCCACACATTACCTTATTTATTCTTGTTTTTATATACAATTTTTGACAGTATTTGAACTCACAACTTCTAGATTACTAGCTAACTACTGTAACTTATTTACTGAGGTATACAAGTTAGTGTTGGTGCGTGGCCAAAAGGTTAGGGCATTGGTCTTGTGATCTGAAGGTTGCTAGTTCAAGCCTCAGCTAAAGCAGCGTGTTGTGTCCTTGAGCAAGGCACTTAACCACACATTGCTCTGCGACGACACCGGTATACCGAGCTGTATCGGCCCTTGTCCTTCCCTTGGACAACATTGGTGGCATGGAGAGGGGAGACTTGCAGCATGGGCAACTGCCGGTCTCCCATACAACCCTGCCCTGGAAACTTTCCAAGGCGCAAATCCATGGTCTCGAGACTAATGGATGCTGATTTATTTATGCAAAGTAGAAATACAGAACGTCTTCATTTGCCTTAATTATGAAATATTTGTAGTTTAAATACTTAGAGCAAGGAGTTTAGATGGGGTGGAGTTTGTTAGATGTGTTCAGCAAGGTTTCCTGACACAATAGACAAGAGGAGAGGCTGTACTTGATCTGATATTGGGAAATGAACCTGATCAGGTGTCAGCTCTCTCAGTGGGAGAGCATTTTGGAGATAGTGATCACAATTCTGTCTCTTTTACCATAGCATTGGAGAGGGATAGGAACAGACAAGTTAGGAAAGTGTTTCATTGGAGTAAGGGGAAATACGAAGCTATCAGGCAGGAACTTGGAAGCATAAATTGGGAACAGATATTCTCAGGGAAATGTATGGCAGAAATGTGGCAAATGTTCAGGGGATATTTGTGTGGCGTCCTAAATATGTATGTCCCAATGAGACAGGGAAAGGATGGTAGGGTATAGGAACCGTAGTGTACAAAGGCTGTTGAAAATCTAGTCACCAAGAAAAGTAAAGCTTACGAAAGGTTCAAAAAACTAGGTAATGATAGATTATGAGGTTAGATTATATAGCCAGCAGGATGGAGTTTAAGAATGAAATTAGGAGAGCCAGAAGGGGCCATGAGAAGGATTTGGTGAGCAGGATTAAGGAAAACCCCGATGCATTCTACAAGTATATGAAGAACAAGAGGATAAGATGTGAGAGAATAGGACCTATCAAGTGTGATATGGAACCGGAGGAAATAGCAGAGGTACCTAATGAATACTTTGCTTCAGTATTCACTACGGAAAAGGATCTTGGCGATTGTAGCAATGATTTACAGAGGATTGAAAAGCTTGAGCATGTAGATACTAAGAAAGAGGATGTGCTGGAGCTTTGGAAATCATCAAGTTGGATAAGTCTCTGGGACCAGACGAGATACACCCCAGGCTACTGTGGGAGGTGAGGGAGGAGATTGCTGAGCTTCTAGCAATGATTTTTGCATCATTAATGGGGACGGGAGGGGTTCTGCAGGATGGGAGGGTTACAGATGTTGTTCCCTTATTCAAGAAACGGAGTAGAAATAGCCCAGGAAATTATAGACCAGTGAATCTTACTTCAGTGGTTGGTAAGTTGATGGAAAAAATTCGGACAGGCAGGATTTGTGAACGTTTGGAGAGGCATAATATGATTAGGAATAATCAGAATGGCTTTGTCAAAGGCAGGTCCTGTTTTAAAGCCTGATTGAATTTTTTGAGGATGTGATTAAACACATTGATGAAGGTAGAGCAGTAGATGTAGTGTATATGGATTTCAGCAAGGCATTTGACAAAGTACCCCATGCAAGGCTTATTGAGAAAGTAAGGAGGCATGGGATCCAAGGGGATATTGCTTTGTGAATCCAGAATTAGCTTGCTCACAGAAGGCAAAGAGTGGTTGTAGACGGGTCATATTCTGCATGGAGTTCGGTGACCAGTGGTGTGCCTCAGGGATCTGTTCTGGGACCCCTTCTCTTCATGATTTTTATAAATGACCTGGATGAGGAAGTGGAGGGATTGGTTAGTAAATTTTCTCACGACACAGAGGTTGAGGGTGTTGTGGATAGTGTAGAGAGCTGTCAGAGGTTACAATGAGACATTCCTAGGATGCAAAACTAGGCTGAGAAGTGGCAGATGGAGTTCAACCCAGATAAGTGTGAGGTGGTTCATTTTGTTAGGTCAAATATGATGGCAGAATATAGTATTAATGGTAAGACTCTTGGCAGTGTGGAGAATCAGAGGGATTAATGGAGTCTGAGTCCATAGGACACTTAAAGCTGCTGCACAGGTTGGCTCTGGTTAAGAAGGCATACGGTGCATTGGCCTTCATCAACTGTGGGATTGAGTGTAAGATCTGAGAGGTGATGTTACAGCTGTATAGGACCCTGGTCAGACCCCACTTTGAGTAATGTGCTCAGTTCTGGCCAACTCACTACAGGAAGGGTGTGGAAACTATAGAAAGGGTGCAGAGGAAATTTACAAGGATGTTGCCTGGATTGGGGAGCATGCTCTATGAGAGGTTGAATGAACTTGGCCTTTTCTTGAAGCAACAGAGGATGAGAGGTGACCTGATAGAGGTGTATAAAATTATGAGAGGCATTGATCGTGTGGATAGTCAGAGGCTTTTTCCCAGGGCTGAAATGGCTAACACGAGAGGGCACAGTTTTAGGGTGCTTGGAAGTAGGTACAGAAGAGATGTCAGGGCTAAGTTTCTTATGCAGAGAGTAGTGACTGTGTGGAATGGGCTGCTGGCGAAGGTGGTGGAGGCAGAAACGATAGGGTCTTTTAAGAGACTCCTGGATAGGTACATGGAGCTTAGAAAATTAGAGGGCTATGGGTAACCCTAGATAATTTCTGAAGTAAGTACATGTTTGGCACAGCATTGTGGGCCAAGGGGTTTGCATTGTGCTGTAGGTTTTCTATGTTTCTATTGCTACCTTATACATTAGCTGCAACATTGTGCATTATTTTGTCACCTTACTTTAGAAGGCATTTGAATCAGTCCAAAAGAGGTACACTGCAATAATTCCTGGGGTGAGATGTTGGTCCCATCAGAAATGGCTAAAGAAATTAGATCCATATTTCTTGCAGTTTGAAAGAATAATTTTTATTATTGGATTCGAGTAATTTAAAACTGATTTGTGTCTGAACTTCTTGCAGAGAGTGGCAAGGCTCTGGAATTCTCTTCCTCAGAGAATTGTGGAGGCTACGTCATTGGGGATATGCAAAGAAGAAATACAGTATATTCTCAGCAATCTGGCATTCCAGGGAATGGAGGGTAGTTGTTATGTGAAAATTGATCAAGCATAAACATTACAAGAATTCTATCGTAAGCCTTTATATGAAGTGACTAATCTTCAAAGAGCAGGTTGTTACTGAAGCCTATAGCTGCAAGTAAATAATCTAAAATATCTTTTCACTTATTTTTCATGGTGCTTGAAATAAATCTTCATGTTTGAGACAATTTGCATAAAAATAAATTGCTTAACATTTTAGAAATTTTTGACACTTGTATGAGAATTCCAGATACATAAATATCAGGTACATTTTTGAAAGATCAGTGAATTAATGGCTGTGAGGAATTAGCATAGAAGAGGAGGTAAGGCCTGGGCCAAGTCATTGATGATACTGAATGGTAAGAAAGGATGAAGGGATTGGGTAGCTTACTTCTGCTCCAGTTCTCCTATATACTATGTTAACTGCAGATTTCAGACCTCTGAGTCATTTTGCCAAAGTTCATCAGAAACAGTTGTATTTCTAAAACCAGTGTAAAAACCTTCACCATTTTGCCAAGGGCCCACCTTCATACCACTTTGCACATCAACTCAACCTTTAGTAGCATAAAGCCTTCATTTTCTTTGCATTTAATTTTATTCTATTAATTAGCACCTGTTCATGTTCTTATTTTTGCATTCCATGCCAGCTTTTTGTTTGCTTTTTGTTCAGTCAATGAAGTGTGAAAGAGAGCCGAGAGTAGATATTGGACCACTGGAAAATGATGCTGGACAGGTATTAATGGGGGACAATGAAGTAGCAGACCAACTGAATAAGTATTTTGTATCAGTCTTCACAGTGGACAAAACTAGCAGTATGGTGGAAGTCCAGGTGTCAGAGGGCATGAAGAGTGTGAAGTTACCCTAACTAGAGAGAAGGTTGGTTATTTGGAAACTGAAAGGTCTGGAGGTAGATAAGCCACCTGGACCAGATGGTTACACCCCAGAGTGCTGAAAAAGGTGGCTGAAGAGATGGTAAAGGCATGAGTAATTATCTTTAAAGAATTCGGTTCAAGACTAGGTTCTGGAGTGGTTCCAGAAGACTGGAAAATTGCAAATGTCACTCCACTCTTCAAGAAGGGAGAAAGGCAGAAGAAAGGAAACTATAGGCCAGTTAGTCTGCCCTCAGTGCTTGGGAAGATGTTGGAGTTGATTATTAAGGATGTGGTCTCAGGGTACTTAGAGGCACATGATAAAATAGGCTGTACTCAGTATGGTTTCCTCAAGGAAAATTCCTTTCGGACAAGTCTTTTGGAATTCTTTGAAGAAATAACAAGCAGGGTAGACAAAGGAGAATCAGTTAATGTTGTGTATTTGGATTTTCAGAAGGCTTTTGACAACATGCCACACATGAGGCTGCTTAACAAGCTACAAACCCACGGTATTACAGGAAACATTCCAGCATGGATAAAGCAGAGGCTGATTGGCAGGAATTAAAGAGTGAGAATAAAGGGAGCCTTTTCCAACTAGCTGTCGGTGACTTGTGGTGTTCCACAGGGGTCTGTGTTGGGCCAGTTTCTTTTTGCGTTGTATGTCAATGAATTGGATGATGGAATTGATGGCTTTAATGCAAAGTTTGCAGGCGATATGAAGACAGGTGGAGGGGCAGGGAGTTTTGAGGAAGTAAAGCGGCTACAGAAGGACTTAGATTTGTAGAAGGGGAAAGGAAATGACAGATGGAATATAATGTTGGGAAGTGTATGGTTGATGCACCATCAATAACTCTCTCTGAGACGTAAAGGCGAGATATCGGCTTTTATTGACTGGAAGAAGGAACAAGCAGTGGTTGACCACCATACTGCATCCTGGAGACAGAAGGGCTGGGCTCAGACCTCAACCGCCTTTATACAGGGGTCTGTGGGAGGAGCCACAGGAGCAGTCAGCAGGGAGCGTGTCCAGACAGGTATATGTAGTTCACCACAATGGTCATGTACTTTGGTTAAAGAAATGAAAGGGCTGGCTATTTTCTGAATGGAGAGAAAATACAAAAAACTGAGATGCAAAGGGACTTGGTGCAGGATTCCCTAAAGGTTAATTTGCAGGTTTTGTCTGGTGAAGAAGGCAATTGCAATATTAGCATTCATTTCAAGGAGAAAGAATGTTGAGAGTTAATAAAGCATTGGTGAGGTCTCATGTGGAGTATAGTGAGCAGTTATCTCAGAAAGGATGTGCTAAAACTGGAGACGGTTCATAGCCAGTTCACAAAAATGATTCCAGGATTGAATAGCTTGTCATATTGAAGAGCATTTGATGGCTCTGGGCCTGTACTCATTAGAATTCAGAAGAATGGGGGATGACCTCATTGAAATCTATTAAATGGGGTAAAGCTTTGATAGAATGGATGTGCAGAGGATGTATCCTGTGGTGGGATAGTCTAAGACCAGAAGACACAGATTTGGACTAGAGAGGCGTCCTTTTGGAACAGAATTGAGGAGGAATTTCTTTTGCCAGAGAGTGGTGAATCTGTGGAATTCTTTGTCACAAGCAGCTATGGAGGTCATGTCTTTATGTATGTTTAAGGCAAAGGTTTTTTAGATTCTTGATTGGTCAGGTCGTGAAGGGATACAGGGAGAAGGCAGGAGATTGGTGCTGAGAGGAAAATTGGATCAGATGATGAAATGGCAGAACAGACTCGATGAGCCAAATGGCCTATTTCGTCTCCTATATCTTATGGTCTAAATAGAGATACGTTGAGTCTGTGCAATGTGGATTGCATGGTTGAAGAACTGGCTTTTACAAAGGTGTATTAGGGGTGTCTTAGGAACAGAGAGAGTTGAGGAAGTGCCCATTTTCTTTTTAGTCCTTTACCATTTTTTCTATTTTATCATATTCCTTCCATCGTTAAAGTAAAAATCTATTGGGCACGAACGCACAGGAGGACTTTGAAATTGAGAGTATCTGTGTTGTGGCCTACGTTTCTGTCAAGGAGAGTTGATTAGCTTCATCAGTGTGCAACGTCAGGATACATACTGAGATAAAGAACTTGCTTGAGATCAAAAACAGTGCACTTCATATCTGGTTCTTCAGCTCCATATTAGGCTTTAACTGCCACATCTGCCATGGCCCCACTTATTTGAATAGTCTCACTGACCTGCAGAGAAAAAAGGATGAAGATCAGTGCTTTTGTTTGCTTTCACTTCGTTTATATTAACTAATATTAACATTAATTAATTTTAATGAATTCTATCTGTTTATGATATTTAATTTTAGAAATAATTTCATGTTCTTCAATTGTTCATCATAGTCTGTGATCCTTTCAGACAGAGGGGGGAAACCTTCAGGGCAAGAAAGGCCTCAGGGCAGTCCAGGGTCAGGCTCTGCTGCCCGAGTCCAGTTGGATGGGTCTGCTCCATTCCATGCAGAGTGACACCTGCAGAAGTTCGGGTTCCTTGAACCTCTAAAGTTAAGTGTGATGATAGGATGAATGTGGGAGTACCATCCGAGCAAGATGGGATGTCTGGAATGTGATGCCCCTGATTATTCCAGTGTTATTTGAGCACTTTTCAGCGTAAATTGCCTCCTAACAATGCGTTTCGATAATGTATCACTACTAGCCTACCATGAAGGTAATTTCTGGCCCAGCCTTTACCGTGTACTTTGTAGAGTTTGACTTCTATGTATCCTATTTAATTAAAAGCGCAAAACCAAATACTTTTCAGGATGGCTCCTGGACAATCGGAGAGAAATGAGGCATTCTGTCTCTGTTGACCATTTAAAAGCCTTTTACTGCATTTGAATAATTTTATGTACTTTTTTTCAGAGCTGGAAGTGGGTTTTGGGTCCAATCTTTCTATATATTTGTGAAAGACTGATTCGATTTTTCAGATCCCAGCAAAAAGTAGTGATTACAAAGGTAAACTTTAATTTGCAACATCTTCATTTTTTTCTGGCATACTTACGTATAAACTTGTAAAACTTTTGTCCTCAGAAATTGTCTTAACGCACTCATTGATTCTCGATACTTGATCTTCTCTTCAGTAGGCATCCTTTTAAAATTTATTTTTAGCAGGCAGACTAAGAAATGGTAGGTCCATTGCAGCTGATGGCAAATGGTTTATTAAGTAGTTCCATGATTGATGGGTGTTACTTCTGGATTCTGAAATGGCAGAATGTTACAAGGTGTAACTGCAGTGTTACTGATATTGACAGATTACCGTTCTTGGATGAATGAATCTTGGCCATAGTTTAACCAGTACATTAAGTAGTGAGATAGTAAACATGCATTTGTAAACCAAATTATTCAGTTCACCATCAAAGCTGAGAGCAAAAATGAAGATGTGGTAAATCAGGAAGTAAATCAAAGGTAAACCTCTACAGTGATTCTTATAAAACTGAGAATTGTTACATCTCTGAGAACAGGTGAACTCATTGACTTTGCTGTGAGAACCCATAAACTCAATATATCAACATTAAGCATAATATTCATTTCTTTACTGGATAGGTGATCATACATCCCTCCAAAGTTCTTGAGCTCCAGATGAAAAAGCAAGGCTTTAAGATGAAGCCTGGTCAATACATCTTTCTGCATTGTCCTTCGATATCTCACTTTGAATGGCATCCATTCACATTAACTTCAGCATCTGATGAGGAACACTTTAGTATCCATGTTAAAGTACTGGGAGACTGGACAAGTGCTCTGTATGATGCCTGTGGAGCTAATCTGAAAGGATTTCGGGAACCATGGAAGATGCCAAGGTTTACATTTTGAGATTTTCTGAATGTATCTTGTTGGTATCATTTAATATAATTGATGAAAATTTAACACATTAAGTAAATATTAAGTTCTAAGCTCCACTTCCCTTTTATTTGATGAACATGTTAACTTAATCTGTAAACAATTTTCTTGTCGTTCATCTGCTGCTGAAACTCTCATTCATTTTGACTTGACCGTATCAATGGATTTCTCAACAGTTTCCCACATTGTATTCCATAAGGGTCATTTTAAAACACCACTGAAACATCAACTCTGTGCTTGTTGATAACATCTAATATATTGAAATGTTTTCTTTGTTAACTTCTTTCTTGTTTTCAAGTCCATCCAAGATCTCACTTAGCAGTTTTTCTATAATTCTCCCCCCCCCCCTTTCATCTCATAACCATCCTGTGCCAAAAATCTGGAATAAAATAGAATATGTGGAGCACCTACTTTCAGTCTGCATGAGTGACACTCTGGTTCAAATATCTAGCACTTTAATTTATCATCCCACTCACATTCTGGCTGAGGAAGAGTACCTTGTCTTTCATCTGGGCACATTGCAGTTATCTCCATTCAATACTGCATTTTCCAACTTGCTCATTTTTTTGTTGGCTGTATCAAAACTGTCTATTTCTGCCTGTCACAAACGAGAAAATCTGTCGATGCTGGAAATTCGAGCAACAAACACAAAATGCTGGAGGAAATCAGAAGGCCAGGCAGTATCTATGGGGAAGAAAAGTCCTGCTGAAGGGTTTCGGCCCAAAATGTTGACTGTACTTTTTTCCATAGATGCTGCCTGGCCTGCTCTGTGTGTGTGTGTGTGTTTCCACCTGTTGTCATTTTGGCTTTATATTTCTTAATGTTTCCTTATAGTCTGGCCTGCTGGCCATGTCTGGCAGCCTCGATATTAACAGCACATGAGATGGACAATCAAAACGTGCTGTAACTGCACTCTCTGACCCTATCAGGAATATTCTTTCTGTTTTACTTGTCTTTTTCACCTGAAAAATAACTTGGTTTTCTCTCTTTCCTAGTTCTGACAACTTTAAGTGTTTCTCTTTTCACAGACATTTCCTGACCTGCTGAGTGTTTTCAGCATTTTCAAATTTTAACCTTTTAGAAAAAAAACTTCCAAATGGTACAACACAGGAGAGTGACTTAGGGTGTTCTCTTTCCTCAAAAGGTAACTGTTCAGTGATATACATGTCAGGGAAGATATCTTTTGTAGACATTTCAATGCCTAACACTCTTTGTGCTATACTTTACAGAGATTGTGTTACTTCAAACTATTATTAGCTGTTTTGATCTTGAGTTATTCCATGTTACATAATCAAGTTTACCTTTATTTAAATTTTTTTAAAAGCTGGACATGGTAAATCAGACATTTGTGTGAAGAGAAACAGAATCTTAATGCAGGGTCTTCATCTTGAAACATTAACTGTTTCTCTTTGCATGGATTCTTCCAAACAGGCGAGGGTGTCCAGAGCTTTACATTTTTATGTCAGGTTTCCAGCATTTGCAGCTTTTTGCCTCTTATGTAAAAGAGTCCGTTTAATATGGAATTGTATCAGAAGTTTGAAAAATGTTTTATGATAAATCCTTGTTAAAGTAACTGAAGATGAAGTGTTCCAGATAGCAATGGTGAAATTGGGGTTTCCATACACTTAAAGGCTCCAAGCTATTATGAAAAATATTTGATATGCTTTACAGAGTGGCAGTCGATGGTCCTTTTGGAACTGCCAGTATTGATGTGTTCTGTTATGAAGTGAGTGTGCTGATTGCTGCGGGAATTGGAGTAACCCCCTTTGCTTCTATATTGAAATCAATTTGGTTTAAGTACAGTCACCAGACTGTGATGACTAAAGTAAGACGGGTGAGTTTTGTGAATGCCTTTTTTTTTCCATTTGAAAAGCATACTGAGAATATTATACAAATCCTCATGATAACACTGTGACTGAATAGTGGCCATTCAAAGGAATTGGGTAGTAGTCACTCATGGTATGCAAAGAAAACATTCTAAATGGAAAATGTGTACTAATTAATAATGAACAATAAAGTCAAGTATTATGAGCTTGTACTACCATAGTCACAATGATATTTTGAGGAAAATGAGTTAATTCTGATAGATATGAAGCACAAGGAAATTATTTTTGAATAAACATAGAAAACTGGAAAGTAATGTCATGAAGGAAACATAATGGAAGTTTTTTTTAATGTCTTGAATAATTTTAATGCATTTCTTTCTTTCCTACAATTGCTAAATGCATGAGGGAAGGTTCTGTTCCCCTCTTAATCAATTTTCCTTTTTGATAGTTTTGAAGTTTATATTAATGCATTTCTATTATAAAATAAAGGTCTACTTCTATTGGATTTGCCGAGATACTCATTCATTTGAATGGTTTGCTGATCTTCTACATTCTCTGGAAATGCAAATGATGAAGATAGGGAAGAGTCAGTTCCTAAGTTATCATATTTTTCTCACAGGCTGGGATGATTGTCAAGTGAGTGAGAATTTATTGTTCCACTTTCATAACTTTTCAACAAATGTTCTCTCTGAAGATTAGTTTCCTCATGTTTATGACCTAATTGAACAGCTTTTATATAAATAATTTCAATCATACCACTTCATGTTTATATGGACCAAATTCTAATCACTTTTCTGCTTCTCTCTGATTGCAAGAATATTCTTTTAAATCTCTTGTTTTACTTTGGTTCTAACTCTATTCTCATCATTCCTCTCTCCCATCTCCATATGATGCATCCACTTAATTCCTTCTTTTTTCATTAATCTGATTCAAATGATTACATTTTGCTTCACGTTGACTTTCTGAAACTGGTTACATCAAAGTTAACCTAAGGTTTAATGTTTTTGTTAATAATTGTGTACAGAAGGATATTGCACAAGAGAAGGATCAATCGATCAAATGAGGATGGCATGGTAGAGTAAGTTAGTGCAATGCTTTATAGCCCCAGTGATCTAGATTCAAGTTCCGCTGCTAAGTATAAAAAGTTTGTACATTCTCCCCATGACTGTGTGGGTTTCCTCAAGGTGATCTGCTTTCCTCCCATGTTCCAAAGATGTTGGGGTTAGTAAATAGTAAGCACGCTATGGTAGCGCTGGAAGCATGGCGACACATGTCCCCAGTTTATCATTGGACTCTTTAGGTCATTGACGTAAGACAATACATTTCACTGTGTGTTTCATTATTTCAATGTACATGTGACAAATAAAGCTAATCTTTAATCTATGTTTTTTCACCCCAAAACACATCGTTACCATATGCATTCTCCTGATCTTTAAATGCATTGAAAATCTCTTGGGAAGTAATAAGAACATGTCCAAATGTAAAATTAACCATAAGTTGCTGTGGAACAAGTTTTGACCAGAAACACGTGGATTAGGAATGAATGGAGATTAAAGATCCATGATTTTTAGATTTGGAGCTCAACTTTGAACCTAAGCGGCCAAGCTTGATATTCAATCAACAAATTTAGTAGATGGATATTTAGATGTTGGTAATAAATCAACATAGTGAATATGGGATTTAAGAATTGCAAGCTTGGGAACTACGTGAAATGAACCTAAATCTGAATTATATTTAATGTTGTGCTAGGGCTATATGGTTTAATATTTTTGTTAATAACTTGATAAAGAAAAAATACGCTGTAAAATGTAAAACTGCAGAAAATTAGTTTTATAGTGGACTGATTATTGTTTCCTTATAGGCTGCCCATATTGCTTTGCATTATGGAGAGAATGAAGATGTAATCACTGGACTGAAACAGAAGACTTTCTATGGTAGACCAAACTGGAACAATGAATTCAAGTACATCGCTGATGATAACCCTGGGTAAGGCCTTTCATGTCCTGATGCTTCGTTAATTATAATAATTTGAATGTTTAATAATTATTATGATTTTTATAGGGTTGATCACATTTTGTAATCTACATGACAATCAAAATGCAGCATTATAAGAGTTTTTGTACAAACAATGTGGATTTGTAAATAGGAAAAGACACTACACTGTCATCATGTAAAGTGACAATGAGTGGATACATACTTCAACTAATTTCTGTCAAGCTAGATAGGTATCTTATGGATAGGGGAATCAAGGGATATGGGGACAAAGCAGGAACCGGGTATTGATAGTAGATGATCAGCCATGATCTCAAAATGGCAGTGCAGACTCGAAGGGCCAAATGGTCTACTTCTGCATCTATTGTCTATTGTCTATAAATTGATAAATGGAACCTATATTTCCATGAGGTCCAGCATAAAATAGAAATCACCATTTGTAAAATAGTGATCAACCTCAAACTCTGTTACCAAGGATCAGATTGGTTATAAATTGCTTTTTGATAATAGAACAAAAGGACAGAGAGATTCTATTTAAACACACAAAAGGAGAAAATAAAACTGTCTCTATTTTCAAAGATTCAATTTTGTTTTCTGTAATATTTTTAAAATATGTAACTGCTATTTTGATTTCTTGCTCTAGTTGTGTATTTTACTTATATCCATTCTCACAAACACGTAAGAATACTGATGCTTTAAAAAAATAATAAAATAACCAATAATCTCTGAATTGCAAAAAATACTCTGGTAGATTTCAGATGAAAAACCAATTGCCCTCAAGGTATTTAAAAATTGGGCTTGTGAATAGGATGATCTTCTTTCTATCGTGAAATGAGTGCAACATTCTGAATCCTGTTCCCAGTGCATACAATGTCATTGCACAAAATCTCCTGTCGTTAGGAAAAAACTAACCATAAGATAATGATCACAGTAACAAAAGAAATATTTGATGCTTGTGCTTCTTTGTGCTTTGGGATTAGGAGATGGCTTTGGAACGGAATTCCTGCATCTTACTCAACCCCTATTTTGAGTGTTATTACTAGAATTCTTCTTTCTGTCTCACTCTCTCACTCACACACACCTCTCAGATTAAAATACATGTGGGAAGCTGAGGCGAAGCCATATTAGCGACAAATGATGATGTCTGTGATAGTGGCAACCTGTTATACTATTAATTTGTAGGAACAAGTCAGAATCTGTTTCGTGGAAAATGGGTAGCAATGCAACTTTGAGAGTGAGGTTTTCTGAGGATGAAGTGTTTTAATGTACAGTCAGGTTCAGCACTTTTCTTTCTGTCTTGGGAATGTCATGTCATATCGGAGATATCCAGAGCTACTTTTTTTATGTTCTGGAGAACAGAATAAAAGATATTGTCATATTATGCATTCTATCCCAGAGTCTGAATTATGTTTGCAGTTAAACAATACATACTATTTGACAGCAAGTGGTATTATTTATTAAATATTTGTTTTAGAAAATGTCCTTTTATATGGAATATCCCTAGAATTTAAGAAAATGTTGCTTGTTATTAAAGGAAATAATGTTCTTATTTGCCAATAATTATCAATCACATGAGGAGAAATTATAGCTGACTTTGAACTATCCCTGGTTACACTGTTTTCAGCCTAGAAGCAGCCTTGTTTAATGGATCAGCTTAAATACATTGTTCATTTATGTTAAGGTCACTGATCTGGATTATTACTTTTCCATGAAAGTTATGTAGTAACAGGATGTAAGTGAGTGTGAGGTGGTACAGCTTGATCGAAAGAATAAGGAGAACTCTTGAATAGTAAGAGTATATGGAGAAATGTGAGAGGACAGAAAACAAGAGCACTTGTTGGATATATGCACAAAACTGCTGAAAGGAGAGCCAGAATAACTATTTTAAAAAGCAATTTATTCAGTCTCACAGGCATGGAACTGAAAGGCAGGGAGGTTATGTGAAAATAACAAGCTTGTCAGGCATTATGCTTTTTATAATGTGCCTCCGGGATATCTTCCTTTTTCTTTGGCTATAGCATCCATAGTTGATAGAATCTCTAAATAAAATAACATACTTCTAATTCAATTAACACTGAGAACATGAGTTGCAGAGTCCTTGAAAGTGAGTTACAGGTTGTGGAATCAGTTCAGGGTTGAAATGAGCTAAGTTATCCATGCTACTTCAGGAGCCTGATGGTTGAAGAGTAAGATATGTTCCTAAACCTGGTATTGGTCCCAAGGCTTCTGTACTTCCTCCTCAATGGAAGCAGTGAGAAGAGAGCAGGGCCTAGATCAGGGGTGGGCAAACTTTTTGACTTGTGGGCCACAAAGGGTTCTAAAATTTGACAGGGGGGCTGGACCAGGAGCAGATGGACGGAGTGTATTGGTAATACACCTCATAAGAGAAAATAAAATATCATGGGATATTATATTCTTTAAAAACTGCCACAGTCTCTTGGCATATCAGGCATACAGCAGTTGATCAGTGTTCGGTAAAAAGATATTTAGTTGTCCACTCCTTATTAAACACCCGACATTCTCTATCCACTTTTCTTTCCTTAGCTCCACTCATCTTTACAGAAGGGGTGAGAGGTTGTAGCGGTGTGCTACACACAGCGCTAGAGTTATGACAGGGAGTCGGTAACTGCAGTCGAAGGAAAAACTTTATTCGAAATCTTCAGCCTCACTTTTAAGCCTCCCTCAACCTGCCCCCCCGTGGCGCAGAGGCTCCAAAGCTCTGTGCTCGCAAATCCCCGCAGGCTATCTTCCTTAGCCGGTTCGGATGTGCCAGGAAATGGGTCGCCACAAGAAAAGAAAGGCAGTACATGCTGGAGGAAGTACAGGATAATTACTGAAAATCTGAAACAAAAAAAATATACCTAGCAGATGGGGCAGCATCTGTGGAGAAATGTTTTTTTAAAAACTGCACTTACAGAGATAATAATACATAAAACAGAATGAACTTTGACACAAACAGGAAAGACCTTCACACCTATTACCTAGATGACTCCAGAACCATTGTACCTCTTGGACGACTTGGTTTGCACCTTGACATAGACATTCCCTCATTTCTATTTACCACTCCCATTTCTGCAATTTTAGGTATGTTTGTTTTCTCACTTGTCCAGTACTGATGAAGGTTCATGACCTAAAATGTTAAATGTGCTACCATTTCAATAGAATGCTGCCCAAGCTGCTGTGTATTTCAAACACTTTAAGCTTCTGTACAATCTTGCATTTCTAGAGACCTTGAAGTTCTAATGTCCATCTTCTTAAAGCCTTGAACAAACTTCAATAAAATGTTCCCAAGGATGATATCAGAACTAAGAGTATACATGTACCAGGGGCACTTCTGACCAGAAAAAAAGATATTGCATTGTATAAAGGATTTTGTAAAATGGGCACAATTATAGGCAAATCCAAAATTAGATGATATAAAGATAAGAAAGTATTAATAAATCCAATTGGAAATTTATAGAAATTTTATTTTTTCCAAAAACTAAGAGAATTTTGGAACAGGGAGAGGTTAACACAACCAGCATAGCTGCCTTTAAAGAGAAGCAAATTAAGTACATCAAAGGAA
The DNA here is from genome assembly GCF_030144855.1 of Hypanus sabinus. Taxonomy (NCBI): domain Eukaryota; kingdom Metazoa; phylum Chordata; class Chondrichthyes; order Myliobatiformes; family Dasyatidae; genus Hypanus; species Hypanus sabinus. Next base: position 62,373,838 of record NC_082717.1, on the reverse strand, counting down.
GAAATCGAAGAGTACATCTGAAAACAGATTTGGATTGATCATAGAAGACAGAGGGTACTGATAGAGGGGTGTTTTTTTTTCTGATTGGAGATCTGAGACCAGTACTGCTCCGCAAGGATTGGCAATGAGTCATCTGTTATTTGCGATATCTGAATGGTGGTCTGATTAATAAGTTTGCAGACTACATGAATATTGGTGGTGCTGTGGATAATCAAATGACATAGCAGAATATACAGTAGATCAGTTGGAAATTTGACAGTAGAAATGGCAGGTGGTGGTTCATCCAGACAAGTGTTAAGTTTGGGAGATCAAATGCAAGAGAAGTATGCTGTAAATGGAAGGACCCTTCAGAGCATTAATATAAATTGGAATCTTGGAATGGAAGTCCATAGCTCTCTGAAAGTAGCAACTCAAGTGGATCGGGTGGTGAAAAAGGCATAAGCATGCTTGCCTTTATCAATTGGAACATTGAATATAAAAGCTGTAAAGATAAATTGCAAATTTGTTAAACTTCAGGCCACTTTTTGGAGTATTATGTACAGTTCTAGTCACCATACTATAGGAGGGATGTGGAAGCTTTGGAGAGGTTTCAATCTTGTGCAGTAACACCACACCCCATACCAGACGGTGATGCAGCCAGTCAGAATGCTCTCCACAGTATGTTTGTAGAAGTTTCAAAGTGTATTAGTTGACATAACAAATCTCCTCAAACTCCTAATGAAATATAGCCGCTATCTTGCCTTCGTTATAGCTGTATCAATATGTTAAATTGCTCACTCTCTCCACTTCTGATCCCTCTCTGAGGATTAGCTTGTGTTCCCTCATCTTACCCTTCCTGAAGTCCACAATCAGCTCTCTGGTCATGCTGATGTTGGGTGTAAAATTGTTACTGCGACACCACTCAATTAATTGGTATACCTTGTTCCTCTATCCCCTTTTGTCACCATCTGAAATTCTGCTAACAATGGTTGTATCATCAGCAAATTTATACATACTGTTTGAGCTATGCCTAGCCACACAGTCATGGGTGTAGAAAGAGCAGAGCAGTGGGCTAAGCACACACTTCTGCAGAGCACCAGTGAGTGAGGTGGAGATGTTATTTCCAATCTGCACAGATTGCGGTCTTCTCGTTAGGAAGTCAAAGATAACTACCTCCCCAACTCCCCACAACACAAAAATTTTCTTCTCCCCTGTCCCATGGGCAGGAGATACAAAAGTCTTCCATGTAATTGTCTGTATTGCACTTTTTCTTTCTATAACACTTTACTCTGCACTGTTATTGTTGTCCCTAATATTACCTCAAAACACCGTTGCAATGAAATGATTGATATACATGGAATGCAAAACAAAACTTTTCACTGTGCCTCAGAACATGTGACCATAATGAAGTCAACAATAATAGTAATGACAAACATGAAGCATGGAGCAGAGAGATATGTGCAGCATAGTTTTGCTTGGATATTGCTCAGCACAGACAGGGTGGTCTGAACTTCCTGTTCCTGCACAGTATAGAATTAGAATCAGGTTATTATCACTGACATTCAGTACATTATGAAATTTGTCATTTTGTTGCAGAGCAGTGCAAGACTTAAACATTACCACACAAGTTACAAAAATAAATAAGCTCTTCTCCGAGATGTTGACACCCGGGAACTTGAACTGCTCACCAATTCTACTGCTGACCTGTCAATGAGGGCTGGTGTGTGTTCTCCTAACTTCCCTTTTCTGAAGTCCACAATCAGTTCCCAGGTATTGCTGATAGTGAGTGTTGAGTTGTTGTTATGACGCCACTTAACCATCTGATTTATCTTACGCCATCTTGTTGCCATCTTAGATTGTCAGCAACAATGTTGTCATTGGCAAATGTATAGATGGTGTGGAAGTTCTGCCTAGCCACTTCATTATGAGTATATAGTGAGCAGAGCACAATTAGTTAAGCACACATCCTTGAAATAAGTCTGTTGATTGTCATTAAGGAGGTGTTACTATTGATCTGCACTGACTGTGTCTGTCTGTGATTGCTATTCTATGTTCCATGTTTGATATGGTAGTCAAGCAGGCATGAACATGCACTTGTGTAGCTTTAAAATCTGTATTGGTCTGTTGAGAATGGCAGGGGTGGAATGGAAGCTGTGTAGGTAGTTTATACAGTTTGTTCTCTTTAATATTAACAGCTGTGTGCATCACCTGTTCTATGCTATACTTGATACGTCTCAGAATAGAACCCTACCATAAGCTTGAATTGAATGTGGTGCATTCAGTCATATAATTAGTTACAGGATGTTTCCTATGATCCAGCTGAATCTCACTCAACAGGAACTATAGTCCAAGGTTTAATGTAGCAAAGAAAGGACCAGACAGTGTATTTTTTCATTGACTTTATACTTGATAGATAACTGGTGCTATTCTGTATGAAACAAGTGATTGTATTCTGATGGCAGCTGGGTGCAATGATGTACTGGGCTGCTCTTGCAAGTCTTTTTTGTAATATTTCAGCAACTCGCCTTTAATAGTTTCTGATCTGAAAGTACAACTTTGAATGCCAGCCATAGAAGAATACAAGATGCCTTTGTTCTGAATTGTCTTTAACTGCCTTTTACACAGGTCCAGCATTGGTGTGTTCTTCTGTGGACCTAAAGACCTTTCTAATGTCCTGCATAAAATGTGTAATTACTATTCGTCTCTTAATCCCCATGGTGTTCAGTTCTACTACAATAAAGAGAACATCTAGAATGAACCCAGCTTTTAAGAAGTGATTATTCTCCAGGTTGGCTTAAATCCATACAGCTAAACTATATGATCTCTGCCGTTCGTTGATGGCATTGCAATAAGATTAAAAATACAGAAATGTGACAATTGTATTATGTGTGCTATGTTACATAAGTGCATTTAAGCTTTTTAAAATTGGAACAATACTATGAATATGCATAAATAAGTATACAATAAAAATCTCAAAAATGATTTTAAAACTGGCCTTTTCCTTTCTCTGGTATAAATATGACTTATCAGAACATAATTGCTGGTATCACACTTCTCTAATCAAATATTGCTAAATGAAGTTGAGAGATTCTATGTGTTCAAAGTCTACCCAGACTCTCCAGTGATGTAGTTGATGCTGTCACCTCCATTAATGTAGCAGGATATTATATACATACTAAAAATGTTTATATACTTTAATAAATATTGACATATTAAATAAAGTTGTATCATGAGTAGCATTTTTTTGTTAAAATATGAGTGGCTAATACCAGACTTAGGGCTCTAGATGATATACCAAGTTAAGATGCAGCTTGCATCCTGAACTCCAAATCTGACTTTGACTCATTCACTACTTACATTTTGGTAGCTGATAAAATATTGCAGTGGGACTGGAGCATTCTCCTGCTCAAACTCTTTGTTAAGAGCACCAAACTTCTTGGTGTTCATCTGGTTCACCTGGTCCCTCAAGGCCAGCTCCATAGCAAAGAAAGCCCAACAGCATCTCTACTTTCTGCAAAGGCTGAAGAAAGTCCATCTCCCACCCCCCATCCTCATCACATTCTACAGGGGTTGTATTGAGAGCATCCTGAGCAGCTGCATCACTGTCTGGTTTGGAAATTGCACCATCACGGTTCGCAAGACCCTGCAGCGAATAGTGAGGTCAGCTGAGAAGATCATCGGGGGTCTCTCTTCCTGCCATTACAGACATTTACACTACACGCTGCATCCGCAAAGCAAACAGTATTATGAAGTACCCCACGCACCCCTCATACAAACTCTTCTCCTTTCTGCTGTTTGGGAAAAGGCACCGAAGCATTCGGGCTCTCTCGACCAGACTATGTAACAGTTTCTTTCCCCAAGCTATCAGACTCCTCAATACCCAGAGCCTGGACTGACACCTTATTGCCCTATTGTCTTGTGTATTATTTATTATAATACCTGCACTGTTTTGTGCACTGTATGCAGTCCTGGGTAGGTCTGTAGTCTAGTTTTTTTTCTGTTGTTTTTTACATAGTTCAGTGTAGTTTTTGTACTGTGTCATGTAACACCATGGTCCTGAAAAAATGTCTCATTTTTACTATATACTGTACCAGCAGTTATGGTCGAAATGACTATAAAAAGTGACTTGACTTGACTTACCTTTACTCTTGAATAGAGCTGCCTAAAAAAAGGTTATAAAATTTAGTCCTGAAATTTTCTGTTGACATAGCCTCTACAGTTTTGTGCAAATAAATATTTGCTGACATCATCCCTGAATAATCTAACTGTAATTTTAAGATTATGACTAATGGGCCCATTGTTCTGAACTCTCCTACTTGAGGAAATAGCTTATTTGTATCACCCAAAACGTCGACAGCACTTCTCCCTATGGATGCTGCCTGGCCTGCTGTGTTCTACCAGCATTTTGTGTGTGTTGTTGTTTGAATTTCCAGCATCTGCAGATTTCCTCGTATTGTCAAAAGTACCTTGATCATCTCATTTCTATTCGTATACTTAAGCACATGCAACTGGCCCTAAATTAATCCCCATTAGCTGTGTCATTATGAAGAATCTGCACTACCCTCAACAGCTTGAGCTTTTTTAGATGTGTTTAGCCCAGAACTGTGTTTCAGATGAAATCTGATTATAAGACTGTGGAACAATATTCACCTTTTTCTATTTTCACCCGCATGGAATGTAAGATAATATCACTAATCTAAATTATGTATTTTGCCTTATTGCAATTTCTGTAACTGGGCAATTAAAATTTAAGAAAAAACCCTTTCTATGGTTCTTGTACTTTGCCATTTTGAATTCCACCTGCTACAGTTTTGCCCACTATCAATGTCCCTTTGCAATTTAAAATTTATTTGTCCCGTTGAAATTTCACATATGACAACAGTGACTAAAGTTCAAATACAAGTAATTGGCCATTATAAACACAAGAAAATCTACAGATGCTGAAAATCCAAAGCAACACACAGAAAATGCTGGAGGAACTCAGTGGGTCAGGCAGCATCAACAGAAAAGAAAAGATAGTTGGTGTTTTGGGCTGAGACCCTTCTTCAGGTCTGAGAAGGAAGGGGGAAGATGCCACGATTAAAAGGTGGGATGAGGAAAACAAGACTAGCAGGAAGGTGATAGGCGAAGCCAGGTGGGTGGGAAAGGTCCAAGGCAGGAGAAGACAGAATCTGATAGGTGAGGAGAGTACCACGGGAGAATGGGAAGGAAGAGGGGACCAGGGGGGAAGTAATCTAACCTTCAATGGGAACCACTTGAAAACCGACGTACTAAACTATGGTTATTCTCCATTTTCAAAGTTCACAACATCACTCCATCATACATCCAAATTCGTCACAGGGTCAAGTTCAACTTGACAGCAAACTGGACCTTACATACTGGAAACCCCTTCATTCAACAAGATTTTCTACCAGTACTCACTCTACCCAAGATCAACAAGAGAGTGGAATCTTCTGCCACCAGACCTGTGCAGTATTTCTGACATTAATATTTTTAAAGATAGACTCACTCAAATAAATTTAGGGGATCTAGGCAAAAAAGCTCACTTTACAATTTAACTCTCAAGCCATTCACACTGACTACGCGTTATAACAGCCATCCGGCAGTGCTTGCGCAGTAGCAAGCAGAATAGGTGAGAAGAGGTAAGAGTTAGGGTGGGATACCGAAGTCATGGGGGAGGGAGAATTGTTTAATGGAAGGAGAAATTGATATTCATACTGTCAAGTGTTGCTCCTCCACCCTGAGGGTGGCTTCATCTTGGCATGAAAGGAGGCCATGGTCCAACATGTTGGAACGGGAATCAGAATTAAAATGTTTGGCCAGCAGGAAGTCCTGGTTGTGGTGGATAATGGTGGAGATGCTCAATGAAGGGATTCCCCAATTTTCGAATTGACAGATTGGTTGAGATTATCTCCAGAGATGGAAACAGATCGAGAAAGGGGAGGAGGGTTTCAGCGATGGACCAAGTGAATTTAAGGACAGGATAGAAGACAATTATACATTTTGAGATGCCGTGAGTATTGTTAGATTTGTTTTGGGATACTCCTTAGAATATTTATTATAGTTTTTTTTAAACTAATGTCAGTTGCAGTGCCTGGCTTGCTCTGAATACTAGACTTCAGAGCATTAAATATAGCCAAAAGTCCTGTGCCCACTCAGGATTCATGCAAATTTACAGCAAAGAGGGAAGACTTGGGTCATTATATCAACATTGGACTTCGATATAATCCCACTTCCCAGCTATTGAGACCCAGCATCCAAGTGATGACGATACTCAATGAAATTCAACAAATCATCAGATTCCTGGTACTTTTACACATCCTGAACTGCACACCTGAAGCTTTAAGAAACTAACTACAAAGGCTCTGGAACAGAAGTGTTAAACCTAATTGGTCCTTACTATTCTATTTTTCATTTTGGTTGTTGATTCTGTATGCTAATTGTTTTCTGAGCAAATGCAATGTAGTTGAGTAATGACTCTCAATTGTTTATTTGCATATCTCTTAATGTTGCTAACGGCATGATATATAGAATGAGATATCTACTTAGTAGATGTAGCACTACAATTCCAATCCAGCTTAATCATTGATAAGGTCATAGAGGCTGATATTTGCAGAAGTTACGAGAGAGAAGTTAAAATGAGAAATGAAACAGATGAGATTAATACAGAACCATAATTCCTTGAAAGTGACATCACAGGATTTGAAAAGAGAAGCACATTGGTGTTGTATATTTAATAGGTTTGAATAGGTACATTTAATGGCAGAGAAATGTGTACAATATACCGTATTTCTATGTTACATTGACTGTTCTGTTTATTATAAATTACAATACTATGATTGCACATTGCGCATTTAAACGGAGACGTAACGTAAAATTTTTACTCCTCGTGTTTGAAGGATGTAAGAAATAAAGTCAGTTCAATATAATCGACATTCAGCAGCGAGCAGGGTTGCCAGTTTTTCTCGTCTACACTCTCCTCTTGCTCGTAATGATGAGCGTGGTACTTGGAGAGGAAAGGTGTCAAGGGATAGTGGCCTAGTTCAGACGATCGGGATTCGTGTACCTCGGCATCGTGGTTGGCATGACAACGTGAGTCATGACAAAGTGTCTGTTTCTGTGCTGTATGCTTCTGATTCTATAGTTTTCCTCACGGGATCTGCCATACAGTTATAGTACTGTAAAATTACAAATTGTCCAGGGAAAAATAAAACGCTAAGCCATACGCACTTCACACCAACCATTGCGAAAGTGCAAAATCACCAAAACCCGCCTCCCCCACCACTGCACATGCGCCCTGGTACTCCCGCCCATCGACGCAGTCTGAGGCTGTGATTGGACAGTGTTGTCATTGCCCTTTGATCTGACTGGCCAGCGATATTGACAGTCAGTAGCGTTCTAACTGCGGATAAAATGGCTGATCGGTAATTGTTGCACGCTTCTGCAATCAAAGTTTGTGTACGGTTTGTGGTGAATTTTAGTTTGGGGCTGAGTGCCGGTTAAAACACAATTCATTCGGCCTTCGTGATGGGTTGTATTGCTTGGTGAGAGGGTGGTGATCTTATCCCCTCTTTGGCAGCGAGCGGAGCGGCTGCAGCATGGAGTAGGTGGTGGCGAGTTCGGTTTTGTCAAAAATGTTCCAAGGGAGGGTTCTTGGGCAAAGAACAATTGAGGAGACCATGAATGATGGGGAGTAGTGAGACCCGAGGAAAAGAGATACTGAGTGGTTGCAACTGTGAACATTGAGAGGAAGAGGACTGGGATTGTGGGCATTGAATAAGGAGCGTTGTTGGGGAAATAATTGGGGTTGGAATATGTATAGTGTGGAAAAGCATGGGAGTGGAAGCAATTATACTGGATGTGGAATGAAAATCCAGAAGATTAGGACACTCGAGGAGAGGAAATGATGATGGCAATAGGTATGAAAGAATGGACCCCAGAGGGGCTAGAGGAGTCTGTGCTGGTAGGAACACGGTGGCTGGAGTTGAGGCATTGCAAATGGGTTGAGTGCATTGGTGAGGAAGTGCACTGAGTGCTTTGAAGACTTTTGATTAAAGATTTTGAATCTTAAAAGGCAGCAAAAGGTAATCTTTCATTTTAAAGAGACATGGAATTTGGAAGGGAAGCTGTTCATGATAAACCATGGCTGAAGTGTTCTGTAGGAATTATGTCAAAGCTTTGAGGAGGTTTCACTCATAGTTAAATTTGACACTTACCTGCGTTCCACGTGATTTCAATCAAGCTATATACAGACTTAATATCTGACATCTTCTTGCTGAGTTGTAAGGCATTACCTTTGTGTGAAGTGGACAGGCAATCAAAGCTGCCAGCCCAAAATTGAGCATCAGTAAGCTGTTGAAAACTGAACATCAGCAACATATGCAGTATTCCTCCATCTTATAATTATGTCATGAAGTCAAACTTACTAAAGTGGAGAGTTGAAGATATCTAAGATAAAGTATGATTTCATTAAAAAAAAATGCCAGGGCTCTCCACGACTGATTAAAAATAGTAAAGCTCTGCACTATTTTCACACTTGCTCCAGAATCTGGTGGCTATAGTAGATAAATTTCCAGGCTCTACTGGGATCTAGCCATATGTATTAAGGGAAGATATTGCTAGGGTTCTGCCTGAGTTGTTTGCATTTTTGTTTTGTCACAGCTAAGGTAAACAGCAGGGAAAAGCCTTGAAGCTACAGCCCAGTGAACTGTATGTTAATGGTAAGGAAATTGTTGGAGAAGAGTCTGAGGGATGGATTTATGTTCTTTGGAAAAGCAGGGACTGATTAGGAAGAGTCATGGTATTCTTCAGGGAAGATCATGTCTCACAAATCTGATTAAATCTTTTGAGGAAACTGATGAAGGTGGTGCATTATTAACCACAGTAACACTTTTGACAAAGTTCTGCATAGTAGGCAGAGTTAAGACACAAGGGATTGAGGTGTGTTTACAAACTGGATCCAAAATCGTCTTTGTGATAGGCATAGTGTTGTGGTGGATGACTGTTTCTCTGTCTGGAAGTCAGAAAAAAAAAGTAGAGCGCACAAGGATTGGTGCTGGTACCTTTGATATTTGTAGCAGATATAAATAATTTATATGAGAACATAAGAAATAGGAGCAGGAGTAGGCCATCTGGCCCATCGAGCCTGAGTGGAAAAGTAATCTACAGTGTTGGGTGTTGATGTGGAAGGAATAACAGATCTAAAATCAGCAAGGGCTAGTACTTAAGAAATGGGAGCAGAGTAGGCCTTCTGGCCTGTCGAGTCTGCTCCGCCTTTCAATAAGATAATAGCTGATCTAGCTGTGGACTCATCTCCACCTACTTGCCTTTTCCCCATAACCCCTAATTCCCCTACTATGCAAAAATCTATCCAACCTTGTCTTAAGTATATTCACTGAGGTAGCTTCCACTGCTTCATTGGACAGAGATTTCCACAGACTCGCCACTCTCTGGGAGAAGCATTTTTTCCTAATTTCCGTTGTAAATCTACTCTCCGAATCTTGAGGCTATGTCCCCTAGATCTAGTCTCACCTACCAGTGGAAACAACTTCCCTGCCTCTATCTTATCTATCCCTTTCATGATTTTATATGTTTCTATAAGATCTCTCATTTTTCTGAACTCCAGTGAGTATAGTCCCAGGCGATTCAATCTCTTCTCATAGTCTGACCCCCCTCGTCTCTGGAATCAACCTGGTGAACTTCCTCTGCACTGCTTCCAAAGCCATTATATTCTTCAAGTAAGGGGACCAGAACTGCATGCAGTACTCCAGGTATGACCCAACCAGTACCCTGTATCTTTGCAACAAAACCTCCCTGCTCTTAAATTCAATCACTCCAGCAATGAAGGCCAACATTCCATTTGGCTTGGGTTTGAACCTAAGTGCTCTGATTTGTAAATTTGCAGAATACGTGAAACTTAGTGGAGTTGTTTATAGTGAAGAAGGTTGTTGAGGGATAAGGCTGGACATTAGATTAGCTGGAAGGTTGGGCAGCTGGTAGCAGCTGGAACTTAATCCTGACAAGTGTGAGATGATGCTCTTTGGAAGACAAATTATGGTAGGTTATTGTAGAGTAAATGGCAGTGAAGTTGCAGAGTAAGTTCATAGCTCATGGAATTTGATGCAGGTGGATCAGAGAATCACTCCCGAGACTCAGGTCGAGTCACTCCGTGGTTTGGGACATTTTACAACTGTACAAAACTTTTGTTAGAGCACAGAATATTTTGTAAAGTTCTGGTCACCAGACTAAAACACATGGTTGCAATAGAGAGTGCAGAAGCAATTCATCAGGATGTTGCTGGGGATGGAGGAATATAGTTATCAGTAGAGGTTGAATAGATTAGATTTATTCTCTCTGGAGTATAGAATTCTGAGGTATAATCTTCTAACATGAAAGGGATAGATAGTCTTCCTTAGGGCAGGGAGTCTAGATCTAGAGGGCATAGGTTTTAAGGTGAGAGGGCAAAGAATAAGGGAATCTGAGAGAAATTTTTCACAGAAGGTGATGGTGGTCTGAAATGAACTGCCGTAGTTGGTAGAAGCAGACATAATTATAACTCAGAAAAACATTTGGACAGGTGCTTGGGGAGGAACGATGTAAGAGACATGGGTGTAAAACTGGCAAATGGGATTAATATTGCTCGGCATCATGGTGGACATGGATGAGGTGGACTGTGCTTTATAGTGTTTTTTGAACTAATCCGAAGATGAGTTTGTTGTATTTTAGAGCCTCCAATCTTTTAGAGTTCATTGTGTGAATATGGAGTTTCAGTCCAAAGTGGCAAGGTCACAATCTTACAGTTTTCAGCAAATATATTCACCCCACTTGATGTTCAGAAATAGGAGAATAGGGTTAAGGGATAATAAGTCAGTCATGATGGAATGGTGGAACAGTCTCAATAATCCCAATGGCCTAACTCTACTCCTGTGTCTTTGGGAAACAGTATAAATAGAATACAGTAGAGCCTAACAGAAACACAAATGTGGTACTGCTGCTTTGTGTTTTCTGTTGAACTGTTTTAGTATGGCTGTGACACTGGAATTTATCCAATAATGTAGATTTTCAGGTGTGTTGAGACACAAAATGGTTCAAATCCAGCTATTGAATTACTCCCCAGTCTGTGTCTCAATCATCAACCTGATGATGAAAGGACTCAAGTGACACCAATCTTCCTGGCAGTGTTCAATGAAGTACTTTCTGCACAACCTAATCACAGCCCTAATCCAGAAATGATGGGCTGCATTTGTTGTGAAAATAATGAGATTAACAGCACATTCCATTGCAGGTGTGCACTGAAAATTCAGGATCTATCCATTTATTAATGGGAATAATCTGCCAAGCAGCATTTCTGTAACTGCAAATTACCTTCTCCAGTATAAAATCTATTTAACTGTGGTTCATAAGGAATGTTTTAGTAAAGAAGTTAACTCCTTTCTACCTTTTTTATAGAGTTATATATAATTACAACACAGAAACAGGTCCTTCTGTCATGTTGTCCTTGCCAGGCCATTTAAACTGTCTACTCCCTTTGACCTGCACTGGGACCAAAGCCATCCATGTACCTATCCAAACTTCTCTTAAGCTTTGAAATTGAATTCACATGCACCACTTGCAATGGCAGTTCGTTCCACACTCCGACGACCCTCTGAGTGAGGAAGTTTTCCCTCATGTTCCCCTTAAACTTCTCACCTTTCACCCTTAACCCATGACCTCTAGTTGTAATTCCACCCAACCTCAGTGGAAAAAGCCTGCTTGTTCTATACTCTATACCCCTCATGACTTTGTATACCTTGGTCAAACCTGCCCTCAATCTTTTATGTTCTAATGAATAAGTCATAATGTTTTCAATCTTTCCTTATAACTCAGGTCCTCCAGTCTCAGCACTATTCTTGTAAATTTTCTCTGTACTCTCTCAACTTTGTTTACATTTTTCCTGTCAGTAGGTGATCAGAACTGCACATGATACCCCAAATTTGGCCTCACTAACATCTTGTACCACTTCAGCGTTATGTCCCATATCCTGTATTCAAATACTTGGATTTATAAAGCACAGTTTGTCATAAGCTATCTTTATAACTGTATTTACCTGTATTGCCACTTTTAATGAATTATGGACCTGTATTCCCAGATCCCTTTGTTCTACCACAATCCCCAGTGCCCTACTGTTCACTGTGTAAGACCTACCTTCTTGATACTACCAAAGTAAAACACCGCTCACTTGACTGCATTTAATTCCACCTGCCATTTTTCCAGCTGGTCCAAATCCTGTTGCAAGTTCTGATGGCCTTCCTTAGTGTCACCTGTGGAGGTGCTGATCCAGTTTACCACATTAATATCCAGATCATTGATATAGACAGCAAACAACAATGGACCCAACACCCATCCCTGTGGCACTCCATTAGTCCCAGGCCTCCAGTCAGAGAGGGAACTATTTAGTACCACTCTGGCTTCTCCCACAAACCCAATGTTTAATTCAATCTTCCAACCTCATCTTGAATGCCGAGCAACTGAACCTAATTGACTGTGCTTCCAGGTTTGACCTTGTCAAGTGCCTTGCTTAAGTCCATGTAGACCACATCCACAGCCTTGCCTTCATCAACTTTCCTGGTAACTTCCTATATGATTGGTTAGACATGACCTACCACACATGAAGCTATGCTAACTATCCTTAATTGGTTCATATCTATCCAAACATTTGTATATCAAGTCTCCTGGAACACCTACTTTCCCACAACTGATGTCAGACTCACTGGCCTATAATTTCCTGGCTTTTGTTTCGAGCCTTTTTTAAATAGTGGAACAATATTGCATTTCAACATCCAATCCTCTGGTACCTCCCTGTCTCTACTGATGATTTCAATATATCTGCCAGGGCCCCTGCAATTTCTGCACTTACCTTCTATAGGGTATGAGAGAACATCTTGTCAGGCCCTGGGCATTTATCCACCTTAGTTTGCCTCGAGACGTAAGCACTTCCTCCTCTGATATCTGTATGGGATCCATGACCTCGCTGCTAGTTTGCCTCACTTCTGTAGACACTGTTCATTTGCCAAACATGTCCATGCAAAAAGTTCATTTAAGATCTCCCACATCTCTTTTGGCATGGATTACCTTTGTGATCTTCCAGAGGATCATTTTTGTCCCTTGCAATCCTTTTGGTCTTGACATATCTGTAGAATCTCTGAGGATTCTTTTCACCTCTACGAGAGCAACTTAATGCTTTCTTTTAACCCTCCTGATTTACTTTTTAAGTGCTCCTTAAACACCTCATTTGTTCCGACCTGCTATGCGTTTTTCTTTTATTAACTGGGGCCTCAATATCTCTTGAAAACTAAACTTAGCTGCTCTTGATTCATTAATTTCCAAATTTTTTTTCTTGTAGCTCAAGAAAAAGATGGCTTGTATGTGGCATTGTGTTACTTGAATATGAATACCCTTCAAGGAACAATTTTATATAGAAAATTGGGGGGGGGGGGGGGTGTTGCAGTTGGTGGTGGAGAGAGTCGGCAGCTTTTAGTTCCTGGCTGTTAACTGATGTCATGGGCCCAGCACATAGATGCAATCAGAAGGAAAGTATATTGGCATGTTTTATTTCTTGGGAGGTTAATGAAGTTCAGGTGATCATCAGACACTCTTTAACAAATGTTTACATATGTACTGTTGAATGTATCCTGACTGGGTTGGACCGTGGTCTGCAGACAGTACTAGAGTCTGCCCAGTACGTCAAGGGCTCTTCCCTCCCTACCACTGGTAGTATCTACAGGAGGTGCTGCCTCAAGAAGGTTACAACAATCGGTAAAGATTCCCAACATCTGACCCACACAGTCTTTTCATAGCTGCCTTTGGGGAGGGTGTACAGAAACCTGAAGTCCCACACCACCAGGATCAAGATCAGCTACTTTCCTTCAGCCATTCAGTTATTGAACCAACCTGTAAAACTCTAAACACTTCAATTATTTTGCACTAAAATGGAATTTTTGTTCTTATTAACAAAGTTTATGATTTATGTTTAATTTGTTTTTCATATGAATGCTGCTTATGATGTTCTGTGACTGTGACGTTGCGCCAGGTAGATTTTTCATTGCACCTGTGCATGTTTTTTTGTACATGACAATAAAATTCGATCTGCGTAAATTTTAAAAAAATAGTGATGTCACTTCCAACAGTTTATTTCCTTAATTTTCTAGCATACATTTTTACTGTCTGTTTAGTTCAGTTATTTGGGATGTGTGCACATTAAGTAGTCATTGAATTCTTTTGAACGCACTTTGTTCTTTTCCCAGATGATTCCTTTCTTTTGCGAGGAACTGTTATCAGTTGTGAAATTTCAATAGCTCTGAATGTAAAACCATAAGATACAGGAGCAGAATTAGGCCATTTGGCCCATTGAGTCCTCTTCACCATCGAATCATGACTGATTTTATTTCCCAACCCCATACTCCTGTCTTCCTCCGATAACCCTGAAGCAACTTAGCAATTAAGAATATATCAAACTCTTATCACTAATAAACCAAATGACAGCACTCAGCACCCTCTAGCAACAAATTCCACATATCAACCAACCATTGGCTGAAGATAGTCTCATCTCAGTTTTAAAGGGAAGTGTCTTTATTCTGAGATTCTTCTGATCCCAGACTCTCTAGCTAATGGAAGCAACCACTCCATGTCCACTCTGTCTAGGATTTTCAGTATTTGGTAGGGTTAAATATGAAGGCATCCCTGCTTCCACCCCAACCATCCTCTGAACTCCCAGGGCAGGCCCAGAACCATCAAATGCTGTTCATATCTGAAGTCTGTCATTTCTGGGATCCTTCTCATGAACCTTTAAAGCAACAACTGTAATGAGCACATCTCGTGGAATATTGGTACCAGGATAATTTACTGGGAAAAGCTGTGGTTTGTTACTGCTCAATTAAGTGTCACAAAATGAGCACTAGTGTACAGGTCCATTTCCAAGGAAATGTGACTTATGGTATGGAAAAGAATGAAAATGTTATGTTATTTTAAGTATGTCTGTTAAGCAGCATCTGTTGAAAGAGAAAAACTGCTAATATCCAAGGTTGGAAGTAGTTTTAGAACTGGGAAGGAGTAGGTCCCTTCTACCTAACCTGCTGGTCAATTAGATTGTGGCTGATCTTTTACCTCAGTAGTACCTGGTTTTTAATTATATAATCTAAGGGACTGTGATTTTGGCCCAAACTTAGATGCTAAACATTGCTTTAGGGACTGTAACTGAAAGCATTCTAGTGGAAATTTTGAATTTAGTAAGATTTCCTTGTGTTTTTCATTAATCTAGGAGTAAGGATATTGGACCATGGCTGCAAGAGGAAAAATCCTTTCTTTCCGTTTGCCTCCTCTTCCAACTATTGGAGAAATTATCAAATTGTATAATTTGAGAGCAGAAAAGCAGCTTTCTCAGAATTTCCTGTTGGATTTAAGATTGACAGGTAAGCATGGGTTTTAAATTTTAGTTTTAAGTTATCTCTCTTAACAGCTCAGGGATGTGCATCTTCCTGCTTTTATGTCTACAATGGAGACATTGTACAGTATTTTGATAAATTAATTTGTTCAGTGATATTGCACCTTAGGTAATTTGTGGAGTTAATATGTGTATAAACATTCAAAAGTGAAATTGCAAAAGGGCTTAATGTGCACTGATTTATATCAACTTGATTGGTTTTACGATTCTCCTTAAATGTCAGTGGCACTGTATCTCAAACCAACCTGTTGATAAGCAATTCAAATGACTTGAGTGAAATTTTGCCGAGTTTTTGCAACTTTCATTAATTGTCTGACACAAATAACAAATTAGTTCTTTGAGGAAACCACCTGTAGGAGATATCTTGCAAAGTTTCTGTCCTGAATAAAATTCATGCTTATTTTTCCATGAATTTAATTTTTCTCATTAGTGGAATGAATAAGTCATTGAATTTGAGTGCTACGTATGATTGGTCACTGCTAGAATTGTTTACTGGCAAAACACTGATATATATAAATTCTCTTTGAATAATGTCAGCTGAATCTACATTATTTAAAACTTCATATCAGTTTCATGTCAAAAGTATTTCTTTAGATGTGATTTATCATTTTCTGTTTTAGAACAATGGCTTCATTACTTCCTGTTTTGTCAGGTATTATCCATCTTGAAATCAGACAAGCATGGTAAAAGTTTATATCAGCAAGTGTTTAACTGAATTGGGAAAATATCTTAAAGTTTCAGTATTTTCATTTATTAGGATTTTTAAAAAAATGAGAAATGAATTGTTTTCCTCAAATTATATTCTATGTCCGAATGTAAAAAGTTTTATTGATTCAGAACACATTTTTATAACTGTAAAATTTGAAGATATACTAAGTGGTAATAATGATCTAGGATAATTGAATTATTTATTTTGCTCTATTTTAAATTTGAATGTGTGAGTCAAAACACAAGTGATAAGTGTGCATATTAAGAGTAGTTTATTGGTTTTCCTTAAATTTCACTTGTCTTCTTTGTTCCACTATTGTCTTTCTTTCTGTTACAAATCTCTGTGTCCAGTTTTACAATGTAAGCAGTAGAGAAATGTTTTGTATAGTAATTCCACCCATCAGTCCAGGTTACTTGCTGTGTCAGATTTGTTTCCACTAATTAACTTCAGATTCTCAAATGTAGTTTGAGTATAAAGCAGACCACTGTGCTATTTATGAATTTAAAGGCACAACTCCTGTCTTTACAACAGAGATAGAATTATTTCTGCAGATTGTGGTTCATTATTTCTGCTGCAAATTCCAGCTTCACCTGGAAGCTATTTATGGCCATGAATTTCTGAACATTGTGCTATGGAATGCTAAGGTATCATGCAAACTTTGGTTGCCTGCGGAAAAGAATGTTTGAAGATTCAGATTGAATGCCAACCCTACCATATAACTTTCTGAAGTGCAGTGATCTCCCACCTTTCTGCATGTTTCAGGGTCAAGGATCTCTTATAGAAGTGCCTTGGAGAAGCAGCCTCAATGATTTCACAAAATCCTTCAAATCCACCAGTGGATTAGGTGAATTGGCATTGGTGCTCTTTCCCATGTCATTGTCCTCAGATTTGAAGCTATGAGCACAAGCTCTGTCAGCTTCAATAGGTGGCCCACTCTGTCCATAGGTCTGATACCGGACTCCCAAAACTATTAGCTCTAATGTGGCAAGCATTCTAAAGAAGACTGAGAAGCAGTTTTAATAATCTTCTCATAGATGTCTTGAAAAAATATTTTTTAAAAATATGAAAAATGGAATCCTTGACCTGATTCTGCTGAGATGGACAGAGAAGTACTTGAACACTGCTTGAGTCTCTCTCTCAGGAGCACATGGAGTTTAAGTGCAGACAGTGGGATAATCCAGTCAAATCTCTCTTCTGCCCTGTCCTTTTGATATTCAACATGATTCTCACTTCAATTCATGTGCATTACTACATGGAAGTTAAAAATGTACTGCTGGTCACATTTTACAGTGGAGATAAGGAATTAAGTGATATGAATATTGATGCCTTGGAACATATTCACATTATAGAGGAGGATGTGTTGCTGGTCTTAAAGCATTATTACACAGACAAATCCTGGGCCTGGTCAGATGTATCCTAAGACGTTGTGGGAAACTGGGTATGAAATTGCAGGACACTGGCCAGAGATATTTATGTGAGGTACTGGATTACTGCCTAAAGCTACTAATATTGGAATTTTTTAAATGCTGTTTCAGTGGTTGGTAAATTGATGGAGAAGATCCTGAGAGGCAGGATTTATGAACATTTGGAGAGGCGTAATATGATTAGGAATAATCAGCATGGCTTTGTCAAAGGCAAGTCATGCCTTATGAGCCTGATTGAATTTTTTGAGAATGTGACTCAACACGTTGATGAAGGTAGAGCAGTGGATGCAGTGTATATGGATTTCAGCAAGGCTTATTGAAAAAAGTAAGGAGGCATGGGATCCAAGAGGCCCTTGCTTTGTGGATCAGAATTGACTTGCTCACAGAAGGCAAAGAGTGGTTATAGATGGGTCATACTCTGCTTAGAGGTCGGTGACTAATGGTGTGTCTCAGGGATTTGTTCGTAATTTTTATAAATGACCTGGATGAGGAAGTGCAGAGATGGGTTAGTAAATTTGCTAATGGTATAAGAGTTGGTGGTGTTGTGGATAGTGTGGAGGGCTGTCAGAGGTTACAGCGGGTCATCGATAGGGTGCAAAACTGGGCTGAGAAGTGGCAGATGGAGTTGAACCCAGATAAGTGTGAGGTGGTTCATTTTGGTAGGTCAAATATGATAGCAGAATATAGTATTAATGGTAAGACTCTTGGCAGTGTGGAGGATCAGAGGGATCTTGGGGTCCAAGTTCATAGGACGCTCAAAGCAGCTGCGCAGATTGACTCAGTGGTTAAGAAGGCGTACGGTGTATTGGCCTTCACCAACTGTGGGATTGAGTTTAAGAGCTGAGAGGTAATGTTACAGCTATATAGGACCCTGGTCAGACCCCACTTTGAGTAATGTGCTCAGTTCTGGTCACTTTACTACAGGGAGGATGTGGAAATTATAGAAAGGGTACAGAGGAAATTTACAAGGATGTTGCCTGGATTGGGGAGCATGCCCTATGAGAATAGGTTGAGTGAACCATAGAACATTACAGCACAGTAACAGGCCTTTTGGCCCTTCTTGGCTGTGCCGAACCATTTTTCTGCCTAGTCCCACTGACCTGCACCTGGACAATATCCCTCCATACACCTCTCATCCATGTACCTGACCAAGTTTTTCTTAAATGTTAAAAGTGAGCTCGCATTTACCACTTCATCTGGCAGCTCATTCCATACTCCCACCACTCTCTGTGTGAAGAAGCCCCCCCATGTTCCCTTTAAACTTTTCTCCCTTCACCCTTAACCCATGACCTCTGGTTTTTTTCCTCCCCTGGCCTCCGTGGAAAAAGCCTGCTTGCATTCACTCTATCTACACCCATCATAATTTTATATACCTCTATCAAATCTCCCCTCATTCTTCTACTCTCCAGGGAATAAAGTCCTAACCTATTCAACCTTTCTTGGTAACTCAGTTTCTCAAGTCCCGGCAACATCTTTGCAAACCTTCTGTGCACTCTTTCAACCTTATTAATATCCTTCCTGTAATTCGGTGACCAAAACTGAACACAATACTCGAAATTTGGCGTCACTGATGCCTTATACAACCTCACCATTAACATTCCAACTCTTATACTCAATACTTTGATTTAGGTTTTCTGTGTTTCTGTGTTCCTGTTTTCATGAACAATGCAGACTTGAAAGCTCAATTTTAATTAACAAAATAGATGTTTGTTATGAGGGGTGTTAGTTGTGTCTCTTACTTGATCTTGTTTTGTAAGATGTTGTTTTCTGGGGGTGGGAAGTTGCTTCTTTGCTTTTTGGATCTGAATAGAAGTGAGCAAATTTTCTTCTGTGCTCTGTAATTTTTGTGATGGAGATGGGTAAATAAAGCTAACTTTCTCTAATTGCATGTGTCACAAAGACCAAATCTTGAAGGTGTGGGTATTGTAGTTTACCTCATTAGTTAGATGCTTTCATCGTGCAGTTGTGTTGTTTCTGGTAAAATGTTGGTTATGCAGCCTGATAATTGGGAATCTGGTGTTGCATGGTACCAACTGTGGTTTATTATTTAAAGGTTGACTTAGGAAAGGAATGGCACTGATAAAGGTGAAGGCTGAAGCAAAGTCTGATATGAAAGAGAATTTTTAAAAATTGGACTAATGGTCAAAAAATACAAAGTAAAAATTTAAATTTTTGACTCAGAGTTGAAATTTGGTCCTTTAAAGATTGCAATTTTTGATTGGTATTTCATTATTAATCGAGTTTTGTTACACTGTATTTGTAAAAGTAAGCATGATCCTTTTGTGCTAAGTTTAATTTACATATAGTATGTAGTTCTGTCAAATCTTTGAAAATAATGAGATGTAGGGGAAGGGTGAAAATAAGCTGTTGCTTTCACAAGGCTCATTGTGGAGCTTGCAACTAACATAGAAGTGATTTTTCTTCTTTTCCACAAATTTACGTGTGGTGTATTGATAAGGTTAAGTAAATAGTGTTAAAGTTACTGATATGTGGTGAGCAAATTCCAAAGCCACAAATTAATCTTTGGAGTATCAATAAATGAACCACTGCATCTGCTCAGTTTTTTTCATTTAATGTCTTAGAATAGAAACATAACATCTAAAGTTGAGTTTGACCAGAAAACAAAAGACCAGATAAAAAATGTTTTTCAAATTTGCTTGTATGTATTTTTTGTGTGATCTTGTGCCGATGTATTACACAGCTCAGCTATAAAAGATGATAAAAGATTGGACTGAATGACAATGTGAAAGTTACATCCATACAACTTTTATTTAATTGGTTGTTTAATAATATTCATTTTATGACATTGGGATTAAATATGAATATTATTTTGATCAACACCAAAATGTCCCTTTCAGATAAGATAGTTCAGCAAGCTGGCAATTTAAGGAACTCGTACGTCTGTGAAGTGGGCCCAGGACCAGGAGGCATCACTCGATCAATTCTCAATTCTGGTGTTGCAGAGCTGCTTGTGGTGGAGAAAGATACCAGATTTCTTCCTGGCTTAGAGGTAACATGCAATTTTAAAATGACTTGTAATAAAATGAAGGAATGCTGTGTCCATGATATAGAAACTTTCAAATGAAACCTGATAAAACTATCAGCACAAATCCCTTCTAAGATTGTGTAGTTAACTCAGTGACATGCAGTTTAAATGATGATGGAAATCCAAACTGGGAGGTGTTGCCTGAACTCTGGAAACAGATGGAATAAATAAGATCCTTAATGGTGCCCACCAGAAAGATGAGTGTTTGATAAAGCATTACTAACTTTGGATAAATATTAAGTCTTCTGACCAAACTGATCCAACCATTAAATAATATGGGCAATATTCTGATTCTTCCAGTCTATTTCCACAAAATTCTATAGCTAACAACTAGGGAAAACAACGTGAATGTTAAATTGTGTTCACATGTGCAGTACTTTAGATGGACTTACTTCTTTTTCTGTTAGTGTCAAGTTATGTTGAGGTTGTAATGCTTGCTTCAGGTTTTGCAATGTAAGTTATTTTGGAATATATTGATAAAGGACCATTTTGTTTATATAGTTGCTGGCTGAAGCAGCACCTGGGAAAATGCGCATTGTGCATGGAGACATTCTGACCTATAAAATGGAAAGGGCTTTTCCAAAAGAATTACAAAATGAATGGGAAAATGGTAAGCTCTTTCTGGTAATATGATGTTATATTGTTAACTTGACAATTATGTTATCAGTCCTGAGATTTGTACTTTAAATATTGTGCATGATGAAAGAATATTGAAAATGAATTCTGAATGCTAACTGGTATCATTGGCTCAATGGATGCCTTGCTGATTCTCAGCAATTGAGATACTCAATTTTTTCTGAGACTGGTTATTGACTTGCAGGTTGAGTAACTTCCTTTTCGTATTCAGTTTCATTCTCAAATTTTTAATTATGCTTTTAGTACAATTTTTATTTTTTAAAATACAGTAATGATTTCAGAAGTGTTTTCAAATATTTGTCAAGGAATCTTAAAATATGAACACAAAACACTTGAATTCCTCTGTTGTTATATTAAGTTACCCTATGTCAGATATTGCAGATATAAATTCAGTTTTCTAATTACTATAAATCAGTGTATCTGCTTCATTAAAAATATCTTGTCAAGATTAAAACAGATTTAAATGCATAAAATGACCTATTATAGAACACTTGTAAATCTAATCACCAATGAGAGGGAACTTGATGACAGTGAGGACAATATGAGTGAAGTTGATGGAGTATGTTAATATTAATGGAGAAGAGGTGTTGGAGTTGTTAAGATATGTTAGGATGGATAAGTCCCTGGGGCCTGACGGAATATTCCCCAGGCTGCTCCACAAGGCGAGGGAAGAGATTGCTGAGCCTCTGGCTAGGATCTTTATGTCCTTGTTGTCCATGGGAATGGTACCGGAGGATTGGAGGGAGGTGAATGTTGTCCCCTTGTTCAAAAAAGATAGTAGGAATAGTCAGGGTAATTATAGACCAATGAGCCTTATGTCTGTGGTGGGAAAGCTATTGGAAAAGATTCTTAGAGATAGAACCTGTGGGCTTTTAGAGAACCATGGTCTGATCAGGGACAGTCAGCATGGCTTTGTGAAGGGCAGATAGTGTCTAACAAACCTCATAGAGTTCTTTGAGGAGGTGACCAGGTATATAGATGAGGGTAGTGCAGTGAATGTGATCTACATGGATTTTAGTAAGGCATTTGACAAGGTTCCACATGGTAGGCTTATTCAGAAAGTCAGAAGGCATGGGATCCAGGGAAGTTTGACCAGGTGGATTCAGAATTGGCTTGCCTGCAGAAGGCAGAGGGTCGTGGTGGAGGGAGTACATTCAGATTGGAGGGTTGTGACTAGTGGTGTCCCACAAGGATCTGTTCTGGGACGTCTACCTTTCGTGATTTTTATTAACGACCTGGATGTGGGGCTAGAAGAGTGAGTTGGCAAGTTTGCAGACAACACAAAGGTTGGTGGTGGTGTGAATAGTGTAGAGGATTGTTGAAGATTGCAGAGAGACATTGATAGGATGCAGAAGGGGACTGAGAAGTGGCAGATGAAGTTCAACCTGGAGACGTGTGAGGTGGTACACTTTGGAAGGACAAACTCCAAGGCAGAGTACAAAGTAAATGGCAGGATATTTGGAAAGGTGAAGGAGCAGAGGGATCTGGGGGTACATGTCCACAGATCCCTGAAAGTTGCCTCACAGGTAGATAGGCTAGTTAAGAAAGCTTATGGAGTATTAGCTTTCATAAGTCAAGGCATAGAGTTTAAGAGTTGCGGGGTGATGATGTAGCTCTATAAAACTCTGGTTAGGCCACTATAGGAAGGATGTGGAAGCATTGGAAAGGGTACAGAGGAGATTTACCAGGATGCTGTCTGGTTTAGAGAGTATGCATTATGATCAGAGATTAAGGGAGCTAGGACTTTACTCTCTGGAGAGAAGGAGAATGAGAGGAGACATGATAGAGGTATACAAGATATTAAGAGGAATAGATAGAGTGGACAGCCAGCGCCTCTTCCCCAGGGCACCACTGCTCAATACAAGAGGACATGGCTTTAAGGTAAGGAGAGGAAAGTTCAAGGGGGATAATAGAGGAAGGATTTTTACTCAGAGAGTAGTTGGTGCATGGAATGCACTGCCTGAGACAGTGGTGGAAGCAGATACACTAGTGAAATTTAAGAGACTACTAGACAAGTATATGGAGGAATTTAATGTGGAGAGTTATATGGGAGGCAGGGTTTAAGGGTCGGCACAGCATTGTGGGCCGAAGGGCCTGTACTATGCTCTAGTGTTCTATGTTCTTTAAACAGTGCAGTTATAGAATCCAGTAATGAGAAAGTACAAAGGGCCTCAGTCCAAAATGTTGAATGTTTCCTTAGATGCTGCCTAGCCTGCTGAGTTCCAGCATTTTGTATGTGTTGCCTGGGTTTACAGCATCTGCAAATTTTCTCTTGTATGTGAAATAGTGATCCTGTTTGCTTTTGGCTTTGCAAAACATAGAAAGAGGACCCTGAGCAGCCTAACTCTCACTAAATCTAACCTTCTGATTTTCTGCCTGTGCCACGTGACAGTGAGAATAGGAATAGAGTGAGGTGAAGGATAAATGTGTGGCTGAGGGATTGGAGCAGGGGGCAGAGATTCAGATTTCTGGAACATTGGGACCTCTTTTGGGGTGGGTGTGACCTGTACAAAAAGGACGGGTTGTACTTGAATCCCAGGGGGGACCAATATCCTGGTGGGCAAGTTTGATAGAGCTGTTGGGAGGGTTTAAACTAGTTTGGCAGGGGGCTGGGAATCCGAATGTGGGTGCAGGGATTAAGGTAGAAGGACAAGGGCATGATGCTAAGAGTTCTGAGTTGATGAAGGACAGACAAGGGACAAAACATAATTGTAGCTAGTTAAAGAGGTTGAAATGTGTCTGTTTCAATGCTAGGAGTATTAGGAACAAGGAGGATGAACTTAGAGCATGGATTAGTATGTGGAACTACGATATTGTGGCCGTTACTGAAACTTGGTTGGAGGGAGGGCAGGATTGGATGATGCAGATCCCGGGGTTCAGGAGTTTTAAAAGGAAAAGGATGGGAGGTAGAAAAGGGAGGGGGAGTGGCATTGCTGGTCAGGGATAGTATCATGGCTATAGAAAGGGAGGATGCTGCAGACAGAGTGTTCACTGAGTCAGTTGGGTGGAAGTCAGAAATAGGAAAGGATCAATCACTGTGCTGGGAGTAGTCTACAGGCCCCTAAATAGCCCTCGGGACACCGAGGAGCAGATAAGTAGGCAGGTTTTAGAATGGTGCGCAAAATACAGGGTAGTAGTTATGGGTGATTTCAACTTCTGTCACATTGACTGGCACCTCCTGAGTGCAAGGGGGATAGATGGGGCTGAATTTGTCAGGTGTGTTCAAGAAGGATTCCTGACACAGTATGTGGACCGGCCGACAGAGGAGAGGTTATACTGGATCTAGTTCTGGGTAATGAACCTGGTCAGGTGACAGACCTCTTGGTGGGGGAGCATTTTGGTGAGAGTGACCACAACTCCCTTAGCTTCAGCATAGCTATGGAAAAGGATAAAATCAGACAAAATGGTAAAGTGCTTAACTGGGGAAGGGCTAACTTTAAAGGGGTGAGGCAGGATCTAGGGAGAGTAAATTGACTTCAGTAAGGCCTTTGACAAGGTTCCGCACGGAAGGTTAGTTAGGAAGGTTCAATCGTTAGGTATTAATATTGAGGTAGTAAAATGGATTCAACAGTGGCTGGATGGTAGATGCCAGAGAGTAGTGGTGGATAACTGTTTGTCAGATTGGAGGCCAGTGACTAGTGGTGTGCCTCGAGGATCTGTACTGGGTCCAATGTTGCTTGTCATATACATTAATGATCTGAATGATGGGGTGGTAAATTGGATTAGTAAGTATGCAGATGATACTAAAGTAGGTGGCGTTGTGGATAATGAAGCTCTCTTCAAAGCTTGCAAGGAGATTTAGGCCAGTTAGAAGAGTGGGCTGAACGATGGCAGATGGAATTTACTGCTGATAAGTGTGAGGTGCTACATTTTGGTAGGAATAATCCAAATAGAACATGCATGGTAAATGGTAGGGCATTGAAGAATGCAGAAGAACAGAGTGATCAAGGAATAATGGTGCATAGTTCCCTGAAGGTGGAATTTCATGTGGATAGGGTGGTGAAGAAAGCTTTTGGTATGCTGGCCTTTATAAATCAAAGCATTGAGTATAAGAGTTGGGATGTAATGTTAAAATTGTACAAGGCATTGGTAAGGCCAAATTTGGAGTACTGTGTACAGTTCTGGTCACCAAATTATAGGAAAGATGTCAACAAAATAGAGAGAGTACAGAGAAAATTTACTAGAATGTTACCTGGGTTTCAGCACCTAAGTTACAGGGAAAGGTTGAACAAGTTAGGTCTTTATTCTTTGGAGCATAGAAGGTTGAGGGGGGACTTGATAGAGGTATTTAAAATTATGAGGGGGATAGATAGAGTTGACGTGGATAGGCAATTTTCAATTAAGCATAGGGGAGATTCAAACAAGAAGACATGAGTTGAGAGTTAGGGGGCAGAAGTTTAGGGGTAACACAAGGGGGAACTTCTTTACTTAGAGAGTGGTAGCTGTGTGGAACAAGCTTCCAGTAGAAGTGGTAGAGGCAGGTTCGGTATTGTCATTTAAAGTACAATTGGATAGGTATATGGACAGGAAAGGAATGGAGGGTTATGGGCTTAGTGCAGGTTGGTGGGACTAGGTGACAGTAAGTGTTCCGCATGGACTAGAAGGGCCGAGATGGACTGTTTCTGTGCTGTAATTTTTATATGGTTATATGTTTAAATTGGAAACAGATGTTCAAAGGGGAAAGCGCAGAAGTAATGTAGGAGTTTAGGGACCACTTGAACTGGGTTCAGGATAGGTTTGTCCCACTGAGGCAAGGAAAAAAATGGTAGGAAAAGGGAACCATGGCTGATGAAACATGTGAGGCAACTTGTCAAGAGGAAAAAGGAAGCATATGTTATAAGAAGCAGGAAGTAGGAGGGGCTCATGAGAAATATAGGGTAGCCAGGAAGGAGCTAAAAAAAGGACTTATGAGAGCTCGAAGGGGACATGAGAAGGCCTTGGCATGTAGGATTAAGGAAAACCCCAGTGCGTTCTATGCGTATGTGAAGAACAGGAGGATGACGAGAACAAACATGGGACCACTAAAGGATAAAGAGGGCAACATGTACCTGGAGGCAGAGGAGGTTGGGGAGGTCCTAAATGAAAACTTTGCTTAAGTATTCACAAGTGAAAAGCATCCTGATCAGTGTGAGGTCGAAATAGAGCAGGCCTGTGTGCTGGACAATGTGGAGATTACGGAAGAAGAAGAAGTGGATCTTCTGAAAAACATCAAGATTGATAAATCCCCAGGGCCAGATATGATACACCCCAGGTTGTTGTGTGAATTGAGAGAAGAGATCGCTGGGGCATTAGCTATGATCTTTGGCTACAGGGGAAGTGCCGGAGGACAGGAGAATGGCAAATGTAGTTCCCTTGTTAAAAAAAGGTAATGGGGAGAAACCTGGGAACTATAGACCGGTGAGTCTTACATCGGTGGTCTGCAAACTACTGGAAAGGATTCTTAAGGATAGAATCTACGAGCATTTGGAGAAGTACAGTCTACTCATGGATAGTCAGCATGGCTTTGTGAAGGGAAGATCGTGCCTCACGAGCCTGATTGAGTTTTTTGAAGAAGTAACAAAAGAAATTAGGGTTATGGGGTAGTGTGGGTTTAGTACTTTTTTTAAGGATTATATGGGTCGGCACAACATGGAGGGCTGAAGGGCCTGTACTGTGCTGTAACGTTCTATAGTTCTTCCTATCACTCAAAATTGTTCATTGCTTAGGTACCTTATGGGGCTATTATTCTATCAGATTACAAAATTGGAGGAGAATGAGATGCATAATATTTCCATTTATCATGTCAGTTTGTAGGGAGTTGGGGCAGAGTTAAGCTTAATTGTACATGCTGACAATCTGTGTGATTATAAACAACCATTCTAGATGTATTAATTATAACTTGTAGTCAAAAGCTCAGTTTCATGGCTGCATTACAGACTAGGGCAGGGGTCAGCAACCTTTACCACTGAAAGAGCCACTTGGACCCGTTTCCCACAGAAAAGAAAACACTGGGAGCCGCAAAACCCGTTTGACATTTAAAATGAAATAACACTGCATACAACGTTTTGTTTTGCCTTTATGCTATGTATAAACAAACTACAATGTGTTGCATTTATGAAATTGATGAACTCCTGCAGAGAAAACGAAATTACATTTCTGCATGCAACAAAAACATTTTGAACTCCGAAAAAAAGAGGTTGGGTTGAAGGTTACTTTTAAGTAAAATACTCAATGTCTATTTGAGTTCTTCTTGTATTTATGAAAAACGCCAAACTTAAATTTGCCGCCAGCAGCAAACCAAAAATAACGTCAGCCAGCTGTCAACCTGAAAAATAAAAGGACTATTTCACTGAACAATGAAAACATATGAATATACGTAAAATAATAGGCAATTAAAATATTTATCATACTTGGTCAGGTTGACTCACACCTGACAATGCAGTCGTATTCAGTAGGGATGGATCGATGCTTAGGGGAGTGACCGGGAAGGATAATGTGTTTTTTTCCTCTCTGAACTCACAGAAGCGCTTCCCAAACGATGTTTGCATTGCGATGATTGCAGAATGTAAATACTCCGAATTTATCATGTCGTGACCTTGTTTGAACTCTCTCAAATTGGGGAAGTGAGACAATGTGCCTTTCTGTAAATCTCTGGCAAGCAACGTCAACTTGCGCTCGAATGCCAAAACATCCTCCAACATGTGCAGGGCTGTACGTCCTTACCCCGTTGAAGAGCTGTGTTCAGCATGTTCAGGTGCGCTGTCATGTCTACCATGAAGTGTAGCTTTTCCAGCCACTCTGGCTGTTCCAGCTCAGGAAAGTTGAGCCCTTTGCTGCCCAGGAAAGTTTCCACTTCTTCCAGACACGCGACAAAGCGTTTCAGCACCTCCCCTCTGGACAGCCAGCGATAAAAACACGTTGTAGCGGTGTGCTACACGCAGTCAGTAAACTGCAGTCAAAGATAGCTTTATTCGAACTAAACAGCCTTGCTTTTAAGCCTCCCTCAACCCGCCCCCCATGGGCGCGGATGCTGCAAAAGACACGTACTCACAAACCCCCGTAGGCTATCTCCCTTAGCCTGAACGCTGGCTAATTGTGAGCCGGTTCGGATGTGTCAGGAAATGGGTCGCCACAACGTCTTATTTAGATTGTACAAGATCACCATAATCTTCAAATTTAGATTTACATTTCAAAAACTAACAAACTAACATAAAATACATTTTAATTAAATACTGACCATGTAGCGGTGTGCTACACGCAGCGCTAAAATTACGACACGGAGTCGGTAACCGCCGTCGAAGGAAAAAACTTTATTCGAAATCTTCAGCCTCACTTTTAAGCCTCCCTCAACCTGCCCCCCCATGGCGCAGAGGCTCCAAAGCTCTGTGCTCGCAAACCCCTGTAGGCTGTCTAATTGTGAGCCGGTTTGGATGTGCCAGGAAAAGGGTCGCCACAACCAATTATTTCCCAAAGCAACAGGGAGCCGCAGCATAGACGTAAAAGAGCCACATGTGGCTCCGGAGCCGCGGGTTGCCGACCCCCGGACTAGGGTCTCAATGTTTAATCTATTCTCCCAGGGGTGCACACATTGCTACTCTGGTGGGAGTTAAATTGTTCCCTTTTTCGATTGTAATACTGTTGTTGATTTAATCCTCAATCATTGAAAAATATCTTGTATTTACATAACAAGTTGACAAATCAAGGATATCATTGGGAGGAATTTCCGAAGTATAGTCACAGTTGTAATTTAGGGAAACCTCTGGCCAGAATGGAACCAAGTAGTCCTTTCCAAATAACTGAATTCCTGATGTTCAGATATCATTTCAGCTATTGCTAGAGAATCACCTGCAGTGGATTCTTCCGCATCTTTTACCCTAAATCTCTCCTTGGATTTCTCCCTACTGTTCTACCATTTATGTTCAGTCTCTTTCTAGTAACATATAATCACAAAATACCAAATTCCAAGAACATGCTCTCTGTACCAAGTTCTATCTCTCAGCCCAGTATTTGAACAGGCTTTGAAAATTAAAGGAATAATGATACATTCAGAATCAGATTTATTATCAGTGAAATTTGTTGTTTTGCAGCAGCAGTTACACTGCAGTACATAAAGAATTACTATAAGTTATGATAAGAAATATAAAAAAAAGTCAGGCAACAAGTAAGGTGGTATTTCATGGTCCATTCAGAAATCTAATGGCAGAGGGAAGAAACTGATGAGCAGAGGGCATGTCTTGGATGGCAAGGGTCCTTGACAGATGCAGCTTTCTTGATGCTTTGCCTGTTCAGGATGTCCTCCATGGGAAGGCTGGTGCCCATGATGGGGCTGGCTGAGTTTACAACACTAGAGCTTTTTCCAATCCTGTGTGTTGGTGCTTCCATCCCAAACGGTGATGCAACCAAATAAAATGCCCTTCATTATATATCTTTAGAAATTTTCTAGTCTTTGGTGACATATCAAATCTCCTTAAACTCCCACTGAAATATAGTTGCTGTTGTGCCTCCTTCATAATTGCATCAATAAGTTGTACCCAGGATAGATCTTCAGTGATGTTGACACACCAGAGCTTGAATCTGCTCACCCCACTGCTGACACCCCCCCATGATGACTGATATGTGTTCTCCTGACTTCTCCCTCCTGCAGTGCACAATCAGTTCCTTGCTCTTACTAACATTGAGTGCAGCATTGTTGTTGTGACACCACTCAAGTAGCTAATCTATCTCACTCCTGTATGCCTCCTCACCATCATCTTGAGTTTCTGCAAACAACAGTTGAGTCATTGTTGAATTTATAGATGGTGTTTGAGTTGTTGCTAGCTCCACAGTCATAGGTGCAGAGAGAGTAGAGTAGTGGGTTAAGCACACGTCATTGAGTGCAGCAGCGTTATTTGTCAGAAAGGAGGAGGTGACTGTAGTCCCTTGGTGAGGAAATCAAGAATCCAGTTAGTATAGAGGCTCAAATTTTAAAACTTGTTGATTAGTACTGAAGGGATCATCATCATTATGTGCTGTGTCATTTGATGTGGGCGATCATGGTCTTCCATTTCTGTTTAATCTGAGGAGTTTTATTAAGCCCTCCAAAACTTCTGTCTGTCCATCCCTTGATGTAACAGATGATTGTCATGCACCGTCGACTACAACTTCTTCCATTAATTTTTCCCAACATTGCAAAATGTAAGAGCTTTTCTTTCCTCGGTGTGTCCCCAAAATTCCAGCTACCATTTCTGGATTGATGATATCAGCTCTCTACTTATTCTGACTTTTTGCTACTCTTCTTCATTTGTTACTCTGTCTTTCCATGATACTTTCATCATTCTTTGCCAAAACCAGATTTCTGCAGCTTCAAGTCTTCCCTCGTGTTGCTTTGATATTGTCCAACATTCGCCTCCATATGCTAGTGTGGAATAAATGTAGCACTGCAGCACGCTTTAGTTTTGTACTCAAAGAAATTATGTTATTCTTTTGTGCCTTGCTCTAACGTGCATTTAGCAATTCCAATCCTCCTCATTAGCCCTACTGTCAGATGTTATTGTGCTCCCTAAGTACTTGAACTTCCATGTTTGTTTAATTATTCTTGTTGCCCACTTTCAGTTTACATTTCAGTATTTCTTTCTGCTTTGTGACAACCATACAATCTGAGGGGATAATGACGTTGACAACCCAACCAAGTAAAATTATGTAGATTAGAGTGTGTAAGCTGTTTAAAATAAGAGTGCATTGAAATTTCTGGAATTCCAGTAATGGAAATTCTTTTTAAAACAGTGAATATGGACTTCCAGTCTCAGTTTTTATATAATATGAAATGACGGCAGTTATATTTCACAAGAATTGTAAAAATGTCTTTGTATGAGTTGACTTTTTGGGCATTTTTGGTTTTTTGATGTGTTTGTTTAATAAAATTGAACTTGGTGGAATTCAGCATTTCTTTCGTCAAAATACTAGTTACTCATTCATGTTCATCTGTTAATATGTTTTAGTTGACCAAGTGAAGGAGTAAAGTGCTGCACTATATTGTTCACAGAATAATGGGATAGAACCATAGAACATTACAGCACAGAAACAGGCTTTTTGGCCCTTCTTGGCTGTGCTGAAGCAATAATTTACCTACTACCAATGACAAACTTATCAGCCTATAATTTCCCGGATTACTTTTAGAGCCTTTTTTAAACAACGGAACAACATGAGCTATCCACCAGCACCTCACCCGTAGATACTGCCATTTTAAATATATCTGCCAGGGCCCCTGCAATTTCAAAACTCGTCTCCTTCAAGGTCCGAGGGAATACCCTGTCAGGTCCTGGGAATTTATCTACTCTGATGTTCCTTAAGATAGCAAACACCTCCTCCTCTTCAATCTGTATAGGTTCCATGACCTCACTACTTGCTTGGCTTATTTCCATTGACTCCATGCCAGTTTCCTTAGTAATTACAGACGCAAAAAAAACATTTAAGATCTCCGCCATTTCTTTTGGTTCCAAACATAGCCAACCACTCTGATCTTTAAGAGGACAAATTTTATCCCTTTTTATACTTTTGCTCTTAATATACCTGTAGAAGCTCTTTGGATTGTCCCTCACCTTGACTGCCAAAGCTACCTCATGTCTTCTTTTAGCCCTCCTGATTTCTTTCTTGTTTTTTTTTTGCACTTTTTATACTCCTCAAGTACCTTATTTGCTCCTTGTTTCCTATACATGTCATACATCTCTCTCTTCTTATTTATCAGAGTTTCAATATCCCGAGAGAACCAAAGTTCCTTATCCTTGTTCACTTTGCCTTTAATCCTGACAGGAACATACAAACTCTGCACTCTCAAAGTTTCTCCTTTGAAGGCCTCCCACTCACCAACAACATCCTTGCCAGAGAACAGCCTGTCCCAATCCACGATTTTTAGATCCTTTCTCATTTCTTCAAATTTGGCCTTTTTCCAGTTTAGAACCTCAACCCGAGGACCAGATCTATCTTTATCCATGATCATGTTGAAACTAATGGTGTTATGATCACTGGAACCAAAGTGTTCCCCTACACACACTTTCGTCACCTATCCTAACTTGTTTCCTAATAAGAGATCTAATATTGCATCCTCTCTAGTCATTACCTCTATATATTGATTTAGAAAACTTTCCTCAACACATTTTACAAACTCTCACCCATTTAGACCTTTAACAGTATGGGAGTCCCAATCAATATGTGGGAAAATTAAAATCTCCTACTATCACAACTTTATGTTTCCTGCATTTGTCTGCTATCCCTCTGCAGATTTGCTCTTCCAATTCTCGCTGACTATTGGGTGGTCTATAATACAGCCCCATTAATGTGGTCATACCTTTTCTGTTTCTCAGCTTCACCCATATGGCCTCCGTAGACAAGCCCTCTAATCTGTCCTGCCTGAGCACTGCTGTAACATTTTCCCTGACTAGCAATGCTAACCCCCACCCTTCATCAAAGTTTAAAATGATTTTATTATTAAGCTAAAGATTATTATCAAACATCATAAATCCAAGAAAGCTGTTTACCAAAAACAGAAGACGTCAAATGGGAGAAATGATTTGTACAAACATTTTTAAGATTGGAACCAGAGAATCATATCAGGAAGTGAGGGGATTGAGAGGAAGGGAGATGTCATGATCAGTAAATCTGCAAGGAAGGCCAGCCAGGAGCAAGATAATAGATACAATGGGATGGACAGGTGAAGTGTGTTGACTTTAATTCCTGAAGTATTAAGGATAAGGCTGAAGAATTGAGGGCATAAATCAATACATAGAACTGTGATGTTATACCCATCACAGAGACTTCATGGTAAGAGAAATAAGAGTGGATATTCAGTATTTCAGGGTTTCAATGGGGGGGGGGGGGGTGGAGAGAGAGAGAGAGAGAGACTAATTTGTGCTTTTAATCAGTTCCAATCAGAGCTTTACTCGGGACATTATGGAGGGCTCATCGTCTGAGTCCATATGTATAGAACTCAAAAATAAGAAAAATACAATCACTCTAACACGAGGAAATCTGCAGATGCTGGAAATTCAAGCAACATACATTAAATGCTGGTGGAACGCAGCAGGCCAGGTAGTGCTTATAGGAAGAAGTACAGTCGATGTTTCGGGCCAAGACCCTGATGTAGTCCTGGCAAAGGGTCTTGGCCTGAAACGTCAACTGTTCTCTGATGGTGTTATACTATACATCCCAATAGCCAGCAGGACATTAAGGAAGAGGTATGCAGGCAGATTTGGGAAAGGTTTAAAACCAACATGGTCATTGTGAGTGACTTCAATTTCCTCAATATCGACTGGGACCTCCTTTGTGCGTGATGTTTGGACAGGAAGAACTTGTTAGATACATCCAGGAGAGTTTCTTGTATCAATATGTTGATAGTCCAATAACAGCAGGGGTCATACTGGAGCTGGTGTTGGATAATGAGTCTGGACTGCTGACTGGCATTTCAAGTGGGAGAAAATTTAGGGAATAGTGATCACAATTGCTTAAGTTTTAAGATGGCTATAAATGTAGATTTAGTGGGAGAGTATTAAATTGGAGCAGGGCAACTCATGAACATATCAAGCATGAGAGCAGTTGGGGAAAAAGCAGTTTTTGGACAAGTCCACATCTGACATGTGAGGCTGCTTAAGATTCAGTATTCTTTATTGTCATTCTTCAGTACCCAAATGTAAAGGAGAACAAATGGATTATTGCCCCAGATCTGATGTAGCATAAAAACACGATAAGCAGGGTATACACAAGATTAGCTTGTATACATAAACTGATTACATACACGTGAAGAGAGGCTAGGTACAGGAGTACCTGTACGTAAGGTGACTGACAGAAAATGATAAAGCAACAAAGTGACTTTGCCAAGAGGAATTCTAGGGAGCAACAGGGCATATGTAAACTATGTCAGTGTAGGTATGAGGTGTGGAGTGTAAACGTAAAAAGGCAGTGTATGAGAGGATGAAGGGTGCTGAGTGGCTGTGGAGAAGAATGGCTGATATGTATGGAGTGATGGTCGGGTAGGTTAATGGGTGGAGGTGTTGATCAGCCTGGTAGCTAAGGGCAGGGTTTCCCAACCTTGGGTTCAAGGCATGAAGAAGGTTGAGAACCCCTAGCTTAGGGAAAGTAACTGCTTTTGAGCCTAGTAGTCCTGGCGTGGATGCTACAGAGCCACCTGCACAAACTACAGGACAGGTATGTTCCAATAAGAAGGAAGGACAAAGATAATAAAGCAAGGGAAGCTTGGAGTTTGAGAGAGGCGGTGAAATTAGTAAGAAGAGGGAAGCTTATGTGAGGTTTAGAAAGTTAAGATCAAGTGGAGCCCTGGAGGATGATCAAGTAGCTAGAAGAGAATTCAGAGAGCCAGAAGGGTCCATGAAAAATCCTTGGCGGGTAGGATGAAGAGAGTACCAGGGCATTCTATACACACTTCAAGAGCAAGAGGATAATTCGGGAGGGTAGGGCCACTTGAGATGGGGAAAGATATAGGTGAGATTCTAAATGAGTACTCTGCATCATTATTTACCAAGGACAGTGATGTGGAGGATAGTGAGATCAGTGTGGAGTGTGTAAAGAAGATGTGTGGCATGCTTGCTTTAGTCAAGGCACTGAGTTCAAGAATTGGGAAGTACTATTGCAGCTTTCTAAAACTTTGGTTGAGCTTCATTTTGGTGTATTGCATTCAATTCTGGTCTCCCCATTACAGGAAGGATCTGGAGGCTTTAGAGAGGGTATAGAACAGTTACCGAACAGTTGCCTGGATTAGAGTGCGTGTGCTGTAAGAAGTGTGCTGATTTAACCCTAGCCTAATTACGGGAAGATTTACAATGACCAATTAACCTACTAACTAGTACATATTTGGATTGTGGGAGAAACTAGAGAAAACCTACACATTCCATTGGGAAGACGTACAGATTCCTAACAGATGATGTCGGAATTAGACTCTGAGCTTAGATGCCCCAACATCTGCTACACTACACTAGCCTCTAACATGTTTACCATGGAGGCTTTTAAGAGGCTCTTAGAGACGTGAATGTACAGGAAGTGGAGGAATATGGATCTTATATAGGTGGAAGAGATTAATTTAGTTGAATTATTTCAAGAAATGTTGAGAGGTCTTCTAAAAGGGTTAATGTCTCATCTCCATTCCTCTACTTACTTGAAGAATTTAGATCATCCAATTTATATTAATATGAGATGTAAACAAAAAAGCTTTTAGATGGCAGGGTCAGGAGGTGAGGCAGTGTGTGATGAACATTTTCACCATCCTGCATTTAATTTGAGATTCCCAGTGTCAATGATTTTTAGTTCCATTAATATTTTAGTGTTCTGATTTATTTTTCAAGAAATATTCTTGACCATTCCAGAAATTTTGGAGGGTTTGGAGGGATATGGCCCAGGTGCAGGTCAGTGGGACTAGGCAGAAAAATGGTTCAGCACAGCCAAGAAGGGCCAAAAAGCCTGTTTCTGTGCTGTAATGTTCTATGGTTCTAAAAAAAAGTATTGTGATTCTATCCAGACAGCTTTTGTATAGAGACTTCAGCAAGGAGCAGTTTTATCACGAATGAAGCAGATGCCAATTAGTATAGACTTTTCTTTGATTTTTCCAAGGGCATAGTCAAATATTTAAGTGAAATTGGTGGTATTTGTCGATGTGATGTATATTGGCAGATAAAATTCAGAGTGGAACAGTGTGAAGTTAGATAGTTAAGAAACTCTGCATTTAGGATTTGGTTATGTTCCATTTCAGAATCAATTTGTTCCATCAGGAAGGAGATCTTTTTGTGGGAATGAGTACTTCCCAGCTCTACTACTATTAATGTGTTTCCAGTTCTAAGAAATCACTTCAGGATTCAACTTTCAGACAATGTATGAGCAATGCTAATTTACCAACTTTACCAGTGATGAAGGTACAAAATAAAAGGCTTTCATTAGACTTTCCATCATTGGTGAAGATTGTTAATTGGTGATAAATAATTTCATTTTCACTCTTTTTAGTACGTGGTTAATGAAGTTGATTATCTGGATCTTGGCTCTATTCACTGATACACCCTTTGTTTTCTTTTTGCATTGATAGGATTACCAAATGTGCACATTATCGGTAACCTTCCTTTCAGTGTTTCAACACCACTCGTTATTAAGTGGTTGGAAAATATTGCAAATCATGATGGACCCTTTGTCTTTGGGAGAACACAGATGACCTTAACTTTTCAAAAGGAGGTTGCAGAGGTAAGGTTTTTGATTTTTGCTTTGCAGTGTTTTTTATTAATGCTCATACTAACTATGTCCTATGTATATCCTTTTTATTCTATTATGTCATCTTCAGATTACTCTGGCTTTCATCCTCTTTCAGTTAAGATATGTTCTTGTTAATCTCTGTGCCATTTTTGGCGACTCTCTATCACTCCTCTCTCATATTTTAGCCTTCTTTATTTAATTCCATACCAGTTACTCTTCTGTCCATGTGCTTCCTTTATTTTTACTCCTCTTGGTTAGTTAGTTTGTTCTTCAAGTATCTGCCAACATTTTCAAATCTCCCCTAAACACATTGCTGTTGTACGTCCTTGTTACTCCAGAAACACTTGCCAAACCTTTGGACAACAAAGACAAATGTAGCATGTGCAAAGTGACACACACAAAATACTAGGTAAGCTCTGCAGGTCGGGCAGCATCTGTGGATGGGAATAAACAGTCAATATTTCAGGCCAAAGCCCTTCATCAGGACTCAATCCAGATGATGTGCAGGTCTCACTCCATTCAAATTGGAAGCTTACCATCTGAGTTTAAGTCTCAGAATTCCCTACCCAATATTGCTATGCTCAAGAGAAGAGGAAGACATTCCTGTATCATAAATTTTCTCTGACTTGAATTTAGTAGTTTGTTTGAGCAGTTGGGGAAAGGAATAACTGCTGCCAGCATCTGATTTTACTTAAGTGAGACACAAATGTAGGGGACACATTTCAGATTTATCTAGTTATAACATAAAATCACTATTTCTGTTCACACAAGCAAGAAGCTATGCCTTCAGATATTAGATTTTGAAATTTCTTTTTACAGCGTCTCACAGCAAGTACCAGCAGTAGGCAAAGAAGCAGATTGTCCATAATGGCTCAGTATTTATGTAATGTGAAAAGCTGTTTTACAATTCCAGGAAGAGCGTTTGTTCCAAAGCCCAAGGTAAAATACTTTTGCTATTGTTTTAGTAAAGAATCTCGGATGTATGATTGCATTTTGTGCACTACTTGTCTTGATATGATCAATATAAATGGCATTCATTAAAACTAGCTCCAAGACAGCATTATGGATGGCTGAATGTAAAAGTATGTTTATAATTTGTTTTCACTAGCACCTGTGGCTCAGAAGGAGCCTGTTTAGCCTTTTGTGCCAGTTCAATGAAAAGTTGTCCATTAAGGACTGTACCCTAGTTTTTTGTCCATAACATGACAAATTATTTCCTTCAAATACATGTCAAATTGGTTTTTGAAAATGTGCACGAGATTCAATGGATAAACTTTTTTTAAGTAGTACATCCTAAGGTAATTGTTCTATGCCAGTTTTTGCCAGAGTTTATTTTGTTAATTATTGTAAATTTATGACATCTTGATACAGACCCATTTG
Organism: Hypanus sabinus; assembly: GCF_030144855.1. NCBI lineage: Eukaryota > Metazoa > Chordata > Chondrichthyes > Myliobatiformes > Dasyatidae > Hypanus > Hypanus sabinus. The sequence goes on along the minus strand of NC_082717.1, from coordinate 62,335,988 downwards.
ACAAAAGGAAGAGTCTCTCCCTACTTGTTCTATCTAAACTTCTCACAATATTGAACAGCTAGGTTCGGTTTCCTTTTGATCCTTCCAGCTCTGAGGACAATTCTATCTTCTTTCCTCTATTGAGGTCTCTAACTCTGGGAGTAGTTCTGGAAAATTTTCTCAATTTTTCCCAAAAATGTTGTGCCCAGAAATGTCCAGGGTGTTTTTAATACTTCAGGTTTTTTAGTTTTTTGTCCTCATTTATAAATCTAAGTCTCCCATATGTTTTCTGAACTACTTCCTCAACTTCAGTGTTACTCTCAAGCACTTGCTTCCTGTTAATTGGGACAGCTGTTTATTTGGGACAACTCTTACAGAACAAAAACTAAATTGAGAAAATAGCTGGGATTCCTTTTTTGGGGACACTATGCTGCTTAATTGGGGCAGGAAGATATCTAGCTCCTATATGCCTTTCATTCTTACTACTTTCTGAGCTTTTCTGCTTTGACTGAAGTGTTTTCCAGTTTTGCCACTGGATCATCTTAAGGTTTTTTAAGCTTTTAAAGAAACTGATCAGTGGTCTTGATTTCCTACTTTATGGTAATATGCATTGCTTCAGAATGTGTACAGTATTGACTTCTAGTTCTCGTATTTGTCACTGATGAAGTCATCTCCAATCTTGATACAGCTCATTTTTGAAGGGATGTGGTTTTTATCCCTGTAATTTTCCCATGAGAATGTTGTTAGCGTATGAGTTGTCGGTCTAAACTACTATTATCTTGTACTGTTAGTTTAACATAGCTTATTAGTAAATTACATAATACTGTCTTGTTGCTTATTTGATGGAAGTGAGAACAGTACTGGAGATAAATAGATAAACTCTTCAGTCTGTGCAAAAAGAATCTTGCAAAATAAATCTGCAACCATGGGGAAAAGCAAGAACTGAAAAAGAAGAGCAATTACATTAAGAAAGAATGTGAAACAGTAAGATGTCAAGAGGCAGGCTTTATTATTGTACATTGAGGGAAGGAAGTAGAATGTCTGAATTGGTAGGAAGGGCAGGATGAGATGTTATATTAGTGTGCTGCTGATTATTTTCCAATCTTTTTATCCCTAGCATTTGCTTCATTTTTATGAACATAATTGTATTAAAATACTGTGGTGGAATTATAGTGGATTCATTTTAATTGGGACCACTACATTTTGGCCCAATGAGGTGGATGCCCCAGTTAGCTGAATTTTCATGGAAATAGTAAAAAAGTTATTTAAAAAAAAACAAAACTGAGTAACAAAACTCAAAATACACTGCAGATGCTGGGGTCAAAGCAACATGCTGGAGGAACTCAGCAGGTCAGGCAGCACCTGTGGAAATGAACAGTTTTTCCACGGATGCTGCCCGACCTCCTGAGTTCCTCCAGCGTGTTGATACTGAATAACAAATTGTGTATTTAAAAGAAATGCAAAACAAATTAGAACACAATCAATACCACCACAGTACTATAAAATGGTGTTTTAGTTTCTAATAATTACGGTATCGTCTTCTCTTGAGTGACTGTAAGTTATCAAAATTAGCGCAGACAGTAGTGCAGATAAGAGACTGCCTTCATGCAATGCTTTTGACAATTGCATCCTTCAAATCTTCATTTTCATGATAACATTCAAGATGATTGTTGATACCTTCAAATTCTTCATAGTTCCTAACTTGTTGAAGTGGTGAAATTGTTTCATTTTCACTGCTGACCATTTCTGGCATCTTCAAGCTTGAATGTTTAAAACCGCAGTGAGCAAAACAGTTCTGAGTTGTCTTACTGCTAATTTCTCACCAGCTGTTAGTGACAAAGATCATTGTGTTTTACATACAAACACACGCAACTGATGATATTTAAAAACTGTTCACTTGAAGCGCGGTACAGTGTCTAATGGCCACATACAAGTGCATATGACTAATGCTGTTTCGAAACTATTTGTTAACAGTATGCTATCCCAGTTAACGGAATAGTGTTCCAGTAAATGAAGGGAATCCAGGCTATTTCTCTGATTTGTTTTTGTTCTTTAAGATTTATCTCAAATAAGTGGCTGTCACAATTAACTGGAATCCATTGTATTTGGTAATTTTCTAGCTCCAAGCTGTCAGCAAATTATGAAGGAATGTTTAAATCTGTTTTATAGCTAGTTTCCAAGTTTATTCCAGTAAAATGGAAGGTTTTGCTGTCTGACTGTGACACAGTGTAAACATGAAATATACTTCTGAGGAAGTACTACCAAACCTGATGAGGTCCAATCTCCTTTCCTCAGTTCTCTGTGGAATACAGTATCAGACCATGCCTCTTGCACAGAAAAAACTTCACAACTCAAAGGTGCATCCCAATCTGGATGAAATCCTTTGTATACTTCTGATTTTTGGAGACCACTGCTTGACCTGAACAAAATTGCAAATTTGAAACTGCTGCCTGAAAAGCAGGCCCCAGACCCAAGCAGAATATGCCATTTCGGGGACATTGCCTCAAGATTCAGGGGAGAAAATTTCGGATGGAGATGAGGAGAAACTTTTTCCCAGAGAGTGGTGAATCTGTGAAATTCTTTGCCCAGGGAGGCAGTTGAGGTTTCTTCTCTAAATATATTTAAGATACAGTTAGGTAGATTTTTACATAGTAGTGGAAATAAGGGTTATTGGGAAAAGGCAAATAGATGGATTTGAGTTTATGGATCGATCAGCCATGATCTTATTGAATGGCGGGGCAGGCTCGATGGGCCAGATGGCGTACTCCTGCTCCTATTTCTTATGTTCTTATATTTACTTCTGTGCTGAGTATCAAACCCTAGTGCTGACATTTGGGGGGGGGGGGGGGGGTGGTGGTTATCTTGATACAGTGCTTGAAGATAAGCTTTGTAAGACTGTCAAAATTCCCCATTCACTCCCCTTGCTGAGTCTCACACCCTGCTGTTGACGCTGAGTTAAATTTGAAATCAATACCTCCCATCGTGGATTAATCACCTCATTTACTCTCTCATCTGTATCAAATTAAACTGACCTAGATAAACCACTCGGCCAAATGGGTACAATTTTGTTCAATCCAATATGAACTTGAATGTTCCAGCAGAACGGTTATCTGACCTGAACCTGGAACATGCAGTCAGGTCTTTTCTAGTCTGTTTTGATAGGCAAGCCCTAAAAGGCACTACTCAGCATGTCAGGCAGTTTTAGAGAAGAAAGGGAAAGAATATGTGTTTCAAGTTGATTAACGGTTATTGCCTTCAGACTGTGCTTAAACATTGCTTTGGTCTTGTGAAGTATGGGCACGGATTGCTTTGTTTGTTGAGGAACTGCACATGGAATAGGACAATCAACAGCAAAGATGCCCAGTTTTCATTTAGCAGTGGAAGGTCATTGATGAAACAAATAATGGAATTGATATCCTGGGGCAGGGATAATTGACCTTCAAGAATGATAGTCAATCTTCCTTAGTACAGGGTGTGACTGCTAGCAATGTGTTTTCCACTCTGATGCTCATTGGCTTGAGTTTTTATATATCTCATGGATTTCACATTTGATCAAATGGTATGTTCATCGCTAAGACAGGCATACAACATGGAAACAGGCCCTGTTGTTCAACTCATCGATGCCATTTAGGTTGTCCACTGAGTTAGTCCTACTGTCCACATTTAACCCATGCCTTCTAAACCTATCCAAGTACTTCTCTAGATGTCTTTAAATGTTGTTAATCTGCTCACTCTTTCTTGCAGCTCATTCCAAATGCACACCACTTTTTTAAAAAAAATTTTTTTGCTCAACATAACAAAACTTTCAATTTCCAGATAGATTTACATTTACATTTCTTCCCCTCACTATCAGAACACTTTCATCAAAATATAGACTTCACCACAACATCCTATACAAAAGCCCTTATTAGTATAGCAGACAGGTTTACATCTACATACTGCAGAAAAGGTTGACATGTTTTATGACAACTATTTGTTTTTGAGTGTACCATACATGTCAAAAAGTCCAAAGGAATGTATTCCATGATTAATTTATGCCAACCAAAAAGTCCAGGGGCCTTATCGGATATCCAACAAAGTAAAATGTTCTTCCTCGCACAAAAAGTCAGGATGTTAAGAAGTTTTTTCTGATATGCATTAATAATACGACTGCTGGGTAAGCCTAAGAGTAAAGACACTGGGTCCAGTTCAAGCTCCACTTTCAGAATCTTTTCCATTTCACCCAAAATATCATTCCAGTATGCCTGAAGTTTGGGACAAGTCCAAAAACAGTGGGTGAAAGTTCCAGTATTTACTTTTACATTTAGAACATATTGGAGAAACCCTTGTCTTAAGTTTCGAGAGATGATTTGGTCAGATGGGCTCTATGCAGAGTTTTGAGTTGCAATGCTTCAGTTCTATTACAAACTGAAATTGAGGGGTCCCTGCAAACCCAGTCAGCCCCACATAAGATAATAATGAACTTAATTGATATTTTTTGAAGTCTGGAAAATCCAGACCCCTAGACTACTGGGAAGCTGTAACTTAGACATTTTAAAACAGGGTCTTTTTTTGTTCCAGATGAAAGAAACAAACCAGCCATTATTTTTTTAAAGTATTTGTTGGGTAAAAATGACTGGAATTATTCATATTAGGTAGAGCAGACAAGGAAGAATGTTCATTTTTAACAAGGATATTCAGCCAAGCCAAGAAATGGGAAGAATGCTCCATTGCTCAAGATCCTGTTTGATTTTGTTAAATAATTGTGTAAAGTTAGCTTTGAACAATTGATCAAATGTAGGTGTGATAAATATGCCTAAGTAAACAAAACCTGTCTGTGACCATCTAAAGGGGAAAACACCCTGGGTGTCAGATACCTGCTGCAGATTCCCCAGAGGCATAGCCTCTGATTTAATAGAGTTGATTTTATAACCTAAAAAGGCACTAAATGAATTGATGCATTGTATAAGTTGGTGCACTGACATAGCAGGGTTTGATAAGAAAATTAGAACATCATCCGCATACAATGTAATTTTATGTGACTTTAGTCCTATGTCTGGAGCAGATATCTTGGGGTCTCGCCGAATAGCCTCAGCCAATGGCTCGATCACTGGTGTGAAATGTCATGGTGATAAAGGGCAGCCCTGCTGGCTACCCCTCAAATCCTAAAATTATCCGACCTCACCATTAGTGAGAATTGCAGCCAAAGGGTCATTATAAAGAACCTTCACCCACTTAATAAAATTATTGCCTAAACCAGTAACAATTAATACCATCAGGGCTTGAGGGCAGTGCGACAAATTGAGGGCAATGCAGCGAAAATATCACCCTTTACTCGATCTTCTTCGTTTCAGATAAGAGATTATATACAGAAAAAAACATTATTAACTGATTTCTATAGTTCTGACATAGAAAAGAGGGTATTTTGTTCTAAGGATGAAGTCTCCATTAAGTACTTTTTACAGCATCCATAGGGAATGTTCCTGTGGAGAGGCTGAGTAGCAACACTCCACTTTAAGAATGAAGAACCTGCTCCCGATGTTCCATTTAAATGTGTTGTCTCTTAAGGTGATGCCCTTTTAGTTTTGGACTCTCTCCCTGGGAAACAGACAACATGTTTTCACCTTGTCCTTCCTGATTTTGTATATCTTTGTCAGATCACCTCTCAAGCTTCTGCATTCTATGGAATAAAGTCCTACTCTATACACAACTCTATTTAGAATTCAGTTGTCTAATTCCAGACAACATCTTGGTAAATCTTTTGTGCCCTCTTTCAAATTTAATAACATCTTTCCTATAGCTGGGTGACCAAAACTGTACACAAAACTCACCAACATCTGATTTAACTACAAAGTAAGCTTCCCAACTTCTCTACTCAGTGCCCTAACCGATGAAGGTCAAAATGCCAAACACCACCTTCAGCACCTTATCTACCTGTGACACTGTAACTCTTTAAAATGTATCTTTGGCTCATGTTTGGATTAAGCGTGTGATGAGCTCTGAAGTGAAACAGTCCTGGCAAAAGCTTTCCTGTTTATTAATCAATAGGTTATTGGTGAGTTCCTTGATTGCAATATCAGTGAGAGTTAAAGCAGTGGTTAGCTAGTTCGTTATTATCTTGCCTTTTGTGAACAGAGTTTGGCTGGCCAGTGCTTCAAGTTGTTGGATAGATGCCAGTGTTATTAATGAATTGGAACAAAATGCCATTTTTCACAACACTGATCATTGGTAAACATTTGTAGCAAGCAGACACAGACACCCGGCTGCTGTCTGTTGATACGGAAAACAATTCTTCAGTCCGTGAAAAGAGGACCCATGGTATTTTATGTGTGCAACCATGAACTACAAGGTCCAAGATCTGGTTGATATCTTGGTAGTTTTGGAAGCTCAAGGGATACACCAAAACCAGCCATATTTGACCAACCCACAATATGGCGCCTTAAAGAACAGTCAAAGGTTGCACAAAATTCTCCACTTAGGAGTGTCGTTTTGCAAAAAGCCTTTGGATGAAACTGTGGTTACGAGATGTGTGATTATATCACAAACTGTTGTGGTCACCCATTGGGTTGGTTGCAAAACGAAACTGTTAATTGTAATGCTAGGCTATTATCAAGTGCCACCCATGGAGTAGAGCAAACTGGATCCTCATTTGAACTATAGCTTCCCTTTAAATTGTAGATGAGCGGTGTTTCATTCTTGGGTTCAGACTGATTTCCTGCGTTTGGCTTAATGTGCATTTGGCTTCATAAATGTTGCATAGTATTGATGTCTGCTCTGCATGTAATCATTTGCACAGAAATATATATTTAAATTTGTTTGCTTGGGCAAGAATCAACGGGTGATTGTTATTATAGTAATGAATTTCTCCTTCTAAGATTTCCTGGTTACCATTTTATATTGTGAACCTCTTGCTTTTCCTTTCCCAACAAGGGTAAACACTTTGTCATTTTGATAAAAACAGTTATTAATTTTAATAACCTGTATTGTGTTGCACTCTTGACTATTTTCAGGATTAATCAGGCCAACCTGTTCATCCTTTACTGATATTATGTTTGGATAATTTTTGCAACCAGCCCAGTGCCTCAGTATGGGTTTCACCAGTAATAATCCTTGCACTCACATGATCGAAACAAGGTTCCATAGAAAGTCTTTATTTTTGCAAGGTGCCATCTACTTCAAATTATATAAAGTATGATATATGTATATTCATTTAAGGGAGTAATTTTATTTTCATTTAATGTGTAATGAAATAGTTTTGCAGGATCCTTTATTTAAGTAGCATTGCACTTATTTTAGTAGTACTTTTATTTAGTAGTACTTGTGTTACAATGCCCTCAGATTAATATTTTATATGTCACTAGAAACAAATATTTGTTATTTGTACTAATCCAAACCATGGCTTTTGACCTATTTGTTTGGCCTGCTTTCTCTTTTTTGCTTTTGGAACTTTCATGTGTAACATGAAATATAGTGCATTTAAATCAGTTCTCCAATTTTTGAAACTTACCGACAAACTTTTATTAGAGTTTAGACTGTTACACACTTATTACAAGAGTTGATACTAAATGACTTCTACATGCAAGTCTTCAATGCATACAACGGGTAAACTCCCAGGTAAACTGAGCGAACAATATTTTTGATCGTTTTCCAAACAGCTAATCTTGTGACATGGCTACTCATGTTCTTTTCACACGTAATCTTGCAGGGAATATTCTGTTTTGTGTCCTAAAGACAAAGGTTCAGGGAAATGCTCTCTTTTTGAGAGAGTGATGTTTTCTCTTTCTGGTTCCTTACTGCAGGATGTACAGAAAATTACCCCTGAAATTAAAGAGCACCCTGAAGAAATGCAGCCAACATATATTGCTCCTCCGGTTTCATATCTATTTTCTTCTGAGATACTTGGTTTGACGTAGTGGCTTAGTAGCTCAGCTGTGAAGCAGGACAGTGGAACTAGACATGTTACACTAGCAGTAATGAAACAGACACCTCCTGCAACAGCAGCACAATGTTTTGTATGATTATTTCCTCCCCATCTTATGCACTTCATGCCAGGCAAGGCAATGCTGATCCCCAGCAAGAGTGTTACACATGACAGAATCATCATAACTTTGAAAACTTGAATATATACAGGCTGGGAAAAGATGGAGAAGTTAAACGTGCAGCTGAAGAGCCCTGTACTGTACCATGTGCAGTCCATCCAGAGACCTTGCATGTGTGTTGTCGCAGAGATGATATTTGAATTTGCTGAGGTATTTATTTTCCAGTTTGGCATCCCTGTGGTTGCAAGTATTCCTAGGAAAGCAAATAAAGACAAAGAGAGAGCAACAGTCTGCAGTGCTGCTGAAGCCATTGTATTGTATCTAGACTCCAGTTCTCAATAGAAGGGAACAGAATTAATCGGGCTTTTCCTCTGTTCTGCTGAAGAGAATAATAGTTGTCACAAAATGTGGATTAAAGCTTCAGTTACATGAAAAAATATGATTGTATTTAATAGAAATCAAAATCCTTACCTGTAGAAATTGTATCCAGCTTTGCAGTGATTAATTGTGAATAGGTTCAGTAATACTGCACTGGCAGAGGTTCTAAGCTCAGCTGCCTACATGACAATGAATTTACAAATTAGGGGGAATAGATCAATTCATGTGACATCACTAATTTCCTTGGCAACGAGGCTGCCTGCTTTGAAAATACAAATTTGGCCAGTGTAACAAACTGTTTAGTTTATGATCTGAACTCTTTTCAAGTTTGACAATCTGATAATGACTGTCCATTTATAATGTACTATTGAGATATTTTGTCTTGTCTTTTAAATGTGTGGAAGCTGCATTATTTTTGTTTGTATTTTTTAGTTGTAAATGCAAGAAAATAGGAGCAGGACAAGGCCACCAGTCTGTTTGCTATGTAATACAATCATGGCTAATCTATGCTGCCAAAACTCATCAAAATTTCAAATATTTGTCCCTCACCACCTTAAGTATATGTAATATGGCCAGTAGAAACCACAGCTTTGCTTATTATACGAGCCATATATCTATTTTCGGTCTTTTGGAGCCACGTATCAATTTTCTGTCTGTATTGTATCTGTGGGGCATATGAGGATCATTGGTCATGTAGTTTGGGGTGTGGTAGAAACAAATGAGTATTGTTTTGTATGTATGCTTTGTCCTAGTTGTTCAGTGTAATCTAGTTGAGAGAGGCAGCGGAATGATTTTTTTGTTGACCGCTTACTACGCTTATTGGAATTTGGTTTAATCACTATTAATACACTATTGGAATGCTAATTTAGTTCAACCACTTGCTACGCTAATTAGAACACTATTGGAACGCCAATTTAGTTTGACCGCTTAGTTAAACTAATCGGGATGTTATTGGAATGCTAACTTGAGAGCTAACTTAGCTTAAATACGTTAGTTCAATTGCTATCTTCATTACTTCACTAATTGGAATGTTATATCGTTAATATAGTTTTGTTACTTTTTCATCTCTACAAGGTCTTTGTCTTTGTAATAAAATATCAAAAGTACCCTTTTTGACTTTGGAACTTTGAAGTGCGTCATGCTGTGTCGATTTCCTGGCTTAGTCTCTCAATGGTTTTGGTTTGTTTTTAAGTAATCCATTACACTGCTATCTGGATGGAGTGAATATTGAGAATGAAGTTAGTTTCATCTATCACTACTTTGCATAATCTTCAGAATGAGTGCAGAATCTAGGTGATTGGAGAAGAATCATTTATTTTATACTAACACTTTTATTTGGGTAGGTGAGACTTCTTCAGCTAGCTGTCATACATTAGAAAGAATGTGAAGACTTTGCAGAAGGTACAGCTGAATTTTGTTAGAATGGTGTTATGATCTTTTTATATATTCAAGGGATGTGCACTTCACAAGCTGGTTCAGCATTTAATTCCCCTGGAGAAGGTGGTGAAGAGCTTCTTGAACCTCAGCAGTCCTTAAAGTGTTGGTATACTTACAGTGTTGTTAGGGAGAGAGCTCCAGGATTTTGATCCAGCCGTGGTGAAGATATGGTGACGTGTTTCCGAGTCAGGGTGGTGTGTGGTTTGGGAGTTAACTTTCAGGTGATGGTGTTTGCATGTTACTGCTGCCCTTGTTCCAGCTGGTAGAGACTGTGAGTTTGGAAGATGGTATCTAAGGAGTCTTGGTGAGTTGTTGCAGTGCATCCTGTAAATAGTACAAACTGCTGCTTCTGTACATTGGTGGTGGAGTGAGTAGATGATTATGAATGAAATGGTTGTCAAATGGATGCATATCTTCTGTGTGATGGTGAGTTTCTTAATTGCTGATGCTGCATTCATTCAGCCAAGTAGAAAATATTCCATCATGCTTCTGACTTGACCCTTGTAATTGATACTGGGCTTTGAAGGGTTCCTAGGTAAGTATCTCACCACAGGATTCCCAGCCTCTGACATTGTGGCTACTTTAGTTCAGTTTCTGGTCGGTGGTAACCCACAGCATATTGATTGCAGTAGTAATGCCAGGCAGTGATAGCTGGAATTTCTCTTGTTGATTATTGCCATTGCATAGCACTTGTGTAGCTAGATAATGACAAATATTCCACCTATCATTCCAGACCTTGATATTGTCCAGGTTTATTGTATTTGGTTCTGGACTGCTCCATTCTATGAAAACTTTCAAATGGTGCTGTATCTTGTGGAATCGTTAGTGAACATCCCAACTTCTGACCTTTTGATTGAAGGAATGTTATTGATGAAGCAGACGAAGATGGTTAGGTCTTGACATTACCCTGAGGAATTTCTGCAGAGATGCCCTGTGGCTGAGGTAACTGACCACCAGTCACCACAGCTACCTTCCTTTGTGCTAGGTATGATTCCAACCAGCAGTGGGTTCCCCAATTCTCTTTGATTCTAGTTTAGCCAGGGCTCCGTGATGTTCAATCAAGTGCTACCTTGAAGTTGAGGGCACTCACTTACATATCACCTCTGGGGTTTGGATCTTTTGTACATAATATCGTCTCCACAGCCCCGCAGAAATCAAATGTAGATTGAGTAAATCATTTGCAGAATAACTCTATTCAATGTTCTGGGACCATCCTGAATTTCTAGTCACATCATTTTAATGAACTGTTGCACACCACTCTCCCTGTTTTCTCCCTCTATCCCTCTTTTCTCTTCAAATCTGTAACTTAAAACACTATTGCTTTTTCACTTTTTCGGTTTTAATAAAAGTTACTTGACCTCAAACGTCATCTCTCTTTACCTCTCCCTGTCTAACTTGCTGGGCGCTACTAACATCTTCTGCTTTTGTTTTGGAATTCTGATCCCTATCCCCCTTCTTTATTTTGTGGGAAAACAAATCCATCTTCTTTCTGATTTAATAACTGAAATACTGCATCCTTTATGCATTCCAAGGATTCTTCTTGAGCATAATAGCACAGCAAATACCACAGTTCCCAAGGAAATGTTGGATTGTGAGTAGCAGGAGAAAGAATTCAAAAAAAGAGATCAGGGCAGTCAGGACTTTCTGAGCGCCACAGTTCCTAAGGAGCTGTTGGATTGTGAGTAGCAGGAGAGAGACTTCCAAAGAAGAGAATCAGGGCAGTTGGGACATTATGCACAGCACAGTTTCCAAGGAGACATTGGATTTTGTGTAATTTGGCAAGGGCTAATAAAAATAAGCTAGGTTTCAGCAGAGTGGTCATTGTATGAGCAGGCCATTGTTAGAGTGGAGAGTTCAGGCTTTGACTCAAGAGACTTAGGCGGGAAGGGGTGAAGGCTGTAGATGTTTTTTTTATTGTTCAATTTTCTTTTTTTTTTAATTGCACAGTTAGAGCAGTGGAGATGCCAGGCAGAACAGTAGAAAGCTCCTCTTGTGAAGTGATGCAGGGAGGCCTCAAGTGTCCCTGATGACTACACCTCTAAGAAATGCATCCAGCTGCAACTCTTCTATAGACTATATTAAGGAATTTGTGCTGGAGCTGGATGAACTCCAGATCATTCAGGAGGCTAAGGGTTTGATGGACAGTCAGGAGGGGGAAAACAGTTAGGCAGCCAGTGCAATACCCCTGTAGCCATTCCCCTCAATAACAGGTATACTACTTTGTATACTGTTGATAGGAGGAGGAGTGGAAGATGACCTAGCAGAGGAAAGTCACAACGGCCAGTCTCTGGAACTGAGTCTGGCTCTGCGGTTCAAGCAAAGGGAGAGAAGAGGCGAGCTGTAGTGATAGGGGATTCATTGGTTAGGGGAACAAACAGGAGATTCTGTAAATCAGAACAAGATTCCTGGATGGTATGTTGCTTCCTGAGTGCCAGGGTCAGGGACAGCTTGGATTGAGTCCATAGCATTCTTAGTGCGAGGGTGAGCAGCCAGAGGCTATCGTCCACATCAGTACCAATGACAAAGTGAGGAATGGGGACAAGATCCTGCAAATTGAGTTTAGGGAGTTAGGTACTAAGTTAACGAACAGAACCTCTAGGGTTGTGATGATTGCTACCTGTGTGACTTGCTAGTGAGGCTAGAAATAGGAAGATTGTACAGTTTAACATGTGGTTAAGGAAGTAGTGTAGGAGGGAGGGCTTCATATTTTTGGACCACTGGGCTCTTACAGGGAAGATGGGACCTGTACATATGGGACAGTTTACACCTGAACTAGAGGGGGACAAATATCCTTGCAGGAAGGTTTGCTCATGCTGCAGAATTACAGGGGGATGGGAACCAGAGTGCCAGATCAAGAGTGATGCTGGGGAAAGATGTTGTTAAGCTTACATAAGTCAGGAATTGAAAGGTTGAGTATGGTGGACTAATGTTCTGAGATGTATATTTCAATGCATAGAATATTGTAGGAAAAACGAGCTTTGTCATGGATCAGCACATGGAATTATTACATTGTGGCCATTAGTGAAACTTGGTTGTAAGAGGGGCAAGACAAGCAGCTTAGTGTTCCAGGACTCCATTGTTTTACACATGATAGAGTGGGAGGAATGCATTACTGGTCAGGGAAAATATCACAGCAGTGCTCAGACAAGACACGTTAGAGAACTCGTCTACTCAGGCTATATGCGTGGAACTGAGGAATAAGAAAGCGGTGACTGCGTTAATGAGATTATATAGACCATCCAGCAGTCAGTGGGATTTAGAGGAGTAAATTCATAGAAAGATCACCGACTGTTGCAAGAAACATAAGGTTATGATAGTACGTGATTTTAAATTTCCATAAATTTAAAATTTTAGACTCCCAAACTGTAAAAGGACTGGATGGGATGAAAAAAAATCCATATATTGCTTGGGAGTCCCAAGCAATAAAAGGGCTAGGTGGGATAGAGTTTGTCAAATGTGTTCAGGGAAGTTTTCTTAATCAATACATAGAGGTCCTAACTAGAGAGAATGCAATACTAGATCTCCTATTTGGGAATGAGACAGGGTAAGTGACAAAAGTTTGTGTAGGGGATACTTTGAATCTAGTGATGATATTGCCATGAGTTTCAATATAATAATGCTGAAAGATAGGTCTGGTCCTTGGGTTGAGATTCTAAATTGGAAAAAGGCCAATTTTGAATGCATCAGAATGGATCTGGCAGGTGTGGGTTTGGACAGGTTTTCTGGCAAAGGTGTACGTGCTAACTGAAAAGTTTTCAATAGCTAATGTTGTTCCATTGTTCAAGATAGGAGCCAGGTATGATGCTGGAAACTACAGACTGTGAGCCTCACAATAGTGGTAGAATGTTACTGGAGAGAATTCTTAGGGATGGGATTTATGAGCATTTGGAAAACCATGATCTAATTGGGGAGAGCCAGCTTTGCTTTGTTCGGTGCAAACTAACTTCATTCAGTGTCTTGGATGTGATAAGAGTGATAAATAAAGCTATGGATCAGAATCAGATGTCATGAAATTTGTTGTTTTGCAGCAGCAGTATATTGCAATACATAATAATAAGTAATGCAAAGAAGAGAGGGAAAAATACTGAGGTAGTGTTCATGGGTTCATTGTCCGTTCAAAAATCAGATGGTGGAAGGAAATTAGTTGTCCCTGATGTCCTGGGTGGTGGGGGTCATTAATGATCAAAGGCATTGCTCCTTGAAGGTGTTCTGGATGCTGGGGAGGCTAGTGCCCATGATTGAACTGGCTGAACTTAACACTTTTCTCAGTTTTTCGGCAGTGGCTTTTCCTTACCAAATGGTGATGCAACTGCAAGTGTTTTTGGTTACATACCAATTCTCCTCGAACTCCTAATGAAATTTAACCACTGTTGTGCCTTCTTTTTAATTGCATCGATATATTCAGCATTGGATCTTCAGAGATGTTGACACCCAGGAACCTGAAACTGCTCACTACATGTTGTTCTTGTTGCCTATGTGGATCTTAGTAAGGCATTTGACAAAGTTCCTTTGGGAGGCTAATACAGAAGATTAATTTGCATAGAATCAATAGTGAACTGGCCATTGGGATTCAGAACTGACTTGCCCATAGAAGACAAAAGGTGGTGGTGAAAGGGACATATTCTTGTTAGGGGTCTCTGATTAGTGGTGTTCCACTGGGACCTCTGCTGTTTGTGATGTCTACACATTACCTGGATGAACATATAAATAGGTGGGTTAGTAAGTTTGCAAATGATGCAAAGATTGGTGGTGCTATTGATAGCATAGAAAACTGGCAAAAAAAAATACAGTAGAATTTAAGAGAAATTTCGATAGGTACACGGATAGGAGGCCTGTGGTCCGGGTTCAGGTCAATGGGCTGGGTAGATTAGTAGTTCAGCACGGACTGGATGAGTTGAAGGGCCTGTTCCTGTGCTGTAGTGTTCTGGGTAGTAGAGCTGTTGTCTCACAGCTCCACCCAAGACTATTTATTCCTGACCTCCAGCGGACCTACGTGTAGATTGTCTGATTTCCTCACACATCCAAATGACTTGCAAATTAGTAGGTTAATAGGTCACTGTAAATTGCCCTAACGTGTTGGTAAACAGTAGAATTTCGTGGTAGTTGATGGGAATGTGGAATGAAGAGAGGAATTAGTGCAAATGGGTGCAGACTCAGTCGGTCAAAGGGGATATTATATGCTCTGTGGCTTATGTTGCCACTAAATATGGGAAGCCGATTTGATTCAGTATCCTAGCCGTAGTGTAACAAATGCTGTACTCGGGTTCAACACAACCTATATGTTCTATACACAATGTAAGTGTCTTTTACAAATCCTCCAACTCTCACAGTTATATTGATTGTCGCCCTGTCATTTGTAAAAATACTATTCCCTTCTCTCAATTCCTCTGCCTCCACTGCATCTCTTCTTAGGAAGATATTTTCCATTCCAGAACATCCAAAATGTTCTCATTTTTCTTCAGAAAGTGACATTTCCCTCCTCATCATAAATGATGCTACCCTCACCCACATTCCCTTCATTTCTCACACGTCTGCTCTCAAACCATCAGTTCCACACCCCTGTTCTCCACTGACATAATAGGGATAAGGTTCCCTTTGTCCCCATGTACAATTCCCCATATCCAGCACATTATTCTCACAACTCCCACCATCTCCAGCAGGATCCTACCCACCAGATATTTCTTTACACCCCCCCCCCCAAACTTTTCACAGATAAGTCCAGATAAGTCCTTATCCATTCACCCCACTCCACAGATTTCCTCCTGGCACACATCTCTGCAAGCATGACAAGTGCTACACCTGCCCCTACTGTTCACTGGCATTCAGTGCCCCAACCACTCCTCCAGGTTCTGGCGAGACTGCTGAGATCATTTATTGTATCTATGCTCCAAGCGTGATCTCCTTTGTCAGTGAGACTCGATGCATATTGGGGTACTGCTTCGTGAGCACCTTCTCTCTGTCTGCCACAACAGCCAGGATCTCACAATGGCCACCCATTCCTCCGGCAACATGTCTGTCCTTGGCTGTCTCTACTGCCACAATGAGGCGAGACACAGGTTGGAGGAGCAACAGCTCCTATTCCATATGGGTAGTCTCCAACCTAATGGCATGAACATTGATTTCTCTATCTTCCTGTAACCACTCCCTTCTATTTCCCTGCCTGCCTTTTTATTTTTCTCCCATTCTGATTACCTTTTCTCCCCCTTCTCTTCTGTTCAACTGGTCATCACTTGCTTCTGGTTCCCCTCCTCCTTCCCTTTCTTTCATGGTCCACTATCCCGCTCCAATCAGATTCCTTTACCTTTTCCATCGATTACCTCCTGTTTCCCACATCATTTCACCCATCACCTTTCCCCCTCACCTGAACTCGTCTATCACCTGCCAGCTTGTACTCCCATCTTATTCTGGCTTCTGCTTCCCTTCCTTTCCAGTCCCGATGAAGGGTATTGGCCCAAAACGTTAATTTTTATTCCCCTCCATTGATGCTCCACAGCCTGCTGAGTTCCTCCACCACTTTGTGTGTCCTCCATCTGTTCTAATTTTCTGGTAATAGTTGTTCAGGATTGTGCAGGGTGGAGAAATGAAGTAAAATTAACTGGTTAAGTTGGGCCAAAATAATTGATTTAATAATTCCAAGTCTTTTCATGATTTTTGTTTCTTTTTAAATTTGTTTTCTTCATTTGCAGAGATTTAAAATTATGCAGTTGACTGTTAAAGAACTGAGGACATTTTGAATTGTTTTCTGCTGGGCAGAAAGGTTGAATCTGTCTTAGGTCAGGTCCATTTCTGGAAACATTAAATACATGGCACTCGATTGGGAAGTAGTGATTTACTACGTGCTTCTCTGGGACCTACACTAGATACTGAAAACAAATATACAGCAAGAGGATTTGAGTGCAAGAACAAGAAATATACGTGACTATCATGAGAACACACTAGCAGTACTGTGTGATTTTTGCCTCCTTGTGGGACAGCATATGAGGGGAAATTAAGTCAACTAGGTTTGTATTCACCCATGCTAAGAATGTGGGGGGGGGGGGGGCTAGTTAAAACATATTAACATTCCTTAGGGTGTCTGGCATGAAGTGTCACAGGTTGAGAAATTTCCTTATTTGGAGAATGATATATCTATGGAATTCTTTATCACAAGTTCTGTAGAGACCAATATAGCTGAATATTTTTGAGGAGTTAATAAATTTATAGACATGAAAGACATCAGATGAGAGCAGGTCAATGATATTAAGAGAGATGATCTATTGAATATTGGAGCAGGTTCAGTAGTCATTTGGTCTATGTTTTGATGCTTTTGTAGATAATCTGATTGTATTATTTTCCTTTTGCACCAGTAACTCCATGTTAAATCTAAGCTTTGTTTCCAGGTTGATGTAGGAGTTGTACATCTGACTCCGCTTGAGACACCACAGATTAAGCAGCCGTTCAAACTTGTGGAAAAGGTCGTGAGATGTGCCTTCAGCTTTAGGAGAAAGCACTGCCACCGAGGAGTTGAGTAAGTTAGAGACAGGTTATCGCTGTTTGTTTTTGTGAAGTGAGAAATTTTGATCACATATAGACACAATTGATACTTTTGCACATTTGTTTGTTCAAAACTGAATCAGAATCTTTTTAATGCTGCAATTAACAGTAGAAATGATGCCTACTTATTTGAGAACTGTACTACTTTCTCCTTACTTTCCAGTCCTTGTGAAGGTCTTAGCCCAAAACATTGGTTGTTTATTCCCCCAGCATAGATGCTGACTAACCTATTGTGTTCCTCTAGCAGTTTTTGTGGATGTTACTTTTGAATTCCATCATCTGCAGAATCTCTTACGTTACCCATATTTAGCCTTGTTTTGCTCTCAATGACCCATTTGCAAGCTACTTTGCACACATGGAAATGTACTGTAGAAAGGACTTTAGTCAGGACCAATGTTAAGATGCTTGAACATAGTTCTCAAAGGGATTTATTTATTATAAATGTATTTATCAAATGCTCACCTGGTCTGGTAGCATCTATGGAAAATTATTGTTTCAAGTTGATTATTTTTCATTAGATTCTGAGGTAAGGTAATTGGCAATAGTATTAACTTGTTGCTCTTTCATGGGTCTGGCTGTTTTCAGCATCAGGAGCTTCATAAATCAATGTATCGAGTACAAGAGATAGGATGTTATTTTGAAGTTGCCCAAGATGCTGGTGAGGCCTAACTTGGAGTATTGTGTGCAGTTTTGGTTACCTATCAACAAGAAAGAATACGGAGAACTTACAAGGATGTTACCGGGTCTGGGGAAACTGAGTTATAACGAAAGAATGGGAGGAGATTTAATAGGCATATAGATGGGGTAAATGCAAGCAGGCTTTTTCCACAGAGGTTGGGTGGGACTACAGTCAGAGGTCATGGGTTAAGGTGAAAAGTTTAAGAGGAACATGAGGGGAAAACTTCTTCACTCAAGAGGGTTGTGAGAATGGGGAACAAGCTGCCACCACAAGTGGTTCATGGAAGTTCTGTTTGGATAAGTACATGGATGGTTGAGGTATGGCTCAGGATGGGAGTAAGCAGTTTAAATGCTTCAGCATGGACTAAATGGGGTAAAGGACTTGTTTCAGTGCTGTACTCCTCTATGATGACTCTAAACAGTATTTGCATTAGTCTTTTAAACAAGTTTTTAATTGTTTAAATTGCAAAATACCTTAACTTGGGAAGTATAGTTGGTTTTAAGATTTGTTTGAGTAATTGTCGTTTAGTATGTTCTGAGTTTTTAGCAGCAACAAAATAATAGAGAATTACATTTTGAAATCTTTGCTTTTTCTAGAACTTTATTTCCTGAAGCTCAACGAGCACAGCTAACAGAACGGATGTTTTATACTGCTGATGTCGACCCCACACTCTGCCCAACTCAACTTTCGATACCTCAGTTTAGAAATCTTTGCAATGTATATAGCCAGCTTTGCAACGAGAATGTGGATCTTTTTTCTTATAACTACAGAGAAGAATTAAAACAAAAGCGGCTTCTTCGTAAAAACAAATCTCAATGGGGTGAAGATTGCTAACATTGGACATCGGGCCTTTGAAGTGCAGGTACTGAAAATTAACAATAGCTTTGGTCAACAACACACACACAAAATGCTGGTGGAACACAGCATCTATAGGGAGAAGTGCTGTCGCCGTTTAGGGCTGAGACCCTTCGACAGGAGCTTTCGTCCTAGGTTTTTATGACAGGAAAGAATCTGGTAAAAGTGATTGGCAGTTAATGCCCTTGTGTGTGTTTTTTTAATTTAAATAATACACCTTTTTAATCTCATGTGCATTCCATGAGTTTTTCCCTCATGGTAAAGCACTGAAATGATAAACTGGTTTGCAAGCTGAGGTTTTAAAAAAGACACTTGATCCAAATGACTGACCATGGCAGATAATCAACTTATCTTTTTAATTGGATCTAAACATGTGGGTATAATGTGTTTTGACAATAATATTTTGTTTTAAAGACATCGAAAGGAAATGAATTAGAGAGCTTCTTGAATACAATATGCATATTTATTTAACATTGAAGTACTTCCTGCATGTTTAATGTCAAGTAGTCATTCACCAGAATATAAAATATAACCCATTAAAACCAATATTACAATGCAGTGTGTAAAATTACAATATACACAACCTCCAGTTTTTATAGACAAAAGAAATTAAGATGCCTAAATAGAAGAATGCTAGCATTAAGAGGCATATATCTTACTAAAGCCTGGAGTGCTGAACATAATGTTAAATAAGTGGAGCCCTGTGTTAGGCTACCAAAGGATAACTTTGCCAAAATTGATTAAACAAAAGACACACATACCATATTTAGAAACTTAAAACAAGACACAATGGAACAAATTCCTTTGATAATTCTGGTGCTAATGTAAACCATTATTTTCCATCTATAAATAAAATTAAGATTTACAGCCTATTATTAAAATAAGCAATTTTACTTTTATTGAAAATATTACTTTTGGTGTTCAATACCTGCCTTATTTGCAAATCTACATATAAAACTAGTGTCTTATAGAAACCAAACAACTTTATTATCCATAATGGATAATAAATAATTGACTTCTGTACTTAATATTTTCTTGAACGAAAATGTTTTAAACATCTACATTTGAGGCTGATCGTGGTCTTAGTGCAGATGGCATTAAGACAAACTAAACATTGCTTTCCTTTATTATGCTTCTCAAGTCTTTAATCTTAAAATCAACTGGACAAAACAGCACAACTTGTCTGAAGAAAAGACAAAATAAACTAACTTCAATTTCTGGTAAACTCCAAAGCCTGAATTGGGCACTGCTTCCTACAAACTAAGGCTTCCCATTACTTTCAATGTTTTCATAAAAGCAATCTTCATTAACTACAGAAGTCAGGCTCTGTATGCTAAATTCCCTCTCCAGCACAGAATTCAAATCAATATTTTGCCCATCAGATTGACTATCCAGAGATCGGTTATGCTTATGCATCACTAACAGATCCCCTTTGTTCTTCTTTGTACTTGTACTTTTTCTTTTGATGGGACAAAAGTGACCTCGCGTTAACCCAAGATGATCTGTTTGTTCTACCTCTTTTTGTTGACTTGATAGCTGCTCCAAGGCAGCTTTAGTATCAATCTGCATTTTTTCAAATTGTACCTCAATTTCATTTGTTGAAGACTCATTCTTGGATTCACACAAGTCATCTTCATCACTTAAAATGTCTGATTCCTTTACTTCACCTTCCTGGGCACTGTGTTCCCTCTTTGTGCATGATAGACTGCTGTGTTCCAGGCCACTCTCTGAGGTATGGCAGCCACTGCTTAAAGTTCCACTGCTCAGGCTACATTCATCTGAATCAGTGTTGCGTCTCTCAGAATCCTGACACCAAATAGCCGGGGAACGTTTGGCTAACCTTGATGCTCGATTTGAAGCTGGAGTAAAGAAATAATGAAATATAATTATTGATTACCCATGAATGTAAAGCAGGATATGAGCTAAGTTGAATTTTAGAACAACATGCATCGTAATTTGAGAGACTTCTCGTATCTATTGCATTTACTGAACCTTGGAAGCCTGACTCAACATTGATTTGAATATTTAACCTTCTTATGCTGAGGATAAAAGTAGTAGATTGCAGAAAAATCTAAAACCATTGTTGGAACACTTTCAACACACAGAGCATTCCTCAAGCAACATCTGTACAGCAGATGCAAAGGTAATTTTAATCCCAGTATTCAAGGAAGTGTGATTAGAAGACATAATTAAGCACAATTTCTTTTTTTTAAACAGAAGGGCCAAGAATTTGGCAGTTTATCTAGAGTCTTACCAATTTTGGCAGAGGATGGCACTCTGTTTCTTAGAGGAATCAAATGTTCTCTGTTAAATTTTTCAAGTGGTCCTTCTGACTTGGTCATATGCCGACGAACATTTTCCCTCAGAATTGAACGTATCACTTTAATGATATTTGTTTTACTCTCAGGATCACTGCAGATATAAAGGAGTTAAAATAAATAACTATTGTTGCAGAAATATATATATAAGACTACATTTTCAAAGTATTTTGGATTTACATGGTCAGCAGGAGGTCTTGTCAGTTTGCATGTTAACAAAGTGTTCTGTTGCAGGACTTATGTAGAAATCTTTACCAAAGGTAAAACTTAGTGGCTGCAAAGAAAAATGTAGGGGTTGACATTTGGCAACTTTTATAAAACATATAATTAAACTGTCTATGTTAGACTAACTTAAGACCTTGAATTGAATCCATTTTCTTGGCCCGATTAAAAGATTAAAGCTAGGATATTTTGGAACAGGAGGAAGCTGAAGAAAGAATTGTTTAGGTGTATTTATCTTAAAAAGAAGTCAGTAATCTAGGAAAAAACATTTTAAAATAACTTGCCATTGCAGGATTAAAGAGGACAATGATTCTTTCATTTGGAGAGTAGAATCAGTCTAGTTAATGTGTTAAATGCACTTGCTCTGAAGAAAATGCAGCTTTGTACATGATTTGCATTGGTTTCTGAAAACATTACTACCGCCAAGGGGGCATGGATAATCTTTGATCTGAGGTAGACTCAAAAGGAAGGGAGCCTGTATGCAAGAACTTTATCCATTCTGATCTCCCTCTCCCCAAATAATTTCAGTGATTGAAGTTACCTGCTACATAGTTGAAATATTGTTTCAGGTCGTCCTTCTATTTCAGATTTGGTGTGGATTAATTCCCAGATGCAGTTAGTATCTGTCCCTGAACCAAAAGACAATGATCATTCTAGGAGCATGTAGCTGATTTTTAAAAAGCCTTAACAGTCCCATGATTAGAACTATGTAATAAACTGTTTGCTAGGTAGTTCAGTTTATATAGTATTAGCCGGTTATCAAAATAGAAATCTATTGGTAGCATTTCCATTCACCATTGAATGTTCTAAAATTAAGCTCTAGGATGTTAGAGTAAGAACAGCAATGGGATTAAATGAACTTACTTATATTGGTACAAGATAGTAGCAATCAAAGGAAATTGATTATGTATGCCATTAGATACCCACTAACAGGTTATGAGAAACTGTAGATTACCTTGTAATCTTTATTTTTGGATCTTATTGTGGACAGTGAACATATGTGAATGGGGAAGGGGGCCTAAATGTGTTGCAGGTTTGCAGAATAGATGATGCCTGACTGGCAACCCATTTCACAATGAGTTCAATTTTCTTCTCTTGACTTTTGCTGTCCCTGAAGACCAGTTTCTCCCCATACTTTATGTATCCGTCATACCCGACATAGAAATAAATATCTTAGAACCACTGCATTGGAGGTTAACACTACACTCAACTCTTGACTACTGTGTTTGTGCCTGTGTAACAACGATGACAATACAGGTGTTGAATATTCTCCACTACAAACCGCTAATGCAGCACTGTGTTTGTTTAACAGAAATCTGGGAGGGCCCAGGTACCAGACTGGGTTTGTGGCAGATGGTGAGAAAATCAATTTATCCTGCCCATTAAGAATGAACAAATCACTGAGAGGCATTGTTGACCACCTTGAGCAACAGATCTGTACTCTACCACATAACCCAGGATATCCTTCAGGCTTCAGCCGCCCAGCTGGAATGATACTGTTACAAGAACATCCCAGGAGTAGCAGCATATATTATCTAAAAATAGGCTGCTAACCTTTTGGATCTACAATATGGGACTACAGAGAAATTTAACATGCTAAGGAATCCAGAAAAGCTACACAGGTTGGATTGTTGAAATCCTGTTGTTTTCCTTGATGAGTGATAATTGGAAGGAGGCTGCTTCACCACCAGTTTTTGCCCTAGTGATTTGTAGAACTTATCAGTGTAAAAATCATGATCATAGTGCTTGCATCAATCCTGAGACAGAAGAACAGAGTGGATGATTCCTTACAATCTGCTTAAAGCCAGTTTGAATAAACAGCCATTTTAGACTGAGATCGTTCTTCAGGACTGAAGAAAGGTCTCGGCTCAAAACATCAACTGTTTATTCATTTCCATAGATGCTG
This sequence comes from Hypanus sabinus, assembly GCF_030144855.1. Taxonomy (NCBI): domain Eukaryota; kingdom Metazoa; phylum Chordata; class Chondrichthyes; order Myliobatiformes; family Dasyatidae; genus Hypanus; species Hypanus sabinus. Next base: position 62,312,663 of record NC_082717.1, on the reverse strand, counting down.
CCTGACCTGCTGAGTTCCTTCAGCATTTTAGGTGTGTTTCTTTGGATTTCCAATATCTGCAGTGTCTCTTGTATTTGATTGTATCTGTAGGATATCAAATAATGAGAAAGCCAATGTAATAACTGGAATGCTAACAACTGGCTAGTTGTAGTGTAGAAATCATCCACTTCATTTTATCATAGTGGTATTAGCTGAGAAATAACTAAATGAAAGATAAACATGAGGAAATCTGCGGATGCTGGAAATTCAAGCATCACACACAAAATGCTGGTGGAGCATAGCAGGCCAGGCAGCATCTATAGGGAGAAGCACTGTTGACATTTCGGGCCAAGACCCTTCGTCAGGACTAACTGAAAGGAAGGATAGTAAGAGATTTGAAAGTAGGAGGGAAAATGCGAAATGATAGGAGAAGACCAGAGGGGGTGGGGTGAAGCTGAGCGCCGGAAAGGTGATTGGCAAAAGGGATACAGAGCTGGAGAAGGGAAAGGATCATGGGACGGGAGGCCTAGGGGGAAAAAAAGGAGGAGGGGAGCACCAGAGGGAGATGGAGAACAGGCAGAGTGAGAGAGAAAGAAAAAAAAAGGGAGGGGGAAAAAAATTAAATATGTCAGGGATAGGGTAAGAAGGGGAGGACGGGAATTACCGGAATTTAGAGAAGTCAATGTTCATGCCATCAGGTTGGAGGCTACCTAGCTGGTATATAATGTGTTGTTCCTCCAGCCTGAGTGTGGCTTCATCTTGACAGTAGAGGAGGCCATGGATAGGCATATCAGAATGGGAATGGGACGTGGAATTAAAATGTGTGGCCACTGGGAGATCCTGCTTTCTCTGGCAGACAGAGCGTAGGTATTCAGCGAAACGGTCTCCCAGTCTGCGTCGGGTCTCACCAATATATAAAAGGCCATACCGGGAGCACCGGACGCAGTATACCACACCAGCCCACTCACAGGTGAAGTGTTGCCTCACCTGGAAGGACACTGACTTCTCTAACTTCTGTTAATGCCCCTCCTCCCCTTCTTATCCTATCCCTGACATATTTAATTTTTTCCCCCCTCCCTTTTTTTTCTTTCTCTCTCACTCTGCCTGTTCTCCATCTCCCTCTGGTGCTCCCCTCCTCCTTTCTTTCCCCTTAGGCCTCCCGTCCCATGATCCTTTCCCTTCTCCAGCTCTGAATCACTTTTGCCAATCACCTTTCTGGCTCTCAGCTTCACCCCACCCCCTCCAGTCTTCTCCTATCATTTCGCATTTTCCCCTCCCCTCCTACTTTCAAATCTCTTACTATCTTTCCTTTCAGTTAGTCCTGACGAAGGGTCTCAGCTCGAAACATCGACAGTGCTTCTTCCTATAGATGCTGCCTGGTCTGCTATGTTCCACCAACAACTAATGAAAGATCATGGTTTAGTATAGAATACCTTACAATGCAATTTAAATGGTAGATTTTAAAATCTGAAAAGGATCTGTAGAAGTGCTCAAAAATGTTGAGTGTTTGGATGGTACTGTCTTAATCCAATTCGTCATCAGCACACAAATTCATTCTATTTATATTAAAATTGAATTACCTGCAGCATTTCCCATCCGGACCTGAAGAGCTGATAGTGGAATCAGCCATTTGAATTTAAACTGATCAGTATCACCATAGATACAAGTGGAACGTGGTACTGTTCCCTAGAATTAGAACAGGTTTCAGGAGTCAAATGTTTGAAATACAAAAAAAATACTTTTCTGTAATCAAACCAGGCCAATTTCTTCACTCAAGTCACTTACTGTTTTTTTCTTAAGCTTGTAAATTTCCTTGTAGACCAATATGATGGCTCGTCTAAAAACTAAAGAAAAAAATACATGTCAGTTGGAAAGCTATGGGCAATGTGATCGAGGAATTCCTAGTAAGTGTGAATCATAAGCTTGCATTGATCAAGCCTCTCTGTCCTTTGTACACACCACTCGTCGCTACAACTAGTCTTTGGATCGGCCCTGACTGACTGAAAGAATAGGAGAAAAAGTCAAATTAGGTGCAAGCAAAGTTACAGTTCTCACTACTAACCCAAAAAAAAAACAGCAGGCAAACTTTAATTATTATTTCTTGCAGATTTTTAATTGTCATTGTCTCTTTTATACTCAGCATGGACATTCATCTTATGTCCACCTCTCCTTTTTATCAGCAGCTTTAATCTCTTAGCTCTTCATTTTGAAGAAAAAACATCCACCCAAATACAGAATGATTCCTGCATTTGCTGTTTAACTCTCAAATGAATGTTGGATCAAGGCACATTTTGAACTCTTTCTGAAGTGTCTTTTTTTTTAAAAAATAAAATGTATTATTCCTCAGATCACTCGGTGATTCAATGGGAAAGAGGATGCTGCACACAGATGAGGAAAATTCAATGTAAAAGACTACAATTGTAACAAATATGGTGCCCCCTGACTGGAAAAGTAGTTTTCAGTGTTGGGAGTTGTGGTGGGTATTCATGTGGAAGGAATAACAAATCTAAAACTAGAAAAGGCAAGTCATTTCTCCCCAAAATATACACATTGTGTTTGGATAGAATTGGACTTCTCATCAAAAAATTTATCGGTATTCTGTGTTCAGATTTATAAAGTATGCTCTCCTTTGATAGCAAACAGCTGCCAAAATAAGTTAGGAGTCCAAGGGATAGAACATAGAACAATACAGCATAGTACAGGCCCTTCGGGTCACAATGTTGTGCCGACACTTAAACCTTGCCTCCCATATATCCCTTATATCCCTCCTATACCTGTCTGGTAGTCTCCTAAATTTCACTAGTGTATCTGCACCAACCACCTGAATGAAAAACCTTCTTCTAATATTCCCCCTTGAACTTCCCTCTCCTTACTTTAAAGCCACGTCCTCTTGTATTGAGCAGTGGTGCCCTGGGGAAGAGGCGCTGGCTGTCCACTCTTATCTGTTCCTATCAATGTCTCTCTGCAATCTTTGACAATCCTCTACACTATCCACAAAACCACCAACCTTTGTGTTATCTGCAAATTTGCCAACCTACCCTTCTACCCACACATCCAGGTCGTTAATAAAAATCACAAAAAGTAGAGGTCCCAGAATCGATCCTTGTGGGACACCACTAGTCACAATCCTCCCTCCACCATGACCCTCTGCTTTCTGCAGGCAAGCCAATTCTGGATCTACCTGGTCAAACTTCCCTCGATCCCATGTCTTCTGACTTTCTGAATAAGCCTACCATGTGGAACCTTGTCAAATGCCTTACTAAAATTCATGTAGATCACATTCACTGCACTACCTTCATCTATATACCTGGTCACCTCCTCAAAGAACTCTATGACGCTTGTTAGACACCATCTGCCCTTCACAAAGCCATACTGCCTGTCCCTGATCAGACCATGATTCTCTAAATGCCTACAGATCCTGTCTCTAAGAATCTTTTCCAACAGCTTTCCCACCACAGACGTAGGGCTCACTGGTCTATAATTACTCGGACTATCCCTACTACCTTTTTTGAACAAGGGTACAACATTTGCCTACCTCCAATCCTCCGGTACCATTCCCGTGGACAACGAGGACATAAAGATCCTAGCCTGAGGCTCAGCAATCTCTTCCCTCGCCTTGTGGAGCAGCCTGGGAAATATTCTGTCAGGCCTCAGGGACTTATCTGTCCTAATGTATTTTAACAACTCCAACACTTAATATCAACATGCTCCAAAACATCAACCTCACCCATATTGTCCTCACCGTCATCAAGTTCCCTCTCATTGATGAATACCAATGAGAAGTATTCATTGAGGACCTCGCTCACTTCCACAGCCTCCGGCACATCTTCCCACCTTTGTCTCTAATCGGTCCTATCTTCATCCTTTTGTTCTTCACATAATTGAAGAATACCTTTGGGTTTTCCTTTACCCTGCTGGCCAAGGCCTTCTCATGCCCCCTTCTTTCTCTCCTCAGCCCCTTTCTTGCTAACCTATATTCCTCAATCACCCCATCTGCTCCTTGCTTTCTAAACCTCATGTACGTTGCCTTCTTCCATCTGACGAGATTCTCCACCTCACTTGTCACCCATGGTTCCTTCACCCTACCATTCTTTATCTTTCTCACTGGGACAGATTTATCCCTGACATCTTGCAAGAGATCTCTAAACATCGACCACATGTCCATTAGCACATTTCCCTGCAAAAACATCATCCCAATTCACACCCGCAAGTTCTAGCCTTATAGCCTCATGATTTGCCCTTCCCCAATAAAAAAATTTCCTGTCCACTCTGATTCTATATTTTTACATGATAATGCTAAAGGCCAGAGAGTGGTGGTCACTGTCCCCCAGATGCTCACCCAGTGATCTGTGACCTGACCCAGTTCGTTAACCTAATACTAGATCTAGTATGGCATTCCCCCTAGTTGGCCTGTCAACGTACTGTGACAGGAATCCATCCTGGACACACTTAACAATCTCTGCCCTGTTTAAACCATTGGATCTAATCAGGTGCCAATCAATATTAGAGAAGTTAAAGTCACCCATGATAACAACCCTGTTGTTCTTGCACCTTTCCAAAATCTGCCTCCCAACCTGCTCCTCGGTATCTCTGCTGCTAACGGGGGCCTGTAGAGTACTCCCAGTAGAGTAACTGCTCCCTTCCTGTTCCTGACTTCCACCCATACTGACTCAAAAAAGGATCATACTACATTACCCACCCTTTCTGTAGCTGTAATAGTATCCCTGACCAGTAATGCTACCCCTCCTCCCCTTTTTCCCCATTCCTGCCCTGGTCTCTCTAATGGCCACTACATCATAATTCCATGTATGAATCCAAGCTCTTAGTTCATCACCTTTGTTCCTGATGCTTCTTGCATTGAAGTACACACACTTTAGTCCTTGTACCTTACTACCCTTACGCCCTTTATTCTGTTTCTCTTTCCTCAAAGCCTCTTGATATGTTAGATCTGGCTTTACTCCATGCACTACACTTGCAGCTCTCTCATGCATGACCTTTATCCTGCTCCACCTCGACATCTGCTCTAATCTGCTCTGCGCCATCTGGTTCTCTTCCCCCCCCCCCCCCCATAAATCTAGTTTAAACCCTGGAGCAGCACTACCAAACCTTCCCAAAAGGATGTTAGTCCTCCTTCAGTTCAGGTGCAATCCATCCCGTTGGAAGAGGTCCCATTTTCCCTGGAACATGACGCCCTCCCTCCTGCACCAACTCCTTAACCAGGTATTTAGCTGCATTATCTTCCTATTTCTAGCCTCACTAGCACGTGGCACGGGTAGCAATCCTGAGATTGCAACCCTGGAGGTCCTGTCCTTCAACTTTGCACCTAACTCGCTAAGTTCTCTTTGCAGGATAACTGTTTGTCAGGTTGGAGGCCGGTGACTAGTGGTGTGCCTCACTGGGTCCAATGTTGTTTGTCATATACATTAATGATCTGGATGATGGGGTGGTAAATTGGATTAGTAATTATGCAGATGATACTAAGATAGGTGGCATTGTGGATGATGAAGTAGGCTTTCAAAACTTGCAACGAGATTTAGGCCAGTTAGAAGAATGGGCTGAACGATGGCAGATGGAGTTTAATCCTGATAAGTGTGAGGTTCTACATTTTGGTAGGACTAATCAAAATAGGGCATACATGGTAAATGGTAGGGCATTGAAGAATGCAGTAGAACAGAGTGATCTAGGAATAATGGTGCACAGTTCCCTGAAGGTGGAATCTCATGTGGATAGGGTGGTGAAGACAGCTTTTGATATGCTGGCCTTTATAAAACAAAGCATTGAGTGTAGGAGTTGGGATGTAATGTTAAAATTGTACAAGGCATTGGTAAGGCCGAATTTGGAGTATTGTGTACAGTTCTGGTCACCGAATTATAGGAATGATGTCAACAAAATAGAGAGAGTACAGAGAAGATTTACTGGAATGTTACCTGGGTTTCAGCACCTAAGTTAGAGGGAAAGGTTGAACAAGTTAGGTCTTTATTCTTTGGAGCGTAGAAGGTTGAGGGGGGACTTGATAGAGGTATTTAAAATTATGAGGGGGATAGATAGAGTTGACGTGGATAGGCTTTTTCCATTGAGAGTAGGGGAGATTCAAGCAAGAGGACATGAGTTGAAAGGGGGCAAAAGTTTAGGGGTAACACGAGGGGGAACTTCTTTACTCAGAGAGTGGTAGCTGTGTGGAACGAGCTTCCAGTAGAAGTGGTAGAGGAAGGTTCAATATTGTCATTTAAAAAAAAATTGGATAGGTATATGGACAGGAAAGGAATGGAGGGTTATGGGCTGAGATGCGTGCTGTAATTGTTATACGGTTATATAAGAAAAACCACTGTTGCATCTTCAGTTCTTGGAGCCATCTGCCAGTATGAGAATTGTTGATTCATACCTCATTGGAAATGTGAAGCTCTTGCTTACTAAATTTAGAATAGCAAAGTCAACTCCCATCCATTTCTGCCCCGCCCCTCCAGTGTGGCACTCACCAAATACAGTCAGTTCAGGATCTTTTCTCATTCGATTCAGAGATGGGAAAGGGTTTAACCAAATTACAGAAGAGTACAACAAAAGCTCTCCCATTGAAAGTTCTGTGACCTAAAAGAAAATGAGGGAATTTAAGTTGCAGTACAGAAATCTTTGTTAAAAAGAGCAAAACATTATCTTGGTGAGTTAGATTCATTGTTCCGATTGTATTTTGTAATATCAGGTTTAAAGAAAGCTAAATTTTTCCAAGTGTTAATAAGTTTGAATTCAGCCATTTGTATTGTCAGCCTTTAATATAACTCTGCCACAGAAGGTTGTGAATGATTATCTGTGTATGCTTATCTGTTAGAAGTGGTAGAGGCAGGTTCGATTTTGTCATTTAAAAAAAAATTGGATAGGTATATGGACAGGAAAGAAATGGAAGGTTATGGGCTGAGTGCAGGTAGGTGGGACTTGGTTAGAGTAGGCGTTTGGCACGGACTGGAAGGGCCGAGATGGCATGTTTCCACGCTGTAGTTGTTATATGGTTATATTCAGGGCTGGCATAAACACACAAAGCGCTAGGCTGAAACGCACAGTCAATGTTTTGGATCAAGACCCTTCATCTGGACTGGATTTTTACTGAGGGCCAAAGGTCATGAATGTCAAGGTGGGAAAGTGAATTTAATGCTGGGACTTTGCCTTGTCCTTGTTATATCACTCAAGTGGATAAAGAGTGTAATAGGGAATCACTTATGATTGTTATTTTTGTAAACACTGCACTAAAACATAGAATATAAGTAAAGTATCTCTTAGTGTAGCTATATTGTTCATTGAAAAATAGTACCACAGTTGTGTAAAGCTCAGTCTCCTAGGCAAAGCATAACCAAGGAAACTAAACTTAAGTCATGTATCAACCAGATAATTAATGCAGAACTATAAATTTAACCACTAAGCTAGAGTTTGACAGCACAGAAACAGGCTTTTTCACCCATGCTGACCATCAAATCCCACTTACCAGCACTTGCTCCCCAGCCTTCTTTACTTTGGCAATTCAGGTGCTTATTCAAATAGTTCCTCAGTACCTGTTTCCGTCATCATTGTCTTAGGCAAGCATTGCAACCATTCTGTGGTGAGAAGATTGCCCAACCTTCCCTAAAATTACACCCATTAATTTTAGGTACTTTTATGGGAAAAATTTCCTACTCACTGCTCTGTGCCCTTTTATACATCTCTCTCTGTCTCCTCCACTTCAATGAAAAAACAGACCATCCAGTCTAGTGGCTCATCCCTGGCACCACCATGTTGAATGAAAATATAAAAGACTGCAATCTGGAGGGACTCAGCATTGACATTTTGTTTCCTCACAGTGAAGGTGCTCAACCTGTTGTTTTTTTTTCAGCAAATTGCAGGTGGCATCATATTGAATCTCCTTTTCACCCTCTCCAGTGTAAAACACTGGGTGAGACTTAACCTGTGTCTTATAAAATTGTACCATAACCTCATATTTATATGCCACTGAATGTATCTTACCTTTTACCACCCATTGGGAACCTTGAACTTGTTCCCTACCATTTGTTATGTATTCTTACGCCCATTAATTATCTAAAGGCCTTTACATTGTACTTAAAAAGTCCATCTGTCATTGCTCTGCTCATCTTGCCCACTGATTAATGTAAATGACGCTGAGAGGCTTGCAAGTCATTCTAACTGCTGATCTTTGCTTTATGCCACTAAACTTTTCAGATAAAAGTTTCGTTTAATTACAGTTCCTAATGATTGAATTCAAAAGACAGGCTCAGTTTAAAATGTTACTGCCAGTACAATCCTTGCAGATCAGGAAGATCTCAGGTTTGATACCTTGTTCATGATGTATTTTGGTTGACCAGACCACTGGTAAATATGTGATGATTAGGCTCAGGTTAATAAAAGACAGGATTCATAATTGTGATGTACTAATCTACTTGTGGGTACAATTACAACTTTAAAAGACACTTAAATATATGGATAGGAAAGGTTTAAGAATGGGACTAGCTGAGGCAGACAACTTGGTTGGCTTGAACATGGATGGGTTGGTCTGAAGGACTTTTTTTCTGTGCATATGGCTCTGGGAAAAAACTGCATACTCCAAGGTGTGTGATTGACATAATACTTTACTGCATTGACTTCTACAAAATGTAAACACTTATTTCCAGCTTATATAGCAGTGAGTTTTGTGACAATAGAGGGAGGAATTCTTGAAGCATGAACCAAAATATTCAAGAGAAGGCCTAGAAAACAATAAACATCTAAGCAAAAGGTTTTACCTCTTTCTTCGTTCCAGGCTGTTCTGCAATCAGCTGATCAAAGACAGTTCCATAATCCTCATAGATTTTCTGCATCTCATTGATGTGACTAGCAACTTTCTCCATTGCCTTCAGTGTTTCTGTGATTAAAAATAAAATATTCAGCAAAGTCACAATTATCATATATCGTTTTTAAAATATTTTGTGTTTGCCATGCCTCTTAAATGACTGATGGTTTTTCATTATTTGAGACTGCAACGAACAAGGGATGTAGGGTGCATATCTCAGGAAACAGACCCTTCTGGAGAAGGAAGTGGTACAGAAATGCAACATGATTTACTTTTCCATTGACTTCAATGGAATAGAAACATCAGGAGCTGTATGTTTGCCTACATTAGATTTGGCAACAATCAGGCAAAGCTCCTGCAAAGCACAGTAACTTAAAACTTGCTGTTTTTTTGAAAGATCCATTAACAATATTGCTTACTAATTTCCCAGTTTGGGTCTGCACCAGTTTCTATAAGAATGCATTGGTTCGATAAAAATTATCTTAAATGATGGAAGATTGGAGGGTGATATAAAATTCACGCTTGAAACTCAACATTTAAAGTGTTATTAAAATTATATATTTAAAGATAACAATTCATCTCCCATCATATTCTTAGACTGTTGGAATTGTTTTCACTTTGACAGAAGATATTTTAGTCTTCAAAAAATTAAATGTTGGCATAAATACATCTACAGTTGATGGGCTGTCCAGAGGGGAGATCCATTACTCCTTGTAACTAAGGTATTTCAACAACATTCATGGTGCTTAAAATAAAGGACACTCAACATCTTCAAACAGACTTTTGTGCTCAGCCTGTAAATGTTCCACCTCTTCCTAGTGTCAAATCATTGTGTCCCTTTGATGCCATACTTGTTCAAACTCTGCTTGTTCTGGAATTCAGCTGTCTTATCCATTCTTACCTACATACAGTGGCCACTTTGTTAGGTACACTTGCTCGTAATGCAAATATCTGATCAACAAATTGTGGCAGCAACCCAATGCATAAAACCATGCAGATGTGGTCAAGATGTTCAGTCGTTGTTCAGACAAAATATCAGAAAGGGGAACAAATGTGATCTAATTGACTTTGACTGTAGAATAATTACTGGTAGCAAATGGTGGTTTGAGTTTCTCGGAAAGTGCCAGTCTCCTGGGGATTTTCACTTGTAATAGTCTCTAGCATTTTACTTCAGATAAATACTGTGAGGTACATTCAGCTAATCAAGCCAGTCATATCCCTACATTAAGTTTCCTCAGATTAAAATGATGAAAGTTTGGAATTTTAAAAAATCTCTTCAATAATTAAATTAACCAGTTTAAGCTTTTAATAGACACTTTGAGATTCAAACCATTGTAAAACAAGAAAGCATTGGAACTTCATCTCTTGTAATTGAATGCCTTAAAAATTTAATATCCAGTTTAATGAGGGCTCCGGAAGCACCCCTACCATGCCACAAAACACTGCAGGCACCTTCCACTCTTTCATTACTTAGACAAATCTATCCACTAGCAAGAAAATTATGATTTGGTCATACACCAAATGTGTACCTACATACCTACCATCGCTGGGAATATTAAAAAAAAAATGCTTCTGAATGAAACCAACCTACTCCTTTGTGAAAGATAATTGTGTCTTCATTTTTGGCAAGCTTTCAGTACTAACCTGTTAGATGATAGTGCTCTTCACTCTCTGCATCAGTTAGAGATACTAGCTCTTTCAGTAGTAACGGATATTTCAAAACTCTCTGCACAGGCTTAATTAGATAAGATTCCAAGGTAAAAGAATGTTGCTTTGTTGGATTTCGTGCATCCAAAAATTCTTTAAAGGCTTTGTCAGTTTTAGCTGGAATTCAACAGAAGAAAATAAACTTTTTGACAATACACAGAGGAAAAAAAGTGAGACACAGCACAGGTTTGTTTAAAAAGACGATTTGAACAGAAATACTGAAGAATGATATCAAGCACACAAACAGCAACTTTATAGAAAAGATCTACTTTATGAATGCATTGGCTGATTATTTTGATACTGTTTACAAAATGTTTTATAACAATATTATGAATACTCATTTTTCATTTAAATTTCAGTGTAATACAAATGTGAATAATTTACATAAATATAATTATCAGTCACTATTGTTACAGTTTTCAAACTTTACTGCATCTTCCCACAACACTGACAGTGTTTTTAAAATAGTTGCTATGTGCTGAAATGATAAAAGACACTGTACAAATGCATGTTTATTTTCCTCAGTTTCTTTACAGGGATGAGAAACATTCATGAACACTGAATTAATCTGTTAACATCACATTCATCATGGTAAAAAAATTACTAATGAAGGTCTCTATATAAAAAAAAACATTTTTTTTTAATAATGTTCAGTTTTGCACAATGCCAAGTTATTGCTGGGATCACAATGAACTCCCCACTGTAAGTGACTAAGCTGGACCAGTACATTCTTTTCCAAGTGAATTTCCATGCCATTTCTCCCACTGGCACTGAAAACTGAGCTCAGCAGTTGCTGTTATCTCCATTAACACTCATGGGCAAAATTGAGTCACACATTTTGCATATTTCTCAAACTAGAGCATTGTAAATTAGGTTTCTCGTGGCTGGTGCCAGTACAGAACCTTTAAGCACAATTTCTGCTATGTCACTACCTCTCAGTACCCATGATTTAGCATAAAGTTAGTATCATGAATATGGTGGCAAAGGCAAAGCCAGGAAGATCTATCTGAAATTTAAGGCATTAATTCAATTAACATTGAATTAAGACAAGTCAACTTCTTCTCGGGCCTCCAGCTGGGTACATCTTGATTTTAATGGACGTATCAATGACAAACTGCAATTTTCATCAGGGATGATGCTGAGGCATGTCTTGTCTGATGGTATATATATCCCTGTCATCTGTCCCTCCAGATTGGTTAGTTCTCATCCAATCAAGTTTTCACTATCCTACCTTGTTTACAAGCGAATCTCAGTTTTTACTTGGAGTGAGAACTTAGTCTTTGTTGAGATTCTTTTTCTTTTTCTCTGGTTTTATTTCAATAGCTTCCTTTTGGCAGTCCCAAAAGCCACAGCAGTTTTGTGTTGTTGAAATCAATCTTTTGGCCATGCTATGTTCTGCTACCTCTGATTTCTCCAGGTAACACTTTGTGCTCCTTTACGCAGGTTTCCACTGTGTCAATATACACTAATCTGGCCGATGTACGCTGCTCCGCGTTCACAGGGAATCCTGTAAATGCCAGCTGTCCTGAGTACCAGGTCATCTTTGACCCTCATGAGCTGTGATTTAAGCCTCCTTATGGGCTTGTGGATGGTATTAATCTAGTATTTCTTCAGGATCCTAGTGATCCTTCCAGAAACCTTGGAAATATAGGGAAGACAAGTGGTAACGACTGGTTCCTCGTCGTTGTTAGATTTCCTGGTTTTTCCGTTGGCCCAATTAATTTCCTTGACCTTGTAGCCATTCTATAATGACATCATGTGTAATCATCTTACTTTCTTGTGGGAACTCCCTAGGTCCAAAATAGCTTTTAGAAGGTTTCTGTGCCATGCAAATGGCTTTTGGGACTGTCTGGTGAAGGAAGCCATTAAAATAAAACTAGAGAATTTTTTTTAAACAAAGACAAAAGTCTTGCTATAAGCAAGAACATGAATTCAATTGTAAACAAGATGGTTCAGCAGAAACCTGATTGGTTGAGGACTAACCAATCAGGAGGGACGGATTACGGGTATAAATACCACCAGACTAGATGTGCCTAGCTAGACATCATCCCTGATGAAAATGACAGTGTTTGTCATCAAAACGTCAGTTCAAATTGATACCTGTATCCAATTGGGACCCTGAGAAGAGTTTATTCATTATATACATGGGAAAGCATTAGTTCCTTTTTCATTGACTTACAACCAGTGTAAATGGCTGGGATTCCAAGCATGCTCCTGTATGGCTGATTGATTCTTTGAACAGTGCAGGAGTGAAGTACAATGAAGAAATCATCATCTTACTTCCTGGTTATCCTTTCAGATGCACCAGCAGTATTCCCTGATTTCATTCAATTGCTGTAGGACTACAGCACAGGAACAGAGCAAGTTATATTTTAAACTTGAATTGTTTAATGATTTTCATTGTTTAAAATTATAAATGCAATCAAACTAATGCTTCTGAGTGTCAGGGTCATTTGAAAACATTATTAAAATGATAACTCTCATTGGCAGCAAAGCCAGAGCTAAGGCACAACACCTAACAACAAGCACCTACTTTTCTTGGTTCTGGGACCAGTGAGAAATGCCTTTCAGCCCTTATAAAACAATGGGGTATGCACACAATCTTCTGTATGGGGCCCCACTCGGGCAAAAAAGATCAGTGCTTATTCATCGCCATAAACTCAACTAAATTCAGTCATACTATAACAATGAATAATATGCAGCATGAGCCAGTGTTGCAGTTAAACCCCACATGAACTCAATTGTTTAATTAAAATCTATTGTTAACATATTTATACCTTACCTCTTTCCAAAACTTTCTGGGCCTTTCTGTGGTTTGCACAAAAACCACTGTAAAGTTTGAAGTGATCAGCATAATACAAGAATGAACCACCCAGGGAAAACAAGAGTTTCTGAAATGGAAACAAATCAATTTAATATTAGGTGAAAACTGCCCAATTATCCTTCCAACAGAAGGTATGAAACAATGATTCTATCCACACATTGTCATGCACAAAAATGGATCAAAGAAACAGATTTAGAAAAATTGCTCCTTTAATTTAGACTTTAGTAAACCAGGAGGACACTTGAATGCAAGAAATGAAAATGACTTCACTTTTCCTCTGCCTTTCTGAAGCTATGAGCTGCTGTTGTGACATATTTGAGGATTAAAGAACTAGCTCTCTGAAATCCTGACAAGTAGCAACATCTAGATGCAAGTACAGTGTTGAAAATATATTTTGCCAGACTACTTACAGTCTAAACATGGACAAAACTTATAATAATCATTATGTGAGGCAAGAATAATGAACTCCTTAAAAGCTGGGTTGCATTATGCAAATGACCGCATAATTTCAGGTCCATTCATAACTCCTCAGATAATGGAGGCGTCTATGCCCAGCTATACTAAGATCTGGGGCATATTCATATTTGGTAGTAACAAATGTACCATTTTCACAATGTAAGTGAATTGGTTACCCCCAACAAGCCCCTTTTATAGCAAGTCCAAACCAACAGCAAGCTGGAGATTAAGTTGCAAACGTCACATAAAAATTATGGCTACAAGAGCAGCTGAGAAGTTGATAATTGTGCAGCAAGCATTCTTACTCCTTATAAACCTTTCCACCCACAAGGTATATTTGTCCAGATGAGTGCAGCTCCAAAAAACTCACGCCATCTCAGGAAATGCAGCCCATTTGACTGGTACCTCTAAATCAACCCCCCCCCCCCACCACCACCACCACCACCAAAAGTCATCCTTTCAATACTAGTATAAGCTTCATTGATTGCATATCCTAAACTTGCAATTCAGCACAAGGGATGTTTTTTAGTTCTTCCACAAGTCACACATCATTCTACCTTGAAAATATATCCCTATTTCTTTTTTCCTAGTTTGATCAAAATCCAGGAATCATCAACCATCACACACCAGCATCGTCACGACATGGATTCAAGAAGGGGCTTCCAACAAACTCTTAAAAGCATTTCGTGTTAGGTGATAAATAGATGCCTATACCCAATAGAAATCACACCTCCTTCCATACATCAACATATCTATAAAACTCAGTATACCATTGCACTCTTGCATGTATACTTGTGAACAGGAACTATGGGCAAAATTAAGTAAGAGCATGGATTCCTGTCACCATATAAAAAGTGACTTCTAGTGTTCTTAATAACTTCAGAGTTTTCTCCAGATCCAAAGTACTACATCTGAGCTGGACATAAAAGGAGACTACTTTATTATCAGAATGAAGAGTGAAATCAGACTGTACCATAGCCACTTAATGCAACAATTTGCACAGCAGAGTACAGATGATACAGTTTTTAGTAGATGATAAGGACTATAATGATAATTCACACACAGACTAGATACTCCAATGTTTCTTTAGTTCTTAATTATAAATACTCTGTTGAGTATTAGTTGAAGGGCCTAATATAACTATTCATGCTTTGTTGACAAGAGTCAGCACAGGTTATTATCAAATGATATAACTATTTTAAACTTAATTTTTTTCTTATTATGTGTGCAATGTAATTCCCTCACATACTTTAAATTGGGATGGAGTCTCTAGCTTGTTGAAGTCAGGTGATAAGGCAATACCATCCTCAAGTGTCTGCAGAAACATCTTCTGAAACTGGAGCATTTCTGGCAGGCTCCCAAAGAGCGACTCCATCTGCAAGAACAAGGAACTAGCAGAAGTCTTGTACTCGGTTGCATGTAAGTACTCATTACTATCATTTGTCTGAGCATCAGAGCCACAGGAAATACAAATCAAACTACAGGATGCATAAATGCTTCATCAAGATTGCACATAGGATTCACATTAACCTTAATTAGCAGCAGATTTTTACTTGTGGCTGTCATGACCACAGTCAGCAACAAAAGGGAAACAAAGTTAACTAGCAACCAGCATAATGAACTGCAAACTAAATAATGGAATTAAGGCATCGAATATCACTGAATTAAAATGTTCACCAGAAAAAATAATCTAGATGCATTTCAACAACGTGGCTGACTTGAAAAAAAAATCACACTAGCAAACAATTTCTAAGATATAACCGAAATAACCCCTGCTGAATTCATAGGGAAGGGCAATCTATATTTCTATCTACAATGTTTCATATTAATGCGTACCCCTAAATTTGGTCCTGTGAATTTACATCAGTCATCCTGGTGCTTAATTGTTTAAAATGTATTTACTTGTGCCTAACTGCTTATGCCCAGTGTTAAATTATTTGCTTCTCGCACCCTCATCCATTTGCTAGAGATCACCTTAAAAGCATCAGGTGGCCATACCAAAGGAAATGATTAATTTGAATAGCTTGTGGTCAAGAATCACACAAAGGTTAAATTGCAGCCACAGTAAAATAGTTTGGGAAGCAAACCTTTAACAGTTAAGGGGTGAATGGTTAGTCAGATTCACTAGAATATTGCCCCGGTGTCAGATTGGTGTGTGAGAGCAGCTCGAGTATTGGGGAAGGAGGGAGCTGTTCGGAAGGGGTGGGCTCTACTTGAACCATGCTGGCACCCAGGAGTGAGCACAACAGATTGGAAAAGTATGAATAAAGTAAATGAGAACGCGAGTGCAGGAGAGTTTACTGAAGTCTCCAGAATAAAACAAAACAGAACATTTAGAATGTGATTAGATTCTAACTTCAAGTCAAATTTGACAAGAGGGGTGGTGAATATAGAACTGAAGGTGTTATATCTTAATTCATGCAGAATACAAAGCAAGGTAGGCTGGTTATCCTGACTTCAGTGTTTATTAAGATTTTAGAGTCCATTATTAAGGATGAGGGTTTGGGATATTTGAAGGAACACAATAAAATAGGCTGAAGTCAGCATGGTTTCCTTAAGGAAAAATCTTGTCTGACAAACCTGTTGGAATACTTTGGGGAAGTAGCAGACAGTACTGACAAGAGGAGAGTCAGTGGATATTGCTTATTTGGATTTTCAGAAAGGTTTTGACAAGATGTTGCATGTGTGGCTGGTAAACAAGATAGGTGCCCATGGTATTACAAGAAAGGTACCAGCATGTGTACAAGGTTGATTGATTGACTGACTGACAGGAGGCAAAAAGTAGGAATAAAATTGGTATTTTCAAGTTGGCTACCAGTAACAATTGATGATCCTTATAGATTGGAAAGGATTAATGTATAAGGGGTGTTTGATGGCTCTGGGCTTGTACTCACTGGAGTTTAGAAAAATGGGGAAGGGAGGTGAATCTCACTAAACATTGAAAGGCCTGAATAAAGTGGGCATGGAGAGGATGTTTCCAATTCTGGGAGTGTCAAGGGACAGGGGCTCAGACTCAGAATAAAAGGACGTTCCTTTAAAATTGAGACAAAGAGGGAGTTCTTTAGGTAGACTGCTGTGGAGACCAAGTCATTAGGATTATTAAAACTGGAATATATAGGTTCCTGATTAATAAGGACATCAAAATTTATGGGGAAAAGGCAAGAGAACAGGGTGAGAGGGAAAATAACTCAGCTATGATCAAATGGCAGTGCGGACATGATGGGCCAAATGGCATAATTCTGCTCCTGTGTCTTATGGTCTTACTTATAATAATGTACAGAGAATGCTGTCAAAGGATGCAATCATTCAACTGCTAAAAATTTATTTTGCATCTTTGTCCACAACAGGTTTCACTAAAGTTACATTTATATTAAAGATTTTGTCAAATTGATTTACTACATCACTCTAAAAATACACTCATGAAAATCACCATATAGTTTCACAAATAAGTTTTGAAGACAATCAGATTCACAGTTGACCACAGAAGCACCTGAAACAGTCAGCTAAGGCTTCCTTTGGGCTTGTATTGTTCTGAGTTTGAAATGCAACTAGGTGCAGACTAAAATAAGGTGGTCCCAATAAACAAGAAAACAATGACTAAAGCTTGCACAATCTTGAAAGATGTGACGCGATTAGCCTTAACACCCTTTTTTAAATGTAGCCATCACTCAAGATCTACAGTCACGCATTGAAAACCTATGTGTAAATATAGATTACTGTGAAATTCTTTAGTAGGATTTGGGCCTACAGGCCATGTACTTTTCTCTGCACGGTCTGAGCAATTGTGAAATACCAGATGTCTGAATATAAATGGTCAAATTTCATACCTCATCTTGTGTAAGGAAGGTCTCATTTTGCAAGGGATCCAGATAAACTTCGAACAGACGGCTCAAATCCTTCAAAAGACAAATGTTCCATTACCCTTTACTCAGCTTTAGGGTGATAAGTTATTTGACAGAACGTTCATACATTCTATTATTACTTAAGTAGATTTATTAAAAAAATAAGGGTGGCTTCAAACAAACCTGTAGCATTCAGTCATAATGTACAATTCATTGCATCTCTAACTACAAAAAATGAATACTGATCCTACTTTCAATGAAGAAATACTACTAACGCTTTCAGAATTGCTGACTTTGATGATTGATAAGTTCGTGGCCTAAGGTAGAAGGAGTCAATTTCAGAAAACCTAGCACATTTATTTTCCAACATAGTCCCCTCCTACATTTACACACTTAGACCATCTTGGATCTTGGACCTCCAGAAAGTGTCCACAGATGGGTGATTGATAAGTCTGTGGTCTAAGGTAGAAGGAGATGAGTTATACAGCTCTCATTACATGCACATGCAGTTCAACTCTTTGAGTGATTATGCAGAAAGTTTGAAGTTAATAACATCTCGTCGTAGCTTAGGCCACGAACTTATCAATCACCCTGATGAGTTATCAACAGGTGAGATATTAACTTCAAACTTTCTGCATAATCACTCAAAGAGTTGACCTGCATGTGCATGTAATGAGAGCTGTATAACTCATCTCCTTCTACCTTAGGCCACAAACTTATCAATCACCCCTGCTGTGGACACTTTCTGGAGGTCCAAGATCCATATGCTCAACGACTGCTGGACTAAGTGTGTAAATGTAGGAGGGGACTATGTTGGAAAATAAATGTGCTAGTTTTTCTAAAATTGACTCCTACCTTAGGCCACAAATGTATCAATCACCCCTCATATGTAGCAATATTACAGCAATTTGGAAATCACTCCAGTTATAAGCTGAAAGTAAAAATATTACATTGGATTTCATATTTTTCCAGCAACAATTAATGTATACTTATTGTTTACAACATGGAATTCAGAAAGGATTGGGTTCCAAAGATTTCCTAAAAACATTTGAAAAATGGACTCCATCAATCCTTGACCAGTGTTGTTTTAAAAATGGGTATTGAGCTCAAATACAACCAAATAAATTGGATGATGGATTACCTTTACTGCTGCAGTTTGGACAAAAACTTGAAAACACAAAATAAATCTTGTAATTTTACTCAAGCCATGAAAAGAATGATTCAATTAATGCTCCAAGATTGGCAAAATGGTACACGCAAGACCAAATCTAATTTAGGACTGAGCCTTGTTATTGAGCAGAAGACATTTAATTCTGAATGACTTAAGATGCTCAACACAACCAGTTTGGGATGTTTAAACAGTCAAAGTTCTATTTCAAACTTCAGTCACTTTGAATGCCCAAAATGAAAACCTTTAAAATGGGATCTGAAATAACATTTCTTAAAATGAATGTTTGTTCTTAGCCTGAACAGCCCTTAACCATCAGGCTCTTGAACAAAATTGAGATCTATTGAGATGAGCGATCTCACTTTAAGGATTCTTTACATTGTTATTTCATGCTCTCATTACTTACTGATATTTAGTTATATTTACATTTGCACAGTTTGTTGTATGCTTTACCTGCTCTTTTATTGATCCTGTCTATTAGTTACTATTCTAAAGATTTACTGAGTAAGCCTGCAGGAAAAATAATCTTAGGGTTGAATGTGGTGACATGTATGTATTCTGATAATAAATTTAACTTTGACTTTGTTTAAGGCTTTTTCTGTATATTAGCATATCATCCATTAGAGTTATTAGCATTTTCCCAATTAAACTGCACACTTTGCAAGCAGCAAGATCATGATCTCATTTTGTTCACTTTAGGAAATTAATGAATACTTAAGTGGTAATGTGTGAAAATTTGAGTACAAATTAAAACACACCAACATTGAAACAATCATCTTCTTTGCAGCAAGTCAAAATCAAAAAATGAGGAACTAAGTCTCATCTTAGCTGGAAGATAGAAGTTTAAATGCATGATGTGAGAAATTCTGAACAAAATGCAACAAGTCAGGCAATTCCACAGTTTTCTCCCTCTTGCTACTGAGAAACAGGAAACGTGGGCAGTAAGATTTAAGGAGTAAGACATTCCACTATTTTTCAGGATGCTAGTTGAAAAATCTCAGGCAATGATTTCAGCTTCCAAGACATTGAGAACAGGAGGTAGTTATGGTGATAAATCACAAGGGAAGGGGTATCCTGCAGTGAGGAATTGAATGGAAAAACAAATTAGATACAGACTACTGAACTTTAATAAAGTATGAATATGGATATCTTTGAAGTACAAGGAATGGGCAGAAACAGAAAATACAAATTGAAATTAAGAAGCAAAATGAAAAAGAAATAGAAATTTTAATTGAAAGAATCAAAATATAGAGAAGGCATAAGAACAATGCAACAGAGGTGATGCAGTACACAAGGCAGAGGGAAAAATTAAAATACTTGTTTAAAAAATAAAGAAAAAAATAGTCAAGTAAATCATATGCATTTTATTTGAGTATCGTGACAAAACAATGAATAGCCATGCATGATTACAAATCAGATTAAATTATGGGATGCAGATGTAAAAACCACAAAAGTAAAACTCAAGTAGTTTATAACAACTGCCTGAATCCCAAAATGAAAATACTATCATATAATGATTCACAGGTGTTTAAAAACACCTATTACATTGCACCAGCATAAACAGCCCTGTGTAGCTGATGAGTGATGCCAACTGCAATAAACCATAGTCAACCTGCAAGTATATTACATTAATTTGCACATAGCTCATGCCACTGTATTTTTACGATAAGTTATTTGATGTGGGATAGTAATTTAAATGCTTTTTGATTACTAGATATCTTTAATCAAAGTATCAGATCTAACATGCAAGGCTGAATTGGAAAACAGACACTTGGCTACACAATGAACTAGAGAAAAGCAGATGAAGACGACCACCTCCAATTGTCCTGCTGAAGGGACGGCTGTACATGTTCCATAGATGCTGCCTGGCCTGATGAGTTCCTCCAGCATTTTGTGTGTGTTGCTCGGATGTCCAGCATCTGCAGACTTTCTCTTGTTTGTCACCTCCAATTGTGGAGACTCTGCTTTTAAATCCAGTCCTAGCTTTCTGAGGTCATGTTTCTATTTCACTCAGATGTATTCGATTGGAATTAACAGTTCTTTATTGTGTGGAAAGCTTCTATCCTTGAACTATCTCTCAACCTCATTTAATTGGACAGGTTTGCTGGTTGCATCAAAGCTTTGTAGTTAGGTAAGGATTGATATAAGTGCATTTGTTCCTGAAAGCTCAGTTTTCTTGTTTCATGACAAATCAGTGTATATGTAGTACTTTTCACTAACATTAACATTTTGCCTATCATATTTCATCCAGGTGGAGAAATAGTTAGCCAATTTGCTTGAGAGGCATTCTGGAGTAACTATCATTAGCTTCATGGTATCTGTAAAATTATCCTTTAATTGTCCTTCAGAAGAATGGCTGACTGGCAGGAAGCAAAGAGTTGGAACAAAGGAGGCCTTTTCGTGTTGGCTGCCGGTGACTAGTGGTGCTATGCATGGTTCGGTGTTGGGATCACCCCTTTCCATATTATATGTCAATGATTTGGATGACAGAATTGGTGGGTTTGTGATCAAGTTTGCTGACGATACAACAATAGGTGAAGGACCAGTTAGTGTTGAGGAAGCAGGGAGACTGCAGAAGGACTTAGATTGGGAGAATGAGCAAAGAAGTGGCAGGTAGAATACAGTGTAATATACAGTGGTGGCTAGAAAGTTAGTGAATCCTGTAGAATTTTCTCTATTTCTGCATAAATATGACCTAAAATGGGATCAGATCTTCATGCAAGTTCTAAAACTAGACAAAGAGAACCCAATTAAATAAATAACACAAAAAAAACTATACTTGTTTATTTATTTATTGAGAATATTGTTCCAATATTACTTTTTTTTTGTTGGAAAAAGTATGGGAACCTTTGCTTTCAGTAACTGGTGTGGACCCCCCCCCCCCCGCCCCGTACAGCAATAACTTTAACCATATGTTTCCAATAACTGGTGATCAATTCCGCACATTGGCTTGGAGGGATTTTAGACCATTTCTCCATACAAAGCTGTTTCAGTTCATCAATATTTCTGGGATACCTTGCATGAACAGCCCTCTTCAGGTCAAGCCACAGCATCTCAATTGGGTTAAGATCTAGATTCTGACTTGGCCATTTCAAAGCACAAAGTTTCTACTTTTTAAACTTTCTATTGTTGATTTACTCTTGTGTTTCAGATCATTGTCTTGTTGCATCATCCAACTTCAATTAAGCTTCAGGTGACGTACCACTACCCTAATATTCTCCTGTAAAATGTCATGATACAATTTGAATTTCATTGTTCCATCAACGATTGCAAGCTGTCCAGGTCCTGATGCAACCCAACCCATGATGTTCCTTCCACCATGCTTCATAGGTGTTATGAGGTTTTGGGGTTGGTGTGCAGTGCACTTTTTCCTCAACACATAGCAGTCTGCATTTCGGTCAATAAGTTCAACTTTTGTCCCATCTGTCCACAGAACATCGTCCCAGAAGTGCTGTAGAACATTCGGGTGGTCTTTTGCAAACTTAAGATGTGCAGCAATGTTTTTTTTGGAGAGCAGTGGTTTGCTCCATGGTGTCCTTCCAAGAACACCATTCTTGTTCAGTGCTTTTATTATAGTGGACACATGAACAAAGACTTTCGCATGTTATAGAGATTTCTACAGTCTTTTGCTGTTATGCTTGGGTTCTCTTTTACCTCCTTCAGCATGTGCTTTTGATGTGAACTTTGCAGGATATCCACCCCTAGCGAGAGTAGCAACAGTACTGAGTTTCTTCCATTTGTAGACATTTTCACTTACTGTGTACTGATGAACACTCAGATCTTTAGAAATGCTTTTGTAGCCTTTTCCAGCTTGATGCATCTCCTCAATTCTTCTTCTAAGGTCTTCTGCAAGTTGTTTTGATCAAGGCAAGGTGCACATAAACAGATTTTTCATGAGAAGAGCAGGATCTATCAGTAATCTGACTTGGTGTGTCTTTTTTTATTGGACAGGACACCTCTACAACCCACACCTCCAATCTCAATTCATTGATTAGAACACCTGACTCAAAATAGCTTTCATAGAAGGCATTACCCCAGAGGTTCACATACTTTTTCCAACAAATGTGTGTAATATTGGATTATTTTCTCACTAAATAAATGAGCAAGTATAATGTTATTTTGTATTATTTATTTAATTGGGCTCTCTTCATCTAATTTTAGGACATAGGAAGATCTGATCACATTTTAGGTCATATTTATGCAGAAATGGAGAAAATTCTACAGGATTCACAAACATTCTAGCACCACTATATGATTGTGCACTTTGATAGAAAGATTAAGGGTGGACTATTTTCTAAACAGGAAGAAATTTCAAAACTCTGAGGCGCAAAGGGAGTTATGAGTCCTTATGCAGGATTTCTTTAAAGGTTAACTTGCAGGTTGAGTCAGTGGTGAGGAAGGCAAATGCAATGTTAACATTCAAGAGGACTAGAATATAAAAGTAAGCATGTAATGCTGAGGCTATATAGGGCATTGGTCAGACCATGCTTGGAGTATTGTAAGCAGATTTGGGGCCCCTTATCTAAGAAAAGTTGTGCTGGCATTGGAAAGGGTCCAGGAGGTTCCTGAATCTGTCGGTTGTGCAAGCATTTCAATGCTGGGGCAAGCCTTGTGCCGATGGTGACCCTGGAGGAGATGTTGTTGCCAATCCAAACTGACTGGGATCCGCAAGTGAGGAAATCTAGGATATAATTGCACAAGGGAGTACTGAGGCCAAGGCTTTGAAGCTTATTGATTAGTTTTGAGGGAATGATGGAATTGAATGCTGAGCTATAGTCGATAAAGAGTATCCTGAGGTATGCATCTTTGTTGTCCAGATGTTTCAGGATTGAGTGAAAAGCCAGTGAGATGGTATCTACTGTGGACATGTTGCTCCAGTAGGCAAATTAGAGTGGATACAAGTCATCGCCAACCTCTCAAACCACTTCATTACTGTGGATGTAAGTGCTACTGCATGATAGTCATTGAAGCAGATCATTGCTCTTCTCGAGCACCGGTATAATTGAAGCCTGCTTGAATCAGGGTGGTACTTCAGACTGCCAAAGCGAAAGGTTAAGGGCTCAGTAAACAGACCAGCTCGATGCTCAGCACAAGTCTTTAGTACTTGACTAGGTACCCCATCAGGGCTGAACGCTTTTTGTGGGTTCAGTATCCTGAAGGCTGTTCACCCATTGGCTTCAAACACTAAAATCACAGGATCATCAGGGAAAGTGAGAGTTTCTGACGGTTCTTACATGTTTTGATATTCAAAGTTAGCTTAGACACACTGAGCTCATCTGGAAGCGAAGCCCCGCTTCATTTAATTTCATAAGAGGGGATCTTATTCAAGTCTTGCCACATCTGCCGAGCATCCTTTAATGATTCATGTTTGATCCAGAATTGCCACTTCATACAGAGATTGTACCCAGACCTCTTGTAACTTTCTTAGTTAGCAAATGTTGGATCTCATGGTTCATCCAGGGCTTCTAGTTGGGGAAGACTCTGAATGATTTAGTGAAGTCACACACGTCTACAAAAGTTTTAATAAAGTCTGTTACAACTATGGTGTATTTATTCAGATGAACCCTTGAACACAGCCGAGTCCGCCGACTCGAAGCCATCCTGGAGTCATCCCTCTGCCTCCCACAATCATCTCTTTGTTGTCCTGGTCTCTGGCACTTTGCTCTTTAGCCTCTGCCTATACGCAGGTAGGAGAAGGACAACAGATTGATCAGATTTCCCAAAATGTGGACTGGACATAGAATGGTCAGCATTTCTTATCTTAGTATAACCATGGTCTAGTATGCTGGGATTGCTGGTGCTACAGGTCATATGCTGATGGTAATTGAGCAGGGTTTTCTTCATACAAACCTGGTTGAAGTCTCTGTGTATGATCTGAAATGCATCAGGACGGACACTGCGTTATGCAATATCACGAGCGCTTGATTATAGTTGGCCGGTGGTGGTATATAAGCTGCAGTCAGGATCATGGATGAATACTCCCTAGGTAAATAGAGCAGGTGGTATTTGACTGTTAGGTGTTCCAAGTTGGACGAGTTCAACAAAACCGCCACATTGGAGCACCACCAAGAGTTAATCATGAGCACAAACCTCCTTTTGCCTTTTCCGAATCAGCAGTTCAACCCATTCTGTAAATCAAGAAGCCTTCAGGTCTGATCACTGTATTTGGCGTGCTGGAGAAAGCCACATCTCAGTCAAGCATAGAATATAACAGGCTCTCATTTCTTTCCGCAACAGCAATCTTGCCCTCAGATCCTCCATTTGTTCTTCAGCAACTGCATGTTTGCCAACAAGATGCTGGGTAGAGGAGGCCTGATCCCTCTGCATTGCAGCCTGTCTTGTAGTCCCCCATCCCCTCCTGCCTCGCTTCTGGCCATGGTGATGTACCTTCATCCTCCTAAAAGTGCCATACCTGTCCGGTCCACTGAGTCTTTCAGGTAATTGTGAGATCTGTAGTTCGTTAAGTTGATTTAAAAGGACATTGCTTAGAGGGAAGTTACATGCTGCAGACTGTGGTGAGAGTAATTCGAAAGAGGTAGATTTAAGAATATTTAGAACTATTGTCTGCAGCCCATGGAACATTGCCAATGATCCTGTTGATCTTCCCCACTGCAGTGTGGGAGTCTAGGTCCGTAGAACAGAGATGAGAAGGAGCTTCTTTAACCAGAAGGTAGTGAATCTGTGGAATTCAGTGCACAATTGACTATGAAGGCCAAGTCATTGGGTACATTTAGAGTGGTGGTTGATGGGTTCTTGATTAGTCAGGGCATCAAAGGTTACAGGGAGAAGGCAGGAGAATAGGGTTGAGAGAGAAAGGATCAGCAATGATGAAATGGTGAAGCAGACTCAGAGTCATAGAAAAATACAGTGCAGAAACAGGCTCTTGGCCCATCTAGTCTGTGCTGAACATTTTCAACTGCCTACTCCTACTCCATAGCCCTCATACCCCTGCCATCCACACTTCCCTTAAACATTGAAATCAAACTTCAATGCAGCACTTGGGCTGGCAGCTCGAATGGCCTAATTCTGCTCCTATATCTTACCGTCTACTATCTTCTCTTTCTTTTGTATTTCACATCTGTCTTGATATTCAAATGTTTGATTAGTAGATTAACAGCACAAAATAATTACAAAAGAGATGTCTGTCCACTTCTGACTCCCCCATGCCAGTGTGAATCTAATGATATGCATAACATTCAATATAAAATCCACTGTAACATGGTTTTCCTTGGTTATTCACTAGCTTCCCCATTCTTTTGTTTATTTTTACTTTCAATTTGCTGATCAAAGGCTGGCTCTTCTCTTTGTTTTTGTCAGTCATTCATTATTTTTATTCTTATTACATTTACAATTATACTTTATGCCAGATAATCAATTTTGGGATTACAGACAAAAATTTAAAAACATCTTTTCCCATATCCTGTATTCTATTTCTGCATACCGAGGGATAAATGTGTTTCTGACACTCAATACTGTGATTATCATTGACTGATACATACAGTACCTTCACTCTACCCAATAAAACTAATGAATACTGACTTCCTCTCTCGGCTCAAGAATCAAAAGAATTTCTCTCACCAATCTTCAGATCAAATACTGATATTTTTGTAAATCCCCTTAACAAGAATAATTGTATGGTTTAACCTTCAATTTTACAAAAATTTTGATTATTGATAATATTGCAAGTGACAGAAGATTTCAATTCTTCTTTATAGCTCACTCCCCAGAGATCAGCGTATCCCATCTGGAGTAAGTAAACGCATTCCCCTCAAGATGGCTGCCCAATTTAGAATTAAATTACTTGCTCAGCTATACTGCTCTTTAAATGATAAAATCTCATGGGCTTTGTGTCAGGATTTATATTATCCAGCTGCGAAGCTGTATTAGTTCAAACATCGACAGGCGAACGCTTCAATCATGGACTTTCACCACATGTTGCACCCCAGTTACAAATGTTCACTGGAACAGAAACAGCTATAGTCTCAGATAATACAAATATTAATCAAACAGACCAAAATATCACATGCCTTCATTAAATATTGCCCTGTTCAATCTATATAATGAAATTACAAATCTGAAAGGTCAAAAATAGGCACATCTAAAGAAAAAATGTAATACCAAATAAAAAAGGCTCAGTAAAATCAATCTAGATAGATTGTGGTGCAACAGACATGCACTTGATCTTTGCCGTTCCCAATATACTGAGGCTCTTCACAGCTAGACCACAGTCAATCATGCTACTTGAGCCTCTCTCTGGGTTTATCTGGGTTCAATGAATATACCAGCTCTGGTGTTTGGATGTTTGGAAGGTATATAACCATAATTACATCGTCTGATAAGATATTGTGTAACAACCAATCTAATTAGAAATTAGGTATTCTTGCCAAGGCATTAGTTGGAACACCACAAAATGATTCAGTATATTTGGACAAGGGAGTGGCAAGAGCTGCTTTTCCATTCCTATCACAATTCAGGAGTTCCTACAGTAAAATACATTATGGAAAATAAAATTGAGATCAAATGTAATTACCTTCAATATTAAATAGTTTTCTAACCGTCTGTTGAAGAATGGGGAAATCAATGAAATACTCCAATAAAGAACTGGATCTCAGCAGATATTAGAGCAGGGTGATAATTTCAAGAAAAATGGTAAAGAGCAAACTATTTTACAAAGTTTAGTAAAATTTAATTTCATTAACAGCAATATATGCATTGCATATATTTAACCTCCCCACATACCTTTACATAGGACTTCTCTGTGTCTATCAGTTCATGAATCACTTTCCGAAGTCTCTCTGCATCAGAAAGATGCCGTGCCAGTGGCCGAAGAGGCTGATCAAGGCTCTCCTTCTGCCCAGCCATATCAGTAGGATGCAGTTCATGTAAACTTCGACAGAATGTGCTAACCTGCTCTGCACTCTGGAGGAAGGAATAAAAATAAAGGTGAACAAACCCAAGTTACAGGCTCACTACCCGAATTTTCTGAACTGTACATTCCAGTTATATTGAAGTGATATAGATCTGCATTACAAGGAGATACTTATTCTATGAAACCCTTCTCAAATGAGAAAAAGTTTGATTAAATGAAAATGGAGTAGCAACGTCGAGGAAATCATATGAACTCTGCTAATTTAGGTGATCCTGAGCAAGGTGTATCTGAGACATAGCAGCCAAAAGATTTCCTGCTTCACTGTCATTCAAACACCCCAGCTGAAAATGAAGGTGCAGGACTGGATCTACTTTATTGCTGCCCTTTCTGCTGTGGAATAGCCTAACAAAACAATCACGCATTGAATAATAGGAAGGCACACGGGGTACAAATATAGAGTAATCAACATCTTCCAAATAAGATAGGAGAGGAAAGAAAAATAGTGCGCTCGTCTTTGAAAAGCTGTGTTTAATTTCAATGAAAATCTATGCCCTACTAATCAGCTTTTCAGTGGAATAAATATCTCATATTCCTTAATCCTTCAATTCCAGTTGTAGTTTTAATTCAGAAATGATAACCAAATACAGTCTATCCAAACTTCTTCGATTAAAATAGGGAATAAACAGTGATTCTCATTAATTACTTGGTACCTTTCATTTCTTACATAAAGCAACAATGATTCTTTTGGCTTTTTAATACATCTTGCATTCTCTGCACCAAATATTCAATAAAAAATACCTGGGTGAGAATTGGGCCCCAGCCTCTAAATATCCACATTGGTTTCTCACTGTTTCACTCCACTTCAAAGACAAAGACAATCAACTGCATACACAGCAGAGTGTGGGGAAGCACACTGTAGCTCACCACGCCCTGTCTAACAATGCCCATGGGACCAAAGTCTTTTGCATAACAAAAAGGTACATCTCCCTGAATACTGAATAAAATGTAAAATAGAACCAAATTCATATTATAGAGAGCTAAAAGACTTGTCCTTTATATTCCTGTTTATAATCTCATGCATATTTTAATTATGCTGCTAAGACTATTACTGATATTAACGAAATAGCAATATCTAAATATATCCCTCAATTTAGCTGAACTTCTGTATTATTCAAATGCAGAACTAGAGATTTTTCAAATAACTTTGCAGATGGAAACTAAGTGACCCTGAAATGACATTGTTCAGGACATGATTTCCCATTTCTGTCTGCAAACAGCTCCTACTCTCAAGAGATATGCATAGGACCTCCAGATCATTTTGATACTAGCAATGTTAGTAAGACCAATGTCACCCAAGTTGTATGCATTGGAGTCTTTAGCCTTGTGGGATTTCATGTGGATAATACAGGCAAAGTAGTGTCGGAAAGTGCTAAGGTAGGCAGATAATGTTTGAAGGGTGAATTTCGTGATAATGTTGGCTCATTCACTAATACACAAACAAGGACCCTACCAACAAGTTATACAAAACTGTTTTCAGTGAAGGTCCACAGAAGACACTTGATAAGATGGACAATTTCTCATATCTTTGCTCTAAGTGATACTACACATGAGGAAATTCATCATTACCTTCGGTGTGCCAACACATCTAGCCATCTGAAAAAAAAAGATTTGATGACCAAAACATCAAATGCAGGAAAAAACTCACTGTCTACCAGTCGGCTGTGGTCTTGGCCCTCTTTAATATTTCTAAGGCAATGGAAATCCCACTGGAGGCATCACAAAGCACTGGATGTCACCAGTTTTCTCTGCCAACTTCTTTGTATCCAATGATAGGATAGGCTAATCCTCCTCTTCCAGGCCAAATCCCAGCATCAAAGCAATAATTATTTTCGCTCTTAAGTAAACATCTCTTTTGCCTGCCCAACATCAGATGCCTAAAACAGATGCACTGTTCTGAGCTTTTTCACTGAAAGAGATTATGAGGGTGACACAGTAAAGTTTCAAGGCCTTTGCAAAACATCCTTTGAAAAAATAGTGCAGCATGGGATTTTTGTGACCATACGAATCGGAAAGGTTCATACAGGGCATTGCTTCGAACACCGGGTACATGCATTGGAAGCACACAGCGTCACAAACTCCCTACTTGGCCAGAATCATACAGAATACTTCAGGCTATTTGACCCAATTCAACCACACCCAAAATTAGTAGGCAGTCTTGCATATTAACCCCATTGCTAAGCAATTGATCCATAGTCCTTTATGCCTGACAGGAGTTCCCAACCTGGGGTCTACAGAGCCCCTCGGTTAATGGTTGGGGAGGGGTACATGACAGAAGAAGGGTTGGGAAACCCTCATCTAGACTCTTTAGTAAACATTGTCCGCAACCCAGCAACAATGACAGTATATTCCAGGCTTACACTCTCTGGATGAAGAAAGCTCCAATCATCTCTATCAGAATTGTTCCCAGTATTTTCCCCACCACTGACATCAGGCTCACAGGTCCATAGTTACCTGACTTTTCCCCATTACTTTTTTGAAAATGGAGACTTCAGTTTCTTCCAGCAAAGATTTTTAAAAAATCTTAGGCAGAGCCCCAGCTTTACTATCATAGCAGCTTAAGGTAAATCACAACCATTCCTAGATGGTTTTCCACTTTTAAACCCGCCAAGGCTTTGAATACCTCCTCTTTATTGATGGAGAGCTACTCTAGACCTTTACTGACTCCATCACAAAATTCTCCAATGACAATCTTTATTTACATTTTGATACTGAAGGAAAATATTAATTTAGGGCTTTGCCTGTACCTTGTGGCTCCATACACATTGATCCCATTGCCCTTAATGGACTTGACTTTTACCAGATTGTTATTTATCTATCTATCTATCTATCTATTTAGTTATTTATTTATTTATTTAGAGAGCCAGTGGGAATAGGCCCTTCCGCCCCTTTAAGCTGGGCAGCCTGCAACCCCTAATCTAACCACCAGACAATTTACAATCACCGATTAACCTACTAACTGGTATGTCTTTGGACTGTGGGAGGATACCAGAACATCTGGAGAAATTCCTGAGACTCCATACAAGTGTCTTTCACAAACACAGAAATCCTTTAGATTTACCTAATTTCTGTCCACTGCTGATTCTCATGACCCTTCCTTGCCTTTCTAATTTTTTTTTCTTAAAGCCACAAGGCATAGCAGCAGTATTAGGACATTCAAACCATCGAGTCTACTCCACAATTTCTTCATGGTTGATTTATTTTCCTTCTCAATCCTACTTTCCTGCCTTCTCCCCGTAATCTTAGACACACTTCCTAATCAACATCCACTTAAATATATCCAATGATTTGTTATCCACAGCCACCTTGTGACAATGAATTCCACCTTCTCACCACCTTTTGGTTTAAGAAATTCCTCCTATTTTTGTTCTGAAGGGCTGATCTTCAATTCTGAGGATGTGCCTTTGGGTCCTACACATTCTCACTAATGGAAACATCTACTCCATGTCCACTCTATCTAGACCTTTTAATAATTGGTATGTTTTAATGAGATCCTCCCCCATTATTCTAGTAAACTCC
Source organism: Hypanus sabinus (assembly GCF_030144855.1). NCBI lineage: Eukaryota > Metazoa > Chordata > Chondrichthyes > Myliobatiformes > Dasyatidae > Hypanus > Hypanus sabinus. Next base: position 62,281,436 of record NC_082717.1, on the reverse strand, counting down.
AGTGATTACAGGCCTAGAGCTATCAAACACTCTTCGCATGTTAACTCTTTCATTCCTGTAAATCTCCTCTGGACCATCTCCAAAGTCAGCACATTCTTTCTTACATGTGGGGTCCAAAATTACTCACAATACTCTATATGTGGTCCAACCAATGCCTTATAAATCCTCAGCATTACATCTTTGTCTTGATATTCTTGTCCATGAGTGTTTACATTGTATTTGGTTTCCTTACTATTGACTCCCAGGCCCTTTTGCACATCCGATTTCAGAATTTTCTACCCTTATAGAAAATAGTCAACACCTTTATTCCTTCTTCCAAAGTGAATCAGATTCAATTAATATCACTGGCATATATCGTGAAATTTCTTCACTTTTATGGCAGTACAATGAAATACATGGTAAATAAATATCAAGAAAAAAACTGAGTTACATTAAATAAGTTAAAATAAGTAGCACAAAATAATATAAATAAAAAGGTAGTGAGGTAGTGTTCATGAGTCGAAAGTCGATTTAGAAATCGGAAGGCAGAGGGAAAGAAGCTGCTCCTGAATCACTGACAGTGTGTCTTCAGGCTTCTGTACCTCCTTCCCAGCATTAAGAGTGATGAGGGTATGCTCTGGGTGCTGGGGAACCTTAATGATGGAACTGCCTGTCTGAGGCACCGCTCTTTGAAGATGTCTCGGATACGACGGAGGCTGGTACCCATGATGGAGCTGTCTAATTTTACAAGCTCCTGCAACTAATTTCGAACTTGTGCAGTAGCCCCACCCCCCAAACCAGTCAGAATGCTCTCTATGATACATTTGTAGAAGTTTGAGTGTTTTAGTTGATGAACCACATCTCCTCAAACTCCTAATGAAATATGGCATACACTTGTCCATATAGCATAATAACCATACATTTCCCTATGCTGTCTATTCCATCTATCCCTCCCTACATTATTCATACACTAGATGGGCCTCCACTGTTACTAGTCCCTTATAAGTATCACATTTCTATTTTTCTCTTTATCTAACCCTCAGAATCCCTCAACATCCAGGATTTCTTCTATTTGTTTTCCCTGGCCTTTACCCTTACAGTAGTGGTCACCAACTCGTCGATCATGATCGACTGGTTGATCTTGGAGACTTTCCCATTAGATCCCGGAAAAAAAGAAAAATAAATACACAAATACTGTTGAGATATTTTTTCCAGATTGCGGGGTTTTAATTCCGTTCTTTCTGCCCAGTGCACATGCGTGTAGCTCCCCCCACCCCTCCGCACTACACAGTATACTTCAGTAGTCCCCAACCACTGGGCCGGAGGAAACAATATGAGTCAGCTGCACCTTTCCTCATTCCCTGTCACGCTCACTGTTGAACTTGAATAAATGCGAGGACATTACCCAAGCGCGTCAGGGATCACTGGTTGGCCTCAGGTGACTGGCCGACGGGAAGTGCCGATACTACCGGCCCAGAGTGTGGACAGACGGGCGCTGCCTCTGAACCTGTTCAGCACACTGAATGTTCATGGGAACCCAGTGCTAAAATATTCACAGACCTCATTCGGGCTCAAGGTTTCATATGCAGCAGGGCAGCTACCTCGCTGTGATTTAGTGAAACAAACTTTTGTTAGCCCATAGATCCTACAAGGGGGGCGGGCGTGCGCCCTAATGCACTCCTCACTCGGTCGGTCGCTTTCTCTCGGGACTGCGACCACTGCGGTCCCGGTATGGGAACAGATGCACCTGGCCAAGGCAGCGAGTGGGAGGCTGGCGTTCAGGCCCGGAGGCTGTCTAATGAGGCAATGAAACCCTCAAAACTGCTATGGTACCCTGAGTCCAAGCACACCGCACTGAAAGACAAACCCGTTCAGTTTTTTTCCAGCGGTAAAAACGTGAGCAAACGGGACAGCAGCTGAGACACATCAACTAAATTGCGGAATAGACTGGACATAAGGAACCTGCTTCAAGTATTGCTGTATTCCCATTGCGTTTAACAACCCCCCCCCCCCCCCCACCCCACCTCCGGCCAGTCCGCAAGAATATTGTCAATATTAAACCAGTCTGCGGTGCAAAAAAAAGGGTGGTGACCCCTGGTGTTTATACATTATTTCTACTTCCGGGTTGCAGGGGTTTACTTCCGGTCTTTTCTGCCCCGGTGAGCATGCGTGTAATTAATAGATTTGGAGTCAATCTTGCCTTTTACTGAGGTAGGGGATCTTGGGCTTAAAAAGCTTGGTGACCACTACCTTACAGGAATAGGTTAGCATTGAGCGCCTGCTATTTCTCCTTCATGTGCTTCCCACTGAGCAGACGTAGACCTAACTACAAGTAGATGATCCTTTGCAAAGTCCTCTCTTATGTTTATCAATTTGGCCTTTCTCCAGTCTCAGACCTTTATTGCTGGTCCATCCATACATAGCCTTTTCCATAATAACATCAAAATATACAGTTATCGTCACAACCTCCAAAATAATCTCCCACTGATACTCCTTCCACCTGATCGGCCACAGTCCCTGAAATAAAGCCCAGTAGTGCTCCTTCCTTCATTGGTCTATTTACATACTGTTTCAAGAAGCTCAGCTGAACACCTCAGAAGATCCATGCCTTCTGAACCTTTAACGCTAAGGCATCACAGTTAATATTTAGGGAAATTGAAATCCTCCAATATAAATCTTATTTTTATTGAATCATTATTATTTTTTCTGTTCATATCTGTTCCTGTGCTGACTTGTTTGGTGGTTTGCAACCAAGTGAGAACATCTTTTTGTTTTTAATGTCTATCCATATGGCCCTATTTGAGGAGTTTTCAATCATATCCTCCCTCAAAAGAGTTTTGACCAACAGTGTAATACTTCCCTGCCCATCCTTTAACCATGCCTCCATGACAATATTGTAGATTCCCATGCTAATTAGAGTTAATCTTCTTCGTACTGAAAGAAGTGCAATTTAGCTTTGAATCCCATGGACTTGTTCTGCCTACTGGGTTTACCCTAGGTGGTTGTCCATCTCCATGTGAACAGCTACTCTAAATCTTTCCCCTGCCAACTAAGTTTAAACATTGCCCAACAACATGAGCAAACATGGAGGGGGTTTGGTCCCACCCAGCTTGTAAAGGTCTCACTTCCCCCAGAAACAGTCCTGTTGATCCAGGAACCTCCTGCACCATTCCTTGAGCCAGGCGTTCACCTGGCCTGTCCTGCTAACCCAATATTTATTAGCTTGTGGCACTGGAATCAATCCAGAATTACAACCTATGAGGCCCTATTCTTGGCTACCTGGCCTCCTAAATGCATGTTGCAGGACCTCATCCCTTCTCCCATGCATGTAATCACTAACTACATGTTCTATCACCTCTGGCTATACATCCTCCACTTTGGGAATGTCCCATAGCCTCTCCTAGATACCCTTGGTCATAGCACCTGGGAGGCCACTGATTTGGAGTCACTTTTCTAGCCCAGAAGCACCAGTCTGCAGTATTGACAATAAAATTCCCAACCACTACTACTCTTCTGTTCAAGGATATGTGGAAGGATGCCCACTGGTCTGCAACTGCAGTCTCCCCTGGGAGGCCAATAACCACCCTGCTCCCCTGCTTCCATGTTATCCAGAACAACGTATCTATTGTGTCTGGTATTTCCATCAACTGTGAAGTCCATGGTTCCACATTGGCTTCATCAGTTACCTCAGAACACATAGAACTGGAATGGGCATCAGCCTCCATCTAGGAACCAACGTAGATAAGAGTGCAAGTATATTTCATATCGATTTCCATCAGCTGCCCTCTGCAAAAAAACCCAAAATCTTGACCAACCAGCTATAATCAAAAGTTAGAGAATGATTATGAACAAGTTAACCGCCATATATCCCTAAAGAACATAGAGTAGAACTGTCTTGTGTGCAGGACATGAAAGTTAATGCATCACATGTATTTGACTTTGTTTATAAAATTTAGCTCCTTTAAGCAATAGTTGATTTTTATCGGCAATATTCCAGTAACTCTGGCTGAGAAGTGATTCAATATTATTATATTACTTGTGATACTCACTCCCCAAGTAGCAGACACAACACTGACCCTTGTGGAACAACACTAGTCACTGGCGGCCAACCAGAAAACATCCCCTTTATTCCCAAACCCAAATCACTCACATATGTTAAAAACAGCAAGGGTCCCCGCACCAATCTCTGTGAACCACCACTAGACACAGGCATCCATTTACAAAAACAGCCCTCTGCCAACACCCTCTGGCTCCAATTGCCAAGCCAATTTTGGATTCGACTTGTCCTGGATCACATGGGTTCTAACCTTTAGCACTAGCATCCCATTTGAGATCTAATCGAAAATCTTACCAAAGTTCATGTTAACCATACGTACTGAACTGTCTTTATCAACACATTTATCAAAAAAATTCAGTGGATTGGTTGGAAAGACTGCCCTGGAGTGAAAGAGGTGGGGAATGGTATTGGGCGGGGGGGGGGGGGGGGGGAGTCAGAAACAGGAAGGGAGCAATCACACAATTGCGAGTATTAACTCATCTTCCCATAGGGGAATGTAAACCATATCAGTTTTACTTATTTGTGAATATCCTTGATACTATAGAATTTTGATCTAAGTACATCGTAGGTTATACTCTATTTTATTGATAAATGGCTTTCACTGAGCATGAAGATAAACTTCTGAGAAACAACGCAGCCTCTTGCAGCTCATTTATCTCATTAATTGGTAGTAGATGAATCCTTGTGCAGATATGATCTAGTCAGTGCAGCTGAGGGTGAAGTAAGGTTTATCAGTACTGATCATTACCAGGTGCTCTATAATATTGGCAGGTGCTTCGTCCATCTGCGATTTTCAAGATATATGGCAAAATAATTATTTCATTTCCTATTACTGTAACTGCAATTACTTCAACTTTATTGACCCAGTGACATTGATTCTCAATGTTTTTATGTCAGTTAAGATGCAGTGTGCATGTCTGGAACCTAAAATTAAAGTGAAAGAAGAAATATGTTAACCTTTCTTCTAAATTAAATTCAGGACTGGTAGCAATTACGTTGATATGCTGTTATGGCACGGCTGTGTAGGTCAACCTTCTGTAATTACCACTCATGAACTACGACACTACAAAATCTCACTACTGACTTCAAAACAAATGGACGATCTTACTCTGGCTCACGTTTTGTCTTATTTTGTTATACAAGGCATAGCTAATATTGGCATTACATAGATATTTAGTAAATTGTAGCACATTACATTTATTCGAACTGTTACACCCTGCGTCCTTTTTAAATCATTCAAGATGACAGTTTTTAGTTTCCTATACTGATGCTTTTCATAATTTTCTGGTTTGCCTCCCTGCTGATTTTTAAGCCATAAATGAGCACCGACTCTCCCCCCCCCCACCCCCCCACAGCGTACCTTGTTACATTACTGTGAATGGCATGCACTTCTCTGATACCCACTCCCACCTTAGAATGTTTGTTGTCATTTAGTCCCCTCCTCCAAAAGAAACCCAAGTATGATCCTGTCCTGACAAATAATTGGACCAAGTCAAAAACACAACTTTTTGCATTTATATGGTCATCTCAAGTGTGTAAAATATCCTAAGGCAGTTTGCAAATCAAACAAAATTGATCAAATATGGGGTTTAAGGAATATCTTCACAGAGGATAGGGAGGTGGAATATTTTTGCCGAAGTTCAGAGCATCTAGTGCTGTGGGCACCTCTACAGCAGAGGAGTGAAGGCGTGCAGGGGCCGACACCGGAGAGGTGAAGCTATTATAGCTGCTTTTGGCTGAGGTGGGAGTAGGATGAAACCATGGAGTGGGACAGAATTTTAAAACTGTTATATTGCTTAAAACTGAGTTGAAAAGGCCAGTGAATACAGTGACATCTTGTAATGAGGTGCCAGTGAAACTTGGGTAGGGTTATATATCCAGCTTTGGACTGGACTGCACAGATCCAGTTGTCAGTGGGCTCTGCTTGGGAATATTCACAATAGTGACCTGGAGGCGAGGTGCTGATGCATGGAGCTCCCAGTCTATGCAGGCTGATCTTCCACAAGGTTGTCCTCACTTACACCCATGACCATGGATGCTCAGACAAGTACCTGCACTGCTTTCAAAGTCACAATTATCCTGGCTCTCAAATCCCCGCAGGCCATTTTGGTTTATCTACTGCACTGTAGGTCAATAAAAGCTCTTTAACAGTAAACTCAGAATCTTTCGATCATGCAACATTTGCACTCACACAGAAGCTTTTTTTTTGCAGAAAGTTGCACTCTACCACAGTGCTGTTTACATAGGTAACTGGGGCTTGATTCAAAGCCGTAGTGCAAAGTGAGAGCTCGGAAGTATGAATTTTTTTGCCATGGAACTTAACACTGAAGTAATGCAAATGATGCGCAACAAAGAATATGGCAAACGTGCTTGCATATCTCCAAAGCTCTCACTTCTCTACTAGGCTGACAGCAATGGAGCTAGACTGAGCACAATGCATTTTACTTAATGGATTTAGATCGGGGTTCCCAAACCTTTTTTATGCGATGGACCTATATCATTAAGCAAGGGGTCCATGGACCCCAGGCTGAGAACCTCCGATTTAGATAAATGGATTCTGCAGCTTTGTCCTTGTATCTGATAAATGACATGCAATCATAATCTGCAGTATATCTTTATGTAATGTTTCCTTTGAACTATGCACACAGTATCTGTGGTTTTAAGGAACTAAATTTTCATTTTTCTGGTTAGATTATGTTTAATTGAGGCAATATAGCAAAACAAAAGTGATAATGAATTACACTGTTAAGGATGCACTGCCTGACAATTTGGTGGAAAACAGGATTAGAACCAAAATAAGGAAGGGTATGAAATTTGTGCTGGGAGTTGGCACAGAGATAGGGATTGGTGGTGGGGGAGGAGGAAGAAATGTGTGGGAATTCAACAACAGAGAGAATTAACTAATGTAATAAGATGCACAGAAGTGAAGGAATGAATGGACTATGCAGTAGAATTCTGTGCCTTTCTATTTTACTGCTTTAAGTCACCATCTCCGTGACAGGTGAATTCATTTGAGCTACTGTCGATTGTGGTCACAGGTGCACACACGTATAGCATGACTTTTACGGTACTCGACGAGTTTTAGGCCAGAGATACAGCTGCTCTTTGCAAATTCCAGTTACTTACATGATTTTATTTTATTAAAGCCAGTTTTTATTTTCTTTATGGAATGTAACTTTTCTCCATGGAACATTGATAAAGGCAGATTCAATTATAGTAAACAAGCCCAGTGAGCAAGCGTTAAGCTGAAGATCTTACCCATACAATATCTTGAGTAAAGCAGAGAGACCACAATACCCAACTAAGCAAACATACTGTTCTTGTGTTACCTAACAATCTTGATAATATCAAGATGCATCAATGACCGATGCTATTTGATTCCACAAACAGAACATTTTCAGTTTATGTTTCATCAACAATATTGCAATTATCGTTCTCCAAAACCAACTTAGCGCACTAGCAATTTGGAAAAGGCTTTTTTGCAAGGCAGATGAAAAAAAACTCCAAGCAAATCATATATTAAACAAGAGTTGACTTTTTAATCCCTTTCCTTTAGCTGCCTTAAAATTCCATTAACCATTCCTGTATTCCTTTGATAAACACAAACACTTTGAAATTCAACTTAACTTTCAGCCAGTTCCAAACCATGTACTGTGCATTTTGAAGCATCTGTAAGACTGCAGCTGAAATTACAGCTGTTATGTTAGCCAAATAAAAGCATGCTTTTAAAATCTAGCTAAAAGGTTATGTCCAAAGTGTTGCAGTAATTGCGGGCATTAGTCTCAGAAGGACATACATTCTTTCACTGTGTTATGTTAAAGAAGTCCCATTTGTTGACTGGAACTAGATGATTTTTTCATTTATTTCAAATGTAACTTTGTTGGAAACAATCGGCATTAAAGATATAAAAGAAATGTTTTTATGGCATAGAATTGAGTTTCCAAGGGAAGGAAATAAGCATTTGAGCATAAACAATCCAATTCACAATTGCAAATTTTGAAGTCAATTAAGAGTGAACACTGCTTGAAATTAATATCACCTTTTCTATAATAAATGTTCTATTTTTCTCAGTAACATGAACTGCTTTAACATTAAGATCTTCAGTGCATTTTTGGCCCAGAAATTATATGCCACTTCTTGTGAAAGGCAATCTAGGTGCTGAAAAAATCTGACTGTATTTAGAATACACAGCTGTAAGTATTGCAGTTTTTATTTATTTTATTTTTATGCCTTTATTTATTTATTAAAATAAATAAAGACATGACATTTTGAATCGTGAAAACATCAGTTCAATCATGCACTAAAGGAAATAACCCATCTGCCAATGGAAAATCTGTACACGTTGCCTGAATAGAAAATCTGATTTCAGGAGAAATGTATGATGCGGATGGTTAATCATGGGAAAGAATAATTGCCTTCTCCTGGAGAACAGAAAACCGGTACAGTACTTGAAGTCAAAATTAGACAAGTTTGCACGTGTGTACTTGAAGACTTGTGGTATTTACATCTGCTGGGAAACCTAGAAAAACCAAAAACAGAGACATAGAAGCATAGAAAACCTACAGCAAAATACAGGCCCTTCGGCCCACAAAGCCGTGCCAAACATGTCCTTACCTTAGAACTACCTAGGCTTAATCATAGCCCTCCATTTTCCTAAACTCAATGTATCCATCCAGGAGTCTCTTAAAAGACTCTATTGCTTCCACCTCTACCACTGCCGCTGGCAGCCCATTCCACGCAGTCATTACTCTCTACGTAAAAAACTTACCCCTGACATCTCCTCTGTACCTACTTCCAAGCACCTTAAAACAGTGCCCTCTCATGTTAGCCATTTCAGCCTTGTGAAAAAACCTCTATCGACACAATCAATGCCTCTCATTACCTTGTACACATCTATCAGGTCACCTCTCAACCTCTCTCGCTCCAAGGAGAAAAGGCCGAGTTCACTCAACCTATTCTCCTAAGGCAGGGGTCGGCAACATTTACCACTGAAAGAGTCAATATGGACCCATTTCCCACAGAAAAGAAAACACTGGGAGCCACAAAACCCGTTTGACATTTAAAATGAAATAACACTGCATACAACGGTTTTTTTTTGCCTTTATGCTATGTATAAACAAACTATAATGTGTTGCATTTATGAAATTGATGAACTCCTGCAGAGAAAACGATATTACATTTCTGCATGCAACAAAAACATTTTGAACTCTGGAAAAAAAGACATTGGGTTGAAGTTACTCCATAGGTAGCCTACCTTGGATCGAAGAATTAAAAGAAGGCACACACTGGCGGGTGTCAGGCATTGGCAGTGGTGATGTATATTAATAGCGATAAAAAACATGTTGTAGCAGTGTGCTACACGCAGCGCTAAAATAAAGACACTGCAGTCAAAGGTAACTTTATTCGAACAAAACAGCCTTGCTTTAAAGCCTCCCTCAACCCGTCCCCATGGGCGTGGATGCTCCAAAAGACACGTACTCACAAATCCCCGTAGGCTAGCTCCCTTAGCTGGAACAGTGGCTAATTGTGAGCCGGTTCGGATGTGCCAGGAAATGGGGTCTCCACAACGTTTTTAGATTGTACAAGATCACCATAATCTTCAAATTTCGAATTACATTTCAAAAACTAACAAACCACGGGGAGCCGCAGCACAGAGATGAAAGAGCCGCTTGCGGCTCCGGAGCCGCGGGTTGCCGACCACTGTCCTAAGGCCTGCTCCCCAATCCAGGTAACATCCTTGGAAATCTCCTCTGAACCCTTTCTACGGTTTCCACGTCCTTCCTATAGTGAGGTGACTAGAATTGAGCACAATACTCCAAGTGGGGTCTAACAAGAGTCCTATATAGCTGCGACATTACCTCTTGGTTCTTAAACTCCATCCCATGATTGATAAAGGCCAATGCACCATCTGCCTTCTTAACCACAGAGTCAACCTGCGTAACAGCTTCAAGTGTCCTATGGACTCAAATTCCATTATCCCTCTGATCCTCCACACTGCCAAAAGTCTTGCCATTAATACTATATTCTGCCATCACATTTGACCTTCCAAAATGAACCACCTCACACTTACCTGGGTTGAACTCCATCTGCCACTTCTCAGCCCAGTTTTGCATCCTATCAATGTCCCACTGTAACCTCTGACAGCCCTCCACACTATCCACAACACCCCCAACCTTTGTGTCATCAGCAAATTTACTAACCCATCCCTCCACTTCTTCATCCAGGTAAAAGAATAGGGTAAAAGTACTAAAAGTTTAAAAGGTTCTTGATTAGCCAGGGCATCAAAGGGCATGGGGTGAAAGCAGGGGAGTGGGGATGACTGGATGAAGTGAATCAGCCCATGATTGAATGGTGTAGCAGACTTGATGGGCTGAATGGTCTACTTCTGCCCCTAAATCTTATGGTCTTATGGTCTAAAATACTCCTCGCATTGAAATAGACACATCTCAAGCCACTGGTCTGAGTGTGTCCCTTCTCTATCACCTGCTTATCCTCCCTTTCGCACTGGCTGAAATTCAAAGAAGTCTGAGGTAGACAAGAACTTGAATGGTTCCTAGCTATTAAGATTATTAGACAGTATTTCTAAGCATTTAAGAAGAGCAAAGGTTAGTGGAATTCAGGGAATGGCAGACAAGAAGAGATCAGTTGGAGAAGTGCAGAGAGAAGCAGTATGCAGCTAGCATACTTGATGCTCTTTTATGGAAGGATGGGGAAGAGTAGGATTCTTGCTCCTCATGCTGGAAAAGCCTACGGTTGTTGATCTTATGCCTATTTTCTTCAGCTCCCAGGCTTCCCAAATCCGGTGAAATAAATATTAAAGCTACTAAATCCATTTTGCTGACTGAGCCTGACGTTCCATTTACACATTACAAATAGCTCAACTATCAGTAGGGGGCCAAAGTCACTCCCAGCCCTAATAAATGCAGCATTTAAAGTTGCCAGAGTTATAGGATCATAAAAAATTATGACATTATGGCTTTTTAACCCATTGCACCTATACTGGGCTATTTAGAGGGATCTTGCTAATCCTTCTTTCCAATAAAGCCTTCATAGTCCTGCAGGTCAGGGCTTTTCAAAATACACATATCAATATCTTATAAATGTGGTGATCATTTTCATCTCCACCACCATTCCGCTGTGAATTTCATACTGGACCAATCTCTGGTGAAAAAAAGGCTTTTCCTTTCCCCTCTTAACCTTCTATCAATTACTTCCAACCTATGCACATGATTTGAGACCTCTGATAAACAAAATGAATCCTTCCTGTTATTTCTTGTAGGTCTTCAATTTATTTTTGTTTGTTTTAAACTTCAAAGCTCCACTCAGCCTCAGTTTCAAAGAAAACCAACCAGGCATATTTAATCTTTCCTCATTACTATGAGTTTCTAATCCTGGTAACATCCTCCTTAATCTCCTCTACAGCCCTTCCAGTGTAATCATATCGTTTCTGTAACATGATCAGAATTATGTGCAATGCTTAAGCTGTGACCCAACCAGTGTTGCATTCAGTTCTAGCATCATTTTCCTGATCGAATAATCTATATATTGTATATCTAATATATCTATAGCATATACATTATTATATCCTGTTCCTTTGCCAGTAAAGGAAAGCATCTCATCGATTTGTTTATTCTTAACAATTTCATTAACTGGTCCTATCTTTCAGGATCTGAAGACAGACAGACAGACAGACAGACACACACACACACACGAACAATTCCTCCATGCTTTTTGATATCTTTTTTCCTTTGCTTTGCTGTGTAACATTTTTCTGGGTTAAATTCAATTTGCCGTTTTCTGTCCAACTGACAAGATCATATACATCTTCCGTAAGTTTAAAGTTCTCTTCCTCGCAATTAACCACACAGCAGCTATTGCAACATTCGTCTTGCCTTTTATAACCATTTAGCTTCAGAAGTACAATTGAAAACAGTGGTGAACACTGTAACCAGAGACAAGGAGCAATGTTTGTTGCTTCTATCACACAGATACAGAGAACAAATGTGAAATGATTGTCTCACACATCAACATATATTTTCCCCCTTTAAGGTGCATGGAAGAAAGGATTTACTCTAAATTATTCAAGGTTAGTATCCTTAGTATAGTGCTAAGCTGAATTGAGTATTAAGAACTAAGAAACAGGATTAGATTGGGTCAGATCTAATATTAGCAATGAAGAGAGATTTGGCTGAGTCATCAGCAAAAGCAATTTAAAAAATGGCTCATTTTACAAAATGTGACCATTACTAATGCAATCACCATTACTGCATTGCCCGAATTACTTTTGACAAAGTAGTGCGCAACATGTAGAGTGGGGAATACGCAGATGGTGGTGTTCATGCACCCTCTGCAATTGACCTTTGGTGACGGGATCAGAAATTCAGAAAATGCAATTAGAGAAGACAAGGTAAGCAAGGGAAGTGCACACTGTGGGTGGTTCACTTGGCAGTCATAGCGCAACAGTGACGGAAGGAAGCAAAGTTTAGCATGGTGAAGGTGTGCGCATCAATGTGTTGCTTTGTCCTAGTTGCTGTTGAGCTCCATGAGTTGTTGGTTCTGCACTCATCCAGGTGACTTATATTACACTCCTGATTTGTGCCTTGAAGATAAAGCACAGGCTTTGGAGTGACTGGAAGTGAGTCACTTGACACAGCAAATCAACTGAGTAACAGATCTCAATGTTGCCAGATCACTCATGTTCCTACTGTCGTCTTGCCAGCATCTTTTAAGACCATTATTCAGACACATTCTCTTTCTAGTTGTCTTTTTGGTAACAAAAATTGCCTATGTACTGCCTGAACTTGGAGACAATAGGGAAAGTTATGAATAAAGGCCAGCGCAGCATCGTGGGCCAAAGGGCCTTTACTGTGCTGTCATGTTTTATGTCCTGTGCTGAATAACCATGCCACTGACTGGATTGACAAAACAAATGCAACTCTTAGATGTGTATCATGAAACACTTCACTCTGTAACAAAGCATACCTCTTCCTCAAACACAAACATAGGGGACTTGGCTAAATACAATGTTATGTCCAAGTTTAGGTGCTCTCATATGGTGGGTGAAATTGAGGCAAAGACTAAGGTGAAGAGAGACCGAAAAAGATATTCTAATTTGAAGTGCCTTTGTTTCCCAAAGAGGTTGAATGTGTTGGACTGAGTTTATCAAAATGCATAAAACAATAAAGGTGTCCCTGTTAAAGGAAGTTACTATAATTGACCTCACCATAAGGAAGCAAAAACAGCCGAGGTTGTGCCTTTCTTGAACTACGCCTATGAATCCTGCAATAAACGTCCAGAGTCTGGAATTTGGCCCAAGTTCTAACTACATTATGAAAATGAAGACTGCAAATTCTGCAATACCAGGCACCAGACCATCTTCTGTGTCTCTGTCCATCCAATCCACCCTCTGCAAAACAAACCAATCATACCCCTGAACTACAATGCACAACTGGATGTGAATTTCAAAAGCACTCCACAGACATGATTCAACAGCCAATTTAAATGTTAATTTATAAGGTATACTAACTGTTTATGCAGGTCAAGTTGTGGTCCACTGCCTTATAAGAGAAAGGATATTTCAATTTAATGCAGTTCTGACCACTTTATCCATTGATCAGCTATATCAGTTTCTCAGCCATCCACTCAAAATTAAAGTACTGCCAATACTTAATAACTATGATTATGAACAAGGTAGCAGGGTTGGAACTGGCATTCACGTGTCCATTCCCAAGAACGATTCAAATCTGAACTGTTTGTAAATTGCCAATAAGCAGAAAGAGCATGTGGGACAGGATCCCAGAAATAGCTGTGAGAGGAGAGTGTGGGAAGAGTGTGTGTGACTCAGTGAGTGAGTGAGCCTGCTCAGCACGATCCAGCCCTCTGGTCCCCCACCTCCCAAACAGCCATTGTTCGGTATGGGGCATCCATTTGAAACCAGAGAGAACCTGTATGCTAATGTCTTCAAGTGGTGGGAATAAAAAAAAACAATTCTAAGTAAAATTCTATATTATGTATCAAAATTACAACAAATGCAGAAACAACTTTGAAAATACTGAAATAAAATTCCAATGCAAATTCTGACTGGGGTACATTATAATTATTGCATTCTCTTTTGCTCTATCAAAATTACAGTTACTCAGAATCAGATTTATTATCACTGACATGTGAAATTTGTTGGTTTATGGCAGCAGTACAGTGCAAAAACATAAAAATTATAAAATAATGCAAAATGGCTGCATGGTTCTCAACCATCCTAGATTACCATTAAATTAAACACTAGCAAGATTTACCAACACAGAGACATCAACTCCTTAAATGGCTTTAAAAATGTCTGTCTTAATGTTATTGAGACAGACTTTCTTGCAGAATGCAGACATAATTCATATATATTCACCTTATTCAACATTTTTTTCTGCTAAGATGCAGTATGGACCCTTGTCCCATCTTGCTGCAAAATTAGATATCCAACTACCTCTTTGCTCATAAGTATAAATTTTACTTCTGTACAAATTAACACTGCCTCACCCTGTTCTGCTGTAATATCACACGCCACAAAAACAACACAGGAAACACATGAAATAAATGAAAGCATATTGTAGAGAGGTGTCTAAAGTAACAACTCGGTCATGGCAATAGGCTCATGTTTGTAAAGAGACATATGAACACATTTAGAAACCTACTTTTATGCAGAGCAGGGTTGGTAGCTAAATACCCTTCAGAAAAACAATCAGGAAATCTGCATATCAGCAGCTGCTAATTTGTGAGTAAAATTAAACCTGAAGGCAATTTAATTGCTTTTTTAGTTAATTAATATTTTGTTAAACATTATTTCAACAGTGTTGAGACATGTTCTCACCTGTGTTACTATTCAAAGGTCCATTATCAAACAGAGAAAAAAAACTCTCAGCTGCATAGTCTGTCTGGCTGGATCCAAAAAGTCATCTAACATCCACCGTGTTTTCTTATGGATTGATTGCAAAGACAGTCACTGAACATAAACAAAATTAAAAATTGCAGCATAACAAGAACTTCCTCCTTGCACACTCCACTGCCCATAATAGGAAATGGGTTGCTGACAGATTGCCTCAAACACAAATAAGCTTCCCTTTTGTCATGTTTAATATGTGTCAGGATGCTACACAGTGTGTGCAACTTTGTTAGCTTGCGGTCATTAAAATAATTTTGGATTACATACACCAATCCGGAGCCTTGATGTACATTTAACCGAGCTGATGCATTCAGGTCACCCAAAGCAACTCTATTTTTATTATTTGCCCCACGTTCTGTTAAACAAGTGCGATCCTGCTCCGACAGCAAATTCTAATTGTACTCATTGCTCGAAGGCTCTACCAGTGGAGCTGACAAAGCCCAAGTTTGGCTTTGACAGTAATAGGTGCTTTCAAATGATAATGATACACGAAATTACACAGCACTCAGTGGCAGCACTACAGTCAGAAACTACCACACAGCTGCAACTCATCAAAATAGGTTTTATTTGGATTGCATGTGAGAATCCAAATTAGCAGCTCTCTTCCGCCTTTCCTTTCCCGCCCTCTTCTCTCTCTGTGACACTCCCCTTTTTGGTTCTTTGGCTCTTTTGCTTCAGAAAATAAATAGTGAAAGACCATTTATAATGGTACTAGTAACCTTTAGCCTATTCATTGGAAGGGTGCTGATGCCCACTGTAAGTGTCTGCAGTTTCCAGAATGGTCTCACCAGTGACCTCAAAAACCACAGAACTGAAGCGGAAGTGTGGTGTGTGGCTATGTGGTTAAGGCACTGGACTGGTGATCTGAAGGTCGTGAGTTTGAGTCCCAGCCAAGGTAGCGTGTTGTGTCCTTGAGCAAGGCACTTAACCGCACACTGCTCCAGTCCAGTGAAAATGGGTACCAGCAAAATGCTGGGGGGTTAACCTCACGATAGACTGGCGTCCTATCCGGGGGGGGCAGATAGTCGTCTTGTACTCTCAGTTGCTTCACGCCACAGAAACCAGCATAACCACTGGCCTGACAGGCTCAGGCCAGATTTCAAACTTTAGCTGAAATGGGTCACCCTGCCTAAGAGCAGGGACATTCCCAAAAAGCGATGAAAAGCTTCAAATTGCATTAGCTGAGGGAACCTCAGTAAGGACGAGATGGTCGCGTAGCGGTTAGTGCAACGCTTCACAGCACCAGCGATCCGGCTTGAATTCCTGCCGCTATCTATAAGAACTTGTACATTCTCTCCATGACCTTGCAGATTTCCTCCTGCTGTTCCAGTTTCCTCCCACATTCCACAAAGACTTGCGTTACTAAGTTGTGGGCAGACGCCTGGATCATTTGCAGACTGCATCAACACATCCTTGAACTGTGTTGGTCATTGATGCAAACAATACAGTTCACTGTATGTTTGGATGCTTGTGTGACAAATAAATCTGATCTTCTCTAATCTGAGTTTATAATACCCTTGCTAAACTGTCAGTACAGAAAAATCTTCTTTAATAAACAATTTTACCAATCCCAATAATTACTACCACCCAAAGTTGCACACAAAACTAACACTACTATGTTGTTATTTTGTCAATGTCACTGCATCTAATCCTGGAGCTCTCTCCCTAATAGCACTGTGGAATTATGTTCACCAGAGGACTGTCGCCTTTCAAGCAGCACCCCACTATCACATTTGTAAAGGCATTTATGAATGGACAATAAATACTGGGCTTGCGGAAGAAAATCATCCGAGCTTTGGACGTTTAATGACTCCAAAGTAGCAAAATCTGGATATAAAGTCAACTTCAATAATTGCAAGGCATCAAAATAAAACCTGGAAATATTCATGTTAGGTGGCACCTGTGTCAACATTGTTGTATCATATATCTTTCATCAGAACTGAAAAGTTGGGGGTAAGGCAAACATTAAGATGCAGAAACAGATGAAAGGGAGTAAATACCAAAAAATGAGACAAGCAGCGACTGAACAACAAACATAATGGTAGTGTTAGCTGAATGAGAATACTAAAGATCGGAGAATGATAAAAGATGTGTATGGCAGTAAGGGAAGATGGAGAAGGTGAAGGAATCTTCCAATTACCATTAGTAGGAGAGAGGAAAAAAATCTAACATTGGAAACACAATTAAGTTTGGGATGGCTAATAACGGTTATTGAATTCAATGTTTTGTTTCATAGGATGTTTGTTACAGCAGTTGCAGTTCACACCTGCATCTTTATTGATTGGATGCAGGATTTAGTATTAAATTGAGAGGGTCAGATGGCTCCAAGTTTGTTCATAGTCTATGATACAGAAACTCAACTAAGCCAAAGCATCCTAGAGACCTGTATTCAGTAAAGCAAACAACCACAATTTCTGCTCCTGATTGCTTACCGAAGCTGCAGTTTGCTGAAAAAGTTTGATATTGTTTAAGATTGAAACATTCATCAATCAGTTTGAGGGCACAGTTCACGTTACATCTGACCTCTAGTAATCAAAATCTTTTTGGAGGGATTGTGGTTGGAGAGAGTTAACAAACAGAAACATCACATTCAATGATCGAGCTATTTGGATTCAGAAAACCTTACAGAATAAAACAAAGACTCTGCTCTCTTTATGAAAGGAAGCAACGAGAATATTGTTAGTTAGAACAATTTCTTTCCTAAGGTACTTCTCATGTGAACATGAGCATTTAAAGACACTCATGTCAAGAGGTGAATGGGAAACTAGACAAGTATAAACCACAGCAAAAAGCAAGGAATTGAAACGAGGAATACTTAAATGCCTTCTGGAAGTATTCAAATTCCCCATGCTCACATCAACATTTACCCCTGCAAATGCTAAGTATAAATTGGAGCAGTAATCTTAATAATCAATTTGATTCAAATATGCTACCAGGAAAATGAAATAAACAATGAATCCTCACATATTAATCACAGTCCACCACGGTATCAGTTCAAAGTTTCGACTTAAACTTGGCTTTGTCAGTGGTATTTGAAGCCGTCGACTTACCTTTAGAAACGCTTCTGTATTTTCAGCCTGATACTGCGACTCCATATAGTCTGTTGTGGCACTTTTTTTAATAGCTGGTACTGCCGGTACACTAGTGAAGTCTGAAATACATTCAAGAGTCAAACATTTTCCATGTAAAATCTCTCCCAGTTCTATATTTAGCTTAACTGTTCATTTAATACAATGCTGATACCCCTCACAATTCAGACTATTAATAATAATTATTTAGAACAAGTTATTAAATAAAGATTGAAGACAAATGATATTCTAAGAGTCAGCAATAAAATATATCAAGTGGAGGAGGAAGTTCGTGCATATTGAATGAATTTTTCAATTAGTCACACATTTACTGTATTTGAAATATGAGGAAAATTAAAAATGGCAATCATTACATGACTGTACCAACCAGTTGAGCATGTATAAAAGATAAAAATTCAGTCCATATGCTATAGACATAACCATAATGAAGCATTGTGTCTTTGTGATAGACCTTCACTCCAGTTTGCATAAATAGTTTTTTGCTTAAATGGCTCCAGTCAGCATTAGACCAGTACTTAGTTATATACAAATGTCGAGCAATCTTATTCAGTTATCTCTGTGCAGAAGTACACAAAGATCGCTGCTTGGCTGCACCTTCTGATATAAACTAACATTCATTTGACTCCTTCAAACACAACAATTGTTAGATAGATTTAAGTAGGCTGGAAGTTATACTTTATCTGAGATAATGACAAAAGTGGCAGATTCATTTAACCTATAAAATGTTCCACATTGTTTAAACACATCAGAACTAAGAGGCATATGCATGATATATCTGCCTTACCTACTGTGTGTGGGCAAATGGGTACTTTTTTGTTCAACATCTATTTCCACTTACTTGCATGCAGATACTAGACAGATAACAGAATGGTAGGCTCACCACTTGGTGAGCTAGCCAATTGGATAGAAAATCGGCTTAGTAGAAAGAGTCAGAGGGTGGTAGTGGAGGTTTTGTTTAAATTGGAGGCCTGTGAACAATGGTGGGCAATGAAGATTTATCCTAAGTCCACTGTTATTTGTCTTCATCTTCTTCCTCTATTTCCAGCAGTTTAGACGCATCTAGGCATATTACTGCCCTCCGCAGGGTGTACAATTAATTACAGAATTTCAAGAAACTCAAGTTCTCAAATATAGTCGCACATAGAAACAGAATAATAAACTTCTCAATCAGACAGTGGTTCTCTTGGTGGCCAAACAAAGATTTAACAGAAAAATAAAATACATTTATGTCAGACAGCCTCTTGAACAATATTCTTCTTTCAATTTTGTATTGATTACAACTCAAAACATGCTGAACTGTCTCTGGACTACCACAGTCACATAATCCAGTAGGATGTCTTCCTATTATCTTGAAGTAATAGTTTAGCCCACAATGCCCCAACCTAAGTCTTGCTAATTTCACCATATCTCTATGATTTAAGGAGTAGTAGCTGAGACCTTTTTAACCAGAGGGTGACTAGAAAAGAAATGCCTTCCCTTTAATTCATTTTCCAAATCCTCTTGCCATTTCTTCTCTACGCCTTTTTTTATCCTACTTCTCAATTCTCCTCTGCCTAGGGGTATTCTAATTCCTACTTGCCCGTTCAGTAAGGAAGAATTTGCAATGCCATCCACAATTTAATTTCCCTCCACCCCAGCATTCCCAGGTATACATGTAAGTCTAACTTCACAACCCATTTTCCCTACTTTAAACAAAACTAAGAGAATTTCAATAACTATGTCAGGACGAGCTTTTGATGTATTCCCTTTTATAGCCTCTAAGGCAGCAGCAGAATCTGAACAGATGACAACCCGGCATGGTCGAGAGTCTTCTATCCACCGTAAGGCCCAGAGGATTGCTAATAATTCTGTTGCAAAGACAGAAACACCATCTGAAACCCAGTGACCAATCTCAACTCCAAGTGAGACACGGACATCCCAAATCCTGCCTCACTGCTCTCTGGGTCCACTGAGACATCAGTAAAAATCTTCAGATAAGATCCCCATTTATTACTTAAATATTCATTTACGATCGACGCTGTTGAAATTGCTCTGCTTCCTTGAAGCTGAAAAAGGAGGAATAGGTCTACTTCTGGTTCTGGCAAAAGCCAAAAAGGAATGGGTGGGCAAGCAAATTTGGTCAGCTATGTCTTCCTCAATCAGTTTCAATCTCACAGCCCAGATATTAACCAAATCTAAAAATGGATATCTTTTAATTTTATTTTGACACTCCAACGTCTCCTGCACTTTATTTGTCATCTATAGATGCGAATGCAGGTGACATAATTAGTAAACTGGATGACATCAGATATGGTGGCATAGTGGACAGTAAATAAAGTTACAACATGATCTGGATTAACATGGACAGTGAACCAAGGAATGGCAAATAGAATTTAACATGCACAAGTGCAAAGTGTTGCATCTTGGCAAGTTAAATCATAGCAGAACTTGTACAGATAATAGTCCCCTGAGGGGACAATGTTTTGCGAGTTTGCCTTCTTTGGTCAGTGCACTAATGAGAGCTGGGATATTGCACTTCAGTGCGATCACGTTTGGAGTCCTGTGTGCAATTCTGGTTATCTGGCTACAGGAAGACTATGATTAAGTTCTAAAATGTGCAGAACAAGGATGTTACTAAAGCTGGAGGGCTTCAGACATGAGGAGTCTGGATAGGCTGGAACTTCTTCCCTGAAGCATTGGAGTTGACCTTATAAGGAGATATAAAACATCAAGGGGCAAAGACATAGTGAATGGTCACAGTCTTTATCCCCATGGTAGATACATCTCGAGGAAAGAATTTTACAGTGAGAGGGGATCCTGAGAGCAGATGTGGTGGAGGAATTGAGAAAAGAGGACAGTTTTTTTGCTCTCAGAATAATGTTCTTCATTCCAGAACTAAGGAGATGTCCTCCTTCTTCAAAGCAAAGAGCTTCCCATCTCCCACCATCAAAGCTGCCCTCACCTGCATCTCTTCCATTTTGCAAGTCTCCCCCCATTCCATCCCCCCGCTACCCCACGAAGGATAGGGCTCCTCTTGTCCACACCTACCATCCCACCAGCCTCCGTGTCCAGCACATAATTCTCCCCAACTTCTGGCATCTCCAGCAGGATCACACCACCACACATCTTTCCCTCCCCCCCCCCAACTTTATGCTTTCCACAGGGTTGCTCCTAATACAACTCCCTTGTCCATTTGTCCCTCCCCACTGATCACCCCCCCAGGCACTTATCCTTTCAAGTGGAACAAATGCTACACCTGCCCCATTCAGGGTCCCAAATAGTCCTTCCAGGAGAGGCGACATTTCACCTGTAAGTCTGTTGGCGTTGTATACTGCGTCCGGTGCTCCAGGTGCACATCGCTGAGACTCAATGTAGGTTGTGAGATTGCTTCACTGAGCACCTACACTCCATCTGCCAGAAAAAGTGGGATCTCCCAGTGGCCAGCCATTGTAATTCCACTTCTCATTCCCATTCCGATATGTCAGTCCATGGCCTCCTCTACCTCCACGATGAGGCTGCCCTCAGGGTGGAGAAGCAACACCTTATATTCCATCTGGGTAGCCTCCAATCTGATGGCATGAAATTCGATTTCTCGAACTTCCAGTAATGGCCCCCCACCTTCTCCTTCACTATTCCTCATTCCCTTTTTCCTCACTCATCTTATCTTCTTACCTGTCCATCACCTCCCTACCATGGCCTTCTGTCGTTTCCTATTGGTTCCTCCTTCTCCAGCTCTTCATCTCTTTCACCAATCAACTTCGCAGCTCTTTACTTCACTCGGTTGGCTGGTGACACAATGAGATCAGCACCGGGCTCGAGAACAGCAGTTCACAAGTTCGATCCAGTGACAGACCGCTCCAGAGCACGCTCTCCATCCGTGCCAGGTTGATGTTCAGCTCATAACTCAACCTCAGAAAAAAACACTGCCACCTCCAGTTTAAATTTCCATGCAGAATATTGTGGAGGATCAAATACCCAAACCCAAAACCACCCCTCCCCCTCTTAGGTTTCACCTATCACCTACCACCTTGTACTTCCTCCTTCTCTCCCCCAACTTCTTATGCCGACTCTCAACTTCCTTTCCAGTCCAGATGAAGGGTCTCAACCTGAAACGTCCAGTGTTTACTCTTTTCCATAGATGCTGCCTGGCCTGCTAAGTTCCTCCAGCATTTTGTGTGTGTTGCTTGGATTTCCAGCATCTGCATATTTTCTCTTGTTTGTGACCAGATATAATTAATAATTGTGAAATTCTTGTACATATAAAGATAACATTGTCAGCTATTGCTTGTTACTGAAATGTAGAATGGGCCTGAACGACTTATTATATCAATAATTCAAGGGAAAGCATAAGATGGTGGTTTAAACATTGAACCCTGAATCATTCCTTGTATGAGGTAAATATAATCCTTTAAATGTACATCATTGCACTTTCGTAGCGTGACTCGGCTTACAATTACTGTTTTTCTAGTTAAAAGTTGAGAAACTCACCAGGAAGGAAATGGTTGTCAACAAACTCCTCCAGCAGTTTTGATTGGTCAGGAGGAAGTGGAGTTATCTGAATTAATGAGTCATTAATTTCTGTTGTTCTTTGGTTCCAGTCTGAAGAAAATCTCCTGACAGTAAGTATTAAGTGATTTTCTGCAAACAAGGATTCAATACTTCTATGGTGTAGATTTGTAACCACTTCTCCGTTTATTATTAAAATTTCATCTCCGACTCTTGCACCTAACAGAAAAAAGAAAACATAATTCAGGGTGTCACCCAAATCATCAAATTGATCTTAACATCAGGCTGCCAATGAAGCTACCACAAATAATTGTTTTACTTCATATTTTTCCACCTATTTTTAAGTAACTTTTACTGAAATGATTAATATTATTAATAATAGCATAATCATTATGCCATAGAAACTGAGGTATACATACTGTGTACTGAATTCATTTATGTAAAAATTTTGCTCGTGTTGCCCCATGAACACACAGGATTTTTATTTCCTTCTAGCCTCAGTTTCTTGCAGACCTCTAACATGCCACAGGAACAGTATTGAAGATGTAAGCACTTGATAACTGTCTCAGAAACTGTTCATTCAAAGAATGAAAAAAATACCACAAACTACAGTAAGCCTCTGATCATCTGCTATCAGAGTGCCAGTGAGGCCTATGTGCGCGGCTGGAGCTGGGAACTGGGGTCAGGAACATAGCTAGGATTGTGCAGGCCCCAGCTGTGGCTGGAACTGGGGTCTGCAGTGGTTTTTCTGACCAGTTGTCTATTTCCAACCCCTTTAAACACAATGATTCAGTGAAAGAATTATTATACAGAAAAAATAAAATAAGATTGTGTTGGTGAATTAATAGCAGTAACATCTGGTAGTCCAGAAAACCTTTCAACCCAACTCCATCAAAGTCTTGAGGCTGCTGGATTATTTTAACTTTTACTGTATAATTAGCATGCAGTGTCTCTCTTTTGGAATCTTATTCCAGACACTGATCTTCAGCAAACTGTTCCACTGTGAGAGCATTGCAGCCAGTGGTCACCTCATTCACAAATCATAGTACATCTGGTTCTGTACTCTCTTTAAGGTATTGCAGGACAGGTACCACCAGTGGAATCTCTGATGGAGGCACTGAACTATAAACACAAAGTGTGTCATATCACAGTACTGAATGTAGCCATTTTCCCAAACACAGTACTTCTCATGGATAAAGGCAGTCAATAATACCTTGTTTATCGGCCAGTCCACCAGGAAGCACGTCACTCACAAACAGAGAATTGTGCTGCTGCTTTCCGTCTACTTGACCAGCCACAGCGAAACCTTGTAAACAGGAGAATGAGTAAAATATCCACGTTAGAAATAATTGCTCCTCTATGATATTGCACTTCAGGTATAAACAGTACATGCCAGGATGCTGCCATTCTGACAATATGAACAGATCATTCCCAAGCTAGCAAGTTAGTAGGAATATATTATATAAATTTTATAGGATTTCTTAGTCATAAACTATATCCCACAATATATAAAATAAGCTTCTTTGGAATGATGTAGATGACCAGGATTTCAACAACTCCAAATCTTCCAATACAGCAACCATAGTTTACCTAATAAACTGGAACCATAAAGAAAAGTAAATGGCTTTCCGAAACCAAAAGAAAATGTACCTGATGAGAATAATTTGGCAATGAAAGGAAGTTACAGTGAGAATATGAAGCATTTCAACAACCATTTCCATCTTTGGACTCATTGCTTATAGATTGAAATACATTCCAAAGATTTACAACCACATAGAGTAATAATACTCTTCCAAGGCAGAACAGGGATGACGGGGTTAATTTCTGTCAGCCATACCTGCTGGCCACATTTGCTGAAAATGAACAAAATTAATCAGCAAGGACTCAGCTCCCCCTGCTGTCTTTCCATCCTCAGGTTCCAGACCAATAACAAGCTCAATCTGGGACATAACAAGTGCAAGTACCAGACTAAGCCCATGCTCACATCCAACCCAATAAAGGACCAGGTGCTCGGGAACACTATTTTAAGCTGTTACCATTTCTGCCACAGCCTCCTTCCTAAATTTATTCTCATTAAATATGGCTCCCATGGCTATGGTTCGATTACTTGACCAATAGCCAGGGGACTGAGACACAGAAGCAGAAATCTGTGCTCAAATCTCACTACGACAGCTGGGGAATTTGGAAAAATAAAAGAAGTGTTAGAGATGGCAACCATGACACTCCTGAATTTCTGTAAAAAAAAATTCTGGTTCACCACTACCCCTTAGGGAAGAAACCCCACCAAGCCTATTCAAGTTGTGATTCCACACCCACCAACATGGTTGACTGCATTCTCCATTCAAGGGCTCATCAGGAGGCGCAACAAATACCAGCAGCAATGATATTCCCCTCCTGAGATTGAGAACTTGGAACTCCCAGATCAAATGAATAAATGATTTTTTTGTTTAAGAAGGTGAACAGTGAGGAAATATGTACAGATAACTAACTTAGGGAGATATGTGCCCTGAAATCAAATTGCAAACAGGCAGATTTCTGAGGAACAGCACCAGCTTTTACCACCCTTTCCTGGAATGACATTCAGCAGTACAGTCAGTGTTTAGCAGTAGGATATCAGGAACACTAACAGGGAAATAATATATTGTATTCTCTTCCTCGGCTCACTTATAAATAACAAACTTAATTTAAAGGAGTCCACATAAAAAGGCCTGTGAGCATATGCAGATATATAGTCTATTCTGAATCACATGCAAGAGCTTTCCTCTCCTATCATTCATTTATAAAAATTTAGGTTACATATACAGTATTGTCATTCCTGTATAATTGCAGTTTTGGCCAAATTTGAAAAAAAAAAGCCATTTCTGTTATTTTGGATATCCCGTAACATGTCCAATTAATCATAAAAAATCAGTCACGTCACTATTCAATTATTTACATTAGAACATCTGCTCTTCTAATTAAAGAGAAAAACGAACATGATCAAAGCTCAAGAAAGCATATGATCTGATGATTCCGACATGAATCAGTCCAGAACACCTGCCAAGAAACTGTTTCTACCTCAGCATCCTTTTGTTCTCTAACCAAAGATACTTTTGATCACCTCTCAAATACAGACAATGATAATCAAAGACACTCTACCCTGAAGTAATCATCAACGGCAAATATTAAGCGCTCCAATAAAGACTTTTTTTCCCTTGCCTAAGCAGATCACTCCTTCTGGGAATGAACAGAATATTAGGGCAACAACAGCATTGCACGTTACCCCTATGAACAAATCAGGGACTTCAAATCACAAGCAATTGCTCATCACTATGATAGACTCAGAACTTCAATCTCAGTGAGGAAGATTATAGAAGCTTTATCAAATTAATCACAACACAATGTATTATCATCCACATTTTGCTGACTGCAATTTAAATTTGTTTCCACTTTACCGAAGTGTGTAAAAGAGTAACTAAACAGTGAACATGTGGGGGAAATGGTTTAGTTGGCTCACTATGTGTTTTGGAATTGTGGCATTCTGAACTTGCCAGATTTTGGGATAGTCAACGGAAGATTTTTGCCTGTTTCAACTACTTAGAGCTAATTGTGGTTCTATTATGAAATATAAGCTTCCAAGTAAGTTTGCCTTGTGATACTAACACCAGAGTGGAGAAGGATGGATAATTCTCTTGTCAATTAAACTCACTGAAGTGACAGCAATTTTTTTATTATATTCGGCAATTATATTCACATAATTTGTAAGCACTCTCTCTCTCTGCATTTTCCTGGAGATGTTGGAGTGATTTTTGTTACATTTATTCTTTAACAGTACATTTCTGAATAACCTGCCTCAGCTTGCAGAAAAAAACTGCTTAACATAAACCATACATTGGTACTGCCAATAAATATTTGGAAATTCCCTGTTAAAGCATGATGAAATGATAAATGGAGACAAAGCTAACCATCTATAAGTTGGGATATGAGCTCATATAATAACAGCAATTAAACTTAAAAGGATTTCTTCATGTCCAGAGGAAGTGAAAGGATCAGATGTCTTCTGCTCTCTTTCTGAGAGAGCAATGTTAGTTATAAGCCAAAACAGCAGTATTTTGGATTCTGTGTTTGCCAATGGTAAGTAAAACATTAAGTTCAGTCTAGTGTCTCAAATGGGAACTGACAATGGTGGAGAGAGACAGTGTGTCATACAGTTTCTCCTCAACTGCAGCCAACCCCATTTCTGTCTTTTATTCTCTCCCCATCCTTACGGCACATTTCAAAGCATCTCTCTGACCTCTCTTGGCTCTGATGTAAGGTTACCTGCAATATCAACTATGTTTCTCTCCCAAGAGATGCTGCCTGGCCTGCTGAACATTCCTCACGGCTTCTGTTTCTATTTCGGATTTCCAGCATCTTCACGATGCTATTTCTACATTGTCTCAGTCGTGACCAGGCAACAAAAAATTTGTATGGAGCAAGGAACGACAGTAATTCCTGACAGCATTATTAATGTACAGTGCCTTATAAAAACTATTCATCCCCTGAGAAGTTTTCATGTTTTATTGTTTTACAACATTGAATCGCACTGGATATGATTGGCTTTTTTTTTGACACTGAAAGACTCTTCAGAATCAGATTTATTATCACCGGCATGTGATGTGAAATTTGTTAACTTAGCAGCAGCAGTTCAATGCAATTCATAATCTAGCAGAGAGAAAAAATAAATAAATTAATATATAAACAAGTAAATCAATTACATATATATTGAATAGATTAAAAAAACATACAAAAACAGAAGTACTGTAATATTTTAATAAGTGAGGTAGTGTCCAAAGCTTCAATGTCCATTTAGGAATTGGATGGCAGAGGGGAAGAAGCTGTTCCTGAATCGCTGAGTGTGTCTCTTCAGGCTTCTGTACCTCCTACCTAATGGTAACAGTGAGAAAAGGCATGCCCTGGGTGCTGGAGGTCCTTAATAATGGACACTACCTTTCTGAGACACTGCTCCCTAAAGATATCCTGGGTACTTTGTAGGCAAGTAGCCAAGATGGAGCTGACCAGATTTATAACCCTCTGCTGCTTCTTTTGGTCATGTCCAGTAGCCTCTCCATACCAGACAGTGATGCAGCCTGTCAGAATGCTCTCCATGGTACAACCAGAGAGGTATTTGAGTGTATTTGTTGACATGCCAAATCACGTCAAATTCCTAAAAAAGTATAGCCTCTGTTTTGCCTTCTTTATAACTACATCGATATGTTGGGACCAGGTTAGATCCTCAGAGATCTTTACACCCAGGAGCTTGAAGCTGCTCACTCTCTTCTTCTGATCCCTCTATGAGGATTAGTATTTGTTCCTTCGTCTTACTCTTCCTGAAATCCACAATCAGCTCTTTCATCTTACTGACGTTGAATGCCAGGTTGTTGCTGTGGCACCACTCCACTAGTTGGCATATCTCACTCCTGTACCTACCACCTACTATCCCACCAACCTCCGGATCCAGCATATTATCCTCCGCAACTTCCGTCACTTTCAACAGGATCCCATCACTAAGCACATCTTTCCCTCTCTGCTTTTCGCATGGATCATTCCCTCCACGACTGCCTGGTCCAAACGTCCCTCCCCACAGATCTCCCACCTGGTACTTCTCCCTGCAAGCGTAAGTGCTACACCTGTCCCTACACCTCCTCTCTTACCACCATTCAGGGCCCAAACAGTCCATCCAGGTGAGGCAACACTTCACTTGTGAGTCTGTTGGGGTCATCTATTGCATCTGGTGCTCCCGATGCAGTTTCCTCTACATCGGCGAGACCTGATGCAGATTGGGGGACCGATTTGTTGAGCACCTCTGCTCCGTCCGCCACAACAGACAGGATCTCCCAGTTGCCACCCACTTCAACTCTGCTTCACATTTCCAATCGGATATGTCCATACATGGCCTCCTCTACTGCCATGAGGCCAAACTCAGGATGGAGGAGCAACACCTCATATACAGTCTGGGTAGTCTCCAGCCCCTTGGTATGAACATCGAATTCTTCAACTTCCAGCAATTCCCTCCCTCCCCCTTCCACCATCCCAATTTCACAATGCCTCCTCTTCTAGCTGCCTATCACCTATCATGATTCTGCTTTCTTCTACTACCCATAGTGCTTTCCCCTTAGATTCCTTCTTCACCTCTCCTGCCTATCCCT
Source organism: Hypanus sabinus (assembly GCF_030144855.1). Lineage (NCBI taxonomy): Eukaryota > Metazoa > Chordata > Chondrichthyes > Myliobatiformes > Dasyatidae > Hypanus > Hypanus sabinus. Next base: position 62,252,732 of record NC_082717.1, on the reverse strand, counting down.
TCCCTTACCCCACCCCTTGATCTTTCCTCTGATTGTTTTTTCACCTGGCACCTTCCACCCTCCCCCCACCTTCTTCATAGGGCCCCTGCTCCCTCCTCCTTCAGTCCTGACGGAGGGTCTCAGCCCGAAATGTTGACTGCTCATTTCAACCAATGCTGCCCGACCTGCTGAGTTCATCCAGCTTGTTTGTACATGTTGATCTCACTCCTGTATGCTCTCTTGTCACCACCTGTGATTCTACCAATAATGGTTGTATCATCAGCAAATTTACAGATAGTATTTGAGCTCTGCCAAGCCACACAGTCATGGGTATATAGAGAGTAGCACAGTGGGCTAAGTACACACCCATGAGGTGCGCCAGTGTTGATAGTCAGCGAGGAGAATATGTTATCACCAAAATGCACAGATTGTGGTCTTCTGGTTAGGAAGTCGAAGATCCAATTGCAGAGGGGGGTACAGAGGCCCAGGTTCTGTAACTTCTCAATCAGGATTGTGGGAATGATGGTATTAAATGCTGAGCTATAGTCGATGAACAGCATCCTGTTGTAGGTGTTTGTGTTGTCCAGGTGGTCTAAAGCATTGTGAAGAGCCATTGAGATTGCATCTGCTGTTGACCTACTGTGGCGATAGGCAAATTACAATGGGTTCAGGTCCGTGCCGAGGCAGGAGTTCAGTCTAGTCATGACCAACTGACAACGCATTTCATCACTGTCGATGTGAGTGCTACCGGGCGATAGTCATTCAGGCAGCTCACATTATTCTTCTTAGGCACTGGTATAATTGTTGCCTTTTTGAAGCAAGTGGGATCTTCTGCCCGAAGCAGTGAGAGGTTGGAAATGTCCTTGAATACTCCTGCTAGTTGGTTGGCACAGGTTTTCAGAGCCTTGCCAGGTAATCCATTGGGACCTTCTGCCTTGTGAGGGTTCACTCTCTTTAAAGACAACCTAACATTGGCCTCTGAGACAGAGATCACAGGGTCATCGAGTGCAGCAGGGATCTTCACAGCTGTAGTTGTAATCTCCCTTTCAAAGTGTCCATAGAAGGCATTGAGTTCATTTGGTAGTGAAGCACCGCTGCCATTCATGCTATTGGGTTTTGCTTTGTAGGAAGTAATGTCTTGCAGACCCTGCCAGAGTTACCATGCATTCGATGCCACCTCTAACCTCGTTCGGAATTATTTCTTCACCCTTGAAATGGCCCTCTGCAAATCATACCTGGTTTTCTGGTACAGGCCTGGGTCACCAAACTTGAATGCCACAAATCTAGCCTTCAGCAAACAACGTTCATCCACGACTTTTGGTTTGGGAATGTACAGCAAGTCTTTGAAGGCACACACTCATCCGCACAGGTTTTAACGAAGTCAGTAAAAACAGGTTTGAAGATGAATCCCTGAATACAGTTTAGTCCACTGATTTAAACAGACCTGTAGGAGCTCCTGTGCTTCCCTTGTCCAATCCTTCTTTGTCGTCACTGCTGGTGCTGCAGTCTTCAGTCTCTGCCGATACTCAGGGACAGCCAGGTGATCAGACTTCCCTAAGTGAGGGTGTGGAATAGCACGGTAGGCATTCTTGATGGTGGTTTAGCAATAGTCTAGTGTGTTGTTTCCTCTGGTATTGCAAGTGATCTGTTGATGATAGTTGCTTAGTGATTTTTTTTCAGACTGTCAAAGTGACAGTCTATTCTTCAAAATGAAAACAGATCTCTGCAAAGTGATCTAAATAAATATAAAATACAAAATAATTGATTGAATAAATTATTCCCCCCCCCCCCAAGTCAGTATATATAGTCTTGAGTATGTGTGGATAGGTCTCTATCAGCTTTGCACATCTGGACACTGCAACTTTTTCCCCATTCTTCCTTACAAAACTGTTCAAGCTCTGTCAGATTGCATGGAGATCACGAGTGAACAGCCCATTTCAAGTCCAGCCACAAATTCTCAGTCGGATTGAGGTCTGGATTCTAACTTGGCTGTTCTGTGTTGTATTTATGCTATTCCTGCGTAACTCTGACTTTATGGTTGGGTCATCGTCTTGATGGAAAACAAATCTTCTCGCAAGTCACAGTTCTTTTGCAGACTGCATCAGGTTTTCCTCCCGGATTTCCTGTATTTTGCTGCATTCATTTTACCCTTCACCTTCACAGGCCTGCTGTAGTGAAGCATGATGCAGCCCCCACCGTACTTCAGGTAGGGATGGTCTGTTTTTGATAATGTGCAGTGTTTGGTCTAATGGCCAAAAAGCTCAGCCTTAGTTTCAACAGGCCATTTATTGGGCCTTCTTCCAGCTGACTTCAAGAGTTTCTCACGTGCCTTCTGGCAAACTGGCTGTGATTTCATGTGAATTTTTTTCAACACTGGCTTTCTCTTTGCCACTCTCGCATAAAGCTCCGACTGGTGAAGCACCTGGGCAACAGCTGTTGTGTGCACAGTCTTTCCCATCTCAGCCACTGTAGTCTGTAACTCCTCCAGTGTTGTCATCGGTCTCTTGGTGGCCTCCCTCAGTAGTCTCCATCTTGCACAGTCACTAAGTTTTTGAGGACAGCTTGCTTTAGGCAGATTTATAGCTATGCCGTATTCTTTCCATTTCTTGATGATTAACTTAACTGTACACCAAGGGATATTCAGTGACTTGGAAATTTTCTTGTATCCATCTCCTCACTTGTTCTTTTCAATAACATTTTCACGGAGTTGCTTAGAGTGTTCAATTGTCTTCATGGGGTAGTTTTTGCCAGGATACTGACTGACCAGCAGTTGGACCTTCCAGATACAGGTATACTTTTACTACAATCAATTGAAACATCTTGACTACATACAGGTTTCCAAAAACAGATCTCTATTTAACTAATTATTTGACTTCTAAAACCAATTGGCTGCCCCAGTGATAATGTGATATGTCCTATTAAAGGAGAGTGAATACTTATGCAATCAACTGTTTTGTTTTATATTTGTAATTAAGTTATATCACTTTGCAGAGATCTCTTTTCACTTTGACACAAGAGTCTTTTTCTGTTGATCAATGTCAAAAAAGCCAAATTAAATCCACTGTGATTCAATGTTGTAAAACAATAAAACATGAAAACTTCCGAGGGGTGAATACTTTTTACAGCCACTGCATATCCCATACAGAGAGTAAGGAAGAAAAGCAATATGTAAAGGGGGTTTCTTCTTTTTTCTTTGTTACTGTGTATGTAATCAAAATGGCTTCTTTATTTTGTTAAAAGCAGGAATGCTTCTTTGTTGTGAGAGAGTGCTGGAAGCTTGTTTGGGTTAAAATTTACTGATAACGAGAATTGTATTCCTTTGTAAACCAATTGGGATTAATGTTGTTCTTTCTTCTGAGTCTGGAAGCTATTGTTGGCGGGCTTTTGGGGAGATCAGCGCGAGGGGCTGTCAGCTGGGTGAGGAACGGACCCCAGGCGAGGGAGGGGGAATCCAAGGCCAGGAGGTACCCTGAGGAGAGGAGATGAAGCTAGATGTGCTTGGTTGACCACTTCGGATGGTCCTAAGCTGCGAGTCGAGGAGTTCGGAGGGGATCGAATGGTGGCCAGAAGACTTCAGTAATCGAGCTCCAATGGTTGTGCACAAAGTGGTTTGGACTTTGATAAGTTTGGCGCCTTTTCTTTTTTTTTCCATATATACTATATCGTTATTAATCACTTAGTTATAGTAACCTTTATAAATTGTACTCATTTAATCACATATGGTGTACTGTCTGTTTTTGGGCGAGGCGGGGACATCACACAGCATCCACACCAGCTGATTACCCAGTTTGGCGGGGCCTAAGGCTGCTCCCCGTAGACGAAACGAGCTGAGCGAGCCTGAGGCGACCCAGGGGGTTACAAATACCTGAATGTAGGGAGTGCAGTAGTAACGGCACCCTCTAACAGGACGGGAAATAATTAGTTGTGTTATATTTTGTAACTCCAAAACATTAAATTAATTCAAAAGATGACACAGGAGTCCAAAATGCCAGTCTAATTTCACGTTTCACTGTAAGCGAGGCACACCCGTATCATGTGGTAGCATCACATGATGTATGCAATTCAAGTATTTTTATATATAACAATGAATTTTATATAAACTACAAAGAATGCTTAATCAATCAATATATGTACACGATTACTGAAATATTAAACACACAACAGGTTGCACAAGTTTCTATGCAAGAAGAGGGAAGTAAAAAGGGGAAAGGCTTGCAGATTCTACAAAGGGCCAAAGGGCCTGGGGTAAGAAGAGAGTGTTTTACGACGAAAAAATTAATATATGTCAACCAAGATTACACCCCCCCCCCACCGCAGTCCTGCAGAAACAGAAAGAATACCCTGAAGTAAAGTGAGTACTAAAGCAAAACAAGATTAGATTTCAAACTCCATACCCTGCTAAACTTCGAGTGTTTTATGACAATGGGACGCGGTTGTACCAGACGATGGAAGAGGCGACTACAGACATGAAGGCCAGAGGGTTGTCCGTTAGCGTCACCAAAACGAGGGAAAGCCTGACTGAGGAATTATTCCGCTCCACTTGGGAAATAGTGCGAGAACCGAGAAGGCAGGAGACGGGAGGAGGCTGAGAGAAATATATCAGCAAGAGACCGGGAGTTTCCCAAACACAGTCCTCACCCCCTTCAGAAGAGCCATAAGGTTTGGCTAACTTTAAAAATGTTGAGAAGCTAAACAGAAGCAAAAGTAGACGGTGATATACCTATCTCAAGAAATACTTATTATAATGTGGATTTTATATTACTTAGTTGTTATTCGTTATTCTCTCACTTACTCCTTTTTACCCACCAAAATGAGAATATATATGTGTGTATGTAATGTGTGTGTGTATGAATGTATATATGTGTGTGTGTGTATATATATATATATATATATATATATATATATATATATATATATATATATATATATATATATATATATATATAGGAGTACACAGGGAAATCTTTTCTGTGTTATGGATTTGTTCACTGACTTTTATGAATACTGCATTGGGGGCCCTCAACTCACAAGTAGGAGGGGTTATCCCCCACAGCTAGACATTTCCTCTAGCTCAACGCAGGGTCATCTACTAGAGACCTCAGCCTTGGGATCACACGTTTGTTGCCATTTTTGTTGTTATTTGCATTTCTTGGTTCTTATTTGTTCAGGGTGTAGATCGATTAAGTTTTATTCTAATTTCAATGGTACATTGACAGATAAATACAGACGGCTAAGGACAAGGTAAAATTCATTTCTTTTAATGTCAATGGGCTATAAAATCCAATCAAACGTAAGAGAATTTTATCCAATTTGGAACAATTTGATTCATACTGAGAAAAATGGTTTAACTACATAATGCCTCATAGGCCTGATTTTATTCTCACAAATCAATGAATCTGTTGTAAAAAAAAAGATCACTCCCGACTTGTACATAGTTCTTTCCTTTTGCTTGTTTTTTTTTCCACTCTTTTATATAAGTGTATACCCCAGATAAATACTTCGTGGATATTTGTGATATATATGATTATATGTACAATGTCTGAAATGTACAATGGAAATGTTTGTTTGATGATGAACTTCAATAAATAAAAATAAATTATAAAAAAAGCAAAGAGTAATGAAATTTTAAAAGTGGTGAATATGCAAGGCAAAATTGGTTCTAATAGGACCAGTGAAGAAATTAAAAATGGAGCTTGAATAAACTGTTAATAGTTGTAGCCGAACTATTAACTGGGCAAAACAAAAGTAAGAACAGTGAGAGTGATTTGAAACTGCCATACTAAGGCTACGTCCACACACCAGATAAATCCGTAACTGAAGCTTTTTCTCTTCGTTTTTACCCTCTGTCCACAGTAAAACGGCGTTTTTGTCCCCCGAAACTGGAGCTTTTCAGAAACGCTTTCCAGGGTGTGTAATTTTGAAAACGCTGCTCGGGCAGATCAGTGTGGATGGGGTAACCAGAGAAATCTGAAAATGCTGTCAGACAACAGCACGCCATTTCATTGTTTTCTTGAATGCAACCTAACAATTTCAGAACAGATGGCAACGAGACTGAAGCCAGAAGAGTTAGAAATGTACTCACCAAATACTTTGACACATAACTTACTTAATAAGTATACTCACTTTGCCCTGTTTTCTGTCCTTGCTTGTATGAAGGTTGTTTACCTATTTATGCAAGTACTTCTCTGACAATAGATGTATAACAGCCAAGAGTAACATTGTATGGAAATACAAGATAACACTGATGCAGACATGTTTTATACATTTAACAAGGTGCTTTATTCATGCAACAGAGTGAGTCAGTTTTTCAAATGACTGCAAATGATGGAATGGAATTTAAAGCAAAAACAAACTGCTGGGTAGTCAGTTGCTCAAGCTTCTGTTCAGTTGCACAAGAACAGATACAAGTGTGTATTGCAAATGAGTGTCTTAATTTTAACTCCATTATTAAAAGCGACAATTGATGGATTCCAGAACCCACAGAACAACCACTAATATGGAAATTGTAATATCAATAGCACTTAGGCTGATAAACACCAATATCTCCAGAGATAAATTTCAAGGTTTCCACTACACTCTGGATTATCCAATGATTTGCATTTCTAAACTCACTTTGAACATAATTTCTTAAATTTATCTTTTTTTGTTCTCCACAATGGCAAATTATTTAAGAATTAGCATATTACTGGTCATAAATTTACAAGTTAAATTTACGCAATGGAATTTGCATTCCCAGTAATACATTATTGATATAACTAAATTCAGGAAGTTCAGCTTTCTATTAACTTTCTTGTAACCTCAAAACAGTGCAAAACAAAACTAAGAGTAAGAAGCTGCTTTTGTTACTGTGGTGAATGAAACAGAAGAAAATGCAAAGTCATCACTTACCAAAAGCAGTTTCAGATCCTTGCCTTTTAAGATGCATATGGTAAATATTCATGGTGACAATTTCTATTTCATCAAACAACTGCAACAATAAAGAAGATAGATTTATCATTCCACATTACTCCTAAAAGCTATGCAACAAGTCACTATAGACAAATGTTTTTGAAAAGTTTTGTTTTTTTTAAACAAGACATCCCAATTTTTCAATATCATTTTCTACAGTTGAGAAGAGTTGACTAGATTTTATAAGAAGTAAACAGGGGTTATCATGCTTTTCACGATGTTATAAATCAGTAATCTTTAAAGGGACTGCAGAAAGGAAAAGCCTTGGGCTTAGAGGTGATTATAAAAAACTGAAGCGAAGAGAAGTCTAGATGAAAGAAGATAAAGAGGAGGAGGATTAAAAGGATAGATTTTTGTAGTAGACAACCAGGAAGAAACAGGATAATCTATTGCTAGAGATGACCTGACTAAATGTAGCAAATATAAGATTTAATCTGACAAAGATAACCCTACAGGAAAACCAGTGAAGGAGGATGAATTAAAAATAAGGTCCTGAAACGAAATTAATTCAATGAATACAATGAATGATGATGATAACCATATTTTCATGGTGGTACGGAAAGGGCAAAATCCAGACTGAAGGAATGTCTGATTAATCAAAAAGTTACATTCTATAAATCTGTATTAACAATTCATTTAATTCCTTAATACAAAGTTACCCAATTTCAGCCAATCAACTACAGGCAGTCCCCGGGTTACATATGAGTTCCGCTCTTGAGTCCGTATTTAAGTCGGATTTGTAGATAAGTCGGAACAAGTAAATCCTGTATTATTTAGCATCAGTTAGTCAAACGTTTGTCTTAGCATATAGTATATATTTTACCTTTCTATGCATATAAAACACTTAAGAAATGTATGTATTCCAATAATTAAACCACTGCGTTGCTTAGTAATAATTGTAGCTTTCATTGGGGCAGAGCTTTTCACATGCTCCATTATTCTCACTTTATCTATTATCCTTTAAAACTGTTCCGATTGTTGACTGACTGTAGTCTAACACTTTTCTAATGACCGATGGCATTTCACCTCTTTCCAAACGCTTTATTATTTACACTTCCTGTCAATGGAACAGAAACATTGCGGACGTCTGGTCTCGAGCTCCGTCGGCTCCCGAGGTTCGCTGGGTCCTAAGGACCACCGCACTGTGACAGGCTGAATGGGACAAGAGGGGGCTGTGCTGGGTTTGGGTATTTGATCCTCCACAATATTCTGCATGGGAATTTAAACTGGAGGTGGCAGTGCTTTTTTTAACGAGGTCATGTTGCGAGCTCGATATCAACCCAGCACAGGAGCAGTCTGTCACTGGATTGAACTCGGAAACCTCCGTTCTCCAGCCCACGTTGATCTCACTGCGCCACCAGCCGACCGGAGGGGGGGGGCGGGGTCAGGGTGAATCTTACTAAGAAAATTTAAAGACAAATACAAAGTTAACACTCAACACAGTGTCAACGGCAAAGACTTAAAATGGCAGATGACATTCTCCTTCCTCAGTTTGTAAGTACAAGTTGTCCGTAAGTCAGACGTTCGTAACTCGGGGAATACCTGTATTAGCTTCAATGCCACAGTGAACCACAAGTTTCTTTCCCTCAGTTTTTGGCATTCTAAAACTAAAAGGAGGAGGACTCAGTTTTGACTCTGTGAGTCAAAAGACTATGATTCAATTTGCATTCAAGTTCTTTAGCATGTTATCAAGCCTTACAGTTCAATGCTGTGCTGTTTCGTTGAACATGTTTTTGATAAGATACTTAACAAAAAGTACCTCTGGAAAGTCAGGGGAGGAACAAATAAAACATTTATCACATAACCAATACCACCATAAAATTATCAGCTTGTCATTCTACCCAACTTGTGATTCAAGAATGTGGAGATCCAGAATTAACAGCCACATTTGCCTGTAGAACCCTGACACACCACAATGATGCAATATGGCAAGTTGCAATTTTTTCTTTCCTCTTGATTAGTCTTTATTATATTTTTACCATAAAGTGCTGCGGATGCATGAAAATATCAAAAAAGATTATCTTGACAAATGATTTATAAAATATTAACGGAGAATGGCTAGACAGCCATTGACATTCATAGAATGATACCTTTGTAGCATGATAAGTATCTTCAAGAGGGGGACAAAATATTTTTCTGTAAAATATTATGCCAAGTATTACCTGGTCCTGTATGTAGTCCAATCGATTAGGAATGTAATATTCCATATTTTTGTGTACCATTCTTCTGAGACGAACATTGTAATGAACTGGATTCAGCTGTTTCATCTGCATGAGAAAGGGGCATTTATTAATATGTCTTCACTGTCAAAAATTCATAATAAAAATTTGAAATAATCAGGCCCAAGAAATTTCAGTTCTTTACACTGCCCAAATTGCAAAGGGAAGTGACAGTGAATCAGGAAATCTTGTGTTATGTTACCAAGGCATGAAATACCCCATAAAATAAATCAGGTCTTTACCATATGATACGAGTTTGCCGTGGCACAAGCTGATTGCTCTTGCTACTACATCACAATAAAATTCAGAGTGCTTAACAGATTGAATTTTGGAGCTTGCATGGGCTTCTGCTGCTCCATTTTTTTTTAAAAAAAGGAAAAGTACATGCTCCAGAATAGCAAGTATGAAATCTGACACAGTGAGAGTGAAAAGGAACAAAGCCTCCCTCCTCAAGATTCTGTACTCAATGCCCCACCAGTGGAACTTCCATTAATCTCATAGAAAGTTCCTTCAAAGATCCCTCTTCTTTTCCCAAAAGCATTTACTTTCAGAAGAGCTTATTAGGGTTTCAGGACTTTTAGCAGCAATATTATGAACTAGCAGAGCAGCTAATCACATTAAAGAATTCAAAAAAAAAAACAAGAGACCAAAAAAAGCACGCTATTGTCAGATTTTCTAGCTATTTTGTGGATCTAACTCATGAGATTAAGGTGGCATAATGTTCACAAAACATAAAGTTAGTACCTTTTTTAATTGGTCATAGTCTTACTAAGAATTATGACATGACATGCCCCTTACACAATGAAATAAAACGTAATCTGAGCACCTCATGGCAAGATTACTTTGGGAATCCTTAAACTTTCATCACTCCTCTCATAAAACACATGGTCCTGCTGCAAAACAGTCCATGGAAAGGATCAAAATCATCAACCAATTCATATTTCTGAATTACTCTGTGCTTAAAAAACATGGTTGCTGTTATTTTATCAGATCATGACAGTGACTGCTGATAGTTTCTCTGTCACTTTAATTGCCAAGTCTGGGTAATCATTCCAACAGGAACACACCCTACATCTTTTTAAGGACTGAAATTCAACTTTGACAGGTTTGAGAATGTAGACTAATGGATGCTTTGCTTAACTTCTGTGACCAAAGAGGAATTTCTTCCACATTTAGTCAACAAAATTCAGTGGTCAATGTGAACTGGCACTTGCTTTTCATGGTGCCTTCACAGTTCGTCACTCAACCATTCATAGTTTAATCAGATTATTGCCGCAAAATAAAAGGTAAAACTGAAGAAATAATTTAATCAATTGTCTCCAAAATAAAAAAGGGAGCAAGTCAAAAATTAATTTCTCAATAAGGCAGTGAGAGTTTTACTCTTTTGTTGAATAATGTGAACATCCACATAATTAATAACTTTCTCAGGACACAAAATGTAGCACACAAACTCTTCATGGGATGACTGTCCTTTTGGCAATGGCAATTACCCAAACAATCTCACTCATGCAGTCAGAATAGCATAGGGAACACACAAAATGACATGCTCTCCAAACACTCACCAGAGTTGAATGGCAAGAATGAGATAGTCAGCTCGGAAGTAGTAGATAGTAGAAATCACTGAGAAAACTATGGAGGTGTCCTTGTAACACTGGTTGATAATTGGTCAGAAGGTAGGAAGAGATAGATTAAGAATAACAGGAAAATACTCTCACTGGTAGGATTTGACAAGCGATGTTACCTGGTATTTGTATTAGAATTCTGTACTCAAATTTATACAATAAATAAGACCAGGACAAAGGGGCAGAAAATTGTACAAGTTTCCAGACTGATTTAAAGTTTGTGGCCACAATATATGGGAACAATATATATTTAGGAATTCAGGAAAAAATGGAAATACAGAGCAGGCTGGTCAGCATCTGAAATGAGAGAAGCCTGGTTAATGTTACCAACGTAGATTCCAACTAGAACATTGTACACAAAAAATTAACTTCTTCCAATTAATCTGATGTTGTATCTTACATATGTTAAAACATTGTGGTAGATCGTGCCAAAATCTTAGTATTCTTTGGATCAATAATCTTCCAGATTCATTTATATGGATAATTTTTATATTGATGAGATCTGATTTTCGATATATTCTCTATTTCTATCCTGATAATCTCTAACAAAATCTTAAGGACTTCAACAAAGTTAACTAACAAACCTCTTTTTTAAAATCAATTGAAGACTTAAAGACTTACTTGTTCTTATTACTAAACCACATTTAAATTATCATCTTAAATTAGAACCATGCAGTTGTACTCTAAAAGGTCTAATCAAGGTTCCTTACAAGTTTGTCATGAACTCTTTTCCAATTATAACCCATCAGAATTCCCTGGTTTCCTTTTATTATCATGGGGGAAAATGTCTTGTTGATTGTTATAGTTGGACAAACAAAGAGTTTTGTCAATACCTCACTGAAACTGATTGGAGCTATCTGTGGCTTCCTTATACTTCCCAACAAGTGCAAAACTTCACACAAAACAACATTAAAACTTATTTGAAAACTATAAGCTTGCTGAAGCTCTCTTTAATTTTATTGAATTCTTTCTCAGTATTAACCTTCAATTTGATTCAGTCCAATTCTTACAAGCTATTTGTTTGTTCTATTTATATTGTGTTCAATAATTTGCTAATACTATTTCTATTTCATGATTTTTGGTTGATTTTCCCCTATTTTCCTCTTGGGTATTTTTACTTCTTTCAAGCATGGTTATGTTTGTCATCTCACCTTTCTACCAAGGACACTCTTCACTTCCTCCCTTTCTGAAATATGCTTTCATTTTTAGTTAATTTGGGTACTTTAGCAGAAACCGCATTTTCTTGAGGTGCATTGGTCCTTTTTCTAAATAATCTGCACAACTTAGTTGTCTTGTTTGGCATTTTAAACTTATTTTTTGCACTTATTTTGAACATTATGATTTCCATTGTAAAATTATCTGCTCTGCCAATTTAGTTCATTCCCCATTAGTCGGTGAAACTGTGATTCCACTTTTGCTTATATACATAGGGCAAGAGATTTAATTTCATTTTCTCCTTTGTCCACATCTTTCTGGTTTTCTTAGCCTCATATGGGTATCATTCACAGCAGGATTGTACCATCAGTGCTGTCAGTGCCTAATGGGGAAAAATTGCTGATAAGATATGAATGATGGCAAAGCAGAGGCTTTTTAATAAAGAAATTAAGCAATAATTCCAGCGATATCTTAGGTGATCGGTTACAATTGTACCTTCCCATAGTTACAGTTTGGTAGCCTTAATTGTGATTTAGAGGACCAGGTCCAGAAGTTGAAGTTTAATGAATTGAATTTAACAAACCATCCCATGATCTAAATGATCAAAACACTAGACAGCTATAATGGTTTTGGTGTGACATACTTTATCAGGCATATGACGGAAGTCATAGAGTCTTAGAAAAATACAGCACAGAAAAAGGCACTTTGGCCCATCTAGTCCATGTGAAACCACTGGAACTGTCTACTTCCATTGACCTGCACCAGGACCATAGCCCTACCATTCATGTACCTTTCTAAACTTAGCTTCAATGTTGAAATTGAGGCTGCATGCACCACTTGTGCTGGCAGCTCATTCCATACTCTCAGGATCCTCAGAGTGAGGAAGTTTCCCCTCACGTTCCCTTTAACACTTTTCACCTTTCACCCATGACATCCAGTTATAGTCCCATACAACCTCAATGGAAAAGCCTGCTTGCACTTACCTCTCAAAACCATTCATAATTTTGAATACCTCTATCAAATCTTCTCTCAACCTTCTGCATTCCAAGGAATAAAGTCCTAACCTTTTAACTCAGGTCTTCCAGACCTGGCAACGTCCTTGTAAACTTTCTCTGTACTCTTTCAATAATATTTGCATCTTTCCTGTAGGTAGGTGACCAAAATTGCACACAATACTCCAGATTAGGCCTCACCAATGAATTGTCCAACTTCAGTATAACATCCTACCTTCTGTACTTAATGCTTTGATATGTGGAGTCAAATGTGCCAAAAGCTTTTACGACACTCTACCTGCACCACCACTTTCAATGAATTATGGGCTGTTTTCCCAGGTCATTTTGTTCCATCGCACTCCTTTGTGCCCTGTCGTACACTGGGTAAGACCTACCCAGGTTGGTCCTACTGGAGTGTAACACCTTGCACTTGTCTGCATTAAATTCCATCTGCCATCTTTCAATCCAATCTTCCAGCTGGTCCAGATCCCACTGTAAGCCTTGATAGTCTTCCTTGCTGTTCACTACTCCTCCAATCTTGGAGTCCTCCGCAAAGTTGCTGATCCAGTTCACCACATTATCATCCAGATCATTGAAATTGATGACAAACAACAATGGAGCCAGTCCCAATCCCTGCAGTCCTCCACTAGACACAGGACTCCAGTCAGTGAAGCAACCATCTACTATCACTCTCTGGCTTCTCCCACAAAGACAATGTCTAATCTCAACTTGAATACCAAGCGACTCAACTTCCTTGGTCAACTTCGCATGTGGAACCTTGTCAAGTGCCTTCTGAAAATCCATGCAGACAACATCCACTGCCTTGCTTTCATCAAATTTCCTGGTAACTTCCTCAAAAATCTCTGTAAGATTGATTAGACATGACCTGTCACGCATGAAGCCATGCTTTATCGGTCTGTGTCTATCTAAAGACTCATATCCAGTCCCTTAGAATACCTTCCAATAACCTTCCCACTACTGATATCTGGTTTACCACTCTATAATTTCCTGGTTTATTTTTAGAGCCTTTGGTAAACAGCGGAACAACATTGGCTATCCTCTGATCTTTAGGCACCTCTCCTGTCACTAAGATGATTTAAGTATCTCTGCTAGGGCCCCGGCAATTTCTGCACTTTCCTCCTGAGTGTTCTGAGGGAACACCTTATCAGACCTTGGGGAATTATCCACCCTAATCTGTCTTAAGACAGCAAAGACCTCCTCCTCTGTAATCTGTGTAGGGTCCATGAAGTTGATGCCACCTTTCCTCACTTCCAGAGACTCCATGTCCTTCTCCTCTGTCTGGACAAATTATTGATTTCAGTTTTTCTGTGAGCATTCACAATACTAGCATTAGGTTTTTTTTTTACAACTCTAAGACTGTAAGTCTTTGTGCATATCTTGCGTGCAGCCCTTAAAGTAAACTACAGCCCATATCAAAAATCAATGTCATAATCTACCATAATACGAGCCTTGTAATTTAAGAGATTGGAGCTCTTTTGCTAAGGCTACAGAACTATTGCAATTCATTTTAATTCAGGAAATAATGGAGTTGAGAAGTTGAATTTCCTGCTCTATTCCATTTGGTTCAGCAACAAAAACTATTTTGACACATTTTAACAGATCAATACTGTACGCCAATTCATTTTAGCCAAAAAAGAAAAACAATTGAAAGGGAAGAAACAATCAGTAATGAAGGGCCCATTAAATTTTTAAAAAATTATCAGATATAGCATTTATAATAATATGCAGTGTCACACTGAGAACTAACATAGCGTGGTTAATTGATTTGAATTGCTACCTGCATAAAAGGTCATTCCAATTCTTTCACGTTAGGTTATAATGCAAATGATTGCTCTAAACAGTTCATGACATTCTTTGCAATACCACTATACTATCGGACATATTCTGTCATCAACAGATTTTGTCAAAGCAGAACTTGTGGCAATTCATGAATGACAGTTTACAGAAAATTGAACAGCAGCAGATATATCACTATCCATCACAACAGGAATGATTGCTGGCTGTGCAGATTATAGATGCTACAAAAGCTGAATGCCAAACAAATTATACAAAAGTTTCAGCCTTGCAATTGATTGACAGAAGCATGTTTCCTGAAAAACAAGAGGTAGTTTTGCTTTTTAACTACCTTTCTCTTTTCAATTTAGGTTCTTTCCCTTCTTATCTCTTCCTGTCTCTCTTGTAGAGGTTGCAGTTTGCCCAATGCCTAATGCCCGTTCCTCAATACAAGATTAAACTAGGCAGGCACATAGATGGGCAAGGAGGGAGAAGTGGAAGATATCAGTCGAATGAAGAGTAAAGATTTGGATAATTCTGTTGCAAATCGTATTGTAAATCTAAATCTCCAAGCAATGCAATCTCAAAACCATTTTATATACATACGCGAGAAAGATGCTGGAATTCCAAAGCTGAGTTCCTCCAGCATTATGTGTGTGTTGCATATTATGTACATGGTAGCTAAGGTCAAACTACTCAAACAGCTTAAATACTGTTAAGCTATGTGAGCATCCAAATGTCACCAGGACAACAATTACAAAAGAAGTCAGCATCCAGTTATCCTAATGAAAAACAGTGCAATTCAATGAAAATCTGGTGCAACAAACACCTATTTTTATGATCAGTCATGTCCACTATGCCTGTTAATATGAATCAACAAAACTGCACTACTGAATACCCCTGAATAATTTCATCTGAGGACAACAGAATAACCTTATTCCTGCTCAAGTCCAATATATTCTAATACGTGCTGTCAGAAGCAAGAATCTCAGGAGGCCGCTTAACCAGTGGTTAGGATCTCTTCTATACAAGGGCAAACCAACTAGTTCCACTTTACCACACTCTCACCAATGACAAAGGAACTCTGGTGTCTCAGATCACTAATCCTCAGCTTAACTAGTAAACCCTGCAAAGATCACTCAATTCAGTAATAGAACACTGGGATTTTAATAACTAGTGCGTTTCATAGATCTTCAGGCATGATTGCTTTCCCACAATATGCCTCTAGTTCAATACACAGATAATACAAACGACACAGGTACAAAATGCAAATGATGAAAGTAGCAAGATTCTGAGCATTGATAAACTTTAATAAAGATAGATCAGAGAATAGACATAATTATACCACAATCATAAGTAAATGATGGACTATCAAGTTTGTGCCACTGTCTGTCAGGATACTAATAGCAATCAGTAGCCACCTTAACTCCTTTCTCTTCTGACATCCATTCTTCCCCCAGCACCTAACTTACCCCATCAATCCTGCCAACCAAATTGATTTTAGTAGTATTAATGGTGTCAAGTTTGTAGAGGACTGAAAGACAATTCAAACACAATTACTTAAACTAAGTATTCAGAATGTCCAGCAGAAATGACACCGAGCACAAATCAACTAATTATACCACCTTACAGACCTAACCAGTCAATGGTTTCACTGCTTTTATGAAGTTATTTTATGTTGCTTCACTCAGAGTTGGCACCCTATCTATTGTGGTGTAAAATCAAACAAGTGGCTATCACTCCTGAAAACTTTTAAAGGAAATGCATTTTAA
The DNA here is from genome assembly GCF_030144855.1 of Hypanus sabinus. Classification (NCBI taxonomy): domain Eukaryota; kingdom Metazoa; phylum Chordata; class Chondrichthyes; order Myliobatiformes; family Dasyatidae; genus Hypanus; species Hypanus sabinus. Next base: position 62,236,251 of record NC_082717.1, on the reverse strand, counting down.
AAATCTGATCAGATTTGCTGCTGGATTGAACTAGCTCACGTTACTTTTTTGGTTGATGGAATGCAAGTTCTTGCCAACTTCAAAAGGCAAGAGGATTCTTAAAATAGGCATAAATATGGATACAATTTGTGCTTAAATATGAATTCCATTCAAAGCAGAAACTCTCGCCCCTTCTTTGTCAAAGTACTGAATGTGGTAATAGCTCATTTGCCAAAATTGATCTTGCTATTAGCCATCAAGGACAACTGACCAGAAATTGCTGCCAACATTTGGTTGTCATTATGGGGTGACTAAGTCCCCCTTGATCAATGAGAAGAGTTATCTGACTGAACAGCAGGACTTTATTCTGACTTAGAGGAATGTCGTAGAAATGACAATAAGGTAATATCTCATAAGTAAATCACACAAGCAGCAAAGCGCAGACCACAACATTACATCTGAAGAGTGGAGAACACAAGTGAAAACTCAATATCGCTCTGGCACATTCAGGCACATTTTTTGTAAACTTGGCAAGCTCATTTAAAAGCAGTTTTTCTCCTGAAAGTACAATACCTTGCAAGCCGCAGTGAGTACATCCTCCACGGTCTGATCTGCTTTAATGGCTATGATCGCTGCTTGGTTGTCAGGGAAGCAGACGCGAGCAGTACTCTCTGAAGGACAGTCCCAGGCTGACGCTGGAAAGTGGACACTCAAAGATCCATCAGGCTCGGGCTGAAATAATATCAATTAACTACAAGTTAATTGTTAAAGTGTGGTTAACCCCTAAAACATCTCCATGTTTGCTTTAAACTTATTTATTTTGGGTTTTTATAATTAAAAATTTTCTGAAAAATTAGATTCCTTTGGTGAATTTTACAACTAATTAATATGATATAAAGACAATTTTTTTTCTATATATATTCTGCAAGATTAAAATTGTAAAGGTTTGAATATGCAGTTTAGCAAGATATTTCCAGCAACCTACCAAGGACCCAATATGGCATCAAATGGAAAGCGATTCTAATTTGGAATTCACATATTACTTCAGTATCACCCTTTTTATCACATTCACATTTGCTTCCAACTGAAATTTCATTCATTGTCAATTGTTAAGTATTATTGATAAAGTTCCAAAAATTATTAGAAAATTAGAAAGTAGAAAACATGAGCAACACACAAAATGCTGGAGGAACTCAGCAGGCCAGGCAGCATCTCATATCGTCATACCTCGACTCTGTTTTATCCCCCCGGTTCAGTCTCTTCCTCCCTACATCCATTACACCTCTCCCGCTCTTGATCTTTTCAAGGGTTTCAAGTTCCCTGGCCTCATCACCTTATTTTTACTATATATATTCAGCCCCTCTATACCTCCATCCCCCACCAGGAAGGCCTTAAGGCTCTCTGTTTTTTTTCCAGACACCAGACCCCTCCACCACCACTCTCCTTTGTCTACTCCTTTGTCCTCACTCTCAATAATCTCTCTTTTGGCTCCTCCCACTTCCTTCAAACAAACGGAGTAGCCATGGGCACTCACACGAGTCCCAGCTATGCCTGCCTGTTTGTCAGCTTTGTGGAACAGTCCCGCACTTTTCCTACGCTATATTGACGACTGCATCGGCGCTGCTTCCTACATCCACTTTGCCTCCAACTTCCACTCTGCCCTCAAATTCACCTCCCTTTGCTTTCTCGATCTCACTGTCTCTATCTCCGGAAACAGCTTATCCACTGATGTCCGTTACAAACCCACAAACTCTCACAGCTACCTGGAATATACCTTATCCCACCCTACTACTTAAGAAAACACCATCCCCTTTTCTCAATTCCTCCGTCTCTGCCGCATCTGCTCTCAAGATGAGGCCTTTCATTCTAGAACGAAGGAGATCTCCTCCTTTTTCAAAGACTAGGGCTTCCCTTTCTCCACCATGAACACTGCCCTCAAATGAATCTCTTCCATTTCACACGTCTACTCTTACCCCATTCTCCCACCAAGAACAGGTTTCCTCGTGTTCACATCTAACACCCCACCAACCTACACGTTCAGCACATAATTCTCCAAAACTTCTGCCACCTCCAATGGGATCCCAACCCCACTTTCTCCCCCCCCCCCTTTCAGCGGTGATCGCTCCCTATACAACTCCCTTATCCATTTGTCCCTCTCCACTGATCTCCCTCCTGGCACTTGCAAGGAGAACAAGTGCTACACATGCCCCAACACCTCCTCCTTCACTACCATTCAGGGCCCCAAACAGTCTTTCCAGGTGAGGCCACACTTCAACTGTGAGTCTGTTGGGGTCATATACTGTGTTCTGTGGTCCCCGTGTGCTCTCATGTATGTAGGTGAGATCCAACGTAGATTGGGAGATTGCTTCACCGAGCATCTCCACTCCATCTGCCAGAAAAAGCGGGATCTACCAGTGACCACCGATTTTAATTCCACTTCCCATTCTCATTCTGATATATCCATCCACTGCCTTGATGAGGCCACACTTAGGCTAGAGGAACAACAGCTTATGTTCCATTTGGGTAGCCTCCAATCGATGGCATGAACATTAATTTCTCAAACTTCCGGTAATGCCCCCCACAAAGACCCCTGCTTCCCCATTTCCCATCCTCTTTACCCTCTCTCGGCTCACCTCCTTGTCAACCCATCGCCTCCCTCTGGTGCTCCTTCTTCCTTTTTCTTTCTTCCATGGCCCTCTGTCTCTTTCACCAATCAACTTCCCAGCTTTTTACTTCAGCCCTCCCCTCCAGGTTTCACCTATCACCTTGTATTTTTCTCTCTCTCTTACCTGCAACTTTTAAATCTACTCCCTAGCTTTTTACTCCAGTCCTACTGAAGGGTTTCGGCCCGAAATGTTGACTGTACTTTTTTCCATAGGTGGTGCCTGGCCTGCTGAGTTCCTCCAGCATTTTGTGTGTGTTGCAGAACTTCACATATACATTGACAACACTCTGCACTGTCTCTCTTGATCTGCTGTCACCTCCAAATAGTCGATGTGTCTTTGGGTGTGGAAACATACTCAGCAATACTGAGCACAGGAAAACATGGCTTTGGTTCTGAGGAGCTACCCAAGAGCATTGACGAGGGCAGGGGGGTAGACATTGTTTGCACTGACTTCAGTAAGGCCATTGTTAACAATCCACATGGTAGGATGGTCCTGAAGATTGGAACACATGGGATACAGCACAATCTACTAAACTGGCACGAGGTAGGAAGCAAAGGGTGTTGATGGAAGCTTCTTTTTCCAGTTTGGAGGCCTGAAAACCAGTGATGTGCTTTATTGTTTGTTACATAAATTCATGATTTGGATGAGAATGTAGGCAGCATGATTAAAAGTTTGCAAACTACAGAAAATTGGTGGTATAGTAGAGAGTGAAGATTAATTGGGAAAGTAAGCAAAGGAATGGTGAATGCAATTTAACTCAACTAAATGCAAAGTGATGCATTTTGGGAAGTTGAACCACAATGGGATACACAATAAATAGCAGGGCCCTGAAGAATGTTGTTGAACTGAGCCCTTGGTTTACAAGTATATCTGCAAGCAGGCAGAATGCATGCTTGTCGTCTTCAACTAAGGCACTGAGTCTTATTGGGACATCACGCTACAGCTGCTCATTAGGGTAACTTTGTTTTTCCACACAATGGTTTGCTGGTATCTGGAATGAACTATTAGGTGGGGAGGGGGCAAGGGGAATGGAGCCAGGAACAGTAACGGCATTTAATAAGCATCTGGACAGGTGCTTGGATTTATGCATCAATGTAACTGTTGTGATTTAATTCACAAGTAACTTATTCTAATACTTGTCAAAAGTATATCCCCTCTTGGAATCTGTGTTGCAGCTTGAAAACTTCTTTTGATGTACAAGATAAAAGGAGCCCTGGTTCTCTTATTAAACATGTATTTATCTTTACAGGACCTGACATCTGGTTATAAGAACCAAGACAAATTCAGTCAAGAAAAATAGTTTGGCACACACACAAACAAATGCATGAAGGCTTAAAATTCAGACTTCCATAAACTGAAAAGGTGTCTGATCAAATGCAAAAACCCCTCATTGTATAGACTTCAAAGACTTGCTCTACAATTAAAGGCAGAAGTGTGCCAGGGTTTATACATAGGTCACCTTTTATTCTCCCACTTCCAAAATATTACAGAAAGAAATCTTGCTGTGTATTAGTCCCTACTAAAAGAGAGCATAGAGGAGGGAATGATCTTGAGGACAGGTGTCCAGTTTTTGTGTGCTCATAACACATGATGGAAGCTGGTGAGAGGCCATGCACCACATGACTACAGTCCAAGCTGGAAGTCACCCTGTGTAGATGCCATAGCTTATTAAAATCAGAAATTACAAATAACCAGGCATTTTGTTGTGTGTAACTGAAATCTAAAAACCCTGTAGAAATTCACGAAGTGCACATATTGAGAATCCCTCTTCATCAAAAGAGTAGTTGTATGGCAGACTCGGGTCACGAGTTGCTCCCCTTTAAGAAAATGGAAGAGAGAATGCTACACCAGTCTACAGGTACAATGGAAAGGTAAGAGTCCTTAGACTTCCGCTCCTGACTATCTTGTTGGTGAATATAGAGTCTCTGGAAAATACAGCTGAAGACCTAGAGCAAGATTGCAAAACAAGAGGGACATCAGGAACTGTTGTGCATTTTGCTTCATGGCAACATGGCTATTCCCCCCCACTTTGGACACAGTGCTGCAGCTCGAGGGCTTCACCACTCTCCACAAAACAGGGTAGCTCAGTCTTTTAAGGCAGAGGAGTTGGACTGTGCTTCATGATTAACTCATCACGTTGCATGAACTTGGTTCTGTTCAGTTGTGCTCAACCAACCTGTAACATCCAGCGGAATGTTGTCCATTTTATCTGCCAAGAGAGTTTTCTGTAACCACCCTGGTAGCGGTGTACATTCCACCTCAGGTGGACATTGGAGGAACTGAGCAATGTTATCAGCAGGGTCAAAACTGCACACCCTCATGCCTTCTCTATCATTGCAGGAAATTTCAACCAGGCCAGCTTGACGATGTCTCTGAACAGCAACCCTCAACATATCACCTGTGGAACCAGTGGACCCAACACACTTGACCACTGCTACCAATGGGTGTTTCTCGGAATGGCAGGTGGTGACTAGTGGGGTGCCAAAGGGCTCAGTATTGGGACCACAGCTGTTTACCATTTACGTCAACGATTTGGATGAAGGCATAAAAAATAACATCAGCAAATTTGCTGATGATACTAAGCTGGGTGGCAGTGTGACATGTGATGAGGATGTTAGGAGAATTCAGGATGACTTGGATAGGCTGGGTGAGTGGGCAGATACTTGGCAGATGGCGTTTAATGTGAATAAGTGTAAGAACAGGAAGGCAGATTATTATCTGAACGGTGTAGAGTTGGGTAAGGGAGAAATACAAAGAGATCTTGGAGTCCTTGTTCATCAGTCACTGAAGGTGAATGAGCAAGTGCAGCAGGCAGTGAAGAAGGCTAATGGAATGTTGGCCTTTATTACAAAGGGAATTGAGTACAAGAGCAAGGAAATCCTCTTGCATTTGTACAGAGCCGTGGTGAGACCACACCTGGAGTATTGTGTACAGTTTTGGTCTCCAGGGTTAAGGAAGGACATCCTGGCTGTAGAGGGAGTGCAGCGTAGATTCACGAGGTTAATTCCTGGGATGTCCGGACTGTCTTACGCAGAGCAGTTAGAGAGACTGGGCTTGTACACGCTGGAATTTTGAGAGGGGATCTGATTGAAACATATAAGATTATTAAGGGATTGGACAAGATAGAGGCAGGAAATATGTTCCAGATGCTGGGAGAGTCCAGTACCAGAGGGCATGGTTTGAGAATAAGGGGTAGGTCATTTAGGACAGAATTAAGGTAAAACTTCTTCTCCCAGAGAGTTGTGGGGGTCTGGAATGCACTGCCTCGGAAGGTAGTGGAGGCCAATTCTCTGGATGCTTTCAAGAAGGAGCTAGATAGGTATCTTATGGATAGGGGAATCAAGGGATATGGGGACAAGGCAGGAACCGGGTATTCATAGTAATTGATCAGCCATGATCTCAAAATGGCGGTGCAGGCTCGAAGGGCCGAATGGTCTACTTCTGCACCTATTGTCTATTGTTATATCACCATCAAGAATGTGTACCATGCCATCCCATGCCCACTCTTTGGAAAGTCCAATCACCTGGCTGTACTTCTACTCCCAGCATATAGACAGAGATTAAAGAGCAGTGGTGAGCATACTGGACCCAAACCAAAAGCCATGGATGAACCAGGAGATTCATAGTATTGATGGCTATAACTGTGGCATTCAAAAATGGTGTTCCACAAGAAGTCCAGGCACAACCTACAGAAGACAATTTTAAAGGCAAAAAACAATTCTAAACAATATTAGAGAGGGAATCAGATGTATGTCTACTCTGGTAGGGTTTGCAGGCAATTACTTCCTAAAAAGCAAAATTTAACATCATGAATGGCTGTGACACTTCACTCACAGATGAGCTCAATGCCTTTTATGCATGCTGTGTGACTGAGAATACAATTAGACCTGTGCAAATCCTTGTAGCATCTTGTGACCCTGTGACCTCTGTCTCGGAGGCTGATGGCAAAATATCTTTCAAGAAGGTGAACCCTCATACAGCATCAGGCCCTGATGCTGTACCTGGTAGAGCTCTGAAAACCCATGCCAACCAACTGTCTGGAGTGTTCAAAGACATCTTCAATTTCTCACTGCTGCAGCTGGAGGTTACCACCTACTTCAAAAGGATAACTACCATACCAGTGCCCAACAAGAGCAGAGTGAGCTCCCTCAATGTCTATCGCCTAGCTTGCACATCTACTGTGATGAAATTATTTGAGAGGTTGACCATAGCTACAAACAACTCCTGCCTAAGCAAGGACCTGGACCCACTGCAATTTGCCTATCGCCACAGCGGATGCAATCTCACTGGCTCTCCACTCGCCTTGGGTGATCTGGACAATAGCAATACCTACATCAGGTTGCTGTGCACTGATTGCTGCTCAGTATTCAACACAGTGACACTTCCGTTCTAATCAATAAGCTCCAAATCCCAGGCCTCTGTACCTCCCTCTGCAACCGGATCCTTGCCTTCTCATTGGGAGAGATCGGAAAAAACATCTCCACTTCCCTGACAATCAACACCACCAAACCTCAAGGAGTGCAATGTGTTGCATTTTCGAAAGTCAAATCAAGACAGGACTTTCACAGTGAACAGGGCCCTTGGGAGTGTTGTAGAGCAGAGGGACCTTCAAGTTCAGGTACATGGTTCTGCAAAAGTGGAGCCACAGGGAGACAGTGTGATTAAGGTGGATTTTGAACACTGGCCTTCATCAGTCAGAACAATGAATATGAAAGTCGGGAGTTCATGGTACAGTTGTACAAGATGCTGGTGAGGCAGACTTGGGAGTATTGTGCTTAGTTTCTAGTCATCCTGTTATCAGAAAGGTACCATTAAGCTGGACAAGAGTGCTAAAATGATTTAAAGGATGTTATCAGAACCTGAGTGATCGTGTTTTAGGGTGGCATTGGACTTTATTCCTTGAAGTATAGGAGACTGAGAGGTGATCTGAAAGAGGTGTATAAAATCATGATGGGATAAATCGGATGAATGCACTCAGTCCTTCTCCCCAGGTTAGGAAAACAAGAACAACAGAGCATAGGTTAAGCTGAGATGGGAAAGATTTAATAGGAATTTACATGGCAACTCATTCTTTACACAAAGAATGGAATGAACTGCCAGAAGAAGTGATTGAGTCAGGTACAGTAACAGTGAATTGAATTGACTTTATTACATAAATCCTTCATATACATGAGTAAAAATCTTTATGTTACATCTCCATCTAAATGTGCAATTTATAGTAATTTATAATAAATAGTAGGTACAACAGGATAGTCAATATAACATAGAAATACAGTTGCATCAGCATGAATTAATCAGCCTGATGGCCTGGTGGAGGAAGCAGTCCCGGAGCCCATTGGTCCTGGTTTTTATGCTGCGGTACCGTTTCCCAGATGGTAGCAACTGGAACAGTTTGTGGTTGGGGCAACTCGGGTCCCCAATGATCTTTGTAAGTGTCTTTGTAAGTGTCCTGAATAGTGGGAAGTTGGAGAGGTACATGTGTAGGAGAGATTTAGAAAGCCGTGGGTTAACTGTGGGCAGATGGGACTGAACTAGATGGACATTTTGGGTGTATGGAGCAGATGAGCCAAGGCGCTTGTTTGCATGTTGTATGACTCCATGACTCCGTTACAAGTTGGGAGCTTTGACAGGTGGGGTCACTGTGAAGGACCCAGCTGTTCACGATCTATCTCAATGATTACAGGCTTGAGGTAATTCAAGAGGTTGAAATGTAATTTTTCCAACTGCCGATTTTGCAAAACAGTTTGGCAGTGTCGGTCACCTTTGCCACTCACCATGGTTGAGGCTGATCCCACACCTCAGCACCACATTCCTGCACCAACACCTTCATCGTTATATTCTACCAACAGCAAATCTTCTTGTATTAAATGTACAATTTTTGGTCTCCCTAAATGCTTGTTATATTTCCATCTTAAATTTCAGTGACGTGTTTACAAGGACACCATGACCCTCAGTCCCTCACCATTTAAAATACATGTTGCCTTCACCTTTTACCAAAGTGAATGACCAAGCTGCCCATTTCATTTGATCCATATCAATCCCACAAAGCCTCTTTGCTTCCTCCTCACAGCACATATTGTCATCCAGCCTTATATAATCAAAAGTTCCAGTTATATTACACTTGGCCTGCTTGTCCATATGCAAGCAGCTTGGTAGGGTCATGGCGCAGTACTAAAATAATCAGACCAGTAATCCAGAAGAAGGCCCATTAAAACTAAAATTGAGTTAACAGACTAGAACAGGCATGGGCAAACTATGGCCCACGGGCCATATGCGGCCCGTTAAGCTTTTTAATCCAGCCCGCAGAACTTGATGAAATTATATTAATAAACCTTGTTAACGTTTTTCCCCCGCAATTCTGCTGTTTTCCCAACAGATGACGCACTCTATATACATTGACCTTTGTTGAGGTGCAGCGTATTACTCCACATTTGCGCTTTACTCTTTGTTTGGCTCGACCTATTTGTGTGAACAGGCGTTCAGCGTCATGAACATCAACAAAGCCAGCCACAGATCCAAGTTAACTGACCAACACCTCAGATCCATCCTGAGAATCGCCACAACTTTGATGCACTGGCTAAAAAGGGAGACCAACAACACTGTTCCCACTGAAATTAAAAATAAGTTTCTTCGTTGTGTTATGTAAAAAATGCATTTGAAAATATTTTTTTCAATAAGCCTTACATGTTACATGTCATTTCTGTTAAGTGATGGACATGAGTAGTGCGCAGGTGCACGTACGTTCTCAAAATAAAAAATGCGCTCCAGATCAAATAACGCGCTCCGCATACTGGCGCGCTATCACTGTTCTGTCTTTGTGCTGGTCGTTGTTGAGTTTTGGCACAGGGGTCAATTGAATAAGAAGGAGCAGGACAAGTAGACCTGCATCTCCTACCGTTTTTGAAATAAAGACAGGCAGGAGGAGAGTGATGATGATAATATCTTGAAGGATAACAGAATTTTCAGTGCTTTAAAATAATAACTATTACTATTAAAAAAAAGCTGTATTTTCTTCATTTAATTTTCAGTGTTTTAAAAGTCATTTCAATAAATAGCTAAATACCATGGGACTTCAAAGACAGATATTTTGTTGTAGTGCATTTGTTCATTTTCAATTGAAATTAAAGCACATGTTTTCGACATATCCCATGATATTTTATTTTCTCTTATGAGGTGTATTACCAAAACACTCCATCCATCTGCTCCTGGTCCGGCCCCCCTGTCAAATTTTAGAACCCTTTGTGGCCCACAAGTCAAAAAGTTTGCCCACCACGGACTAGAATGTGGAATTTAAGAAAAATCATGACAAACTACTGGACTGTTGTAAAATCCCATCTAGCTCAATCATAGAACATAGAAATCTACAGCACATTACAGGCCGTTCGGCCCACAATGTTGTGCTGACCACGTAACCTGCTCTAGAAACTGTCTAGAATTTCCCTAGTGCATAGCCCTCTATTTTTCTAAGCTCCATGTATCTATCAAAGAGGCTCTTAAAAGACCCTATTGAATCTGCTACCACCACCACCGCCGGCAGTGCATTCCACACACCCACCACTCTTTGTGTGAGAAACTTACCCCTGACATCCCCTTGGTACCTATTTCCAAGCACCTTAAAACTATGACCCCTCTTGTTAGCCATTTCAGCCCTGGAAAAAGGTCTCTGGCTATCCACGCGATCAATGCCCCTGTTCTTCAATGAAAGAAATCGGCAATCCTTGTTGATCTGACCCATGTACGATTCCAGCAACCTGCCTCCTCAAAGGCAATCAGGAATGGTTAGCAGTGCCAACATCCCGTCAACAAGCCACAGTGATGTAACAGTTAATGCAAATGTGTGTGGGTTTCCCCCAGATACTCCAGGTTCCTTCCACAAGCCAAAGACACAGTTTTTGGTCAGTTATATGGTGATCGTAAATTGCCCTGTGGTTAGGTTAGGGTTAAATCGGGGTTGTCAGGGTTTGCTGAGGGTCACTACTCGAAGGGCAGGAAGGGCTAACTCCACACTGTGTCACTAAATGAATAAGCAAATCACAACCAATACAATGATGGTCATGGAATTCACCCAGAAACTGACCAAGTGCTACCTTGTGAGATTTACTCTGTGAAGCATTACAATTTCAACTTTCGATGAGGTGCAGTACACTGTAACTCAAATGACAAAATTTCACAGTTTACTTATTGTAATTTCTGTGCTTGGATGAGTAGATGTATAATTGCTAGCTTCCATGCCTTACAAAATAACTATGTTTTCATCAGTTTAGATACCATATGCTTGCTTATCCAGAAATGAAATGATAAGCAGTCCAACAGTTCAGAGACAGATGAAGGATTTAAATCAGTGGTGCAGGCAAGTGGGTTAAAGAAAAAGACTGTTGCTTCTCTGTGCAGGGCATTGTCAAGAGGCAGCATGCAGGAGTGAAACAACCAGGGACCAAACATCCTGTAGAAACAGCAGACCAAATGAATGTCAGAGAATGGAGAGACAGGTGAGGAGATACACTGAAAGCCACTGCCAACGATTCTCTGTTGTACCAGAGCAGTTAGAAATGTAATCAGGTCAGTGCATTTGCTCCAATATGAACAATGGGGGAGAGGGACCTAGGTTAACATGGTCAACTACTTCAAAAGGCTACAAGGTTGCATTAGATTTGTGATTGTCATTATTTCTTCAAAGCAGGTAACTGGAATACAATGAACAAAGTTCATCACCTGAAAAGTTGACTGTTTCTTTATCCACAGATACTGTCTAATCTGCTGAACATTTCCAGCAACTGCTGTTTTATATAACAACCATAACCTCACTGTTTTAGCTAAAAACAATCATTTTGTTCCAGGAATATTGAGTTACTCATAATGATCACAACAGGTGATAAATACACAGTGCAGCCATTATAAAAGTTTAAAAAGTCTATTAAACAAATCACTTGCTAAATTCTTAGTATATACAAGTAAATGCAACTCTTAAGGTATTACTCAATTATTTATGTTCCAAATCGTAAGACATACCTGCATAATTGATGGTCGCTTTTCCTTCCCTTTTCTTCCCAGATCATCCAATCCCTTTAACGAAGAAAATATACCCTTTTTACTTCTTATTCGCTGAGACAGGGACAGTGTTCTTTTCCTGAGTGTCGCTTCATCTCTGGAACAATTCTTCAAAAAGAAAAGAGACAATAAGAAAATGTGCAGATGCTGGAGATCATTCCATAGATGCTGCCTGGCCAGCTGAGTTCCTCCAGCACTTTGAGTGTGAGACAATACAATACAATATTTCACTTTCAATATCACTACAGAATAACTTGCTTCTTTCATACTGCAATGAACCCAGTCAGAATGCTTGCCATGGTATATCAGCAAAATTTGCTGAAGTCTCTGGTGATACACAAAATAAACCTCTTCAAACTCCTCATAAAATCTAGCTGCTGGCATGCCTTTTTCATAAGAGCAGAGTGAGCAGATTGTTGGTGAAAAGCACAGTTTACTAGCAGATCTGTTCCACATAAAACATTATACGTTCAATTCTACAATGTTATTCCATGATTACGGCAAGGATAGTACTAAACAAGCAAACAGCTGGCTGTGGAAATATCAACTGAACAAGATTTTAAACGACGCTTACCAGAGCATGAAATGAAGAGACAGAGAAGATGCCCAGCCTGCTTAGTGCCAGCTTGGAAGGCCGGCTGGCTGCTGCAAGGAGACTCTTGGGATTAGGCAGTTCACCTCCCTGTAGGCTGGCCAGGTAACAGCGCATCCGAAACAGATCCACATTAAACTTCTCCAGGTTCTGCTCCCACTGCTGGATCTGATTTTAAAGCATTCAATGGATTAGTTATCACATGTTTCAATTCACAGAACAATTTATTTATTTGCATTTACAGTGGGTTCCGGTCAATTGGGACACATCAGGACCAGTACATTTTGACTTAATTAAGTATCTGCCCAATTAGCCGAAGTTTCGTGGAAATAGTTAGAAGATATAAAAAAGACAAACTACCATTTAACTGAGTAACACATTATATATTTAAGTGAAATACAGAACAAATATGAACACTATCAATAATACGACAGTACCATAAAACTCTGGTCCAGTGCCTAAATACTGTCAATGGAGGAATTCACTCAGTAGAACGGTACGCTGTCACATTCTTTTGATCAACCGTAAATGGGAATATCAGCACAGACACCTACTGTAGGATAATTGATTGCCTTCATACAATGCTATCAATGATTATTTCCCCCAAATCTTCATTTTCATTGTAACATTCAAGAACATTGTCAATACCTTCAAATTCTTTGTAGTTCCTAACTTGTTGGAAGTAGTGAAATGGTTTCATTTTCATTCCAGGCCGTTTCTAGCATCTCCAAGTCTGAATGCTTGAAACCACAGTGTGAAAAAGTTCCGAATTCTCTTACTGTTTATTTCTTGCAAACTATCAGTGACAGACATTGCTTTTTGAGCAAAAACACATGCAACTGATGCTATTTAAAAACTGTTTGCTCTGAACACGATGCAGTGTCTAACAGCACACAAGTGACAATAGATAGAAACCGTTCAGCAACAGTCTCCTGCCCCAATTAAGCAGCACAGTGTCCCAAAAAACCAAAGGAATCCTGGCTAGTTTTTAATATTAGTTTTTTTTAAGAGTTGTCACAAATAAGTAACTGCAGTCATGAACAAGTGTCTCAGCCCAAAACGTTGACTGTTTATTCATCTCCATGGAGGATAATAAACCTGACTTGCTGAGTTTCTCCAGAATTTTGTGTGTGCTGCTCAGGTTCACGGATGGCCCAATTAACTGGAATCCACTCTGCTTGTCAAAATAATTCCTTCACTGAAATGAATTTGCAAAACTTGGTCAAACTCAGAGATTCCAAAATATTTTCAGCAACTCCTAAAATCCTTTCTTTGTAGCAATCAAACTATCAGATGTCAACACAACTTTAATGGCTAGTAAACATGTCTTGGATCTACTAAATAACCCTGATCATCAGTTGCTTACCAAAATGCATGTTTGACAAATGGTAATAATATAACTATTAATGCAAGCCTGCTTTGCACTGGTAAAGATGGTCATCCAATCCAAATATTCAGTCCCTCCCCCATTGGTGCACCAAACTACAAAATGCTATTGATTAACTGCATAGCAGCATCTTGCCAAGGCTTCTGCAACAGTACTTCCAATGAAGTAGACAACTAGAAAATTACAAAATTACAACAAGACACATACAAAATGCAGGAGGAACTCGGCAGGCCAGGCAATACCTAAATGCTGCCTGGTCTGCTCAGTTCCTCCAGTGTTTTGTGTGTGTTGCCCAGGTTTCCAGCATCTGCCAACTTTCTCTTGATTGGAGCTCAGAAATTATGTCTAACATCGTTGGTGGCGTAAAGTGATGCATTTGAATTCATTATTCCTGCCAAAATAAAACGAGCAGGGCTTTAATGAAACATTTTCTTTGTCCTAAATTGCTCCTAGGTCATGCAGTTCTGCTGCTGTTAAGAACAGTAAGGTATGACAAACTTCTTCTATCAATTCCCAACAAGTCACAAACTGCCTTTTGCCCAACAGCTACACCTGCAGTACAGTCCCCATGAAGCAGGTAAAATGACACAATAAGTGATTGAACTGAGAGGTATTTTTTGGATGCTGCTGTTGTCATGGAGACTGCTGACTGGAAAACTAGAAGAGCTTTCTGCTCTTCAGCTATTATAGAATCATTGTTCAACACTACCTGCGGCCTAGGGCCTTACCAATCTCTTCACCCTAAATACAGGAACAATTCCTTCTTCAGCACCACTTTTTAAAGTGCTCCCAAGATAAAATCACTCATTTGGTTGGTAGACTCAAGCAATCAACCAATGATGAGCTCAGAGTTGTAGAAAGAATAGAGGAAGAAGTCATTTCTAGAACTGTTTTCACACAATTGTTGTGACATCGAGCATCTGGTTCCAATGATAATTGAGACAGGAACCATGTGATTTCCCCCAAAAACCATCCCTGATAAGGGTGACCAATGGGAAATCATTACCAGCTTTATGCTGAAATTCACTCACATCTATCGTAATATCCCACCTGCAAAGTTTGCACTCAATATCAAGCCTCTTGCAATCATAAATGCCAACCACAAAATATTTCAATTTCTATCTACAATGGATGATATATTTTAAAAAGGAATATGCTGCAAGAAAGAATAAACAGAAAATTTATCTTGAAAAGCAAAAGAGGTCTGTAGCTATATAAGCCAATGCACCTCTAAACAGTATACTTCCTTTTTTTGTCTCTATACAACAGATCTAGACAATTCAGTCAGATTCTTGCATCCAAATATGCAATAGTTTATAAAAATAAAGCAAAACAACTTTACATTAAAAACAGAAAAAAGTTGTAACTTTAGAGATTATTTCAATGTCTGCCTTATAATTAAGCAATAACCAAAATTATAAATTTACTACAATCGCCAAGAAATGAAAACCTGTTGCTGTCTGGTATCAAATCCTTTTAAAATGGCAATGTATTGCATTTTGTTGAACAATTAATTAGGGAATATGTGGATTACTGGAAAGACAAACATTAGTTGCTCAACTGCCTATAAATGAAGTAGTTGATCGATCATTTCTGTGTGCAGTAAAGAGCCAGTCATATTGCTACAGGCCTACAGTTACTTACAAAGTAAGCTGTGTGCAGCCAAATCAGGCATGAATTAACCAAGTAAAGCTTTTAAGCAAATAGCAGTTTCATAATATTTATTTTGATATTTAAAATTTAAATTAAATTCCTCGGATGCAATGCTGGGGTTTCAACTCGTATCTCTGGCTCATTAATCCATGGATAAGGCACAAAATTGTAAAGGATAAACCAGTCAATGGTTTACTGAATGTCAGATTTCAAGGCTTAAAGTGCAAAGGTTTTGTATTTAGCATCAATTTACAAAAAGCACAGAGCTTTTATTTCACACTGGAGATATCAATGGAATTAATATTCCACTTCGTGTATCACTGGTTTAAAACCAGGAGACAAATGAGTTCCCAAAAATGCATTCATTCACTGCCAACTGCTGCAGATTACTTATTCTCAACTGAACCAGTAGATGGAGCTGCCCAATGATCAATATTTAGTCTCTATTTCTAGATAGTCTCTAACGACCACCTGCACACTGAATTTTCAACAACGATACCTGGCATATGTGACAGGGTATCAAGGGCATTATTGACTACACAAAGAAAAACTGTGCCTCTCCCCGACATTCTGAAAAACACCGAGCAGCCACTAACAGACGTGAGAAGGACTCTACGGAGAGTCACACCTGGACCAAACAACACACCAGGCCGAGTACTCAGGGAGTGTGCACACCAGCTCACTGACATCTTCAACACTTCACTTGTCCAGGCTGCTGTCCCTACATGTCAAATCAGCTACCATTATCTCTGTACCAATGAACTCTACACCTTCAAAACTAAATTATACCACCTGACAGAGATGGTGCAGACACATATCAAAAAGTCCATTCCTGCCACACTGGACATGCACTAATGTGCTTACCAACAGAACCACTCTACAACAAATGTCATCTGCCATTCACCCAGTCCAGACATACCAACAAAACAAAGGCACTTATGTCAGAATTCTGTTTCCAGATTTCAGTTCGGCTTTGACCTTTGTCCCACAGATGCTGCTGAACAAACTCCTATTCTTCAGTCTAAATAACTGGTTGTTGGACTTTGTAACCAACAGATCTCAGACACTCAGGCTGCACAATCACTCCTCCCTCTCTACCATCCTCAACATGGATGCCCCCAGGGCTGTGTGCTGAGCCCATTATTGTAGACTTTGTTCATGTATGACTGCATGCCCAAATAGCCCAGTTATCACTTTGTCAAGTTTGTTGCAGACATGACACTGGAGTGGGGCTCATCACCAACAACGATGAGACCACTTACAGAGAGGAGGTAGAAAAGCTCAAGGCTGACTGCCAGGCAAATAACCTCTTCCTCAATGTCAACATGACAAAGGAGACTGTTACCGATTTTAGGGGTAATTGCACCACTCACAGCCTTCTTACATTGCCAGTACGTCAGTGGACACTGTGAGCAGTTTCAGACTCCTGCGAGTACACATCTCATCCAACCATTCATGGTCCCATAATTGGGAAAGCTCACCAAAGCCTCAACTTTCTGAGGAGGCTGAAGAGAGATGGATTATGTACATACATGCTCAAGTCCTTTTACAAATGTTCAGTAGAGAGCATCTTAACAGGAAGAATCCATAACAAGGAGTCAAAACTCAAAACTGTCCAACACGTCACCAGCACCAGCCTACCCACCATAAAGGACATATGATACTGTACAAAAGTCTGAGGTGCATGTATACAGCTAGGGTGCTTAAAACTTCCGCACAGGACCGGACTTGATAATGTGGAGCAGAGAGCAAGTTTGTAAACCTGGCGGGAGCAAAGGATGTTGGGAATCGCGAGGGTGGAATGCTGAGGGAGGGGTGTGGGACAGGTGGCAGAACAGGAGTACTGGGGCAGGGGGAGGGGAGACGAGGGTGGGGGCAAGGTGTGGACACACCCAACCTGAGAGACCAGGTAAGGTCATTTGATTCCGAACGGTTGGTTTATTGATCGTTACAGAATGTCTCTCTGGTGCTTCCCACTCCCTCCCCCTTTTCCCAACGATGATTCCCCTCTCCCTTCCTCCTTCCCACTCTCAGTCCACGATAGAGACCCATATTTAAATCAGGATTATCACTCACGTCATAAAATTTGGTTTTCTCTGTGGCAGCAATGCAGTGCAATACATAAAATTACCACAGTACTGTGCAAAAGTCTCAGGCATGCCAGTTATATATATGTGGCTGCGACATTTGCACAGAACTGTACAGTGCTTAGAAAAAGTATTCATTCATCCTCCTCAGAAGTTTGCATGTTTTATTGTTTTACAACATTGAATCACAGTGGATTTAATTTGGCTTTTTTGACATTGATCAACAGAAAAAGACTTTCGTGTCAAAGTGAAAACAGATCTCTAAAAGTGATCTAAATAATTACAAATATAAAACACAAAATAATTGGTTGCATAAGTATTCACCCCCTTTAAATTGACACACCAAATCACCATTGTTACAGCCAATTGGTTTTAGAAGTCACATATTAGTTAAATGGAGGTCACCTGTGTGCAGTCAAGGTGTTTCAATTATTGTAGTAAAAATACACCTGTAACTGGAAGGTTCAACTGCTGGTGAGTCAGTATCCTGGCAAAAACTACACCACGAAGACAAATGAACACTCCAAGCAACTCAGTGAAAAGGTTACTGAAAAGCACAGGTCAGGAGGTCAATCCAGGGAAATTTCCAAGTCACTGAATATCTGTCAGAGTGCAGTCAAGTCAATCATCAAGAAATGGAAAGAATATGGCACAACTGTAAATCTGCTTAGAGCAGGCCGTTCTCAAAAACTGAGTGACCGTGCAAAGAGGGGGCGAGTAACCGAGGCCACCCAAGAGCCCCATGACTACTGTGGAGGAATGAGAAGCTTCAGTGGCTGAGATGGGAGAGACTGCACATATAAAAACTGGGTGCTTCACCAGTCACAGCTTTATGGGAGGGTGGCAAAGAGAAAGCCACTGTTGAAGAAAGCTCACATGAAATCTCAGCTAGAGTTTGCCAGAAGGCATGTGGGAGACTCTGAAGTCAGCTAGAAGGTTCTATGGTCTGATAAAACCAAAATTGAGCTTTTTGGCTATCAGACTAAACACTATGTAAGCCAAACACTGCACATCATCGGAAAAAAAACACCACCCCTTACCATGAAGCATGGCATTGGCTGCATCATGCTGTGGGATGCTTCACTGCAGAAGGCCTTGGAAGGCTTGAGAAGGTAAAGGGTAAAATGAATGGAGTAAAATACAGGGAACCCCTAGAGGAAAACCTAATGCAGTCTGCACGAGAAATGCCACTTGGGAGAAGATGTGTCTTCCAGCAAGAAACTGACCCCAAGTATAAAGCAAAAGCTACACAGGACTGACTTAAAAACAACAAAGTTAATGTCATGGAGTGGCCAAGTCAGAGCCCAGACTTCAATCTAATTGAGAATTGGTGGCTGGACTTGAAAGGGCTGTTCACTCATGATCCCCATGCAATCTGACAGAGCTTGAGCAGTTTTGTAAAGATGAATGGGGAAAATTGCAGTGTCCGGATGTGCAAAGCTGATAGAGACCTAGCCACACAAACTCAAGGCTGTAAGTGCTGCCAAAGGGGCATCTTACTAAATATTGACTTAAAAGGGGTGAATACTTGTGCAATCAATTATTGTGTTTTATATTTGTAATTATTTAGATCATTAGATCACTTTGTTTTCAATTTGACACAAGAGTCTTTTTCAGTTGATCAGTGTCAAAAATGCCAAATTCAATCCACTGTGATTCAATGTTGTGAAACAATAAAACTTCTATAGGCACTGTATATACAGTAATGTGCCAGAAAATGGCTGGGAACATCATGAAGGATCTCACCCACCCTGCTCATAGACCATTTATGCCATTCCCATCAGGCAGGAGGCAATGTGGGATCCATGCCAGGATCCCAAGGGGAACAGAATATAAAAGCAAGGAGATAATGCTGAGCCTTATATAAGACACTAGTCGGATTGCACTTGGAGTATGCCAACAGTTTTGGGACCCATATGTCAGAAAGAATGTGTTGTTTTTGAAGAGAGTGCAGAGCAGGTTCACCAGAATTATTCCAGGAATGAAGGGGTTAACATACAAACAGCTTTTGGCATCTTTGGACCTGTACTCGCTGCAAGTTAGAAGAATGCGGGGGATCACATTGAAACCTACCGAATGCTAAAAGGACTCGATAGGGTGGATGTCGAGAGGATGTTTCTTATGGTGGGGGTATCCATAATTAGAGGGCACAGC
This sequence comes from Hypanus sabinus, assembly GCF_030144855.1. Lineage (NCBI taxonomy): Eukaryota > Metazoa > Chordata > Chondrichthyes > Myliobatiformes > Dasyatidae > Hypanus > Hypanus sabinus. The sequence goes on along the minus strand of NC_082717.1, from coordinate 62,216,685 downwards.
CTCAAAATTGAGGGGCGACCTTTTAGAACAGAGGTAAAAATAAATTGTTTTTAGCCAGAGAGTGGTGAATCTGTGGAATGCTCTGCCACAAACAGCAGTGGAGGCCATGTCCATGGGTATATTTAAGGTAGAAGTTGACAGCTTCCTGATTGGTCAGGGCATCAAAGGATATGGTGAGAAGGGGGTTGAGTGGGATCCAGGATCAGCCATGGTGGATTAGCAGCACAGACTTGATGGGCAGAATGGCCTAATTCTGCTCCTGTGTCTTACGGTCTTACGGATGTTAAACAATCCTAAATCATAAGCTCCAATAATAACCAAATGATATAGTGACTTTGATTTGAAATGTATTTATCCCATTTCCAGAACATAATATTTCTTCATCTGGAGATGTAATTTGCTCTTTCCAGATTCAGATGCGAATTACTGCTTCATACAACAGATAAAGAAACATCGATCAAGCAAAATGTCGTGAGTAACTCTCGGGAAATATTTTGAAAGGTAGAGTATATAATGTGATGTTATGTTCTTTTTTTTAAATAAAAATTTGTAGTTTTGCTTTAAACTTTATTTCCCAACATTTCTGAAATTAGCATGCTTCATCTGCATGTATTTAGCCATGTTGCCATAGTTTTGGATTCTTTAAATGACATACCATTTACATGCCTCTTTCGGTCCTCAACACAGAGAATGAAAGCAGCCCTGACTGTGTTCGTACATGCAAAATTCATATTTTATAAAAAGTCACTTTGGAGTTCAAATCAAACTGTACAAAGTTTTAAAATATGTTCTGCCACAGTAGTAACTGTACACAGAGAAGCATTTAAATAGATTTCATTGCATCCTGCATCCCTCTAGTCTCTGTCATGGGGGAGATCTAATCTGAATGCAAGTCTTTTTAGCAGCACATTGGCAGACTTGCTAATCACATCTAAAGCAATTAAGTTTCTTTTTTTTTTAAATGTCAAGATGCTAGAAGCTTTAATTCAAACTGATCATCATATGGAGGGTTGCTGAAATGCAAATGCAGAGCAGCTCTGCCTACCCCTATACCAGCTCCACAGTAGCTTGATGTTGGGAGGCCTGCACAACAAGAAACATCAAGTGGGATACTTTAAAAGTTCCTGTAACATCTGAAAACTCTCTGGAACCAATTTCAGATGTTAGACCAGGACAGGCACTTTTTAGGGCAGTTCCAGTCTACAGGCTCCACTAACGAGCTTTATATTCCTTTATATTTTTGATTAATTGAGAAGTTGAAAGATTTTAGAGGTATCTTCCACCACCTCGCCACACGCCCTCCCCAAACTAGTAACTATCTCTTCAGGGAAACAACAGCGTCACCATGCAACGGTTTGTTCTAGCAAGGCACATAAAGACATCATTCATAACGCTGCGGGATATTATGTCTATATCCATGGCAAAGAAGGTATATGGAAAAATAGCTGACTCAATGAATGCAAATAATACATCTACTTTTTCCTTTAGCAGAAAAATCCACTCTTTATTTTTGTTATGCTTAGCTCCAACCTGAGTTGTTAACATGCTCAAAATAACATTTAAATTTGAATGTAAAATGCATTTTCTTTTTAACCAATCCAGATGTACTGAATGAGTCACAGGATACAGCAGCATACTCTCCCATAATACAAAACAGATTGCTGAGAATGCAGCGAAATTGTACATTTGATAAATTAGCCTCAAACACAGTGTGCGAGGAGAAAGGAAAACAATACAAGCCATTCTATCTCTTGTGCTTGCACCCCAGTCCAGTTAGGTTATGGCTAATCTGTTACAGTAAATGCAACATTAACTTTTGAATCTGGTATTTCTCACATTACAGAGGATTCCATCAAGCTGACTGTAGGTTCATGAGAGATCTACAGGAATTTGGGAATTCTGATTTATAAAGCTATTAAGCTTTTTTCTAGTTTGCAGTATTCAACACTGGATCTCACAGATGCTAGAGCAATTTCTTATAAATATTTTGGATATAGCTACTTATTAAGGACCCATTCTAACCATATTTTATTTAGACTTAACCACAGAAACAGTTGCTAGGATCCAAAAGAAATGCATATGAGATCCAAGAGAGGGAATGCAGAGGACCTGCTCCAGTTCATTGAACAGAACTGCACTATTCTGGTGTAATTAATGGATGGTTCTACAATATTAAAAAATCCTGGGTATTATCTGTAATCATTGGATCATTTCTCGATCATTACATTTCAAAAAGTAGTTCAGAAATGAAAACTTACTCAATATTCATTTTCATTGTTTGAATTGGCACATGACATTAATAGAAGAATCCTGCAGAACACATACTGTGGCAAAGATTCTTTCCAGCTGGAAAAATAGGCTGAAAAATGGCAGATGGAACTTAATGCAGGCAAGTGTGCGCTGTTGCACTTTGGGAGGGCCAGTCAAGGTAGGACTCGCATGGTGAGCGGCAGGGCGCTGAGGAGTGCGGAAGAACAGAGGGACCTGGGAATACAGGTCCATAATTCCTTCAAAGTAGTATCACAGGTAGATAGGGTCGTGAAGAAAGCTTTTGGCACAATGGCCTTCATAAATCAAAGTACTGAGTACAGGAGTTGAGATTTATGTTGCAGTTGTACAAAACATTTGGAGTGTTGGGTGCAGTATTGTTCACTTACTTACTGTAACGATGTCAATAAGATTGAAAGAGTGCAGAGAAAATTTACAAGGCTGTTCTCAGGAGTTGAGGACCTGAGTTTTTGGGAAAGGTTGAATACGTTAGGACTCTTTTCCCTAGAATGTAGGAGAACGAGGGAAGATTTGACAGAGGTATATAAAATTATGAGAGGTATAGATAGGGTAAATGAAAGCAAACTTTTTTAACAGAGGTTGGGCAAGACAAGAACAAGAGGTCATTGGCTAAGGGTGAAAGGTGAAATGTTAAAGTGGAACATGAGGGGAATTTCTTCACTCAGAGGGCAATGAAAGTATGGAATGAACTGCCAGTGTAAGTCGTGGGTTCAGGTTCGATTTATTTGGATAGGTATATAGATATGAGGGGTATGGAGGGCTATGAACCAGGTGCAGGTCGATGGGTCTAGGCAGATTAATAGTTTGACTAGTTGAGGCGAAGGGCCTGTTTCTGTGCTGTTGTGTTCAACGACTCTCTGGTTGGAATGGAAGATAATTTATTCTTTGGTGATGATAGGTTTACTGATAACCACCAGAGCATTTCTCTGAACAGAATTCAGGAAGACAGAACTTTTAAAAGACCATATTGAAGTGACATAAGTGGAATTGGGAAGAGGAAGGGAGTGTACAGAAAGGAGTTATGAATAAACTAAGTGGGTAAGAATATGGCACATGCAATCATTATAGAAAATATAGATAAAAAATGTACTTGAGCATTTACTGCAATTATAAAGGACCTTGGTATGATTGCATCAGGTGTCCTGGGTACAGTTTTGATCCCCTTACCCATAAAAATATTTGCTAGACTGCTTCAAGGCTTTTCCTCGATAAATAAAATAAATTGTAGACTAGAACTGCAATGTCTGGTATTCAGAAGAATGCCTGGAAATCTAATGGAAATTTGCAAATTTCTTCCAGGGCTCAATATAGTGAACGTAGAAGGGATGTTTTCCCTACCGGAGGCATCTAGAACAGTGCTCACAGCCTCTAAGAAAGCAATGGTTGCAGTTAGGATTGAGAAATATACACATTTCTTCACTTAGGTGCACAAATACTCTTTCTCCCACAGGATTGTGAAGGGCCAAACTGAATTTATTTGTTACACACATTGAGATATATAGGGGTAGTGCAGTAAAGTAGCCTTGAGCTGAAGGTCAGTTGTGGTTCTGATGAATGGCAATTCAGTCTCAAAGGCAAAATGGCACATTTCTGCTCTTATTTCTGTTTTGTTTTTAAATTGGCTTACTGTGTTTTGTAATGGAAGGTAACAGGACAATCAAGAACAACCAGGCATTTACTAAAACAGATTGATCTGTTTGTTTCTGTATTCTTTGGAGTTTAGAAGAATTAGGGGAGATCTTAGTCAAACAAATAAAATCCTACAGGGTTTGTCTGGGTAAATATTAAAATAGAAACATAAAAACATAGAAAACCTACAGCACAATACAGGCCCTTCGGCCCACAAAGTTGTGCCGAACATGTCCCTACCTTAGAAATTACTAGGCTTACATATAGCCCTCTATTATTCTAAGCTCCATGTACCTATCCAAAAGTCTTTTAAAAGACCCTATTGTATCTGTCTCCAACACCGTCACTGGCAGCCCATTCCACGCACTCACCACTCTTTGCGTAAAAAACTTACCTCTGATATCCCCTCTGTACCTACTCCCCAGCACCTTAAACCCGTGTCCTCTTGTAGCAACCATTTCAGCCCTGGGAAAAAGCCTCTGACTATCCACATGATCAATGCCTCTCATCATCTTATACACCTCTATCAGGTCACCTCTCGTCCTCCGTCACTCCAAGGAGAAAAGACCGAGTTCACTCAACCTATTCTCATAAGGCATGCTCCCCAATGCTTGTAAATCTCCTCTGCACCCTTTCTATGGCTTCCACATCCTTCCTGTAGTGAGGCGACCAGAACTGAGAACAGTACTCCAAGTGGGGTCTGACCAGGGTCATATAGAGCAGCAACATTACCTCTCGGCTCCTAAATTCAATTCATTTGAGGGAGAACAAAGGCACAAAGCTACAAAGTAAGAGGTCAGTCATTTCTGGGTGGCAAATATCCAGAATCCTCTGCCCAAGCGTGGTGGTGGTGGTAGTTGCCAAATGATTAAATGCATCTAAGAAGAGATGGTTCAATATTTGAAAGATCAGAAAACAACTGGCACAGAATGAATTGAGGTCAGCATAGATCAGCCATCACACACAAAATGCTGGTGGAACCCTTCGTCAGGACTCAGCACGAAACGTCGACAGTGCTTCTTATAGATGCTGCCTGGCCTGCTGTGTTCCACCAGCATTTTGTGTGTGTTGCTTGAATTTCCAGCATCTGCAGGTTTCCTCGTGTTTGATAGATCAGCCATGACAGGGAAGGCTTGATGCACTCCTATTTCCTTGTGATTTGAAGTCTATGAGAAAAGTAGTCATATAGTGCAGTTTCAAAATACAAATGCTTTACAAATCAAGCATTCTATTTCTAAAATAACTTTTACTTTTGCCAAATAAACTGCAAATATCTTGTTATTTTAATGAGAAATAACCCAAATATTGGATTAAAATTTAGCTACTTTCCCTCTTTCAGGCATGTTTTGTTATTTGGGTATTATTTCAGGTGATTCAGAGACATCCCCACATTATTTGGGAGGACCCATTTTATGAAGGTCAATTCACAAAGGGAAGTGAAATTTGAAGTTTGATGATAATTGAATATTTTCCTGTTTCAAAATTTGATTGTTCTCAGTTAGAAGTTCATCTTGCAGCTGTTACGTTTGTACCTCCAAAACATAAAAACTAATTAAAAGGGAACCATGGAGCTGGGAATAACTTGTGTACATTCTTTGTTTTACTTTAAGCGAGGCACACACTTATGATATGGTGGTATCACGGAGTACGTAATACACACATCTTTGACAGGTGAAACGTGGTTGTTGGCAATCTCAGGCTCTGGAGCTTCCTCCTTGGTGGGTTTAGGAGTTGATCCTCGGACTACAGGAAGTGGTTCTGACAGCTCTGGATACCTTTCTTCTGGACGTGTTGGCATCCTGAACAGTGCATGGCAAGCTTCACTGGACGATGTGCATCATAATGTACGAGTACAGTGGCTGATGTCACCATTTCACTTTCTTTTTGGAAAGCCACCTCACACTGCTTTGTCTATTGCCATTTCTTCCTGATCTGTAGTCATGAGTTCAAAAGTTAGAGCACAGTGGCCAGATTTGACAGGAACCTGTCACAGTAATTGAAACATCCTAAAAAGGACCGTGACTGTGACACGCCCTTTGGCCTTAGGGCATCCACTACTGCTTGAATTTTCTCAGCAGACTTGTGTAATCCTTGTGTGTCAATAGTGTGACCACAGTGTCGCTTGGTTTAAGGAATTCACACAGCACGTCATGCTCTGAGCCCACAGTCTAATCCTTTCAACAGTCTTAGAATTTTGGAGCTGTTCCTTGTCATCCTTGTACCAGCCCTTTATAGTGATAAAGCATCTGTTGAGTGTTTATAATGAGATACACCTTGGACTTCTCTTCCATCACCATCTACAGGTAGGCCTCAGCTAAGTCCATTTGCTGAAATGCTTCTCTCCAGAGAGATATGTAAAGATATCCTCTATCCTGGGCAGAGGATATTGATCTACTTTCAGCACTGGATTAATGGTGATCTTGAAATCACCACAGATCCAAACAGACCCACTCTTCTTGGCGACTGGGACCACTGGAGTTGCTCATGGTCTCTGCTCATCTTTGGACAGAATTCCTTCAGCCTCCTTGTAATCTAACTCACCTGAGGCATGTGACATTTTTATTTAACACTATTTTACTTTGAAACTGTATGTTTGAGTTTTCCCAATGCCATTCTTGAAGATTGCTGTAGGCATCATCCAGTACTTTTCATAATTTACTTTCAGTTGACTATTTCAGGGGATGTGGCATGCAAATAGCAGTTGGCTCTCCAATCAAGATGTAGTTGTTTCAGCCAATCACAGTCCCACAATGCTGGCGCTCCTGGTTTTACTACATACAAGCCCAGTCTGGCTTGTTGGTTGTTGCATTTCACTGTTATGGATGTATTCCCTTCAGGATTTATCCAATCTCCAGTATAAGCTGGATATCTGCAGGGTTTCAGTACAGTATCTTTGAAATGCCAAACCCATTTTGTGGAATGACTGAAACAGCTGGGCTAGTGTCCAAATCCGTTTTAATGAATTTCCTGTTCACTTCTGGTGTAAGCCATTTTGAATGTCTATTGTTAAGATTTTCCACTGTAAATCTCAAGGCTGTCCAGTCCTGTGTCACTTTCATCACTACCAAATTTTTCATCAACAGCATACAGCGAAGTATTCTTTTTGAAGCTGTAATTTGACTTTTTCTCTTATTCTCTTCTCTGTGCAGTCCGCTTAATTTCAGTCTGCCTTATATGTGTCCTACTTAGTTGCATTTTTTGCATTTCATCTTTAAAACTGTATTGGCCTGATGTATGTTATCCCCTGCCACAATGGCAATGCAATTTGTTCAGCCAAGCAGGCCTCCATTTAGATGCTATAATTTTATTCACGGGTCACTTTCATTCTTGAATGCAACTCAATTGCATCCCTGTCTGCTGTTTCCATTGATACAATAATTTCAATGACTCTTTTAAATGTAGGTTATGCTTCAGTTAGGAACCGTTTTTGAATGCTTTCTTACACGACTCCACAAGCTAAACAATTTGACAATGCTCAGACAACTTCTTCAATTCAGCCACGTATGTTGAAAAGGACTCCACTTTCTTTTGGTTATACTTATGAAACCTAAAGTGTTCTGCAATTGACAATGGTTTTGGATCTAAATGTTACTGCATCAGAAAAATTGTCACTTGTTTTTCATTGGCTATTTAATTTGCTTCAAAATACTGCTCAATTCACTTAGTATGCAACATCCAGTTAATTTTTGTGCAATCAAATGCATCTATCTTTCCAATGTAGCCAACCATTTTAAGAGTCAAGATTCAATTTATACATTCAAAGAATGTATAAATTATACATCTTGAGATTTGCTTCCCTACAGGTAGCCACAAAGCAAGAAACACAAAATAACTCAATTAAAAAAAAAATTCTCTGACCACAGCTTTGCACTTTGCTCATCTCAACTTTTATCTTCGCAATCTTTCAGCCAATGTTTCAGATCTCATTTAGGACAAAATCGAATCTCAACTCCATTTGAATTATCTTGGCCAAAAGTGTGCACTGGTTTTTGACTTCTCCATTATGAGAAACAAGCCTTTCTTGTTTATCGAATCCAGGTTTTTCAATTTTACACCATCATTCCAAACAACCCCAGCCAGCTAGTTTCTAATTTATTGAAAGACTTCACCAACTCAGTAATTCCTCGATGCGGTCACATTTTTGCTGTCATCTGGTGACCAACAAATTCTGATACAAGTTCCCTGTTCTGATATTATTTACATCAGTCATAAAAGCAAGCATCTCTTAATTTTCACAGCTTCACTACTTTGGAGGTCTGTTTGTCTAGATGTTCGGTTTCTTATGTTATGAATGTACCACAGCTCTGAGGGGTCGAAGGAGCAGGAGCAGCCCCCTCCTTCCGGAGAATCGCAAGATCGCTATTAATTCGGGTCTCAGACCCAGGAAGTGAGAGACAATGCAACGGTTTTGGCCATTGTTCTTAGAGGCACCTGTGTGACGTGCATGTCCCTGCTACGTGAAAGCTACCATGGATATGGACACCCTCGGGCAATGTGGGGGTGGGGATTGCATCACCCTACTTTGATGGACATCTACAACTCTGCAAGTCAAGATAAAAGGGGACTGCAGGAGGCAGTACCCCAGCGACGCACTAGAAGGACACCATCACTCAGTGCTCCCCTGGCTGGAAGCCACTCAATGCCACATGTGCTCCTAACTCCTTTGCCTGGGGAGCGGGTGGCTGATAATACCGAGAAGGACTTTTAACTAACAACGGGGAAACAACGTTCCCCTGATTTTACGGAGTGGCTTCATAAAGACCCAGGCAAGTTTTTTTTCGTTTTTCACCGATCCCTCTAAAACACGTGAAACCCAGCGATTCCCCGAAAGGCTAAAGTCTGCAGACTTCTGAGTGACTTTTACATTTCCAACAGACAATATATTATCCCCTAGACAACAGTCGAGATTACTTCTTAATGATGATTATTACTATACCCTCGCTTTAGATTGAGTATTGATGACGTGCATTATCTGAATGTTTGTATTAACCTTACTTTTGTGCCCCTTTATAAATAAAAACTTTTGAAAATAGTGACATCAGACTTCAACGGACCTCTCTATCTTTGCTGGTAAGTTATCCGGTTACGGGATACGTAACACTTATCATTTATTATGCATTTCCCTAAGGTTGTGTACCCACTACTTTGAATGGCATTTACTATTTTTCTTAACCTGCCTGAACATTACATTCGATAGCTTCTTGCTTCTTGTAACTAACAACTTGTTTCTTCACTGTTAACCACATTACCAATACACATTTATAACAGCACACAGTATATATAAAGTTTCTCTGTTCCCAGAGAACAATAAGGTTTAAGTATACCTGATTTTCAATTGCCTTCCTGTTTTTGGGATCATTTACAATGGACAGCTGCAACTCTGCCATTTTCTTCATTTTTCCATCCATATCAATTTTTTGCATTAAGCTTTTAGTTTCATTTTTTAATAGCTTGACAGTATCTTCCTTGCCATGCTGCTTTGCAAACACCGATGCACACGCAGAGTGTATTGCTGTTATCCAATTTTCAAGATCAGTTTGGCTTGTAGCCTGAAAATCGAACCAGAGAACAATTAAAACATAGAATATCAGTGTCGTGTAAACAACTGAAAATAATCCTTCAAAAATTCTGATGTTAAGATTAAAATGAAATTTAGATGTGCTGCAGAAAGCACTAAGGGCAATGACCATTTTGTTGTAAAATGTTATAAAACAGTGTACTGAGGTTATGGATACCACCGAGCAATGAAGATATTGGTTCCTGAATAATTCTGTCTGTATATTATGTAGTTTGGGTTGCTGATCATGGAAATCACCATGAAATTTTCCTTACATGCTCCATTTTTTAAAAATTAACTTTATTGTTATTTCAATTCATAATTCAAGACAATTAAAACTTTGCCTACGATGTAAGCTAAAAATTTCTGCATCTTTTCCAGCCATGACTAAGCATGCTTAGGCAGGGAGGATGCTGCATGACAGGATAGAAAGCCTATAAATTTCCATGATTTCAATATTTGAGGTAGGTGTTTTCTCAGAATCGCCAACGCCAAGATTAAGGAAGACATTGGTCCACAAATTAAACAGGTCAATGACAGGCAGTTCGAAGACTTTCCAGTGAGACTGGAGAAGATCACATGGAAGGCATTCATAGATGATGTTAAAAATTTGTACTCAGACACTAAGTACAAATGAAAATCATCAATAAAACATTTTGGCTTAGTTGAACTTTTCCAGAGTGTCAGCACTATTATCAATTAAACATATTATATTCAATAAAAGTTAATTTCTTGTTTCTCAAAATTCATACGTGATACAAGTAGTCTGAAATTATATTTGTGTTCAACTTCAAGCAGTCTATCATAAACCAAAAAACTAGAAAAAAATTTGTTGTCCAATCTATTCACATAATTCAAGACAACTAATATGTCATTGCACTTCATTCATTGGGAGATGGTAGACAGAAGATTGAATGAAACCATGAGAAATGGTCGTCCTAATTTTTTGTTCTGTTTTACAGTTTAATAATCATTTGTTACCTTGTCAGATCTTTCTCAAGTTCAATAAAACCAGAATGTTATTGCTCGTACAAAGAGTGTATTCAATTCATTTATCCTGTCATTTGGAAAATGCAGTTTAACATAAAACCCTGTTAATTTTTTTATTGATATACAAGACCAGATTTTCATTTAGCCTCCCTAGGTTTTGTTTGCAACATGACTATTAATTATGAACATCAGCATTTCTCACTTCTCATGATTTTAATTATGATACCCATGGAACACCTTGGGCCACTGAAAGGGGTGTGTGATTGTTATATTCCAGGAATTTTGAATTATTTGGCTTTGCATTTGCCAGTCTAGCTGATCTCATTTTCATAGGTTCCCATTTATAGACTAATTAAGATTAGTCTTTAGTAAATAACAATAAAAACCTGAAATAGGACAACATCCCCGAAGGCATTACTAAGACAGAACACATTCTCTTTCTTGGGATGTTCAGGTACAGGCTGCACAATGCTATCCTCAGCGAACAAGGCGTATCTAGGCACACTGCTCTGCTCCATGAAGTTTTTCCCATTGGCCTCATAAAATAAGAGAGTACAACCTTTAAAAGGGAAAGCAAAAAAAAAGCATTAATTAAAATGCTATTCCAACATTTTTGATGAAGAGAACAACAGTATGGAGTTTTGATTTATTCATCTTTTTCTAGGTTAGATCCTCCTCTTCCATGACAGTAAAGTTTTAAACAGGTTCCCTTCAAAATTCTTGTAGACTTGCATCCAGAACTCAGTAACCACAACATTTACATTAATAGTAATTATTTCTTCTTATCAAAAGTAAATTGACCGAAGTAGCTGAAGTGTTTTCTGGTACCCATTAGTAGTGAATGATAATAATATAGATATATCTCTGTTCTAAATGATGTGTTACATGTACTACTTTACCCAGATGCCTTGCATGACTTATGTAGGGAGGTGTGCCATGAGTTAACAGCACCTTTAACATTTAATCTGATCCCATAATTGGTAGGTTTATCCCTTCTATATCATATAACAATGACAAAATATCCACATGGAGATCGAGATCAAACACTTGACTAAAACATAAGGTATATTTTAAAAAGCAATTACGTGCCAGATTTATAGGTCAAGGTTGCTCCAGTGGAAAGTCTAGCTGGTTCAATGAATTGATGGACTGATCCGGCAAAGCCAAAAGGTTTTAAGAAAGGCAAACTAATTTTCAACTAACTGCTGATTTTTGAAGAGATTATTTAATAGGTAGATAAGGCAATGTCAATGAATATTATGAAGATGAACTTCCAGAAGGCATAATGTTTGATATTACAAACTACTGGCAAAAATAACACAGCATAGTACTTAAAACAGCCTTTCAACTAAGACGGAAACAGGAGATACTGTGAGGATATAAAGACAATAATCTAATTGGTAGGACACAATAAATGACGTGCATGCAGCTCTTTTCAGATCCTCAGATTTATCCTGTATTTATGAATGATTTGAATGCAGTACAAGTTCAGACAAGTTATATAAAAACAGAAATATACGATTCAATCTACTGGTAATGTAAATAAGTACCAATATATTATTTTTCCAATTGTGCAACAAAGTTCAGATTCATGATCCAGGAGACCTACAAAAGCTACATTTTGCAATACCCAAACAGAGTTCATAACTATTTCTCAAACTTCTGGTAATGCCCCTTCACCATTTCCTATCCCCTTTTCCCTCTCTCACCTTATCTTCCTGCCCACCCATTGCCTCCCTCTGGTACTCCTCCCCACTTTTCTTTCTTCCATGGCCTTCTGCCTCTTTCACCAATCAATTTCCCAGCTCTTTACTTCATCCCCTCCCCCTTCAGGTTTCACCTATCACCTTGTGTTTCTCTCTCACCCCCCCCCCTTTTAAATCTACTCCTCAGCAATTTTTCTCCAGTCCTATCGAAGGGTTTCGTCCCAAAATGGCGACTGTACTGTTTTCGAGATGCTGCTGAGGTCCTCAATCATTTTGTGTGTGTTGCTCGGATTTCCGGCATCTGCAGATTTTTGCTAGTTTGTGTTCAAATCCAAAATATGACATTATATTCCAAAAGGTATGCTATCTTATCAATAAAACAACAAAGTAGATATCCCACTATTTGTCACTTCATCTGCTTAACGTGTACTTGATGTTGCTCTTGAAGAAGTACACGATACTTCACAAATCAACCAACTGATTCCAATAGCATGGAAACCACAACGACTGGAACTGATGGATTTGTTGCAGCCTTCATCCACCTTCATAGCCGTTGAGTTTGAAGTAATTTTGTCCGCCTGTTCCACCGTTGAGGTCTTGGTTGGATTGTTCTTTGTCAGGGACCTCACCCTCGACCTTACCACCATGGGTGACCCTACCAGGAGCATAGCTCCAGACGGCATCGCTCTTGGGATCTCAGGACCACACAAGCTTCCCCACCATGACAAGGTGACAATCCACAGAAAATCTTCTGGTAACTAGTATTTAAATATGACAATATCTCCGTTTAAATTCCTATGATCTTCAGATCTTCATGGCTGGCATCCTGTCCAGTTTAGCAAGGATGCTTGCAGCAAGAGCCTTGACATTTGTTACTTTGCCGAAGCTTAGTGATCACAAAGGATTTATCGTTTAGCTTTCCATATCACCACCATCCAAGAAAAATATTATCATGTAATATTTCAAGTCTAGTGCTGGGCTTATAAACCTTTACTTACACAAACGCTAAAGCAATATACTTACTGCTGTCAGTCAAATACACATATTTAAATTACATTAATTCTCTTAGGCTCACTTTTAACACTTAAGAAAAACTTAGAAAGGTACATGGATGAGAGGTGTATGGAGGGATATGGTCTAGGTGCAGGTCAGTGGGACTAGGCAGAAAAATGGTTCGGCACAGCCAAGAAGGGCCAAAAGGCCCATTTCTGTGCTGTAATGTTCTATGGTTCTAGTGTAATGTGATAGATTTAAGGTGCTCTTACCATTCAGCCATTTATATGACTACAATCACAATTAATTAGATGTAAACTATAGTTCAGTTAAATTAATAATTATTCAACCATTTTCCATTCATGTGTAAATATGACACTTCATTCAGAAATTAATGTTCAGAGAGTCCCAACTGCAATGTGCTAAATCTGGATTTTAATGGTTACCTTTAAGAGAAACCCAATACTGTCGCCACTTTCTGCGAGGTGCGAGTTCCAACTTCCTTTCCTTCTGATGTGTAACAAGAGGTTTGAAAGACAACCAACCAGCCTTTCGTACACATCCTTGTTCTTTTTCAAACAACAAATCCAGCTGCTCTAAAGAGCTGAAGGAATCGCTGCTGGTTTCCTCACTTCCTGTGGAGGGGTCCCTGATATCCACAGATACATGACCCGTTTCCAGCTCGCGCATGAAGTTTTCATAAATGCTCTGTCTCAGGGCATCATTGCCCACTGCACTGGCGGAGTTACTTCTGGGAGGTAAAGTATAGCTGAAGCCTGGGGACCACAATGAGCACGAGATCTGTGAAGGAGAGCTGTTGTCTGCAGTCACTCCATCAATTCCACTGTCACAATACTCATTTACATCCTTGGATCTTGAGTCCTGAAAAATTGAAAAGATATTTGAAAATTATTTCTGAAGCTTATTTCAGAAAGTTAAACAAGTCTTATTCATCACAGTACAGGAGTCCATTTCAGCCTTGTAATAGTTGTAGATATCAATTAATTTGAAGCATATTTGAAGTGATCTATCGTAAAAACTCTGACATCAAAACACTGTTCTTGCAATAACATGTACATTACTTGTTAATTTACAAATGCACCTTCAGGCTGTCATCAAATAGAACAGTTCCTCACCTGTAACTTCCTCTTCTTTCTTGTCAGGCTGCCAGTCCACGCACTTAAGCGCCGCATTCGACTTTTTAAGGCAGCTCGTGAGGATCCATCCTCAGAAAAGTGCCTAGGTTTTCGACACGGGAGTGTATAGGAGGAATACTGCACGGGACCTTGGTCTTCCTCATCAGATGGCACATTAATGCATTTGGAAAAGTCATTCTCAAACAATTTGCTGGTGTTTAAGCCTGCTGTGTTTCTGGTATGAAGTGAAAAATCATTTTCTGAGGGCATGCAATGTCCCACCCCTGTGTCACTGTACATTGCTTGAAGAGAATAGAGGGATGACTTTTGGAAGAGTTGTTCGTCATTTGGTAAAATGCTTTCGTGATTACGCGTCTCAGTAGTTCTCAAAGTAGTGTACGCGTTATCAAATTCATTGGTATATGCACGGTGACCCCACTGCAATTCAGACCAGGAATATTCAGAGCTTAATGAGCTACCCTTGCTCGATTTTAATCTCTCCTCATCAAGTGGAAGACCCTGGTCCATTACACATTCTTTACTGGTGTCAATCTGCAGCTCATTTTGCTTGCCAGTACCCGATTCCATAGCAGAGGAGTACCTCAGCAGCTGAACTGGCCCTGGGGGATCGTGGCAGGTTGGGTTGTTGCTACTATTGCCAGCACCACTGTGAAACTCCACCCTTATGTTGCTGTCAAATCGTCCCAGTGTTTTGATGAGAACCTTTGGACTGTATTCTCCTTCTGGTTTCTTTGACTGGGTTATGTTTTCCAGAAACCCATGCCCATTTAAGACAGAGCCATTGCATTCCAGACTTTTGCTCAGACCATCTGTTTTGTCAAGAATGCAAGGAAAATTGTTCCCAGATAATAAAACAGATTCATTGCTACAGTCACGTTTCTGCACATGACTGAGGTGACATCTGCTATGAGTGTTGCTATTGCTCATCACTAAAGAGTCACATTGCCGTGAAACCGGGAAACGTGGGTTATTTTTATGCTGGGAAAGGCAGTTCCTGCCCAGTGACCTTGCTTTATAACTTATGCTGTTGCCACCATGACCCCAACCAAAGGAAGATCGAGACTTTTCCTCCTTAACGTGGACACTCCGAATTTTGAGGGCACATGTCTTCTGCCTGCTGACAGGCATCGACTTCCCCTCAGTGTTGTTGCCTTTAGTTCCTTGCAGGTTATACTGGCTGTCCGAATTCCCCATCTTGCACTGAAAAAGGAAAAAAGGGGCAATTAGGGGCTCATCAGTAAAACAGCAATTACAATCAATGCAGATGGCTTTGTTTTCACTATTTCATACAATATAGTTTTAAACAATCTTCCATTAAATTCTAAATTCAGGGATAGTATTTCATTATTAATGGTTAAATCAAGTTTGTACAGTAAAATTGTTTTTCAATATCAATGAAACCAGCTTTGCATGAAAAACATGCATGGAGAAAATGATGTAAATGTTACCAGAGGTTTAGTCATGCTTTATGGTATGCAAAGGAACATTCTTAGGAGAGTCTATTTACAAGACACACAATTACATATAATTTTATAGATTAGCTTTCTTCACATTTCGCAACTCCAGTTTCTGACTCAAAAGCCAGGTGTTCATCACTGCCCCATAACTACTGAAAACCATATAAACACATCCATCTGGTATACATCTTGACAACGGATGTTTTCTATCCGCACTGTGATTTCCTGTTGTCACTATTCTTTTTGATTGAAAGGTTTTATGCCTTTTATAATAGAGCAAACGATTAAAATTAGATTGTGTAGATTTTTAAGCATATCCAGTGAACACCTTCACATGTCGTCATTAAAGCTGTTGCCTGAAGAAATCAACCAAACACAGATTCCAATCTAAACAGACAACTGAACACACAATGTTGATGTTACGCTGGAGGTCTATAAGACATTCGTGAGGCCGGATTTGGAGTTTGAAGTGCACAAATTACAGCAAAATTATCAATAAACATGAAAGATTACAGACTTGACGACCTGGGTTATAGGGAAAATTTGAATAGGTTAGGACTTTATTTCCTGGAGCACAGGGGAATGAGGGGAGATTTGATAGAGGTATGCAAAATGATGAGGGGTATTGACTGGGCAAATGCTTGCAGTTTGGGTGAGACTAGAACAATTGGTCATAGTTTCAGGGTGAAAGGTGAAATATTTAAGGGGAATCAAAGGGTGGTGCGAGTGTGGGGCAAGCTGCCAGCGGAAGTGGTAGATTAGAGTAACATTTTAACATTTAAGAGAAGTTTTGATGAGATTCAGACTCGGATTCACTTATTTATCACCCATACATCAAAACATAACACGTTCCAACACCATCACAGCATGCCCACAGTGTTCAGTAGAACAACACAGAACACAACGAAACAGACCATAGAGCAAGAAAATAACAACAAAACACGTCCTGTTCCTCTCCTACCCACTCGCACACACACACTGTCCTCCGGCCTCAGCGGAATCGTGGATTTGCTGACATTGGCCTTTGACTTGCCCACTGGACTTGCAGACTCAGGGCTTTGGCCATCAGATCTCCACTTTCAGACACTGATCTTCAGTTTTGACCCAGGACTCAGTGATGACAAAGAATGAGGACCCCCGATGATTGCCCCCAATCTCCAGACTCACCGATGACCAGAACCCTAAATGCTCGGCCACCAACTCCAGACTTGCCAACTCACGTACCGAGGGAGTCATTGGCCCTCGAGGCTCAGGCCCGCACAGCACTCCAATCCCAGATCCTTCATCCCTGCAGGTCTGCCGGCCCAACATCTGACCACCGATGCCCTTCGGCACATCTCCATGTTGCTGTTCACCCAATGCAGAGCAGGGGCCTAGACGCTGGCCTGACCTCTAAACACTAATCTGATCTTTAGCTGTTCCTTATTCCTATCCCTTAACCCTAACCTGACCCCTATCTTCCCTCTTTGTTCCCCAAACCATCCCAACAAACCTAATAAAAAACCAAAGTCACCCGAGCCATGACTGCAGCTCAGCGCCACCTCGACTGGAACCTGTGGGTTCCTGAGATGAGATGTGGGGCAGAGAGGGCTATGGTCCAGGTTAGATGGGACTAGACAAAAGACTAGGCCAGCATGGACTGGATGCGCCAAAAGCCTGTTTCTGTGCATAGTAGTCTATGCTTTTATCCCCAAATAGCATTATGTCAGATTACTCAAGATTCTATGACTCCAGTACAATCAAGTCTTTAGTTGCACTGACTCAGCTGATTTTTCAGATAATCAGATGTTATACTATTAATATTCCAACATATAATTATTTCAGGTTTTAAAAAGATATTGGACAATAACACCCCAGTAAATTTGGTAAGTTTCAAAAGACCTGGCCATCCAAAACAGATGAGTTCAGGTTATTGGCGAGTGGAAATTGCAAACTTCACCTGATAAACGACGTGCAAAGTTGGAAGGTTAATAAGCTGCTGTAAGTTCCACTTGCATTGCAAAGGAGTGGCAGAATAGATGATAGAGAAATTAGTATGGTGAAAACTTCCTTCTAATTTGTTCTGAACGGACAAACACCTCACTTTGAGGCTGTGACCCCCAGTTCAAGACACGCCAGCCAAGAAAAACATCATCTATGCATCCATGGTGTCAATTCCTTTATGAATTTTGTACATTTTTATTGCCCTAAATTCAACAGATACTGGGTCAGTCTGCCTAATGTCTCCTCAAGCAACAAAACTGTCATCTTAAGAACTAATCTGGTGAAATTCACTGCACTCCCTTTTGTCACCAGTGCATCTTTCTAAGGGGAGGGTGAATTGAATAGAAGTGTATATAATGTTCTAAAAGTAGTCTCACTATGGCCTTGATGAATGAACCAGGATGTTTCTTATCCAATGCCCTTTAGAAGCCAACGTACCACTTGACTTTCTAATCTCTTGCTGTAGCTGCATCATAACCTTCAATGATCTGTGTCCAAGGACAACTCAACTTCCTCTGAATACCAACACTATTCAATCCCACGCCATTTTTTAAAAAGTTTCCCTTGCTAGCTTTTTTATTCCAACATGGATGACATCATATTTACCTGATGTCTGCAGTATTCCTAATTTCCACTCATTTTCATTTCCTGGCCGGGGTTAACTCTGGGAGTGGTCTGGTTGCTCACCTCACTGCTCTGCTCCAGATGTAAGCTGTTTCAAGACAAGTTGAGCGGGTCTGAAATTTTTTTTTTCCCCAAATATCCTTTTCTTTAAGATCCAAAACAAAAATTACTGCAACTATTTAGTATATCAGTCAATGTTGGCAGAATAAAGGAAAATAGTGATGTTTCAAGAATATCCCTTCATCAGAACTACACCTTACACACAATCTGGCCTACAGAAATTTCCACCTGCCTAATTTTCCACTCTCTGAAATTTGCACCTGTGATGCATCAAAAAGACACCGACAGTTTTATTCAACTTGTTTTAAGACATGTCACTGTTCAGATTTGCATTGATAGTACACCAAATGGAATTTGCTGATCGCAAGTGCTGTGTAGACCAAGCTTTGCCTTTTGCCAGTGATGGAAAAGGGAATGTGGGATGCCACCCAGGCTTCCACAATTAATTAATTAAGTTTACTGTTTCCATTGAAACTAACTGAAGAGGACACAAGATAAAATGTGGGGTCATGTATCTTTCCCCCTTTTAGCGCTCTACAGCAGAAAAACAGAAATCAGATGAAAGCAAGACAACCAACCATGCAAAATGAAAAACTGTGAAACTAAGGAAAGTTCATTAACCCAATAAAATTAAACCTGTTCTTCTGTGCATAGATCTTGCCTGTCGTGCCAAATATTTCCTCTGTTTTTCTATTAACATAATGGATGGGCATAATAACTTCAGCATCAATAACTAAACCCAATTCATTTGACCCAGAATTCTACACAGAAGTACAGTTTCTGCCAGTACCCTCTCAGGAATTTCAATTTCCTCTTGTTCCAAAAACAATGGAATTATTAATAACACTGGTTCTCTTTCAGGTTTCATACTATTTGCATCTCTATTTCTATCATTTTCCTATTAATAGAACTCAGCAATAACATTTTTGAACAAGTATGGCAAATGGTCTGTTGCAAAGTTACTCTGATGCAACATATAGCTGGTCGATGATACTCAAATACAACTATATTAACCTTTTCACTCTCCATTATCTCCCATCCATTCTGCCACATAGAATATCAGCACACAGCATTCCAATACTTCGGCTGTGATTACTTGTACCCAAGGCATTCGAGCCAGCTCCTGCTACATGGGAACACGTGCATTCAACAATTATTAGACAAGAAATTTACTAGAAACAATGGTCATATTTTCTGTTCCTGATAAAGGGTAAGGTAAAAACGTCTCTTCCAGTGAAAGCAGTGAATACAGGGAAAATAACCCGGTTTGAATTAGCATCCTTTCCAGACCACACAACTTTGCTGACCAGCTGTAAAACATGCAGTTCTCCAGCCCTCCTCTCAGTAGTTGTTTGTAATTAATTTTGAGATTGAAAGATTACCTTTTAGATTGGAAATGAGCATGCAAGTATTTATGCTTTAATATAATCTTGCAATGCAATGCATATAGAAAATCCAAGTGACAGCAGATGGAGCAATCAAGAACAATCTGCTGAAGCAAGTCAGCAGGTCAAGCAGAGTCTGTGTACTTAAACGCCAAAACTGCTCTGTTTTGGGTTGAAACCCTACATTATGGTTGCTGCTGGGGCCTGACCTTAATTGCCAACTATTCCTTTGTCCCCACAGATGCTCTATCTGTTGATTTTCTTTGCACATTATTTGTTGCTACATATAGTGATCAAACATTGATGATGAAGAACAACGTTCATACTAATACAATTATTTCACCTGCTTTTTAAGATTTGGGAATAAAAAAATTCCTCAATCCTGATACTCTAGGATTGATTATTTTGGATTTGGGCATGATTTTCTGGAATTTATTGATTTCAAAGCTGAACATATCCCTGAGATCCAAAGAGACCCAGCTCGAACATTCAAACCCATTCCATTAATGATTCAAGGCACCATTGAGGATTTTTTTAAAGTCACAACCAGCCTGTTTGCAATTTGATTTGTCGGTTAAAGAAACAAAATAACCCAAATAGCGAAGTTGTGAATCACTATAATTTACTGAAAATGAAAGCAATGCTTCAATGGTCAAAGGTGACCTCATGCTTAATCATCGATTGTAATCTGCTCTATTCAACAAAGGTTTACTCCAAATAAATTTTTTGAATACGTGTCAGTTTAAATCAAATGTTGTCTGCAAGAAATTTATATTTTCCTTACACAATTAAAACACAAGGCTGTGGCAGGTCTATAGCTAATAGTAGCCACCAAGGCAAGTGGGATTACAATATGTTACAAAAGTCTGCTCTGTAGTCCTCTAACTCACTGGTTCTTAACTTGTTTCTGCTTCTGGCCCACTTGCGACTTTCACTTACCTCCATTAGTTGCTAATTTTTTTTTGTTCAACTGTAATAATTACAGGGTATTCTAATATTCAGTCATTATTTAAGTTTAACAGGCTATGGGTATTATTATATATTAAGTATAATGTTACTGGTGTATATGGAAAATAAAACAATTTCAATGCTCTGAATAGAACAACATATATCATATTCTTCCAAACAGCAATGAAAAAGTGTTTAATATTGTTACTTTGGGTATTCAGTGAGATCTTTGGGACTAGTGCAAACCAGTGAGTTTTTGAATATCTGGTTGCAACTTGATTAAAGATAATCGAAGGTCACCTCTTTTCACAGCCTCAAGATGGTTACAAGCTTATGATAGCAGATGAAGAGCTTGACAAGAACCACATTCAACTAGATAAGAGGTGGAAATTCTAATTTTTAAAAAAAAAACAACTTTGATTTCTCTCAGAGTTGTTGAATAAGGATCTAGTGCTTAGAGTGAGACCTTCAACTTTGTTAAAATTCTTTTTCTCTAGTTTTATTTCAATGGCTTCCTTCACCAAGCTGTCCCAGAAGCCAACTGCATGGCACAGTAAGAACTGGAATTTGATTGTAAACAAGGTGGGACAGCCAAAACCTGATTGGATTAGTACTAACCAATCAGGAGGGAAGGGTGACAGGGGTATATATACCACCAGACTACACCTGCCCAGGCAACATCCCTAACAAAGATGGGAGAGTTTCTCAACCAAACATCCATTAAAATATAAACCTGTACCCTGCTGGAAGCCAGAGAAGAACTTATTTGTCATTTTAAATAACACTAGTCATCCAGACATTTTGCTGACTGTGTTTGAATTTTGCTTGAGCTGTTATATCACGCTGCAGCTCAATAAGACATTGTTGTGATGTGGTGTCAACATTATTCACATTCACCCCAAATGAATCCACCAGTTAATCTGGAAAATGAATCCCCAGCAGGTGTCTGAACTGAAATTACATATCAGTGTGCACTTGTTTCAAATGATCAAGATATTCAATCAGATCATCATCTTCCAATTCTGTTTTGAGTGGCAGGTGAAGGAAATGGCATGAAATCGTGACGTCCAATACCACTGCTGAAAGGTCCAAGTTTTCCAAGGAGCCCAGTGGACTGTCCTCTGGGGTGTGAACAGTGATTCACGTGTGGTCAAGTAGGAGCAGAGGTAACAATTGACATACTGCACCACACCCACACACACACAGGCTAAGTGGTACAGCTGCCTAATTGGCATCATCTAGCATAATCCCCTATTTATTTCATTCAGAATTGCAATTAATTTACATATATTAATTATTTTTTATTTATGTATTTTAGCAATGTCAACATTTACATAGTGAACTTATCATGCCCATTCAGAAGCTCCTGTGGCTCCCAGTTTCTTGTATCCTACGAAATCCAGCATGGCTCCCTGGGGAGGGGCACATGGCCCACGTTGAGAACCATGCTAAGTGGTAAACTTCCTGCACCCTCCCCCAACCTATACTAAGACTGTTAACCTTTTAACTCAAACAAAAGATCAGTGTAGTGTACAACTGGCACACTTCCCTAAAATCTTTGGATGTGTCTGTAAATTGATAGACATGGGTAGCAGAAAGCTGCAATGCATCTGGTGAGTATTCAATGTCTCATATGGGCTTCCTGGGAGGGAAAAAGAGTTTCTACACATACTATTGCTTTAATTAATTCATACAAATTAAACTGCACAGTTCAGATGTGTGTCATGTCGAAAGAACAGCTTTATACCACTTTTAAGTTCAATGTTATATGAGTCACATGGCTGTTTACCACATTAATTTTCCACTGCTATGTTTAGTCTCAACACAACCTAATCACTGGGGCCTTGCAGTGAACTTGATATATTTAATAGGCACATTAAAACTTACACCACGTATGTCTGATTCAAATCTAATACTTGCTATTCCACAATCCTAAGGAAGAGTGGAGCAATCATCAGTTCTTTCTGACAAAGAGAATAAAAATACGTATTTCCAACAAGCTTCTTCAACATAATGTAGCTGATATTCACCTATAGTTTAAAAGATTTCTATATCAAGAACAAACTTTTCAACTTCTTGTATTTTAATTAATATTACTAACATCCAGTTGGTTCATGCTTGAGTTGCTTAGAAATACTGAACAGTTCAGGCAAAAGCTTAATGATGCTGATATTTCTTTGTAGTTCAGCAACAGGAATTTTGCTTTGCTTTGGATCCCAAGTTCCTATCACAGGTCAACAAATTTTGCATTCCCAGAAGTGGGTCGAGTCTCCGCCATTTCAAATTAAACAGGCAAATGCATTAGAATGACTGTTGCATCCATGGAAATGAGACGCTAGAACTGTTTAATCAGCCGTTATCTCCAACATTAGATAATTCTTATATCAATTAAAATGGACTGTCCTTTCTTTAAAACAGCCTCAATACCATAAAAAGTGAGAAAAAAAGATGCTTTAAAGTGTGATATGTAAAAGCAGAGCCTGATTATATGTGAGCTGTAAAAGCAAATCCACACCTCCAACTGATCAAAAAAGACAGAAGAGTGATTTTGAATTTAGTATGTCACCCATTTCAGAATTAATTTCACATCAGGGACATAATGGCATAGCCTTGCCATGATGTGGATTTTTATCTCGTACATTCAGCTCAAGTATTATACTTTAGAGAGACAATGTAATCAATGTCTTCCTGCTGAGTTATCTTCAGATTTGAAATACTAATTCCCATGTAGTGTACAAATCCCACTATTCAACAGTCCATGTGGTCACACTTCTTGTACTACGAGTTTTAATAATTTAATTAAATTTTCTCCTAAATCATCATTCTGGTTCCTTTCATCTAACAGTTGACCAACTCCATCAAGTTTTGGCATTGTTACCTATTTTAAACAGTGTAATATCTCAGGAAAATAGCGATATAACCAACACCTCAAGCAAATACCACAGCCAATGAGTCATTAGCATTTTCCCAAAATGGGTTGAAACATAGATCATATTTTCCTTTTGTTATTTATACCCAACTCATCCCCAGATTCTTGATATAAAGAAGACATCATCCACCATAACTTGCCAGCTTTGATTCTTCTTTCTTGTGAACTGAAGATGACCATATACGGCAGATGTTTAACACTGGGGCACACAGAACAGCCAGGGATGTCAAGATGTGTAGAATGATGATCAATGCCACTAGTTGTTTCATACATGGATGACTAATAACCACATTGTAAGAAGTCACAGCACTCTCAAGATGAGGCAGTCAGTTATGTGGAGTGATATTCAGAATGTTTTGAAATCCATTAAGAAACTGATTGAGATGGGGGTAAGGGTTAGGGGGTAGAAGGATGAGGACTGACAAGGAAAATGACTGTCTCAACAGAACAAGCAAGCAGCATATGAGACTGAACGATAAAGATGTAATAAAGTCACTTATTTGTATAATTAATGCTGATCGATTGCCAAGTAACACAACAAACCTCCACAAGGATTGTAATATTCAACATACATGCAAATGAATGGGCATGAGTTATTTTTAAACCTAATTACAGCTCTGGAAGAATGAATCAATTCTCAGATATTGATGCACTTTACTGTAGTCAGACTCCTGATGATGTACATTCATCCACCTAGAAGGATTACCAAGTTCTATTTCCATATGTTACTTCATACTTCAGATTTTCAATTCCAGTTTTGAAGCTATGACTATTCAACATCCATTAGTGATATAAACTCTATCACCTTCTTAAATGAATGTCCTGGAATTAGTCCAACAACTGCCCCCTCCCAAACATCTTCTGGTCACGCACAGCATTCTGAAATGCACAGAACAGTACAGCACAGGAACAGGACCTTTTGCCTATGCTGTTTTGCAAAACTAATTGAACTACTGATTTATGTTGAACTAAACTAATCCTTTGCGCTTACACAACGTCCATATCCCTCCATCTCTGCACATCCATGTCTTTCTTACGAATCTTTTGAACACTTCTATCATATTTGCCTGCACCACCACCCATCAGCACATTCCAGGCATCCACCACAGTGTAAAAATCCTACCCCACACATCTCCTTTCAATTTAAACCCTCTCATCTTAAATAAATGGCCTCTAATATTAGATATTTCAATAATGGGCAAAAAAGACACTGGCAGTTTACTCTTTCTATGCCTCACAATCTTATAAATTCTGGCACGAGAACATACGACTTCAGGATTGAAGGACGTCCTGTCAGAAGTGAGGTGTGGAGAAATTACTTTCGTCAGAGGGTGGTAAATCTGTGGAATTTGCTGCCACATGCAGCTGTAGAGGCCAAGTCATTGGGTGTATTTAAGGCACAGATAGATAGGTTCTTCATTAGCCACAGCATCAAAGGGTATGGGGTGAAAGCAAGGGGAGTGGGGATGACTGGAAGAATTGGATCACCCCATGATCGAATGGCAGAGCAGATTAGATGGGCCGAATGACCTACTTCTGCTCCTCTATCTTATGGTTTTATGGCCTAAGTCTCAACCAGATCTCCCTTCATGCTCCACTGCTCCAGAGATAGCAACCCCAGATTATCCAAACTCTCCTTCCAGCGCATTACCTCTAATCTAGGGAGCATTCTGATAAACATCTTATGCACAGCTCGAAAGCCTCCACATCCTTTCTATAATGGAGCAACCAGAATTAGATATAACACTCTAAACGTGGCCTGATGAGCATTCACAAAGCTGCAACATAACTTCCGGGCTCTTGATCTCAATGTCCCAATGCCTTCTTTACCATCATATCAACCACCACAGTCACCTTCAGGAAGCTATGCACTTGGGCACCAAGATCCCTCCCCTCTGTACATAAACACTTACGGGCCTGGCAATTAATAGTGTTCTGCTCCTTCACAACAGATCTCCCTAACTGCAAGGCATCACTATATATATATATATATATATCAAGACATCCTTTGGTTTATTGTGCTTTCTGCAGTTGCACCCATCACATATTTGCTCTAATTGTATTCTAATATGCTTTTTCTGCTCAAGTATTTATCTAACCTTTTCTTTACTTCTGTGAGAGGCTTGGACTCAACATTCACTTGTCATAATATAATCAATCCTCTCATAGCCACTTCCATTATGTTCTACACACTAATCAAAATTCAGGCTTTTTAAAAATCCAATTCAGCGTAAATCCTTCCCCACTTTCTCCAAAACACTTGTCAAAGTTTTGAATACTTCTTTTGAATTCATCCATTTTATCCAAATGTCAACCCAATTTTGTAAACTCGGTGTTGTTGGCCAACAGTGTGTTCTGTAATAGCTGAATCTTCTTCGCACAATTCAATTCATATTCAATTCAAACTTACATTTATTATCAAAGAATGTATAACCTTGAGATTTTTTTGCTTATAGGTAGCCACAAAACAAGAAACCTGAAAGAACCCAATTAAAGAAGAAAAATAAAATACCAGCCCCCGATGCACAAGAGAAAGGAGGAAAAAACACAAGTCGTGTAAACAATAGCAGCGAACAACATCCCAAACTAAACTGATACCCATATCATAACATTCTGTGCTAACTGTCCTTTGCATAAACAACTCTTTCTCTTGACCTGAATGCAGTGAAAAATCATATTTAAGAACATTACTCACTGAAACACCAAGTCAGCCAATGAGGTGGGACTACACAACATTTCATAGCAAAGTAAACATGTACAGAAAATAAAGAACTACTTAAAGTGCAGAAAGATCCTGTCCCAATATATTTTAAAGGTTAGTTAACTATGAATTGTGTATATAATCAGTATCGATCATTTAGAACAATTTGGTCACCAATTCAGTCATCACTCTTTAAAGCTAGAAACTAAATGAGGTTGCCAAGGCAACATCCAAACTACAGTTTACAGATCAGGCAACTCATAGTTCCATTTTTTTGTTTACATGGCAGGATATCTTCTGGTTCATTGTGGTTGCAAGGTTTGATGTCACTGCACATGCCAAGTAATCTCAGAGCACAGTACACCACGTGTATGGAAATGGGAGCAATAGTTTCAGCCTTGGACCTTTGCTCAAACCACAAATGGTCCATGCCCATAAGTATAAAAAAAACCCCTTATTGATTGTTTTTTTTGGATAGTTTACAGCATCATGGGCAGACATTCTTGTGAGAAGTCAAATGAAAATTTACATCTCAATCTTTTTTAGGAAAGAAAACACATACAAAATGCTGGAGGAACTCAGCAGGTCAGGCAGCATTTATGGAGAGAAGTAAATGGTCGATGTTTTGGGTGGGGAAGAAGGTGGGGGGAGGAGTAGGACAAGCTGGCAATTGATAGGAGAAACTAAGTGAGGTAGGAAAGAAAATATGCAGAAAAGAGGGAAGATTGGGGGAATGAATTTGAGAGAGGACCATGGAGGGTGAAGGAATGGCAACAATGATGGGGCAACTCAGTTCAGGGGGGAAATCACAAATTAGCCATCTTGCACGGTCAAAAAATACACTCATTTGGGAGACAACGGTCAAATTTGGAGAGAAAAATGAGGTGAGAGTTTGGCCAGGTGGAGGGGCAAGGATTTAGTTTTGAGGAGCAGCAGTGATAACAGTTTCCAAATATTACTAGTATAACAAATTGACATCTAGCTCAACCCAAGAGAATAGATTTACATGCAGGCTAATGGGAATGTTCTGAGAGTCAGCATAGACTGGGCTGTGTGGCCTCTGTGTTCTAAGTAATAGAACTTGAGAAATAACTGGCATCTTTTAAACCAGATGCACATAATGCACATAAATGTTTGTGTCCAAGGCACAGAGAGAGCACCTGGCCTCTTTCTTGATATACAATGTCCTGAAAAAAATTCTGAACTGTTTACAAGTGTAATCCCTCACTCCCCAGAATGATCTTTTTGCGTGACCTTGTAGACCATGCAACCTAAATAATCAATCAAGACAGCGATCTTGGGATAGATTACAGAATATTGGAAACATCCAGCCTGAGGACAAGAATGTTTCACCGATGGTCAAGGATACAAGAGAATGCCATAACGTTTTCCCGAATCTCTCTCTCTCACACACACACACACACAGACACACAAAGCATTTGCTCAACTGTCGGTTCGATATATAATATTGTTGCTAGCCATGCAACACTTTCTCACTAATTACTGTAAGTGGACAATTTCATCTTACCTTGTACCTTCGAAGGTGAAGGTGTCCCTTTCTCTTAGGAACACATCTGCTATGAGCATCAAAGTGTATGCAGCTGCAATTCATCATTTCTCCTGTAAACACAATGTGAGGCCAAAATCTAAAATGATTCTTTCTAGTTGATGAAGGACAGCTCTACTGAATGTTAACGAGAAAAGCTTCCACTGAGGTTCTGACTAATCCCACGAAAGTACCTCCCACTCAGCTTGTGCAGAGAAAGTCCGTGAATCCCAGCAATATGATTGCATCAAAAAATTGTGACACTGCAGACCAATGGGTCAGAGACAGTTTGATACGTCCAAAGAAATACACAGCTGGAGTTAGCCTGCAACTGACAGGCACTCAGGTGGAAAGTGAGTGAAGTTCAGTCAAAGTAGACTAAAGACTGACAATGAATTCAGGAAACTTTTAATCGCAGTCATGTATGACAGTACAGAAGTTTATCTTGTTTAGATACCTTGAAATGCTGCCCAAATTTTAAGTGGCACAGTGAACATATTCAAATTATAGCACTTTAGAAATTGGTTAGGTAAGAACAGAATCTCCCTCCCTTTCTCTACTACCTTTCATATTTGTGATCTAGAAGAGACTACAATTCTCACATAATCTGCCCGACTGGCTTCAAATAAGAAATTTGCAATAGCAAAGGGCATTTCCAGTTGGGTGTAATTTAAACAACATACAAATTGAAACCCACATTGGGATATTTCCTTAGGGAGCAATCCCAGCTTTGCATGTGTACTCAGCACACAGTCTCTGCAGGAACTGTCAAGCTGAATTATATATTGAAAATATGGAGGATACAGAATTCTCTACGATGGCACATTACTCAAAACCAAATATATGACCTGAAGTCTCTCACATAGAATGATAAGAATTCGTCAGACTTACTGATCTGTTCGTGGGCTGTGTACTACTTTTAAGAATGTAGTACACACTTGACACGATTCAAATTGACACAGCTGAACAAAGAACAAAATAATTGCATCTGGTGCTCACTCCTCTACATCGGCGAGACCCAACGCAGATTCGTCGAGCACCTTCGCTCCTTCCGTCACAATAGACAGGACCTCCCGGTTGCCACCCACTTCAACTCTGCCTCTCATTCCCATCTAGAAATGTCCATACATGGCCTCCTCTACTGCCATGACGAGGCCAAACTCAGGTTGGAGGAGCAACACCTCATCTACCGTCTGGGTAGCCTCCAGCCTGGTGGTATGAACATCGAATTCTCCAATTTCCGGTAATTCCCTCCCCCTCCCCCCATCCTAGGTCCCTCTCTGCCCCTCTCCCCTTTCAACTTTCTGCTCCTTTCTCTCTACAGTTCTTTCATGCTTATCCCCTCCCCCCTTTATCCTTCCTCTGATTGGTTTTCCACCTGGCACCTCTAGCCCTTCCCCTCCCCTATCTCTATTACTGGGCTTCGGCCCTCACTTACCCCCCCCCCCCCATTCCTGATGAAGGGTCTCGGCCCAAAACGTTGGCTACTCTTTTCTCACGGATGCTGCCTGACCTACTGAGTTCTTCCAGCATCGTGTACGTATTCAAAGAACAAAATAATCCTGTCCAGAGGCTTTTGGATATTCATTCTTACCCCTAATGTGAATCCTTGGTTTTCCGCAAGAAGAGATCCAACTCTCGAGCTCAGAAAGCACTGATTCGAAGTGCTTTGCTGCTGGACTAGTGAGTAATGCACACAGCTCAACTGCTAAATGCTGGAAAACTTTCTGCACTGAATGTATTTTCATTAGTTACACCCTGTGTTCAAATTTTT
Organism: Hypanus sabinus; assembly: GCF_030144855.1. NCBI lineage: Eukaryota > Metazoa > Chordata > Chondrichthyes > Myliobatiformes > Dasyatidae > Hypanus > Hypanus sabinus. Next base: position 62,186,957 of record NC_082717.1, on the reverse strand, counting down.
CCACTGGTAGAGTGAGAGAGAGAGAGAGCGAGAGAGCAAGCATAAAATACAGGCCAACCGAAGTGGTTTTCCATCACTCGCCTCAAATGATTCCCCCAGACAGCTTGCCATAATGTCTCACAGTCCTCAGGGAATACTCGTATGACTGGGCTGTTGTATGACCCTGCATTCCTGAATTACCACGAGAGCTCAACCAGGAAAGCTTTCAGAGTCCTAACTGAACAGCACTTCAGAGACTTCTGCTGTTCTGTATTTTGTGTTCAAAAGTCATTTGTATCCCTGCAGGTTGAACTCATTTCCACACACACAAATCTTCAATAGACACGTTTTTTTAAAAATAGAAGCAAAATCGCTCTCAGTCGCAAACAAAGGTGTGGTTCATGTCCAAAAAGTTGTTCATTTACATATTGAAGTGCAATCTCAATTAGATTCTAAATAAGTTTTATAATCTATTTCTGTGATTTTTTTTTCCACCACACAGACTTTTTAAAGATGGAATTTCTAAGTATTTTAAGAATTTAAGAGCACTTTTCAAAACAAAATTAGACTATTTCTAAAAATAGATTTTCCTTCTGCTGACAGAGCACCAAGGTTCACTGCCAAAGCACTGCTCCACATTCAAGAAAAGCTGTAAGGAACGATGGCAGAGCTGCTGGATGGAACTGTTGCCTTAAGTGCTGGAGAGACCTGGGTTCAATTCTGACCTTGGAGGATGCCTGGGTAGAATTTGTAGATTCCCCATGATCCTGGGGATTTTTTCTGGGTTCTGTAACTCCCTCCCACATCCCAAATTCAAACGGGATGGGAGGTAAATTTCCCTTGTTTGTATTTGAGTTGCAGAATCTGGCCAGGCAGTCCCCAAGGTCAGAACTGAATCCACCCAGGTAGAACCTGGGGAGATTTGATCAGAACGTGAAGAAGGGGAAAACTGGATTAGTGTGCAATTTCTATAAACAGGTGATTGATGGTCAGTGTGGACTCAGCCCGAAGATCGAATGGAAGGCCAGAAATTGAGGCTTGATAGTCAAGAGGCCAAGTCCACTTGGAAATCAAAAGCCCTACATCTGCAAATGTTAAATGTATAAAACATGCCTGCATCAGTGTTATCTTGTATTTCCACACAATGTTACATTAGGCTGTTACACATCTATTGTCAGAGAAGTACTTGCATAAATAGGTAAACCACCTTCATACGAGCAAGGACAGAAAACAGGACAAAGTGACTATACTTACTTATTCAGTAAGCTAAGGGTCAAAGTATTTGCTGAGTACATTTCTAACTCTTCTGGCTTCAGTCTTGTTGCCGTCTGTTCTGAAATTGCTAAGTTGCATTCAAGAAAACAATGAAATGCCGCTATCTGTTCCAGCACATCATGACAGCGTTTTTAGAAATCTCCAATTACCCTGTCCACATGACTCTGCCCAATCAATGCTTTCATATTTACACATTCTGGAGGGTGTTTTAGAAAATCTCTGTTTTCAGGGGAGAACAACACCATTTCTGCGTGGACAGAGGGTCAAAGCGAAGAGAAAAGGCTTCAAGTTATGGATTTATCCGGTCTAGTGTGGACATAGCCTCAGTTAAACCCAGTGTACACGTGCTCAGATGAATATAAATGAATAATGCCTCCCCCCACTCCACCCCAGTGGTGTTGCCTGCGTAAGGTGTAGTGCACCTGCTCCCACTAACCCATGTTTTCATCCCAAACTGTCCCTTGGGTTTTTTGGGGCCATTTTGCTGTCTGCAACTGATGAAACAGTGTCTGAGTGAAAATAAATGAAACTGTTTGGAATGCCTGTGTCCTGAATCCTTGTTTTTTTGAGTTATAAACCAGTAGAGCACACCAACTGAAGGGATTATTTTGATAAGCCAAGCTAGCGATTGTTGGGGTGTTTAAATGGTACATTCCCAAGACCTGCAGAACAGGAGAGTGAAGTATATGAACTACCGGGAAAACTAGACCAAGGACAGAATGAAGAGGAGTGACTAATGAAACAAAGAGGCAAGGTTAGCAGGAGAATTTGCAATGCCAACCTGTTCTGTCACAACACCCCCTTCCCCCCACCACAAGGTAGACAATCAGGAGAGATAGCCTGCCTTATGACGGATGTTGAAATGGAACGGTTGTAGAGGCAGGTACCATCTCATGATATGTGCTATGCGGTCTTTCAGGGACTGGATCCAGAAGAGTGCTTTGTACTTGGTCTCCGGAATGGAACAGGTAATACTGGAAGCTCTCCAAGTCCTATTTTAAAGCAGGAGTGGAATACCGTGTCTCCCGTGGTAGCAGCTTCCAACTGTTGAGAAGGAAGCTCTCAAACTGCAAGAGCACTGTCAGATTTTGCTGGGTGGAGTGGGCGCTTCAGAAACAAATAGGTGCTCTGGGATTGGTCTTCGTAAGTTAGCCCATAGTCTTGGAGGTTTTGCCCAAACTACTCTAGAATTGGTGGTAACCTTGGCTAATGCAGAAGGAATGCCCCCACTCCATAATGGCCTTTACAATGCTGTCACTTACCTTGATCATCGTTACAACCTTTACTTTGCTTCAGCACCCTTTTATTAATAAATTATTAACAGCAGTGTAACTACTGAATAAATCAGTATACCCCTCACCTCCATCAGCACAGGAACAGACCCTTTGGCCCATTATGTCTGTGATGTTAATCCAACCCAGTCTGCATATGGTCTATATCCCTCCATCCCCTGCCTATTCACCTCCCTGTCAAAATGCCCCTTAGATATTGCTGCTGTATCTACGCTGATCACTTCCACGTTCTAGCCATTTACAACTCGGGGAATCAATTGTCTTGCAAATCTCCATTAAACTTCCCCCTCTTCACTTTCTAGACCTAGGCTCTTCTGGAATTTGAAATTTCTACCCTGGGAAAAAAAATATTCTGCCGATCTAACCTATCTTTGCCTCAAGAGGAAAAAGACACACATTTGCTCACATTCCCATGAACCTCTTTGTCAACCCTTTCCAAAGCCTTTGCATCCTCCCTGTAAAGCAGTGACCAGAACTTCACACAATACTTCAAATATGGCCCGGCTAAAGTTTTAGGTTACTGCATCATGATTTCCCGATTTTTAATACTCAACGCCCCAACTGATGAAGGCAATTACACCATGTGCCTTCTCTAGCACCCTATCTACTTCTGTTCTCACTTGCTGGGAGCAATGGACTTGGATCCCACTGTGCATCAAATCTCCTAAGGGTCCTGCCATTTACTGTATACTTCTCTCATATTTGATCTCCAAAATGCAGCACCTCACTTGTTTGGATCGAACTCCATCTGCCATTTTCTGCTCAAATTTCCAACTGATCTACGTTCTGATAATCCTTTAGCAAATTTCCTACAACCGACCACAACTCTGAAAAGTTTTGTCTCTTCTGAAAACTTACTCATTCTCCTTATATTTTCAGCCGAATTATTTATAACTACAAACAACAGAGGTGGCATCACCAATCCTCATGGAACACCACGGGTCACAAACCCCCTCCACCACAACCCACCATCTTCTACGACCAAACTAATATTATCAAAACTTTATACACCTTCACCTTCGATCAGTCCTGTGGGACTTTATCAAAAACTTTACTAAAACCCATTTATCACCCACACCAATCATCCTTGTTATCTCTTCAAAGAACTCAAATCAATTTTGGAAGAGATCACCTCCCCTGCATAAAACCAAGCCTGTCCCACCAATAAATCAATGACTTTTGAGACTGAGTAATATTCACATGTACAAATTAAATCCTAAAACTTTCAAAAGTGTGACTTCAATTAATAATTATCTTTCACAACTCTGTATCCTCCACATATTTAATACCTAACACAGTTTGACAGGTCCTAAGGATACTACATGCCAGAACAACATGTAAGGACTCCAACATAGTACTGTTCAACCACCTTCTAAACTGGAGACTACCCAGTATCCTAATTCTCACAAAGTACCATTCACCCAGCTCATTGATCCACATTGTGCCCTGTTTAAATAATGTCTCAAATTTTAAACATTTCTTCTTCTCTTTCAAATCCCTCCAAAGGTCACACAATTCCCTCTGTGATTTCTCTGACCTGCAGTATTCCAATATCTGTGCCTTTCTCCATTTCTCATTTATATTACAGTACAGATCTGTCACTCCATCACAAGCAATCACATCTTCTATCACCAAGGCTTCACGCACTCAAATTTCCCTCTTAATATCCATCTCCTCCCTTCCCTTTCAGTCTATCTTCACAAAATGTAAACGTAGTTCTTGCATTTAGGTAATGAGACCTTCATTTAACAATTACAGTAAGCTTTGATTCAGAGCAAGAAAGCTATGGGTAAACGGCTAAGGATTTCTGGGGTGAAGGTAGTTTTACTATTTGGGGTAAAAGAGAGGCAAGACCACGCAAGGCACTTGACGTCAGCCAGTAGAGCGGGAAAGGTTGAAAAAGAAGACCGCCATATCCAGTGAGCAGCGGAGTGAGAGGGAGGAAGAATGATAGGGCATTGGCTCAACGGGCTTAGGTGGTAACGGAACAAGGCGAGATAGGTTTACCTGTGTTAATTGCAGAAAGGAAGTAGTATGTGTGTGAGGCCAGTTTTCTGTGGTCGGTGTCAGATATGGGAGATTCTGGAGTCTCCCAGCCTCCCGTATGGCCATATCTGCACCCGGTGTGTCGAGCTGCAGCTCCTAAGGGACTGGAGTTAGGGAACTGGAGATGCAGCTCGATGACCTTCGTCTGGTCAGGGAGAGCGAGGAGGTGACAGGAAGAAGTTATAGGCAGATGGTCACCCCGGGGCCGTGGGAGGCAGACAAGTGGGTCACTGTCAGAAGAGGGAAGGGGAAGAGTCAGGTACTAGAAAGTACTCCTGTGACTGTACCACTTGACAATAAGTACTCCTGTTTGAGTACTGTTGGGGGGGACAGCCTACCTGGGGGAAGCAACAGTGGCCGTGCCTCTGGCACAGAGTCTGGCCCTGTGGCTCAGAACGGTAGGGGACAGAAGAAGAAGGCAGTAGCGATAGGAGACTCGATAGTTAGGGGGTCAGACAGGCGATTCAGTGAATGCAGGGAAGAAACTCAGATGGTAGTTTGCCTCCCAGGTGTTTCAAATCGTGTCCAAGATATCCTGCACTGGGAGGGAGAACAGCCAGAGGTTGTGGTACATATTGGTATCAATGACATAGGGTAGGAAAAGAGAGGAGGTCCTGAAAAAAGACTGCAGGGAGTTAGGAAGGAAGTTGAGAAGCAGGACCAAAGGTAGTAATCTCGGGATTACTGCCTGTGCCACGCGACAATGAGTATAGGTTTAGAATGAAGTGGAGGATAAATGCATAGTTGACAGATTTGAGCGGGGGGGGGGGGGGGCAGGGATTCAGATTTTTGGATCATTGGGGCCTCTTTTGGGGCAGGTGTGATCTGTACAAAAAGGACAGGTTGCACTTGAATCTCAAGGGGACCAACATCCTGGTGGGGAGGTTTGCTAAGGCTATTGGGGAGAGTTTAAACTAGAATTGTTGTGGGGTAGGAACCGAACTGAAGAGATTGGGGAAGAAGTGGTTGGCTCACAAATAGAGAAAGCTTGTAGACAGTGCGAGAGGGAGGATAGGCAGGTGATAGAGAAAGGACGTGTTCAGACCGAAGGCTTGAGATGTGTCTATTTTAATACAAGGAGTATTGTGAACAAAGCAGATGAGCTCAGAGCGTGGATCAGTACTTGGAGATATGATGTGGTAGCCATTAGAGACTTGAATGGCTCAGAGACAGGAATGGTTACTTCAACTGCCAGTTTTCGATATTTCAGAAAGGACAGGGAGGGAGACAAAAGAGGTGGGAGCATGGCACTGGTGATCAGAGATAGAGTCATGGCTGCAGAAAAGGGAGACGCCATGGAGGGGTTGTCTACGGAGTCTCTGAGGGTGGAGGCTAGAAACAGGAAGGGGTCAATAACTTTACTGGGTGTTTTTTATAGGCCACCAAATAGTAACAGGGACATTGAGGGGCAAATAGGGAAACAGATCCTGGAAAGGTGTAATAATAAGAGTCGTCATGATGGGAGATTTTAATTTACCAAATATCGATTGGCATCTCCCTAGAGCAAGGGGTTTAGATGGGGTAGAGTTTGTTAGGTGTGTTCAGGAAGTTTTCTTAACACAATATGCAGGTAAGCCTACAAAAGGAGAGGCTGTACTTGATCTAGTATTGGGAAATGAACCTGGTCAGGTGTCAGATCTCTCAGTGGGAGAACATTTTGGAGATAGTGATCACAATTCTATCTCCTTTACAAGAGCATTGGAGAGAGATAGGAATAGACAAGTTAGAAAAGCATTTAATTGGAGTAAAGGGAATTATGAGGGTATCAGGCAGGAAATTGGAAGCTTAAATTGGAAACAGATGTTCTCAGGGAAAAATACGGAAGAAATGTGGCAAATGTTCAGGGGATATTTGTGTGAAGTTCTGCATAGGTACATTCCAATGAGACAGGGAAGTTATAGTAAGGTACAGGAATTATGGTGTATAAAGGCTGTAATAAATCTAGTCAAGAAGAAAAGCTTACAAAAGTTTCGGAGAGCTAGATAATGTTAGAGATCTATAAGATTATAAAGCTAACAGGAAGGAGCTTAAGGAAGAAATTAGGAGAGCCAGAAGGGGCCATGAGAAGGCCTTTGCGGGCAGGATTAAGGAAAACCCCAAGGCATTCTACAAGTATGTGAAGAGCAAGAGGATAAGACGTGAAAGAACAGGACCTATCAAGTGTGACAGTGGGAAAGAGTGTATGGAACCGGAGGAAATAGCAGAGGTACTTAATGAATACTTTACTTCATTATTCACTATGGAAAAGGATCTTGTTGATCGTAGTGATGATTTGCAGCAGACTGAAAACCTTGAGCATATAGATATTAAGAAAGAAAATGTGCTGAAGTTTTTGGAAAGCATCAAGTTGGATAAGTCACCAAGACTGGATGAGATGTACCCCAGGCTACTTAGGAGGTGAGGGAGGAGATTGCTGAGCCTCTGGTGATGATCTTTGCACCATCCATAGGGACCGGAGATGTTCCGGAGGATTTGAGGGTTGCGGATGTCGTTCCTTTATTCAAGAAAGGGAGTCGAGATTGCCCAGGAAATTATAGACCAGTGAGTCTTACCTCAGGGGTTGGTAAGTTGATGGAGAAGATCCTGAGAGGCAGGATTTATGAACATTTGGAGAGGTGCAATATGATTAGGAATAGTCAGTATGACTTTGTCAAGGGCAGATGGTGCCTTACGAGCCTGACTGAATTTTTTGAGGATGTGACTAAACACATTGATGAAGGAAGGGCAGTAGATGTAGTGTATATGGATTTCAGCAACACATTTGATAAGGTACCCCATGCAAGGTTTATTAAGAAAGTAAGGAGGCATGGGATCCAAGGGGGCATTGCTTTGTGGATCCAGAACTGGCTTGCCCACAGAAGGCAAAGCGTGGTTGAAGACGGGTCATATTCTGTCTGGGGGTCAGTGCCTCAGGGATCTGTTCTGGGACCCTTACTCTTTGTGATTTTTATAAATGACCTGGATGAGGAAATGGAGGGATGGGTTAGTAAGTTTGCTGCTGACACAAAGATTGAAGGTGTTATGGATAGTGTGGAGGACTGTCAGAGGTTACTGCGGGACATTGATAGGATGCAAAACTGGGCTGAGATGTGGCAGATGGAGTTCAACCCAGATAAGTGTGAGATGGTTCACTTTGGTAGGTCAAATATGATCGCAGAACATAGTATTAATGGTAAGACTCTTGGCAGTGTGGAGGATGAGATGATCTTGGTGTCCGAGTCCATAGGACGTTCAAACCAGCTGCACAGGTTGACTCTATGGTTAAGAAAGCGTACGGTGTATTGGTCTTCATCAATCATGGAATTGAATTTAGCAGCTGAGAGGTAATGGTGCAGTTATATAGGACCCTGGGACCCTGGTCAGACTCCACTTGGAGTACTGTGCTCAGTTCTGGTCGCCTCACTACAGGAAGGATGTGGAAGCCATAGAAAGGGTGCAGAGAAGATTTACAAGGACATTGCCTGGATTGGGGAGCATGCCTTGTGAGAATAGGTTGAGTGAACTCGGCCTTTTCTCCTTGCAGCGACAGAGGATGAGAGGTGACCTGATAGAGGTGTATAAGATGATGAGAGGTATTGATTGTGTGGATAGTCAGAGGCTTTTTCCCAGGGCTGAAATGGTTGCCTCAAGAAGACACAGGTTTAAGGTGCTGGGGAGAAGGTACAGAGGAGATGTCAGGGGTGAGCTTTTTCTTAGAGAGTGGCGAGTGTGTGGAATACTTTTGGATAGGTACATAGAGCTTAGAAAAATAGAGGGATATGGGTAAGCCTAGTACTTTCTAAGATAGGGACATGCTTGGCACAACTTAGTGGGCTGAAGGGCCTGTATTGTGCTGTAGGTTTTCTATGTTTCTAAGCCTGTATTTGCTGAAGTTACAAGAATGAAAAAGACCTGATGGAATTTTAAAGGGTTTATGGGACTCAAAAAGGTTTAAAGTAGAGAGGATGCTTCTTTAGGGAAAAGACTAAGATGCAGGGGCATTATCTCAGAACAGGGAAAATCCATTTGAACAGAAATGAGAAGTTCCTTCACACAGAAAGCAGTGAATCGCTGACATTCTCTATCCTAGAGGGCTCCACTCACTGAGTTTGTACAGAGGTTGATACAGGAACAAAAAGACATGAAAGGGAAGGGTGCCAGAAATTGCTGTTGATAGAGGGGAACTTCCCTAATCCCGATGTCCAATGACCTATTCTTGCCCCAATTTGTTATTAATAGTTTATTAATGCAGGTTTTGGGAAGCAAAGTGAAGACTGAATGGTGACTTGCTTTCCTGGAGTCAATGGTGGAACTGGGGAGATTTTATGCAATTAAAGACTTAGATATGCAGTACAGTGTTGTTATTAGTGGTATGTGGGGAAGAGGCTGGATGAGAAGGGCTGTCAGGTAAATCAGGCTGAAATATTATGAAAGCACTGGGGTGGGGAGGAGAACAAAGACAATGGCAGACAAAAAGCAGAGGGCTCTTTCAAGGGCCCTTTTTGAATGAGGTTGGAGGCAACATTGGATTTACAACTCTGGCAGGGTTTGCAACACATTACTTCCTAAAAAGCAAAACTCAATAGCATTAATGGCAGTGACCAGATGAACTCCGCGCCCTCTAAAAGGAAAACACAACTACAGCTGCACCTGACAACCCTATGATCTCTGTCTCAGAGGCCGATGTTAGACTGTCTTTAAAGGAAGTGAACCCTCGCAAGGTGGAAGATCCCAATGGAGTACCTGGTAAGGATCTGAAAACCTGAGCCAACCAACTGGTGGGAGTATTCAAGGACATTTTCAACCTCTCACTGCTACAGGCAGAAGTTCCCACTTGCTTCAAAAAGGCCATAATTACACCAGTGCCTAAGAAGAATAATGTGGGCTGCCTTAATGACTACTGTCTGGTAGCACTCACGTCGACAGTGATGAAAAGCTTTGAGAGGTAGGTCGTGATTAAACTGAACTCCTGCCTCAGCGAGGACCTGGACCCATTGCAATTTGCCTATCGCCACATAGATCATCGGCAGACGCAATCTCAATGGCTCTCCATGTGGCTTTAGACCATCTGGACAACACAAACACCTACGTCAGGATGCTGTTCAGCTACTATAGCTCAGCATTTAATACCATCATTCCCACAATCCTGATAGACAAGTTACAGAACCTGGGCCTCTGTACCTCCCTCTGCAATTGGATCATCGACTTCCTAACTGGAAGACACAATCTGTGCGGATTGTTGATTAACACCTCCTCCTCACTGATGATCAACACTGGTGCACCTCAGGGGTGTGTACTTAGCCCACTGCTCTATTCTCTCTGTACTCATGTATGTGTGGCTAGGCATAGCTCAAATATCATGATAAAATTTGCTGATGATACAACTATTGTTGGTAGAATCTCAGACGGAGATGACAGGACTCCCAGGAGCGAGATATACCGACTAGTGGAGTGGTGTCACAGCAACAACCTGGCACTCAACGTCAGTAAGGCGAAAGAGCTGATTGTGGACTTCAGGAAGGGTAAGATGAAGGAACACATACCAATCCTCAGAGGGATCAGAAGTGGAGAGAGAGAGAGCAGTTTCCAGTTCCTGGGTGTCAAGATCTCTGAGGATCTAACCTGGTCCCAACATATTGATACAGTTATAAAGAAGACAAGACAGTGACTATTCTTAATAAGAAGTTTGAAGAGACTTGGTATGTCAACAAATATACTCAAAAACTTCTATAGATGTACTGTAGGCAGCATTCTGACAGGCTGCACTACTGGAGGGCTACTGCACAGGACTGAAAGAAGCTGCAGAGGGTTGTAAATTTAGTCGGCTCCATCTTGAGTACTAGCCTACAAAGTACCCAGGACATCTTCAAGGAGAAATGTCTCAGAAAAGCAGCATCCATTCTTAAGGACCTCCAGGGCATGCCCTTTTTCTGTTCGCATCAGGTTGGAGGTACAGAAGCCTGAAGGCTTCTGATTCAGGAACCCATGAACACTACCTCACTTTTTTTACTATATATTATTTCTGCTTTTTGCACGATGTTAATCTATTCAATATACGTATACGATAATTGATTTACTTGTTTATTTTTTTTCTTCTTCTTCCATATTGTGTATTGCATTGACCTTCCTCTGCTAAGTTAACAAATTTCACGATATATGCCAGTGATAATAAACCTGATTCTGAAAAAGCAGAATTTCATTTTGAACAGGGCAGGTTGTCAGGAGTCTGCTGGAAATTCAGCCTGCATGTTTGTTGCCGGATACCCGGATCTATTTTCTTCCACAGCTTACGATATGGGCCCAATGATCATATATCCTCACCCGTTGCACGAGACTCATAGCAGACTGCCAGACTTTAGACACTTTTCATTCTCTGGGTTGCAAACAATTGCTGTCATAGCCCCACAAATCGTCGCCCCGCTGCATGCTTCACTTCTGCAGCTCTCCAGAGGCAGATGGCAAGGATTATTCTTCTCCATTTGGATCAATGGTTGAATTGTTGTGCATGTCGCAGAGAATAAAGGCAGAACAGCCTAGACAGTTTATAAAGTACACCCATTGTACATGTGCAGACTGTAATCAACAAAACAATTTCCCCCAAAAAAGGCATAGCTGCAAGCTTTTAAAAATATATTGATTCAAAACTCAAATACACATGGAGACACATTTACTATGGCAATTAATACAGAATCTGTGCATGAAAAGATTGCATCAACGTCAGAACAAACACTTTAAAACCAAATGTGGTACATTAAAAGTTCACCTTCTTGTGTGCTGGCTTACTTTATTTAAAAAAAATATTCTGAGTTGTTCCAATCCTAATGATTCATATATACTTTGAACAAATAAGCAATCAAATTAGGCTGATGTGGTGCAACTAATTTTTCACAGCTATGATGTTATCAACACTCTACACTTCAGATCATATTGTCAACAAATACTTATTGTACTTGCAATTCCTACAATGCATTAGCAAATACCTTCAGTTGATCTGTGAAACTGCAGTATAGAAAGCTCACCAGTAGGGGATGCACGATCATAACAAGCTAGCAAAAAATTATAATCGTGCAGTTGTACAAGATAAGAAAAGTTGATCACAAAAATAAAATCTTTCTCCATCATGATGAACATTCTGATTCAAAGTGTTGTGATTGACTTTCACCCAGATATGTTCTTCAGTTCAGCATCAAGTATTAACCAACCTACCACTATAGAAGTAATTAGAGAGGATTTGAGCTCATTTGGAAAGGCATTGCTTGCTTAGGGACAGTCAGCATGAGTTTGTGCAGGGTGGATCATGCCTTACAGACAGAGTTTGACTGAGGAGGTGATAGGGACGTTTGATGATGGTATGGCAGTAGACGTTACCTGCTTGTACCTTTGTAAGGCATCAAGGTCCCTCACAGTAGGTTGATTCAGAAGACGTATGAGATCCAGACTGAATTGCAACTTTGGGTTGGGAATTGGTTGCTCATATAAGACAGAGAGGAGGGGTGAACAGCTGTTATTCGGGCTGGACACTTTAGGCCAGTGTTGTTCTGCAAGGATCAATACTGGGAATTGCATTGTTTGCAATATATATCAATAGATAACTTGAATGAAACATCAGCAAGACAAAGGAGTTGATTCAGGAATCTATCTGTCTTGTATTGTGCCCAGCACACTGTGGCTCTACTTTATTAGGAAATTGAGGGGAATTGGGATGTCAATATATCAGGTATTCTGACCGGCCACACTGCAGCCTGCTGTGAAGGCTCCAATGCACAGGATCACAAAAGGCTGCAACTTGTAGACTCATCACAGCAAAACCCTTCCCACCAGAGGACATCTTCAAGAGGCAGTGCCTCAAGAATGTGCCATCCATCATTAAAAGACTCTCACTATCCAGGAAATATCCTTTCCTCATTACTCCATCAGGGAGGAGGAACAGAAGCTCACACTCAATGATTCAGGAACAGCTTCCTCCCCCTCCATCATCATTGGATTTCTGAATGGTCCATGAAACCATGAAGACTGGCGCACTGCTTCTCTTTCTCCCATGGTCCGTACTCCTCCGTTATCAGATTCCTTCTTCTCCAGCCCTTTTTCTTTCCCACTCGCCTGGCTTCACTTATCACCTTCCACCTGGTCCTTCTTCCCTTCCCCCCAACTTTATATTCTGGCGGCTTCCCCCTTCCCATCCAGTCCAGAAGAAGGGTCTTGGCCTGAGACTTCGACGGTTTATTCATTTTCATGGATGCTACCTGACCTGCTGAGTTCCTCCAGCATTTTTTTGTGTGTTGCTTTGAATTTCCAGCATCTGCAGAATCTCTTCTATTTATCCCTATTTTGTCTATTTTGTAATTTTACACTTTTCCACTGAACTGCTGCAGCACAACAGATTTTGTTATGCAAGATAGCAACAATGAATCATGATTCTGAGAATGTATAGTAGATTGTAGATGACACCAAGTTTGTTGGAGTTGTTCACAGCATAAAGAATACAGTGGGATGTCGATGAATTACAGATATGGACAGAAAAATGGCCAATGGAGTTAAATCCAGGCATTTTGGGAGGTCAAATGAAAGGAGCAAGTATACAGTTAATAGTTGGTCCCCTAATAGAATTGCTCCATTGTTCAATAGATCTGCCTATGCAAGTGGCTAAAGTGGTAAAAGGGGCAAATAGCACGCTGGCCTTTGTTGGTACAACGGTAAGGAAGTTGTAAGCAGCTATTTAAAACTTTAGACTTTCGAAGTGGTTTGCGCAATTCTGATCACCTCCTCAGAGGAAGGACATGGAGACGGATGGAAGGATGTTGAAGAGATTTCCCAGGATGCTGTCTGGATTAATGGGAATGAGCTGTAAAACTGGACAAACTTTAATTGCTCTCCCCAGAACATTGGAGGCTCAGGAGAGACCAGTCAGAGAATTTGAGAGGTGCAACCTGGGTGGACAGTCAGAACCATTTCTCCATGTTGAACCCCAGAGCACATGCTTTTAAGGTGATGAGGGAAGAGGGGAGGAGGGGAAGAGATTTTATTATATAGAGATGGTAAGGGTCTGGAATGGATTACCAGTAGTAGTGGATGCAGGCAGTTTGCTGGAGTTACTGAATCTTTTAGCTAGACATGTGAATATGATGGGAATGGTGGATACACCAGAAGAGGACATTTAGTATAAACTGACATCAAGATCAGTACAACACAAAGGGTGCAAGGGCCTGTCCAGTGCTACATTAAACCTCTTCTGCATGCTCACCAGGCCTCCAATCATGGGCTGACCAGAATTAAACAGACAGACTGGGTTTGTTTCCCTGGAGAGAGGGTGGCAAAGGAGTGGCCTGATAGAGGTGCGCAAATTTAAAACAGTGTAGATGATCAAAGCACTTAAGAAGCTTTGAGATTAATTTATTTGAGTCGCCAAAGCATAAAAGGCTAAGGACCTTCAGAGTGGGTAAATGGGATTAGTATAGATGGTCAGCATAGACATGATGGGCTGAAGGGCCTACTTTTGAGACTCCACAACTATAACACAATGGGACAGGTGGCCTGTCTAAAATCTTGTCACGACTAACCAGGCACCACTTGTTATGTGCTTGTTAAGATCAGGTTGGGTGACTTTTTGAATGCAGAATACAACAGATATCAATAGGTTTCAATAGGTACATTTAATGTCATCTTTATTACCAATAGACCCATCACAATAATTTTGAATTAGATACTATGTCCCCACAGGTTCTCTTTATCTTTCTCCACAGGCTTACATGAACTGCTCAACTGCAAACTTGCAAGATATTCAACTGCAAGATATACAGATATAAGATAATTAAATCTTTTTTTGTCCTTGGTTCTGATCAATTTTAAAACACATCAAAAACGCAGTATTACAAACGTCTTTTTGTAAAAGCAACAGGCAATACTAGCTGATACTCTGAGTGCAGTGCTTAGAAATGTAATGATCATCTAACAGTGAGCAACACACACAAAATGCTGGAGGAAATCAGTAGGCCAGGCAACATTACGGAGATGAATAAACATTTAACATTTTGGGCTGAGAACCCTTCATCAGGACTGGAAAGGAAGGAACAGAAACCAGAATAAGGTGGTGGTGGGAGGGAAGGGAAGGAGTATAAGCTGGCAGTTGATAGGTGAAGCCGGGTGAAGGAGGGGCTGAAGTAAGAAGCTGGCAGGTGATAGGCGGAAGAGGTAAAATGCCACAGAAGGAGGAATCCGATAGAAGAGGACAGTGGACCATAGAAAAAAGCAAAGGAGAAAGGGAGCAAAATGTTGGTGATGAGCAGGTGAGGAGAAGGGGTGAGAGGGCAACCAGAATGGGGAACGGAAAAAGAGAGGAAGGAAGGATAAGAAATCACTGGAAGTTAGAGAAAGCCATCAATCAGGCTGAGGGCTATTCCTGCAATCTGAGTCTGGCCTCATCATGGCAGTATTGGAAATCAAATTGAAATGGATAGCCACTGGGAGATCCTGCCTTTTGTGGTGGACAGAGCAAAGGTACTTGACAACGTGGTCCCTCAATCTGCATCAAGTCTCATTGATGTCGAGGAAGTACCAGATATAGTAGACAGCCCCAACAGATTTGCAAGTGAGCTGTCATCTCACCTGGATGGACAGTTTGGGGCCCTGAATGGTGGTGAGGGAGTCACACTTGCAGGGGTAAGTGCCAGGAGGGAGATCAATGAGAAGAAATGAGTAAACAAAAGAGTTAGTTACACAGAGGTTGTTCCCTACGGAAAGTGGAGGGCAGGGGAGGGGGAATGGGAGGGAGGAAAAAAGATGTTTAGTGGTAAAATCTGTTGGAGGTGCCAGAGGCTATGGAGGAATGATGTGTAGTATATGGAGGCTGGTGGACTGGTAGGTAAGGACAAGGGGAACCCTACCCCTGTTATAACAGCAGGAGGATAGAGTGAGGGTAGGTGTGCAGGAAATGCAGATGAGGGCAGCATCAATTGTTGGGGAAGGGAAACACTTTTAAAAAAAAAACAAAGTGGCTATCTCAGATGTCCAAGAATGGAAAACCTCAGCCTTATAACAAATGTGGCAGAGACAGAAGGAAATAGCACATGTACATGTGACAGTGTGGGAGGAAGTATAGCCAAATAACTGCGAGAGTAAGTGGGTTTGTAAAAGATGTCAGTGATCTTGCTGTCTCTAGCAATGGAGAAAAGGTAGTGAAAAGTGTCTGAGATGGACTAAGTAAATTTCAACCATTTTATTGTTGCTTGATTCAAATTCATCTGCCACCAGATTAACACTCATCACTTTACTGAACCATTTGGAAACCAAGGAACTAACATTGATTGATGCTGAATTGCAAACGTTACTCAGTAGTGGTACTGTAGCGGTGTGCTACAAACAGCGCTAAAATTACGACACGGAGTCGGTAACTGCAGTCGAAGGAAAAACTTTATTCGAAAACTTCAGCCTCACTTTTAAGCCTCTGTCAACCGGCCCCCCATGGCGAAGAGGCTCCAAAGCTCTGTGCTCGCAAACCCCCGTAGGCTATCTAATTGTGAGTCGGTTCGCATACGCTAGGAAAAGAGCCGCCACATAACCCCCCCCCAGAACCGGCGATACACCCCCCAATGTCCACAGCCAGGGCCAGAACCTGCTTGGGAGGTCGGCCTCTGCGCCGAGGCGCCGGAAACTCGGCCGGTTGCGCCAGGTCCACATGGGCCGGCTTGAGGCGGTCCACCGTGAAAACCTCCTCCTTCCCCCCAACGTCCAGCACGAACGTGGACCCGTTGTTCCGGAGCACCGTAAACGGCCCCTCGTATGGCCGCTGCAGCGGTGGCCGATGCCCGCCCCTTCGTACAAACACAAACTTACAGTTCCGTAGGTCTTTGGGTACGCAGGTCGGGTGCCGCCCATGCTGTGAAGTGGGTATGGGGGCCAGGTTACCGAGCTTCTCGCGAAGTCTGCCCAGGACTGCAGCGGGTTCTTCCTCTTGCCCCCTCGGGGCTGGTAGGAACTCCCCGGGGACGGCCAGGGGCGCGCCGTATACCAACTCGGCCGACGAGGCGTGCAGGTCGTCCTTGGGCGCTGTGCGGATGCCGAGAAGGACCCAGGGAAGCTCGTCCGCCCAGTTGGCTCCTCGCAGGCGGGCCATGAGGGCCGACTTCAGGTGACGGTGGAAACGCTCCACTAGCCCGTTCGACTGTGGGTGGTAGGCAGTGGTGTGGTGCAGCTGAGTCCCCAAAAGGCTGGCCATAGCTGACCACAGGCTGGAGGTGAACTGGGCGCCTCTGTCGGAGGTAATGTGGGCTGGTACACCAAAGCGGGATATCCAGGTGGCGATCAGGGCTCGGGCGCAAGATTCGGAGGTGGTGTCGGTGAGCGGGACCGCCTCTGGCCATCTTGTGAACCGGTCCACGATAGTCAGGAGGTAACGCGCTCCGCGCGACACTGGCAGGGGGCCCACAATATCCACATGAATGTGGTCGAAACGCCGGTGGGCGGGATGGAACTGCTGCGGTGGGGCTTTGGTGTGCCGCTGAACCTTGGCCGTCTGGCAGTGCATGCACGTCCTGGCCCATTCACTGACCTGTTTGCGGAGTCCGTGCCAAACGAACCTGCTGGAAACCATCCGGACAGTTGTCCGGATGGAGGGATGCGCCAAGTTATGAATGGAGTCGAAAACACGTCGCCGCCAGGCTGCGGGGACGACCGGACGGGGCTGGTTGGTGGCGACGTCACAGAGTAGGGTCCTCTCACCTGGGCCCACGGGGAAGTCCTGGAGCTGCAAACCAGAGACTGCAGTCCTGTAACTCGGAATCTCCTCATCTACCTGCTGTGCCTCTGCCAGTGCCTCAAAGTCTACCCCTTGGGAAAGGGCATGAACGGTAGGGCGAGAGAGCGCATCCGCCACGACATTGTCCTTACCCGAGACGTGCCGGACATCCGTAGTGTATTCAGAGATGTAGGACAGGTGGCGTTGCTGGCGGGATGACCAGGGGTCGGATGCCTTCGTAAACGCAAAGGTAAGCGGTTTGTGGTCCGTGAACGCGGTGAAGGGCCGACCTTCTAGGAAGTACCTGAAATGCCGGATTGCCAGGTAGAGCGCCAACAGTTCCCGGTCAAAAGCACTGTACTTGAGCTCGGGTGGCCGCAGGTGTTTGCTGAAAAACGCCAGGGGTTGCCAGCGACCTGCGATGAGCTGCTCCAGCACCCCACCGACTGCCGTGTTTGATGCGTCCACTGTGAGGGCGGTAGGGGTGTCCATTCTGGGATGTACTAGCATTGCGGCGTCAGCCAAAGCTTCCTTCGTTTGAACGAAAGCGGCGGCGGACTCCTCGTCCCAGGTAATGTCCTTGCTCGGACCCGACATCAGGGCGAACAGGGGGCGCATGATCCGGGCAGCTGAAGGGAGGAAGCGGCGGTAGAAATTGACCATACCTACGAATTCCTGAAGGCCTTTGACCGTGGTGGGTCGGGGGAAGTGGCGGACCGCATCTACCTTAGCGGGCAGAGGGGTTGCCCCGTCTTTAGTAATCCTGTGGCCCAGGAAGTCAATGGTATCAAGTCCGAACTGGCATTTGGCAGGGTTGATTGTAAGACCGTACTCACTCAGTCGGGCGCAGAGTTGACGGAGGTGGGACAGATGCTCCTGACGACTGCTGCTGGCTATGAGGATGTCATCCAAATAGATGAACGCGAAGTCCAGGTCCCGTCCCACCGCGTCCATTAACCGCTGGAACGTCTGTGCGGCATTCTTCAGGCCGAACGGCATGCGGAGGAACTCGAAGAGGCCAAACGGGGTGATGAGAGCCGTCTTGGGGACGTCGTCAGGATGCATCGGGATTTGATGGTACCCTCGGACAAGGTCGACCTTGGAGAAGATCCGGGCGCCGTGCAGGTTTGCCGCAAAGTCCTGAATGTGCGGCACAGGGTAGCGGTCCGGTGTGGTAGCCTCGTTCAGCCTGCGGTAGTCGCCGCACGGTCTCCAGCCCCCCGTCGCTTTGGGCACCATGTGCAGGGGGGAAGCCCAGGGGCTGTCGGACCGCCGGATGATCCCCAATTCCTCCATTCTCTGGAACTCCTCCTTCGCCAGTCGGAGCTTGTCCGGGGGAAGCCGCCGAGCACGGGCATGGAGGGGTGGTCCCTGTGTCGGGATGTGGTGCTGTACGCCGTGCCTGGGCATGGCTGCTGTGAACTGCGGTGCCAGAACCGATGGGAACTCCGCCAGGACCCTGGTGAAGTCGTTGTCGGACAGCGTGATGGAGCCGAGGTGAGGGGCTGGCAACTGGGCCGCGCCCAGGGAGAACGTCTGAAAGGTCTCGGCGTGTACCAGTCTCTTCCTGGGCAGGTCAACCAGCAGGCTGTGAGCTCGCAAAAAATCCGCACCCAGAAGCGGTTGGGCTACGGCGGCCAGTGTGAAGTCCCACGTGAACTGGCTGGGGCCGAACTGTAGCTGCACCTGACGGGTGCCATAGGTCCTTACTGTGCTGCCATTCACGGCCCTCAGGGGGGGACCCGGTGCCCTGCTGCGAGTGTCGTAACTTGTCGGAGGTAAAACGCTGACCTCAGCCCCAGTATCGACCAAAAAGCGGCGTCCCGACCTGCTATCCCACACATACAGGAGGCTATCCCGATGGCCAGCCGCCGTAGCCATCAGCGGCGGCTGGCCCTGGCGTTTCCCGGGAACTTGCAGGGCGGGCGGCAACGGCGGGCTTCTGCGCCCCACCGCTGGTGGTAGAAGCACCAGTGGTCATTGGGCCGGGGGTTAGTGGGCTCTGCGGCCGGGCCTGGACTAGTTTGCTGCCGGGAGCGTGGCTGGGTGATCTGTGCGATGGACGCCCCGCTCACCTTTTTGGCGTTCCACAGCAAGTCCGCCCGGGCTGCCACCTTCCGGGGGTCACTGAAATCCGCGTCGGACAGCAGCAGGCGTATGTCCTCGGGCAGCTGCTCCAGGAATGCCTGCTCAAACATGAGGCCTGTGTGTCCCTCGGCCAGAGACAACATCTCATTCATTAAAGCCGATGGAGGTCTGTCGCCCAAGCCATCCAGGTGCAGTAAACGGGCAGCCCGCTCGCGCCGTGAGAGTCCGAAAATCCTGAGGAGCAGGGCTTTGAATTCCGTGTACTTGCCGTCTGTCGGGGGCGACTGTACGAACTCCGCGACCTGGGCAGCTGTGTCCTGGTCGAGGGAGCCCACCACGTAGTAGTAGCGGGTGTCTTCTGAGGTGATCCGGCGAACGTGGAATTGGGCTTCGGCTTGCTGGAACCATAGGTCCGGGCGCTGTGTCCAGAAACCCGGCAGTTTCAACGAAACCGCATGAACAGAGGCGGCGTCGGTCATTTCTGGTCCAAAAATCGTTTGGACCGTCGGGGTCACCAATTGTAGCGGTGTGCTACAAACAGCGCTAAAATTACGACACGGAGTCGGTAACTGCAGTCGAAGGAAAAACTTTATTCGAAAACTTCAGCCTCACTTTTAAGCCTCTGTCAACCGGCCCCCCATGGCGAAGAGGCTCCAAAGCTCTGTGCTCGCAAACCCCCGTAGGCTATCTAATTGTGAGTCGGTTCGCATACGCTAGGAAAAGAGCCGCCACAGTACCACTGCCTCCATAACTGATTGTTCTGGCTTCAAAGTGCATCCAAAAGATTTGAGCACATAATTCTTTTTCCGGCATTTCAGTGTTGTTCAGAAGCAGCACCAAATTATTTAAATGAACTGTTAAATCAAGATCTCATTTGCCTCTTAGATGATGCAAAACATGACACTGTTCTGAATCATGGAAATTCTCATGCAGATAACATCAGTCTTTAACATCATGACTTTGCAAGACCCCACAGTCAGCAAACTAGCGGCCACATTTTCCCACAATACAACATAATTAAAACATGTTGGTCATCCTGGCACTTAAATGCGACTCAGTATAAATGAAAGTACTTTCTTTGGGCACCTACTTGCATCAGACTATTTTTGTGAACAGACTATTCCCAGAGATACTGCACATTTAAACAAGTGACAAACCAAACTGCATCTAAACTTTGTCATGTTCTTATGAATGAATTGCAACATATATACAGATCTGATGAGAATTATGTATTTTTGTAACAAAGCCACACACTTGAACTAATATCTTGAGACATACAAGAGTTTAAGGGATTAAACAATACTTTCAACCAGCTGGAGAACCGAGAATTCAGAGTAGTCATTTCAGGGCAAGGGATCAGCTTACATGAGGAAATATTCTTTTACAAAGAGCTGTGAATTCTCTGTCTCAAAGGCTCAGCTGTTAAGTGCATTCATGGATACATCCCACTGAAGGTAAATAATCTAATTTCTCCGTAGTTCCTTTCTTACCTTAACTTCACAAGGGATGTCTATCCTGAAATCAGGAAAGTAAACCAGGAAACCACTTCTCATACCCCATCTTTCCAACAGTATATGACGCACTGCAGCATTTAACATCATTCCGTTTTCAGCCTTTGCTCCCCTCACGTTGAGACCCATTTTTTCTCAAAGCTTCCCTCTAGTTCAGCAGCTGAGACTGGAGTCAGCAGGGGTGAGGTAATTTTACAGGAAGTCTATCACCTGTCTGTAAATTTTTCCCATGAATAGACTTTGTAATGCAGCAATGTCAATTTAAAATCTAAATCAATGACTATCAGAGCAGTATAAACTTTTTTTCAAAAAAAAAACTTGGTTATTCTACCTAAAATTCATATGGTGGTAATTCAGGAATGAAAGAATTCCTTAATTTGCTTTGTAGCTCCATTACCAAGTTTGAAATCAAAAGAAAATCTGAAAACGGATGGTTTTTTTCACGTAACCAATATCCCCATAGGAGTTAAAGCACTAGCATATTAATAAGGACACAGGTGCCATGTTATTAATGCACAGCAGGCAGCTTTTAGCCACTCATTAACTGATTCAGTGTTCTTAAAGCAATAACTAAGTGTAATATATTTATATAATCAAAAGTTAATCAGATGATGGAGACAGACAGTCTGTCCTAATGATTTCATGTTAAGACTTTTTGCACACCATTATCATTCACTTACTTATTCTATATCTGAAAGATCAACCAGAGGTTTTATTTCAAGGGTAAGCAAAATATAATGATTTTTCCCAGAAGATCTTTGTAAAAAGTATTTGAGTATTATCCAAAGAAGATCTGGTTAAAATACAGGAAGCATTGTGTAAGTAGGTGTGGGTTGGATTCAGTGGAAAAGACAAAATGCAGTTAAAAATATACTTTAAAACACACTCATAAACTTACAAAAATGAACTACCACAGTGATGCACCATCAATAACTCTCTCGGAGACGTGAGGCGAGATATAGGCTTTTATTGGCTGGAAGAAAGAACAAGCAGCAAGTGACCGCCATGCTACATCCTGGAGACTGAGGCCAGGGCTGTGCCTCCAATCGCCTTTATACTGGGGTCTGTGGGAGGAGCCACAGGAGCAGTCAGCGGGGGGGGCATGTCCAGACAGGTATATGTAGTTCACCACACACAGATTCAGTAATTCCGTATTCATAACTAAAAAGGCATTTCTTCAAATAAAAGCAAACCAGATTCTCAGTCATCCATCTACAAGCTGTCCACTTTTAAGTTGATCAAACTTCATAACTAAATAGTTTAATGATTCGCTTTAGTGTTACAAAATCTACTCGAGCCCTCTTTGTGGCTTAACTCAATGTCTGCACTTACACTTCAATCACAAAAGCAAATGACACAATCCCCCTACACAGCAAAACAAGGTTGTGTTAATTCCAATGTTACAATGGAGGCAACCCAACCCTGAGGAACTGTTCACAACTTTTTATTTTACACTCAGTTTACATAGCATACATGTAATTGAAATGACCAATGTTTGGATTTAATCTTGGAAACATAAGCACTGATAAAACTTTGAAGGAGCTATTTCTGTAACAGCAACATATTTTTCTGTTATAATGTTGACTAGGCCATATCCTATTTTGACCAACCAGAGAAGATACCTCTGTCTGAGGACAAGTAAGCTATGCCTTCCACAGGCAAAATTAAACAAATCCAGTACCCAAGCACAGACACAAGGTTACAGGGAGATGGATTTTGATCCATTTGTTCAATTGCAAGAATCCTATTGGCAATTTAACATTAGAGCTAATACAGTTGTTCCCTGAAGGTAGATAACGGATATGATCAGGGAAAATTTTACATGCAGTAAATGATTCAGAAACTAACAGTTCTCTTCTGGTGCTGAAGTCATCAGAAACTGAAAACATTCCTTAGAGTGTGCAACAAATGCCCTTCCTTCAGGTGGGGAAGTTTAGTCTTAGACACGTTTTCCAGCACTGACATTTGTGTTCACAACTTGTGCCAAACACCTGCAACCTGAGAAATTTAACCCTCTGCCAGGTGGTTGTGCAGAAGTAGTACAACTGGAAAGGTAGTACTTAATAATGCCTGAGTAGGTGCAGGTAATGAAATCCAAGCTGGATTACTTTAAGAAGCTTTTACCAAATGTGGTTAGCAAACTGAAGTACATCAACTAGATGTTACATGCAAACCATTATCCAAAGAGAATGTTGATTAATAACACCATATGAAGCCAGCATTAAAAATTACCTTCAATTAATTGATTGATTAAAACTGCAGGTAAAACCAACTACTCCACAAATTGCCAGTTAAATAGACAAAGCACATTTCTGTAATACACTCCCTAATATTCTGAATAATAGTGGATTGCTTTGATTTATGCCAAGTTTATGCATGGAAGCTTCAGCACAATCTCAACTTGGAAAATGTCTGCAAGTTCTGCCACAGTTTACAGAAGTTTACAGTTTACAGGCACAGTTAATGAAAATTAAAGTGCCTGTAAAAAAGTATTCACCCCCCCCCCCCCTCGAGTGTTCATGTTTAGTTGTTTTACAACATTGCATCACAGTGGATTTAATTTGGCTTTTTTTTATTGTGAAAGACTCTTTGTCAAAGTGAAAAGAGATCTTTATGAAATTATTTAAATTAATTATGAACATTAAACACATAATACTTGATTGTATAGGTATTCATCTGCTCCAGGTCAGTGTTTAGCAGATACACCTTTGGCAGCTTTGAGTGTGTGTGGATAGGTCTCTATCAGCTTTGCACATCTGGACGCTGCAATTTTTCCCCATTCATCCTTATAAAACTGCTCAAGCTCTGTCAGATTGCATGGATAGATCGTGAGTGAATGGCCCTCTTCAAGTCCAAACACAAATTCTGAACTGGACTGAGGTCTGGACTCTGACTTGGCCACTCCAGGACATTAACTTTATTATTTTTAAGCCATTCCTGTGTAGCTTTGGCTTTATGCTTGGGGTCATTGTCTTGCTGGAAAACGAATCTTCTCCCAAGTCACAGTTCTCTTGCAGACTGCATCAGGTTTTTCTCCAAGATTCCCAGTATTTTGCTGAATTCATTTTACCCTCCACCTTCACAAGCCTTCCAGGGCTGCTGCAGTGAAGTATCCCCACAGCACGATGCAGCCACCACCATGATTCACGGCAGGGATTAGTGTGTTTTTGATTCTGTGCGATGTTTGGCTGACACGAAACACAGCATTTAGTTTGATGGCCAAAAAACTTTATTTTGGTTTCATTGGACCATAGAACCTTCTTCCAACTGACTTCAGGCTCTCCCACGTGCCTTCTGGCAAACTCTAGCCAAGATTTCACGTGAGCTTTTTTCAACAGTGGCTTTCTCTTTGCCACCCTCCCATAAAGCTGTGACTGGTGAAGCACCCGGGCAACAGTTGTTGTATGCACAGTCTTGTAACTCCTCCTGAGTTGTCACAGGTCTCTTGGTGGCCTTTCTCACTAGTCCCCTTCTCACAGGGTCACTCAGTTTTTGAGGACGGCCTGCTCTAGGCAGGTTTACAGTGGTGTCATATTCCAAAAGATATTCATTGACTTGGAAAGATTCTTGTATGCATCTCCTGACTTGCACTTTTCAATAATCTCTTCGTGGAATTGCTTGGAGTGTTCTTTTGTCTTTATTGTGTAGTTTTTGCCAGGATGCTGACTCGCCTGCAGTTGGACTTCCAGATACAGGTGCATTTTTACTGATCAATTCAAACACCTTGACTGCACAGTCTCCAAAAACAGATCTCTATTTAACTAATAATATGACTTCTAAAACCAATTGGCCGAACCAGTGATGTTTCAGTGTGTCATATTTAAGGGGATGAACACTTATGCAATCAATTACTTTGTGTTTTATATTTGAAATTAATTTACATCACTTTATAGAGATCTGTTTTCATTTTGTCACGCAAGAGTCGTTTTCTGTTTATCTGTGCCAAAAAAAGCTAAATTAAATCCACTGTGATTCAATGTTGTAAAATAATAAAACATGAATACTTCCGGGGGGGGGGGGGGGGGGGGGGGGGTTGAATACTTTTTATACACACTGAAATTAGTACATAAGAGAAAATCACAAATTTATAATTGCAAAAACTTTGCTTTGAACAGAAAGTCTTAAATAATCTCCTAATTCATATACTATGAATGGACTGGACTATCCGACTTGTACTTCTCAGAAAGTTTCTCGTTAGTATCTTTGCCCATCGATGGAAAATTAATAGGCCCAAGGATCATTCGGTGGTGAACAGACATCACACAGGCTCATTCCTTTACAATTGGTGAGAGCCTGGAAAACGGTGGATACATGTAGCATTGATAGCGAATGCCCTGTATTTTCAAAGAAGTTAAATTCCGTTGTGTGCTAAACTGGGGGGAGGGGGGTCTAACTAATACAGTATTACATATCCCGTAACTGGATAACTTACCAGCAAAGATAGAGAGGTCTATCGTTGAAGTCTGATGTCACTATTTTCAAACGTTTTTATTTATAAAGGGACACAAAAGTAAGGTTAATACAAACATTCAGATAATGCACGTCGTCAATACTCAATCTAAAGCGCGGGTATGGTAATAATCATCATTAAGAAGTAATCTCGGCTGTTGTCTAGGGGATAATATATTGTCCGTTGGAAATATAAAAGTCACTCAGAAGTCTGCAGGCTTCAGCCTTTTGGGAATCGCTGGGTTTCACGTGGTGCGACAGAGAGAGAGAGGGTGAGAAAAGTAAAGACTTGCCGGGTCTTTATGAAGCATCCGTTGAATCAGGAGAGCGTTGGTTCCCCGTTGTGAGTTCAAAGTCCTTTTCGGTGTTATCAGCCACCCGCTCCCCAGGCAAGGGAGAACGGAACGCACGTGGCTTTGTAGGGCTTCCCGCTAGCACGGGAGCGCTGAGTGATGGTGTCCTTCTGGTGCGTCGCTGGGGTACTGCCTCCTGCAGTCCCCTTTTATCTTGACTTGCAGAGTTGTAGATGTCCATCAACGTAGGGTGATGCAATCCCCACCCCCACATTGCCCGAGGGTGTCCATATCCATGGTAGCTGTCACGTAGCAGGGACATGCACCTCACACAGGTGTCTCCAAGAACAATGGCCAAAACCGTTGCATTGTCTCTCATTTCCTGGGTCCGAGACCCGAATTAATAGTGATCTTGCGATTCTCCAGAAGGAGGGGGCTGCTCCTGCCCATTCGGCCCCTCAGAGCTGTGGTACATTCATAACAACAGAAGCTAGGATACAATGGCAAAGGTTTATAGAAACAGTTGTAAGCACAAGAAAACAGGAGAAGCAGGTCAACTCAGCTGCTCAAGTTTGCCAAACCCTTCACCATGAGCATGGCTGATTTATGCTGGGTACACCTCCTCATAGATGCCAGTCCTCCACAACCTTCACTCAGTTCATTTATTTATCCATTCCAATATTCAATATTATCTGATCACCAGGCTTCCGTCACCCTCCACAGCAGAAAATTCTGAAGATTCACTGCCCGTCAGAGAAGTTTCTAAGCACCATAGTTTGAATGGACGAGCCCACATCGCTTTCTTTGCAACTCTCCCACAAGTAAGGAAAAAAATCTCTTCAGCTTCTTTATGAATTTATTTGTGTGAATAAGGTTACTCCTGATCATTCTAAACTCCAATGAATACAGGCCCAAATTGCCTTTCCTCTTTTTTTTGATTCATAAATCAAGTTACCTCTGCAAGTCTAAACATAACCTGCCTTCCCGACCTTGGAACATTTTGGGTTTTGTAGATGGAGGAGAGTTTCAGAAAAGCCTTGAAAACTGCAGAGACAACAGATTGTTTGCCCTTGTGGGAGAATCTAAAACTAGGAATTTCTGTTTAAAGATAATTGCCTGTCCACAATACAGAAATGCAGTGTGTTTGTTTTCTCAAAAGGCATAGTAAGTTGGAGTTCTATTCCACAGAGGAGAGTAGAAGTAGAATTTTATGGATGTTTAAGTCAGAGTTAGAAAAATTCTTCATAATTCTTCATAAGTGAAAGGTTACCATATGCCGAAAGGCATTTGAAATTGAGAATGCCATCAGATCAGCTGTGATATCAAATGATGGAGCAGGTTCAAGAGGCCCAGTGGCCTATTCCTGCTTCAGATTTCCAGTCTTTACGTTTTGTCCGTTAATTTGGTCATCAAATTACACCCAAGATACTCGATGAAAGATTTTGCTTTGATATGGAAAACTTGCACAACCTGAATAATTTACAGTGAAAGTATTTTTAAACAAAAAGGAGGAGCAAACTTCCAGTCTGGTGTTAATGGTCAGTTTTAAGTAATAACCAATTGCAAAGATGTCATTTATGACAAGTGGAATGGGACTTTTGCATCACCTGAGGATAGAACTTTGGTTTAATGGCCTATCCAAAAGAACAGAAAATCATTAACATAATGCAAAATTCATCCACATCATGTACATCTGTAGATCAAATAAACATGGCTAGCTCCATCCTGTATAAGAAACTGAACATATTTGGTACATGATCGAAAAAGCTTGCTTTTGCATTTGAGTTGACAGCCACTTACATTTGAGAAAAATTCTTCAACTGCAAATGATTTGAACATCCTGTCATAATGAAAAGCACTACATAAACACAAGCTACACATATCTGCAATTGCAAGACACAAGGGTGTATAGTTCTGTAATTTCCTTCCTATCACTATGCCCCAGCTCGCCAAACCTTCAGCAATCAGTTGTTCACATAGCTTTGGGAAAGAGCCCTGCTCTATAATATAGGGACCCATGGGTAAACAGGTATTATTGCAAGTTACCGGAAAGGATTTCCTGTTGTTGATGCAAGACTTAGTTTCAGAACTTGGCATGTAATCAATATTTTCAATAAGTTGAGACTGACCTCCGAATTTAAAAAGTGATATTTGTTTA
Organism: Hypanus sabinus; assembly: GCF_030144855.1. NCBI lineage: Eukaryota > Metazoa > Chordata > Chondrichthyes > Myliobatiformes > Dasyatidae > Hypanus > Hypanus sabinus. The sequence goes on along the minus strand of NC_082717.1, from coordinate 62,159,157 downwards.
TCTAGTTCAGCAGTACTCACAAAGAAAAACATTAAAACCTTATTCACAAAGTCTGCCAGCTACCCAGAGAGCAAATGGACAATCTAGCATTGCATAAATAATATGGGAGGTGATGCAATGAAAAAATCAAAATCTCAAAAAAGTCATTCCTGTTCAGTCAATGGGTCCCTCATTTCACGCCTAATGTGGAAAGACAATGAATAGATGAAGCACGATCTATGTTTCTTTGTAATATAATTGATATTCAATGGCACACTTTTTAATATTTTACTCCTCTGGCAATTGGTCAGGTAGAATTGGTGTTGAGCCACACAAAGCACAGACCCTTGCTCAGTTCTTTCACTATTGTTACTGGACCACAGCCAATATTGTAACGGGAAGTTAACAATGGAGCAGCCATGCTTGCCCACTCCTGATAACTAGTTACTGGCTATGTTTTACAGTGAGGGTCAATGGATAAGGCTCAGAATCAATCACCTACAGTTGAAGAACTGGCAATGATTAATTAATATGGATGATTAGCAAATACAGATGAATCGTATCAAGATAATCAATGCATAACTTTCTCAACAGAAGAATTACTTAATTTTGAACAAAAACAGTACAAGTCGCACTGATATTCCAAATATTCTTAAAGATAAAATTAGTAGCAGCTTGAACTAAACAAAGCAAGTTCTAACAACACACACAAAATGCTGGAGGAATTCAGCAGGCCAAGCAGCTTCTAGGAAAAGAGTACAGTTGATGTTTAGGGCCAAAACCCTTCGGCAGGGCTTGAGAATAAACTAGGGACTAGATTTAAAAGGTGGGCGGGAGGGGAAGGTGAAACCTGGAGGGGGAAGGATGAAGTAAAGAGCAGGGAAGTTGATTGGTGAAAGAGACAGAAGATTATGGAAGAAAAGGAGGGAGGAGCACCAGAGGAGATGAGGTGAGGGGGGAAAGGGGATGGGAAATGGTGAAGGGGGGGCATTACTGGAAGTTTGAGAAATCGATATTCATTCCATCAGGTTGGAGGCTACCCGAAAGGAATATAAGGTGTTGTTCCTCCAACCTAAGTGTGGCCTCATCACAACAGTGAAAGAACCATGGACAGACATATTGGAATGGGAATGCGAAGTGGAAATAAAATGGGTGGCCACTGGGAGATCCGGCATGTTCTGGTGGATGGGGCGTAGGCGCAAGACGAAGCAGTCTCCCAATCTACGCTGGGTCTCACCGATCCGGTGGAGGAATAACACCTTATATTCTGTTTGGGTAGCCTCCAACTTGATGGCATGAACATTGGTTTCTCAGACTAGTTTGGCAGAAAGTAAGGAATCAGTGCAGGGCAGAAAGTGGAGCAATTGAGGGGAGGGTAGATGTCATGACCATTAAGAACAGGCTGGAGCAAGGTAATGGGGGCAATGGAATAACCTGGTGGAGGTAATATTTTAATGTTAGAAGTATGAAGTGTGCTCCTTTTTCCACAGCAGAGTCCCAAAAAAAACAAGGAAAAGTGTAAGCTGCTGACATTTTGCTCAGTAAGAAGGCCAAGTCATTGGGTGTACTTAAGGCAGAGATAGATATGTTCTTGATCAGCCAGGGCATCAAAGGGTATGGGGAGAAGGCAGGGGAGTGGGGACGACTGGAAGAATTGGATCAGCCCATGATTGAATGGCGGAGCAGACTCGAAGGGCTGAATGGCCTACCTCTGCTCCTATGTTTTATGGTCTTATAGTACCTAGTTGAACCATCTTTCAGTTATCTTTGCCAGTTGTCTTTTTTTGGATAAGTCTCTATTAGCTTTGCACTATGTGATGGAGCAAGATCTGCCCATTCCTCCTTTACAAAACTGCTCAAGCTGGGCCAGGTTACTTGGCAAGCGGCAGTGATCAGCAATCCTGAGGTCTTGCCAGAGATGTTCAATTGAGTTAAGTCAGGACTCTGGCTGGGCCACTTAAGGAGATCAATTTTCTTTATTTGAAATAACTCCATGGTTGCTTTGGCAGTGTGCTTTGGATCATTACCCTGCTGAAAAACTTCCTCCACAGATTAAGCTTTCTGGCAAAGGCTAACTGGTTTTTATCCACCATCTCTCTATATTTAGCAGCTCTCACCTTCCCATCAATCCTGACCAAATTTTATCCCTGCTGCTGAAAAGCATCCTTGGAGCATGATGCGACCTCCACCTTACTTTACAGTAAGGATGGTGTTATCAGGCTGATGCACAATATTAAGGTTTATGTCACATGTGCCGCTTAGTGTTGAGGACAAAATGTTCCGCTTTAGTCTCATTCGGCCACAAGACCTTCTTCCACATCTCCTAAGTGACTCTTTGCAAAGTCTTGGCGGGCAAGCATATGCAATTTTTTTTTAAAGCAGTACGTGGCATAATCTAATACTGTGATTCAGCCAGGTCCTGAAGGACTGGTAAGTAACTAACAGAAACAGGGATAAGCCATGTCTCAAGTTATTAGATTCTTGAGAATGGGGCTTATGAGCATTTTGGATAACAATGGCCAAATTAGGGACAGTCAGCATAGAATTGTACGGGGCAAGTCATGTTTTACTAACTTGAATGAATTTTGAGGAAGTGATGAAGGTAGAGATCTAGAAAAGTTCACATGGATTTTATCAAGGCATATCGCCTATGGCTGTAAGGAGTTTGTACATTCGCCTTGTGAGCGAGTAGGTTTCCTCCCACAGTCCAAAAACATATTGGTGGGTAGTTTAGGAGAAATGCTGTATTACGGCAGCAGTGCATTGCAAGACATAAGAAAAAATATCTATAAATTACAATACATAAAAAATATTAAGTTAAATAAGTAGTGCACAAAAAAAGAGCAAAAACAAATTTTTTAAAAAAGTGAGATAACATACATGGGTTCATGGCTCATTCAGAAATCTGATGGCAGAGGGGAAGATGCTGTTCCTGAAACATTGAGTTTGTTTTTTCTGGCTTCTGTACCTCTTCTTTGATGGTAGCAATGAGAAAGGATATGCCCTGCATGATGGGCATCCTAAATAATGGATGCCACCTTTCTGAGCAATCACCTTTTGAAGATGTTGTTGATGCTGCCGAGGCTAGGGCCCATGATGCAGCTGGCCGAGTTTACAACTTTCTGCAGCTTTTTCCCAGCTCCATGCAGTGCTTTCCCAATACCAGACAGTGATGCAACCAGTTAGAATGCTCTCTATGGTATATTTGTAGAAATTGGCGAGTCTTTTGGTGACGTACCAAGTCTCTTCAAATTCCAACTGAAATATAGCTGCTGCTGTGCCTTCTTTGCAATTGCATCCGTTTGTTGGCCAGATTTTCACAGACATTGACTGCCATGGATTTGAAGCTGCTCACCCTTTCCACTGCTTGTCCCTCAATAAGGACTGGTGTGCATTTTCTTGACTTCCTCTTCCTGAAGTCCATCATCAATTCCTTGATCTTACTGATATTGAGAGCAAGGCTGTTGTGACCTAGGGTAGGATTATACTGAAAGCTGAGCTGTAATTGATGTCGATATTGCTGTTGTCTAGCTGTGTAAGGTTGAGTGGAAAACCAGTGAGACTGTATCCACTATTGATCTATTGTGGTGATACATAAATTGCAGCAAATCATGATCTTGCTTTGACAAAAGTTGATTCCAGCCATGACCAACTTCATCAAAGCATTTCATCACAGTAGATTGTGTGCAACTGGGTGACAGTCGTTTAAGTACTCTGTCCTTCTTATGATTGTCGCCCTTTTGAAGCAGGTGAGAGATTGCTGATGTCCTTGAACAGTCCCATCAATTGTCTGGCACAGTTTCAGTGCCAACCAGATACACCACCGCAGCCTGATGCCCTGCAAGGGTTCTCCCTCCAAGACAGAGATCACAGGGTCACCAGACGCTGCGGGGATTCGCGCAGGTGTAGTTTTATTCTCCCTTTCAAAGCGTGCGTAAGAGGATTGAGTTCATCTGAGAGTGAAGCATCACTGCCATTCATGACATTGGGTTTCACCTTGCAGGAAGTAATGGCCTGCAAATCCTGCCAGTGCTGATGTACATCCGATTCTATCTAACTTCCATTGGAAATGTTTGTCACTGCTAAAATAGCTTTCCATGGGTTGTACCTGGACTTTTTGTATAGTTCTGGATCACTGGTCTTGAATACCACACATCTAGCCCTCAGCAGACTACAAGTTTCCTGGTTCAGTATAGCTTTTGGTTTGGGCTTGTCTGGTACATTCTCGAAGGCACAAACTCATCCAACACAGGTCTTGATGAAGCTGGTGACAACTATGGCGTATTCATTCAGACTCAAAGATGAATCCCTGGATATTGTCAAATCCACCAACTCAAAGCAGTTCTGTAAGTGCTCCTCTCTGCCTCCGTTGACCATACTTCATGGTGCTGCAGTCCCTGCATTTTAATCGTACCTTCATTCTGGCTCATTGTCCACGTTTCCTTTTTCTTAAAGGGGTAATACACTCGGGCCTGAGTCTGCAGTCCAGGATCCAACAATTTTGAGTATAAGTAGATTCTTTTAAACATCTGCAAACGATTTTGCTTACATTGCTGTGAGAGTGGATTTCAGCTGCGGTAGTCCTGAATGGGAATATTTGACCATTCCCGTCAGAGCTGAGTGCAGAGTCACCACTTATTGCCACTATCTTGTGTAGCCCAATTTATAAGTTTTTATTTTTACACACACAGTGTTGGGTGCCTTAAATGCTCTGCCAGGGTTGGTGATTGAGGCAAATACAAAGAGGACACGGTATAGGCAGAAAGGATTAGTGTATTTGGGCATGTGATAACTAACTTAATTAGTTATTTTGAGCCAAAGGGCCTGATCCTACGATATACTGCTCCATGTTCTCCAAAATTTTAAATTCCTGTGTATACTCAAATCTGAAGGAATAGTTAACTGATTGCTCCTTAAAAGACTTGCTTTAGGAAACATCTCATAGCTGTTACTGTGCAGAACAGAACATGTTCAGTTTTTTTTTTATCATTTGGTGCTCACAACTCACCAGACTTTGCCATGTGGAAACTATCAGAATGGACATCGATTTCATCCATTGGAGACTGCATCATTAGCCAAAGTGAAGCCCAAAGCACTCCTTCAATCTCACGCTGACAATGTAATACTGTTAAACAAACAGCCTGAAGGTGTCCACATTAAATTACACCATATGCCTTTGAACAGACAGTATGTGGTTGAAAACATCTGGCACCTGCTCACATTTCCCAAACAAAAATTGCCACTGATCACCACGCTTCAGAGCATCAGTATTTTCAGAACTCAGACAGCAACGCTGCAATGGTTTGCAAAGGGAAAATGAAAAGATTTTACAAAGAGAGACTGTGATTTCCCATTCTGAAAGAACCAGAGAACTACTTTCTCAGTTAAAGACTACTAATGAGGTACCTAATGATCTTTAAAACAAATGAGGAAGCTGGATGATTTTCTCTCCTGTCAATATTGTTCATCATTTCCGCATCTAAAAGCTTAGCTATAATTTCTCTTTAAATTGGTGGAGGAGGGGTGTGACAAACAAGGGAATGACTGATGGTCAATAGAATTAACAAGTGACAAGAAATGGCAGTTCCCAGTGGAGTTCCCACACTCTCCACCTAGAATAAAATTATACACAGAGATGCAATTTGCCTTTCTTTGCATTATAAATATCTATATTTCATATATATGAAGCTTAGATTACAGTTTAGTACAAAATGACAACATTTTAGTGACTTCAAGATATATGTTAAATTATGGGCGTCTTTAAAAAGTGTCTTTGCATCCGCCCTGATGAAATATCCAGACTTAGTTCAACCATACAAAGAATTCCACCTTTCTCATTCTGGGTTAGAGAACATGGAGTTGTAATCCTCGCAAAGGCCAATCAATGACTGTGCATCCCAGGCAAGTGTGGTGCATACTTCCCTCCTAAAATGAACTAAATTACCCTCCTTTGGGTGAAAAAAAATAAAAACCTCAGACGATGGGGCTACATTCTATATTGCCATGGGCAATACTTTGCTTCACTTCCATCCTCCAGCCAGCATCATTACCTGAAGCAAATTATTTTAACAGCATACTAATACTACGGTAGTTTAGTGTCTGTGAAATTAATGTCTTGCCATAGTAAATTTGCTGTGATTGACAAAACCAATTCCCAACGTTTTCTATTTCATATCATTTCAATATCAATCATGCTTGTGGAATCAAGTCTCAATTTGCAGGATGGAGCAAATTAAAATGGATACCTAAGTGTTTTTCTGTAGTATTCCTTCAACTGAAACTAAGGTGACATCAGCAAGTGTAAAACAAATACTTCAAGGTAAGAACCAGATTTCTATTCATTCAATTAACATCATGGAAACAAAATACAATTATTCCATTTGTCTAATACGAAGCATTTAGCAACATCAGCATTCCACCACAAACAGAGGGACTGCTTCCACCTCAGGAAAAGAATGCAATTGAGTATTCATGCTGTGACATGAATTCAGGATTCATTACAAACTGAGTACAATTAATCAAATGCCTCTCCAGTTAAGAACTCAAAAGAGTAGTAAGCAAATTTTCTGCATTGGGGAAAGGGTTTTCACAGATCTTCTTTGATCTGAATTGAGGAATTCTCTCACCTTAAACTTGCAGAAATGGAAGTTAGGGACATGGTAACGTGTATGTTTATTTTACCACAATTTATTCTAAATCATTTTGGAATTGAAGAGTACAAGAAATCAGACTTTAATTCATCGGTTACCTGGTAACTGGAAGATCCTATTGTTGGGGAGCATCTGGATTGAGTTAATCCCCATACTAGCTTGAGCATTTTGTCTAAAAATCATGAGTCTTTCAACTGCTTGCATGGATCTCCAAAGGACATAACACTTATGAAAACCAGGTACTGTATCATATTACTATTTTTCTGGATTATTATTATTACAACTGCAGTGCTGGTTTTTGGCTCCTTTTTTTAAAGTTACTTCATTGCAAGTGCCTTGAACAACACTATAGCTCCACTGCAAAGTCCAGAAGGCTCAAGCACTGGATCGACACAAGAAGCCACTGCTGGAGCCTCCAAAGACACATACAGGCCCAAGGGGAAGTTGATTTGTGATGCCAAATGAACAGGTGTAGCTCATGCAATGTGTTCAAATTGTGGTCCAAGACCACTAGTGACACCATAGGTGCATCAATCCTGGCCCCAAAAATGCTGTCCCTTCTGGTATATTCTTAATGCTCAATTTTCATTGGTGCTGCATGCAAGCACCTTGTAATAGCCCCAACAAACAATGACATAGCTTTAATATTTTAAATTAGCTCATTGATTTCATTTCCAATTTATGAATCTGCCTGTGAATTTGAATACATTAACCAGGGCTGTTTGCATTGTTGATGTTTGAACTGTGCCACAAGTTCAGGAAATCAGAAATCACAGTAAATTTGATTTGGGTTGGAACTATAGTTTGTATTTCTGTTCCCCACAGTTTCAGTAAATGAATTGGTTCTAATGCGCGAATCCCAGTAAATTATAACCCACTTATATCCCAATTCTGCAGTGCAAAACAAACCTCATGTATTTAAAATTCTTGGGCAATGCAATACATAGGCAACCGTTCCACTTCATTCCCGAGTTCGCCAAGTCACTGGTGTAAGCAGAAACAGAACAAGAGCTGTAGACCAAAGCATTTTTCTGAATGAATAGATTCCATCAGATTATTACACAATTATTCAATCATTATTTATGGTTTATACTTAATCACTTGAATGGTACAAGTGGAAAAAGTTTACAATTTAATTTAATAGAACTTTATGTCACTTACTTGCTGCCAGAACTATCCCAGTGATAGTCAGATGCACCTGCTTGCACATTGCTCATTTAACAAGGTACATTCGAAATAAAGGGCAGAAGCTAGTACCATTGACCAGTGTTAAAACATGCTACAAGTTGTCAAGCAAAATGAACAATTCATGAGCGTATCGACCTTTAAACCATAGCAAAATATCATATCAATAACAAAATAAAAATTAAGAAATCACCAGAAATAAAGATTTAAAAGAAATAAAAAAATATTCCTTTACATATTTTCCTAATGGCTTATCACAATGCTCACAACCTGAAGGGAATATGACAGTATCTTCATGAGTTTAAATTTTTCTTTTGCTTAGGGCATGCATTTACACACCTATGGCATTTGATGAAGAAAATTCACATAAATCTGTTGACACCACCCTACTGGTGGTTTGCAGTCTGCATGCGTGTGCAGGTTGGAACTGAAATCAGGATGAAAGGAGGTTTCAAGTGGGATCTCTCCTTAACAAGTATAGAAACTATGAATCTGCTGTTTACCTGGATTCAGAAGCAATAGAATTGAAACCCAAATTTTGCTGCGGACTGCTACAAAATTTATAGTCGTTAGCTTTCACATAAAATGCCTAATTGGCATCATCAGGTTTTCAGAGGTAAAACTCCAGAATGCACATAGTTGAAGACAAGATGTGGCTTGAAAATTATGGTGACACCCTGTTTAGGTTTCCAAAGGAGGCACTGGGAGAGGAACTAATGAATGGATAATTCCTGCAGAACTGTAATCCAGCATAAGCTAGGGTGTGGAATGAGTCTGGAGAGCAGAAGAGGTACAAATGATTTGAATTCTTCAGCACCTGGCTATACTAAGTAATTGGTAAGCCATGTTTCAGCCGATGATATTGACGTGACCTGACAGCCAGCTATTTTGCTGCACTTCAATTAAATACAACCCTTCCAAAATGTGCCAGAATTTCCTTCAAAAGTAACCGTTAATCATTCGCTGCATCGAGAATCCAACTTCTGTGTTTAGTTTAATTATGTGTATATCTAATATAGAACTGTCACGTGCATCAAGCAATGGTTCAGAATTTTTCATTGCTGAATAATGAATAACACAACCAGGGAATTAGGTGCACTTGGGGAGTAGCATTGAATTTAAGCTGCAGATAATGACTGAATTAATAAACAGATTTAACTCTGAGTTTTCAGTCATGGGGTGAATGGAGAGCAAACACCACATAGACCTTTTATCCATGAAGAGCTTGGTTACCTTTTATTTTAGAAGCCGCTTCCCACTGAGATACCCAGCTAGGATATCAGAATAAGATCCTGAAAGCAGATTCAGTGTTACTCATTAGCATTTTCTGTTTAGGGGGATCATAACATATTGTTTAAGGTTAATAAAATTTGCTCTTTTTCTTGTAAATAATATTAAATACAGCAACTGGAGTTAGGGAGCTCCATTTAATGTTTATTTTGAAATAATTCAAAACTAATCTTTATCACTTCTTCCTTTCAGAATAGGAAATTTTGATGCAGTCAAGGAAAATTTCAAAACTGTTGATTATATTTAAAACCAAACAACTGAATTCATGGCTTGATATTTCCAAACATGAAAACATGAGGGGTGGGGGGAGCGGGGAGCTGGATTAGAATTAGTACCCAACGAATGCTAACAACTGATTAAGCTATGTGCGCAAGAAAGCATGGCACTGAAAATCTGCAACGCTTTCCTCAGTCCATTAATTCCATATCATAGTTACCAATAAAAGCAGCATTGCTTACATAATCCTTATCATAAAATGGACGTTGTAAAATGTTGTTCAAATCAAATTTACCAAAGGGCAGATTCTTCTTTCCTACAAACCACCACTGGTGACTCTGCCCTTCGGCAACTCTCTGTCAAACCCTTTCCACATTTCTCTTCCTGTTGTACATTTCTCCTACGGCACTGCACAAACTGCTGATTAGATCCTTCCTGTTTAGGCTACTCAATGCCCAGTGTGCTGTTTTCATATTTAAATATTGCCTAATAACATAGGGGGCAGCACTCATTGACACACAGCAGTTCTGATCCCTCACTTATTTCCTTTCTTACTCAACTCTCCTACCACCCATCAGCACTCAAGGCAATTTACACCGGTCAATTAATGACCAGCATGTTCTTATGAGGTGGGAGGTAACCTGAGCTACATTGTAAACATGCAAACTCCACACAGGCAGCACGAGAGATCTGCATGAAACCCAGGGTTGTTGTATCACTGTGTCATCTTGCTAATAGGTCTCCCCATCTCCTTCAAATTCATCACTGCTTATCTGAAGGCAAAATCCGTATTTTTCTATGTTTGTAAATCTTTATCATGTTGCCCATCTAGTATTTTCTTCTCCAGAATACTTGAATGTCATTTGTTTACCAAAGTCCATAATTTTATTTACTGGAATTCAACATTTCAGCCTGTTCAAGCAAACTCCTCAGCAAGAATATAAAAATAAATTTCCAACTGATATTCTATATTCTCAACCTTTCTGCAGCATTTGGCACAGTTGATCTCAACATTCACCCAATTCCCCTTCCCACTTCATGACCTTTAGCCTACAGTAACAACCTCTATTTTGCCCTTCTTTAGAAGAAAGCACAGCATCTATTTCCTCAAATGGACAATATCCAACTCTGCCACATCATTTACATCTGAGCCTCCTCATTTTTTTCTAAACCATATACTTTATTCAAAGGAGAAAGATAAAGTTCCACCATTCTTCCTGCAGGCAGCCACAGAACAAGGAAACACCGTGGAACCCATTCAAAAAAATATCAAACACCCAATGCGCTAAAAAAGAACAAATCGCACAAAAGACAAAAAGCAAGCAGACAGCACATGGAATATCAACACAAGGAAAATCAAACTCATTATTCTGTTTCTCCATCAAAAAATTCATTCCAAGCTGCCAGAATGACCCCATGCTCTGAGAAACTTGTATTACTCTTTGAAGTGAGCTTTTAACCACATAGCCATGCCAAAGTTACTTTCAGCTCTATAACATTCCCCAATTTACACCACTCCATAAACCCACTTCTGAAACTTAGGCTAACAAGCGTAAATGTGGCACTTTCCCCATTCATTTATTGCTGCTTCTAGTACTTACAGCTCTGAAGCACATCTTGAGGACTTCCCTGTTCTATTCTCTCATCTAACATTCTGTTTTCCATGTCCTAAAAGGCACTGACCATCTACCATCTACTCATTCTTGCAGCTCTACTCTGGCTCCCATTTAAGGCCATTTAAAAAAACCTCATCCTGGTTTTCAAATGCCTCCTCTTTCCCAATTCCTGTCTATCTCAAATCCTAGCACTACCTTGCTTCTGTCTATTCACGTGCTCCTTTCTTATAACTCCCAGTTTTGCACATTTTCATCTCCAATTGGCTTCCTAGTGGAGATAATCTACAGGACAAATGGGAAACTATTCAATGTCTATATTTTTTTACTCCAGAACTAAGTTCACTCCAATCTTGATTGGAAACCTGCACTGTTTTGGGAGCAAATGTGCATGTGAATATTTGGAGTCAAGCTCCAACTCATAATCAATTTTTTTGCTAAAGATCAGCCCTTATACTTAACAACCACTAGACAAAACACCTGCAAGTACAAGCTTTTACCGGAAGGATTCACATCTGACCTTTTTCTATTCTTACTTTATATTTCAGCATCCGCAATTGTTTCACTTTTTGAACTGTAACACATGTAATATAAATAAAAACCTTGAGACACTGTTTGTTCAAAGTTGAAAGCTCATAGTAAATTATCGAGGCACATACACATGTTTACACTATCTTGACTTTCATTTGCTTGCAAGCATTTACAGGGGAAAAACAAAATACAAAAGAATTTTACGAAGAACTACACATAAATGAAGACCAACACACCAAATATGGAAATGGAGAGAAACTGTGCAAATAAATATAGTACCGAGAACATGATTTATAAGTGAGTCTGCAAATCGTAAAATCAGTTCAGAGTGAAGTTAAAGATTCAAGGTACATTTGTTGTTAAGAAGTACATATAGAACTCTGAATAAGTCTTCTTGCAGGCAGCCACAGAACAAGGAAACACTGTGGAACCCATTCAAAAAAATATCAAACACCCAACGCGCTAAAAAAGAACAAATGGCACAAAAGACAAAAAGCAAGCCCACAGCACATGGAATATCAAACATCAAACCAGAAGTATTCAGCTCAGTTTACTGTTGCACTGCTAGCCCACTGCAGGCCGGAAAGCAAAGCATTCTTCACTGAAGCACCTCAGACTGCATCGTTAGCCCCAATCAAGCCACTCAAAAATAGCAAAAAAAATGTAGCCAGAATCCAGGAACACATGCAACATGAACTCCAAAGTCCCCAGCCTCTCCGATCAATCCTTGCAACGTGGATCCCAAGACCCCTGCACTTTCGTTCGGCAGCAGCTAACGATAGGGAGAAGAAGACTGATCAAATGCTGGCAGATTGTGCCAAGCACTTGCCTGTCCTCCATTTTCATCCTTGTAAGCAGCAACCTTGCATGACACCTCAATTGGAGAAAAGCAATGGAGTTGATAATGGGCTCACACCTTTAATGCTTCAAATGGAGGGAAGCAATGTCTTCAGGCTGCACACTCTGGATTTCTTCAGAGACAGCAAAGCACCACATCGCTCAATCAGTCCATCAAAATGTTCATTACAGGCTCCAGTCGCACGCAGCTTGAGAACCATACCTGAAAGCACAAGTAGTGAACGTAGCAGCTTCCCGAAATGTCTGCAGAGAGTCACTGTTGGTTGAATTGCTCGCTGGCACCATCTTGAAAATCCATGTCCGTTCAAGAGCCTGATGGGCATAGGGTATAACTGCTCCTTACCCTCTGGTGTGGGACCTAAGGTTTCTGTATCTTCTACCTGGTGGCAGGAGTGAGAAGAGGACATAGTCTGGATCCATCCAAGTTGTGGAGCATCAAATTCCTGTGTCCAATAGAGATACCCATTTCTGCAATATATGCTCATGCCTTGATATCAACATGAAGTGATTTTAATATTAACTAACATCTGAATGAATAACAAACATATAATCTATTTTTCTTATATGAGATTTTATTATCAATTTACACTCTTTATCATGAGAAATGATTAAATACCCCATACCAGTGTCTACCAATGATTCTCATAACCAGGCTCAGGGAGAATTTGCACATCTTATTCTCACACTGTGCAAGGGTGAAGTACCACACTCCAGAAATATCGCAAGTGTGGTCTTCCTTCGGATGAGGTGAATAAAGTAGATGCATTAATCTCCCCTTTCCTAAGCAATGGCAATAAGCATTTAATTGTATTCAACTCTCAGCATGCAAATGAAGTAGATTATGTTCAGTTTTCAGTGTTTCAGCAACTTTACTCTAAACACTTCTATTTTAAAACAGCAAAGCATACAAACATAAGCCATTATCCTCGGAATTTAACTACTGAACTTCAGAAACTCTTCACATTTTAGGCAACTGAAATAAAACACACTCCTCAGTTCGCAGTTACTATTCAAGAACCAACCTATTCTCAGCTGACGAGAGATGAAAGTACAGAAATAGATCGCAGCCAGCAAAACAAGGCAATAAATTCACCCTATTTGCTTAGCATGATGCTTTGTATATTTATCTTAATTACATTTAATGAATTTTGGATGTGTCCGATGCCATGGACAGGAAAATTGAGTCAGAGTAATACAGCACAGAAACAGGTTCTTAGGCCAAACTGCTCCATGCCAACCAAAATTCTCATCTAAATTAGTCCCACTTGCCTGCGTTTGACCCACATCCATTTCAATCTTTCCTATTAACATATCTGACCAAGAGTCTTTTAACTGGTGTGAATGTACCTGCTTGATTCATTCCCTCTGGCAACTTGTTCCATATATCGATTACCATCTTCATGAACATTCTGCCCCACTTGTTACAAATAAATCTCTCCCCTCTCACTTCATCGATGCCTCCTAGCGCTTGATTTTCCAACCCTGAGAAAAGGACCCTTACCTATGCCCCTCTGTATAAGTGACATTAATTTGAGTGCTCTGCCAGATGGCAAACGATATTCTGTTTTGCCACCTGTCAGAAGACTCCCGAGGAGATTCATGACTTCACTTAGCAAATGCAAGCCAATGAAAATCGAGGTACAAATTGTCAACTGGATAACCTATGCAACTTCCTCAAAAACGCGAATTGAATTTTGAGCCACATCGGTTTCAGGATCAGTGTTGGAAAGATCACAAACGTCATGAATATCTTTCAGTGACATCTTTATAGCTAGTCAAATTGGCCCATATTAAAATACAAATTCATCACTGCTTAGGAATATCATTCAAAAATTAAGCTGGATCTTGAGGGCTTCTCTTTGGTCTTTTGATTTGGCTATTATTTCAAACAATTGTGAGGGTTTATTCTGCCTTCTAGCTCTTGCAATTACAAAAGGCATTAAAATAATTGCATTCGATGCTGCAATGCAATATTTACAAAGAATTCTTGCAAGTACCTCTAGCTTACATGGATGATGACCAACAGAGCAAATCTGAACAATTTGCAATTCAATATTCAACTCAAACCTATTTGGTGTAAAGTTAAACGAACCACTTAAGGTCACCTCCTTGTAGTGAAAATAACAAATGTTTAAAAAAAATCAGACACCTGAAACAACGGCTACAAGTGCCTGCATATAATTCTGCTGTACAATAAAATATGGATATGAAATTGTTGCTTTTAAACCTGGATACGAGCGAATGGACAAAACAGAAGAAAAGCTTTTAATCCTGCCAGTGAATCAGGCAGCTAAGATTCTATAATCTACTGGGCAGTGGAGCATGGAGGGGAGAATCTTCATGAAAATTGAGAGAGTTGGGATTGACAATGGGCTAAGCTGTGTACCACAGATTCACTCAGTGGCCACTTTATTAGGTTCATCTGCTTTAATCAGCCAATCGTGTGGCAGCAGCTCAACGCATCAAGGCACGGAGGCATGGTCAATAGATCAGGTATTCAGAACAAACATCAGAATGGAGAAGAAGTGTGATTTAAGTGACTTTGACCACAGAATGATTGTTGGTGCCAGACAGGATGATTTGAGACTCTCAGAAACTGCTGATCACCTGGGATTTTCATGCACAACTGTCTTTAGAGTTTACAGAGAATGGTGTGGAAAAACAAAAAACAATCCAGTGAGCAGCAGTTAAGTGGGTGAAAACACCTTGAGGAGAGAGGGCAGAAGACAATGCGCAGACTGGTTCAATCTGACAGAAAGACAACAGTAACTCAAATAACCACACATCACAAACGAAGACCATCTCTGAATGTGCAACACATTGAACCCTGAATTGGATGGGCTACAGCAGCAAAAGACCACAAACACACAGAAATACACTCAGTGGCTGCCTTATTAGGTACAGGAGGTACCTAATAAAGTGGCCAAAGATGGTCACAAAACACCACATCTTTCTGGCAATCTGAAGTCGACTGAATACTATAACTGAATATACTGATTACTGTATATAATCTGTTCTTGAACCAGCTCTAACCCGACAGAGTTTTCTGGGGGGAAGATATGGACCCAGCAATATTATTGCATTCCAATTAGAACACCAGAAATAGGCAGCACTAAAGTGGAGAAAGGTCAGATACACCTGCAAGAGTCAGAGCTTCCCTGCAAAATCTGGGCCATTCACTTGACCACAATCTACAACCTCAACAGAAGAGTGGAGAACAGGTCATCAATGCATCAAATTACTTACTTTCCTTAAACTGCTAGGTTGTTGACTTCACATTATGTTACACCAACTGGGGCTAAGACTGCTGGTTGCCCAAATGTCACAGCCTAAACTAATCATCAGAAATCATATTTGTTTTCTCAGACAGAAGAAGGGCTCATTCTCAAATTCATGAGAACTCAAATTCATTGAGAAATGAGATTTCTCAAATTCAAAATATTTCCAAGGTTTTAAGAAATTTTATAAGTAATGATTCCACCCTTTACTTTTCTATGACAACTTATAATTACTACATGGCAAAATATTTATAAATTATACATATTCTACATCTAGTTCAAATAAGGCACTGAAGGAATCAACATTAATTGATACTCAGAAAAAATGAAAGCCCTTGAGAAATTGGAGTTAAAGACAGGAAAGCTGAGGGTAATGCCTGAAGTGACCCAGATGTCGAGGTTTTTATCTGCTCCACCAAGGGATTTAAACAGTAGGACAATTCAGAGTGGGCGGGCACCTTTCATCTGAGTTCGGGAGGAGGATGTGCAGACTCAGGAGGGCAGTATAGTGTTTTGAGGAGAATGGAATGGAGTGGTGGGAGACAAGGGCATGCCTTCAGTACTTTATTGCTATGGACCTCACAGTAATTTGCCTCTTCACAATGGAATAATCCACCTCTTCATATACAGTGATTTATCCATAATGAAAAGCAAACACACCTGAGTCTTATTTGGCTCTGTCACGATTCTCCCATTTTACGGCACTGACATTATTTAACCAACCACACAAGTCTTCCCCCATTATGGCTAAATGTTGAATTGTGCCTTGAATTGCAACATAACTCCACTACCCAATATTCCTAACTGTAGCAGTACACTTGAGACACAAAATCTCAATTACCAGTTTGGCAGTTACAATAAACATAAATGTTCTTCCTTTTCACATTTACTCTTTCAAAGCTGGTAAAAAAAATAGCAAGTCTATCTGAACTGCATAATGAATAGTTGCATTAATGTCTCTGCATAAAGTTTCCAAACTGGTCCAGTGTCATATTTAACTTCTTACATTTCAATGAGTTTGTGCATAAAATGCCTTCATGATGGAGCAACTTTGCTTACAGGCATGCTCTTCAATCTTACACTGCTCAATGATTCAAATGCTTTCTGAGACTCTTCCAGTCAAGATGTCGCCTAGCTGCAGATCTGCTTGAGATCGTGTCTCAGGTTGAGTTAGGTTTTTAAGTTTGTAGGGATGGTTCTGGGGACAGAGAGGGGGAGTTGGGGGTCAGGTCCTGGCTTAGGGATATGGATGTGGGGAATTATTGGTTAGATTAGAGGGATGTGGAGCAGTTAGAAATCAGGCCTCTGCTCCACACATGGTACAGTGATCTGAACATGCAGACAGTGAACATCTTGGCATCCACTCGGCGATCAAGGACCAGACGTGGAAGTGTGACAAAGGACATAAGTGGGTGTCGGGCTCTCTCAGATCAGGGGATCCCGGGATTAAATGCCCATGTGAGGAGTCCTGGAGTTCGAGTTCCCATCATTGTCTAGTCCGGGATCAATACTGAAGATTGATCATAAATCTGGAATTTGAATCCGATTTGCTCTTATTGTGTCTGTTTTGTTGCGTTCTGCGCTGTTCTGCCGAGTATTGAGAGCATGCTATATTGGCGTCAGCATGTGTGATAACACTGACGGACTGCCACAGCGCATCCTTGGCAGAATTCACTGTATGTGTCACATGTCCACGTGTACGTGAGAAATAAATCTGAATCTGAGCAGAATCTGAACCCAGTTTTATTAAACTTGTTTAATTATACTGCAATATTTGGGTCTTACTAAGCATTACTTTGTTTACTGTTAATTTATTACCTGTAAAGCTGCAGATACACAGAAGTACCAGGCTGAGAACAAAAGATTAACAAAAAAAAATCAAGAAACTTTATATGAAGTCAAATTTGGTAAAAAGCAGCAACTGTCATCTACAATTGTCATTCCAGCATCTGCAGAAACTCATGTTTATAATTGTCACCTGCATTTGAAATTGGGTTTTCAAACTGCCAGCCACATTGTCTCGAGTACTGAGGATCCACATTTCATAGGGCATCAGGTAAAAGTATTATATTTACAACCATGTGTGATAACACTGGTGAACTGCCACAGCACATCCTTGTCCGAATTCACTGTATGTGTCACATGTCCACGTGTACGTGAGAAATAAATCTGAATCTGAGCAGAATCTGAACCCAGTTTCATTAAAATTGTTTAATTATACTGCAATACTAAGTTGCTGCTGGTGGACCTGAGGAGGGCTAAGGCACCGGTGACCCCTGTTTCCATCCAAGGGGTCCGTGTGGACATGGTGGAGGATTACAAATACCTGGGGATACGAATGGACAATAAACTGGACTGGTCAAAGAACACTGAGGCTGTCTACAAGAAGGGTCAGAGCCGTCTCTATTTCCTGAGGAGACCGACGTCCTTTAACATCTGCCGGACAATGTTCTACGAGGCTGTGGTGGCCAGTGCTATCATGTTTGCTGTTGTGTGCTGGGGCAGCAGGCTGAGGGTAGCAGACACCAACAGAATCAACAAACTCATTCGTAAGGCCAGTGATGTTGTGAGGGTGGAACTGGACTCTCTGACGGGGGTGTCTGAAAAGAGGATGCTGTCCAAGTTGCATGCCATCTTGGAGAATGACTGCCATCCACTCCATAATGTACTGGTTAGGCACAGGAGTACATTCAGCCAGAGACTCATTCCACCGAGATACAACACTGAGTGTCATAGGAAGTCATTCCTGCCTGTGGCCATCAAACTTTACAACTCCTCCCTCGGAGTGTCAGACACCCTGAGCCAATAGGCTGGTCCTGGACTTATTTCCACTTGGCATGATTAACTTATTATTTAATTATTTGTGGTTTTATATTGCTGTATTTCTTCACTATTCTTGGTTGATGCGGCTGTAATGAAACCCAATTTCCCTCAAGATCAATAAAGTATGTCTGTCTGTCTGATCAATTCTTCTCATCCAAATGAAGAGAACTTGTCTGTTAGCAATTGTTGCTGCATTTACTGGCTGCCAACTGGAAACTAGAGTCAGCTGTTAGGATTTCCTACCTAAAGCTTTGTTGCTGCTTTGCCCTATACAAAGCGAGCTCAAAAGGAGAACATAAACTTACAGATACACTGATAGAAGTCTGGTCATCACACTGAGAAGTAAAGAATATTCACATAGCTGGAGACAAATGAGACAGCAGATGCTGAAATCTGCAGCAACACAGCAGGTCAGGCAGCATCTGTGGGAGAAATGGACAGTCGATGTTTTGCCTTCACCTGGGCTGGTAAATGTTTACATATCCCATGCATTCTGAGGGAGATATTACCATGCTTCTAACGTCAAGGAAGAAGGTTGCGGAAAAAACTCAAATTAATCTCTCAGGATTTGAGGAAATAATTGCTTCGAATATATTGGTCTAAAATTCAGAATTGTGCACTGCTAACATGTGTATTTATTCCGAATACACATCAGAAAAGCACTTGCACATGGCATTATACAGAAAGCTCTTTTTAAATGCACAGCGACATCACCAGTTTTCACATTGCAAGTTTCCACAGCTATGATAGCCATCACTCCTTGAAGTTTATTCAAAGACTCCCCAAAAACAAAAGAACAAGTTTCTTTTTACCAACAATAATCACTCTATTCAACATGACTTAAGTTCTCCATATCTAAAGGAAATCATGTTTATGAATATTTGTTTCTACCCATATGAAACAAGCTCATTTATGATTAAAGTTGATGTACCAGAAAGCCACTTTTAAGTTAGAGGTGTCGATAATTGAACCTCCAAGAGCTATTCACTTGATACTTCAACATACAAAGTGGGAAGCATCACATGGAATTGTATGACAATAATCTTCAAACCTACCTTCACTAGGTAATACATTGAATATATACAGTGGATTGTGGTCAATTAGGCCATTGGTTAATTGTGGCGACTTATTAGGGACAACACGTAACAAAAACAAATCGAGAAAATTGTCAGGATTCCTTTCGCTTACTTGGGGCAGGACAATGTTGCTGAACAGTTTCTAACTTGCATCAGTCACATTAAAGTGGCCATTAAAGAGCGTCAATGAGCGAACAGTTTTTAAAATAATGTCAGTTATGTGTGTCTGTGTTAAAAAAAAGATTACTTTTTGTCACTGATGTTGCCGAGAAATAGGCAGTAAGCTAACTCCTGACAGTTTCACACACTAAAACTTTGGCTCACTGGGGCAGCCGTTTAATTGGGTCAAAATGTACTAGTTCTGATGAATCCCAATTAACAAGAATCCACTATTTTTTTTGTGAAGTGAAAGAAGAATTGCACAAAAAGATGGGAATTTGTCTGTCCAGCCACAAGCTGGGACATTACGAGTGTGTAACCACACTGTTAAGTTGAGAGCATGGTGTTTCTAGATGCCAAAATCATCCATCTGTGTAGCAATTCAAAAAAAACTGAGTGGTGCACATTTGGAAAAGACATCTGCAATAACAACCCTCACAAATTGCCTGCCAAATAAAAGAAAATGATATTCAAATATTTGAAGAGCATTTTAAACATACCTCATTCCCAACGCTAACTGCTGAATCAAAAGTTGTTCACACCACAGAAACACTTTCATCTCCCACTGGTGCTTTGATGAACAAAATATTCAAATACTTGGTGAAATCGTTATTCAAACTCACAACTTACTTTCCTGGCAAAATCTATACTCTCCCATTGTTTTAATTAAATAGCCATTTTAAATATGTTAGACTTCCTGTAAGGGCTCTGTGTTTGGAGGTTAAATTTCCAAAATCTTAAACCTCTTAGCTATTCAAGAGAGTACCGATATTACAGGAAAATTCTTACTACAAACAAAAACATTCAGCACTCAGGGTTTTCACATCCAAAAGAGGAACCATTTAGCCTCAAACTGTATTAAATATTTTTTAACTATCATATTGAAAATGTTGGAAGGAACTCTGTCTGTTGCCCTAGCGTGTTTTCACTTTGCCAAGTATCTGTCCAGCCTGTACACGCTGATCAGGTGCACAGTAATTAAAATTCTCCTGTACTAATGACAAACAGGAAATTTCTTCCCAGATCAGCTCAAGGGAATGAGTTAACCAGTTAAAAATAGTACCAGTGTTGCTTTCCCTTTTTCCTTGCAATACAACTAGAGTGAGACCTACCTATTGATAGAACAATGTATGCACATCATTGTAAGATAATCATTGCCCACAGCTGCTTGGCATTTGGCACCAAGCAGCAGCAAGCATCAGGCTATTTCAATTAAGGCAAGAGATGCAAATAGTCTGCTATGCTGCCACTTACAAAAGAGCCCTTCAAAAGGGAGAAACTGGAAAGAAAATTAAAGAAGGGTGCGTCACAAATACAAATTTCATGCATCTGCCCAGCATTCTAATGACCAATTATTCAATGGCCAATTAAAAAGTCATTAGAAGAGAATAGCAGGTGCTTCTCAGTAAGTGAGCGAACAGTTTTGTCTTAATGAACAAAAATGCAAAAGCCACACATTCTGCTGGGGTTCCACCAAACAAAAAGTTAATGGTCTGTATTCACAAATGTTAGTGCTAATTTAAACACATTTCAACTTGTCACCAGGAGTGAGCATTACGCTGCCTGAATCAATTTAAGCACAAGAAATACTCACGTCATTTACACTGTGATGAGAATTTACATAAATTAAGAGGTTTCTCAAAAGAAACGATTTTCAATGATACAAAGGACAAGTACTTTTTTAAAAAGGTTCAAAATTTGCAATAACTTGTTACTTTTCATTTTTAAGAGTAGGTTTTGCTATTTCCCTTATTACAAAGCTAGTTGTTTAATTAAAAAAGCATTGCCCTACGGAAAACCCTGGTTTTGGTAGAAAGAAATGTGGAAGTGGTTTCTCATAAACAAATGATAATTAGCAAACACAATTAAAAGGTGCTTGCTAACAGACTATCTTTGTTAATGGTGCCACTGTGCATACAGCCATGTTCTTCACTAAGTCATAAATACAAACCTATGCTACCTATTCCATTATCTATATATTCTAGCAATTCTATTCATAACAGAAAGGGTCTATGCCCAAATACAGAAATTATTTCCTTGGAATTTAACAATAAAACTGCTTACTTCATTAGATCAAATAATCCAGATAGAATCTATGCTGGACTTCCCGCTGAATGGGAAGTTGCTTATTTGGGACAACTCTTAAACAATAAAAACTAATTGAGAAAGTAGCCAGGATTCCTTTTGATTATTTGGGACACTGTGTTGCTTAATTGGGGCAGGAGACTGTTGGTGAAGTTTCAGATAAATGCACTTGTGTGGCCATTACGCACGTTACGCCATGCTTAGAGCAGACAGTTTTTTTTAAAGCGTCAGTTGTATGAGCTTGTGTTCAAAAAGCAGTGATTTTGTTGACTTCATCAAGTTAAAAACTACAATGTATTTGAAGGTACCTTGAATGTTACAATGAAAATGAAGATTGGGGGATGCAATTGTCAAGAGTGTTGTATGAAAACAGTCCAATGGCTACACTCGATGTCTGTGCTGTTTTGTTCCTTTTACAGTCAGCCAAAAGATCACAACAGATGAATTCATCCATCGATAACTATTAGGAATTAATGCAGTTTTATAATACTGCAGAGGCATGGATAATGTTCTAATTGGTTCTGTATTCCATTTAAATACATAAATTTATCACTCAGTTGGATGGTTTATACCTCTAATTATTTCCATGAAATTTCAGCTAATTGGGCCAGAAATTACTGGCCCCAATGTGTGCCAATTAACTTGAATCCTCTGTATTCACACCAGCAACATTTTACTTTAAAATAAAAATACTGTATTCTCTCCATTCTCTGCTCCCATGATGAGGAGTGTATGTTAAATGTAGAAATCTGCAGCTCCTACATTAGGCCCCTACAGTCAGAGCAACTGCTTCAACTGAAGGAAATTACCTCATGAAGGAATTCCACAGCAATTTTAAGTGAATACATTTCCTGAAATAATATTTGCCTGACGGTTATGCAAAGATCAACTCATGCAAATTGTACACTGATGGAAGAAACCCAGAGGGAATTGAAACAAAAAGTTCAAGGGCTGTTAGAGCAATCACAAATGAATTTGGGACTCTAGTTTTACTGCGTTGCCTTCGCCTGAAACAAAGCACTCAAATATTGACCTGCACCTGGACATTACTTATTGATTGGATCCTTCCATCTTTGTAACAACAAAAGATGACTTGAAGATATTGCAAATTGCACACAGTGAATATGTCTGGAGGCTGTTTATTCCACTTGGATGAAAGCCACAATAAGCCACAGACTTCTAAACTGTATTCTGCCAATGACTGGCTCCTCATTGTTGTGTATTTAATATTTCAGTAATATTGTAAACACATTGTTTGATTAAGCATTCTTTGTTTAAATAATTCACATGGGTTATATGCAAAAAGTTCGTGATGGCATACATCATTACACTACCATGCCTTAAGTATGTGCCTTTCTAAAAGTAAAACAAAGAGTAGACGCATTATTCTGGGCTCAGTGTTTTTCTTTCAATTAGTTTTATTTTTTGGAATTACAAAACTTAACAGTGGCAACGAAGAAGTTTTAAACACAGCACTTTTTTTTTGGAAGGGGCAGTCAAGTTTTAAAAAGGCAAAAAACAGATGTAATTCATACTTTAGTGCATATCGGTGATGATAATAAATTTTTAAAAAGTGGAAATGGCTACCTATATCAGAAAGATTGCACAGGAGATAACTGGATATTGTACACTGAGCAAATTGAACAATATTTTGAAGCAAATGAAGTAGCCAATAAGAAATGAGTGACTGCTTTGCTGAGTGTACAGGTAGAGGAGCATACAGTTTGAGTAGAAGGTTAACTGCTCCAACAAAAACAGCCAAAATGAACATTGCTGGAACACTTGGAACCAAAACCATTGTTGACTGCAGAATGCTTTATGATTTTATAAGTGGAATCAGAAGGAAAGGGAATCCATTTCAGCATATGTGGCTGAACTGGAGAGATTTCTTAAGCATTGCCAGTTCAATAACAGGCTTAATGATGCACTGAGAGATCATTTATTTTGTGGAATCTTTCAAGAATGCATTGTAAAACAATACACAACTGAGGCACAACACACTTCAAAGTGCAGTTTAAATCACTGTATCAGTGGAACCCCCATCCAGAGACACAACTGAATTGCATTCAGGAATGAAAGTGAGTATGAACTAAATAGCAACCTCTAAACAAAATCCTGCCCGGCCAAACAAATTGTGTTATTGTTGTAGCAGAGGCTCACGTATACTAGACCAATGCAGGCTTAAATGTAATACTTGCAGAAAATACAATAAAGTAGGACACATACATAGAGCATGTCAGGCAGTCAAAAGTAATTGGACTGCACAGGGAAAAGAAAAAGCTAAAATGTCAAGTTGCAATTTCAAAAGACTGCCTAATCTGCAGGCTGTTGATATAATATTTGATAACAATGAGAATGACACAGGACTGAGATTTACAATGTGAAAAATAACAATAAACAAGCAATATAGCATACACCTCCACTACAGCCTCAAATGTTGTTGATGTGTTGAGGAGCTTCTTCTCAAGGACTGGTGTTCCAGAACACTTAGTCAAGGACAATGGACCACAGTTTGTGCAGAAAAATTCAGTCATTCCTGAAAATGAAAGGAATAAGACATACTACATCTGCACAGTATCACCCAGCTACAGGTGGCTTGGTGGAAAGGTTTGCTCAGAGTCTAAAGAATGCCTTGCAAGTAACATCAGCAGAACACATTATGGTGACACTGAATCAGAAGCTCACCAATTTCCTCCTTGCATATTGCAATGCAATACACTCCACAACCAACAGCTCACCAGCTATGTGGTTCCTGGGCTATTCCTTGTGCTCATACTGGGATCTCCAATCTGAGGAATATGCAGTACAAACAGCTGAGACAAATGAGGAGATCCCTAAACAAGGAGATTCGATGTTTCACTCTTGGACAAGCGGTCCTGCCAAGAGACTACAGAGGTGATCAAAAGTGGCTACTTAGAATGCTTAAGGACAGAACTAGGCCACTCTCCTACACAGTGTGTCTGATGTCATCTGGAGATGACACATTGATCAGTTGAGGAGAGCAGAGTCAATTGGTCTCTTTTTGACATAAAATAATTCAATTGTTTACAATTGTTCATGTTATGCCAGTGTC
The DNA here is from genome assembly GCF_030144855.1 of Hypanus sabinus. Taxonomy (NCBI): domain Eukaryota; kingdom Metazoa; phylum Chordata; class Chondrichthyes; order Myliobatiformes; family Dasyatidae; genus Hypanus; species Hypanus sabinus. Next base: position 62,134,341 of record NC_082717.1, on the reverse strand, counting down.
AGTGTTTTTGAAATAAAAACCTCTGTACTACTAACATATGCATTAAATGACATTTTACAGATGTGGTACAAGTAATGATAGAGATTATGTCCCAGGAAGCAGATAGCACTGGGTCATTTTGTATTGTGTGACTCTTGCATAATTTATAGAGAAACTACAGAAGACTCACTATTATACGAATCATGCTTATAGACATTAGGTTGGTATATTACTTCATGTGATATGTATCTGATCTCTCAAAATGAAGGGTTGTCACAAGGCAAAAATTAACAGCTGAACTATATTGTTCTTTCTTCTAGTTGTAAAATTATAACAAATTCAATCAACTCTGATGCAAATCTATCTTTCAGCTGCTGACTGGACTGCTGGAAATTGCCAATATTTTCTAATTTAACTTTACTTTCTGGCATCAAAGCCATTTAAAAAAAATTCAAAACTGACACTTGCTATATCCACTACAAACACCTCCCCCTTCCTGCACCCTACCCCCAACTAAAACCCAATGAAAGGCTGCAAAAGGCAAGGCTGAATAATAGGAACAGGATGCAGTTAGCATTTTTGCCATTTCTGGTATCACGTTTTAGATGGAAAATTATAACTACAAAACTCGAGACTAAAAACCCCAGGGTAAAACACTAGTGTAATCTACAACAGCTGTCAAGGAAAAGGGTCTACAGTCTTTGATTTCTAACTGTAAATGTGAACAGCAGTGTTTGAAGCTATTGCTTCATATCACTAATTCAGGGGCATTTAAACATGATCGAAATGAACAAAAAGACTGGAACAGATGCCTGGCTGTTAAGAAACCCTCAACCCATGGAAAAACTTGTAAGTAAATCTCCACCTACCAACTGAAAGTGACTGGTGGACAATTATGACTGTTCATTTAATTAGAAGGTTGATGGATTTCATATCCCTGGAGAACATGATGTTCTTATAATTATTTCCTAACTGGTCTATATCAGGTTGAATGAAAGCCCTATCTGAACTCCAATCCTCTTTCGCCCCTTAGGACTTTTACTTGGCAATACTTTGAAGTATGGCAATTATCCAATAATACCTTGCACATGCAGATATTACAGAAAACCAAGAATACATCTGGCAGAGTAGAAGCACCTCAACAGTAAATGGTCGGGGGAGAGTTGCACACAACTGCTTAGAAAATTATGGACATAGTAAAAGGGAAGGAGAGTGCATGAGAGTTACATAAGTCTCTAGAATAAATAAAAAGACAAAATTTTAGAAAGGAATAACAATTTAACTACCAGTAACATGAAAACAGAATTGAAAAGGGTGATGAATACAGGACTGAAGGTGTTATATTTGAATGCACACAGTATATGGAATAAAGCAGATGATCTTGCAGAGCAGTTAAGTCATGGCTGAAAGATAATTTTAGCTGGGAACTAACATCCAAGGATACACATCACATCGAAAGGTCAGGCAGGCGGTTAGAGACTGTGGGGTGGCTTTGTTGATATAAAAAAAAATGAAATCAAACCATTGGAAAAAAATGACATAGGATCAAAGGATGTAGAACTCTTGTGGGTAGGATTAAGAAACTGTAAGGATAAAAATGCCCTGATGGGAGTTACAGTAGCCATAATGTGGGGTAAAAATTACAACAGGAAATAGGAAAGGCTTGTAAAAAGGGCAATGTTCCTATGGTCATGAGGGATTTCAGTATGCAGATAGACTGGGAAAATCAAAATGGAGTTTGTAGAATGCCTATGAGGTGGCTATTTACAGCAACATATTTGAGCCCACTAGGGAAAAGGCAATTCTGGATTGGGTGTTGTAATGAATTAGATTTTATTAGGGAGCTTAATGTAATGGAACCCTTAGGAGACTGGGAGAGAATTCACTCTGTAGCTTGACAAGGAGAAACTAAAATCTGATGTACCACTGTTACAGTTGAGTGAAGGTATGAGAGAGGAGCTGGCGAAATTGATTGGATGGGGACAGGAGCAGGGATAACAGTAGAGCAGCAGTGGACATTCAACCACTGGAAAGTGACACTACAGAGATAGAAACAAGAAAAAAAAGTAAGATGAACTCACTAAGTATTTTGAGCTAATCTTCACTGTGGATGACACCAGCCATATTCCAGAAATTCAAGAGTGTCAGGGGACCGAAGTGAGTGTAGTTGCTATTACTAAGAAGGTGCTTCGGAAGCTGAAATGTCTGAAGGCAGACAGGCACCTAGACCTCTTAGACTGCACACCAGGGTTTTGAAAGAGGTAGCTGAATAGATTGTAGTGACACGTCAGGACACACAAGATTCTGGAATGTTTCCAGAATGGAGAAATTCCGAAGTCCCTTATTAAGGATGAGGTTTCGGGGTACTTGGAGGCACACGATTAAATAGGCTGAAATCAGCATGGTTTCCTTCATGGGAAAACTTGTCTGACAAATTTGTTGGAACTCTTTGAGGGAATAACAAGCAGTATAGAGAACACAGAGTCGGTGTTGTTTACTTGGATTTTCAGATGGTATTTGACGAGGTGCTGCCCATGAGGCTTCTAAACAAGAGTCCATGGTATTAAAGGAAAGATCCAAGCATAAAGAAAAGATTGGTTGGCTGACACAAGGCAAAGAGAGGGAATAAAGGAGGCCTTTACTGGTTGGTCACCAGTAACGACTGGTTTTCCTCAGGGTCAGTGGTGTGCCCACTACCTTTCATCTTATATGTTAATGAGGTGGATGATGTCATTGTGGCCAAGTCTGTGAATAGGTGGAGGGTCAGGTAGTGTTGATGAAGCAGGGTATCTGCAGAAAGACTTGGACAGATTAGGAGAACGAGTGAAGAAGAGGCAGATGAAATACAGTGTACATCCATGCACTTTGGTAGGAGGAACAAAGGCGTAAACTATTTTTTAAATGGGGAGCAAATTCAGAAATCAAAGATGCAAAGGACTTGGAAGTTGTAGTGTAGAATTACTTAAGAGTTAACCTGCAGGTTGAGTTGGTAGTAAGAAAGGCTAATGCAATGTTAACGTTCATTTCAAGAGGACAAAAATATAAAATCAAGGATGTAAAGCTGATGTTTTACAAGGCATTGGTCAGACTGCACTTGGAGCACCGAGAGCATTTGTGGATCCCTTACCCAAGGAGAGATGTGCTGGCATTGGATATGATCCAGAGGTGGTTTACGGGAACTATCCCAGGAATGCAAGAGTGAATGTATGAGAAGCTTTGGTCCTGTACTCACTGGAGTATAGAACTATGATGGGGGGATGAGGAGGAATTTCTTTAGCCATAGGGTGGGGAATCTGTGGAATTCAATGCCTCAGGTAGCTGTGGAGGCCAAGTCATTGAGTATATTTAAAGTGGAGGTTGATAGTTCTTATGTTTTGTAACTCCAAAACAAAAAAAACAATTGAAAGGAAAACACAGAGCCAGGAGATAACTGGTATACATTCTTAGTTTTCACTTTTAGTGAAGCACATATGTATAATGCTGTGGCATAATGACACACGTACTTCGTATATATAACCGTAATGAATACTTATGCAAAGAAGGTCTAATCAAATATATTTACAAAATTACTCAAATATTACAGATATTAAAAAAACAACAATAGGTCCTTGATTAATAAGGACAAAGGTTATGGGGAGAAAGCAGGAGAACATGGTTGAGGGGGATAATAAATTGGCCATAAATGAATGGCAGAGTTTGATGGGCCAAATGGCCTAATCGTGCTCATGTCTGATTGCCCATCATTTTGCAATGATAGCCATGTGATACTGACAAGAATCATATTGAAGGATCTGGCTTTAATCCTCCTGGCTCTTGTACGTGGTTTTAAAAAACTCAGGCTAAGATTAGTTGACCAAAAAACAGACTGATAATTGAAACTTTTAGTCCATATGGTTCTATAATCTGTGTTGAATTTCTCTGCATAACTGCAGAGTAAGACACTTAAAGACTCTGAGAAAGTACCAAATAAGATGACAAACCTAAAACAAAAAAAGAAAAGATTAGAAGAAACTAAAAGAAATCGATCTTAGCTGAATTATATGGTACCTTGTTGAGAAAGCACCTGGATTAGAATACCACGTACAGGTCTGATCACTCTACCCTAGGACATACATACTTACAATTTAGGGAATACCACTGAGATTGGTTGAACTGACATTTGGGTTTGGAGGATGAGGTAGGGGAGGACGGTGCTATCCATCCTAAATGGAGAGATTAAGCCAAGAAAGAGTGGTAATTTCACACCTGTCTCATAGTGATGGTGTAGATTAGAATCAGAGCAGGGTCCAGATAAAGGGTCTCAGCCCACAACGTCCACTGTTTACTCTTTTCCACAGATGCTGCTGGCCTGCTGAGATCCTCCAGCATTTTGACAGAATAAGTGCTGCTTTTGTAAGAGATCAGCCACAGTCTTGTTGATTAGTAGAACAAGTATGTAGGGCAAAATGACCTATTCTTGCTTCTAAAGCTAACAATAAATAAAAACCCAAACTGTTATCCATTTGTGAAACTGGAAGGTGAGAAATACCCACATATCATTTGGGGGAAGCAAGCTCAAACTCCAGTTTGTAGGAAAGACACTGGTGTATATATTTAATCACAAAGAACACATTCTAAATATCAAAGGTCAAGGTGTTAAGCACCATCTTCCAAGTTCCAAGCAGAGAGAATTGTCCACTTTACAAAGAGTTACCAAACACTTGCTTTCTTGCTGTACGACTAAATGTGTTGCAACTGAAGTCATAGTAAACACAATGATACCTTAAATCAGTTACCCAAGGGGGCGGTTACATGTCCTAAGGGGGTACTAGGGAAATAAAAGTTGTCGGGGGGGGGGGAGGGGAGCAGCTAACGGCACCTTAACATGAGGCACAAGATCTGATCAACTATTTCTGAAAAGAAGGACAAGGCACTGGAACGCAGGAAGAACTGTAGCTCTGCAGGTGGTGAGCACTCGTCGTCACAACCCGCCTGAAACTCGGCAATCTCATCCAACCTCACCAACCAAACAGACATTATCAGGGACGCATAAATTAGCAACCAGGGTGCCCAACAGTTCCCCTTGACTCACAGCATGAAATGAGTTAATGGAATTTAACTGTTGGTAAACCCTCTTAACTTTCTCTGCAGAAAACAGCTTGTGCAGTGATACAGTCCTGGCTGGAATCAAAAGGTGAAATAGAGCCAGTGAACCTGCTGACCCCTCGAGGTGTTCAAAACGCCCTCAGCTTCACAAGTGTGGTCAAGAACCATCTTTGGGGACTGAGCCTTTACGTGATTGGTTAACCGTGCTAACTGGAATAGTATAAAAGCAGCTTGCCAAACACCAGCTCTATCCACACTGAAGGCTGATTTATACTTGTGCGTCGCATCGACACTGTAGGTACCACATACCCTACACCGTAGGGTGACGTGCACCTGTCCAGAAAAGTTACTCACGCGTCTTGGTGACGCAGACCGCATCAACTGTGATTGGTCTGCTTGGTAGCATCGCACTTCCTCCTACATATTTCCGATTGCTTCTCCACCACGTCTGTAGGCTGTGCGTACACCGATGCGAAATAGATGAACCAAATCGTCAAATCTACCTGCCGATATGCGAAAATGTTTGAAATGCATTTCTTCGTCCATGTATCTCACAAAGAGACTCAACACAGTGGAATAAAAACCCCACCGCCAACTAGCGTTTTGGCACAAACCAACGCACGCTCACTACGGCATAGAGCAACACAGAAGTGAAAATCAGGGCTACGGTGTATGCACAAGTATAAATTAGCCTTTACACTCAGATACCAGTTTGAATCCTTGTCAACGTAATTTTTGCTGTTGTGATTGCTTTCATCTTCACCTCACTGTTCCTTTGCGTGCCTCTACCATTGTTCCATCAATTCACGGCTGTCATCAACATCCGACAGACATTCCCAGTTGGTGTTAATTTTAATTTAGCCCTGTTAATGATGGATAAGTACATACAGTGTGATCTCTAGGAGTCTGAAGGCAGTGAAGCCTTGAATTCTAATCCTGCCAAGAATCAGAAACCACAGAAAGTGCATCAGTACAATATCACATACCCTGAGGATGGTTTTATTCTGTTCCTGCCAGATCAGTGATGCCCCATGCGTCTTATTTGTAATACTGTACTGTGCAATGAAGCAACAAAACCATCAAGATTGCACGAACACTTCTGTAAAAGACACCCTGAATAGGCTACTTATGGTGTTACTCAGCTCCCAAAGATGAAAGAAGCATTTGGAAAACATTGCGCACTCAAGTCATTTGCCAAGAAAGCTAAAAATGACTTTGATCGTGGTCTCATTGCTTCTTGTAACATTACCAAAATGATAGCAAAGTGTGGAAAATAAAAGATTAATAATTCCTGCTGTATAAGAAGTGATCACCGTTCTCAAAATAGATACCAATATTTTAAAATCAATTCCTGTGTTATAGCTCATCATACAGACGAAGTAAGTGAAAACAATGAGTATCAAATAAGAGCTGCAAAAAACAGAATTTGGGATACAAATGGATGTCAACTGTGCGAGACAATGAAGCATTATTGCTAGTGGCACATGTACTGTTTATCAAAGGTGGAAAAGTTTGTGAAGAGGTTCTCTTTTGTAAAAAGAGAAAACAAATATCAACAGAGTCAACAGAGAAACAATCTATGATGAACTCAAAACGTACATCCAGGATAAAACTATTCTGATTAGGAACATGATTTCTAGTGCAACAGATGGAGCACCATAAATGACAGGTTGCCATGATGGTTTAGTGGCATTTCTGAAGAAAGAAATTACAAGCCTCTTTGTAATCTATTGTGGAATTCATTGTCAACATCTCACAGCCAAAAACCTCAGCCAACATCTTTTTTCAAGCATGATTCTTTACAATACTTACTATCAACAAAATTAAAACTCATCTATTGAATAGCAGAACATTTCACCAGTTATGCCAAGATAACAATGAAGAGTTTGAACACTTGCTTCTTCACACTGAAGTGCGTAGGCTGTCAAAAGGGCTGCTGCTTAAAGCATTTCTTTGATCTTTCTGATATTGTGGTTGAATTTTTTCTCAATGTCAACAAGAGCTTGGGAAACAAGATTGAACTTCTAAGTGGAGATGTAGCATACCTAATGATCTCAATGACAAAGTGAACATTCTAAATATGAAACTGCAGGTGAGAATTTCAATTTAAACCAGGCAAAAAATGCAGTGTCCGCTTTTATCAAAAATTTGGAAATACCTCAGCAAAACATTTGGAGATGAGTGTTCTCACGGTTTCCCTGCATGGAAAGTATGGGACTCTCTTTCATAGATGGTGATTTGCATGAGTACTGCTTACATCCGGAGTCACTGAAGGATTTTCAGAATCGATTCAAGGATTTGAACAATCCGGAAATTCTGGACTGGGTAATTAACCCATTTCTTTGCAAGGTAGAACAGAAAGAGAGCTTGCAAGAAGAAATTATCGAAATTCAGGATGATAAAGAAGCAAAAATGCTTTTCAAAAATGTCGGGCTTTGTGGTACGTGGTTAGACTGTATTATGAAGTTTCCTGGTCTTTGGAGGAGAGCCAAACTGCTCTTCATTGTATTTCCATCCTCCTACCTTGTTGAAGGAGGCTTCAGTGCAGTGAACCACATACTCTCAAAAAACAGAAACTGCTTGGTCATTTTTACACATGGGGACTTAAGGCTTTTGCTGTCACAACTTGAACCAGATATTTCAACTCTTGATAAAACCATCAAGCTCAAGGATCACATTGATATCGAAGCTGTTGTACAGTGCTCATGTACTGTGTAAGCTAGGTTTAAAGACAAATAAAAATTTAAAACAGAATCATTTTTCTCATGTTAGCATATGGTAGACATGTTTTTACAATGGGGGTGCTGGAAAGTATATTGTGCTTAAGAGGGGCATTGGCGTGTATGAGGTTGCTTTAGGAAGATGTTGGGCTAAAGGAGGTTGGGAAACACTACCTTAAATGATTGTAGGACTGTAACAGACTGCAGTAACACTAATCCTCTATTTCACCTGTACATCTGGCACAGTGCCTCCAAACATCAAGAGGAAATTAATTGGTGAAAATAAATACCTGAATTTAGATTAATGCCAGCCATTATTTGCATATTAAGGAACACACCCATGTGTTAATAACAGCTCTTTGTCGTCTTTTACTTTGTTCCAGGTAGTCCCTCAGGACAAAGGCTGACCTGCTCCTATTCTGCTTTTGTAGATCTGGAGATGCCTGATGAGACTAATGTGTGAACCACAGACGCTTCCCTAGATGGGGTAGGAAGTGGAGAACAAGGTAGGTAAACAGACAATTTAAGAGTGAATCCTCCGTCCACCCCTTATAAAGGCTACTGTGTGATCTCAAATCTGCTCCTGAATGCTCTGCTTCAATCAGTGATTGTTGATGTTCCCTGATATCAGTGGCATTGTATTTCAACACAGCACTGAACTGCAACCTCCACTGAGTTGTGGCTCAGAATTAGTAGTTTTGTCTATTGGCTTTTTAGTTTGGGGAACAGAGAGGGGAGTTAGGGGTCAAGTTAGGGATGTGGGATAATTAGATGTCAAGCTGGAGTCCAATTCTCCTCTCCACGTTGAAAGGTTAGTGGCATTGGCAGACTAAGCCAGATTATCCAGCTGGATATTGGGGCAGCAGGTGCCACAACCCGCCATCCCCACCCCACAGATCAGCACGTAGTTGGCAGGTTCTGCAGTCAGAGCTCTGTAGGACAGGAGGAGAAAGTTCTGCTGACCCGCTGTTACCACTGAGAGCAGAATTCAAGGCCTGATGATCGGGGTCTCAACATTGGTGAGTGCAGAGTTCAAGGTCTGGTGTTCGGTGATCAGTGGGTTCTTACGGCTGACGCTGTGGGTTGAACTGGAAGTTAGAGCCTGTTGGGTGAAGCCCACGTCTGCAAATCTCTGCTAGTCCACTGGGAAAGTTGAAGCGCAATGTCTGTGAGCCTGAATCCAGTTCCGAGTCTCTGGGGTTGGAGTACTGTGTACACACATAGAGAGGGAGGGAGGGAGGAATGTGGCTTGTTTTGCTGTTGTTCCTTCATTGCTTGTTGTGTTCTGTGTTGTTCTGCCGAACATGGTGAGCACTTACGTTGGTGCGGAACAAGTGTCGACACCTGTGGGCTGCCCCACCACCCTCTTGGTTGTGTTGATTGTTAACACAAAGGATGCTGTTCACTATATGCATCGATGTACATTTGATAAAGAAACATGAATCATAATTTGTCAAAGAGCTTTGATATATCTTTAAACGTTTTCTCGACCCACCTGAGAATCTTTTCCTGTGACAGGGTTCAGAAAAGAGGGTCAGTTTTTGGGAGCCTGGTGTCACACACATGATAACATCGCCTGTCCAGCCAAAGAAACTCTGTGTAAATGGGCTTCATTTGTGGTGATTTTGCTCTTTGAGAGGCTGGCAAAGCCAATTTACTTAGCAATCCAGTGAATTTGAAAGATTTTGTGGAGACAGTGTATCTTTACAGGGTGGTATCTTTACAGGGCCCTGAGGGCCCGCTCTTATCTTGGGATCAGGCAGACATTGATCACTGCGCAGCCAGTCCACCATGAATTCTGAAGTCTTCTGAAAAATAAAACAATCAACCAATAGGTTGTGCTGGCACATTGAATGTGATGACAAAACATTTCACAGACTTTTAATTGCCTTCACCTTTAAGATGGGTCCAAATATTTTAACCTCAGATGACCCACATCACATGGTACTTCTCAGCTACCTCCTCTCAACAGTTGTATGAACTTCTTCTAGAGGCATCATGAATATTATCTTCACTGTGACAAAAGTTTGTAACCGATAGCACTATTGACCACATCATTGGGTTCTGCTACAATCATCCCCTCTGACTATGAAGTTAGGAAAAAACTGGCAACTGCCCCAGAGTTCACAGTACAATACATTATATGGCAGACCCTGGGCAGACTGTCATGGATCAACTTTCTGATGCATTTACACAACAGACAATTGTATCCATTAGGAAAAACAAGCCATAAATTATCTCCTAAACTCCTGCAGAACTAAAATAAGCTTTGGCAACCCCACACCATATAAAATAATGGGACAGGCCACACTGGTGAGTTGCAGACAAGTTGCAAGGTTCATTCTGCTCTTAAATCCGCAAAGTGGTTTCACTCATTTTTTTTTAAACACACTGATCTACTTCTGCAGATTTCCAATGCCATTTCTAGAGCCCGTTGTCAGTGATTAATGACTCAGTGTTTCCACGTTCACCTGAATGGTGAAATGTTTTGGACTATTAGACTGGGCTTTCTTCGCCCAAAAGGTATAACCACTGAAAAAGGTGGAACAAGGTTATTCAAATTCAAAGTAAATTTGTTTTCAAAGTTCACATATATAACCATATACAACCGTGAGGTTCGTTTTCATGCAGGCATACTCAGTCGTCCAAAAACCATAATAGAATCAATGAAAGACTGTACCCGACAGGACAGACAAACAACCAATGTGCAAGATGACAAACTGCAAATACAAAAAGGGAAAAAATAATTATAAAACATAAGCAATGAACAGAGAACATGAAATCATGAGTCTTTGAAAGTGAGTGATTTGGTTGTGTGAATAGTGCAGTGATGGGGCAAATGAAATTGAGTGAAGTTTCCCCACTGTTTCAAGAGGGGTAATAGCTGTTCCTGAACCAAGAGGTGTGGGTCCTGTGTCTTCTGTACATTCTTCATGATGGCAGCAGCAAGAAGAGAGCATGATTTGGGTAGAGGAGATTGCTGATGATGGATGGTGCTTTTTCTGCAACAGCACACTGTACAGGTGCTCAATGGAGTGGAGGGTTTTACTCATGATGGACTGGGTCATATCCACTACTTTTTGAGGGACTTTCCATTCAAAGGCATTGACATTCCCATACCAGGCTGTGAGTCAACCAGTCAGTATGGATATTTGTCAAAGTTTTACATGTCATGATGAATCTTCAGAAACTTCCAAGGAAGTAGAGGTGTTGCTGTGCTTTCTTTGTAATTGCACTTACATGCTGGGCCGAAGACAGGTCCTTCGAAATAATAACACCTAGGAACTTACAGTTGCTAAACCTCTCTACCTCTCATCCTCTGATGAGGACTGGCTTATGGACCTCTGGTTTCCTCCGCCTAGTCAATAATCAGCTCCTTGATCATGCTAACACTGAGTGAGAAGTTGTTGTTGTGGCACCACTCAGCCAGATTTTCAAACTCCTTCCTCTACGCCAAACTGCATTATCAGCTGTGTGCCACCTTGGTCTGGCAGATGATATACACTTGTCTTGCACAACAGGGATGATTTCCAAAAGACTCTTCATTCATATATAGACACTCAAAAAAAAATCTGTTTATTTTCCTGGATTTTAAGCTCTGTTTCAAAATAGTAGGCATTTCTACTTTTGACAGATTAAAGAAATAATAGTTTTATTTGTCAATGCACATTGAAACATACAGCGAAGATACAGTCAACAGCCAACATAGTCCAGGATGTGCTGGGGGCAACCCACAAGTGTTGCTATCCATCTGACACAAACTTAACTTGCCCACAACTTACTAACTCATACACCTTTTGAAATGCGGGAGGGAACCCAGGGATTTATTAGTTGCTGAATTACGGACCCTCTTTATCAGGAATGGTGCGCCTTTCCCTACATTGTTTTATCATTTCAAATCTTTGGGAACCTAAACATATGCAGAAGAAACAGAATTCCGCAGTACAAACCTTCTGCCAACAGATGCAGCAAGATCACAGAGGGTCCATTTGACCCCAGTAAGCAACACAAGGATCCTTTCTCTGCTTGAATTCCTAAATCCCAAACAGAAAATTGTAGAATCCTTATGTTTAGCCACTGAAGAATGAAAAGCGCTATAGCAAGGAATTCCTTTTTAAATAAGAGTCACAGTAAACCTCAAGTTATATCAAAATACCAAATAAAGTTCATGTCACAAATGACTAACACATGCAACTTTTAAAAACAGTCTGCTGGCTATAAATAGAAATTCTTTTACATGTTTCTGAACACTATTGGAATACATCAGTTCAATAGTTCAAAATCCATTTTAGCATAATTATTGCATTGGCACACAGTGATTACTTGTTGCTTGTTGAAAACATCCTTGTCAGTATGAATGGAGCAGCTATTAAACTGATAATACAATCAGTCAACTCTGTGGGTGCGGCACGATGAAAGAAAAAAAACTTAAGAAAACTTCAACTTCACGTAATGAAAGGGGCACTTAGGGGAGCAGTTCTAGAACAGGCAAGGTTGACTTGCTCTTCAGTCTTGGCGATTTACTTGAACACGTTTTGTCACATGTGAGGAGACATTGTCAGTGCACTGTTAATTGTGGTGCTTCCTCTGAATGCTTGGCCTTTATATACTTTTCAATCAGTGGACTGGACATCATTTCCGAAACTCAATTATGTTGTGGGGAAGAAACCTTGTTGTTGATTGGTTGTGTGGCAAACTTTGTGCGCTGTAGCCTGGAATTTTGCCTGAATTGGCTCATAAATGGGATTGGGGTCTATGTGTTAAGCAGTATATAAAGGACACAATAATCACCATGTCTCTTTGCAAGGTAACAAAACGTTTGCAAGTAAATTACCAAGATCCGAAGACAACTCAACCCAACCACCAACCATCTTCTGAGTTATGGAAGCACTAAAATTTGCATGCCTTCATAAACCAGTTGCTAGAACTAGGAATGTAAAGGCATCAAGATGATACTAAATTTAAAGAATTACATTTGTAGACTTCAGAAGTTTACCAGCATCAACAGATTCAATATGCATCATTACAAAGTATTTTAGTAGTTATTAGCAGTTTGTGCACTGTCACAAAAATACTAAAAATGTTAGCAAAACATACCGTGATTTATTGCACTTCTCAATAAATCCTTTTACGCATTTGGTTACATTTACAAACAATCAAAGGAGACACGTCAATAAAGGGTTATACTTATAATGATATGCAATAATCAGAAATATATCAAATATACCAAAATATAATCTATTTAACATTACTTTTAAGGACTTGTGTTGACTTGTTTTTTTGCAGAAAGCTCAGTTTGTTACAGGACTTTTTGGGTTTTCAATTTAAGTGTTTAATTAAACTCCCAAAATGTGCAATTGTACAAAAACCTGAAACTGAACAAAAACACATTGCCTGTTTTGGAAGATCTGTTTAGGTAGGATTAATCTGATTGGTTAGAATCTCAAGCACAACCATAAAATGTGAATCCATTATTTTAATTTCATTGGTCATATGCATTCCAGTGAAGGTAAATAAATAGGCAAAAATCAATTTAATTGCAGCTGTTGGCCAAAAAAAACATTAAATTTTTGGAACTTCCCTTTAAAAATTAGTTTTCTCATCTATATTGAAGAGTCAAATTTTAGATCAGCAAATCTTATACAAAATATTTCCATAACCTACACCTGTCACATGCATGTTCTTTAACATTGAAGTATTTCACACAGTAGAGGGATCTCAATTACTCAACAAATAGACAGGTAGAAACAAATAACAAGGGATCATGTTCAAAGTAGGGAAAATACTTCTTTGTTAGAAATTTTTAACTTCTATAATTTTTTTAAAAATGAGAACATTGAAACAATGTGAAATATGTTGCTTGCCTCAATGACTAACACTGCGTGCAGATGGCAGCCCACAAGTGTTGCTGTGCAAACAAATTAGCAACCTGGACGTCTTTTGTATGTGGGATATGTGGGAAGAATCCAGAGCACATGGACAACACCCATGCGGTTACAGAGATAACGTACCAGAGACAGCAGCAGGACTTAAACCCCAATCTTCCAATTGTTATAAAGTGCAACGTTAAATATGTTTGATTTGGCAAAGGAAACAAAAGTAAGGTAGTATTTTCAAAATGGCATGCATACAGTAATTTGCTTTGCAGCTTCATAGAAATTCAGTTATTCTGAGAAACTATTTACTACAATTATCATACTGGAAACTTCTAGAATGGGAAGCAAGTAAAGCACAAGAAGCCAAATGCACTGACTGAAACTTAAAATAAAATTGCTTGAACATATTTTTTTACTGGAGGCAATCACCACAGTTATTTTCCTACATTCGGACTGTTAGCAATGCAACTAGCTGCTGGGAAATTCCTGAGTATTCATAACGAAGCCTGAACTGTTCTCAAAAAGGAATAAACAAACAGGTTCTTCTCCAAGGGAATAGACAAGAAAATGTCAATATAACTCTAGAAGATACCAAACAAAAATGACAATATTTGGGTAATATACAGGACAGTTGATAGGATTAAGTGACAAAGAAACATAGAACAGATTGAGTAAACAGACAAAACTCATACAGATTTCAATGAAAGCAAATGTGAGGTCAGTAACTTTTCAAGAACAGACATGGGTATCAATTAAATGGTTAAAGCTGCCAAGCAAAAGAGATTTCCAAGTGATTTAGGGGTTCTGTACACATGAACATATAGCAGTTAGGTACGAAATATAAAGGAAGCTCTAATGAAATATTAGTCATTGCATTGAAGTGCTAGAATATATTGGAAAAAGAAGCTCTGTTCATGTATAGTTTCGGACAATAGCATTATAATAGATATGAATTTCGAACATGTGCAATACAATATTATAATGGTGTGAAGGATCAATACTTACAAAAGCTAGTGGGCATGTGGAAGATTAATTGATAGTGATATAGAAGCTCCTGAAAGGAAGTAACACAGCAGCATAATGAGGGTGACCATACAACATCTTGAAAGGGGACAGATCATTTAAGTTACTCTACAGCTGCTCTTTTGATTCCTTTCAGAATCCAAAAAATACCACAAACTGATTCATGCACCACCCCCATTTCCCCTTTCACTGGCAGGAAGATTTGGAATTTAATTTAGTACATTAAAATGAATGTTTGCTCATTCAGCGGTGAGTCTGGAAAGCAAAAGTCTAAATACATGATTCAATAGGATATGGAGCCAAAGGTCTATAAAAAAATGGATGTCATGATCTCACTGACTGAGAGAATATGCCCAAAACACTGAATGGATCTGACCAGATCTTAAACCAAAATACTGGAGGTACACATCAATGCAGGCAACAGCTAGAGACAAAACTGAACAGTTGATATTGCCAAATGAGGCCCTTCATCAGATCTCAGCCTGAAACATTGACTGTTCATTTTCCTCCATAGTTGCTGCTTGCATTGCTAAGTTCCTCCAGGTCGGTCTCAGTTTCTCTCTCTCCCCCTCCCTCTTCCCTCCCTCCGTCTCTGAGTGTGTGTCAATCCATACACCAACATCAATGATCTACTCCTAAAAAACCACCACTTTAGATTAGTCAATTCACCAGAAATCAAGTCTGAACATTCATTGTTGCCTTAGTCTACAGAACCTTTGGATTATACCTGACCCAAGACCAACCCAGGGAATTTTGCCAAGACCCAACTCTATGTCAAATGTCAAAAAAATTACAAGTCCTTGTGCTTGGCTTAGTTTGTGTGTCTTACTGGCTCAGCAGTAAATGCACTAATCCTCAGTACGGTGGGTGTAGTGAGGCTCACTGAAGTTTGCAGGAAAGCCCTAAACAAACTGGAGTTGCGGATGCTGCCCACTCTCCTGGCAATTGTCCAGCCAAGCCGGGAAGGAACAGGTTCAAGTTACAACTCCAAGAACGTAGGCTCAGGAGAGAAATCTTACAGTTGGGTCCTGAGTAAACATCCATTTCAGTGGGACCTCAAATGCACAACCTCAGAAGCTGGCATCTGCCAGAAACTGGGACTCTATTCAGCAACAAATATTCCAGAAGATATCAAAGGATGTGACGAGTGATTATCTGATGTGAAGAGATCTGATCGTTAGGCAGACAAAGGAAAAATTAGTTTAAAGTGAAAGCAAAGAATAACAAACAAATTATATGCAAAGTGAGTAACATTAAGTGAACTAATTTACACTTCAAAATTTCAAAACATCATTAAAGCATGTATTTTGATTTTGATTCTGCAGCATCTAAGTATTATTTGGCAAGAACGGCTTTGTTAATCACACAATCACCATCCTTCCAGTTTTAGACAAGCAGTTTGCAGAATGCCTTCAATTGTCCAGCTAATTACATCAGTAAAGTGGATTGCCCCATACCTGATCAGTTGGTTTTTAAACCGTTCTTCCTTCAGTAACACACAGCTTTAAAAATAAAACCATGTAGCTACTACACAAGTCTGTACTGTTATTAATTATAGAAATAGATTTCAACTTTATGTTTGAATTACATGAGAAAAAAAAATTGTGGATGTAGTTCCTGGCAGATTAATCCCTTAGCAAAGATTATATACTCCATTTAATATAATTGTCCAGATAAAATGTAATTACTATTTGTCACAAAGATGTATGAATTATTTTTCTCACTTTTCATGCCATCAAATTATCCCAGAAATTGTGGGTTTACTTTTGGTTCAGCTTTGTTACAGAATGACTTAAATAGCTCATTGTAACATTTTAAAGTTAAATTTCAGCAAGAAGATATTGGCCCTAATAAAAAAAAGACTGACAGCTTAAAACATTTTGAAACAAATACTGAGTCACTGTATTCAACAGGGAACATTTAAATGAAGGTTATTTATAATTGCAAATATTTAGTTCTGCAAACAGGACAACCTGGGGAGGGTGGAGGGCTGATAACATACTTCAACAAACTTTTCAGCGGAAAGCCATTTGATATCAGATGCAAATTTGTTATCTTAGAAACCACACCAACCAACCATTGATTAAAATATAAAAGGATATGGGAACATTTAAATCTGCTAGGCACATGGAGACTAAAATTTTATAATGCATGTCAAATTACTAAACTTAAGTAGTTCATGGCTTTGATGATACAATATGTCTACTTCATCAAAGCATTCCCTCACACTGAGAGCAAGGACAAAATTTTCAACACCACTGACAAGATGATTACCTTAATGGAAGTGGAGCCAGACTTCTTTCTCACACCCACATGATTCACTGATGACTCTAAAAGGTAAACACACAAATCAGATTACAGCTCATACTTTACTGGATCTGAAACCAAAACATTTACCCCAAAAAACGTAGTATACAGCTTTATTCCTGACTTGAATCTCCCTCCAAAAGAGAAGTTTGTACTGTAGTGGGAATCTTGCTGATTATTTTTAAATCAAGTTAGGCAATCTCAGCTCTGTTAATAGAAAAGGAAAGATCGGAGTCACCAGATGAAAGCCGAATTTGGCATGACTACATAATGCTATTCCCTCCACGACAATACAGGGCCAATATTGTTTCAATTCTCAACAAAGAACAACCAAATGGGAGAAAATTATTTAAGACTGCTGGCACCACTAGACCACCAAATTATTTCTGTAACAATATATACTCATTTCCCTTTTAGAACTAAAATGGATTTTATTTTTACTCTTGCTTCAGCCTAGGAATCATTTTACCCAAATTCTCCTTTTGGTTGATAATTCATTAATCAATAATTTCATCTTATTTATTCATTTTGAGCTCTCCAAATTTTTCCTCCACCCTAACTGGCTCAAAATCCCTTCACCCATTACCTGTACACTGAAGTTAAAAGAAAGAATCTGATAAAATACTTTTAAAATTAAATGTTAACAATATTATGCATGCTGTTGATGGTAGTATCCTAAGGAATATATGTGAAAAGCATCACCGCCCCTCAACTCCTGGTGCATTAGAGACTACATTTGAATTACCCTGTGATATTTTTCAGTTACATCTAAACAGCTGGTGCTAATTTGATGTTGCAGATCATGATCTCCACACAAAAGGTTGAAGCAAGTCTGCAAGGTTCCTCAAGTCTAAGGCAAATGTCCCTAACTCCACCCCCTCAACTCAGCTCATACTCCTACCAGTTCTTTTCACAGACATCCATCTGGTCAATATAGACAGAGACTCATGAATCAGTATAGCTCAGCAGTAGTTGCAGGTGACCAACTGTTTGAGCCAATGGGGGTGATGTAAATCAGCCTGCACACCAGCTCAGGCTCACTAAAATCAATATGCTAGTGAGGTGACAATAAAATGAGGTACTGAATTAACAAGGAAAGAAAAAGCATAACGCTTCCAGCAAGTTTTTTTTCCAATTAAGAACAAATATTATGGTGCTTAAAATAAACATTGCTTGAGGAGTCATATTTTCATTCAAAGCCAACAGCTTAAGCTTACACTTTTCTTGTGAAATAAGAGCATCAGGAATTGGACTGAACTTTGAGTTAGCTTGCCAAGTATAATCTGGCACCTATAAAACCCAAACAGTTTCAACTCAATTCAATTTGATATCGTCCCACGATAAAAGATGCAGTTTGAAGTTCAGTCATCAGTGACAATTCTATTTTGTTACTGCCTGGTAAGCTACTTGCCAAGTGCAATAGGATACTCCGCACACCATAAAGGGTTAAGATAAAAGGTTTAGCAAGCACATTGTTAATTGATCTTACTATGAAACTTTTGACTCAAGCTTCAATCATTCCTGTTGGGAAGCAGTAATTGTAACCAATTCAGTCGTGTTTAATATGATCAAAACACTGATATTTGACAAAAAACGTCTGAAGCACAGACTTTCAGGACAGTGCTCATTTGTTCGGTGTACCAAGGCAAGACACAGTCCAGACTTATTCTAAAACTTCAGCATTTCCTGTAATGTTGAGCCATAAAAAAAAAGTAATCTTTACTACAAAAATAAAAGTACTGCACAGCGAAGTATAAAACTACATAGTATTCTGAAAAATCAAACTGCCCTGCAGTAAACTCTGGTCTGATTGAACAACTGATACTTAAAGATCTCCTATAATATAAATATATCCAAGCAACTGTAAGAAATGCTACTTTTTAAGATACCGTTCATTCAACAGTTGCAGTTTAGTGAAAAATATGTCAAAGGCTAAATTAAGCTGTTTTCCCATGAAATCCAACCAGGATGCCAACAGCTGAAAAACCTCCAACACTTTTTCTCCAGGGGTGATATTTATTTAGCTTTAAAACAGGAAGTTCCCACCACAGCTGATGAGTTGTGCCCATCCCCTCTCTGCTGCACACAGCAATCAGTATACAAAAGTCAAAAGATTTCATCATTTAACAGCAAGAAATGAAAACCATTGTTGGACAAAATTAATTACAAAGAAAGAGCAAGGTTAATGCTACTATGGATCAGAATGTTTTTCATCAGTAGTACAGATCTGTATTAATTAACTAATTTTAGCTAAAATTTAAACAACCAATCTGTAGTTAAATAACCTATCAGAGCAACTTCTGCAATGTCAGCCAACAGCATTTACAATTTATGAAAAAGTTGGTTTACAGTTTCAACCTGTAAAATGTTATGTTACAGATAACTTTGCTCAGATTTTAGAGGCTGCATTGATCTGATTTCCCTTTCCTCATAATTTTCAAAGTTCAAAGTAAGTATACGTTACCATGTACAACCTTAAGATTCAATTCCTTACATACACTCCAAGTAGAATTTTATGAAAAACTATATATAAAGACTGATAAACATTAATGTGCAAAAGAAGGCATGCTGCACAAATGAAAAAATGCCGAGGCCATGAGATGTAAAGAAACCTTGAAAGTGAGTCTGTAGATTGTAGAATTAGTTCAGAATAACAGTGATGCTGATCAACAAGGGTGCCTGATGGTTGTAAAGTAACAACGGTTCCTGAACCTGATGCGAGACCAAAGCTACTTGACGGTAACAGTGAGAAGAGGCCATGACCCGGATGGCGGGGTCTTTGATGATAGATGGGTTTTCTCGCGGCAGCACTCCTTGTAATGGTATGCAATGGTGGTGAGGGCATTTCCTGTGATGGGACTCAGTTGTATCCACTACTTTTTGTAGCCTTTTCCATTCATGGGTATTGGTGTTTCCATTATGCAGCCAGTTAGGATACTCTCCACTGTGTCTCTACAGAAGTTTGTCAGAGTTTTTGTTTTCTTTTCATGCAAGAACCTAGCTCTTCTCTACCATTATTCATTATGCACTGCCTGGGTCCTCTCAGGAAGTCTCTGGGTTATTTTGAATAAAAGGCACTTCACTGAAGAAAGATAATCTCAAATGTTCTAATTTCAATTATGTTTCTCTACTTCCTCTCCTGTAAATTCTACTGCTCACCAAATTTGAAATCAACACTGTTTTCAAATTACTTCATGGTCTCATACACTGCTATTGTAATAAATTCAAGGCCACAAAAAAAATCCTGCATTTATATAGCACCTTAAAATTGTAAGAATACTTCTGCAGGGGAATTTTGAATGATGAGACAATTTGACCTTGCTGCATGAGATCATGTGGGAGGTGACCAAATAATTGTCAACTTGAATTGTGAGATGCTTTTTAGCCAAGTCAAATTGTTATTTTTTTTAAATTTATTGAACAATGGAAAGATTGTTTCATTGGGCCTCCCACAATGTATTTGATGTGGAACTTAAGTCTGTATATTACCCACTAGGATGTGGTAAACCAGTCTATAAATGCATACACAAGAACACAATTCTAAATTACACAATTTCTAATGACATCCATTCACACTGCAGTAACACATCAGAGAACAAGAATTAATAGCTACAGTTCAACTCCATTCTCAAAACCACAGACATACACGGTCAGGTGAGTCCTATGTATACACACAAATACAGATATAAAGTACCAACAGTGACAATACCTCCACTGGTACCAGAATCAGATATGTACCCTTGCCAGATTCAAAAACTAATTAACTTCACAGCAAAGTAATTACTTCACAGAATGTCTATCTGCTTCTTCAGTTTTTAAAAAAAATTAGATTCTTCAATCCACACCTCAAAAGCACCTTTAATGCATTGCTGATGTGCATTCTCAAGGGTAAGGAGCAATGAGTGGATGAGATTTTGCAAGATACTTGCAGAACATCTGCAGCAAAAGATATCAAAGTAATATCAGATATCATTTCTGCAATAAATTAAAACAAAAAAAATGACAGAATAAGTAACATCTCTTGTGGTTATTAATCTGTAGGTAATGGAAATTTCCACTGCAAATATCTTAATGCTAAGGTGTCCTTCAGAACTAAATTTTCACTAGTTTTTGGTATGATTGTCCTATTTTTGCGGTGGGCTAAGAGATTTCAAAAAAACTCCAGCAGACACCAACTCAGAGTATGCAAAAATCTGTAAATGATCAACACAGAAACACTACTTCGAATGACCTCAGCAGCTTTGTAGCATTTTAGTGCCATTACAAGTATCACAGTCTCTAATTTACCTTCAGTTATGTCACTAATCTGCGACTTGTTCCTGCTGCTACACATAAACATCGTCAAGACTGTACGAACAGGAGGCTTGGCAGGGAGAGCACCTAGAAAGTATTGCCTAACAATTTGACAAATTCTAACTTTACCTGAAAATTGTCTATATTGTTAGTAAGATTATATAAATCAATGGTAATTAAATCACAAATTTAAATTTGCTTTAAATTGTGAGCTCAATATTAAAATACCAGAAGTAAATGCTCCAACTACCAAAAGCTGTTTTTGGAAAAGGATTTACACTTACGAATGTTACATTGCCCTTTCAATGTCAACTTTGTTATACTCTGTGGCTTCCACATATGCTCCTTGTATTATCAATTCAATAATTGAAAGATGGTCCGTTGACAATTACAGTACAAATTTATGAGTACTGGACAATATTTACCCACATTTCATGCACAAAGTGTATAATAACGTACAAATAGTGGTTTATGCAATCTGAATGGTTATTTTAACTCACCATTCAAGCTGCTTCTAAAGCGTGCCAGTGGAATGTGTATACAGTGTGCGTGGAAGCTTCAGTTGCAGTGATAAGCCCTTTCATCTCTTTCTCATACCCCACCCACCCAGTTATCCCCAAAGGTAACAATACCATCCTGGAAGTAACTGCAGGAGACTTTGCATAGATGGCAGTTATTTATTCAAATGGTAAGTCAGCACCCTATGAAAAGTTTGTGCGTTTACAGCATGGCTCCCGTCCTTACTAAGCTTTCACCTTCTCCCATTATCAATAGAGAAAAGCAAGTACTGTGGTGACCCACTTCCTAGCGCACTCGAACCGGCTCACAAAGCGGCGCCCGCTGGCATTGAGGCCGGTCCCAAAGAGGGCGCCAAACCTGCTTCACCAGCAAGAGGAAAAGCCCACACGTGGGACGGGACTGTGAATACGCGTCCCCCTACAGCATTCCCGCCCAGGGAGGGCGGGATCAGGAAGGCTTTAAAGCGAGGCCCCGAAGTTCGAATAAATCTCTTTTGTAACTGCAGCTCACCAACTCCATGTCGTTATTGCAGCGCTGCGTGTAGCACACCACTACAGTATCACCATTTATAGCTGATATTGCATTCTTCACAAGAAAGCGGGAGATTAATTATATGACGTACCACGGGTCGACCACTATTCCACATTGGGTGCTAAATATAAACTTTTGCTTGCTTGCAAAGCTTGTCTCTCCTGTTTGCTGTTGATCGACCAGATATTACTGCAGGTGGCTCTGGATCATAACTAAACCGGCAGTGCAAATCCATCAACAATTAGGTGCACTCCAGCTTCCTAATAAATATTTGCATCCAAGTGTGATACAAGATGCTGGAAATGCCATAGAGCCACAACCCAATAATGGTTAAAATTCATGGATAATAAGACAAAGTAGTGCATTTTTTTCATCATTTTCAGAGCAAGCCCTGCACAGCTTAGGACATGTGGCTCAAGTAGATAAAAAAGTTACAAAAAAAAAGTGAATAAACTTGCAATTTTAAAGTCATGGCACAAAACAAGTTATAAGCATAAACATTAAAATAAAGAGAATTTCTTATACAATATTTCTACAAAGGCATGAATTGCTTATTTCTACCACTTTTAAAACATTAATTTTACTGATGAGTTAAAAAAGCAAACATTCACTTTCATTGCTTTTAAACAATAGTCCAAAATGGCCATGCAGTTCCGTAACGGAAGCTAGCACTTGGAACTTACAATTTCTCATTGAAGTATTAGTGACTTTTGTGCACAGGACCATTAATAAGCTTTTAGAATACATCAAATGCACACCTGTCATTTTTGTGTGTCAGCTTTCATGACAAAATGCAAGTTAATTTACCCTTTCCAAGTGCTCTTAACCACAAAGATTAAAACTTTGCGGTTTAAGATGCAAGGTGGCAGACTAATAGCACCTGATGGATAGTGTCACACCAATAAGTGATTATGAAGCCAATTTGGCAAACTGAAGATCTGAGTATCCTCTTTCCTGCTCCTTCACGGAAAACAATAGGAATTTCCCAACACTATACAGCACCTCCAGATAGGCCCAGTAAAACATCCTCCAAACAAAGACTTGCTGCCACTTCTTCAAGATTCCAGCTGCAGGTCTTGCCTTACATGCCACTGCTACTTTGAAAGAGTAAAAACACAATAAAGTATGAAAACAGGGGAATTCACTGAGACAGGAAGACCTGTACAGAGCAAATAAGCTAATGTGTGCTCAGGTCATTGCAACAGAGTGCTCTCTTACAAGAGCCCTGTACATGCATGCATTCACAAATGGTGAACACATGGGGGCAGGGGTACATACACAACCCACAAGAACACAATCCCAACAATGTGCTGAATGCCTCCAGTGGCATTGTCCTCCATCCCCTCCATCCCAACAATGTGCTGAGTGCCTCTAGGGGCATTGTCCTCCAGTGAACAGCACGCTCCCCGAATCCTGTCAACCCAAAATATGGCTTGCACTTGGCTGTGTCTTCCACAACTTAACTCTGTATGGGGAGGGGGAGATGCAGACCATAAATTTTAAGACATAGATGCAGAATTCGGCCCATGATAGCTGATATACTATCCCTCTCAACTCCATCCTTCTGCCTTCTCCCTGTAGCCTTTGATGCCCTGACGAACTAAGAACCTATCAACCTCTGCTTTAAATATACTCGCTGACTTGACCTCCACAGCTGTCCATGGCATTGAATTCTACAGATCCACCACCCTCTGGATAAAGAGTTCCTCCTCATCTCCTTACATTCTGGTTCTAAACTCAATCATTATACGAAACATCCTCTCTACATCCACTTTATTTAGGCCTTTCAATATTTGATAGGTTTCAATGAGATCCACTCTCATTCCTCTTCTAAACTCCAGCAAGCACAGGCACAGAGCCATCAAACAGTCCTCATACGTTAAAACATTTCTTTCTCCCCTTTTGTTTTGTGCAGACCAAAAACTACTGACATATTGAAAATACTCATATTAAAGAGCATACAAATTGACCCAGGTCAGATGACATTTGGAGTACTGTAGCAATTCTGGGATCCATATCTAAGAATGGATGTGCTGGAATTGGACAGGGTCCAGAGGAGGTTTACAAGAATGGTCCCAGGAATGAAAGGGTTAACATACAAGGAGCTTTTGATGACTCTGGGCCTGTACTCGCTGGAGTTCGGAAGAATTGGGGGAATCTAACAAGCACTGAAATGCCTTGATACAGTGGACACAAAGGGAGTATTTCCTATCGAGGAAAAGTCTAAGACCTGAAGGCAGAGCCTCGGAAAAGAAGGATGTCCCTTTATATCAGAAATCAGAAAAATTTCATTGGCCAAAGGGTGGTGAATCAATGGAATTCGTTGCCATAGATAGCTCTAGAGACCGTCATTGGGTATATTTAAATTAAATATGGATAGGTTCTTGATTAGTATAGGCATCAAAGGTTTAGGGAGAATGGTGTTGAGGATAGAAATAAGCCAGTCAAGATCGAATGGCTGATCGGAACAATGGGCCAATTCTGCTGTAATGGCTTATGGTCTTGTATATTTTAAAGCATTTCTCAACTTAGCGATAATTATAAAACAATGTTTTATTGTATTCACTAATAACTGGGTACACATTGGTTTAATTATGCTCGTGAAGCAGTTTGATATTGTAACAAAGAAAGGACAGATAGCTCTCAGGAATGGAAGCCTTACATAACCAACTGACTGCCTGTAATGTCAGCTCCCTCAAGGCACCAACATTCAGAAACAAAAACAATAAACTTGCATTAATCTATGCTTTGTATAAAGAGATATCTAATTTTCCTCCTTGGAGGATTTGGTGGACACGTTAAACAATAAATTGTTCTTCTGAATAACATGCTTACATATGCAGCTGCTGATTACTCATAAAGTACATTGTTGTCCATCTCAACTAGATCTCCCAATAGGCTTTCAGACAAAGCCATCCATTAATATCAATGACGTTTCAATGTTCTCATGCACTTGCTTCTTTGTTGTGGTCCACTTCCAATTATGGATAGTATAATAATTACATTGTGTGCCTCTGCTTCCCTACAGTATTGCACACAGCAGTATTAAGAGACATAGATGTCAATCAAACAGATGCAGTCTGGATAACTTTGATAAAGTTTCGCTGCAGGCAAACAAAATATCCACTGTGCAAACACTAACCTCCTTAGCTGTCAATTATAACTAAGGCAATTGATAACACTCCTGCAGTGATAGTTATAAATATATTTTCCACAGGTCAGATGGGATCAACACATAGGGAAAATTCACTGCCACCAGCCTACAAAACCCAACAAAAGGAAAGGAAATAATCTCCATGTAATCAAAGCAATTGAGTTCATGAGTACAACTACCCAATAATTTTCAACAAGTGAAGCAGGATGGCAGAAAAAGAGTTAGAGTGAAAACGTTTCTAAAAGAGATGTGCTGGAATAAGATAATAACACTTTCTGAAGGAGTACTTCCTTCAGAAGCTCCAGCCTGCCAGATTTGGCTCTTAATAATTCATCTGTGCATAAACCACTACGTGCAAGATTTAATGAAATTCTGCTGATGAAATCCTGAAAAGCCATTGTTTTCCACTACAGAATTCATCATCCTCAGACACTTCCTTCCTGCTGTTTCTGTATTTGTGTACATCTCAACCAGGGTTAAGGATTTGTGAGCTAATCCATTGATTTGGGTGTAAATCTCATAGCTGACACTCTGGTGCTGAAATGAACAACAATGCACCATCCAGTGTTCCATTAAAAGAAATGCTAAAATGAGGAACATCTTATCCCCTGACCAAGTGTTACCGTTCAACTAACATATTATGTTTCTTATCACATGCCTGTTTGTGTAAAGTTGCACATTTCCCACATGATAATTGTGACTGCACGTCAGTACCAGAGACAAAGACACACGGCAAGATTTTCCTGAATGGTGTGAGTCGGTCAATGATGCTGAAACTATGGCTATGGTAACTGAAGTGATTCCAATATCTGTGGAGCTATCTGCTTAATAGATTTATGAGGCTCCAATTTCTTCTGAAATTACTCCATTTCCACAAAAGGTTTATTGAAAGTGAGGTGCAACATTGCAGCAAATAATATTCAGACTGTTGGGGCAAAGGTGCAAACTTGCTTGAAGCTGGTCTTCACTGAGAATGGTTAGCATCTCAACAAGGTAGAGATAAATTTTGAAGTTGGTGTTTCATGGTCCCTCTCAAATGATAGAGAGAAAGACCAGAGTAATTAAAGGAACTTATATAGTAGCTAGTGTTGCTTGCTACATTTTTCTTGGAGTTGTCATATGATGAAGATCTTGTCCATTGTGCCTCTAGATGGACAGAATGCAATCTAATTTACAAAATAGCTCTTTGGCTACAAGGAGAACATGATGGATGAGTATAGATGGCAACTTTCATTTTGGTAGACAGCAGGGAGATCACAGCCAGACTCATCTCCTTGCTCATTATGGTCATGATTATGGAGTCTCCAGGGTCCCTTCCATCTCTCAAAATGCCAGGGACTTGTGATCACGGATTTGTGCCTGAAGTTCCTTCCTGTCAAATTTTAGGATTACACAGGGAAATCACCTATGCTCAATACTTTGTTATTTCTAGGTTGAGAAATGGCCCCCTTGACTTCTGTCAAACTCTAGCCCACACAGTTTGTGTCAAATATATATTTCTGTCAAGTTCCTTATTGCTAATTTTTTAAGATTTCACAATTTTCCTTCTCTCACCTTAAGTCTGTCCTCTAGGAAAAATACTTTTTACTATCCACTCTATCTACTGTATGCCCTCTTAAATTTCTACACTATCAGGTTACCCCTCAGTCTCCCATGCTCCTCAGAAAACAATACGTTTGTCCAACCTCTCCTTACAGCTAGTATTCTCTGAACTAGGCAACATTCTAGTTAAGAGAGTATTGACATTAAGATAAACCTCTTTTGTACCCTATCCCAAATTTCTACATCCTTCCTGTAATTTGTCAACTAGAACTACATGCCATACTCCAAATCTAAGTTTGAAGTTGAATGTAAATTTATTATCAAAGTAGATTATGTCACCATATAATACGCTGAAATTTATTTTCTTGTGGGCATTCACAGTAAAACAAAGAAATACAATGAAATCACTGAAAAACTACCAAGACTGACAAACAATGTGCAAAAGACAAAAATGCTCACATAAAAATAAATAAATAGAAAAATAAAGCAAGCAAGCCAAAGACACACTTTGTAGAGTCCATAGGTCCAAAGTGAGACCACAGGTTGTGAAATCAGCTCAGAGTTGAGGTGAATTAAGTTGAAGAGCCTGATAATCGACTGGTAAATACCATTCCTGAACCTGGTGGTACGGCACCCAAGTCTCCTGCACTGCTCTCCTGATGGCAGAAGTGCGAAGTGAGTATGGCCTGAATGGTGGGGGTCCTTTATATTGAATGCTGATTTTTTATGGCAGTGCTCATTGTAAATGTGCTCAGGTGAGAAGGGCTTTTCCTGTGATGGACTGGGCTATATCTATGTCTTTTGTAGGCTTTTCCATTCTTGGGCATCAGTGTTTCCATACCAGGCCATGATGCAACCAGTCAAAATACTCTCCACTGTACATCTAGAGAAGTTTGTCAAAACTATAGATGTGGCCTAATCACACATTTATAGAATTGCAACATGATGCCCCAAACTTTAACATTAAAGGCCCCAACAGACCATGGATTTTCTTTTCAGGAGTCCTGACAAAGGGTCTTGGCCAAAAGAATCGAATGTTTACTCATTTCTCTCAATGCTGCCTGGCCTGCTGAGCTCCCTCTGCAATTTGTGTGTGTTGCTTGGATTTCCAGCATCTGCAGATTTCCTCTTCTTTATGGATTTTCTCTTACTGCCTATCTACTTATGGGAGTTAAGGACTTGCACTGTAAGATCCCTTAGTACAGGGGTCAGTGCTCCAAGGATCAGCCTGCCAAAGGGAAGCACGTTGAATGCTTTACTGAAGTTCACGTACACAACCACCACTGCCCGTCTTCATCAATCCTTTTAATCAACTCCTCAAAAAAACTCCATCAAGATTGTAGGACATGACTTCCCTCACACAAGCCTTGCTGATCATCTCTAACAAGTCCACGCCTTCCCAAACACATGTAATTAGCATTTAATTAGCTCTTCAAACTTTTTGTCATACTCTTCAAAATAGATGCCAATGATAATGGATTTCAGGACCGTTCATAAAACGTGAATACCTTAGCTCCTCACAGATGACTCACGGCCTGTGCTAGAAGAGTAAACTATGGTTTGCTGTTGGGGGGTGGGGGTGACACATGGGAGAAGAAGTACCAGTCCGGTTCCTATCCCCCTGCCAAATTAGCTTAAACCCACCCAAACAACTCTAGCCAACTCGCCTGCAAGGATATAGGGTTCAGGTGTAACCCGTCCCAGTGTACAGGTCATCCCTTCCCCAGAAGAGATCCCAATGATGCATAAATTTGAACCCCTGCCCCCTGCACCGGTTCCTCAGCCACACAATCACCTGCCAAATCATCCTATTCTTATCCTCAATGGCACGTTGAGGTCCTGGGGGTCCTGCTTCTCAGCTTCCTAACTAGTTACATAAAATCTCTCTTCAGGACCCCCTCACCTATCATTGGTCCCAATATGTAACAAGACTTCTGGCTGCTCACCCTTGTCCTTGAGAATGCTGTGGACAAGACCCGAGACTTCCCTGATCCTGGCACCAGGGAGGCAGCATTCCATCCAGGTGTCTCGAGCGTGCCCACAGAGCCTCACCTGTTCCTCTGACAAAAGAATCTATTAACACTGCAGTCCTCTTCACCTCTCTGCTCTTCTGAGCCACAGCACTAGAGTCAGTGCCAGAGACCCGGCCACTGTGGCTCCCCCCGGTAGGTCGTTCCCCTCAATAGGGTTTAAAGTTGTATATTGAGGAGAGTGGCCACAGGTATTCTCGGCACTGGCTGTGCATTTCTCCTCCTGCTCCTGACAGTCACACAGCAACCCATCTCCTACAAACTAGGCTAACTACATCCCTGTAGTTCCTGTTTATTACCTCCTCATTCCCCCCCTATGAGGCGAAGGTCATTGAACTGCAGTTCGGTACCCCTGGTGCAGAAATGTACATCCAGGGGTCTGCCAGACTTCCCACGTACCACACGGAGCACAGAACACTGCCTCTGCTGCCAATCACACTATAATACACTGTACTACTTGCATGATCATGTAAACTGCAGGTGCAGTATTTGGACTGCAGAGGTTTTCTTGATGTCTTGAGCTTGTCAATAGAAACCCATGCTCAAGTATTTCATTAAGGACCTACTGAAGTTAATGATCCTCCTCCCACTACTGAAAGATTGCATCCCTTCCCACCCTGGTGAAAACAGACCAGGAGAATCAACTTAATTCCTTTTGGGATGTAGATCAAGACTTCTTCAACGTGAAGTGGAAGTCCTCCTTGGCTCTGAAGCTTCCATGGAGCTTGTGCTGCTGCCTGGAGCATGGTGAAGGGTGATGAGACAGTCGCTGATTTGACAGGGGGAAGATGCTGAGAGATCCCAATGGTACATACTTGATGGCAAAGGGATTCCTCCTCCGGTTTACCCGTCCAGATAATAGGGCACCCAGCACCTTGTTACTTAATCTGTTCATTTCCTGCCCAACACGTCTCTCTCAGAACAGTTATGTCGATGTCAATGCCACTGGATTAGTGGAAGCCAGGATAGCATAACGCTATGACAGCACATGTCAGAGTTCAGATCTCACTTCCAATGTTGTCTGTAAGGAGTTTGCACTTTCCTCACCATGAATGCGTGGGTTTCCTCCTACGTTGCAAATATGGCTAGTAGGTTAATTGGTGGTTGTAAATTGATCTGCAATTAGGTTAGGGTTAAGTAGCTGAGTTTCTGGCCGTACAGGTTCATTCATTGGAGCAGAAGGGTCTGTTCTACACTGTATCATATAACCATATAACAATCACAGCACGGAAACAGGCCATCTCGGCTCTCCTAGTCCATGCCGAACTCTTAATCTCACCTAGTCCCACCTACCCGCACTCAGCCCATAACCCTCCACTCCTTTCCTGTCCATATACCTATCCAATTTTACCTTAAATGACACAACTGAGCTGGCCTCTACTACTTCTACAGGAAGCTCATTCCACACAGCTATCACTCTCTGAGTAAAGAAATACCCCCTCGTGTTTCCCTTAAACTTCTGCCCCTTAACTCTCAAATCATGTCCTCTTGTTTGAATCTCCCCTACTCTCAATGGAAACAGCCTATTCACGTCAACTCTATCTATCCTTCTCAAAATTGTAAATACCTCGATCAAATCCCCCCTCAACCTTCTACGCTCCAATGAATAGAGACCTAACTTGTTCAACCTTTCTCTGTAACTTAAGTGCTGAAACCCAGGTAACATCCTAGTAAATCGTCTCTGCACTCTCTCTAATTTATTGATATCTTTCCTATAATTCGGTGACCAGAACTGTATACAATATTCCAAATTTGGCCTTACCAATGCCTGGCACAATTTTAACATTACATCCCAACTTCTGTACTCAATGCTTTGATTTATAAAGGCCAGCGTTCCAAAAGCCTTCTTCACCACCCTATCTACATGAGACTCCACCTTCAGGGAACTATGCACTGTTATTCCTAGATCTCTCTGTTCCTCTGCATTCCTCAATGCCCTACCATTTACCCTGTATGTTCTATTTGGATTATTCCTGCCAAAATGTAGAACCTCACACTTCTCAGCATTAAACTCCATCTGCCAACGTTCAGCCCATTCTTCTAACCGGCATAAATCTCCCTGCAAGCTTTGAAAACCCACCTCATTATCCACAACACCTCCTACCTTAGTATCATCGGCATACTTACTAATCCAATTTACCACCCCATCATCCAGATCATTTATGTATATTACAAACAACATTGGGCCCAAAACAGATCCCTGAGGTACCCCGCTAGTCACCAGCCTCCATCCCGATAAACAATTATCCACCACTACTCTCTGGCATCTCCCATCTAGCCACTGTTGAATCCATTTTATTACTCCAGCATTAATACCTAACGACTGAACCTTCTTAACTAACCTTCCATGTGGAACTTTGTCAAAGGCTTTGCTGAAGTCCATATAGACTACATCCACTGCCTTACCCTCGTCAACATTCCTCGTAACTTCTTCAAAAAATTCAATAAGGTTTGTCAAACATGACCTTCCACGCACAAATCCATGCTGGCTACTCCTAATCAGATCCTGTCTATCCAGATAATTATTAATACTATCTCTAATAATACTTTCCATTAATTTACCCGCCACTGATGTCAAACTGACAGGTCTATAATTGCTAGGCTTACTTCTAGAACCCTTTTTAAACAATGGAACCACATGAGCAATACGCCAATCCTCCGGCACAATCCCCGTTTCTAATGACATCTTAAAGATCTCCATCAGAGCTCCTGCTATCTCTACACAAACTTCCCTCAATGTCCTGGGGAATATCCTGTCAGGACCCGGAGATTTATCCACTTTTAAATTTCTTAAAAGTGCCAGTACTTCCACCTCTTTAATTGTCATAGGTTCCATAACTTCCTTACTTGTTTCCCACACCTTACACAATTCAATATCCTTCTCCTTAGTGAATACTGAAGAGAAGAAATCGTTCAAAATCTCTCCCATCTCCCTCGGCTCCACACATAGCTGACCACTCTGATTCTCTAAGGGGCCAATTTTAATCCCTCACTATCCTCTTGCTTTTAATATAACTGTAGAAACCTTTTGGATTTACTTTCACCTTATTTGCCAAACCAACCTCGTATCTTCTTTTAGCTTTTCTAATCTCTTTCTTAAGATTCCTTTTACATTCTTTATATTCCTCGAGCAATTCCTTTACTCCATGCTGCCTATATCTATTGTAGACATCCCTCTTTTTCTGAACCAAATTTCTAATATCCCTTGAAAACCATGGTGCTTTCAAACCTTTAACCTTTCCTTTCAAACTAACAGGAACATAAAGATTCTGTATCCTCATAATTTCACCCTTAAATGACCTCCATTTCTCTATTACATCCTTCCCATAAAACAACTTGACCCAATCCACTCTCTCTAAATCCCTTCGCATCTCCTCAAAGTTAGCCTTTCTCCAATCAAAAATCTCAACTCTAGGTCCAGTCCTGTCCTTCTCCATAATTATATTGAAGCTGATGCTATTGTGATCACTGGACCCGAAGTGCTCCCCAACACATACATCTGTCAGCTGACCTATCGCACTCCCTGACAGGAGATCCAACACTGCCCCATCTCTAGTCGGTACTTCTATGTATTGTTGCAAAAAACTATCCTGCACACATTTCACAAACTCTAATCCATCCAGCCCTTTTACAGAATGAGCTTCCCAGTCTACGTGTGGAAAATTAAATTCTCCCACAATCACCACCTTATGTTTACTACAAATATCTGCTATCTCCTTACACATTTGCTCCTCCAACTCACGCTCTCCATTAGGTGGCCTATAATACACTCCTATCAGTGTTACTACACCCTTCCCATTCCTCAATTCCACCCTAATAGCCTCCCTAGAGGAGCTCTCTAATCTATCCTTCCAAAGCACCGCCATAAGATTTTCTCGGACAAGCAATGCAACACCTCCTCCTCTGGCCCCTCCTACTCTATCACACCTGAAGCAACTAAATCCAGGAATATTTAGTTGCCAATCACACCCTTCCTGCAACCATGTTTCACTAATAGCTACAACATCATAATTCCAGGTATCAATCCACGCTTTAAGCTCATCCACCTTTCTAGCAATGCTCCTAGCATTAAAATAGATACATTTAAGATACTCTCCACCTCCTCCTCTCTTTTCATCCCTAACAGTGCATTCAAATTTATTATCCTTTTCTTTCTTCTCCCCTACATCTTCGGGCTGAGCGCATCCCCTTCTCCATCACCTGCCTTTCCTCCCTCACACACTGTCTATTTACTTGCTCTACTGGTGAACTAACCTCCCCTCCCATAGTTTCCTCAAACTGATTCCCGCGCCCCCCCCATCTTACTAGTTTAAAGTCTGCCCTGTAGCCCTAGCAAACCTCCCCGCTAGGATATTGATCCCCCCAGGATTCAAGTGTAACCCGTCCTTCTTGAACAGGTCACGCCTGCCCCAGAAGAGGTCCCAATGATCCAGAAACTTGAATCCCTGCCCCCTGCACCAATCCCACAGCCACACATTCATCCTCCACCTAATTCCATTTCTACTCTCACTGTCACGTGGCATAGGCAGTAATCCCAAGATTACTACCTTTGCGGTCCTTCTTAACTGCCTTCCTAACTCCCTATACTCACGTTTCAGGACCTCTTCCCCTTTCCTACCTATGTCATTGGTACCTACATGTACCACGACCTCTGGCTCCTCACCCTCCCACTTCAGGATATCTTGGACGCGATCAGAAACGTCCCGAACCCTGGCACCAGGGAGGCAAATTACCATCCGGGACTCCTGATCACCTCCACAGAACCGCCTGTCTGAACCCGACTATCGAGTCCCCTATTACTATGGTCCTCTTTCTTCTATCCCTACCCTTCTGAGCTACAGGGCCGTCCTCTGTGCCAGAGGCCCGGCCACT
Organism: Hypanus sabinus; assembly: GCF_030144855.1. Lineage (NCBI taxonomy): Eukaryota > Metazoa > Chordata > Chondrichthyes > Myliobatiformes > Dasyatidae > Hypanus > Hypanus sabinus. Next base: position 62,100,410 of record NC_082717.1, on the reverse strand, counting down.
GTCACTTCCACCAGGTAGGCTGTTCCCCCCAACAGTACTCAAACATGAGTACTTATTGTCAAGAGGTACAGTCGCTGGGGTACTCTCTAGTACCTGCCTCTTCCCCTTCCTGACCGTGACCCACCTATCTGCCTCCCGTGGCCCCCGAGTGACCACCTGCCTGTAACTCCTCTCTATCACCTCCTCACTCTCCCTGACCAGGTGAAGGTCATCGAGCTGCAGCTCCAGTTCCCTAACTCGGTCCTTCAGGAGCTGCAGTTCGGCGCACCTGGCGCAGATGTGGACGTCCGGGAGGCTTAGAGACTCCAGGACCTCCCACATCCGACACCGAGAACAACAAGCTGCCCTCACACTCATATTTCCCATATAACTGAAAATAACAAGAACTAAAAGATAAGCCTACTGTGCCCTCTTCCGCCTTAGCCCTCTGAGCCCAAGCCCTACACTCCGCTGCCCACAAACGAAGCTGCCCACTTCCTAAGGCTGCGTTCTTTTTATACCTTCCCGCCTTCCTAGGCCTCCTTCACGCGCCTGCGCAGTCCTGCCTCTCACAACTCCGATCTGAAACTCAATTGGACAATTTGAAAATGGCCGCCGCCGCACTTCCTCTCAAAGCCTCGCTGTCCTCTTCCAAAAGAGAAGAGATAATCACTAACTTAAGAAAATTAAAATAAATAATTTTTTAAAAAAGCCATGATAACAGGGGCAAGTTTCATGTCTGTCACTGTTGGGATTGTCCATGAAGATCACTAGGGCCCTGCATTTCACTCCAGCTTCAAGTTCAGACAACTCCAGTAGTCAATATGCAAATGACACTTGCAATCTCATGCACTTGTAAGATCAAGCTGCAGGGAATACTCTATTTATTAACCAAAAGATGGCATTGAGAATCGAGTCCACAGATCAAGGGTTTCCACAATGAAGTCCACGGACTCGTCAGTTAATGGCAAGTCTACATGGTATGAGTGTTGGGAACCCCTGCCAGAGAGTCAAAGTTGTTTTCATCTGTATTCTTGCTCACACCAGGAGGTGTTGATTGCTCAAACCTTCAGTAATCAGTGTTCTATGTTTGAATTAAACCATGTACTTTTCTTCCCACATCTCAAATGCTTCTTTGAATCCTAATTCTCGAACCAGTTCAATAACCACTGTTCCTTCTATGTTGCCCACACAGCGTCTGAGACGTTCCCATCCATAGAGCCTCTGTTGGTGTGAAGCTGCAATTTTCTTTTATATAGTGTTAATATAATTTCAAAATCACGCTAATATAACTTTGAAATCTATGTTAATTAATTGCAGGTCATTTTACAGTTATATTATGTGTTAATATAGTCCATAAATTTTCTAAATAATGAACATACTACAGCCTTTGCTTTGAAGCATTTTTGAACTTCAACGTACTTACATTGTAACAATATTCTAACTAGAAATACTGGCAAATTGCAACAATAAACAATCTTACTAATCGAAGTAAGATGGCTATCAAGACATTTTGCTGTTACTGCTTTAATGAGGAATTATGAAGTTTTAATCCAGTATTGCAAAGAGCAAACAAGAGAAAATCTGCAGATGCTGGAAATTCAAGCAACACACACAAAATGCTGGAGGAACTCAGCAGGCCAGGCAGCATCTGGAGAAAAAAATACAGTCGACGTTTCAGGAGGACAAGTTCATGACAGTAACGATCCAATCGACAACTCCAGCCAGAAGACCAATTCACAATATCAAGTAGCAATAACTGTCCTTAACGTAGAAGATCAGACACTCCTTTGAAAATTCCTTCAGAAAGTTGTTTGAACGCAATTGAAGCACAGGAGAATGCAAAAGCAAAACTTCACAAATTATGATCACAGTATCTTAGCAATACTATTTACTGCAGTGAAGAAGTGACACATCTGCTCGCATCTATATGTTCTGACATTGCTGCATCTATTATTCAATTGGAATAATTGTATCAATCGGATAATACATTTCTTGATGATAAGTTTAGAAAATGGCAAGCTATTCACTGTTACTATTGCAAACACAACCAAATTTTTAATTCGGAAAACAGAACGTTGTACAACTGACAAAAAGTACACTGCTATGAATATGAACTATGACAAAAGCACCACCTCAAAAAAAAATGTAACAGTACTGTGAATTCAAATTTGTTTCTGTGGAAGTTAAGACTGGTTTAATTAAGACATTCACTGATGGTAAACTATGTTGGAGAGTTGACAATTTTTGTTGACATCATTAGAACATCCCAATTCTAGTGCTGACTATGAATGTGGATTCAGGCTTATGAATTCAATCAAATGTAAACCCAGAAACAGACTAGAAGTGGAACAGTCGGATGATCTACTGAGGATTAAAATGGATCTTTCAACTGGATGTGAAATTAATCTGGACAGTGTTTAAAGACAATGGATTTCTAATAAAGTCAGACAAGAAAAAGTTCACAAAACTTGAAAAGCTTTCATTGCTGTACTGTCTTTCATTATACCCTTCCATTAATAAATCAAGAAGTATGTCATATTTCAATTTTCATTCTAAATATTCATAATATACATATTACAAACAAAACATTTAAAGTACTGCTCAGTTTTCAGGCTGCGTCAAAACTTCCTGCTCAGATCGATGGTTGGTCCTCGCAGCTGTTCAAAAAAGGTTAGAGGGAACATTGTCAATAACCCCCTGTAAACTTTCTCCCAATTCTCATTGTGCTTAGTTTTCTTTTTAAGCACCATAAGGTGCTTTAATGTCTCATTTAACAATGCTTGAGAAGAATCATCTAAAAGTATGCGTACACAGGACACAACTTTGACAGACAATAATAAAAGAAAATTCAAACTATCGTCCAGCCTGAATTTCCATTTGGCTTTAGCAGGACTTGAAATTCTGAAGACAGATTACCATTGTACTTCTAGCGAATAGAGTTACTCAACAGTTTCCTGAGAGTTCCTAGCATACCTTCAAAAATATCCTATATCCTGTAAATCGATCCATGCAGTTTTTTTTTTACAAAGACCAGAATCTGACTATTTTGGTGACTGCAGTCCTGTATTGTCAGAAGGCAAGTGCTCAAAATGCTCCATACAAATATACCATATTCCACTAAATTCTTAGGAGATTCGCCAAACCATATAGATAAATTTGACAAGATTACATTTTTATGTCAAACATTGATAAGCTTCAATTTAACTTTCTAGAGTTTGATTTGTGTAAAATATTTCTATAGTTAAGAATGCAAGTTTTTTTTACAAGCACTTCAGTAACTGTTAACAAAGGGCTTGAAATTTACTTTTGCATGTCACCTTTTTCTTTTGTCAGTGTATCTTTACTGACGAATAATGAATCAAAGCTGATCTGACTGTTTTGTATACATTTTTAATTTTTTTGTATGAATACAAATGTGAATACAAAGTACATTAAGTCCCCAAACCCATGAATTCCACACCAACCATCAACCATCCATTTACACTAATCCTAAATTAATCTCACTTTTTAAAAAAAAATCCAGCTACTCCCAGATTTAACCATTTATTTATATACCGTGGGTAATTTAAATGGCCAGTTAACTTATCAACCCACATATCTTTGGGATGTTGTAGGAAGTCAGAAAACGGGAGGAAATTCACACAGTCATAGAGAGAGTGAGTAGGACTGACACCAGCCAAAGTCAGATCTGCCATCACATCTCCTTAACAGTATAGTGAGTCCACCATCACATATCAAACTGTGCAACTATATTTAAATTTGACAGCAAAATATAAATACCAAAAAGTTGATTTTTCACACGGTAGTTAAGTAAATAGAAAAATATTGTCAAGCCCGTACAGAGAAAAAGAGTTTAACTGATTTTATTTGGAGCAGCACTGAAAGGATTCAGATTAACTTCATGTCATGACTATGAACAGGAGCTAGAACCTCCTGCACTCGTTGATATTTGCCACCACCACTTGACTGAAAGGTGAATAGAACAGGACTGGATTTCATTTGCGGTAACTCTCCACCCCTCCCCCAAAATCATAAAGGATGGCTGGTTCAAATAGGTGACTGCCATCTGTTGATAGTTTCCTCGGCTAGAAGTTAACACCCTCTGGAGACAAAGTCGGATGAAAGCTGTTCAAGAGAGAAAGGGATTAAATTTTTTTTTTACAAACCAATACAACCTGACGTAGTGCTGAGATAATTTTATTTCTCTTTGGAGATTTTAATGCCTTAATCATGCAATAGTGTTTGATAAAATGTAGAGAAACACCAATACCAGCACACAACAGGGATATGTACACTCTCTCTTTGATTACAAATGCATTTCCCCAATACAGAACAACCCTCAACATATGCTACAGCAGTGTGGTTTTCAATCTCCAAGCCAACTACATTGTTCTTTAAGTGTGTATTCTTAAACATTCACCATAGCAAAGTTTCAGATAGCCATAGATTTTCTTTCAGTTATTCAAATCCAGGAAGGATATAATTGCTCCAAATTTTTTTAACACCCAAAATAAAACAGACTTTAATCAGAGTCAAACACATCAGCATGGTTGAGTGTTGCACCATAGTAGAAAGGGCCATTCTATTTCTCACACTTCCACTCTCCCCAGAGCAAAGGGCGGGTTCCTCTCCTCACTTTTCAAGCCACCAGCCTTCAGATTCAATGGCGTTTCCTCCACAAATGCTACTGCCAACAAGATGACATGCTACCAAGTATTTTGACAAATCTTGAAGAAAATGGGGAATAAAGAAAAAAAAATTCCAGTCATTGGAGAGATCCTTATCAAAAAGGTTTATGGTTGCAGAGCAATCATTCAGCCCTGCAAGAATTCCTCTGGGTGGTATCATAGGTCCAACCATATTCAATTGATTCAATGACTTCCCTTTTATTATTATAGGATTAAAAGTGGTGATGTTTACAATCTCTTAAATAAGACTATCAGACTCAGGAGCAGAATTAGGCCACTCAGCCCATCAAGTTTGATCCACTACTCCATCATGGCTGATTTATTTTCCCTCTCAGCCTTACTCTCCTGCCTTTTTCCAGTAACCTTTTTGGCAGCCTTACTAATGAAGAATCGGACAATGTCCACTTTAAATGTACCCATGACACGGTCTCCACAGCTGCCTGTGGCATGTGTATCAGTATAGATACACATGCCGAAATACCAATGCAACACCCAGGCTTCAGCAAGGTGGCAAGTAGCATTGACACTACACAAGTGTCACAGAGCCGTCCCTCACCTCCCCAAGGACAGCCAAATCACTTTCATTACATTCACTGATCAGAAATGCAACTGGAGCATCTGGACTATAGAACATTCTGGCAACCTTGCAATGATCAACCAGCTGCCTACCTATTTGAGGTTACCTCAAAGTTTAATGAAATACTGATCACTGGCTAAGATGAGCACAGCTAATAAGGCTACATTAACTCCATACTTCCTAAGACAAAGCAACTTTATAACTGATTTATTACCCAATGAAAAGCTATAGTGGCAGTCTCACCAACACTCACGAATATATCCAGGGAGGACTTGTACTGGCTGCAGTGCGGTACATCTATAAGATATACTGAGGAATATGATAGCTTCTTCAAAAGCAAATCAGCAGCTTCCATTACAAGCATTAAGTCCCCTTTGAAGCTCTTCTCCTAAGTCACGGGTCACTGAACCTTAGATATACCTGTTATTTCTACATCATTCCTGCATTGCTGTACACAAAACACTGTGCTAAAGAAAACTTCATCGCACAGAGTGCAGTATTTTAAGCAACTCAGCTTCTCCTGTCAATGACTACTGATATTTCCAGTAACACCTATATCCTTCAGAAGAAATCAACTTTTCAAAATTCATTCAAGATGTTCTCTGTCAAGGCAAGAATGATGGCACTCAAATGGAAATCTATCATGTTCACTTATATAGTGATTTCTATCCCACTCACTGAAACAAAAATAGAAAATTCCATAAAAACACGCATGACCAGGGAGCACCCAAAGCACAAAATCCAATGCAAAGGGCAATTAAATCCATTATTGGGATTATTATTCCAGAAAATAAGATTCCCATTAACTCAATTTGCTTTTTCTTCATATTCATGATACTCTGCAGTATGAAGGATACAAAGCTATTCTGAAATTGTTTTAATATTAATGCCTGGAAAACCAAGGATTTTTTTTGAAAACAGTACACAGTGACCTGCCAGACTACCCAAAGCCCTGGAGATCTAGTAGGCCTGGCTATAGGCCCAGAAAAGGCATTCCAGCACCATTTGTAAATTTAGAGGTGAATGGGACAATTCAAATATTTTATTTCATAATATTAACCCTGATGAGTTTTGAGAATATTAGTTAGCCTAAAGAGAGACCAGAACATTTTCTGGTAGAGAAAAACCTTACTACCCAGACTTGCTATATACAATTATAAACTGCAACAGCTAGAAAGAATTAGGTTTTAAAACCAGAACAGACCTTAACGTGCCAAACTTTGAATTGTTTGGTTGGGAATAACATTTTGATTTGATATTTCTTTAAGATTTACAACACTGTATTTGTCTGATCTGCAGAAGATACAGAAAGTTATGATGCACATGCGCTACAAATTATTTTACTTAACATAAGTTTCTTGAGAGTTTTGAACCTCTGAGATACTTACTGGTGTTAAATGAACATTTGTGTTTGCCTTGGGTGGCAGGGTGAAGACACATCTCTACTAAAAGAGGTATAAAGTGCTCCTTCCCTCCATTAGGTAGGTAGGCGAGGGTGTAGGTCACCCTTGGGCAAGGTGAAGCACCTGTTTAGCTCCCAGTCAGGGTCACATGAGGCCATGGGAGCAGGTGGTGGATAATCTTATGAGGCAGATAATCTCTGATAATGGTTGAGGTCACCCAACTTGCAAAGACACTGCCCAGAAGGCTGTGGAAAAACAATTCTGTAGAAAAATTTGCCAAGACCAATCATAGTCATGAATAGACCTTGATCAACCACATCACATGACACGGCACATAATGATGATGATGCTGAAGACATCTTTACCTATTTAGTTAGCAACAATTTAAAACTTCTTGGCCTTTTGCCCATTTTCTCAATATTCATGAATAACGGCCATGATGGATAAAAAAAAATCAAGAGCTCAATACAGTAAGCAGTAGAGTTGAAAGCAATAAAGCTTGTCTATTCAGCTTCAATAACTGAAACAAGGAAGCTGCTGGGCTGGATGGAGACTCGGTGCCGAATGAGCTATCAGTAATACAAACCCAACAGATCTTCAATATTAGGTTTAAAACTTTCAATTATCCCAATTTGAACTGTGAGAGAGTGTCAATTTGAATATCTGCCACATTTTTCTTGACATCAGCCCCAAATACCTCACCTGTTCTTTGGCAGAGAGCAGTGGTAACAGTTTCTCTCCATGCACTTCCTTAAGTCACTGAATAGCTCAAACAGATGGCCCCCAAGTTTCTGCATTTATAGTGTACAATTTCGGTCTGGAAAAGCACCAAAATATTTTGTTTAGGTTTACCTAAAAGATAACAGAATTTATTTGGAAAAAATGGCTGCATTCATCTAAGTTTTGAGAACGACATCTATCAAACCAATTATAAAGTAAAACACAGAAAATGGATGGCATTCCTTTGTTAGATTGTCACAATAATGGTGCACTTAAAATGTTTATTTTAAGTGCCTTTAATGTTCCTTTGTTAGATTGTCACAATAATGGTCCACTTAAAATGTTTATAGCCACCACATGTACAGAACAAAAGCTTAGAACTGGGAGTGACCTAATAGCTCAGATCATGATCAGTGTGGTAAGACATTCCCTTTGGGGAATTCCTATGGTTATAAGACAAGGACAACTTCACTGGTGTACTAAAATTAAAAGAAGAATTCACCGTCAGACTTAAGAATTTTCTTTTAGACAGAGAGTAGTGAATCTGTGGAATTCAGTGTTATAGATGGCTTTGAAAGCCAAGTCACTGGGTATATTTGAAGTGGAGGTTGCTAGATCCTTGATTCATCAGGGCATGAAAGATTACAGGGAGAAGGCCAGTACATATATATTAAGATTCAATTGCACTTAATATTCTCTCATGGAAAAGTAGAAATACAGAAGTCTCCCATTTAACAGCCTAACCATTAACCAGGAGCTGTCTCCTTCTGCAAAAACCACAGAACTTCTCCAGTTAACTGCCTATAATCCTATTTCATAGAAAAATGATCCCAGATGCAACCTTTTAAAAGTCCATCCCTCTCTCAGTCATCAGGAGAGGTTCATCAATGGCAGCTAGCTTGCTCAAGTTTCTCTCTTCCAACTCCATTGCCACACCCTTAAAGCAGTGACACAGTGCTCTACCATCAGAATCATTTTACAGCCTGTTCCAGTGCAGCTACTCACTGTTATCAGAGTTCAATAACAATGCAGTGGAACCAGAAGACACAGACTTTACGAACTGTACAAAATTGCATGCCATAAATATCAAAAATAAAACAAATTATCCCAAGAAGTTAGTCAATTTTTTACCCCACCCTCATATTCAACAATAAAGTTGGGTCATGATTCACAAATGATTATTATGGCCTTTTCCGGTAAAAATGGCAGCTTTGTCATGCCAATTTCCTCTTAAAAAAACTTCAACAGATGCATTCCCATTGGTGAAACCAGAAACAATTCTCTAAATTGCAAATTAGCATCCATAAAACCATACTGTAATAAAACTAATTGTCAACAAAATATTGCCTACAAATGTATGTTAAGATGCACCATTAGGATAATATGACATGAATTTTCTCTTATTTTACCTATTTTGTTCCAAAAACTACTTCTTAAAAACATAAGTCAAAATTTCCAGATATAAGATAATGGTTTTCAAAAAGGAAGTGAAAGAATACATGCATGTGTGTACCTATTGGATCAAATGGCAGAAACAAGACAGGAGTGAATTGAAACACCATTTAATTTCTTTCAAACACTATTAATTAGCTTGCATCATAAGTGAAGTGATGGCTAAACAATGGGAACATTGATGTGTTTCTGGCACTGAAAGTAAAGGTTCAGACCAGGTCTACCATGGTTTTTAATTTCACTACTCAGTCAGATTGGCCGAGATCAATTTTTGCTACTTATATGATTCACATATATGTACATTGATAATAAATCTACTTTGAACAGTCATTTACACCCAATTAATCATGGTCTCTAACATACCACAGACAATCCTCATCTTTCCCTCGCTACAACTTTGAAGACATTGTTGTCTCAACCTTTCCAGTTCTGGTGCAGGTTCATTAACCTAAACATTAACTGTGTTCCTCTTTCCATTATGATGCTCATCCTGAGCATTTCCTGCCCTTATTTGTCAACTGCAGCAATTTGCTTCTCAATTGAAGCCTCCTTCTTAACATGCAACGGAACAAGAAACCCAAAATTACGCATTTCATAAACGCAAAAATCAACAACAAAAAACTCTGATTCACAAGTACTTCACACTTTGAAAGCTATCCAGTAAGTGGCACTTCCGTTGGGGAACAAATGTTACATTGAAACATAATAATTCAATTGTCAGGATTACTCTTCAATTTGTTTTTACACATTTGATTGAAACGATCTCTTCTCCAATCACCCTCCAGGGTACAAACCGGTTACAATAAACCTGACATTGCTCTCAGCACCGACCACAGGAGAAATCTTCCACACAGAGCCAATTCTGGTGTGCCTGACCTCTCAGTCGGTGTGCAAAACCAGGACAGTTAAATAACTTAGCTTCTCATGAATGAGATTTTATTTTGCTAAATAATATTGCGTGATTTTACAATGTAGTCAAAAGCTCAGACAGAAATTTGATCACTAAAAGCATTGAAAACTTAATACAAACATCTTTTATTCATCAAACTTAATCTCAAAACTTCACAGAAACCTGGAATTCCTAAAGCTAGAGCATTTCTAAGTGATTGCAGAATCTTCAGGATGTAATACCATTCATTAAAGCTTCACCACATGAATATTATTCATTAAAGACAACAAATATTTAATAGTAAGCAGAAACAATGAGGAATTTTAAAAATCTGTTGCAATACCTACCTGAAACATTTTTTTTTAAAAGCAACACATTTAAGAATAGCTATGACAAAAAAATATTTTATTTCTGTTGACTCGTACATCCATTTTCCACCGGCATTCCCACCATCTGTCCTCCTTTAACCCTTTCTACTGCAACTACTCGGTTCTGCCTGCCCAGGCCTTCTGCCTCCAAGATACATCTTACACCAAGACCTCATGATTATAGATTTCACCTGGGCATTTAATCTAAAATTCATGCTCTGCACAATTCTACTTCTACATTCCTCTTAAGGGAATCAACTCATTCATCGCAATGATTCAGTCCTTCTGGAGTGCTCTGGTAAATCAACACTTTACATCTGTTTCTAATATTCCCATTTGCTCACATTTTGATTACTTTAACTGATGTATTTTTAAAGAGTTCTGGCTAGGGAATAATCACAATGAACATTTTTCTAAACAACTATGAATCTATCCTCTCAGATAATTGGCTCGAATCAAGTATATTTATCACCATCCTACTAAACATGAAAGAATGAAACCTGAGTGCCGACAGCCAAGTTAGCTAATAATATGGAAATAAAATGCAGTATATAAAATTAGATAGGATTTGAAATGTCGTACCATTTACTAGGAAAGAGGAGACATGAAGAATGGGAGACAAAGATATGGAGTTAGAAAAAAACACAAGGCTTCAGAGGACTTTGAAGAGCAAAGGAAAGGTTAAACAAGATCAAGCATTTCAGAATGCTCAGATTGAGAGTTGTAGGGCCGAGTCTGTAAAGTGATTATTAAACAACATGACTTTTAATTGATTAAAGTGGAACTAGGATATCAACTGACAATCAACCATGCCAGATTAGAGGGGCTCAATGCAGGTTAGTATGTGGGTGAATTGAATATACTTGGCTATATTGGAATTTGTGAACAGCTTGATGTGGGCTTGAACCGTGTTCAGTGTCAGGTAGGAAATGAAGATTCTACAGCCAGTTCAGGTGGGGAAATAGAAACAGCAACAGGATGAGAAGTTTCTGCAGAAAACAAAATTATTCATCTTTAGCCTTGCCAGTGCTGACCACAGGAGAGTGCTGCTTAATCCAGAAAAGAACTGCAGAATGTAGTGTGTGTAAAGAAGCTGGCAAATACAATACTTTACTGATAATGCAGCTGAAGACAGCACAGTCAAAGGACTAAAGAGTAGGAATGATATCAAGGAGCAGGCACAAATAAGTTGAATTCAGGACCATGAGAAGACCTGGCATCACAAGAGAAAGTAATGAATAACCAAGCACTATAAAGTACTATGTTAAAAATACTTGATACAGTTTACTAATACTTGCTACTTTTACTGAATACTCTCAGAATGGTTACTTTTTAATTATTGAACTAAATTTAGAAAGCTGACAATATATGCAGTGACATTACAAAAGATCAATAAAAAGCAGTAATGTCAGTAGCTATTTTATTTTTTCTCTCTCTCTGCTAGATTATGTATCACATTGAACTGGGGCTGCTAAGTTAAAAAATTTCACGCCACATGCTGGTGATAATAAACCTGATTCTGGTCTTCGACTCAGCCACATTGGAAACATCCTTTCCACATCCACTCTATCTCAGCCTTTCAATATTTAGTCAGTTTCATTGTGCTCTTCCCTCATTCTTCTGAAGTCCAGCAGGTAGATCCATCAAATGCTCTTCATATGTTAACATCGTACACCTCTTCTAGACCCTCTTCAATGACAACACATCCTTCCTTAGATACGGACCTCCAAACTACTCATAACACTCCAAATACAGTCTGACGAGCCGGCTGAGCAAAGTTCAAAACTGAAGAATAAGAAACAATCTTAAACACGAAATGTTAAAAGTTTACAATGCAAACTACACTATGCAAAATTATATCTATGAAATTTTAATTGTAAAAAGAAAAATTGCTTGATTTTAACAGATTTGACTGCTAAAGTTGGATGCGCACTACCGCAAAATAAAATTGTCCGTAACTATTAATAAGAATATCAGTGCACTGAACCTAGTGGCTTACGATTAAGTAATAGACCATATTTGCAATTCAAACTATCTTTTTTTTTTAATTGTCTGTCTTTCTGTGTCAGCTCCCAAATGCTGAACTTCTACCCAAGCCCACACATGATCTCAGCAAATGGCCACACTCTTACCGCACTGCATCTCCACAGTAAGAGCAGATTCTGTTTAGTTTTCCCAAATTCCCAAGTCCAGGAAGTTGTTCAGGAAGCACTGTCAATGAAAGCTGGTCAGCCGGGAACTGTGCTCTTGAAATGCATGTACACAGTGCTACATACTTCCTCTAGAAAGATGGACAGCAGAGTTACTAAACATTTGAAAGAAAGATCAAATTCTTTTAGCACCAACTCAGTGGGGTGTAGAGTTAACTAGATCCAATGATAGTAAGAAATCAAACTGCACAGATGAGGTTAGATGATAAAAGGTAGGAAGCTGGCTCTATTGAACATGCAAATTAGATGGCCACAAAGTTTGCCCATTGTTGTAAACACTTTGTGATAAAGTGGAAGGGCCTTTCAGCCCAAATGTACGAGATGCATGGAGGTAATCGCAGTGACAGATAAGAGGGGAATGAAAGTTGGAATTAGAACACTACTTTAAAAGACACCTTAAAAAAGGTGACATAAAAACTTCTCAAATAATTGAAGGACAAATTGTGAGTTGCAGTTGCAGGATAGATCAACCACAATCCTACTGAACAGCACCTATTCAGGAAAATCCTACACACTAATAGCTGTTTGCTGTGTGGGTGTGTCTAGGACACATTATATTTCTTTATGGAACTGAAGTGACAGATGTTCAAAGATCAAATTTCAAAGTAAATTTATTTTCAAAGTACACATATGTCACCATATACAACCCCAAGATTCATTTCCTTGTGGGCATACTCGATAAATCCATAATAGAATATTGACCATAATAGAATCAATGAGAGACCACATCAACTTTGGGGTTCTACCAGTGTGCAAAGAACAACAAACGATACAAATACAAAAGAAAGAGATAATAATAAATAAACAAACAATAGATTTTGAGAACACAAGATGAAAAGTCCTTGAAAGCGAGTCCATTGGTTGTGGGAACATTTCAAAGTTATACCCTTTGATTCAAGAGCCTAATAGTTGAGGAATAATAACTGTTCCTGAACCTGGTGTTGTGCATCCTGAGGCCCCTGTACCTTCCTCCTGATGGCAGCAGTGGGAAGAGACCATTGGGCTCCCTGATGATGGATGCTACTTTCCTGCAATAACACTGTGTAGATGTGTTCAATGGAGGGAAGGCTTTACCTGTGATGGACTGGACTGTATCCACTACTTTTTGTAGGATTTTCTGTTCAAGGATATTGGTGTATCCAGACCAGTACATGATGAAACCAAACAATATACTCTCCATCACACATCTATAGATGTTTGTCAGAGTTTTAGATGTCATGCTGAATCTTCACAAACTCCTAAGGTAGTAGATGTGTTGCTGTGCTTTCTTCAAAATTTCAGTTAAGTATTGGGCCCAGGACAGGTCCTCTGAAATGATAACACAGGAGTTTAACATTGTTAACCCTCTCCACCTTTGATGTTCATGGACTTCTGGTTCCTCCTCCTGAAGTCAATAATCAGCTCTTTGAACTTACTGATACTGAGCAAGAAGTTATTAAGGCTGCGGGATCAGACGGCATCCCAGGGCGGGTACTCAAAATGTGCGTGACACAATTGGCAAATGTTTGTAAACACTTTTAATCTCTCCCTCTCCCAGTGTAGAATGCCCTCCTGCTTCAAAACATCCACCGCTATCCCTGTACCTAAAATGCTCAAGGTAACGTGTCTGAATGACTGGTGTCCTGTTGCACTCACCACAATAATAAGCAAATGTTTTGAAAGGCTAGTCAAAGACTACACCTGCAGCATGCTGCCATCCACACTGGACACCCTACAATTCACCTACCAACACAACCAAAGTCATCACCCTGACACAGTGGTGTCAAGAAAACAACCTCTTCCTCAATGTCACAAAAACAAAGGAGCTGGTTGTGGACTACAGGAGGACTGGAGACAGGCTAACCCCTATTGACATCAATGGATCTGGGGTTGAGAGGGTGAACAGTTTCAAGCTCCTTGGCATCCACATCACCGAGGATCTCGTGTGGTCTATACATACCAGCGCCTCTCTCACCTCCGACGGTTGAAGTTCGGTATGAGTCCCCAAATCCTAAGTATTTTCTAAGGGCACAATTGAGAGCATCCTGACTGGCTGCATCACTGCCTGGTGTGGGAACTGTACTTCTCTCAATCACAGGACTCTGCAGAGAGTTGTGTGGACGGCCCAGCACATCTGTGGATATGAACTTCCCACTATTCAGGACATTTACAGCAATAGGTGTGTAAAAAGGGCACGAAGGATCATTGGGGACCTGAATCACCCGAACCACAAACTGTCATGGCTGCTGCCATCCGGGAAATGATACTGCAGCATTAAAGCCAGGACCAACAGGCTCCTGGACAGCTTCTTCCCCCAGGCCATCGGACTGATTGACTTACGCTGATACAATAGTATTTTTAAGCTATAATGTCTGTTCTATTTTATATCTAACTGTACATATTATTTATTACAAATTACTATAATTTGCATATTGCACATTCAGCAGGGACATAATGAAAAGATTTTTACTCCTCAAGCATGTGAAGGATACAAGAAATAAAGTCAATTCAATATTGAGTGAATGAGTGTAAACTCCAGAGATTGTTGGGCATGAAAATCCTAACAGATCAGCAGATTCTGAGACCCTCAAACCACCCGGTCTGGCACCAACAATCATTCCATGGTCAGTCTCTCAGATCACATTTATTCCCTATTCTGATGTTTGATTTGAAAAATCACTCAACCTCTTGACCATTTCTGCTTGCTTTCATGCACTGTGTTCCTGCCACATGATTGGCTGACTAGATACTTGCTTTATCAAGGTGTATAGGTATACCTAACAAAGCGGTCACAGTGTATTTTTGTTGTTTCACAAGGAAAGCTAAAAGAAAATGACACACAAATGGTTAGCTTATTTCGGATTCAGAATCATTTGTCATGTACACCAAAGGTACAGAGGAGATGTCAGGAGTAAGTTTTATTTTACGCAGAGAGTGGTGAGTGCGTGGAACGGGCTGCCAGTGACTGTAGTGGAGGCAGAAATGATAAGGTCTTTTATGAGACTCCTGGATGGATACATGGAGCTTAGCAAGATAGAGGGCTTATGGCTAAGCCTAGGTAGTTCGAAGGTAAGGACATGTTCGGCACAGCAATGTAGGCCGAAGGGCCTGTATTGTGCTGTAGGTTTTCTATGTTTCTCAAGTGCAATTAAATTCCATGCTCAATTGAATCTCTCACAGCATGATAATAAATTCAATAATCAATAAAGCAACCAGCACAAAATCATGCGAAGACTGGTGCAGTCTGAAGTAGTGCTAAAAGACTGTCCTTTAAGACAGTTTTAAAGAGAGTGAACCCTTGCAAGGCAGAAGGTCCCAATGGATTACCTGGTAAGGCTTTGAAAACCTGTGCCAACCAACTAGCAGGAGCATTCAAGGATATTTTCAACTTCTCACTGCTACGGGCAGAAATTCCCACTTGCTTCAAAAAGGCAACAATCGTATCAGTGCCCAAGAAGAATAATGTGGGCTGCCTTAATGACTAGCACCTGGTAGCACTCACATCGACAGTGATGAAATCCTTTGAGAGGTTGGTTATGATTAGACTGAACTCCTGCCTCAGTAAGGACCTGGACCCATTGCAATTTGCCTATTGCCACAATAGGTCAACGGCAGACGCAATCTCAATGGCTCTCCACGTGGCTTTACACCAGTTAGGTCTCTGTACCTCCCTCTGCAATTTCCTAACTGGAAGACCACAGTCTGTGCGGATTGGTGATAACATATTCTCCTCGCTGACGACTGAAACTGGTGAACCTCAGGGGTGTGTGCTTAGCCCACTGCTCTACTCTCTGTATACACATGACTGTGTAGCCAGGCATAGCTCAAACACCATCTATAAATTTGCTGACAATACAACCATTATTGGTAGAATCTCAGGTGGTGACAAGAGGGCATACAGGAGTGAGATATGCCAACTAGTGGAATGGTGCCGCAGCAACAACCTGGCACTCAACATCAGTAAGATGAAAGAGCTGATTGTAGACTTCAGGAAGGGTAAGATGAAGGAACACATACCAAGCCTCAGAGGGATCAGAAGTAGAGAGAGTGAGCAGCTTCAAGTTCCTCGGTGTCAAGATCTCTGAGGATCTAACCTGGTTCCAACATATCAATGTAACCATATAACCTTATAACAATTACAGCACGGAAACAGGCCATCTCGGCCCTTCTAGTCCGTGCCGAACATAGTCCCACCGACTTGCACTCAGCCCATAACCCTTCATTCCTTTCCTGTCCATATACCTGTAGTTATAAAGAAGGCAAGACAGTGGCCATACTTTATTAGGAGTTTGAAGAGATTTGGCATATCAACAAATGGACTCAAAAACTTCTACAGTTGTACCATGGAGAGCATTCTGCCAGGCTGCATCAATGTCTGGTCTGGGGGTGGGGGAAGCAGCTACTGCACAGGATCAAAAGAAGCTGCAGAAGGTTGTAAATCTAGTCAGCTCCATCTTAGGTACTAGCCTACAAAGTACCCAGGACATCTTTAGGGGGCAGTGTCTCAGAAAGGCAGCACCCATTATTAAGGACCTCCAGCACCCAGGGCATGCCCTTTTCTCACTGTTACCATCAGGTAAGAGGTACAGAAGCCTGAAGGCACACACTCAGCGATTCAGGAACAGCTTCTTTTCCTCTGCTATCCGATTCCTAAATGGATATTGAAGCTTTGGACACCACCTCACTTTTTTTTAAATATGCAGTATTTCTGTTTTTGCAGGTATTTTTAAAAATCTATTTAATATACATAATTGATTTATTTGTTTATTTATTACGTTTTATTTTATTATTTTTTTCTCAGTCTCTCTGCTAGATTATGTATCACATTGAACTGGGGCTGCTAAGTTAACAAATTTCACATCACATGCCGGTGATAATGAACCTGATTCTGAAAAGACAATAATGCAATAACCAAGAGGTAGAATTAAAGAGTACGAGAACCTGGCATTACCATTGCAAGGGGGGTTCTGAAAGAGCAGTTGGTTCAGATGCCGTACAAAAAAAGAGAAAAGAACTGTTCTCAAGACTGGACGTTTGGACTTTCAAGCTCCTTTATCATCTCCCAGAGCGTAGAAGAATTAAAAGGAAATGACCGGGCCACCCTTGGCAATACTGTGAGCCTTGCTGAAACAAAGCACCATGAAGACGGACTTGATGAAAAGTAACAAGCCCACTGTGAACTCGCTGTCTTTCCTACTGTGGAATGTACATCTGTGGACATTTGAGTGAATCCTCTTTGACAAGACAAATCTACTCAGATGCCTAAGAAAATACAAACACAGATGTGTCTTTCTGAATCACTGCATCGTTGTGAAACAACCGGGTGAGGGATGGTGATATGTATTCCTGGGCTGTGCCACAAGGCACAGTCACATGCTAGAGTAATGAACTATTGAGCTTGGTTGTGCAGAGTTTATGCTCATCCACGTAGAGCTGGGCTTCCCAGCCAGGGGTCCACTGACCCCTTGGTTAACTGCAAGGCTCCATTGCATAAAAAGGTAGGGGCCCCTGAGAGACTGCCGTTCGTGAAGCAGATTTTAAAATCTTATTTTCCAATTCAAGCTTACATTCGGTAAATATGCAACATCACACCAGTATTATGACATTTTTAAAAAACAATTGGGACTTAAAATGCTATACTGTTTTCAGATACACGTTAACATTTAGCTTTTATAAAATGGGCCAGTTTTGGAAGCCCTCGAGCTATTTTCATAATGTGTTTCAGATGTACTGTCCTGATTGCAATGATGAACACCTCTGCTTTGAGGATCTTGACCTCAGCTGGCAACAGCGACTGCTGTCAGAGTCTCTTCCTCTCCCACAGTTCCCACCACAGACACCTCACTTGGCAACCAACCTGAGCAAATCCTCATCACCAAGTTATAAAAGGAAACCCCTACAGTCTTATAAAAGCAATATTATTATATTATCAAATGTAGTGAACCGATATTTATAGAAAAATACACATCTCTCTCTATACATTGAGGAACATAAACTCCTGTGGAATTTATTTGGAGCTATGGTTGTAATTCCAGTCAGAGCTCAAGTGATGGTATTAGCTCAGTAAGAGAATATCTACAATGCCCGATACTGGAACTAGAGAATCCGGGATTTTCCAGATGGTTCCCAAATCAGGACAGAGTAAGGTCTTGGCAGGGGAGCTCTCCTCGACAACTTACATTCAGCTCCCAGTGGAGAGGTGGGGACAAGATACGAGTCAACATGTCTACAGCCGATTGCTCCACACTGGATAGTACTTGTGTGCCATCATCACGCAAACAAAAAAATGAACTTTACCATCTACTTAGAAAAGCAAAGTAGAATAGGAGAGGAGTGAAAGTATGTTAAAGTTACCTGGGGTAGAGGAAATGATGAAACGAATGATACTGGCAGCGTGCCACTATTCTCATTTATGGAAGGAAGGATTCAAATAGCTGGCAGGCAGCTTTTCAAACTAACCAACATTACTTAACTTGGCACCAGGTTTAAATTATGAGTCTTCACAGACAGCACTACACAATGTTTCAATGAAAATTTGGTAGAAAGCACATGTAACCTAAAACTTACATTAATTTCTAAACCAAATATAAAACATCTTCCCATTCAGAAATCAAATGCTCTTTGGCAGCAATGTATAAGAGTGGATTTTAAAACTAGTACTGCATACCATAACTGCTTTTAAAAAAGAAATAGGGTTAGAATCTATTACATAAAATAGCAACTGCCTGAAATGAATACAAGGACTTAGTCAAACAATTCATAAACAGTGACATGCATCTCTACAAGACATGGATTAAATATTTTTGTTGGTGCTGATCAATTTATTTGCTAGTGTTTGTGTCAAATGGAAGCAAACAACTTATTTATCCTGCTATCCAGCTACGTGATTGACTGATGTACCACTGCACAGAAGATGCCCTTGTTTCCTCCAATTCCTTCATGTTTACAAAGAAAGCCATTCAGCCCAATGTATCTGTGCCTGCCCTTCGAAATTTCAAAACTTTTAAACTTTAATTTCCTTTATTAAATTCTTTAGAATGGTGAGCTCCACTTTTAAAACACATCCTTCAAGCCCTGAACAATAGAGGAAGGAGGTCACAGTCCTCATGCCTCCCCCATCATTCAATATCACAGCTGCTTTTTTTTTCTACCAGTTCCCTATATCCCTCAATCTTTCAACTATTTATCTATCTCCACCTTAAATTTACCGACCGATCTGACCCCCACCACTGAAGGGCAGTGAATTCCAAGGTTCATAGTCTCTCAGAGATATTTTTCCCTCTTTAAAAACACACCTCAGTTTTACATGACTGGCCTCTTCTACTCTATTCAGAGTGAAGCCTTCTTGGTCAGTCCTTATAACCGTCTTGCACTCCCGGTTTCTTTCTAGAGTTTTCCCTTCTCCACCATCCCTCAAAGACATTCTTCCGGCAAAATCAGAAAAATCAGAAGCCAGGCTTATTTAGTGATTCAGTTTCACCATCACGTCCATTTGGAATGTTGCATCTTGAGAAGGGACACACAATTTGTCCTACCACTTCAGTGAACTTGTCGCTGAGAACCTGGGTTTGGACAATACATCATCAACCAAACTCTTTAAAGAGCCAGCTTTTCAATCCTGGGCTTGCTGCAGCACCTGCTACAACCCACCCTTGATGAGCTCACAGGTGTGTCTAATCCTGAATCTCCTTTAAAATTGCACTATATAGATCTGATATTCCCTTTTTATTAATTCAGACAAAATGCACCACTCTGCATAAAATTACACTCAAAATTTGTCCATTGATTAATACAAGCTGCTAATTTATCTCCATGTGGTATTTTAAGTAATCAGACCCACCCTTCCATAAACAAGGTGATTCCTACTAAGCTTTTCAAATACATAATACTCTTCTTTCCCTTCCATTTCTTCCCTAAAGCCACATCTAATCATCTCGCGTACTGACTTCTGATCCAATTCTATGGGTTTTGAGGTGATGGCAAGGCCAACGTGTAACCAAAAGGCACTGCTGCTGGTCAGGTAGTGAGTACTTTACGGGAGAGACACATGCATGTTTAAGCTGCAAATACTCGATAATCCTGAAAGATCCACGTATGCCATGATCATTTGAGAATCCCGAGATCTCTTGCACTCTCTCCGCCCACCACCCTACATCTCCCCTCCACAACAGAAAGTGGAAACCCAGAAGGCTGACAGAACTTCTGTTTATACCGAAGCACAAAAACTTGCAAGTGAAACACTGTTGCAGTAATCAACGTTCTAAAATTACATTACCAAGGATATATAATTTCTAAATATTTCAGACACTAAAATTGTTTTATAATATTATCAATGGTATCTACATTGTTACTTCAGTTCTGAACCACTCTTTAAATAACATCAATTTATATTTTGTGATGAGGTTAAATTCAAAGAATTAGTTTGTAACACTTTAACTTTGCAATAGTTTTGTTACCTAGGAACATCTCGACCACAGTAAAACATATGCTTGGCTGCTGTTTATTGATCACAGCTCAGCGTTCAAGGCCATCATCTCCCTCAGTATAAATCACTAAACTTCAACCTTGGGTCTCTTTAGGCCCTTCTGCAACTAGATTCTAGCTTCCTTATCGGGAGACCACAGTCAGTAAAGATTGGTTACATCATCTTCTCCTTTCTGACAGTCAAAACAAGTGTACCTCGAAGATGCATGCTTAGCCTACAGGTCTGCTCCCTACACCCGCAAATGTGTGGCTAAGCACAGCTCAAACATCATCTGTCAATTTTCAGATAACACCACTGTTGTTGGCAGAATTTGAGATGTACAGGAGTGAGATAGATCAGCTGGTTGAGTGGTGTCGCAACTGCAACATTGCACTTACCGTCAGCAGGACCAAGGAACTGATTGTGGATTTCAGAAAGGGGAAATCAGGAGAACACACACCAGTCCTCATTGAAGTGAAAAGGGTGAGCAGCTTTAAGATCCTGCATTTAAGAGAGGATCTATCCTTGGCACGACACACTGAAGCAATCATGAAGAAGGCACACCAGCTCTTCCATTTTGTTTGGAGTTTGAGATTTGCTAGATCACCAAAGACTCCGGTAAATTTCTACAGATGTACACCGGAGAGCTGGTTGCATCAGCACCCGGTATGGAATATTCAATGCACAAGATCAAGAGTGTTGTAAACTCAGCCAGTTTCACCACAGCCACAATTCTCCTTGCCATCCTGTGCATCTTTGGAAGCAGTGCCTCAGCAAGGCAGTATACATCACTAAGGATTCTCACCATCCTGGACATGACCTCTTCTTGTTATTACCGTCAAGAAAGAGGTTCAGGAGTCAGAAAAGTTCAGTGATTTGCGGGCTGCTCTACTCTTCCATCAGAGCGCTCGATGGTCTGCAAACCCTTCATTGCCCCATTTTTGTACTATTTATTTTGCAATTTATAGCAATTTTGTCCTTGTATTGTACTGTTGCTGCAGTGAATGAATTTCATGCCACATTAGACAGTGATAATAAACCTGATTCAGATTAAATTAAAATATCCCACATTGAGAAATGGATATACAGATATAGTGCTTTTGTAATGTCAATTTTATTTGGCGCTACCAACTTCAGCATTGCACAGATACTTGACAACTAATCCATGACAGCAACAGAATTACATCAGAGTATGTGAAACACACAGACTGGGAATATCATTACTGCTCACACAAGAGCTCCAATAATAAACATCTCTGAACTTACATGGGTGGATTCATATTACTATAACTTATCCATAGTAACCATTTTATCCAAAAAAAACAAGGTTTCAATAACAAACCTAATATGCATAGTAATTGCTGTACATCAAAGGTGCTAAGCAACCATAAACATTGGCAGCAGTATTCAAAAGGCTTATGTAAGCATTGCATCCAATTACATTTCTCACCTTTACTACTCAGCAAGTGTTTAATTTTTGTGAATGACTCCACTAGATTATAAACATGTGCAAGTGTGCTTCATATGGGAAAGTTCAGTCATTGTCCAGTACATTCCATAAAATGCAATCGCTTCTCACTTCAGAAACAACAGAACTGATTCTCACCATTCCACACATTACAAACTGGATCCTCCTGAACAGGACAAGACTTCACTTGGAAGCATTGTGCCTGTGCACAGCTCCACTTCATTAGGAAGGCAGTAAAGCTGACACTCCCAATTTTAAATCCTCTCTGTCTCAAAATCACCACTCAGCCCATGAATAAAAGCTCATCACAAAACAAGCCAGAGTTGATGCACAATATTGCTCTCTGCCATCCAACTTCTACAATTCTCATGTGAGAAAAGTTTCCTGATGCAGTACCTCAGGATTGAGGATGACCTGTTTTCACCAAGAGAACAATGTGACTGTGTAAATTTCCACTAATGTTTGCTGGTCATTGCACACCAACTACAAGGGCTTAGCACAGCTGGACCTAGGTCCAATAGTAAGGAGAACCAAGACAATTACAGGCTAGGTTATTCTACACAGACTCCCTTCCAGGTATGTACAAACATACTCTTGACCACAATGCCCCTAAACACAAAGACTTCATCTTCCACGCATTCTCTTCTTTTCTCTTCCTCCCTCAGATTGCTTCCACCATTGCTCACACTCTACTCCCTTTCTCTTCACTCACCTCCTCCTCCTTATTCAACCCTTTCCCCCTTCCTCCTCCTCTTAAATCCCAGCATCTCTCTGCTCCCCCAATCTCCAGCTGCTCACTTACTTCAAGAGAAAGGTCACCAATGAATCTCTTCAGAAGGTCACCCCCAACAGATCTCAACAAGCACACCACACAAAACCTGCAGCCATGCCCAGAACCAAGACACCTTCAAGAAAGAGTAAGGAGAACCTGCCACTCTGATGTTGCCCAACGATAAAAAGCTGGGTCTTAACATGCAGTTTCTCAGTGGACAGGAACAGATCCATCCTGCAAGAATGGGCCACCTTTTCAAGAGTCACAAATAATGAATCTCGGGTCAGGGTCTGGCAGCAGGCACTTTCCAATCTTCTGGAAATCTCTGTCACTCCCATGTTCCTTCTTCACTCTCCAGGTTCTTCCCTTAAACCATTCTTTTCTTATTTTTTATCATGTCTAGCACACAGTTCAACTACTTCATTGTACCCAATCAACCAACCACCTACCTTCTGCACAACTGTCCCACTGCCCTGGTCCCCTTTCTCCTGCTCTTGTTCTCCACTCCCATGGTGACTCTTGCCCCTTTCTATAATCCTGATAATATCACTGCACCCCAGTACTTATCATCTTGGCCCTAGACTTAACTGGACAAGGCATATTTTAATATGCCTTGTTTTGAACTTTATCACTATATTTATTGGAAGTGAAAAATTTTTAGAGCCATCTGCAGCCTTGTCAGTAATAGAACAACTTTAAGGTTTGAAAAATATATAATCATCTTAAATAATATGAGCCAAAGGGTACAAAGAGTATTATAAAGGGGAAAAGATGAGAAAAAAAGTTGGAAAAGGAAAAACTATGTTTTAATTCTAGTAACACACACAAAATGCTGGTGGAATGCAGCAGGCCTGGCAGCATCTATAGGAAGAAGTACAGCTGATGTTTCAGGCCGAGACCTTTTGTCAGGACTAACTGAAAGAAGAGATAGTGAGAGATTTGAAAGTGGGAGGGGGAGGGAGAGATCCAAAATGATAGAGGACAGGAGGGGGTGGGGTGAAGCTAAGAGTTGGAAAGGTGATTGGCAAAAGGGATACAGAGTTGGAGCAGGGGGAGGATCATGGGACGGGAGGCCTAGAGAGAAAGAAAGGGGGAGGGGAGCACCAGAGGGAGATGGAGAGCAGGCAAGGAGTGATTGTGAGAAGGATAGAGAGAGAAAAATAAGGGAAAGGGTAAGAAGGGGAGGAGGGGTATTAACAGGAGTTAGAGAAATCAATGTTCATGCCATCAGGTTGGAGGCTACCCAGCTAGAATATAAGGTGTTGTTCCTCCAACCTAAGTATGACTTCAACTTGATAGTAGAGGAGGCCATGGATTGACATATCAGAATGGGAATGCGAATTCTAATGATTTCTTCACCCATTTTATCCCAGAACTATTTGAATTGCTTTCTGAAAATTCTGATGGTTTGCCATCTGTTTCACCAAGTGATATTTGCCAATTTTTACTGACTCAGTGGACTCTATTACACACTCTGCCTTCACTGAGAAGTTTATTAGAACTTGTATATCACATCCAAGCATCTGTAAAGTCAGCATCAGTACCTAATAAATACCTCTACTCTGCAAAACAGTGGAGAGTTTATTTGGCAATTAATGCTCAAATACAAGTTTTTTGAAGTTCCCAGAAGTGATGTACTGACTACAGAATGGAGCAAATTAAGGCACTTTGCATTTCACAACTATGCTTCCTCACCACAGGCAGCTGGAAGATATTTATGAATAATTGAGCATGTACATTCAAGTCAATGATTTTTGGCAGTAATATTTGAGCTGTAGTATTGTAATACAGAAAATGAAAATGAAATTCACATGAAATTGTTGATGACTAACAGCAAAAGGTTTGCAAATAGTAAATACAATTTGGTTCCCAAATGAATGATTTTTAAAAAAAAACACAAATTTGACTTTAATTCACTAACATGCTTGATCAGCTACAGAATACTGGGTAATCCCAATTACTCGTGTGAATTTGAAGCTGACAAAATGAAGAATGCTTCAACTTTAACTCCTCTGCAACGTCCTTTTCCCGACAACACAGAAGCATTCAATTTTGCCAGGTGTTTGATTTTTTTCTGTACTTTGAAGTAATTGAACATAAAAACCATGGCAAAATTATCTTACTAATCCTGGAGTCACACTGTGAAATGGCAGAGTCCAAAAAATGTTCTTTGAAAGTTTACTCACATTACAAATTAAATATCACAAAAAGCAATTGTTGAATAAAACAGAAGATACATAACTACAGTACAAACTAGAACATACCTATGCTGATTCCTGCAAGTTAATTGAGAATCTATTATTAATTAGCTGTTAAACATCCACCATAAATAACCCAAGATGAAATCTGGGCAATAGTCAATTGTGCAACATCAGAGTAGGTTTTCTTATCTACGTATCCAGATACTTTTTCCTTTCAAATACAAAGCCTCAGTCCAGACAGAACCTGGAGAGTCTCTATGAACGGGATCGAATAATAGTTTGTTAATTGGTTTGATTGGACAAAATCAGTCGACATTAATCACATCAATTTCCCACACAATCATTCTAGTTTTGGTAACTGACAAGTGCCTGAATTTTCAACACAAGGTTTAAAAGGAAAGTGAACCAATGGTTTATCATCAGATTTAGAATCTCACAAATCAGAAGACTATTTAATACAAGTCAGTTTTCATTTTCTGGAGAAATATCAGATAGTTCAACAAGATACAGAGATAAAATGGAACTGTCGTTAAACTATGAACTAAAAAGGTTGGTCTCTGCTGAATAGACAAACTTTGAAGAATTGAGTTTTATTTTTCCTTTTCAAGGTTTCTTAAAGAAAGGTTGAGAAAAAAAATCAATAACTGAAGGCACAGAACCAAAAAGGGGATCAAGATGAACAGAGTAAAAATGGATGGCCAGAGCATAAATAATGAAAGATTAAAAAGGAGAGTGAGCATGGAACTCTAGCATTAATTGGAGTACAAGCGGTAGGAAACCAGACTAATAATTTGCTATTGATGTAGTGATAACAACACCAGAGGAATGTATAAAGTCAATCTGCAATAGTTATGACAAGGAGGAAAATGACAAATGAAATGGGCAACTACAAAACTAAGTTTAGGAGATGGAACAGTGCCATTTATCCATGTTACAAAGATAATCTGGAGGTCTTGAAACCCATGGAGGTGGATTAATCTGCAGCGCCTGATCCAGTGCACCCTTGGATGTTACTGAAGCACTTAATAGAAAACGTATTCGGAATTAGAAGGCTGTGAGTGAACGGCTAAGGATTTCCGGAGCGAAGGCAGTTTTACTACTCCCGAGTAGTCAAAGAGAGTAGTCAAAGAGAGACAAGACTGCGCAGGCACATGACTTCAGCCAATAGAACGTGAAAAGTTTAAAAAGACTGCCATATCCAGCAGGCAGCAGAGCAGTAGGGCTTTGGCTCAACGGGCTTAGGCGGTAACGAGGACAGGTAGGTTTACCTGTGTTAATTGCGGAAAGGAAGTAGTATGTGTGTGAGGCCGGTGTTCTTTGCTCGGTATCAGATGTGGGAGGTCCTGGAGTCTCCCAGCCTCCCAGACAGCCATATCCGCACCCAGTGTATCAAGCTGCAGCTCCTAAGGGACCATGTTAGGGAACTGGAGATGCAGCTCGATGACCTTCGTCTTGTCAGGGAGATCGAGGAGGTGATAGAGAGGAGTTACACGCAGGTGGTCACATCAGGGCCACGGGAGACAGACAAATGGGTCACAGGAGAGGGAAGGGGAAGAGTCAGGTACTAGAGAGTACCCCTGTGGCTGTACCCCTTGACTCCTGTTTGAGTACTGTTGGGGTGGACAGCCTACCTGGGGGAAGCAACAGTGGTTGCGCCTCTGGCACTGAGTCTGGTCCTGTGGCTCAGAAGGGTAGGGAAAGGAAGAGGATGGCAGCAGTAATAGGGGACTCTACAGTTAGTGGGGGGGTCAGACAGGCGAGTCTGTGGACACAGGAAAGAAACTTGGATGGTAGTTTGCCTCGTAGGTGCCAGGGTCTGGGATGTTTCTGATTGCATCCAAGATATCCTGCGGTGGGAGGGAGAACAGCCAGAGATCACGGTACATATTGCAACCAATGACATAGGTAGGAAAAGGGAAGAGGTCCTGAAAAAAGACTACAGGGAGTTAGGAAGGAAGTTGAGAAGCAGGACCGCAAAGGTGGTAATCTCGGGATTACTGCCTATGCCACACGACAATGAGTATAGGAATAGAATGAGGTGGAGGATAAATGCGTGGCTGAGGATTGGAGCAGGGGGCAGGCTTTCAGATTTCTGGATCATTGGGACCTCTTTTGGGGCAGGTGGGACCTGTACAAAAAGGACAGGTTGCACTTGAATCTGAGAGGGACCAATATCCTGGCGGGGAGGTTTGCTAAGGCTACTGGGGAGAGTTTAAACTAGAATTATGGGGGGGGGGGGGGGGGGTGGGAACCAAACTGAAGAGACTGGGGAAAAGGCTATTGGCTCACAAGTAGAGAAAGCTTGGAGACAGTGTTTGGAGGGAGGATAGGCAGGTGATAGAGAAGGGACGCATTCAGACCGACGGTTTGAGATGTGTCTATTTTAACGCAAGGAGTATTGTGAACAAAGCGGATGAGCTTAGAGCGTGGATCAGCACACGGAGCTATGATCTAGTGGCCATTACAGAGACTTGGATGGCTCAGGGACAGGAATGGTTACTACAAGTGCCGGGTTTCAGATGTTTCAGAAAGGACAGGGAGGGAGGCAAAAGAGATGGGGGTGTGGCACTGTTGATCAAAGAAACAGATCCTGGAAAGGTGTAATAAAAAGAGTTGTCGGGATGGAAGATTTTAATTTCCCAACTATCGATTGGCATCTCCCTCGAGCAAGGGGTTTAGATGGGGTGGAGTTTGTTACGTGTGTTTAGGAAGGTTTCTTGACACAATATGTAGACAAGCCTACAAGAGGAGAGACTGTACTTGGTATTGGGAAATGAACCTGGTCAGGTGTCAGATCTCCCAGTGAGAGATAGGAATAGACAAGTTAGAAAAGCATTTAATTGGAGTAAGGAAAATTATGAGGCTATAAGGAAGGAAATTGGAAGCTTAAATTGAAAAGATGTTCTCAGGGAAAAGTACGGAAGAAATGTGGCAAATATTCAGGGGATATTTGTACGGAGTTCTACATAGGTACATTCCAATCAGACAGGGAAGTTATGGTAGGGTACAGGAACTGTGGGGTACAAAAGCTGTAATAAATCTAGTCAAGAAGGTTCAGAGAGCTAGGTAATGTTAGGGATCTAGAAGATTATAAGGCTAACAGGACGGAGCTTAAAAAGGAAATTATGAGAGCCAGAAGGGGCCATGAGAAGGCCTTGGCAGGGAGGATTAAGGAAAACCCCAAGGCATTCTACAAGTACGTGAAGAGCAAGAGGATAAGACGTGAAAGAATAGGACCTATCAAGTGTGACAGCGGGAAATAGCAGAGCTATTTCATGAATATTTTACTTCAGTATTCACTAGGGAAAAGATGGTGCAGCTTTTGGAAAGCATCAAGTTGGATAAGTAGCTGGGACTGAATGAGATGTACCCCAGGCTACAGTGGGAGGAGAGCGAGGAGATTGCTGAGCCTCTGGCAGTGATCTTTGAATCATCAATGGGGACGGGAGAGGTTCCGGAGGATAGGACGGTTGCAGATGTTGTTCCTTTATTCGAGAAAGGGAGTAGAGATAGCCCAGGAAATTATAGGCCAGCGAGTCTTACCACAGTGGTTGGTAAGTTGATGGAGAAGATCCTGAGAGGCAGGAATTATGAACATTTGGAGAGGTATACTATGATTAGGAATAATCAGCATGACTATTCCTGATCATATTATACCTCTCACCACTGGTCACTGATCTCCATATTCTGCATGGAGGTTGGTGACCAGTGGAGTGCCTCAGGGATCTGTTCTGGGACCCTTACTCTTCGTGATTTTTATAAATGACCTGGATGAAGAAGTGGAGGGATGGGTTAGTAAGTTTGCTAATGACACAAAAGTTGGAGGCGTTGTGGATAGTGTGGAGGGCTGCCAGTGGTTACAGCGGGACATTGATAGAAATCAAAACTGGGCTGAGAAGTGGCAGATGGAGTTCAACCCAGATAAGTGTGAAGTGGTTCATTTTGGTAGGTCAAATATGATGGCAGAATATAGTATTAATGGTAAGACTCTTGGCAGTATGGAGGATCAGAGGGATCTTGGGGTGAGAGTCCATAAGACACTCAAAGCAGCTGCACAGGTTGACTCTGGTTAAGAAGGCGCATGCTGTCTTGGCCTTCATTTATCATGGAATTGAATGTAGGAGCCAAGAGGTAATGTTGCAGCTGTATAGGACCCTGGTCAGACCCCACTTGGAGTACTGTGCTCAGTTCTGGTCACCTCACTACAGGAAGGATGTGGAAGACATAGAAAGTGTGGAGAGGAGATCTACAAGGATGTTGCCTGGATTGGGGAGAATGCCTTACAAAAACAGTGAGTGAACTCAGCCTTTTCTCCTTGGAGTGACAAAGGACGAGAGGTGACCTGATAGAGGTGTACAAGATGATGAGAGGCACTGATCGTGTGGCTAGTCAGAGGCTTCTTCCCCAGGGCTGAAATAGTTGCCACAACAGAACACAGGTTTAAGGTGCTGGGGAGTCAGGGATAATGAGGAGATGTCAGGGGTGTTTTTTTCACTCACCCGAGTGGTGAGTGCGTGGAATGGGCTGCCGGCAACGGTGGTGGAGGCGGATATAATAGGATCTTTTAAGAGACTTTTGGATAGGTACATGGAGCTTAAAAATAGTGGGCTAAGGGTAAGCCTAGTAATTTCTAAGGTAGGGACATTTTTGGCACAACTTTGTGGGCTGAAGGGCTATATTGTGCTGTAGGTTTTCTGTTTCTATGTATATGAGTGCAGTAAATCATGGAGAAGATACCATGATTTCACCAGGAATGGAGGTCTTTAATTACAAGCAGAGTGTGAATATGCTGGGATGATTCTCACAGGAGACTGAAATTTATAAAAATGCTGGGCATACTCAGAGCCTTTTTCCAAGGACAGGGCATAGGTAAAAGCGAAATTGTGAGTTTGTGGTGAAAGAGTACTTCCTTAGAAAGTAAGAGGTATGAGGAAGAAACTGCCCAACAAGTGCAGTAAAGGCAGATACAATCAAGAGATTTTATAAAGCATTTGGCCAAGAACATGCACATATGGAAACAGAGGGATGTGGGTCAATTGCTGTAAAATGGGATTTGTGCAGTTTAGGTCAATGGATGGATTAGTCTGAAGGGCCTGTTTCATTGTTGTATTACTCCAAGTGATGCAGGAGATTGCTTTGGCCCTGCCAGAGATTTTTGCTGAGATTAGACATGGATGAGGTGCCAGAAGATTGGATGATAGCTAACACGGAGTCTTTATTTAAGAAAGTTAACAGCAATAACTCAGGCTACTGCAAGCCAGCGAGCCTCTTGTCTATTAAAAAGGTCTCTGAGAGACAGGATTTATTTGTAGTCCGAGAGGCAAGGACTGATTAGGGAATAGTCAGCATAGCTTTGTTTGTGGGAGATCAGTTTGATTCAGTTTCTATTGAAAAGGGTGACCAAAGGATTGATGCAGGCAAAGTGGATACTGTCAACGTGAACTTTAACAAGGCTTTTTCACAAAGCCCCACAAGGGTTGCAATACACAGGATCCAGAGCCGATACAAAATTGTCTTGGTGGTATAAAGCAGAAGGTGTGAGAAACATCTGCAGAAGTTGGAAATCCAAGCAACGCACACAAAATGCTGGAGGAACTCAGCAGGCCAGGCAGCATTTATGGAAAAGAGTAAGCAGTCGACGTTTTGGACGTTTATGTTAGCGGAGGGTTGGATTTCAGATTGAAGCCTATGACCAGCAATGTGTCAGATTTCATCCTGAGTCCCTCTTTTCTGCCATGTATACTAATGATCAGGATGAGAGTGTAGGTGGCTTATAAATCAACTATAAAAGTGGGCAAGTGAATAGAAGATAGAATACAACTCAGACAAATGTGGAGTGATGCACGTTGACAAGTTAAACCTGGGCAAAAATACACAATGGCAGAGTCCTGGGGAGTGCCGTTGAGCAGAGAGACTTTGGTGTTCCAGTATACTGTTCCCTGAAAGCAGAAACACAGATAGACAATGTGTTGCATGCTTGCCTTCGTTGCATACAAGAATGAGACATATTATAGTTGTACAAAACGTTCGCTGGGCCACACTAGGAGAATGGTGCGCAGTTCTGGTTGTCACACTTGAAAGCTAGAGGGTGCAGAAAGAAGTCATAGAATTGCTGCCCTAATTTAAGGGGAGGCAAGTAATGGTTTTTCCATTGAGAGTAGTTGCTATCTGGAATGAGCTGCCAGAAGTAGTTGTGGCAGAGGCATGTGGAATTATTGCAGGCAAGTGGGTTAAGCGTGATGGTCGGCATAGACAATGGATTGGACGGCTTGTTTTTACGACTCTAATATTAATCAAAAATGAAAGAATGGGCTCCAGTATGGCTCAAGTATTATGTTTGGAATACATTCATGGACTATTCTATGAAGTCTCTGAAGTTGAAGTTGACTTATTATAGACTAATTATTGTACTGAATAAAAACAACATCAAATATAGATCTCAAGGCTCAACAATTGCAGTGGTATATACACAAGGGTCTTTAGCAAACACAGATTTAGGCAATTTTCAAAGTAATGCAAAATTATTTCACTCTTCGTCTTCCAGAGAGACACAATGAATTTACATAAATCTAAGACAGACAACATTGGCAAAATACAGCTTCTGATCTGTTTGATTTCAAAAACATTGAGAATAGTAAGTCCCAAATTAATCATGCCATACTTTTAAATTACATTCTGTTAATATTACCACAGGAAGTTTTCTAACTGTAAACATCAGGTAATTTATAAAATATAATTATATGTCACTGAAGTTTATCACCTTAACCTGTAACTCCCTATTGTATCAAGAGGATTGGAAATCAACATGAAAAACATCTCCATATTGTTCTTTATACTGAAGGCAAATAGGAATTTTAAGGAATTCAAGGAAAGAAGTTCGCATCTTGGAAAGCAGCGCAAAATGTTTGCCGACTATATTGTTCTGCCTCTTCTATGTATTATATGGACCAAAATAGCTTCTTACAAACTAAATTTCAAGGAATGTGAAAATAAACACAAAAACTACAAGTGCTTGGGAAGGCACAGGCAGCATTCCATACAAGGCAAAAAAATCTGCTCATGCAGCTCATAAAATATGTAGAATCTTGCAGTGGTGGCAATTACCTCTAAATTTAAACCACTTTGAAAAATCTATATTGTTGTGAAATTTAAACAAAATTCAAGGGTCACCTGCCAAATCTAACCACGTCAGTCTCTCGGCTGTCAGAAATGTAATCCTAGAGTCAGAGTCTTTACCGCACACTTGCTGCACTGGTCTTCAGATAAGAAAAACAAAATTGTGCACAATACTCCAGCTCTTATCATGTTAAGCCCGTTAATGCAAATTGTCTTCTGAACAGCCCACTGCAACTTAATAGCTTTCTCCCAGAAACTCGGCTATTGGTGAGGTAGGAATGCCTGAACTGGGCAGCATGTTTCTCCCACTCAAATTGTGTGGACTCTTGACAAAATAGATGAAGTTCTATTCTTGGTTCCATTCAGAAACCAGCTTCTCCATTTTGAATGGCCATAGCCAAGGGCTTGTACTCATAAGCTGGTGGCATCTTACCCTCTTTCTCTCAATGAGGCTTTCAAAGAATACTTCTACTGATCACCAGCCATAACTGAGTTCAGAATGTGTTTTGGCAGCCTGATTGGTCGTGAAAACAATGAAGCCTGTCCAAAGCAGGATCTCAGTCAAAGGTCGCAGTCTCAGTAAGAGTGATCAGCTATATAGCACTGAGGGAGAAGAAACTTCTATTCCCCGACTGGTAGAATGAAGGGCCAATTAATTCAAGACCAAGTTCATCATTTTAGGGCCTCATTAGTGGGATTGTCAGATCTGACAAAGAACGTCAGTTTGCTCATTCCATGAGTGGATTTGAAGTATTTTCAGGAGGTGCCATTGGTAATACCACTCCTGCCCCTTGGTCAGTCCACATCTCAAAAACATGTTGAAGAACATGGAATACTTTTGCATAGTAGACTAGAAGCTTTTTACTCAGTTTAATGTCTTTATCTTCAAATAATTTCATATCCTGTTTTTTTTAAAATCTCCTGTCCCCTTTCTGTTTTGTTGAGCGAGGGCAGGGATTGCTTGTGGGGATGAGTCAATGTACTGTTAGTTATTTGTGTGGGGGAGGGGTCAATATCCTGTCAGTTATTTGTGGGGGGGAGGGAGGGGTTGTTTGGGGTGATGTTCTTGTTCCATTTAGTGTGGGGAGGCGGTTCATCCTTTCTCTCTGAACAACTTTCATGTTCTTTCTTTGTTTCGTGGCTCTCGGGAGAAGACAAATTTCAAAGTTGTATATGGATACATGTTTTGATAATAAATGGGCCTTCGAAATAACTTAGCAGAGACTGCTAAAGACTGATGATGGTGAATGTCATCATCTGTCCATACTCAGAGGTGGCTCCAAAGATAAGGTGTCGTCATGCACTGACGTTCAGAACTATTCTCCTGTATGCTTCAGTGCCTGAATTAATGACTAAAGTTCAGCCTCCAAGCACTCACATTTGTAACTGCTGTCTGTCTGCATACTGCCGCTTGATGACTAAAGCTGGAGTCGCATTGACTCTGGAATTGAAGCAGAGATTGAATGGTCCCCCATTTGTCCTGTGGATTATCTCTACTCCAGTACAACATTGCACTGCACAAAGAAAAATTGGGAGAAGTCTTGGAGTGACAATGCAACCATGCCCGACACCAGCTTGCTCAAACAATGGGTCTGAAATGGACCCTCTGTTTAAGGCTGTGTTTCAACAGGCAGAATGTGTAACAATCCTTCTCATTTGATGAGTCAAAGACCCTGTATTGTGGTTGACATTGCTGCGTTTATTTCTGAATTGGGCCATCTTGCACCCTCATCCATGGGCAGCAACAGTTAGGAAGTGAAACTGCACACTGGGGCTTTATCATACAAGGATGAAAGCAAGAGTCGAGACATTCTGTTCAAATTATGTAGAGGCCTGGTGAGACCACCTCTGGAATGGCATATTCACAACCCCTTCTGTAGCAACTGAAGCTTCACCAGATTGATTATAGGGGTGGCAGATCTGTCACAGACGGAAAGATTAAGGACACTGGTGGACCTGTACTCTCTAGAGCTTAGAAGCAGTGATCACCTTGAAGTTTACAAAATTCATCTGGAGCTTGAATTCTAAAAGGGTGTGCAGTTGTAACTCGGGTGTCCACACCCAGGGAGTTACAGCCTCAAGATGGTAGGTTGGCTACTCAGGACAGACAAGAGAAGACATTTCTTCACCCCCTAGAATGGCAATACTCTGGAATTCTCTACACAAGAGGTTTACTCACTGAATATACATGAGCCAGTGAACAATAGATTTTCACATATTGGGGTATATGAGGTTTACAGTAGAATGTTGTGCATGGTAGCAGATCAGCCATGATCTCACTATATAGTGAGGGAGGCAAAAGGACGAGAGGCCTGATCGTCTTTGCTGAATACATGGTCAACTAACTTGACCAGATGAAACAACCATCAAGAGTAAAACAAAAATAGCAGTTGAAAGTTCTCTAACTAAATTAAGACATTGGGAAAATGGAAAAAAAAATTCTTCACCTCTATTACAATGCAAGTAATCAAAGCAGTACACAATTGAAAATAGAGATCTTGTAAAAGGGGTGAGGAAGCATCTTGCTACACCAATTGGTTTCGTGGGATATCATTTGCATTGTTGCCACTTACGAAGCAGAACTTCAAAAGTATTTAAACTGATATGGTTAATCAGCAATTGTAGAAGATGGTCATTATTCTTCAATAGCTAGATACGCACCCCAGAATTAATTACAGTTTAAATTAGCACATGAAACCCCTGATCCATATTGGCAGACATACAAGTCTGATCAACCCTGATGTTAACTCTAACGACTAAGTTAGTATACAACATTTAAAAAAAATTGGACAGCAAATATACAGCTGCAAAAAGAGATGAGAACTCTGTATTTCTCACAATTAATAAAGCAGCAGCTTTGGTTTACAGGTGTTCCATTCAGTTTGTATTTCTCTGGTAATTACAAGGGTGCCTCTTGTACGATTAAGTAATTGATAGCTCTGGCAACTATGTGTTCATTTGAGATTACTCTTTCACCCAGCCACATGTAAGGTTTGACACTCTGAAACCAACGTTAAAACTTTATTCAGGTTTTTTTAATATATAAATCAAAATCAGGTTCAACCAGAAAGAATAAAATGACATGACACAAAGGAATGCACAAACTGTGAGGTAAATAAAAATTGGATTTTATCAACAATCCAAACTGATTTTCTATACCAACAGTTACTGGAAGCTACTAAGTTATTGCCCTTCAGCTCTCTTCAGGTTTAGTTTCCTAGAGATTTAAAGATAAATTTATACTCAGTTAATTTTGTTCATTTAAAACAATAAGAAAAAGAATTGAACATCTGTACACTTCAGATGTAAACTATGTTGTCATAGAATGCTACAACAAACAGCAAACAAAAGGTGCAGGACAGACGCAAGTCGATTTAGTCTACGTTAACCTAATTATGCTGACATGCACAAGAATGTTAATTGAGTATCTTTTTTTGAAAAAGAAGCATGTCAGGTTCAATCAAAAATATAATGATGTTTTAAAATTACAAACACACACCATCATTAGTGTTTGGAGCACTGCTGGCTAATGCAAGGCTCAGGCAAGAACCGTCTTCAGGGACCATCAGAATGAACAGAATACAGTTCTGACTTGACTGAGGGATTCTGTTGTTCTGCTGTGTTAATGTAATTGCTGGACAAAATGAACAGCATCAAGTAGTTAATGGTTAATGGTTACTAAAATCTTCCAAGGATTATTCTGGTACTACTTCTCCAAAACAATTAATTTCTAATATTAAATTGCACAAGCAATAAGAATCCTTTTTGCTAACACATCTTCCTCAATTGCTAAAGTAAACTGAGTGCTAATACATACTGAATTGAGGGAGAGGCAGAGATAGCTGTGATGCCAAGTTGGAGTTCTGTTGGTCACTTCAGGCAAATGCAGGAACCTGTCCAACCGTAACATCAGACAGAAAATCTGCATGTACTTGCTCCACAGTACTGCAAAGAACAGGAAATCCAAGTTTAATATAGCAATCTACTGGTGCCTTTGAGCAGCACCAAGAGTGAACATATTACAGGAAAGAAATCAGCATAGATGTAAACGATTTATTGTAAGATGATTTTCTGGAAGAGATCAAGTGCAATAATTAGACACGGTCCACAGCTCTTTGCCAAATCAGTAACACACTATCACACCAAGGAATAAATGTTGTTGCAAAGTATCTATACACAAACAATTTATTTTGCTTCCTGTTTGACACTGAAGCAAGCATTAGAAAAACATTGGACTCTACAATGCAAAACAATTAAAGTAAAGCAACATAAACTCTATTTAGTGGTCCAAGTGAAATACATTTTTATTAATAATTCAGGGAAATTTACATTTGATAAAAAATTGTTTTTAGTGTGACTTTTAAGGAATTATGGAAAAAGGCAGGAAATCAAATACTATTTTTGAAGTCTGTCCACATTTCCTGCTTTATCTAAGAAAACTCTGGACCTATACTTTAAAACAAAATGAGAAACCATGAAAGATCTACAATAACCTTCCAATAACACAGAATTAATAGTTTATGAAACATCACCTTAATGAACCAAGATTGCAATCTACTTCCTACTGGAAGCTGTGAGATGAGCCATTAGCACCTTTAACTGGCCCATCAGCCAATCATTATGAATGCAATGCCCTAGCACCAGCAAGTTATTCACTACAGAATCCTGAAGCACCAAGAGGTCAATTCGAAACATGATACCTTTGTTGGTGCTATCTAATTGCCCTGTCTTTTCCGATTTCAGAACTTTGTAACTTTACTCTCCAACACCATTTTCTTTTTAGAAAAGTTACTATTGAAACTGACTTAAAAATGTTCCTAAAAGCTCATGTATGTTTTCTAAATAAAGCTCAAGGAAAAGAACGCCACAAATGCTTCATTAATATCTTCAGCAAGATCAGATAATTTTGGAAATGATAATCAGATATCTTAGATTTTGGCTGAGTTGCAATGCTCACACTTGGAAAAGCACAGCGTTACAATTCAAAACCCCAACAGGAGATATCCAAGGAAAGCTTGTGCACACTATCTTTCAAATTTAGCTTTGCATCTAGATTGATATAGAAGATACCCTGGTATTTTTCACCATAGATTGGCAGAGATTTTTCAGTACCCTCGGCATCAGTTATCCTGTCATCAACATCACCAACAGATAAGGTACCACTTTGTTAATGTTGTTTGTGGCATTTGCTTTGTGCTAATAAACCAACACATTCCGGACAATTCTTTCATTAGTTGCAATTAAATTTAAACTTAATGATGGAGCTGACAGTCAGTAAGATCAAACCAAATCAGAACTACAGTGAGGCCTGAGTAAGGGTGAGGAAGCTGAGAGGGGAAGGAAACAGAAGCCTATTGTCATCTGAATTGAGGATGATTTAATTCCATTCCATTTATATAAATTCTGATGCTTCTGATGAGGGAATTGCCGATTCATTCAGCTGGATGCCAAGATAGTCAGATCAGTTGTTAAGTAGTGCCCTCCTACTGCTGTTTTATGCTCAGATTTTTGGTGCTTCTGGTACTTGAACCTGGGGTTCTCAATCGCTCTTCCTCCAATTTAAATGGTCAAGGACCAGCTATTCTCAGGAGTCTGTGGGTACTTACAAACAGCATGACATTTTAGAGTAGAAAAGCAGCAATTTTTTTTAATGACCCTTTGGCAGAGGCAGCAACAGTCTGATCAATCCAGGTCTTCCACCCCCCCCCCCCCCCACCAACATCTCACTGCAAGACCTCAACATGTCACATGTAATGAAGTTTGTACAATTTGAAAAGTAATTCTGGTGTGCTGGACTGATAATACCACCAAATACCCAACCTGAAAATTCAATTCGTAGATTAAAAATGCATTCAGAACTCAATGGTATTTTGGAAATTTTCTCAGCTAATGCAATATACTCATAAGTACAATACAGCAAATTTCAACTTTATAATATCTCTACATTGATTTTTTTGGGGAAAAGAGGAAAAAATTGTTGGAAAAAAATGTTACCCCTGAAAATTTCAGAATATTAAATCCAAGTGCAATTAAAATTGTTTTGAGTGTAGCACTTTATTTCCAGTCACATCAATATCAGAGAATTTGGATTTCCTCCAGGTGTCACTTATTACCAAGCTTTTGAATGAAATATTCATCTGCAGTCTTTGTGGGTTTTGAGGAATTTGGGCTGAACACAGGAAATCGGGCGATCTGGGTAGGTACAGGGCTGGCATGGTGTTGTTGGGCCAAAAGGCATGGATCCATTCTTTATCACTCTATGATGCCAATTGTCCCTTTTGCATTTAGCAAACCACTTAGGAAATAATAAGCTAAACGAGTTATGTTTTCTAACTTCAAAAATTTAAACTAACTCAAAGGAAGACACGTGTGTCTGAAATGTGAGTCTAACATTGTGCTTACTTTAAGTGAGGTGCACATATATCATGTGGTAACATGATGACATATGCAATTATACATATAACCCGTAATAAATTATTTAAACAAACAGTGCTTAATTGAAGAACTTTTTATTTATTTTTTATATATATATATATATATATACACACACACACACATAAACACAATTACTTAAATATTAAATACACAACACTCCTCCCTGCTTAGCTATAAATGCCAACTCAATATAAAAGGCATCTCAACTCTATATGCAGTATATTACTAAACCACCATCCACAGCACAGTAAATTCTAAACTGTCTCATTCAGGCCTAAAGATTTAATTACTGTGGAGGCTTTCTTACTCTTGTTGGGTAACATCTTTCCTGAAAAGGGGGTTCACTGGAGTACTTGCTTATTAATCCTTCTATCGCTCCCTTTACATTCTGATCTCTCCTCTTGGTTTCTGCATCCGAAACATCATCTGATGAATCCTCTATTTTCATACCTCCACTGACTCCTTTCTTTTTCACCTTCCATTCATCCAGCTTGGTTTGGTCTTTCCATCTACTTTGACGAGCAACTTTTAGTCTCTTCATTGAAGTTCATGCAATAACCTTAATGCAAGCAGAGTAAGATTCTGGTTCTTTGTACTCACAAAAGTTGAATGCTTGCAAATTTCCTGAGGCTCCTTGAATTCTCTTCCAGCTTAAAACCAAAGCACATTTCACACGTAAATCCTTGGTGACGTTGAACGTTGAACACATGTAAAGCTGTTGTAGTTGGACCTCTGCTTTAGTCACTTCCATGTTCCTTCTGAGCAGCGTGGTCTTTCCTTGGTCCAATACGCTTTCCATCCAGAGGCAAAGAGGCACCAATACCTGTTTGCCCTCTATTGGGCAATGCTGCATGGTGTTCTGCATGGAGACAGTTGTGGCATCATCTAGTACCTTTCTTAATTGGATTTCCTTTGACTCTGTTACAGGGAATGTGATATGTCAACAGCAGATGGACCTCTAATCAAGCTGTAGTAGTCTCAAACAATCACAACCCCACAATGCTGGTCCTGCTGTTTTCACCACATTCAAGCTCAGTGTGGCTTGTTGGTTGCTTCATTCCCACAGGAATCATCTTTTCTCCAGTATAAGTTCTTAGCTGGATATCTGCAGGTTTCAGTTTAGTATCTTTGAAATGCCATTCAAATTCACTTTGTGGAATGACGAACAGTTGAGCCAGTGACCAGTTACATTTTAATTAATTTACCATTCACTTCTGGAGTAAGTCATGTTGCTTGTCTAATGTTAACTTTCACTCTGCAAATCTTTAGGCTACACAGTCCTGTTTCACTCCCATCATTATCAGATTTTTCATCAACAGCATGCAGATTACTGCTGCTTTTGAAACTCCAACTTGACTTTTTAGCTTTTTATCTTCCCTGTGCAGTCCATCTATTTTTGTCTGCCTGACATGCTCTTTGTATTTGTCCTACTTTGCATTTTCCGCAAGTTTTGCCTTTAAAAATCTGCATTAGTCTGGTGTATATGAGCTCCTGTCACAATGGTTCAGCCGGGCTGGTTTCTGTTTAGATGTTTCAGCTTTGTTCACTCACTTTCATTCCTGACTGTAACTCAATTGCAAATCTGTCTGCTCTTTCCATAGATACAATTTCATCTGCTCTTTTGAATCCAAATTGTGCCTCAGTTGGGATCCGCTTTTGAATACTTTCTTTTAAGATTCCACTGAACAATTTCTCAGTGCATCATCAAGCCTATCATCGACCTGACAATGCTCAATCTCTTCAATTCAGCCATGTAGGCTGAAATGGACACCCCTTCTTTTTGACTCTAAAGCATTCTGCAATCAACAATGGTTTCAGCTCTAAATGATCCTGCATACTTTGACAACATCAGCAACACTCACTTCTGCTGGTTTGGTTAGAACAGTCAAACTTTGAAACAAACTGTATACCTTTAATTACAATGCACTCAGCAAAATTGGTACTCATTTCTCATTGGCTATTTCATTTGCTTCAAAATACTGTCACTGAGCCAGTTAGCTCATGAATTAAAACATGCCAATATTTCCAATGTAGCCAGCCATTTCTGCTCTTTTATTTAATAATTATCACCTGGTACTCATTCTTTATGAACCAGTGAACTCTTCTGTTTTCTGACTTTTTTTTTAAACTCAATTCTGTCTTCCCTTCCGAAGAACACACGTTGCACCGCTTGACCATCTCTGCTTGTGCTGGGCTGCATTTTTACTCACCATTTCTCACCGTGCTTTTCGTTTGAACGCCTCGCTGTGCTTCAACAGGTCGGTAACAATCTCGGGTTTGTGTAAAAAGTACCTCATTGCCACTGTTATATCTTGTAACTTCAAAATATTAAAACTAATTCAAAGGAAGACATGGGAGTCCGAACAGTCAGTCTAACCTTGTGCTTACTTTAAGCGAGATGCATGCAGCACCTGGTAGCATGACAATGAATGTAATTCACGTCTTTATATATATGTAGAACCCAAAATGAATTATTTAACCGAACAAGAATGAAAACTGCAAGATTATACAAATATTAAATATACAACAAACCACATAACCAATGACAAGACAGTTTCCACTCTTTACTCCTGTAGTCGGGTGACTATTCTCTCAGTACAAGACTTCAAGCAGCTCTCAGGAAGCTGTATTTTTTGTTGACAAGCAAGCTCTTCTCCTGCTGCCTCACCCAGCTGAATCACTTTGCATGAAATGAAGAAACTTAGCAAAGCGCTTCTGCCAGCTATTCGCACTCAAAAGATGACATGGAC
Organism: Hypanus sabinus; assembly: GCF_030144855.1. Classification (NCBI taxonomy): domain Eukaryota; kingdom Metazoa; phylum Chordata; class Chondrichthyes; order Myliobatiformes; family Dasyatidae; genus Hypanus; species Hypanus sabinus. The sequence goes on along the minus strand of NC_082717.1, from coordinate 62,058,936 downwards.
ATAAACCAGGAGCCACTGGGTAAAAATTACCATCCAAGCCTTTATGAAAGAAAGGAATAAATTTGTAACATTCTATATACAAGGGCATTTCTTTCAGTGGTGAACAGAGGAACAACAAATGAATACAATGCAGGAATGTTAGAACTAATTTTGCAGTTTCCTCCCAGTATTATAAATTGATACAATTAAAAAAGCATTTTAAGATAGTCCAGGTTAATATCACGTGTTCCTGCTAGTAAGTATTCTGTGCTTAAAGAAGATGTACTTAAAAAGTCAGTGTGATGGATGTATTACAACTTCCTTTAGACTGGTTAAAATTAACTGCATTTTCCCTTGCGTAAATGGGCTTGATGGCTCAGCCAATGTCAACTTATTTATGTAATCGAATATTAGTCCAGATGCCTGAGGGAAGGAGTTAAATGAATGCAGGATGCTTCCCCTGAGAGAGAAGAATTTAATATAGAAGTCAAAAGTGAACTGGCAGCAATGAACTGGGAATCGAGCACTCCACTGGAGTGCTAGGACAAGCATTCATCACTGATGTGTAAACTGGTAGTTGTCATTCCATTTGTCTGGGCACAGAGAAACAAAGCACACAGCGCAGGTGATTAGAAGGCAGAAATATTTACAGGTCAATGATCAACACAACTTGATGTGTACGGAGATAATGAAGAATGTGCAGCTGATAGCACTTGATGCATCTACTTTGCTGAGAGTGGTGTGTATGGAAATCACAGAACAGTTACAGGAGAACTCCATCCCAAACCAGATTGGACAGATGTACTGATATAGTAAAATGCAAACTCACAATGTGAAACATTGTTGAATAAAGGATTGCCTATTATGTGTAAAACTTCTTATGCTATCAATTCTGAATATTCTGCCAAAACAACAGATTTATTGCAAATCTTTGTTGTGCCTCTTTGACTGAGATTCTAATGAAACACTGGAATTTTCAAGTTTGCACTGCAATTTGAATTCTACCTTTATTAATATTCAAGCATTTTGATGTTTTCTACACAAGCCTGACACTCACTGGAAAATGCTTATTAATTCACCTTTCCATTCTTCACCCTGTTCCATAATGCTAGCTTCACCACAATTAAACAGATTTCCAAACAAGATACAAATGAAGAGGAAAGATCTGTCCTTGCCCTGCAACAATTAAAATTATGTGCAAGAATACTTTTGCTTGCCTTGGTCATTTACCTCACCCCATCCGGAACAGATGTAGCACCATATCCACAGGTATCTCCTGGGTAGCTTGCAAAGCTTAATCTCTTAAAATGTATTTTGGCCTGATCTGCATTTCAGTTTCAATTTATGTAAAATCTCAGTTCAAGTACAATTTTGTTATGTTGGGAGTGTAAAGAATGTATACATTCTTTAAGAATGCTTGGATTCTGGTGTCAAATGAAACAAGAAATGTGTGATCCAAGATTGCTTTAAAAATACAGGATCACAACAGCAGAACTTAAGCCAAAAGAATAGGCCACAACAAAAACAATTTAGCAGTGAGTTGCACTGAACACAAAAACAACTTTTGAAATTAATTCCATTTGTTCCCGAGTTTTGTTCAATGCTGAATTACATAACAGAAAGAACTGAAACTGCAGTGGACCAAGAGGATAATAAAACAATTTGAAAGGATAAAGGAAAGGGTAAACAAAAGCAGATAAAATTAGTGTTGAGAAATATTAACTGCCAAATGTCAGGGAAAAAGAGTGAGGAGAGGTAATATAAACTCAAGACATAAATATGAAAAGGATGCTGATACAGAGGAAATCCAAGGAGCAAACATGCATAAATCATTGTGACAAGCAATACTAATTGAAAGTTAAAATAATAGGCAGAGAGAGGTGAAGTAATAAAAGGAAGTTAATGGTAAACATTTATAACACACTAGGTGCCGTGTAGAAATCAGAGTGTAGTTATAGGCAGTGAGATTTGCTAGAATTGGACAAGCTGAGGTTATTCTTCATGGAGCAGAACAGAATGAAAGACGTCATTTAAATCATGAAGAGAACAGGCAGAAGTGTCCAGAATCAAAATAACAAGTGAACCAAATGCTATGGAAGGACTTCTCTCTAATTTTAATTGAAACAAGTGGTTAGGTCCAGAATGCATAGCCAGGGCTATTAATGGAAGTAGATTCGTTCGATCAATAGACACAGAATGCTGGGTCAAGCAACATCTTAGGAGTGAAATGGATAGTTGATGTTTCAGGGCAAGACCTTTAGTCAGGCCTGAAGAGGGCAGAATTCAAAATGAAAGGGTGGAGGGAGAGGGAGGAACACAAGTAGGCAGGTGAAAGGGTGGGAGTGAAAATGATGGGAGAAGCTGGGAGATGATTAAGTGGAAGTGTCAAGGGCTGATAGGGGAAAGTCAGTTTAAAAAAAAGCTGGGGAACCACAGGAAGGAAAAGCTGTGGGTGATGAGGAGGGAGCGGTAAAAGAGGTAAAGGGGCCAGAGGGATAAGATAAAGAGCAGGGAAGAGGGAAACAGAGTGAGCAGAATGGAATTTAAGAGAAATCAGTGATGAATCTGGCCTCATTGGGGCAGCAGAGGAGGCTGTAGAGAACATGTCCATGTGGGAATGAGAAGAAGAATTCAAATGGGTGCCAACCAGGAGGTCCTGGCTGTTACAGCAGGAAAAGCAAAGATGTTTGACATTTCAGTCATGGCAATCAAAGGGAAATGTGTAAGTAAAGAAATCTCTGGAAGTATGACAAATAATAAAGGAGATTGCTGTCATATAGCGCTTGCACAGACTTGAGGAGCTGAATGATGTTCCCAAGCTGAAAACTTCACATTTGAATAGAAGTTTTTTTTCAATTCCAGATAAAGTTTGAACCTCACTTGCCAGCTTAGGTTATATCCCCTGATGGCTAGGGTTCTGCAGGAATAGCAAAGGCTTTAACATCACTACCCCTCCATACAAACAGATCTTCATGAGACCTTTATACAAATCTGAACACTTTCTTGCAGATCTATAGTTAGAAATACTGACCATCTTATCCTTTTCACAGGCCCTGGTCAGACCACATCTGGAGTTCAACCCATCACATCTTGGAAAGATATTAGTGGTCTTGGGAGGAGAGGAACATCAGTTCAAAACTCCGAGGACTGCTGTCTCTGACACTGTGAGGCACTAAGCCTAGTACCTACACTAATGTGCTACCCTATAATTCTTAGGTTATTTGCCATAACTTTAAAATTAGAACCAGATACAAAAAAATAAAAATGTATATTAAATCTAAAATTCATAAAAATATCAATGTACAAGAATACAAAGAGCATGAAGTCAAGGAAAATGACAGTGTATTGAATTAAGAGGCACACACATGACGTGCTTCTGTTCTAAGCACTGAAATTATATCTTCACATTCCAAGTGCTGAGATTAGTTAACTCACCACAAATTTGGCGTCAAACCCAAGACTTTTCTTCATATGCTTCAATATTGCACCATATGGGCTATTTAGAGAGAGCCCCAACACCTATTCATTCTCTCTACTGGCGAGGTGATGGGATGCTAACGAGGTATTCAAATGCACAAAATCCATCTGAGTCACTCTGTCTCAAAACACAGACCCACACAACTGCGAGTATTAATGCTCACCGATTCTCTGCTCATTAATTAGGCAAGACTCATTGGTTTAGCATTCTGTCAACAGTATTAAGCCTTATTCGTCCAAAGTTGAGCGATGAATCGTAACAACGTTCACGAAGAAAACATGTTAAAAGGAATTATCTTAACTTTGATAGAAATATTTGAAGAGTTGTACTGAATTTCCCGACAACTGCTATACATACACACACACACCTATCAAATAATAAAAAATGCAGGCCCGATAGACTTAAGAGTTTCAGTTTAAAACGTATTTTACAAGACATTATTTTATTTCAAAATTAGAACATAGGGTGCACCCGAAACAAAGAATGTCACGGTCCTTCTGATCTTTTACGGAAGTTTCAAACTGCACTTTTTAAAAAAAACCTCAATTTAAAAAAAACATTTAAAAATAAACAGCATGTCGGCGAGATCATTCCTACACCACCCAAGACTGTAATATAGATCTAATTGGAATAATGTGTCCTGATGTACTGCCACGTTCTTCAGAGTAGGAATTTCCTCTCGGCACGCACCATACAGACCGCTGTCACTACATCACTGTCCCTGGCTCCGGTCCGTCCACTCCACCACTTTCAAACACACTTCAGACTTAACGCCGTCTCTTTTTTTCTCCATCCCGCACATTCACAACCATTCAAAACAAAGTGCTGGTAAAACTTGATAGGGCATTCCAAGCAGCGCAGAGAGAGAGAAAGAGAGAAAACAGCTCTTTAGAAAAATAAACCGCACGAACGAGTAGGAACTGTTTTCCACCAAACACCGATATGATTTCAGCCCGACAGTTCTGTGAAAACAGAGCATCGCATCTTAAAATACCGGAGGAGCAAGGGAGAGCTCCCATCCCCCACAGCCGCTGCCCCTTCGCCAGGTAACGGCTCGGTTTCCGCTGCCCCCTCCCTGGGCACACACTTGGCGTCACTTTCAAGCAGTTACTCTGCTCCTTGCTGAAGGTAAACAACGTGCCGCAGCCCGGGGAGGGGGTCGAGTACACAGTAACTAACCTTCTCGGAGACACCCCTCCCCAAACAAAGCGGCTCCGCCTGAAACTCGCCAAGACTGTTTGTCGTAATTAGGCATTGATGACCAGGCTGGCTGGCAAACGACGGAATCTCCGAAAGTTTGAAGGATTGAACAAAACAATGCACAACTTCCTGAGGAGCATGGAGACTGGCAGCCGCCTGGAAAGGAACAGTGGAGTGGCAACAAAGGGAGCTTTTGAAAGCAACAAAGTCAGGGCGCTGCGGTAACAAATCTGGTGTCAAACTTACCAGCTGCCGAAAGAAACTTGCAGACTTTCACCGAGGGACAGATATGAGAGGCACCTTTTCCCTTTCTTTCCTTTCACGTAAGGATGGAATACATGCCTCACTCAGTCGTACAGTAGGTGTCCCAATGTGTACGCCCAGCCATTCACTACCGGCCTGATTTTTTACCCCATACTCGCCAAAACTTCCCCCGACAATGAGTTCACGGTAGCCCCGGCACGCGAGCGCATGTCCACATGCTCATTGGTAGCTCTTAACTGTCCATCATCCGAACTTGCTCTCCCATTTGTTTGAATTGCCCTCATTCCCGCCCTCCCTACGTATAACGTCAAGCACTGAGAACTGCAGCTGAGTTTTCTCGCATATGAAGTGTTGCGGATTCTTGGGTGTTACTGTATTTCAAATCAATGGCGATTCATTGTACCGTGGGAAGATGGGCTGAACCCGTTATTAGGTGCCATTACCAGCGTTTTCTCACCTTTCTTGTTGTTTAAATCTCCACCCCACCCTTTATCAGCATATTCTTTTGTCCTCTATAATTGTTTATACAGGTTCTGCCGGACCGTCAGTTATACAAATTGACACCTTTATCCGGTAGTTTGCATATCTTAAACTACCTTTGTGAAAGCACTTTTGTGATAAGTGCGCCTTTTTATTGTACCCCTCACGTTTTAATTCCACAACAACGCACACACCAAGTGCTGCAGGAACTCAGCAGGTCAGGCAGCCTCTATGGAAATGAAAAAACAGTCGACGCTTCGGCCGAGACTCTTCTTCAGGACGGGAAAGGAAGGGGGAAGACACCAGAATAAAAAGGTGGGGGGAGAGAAAGGAGGACCAGCAAGAAGGTGATAGGTGAAACTAGATGGGTGGAAAAAGGGCTAGAAAAGAAGCTGAAAGGAGAGGGATGTGGACGATGGGGGAAAGGCCTTGTGTCCATTATTAAGGACGTCCAGCACCCAGGGCATGCCTTTTTCTCACTGTTACTATCAGGTAGGAGATACATAAGCCTGCAGGCACACACTCAGTGATTCAGGAACAGTTTCTTCCCCTCTGCCAGCTGATTCCTAAATGGACATTGAACTATTGTACAGTACCTCCCTTTTAAAATATATATTGTTTTTGCACGATTTTATATCTATTCAATATACGTATACTACTGTACTTGATTTACTTTATTATTTTGTTTTTTTCTTCTATATTATGTATTGCATTGAACTGCTGCCGCTAAGTTAACAAATTTCAGGACACATGCCGGTGATAATAAACCTGATTCTGATTCTAGTTCTGAAGAGGCACCAGCGTGAGGTGATAGGCAGGTGAGAAGAAGAGGTAAGAGGCCAAAGTGGGAAAAAAAGAAGAGAGAGGGGGGAGGGAAATGAAGATTATGGGGAGGAGAAATCGATGTTCATGCCATCAGGTTGGAGGCTACCTAGATGGAATATGAGGAGATGCTCCCCCATCCTGAGCGTGGCAAAAGAGAAGGCCATGGACTGACAATATCGGAACGGGAATGGGGATAAGAATTAAAATGGTTGTCCACGAGATATTTCCTCTTTTGGCGGACGGAGCAGAGGTGCTCGACGTTCGCCAAAAGTGGAATTTCCCAGCACCAATCAAACTTGTTTGAACAGCCCTCATCTAGTTCTAACATTTGATGAAAATTCCCAGTTCTGAGGAAGGATAGCAGACCTGAAGCACCACTTTTGAGCAGATGGTGCCAGGCCTGCTGAGGTTTTCCAGCATTTTCTGTTGTTTTTAATTCCAACATGTGTTGGTTTTGTTTCACATTTACACCCAATGTTCTCAAGCAGTCCCACAAGTATCGGTTACATTGCACTGTGATGGTTTGTGAGGTGACTGGGAAGGCCAATGTGGGAACTGCAGAACTTTCCACAGATGGTCCAGGAGCCGCCTGACACGATGCCTGGTTGCATTCCATGTTCTCCACATGAATAATGAAGCACTTCTATCTCCAATGCATCATCTGCCCCTAGAACCTTTGATAAAATAGCAAGAAAAAATGTTATTTCAATGCATTAAGACGAGAAAGGAGTGATGTGGATATGACATTCACTGAGTGACAAGAAATAACCACCAGCGATAGGTGAAAGTTTTTCACATTGTTGCTGATAGTCGAGAGTCGCAATTTTTTATCGGCAAAAACGATTGTAGCAGATATATATTCAGCCATAAAATAGAAAGTAATGGACAAAAGAAATGAAAGAAAGAATAAGCCATCTTGATCTTGTGCCTGCTCTACCATTCATTGCCATGGAGTTCTATGGGTGGAAGCAGGCCTTTTGGCTCCACTGGTTCATGCAGTCCAAGATAACCCATCACACTAATTCCATTTGCCAGTGTTTGACCCATATTCTTCAAGACCTTTCTGATCCAGGTACTTCTCCAACTATGAGGAAATCTGCAGATGCTGGAAATTCAAACAACACACACAAAATGCTGGTGGAACACAGCAGGCCAGGCAGCATCTATAGGGAGAAGCACTGTCGACTTTTCAGGCCAAGACCCTTCGTCAGGACTAACCGAAAGGAAAGATAGTAAAGAGATTTGAAAGTAGAGGGGGGAGGGGGAAATGCGAAATGATAGGAGTAGACCGGAGGGGATGGGATGAAGCTAAAAGCTGGAAAGGTGATTGGCGAAAGTGATACAGAGCTGGAGAAGGGAAAGGATCATGGGACGGGAGGCCTCAGGAGAAAGAAAGCGGGGGGGGGGGGGAGGGGGGGGAGCACCAGAGGGAGATGGAGAACAGGCAAACAACTAAATATGTCAGGAATGGGGTAAGGAGAGGAGGAGGGGCATTAACGGAAGTTAGAGAAGTCAATGTTCAAAACTTCTCCAACTATCTTTTAAAAGTTGTCATTGTGCCTGCCTCAACTACTTCTTCTGGCAGCCAATTGCACATAGATATTATGTGTTTAAAAAAAAGTTGACCCTCAAATTCCTCTTAAATCTTTCCCTCTCACCTTATACCTCTGCTGTCTAGTTCATAATTCCCAGCTCTGAGAAAAAGATTGTGCATTTACCCTATCTCTGACCCTCGTGATTTCCTACATCTCAAGAAGATCTCTGCTCAGTCTCCTCTGCTCTACGCGATAGTGTCCTAGTCTGTCTAACTTAGTCCCTCAAGTCCTGGCAGCATCCTTGTAACTCTTTTCAGTTTAATAAAATCCTTCTATTGCAGGGCAATCAAAACTGAACAAAGTACTCCAAGCGTAGACTTGTCTGTGTCCTGTACAACTACATAATGACATCCCTACTTTTATGCTCACTACCCTGACTAATGAAGGCCAGCATACCAAAGGCCTGTTCTTCAATTTGTCTTCTACTGAATCCACACTTTCTGAACCATGTACTTGTCCTCCAAGGACCCCCTGTTGTACAGCAGGAGCATGCAAAAGTCCTCCTTGGATTTGATTTTACAAAATACAATACCCCACACATATCCGAATTAAACTCAATTTATCATTCCTCAGCCCACTTACTCAATTAATGAAGATACCCCTGTAATTTTTGCAAACTTTCATTCTCCACTATACTATCTATTTTAATGTCATCTGCAAACATACCAATCATGCCTTGTATGTTTTTATCCACATCATTGATATAAATAATAAACAAAAACCAGCAAGCCCTGAAGCCCACTAGTCACAGGCCTCCAGTCCAAGAAACCTACCTTCACCAGCAAGTCAATTATGTATCCAATTAGCCAGCTCTCCTTGGATTCCATGTCAACTTTCCTCCCAGTGCAAGCTACGAGGACCCCTGTAAAAGGCCTTGTAAAACATGTCTACTACCCTCATCTATATTTTTGATCACATCATCAAAAAAATCTCAGTCAAGTTCATAAGACATGATCACCCATGCAAAGCAGCATGCTGACTATTCCTAATCCACACCAGTCTTTCCAGATGAATGTATATCTTATCCCTCAGAAGCCTCTCCAGCAACTTACCTGTCACAGTTGTTAGACATATTGGCCTAAAGTTCCTAGATTTTTCTTTTCATCCATTCGGAAATAAAGGCTATATTTGCTACCCTACAGAATATTGGCATCTCACCCATGGCTAACGATGATGCAAATGACTCAGTCAGGGTCCCACAATTTCTCCTCTTGCCTCCCAGTGTTTTTGAAAATATCTGGTTAGCCTCTGGAGATTTGTCTACCTTCACTCCTTTTAAGACATCCAGCACCTCCTCTACTGTAATGTAGATTATCCCCAAGACCTTCCAATTTACAATTCCTTCTTCTAAAGTCTTCATGTCTTTCTCCACAGTAAAAACAGAAGAGAATTCTTTCTTGAGGACCTCACCCACCTCCTGCTGCTCCAAACAATGACGTCCTCTTTGACCTTTGAGGGGCCCTATTTTCTCTCCCTAGTTACTCTTTTTCTGTTAGCATGTGTATAAAAGTACAAAGGATTTTCCTTAATCTTCTTTGCTAAAGCTATTTCATGCTTCCTTTTTGCCCCCTTTATTTTCTTCTGGAGTACACTCTTGCATCCATTCTTCCCCTCTAGATAGTCACTTGATCGCTATTACCTATACCTTAACTACGTTTCTGTTGCTTTCCTGATCAGGGTCACAATACCTCCTGTCTTTCACTAGCAGAAAATGCAGAACGAGATCTCTCTATATCACCTTTAAAAGTCTCCCTCTTGCCTGTGGTCCGCAAACAACTCACTCCAGTCAACCTTTGCAAACTTTTGTTTCCTCCCATCAAAATTTGTCTTGCCACAATTTAAAACTTGAACTTGTGCACCAGTTCTGTTCCTTAACATAATTACTGTATTGAAAAGCTAATTGAACTATGGTCACTGGTCCCAAAGTACATCCCTACTGTCACCTCAGTCTCTTGCTCAGCCCTATTACCCAATAGGATATTGAACTTTCCCCTCTATATATATTGCTGAAAAGAGCAGACTTAGCAAATTTTACCCCATTTAAGCCCTAATGAGTATGACAGTTACATCCTTTCTCTGCACAACTTCCCTTGAATATTTGTTCTTTTAATTCCCATTCACTATTTGGCGGTCTACAGTACAATCCTAACAATGTGATCATCCCCTTATTTTGCAGCTCTATCCATAGGAAAACCAATTAATATGATTATAATTGATCCTTTACATCAGTGCCAATTTCCCATCCAAAGGGCAGGTAAATTCTTCAAAATACCAACAATACAATGGTGAAGTCTGTAGAAGCATGGCAGACAACTTCTATTTAGACACATTTTAATTGAGGACCAATATGGAAACATGGATTAGTGCAAAAGACACAAATTTGAAATTGTTATTAGAACAAACAGACATTGGTGTCTGTTAAAAGTAACAATGTCTTTCTGTTCATTCATCCATAACAATGTGTATAAAAAACCATATGCATTACACGTTTTAATAAAACATAAAAGCGACGGGATCTTGGTTATCTTATCCATCACAAGTTAGGAATTATCTGAACTTATGTTGCTAACTCAAGGCACTGTATTTTTGGAAAGGTGCAAAGGGTTTAAGAAAGGGTGCAGATACAATTTACCAGGATGTTTCGAAGGATTGCTTAAGAGGAGAACTTGGTTAAGGGATTGTTTTCTCTGAAACAATGAAAGGCAAGGGCTAGCGGAAGTTTTCCAGATGATCTGACATTTATATGCAATAACTGGAGAAAAAAGTGTCCTTCTCAAGTCATTTCCAGAATATCTAGAGCAGAGATGAGAATATCTTTTACTCAGAGATCTAGATGGTGACTTAACAGAAGATTAACTTGCCATATTCAATGGCCATGGATCAAAATAGGTTCATAACCTTTAAGTAATGCAGAAACCGGTCTCAACAGTGTCTCTGTGGGACTCGCCCTCTTACATATGTTGCATGTCTTTTGTTGTCCCTGTATATTTCAGCAACCTCTGTACATACTTAAGTCATACATCTGCAAGAAACAAAACTAATTAGCAGGCTGTATGAGCCAAACAGAGGGTAGTGGAACCTGTTTGGCAAATGAGTTTCAGATTCAGTTCCTATAGATGGTACATTAGAAACGTTGTGTTATGTGAAATAATTCCTAGGTCAGAGAGATGATAATAGCCCACAGCGAACTTCTCAAAACTTCACTATAAGCTAAAAGGGACATTTACTATATTTGTATTTTCCTTGATTTCAAAAGTCATCATTAACACAATATATAGCAGTTACACTGAATAATATAACATTAGTCTAAATTATGAAAATTCGATTAAGAAAAGAGTTCTATGTACTTCTCTGCATCTTTGAGAAGTCATTTTCTTGTAAACCTAGGATGATAAGATGGCCTCTGGATCTCCTGATCAGTCTTGTTATGATCTTGCATCTAATTGTTTACTTGTACTGCACTTTCTCTGTAGCTGTTAAACTTATTTTGCAATCTATTATTGTTTTACCTTGTACTACTTTAATGCATTGTACAATGATATGATTTGTATGAATTGTGCTCAAGGCAAGCTTTTCACAGTATATTGTTTGGGTACCTCATACATGTGGAGCAGAATCGATGGGTCAAATGGCCTAATTTAGTTCCTATGTATTATGGTCTTTAGAGACAATAATAAACCATTTCCAATTCAAATGTCTCAAAACACATTCAGAAATGTAAGCCAAGCTCATCATTATTAGGACTCTTCCCAGTGATGATGTTTCCTCAGCTTCACAAATCGCTCACTCCAGTTTAATACTATCACATTTTACCTACCCATTTTAATTATAAATAAAATCACTCTTTCTTTCTCTTCCATTGTGACAGTATTTGTTCTGTTCTGTATTCCATCAGCTGTTTAACGATGTTACACCAAAGCAACATTTCTTTAAGTTATCTGAGAACTTAATCAACATAGATAACAGAAACATCAAAGAAATATAACTTTGCCTCAAGGGTGGCTATAGCTTTGATCATGACTGGTAGATATTGTTCAAACAATATAAACTCCATATTAGAGCAGGAGGAGTTGTCAATGAATAAATCTCATTGAGATTGACAGAAGATGGGGCATCCCTAATGAGTTACTGATTCAAGTTAAGTGGTCTTCAAATAATCATTACGCGTTACAAAGTCATCTGTGCAGTATTCTGCATCCAGAGCTTCCAGAAAGGATGACAATTTACAGAGGTGCTGCACTCCAGCACCCTACCCCCTACCATCCTCCAAATTATAGCAAGTCAAAAGGAAGTGCTTTTAAGTGTACATAATGCATCAGAAAAGACTAGCTGCTTTATTTAAACACAGTGCTGGAAATCTTGAGGAACACACACAAAATGCTGAAGAAACTCAACAAGTCAGGCAGCATCTATGGACAGAAATAAACAGTCGATGTTTTGGGCCAGGACCCTTCATCAGGACTGCTTTATCTAGCCTGTCAATATGGTTTGATAAGTGCACACCATTAAAACTACAAACAAAATGCTTTTCGAAAGCTTCTTAATTTCCGAAAGTTTTTTATAAATCCTCTGATTTACTGTCAACTCCTCAACACCCATGCTAACCAATTTGATCTGTGTTACAAATAGGCCACACTACCTATTTCCTTCCCAAAAGGTCTATTTAGACTATAAGACATAGGAGCAGAATTAAACCATATGGCCCATTGAGTCTGCTCTGCAACTTAGCAATGCTCAATTGCAACACCACATATTGCATTGCAATCTGTGAGCTAAATACTCGCAAACTCTCTGCTCAACAGCACAACATCATTATAACACACAGTTGTCCCGATCTATAGTTCCATTTCATCCTTTGCCTCTTTATAGAAAACGCTGCCTGACCAGATGTACATTTGCTACATTTTCTGTTTCCTGTACCTACATTATGAATTCTAAGATCAATTAAAGATCAATTTTACAGGACTTATATGTGAAAGGAATTTGGTTTAGAAGTTCTGAAAACAAATGATTCCATTTACAGTTCTTTAGGTAAAAAATAGAATATGTTTTCATTTTTACTTAATCCAAGCATAATTTACATGGCAGTGTGCATTGCTACAAAAATAAAATTTATAAATTAAGACATACTGTACAATACAGGCTTAATACTTGTGTACAGATTCTGAGTTGGAAACATTTACGGGATCTATCTCTGGAGAGGTTCCACAATTGTATGGCAATATTTTTGAGTTGCCATGTGAATCCATTCAGTTGACCATCTGGTGATTGAGTGAAGCAGAGAACTGACCAGAATATTCTCCATATGCTTACAGTCAATCTGCATGGCTAACTAGGCCCAAATATATTGCCTTAGTGTTGGAGTCTGACAAAATTATTGTGTGTTTTACAAAATGCATATGTTATTACACTTCCTCCAATCTTGTGAACAGTCTCTGGTTGCCTCCAGGTCACTGGGATCCACAAATTTTAGCTCTTATTAGGTTGGTACTTTTACTCTTGCATGTGCAAAGACAGATGACTTCTGCTAGTTTTCCACAGGTTGAAACTAGCTCTTTTCAGTGTGTATTCTGCCACATTTCTTCCAGAGGACCCTTGGACTCACTGCTACCTCCATGCTTTGTCTTCACATTCATCTACCATATTGGAAACCATGACGCGTTCGCCCCAGGAGTGATAGTGACACTATTAGATGTAAACAAATTACCTGTGAAAATAAGAAAAAAGTATAAATTCATTATATTTTTAAAGCTTTTTGACATTTCTTTAAGATGAAACTTATGAACTATATCTCTCTTTAACTTTAGGTATATTAATGTAGGAAAAGAAATTACTTTATATATTGTCAGATACAATACAACAAATACTTAAGTGTTAAAACACCGCAATGAACTTCAGCAGCATCACCAGCCGAAACATGGTTGCTTAAGTTGAAATTAATACAATCTTTATTAAAAACATAGATTTTGGGCGACATATTGGCGCAGCTAATAGAGCTACTCCTCAGCTTCCATTCCCCTAGCCCCCACACAGATCTGATTATTTTCTGCAGAGTCTATCCAACATGTCATCACCAGATATGCATCCTCCCTTCCTATTTCATCATTCCATTGGGTCTATTCCCTTCAGTACAACCCGATTCACTCCAGTTCCACTTCAACCTTCCCTCCGTTGCCACTGTAACTTCATGCCATCCATTCATCAGGATACAAAAATGGCTGTGAATCCAAACCTGTCGTTGGAAGACTAATGAGCTGTAGTTCAGAAGCTAATGCTCCATGAATTATCCTTGCATCTGTTCCATTACAGTTCTCACATTGTTATTTACTCAACAATGTGGAAAACTACCCAGATATGAAAGGTTCACAACATACAGGACAAGTCAAGTGCAACTAATTATCACCCAGTCAATTGCTCTCAACCAAATTAGCAAAGTGATGGAATGTGTTGATGCAGTTAATGTACTTGCCACTGTTCAACACAAACAAAATGCTGGGGAACTCAGCAAGCCAGACAGCATCTATGGAAAAAAGTACAGTCGACATTTTGGGCTGAGACCTTTCGGCAGTACGGATGCTTAGTACGGATTTTTATCAGACCCAAACATCATCACGGTTTTACACCGAAGATGGACTCCAAAGCTGGATTCCAAAGAAGCGGTAAGAGTGATTGCTGTAAACCTTGAAAACCGAAACAAAAGGTCGTCATCAAAGAGAAAATACTTCATATGTTGTGGTAAAACATTTGCACAGAGGAAAATGGTTACATTTGTTGGAGGTCACTGATTCCAGCCCCATAACATTAGCCCAGGAGTTCCCCAGGGCAGTACCCCAAGAGAAGCTACCGACAGCTGGAAATCATTGTCCTTCATTTTTGCAGGGGTTTAGAAGTTGTGATGTTGACTGATAAAAGTACAATGTTCAATTTCACACATAACTTTTTCACAAGTTTACCTGAAGCAAGACCCAGGCTGTTCAAAGGTTCATTTTATTGTCAAAGTATGTATGCAGAATACAACTCTGAGATTTGTTTTCTCCAGAAAACCTTAGAAGTAGTTGAAAGAAAGACATCAATCCCCCCAATCCTCACAAGCAAAGAAAAAGAAGCAAAAACTCACAAACCCCAAATGCCCCAACACATACCTTGTACCTACAAAACCAACATATCGCCCCCTTGGAGAAACAACAAGAACATCAAACCCCAAACCTCCAGCCCACCAGTTGGCTACAAGAAAGAATGGGTGAAAACATGAAAAAACGTAGAACTGAAAGAGACCAATATGAACTACAGTCCAATCCATATATCTCAAAATCTCAGAAAAAGTCAAGTAAAATTCAAGCCATGATTGTCTGCAATATGATAGTCTAACCACTTACATTTGAAGTTCAATGGAATTGTCAAGTCCCTCATCTCCATTATCAGAGCTCACCATTGCTCAGAAATTTAACTGTATCTGCCACATGTATATTGAGAGACAAACTCAAGAAAATCTGCAGATGCTGGAAATATCCCCCTCCCCCTTCTCTCAGTTTCAATTATCACCCCCCCCCCATTTCAACTATCACCCCCTTACCCCTCTCCTGATTTCAACTACCGCCAGTGCTTCTCCTTCCCTTTCTTCCATGGCCTTCTACCCTTTCCTACCAGCTTCCCTCTTCTCCAGCCTTTTATCTTTTTCACCAATCAACTTCCCAGCTCTTTACTTCACCCCTCCCCTCCTACTGGTTTCAAGTATCACCTACCACCTTGTGCATTTTTCTCCCCTTCTCCCACCTTCTTACTCTGACCAGTCATCTTTTTCCCAGTCTAGATGAAGGGCCTTGGCTAGAAATGTTGACTGTTTACTCTTTTCCATAGATGCTGCCTGGCCTGCTGAGTTCCTCCAGCATTTTGTATGCATTACATAAAATATTGTGACTCTGGGAACCAGTCACAGGTGATCTATTTGAACAGTATTTCCTTAACACTCAGTTGAAATATTGAGCTTCAATGTTATGAGATACTACTTTGGAAACATTATTAAGGATAGTATAGTATCTTTCATATCCTTGAGATGCCCCAAACATTTTTACTGTTAATTAGAACAATATTTTGTAGTGTTGGTAGCAGTCAAAATGCAAACAATTATGTCACAAAAGCAGCAAAGAGATGAATAACAACTTAAATGTTTTAATGGTGTTGGCTGTGTGAATAAGATACTCAAGGAATACCATGGAATCTTTCATGTCCACCTTAGAGTAGATATACCTCATTTTAAATTTATCTGAAGAACAGATGCTCAGGCTGTGCAGCTTTCTCCAAGTCTGCACTGAAATCGCTTCCAAACCGTGCAATTTATTGGCAAGAATGCTACTGCTGAGCCAAAGTTGACATTATGCATCATATCCTTGAATTATAGCAATAATTTCCACATAGTGACAAAGGCTTTCAATGTTAACATGGATCGCTTGATCAACTTTACAGGCCACTGCAGACAACGAGACTGGCACAACTTAACTTTTGTTTACCGACTGCACCGTTGCCAGATAAAACACGTGTGATTTCTAAATTTCCTCAATTCTAGTGAAAGGTCAGTTTTGTTTCTTTCTCCAGTGATGCTACCTGAACTTCTGAGAATTTCCAGCAACAGTTTGTTTTCCACTCCATGCAATACTCTCAGAATCCAGTTGCAGAATTCAGATCACATGCAGCTCATTTACTAACTAGAAGGACTGATTGTGCAACAATAGACACAAAGAAAGTCACAACTCTGGCCTCCAAGATTTGTACATCCATAAACCACAATAGATTTTATTTTATCAAAGCAGCTGCCTGAACTTCACTTTTTATTTCACTCTGCATCAGTAATCACTACGTGCTACTTGACTGCACATACAAATAGCATGAAAGGAGAACTTTTCATGAATTCTTTCCCTGGATGCCTTTGAGGCATCAGGCACAAGACATGAGATAGTACTGCAACTGGGTTGAATGAACCTGGATAAAAGTTGCAGATAATTAACATTAAGGTATGGAAGATTTAGCCTCTCGCACTGTAATTGGACGTGACAGCACTGGATTGAGGGTCTGCTGCTATTTTTGGTGCCAGAAACACCAGCATTAGTAAACACAAAGTACACTGCAGATGCTGTGGTCAAATCAAGACGTACAAAAAGGCTGGATGAACTCAGCAGGTTGGGCAGCATCTGTTGAAAGGAGCAGTCAACGTCCTGACGAAGGGTCTCAGCCTGAAATGTTGACTGCTCCTTTCAATGGATGCTGCCTGACCTGCTGAGTTCATCCAGACTTTTTGTACGTCTTGACCAGTATTAGTAGAACTGGGCAACCAAATATTCTGATAGAAATTGGATTCCATAGTTTAATTGCTGTGATAGGAAAATAGGTCAGATTAAGTTCCCAATAACCTGGGTTCCAAAGACATTTAAAATATATCTACCCCACTGGGTAACACAAGACACACGAGTAGAATGAGGCCTTTGGCCCATCGAATCTGCTCCGCTATTCAATCATGGCCGATCCTTTTCTCCCTCCTCAGCCCCACTCCTCAGACTTCTCCCCATAACCTTTGAAGACAGCTGGTTACCCCTCACATGTGGAAATGGACGACCTAATGTTTTGATTTTGTCAAAAAAAAAAGACAGTGCAGTGAGACACTTACAAACTTATCTGAATTATCTAGTTACTTCATCAAGCTACACAAGCCCTTCAAGAATAAGACAACTGCTATCACTTCTGCAGGAAGTCCTGTCAAGAAATAAGCATCTTGCATTGATAATGGTTTCTTTGGGGAAAAAAAGAAAATAAAAACAACCAACCAAAGTAAAACAAATACTTACCCTGTCAGCACCATCCTTAACCCACTGAAAGCTCATTTACTTTAGACCATACTGGGGGCGATTTTTTAAATTGGCAATGTTCTTGCAAAATTCTGCCCGGAAGTAGGAACAGGATGGTTCTTGTGTGCCTGCACTGTCCCTCCTATCCAGCCACAGATAGCCAGGTGAAGTGGGTTCAATCTGCTCCATTCCCAGAGTCATCTGTGTTTCCTTCAGAGATGTGGAAGGTCACTCCCGAGGAACCTCTGATGCATTACTCAAGAAGGAGGAGCTATTTCAATGGATTATTGACAGAGTGGAGCAGAAAAAGTTTGCTACTGATAACATCAGTGAGCACTGCTGCAGACCCGAGGCTCAGGTCCACCGGTGTAGCTTGGTAGTGATGCTGGAGGAAGGCAGGGGGGAGGCGATCTGTTTGGAATAGAGCAATACGTACCACAAGGGCAGATATCAAAACAGCCACAAGAACTCAATAATGCAAGAAAATGGGAGCAGGAGCAGGCCACCTGACCCGTATGATCACAACTGATCTGTGGTGACTTCAAATTCTCTTCTTTGCCAGTTTCCAGTAACCACAATTCCATAATCTTTCAAATATTTATCAATATCTGATTTAAACACATCGAATGGCCTAGCCTCCCCTATCTCTGGGAGCAAAGAATTCCAGAGATTCACTAACCTCAAGGAGAAGTTTCTATGCTCCTCTGTTTTAAATGGCAGGCTCCTTACATCATTACACAGTGCTTTGCGGTAGAAGAAGGTAAAACAATTAACAGAATGCAGAATGAAGTGTAACAGAGAAAATGCAGTACTGGTAAATACTGTAAATAAGGTGCAAGATCATGAGAGTTCACCTTAGTGTACTAGGGAACCATTCAATAGTCTGATAATAGTGGGTAAGAGTATTCTTGAACCGTTCAGATTTTTGTATCTACTGACTGATGAGAGAGGGGAGAAGAGAGAATTTCTGGGGTGAGTGGGGCCTTTGATTAGGCTGGCTGCTTTACTGAGGCAGTGAGAAGTATAGACAAGTTCCATGGAGTATTTGCTATCAATTCCTTTAATCTTTTTAAACACCACAATTACCCCATAAGTGTCTAAACCTTTTCTTCCAAAAGACTTCCTGTGCATTATATCCTTCTCTGTCAACTCCCTATGCCCCAGCAAACTCTGTGAACTGAACTGAAGGTGAATCATAAATGGGCAAATTCTAAAAACTCCACTTCATCTGCTGTCAAGTGGTCTTTATGGAGATTGGCACATTGGATAGGTAGCAGAGGTACAGCCTGAACTAGAGGTAGATATGTAAATTCCAGAGCACCTTCTGCAGAACTCAGAACATTTCTCTTCAAGTTCTCTCTCTGACCTTATAGTACATAGAGTAAGAGCATTAGAGACAGCCATTGAGCCTGCTCCGCTATTCAATATAATCATGACTGATCTGAAACTTCAATGCAGGTATATTATCTGCTGTTGTCACCAAACTGCAATACCTGTGGAGAAATTTTGTCCAGCATTCTAATTAATCAGGTGGAAGGTATTGTGAATTGGTTGCTTATTCCCCTGACCCTTTTACCCCTCCTATAACTCCATTTAAAGAACTTACCACCTTGGAGAGCAGGCCTTAATTCTGAATGGAAGGTCCAAACAGGAGGAGTTGTATCAAACTTGTGCCACTATCAATGCAACCTTGAAAGAGATGATGGTGACATTGGTGGAGGGCAGGGTAGGGTGGTGGTGCTAACTCCCAGGGCTGCCTCATCTTTGTCTTGCCAGGGGTCAACAGGACCAACTAAACCAAGGGAAAGTGATTTGGGCTACTTTGATGATCAGTCTGCAGTACTTCTATTGGTTAAGTTGCTTCATGCCTAACATGACATCCAATTGGATTAGGTTCCTACTCTGGGAAATAGTGGAACATGAATAGGCTGTCACTGATTTGAGACCTGAAAATAGACACAGCAGGGATTCAGGCAATCAATGCACAGAATTTGTGTACAAATTTTGTTTGTTTCCCAGCAGGAGCAGAAAAAATGTAAGAATCACTCCACTTGTCAATTTTACTCTTTTTTAACACCTAATCAAGGTCATCCTTCCACCAGAAAAAATTATTTCAGACTAAATGATTAAAAATGGGAAAACTAAAAGCTCTCTGCCACGAGGAAGTAAAGTTTGCAGTCTCGTGTGTCAAGTAAAACCCTCATGCAACCTAAAACATTGGTTTTTGTATCAATGTCCTTAGTCTTTGATTGTGGATGTTGGCCGCTCTCTTGTGGTTGTTAAGGGCTCCTTGACTACTGCACTTGAACAAGAAGGCTTTTAACAGGCTGAACACAAAATTCTTAAGGCCCACTGTGAGAACAGTGCTTGTTTGAGAGGGTGAGATAATGGCATGGAACTGGACCTTTTTAACAGAGTTGTGAGATGCAAGGCCCAGGCAATTTTTGGCTTCATTGTGATTCAGAAGTCAGGTGGAACCACTTAGCTGGAAACAGTCTGGCTGCCTCTTGGTGTCAAATCTGCCACAAAAACCTACACAAAGAGTCGGCAGACCCTGGTCCTTCCCTCACCTACCATAGCAAGGCTCATTCTTGTAAATCCATCATGTGGTCTTCTCCCACCTCACATTCACAGGCCAAAGCCTGAATTGGTCTACTCATACAAGGATTAGAAGTTCAAAGCACTCTGACTTCATGTTAGTTGTCTTTAAATTGCAAAATCAATGTGTCATGTCTGCCAAGTGTATTAATAAATTAAAGATATGATTTTGAGCACTGGATGGTGGTATGGAGGATGAGCAGGCTAGTTTTATTCCAATAAAATGTTATTTATAAATGTCAATCTTTGATTCTGAGAACACTTGCATCATCTATCTGTTAATGCTGTGTAATGAATGACTGGAATTTCATTTATTTATCACGTGTATACTGAAACATACAGTGAAATGCATCTTTTGCGGTAACAAGCAACACATCTAAGGATATGCTAGGACAGCCCATTAGTGTCACCACACATTCCAGTGCCAATTTCCATGGCCACAACATTCAGCGGAAAGACACAAGCAGAACAAGAAAAACAACAGGAAACACAGGAAAACAAGCCCCTTACCCACCCACTCACACACACAGACATGCCTCCATATGACAGGCTGCCACTAGCCTCCAATCTTTGGCCCTAGACTTGCAGACTCGCAGTCATTGGATCTCAGTCTACCTCCCAGGACTCGCAAATCACAGGACTTTAACTTTCGGGCCTCGGCTTCTGGATGTGTTAGTCATGGGACTGTGACCTTCGCGCCTTGAACCCAGGTCTTGCTGATCACAGGACTCTGACCTTTGGGCCTTGACTTCAGCCCTCTGACCTGAAACTAGTTGACCTAGGGACCACTGGCCTTCAATCATGAAATGCCCCAACCTGGGCTTTGAACACTACCTCCTGTCCCCAAATTTTCATTTACTGCCCCTGACCTTTAACTCCCCTCTTCCCTGTCCCTAACCTCCCACGCTGTCCCTAAAATCATCCTTACAGACCTAAGAAACAGCTAAGTCTGAGCCACAGCTTTGAAGGTCATTACAGCTCAGCGCCATCTTAACCAGAACACACACAAAATGCTGGAGGAGTTCAGCAGGTAAGGCAGCATCGATGGAGCACGAAGAGAAGTCAAGTTCCCCAGCCCGCCACTTCTACATCCTGCTTTTACAAAGGTATTTGGTCTTCGCATTAACAGCACACCACGAGTGGAACCATTTGGTAATAGCCTCATATGTAACTTTAGGCATGAAAAGTGTTTCTTTTGAATGACTTTACTGATAAATACCTTTGGCAAGGTTATGACAGTGTACGAGGTATGTTTAAAAGCAGCAGGCAGCTCAACATTTTGCTGTTCTTTCAATGGAAAGGCACTGAAATTGAAGAGTGAGGTAACCATTCTACATGCTGGTTTATTGCACGAGGTTCCCTTCACTGTAACAGCCTTTTCAGTTGGGCACTGCCAAAATTGGTTATAATGATCCATATTTATATATATAATATTCACTGGAAATTAATGAGATTCATTTTAATAATTAAAACAGAGTGAATCGTTGGATATTAATACTTTTAAATGAGTTGAAGTCTCAAGGACTTCATGAGGTTAACAGGTAAGATTTGTATTTCTTTCTGAGTAATGTATTTTGAAAAATATTCAGCTCAAACTAACAGAGGACAGCATTCTTCATGGTTCATTCTAGTTGAAAATGGTTTCTCTGGCCAGTATGTTCCATTGCCTACACTGGTGCTCCCTACTTCCAGCACATACAATAGGATAGGTCCAGATCTATGAGCAAATTACAGGAGGTAGTGGAAAGCTTCAGGAGGCAGTTTGATAAGGTGGGCAGAAAGACCTCAGAGGGAAGAGAGGGAGCCAAAGGGTTTGGGGCTGGGAGTGGTGGAATGAGGAGGAGGAGCCAGATGAAAGTGGAATGGAATGGGAAGGGGGGGAGCCAGAGAAAGAACAAAAGTGAGGGAGGGAAGGAAGGATAGGGAGGAGTGGTAGAAGAGAGAAGAAGATTGCAAAGAGAGGGAAGGAGAAGTGGAGGAAAGGAAGAAAGAAGAAAGAGTAGTGGATCAGGGTGGCAATAGTCCTCTATTGGATGGGTTGCCATGTATTTAAAGAAAAATTAGCTGTTCCATATGAAATGTGACACCCTTTTCCTGAATAACATTCCTGACTGGAACATAACAAATTCTGAACTTTATGATTCCGCTACGGGTTAACTCAACAGACACCATTGGGTTTGCAAAGGCTTTGCATTCACCGGAAAGCATTCCTGGCTTGCTGCCAACCACCAAAACAGCAAAAATGCTTCCAGCAGGTACTTCTGGAAACTACTGGAATCTTTTGCAATAAAATTAATTAAGCTCCACCCACAGCCACCCCTTTTGAAATGCAATGCAACACAATGCATCAGTCTCTCAGTATGAGAGGATACTTGTCTCTTTTTGATTGTATTCAGTGGTCTAAAGCAGGGAAGAACAGAGAGAAAGTGAAGCAGTAGTGTGATGATACTGAACAACACTGAAATAGTAGAAATGGATTAGGTCAGAGACCATTCTATCTCAAACCTTTTCTGGTGTTCTGTGCAGCTATGACCGATCGATACCACAACCACAGGTGTTATTGGTGTTGGTTTTTATTTTCCTCAAGAGTTTTTGAGGGAGAAGGAGTTCCAGATTTCTCCTATACTACATAGGAATACTTCAGAAATTAACCCATACAACTACTTTCTCTTGTGCAGACCTAGATAATACATATCTAGAGTTCTTGGTCCTGGCAAATGTGCACAGATTTTGTGTTGTATCAGATACTTCCACTAAACATTTCTTTTGATTATTCAGTTTTACCCATATATCCTCAAACTGCTGGCCACTGTGGACATATGTGTGTGTGTGTGTGTGTGTGTGTGTGTGTGTGTGTGTGTGTGTGTGTGTGTGTGTGTGTGTGTGTGTGTGTGTGTGTGTGTATGTGTGTATATATATATATATAGAAAGATTCTAGGAAAAAGGCCAGCAATATCATGAAAGATTTCACCCATCCTGTTCATGGACTGTTTGTCCCAGGGAGGAGGCTACGTAACATCCATGCTAAGACAACCAGTCTTAAAATCAGTTACTTTTCCTGAGCAGTGAGGCAGATCAACACCTCCACCCACTAACCCACCCCACCACTACTACTCTATTGTTTCCTGTCAGTCCCTTAATGTACAGGTACTGTGGTACCTTGCATCACTTTATGTATGCACAATCAACCCATGTATATAAGTTTTATGTATTTATTACATTTTATAATTATTGTGTTCTTTTTCTTATTGTTTTTTTTTGTGCTGTAGCATATCCGGAGTAACAATTATCTTCTCTCCTTCACATATGCGTACTGGAAATGACATTAACTAATCATGAGTCTTGAATCTTGAACATTTCCATCCAGTTTACTTTAGACAATTCACGTGTCATCACTCTAAAGACAGCCTTATCTAAATTTAAATTTAAATTTGATTGTGATTCAAACTATCTCTCTCAAAACCTAATATTGAATTTAATCCTGTCATGTCAGGTTTAGTCACATGTTCCACTGATAAAAGGTTGTTAAATAATACCAGCCATTTGCCTGTTGCTAGATGTAGTATGGTGTGACATACCAATTGAGGTAAGGAACTGACTTACAAATATCCAAGAAATTTGCTATGACAAACAAGAGAAAATCTGCAGATGCTGGAATATTCTGCTTTGCAGTCTGTGAACGTTGGGCTCTAATATAATCTAAAATTGTATATTATATAAAAGTTTCACAGTAAATGATTGTCCAGCCTGTTTGTCTGATATTAATACAATAATATACAGACCATAATATATTCACTGAGCCTTGTAATTTCTAAGGTTAGCAAAAAAAAAAGAAAAAGTGCTAAAATCCACCCAGATGCCTTTAGGTGATCAAAGCTAATTCAGGAAATTACACAAAACGGCGTTCGGAGTGTTTTGCTCTTTAAGATGAGTGGTGTATTGTTGTTGCAGTGGTGAACTGGTACAGAATCCCACACTTGCTCTCCCCAAAACCTACATCTCTTCCCATGCAATCTTGAGCCATCAGAGGCCCATTTTGTTGCTTTTAAATGTCTTTGATTAACAGACATTTAAAAATCTTTGACATAGATTTAAATGGTTTTTAAAAATTAAAACATTTTTGAAACTAAAAGCAAATTTATTGAAAATACATCAATTATTGTTAATTAGAAGCATAAATATACAGAAAATTAAACATAAGCTGAGCCAAACTTACCTTGTTAATTAAGGTCAGTGACCCCATTCCAATGAAATTGCCATGCTAGGCGCATCAGCTTTTGTTGCTGTAAAGTTTCGTGGTCAGATATTAGACCATAATTCCATAAGACGTAGGAGCAGATAGCCCATCAAGTCTGCTCCGCCATTTCATCACGGCTGATCCATTTGCCTCTCAACTTCCTTCTCCCGATAACCTTTCAGATCCTGACTAAGAGCCTATAAACCTTCGCCCTAAATACACTCAATGACCTGGCATTCACAGCTGCCTGTGGCAACGAATTCCACAGGTTTACCACTAGCTGGTTAAAGAAGTTCCTCCTCATCTTCATTCTAAATAGACATCCCTCTAT
This sequence comes from Hypanus sabinus, assembly GCF_030144855.1. Classification (NCBI taxonomy): domain Eukaryota; kingdom Metazoa; phylum Chordata; class Chondrichthyes; order Myliobatiformes; family Dasyatidae; genus Hypanus; species Hypanus sabinus. Next base: position 62,034,113 of record NC_082717.1, on the reverse strand, counting down.
TCTAAGGCTGTGCCCTCTAATCCTAGACTCCTCCACCATTGGAAACATCCTCTCCACATACACTCTATCTAGATTTCATGAGATACCCCCTCATTCTTCTCAACTCCAGTGAGAAAAGGCCCGGAGTAACCAATTGCTCCTCATATAAGAAGGCTTTCATTCCCAGAATCATTCTCATGAACCTTCTCTGAACCATTTCCAATGTCAGCACATCCTTTTTAAAATAAGGGACCCAGAACTGCTCACAATACTCCAGGTGAGGCCTGACCAATGCCTTATACAGCTTCAGCATTACATCCTTGCTTTTATATTCTAGTCCTCTCGAAATGAATGCTAACATTGCAATTGCCTTCCTTACCACTGACTGAACTTTCATATTAACCTGTAGAGAATTTTGCACGATTCCCGTCCCTTCAGATTTTTGAATTTTCTCCTGTTTAGAAAATATTCTATGTTTTTATTTCTTCTACCAAAGTTCACGACCGTACATTGAAACTTCTCCCATTCTCCTAATCTGTCCAAGCCCTTCTGCAGTCTCCCTGCTTCCTCCACCTGTCTTCATATTGTACACAAACTTGGCCATAAAGCCATCAATACCATAATTCAAATCACTTACATACAACTTAAAAAGTGGTCCCAACACCAACCTCTGTGGAACACTACTAGTAAGACAACTAGAAAAGGCTCCCTTTATTCCCACTCTGCCTCCTGCCAATCAGCCACTGCTTTACCCATGCTAGTATCTTCTCTGTAAAACTATCAGCTCTTAAGTCATTAAGCGACCTTCTGAAAATACAAGTACACAACATCCACTGATTCTCCATGTCTATCCTGCTTGTTATTTCTCCAAACTATTCCAACAGATTTGTAAGGCAAGATCTCCTCTGATGGAAACCATACTGATTTTGGCCTATTTTATCATGTGCCTCCAAATACTCCAAAACTACATCCTTAACAATTGACTCCAAAACCACATCCTTAATAATCTACTCCAACATCTTCCCAAACACTGAGGTCAGGCTAACTGGTCTATAATTTCCTTTCTTCTGCCTCCCTCACTTCTTGGAAGAGTGGAATGACATTTTCAATTTTCCAGTCCTCCGGAACCATTCCAGAATCTAATGATTCTTGAAAGATTACTGATCTCTCCACAATCTCTTCAGCTACCTCTTTCAGAACCCTGGGGTGTAGTCCATTTGGTCCAGCTGGCTTATCAACCTTCAGACCTTTCATTTTCCCCAAGCACCTCCTCCTTGTAATAACAACTGTACTCATTTCTGTTACTTCCTTGGCCCCCATTGCCACCTCTCCAGCATCATTTCCCAGCAGTCTAATATCTACCTTTGCCTCTCTTTTACTCCTTGCATATCTGGAAAAACTTCTGGTATCCACTTTGGTATTGTTATCTAGTTTACCTTCAAATTTCATTGTTTACTCCCTTATGGCTTTTTAGTTGCCTTCTGTTAGTTTTAAAAAGTTTCCCAATCCTGTAACGTCCCCTTAAAATTTTCTCTATTACATGCCCTCTATTTTGCCTTTATGTCAGTTTGAGCTTCCCTTGTCAGCCATGGTTACACCATCCTGCCTTTAGATTACCAGTTCTCCTTCAGGAAAAATCTATCCAGCACCTTCTGAATTGCTCCCAGAAACTCCAGCTTTCTGACAGCTTCACTGCACACTGCCCCCTTCAGTCAACTTTTGCCATCTGCTCTTTCATGTCTCAGTAATCCCTTTACTCCATGTAATACTGACACATCTGACTTTAACTTCTCACTCTCAAGTTGCAGGGTGAATTCAATCGTATTATGATTATGGTCTTCTTGGGTTCCTTTACCTTAATGCCCCTAATCAAAACCGGTTCCTTACACAACATCCAATAGTTGATCCCCAAGAAGGCTCAAACTACTCTGAAAAGCTATCTTGTAGGCATTCTCCATGGGATCCAGCACCAACTTGATTTTCCCAATCAACCTCCATATTGAAATTCTCTATGACTATCATATCATTGCCCTTTTGACATGCCTTTTTGATCTTCCATTGTAATTTGTAGTCCACATCCTGGCCACTGCCCATTTAGTCCATACTGAAACTATTTAAACTGCTTACTCCCATCGGCCTGCACTCTATACCTCTACCATTCTTGGATCTATTCAAGCTTCTCCTAAATGTTGAAATTGAGCTCGCATGCACACTTGTGCTGGCAGCTCATTCCACATTTCCACAATCTTCTTAGTGAAGAAGTTTCTTTTCAGTTTCCCCTTAAACTTTTCACCTTTCACCCTTAAACCACGACCTCTGTAGTCTCACCCAACTTCTCAGTGGAAAAGCCTGCTTGCATTTATCCTATCTATACCCCTCATAACTTTGTATACCTCTATCAAAACTCCTGTCAATCTTTTACATTCGAAAGAATAAATTCTTAACCTATTCAATCTTTCCTTATAACTGAGGTCCAAGAGACCCAGCAACATCTTTGTAACTTTTCTCTGGACTCATTCAACCTTATTTACATCTTTCTTGTAGGTCGGTGACCAATACTCCAAATTAGGTCTCACCAATGTCTTATACAATTTCAAAATAACATCCCATCTCCTGTATTCAATCCATTAATTTATGAAGGCCAATATACCAGAAGCTTTCTTTGCAACCCTGTCTAATTTTGATGACACTTTCAATGAACCGTGGACCTGTATTCCCAGATTCCTTTGTTCTACCACACTCCTCAGTGCTCTACCATTCACTGTGTAAGACCAACCCTGGTTAGTTCTACCGAAGAGCAACACTCACACTTGCCTGCATTAAATTCCACCTGCCTTTTTTCAGCCCATATTTCCAGCTGATGCAGATCTCCCTGCAAGCCATGATAGCTTTCTTTGCTGTCCACTACACTCCCAATCTTGGTGTCATCAGCAAATTTGCTGATCTAGTCAACCACATTGTCATCCAGATCATTGATATAGATGACAAACAACAACAGCACCGATCCCTGAGGCACACTACTAGTCACAGGCCTCCAGTCAGAGAGGGAACCATCTATCATCACTCTCTGGCTTCTCTGCAAAGCCAAGGTCTAATCTAATATACTACCTGGTCTTGAATGCCAAGCCACTGAACTTTGACCAACCTCCCATGCTGGACCGTGTCAAATACCTTGCTAAAGTAGACAACATCTAATGCCTTGCCTTCACCCACTTTCCTGGAATCTTCCTGAAAAATTCTGTAAGATTGGTTAAACATGACCTACCATGGCACAAAGCCATGTTGACTATCCTTAACCAATCCATGGCTATCCAAATCCTAATATATCCGGTCACTTAGAATACCTTCCAATAACTTTCCCACAACTGATGTCAGACTCACCAGCTTATAATTTCCTGGTTTATGTTTGGAGCCTTTCTTAAACAGTGGAACAACATTGGTCATCCTCCAAATTCTTGGTACTTCTCCTGTCATTAAGGATGATTACAATATCTCTGCTAGGGGCCAGGCAATTTCTGCACTTGCCTTCCGTAGGGTCTGAGGGAGCAACGTGCAGGCCGTCGGGATTTATCCACCCTGATTTGCCTCAGGATAGCAAACACCTCCTCCTCTGTAATTGTATAAGGTCCATGAAGGTCTGATGGCTCTTTGCCCTACTTTTAAAGATTCTGTGTCCCTCTCCTGAGTAAATATAGATGCAATAAAGTATTTAAGATCTTCCCCATCTACTTTGGATCCACACTGGATTACCATTCTGATCTTCCAGGGGACCAATTTTGTCCCTTGCAATCCTTTTGCTCTGAACATATCTGTAGAATCTCTTAGGATTTTCCTTCACCTTGTCTACTGGAGAAACTTCATGCCTTTTCTCAGTCTTCCTGGCTTCTTTCTTAAATGTTCTCTTGCATTCCTTATACTCCATAAGCACCTCATTTTTAACAACCTGCCTATACCTGCTATGCACCTATTTTTCTTAACCAGGGCCTCAGTATCTCTTGAACACCAAGGTTCCCTACACTTGTTATCTTTACTTTTTATTCCAACAGGCACATATAAGCTTTGTACTTTCAAAATTTCACTTTTGAAGGCCTCTCAGTTACCAACTACACCTTTGCCAGAAAACAGTCTGTCCCAATCCAAACTTACCAGATCATTTCTGATACCATCAAAACTGGCCTTTCTCCAATTTAGACTCAGCCTGTGGACCAGACCTATCTTCTTGCATACTTACTTTGAAACTAATAGCACTGTGATCACTAGATGCAACGTGTTCCCCTACACAAACTTATGTTACCTGCCCTGCCTCATTCCCTAATAGCAGATCCAGTTGGGTCTTCTACGTACTGATTAAAGAAACTTTCCAGAACATACTTGATAAACTCTATCCCATCTAGTCCCTTTACAGTATGGGATTCCCAGTCACTATGTGGAAAGTTAAAATCACCTACTATAACAAGCTTATGTTTCTTGCAACAGTCTGTGATCTCTCCACAAATTTGTTTTTCTAAATCCCTAGGACTGCTGGGTGGTCTGTAGTATAGCCCCATTAATGTGGTTGTACCTTTCTTATTTCTCAATTCCATCCATAATGCCACACTAGTTGAGTTCACCAGTCTGTCCTGACAGACAACTGCTGTGACATTTTCCCTGATTAGTAACACGACCCCTGTTCTGTCATGTTTAATACAATGGAACCCTGGAACAGTGAGTTGCCAGTCCTACCCCTCCTGCAACCAAGTATCACTAATGTCTACAATACAGTATCATAATTACAGGTGTTGATCCATGCCTTGAGCTCATCTGCCTTCTCTACGATACTTCTTGCATGGAAATATATTCAGCTCAAGACACTAGTGCGCCACGCTCAACCTTTTGATTCCAACCTCTCCACTAACTGTTCTGGCACTCTGGTTCCCATCCCTTTGCAACTTCAGTTTAGATTCTACATCTTCCAAACCAAATTCATTGCTAAGAATTTGACTTTTAACCAACAGAGCCAACCCACCCTCTCTGCATACCTGCCTGTCCTTTTGATACAATGTGTATTCTTGGATATTAAGCTACCAACTATAATCTTCTTTAAACCACAACTGAGTAATACCAACAACATTATACCTGGCAATATCTAACTATAGTACAAGATCATCTACTTTATTCCATGTACTGCGTGCATTCAAGTATAACACCTTCAGTCCTGTATCTGTCAGTCTTTTCAATTTTGTCCCCCTTTTACACTGCAACTCACCCTACTGACACTGAGTGCAATTTTGCCCTATCATTTGGCCTGTCTTCCCTGACATTCTCACAACACAGTGCTTATTCTTGTAAACCAGCAGCCCTATCACTCCAGTTCTCATCTCTCCGCCAAATTAGTTTAAACCCTTCCCAAAGGCTCTTGCAAACTTGCCCAAAAGGATATTGTTTTCATAGAAACATAGAAAATCTACAGCACAATATAGGCCCTTTGGCCCACAAAGTTGTGCAGAACATGTCCCTACCAAAAGTCTCTTAAAAGACCCTATTATATCCGCCTCCACCACTGTTGCCAGCAGCCCATTCCATGTACTCACCACTCTCTGAGTAAAAAACTTACCCCTGACATCTCCTCTGTACCTACTCACCAGCACCTTAAACCTGTGTCCTCTTGTGGCAACCATTTCAGCCCTGGAAAAAAGCCTTTAACTATCCACACGATCAATGCCTCCCATCATCTTATATACCTCTATCAGGTCACCTCTCATCCTCCGTCGCACCAAGGGGAAAAGGCCGAGTTCACTCAACCTGTTTCATAAGGCATGCTCCCCAATCCAGGCAACATCCTTATAAATCTCCTCTGCACCCTTTCTACGGCTTCCACATCCTTCCTGTAGTGAGGCAACCAGAACTGAGCACAGTACTCCAAGTGGGGTCTGACCAGGGTTCTATATAGCTGAAACATTACCTCTTATCTCCTAAATTCAATTCCATGATTAATGAAGGCCAATACACTGTATGCCTTCTTAACCACAGAGTCAATCTATGCAGCTGCTTTGAGGGTCCTATGGGCTCAGACCCCAAGATCCCTTTGATCCTCCATACTGCCAAGAGTCTTACCATTAATACTATATTCTGCCATCATACTTGACCTACCAAAATGAACCACTTCACACTTATTTGGGTTGAACTCCAGCTGCCACTTCTCAGCCCAATTTTGCATCCTATCAATGTCCAGCTGTAACCTCTGAGAGCCCTCCACACTATCCACAACACCTCCAAGCTTTATGTCATCAGCAAACTTACTAACCCATCCCTTCACTTCCTCATCCAGGTCATTTATAAAAATCACGAAGAGTAAGGGTCTGAGAACAGATTCCTGAGGTACACCACTGGTCACTGACCTCCAGGCAGAATATGACCCATCTACAATCACTCTTTGCCTTCTGTGGGCAAGCCAGTTCTAGATCCACAAAGCAATGTCCCCTTGGATCCCATGCCTCGTTACGTTCTCAATAAGCCTTGCATGGGGTACCTTATCAAATGCCTTGCTGAAATCCATATGAACTACATCTATTGCTCTTCCTTCATCAACGTGTTTAGTTTCATCTTCAAAAAATTCAATCAGGCTCGTAACGCACAACCTGCCCTTGACAAAGCCATGCTGACTATATCTAATCATATTATGCCTCACCAAATGTTCATAAATCCTGCCTCTCAGGACCTTCTCCATCAACTTACCAGCCAGTGAAGTAAGACTCACTGACCTATAATTTCCTGGGCTACCTGTACTTCCTTTCTTGAATAAAGGAACAACATCCGCATCCCTCCTATCCTCCGGAACCTCTCCCGTCCCCAATGATGATCCAAAGATCATTGCCAGAGGCTCAGCAATCACCTCCCTCGCCTCTCACTGTAGCCTGGGGTACATCTCATCGGTCCCGGCCACTTATCCAACTTGATGCTTTCCAAAAGCTCCAGCACATTCTCTTTCTTAACATCTACATGTTCAAGCATTTCAGTCTGCTGCAAGTCAGCCCTACAATCGCCAAGATCCTTTTCCATAGTGAATACTGCAGTAAAGTACTCATTAAGAATCACTGCTATCTCCTCCGGTTCCATAAACACTTTCCCCCTGTCACACTTATTCTTTCATGTCTTACACTCTTGCTCTTCACATACTTGTAGAATGCCTTGGGATTTTCCTTAATCCTGTCCGCAAAGGCCTTCTTATGTCCCCTTCTTGCTCTTCTAATTTCCTTTTTAGGTTCCTTCCTGTTAGCCTTATAATCTTCTAGATCTCTAACATTACCTAGCTCTCTGAACCATTTGTAAGCTTTTTTCTTCTTGACTAGATTACAGCCTTCGTACACCACGGTTCCTGTATCCTACCATAACTTCCCTGTCTCATTGGAACGTACCTATGCAGAAGTCCACACAAATATCCCCTGAACATTTGCCACCTATCTTCCGTACTTTTCCCCGAGAACATCTGTTCCCAATTTAAGCTTGATAGCCTCATAATTCCCCTTACTCCAATTAAACACTTTTTAACTTGTCTGTTACTATCTCTCTCTCCAATGCTATTATAAAGGAGATAGAATTTTGATCTAGAAATCTGACACCTGATCAAGTACAGTCTCTCCTCTTGTGGGTTTATCTACATATTGTGTCAAGAAACCTTCCTGAACACACCAAACAAACTCCACCCCATCTAAACCTCTTGCTCTAGGGAGATGCCAATTGATATTTGGGAAATTAAAATCCCTCATTACAACAACTCTGTTATTATTACACCTTTCCAGGATCTGTTTCCCTATCTGCTCCTCGATATCCCTGTTACTATTGGGCGGCCTATAAAAAACACCCAGTAAAGTTATTGACCCCTTCTTGTTCCTAACCTCCACCCACAGAGACTCCGTAGACAATCCCTCCATGGTGTCCACCTTTTCTGCATCTGTGACACTATCTCTGATCAACAGTACCACACCTCCACCTCTTTTGCCTCCCTCCCTGTCCTTTCTGAAACATCTAAAACCTGGCACTAGAAGTAACCATTCCTGTCCCTGAGCCATCCAATTCTCTGTAATGGCCACCTTGTCATATCTCCAAGTGCTGATCCACACCCTAAGCTCATCCCTTTGTTCACAATACTCCTTGCGTTAAAATAGACAAATCTCAAACCGTCGGTCTGAATGCATCCCTTCTCTATCACCTGCCTCTCCTCCCTCTCGCACTGTCTCCCAGCTTTCTCTATTTGTGAGCCAACCACCTCTTCCCCAGTCTCTTCAGGTTGGTTCCCACCCCCCAACAATTCTAGTTTAAACTCTCCCCAGTAGCCTTAGCAAACTTCCCCACCAGGATATTAGTCCCCCTGGGATTCAAGTGCAACCCATCCTCTTTGTACAGGTCACACCTGCCCCAAAAAAGATCCCAATGATCCAGAAATCTGAATCCCTGCCCCCTGCTCCATTCCCTCAGCCATACACTTATCCTGCACCTCATCCGATTCCTATACTCACTGTTGCATCACCAGGCAGTAATCCCAGGATTACTACCTTTGTAGTCCTGCTTCTCAATTTCCTTCCTAACTCCCTGTAGTCTTTTTTCAGGACCTCTTCCTTTTTCCTACTTATGTCGTTGGTCCCAATATGTACCACGACCTCTGGCTGTTCTCCCTCCCACTGCTGGATATCATGGATGCAATCTGAAACATCCCAGACCCTGGCACCTGGGAGGCAAACTACCATCCGAGTTTCATCCCTGCGTCCTTAGAATCGCCTGTCTAACCCCCTAACTATAGAGTCCCCTATCATTACTGCCTTCCTCTTCCCCTCCCTACCCTTCTGAGCCACAGGGCCAGAGGCATGGCCACTGTTGCTTACCCCAGGTAGGATGTCCACCCCAAAGTACTCAATCAGGGGTGCTTATTGTCAAGAGAGCCACAGTGGTACTCTCTAGTACCTGACTCATCCCGTTCCCTCTCCTGACTGTTACCCACTTGTCTGTCTCCTGTGGCCCAGGTGTGACCACCTTTCTATCACTTCCTCGCTCTCCCTGACCAGACCAAGGTCATCGAGCTGCATTTCCAATGCCCAAACTCGGTCCCTTAGGAGCTGCAGCTCGACACACTGGGTGCAGATGTGGTTGTCCCGGAGGCTGGGTGACTCCAGGACCTCCCACATCTGACACCGAGGACAGAAAACCGGCCTCACACACATACTACCTTCCTTTCTGCAATTAACACAGGTAAACCTACCTCGCCTCGGTTTGCCCTTAGGTTCAGGTGTAACCCATCCATTCTGTGCAGGTCATAGAATAGAATAGTACAGCACCATTAGATTTACCAGGATGCTGCCTGGTTTAGAGAGTATGGATTATGATCAGAGATTAAGGGAGCTAGGGTTTTACCCTTTGGAGAGAAGGAGGATGAGAGGAGACATGATAGAGGTGTACAAGATATTAAGAGGAATAGATAGAGTGGATAGTCAGCGCCTCTTTCTCAGGGGACCACTGCTCAGTACAAGAGGACATGGCTTTAAGGTAAGGGGAGGGAAGTTCAAGGGGGATATTAGAGGAAGGTTTTTTACTCAGAGAGTGGTTGGTTCGTGGAATGCACTGCCTGAGTCAGTGGTGGAGGCAGATACAGATCCCAATAATCCAAAAATCTGAAACCCCACTCCCTGCACCAGTTTCTCAGCCACACATTCATCTGCTAACTCATCCTGTCCTTACAGGCAGCAGCCCACAGTTTGCTAACTTGGAGGTTGTTTATCAGCTTTCTACCTAGCTCCTTAAATTCTCTTTTCAATACATCCTCGCTTCTTCTACCTATGTCAAGACTTCTGGCTGCTCATCCTCCCCTTTGGCATGTTACGGACCCAATCACTATGTCCCTAACCCTGGCACCTGGGTGGCAACAAACCATCTGGGTGTCTCTATCGTATCCACAGAATCTTGAGCCTACTCCTCAAACTACGGAATCCCCATCATTTTTGCAGTTCTCATTTTCCCTCTTCCCTTCTGAGCCAGTGTCAGACTCAGTGCCAGAGACCCAGCTACGTCACCCCCCCGGTAGGTCGCACCCCCCCGAACAGTATCCAAAACAGTTTATTATTATTTAGGGGAATGGGCACAGGGCTAATCTACTCAGCCCATTTCTCTTCCTTCTGCATTTTCCTGCCGCCTGCAACTTAGGGATGATTACTTCAATGTAGCTCCTTTCTATCATCTCCTCAGTTTCCCATATGAGCTGAAGGTCATCGAGCTGCAGCTCCAGTTCCTTGATAAGTTCTCACAGGAACTTGTCAAGAAACTGGTTTGCTGAGATTTAAAAATTCTCAGATTTTCATTTAAGTTTCAAAATTTTCCATTGAATAGGGCTAAATGCAGAACATAGGAACGTTTCTCCATTAAAAAAATGTTGAAAGAATACTCATATTGTTGGACAAGTGCATGTGTGAGTAATATGGATGCAAATTATTATTGTCACCTTGGAAACTAAAAAGTAAAACTTTGCCTTGAGTAACTCTTTCCACTATCAATTACAATATAAATTTTCATTTAATCCAGATGTTTGCATGGTAAGTTAACTTATCAGTAACAGTTGAATAAACACTCAACCTGTAATTTTTACCTCAGGGCCATGTTTCTCCCTCAAACTCTGAATGTACATTCTGTGGATGTACACCTGCTCGTTAATGCAACAATCGAATCAGCTAATCATGTGACAGCATCTCAATGCATAAAAGCATGATGACATGGTCAAGAGTTTCAGTTGTTGTTCACACCAAACATCAGAGGGGCGAGAAATGTGACTTTGACCATCATTTGAAAATCTCAGAAACAGCTGATCTCCTGGGATTTTCACACACAAGTCTCTAGAATTTACGGAAAATGGTGCAAAAACATTTAATTGTTCAAAATTGCACTAAAGAATGACTTAATATAAGGTCTTGCCTAAGCACATTGAAGGAACAGGACAACCTTGTCCACTGAACTGGTTTTACCTGTACAGGTGACAAGGTTTCTATGCAGCTGGTACTTGGCACACCATCCTGGAGGTGGCTGGCGGGCTTTGTTGATGACAATTGCCAGTTAGCCACTATTGTGAGAATAGCTCCTGTGACACACTCTGTGCACAAGCCTGTCATATTAATTGCAACCATCCTCTCAGCTCAGAACATCTTGTAACACCTTTGAGCAACGGAATGGGGTGCCTGGTTAGACATGCATATCTGAACCCCTGTCCCCTGCCCCCCACAATTCTTTCTATACCTCTCCACTGCAGTGTATAGAAACAGAAGTCTACAAGTAGTCTGTCCTAGATTAATTTTATCAATGTCGACTGTTCATTTCCCTCCAAGCATGTCTCCTGATCTGCTGAGTTCCTCCAGTAATTTCATTTCGTAATGAATTTCTTTTCGTATGTTGCTCCAAATTTCCAGTATCTGCAGTCTATCTTGAGTCTCTAATATCAGAAAATGCTGGAAGTGTTTGGTAGATGAGACAGCATCCTTCATGGAAAAAGAAAGTTGTATAATTTCTCAGGGAAAGGTTAGAAATGAAATATTTTTTACATTTCATAAAGGCCCATGACAAAACAATTGCTGGTATTCAAGATCGTTTAATGTTATTTCTCATACACAAGTGTAAAGGAAAACAAAATAAATGTTACTCCAATTCAATGCAGCACAAACAAAATACACAATAAGAGCACAATAAATATAAATACATAAATAACTTATATACATAGATTGATTGTATGTCCATAAAGTGACGCTAGGCACCGGAGTGTCTGTAAATTGACAGGAAATGATAAAGTAGTGGTGATGGTTGGTTGGGGGGGGGTTGCGTGTGGTGAGGTGGGTTAGTGAATGGAGGTGTTGATTGGCCTTACTGCTTGGGGAAAGTAACTGCTTTTGAGCATGGTGGTCCTGGTGTGGGAGCTATGTAGCCTTCTCTCTGATTAGAATGGGACATACTGTTCATGAGCAGGGTGGATGGGATCATTCATGATGTTACTGGCCCTTTTCTGTATATATCTCCTTGATGGCAGCTAGGCTAGTGTCAGTGATGCACTGGGCAGTTCTTAGTACCCATTGTAGAACCTTCTTGTCTGCCACAGTGCAGTTTCTGTACCATGCAGTGATGCAGCTTGTTAGGATGCCCTTACTATGCATTTGTAAATTGACGTGAGTATAGATTCACATAGTCCAGCTCTCTTCAGCCTCCTCAAAACGTAGAGAGAGGCATTGGTGAGCTTTCCTGATTGTGTAAGATGTATTCTGAGACCATGAGAGGCTGTGCGAGATGTGGACTCCCAGGTGTTTGAAACTGATTGAGTTTCTACTGCTGTGCTGCTGATGTCGAAAGTGAGTGGTGTAAGTTCTCCTGAAGTCAATAACCATCTCCTTTGTTGTGTTGACATTCAGGAAGAAGTCCAGGCCTCGAGCTCTTCCACCTCCTCTCTGTAGGCCATCCCATCAATGTTGGTGATGCGTCCCACCACTGTTGAGTCATCGGTGAACTTGACAATGTGATTACTTGGATGTTGGGCCGTGCAGTCATGTTTGGGCAGAGTGTACACCAATGGGCTCAGCAAATAGGCCTGGAAGTCAGCCATAATGGGGAGGGAGGAGCAGTTGAGCATTCTGACTATCTGATGGGAACTCAAACACCCATGCATGACATACCATGCATTTTTGCAGTTGAACCATTTAACACTGACATAACACATTGAAATGAAATGTTATTTGCCATCATTGGTGAAAATCAAGCACCAGTTTGCAGAAACATTGTTTTCCCAGCCAGTGGTTATCCCTTAGCCTGATGAAAGAGCTTTGATCTTTAATATAGCTCCATTCTTCCATCCATAGATGCTGTCTGCCCTGATGAATATTTTCAGCAACTTTGACTTTATCACTAAAAGCTGTCTACACATTGCCACCTTTATGTTTTTGGTTCCATGCTGTGTACTAAGTTAGTCATTGCCCAGAGGTTTGTGAATTATTAACTATTACAGCATATTTGATGTCTAAAATTTCCCAGTTCTGATGAAAGGTCATCAATCTGAAAAGTTCAATCCATTTTCCCTTCACAGATGCTGTCTGGTCAGTTAGAACACAGAACATAGAACAGTACAGCACAGGAACATGCCCTTTGGCTCACTATGTTGTGCCAAACCAAATGGACAACTAAACTTATCTCTTTTACCTACACTATGTCCATATCCTTTCATTTTCCTCACTTTCATGTTCCTATTTCAATGTCTCTTAAAGATCTTTAATGTTTCTGCCTTTACCGCCAGCCCAGGTTGTGCATTCCAGACACCCACTACTCTCTGTGTAAAGCAACTTCCCCTCAGTACTCCTTTGAAATTACCTCTCTTACCTTAAATGCATGCCTTCTGGCAATAGATTTCTCAATCCTTGGAAAAAGATATTGTCTGACTACTCTATGCTTTTCATTATCTTATAAACCTCTATCAGATCCTCCCTCATCCTTTGCTACTCCAGAGAAAACAATCCAAAGTTGCCAACCTCTCATTATAGCTCATGCCCTCTGATCCAGGCAACATCCTGGTGAACCTCTGCAAAGCCTCACCAACCTCTCTGTAGTGGGGCGACCAGATGTGACCCAAGTCAAATTTTATAAAGCTGCAACATAACTTCCTGACTTTTGAACTCAATGGCTTGACTAATAAAAGCAACCCTGCCATATGCTTTCTTAACTACCCTATCAACCTGTGCAGCCACTTCCAGGGAGCTGGAAACTTGGACCCCAAGTTCCCGTTGCTCATCAACATTGTTAAGGATTTTGGCATTAACAGTGTACTATCTCTTTGTATTTGACCTACTGAGGTGCAACATTTCACATCTGACTAGGTTAATCTCCATCTACCATTTCTCAGTCCATATCTGCAACTAATCCATATTCCATTGTATTCTTTACTAGTCTTCCATGTTATCCATACCACCATCAAACCGTGTATCATCCACAAAATTACTCATCCACCCATCTGCATTTCCATCCCAGTTATCTATATACTTCATAAACAGCAGAGAACCCGGTATTAGCCTGCAGAACACCACTAATCAGAGACCTCCAGCATGAATAAGTCCTTTTGACCATGACTCCCTGTCTCCTATGGGCAACTTGGTTCTGAATCCAAATGGCCCATTCACCATGGATCCCATACAACTTAATCTTCTGGATGAGCCTCCCATGAGGGAGCTTGGCAAATTGCCCTGCACAAAGCTATGCTGGCTCTCCCTAATTAGGCTTGAGTCAGGACTGCATTTTTTTTTGTTTATGACATTATTTAAAGATGGAGAGCTGGTGTTTCAACATAATGTAAGTTATGCACAACTGCCAACCTTACCAATGACACATACATTAATTCACTGTTAGTGTATCTTTCCCTTGTTTGGAAATTAGCTGTAACATTAACCCAAGGTACAACAGTGACTGCATTTCAAGAAGAACCTATTGGTTAGAAATGGCTTAACATCTTCCTGGGTGGTAATAATGCACAATATTTTGAGGTGAAAAAAACGGCATAAAATTACTCAAAATGCTTAATATTCTCAGGATATAATCTGCTGTCAACAGTACCATCAGTCCTAATGGAGTGACATAATGTAAGGTACTTAGTCTGCAGAAGACCCATTAAAACCCATTATGTTGGAGGATCACTTTTCAGATATTATGCTTGCTTGAACACCAATAACATTTACCATAGACCAAGTTTCTCTTTTATCAGGCACATGAAGAAGAGTTTCTTCTTTTCTGTAGTAATCACTTTTTGGATTGTTTTGCATCAAGCAGAGAGAATGATTGCCCATATTCCTTTTTAATTACTATCTAACATAAGGAAATATACAAAACACCTACTTTAATTACAAACTTGTGAGTAGAAGGAATGTCATTTGGTTAACAAATGTATTAATTGTGATGTAAAACAGACATCAGCCTGCTTTTATCTCCCAAAGTTGTCCTTTGAAATCAGAATACTTTACAGTAATTGGACCGCTGCTGCCACCTGGTGATTTTCCATGGTACTTTAGTTTGGATCTCAGGAAACTTGAATGAAATTTCACTGAACAGTTGTGTGATTGAGAATGTAAAATTGATATTGTCTTAAGATGCATTCCCAAAAGGATAAAATTTGGATGAGTATGACTGACTGCAGAAATAATTAAGTGCCTGGAAATAAATAATTTAAAAGTGAGCAACGTTCATGGGGTCATTCTCACAGCACAGTAATCAATAGAGCAACCGAAAAGGTGTAACAGAAATAGTACATATCCAGAGACATCATTGCATTCACACAAGATAAAATACATTCAGTATCATTATGCAATAGACTATGTGATAACAGGAATAACGTAAAATAAGAAAATTGTGTTACAAGAGGCGAGGAAGTCAGGAATTCAGTACTGATTGTTATGCTTTTATGAGATCCAAATACATTTAGTGTATAAACATATGATACAACTGGGCCAGGCTGCAGACATGTGGCATTAATTCTAATTATTTTAAAGGGGAGCACCATTTTTGATTATATTACTGCACAAAGGATTATTTAAGGGATTGGCATTTATTAAATGAGAACATTGAGATTTAAATATATTAAGATGCCCTTTGTTAATTTTACTCTATGTTTAGGTAAACAAAATAACTTTAAAATCTACTTATTCATTTGATATGTATGATGTTGGCATTTATATTTACTGTCCATCCCTATTATTCTACCTTGAATTCTTAAAGCATCTGTGGCAGTGGCATGCCCACAAAATAACTGCATTTATTTTGAGGTATATATAAATGTTAAGAAAAGTATTCATGACCCATATATGCACCAGATGTATAAACAAATTAGGAGCAAGTTTAGGCCACTCAGTCCCACAATCTTGCTCCACCATTTAATAAAATCATGGCTGATCTGACTGTAATCTTACCTCAGCATTCCTGCCTACCCCTATAACTTTTCAGCTCTTTGCTCATCAAGAATCTGTCTACCACTGCCTGAAAATATTCAGACTCTGCTTCCAAAGCTATTTGAAGAGGAGAGTTTGAAAGACACATTGAAAGAAAATAAAATGTTGCCTCATCT
This sequence comes from Hypanus sabinus, assembly GCF_030144855.1. Classification (NCBI taxonomy): domain Eukaryota; kingdom Metazoa; phylum Chordata; class Chondrichthyes; order Myliobatiformes; family Dasyatidae; genus Hypanus; species Hypanus sabinus. The sequence continues at coordinate 62,018,044 of NC_082717.1, read as the reverse complement.
CTATCTGAAATGGGAGATTGCTACCTTTTAACCAGTGACCAGGATGCAATATTGCTACCTCTCTTCATGGTCATTCCTGTCCTAGTCCAACCACTTAGATGTTACAGCCAAGGAAGTTCAGCCATGCCTCTGTTTGCTCAGGAGGATAAAGAACTTCTGCATGTCCCCTTTGACACTCACCAACTTTAATCAATTAACAACAGAAAGCACCCTGTGTGGATGCATTGTGCTTAGTATGGTAGCTGCTCTGCCTGTGACCTCAAGAAACAGCTGACAGTTATGGACAGAGCTCAGCACATCATGGAAACCAGCCTCCCCTCCGTAGACTCTGTCTGTGCTACTCGCTGCCCCAGTAAAGCAAAGACCCCACCTACACCTGACATTCTCTCTCCCCCCGTCACCCCCCACCCACCGGGCAGAAAATACAAACACCTGAAAGCACATATCACCAGGCTCAAGGACTACTTCTATCCCATTGTTATAGGACTACTAAATAGTTCCCTACTATAAGTTGAAATCTTGATTTTACAATGTACCTTGTTATGATACTGCATCCCATTGTCTACCTGTACTTCCTTTGCAGCTACTATGTTTTATTCTGCATTCTGTTATTGTTTTAACTCGATGCACTATGTAATGATCTGTATGAACAGTATGCAAGGCAAGCTGTATTCATTACATACACTGTATCTCACTACTCGACAATAATAACGCAATTCTAATGCAGTTATGAAAAGAATCCGTTCTCACAAAAACTATGAAGAAGCCTGAGTCATCATAAATGACAGATGGTAAGACAAAGCAGTGACTTTTTGGCACATGCTTTGATGTGGCGCTGTATATGTGCAACATAGTCTACATCAGGTCAGAAATGTGGATTCTCACAATCTCACTACAAAATGCTCAATTCTACTTGCATCTTCTCAGCAAAGGTGGCAACCCACAACTGGATGCCGATAAGTGATAAGTAACATTTGTGCCACAGAGTCATAGAATTGACTCTGTCATAGAATAGATGGGAACAAGTCATTTGGCCCAACTTGTCCATGCTGGCCACTGGGCACCTCCATCTGTTATAGTCCCATTTCTCAGCATTTACCCTGTAGCCTCCTATGCCATAATGATTCAAATGACTCCTTCTCTTTCTCTGGCATCAGTCAGTAACACCATCATGTCCACAGTGGCCACTTGCATGATTTCCAAGATGGTGCATGAGAGCACAACATTTGGCCTTTGTTTATCAGTCACATCGCTAACAAGACAGTATCTAACCACCCTACCCAACTACCAGTCACTCCTTGTCATTCAATAACATTACTATTGAAGACCCAACACCAACATCCTGGAATCACAATGACCAGAACATCAACTGGATCAGCAAGATATAAATAGAACAGTAGGTTGGTGCTGAATATCCCGCAGTAAGTGACTGACACCCACAAGCATTTCACATCTTCAAGGATCAAGTCAAGAGAGTGATGAAATGCAGCTTGAACAACACAATATAACAGATTTATTTTGCACTGATTGTGATATTTGTGACATTGTGTCATTGTGAAAAATGAGATAGTAGATATTTAGTATTACACACAAAATGCTGGACCTGAAGGGTCACAGCCCAAAATGTTGACTGTACTCTTTTCCAAAGATGCTGCCTGGCCTGCTGAGTTCCTCCAGCATTTTGTGTGTGTTGCTCAGATTTCCATTTGCTCAATTTCAAGTTCAAGTTCAAATTCAGATCATTGTCATTCAACTGTATACATATATACTGCCAAATGAAACAATAAAACAAGGTGCACAACAACACAGTGCGTATAACTCACACACATATACATAAAGTAATATTACTGCTAGCAAATTAACAAATAAAAAGGGATTTGTGTATTTAAAAAGCAAGCAGCATAACGCTATTGGTGCTTCATGTGTGATGAGACCTGGATGGTGACAGGGAGTTCAGTGGTCTTACAGCCTGGGCGAAGAGGCTGTTTCCCACCCTTACAGTTCTTGTTATAGTGCTACAGTATCACTTGCCTGATGGTAGAGGGTCAAAGAGATTGTTGGACAGAATGAAGGGATCATCGACAATGCTAGAGGCCCTGTGTACATAGTGCTCCTGATAAATATCTATAATGGGTGAAAGAGAGACCCTGACCATCCTCTCGGCAGTCCTTGCAATCCTTTGTACGGACTTGTGGTCAGATGTCTTGCAATTCCCATACCAGCTGGTCAGGACACTCTTGAAAACTTAATGCTCCTCACTCTCTCTATGAAGAAGCCATGTATATGTAATGAGGAGCAGCTAGCCTGCACCTTCCTAAAGTCCACAATCATCTCTTTGGTTGTGTCCACGTTTACACTCCAGTTGTTATGCTTGCATCATTATGCAATGCTCCTCAGACAGGATGAAGAGATCATTACTCCCCAACACCATTCGGCTCTACAATTCAACCACCGGGGGCAAGACATGTTAAAGTGCCGGGGTTAGGACTGAGCTTAAGTTACCACTCAATGTACTTTAGTAAACTATTTAAGAACTTTTTAAAAGCTATTTATTAATGCTTTTTGGGAGGGTGATTTTAGATGCATATCATATTTATACTGAGTTAAATACTGTATGTAATTAGTTTTGCTACAATAAGTGTATGGAACACTGGAAAAATGTTGAATTTCCCCTTGGGGATGAATAAAGTATCTATCTATCTATCTATCTATCTATCTATTTAATCAGTCATTCTACCTCCTCTCTGTATGCCTTCTCGTCATCATTGTTGATGAAGTCAACCACTGTTGTGTCATCAGCGCTTCTATGCCTTGGCAATGCGTATTTCTTTCAATTCTATTTACCAGAGAACTCTGCTCGCTTAGTAAATAAGCAACAAATTGGTTAGAGACAATTTAGTTTTGATTGCTAGATTGTTAACCAAAATGAGCACTTCTCTCTAGTGAGCTGCAATCATCTTTATCTGCCATGCAAATATTTAAGCATATGCACCCCAGAGAATTTAGGAAGGTGCCAGATGAAAATAACCAATTATTGTGTCTACACATTCTAGTTTTGCTATGTGTGTGTGTGTATAAATATATATAAAACATACCAATCTTACACTTTATCTCAGGAAAAAGTGAACGTTCTGGGGCTTTCCCTCTTTGACATCAATGGAAGTGAATTCTGGTAGTGGTGTATAACTGGTAACTGTAACTATATTGGGTGTTTTGTATTTCTGACAAATTTCAAGATTAGAAAGCATTGACAAAAGTAACAGCAGTCAAATATCTACCTGAAATACTAGTAAAAATGCAAGACCAAATTAAAGAAATTGCATAAATTGTTATAATATGTACTGAAATAAATAAAACAAGATAATGGCCAATTATCTGATGAACATTGAATTTTTTTTTACTGGTTTTAATAGTTTCCCGTGTACCTTTAATGAAAAGCTGATCACTTAATTTTGCTCATGTAGTTATCCTCAAAAATATGGATGTTGTTGCTTTTAATCCAAAGATGAGAAAACCTGCAGATGCTGGAAATCTAGGCAACACACACAAAATGCTGGAGGAACTCAGCAGGCCAGGCAGCATTTATGGAAAAGAGTAAACAGTCGATGTTTCAGGCTGAGGCCCTACATCAGTCCTGGATGAAGGGTCTCAGCTCAGAACATCAACTGTTTGCTCTTTTCCATAGATGTTGCCTGGCCTCCAGTATTTCTTTTAATATTCTGTTTGCAATAGGAGGAACTGATTCTTGAAAATTTCCACCATTAGCATTAATGCATAAGAAATGCAGTCCCCACTCCTTTATTTATGCATTCAATTGGAACTAGCTTTTCTCAGTTCCTCTTTGCCAATTACATGTAGCTTGAAGTGTGGCCTTTGCATCCTGGCACTGATGATGCCCAGGAAGTTCACCCAAAGGGAAAGTTTCAATGGTGCTTTCAAAGCCTCTCTGAAGAAACATAATATTCTCCATGCGTCATAAGAATCCCTGGTATATGACTGCTTAAAATAGAGGAGCATTTAAAATACCCTTGGGAAGCTTGAGCCCATTTGTCAGGAGCACAGAGGCTTGTTGTAAACAGCAGGTGAGAATCACCTTTCCAACCTATAACAGAATCTGCAGTTTGTACACCGACCTCATCAGTTGCCCTAATTCCCGGACAGCTGGAGTGAAAGCAAGTCACTCATGATACTGGGTGGTTGCTTATGAAGCCTCTTCCTGGAGAACCTCCCACAAGAACAGCCAAGAATAGGCACTTCTCTTACTCGGGAGTGAGAGACTGACAAGCAAAAGCCTTCAACTTAAACACAGCACTATGAAAGGCCAACACTTTGGCCTCCAAAACCTTCCAAGGTATGTTCACCACCAGTTAGTATGACAAGCAAGATGCTAATGTTGTGTCCAGTGATGATGGCAAAGAGCTACATGTTACATTTGATTTCTCCTGTTGCAAAAAATTAAATTGCTTAAAAGATATGGAGCATATATCTGCAGGTGTAAGGTGGCTCCAATGCCCAGGATCAAAAGATGCTGCAACAAGTTGTAGACTTAGCCAGCGCCACCATGGTTTCAAATCTCCCCATCATTAAGGAGATTCTCAAAAGGCTATCCCTCAGGAAGTCCACATCTTTCATTAGGGATCTTTGTCTTTCGGGACATGCCATTTCTCACTGCCTGAAGATGCACATTCCATGTTTTAGGAACAGCTTCTTCCCCTCCACGATCAGATTTCTTAACAGTCCATGAACACTACCTCATTATTCCTATTTTGCACTACTTATTTATTTCTTATTGTAACTTATAGTAATGTATGTTCTTGCACTGTAGTGCTGACACAAAGCAACATATTTCATGACATAGGATTGGATGAAAGGGGTATGGACAGCTATGGTTCAGTTAGATGGGATGAGGTAGAAACCAAGCCAGCATGGACTAGATGGGCTGAAGGGCCCATTTCTTTGCTGTAGTGCTCTATGATTATATGACTCTATACATAAGCGATAATAAATCTGATTTGCAGGCCAGACAGCATCAATGGAAAACAGTAAACCGTCGATGTTTCAGGCTGACACCCTTCACCAGCCTTTTGTGTGTGTTGCTTGAATTTTCAGCATACGCAGATTTTCTCATCTTCATAACTCTGATTCTAGTTGACTGTGCATTCTAGCCAGCCTCTATTCCCTTGTAGAAGAGGGAAAACAAACCAACAATCAAAAGTCGCTGACATTCTGCAAAACAATTCCCCATGTACGTCCTTTACTAAACTTGCTTTCAGTTAATGACATGCTGAAGCAGACACAGAAAAATTAAGTGCTACGATACAGAGATTTCTAATTATAGACTCTAGTGATACAAAGGAAATGCAAGAGTGATGCCAAGATAGCATACATATTTAATTATAAAACTGCACAATTAGTGTGATTGGTTACAGATCATGGAAACAGCCCTCCAGCATCGTTGACACGGAGGTACAGTTAATGGAACTACTGTCTCACTGCCCCTCAGATTTTACTACATATTATAGAGTTCACACGTGGGGGACAATCTACTGTAGCCAATTGTCCGATCAACCTTTGGAATGTAGAAGGTAAATGGAGCGGCCGGAGGGAAGTCATGTGGTCAGAAAGAGAATGTGAGAAGTCCACACAGTTAGCACTGGAGGTGAAGATTGAACCCCAACTGCTGGCACAGTGAGGCAGTAGTGCTACCAGCTGTGCAGTTGTGCTGTCCCAGTTATACTCACAGAGAAATAACAACTCTCCACTTTTAGAACAAGGTTCAACTCATTCAGCTAGCACTGTGAAATGAATGGGGCGTGTGTTCCAGGCAAAAGAACAAAGAGCAAATTGCAAAGTTATTAGCACATGAAATGTGTGGGGTTGAGAGTTAAGAACAAGGATATACAATAAGAACAAAGATCAACTTTATTTAATATATATTTACATATACATTAGGAACTTGCTGTGGCATGTTCATCAGAGTGCAACATTAAACAAAAACAACAAATAATTATAAAGAATTGTATAGAAAAACCTAATAAAGTTGGAGGTTGAAGGATGGATATAGAATAAAATATGCATAAATCAATACCAGCATGTATTTACATTGTGACACTATTAAAATGTGGCTTAAAGTGCCTAGAGTGCAGTGCAGTGACAGGGGTCATAGATAGAGGGGTGGGGGTGAACTAGAATGGTTGATCAGATTAAGTGCCTGGGGGGGGCGGGGGGGGGGGGGAAGAATCTTTAAAAATGTCATGGTTTATGTTTTAATAGCCTTTTAGAGTTTTCCAGAAGGGAGGTTTTGGAAACGGCTGTTTGCAGGGTCAGTAGGGTCCACAAGGATCCTGAACACATACAAGTCCTGCAGTGATGGTAGAATGCAGCCAAACAGTTCCCTGTAGTTTTTGCATATTGTGAGAGAATGCCTCTTCAAACTGGACAGTAACAGCTGATGTAACGATGCTGTCTGTGATGGCAGTGTAGAATTATACCAATATGTCCGTCCTGGGGAAGACAACCTCTGCCGAGCCTATTCAGATATTGGTTTAAATAGTAACCAAACAGGAAAGGAAAACAAGGGACAAACCAACTGAGGGAGGGCATAAATGGTTAAGAACTGAGATAACAGTGAAAAAAAATATATGAAAGTAACTGCTATTAATTAAAAAGGTGTATTTATTTCTTATTGTTTTATTTGTTTTTTATATTGCACTGTTCCACTGTCACAAACCAACATATTTCACACGTCAGTGACATTAAACCTAATTTTGATTCTGAGTCTAAAGATCTAAGCTTTCATTCAACATTGCAATACAATATTTGAAAAAGGGAATTGAAGAATATATTGGGAGGAACCAGAAATAATATGGATTATAAAGACATCAGAAAGGTCAGGAGTGGAATTAACATTGCAGACTAATATATATTTAGGAAAAATAGAGAGGGTTATTAAAGAAACTGAAGTTGAATGGGATAACATAAAACCAGTAGAAAAAAGTGATAATCAGTGAAGTGGTAGAATGCATCCAGAAAAGCATAAAAGTTATGGAAGGAGCAATCAGATTAATATGGTTCCAGACCATCACATCAAAGTAAGGAAGGAAAAGAAAGAAGAAATATGCAGATAAATTGTGCAAACAACCTGGACAAGCTACCTTGAAATTAATTGTTGAGATGGAGTAGGTAAAGAGCAAAAGGAATCCACTTTCTACAATTGTATTGAATATCTTTCTGTCAGAATAAATGACTGAGGGCAAGATTTGCTACTGGATCTAGGACTGCAGAACAAAGCAGAACAAATTTTAAGTAGTGATAAAAATGCAAAGTGCTTTAAAAGAAAATTGATAGAATAAAGGTACAGACATTACATGTAGCCACTGGGTTCTGGATTGTAAATAGTCAAAACTATATTTCTGAAATAAGTGAGGATATAAAACGTAGCCAACAGTATCTTCTGCAGAGTAATAGTTGAGTAGGACCATATATCTCACTGCTATTACTAACTAGAGATACATTACTTTGAGACCAATGCTTACAACAGAGAAGTTTTCATAAGGTTTTGGAATTTGCAAACTATGCTGCTGTAGTTCATGTGACTACAATAACAATATTACATTGCAAAACTACACTAGTGTTGATATACTTTCAGTTTATCATTAAGCATGTATTTCATTTTATTGATTACTTTCACTTGCAATCATATGACCTTGATCATGACAGTTTAAAGATCTGAGAAAGCTTTGATTGAAAAATGACATTTCTACTCCTTTTCAATTATAACAAAAATTAGCTTCTAAGGACAAAACATTAGCAATGTGGCAGGAACAGGTGCTGGGCTCAGCACACCTGCTGGCCAATATCCAACAACCCTGCATATCATGGACAAGGTTCAAAAGTGATGTTGCATTTAATCTGTGATCTTAAAGTATTTTTTATTCATAGCATTGTCACAGTGAAATTATGTTGCTGTGGATTCTATAACTATCTCACACTGTAGCCACAATCCACTGGGATTGGCCGTTAGTCAAGAAGCTGCATTATCTTGAATGGTGTTAAGAATCTTGAATTCTGTTTTAGAATGATCATAAACATGAGAAAAGCCACAGATACTGGAAATCCAAATGCTGGGTCCTGATGAAGGGTCTTGGCCGAAACACCGACTGTTTATTCTTTTCCATAGACGCTGCCTGGCTGCTGAGTTTGTCCAGCATTTAGTGTGTGTTGCTCTGTTTTAGAAGGAATCATCTAGACACGTAGAGAAAATTCTATTATGCTCCTGACTTGTAGATAAGGAATGGCTTTCATTCCCAGCTACTGGATTTAATGTGTAGTTCAACAGCAAAGTGCAGCAGGGTAATGCCCACAGATCTCAGTCAGTACTTCCCTGTTTGGAAGATATAGGTTTCTCTGCAAATTCTGTCCCATTGTTTTTGTGATTTAGACAAATGAAGAGTAACAATAAAGCTTTGCTGCTGAGCTATTTGTGGAGTGTAGTAGCTGAGAATGAAAGCCATTTTCACTATCTATGAGCTTTTGTAGTGTAATCGACTTCAAGAAAAGGTGCTCAGACCCCTCCTCGTTGAAGATGGCTTTTGCCTGGCACAAGTGATATCTGCAGTCCAAACCTGATGGTTGTGCACATTCTACTATCTGGGAAAAGGATTTTTATCTAAGGAACTGTGAATTAAGGTGAAGCTTGTCTAAAGGATGACAAGTTTTAGCTATATCTTCAAAATTTTAACTTCCTTAATATTGATGGGGACTAAGTACGCGGTAAGAGAGTAGATGAGGCAGAATTTGCTAAGTGAGTCCAGGAAGGTTTTCTGAAACGTTACGTAAATGGCTCTACTAGAGATGGGGCTGCACTTTAAGAAATGAAGCTGAGCAAGTGGTCAATGTGTCAGTGGGGGAGCATTTTGGGACTATAATTATATCAGTTTGAAGATGATTATGGAAAAAAATAGGTCTGGTTCTCAAGCTGAAGTCCTAAATCAAGGCTAGGCAAATCTTGATGGGATCATATAGAAACTCTTGAAAGTACATTGGGCAAGGTTGTTTGTATGTACAGAGACATTGATGAACAGAAGACTTTCAAAAGTGAGATAGAAAGAGTTCAGGGAAGCATATTCCTGTTCCCTACAGAACAGTGGTTCCCTACCTGGGGTTCATGAACCCCAATACTTAATGTTATTGGTTCATGGCATAAAAATGGTTGTGAACTCCTGTGTTAGAGTGAAGAGTAAGGCTGCATGATTAAGGAACCTTGGTTGACAAGTGATATTAAGAATCTGGTCGGGAAATAGGAGGTCAATACCAGAGATAGGCAGCCAGGATTAAGCACATCCTTTGAGTACAAGGTATGTCAGAGAAAGATAAGGAGGTCAATAAATGGTCTTGAGATATCTCTGGCAGATGAAATAAAGGAGAATTCATAAATACAAGAGATTCTGCAGATATTGGAAATCCTGAACAACATGCACAAAATGCAGGCAGTATTTATGGAGGGGAATAAATAGCCTATGTTTTGGGCCAAGACCCTTTATTACAACTGGAAAAGGGGTCAGAAGCTAGAATAAGGTGGGGAGGAGAAAGAATATAAGCTGGAAGCAAGTAAGTGAGACTAGGTGAAGGGGAAGGTGGGTGGAGGATCAAGAAACTGGGAGGTGATAGCTGCAAGAGGTCAAGGACTGAAAAAGGAGGAAAATAAAAGGAGAGACAGTGGACCATGGAAAAAGGGGAAGGAGGAGGGAAATTAGAAGACTTTTGCTCTGTAGCCATAAAAGGCAGGATTTCTCAGTAGCACACACAAAATGCTGGAGGAACTCAGAAAATGTTGAGTTCCTCCAGCATTTTGTATGTGTTGCTTGGATTTCTATCATCTGCAGATTTTCTCTTGTTTGTGACGGATCTCCTGGTGCTACGCATTTCAGATTTTTTCTCCCATTCCCATTTTGACACGTCTGTCATTGGCCTTCTCCATTGCACTGGTGAGGCAGAACTCAGGTTGTAGGAGCAACACCTCATATTCCATCTGAGTAGGCATCAACCTGATGGCACAAACACTCATTTTTCAAACTTCCAGAAGTTACTTCCCTCTTCTTTCTTTTCCCTTTCTCCATTCTGCTTCCCTTTCACTCCTTCCAATCTCCTCATCTGCCCAACACTTTCCCACGGTTCCCCTCCTCTTCAATGGTCCGCTGTCCTATTTGATTCCTTCTCTTTCAGCCTCATACTTCTTCCATGTATCACCTCCCATCTTCTTACTTCATCCCCACACCCCCACCCCCAGCTCACCTTCCACTGGCACCCACCTTCCCCTTCATCTGGTCTCACTCATAACCTGCCAAATGGTATTCTGTCCCCTCCCCCATCTTATTACAGCTCTGTCCCTTGTTTTTCCAGCCGAATGAGGCCTGAAATGTTGACTGTTTATACTCCTCCATAGATGCTGCCTGAGTTACTTCAGCATTTAGTGTGCATTGCTAAAGGACAATTCAGAATGATTCTCTGCATATATTAAGAGCAAAAGGTAGCTCAGGAGATAACTGGTGTCCTTAAGGCTCAATGTGATGATTAATGTTTGCAAATACAGGAATGGGAGAGTTTTTAAAATATTTCTTGTCTATATGATGGACATTGAAGCCAGTGAATTCAGAGGAGATCGCAGTAATATCCATGAACATTACCAGGAAGATGTTGGAGACATTGAAACACATAAAGGTGCATACATCCTCAAGGCTTGACTAGGAGTATCCTTGGATGTTTTGGGGAACAAGGGAGAAGGTTGCTGGGTCCCTGACAGTGATTTTTTTAGTCAGAGATGAGATACTGAAACACAGAAAAGAAAACATACAGCACAATACAGGCCCTTCGACCCACAAAGCTATGCTCAACAGGTCCCTACCTTGGAACTACCTAGGCTTTGCCCATAGCCCTCTATTCTTCTAAGCTCCAGGAGTCTCTTAAAAGACCCTATTGCTTCCGCCTCTGCTGGCAGCCCGTTCCACGTACTCACCACTCTCAGCGTAAAAAACTTAAGCCTGACATCTCCTTTGTACCTACTTCCAAGCACCTCAAAACTATGCCCTCTCATGCTAACCATTTCAGCCCTGGGGAAAAGCCTCTGACTATCCACACGATCAATGTCTCTCATTATCTTGTACATCCCTATCAAGTCATCTCTCATCCTCCGTCGTTCCAAGGAGAAAAGGCCGAGTTCACTCAACCTATTCTCATAAGGCATGCTCCGCAATCCAGGCAACATCCTTGTAAATCTCCTCTGTACCCTTTCTATGGTTTCCACGTCCTTCCTATAGTGAGGCGACCAGAACTGAGCACAGTAGTCCAAGTGGGGTTTGACCAGGGTCCTATATAGCTGCAACATTACCTCTTGGCTCTTAAACTCAATCACACGATTGATGAAGTCCAATGCACCATATGCTTTCTTAACCACAGAGTCAACCTGCGTAGCAGCTTTGAGTGTCCTATGGACTTGGACCCCAAGATCCCTCTGATCCTCCACTTCCAAGAGTCTTACATTAATACTATATTCTGCCGTCTTATTAAACTAATCAAAATGAACCATCTCACACTTGTCTGGGTTAAACTCCATCTGCTACTTCTCAGCCCAGCTTTGTAGCCTATCAATATCCCACTGTAACCTCTGACAGCCCTCCACACTATTCACAACACACTCAACTTTTGTGTCATCAGCAAATTTACTAACCCATCTCTCCACTTCCTCATCCAGGTCATTTATAAAAATCACAAAGATTTGGGTCCCAGAACAGATTCCTGAGGCACACCACTTGTCAACGGCCTCCATGCAACCTTCTACAACCACTCTTTGCCTTCTGTGGGCAAGCCAGTTCTGGATCCACAAAGCAATGTCCCCTTGGATCCCATGACTCCTTACTTTCTCAGTAAGCCTTGCATGGGGTACCTTATCAAATGCCTTGCTGAAATCCATATACACTTCATCTACGGCTCACCTTCATCAACGTGCTTAGTCACATCCTCAAAAAATTCAATCAGGCTCGTAACGCACGACCTGCCCTTGACAAAGCCATGCTGACTATCCCTAATCATATTAAGCCTCTCCAAATGTTCATAAATCCTGCCTCTCAGGATCTTCTCTATCAACTTACTGAAGTAAGACTCACTAGCCTATAATTTCCTGGGCTATCCCTACTCCCTTGCTTGAATAAGGGAACAACATTCGCAACCCTCCAATCCTCCGGAACCTCTCCCGTCCTCATTGATGATGCACAGATCACTGCCAGAGGCTTTCCATTGTCACACTTGATTAGTCCGATTCTCTGGTCTTATCCTCTTGCTCTTCACATACCTGTAGAATGCCTTGGGGTTTCCCTTAATCCTGACCGCCAAGGCCTTCTCATGGCCCTTTCTGGCTCTCCTAATTTCATTCTTAAGCTTCTTCCTGCTATCTTATAATCTTCTAGATTCATATAATTACCTAGTTTTTGGAACCTTTCATAAGCTCTTTTTCTTGGGACTAGATTTACAATAGCCTTTGTGCACCACAGATCTTGTACCTACCATCCTTTCTATGTCTCATTAGAACATACCTATTCGGAGCCCTATGCAAACATTCCCTGAACATTTGCCACGTTTCTTTTGTACATTTCCCTGAGAACATCTGTTTCCAATTTATGCTTCCAAGCTCCTGCCTGATAGACTCAAACTTCCCCTTACTCCAATGTTTCCCTAACTTGTCTGTTCCTGTCCCTCTCCAATGCTATGGTAAAGGAGATAGAATTGTGATCACTATCCCCAAAATGCTCTACCACTGACAGACCTGACACCTGACCAGGTTCATTTCCCAATACCAGATCAAGTACAGCCTCTCCTCTTGTAGACTTATCTACATATTGTGTCAAGAAACCTTCCTGAACACACCTAACAAACTCCACTCCATCTGAACTCCTCACTCTAGGGAGATGCCAATCAATATTTGGGAAATTAAAATTTCCCACCATTACAACCCTTATTATTACTCCTTTCCAGAATCTTTCTCCTTATCTGCTCCTCAATGTCCCTGTAACTATTGGTTGGTCTATAAAAAACACCCAGTAGAGTTATTGATCCCTTCCTATTCCTAACTTCCACCCACAGAGACTCCATAGACAACCCCTCCATGACTTCCTCCTTTTCTGCAGCCGTGACATTATCCCTGGTCAACAGTGCCATGCCCCCACCTCTTTTTCCTCCCTCCCTATCCTTTCTGAAACATCTAAAGCCTGGCCCTTGAAGTAGCCATTCCTGCCCCAAGTCTCTGTAATGTCCACAACATCATAGCTCCAAGTGCTGATCCACGCTCTAAGCTCATCCACTTTATTCATGATACTCCTCACATTAAAATAGACACATCTCAAACCATCAGACCGAGCGCGTCCTTTCTCTATCACCTGCTTATCCTTCCTTTCGCACTGTCTCCAATTTGTGAGCCAACCTCCCTTTCCTCTGTCACTTCAGTTTGGTTTCTACCCCGCCCCCCCAGCTATTCTAGTTTAAATTCTCCCCAATAGCCTTCGTGAACCTTCCTGCCAGGATATTGGTCCCCCTCAGATTCAATTGTAACCCGTCCTTTTTGCATAGGTCACACCTGCCCCAGAAGAGGTCCCAATGATCCAGAAATCTGAATCCCTGCCCCCTGCTCCAATTCCTCAGCCATACATTTATCCTCCACCTCATTCTATTCCTATACTCACTGTCATGTGGCACAGGCAAAGATTACTACCTTTGAGGTCCTGCTTCTCAACTTCTTTCCTAACTCCCTGTAGTCTTTTTTCAGGACCTCCTCCCTTTTCCTACCTATGTCATCGGTACCAGTATGTACCATGACCTCTGGCTGTTCTTCCTCCCACTTCAAGATATCGTGGATGCAGTCAGAAACATCCTGGGCTCTGGCACCTGGGAGGCAAACTACCATCTGCGTTTCTTTCCTGCGTCCACAGAATCGCCTATCTGACCCCCTAACTATAGAGTCCCCTATCACTGCTGCCATCCTCTTCCTTTCCCTACCCATCTGAGCCACAGGGCCAGGCTGTGCCAGACGTGCAACCACTGTTGCTTCCCCCAGGTAGGCTGTTCCCCCCCGCCCCCCAACAGCACTCAAACAGGAATACTTTTTGTTAAGGGGACAGCCACTGGGGTACTCTCTTTGTACTTTCTTCTTGCCCTTCCCTCTCCTGACTGTTACCTAATTCTCTGTCTCCTGTGGTCCAGGGGTGACTACCTGCCTAAAGCTCCTCTGTATCACCTCCTCATTCTCCCTGACCAGACAAAGGTCATCGAGCTGCATCTCCAGTTCCCTAACACGGTCTCTAAAGAGCTGCAGCTTGACACACCTGGTGTAGATGTGGTTGTCCAGGAGGCCGGGAGTCTCTAAGACTTCCCACATCTGATACCAAGCACAGAAAACCAACCTCACACACATACTCTATGTCTTTATTTTAAACAGATAACCTACAATGCCTCGACCCTTTATTGCCGAAGCCCCATTGAGCCAGACTTTCTACTCTGTTGCCCACTTTGTAAATCTGTCCTCCTTTTAAACTCTTCCCGCTGTTCTCACAGGCTGACCTGCACACGCTTGCGCAGTTGTGCCCTGTTCAAACTGCTGAAGAAATAACCATCACCTTCTCAACTCTGTTCGCTTTTAAACTCTTCCCGCTGTTCTCACTGGCCGACATCCATGCGCTTGCTGGATGTTACCCAGTGTTGTACTAAGTAGGGAACTACAGGCCAGTGACACATCAGTGGGAACATTATTGGTGAGGATTTTGAGGGACAGGACTTTTTTGGCATTTGAACATGCAAGAAATAATCAGGGACAGTCAGTATGGCTTTGTAGTGTGGGAAATAAAATCTCACAAATTTGACTGAATTTTTTGAAGAGGTGATCAAGGGGATTAAGAGGTTCTGTTTGCATCGCACAATGGACTGGTCCAGAAGATTAGAAGGCACGAAATCCAGGGTGAGTTAGCAAATTGGCAGAGAGTAGAAGTGGAGTGTTATTTTTCGGATCAGAGGCCTGCGACTAGTTGTGTGCCACAAGAATCAGTGTTGGGTCCTCTGTTGTTTGTCATATATATTAATGATTCAGATGAGAATGTAGGCAGCATGATTAATACATTTGCAGATAATTCCAAAGTTGCTGGTATGGTGACCATTGAAGAACATTGCCTAAGGTTACGACAAAGAAATTAACAAGGAAATTAGGCAAGGCAATGGCAGATGGACTGGGACACATACAAACTGATACATGGGAAGTTAAAGCAGGGCAGAAAATACACAATAAAAAGCAGGGCCATGGGGAGAGTTGATGAACACAAAGACCTTGGTGTGCAAGTACATAGTTCCTTTAAAATGGAAACACAGGTAGATAGGGCGGTGAGGAAGGTATATGAGGTGTTTGCCTTTATCAACTGAGGCACTGAATATAGCTATTGGGACATCAATTTATAGCTGCACAAAACATTGGTTAGGCTGCACTTGGAGTATTGTGTACATTTCTTGGTAGCACACCTCAGGAAGGGCAAAATTAAGCTTGAGACAGAATGGAAAAGATTCACAATGACATTGCCTGGATTGGAGACTGGATAGGTTGTGTCTGTTTTCCCCAGGGTGAAGGAGGCTGAGAGGTGACGTGGCAGAGGTATGTAAAATTATAAGCATAGATAGGACAAATAGCCAGTGTCTGTTTCCTACAGTAAGGGTATCCAACACTAGAAGCCATAGGTTTATGGTGACAAGGGGCAAAGTTTAAAGAGGATCTGAGGGATATATCTTCCATGAAAAGAATAGCTGCCATCTGGAAAGAGCTGCCAGAGGTGGTGGTAGAAAAAGAACCATAACAATATCGAAGAGGCATCTGGACAGGTACATGAATGAACAAGACATATGAGGTTATGGAATTAATATAATATGGAAGATAGGCATGATGATCGGCACAAATGCTGTGGGCCAGTGTGCCTGTATGACTATGATTCTGTTATTACAGTAATTAACAATGATCACATTGTTAAAAGAAAAGGACAAAGTTAATTTTTTATTAGAAGTTTAGTTTCTATTGTTTATTCAACATAGTTCAAAGGGGAGGCAAACACTGAAATGCCAAATCATCATCACAAACAGCAGAGTAGCACTACTGGATCATCAACATCAGGATATGCGAGTTCAGCCACATATCTAACACATGCTTGAAGCTGCTACGTTCCTTGCACTTCAACAACAGTGAGCTTAACTTGCTTGAATGTAATAAGAATATTGAAATCGGGCCCATTGAATAAAGCAGAAGTAAGTGAAGACCTGCAGCTGTTCACATATGGAAGAAGTTTGTACTTAGTTTTCCCAGATTCCTTGTTGTTCTCTTCCTGATAGAATAAAAATTCAATATGGTAGGGCCTGGTGCAGCACCTGGGCTATGTGTGAAATAATGTTGTCATGTGATCAGCCAAAATAAACCAAATTCTAAAAATGGCAGCAAAGTTCAAATCAGCTGTCAAACTTGTCAAAGGCTTTGGCTTCTTCTGAATGTTCCTAATCTTCAGAATTTAAAAACTAAAAATCAACCAAATATTTTTGAAATTGCTATTTTAAAATAATTTTAAAGATTACACACTAATAGATAATTTGAAACATTAAGGCCATCATAATTCATAACAAGTAGTCACTATACCCTTTTCATGTGCAATCATTCTTCTCCATACAAATGAACATGTTATTTCTGTGGCAGGTTGCAGATTCTCCAATGCAAATACTTGGGAATACAGTAAGTTATGTTCTGCTACTGGACTTCATGTGTAGTTCAGCATTGGAAGCACAGGAAAATCACTGGTAGATCCCAAATAACAAGTTTGGGATTTCCCCATTTGGAAGATTTGGGTTAATGCCAGCAACTCTACACGGAACTGCTGGCAGTTCCTGGCAAAATCTTGCCCATTGATTTTGTGATTAAGCAAATGACGATGTAGCAATAAAACTCTGCTTGCAATGTTTACACATTGTGATTTAAAAGTGTTTATTTCATCAACATTGTAATAGGGTCTTTTACAACTCTAACAAAACAATCACTGCTTAATTAACACAAACCTCCTATGCAATTAATTGTCAATAGAGATTTCACAAGCAGCTATTTTCAGTGCAGCAATCAAAATTACCAATTTACAAAATAATGTTTATTTGAGAAAGATGGAAATTTTAACTTTGATAATCCATTCAGAAGTAGCAATGTGTATTGTAAGATCTAACTTGTGCTATAATATATTTATATAGCAGCAAATACTACTTAAACAAAATCAGTATACGGTAATTAAATCAAATTGAAAATGTTGGAAATATTCAGCAGGTCAAGCAGCAACTGTGAAAAGAAAGACAGAGGTAATGTTTTAAATTCTTTAAACTTTCATTAAAGTTAAATACAAGTATTAAGTTGCAGAGAAACGGCAGGGATTGTTGAGAATAAAAAAAGTCTTTCACAGGGTGGATACTTGGAAAGAAGGTCCCAATGGTGAAGATGCTCACTGAAAGAGGATGCTTAAATAACAAATGTAATGTGGAGGAGGTACAAATAGGAACAGATCAATGAAAATTGAAATATCAAATGAGGGGAATGAAAAGGAGAGGGAAAAATGCACAAATGTTAGAAAACTGATGTTCACAGATAGAATGGCTAAATATCTGCTGAATTCAAATTTGAGTCCTGAAATCCTAATTGAAAAATGAGGTTCAGTCCCTTGAATTTACTTAGTCTCTATGGAATGGTGTAGGAAGTCAGAATGAGAGTGGAATGAAAAAATAAAAAGATAGTCAACTGGAAGCTCAGGGTCATCCTTGCAACTGACCAGTCACCCAATTTGAATTTGACTTCTGCAGGGTAGAGAAGACTACACCACCATGGCCAGATGCAGTAACTTGGAAGAAGTGAAAAGGGTAGGTGCTGCATCTTTTGCAGTTACATAAAAATGGAGTAGAGCATTTCATCCTTCCCTCCTACTACAATCTGAAAGATAATGGCTGTTCCTCCTCAATCGCAACACTTCCTTGCATCAGACTTGTATCCCTTTCTTCATGTTTCATCCATTTATCACCACATTCAGTGGCTAAGCTCCCACAACCCTGTTGGGTAGCACATTCCCAAGATTCACTCTCCTCTGGCTGAAGACATTTCTTCTCCTCTGCAACTTGAATGGTTAACCCCTTATTCTGAGACAATACCTCCAGTTCTGGACATCCTGTCCAGGAGAAACATCCTATTTGTATCTACCCTGTCAGGCCCAGGAAAAATTTTATTCCGCTGCTGCCTCATATCCCCAAGGACCTACGTTTGATACTGATCTTGGATGCTGTTGACAGTGAACATTTTGAATGAGACAGTGTGGGTGTCTGCTGTGTTCTCTGTTTTACTCTCATGATCCAAATGTGTGCTGGTAGGCTAAATGGCTTTTTCAGAAATCAACCCCCACCTATGGGAGGGTATGAGGAAAAGGGGAGTTGACAGGTATGAAGAAGAATAAATTGCAGGGCTACCGAGTAATGAGGAGGAAATATGGGATTGATCAACTAGGAGTCCAACAGGCTAAAGGGTCGCTTTCTGTGTTATGATCCAGTCTGCTTAACTTTCCCCCCTATGTCCCAGGCAATAATTTGATGAACCTACAGTCTTCCATCACAAGTATATCCTTCCTTACATAGGTAGACTCATTCGCAACATTCCAGGTGTTCTCTCATTTGAGCTTTGTTTTATTGCAGGAAAATCTCACTATCTTTGTACTCAAATTTTCTTGCAATACACCTTTAACATATTGTCTACCTTCGTAATTGCTTGTTTGATCAGCTTGTAGCTTTCAGTAATTTGCATAGAAGAATATCCAGCTCCATTTGAACACCAACAATTGGTAATTTTGCTGCAGAAAACTTACTATTTTTTCTATCAAAATGGATGATTTCCCTTTTTTCTATATTATATTCTATCCATCATGTTCCTGTTCATCACTTAGTCTATCTAGATTCTCCTTAAGTCTCTTTACATCTACCTTTGAAACCTGGATATTTTACTCTTGCTCTTCTCACCCAAGTCACTGATATAGATCGTAAACATTTGGGTCCCAGCATTAATCCCTGCAGAACACCACTAGTCACCGTTTCTCACCAGAAATTACCTGTTTATTCTCACTTCCTGTTTTCTGTGAACCAATTCTCAATCTATGTCACTAATCCCAAATTCCTTTTGCTCTAATTTTAAATTACCCCTTCTATTATATCTCATCAAAGGCCTTCTGTAACATTAAATATATCATTTGCACTGGGTTACCTTTATCTATTTTGCTGGCCACAACTTCTAAAAACTTGGGCTGCTTTGTCAAAGATGATTTCCTGTATTTAAATTTATATAACTCTAATAAAACCTATTATTATTTTCTAAATACCTTAATAATTGGTTCTTATATTTTCCCTCTCTATTCTTTCTTAATTAGAAAGGTTTCATTTGTTAGCAATCCATCCAGAAGGCAACCAAGGCATCTACTATTATTGCCATCAGGGGTTCCCAACCTGGGATCCACGGACCCTTGCTTAATGGTGTTGGTCCATGGCATGAAAAAGGTTCGGAACCCCTGACCTCCATTAGCATCTGCATCAAAACAAAGAGATGTGGGTTATCAGGTCCTGGGGATTTATCAGCTTTCAGTTACATTTATTTCTCCAGTACTTTGCTTTTCCACTATTTTTATTTCAGCTCATTATTTCTAAACATGTGGTTCTCCACTTTTTCTGATTTTTTTTTTGTAATTTGTTCCACCAAAGACAGACCAAGGATGGGAACATGTAGTTCCCAAAATAACACCTTCTGTTTCAATCTGAAATGCATCCACAATAACTTAAATGATTTTTGTCTTTTTTATATATATTGAACTTATTATTCTGTACTACTAAGTTTATTCATAGAATACTCATGTATACACTTTCCTCCAGCATTCTGACCCTCCTTTCACCAAATTCTGTTTTTGTTTCCCGAACCTTGGGCTTACTGCGCTTCTGCCAATACAATTTTTCTTTGATCTAATTCATCTTTAACCTGTCTTGTAAGCCACAGATGAACTTCTTTTCCTGTTGGCTATTTGCACCTGTAGGATATATATTGTCACAAACATGATATATTTCTTTAATGTTATCCTTTGCTCGTCACACACTATTGCACTATTTTAGTATTAGGAAGCCCACTGCTTCAATGAAATGTTTGGTCAAAATGGAAGACAAATCATCAGTGCATTATGAGAACTCATACTGTGACTGTAAACCTAGTGATCAATGTTAAAGAAATATGAGGAAAACTGAGAATCTAATCTTTAAAATTGTGTTTTCAGCTGTTAACTAACATATATCTCTGGACAACATTTCCTTCAATAAAATGTCAAAGGCTAATTTTAAAGATTGATTTGACTGCACCCATTTCACGTTTTCTGAAATGCAAGCTTCTGTCTACTGCCGCTTCACATTCTATCTTCATGCTTAGGTTATTACAAAATCACTGAGTGATGTACATACTTCTGGATTGAACTCGATAATCATAAATCTGTGACTGAAAGGCCACTCAGAAAATCGTTACACACTCCATAAGACATAGGAGCAGAAATTTTGGCCCATTGAGTTTGTTCTGCCATTCGATCATGGCTGACAACTTATCTTTGGATTCTTCTATTAGAATTGTCTTGTTACTGAGTAGTCAATTTCGATCGTTTCACATTCATATTTGTGTGATTGAAAAAAAAAGTAAGAAACTAGGAAATGAGTAAGTGACTAGACTTGTCACTGAACTATCCCATTGTAATATAAAGTATACTTTCAGTTACCCTGAAGGCTTTTATTCCTGCTTTCTTGCCTGGCAGAACCACGTGAACGTTTACAGCAATACCTTCTGCTCCATCCCCTTTGACTGAGAGGCAAAGTACAGCTCCAATGTCATATTTAAGTTTGCTGATGACAGCATGGTTGGCCAAATTGAAGATGGTGACAAATCAGCATATAGGAGGGAGATTGAAAATCTCACTGAATGTTGCAACAGCACTTCTCACTCAATGTCAGCAAAACCTAAGAGCTGATAATTGACTATAGGAGGAGGAAATTGGAGGTCCATGAGCCAATTGTCATCAGGGAATCAGAGGTGGAGAGGGTCAGTAACTTTAAATTCCTTGGCAATATCATTTCTGTCCTGAGTATAGCATATAAGTGATATTACAAAAAAGGCACTTCTCTACTTAGAAGTTTGCGAAGATCCAGCTCGTCACCTGAAACTGACAAACCTATAGATGCACGGTGGAGAGTATACTGACTGGTTACATCACGTCTTAGTATTGAAACACCAATGCCCTTGAATGGAAAAGCCTACAAAAAGGACTGGATATAGTCCAGTCCAAAACAGGAAAAGCCCTCTTCACCACTGAGCACATCCTACAAGGAATGCTGTGCAGAAAAGCAGCATCTATCATCAAGGACCCCTACCATCTAGGCCAAGCTCACTTTTTGCTGCTCCCATTAAGGAGGTACAGGAGCCTTAGGACCACTCTCTCAGGTTCTGGAAGTTATTACCCTTCAACTGTCGGGCTCCTGAACCAGATTGGATAACTTCATTCACCTTAATGCTGAACTGACTCCACAACCTATGGGCTCACTTTCAAGGATTGGTTGTTTGTCCGTCTTTGTTTATGTAGACACAAAGTACACTGCAGATGCTGTGGTCAAATCAACACATACGATAAGCTGGAAGAACTCAGCATGTCGGGCAGCATTCGTGGAAATGAGCAGTCAACGTTTCGGGCCAAGACCCTTCATCATCTGTTTATGTGTAGCTTTTCATTGATTCTATTGCTTTTCTTTGTAACTACTGTGAATCTCCGGAAGAAAATCTCAGTAAAATATGGTGGTAAATACCTGTATGTACTTTGATATTAAATTTACTTTGAACTTGTTGAACTGGAGGCAATTGTCTAATAAACTCCACTAACCTCTTATCCTGCTTTGAAATTATAATCTTGAATTATACTTGGTATATAATTTATTATATCTCACCCTTTAACCTCCTTGCTATGCTTTAAATTTCAGTTTCCAATCTTCATCAGTCAGTTTAGGACCAGTCCTACTGACATCTGCAAGTTTTCCCATAAAATGCATGGTTTTATTCTAGAATGTTGATCTGTGTATTGTACAGACATTATACCAATGGAAAAGTAAATGTGATACTCCACAACACCGAATGACCATTATAACAGCAAATCCACTCAGACATGTTAAAAATTGAGTTATTAACAACTAGCAGCAATTCCTACTTGTATTTCTTTTGTGAATGTAATTTCCAGACCTAAACCACTGCATATTGAAATAATTAAAAATGCACTCCTCGGTTTTTATGCCTCCAATATGGAGTCTACCAACTCACTGCTTGGTGATCAAGATACCACCAATGTGGAGATCATATGCAGACTTCAGTAGAACAGAAGATTAGATTCTCTGTATCTTTTTTTCTGTCATTCTACAGATATGCAGCAGAGCATCCTAACGTGTTGCATCACTGTATGGATGGAAATTGCACTGTAGCAAGACAGAATGGCTCTCAAACGGGTATTCAAAACTACCCAACGCATCATGGGCACCAGCCTACCAGTCATCAAGGATATACAGTTGCAAGAAGAAGTTTTTGAACCCTTTGCAATTACCTGGTTTTCTCCATTAATTACTCAGTGGTCTGATCTTCATCTAAGTCACAACAATAGAGAAACACAATCTGCCTCAGCTACACAATTTAAACAATCACAGTCTAGGTTCAAAAAAGTATGTGAACCTCTGGGGTAATGCCTTCTAAAAAAGCTATTTGGAGCCAGGAGCTATTTTGAGATTGGAGATGTGGGTTGTAGAGCTGCCCTGCCCAATAAAAACACACACACAGTCAGGTTACTGACAGAGCCTGCTCTTCTCAAGAAAGATCTGTATCTGGGCACCAAAATAACTTGCAGAAGACTTCAGAAGAATTGTAGAGATACACGAAGCTGGAAAAGGCTACAAAAGCATTTCTGAAGACTTGAGTGTTCATCAATCCACAGAAAGAAAAGTTGTCTACAAATGGAGGAAATTCAGTAGTTGCTACTCTCCCTACGAGCGGGTGCCCTGCAAAGATCACACCAAGAGCACAACATACAATGCTGAATGAGGTAAAAATGAACCCAAGGGTTAAAATAAAAGACCTGCAAAAATCTCTAGAACTTGCTAATGTCTGTTCATGCATCTACTATAAGAAAAACACTGAACAAGAATGGCGTTCATGGAAGGACAACACAGAGGTAACTACTGCTCTCCAAAAAAAAATTGCTGTGTCTCTTAAGTGTGCAAAAGACCACATGGATGTTTCACAATGCTTCTGAGACAATATTCTGTGGACAGATGAACAAAAGTTAAACTTCTTGGCAGAAATGCATACCACTATGTTTGGAGGAAAAAGGGCACTGCACACCAAAGCCAAAATTCATCCCATGGTGGAAAGAGCATCATGATTTGGGCTGATTTGCTGCCTCAGGACCTGGACAGCTTGCAATTGTTGATGGAGCAATGAATTCAAAATCGCATGAAGACAGTTTACAGGAGAATGTTAGGAGAGTGGTCCATGACCTGAAGCTTAATATAAGTTGGATGATGCAACAACAGGATATCAACAGCAAAATGGTTTAAAAGAAGAAAATTTGTGGTTTGGAATGGCCAAGTCAGAGTCCAGACCTTATTAAGATGCTGTGGCATGACCTAGAGAGGGCTGTTCATGCAAGATATCCCAGAAATATCAATGAACTTAAACAGTTTTGTATGGAGAAACGGTCCAAAATTTCTCCTTGCTGTTTGTCCCACTTTCATCAGGGAGGTGGTTATATAACATCCATGCCAGGACCACCAGATTCAAAAACAGTTATTTTCACCGAGCTTGATCAACACTTTGACCCATTAACCCACCCCACTACTACTACTATTTCATTTTCTGTCAGTCACCATATGCACAGACACTCCTGCTCCTCGCATCACCTTATGGATAGATCTATTTAAATTTATTGTATTTTTAAAAATTATTCTGTTCTTTATCTTGTTGTTTTCCTTTGTGCTGCATCAGATTCGGAGCAACAATTATTTCATTCTCATTTTAACTGTGTACTGGAAATGACATTAAACAATCTTGAATATTTAAGTTCTTCAGTAAAAACATGGCAGCTTTCATGTTCAAAGTATTATCAAACAGCTGGATGTTAATTATCCAGTATAAGCATTTGTTTCTTTCAATGGATCTCAGATATGGAATACAAGTGGCACAGTAGCATAATAGTTAGCACAACGCTTTACAGTGCCAGCTTTAAGATTGGGGTTAGTTTCCTGCCACTGTCTGCAAGAAGTGTGTACGTTCTCCCCTTGACTGTGTGGATTCCTCTGGATGCTCCGGTTTCCTCCCACATTCCAACAACACACAGTTAGGATTAATGAGTTGTGGGCACGTTGGTGCTGGAAGCGTGGCAACACTTGAGGGCTACTGAGCACAATCTCTGCTGATTTAATTTGATGCAAACACAACATTTCACTCTATCTTTCAATGTACATGTGACAAATAAAGCTAATCTTTATCTCTCTTCAATCTTTAGATACTAGTTTTCTGGATTGGACTGGTATAGGTCGACCAATGAATTTGTGTCACACCTGGTCATATAACTTTGTTGGATACCCAGCATTTAAGATAATTTCACCCACCTTCACCATCACTTTGCTCTAAAGCAACATATGGTATTAACATTAACTTTTGACACAAAAAACTACTAATGCTGGAATCTGGAGCAAAAGAAACTGACTGAGGAATGTACCTTGTCAGGCAGTATTTGCACAGGCAAAGAGATGGTTGATGTTTCATATCAAGACTGAGCTGCTTAGATGGTCTACCAAACCTAACAATTGAAACTTATCTGGTCTGACAAGCATATTGCTCAGTTTATCTGAACAATCAACTGCAATGTTAAATTGATCATGACTGTTAAGTGAGGTACTAAACCTTGGTGGGCCTTTTGAGTGCTGGCAAAATCTTCTTGTGAATCATTCAACTTCTTTCATTAGACAGTAGCAAGCACACTGACATTAATGAGAGAACGATAATTGCTGCCTATGCAAGTGTGTATAGTCCAGCACAAAAAGCTCCAGATATAATGAGCATCTGATTTTCTTCCCCCCACACCCCCAGAAGTCTACCTAGTAGCCCTTTTATGTATGTATAGGTGAATAATGACTCCTCTTTTCAAAGGCTCAGAATTTAAAAAACTCTCCAGGGTACACAGCTTTCTGGCTTATTTAGCAAGAAGTGCTTCATAAAGAATAATCAGATTTGTGGAAATGAGAATCATACTGTCAACTGTATTCATATTAGCTGTTTCTAACTTTATGACCATTTTTGGATGTCTGTACACACCAAAAATTCTCAGCTACCTTCAACTATAAATCTTATGTCTGTGACCTCCTATCAATGGGTAATTAAGTGGCTAAGAGGAACCTAACTGGTTCTTCATAATTTTATAGATTATTAAATCTCTTCTCCTGAAAATATTACAAATCCAATCTATGAAATCCCTTCCTCTTAGCCAAGACTGTTTGTTCTTGGCACACCTCTCATGAATCACCTCTTTAACTACTTCAGTGGCAACACAATTTTACTCTTCTGTGGTGACCAGAAGTGTGCAAAGTAGAAACATACAAAAACATACAGCACAATACAGGCCCTTCGGCCCACAAAGCTGTGCCAAACACGTCTCTACCTTAGAACTACCTAGGCTTTACCCATAGCCCTCTATTTTTCAAAGCTCCATGTAGCCATCCAGGAGTCTCTTGAAAGACCCTATCGTTTCCGCCTCCACCACTGCCGCCGGCAGCCCATTCCACGCACTCACCACTCTCTGCATAAAAAAACTTACCCCTGACGTCTCCTCTGTACCTACTTCCAAGTATTCCAGGTTGTAGCAATTGTTTTCTGCAGTCCTGGCATAAACTTGCTGCACTTATGTTCTGCATCTTAACCAATAAAAACAAGCAGTTCAAAGGTGTTCTTTACCAACTTTTATTCAAAACTTCTATCTTCATGGAATTCTGAAATACATCCCAAGATACCACTCTTCTTCTACATTTCTAAATCTTCTCATTTTGAATTTCATTGCCTTTTTGCTTTCCCAAATCATTACTTCACATTTCACTGATCGTGCAATTCTATTTACCGCTTTTCTGTTGACCTGAACAACCTATTGATATCTTTTGCAGTCAAAGCTCTCTTGCTTATTTGCAATCACATACTCAACTTCGGTATCATCTGCACACTGACTAATACATAAATCACGGATAAATCAAAAACAAATAACCAGAAGTGGAAACGGCTCATCTTGAAACATATTTAATATCTAAGTTAGACTGCATCCTCAAACGATATCTATGCCTATTTTCCCTAATGGATCCTCACTTTTGAGTATTAAGGTATTTAATAATTTGGGAAAATTAGAAATGACAGATGATAAGTTCAGAGCTAAACTAAACATTAAACTAAAATAACATTTTATTGGAACAATAAACACTCAGTGGCCACTTTATTTGGCACACTTATACAACTGCTTGCTATTGCAAATGTGCAATAAGCCAATCATGTGGCAGCAACTCAATGTAGACAAGATCAAGATGTGCAATTGTTCAGACCAGACATCAGAATGGGGAACAAATGTGATCTAAGTCACTTCAGACCATGGTTGTTGGTGCCAAACAAGGTGGTTTGAGCTTCAGAGAAAATGGTGCAAAAACAAATTCAGCCAGTGAGTGGCAGTTTTGTGGGCAAAAATCACCTCATTAATGAGAGAGGTCAGAGGAGAATGCCTAGACTGGTTCAAGCTGACAGGAAGGTAACAGTAACTCAAAAGAAAAACATGTCATAACAGTGATACACAGAAGAACATCTTTTAATGCACAACATGCCAAACCTCAAAGTGGATAGGTTAAAGCAGCAGAAGACCAGGAACATACAATCAATGACCACTTTGTTACGTACAGGAGTTATCAAATACTGTTGTACAGTGGCCACTGAGCATATTCATGAGCTGAGAAACAGACAAGTTATCCTATTGGAAGATATTCCATTAGTATTGTTACTTATTCACTTTATATCCGTGTTCAGCTTTGCATTGCTAGTGATGTAGCACATCACTCCAAATCACTAAGTGAGACAGTGTTAGAAGCAAATTGAGAAAACCATCAGCTGATGTATTTGTATTAAGTATTTAGCTAAGGTGGTAAAGACGACATATAGATAACATGCTTGCCTTTACTGGTAGGTGCGTTAAACACAAGAATAAGGAAGTCATGCGGTGGATATCTAAACTTTAGTAAGACCATACTTGGTGTATTGTATTCAGTTCTGATCACCCATTATATTGAGGATACGAAGAACGTGGAAAGGATACAGATTTATCCCAATACTGTTTGGATTAGAGGAAAGGTTGGACATACTTGGGTTGTTCTTCCTAGAGTGCCAGTCCCTGAGGGGAGTCCTCAGAGGTTTTTAAAATTATAAGAGGTATAGATAGGGTAGAATCTTTTCTCAAGGGTAGAAATGTCAAATACCAGAGAACATGCTTTTAAGATTAGAGGGATAAGTTTAAAGGTGACATGAAGGACAAGTCTTTTTAAAATGCAGGGAGTGGTGGATGCCTAGAAAGGGTTATCAGGGATAGTAGTAGAAACGTGCAGGTTGATGGGATTAAGAAGGTTTTAGATAGATAAATATATAGAGAATGTATAGATATGCAAATTACACAGCAAGAGGACAATTAGTATAAATTGGCATCAAAATTAGCACACTGTAAACTGAATTACCTGCTCATTGCTGTACTATGTTTAAAATTTGCTGTTTTTTCCCCAGAAAATGATTTGACATTTCGGTATAAGTTCTAGTCAAACTAATTCCTTAAGACTGTGCATATAACAAAGTACAGAACATATTGGATGGCAACATACTGTAACTGCTATATTACTCTGACAGGTATTTCTAATTTTATAACTTTTACTGTGATATGAAAGAAATCCTGATTTCAAAATAAACTAAATGTAGCATATCACAAACTAATCCTCAGGAATGTGCTTTGCCAAGATTGGAACCTAAAGCTCAAGCCTTGTTCACTGAAAGGTGATGATTCCATTTAGCTTTCTAGATCATATTAGAGGGCAATGAGATTGAATACAAGTCAGGTCAGTTCATCATAGCAGGTTTCCTCTCCTGAAGGAAGTTTGTAAATCAGTAATGGTTTAATAATTTTCATGGATATTTAATTTAAATATTTGGAAATAAAATATTCAATCTCAGACAACAAAAATGGAACTTGAACTTGGGTTCTTTGCATTACTAATTTAGGTCTCAGAAATATTGCTTACCACTGATGAAGACAACTCTTTCATAGATACACATCTTTCATCCAGTCATGTTTACAGAAAGAAAAAAAAATCAGAAATTAAGAGTAAAGACAATGACCTGATGCATATCTCCAAAGATCATAAGTTTAAATAAAAAGGTTTTAAAAATAGCTCTTGGCACATTGGCTTTCATAAGTCAATATAATGAGTGCAGAAGATGGGATGTTATGTTTAAGTTGTATAAGATGTTAGTGAGGCCTAATTTTAAGTATTATGCACAGTTTTGGTTACCTACCTACAGGAAAGATGTAAATAACACTGAAAGAGTAGAGGGAAAATTTACAAGGATGTTACTGGGACTTGAGGGTCTGAATTATAGGAAGATTGAAACTGTTAGGACTTTATTCCTGGGAATGTAGAATATTGAGAGATTCGAGAGAGATATCCAAAATTACGATGAGTATGCATGGAGTAAATGTAAGTAGGCTTTTTCCACTAAGATTGGGTGAGACAACAACTAGAGGTTACGGGTTAAGGATGACACGGGAAATATTTAAGGGGAACATAAGAAGAAACTTTTTCACTCAGACGGTTGTGAGTGGGAAATGAGCTGCCAGTGCAAGTAGTGCATGTGAGCTCGATTTCAATATTTAAGAGAAGTTTGGATAGGTAAATAGATGGGAGGGGTATGGAGGGCTTTGGTACGGGTGCAGGTCAACGGCAGTAGGTAATTTAAATGGTTTGGCACAGATTAGATGGGCCTGTTTTTGTGCTGTACTTTTCTATGACTATAAATAGCAACTCTGCTTCTGTCAGCTTTATTGATGCAAAGTTTGGGGCATTTCTGCATCATGACAAAACTTAGATGAACAGTATCTTAAAAAAATCAGTTTGAGTTAACATTAACCCATTAATCCTCTTAATCATATGGATTTCAGCTTTTGTACAATCTCATGAACAAATTACTTCCATCTTGCTCTACTTATGCTTCTGTTGAGCATACAGTGTCAGTGGACACAAATTTTCAACAGTGATAATCTGGAGAACTGAGTATGAATGTAACCAAGTGAATCATGTAGACAATCAGGGAATTTAAGCATGGTGAGCTATGGGGAGAATTCAGGAGACCAACAACTAAAAGAAGAATGATAGAGTTCAGATGCTGCTGTGTCAGTTATCAACAGTCTGGCAGGAATGCCTGCAGTACTACTACAGTACTGCAAAGGTGGGGAAAAATCAGCTTATAGGAGGGAGATTGAAAATCTGGTTCAGTGGTGCCTCAACAACCTCTCATTGAATGTTAACAAAAGCTAATTATTGACTACAGGAAGCAAACAGAAGTGGAGAGGATCAGTAGTTTTAAATTCCACGGTGTTAGCATTTAGAGAATATGTCCTGGGACTCTCACAAAACTGTAATCACAAAGAAGGCACAGCAGCACCTTTTATTTCTTAGAAGTTTGCACAGATTCAGCACGTCACCATAAAGTTTGACAACTGTAGACGCCCAGTGGAGAGTATCCTCACTATTGCATCATTGGAAACACCAATACCCAAGAAAGGAAAAGAGATAAAGATTAGCTTTCTTTGGCATATGTACATCAAAACCTAGTAAAAAATGTCATTTATGACAGTGACCAACACAATCGGAGGATGTGCTGGGGCAGTCTGCAAGTGTCGTGATATTCTGGCATCAACATTGCATGCCCATACTAATTCTTCTGCCTTTTGAAATGTGGGAGGAAACTGCAGCATCTGGCAGAAACCCACGCTGCCAGAGGGAGAACGTACAGACCCCATACTGACAGCAGCATGAGTTAAACCCTGACTGCTGACACTGGAATGCTGCACCATGAAAAGCCTACAGAAAATGGTGGATTCAGCCCAGTCCATCACAGGTAAAGCTCCCCCCACCACTGGGTACGTTTACATGGGGTACTACCACAAGAAGGCATCAACCTTCTTCTCACTACTATCAGTGGGCAGGAGGTACAGAAGCCACACACCAGGGTCAGGAAGTTATTAACTTGCAAGCATCAGGCTTCTGACCTAGCATGGATAACTTCATTCACCATCACTCTGAACTAATTCTACAACCTACAGACTTATATTCTAGGACTCCTTGCAACTTGTGTGTGCAGTATTATTTTTATTTGCAGTTTGTCTTCTTTTGCCCAATGGTTGTTTATCAGTTTTTGTCTGTTTATGTAGGTTCTTGCAATGTTCTGAAATTATATTTGTATTTTTCCTTTAAATTCCTGCAAGAAAATGAATCTCAAGGTAATATATAGTAACATATATACACTTTGATAGTAAATTTATTTTGAACTTCGAGATTTGGTATGTCACCAAAAAGACTTTTGCAAATTGGTAAGCATTCTGACTGGTTGCTTTCTCACATCTTGGGTATGGAGGTTCCAGAATCACAAAAGGCTGAACAGGGTTGTAGTTTAAGCTAGTCCATCACAGGCATCTTCAAGAGCCAGTGCCTCAAGGGAATGGCCTCCAGCATCAAGGACCCTAACTACATTGAACAGGCCCTCAATCAGGGAGGTGATACAGGAGCCCGAAGACCTATATACTCAACGATTCAGAAACAGCTTCTTCCTCTCCACCATTATATTTTTGAACAGCTCATTACTCCTTTTTGTACTAATTATTTTGTAATCTATAGCAATTTTATGTTTCGTATTGAACTGTTGCTACAAATGAACAAATTTAAAGAAATTTGGCTTGTCTCCTAAAACCCTCACTAATTTTTATAGATGCACCGTAGAAAGCATTCTTCTAGGGTGCATCACAACCTGATATGGAAGTTGTCCTGTCCAAGACCGGAAGAAGCTGCAGAAGATCGTGAACATAGCCCAGCGCATCACACAAACCAATCTTCCGTCCTTGGACTCACTTTACACTGCACGCTGTCGGAGCAGTGCTGCCAGGATAATCAAGGACACGACCCACCCAGCCAACACACTTTCTGTCCCTCTTCCCTCCGGGAGAAGGTTTAAGAGCTTGAAGACTTGTACGGCCAGATTTGAGAACAGCTTTTTTCCAACTGTGATAAGACTGCTGAACGGATCCTGACCAGGATCTGGGCCGTACCTTCCAAATATACGGACCTGTCTATCTCGGGTTTTTTTTAGCACTACATTACTTTCCTTTTTCTATTTTTTTACTTATGATTTATAATTTAAATTTTTATCATATTTACTATTGATTTGTACTCCAGGGAGCGCAAAGCGCAGAATCAAATATCGCTGTGATGATCGTATCTCTAGTATCAATTGTTTGGCGATAATAAAGTATAAATTCATGTCATATATTGTAAATAATAAACTCTATCCTAATAATTCCTGCAACATGCTGAAAGGAGATGCAATGTAACTTAAATGTGTCTAAAGTGAAGTCAGTTGATCCTTCAACTTTCATTGAAAGCTTGATCTGCACTATGGAATCTGAACCATCGTCCATTAATGAGTCTTTGTAGGTCCTGGCCTGGACATTGTAAAGTCTGAACACTTGCCCTTTTATACAGGCTTTTGGTTGTATTAGACATTCATTTTAGAACCTTACTGATTTACTTTCAATTTCTTTAATGTAGTGGCGTTGACATTCTCAGCACCACTACAAAAAAAAATCAGCAGGGCAGAATGAGTCATAAAATGCTTCAGCTCAGAAAGAGGCCATTTGTACCTGTGCCAACTATCCAACTTCCCAGAGCTTTGTGCATTTCACAATTAATTCCCCTTTTGAAAGTTAATGTTGAATCTATCTCCATCATCTTTTGACAGTAAGCCCCAAATTGTCGTAACTGAACAAAAAAAATCAGCAATATTAATGAAATTGGAGAAAATACACCAAAAGGTTGCAGTGTTACATTAGAGATGTGCCAACATGTTTTCAGTTACATAATCAATCCCAAAAAGTTACTTTATTTTTTGTATTTCTCCCCCCTCCCCATCCTGTTCCCAGTTCTACCTTAGTTTGATGAATGTGGAACCTAATCTGTGCAGTATTCTCGGAGGGCAATCTTGAAAGACCTATTATTATTAACTGTTCCGTGTAAAAACATTTTACTTTATAATATCACTTGACAATTCTTTGACAGTTATTCCTTATATTATCCCAGCTGTATGTTTTCATAGGACCAATTTTTTCCCGCAAGGGTTCCAAGCTCTGCATGTTTTCAACACTTCCACTCCAGGTTGCATACTTTTTCCCAATGTTAGTAATAATAATTTATATACACAGATAGGAATTGACCCATTTTCAGTATGCTGGATTGTCCTAGTTTTCTTTGTGAATATCAAAGATTAACTTTGTACGCCCAAGTTAAATTGTGTTCCCATAAATTAGTACGCATTGCCAGATACTGATATTAACAGATCTCAAGTGTTCTGACCTAGTATTTATTTACATGAACAGAAGTAATCATTTGTTTTTACACCTATGCTTAACATAGAAAATGTCCCAAGGCACTTCAGTGACATATTATCAAACAAATTTGTCATATAGGAAGTAAAATTACAGGTGAGCTGAAATATGGTCCATGTTTTGTAATGCCTTAAATGCTGGGAAGATTAGGGACAGAATTTCTGAGTTTAGGACCCTAATTTGCAAGCATGGGAATGACTGGGAGACAAGCTCTGGCAAATACTCAATGAATGAAATACACCAGTGAGAAATGTTAGCAAGTGTAAGGGTAGGGCCTTATGATTTAGAGCATATCTTAGATATTCAATCTCTAAATTTCATATGGTAGGTATTTCTTAGTTCTTATATTAAATATGGAGCAGCAACATCCACTCCAACATACACACAGATTATAAGAATGACTGAATGCTTTCTCAATACAGATATTGACAGTATAAAGCGGAACTGTTTTTGAGCATTTCAGTTTATCCATGTTAACAACTTGTACCCAATTTCCAATTGCTCACTATGTTCTAACCCACAAATTTTGTATTGCTCGAAAAGAACGGATTGTTTTTAAGTTCCTGAATGAGTATTAAAGTCTGCAAACAATAATTGAGAGCAATATTTTATTAATAAAACTCCAATGCTATAATACATTTTGCTTTACAGAAATTTAACACTATTGTAAATATTATAAATATAAGTCAACAGTAACAGAATCAGTTCTAATTAATGATAAACAATTACATATTGTTAAACACATAGCAGTGCTGTGATAGGAATTTCAGTGTCTGGTAGTTAAATGATATTGCCTTATTAAGTCTGCTTGTATGGATACTCAAATTTAAATTTGGCTGGTATTCTGAAAAAAAAACATTTTGAACTTTGTAATGCTAAAATAAAGTTCTGATTAATTTGCCATCTATATAATTATTTATTATGTAATGAGTTTTTAAAATGTAAATATATTAAAAAATCTATTCTAATTAAGGGTACTACCAGAATTTACAAACTCTTTGAATTCTCATTTCTTATACTTATACTTGTGTTCAACTTTCAAAATCAATAATGCATCCTGAAAATGAGAGAAGAGGAGACTAACTTGCCTGCCAATCACATGGATGGATATGGAGTTGTACAGAATTTTACAAATACTGTAGAACTTTCAATGTCCTCTCTCCTATGCCTATGATGTCACACAATTACTCAATGTTGGATACGATCTTTACTCAAATGTTTTATTGGAAAAGCAATTAATTTGGAATTATGTTTTATGGCAAACCTTTATGCACTTCATTCCTCATATTTAGTTTCCTGTTCAATGCAGAACAGTTGGAATGAGGAAGTCAGCAGCAATACCCACACTTGCTGATTCTCCAGCACATGGCACCACTTGTATTATTTTGGTTTTGTTACCATATAGGTTACCAGCAAACATTTCCTCATTGGTAGCACACTGGACTTTTTAGGAGAAAATTCTCACTCTCTGCAGATCAGCACACAAGTTACAAAACATCTGATTATAGAATGCACTGGAGGTGAAAATTAAACCCAATTTATTGGTAACCAATTCACTGGAAAATTGTGCGACACTGCGCTCACACCCATTTTTCTCAAAAGTCTCACATCAGATGTTTTGCTAGTTGTATTAAGTAAAACTAACAGGAGAGATGTTAATCACAAAAATATAATAAATGTTAAAATGTAACAATACTATCACAATCTCATCATGCACTGACCAACACCCTCCACTAGTCAATGAGAAATAATTACCCTCTTCAGAAGATAAAAGTATTTCTATTTGATGCACATTTTGGGACCAGATGATCACTTCTTTGAGAACTGATAATTTTAGTGTTTTAGGAGTCAGAGAGTACTGAGGACAATGAGTAAAATAAAAACGGGGGAGAATGAAAAAAAAGAGCATAAATGACCAAGTTTTAAAATGACTCTTAAAGCTGCAAATATTACAAGATGGTGATAAGAAAAGTTCTGAAATCCACAAAACACAAGCATAATGAGCCACTTTTATGTAAACAATGCAGCAACTGAATTACTTTTATTCAGTTGCTCGCACTCTGTCGATAGCTACCGATAAACACAGTAAAACCTGAGAAGACGCTGTGCTAGATTTTACACAAATATCTTGAAGAACAGTAGTGTGAAAATATTATGACACTTTGAATCATGATATCACAATTCTACTGAAATAGTTATGTTATTTAGCAGCAAATGTTTAAACCCTGCTTGGAGCTTGAATGTCAGACACAAAAATAAGAAGGCCCTCTGGATTCCTCACATCCCTGGCAAAAGAAATATTTAAAAAGGTACTACTTAATGCATTCTAATTTCATTAGGCAGTCATGTATAACTAGAACTTTTTATAAACACTCAAATTAAAGATTAAGAATGCAAATGATTGGGACACAATAGTACTAACACTTCTCATTTATGTCAGCAAAAGCAGCACAGCATACTAACTTGGACATGCTAAACTCAACAACAAATTAGAAATACTCAACAAAACAATGAATTACTATTAGAGATAATCATTAATTGAAGTTATTTCAATTTTTTCAAGTTATTTCAATTTTTTGTTCAGTAAATTAAACCGATTAATAAAGCTGCCCTGCTTTTACAATTAGCTCCATCATTTTAGTGACTTTAAGACACAGAAGCAGAATTAGGCCATTTGATTCATTGAATCTACTTGCTATTCCATCATGGCTGATTTATTATCCCTCTCAAACCCATTCTCTTGCCTTCTCCCTGTAACCTTTGAAACCCTTATTTATTAAGGATCTATCAATCTCCACGTTAAACATACCCGATGACTTGGCCTCCAGAGCCAACTGTGGCAATGAATTCCACATATTCACCATCCTTTGGTTAAAAAAAATCCTCCACATCTCTGTTCCATTCTAGGCCTCTGGTCCGAGACTCCCTCACAAAAGGAAACATTCTCTCCAGATCCACTCGATCTCGTCCTTTCAGTATTCAATAGGTTTCAATGAGATTCCGCACCCCCCCAAAATTCTTCTAAAGTCCAGTGAGTACAGGCCAAGAGTCAAAGTTAACCCTTTATTGCCATGGATCATTCTCATAAACCTCCTCTGGACTTTTTCCAATGCTAGTACATCCTGGAAACCAGTCTCCCCTCTATAAATATCTACACTTCTTGCACCCTTAGTAAGGCAGTCAGCATAGCAAAGATCCCACCACTCCAGACATTCTCTCTTCACCACCCTCCCATATTCTTGATTATGTTTCATTTACTTACATATTGGCAATGAAAGTTATATTACCTTTACATATCTAGTGGTATCTAAAGGCAGGAGTTTTCCAGTTAGTGGAACGCAAGTTAGGAGTAGGTCATTCCGTCTACTTAATGATGCGTTCTTTCACTGAGTGCTACAAAGGCCATCCTCCATATGCTTGCATTGACACTGTATCCTTTTACTACCTTGACAAACAAAATTCATGCAGATTAAAATTGTAGGAAAGAGGTTGACTAGTTAATAAATCTTTGGATCAGGATGTTATCTGATCTTTCTTAACATGCTTGTGAAATGTCTTCAATTGTCCTCAGTTTCTTTCCATGTAATATTTTCAAGGTTCTCTGCCCTACTCATCTCTTCCCTGGGATTCCTTTCATCTTTAACTTCCAACCATTAACAATGCATATTAGCGCACCACCATCCATTTCTAGTACCTCCAGCACAATATCATGTTTAAGGTCATCACATTGTGGTTCTCTCGTAATCAGCACCAGCATCCCCTCTTCTTCCCACCACACCTTCAATGCTACCTTTAGTGATAAAACCTCTTCCCTTCTTGTCATGTAGGGTTCCCGACAGTTTCCAGGATACTTGTTTGGAATTACTATTCTTCATTCCGTATATTCTGAGACCAAACAGATTTTGATTCAGAGTTGCTGAAGGATACAGCATGTTACCAGGATCTTTGGCCCTCTGAATTCATGCTTACAACCATCAATTTGCACTAAACTGAGGTTTTTCCCATTTTTATTCTCCTTGCATTCTCAAGTCTCCTCAAATTCCACCACTCACCTGCACACTATGGACAATTAACAGTTGCTATTTAACCTACCAACTAGCACATCTTTTGGATGTAAAGAAGCCAAAGTACTTGGAGGAAACCTACACAGTCACAGGAAGAATGTGCAAACTCTGTACATAGTACGCAACATTAGGATTGGACCCAGGTCCATAGTTCACCCAGTGGACCATAGAAAAAAGGAAAAGTGGAAAGATTCCAGAGGGAGGTGATGGGCAGGTGAAGAGAGTTGAGAGGGGAACCAGAACTCGAAATGGAAAGAGAGAGAAGGGGGAAAGAGAAGCAACTGGAAGTTAGAGAAATTGATGCTCATGCCATCATCCTTCAACTCAAGCGTGGACTCATTGTGACAGTAGAGGAGGCCTTAGACTGATCTGTTAGAATGGGAAGTTGAATTGAAATGGGTGGCTACTGTGAAATCCTGCTTTGTGAAAAGTGTTTGTTGAAGCGGTCTCCCTGACCAACATCATGTCTAACCGGTAACAAGGAAACCAAACCAGAAACATTGAATACAGATTATTCCAACAGACTCGCAGGTGAAGTGTTGTCTAACTTGAAAGGACTGTTTGGGGTCCTGAATGGTGGTGAGGAAGGTGGTGTCAGGCCAGGTATAGCATTTGTCACATTTGCATTATAAGTCCCAGAAGGGAGATCAGTATGGAGGAACAAGCGGACAAAGGAGTCATGTAAAAATGATCCCATATGTAAAGTGGGGGAGGGGAAGAGTAATGGGAAGAAAAGATGCGCTTAGTGGTTGGATGCCATTGTTGATGGTGGAAGGAAGGAAAATGTTTTGCTGGATCATTATCTTTGAAAGATGTGCCCAAAAAACTTGGCTTTGTACTCCTGTAAAAGTTTACTACAGCAAGATTATTGTGGAACTCTAACTTGCAGACTACTATCCCAAATATAATGCTCAAAATTTGTCCTTTACCATGTGGTGAATTGTTCCTGTAAACATTTGTTAAAATAAATTGATTAAGCTCTAGAAATCTTCTGCCATTAGGGGGCGATAATATTGCATCCAATCCAAATAGAGCTTCTTTTGCACAAGGATAGAAAGTCAGTACTGCAAGCAATTTGGGTAATCTTTCACACTGCCGTTTATGACTATAGTGTGCCAGTGTAGCCTCACTGAACTGAAAAGCAAATCCAGGAGTTTTAACTGACTCTGGACTACCTAAAATATCTATAACTTCTCCCACACAACCACACTTAAGAAATTTTACTGCACAAGGAAATGAAATGATATATGAAGCAGTGGATTAGTGTATTTTTCTTGATAAGCAATTGCTATTGGAGATACTTGTATCTTCATATAATGACCAGCCTTAATTTCTGAAATAACATACCAACTACCCAAAGGCACTCTGATGCCAGAAAATGTATTTGTAAATGTATATGGCAACTAAAATAATGTCCCAAGTCAGGTAAACAGAGAAAACATTATGCTGGTCCTTCTGTAAAGTATTTGAAAATATGCCAATACTGCATAGCAGTCATTCTGTGCTAATAGATGTTGTATTAGACAAAGCACAGATAAGGTTGGGAAGAACATAAGCAAAAAAAACCACAACACAATTATCCTGAAGGAAATAATTCCCAAAATATGCAAGGGGATTAAAAATGTTGCCTACATCTTACAAACTAATACAATATGGAGGTGAAAAAAGGTTCATATATCAAGTGCAAAAAAGGATGTAGGTACACAAAGTGGGCAAGTAATATAGAAAAGTCAGAACTTAAAGACCCATGTACCACAACCATGGTCTATTCAGTCTTTCAATGTATCTACATCCTTGTGGCATCTGCAAACACTATCTACCATCTGATACCTCTCTAGCATTGCATTATAAAGCAGGGTTATCTCTGAACTACTTAAGAACTTCTTACAATAGATCTCTTCCTGCCATCGGACAACATGTAACCCACTGCCAAAAAACGAGTCTTGGTCTCATCATCAATCTGCTCCTGGCAAAAATCACGTGAAATTAAGTTCCATTTGAATGCTCTCAGACCAAAGGCATGGATACCATTTAAGCAAACAGGTTCTTTCAAACTGAGCTTTTCATATTCTCTCAATCTCAGAAGTTGGCTATTTTCCCTGCCTCAAATCATTTGCTCACTGCAGTAAAACACCGAAGATGAGCTCCAACCTTGCCCATTTTAATACTTACCTGGAAAAAAATTCTAAAATTCCAGTGTTTATCCAAGAGATCAAAACCTTGTTAACTATGACTTATTCTTTTTGATCCACATTAGTCCTATTGCTCAGATAATTCTGCTTTAGAGTTCTCCTTTTCACGTTCACATCTGTCCAAGGCTTTGTTCCTCTTTATGATGTTAAGTTTTGGAGACCACCCCCCCCCCCCCCCACCTGCTCACAATCCCTAAACTTAGGTCTCTCATGCCTTAAGCTGCTGGGTTCAAAGGTCAAAAGGCATTCCTAAACCTTTCTCCTCCTCAAACCTGCTGTATCACTGAATTATTTGTTTATTTGTCCTAATCTCTCTGATATATTCGTCCAGAAATTCTTCAAGAGAGCTTGATGTTTTATTATGTGATAGATAATTAAGTAAAGACAAGATGTGGTCAAAAAGAATGGATTTCTATTTTAGATGGGCAATAAGTTTTTTCAATGCCAGGAAGTAAGAACCCAAGAAAGGGCAGTGAGGTTTGGTGTCCAAATACTGAAATCATTAGAAGTCAATCAAAAGCAAAAGAAAAAGAGTGCAGGCTTTTACAAGAGGGTTGACATACAATTGAAAAAGTTCATCATACAGAGCTTTAGAGTATGAAAATCAGTTTTAGACAACCAAATTTGAGAAAGGCATCAAAAATGAGTTACAAGGAAAGGCTGTATAAGCTGGGACTCCTTTCCTAGTGAGCTGAAGGGTGACTTTATAAGAGGTATATAAATTCATGAGGAATATAGATAAATTGGATGGTCATAGTCTTTTTCCAAGAGAAGGAGATACAAAAAAAGTGTACGAAAACAAGGTGAGAAAGGGAAAGACTTAAGAGGGATCTGTGGGGAAGCTTTTCATTACAGATGGTGATGGGTATATGGAATGAGCTATCACAGGAAGCTACACAGTGGGCACAATTATAGTTAGAAAAGGATAAAAGGGATATAGACCAAGCACAGGCAGGTGGGACCAGCACAGATAGACATCCTGGTTACCATGAAAATTTGGGCATAGGGGCTTGTATGCGTGGTGTTCAACTCTGCAATTCTACGCAATTTTAAAATTTTTTTGACGTACAACCATCAATCTGAAATGTATCCACAAATGTTATCTGACTAGCTGAATATTCCTTGCAGTTTCTGCTTTTCTTTGAGAATTTATTGGGTTGGTGCTGGCACAGCAGGTTTAACAGTGATAGTTGGAGTTAAAAATCTAAATTATGGCAACAGAGTGTATGAACTTTGTAATACTGAGTATTCAGGTGTCAAGGTTATCCAGTTAAACATGTTAAAATTATTAAAAGGGATGCAATAATTTTATTCACGTATTTAGAATGAGAACAATAGATTTTTATTTTGAAGTCTTTGAAAGTGGGAAATGGAACTAAGGCACAGATTAATCAAAATATTTTAAACGGCTTAAGCAGATCAAGGGAATACAATGTATGTTCTTACATACATATCAAATTCACTAACATTCAAGGTTATGTGAAATATAATAATCTGTGTTCAAACATGCACGGTATGAAACTATCAATTTCTGCTGAACATTTGAGATTATACCGGAATACAGTGGGCATTAGTCCCATGTCTAAGTTATCAACAGCTCAAAATCCCTCCCCAAACACTCTTAGCTCCAATTGTTTCTCTTATAACTGTCTTTTTACTAAGCTGTGCTCATCACTCCTGTCTCCTTTAATTTGTTGTTAGCCTTTAACTGAGGGTGCTCCTTTCATCTTTTATCAAACTGAAGGTGATAACACAAATGTCAGTTGTGATTCGAACTGGTAAACTTCCAATGCACGAAATTGATAATCTGTAGAAATGTTAAAATATGAATTTACTTTTATACAATACTCTTCCAGGACTATTTAAGAATAATTAGCAATATGGGTAAAAAGTATTAACTTTTCAGAGCATGCATAGGCTTCTGTGTTATTATTTGTAAAAGGCCAGTGCAAAATCAATTTAATAAAGTTTCTATTTATACGTAAAATTGCTCCAAAAGTCACAACTGATAGAAAATTAATGGAAGAGAATGATGTAAGGTGATATCAAACTATGTGAAACTGCACCTGCATAATTTGGATACTCAAGACCATTAGTGAAGTTTTGCAAACAAAACTCAAAGTTGAAACAATTAACTTATGGTGGGATTTACACAATATGCAACTTTATCAGTCAGCATAGTTAATTTGAGATATTGTGACCATTAATGAGATTGAAGTCAAGCACATCAAATTTGATGGTATTTGTTCTGGTCTTATAAAACATATCTTCATGTACAACTGTTTTGATTTATAGCAGAATTATTAATTTGAACCATTTTGAAAAGGTTATATCAACTACCTAAGTAATGACACTAGTATCATCCAGAAGAAAGGATAGAAAACACAAACACTACTAAACCTTGATTTGTAACTAACCACTCAGTGCTACAGCTGTACTTTTTCTCTCCCTATTATTGTTGAGCATTCATACTCCAAAGACAGCGTTACACAGGAATAAACCTATTATATCAGTTAAATTATTTAATTTGCCCACGTTGGGAATGCAGATAAAAGCCATCTTTTGAGGGTAAGCAGGGATTAATATTAAAGTAATGAGTTCTATTTCTAGTGTTTTCACCTGCTGAATGTTTTCAGAATGCTTCACATTAAAGGAAAAGAAACTAGTCATAAAAGAGTAGAAAACAGAGGTTATATATGGAAAACAAAACAAAGATGCTGCTAAATGGAAATAGCAAGGAGTAAGATGGTAACATTGAGTGACTGAGAAAGTATACAGCATCAATAAAACTAGACACCAAAGACAGAGTGAAGATCAAGAAGAAGTGAGAGACACACTAAAGCCACTTTATTAGGCATAGGAATGGAACCCATGGTGGTCTTCTGCTGCTGTGGCCCCTTCACATCAAAGTTTGACATTTTGTGTGTTCAGATATGCTCTTCTGTACGCCACTGTTGTAACACGTGGTTATTTAATTTACTGTCACTTGAACCAGCCTGGCTATTCTCCTTTAACCTTTCATTAAAAAGCCATTTTCACCCACAGAACTGCTGTTCATTGGCTGCTTTTCATTTTGCCCACTATTTTCTGTCAACTCTAGAGACTACTGTGCATGAAAATTCCAGAATATCAGCAGCTTTCGAGTACTCATACCACCCAGTCTGAAACCAACAATCATTCTACAGTCAATGAGATCACATTTCTTTCCTATTCTGATATTTAGTCTAACAACAACTGAGCCTCTTGCTTTTATGCACCGAGTGGCTGCCTCATGATTAGCTGATTACATATTTGCTTTAACAAGCAGATGTATAGGTATACCTAACAAAGTGGCCACTGAGTGTACACTGAAGTGTGTAAAGTTAGATCTGCAGGAGTTGCATGTCTGGAGATCAACATGGCAGTGTGAAATAAGGAAGATGACGAGGACAGTCAAAGGCAGTATTATGAGTAATAGAGATCGTGGAGAATCAGTAAAGTGAAGATCAAGCACAAACTGCTGGAGGAACTCAGCAGGCTAAGCAACATTTATGGAGAGGAATGAACAATTGACATTTTGGGCAGAGATCCTACATCAGGACTAGATTTCCAGCATTTGCAGAATCTCTAGATTTTAGTGAGGATATTACATTCCACTATGGAACTAGGGGTGCATTGGACAATGGGGAGGACTATCATGGCTTGCAGCAGGATCTGGACCAGCAGGAAAAATGCAGATGGAATTTAATGCAGACGTGCGAGATGTCACTTCAGCAGGGCCAATCAGGGTAGGTCTTACACAGTGATGGTAGGGCACTGAGGAGTGCTGTAATACAAAGATATCTAAGAATACAGATCTATAATTCATTGAAAATGGTGTCACAGGGTCATAAAGAAAGCTTTTGGCACATTGATCTTTATGCAGGGCATAGGATATTACGTTGAAGTTTTTAAGACATTGCTAATTTGGAGTATATTGTGTGCAGTTTTGGTCATCTACCTACAGGAAAGATGTAAATAAGGTTGAAAGATTGAACAGGTTAGAACTTTAATCCTTGCAATGTCAAAGATTGAGAGGAGATTTGATAGTGGTATGCAAAATTATCAAAGGTATAGATAGGGTAAATGCAAACTGGCTTTCTCCACTGAGGTTGGGTGGGACTACAACTAGAGGTCATGGGGTGAAAGGTAAAAAGTTTAAGGGGAGCATGAGGGGAAACTCCTTCACTCAGGTGGTTGTGATAGTGTGGAATGAGCTGCCAACATTTCAATGTTTAGGAGAAGTTTGGATAGGTACACAGATGGTAGTGGTATGGAGGGCTACAGTTCCTGTCACATGCTAGAAATCCAAGTAATACACACAAAATGCAGGAGGAACTCAGCAGGACAGCCAGGCAGCACCTATAGAAAAGAGTACAGTCAATGTTTTGACCCGAGACTTTTCAGCAAAAATCCAGTCCTAATATAGGGTCTCTGCCTGAAATTCCAATTCTTCAGTCCTCATCATAAATATTGTTTAGCCTACTAATTTTTTCCAGTAGTTTGTGCTTTCTCCATCTTTCTGACTTTCCAGGATCTCTATTACTCATAATACTGCCTTTGACTGTCCTGTTGAAGGGTCTCGGCCCAAAACATTAACTGTACTCTTTTTACATAGATGCCTGATCTGCTGATTTCCTCCAGCATTTTGTGTGTGTGACTATAGTCCCTATGCAGGTTGATGGAAGTAGGCAGTTCAAATGTTTCAGCACAGACCTGTTGGGCCAAAGGGTCTATGGCTCTATGAAGAAGGTTGGTATGGGAAGAGAAAGTCAAAAGGCTAGACTATACACTCTATATGATGTCCATTCCAAATACCAAGCAGATCTTTCTCACAACATTTACACTATTTGCAAAGTACTTAATGAGTAACACAACAAAGTAGTTTACAAGACCATCCAGTCTTCTTCTTAACAGAATCCCAAACCAGGCTCAGATGTTCTAGATACTTCCCTGTTCTCTTATCACCTTCCCTTATAATC
Organism: Hypanus sabinus; assembly: GCF_030144855.1. Classification (NCBI taxonomy): domain Eukaryota; kingdom Metazoa; phylum Chordata; class Chondrichthyes; order Myliobatiformes; family Dasyatidae; genus Hypanus; species Hypanus sabinus. Next base: position 61,973,888 of record NC_082717.1, on the reverse strand, counting down.
CCCTCTCTATCTGCTGTTAATTTAGTGACCTAACATCACTAAAATCACCCTCTGAATCAGAGTCAGAGTCATAGAGCTTTACAACACAGAAATAGGCCCTTTGGCTCATTTAGTCATGCTATTATTCTGCCTTAGTCCATCAACCCGCACCCGGACCACAGTCCTCCCATGTATTTCCCCAAACTTCTCACAAATATCTGCATCTTACACCGGAAGTTCCTTGCACACGCACACAGCAAAATTAACCTTTCTGATCTCAGATTAACAATATTAACCCTTGGTTCCTTAAGGCAGTTATAGCCAGGGAGAGTATTGGGACCAAGCTCCAAATACCCATTAAATGCTCCCAATGGATTGCGCCTCAAATAGCCTCTGACAACCAAGTCCAGCCCCTGGCCTTTACATGTGGCTTAGCCACTAAGCTCAGTGGAACAGTTTCCACTGACAGGAGAGGGGGAAAAGACAGCTCACTGGCATCTTAAAACCAGCTGCTTTGGGCAGATGGGGCTCATCAGCCATGGTTGGCAGCTCACCTAGGGTAAGGAAAACTCTGATCTCAAACCTCCACTGCCTTGCAGCTAGACCCACTCATAGAGAAGGCTTCAGGAGTAAACCACGATGGAAAAATCCGGAGCTGGAGTCCCTAGGGCAATTGTACATTGAGTTCAATGTTGACTGGCAATTCCTGCAATGCTGTTGGTACCTAACTGTATTGGTCTCTGCCATCCTTTAGGTTCATCAGATGTGTGGAGAGGGGGACCTTGTTCTCTGTATCGTACTGCCCAGACTTGCATATCTAGACAGGTAGAATGCAATATTCATGGTCAACTCTGACTGATTGAGGCTCTCAATCTGAATCCAAGGACCAAACCTAACCTTCGCTATTATAACTCTTGAAACTAATGGCATTATGATCACTAGATCAAAAGTGTTTCTCTACACACACTGCCCTGTCTCGTTCCCTAATAGAACTTCATTCTTTGGAGTGGAAATTTTAATCAATTATAAAACGGCTTTAATTACACACTTTAATTATCAGCATAATTTAACTTGTTTAACTGCAGAACAGTTCCAGTCTACAAGCAAAAACAAAATTCCAAATATAGTTTACAAAACCATTTCCCTCTCCATCCTTTTTATTCTTGATGAAAGTAAAATGGCCCAACAGCAGTTGCTTGGAATAATTAGCAGATGGTATTCTGGCAGTTCATTAGAGTGATATCCTCAACAATGAAAGTAAGAATTGTTTTTGGAGAAAAGCATTACTTACGTAATTCATCAAGAACAACTCTGGATTTTTATTGATCTCTATGTTATCTGACTGTTTTATTTAATAAAAACCCATTTAAATTTCAGTAACAATTTGGATATTAAAGATTCAACTATGAAAGAATAGGAACTTTCAAATATTATAAATCTATGATCAGCTGGATGTTAGAGGAAACAGACGGATAGTCAAGTTACCCCGTTTTATGTACAGTGGATTCTGGTTATTTGGGCCATCCGTTAATTTGGGACATTGCCACTTAATTGACTGTTGCCAGTTCTTAACTAGCATTAGTTGCGTGGCTGTTAAACACTATGCCTTGCTTAGAGCAAACAGTTTTTAAATTACATCATTGTGTGTGTTAGTGTTGAAAAAAGTGATTTTTGGCGAGAAATAAGTGGTAAGATAATTTGAAACTGTTTTGCTCACCACTGTTTCAAGCAGTCAGGCTCAGAGCTGCTGGAAATGGCCAGGAATAAAACTGAAAGGATTTCATTAGTACAACAATTTAGGAATTACAAAGTAATTGAAGGTATTGGCAATCATCCTGAATGTTACAATGAAAATGAAAATTTGGAGAATGCAATCACCTAAAGCATTGTCTGAAGGCAGTTCATTATCTGCACTCGGTGTCTGCAGTAATCTTGTTCAATACTCAATCTAAAGAACATGGCAGATGAATTCCTCCGTTAGTAACTATTAGGAACCAGTATAGTTTTATTGTACTGAAGTAGTATTGGTAATGTTCTAATTTGATCTGTACTCCATTTATATACATAAATTGTTGCTCAGGTAAATGGTATTTTGTAATTTTTATACCTTTTAACTATTTCTATCAAACTTCTGCTAACTGGGGCAGTCACTTTATTAAGCCAAAATATACTAGTCCCAATTAACCGCAATCCACTGTATTTGATTTGGGTGCTGATTCTTATGCTTGCAACAAACTATTTCCAATAAATTAACAGCTGCAAGTGAGCAGCTGCCATGAATTAATCTTATTAAAGAATTAATTCTAGCAAAAATGTGCTATACAAGAGATTTGCAATAATATTTTACTACAAAATCTTAAACTCTGAATTGTTTACCCTACTGGATTATTAAGCTTACAATATATATGTAACGTCAGTCATATTACAAGGGCTATCAATGATTTAGAGAAATTACTCTCTTGTACATGACATATCTTGCAATAATTATTTAAGAAGCAAAAGCACTGCTTGTATATCATGGGTATTTCTGATAAATCTTGCTGCAGTTTAAGTATATATAAGTCCAAATTATAAATACACAAGGATGTAAACAATAATTATGCCATTAAATAAAGCACAGCTAATGCTCTCCAATTATTTTACTGTCTTTTCCCATTTCCCCTGATTGCAGAATTGATTTATTCAAAATATTCAACATCATCATATCAGTTGCTTATTTCTTAACTTTGAAGTCATGCATCATAATCAGAAAATCCTGTAAAGGATAACAGATTATAATGCAGGGTTATGACAAAAATGTAAAATTGAAAATGTTAGAATGGTAGCAAAATAAAAATCTCCTCAAATCTGGGTAGGATCAGAGCAGTTCTATTGTCTTCCGTTATTGCTCCATTTTCTAATATGTTATTTTTCTTTTCTTTTAAATCACATATTGTAATCATTGCCTTCATATGACACTTATGACTTTTGCTCATCAATATTCAGCAAATGTATATAGTTCTGAATTTTTTTAATGCTGTATATAATGAATTGTATTATGACTGAGACACTAGACTAAATTACTTGGTCCTAAATTAACAGGATGCTGTGCCCCCATACACCTTAAAATATTGTTCTCGACTCAATTGCTAGTTAACTTTCTCCTCAGTGTGAAGGCTCTTCAACTTGTACCTTACCACTCTACGTGCTCTAACATGCTATCCAAAGCAATTCTTTGATAACACGTGAAAACTTGAACTGCTTTGATGAATAGTTATTTTATTACTTTTGCTAAGCACAATAAAAAGGCTCAATAAGCACTCTCCAAATACATTTAAGCAAAAGCTTTAACTACAGCGCTGAACTCTACATGACAGGGCATGCTATTCTTAACCTTTTTTGAAACATAAAAATACCTACTTAACAAGTAGTGTTTAATTATTAGAAAAGAACAGTAAATACAAAAGGATACTAAATGACTAGCAACAAAATTAAATCTTCAAACAATAACCAATTAATTGGAAATAATAACTCTGGAAATATTTACAAAGAAAACTGACAATTTGCCAATCTATTTTTACAAATTAAATACATTGTTAGAACAAAAAGCTCCGGCTTCCAACAAAAATACTAACATAAATAATCACTTATCTCCTATTTTTGCTACGTAGGGTAAATTTGGCTTGTGGTATTAACATGCATCAATGAGCTAGCTTTTAATCTGCATGAACTCCTTTAAAATCTTACTGATTTGTGCATGAAGCTGATTCAGATATTAAAAAAAATGACATTTTACAAAAGCATCCAAATTGTGAGGGTATGTCATCAACCATTACTGCTGAACGTATTACAAAACTATGACAACTGAGTTGGAACAGGATTTGACTAAATTTCTTGAAGACTCTTGATGCTGTTCTATCATACTGGCATTAGCTTTCTCAGAACATAACCATTAAACATTTTACTTTTTACAATCAACTCTGAAACATGCTGGTCATAACTAAACAATGTATTTTACCATCCTCTTCTAAACATGACTAAATAACTTAAGAACAAAAAAAAAAATCAGATTCCACAATTCCAGTTCATTTTGACAGAGTTGTCATATATTGGCAAATGAACCACTAGATGGTGGAACAGACTTAATAGGCCAAATGGCCTAAATTCTGCTCATGTCTCATAGAGGGTTTTATTAAAGCTAGTACCTCGTCAAGGAAATGATATCCATCTGATGGATAACCATGGTGTAGCAGAGACAATGGATTAATCCAAGGGCCAGCAAATCCCATGTTCTTCGAAGATACATGGAAGAAAAATAGGATTGGCAAAAGAAAGGAAATTCTAATGATTCAGGACTCCTACAATACAAAATAGTTTTGTACTCCTGACACCATTCCTAATTATGTATTTTTACTGCATCTCCAGATGCCAAATTAAATATTGTATGCAGTTTTTGATGGCATCTTCCTTTATCAAAGAAAACAGATAAACTGAAGATCACAACATTATCAAACAAACGTTTTATTAGCATCTAAAAACAGAATGCACCCAACATTCAAATGATTTTTTTTCCAGCCATTACTTACTGCAGTACGAGGGACAAATCACAAACATTTATTTTGGGGATTAACAGAGACCAGACTATAAGAGGATTTTAAAATGTCTTTTTACAAACAGAAAGTATTACAATTTTTTCTACACCTCAGTACTGCACTGCTCACTGTGAATGGGCTAGGCGCTTGCTGTCAACAGGATAAAATCTAAAACAAAAACTCATTTTCATCAAAGCATTAAATTTAAATATTGTAGCAGCTTCAGAGGATGGAAAAATGCTGATTATGCCCTATTTTTCAAGTATTACTGTAACCACCGATAGTCCATCCCAGCTGTAACAGCTACAAGTTTACCTTTCTTCCATAGGAAGGTCAATTTAAAATTTTTTTTGGCAAGCTATTATAATCTTTCTCAAATTAGAAGAAATGTGGGAGTTCTGGCTTCTAAGCGTGAAAAAAAAATGTCATTACCTACCGTGTTCAACTAAAGAACAACAGTCTGTACAGGTCAGTTGTACACATTAACTTCAGTTATTAGAGTGAAAGATGTACATCGGATTAAATTCTGTCTTGCAGACAACAGTGACTTTTCTCAAGATCCAGTCAATCATTTTATCCACTGCAGAGATGACCACCTATACAAATTGTCATAGTATGTGGCATTATGTCCCTTCAGTATCAGTGTTTTCTGTTACAGGTTGATTTTCTAATTCATCCTTCTCACTTTCATCTGATGAAGATGCAAGACTCACAGATACTTCTGCGTTGTTGTTTGCAAGCTCCTTGTTTGGCGGCTGGCTGTCTGTTTCTGAGAAATCACCATTTACACGGGGCCTATCATCAGATTTTTCACTATCAGTGGTCCCTTGATAATAGTCAAACCTATGCCGTGGAGGAACCCAATGATCTTGCTCTCTATCTCTCCCATAACGGCTGCCATTTACATCTCGGCGAAAGCCAAAATCACGGTCATCACGATCTCTCTGACGTTCCCAAGGCCTGCTGCGGTCATCAAAATCTCTGTGTGTTTCTTGATCAAAACCTCGGCTCCACATTGGGCCACTTCTGCCATCAAATCTGAAATTTCTTCCGCCAAACCTTTCGTGATCATCATGAAAATTTTTAGGCCCACCAAAGGGCACACCACGGCGCTCACGTTCATCAAAATCTCTTGAGCCCCATCTTTGGTCAGGACCAAAACCAAATTGATCACGTCTGCCGAGATTGTCTCTATTATCAACTGGTGGGAACCGATAATCTCGGTCACCTTCTTGTTGTATGTTGTCTCGCTGAAAAGCATTATCATTTCCAGCATTACGTCTTTCTTCTCCTGTACCATGGCTTGAATTTCTGCTGCTCTCAACACTAGGGACTCCGGATCTTGTGAATGTACCTTCAAGCCTATTGAAAGAATTTCCTGGTGGAAAAGGAGCTCTGGTTCCTGACTGAAGAGGACCATCAATTGATACTGAAGGGGGCATGTTTGGCTGAGGTGGTATCAGCAATGGAAACCGTTGCCCTGGTGAGGGCGGCATCAATCCAGGGCGTACGTCCAAAGGGAGCACTCCAGGTAGCCTTGATCCAGCCATGCTTGGTGGAGGAAAAGTTGGTGGTCCTGGTGCAGGTGTTGAAGGCTGCATACCCAGAACAGACCCACTTGATACAGCACTTTGAGCTCCTGCAACAGTAAGAAGTTGCAATAAATAGCGTAGTCAAGTGTACACAATCACATTCCATTATTACAGTTACCAAACCGAATATCCCTCATTTACTATAGCCAACATTTAAAATGACAAAGCATTCCCTTCACAAGTCCTTTAATACCAATTCAACTTGCCTCCAGAAATACCACTAAGAACTAGCCATGTTGCATGAAAATGGGAAAAAAATAAAACTGCAGATGCTAGACTCTGGAACAAAACCAGAGATATGCTAGAAAAAGAATCAGCCAGTCAGCATCTGTGGAAAGAGAAAACAGTCGATGCTCCTCAAAACGTGGGGAGGGTGGGGTGGGGGGGTAAACAGTTTAAAGCCAGAGAGATGGGTGGGAAGAGAAATAAAGTCTAAGACAGATCAGTTCATAAGGAATTGACTATTATCAAGAATAAGGATGATAATGGGCAGCAACAAGAAAGCAGTTTAACCAAAGCTGGAGAATTGTGGAAGGTTGCAAGATGCATTATCCTTCCAGATAATGTTAGGCCTTATTATAACAAGAAATAAGCAACAAGAAACTCAGGAGCACCCACATGAACTGAATGCAGGTTCCTCACGAAGTAATCACCCAATCTGCATTTGTTTTTTCTAATGTAAAGGAGACTAAACACAATGAAAACACTATATGAAGTTCAAGTGCATCACTACCTCACCAGAAAGACTGTTTAGGCCAATAAATGATAGGAAAAGATGAATGGATAAGTGCTGGAAATCCATCACTCCCTGCACTTTGGAAAATCCTGTGCCACTGGAGGAGATGCACACCTGTCCAGTTCACCTCCACTTCCACTATGCAGGAGACAAAACTATCATTCCAGATGAAGCAGCGATTCTCTTGCATTTTATTCAATTTTGTCTATTACTGCATTCCATGCATGCAATGTGGTCTATACTCTGGAAAAACCAGATGTACATAGATTGGGTGATCACTTGACAGAGAACTTGTGGTCAGTCCATGATTATGAGCTTCCTTGTCTGCTGATTCCTCCACTTCTATAGTGAGGCCCAACATAAACTAGAAGACCATTTTATCTTCTGTCTAGGCACTTTGCAACTCTGAATTCTCAAACTTCTGGCAAACTGCTCTCATAATTTTCCATGGTTATGTCCCTTTCTCACTTTGTCTCTTTAAAAAGAATAGACACTTGATGTCTCAATCTCCATGTGATCATTTGTCTAATGCCTCATTTCACCACCAGATCTGCTTTTAACTCATAAACCCTTCGCTCTCACCACCCCCCTTCTGAGGAAGGACTGCAGACCTCTTTCAACAAATGCTGCCTGACTGGCCAAGTCTTGTTTTTATCAATATTATATAACACTGTTGTATATTTGGAAAGGCAGGGGCTGATTGGGGATAGTCAGCAAGGCTTAGTGGACTGCTGCCTGGACTGGAAAGTTTTTGAGATCCGATAGGCTGGGGCTGTTTTCCCTGGAGTGAAGAAAGCTAAGAACTGACCTTACAAAGTTTCATAAAATCAGAAGATACAAACTTTTCCCCAAGGTGAGGGCAGGGTTCTAAAATTAGATGGTAAAGGTTTAAGGTGAAAAAAGGAAATATTTAGAATGAATCTGAGGAGGTAGCTTGTTCCCCTACACAGTACATGGGTAGATGGGTACATGGAACAAGTTGCCAGAGGAAGTGGTAGAGGTGTGTATAATTACAAAGTTTAAAATATATCTGTACGTGCATATGAAGACAAATGGACAAATCTAGACAAAAGCCTAGATAGGAACCATGGTCAGCATGGAAGGGCCCTGTCTATTTTGTATGGAAACAGGCCCTTCAGCCTGATTCCATAAATATTCCAACTGAATTTACATACCTGGTACAGACGTGGATGTTGTAGCAACTGATGATGTCTGGTTGCCTGTACGTGATGCTGCCAGATCCTTTGATCTACTTGGACCAGTCGAGAGAGGCTGTGCACCAACTGGATTAAACAAACTCCCTGGTGGGATATTAGGAGTTGGGAGACTGCTGTGGCCTATTTGTGAAAGGAGACTTCCAAACGAGGAATCCTTTGCACTCTCTTGAGTGTTTGAGAGAGGCGGACAAACTAGAGCTGAAGAATAATTGTTTTGCAGTTATTCACCAAAATTTTGAATTAAAATATTTAGCTCCATGAGAATGCATTCAGCTCCAACGTATTTTGTTTTTAACAAATAAAACTGCAATGAATCACAATCCAAATCTACTTTGTCTTTCAGACATATTTTTAGTTAGCATTATACAATTGGGCATTATCAGTCATTAAAACTGTAATAATACAGAGCAACCTTAGCTTTAAACTTAATTATACTCACAGGTCTGTACTGGTGGAATTGAAGGTCCAACAACTGGAGGTGGAACAGGGGGAGGTGGTAAGTAACCTGCATGCAAGATTAAAGAGAGCCCTTCAGCTTTGCATGTTATGATTTATTTTGTCTTCAGATCAAGTCCCATTTCAAATGAGTATAAAAATCAAAACTAACAAACCAGTTATATAACAAAGGGACCAGTGGGTCAGAGGCCCACCTGATATATTTGATATAAAAATCATGACAATTATGAAAAAGAGAGGAATTACCCTTTATTTTCTGGCTATCCAACCATTGTCAAACACTTTAGGTAGTAACTAATAGTGCAGCACTTGCATTATCTTGATTCCAAGTAGAGTAACTATCTTTTTAAATTAAATCAAAAACAGTCAACATCATTAATGTAACTAAATCAAAGTAAAACCCTAAAAATAATAATGTGCATTAAAGGGCATGATTTATTAAAAATATAAACCAAATGGCAGTAACAAATATCAACTGTGTTAGTTTTGAATAGATATTCTTTGTTGATGGACAAAGTCTCAGTACAAAACACTTGCAAACAATTTATACTTTGGAAGGGGAGACAAGCATTTTTAAGGACATAATATTCTCCAACTCACATCCTGTTAAAATCTTCTAAAATATATACATCTACACAGAAAACCTTATGATTGCAATTCTTGATCACCATCATTGCCAATTTCCAAACATAGTTAAATACCTTTATGTTAGAAGATATTTTTGTATTGTAAGTGGCACCTTAGCACATGGAAACGGCTATTTTGTGGGAATATAAAATTCCCTCACAATAAAGCCTCCAACCCCAGAAGTGCCATAGATTGGAAAATGCTGGAATATTCCAAGAAAACTCATCTCCAAAATCCTAAAACTGAACTCAACACCTTCCTTTGCAACTGGATCCTTGACTTACTGACCAACAGGTTACAATCAGTAAAGATAAGCAGCAACACCTCCAGCACAATTATTTCCAAAATTGGCAACCCTGAGGTTGCATCCTCAGCCCCTGACTTTATTCTATGTGCACTCTTCTCATGGTTAGATTCTGCTTTAACTCCATTCACAATCTTGCAGATGATATTATCCTATCAACTGTCTACATCAGAAGTACAGAGGTTGAGACAGTTGAGAGGTTTAAGTTCCTAGGAGTGAACATCACCAATGGCCTGTTCTGATTCAATCACGTAGACAGTATAACCAAGAAAACTCATCAATGCCTCTACTTCCACAGGAGGTTAAAGAAATCTGGCATGTCCCCTTTGGCCCTCAGCAATTTTTTCGATGTACCATAGAAAGCAACAATCAACTCTCAGGAACGGAACTCTCTTGTAACCTGGAGAAGGCATGCTCACTCTTTTGTTCTATTATTTATCTTTCAATGATCAGCCAAATAAACAAGTTTTCATTCATTGTTGATGGTCAAAGCAGTTCACATACCACGCCCCCTACTGTGATTATACACCAGCTGATTTCCTTTCAGAAGATTGACAACTAATATTTTTTTGAAGTTGTATACAATCAAAATATTAAAAATATTTTTTTAAATTCCAGTGCAATACAGAAAAACTACATAAATTCATGCAATGCTGATTCTGCTACCAAACCACACCAAAGCTTTGTCTAAAAGGTATCAAATATTCTAAAAGATTAAACATTAACATGATCAAAATTATGTAGCAAATTAGACTCTTAAATTTAAAAAAAATTATATAAAGTAGCTCTAAGTGTACTTTGATTATTAAAAAGTCATTTAAAACAAAGTGGAAGAGGTTTAAAACAGTACCGACCATTTATTATTGAAGCAGCATTCACAGTTGGACCAGCACCATAATATGGATACTCCCCCCCCCCCTTTTCATGAGTTAACTGTTAACCTCAATCATGAGTGTAAATTGACATATCTTTAATACACTTGAAAATATAAATACTGAGAAAGCAAAAGCAAAGTAGATTAGAATTTAATTTCAACAAGTTTAATTCAGGGACCCAAATCTGTAAGAGAGTAAAAAGAGCTTAGCCAGTACCTGGAGGAGGCTGTGAAGGATTGAAAGTATGCCTTAAGAATGGAGGTGGTGGAATAGCTGGGTTGAAGCCTGGTGGAGGTATGGGCATTGACACAGGAAACGCAGGTGGCTGTACCATACTAATTGCTGAAACTGTTGGAGTCACTGGCATCTGAAAACCAATTACAATTCATTGTATAAAGAATTATCCATGTCTAGCCCACTTAAAACACTCAAAGTTCATATCCTTGAAGATTGTGTAAACATCGCATTTGAAAACTGCAAAACAGATTGAATATATCAACTTTGGTTCCTTATTTTCCCTTTATATTTCCATATATGATGAAGATACTAAACACACAAGATTGTGTTTTTACTTGTGGCAAACATGGGCCCTAACATCTTAAATAATAAAGTGATAAGTTTATTCAGTAATCATGTTATAGGCGAATAAATTGAGTTGAGGCGATGTACATTTAATTAATATTCATGTTTTACCCTCTGACCTTATACACAATGACTGAAATTAGGTTCTCAAATTTAATTTCTTTCGAAACACTTTCACAGTCTAAAGCAGGGGGAAAAAATGGTTATCCTCAATGCAGTGAATTTCGTACAAGTACTGTATTTTAATATCAAAGGCCATATGGAGAAACAAGGAGAAATTTTGTTTCATGTCCTTCACATCAACAAAATTTCAAAACTTAATTTACAAAGCTTGCTCCAACTTATCACGCATCACTTTATACAGATGCATGTTAAGTTTTCTTCTGAAAGAAAAAAACATTTTTATAAAGAATGGTGTGCATTTAAAATGTCAGTTTTATAAGGAGCATTTTAACCCAATTGTGGATTCAAGTTTCACTCCAAAATTTTGAACTCAATTACCCAGTACAGTGTTTAAGGAATATTGCTGCTTTTAACTTTTGATGTCATCTTTTGGATCAAAAATTAAAAAGAGATCCATGACACTACTTCCAACATAATCAAAGTATTCAGAATGGTGGCCTGAATAATATTTATCCCTCAAAAAGCATTGCTGAAGTACAGAATATTTGTCTGTCATCACATATTACTTTCAGGGTAGGATTTGCTCAGCTTTTTGGAGTTCAACGCAAATCAGAAAATGCATCAACTTAAAATTGCCACGGGCCATACAAGTATCAGGAAAGGTCAAATATAAATCTAAGTTTTTTTCTCTTCCTGTAATAAATTACAGTTGACTCGGAGCAGATTCCCATCCAAAAGACAACATATTAGATAGCCCAATGCAACCACAGCTCATATTAAGCTAGTACTTCAATCAAAATCTCTCAGATTATCCACTATCAGATCAATTTCAGTAACTTGATTCCCTAAGATCCAAATGGAAACCTGGTGACATACAGAATAAACTAATTTTATATGCATAATTACTTAAATTCTTAAAATGAAAGAAAATATGATGGTTGGAAATTGTACATGGTAATCATTTTATACAAGTATCATCAGTAACAGGAGAAACTAACCTATAATTTTGAAGGATCAGTGAAAGTATGAAGTTTCACTTACTTGTGGAATAAACTTTATATCATCCATTTGCTTCTGCTACAAAGAGGAACCAAAAAAACATTTTTTTTTACTGAAGGACTGATAAGACTACACATTGTTAAGAGTAATTTCTTAAAATTAAATAATGCTATTACTTGAACAGGCAGTATAGTGACAGGTTGAGTGAATGTCTCTCCCTCCGAAGTTTGTTGAGTGTTATCAGTAGTTACAGGTTGGGACACATTCTCCTTTACAGACTCAGAACTCCTAGATTCCCACTCTGAAATAGAATATCAGAATGTTATTGTTAACAACTTGTCAACAGAATGTCATGCTGTAAACACAAGATTTTATAAACTGAATAGTATTTGTGGAGATAGAAAAAAAAGGGTTACATTTCAGATTAATGACCTTTCATGACAACTGTCAAACATTTGAAATAGAACATACTAAATGTTTGGATAGGAAAAAAAAGACAGCATGGCTTTAAGGAAGATCTGTGATTGAACGAAGACCAAGAATAACTAGCAAATGGAAATCCTGTTGGAGAAGCAAAAACTTCTTCAAGGTAGGTATTCTTGGAAGTGAAGGGTCAGTGAATTATAGGCAAAATATGTTAACGTTTTTTAGCAGTCAAGCCTCAGCTGAAGAGGAATAGGAATATTTACTGTAGACTAGATTTGCTATCAAGGAAATGAAGGTGAAATGGAAGGGTAGAAAAAACAGAGGAACTGCCTTAATATTAAATTTGAGGATTTGGGCTCTCAACAGTAGAACTTAAGAAACAAGTAGCACAGAAGATAAAGACAGACTCTGACTTCAAAAAGCAAGCCAGGCACAATTTTGCATTTTCCCCCCAAAGAATTGCTAATTTGCATATTAAATGAGCAAGTCTTTGATGGCAAAACATACTTTTAAAGCTACATATACAGTTAAAGCCATGATCTCAGATGTTTTATGTAAAAGCAAAAACAAAACCCCAAAAATCCTGTAGTTGCTGGGAATCTAAATTAGTGCAATGTTGTAGATGCTCTGAAAAATCAAACAGCATCTCCAGTGAAAGAAATAAACTTAACATTTCAAGTTGACAAAGTAGAGAAAATCTGCAAATGCTGGAAATCCAATCAACACACAGAAAATGCTGGAGGAACTCAGCAGGTGGGGCTGAAACTCTTCAGCAGGCCTGGAAGAAAAAGGCTGAGTAGTAGATTTAAATGGTGGGGGAAGGGGAGAGAGGATCACCAGGTGAAAGGTGAAACCTGGAGGGGGAGGGATGAAGTAAAGAGCTGGGAAGTTGATTGGTGAGATGAGGTGAGAGAGCAAAAGGGGATGAGAAATGGAGAGGGGGAGGAGGCATTACTGGAAGTTTGAGAAATCAATGCTCATGTCACCAGGTTGGAGGCTACCCAATTGGAATATAAGGTATTGTAAGGTGTTGTTCCTCCAAGCTCAGTGTGTCCTCATCAAACAGTGGAGGAGGCCATGGGTGGACATATCAGAATGGGAATGGGAAGTGGAATTAAAATGGGTGGCCACTGGGAGTTCCCGCTTGTTAGACAGAGTGTAGATGCTCGGTGAAGTGGTCTCCCAATATACGTCAGGTATCACTGATGTACAGGATGCCACACCAGGAGCACCAAACACAGTAAATGACCCCAACAGACTCACAGGTGAAGTGTTGCCTCACCTGGAAGGACTATTTAAGACCCTGGATGGTAGTGAGCGAGGTGTAGGGGCAGGTGTAGCATTTGTTCCACTTGCAAGAATAAGTGCCAGGTGAGTGATCCGTGGGGAGGGAAAGATGTGCTTGGTGGTGGGATCCTGCTGGAGGTGGTGGAAAGATATGGTAACAGCAGACATGTTATTTCAGAAATGGAAGAGATGCGGTTGTGGGCAGAATTGATGGTGACAACCTGACAGAGTAACTTCTTATTCACCACTAATGTAGCCTGATCATCCAGCATTTTCTGTTTTCATTCTTTATGAATAAGGTTTCATTCTTGTTTGGAAAATATTTAAAAAAAAAACTGTCCTAGCTTCAAAATGGCAACTGGGATATTGCTACAGGTATATTGTCTCGTGTTTTAATGTCAGGAAACTTAATGAGCTTAAAAGAATTTTGGTGCACTTGATAGAGTACAATTTCCTCAAACGGAACAATACACCAAGGAGACCATGTAATTTAACAAAATATTTCGGACAATGGAGCAGTTTTTTAAATACGGTTAAAATAATGGATAATCTCATTTGAAATATGCAGTTTAATAAACTTTCCACACCTGATTCTACCAATTTCACAGGTACACCATAGGACCCAAGTGAGTCCACACCTGGAATACCGTGTACAATTTTAGTCTTATCTCCCCACTGCCCCTCAAACAAAAAAATATACTTATTTAAAGGGACTATACCAGAGACTGACAACATCTGTTCCAACAACCACAGATGTTTCACATAAAGAGAGATTTGAGTAAGCGAGACCTCTATTCATTAGAATACTGAAGCCCTGAGTCAACCAACTGGTGAGAGTGTTCAAGGACATCTTCAATCTCTCAATGCTGCAGTTGGGAGGTTCCCACTTGCTTTAAAAAGGGGACAAACATACCAGTGCCCAAGAAGAGCAGAGCGAGCAACCTCAATGATTATCATCTAGTGGAACTCACATCTACTGTGATTTTTAATCTTTGAAGAGCTTTGAGGCTACTATCAATTCTGCTTCCGCAAAGAACTGGACCATTGCAATAGGTCTACAATGGCTACAATCTCACTGTCTCTCCACTTGTCCTTGGATCACCTAGACAATAGTAATACCCACGTCACACTGCTGTTTATTGACTACAGCTCAGCGTTCAACACTACAATACTCTTAATATTAATCAACAATTTTAGGCCTCTGTATTTCCCTCTACAACTGGATCCTTGACTTCCTCATTGGAAGATTATGGTAAGTGTGAATTGAAATAACATCTTCTCTGAACTGATAATCAACACTGGCAGACTTTAAGGATGCATGTTGAGCTCACTGCTCCACTCTCTCTACGTGCACAACCATACGGTTAGGCACAATTCAAACACCATCTATAAATTTGCCAATGATACAACTATTGTTGGCAGAATTTCAGATGGTGACAAGAAGGTGTACAGCAGTGTGACAGATCAACATCCATAAGACTAAGGAACTGATTGTGAACTTCAAGAAGGGGAAGTTGAGGGAATACACACGACAGCTCATCAAGGAATCAGCAGTAGAAAGGGTGAGCAATTTCAAGTTCCTGGGTTTCAACATCTCTGAAGATCCATCTTGGATCCAACATGTTGATGCAATTACAAAAAAGACAAGCTATATTTTATTAGGAATTTGTGCAGATTTGGTATGTCACCAAAGACGTGCAAGTTTCTACAGATGTACTGTGGAGAACATTTAACTAGTTACAAAACCATTGGGTATGGAGGAGCCCACAAGATTGGAAAAAGCTGTAGAAAGTTGAAAACTCATTCAGCTCCATGGCTAAGGACTCTCATCAACTAGGACATACCTTTGCTCATTGCTACCATCAAGGAGGGAGCCTGAAGACACACACTCAATGTTTTAAAACAGCTTCTTACTCTCCATCAGATTTCTGAATGAACAATGAACCCAAGTACACTATATCACTAATTTGATTTCTTTTTGTGCTCTTTTTACACTACTTATTTCATTTACATTTGAATATCTATTTCTTATTGTAATTTATAATGTATTATGTTTTGCAATGTACTGCTTAAAGCTTTAAGAGTTGTTGGCATGACTGTCTATAGAAGTACAGTTAAGCAACAAATTTGATGACATATCCCAGTGATATTGAACCTAATCTGAGTTTAGTATGACAGGTGGCATTGCTTAAAGAAAGATGTGTAAAAACTCAAAATGGTAGACACAGCCTGTTTTCCCAAATGATAAAATTATAATTTGTGGTCAGTGTCAGAAATAAGGGACACATTATTCAGGACTGACATTAAGAACTTCTTGTGAAAAGGTAACAAATCTTTACTTCTCTACTCAGAAGTACTGTGGAGGCTCAGTCATTGATGGATACCAAGGCTGATAGTTTGGATATTTAAGGAACCAACGTATATTGACGCAGCAGTAAATAAGATTAGTTTTCATTTTACTGAATGCCAGAGCAGGATCAAGGGACTGACTGGCCTATTCCTGCCGGTTCTTATGCCTTTCTCTCTCTCGTAGAGGAGACTTAAAAAGCTTAAAATTATGAACCTCAATTTCAAAAGCTCCTTTGTTTTCAGTTTGACAAGTAGTCTTAACTTTACAAGTAGTCATGTTTCTTTAATCTCCTGTGGCCCTATTAATCTGATAAATTTACATGTCTATGGTCTTCTAATTCTGGCTTCTTGATCATTCTGTAATTTAAATGTACTTACTATTGACAGTCAAGCCTACAACTCTTAAAACTCAAGCTTTGAAATTCTACCTCTTATCCTCTCTACATGTTCTAAGATATTGATTTAAGCTGATGTGGCAAACTTACTCATTTTTACTTGATTTACATTCAGAGAGTTTTGCATCAAAGGCAATTTGTGAACAGAATCAGTTAACAACTTTTGTGACATATTGTAAATAGAATTATTATTGTTGTAAAAGTCCAGATGAACAGCATTATTGCACAATCTTCTGACCTATATCCTAAAACTGAAATCTCCAAGGAGAATTCAAATCTATAAGAGTAATTAAGATGCCAAATGGAGACTTAGGTAAAACCAAAAGCTGCTAAAATTATTTCTCCTATGCACTCACATCCTATGAACTATTAAACTGCAGATCACCTATGGCATGAATAGTCAATGAGAAATGAAAGATTTGGTAAACTAATTTGAGAATTTAATCAATTCTCATTAAAACTCATTTCATATTTATTTCCAATTACTGCTTACCAATATTCTTTGGGACATTAGTTGTTTTTTTTGCTGCACCTTATTAATATTTAGATTCTTTTTCTAAACCTATCTTATTTGAGATTGGTTTTTGTGTGACGGGTTTTGTGTGGTTTATTATGGGTGAGAGATTGACCAAAATCAAAAACGGGTTTTCAATTGGTCAGATGGTATAAATGGCTCAATCACAGCAACACATCAGCTTAAGAAGGTGTCAGAATCAGAAAGTTAAATTTGTGCCTTAGTGCTTTGGAGAATGATGCCAAACTGTTACCTAGAATAGAGACAACAAAATTGTCTAAGAGGTTATATCA
The DNA here is from genome assembly GCF_030144855.1 of Hypanus sabinus. Lineage (NCBI taxonomy): Eukaryota > Metazoa > Chordata > Chondrichthyes > Myliobatiformes > Dasyatidae > Hypanus > Hypanus sabinus. The sequence goes on along the minus strand of NC_082717.1, from coordinate 61,956,563 downwards.
TATCAACACACACCTAGATCGGTTATACAGGCTTATTTTAATAAAGAAATTCATAATATATGCATCAACAGATGAAATGGAAACCCAAAGAAAATACAACTTTTTTTCAAATAAATATCTAACATATTTAATAACCACTATGAAACAAGAGTTAGCCCATACCATTATTAACAGTTTCTTGGTCGATCATGCCTCCTTCAGAGAAGCCTTCTAAATCATCTAATTTTAATTTTTCCCAGGGTATATATGTGACTCCAAGGTCAACATCCCAGAATTGCTTATATTCAGGTTTCACACCTTTGTTTAAAGCCCAAGCAATCTGCAGCAAATGATAAAGAGATTAGACCATATTAGACCAAATATAATTCAAAACAATAGCTATATTATATATGAAGTTTATCATTGTGTTTTGTGATTCTTTTCTTCAATTGGATAACCACTAATTACATTTCTATCTACTCAAAAAAATATTCCTGGACCAAAACAAAATTTATCTTTGGCCTTCTAATACCATTCCCTGACAGGATATATTAATTCAAATGGAACACGAAGGAAGCAGTGAAGTCTAAACTTTGAAGCAATGAGTAAATCTAAGTGGTCTGCATTGTTTTGGAATAAAGCCAAAATTATGACTAATTACAAGTTAGAAGATTTGGAGAGACAAATCAGCATAAAATGTTGCAGTATTTCAGGTAGTTTTAATTTTGAGGTTCAATAGGTATTAAAGGTGTTAACAAGTCACTTTACACCTCATTGCAAATATCTATTACTCTATGAGGTGGTCCTAAAGGATGTGCAGAAAAAAAGGGACTTCATTATATATTCATGAGTGGCCAGTTAGCAAACACAAAAATCCTTGGATTTCATAATCAGGAGTACAAAATCATTTTACAAAATACAGTCAAAATTAGGGAGGCTAGCACATCAGAGATACAAAAATTGAGTTAAATCTGTAGGGAGCAAATGGTCAAGCTTTGTTCTCCTGAGGGCTGGAGAACACATGAAGTGAAGAGGGGGTGAAACTCAAAGAGGAAACACTTAAATAATCAGTTGATAATTAAGGGTTCTCTCTCTTCAAATACTGTCCCACAAGGAGGGAATTCAGTCAAATTAATGGAAAGGGATCAAGGAAGCACTGTCAAGAGTCATGAACTACAAGACACTGCAAGAGGGCTTTAAGAAAATAGAAAATAAAACACAGAAATGTGTCAGTTCTGTGAGAGAGTTGGGAGGAATTGCAAATATTTTCTAAGTTAGTTGCAATTCAAGGTGAAGCAGCTAATTAAAGGATTCAGTCTTTAAAAAATAAGTTCATGAACTCAGCGTGCTTATGCTGGAGAGCGCACAAGAGAAACAGGCAGCAAATCCATTCAAGCAAAGAACTATTATCTTCAAAATAAACACTGTCCTTCTACAAAATATCTACTTCTTCCCTGCTGCATTCCTCAGCCTCAGCAAATTTATTTTTCTATGTCACATGTAATGGGTTTACCACTGGAATACAAAGTTTGCACTGGAAACTGCAAAGTTTTGTCCTTTTTGTGGGGACCCATTACATAAATTCAAACAACTTTTCTCTTTGCTTTCTCATAAATGAACACTCCCACAAATCAAGTCTCATTACAGTGAAAATCAGAGCAATAAAAATTCATTGTGCTTTTATAGTGATTTCAATAAATACACTGAAACTTTTTGTGACTTACAGCTCACAGCATGAGCCAAAGCAGGTATCTCCATGAATAATCTGATGTTTATTTAGAACTCACAAATACCTTAATAATTTTGGACCCCATTTTAAAGGATCCAGTGCTTAATTTTTGAAGAGCACGAAAAGCATCTTGTCGATGAACCATGCAGACATATGCACACCCTCGTGGAGGTATCATCTTAAAGAAAAATTTAGCAATTGTTATAAAATATATCTTTATGCAAAGTAGTAATAGTACACACATTTCTCAAATAGTGATATCGCATTAAAGGGTATTGTCATTTTGCCTTTTTCAATTATGAAGTTTATTCATTCTGACTGAATCTATGCTTAACCGCCCATATTTAAATACCAAATACACATCTACCTGGAATTTGTTCTATAGATTAGACTAATACTAATTTAAAATCTTATGTATAAACTAAAACACAATGAAGTTTAATCTACTTAATTTAGGTCAAAATTCTGAGTTTTCTGAGTTTTAGGAGGTAAAGTGGCAATTTCCTGTTATAGATTGACTTGCAAAAGTTATGCGATCCAGATGTTTCAAAGCAAAATGAACAAGGCTTTAAAATTTCAATTCCTGCATTGCTACCTTAAGAAAGCCACACGTGGTTAATTCTTAATCACAAGTTATTGATAACGACAGGCTAAAGAGCCACAAGAGAGACATTTTGTGAATTCTCATTTATATTTTAATAATTTCAACAAACTTCAATAGGCCAAGTACACATTGAGTGCACTGCAGCACAGAAACAAGCCCTTAGGCCCACTGAGTCCATGGTGGCCTGTTTCTCTGTCTAGTCCTGTACCCGGACGGTAGCTCTCCATACCTTTTCATCCATCTACTTATCCAAACTTAACTTACAGCTGGAAGAAAGAGTTTGTGAATCCTTGCAATTACTTGTTTTTTTTTGCATTAATTCCTCAAAATGTGGTCTGATCTTCATCTACGTCACAATAACAGACACACACAAAAACATTTGTACAATCAGTACTGAGTACACCATTTAAACAATCACAGTTTAGGTTCTGAAATGTATGTGAACCTCTTAAGGTAATGCCTTCTACAGAAACTATTTGGAGACAGGTGTTGCAATCAATGAGATGAGATTGAAGGTGTGGGCTGTACAAGTGTCCTGCACTATAAAACAATAGACAAGGTCATATTACTGACTGAGCTTGCACTTCCAAATAAAGATCTGCATGTGCACAATGCCTCGATCAAAACAACTTTCAGAGAACTTTGAAGAAGGATTGTAGAGAAGCATGAAGCTGGAAAAGGCTACAAAAGCATTTCTAAAGACTTGTGTATTCGTCAGACCATAGTAAGAGGAAGTGTCTTCAAATGAAGGAAATTAAGTACTGTTGCTACTCTCCTTAGGAGTGGATATCCTGTGAAGAACACACAAAGAGCACAATGTGCAATACTGAAGGAGGCGAATAAGAACCCAAGGGTTTCTGAAAAAGACCTGCAGAAATCTCTTGAAATTGCTAAAAGTCTCTGTTCTTGAGTCCACTCTAAGAAAAACACTGAACAAGAATGGTATTCATGGAAAGACGCCACAGAGGAAACTAGTGTTCTCCAGAAACAAAACATTGCCACACATCTCAAGTTTGATAAAGACCACCTATATTCCACATGCTTCTGGGACAATGTCTGGAGGGAAAAGGGCACTGCACACCAACACCAAAACTCATCCAAACCGTTAAGCATGGTGGAAGGCGCATCATGCTTTGGCACTGCTTTGCTGTCTCAGGGCCTGGAGAGCTTGCAATCATTGAAGAAACAATGAATTCAAAACTGTATCAAGACATTTTACAGGAGAATGTCAAGGTAGTGGTCCATCACCTGAAGCTTAATAGAAGTTAGATGATGCAACAGGACAATAATCAAAAACACAAGAGCAAATCAACAACAGAATTGTTTGAAAAGAAGAAAATTTGTTTTCTGGAATGGCCAAGTCAGAGTCCGGACCTTAACCCAACTGAGATACTGTGGCATGACCTGAAGAGCACTGTGAATGCAAGATATCCCAGAAACATACTTTTTCCAGCACAGACTGTGAATGATTAAACAATGTGTTCAATAAAGACATGAAGGGGGACGTCATGTGATGACGTAGGCTTGAGACGCTGGAACCCAGCTCTCCCGTAAAAAATCAATAAATTAATGTCTAAATAAAGAAAAGTTAGTCAATACTTTCTAAAAGTTACTTATAAACTACTCCGGATTGTTTCAAGTTATGCCTCACAAACAGAAGATGAAGAAAACTACTACCGTGAAAGCAACCCAAGTTGGAACAGAATCAAGGCCCACTTCTGCCAAAGAACCGCGGGCTCAGGTACATGATACCGCCGGCGATACAGAACAGGAAACTGCGGCAACATCGACCATTTCTAAAGGAAAAGATCAACGAGAACTGCGCAAGCGTGAAGGAAGGAGCATGTGCAAACGGGAGCAACCAGAACTACAAATCCCAGTTACGACTGAAACCGAAAGTGAAAGTGAATCTGAGAGAGAGTCAGATTCTCTGGAAAAATCAGATGAAGATAGAGGCAAAAGTCTTTCTGGAAAGATGGAAAAGACTTTGATGCAAATAATGCGTAAATTAGAAAAATTAAACGCGTTAAAAGTAATCAAAAGAAAAATGGCAAATATGGAGATGATGTTTGATAAAATGACAAAAAGACAGGAAAAAATGGAAAAGAGAACTATAGATTTGGAAACTACAACGGAAGACATAGTTGAAAGAATGAATAAAACGGAAGATGATACGACTGCCTGGACATCAGAAAGAAAACAATTTATGGAAAAAATTGATAAGCTTGAAAATTTTAGTAGACGAAACAATATTAAAATTGTTGGACTTAAAGAAGATGTAGAAGGAGAAGATCCAATAATTTTTTTTTCAAAAATGGATCCCTGAGAAATTGGAAATGGAAGAAGATACTCTAATTGAGATCGAAAGGGCTCATAGAGCCTTAAGGCCAAGATCTCAAGCTGATCAAAATCCACGATCAATTTTGATAAGATGCTTAAGATACCAAGATAAAGAAAAGATCCTGAAGGTGGCTGCCCAACGTGCCAAAAAGAGAAACGGGCCATTGATGATAGCAAGGAAGGCAGTTCTTTTTTATCCTGATATAAGTTATAACCTTTTGAAGAGAAAGAAGGAATTTAACCCAGCGAAAAATGTCTTATGGGAAAAGGGTTATAAATTTATAATGCGTCACCCAGCAACGCTGATAATTTTTTTGGAGGAGGGAAAAAGAAGATTTTTTAATGATTATCAAGAAACGGAGGAGTTCACACAAAAACTTCCATCTATTCGCTAATTATACATAGAGACTTCCAAGCGTGATGGATTAAAGATGAAGATAGAGACAGTGAATGGAAGTGATGGACATTTAAGGATGATACAGGGGAGAAAAGCAAAATTTCAGAAATAATAATTGAGAATAGTATTTTTTCTTATATATATATATATATATATACTTTTTTATGTTGCGGGGGGGCTGGGGAGCTTTGGATCGGTTACTGCGGGATTCACGTGTGTGATCATAACGACTGCCATGACCCGTACAACAGAGGGGGGTAATGTTGTGTTCCTTTTTTTTCACAACATTAGTAGGGGTATATTTTGTTTTTTTTCTTTATACTCTATTTTTCTTCTATCTTTCTGCCTGGATGATTGATGGGGACACACATAGCAACATGGAGAATTTTAAAAAGATTTCCCAAGAAACCACGAAAGTTGAAAGATTAGGTATTATTATAGCTTGGAGTAACATAATTAAAAATAATGACTAATTTACTGAATTTTTTAAGTTTTAATGTTAATGGGCTTAATGGACCGGTAAAAAGAAAAAGAATTCTAACATACATTAAAAAAATGAAAACAGATATAGCTTTTTTACAAGAAACACATTTAACAGACAAAGAACATCAGAAATTAAAAAGAGACTGGGTTGGAAATGTTATTGCAGCTTCATTTAATTCAAAGGGGAGAGGATTTGCAATTTTGGTTAATAAAAATTTACCAATTAAAATACAAAACGTATTAATTGATTCGGCAGGGAGATATGTAATTATACATTGTCAATTTTTTTCAAAACAATGGACTCTTATGAATATTTATGCACCAAATGAAAATGATGTAAAATTTATACAAGAGGTCTTTTTGAATTTGGCTAATGCATATGACAAAATATTAATAGGTGGAGATGTTAACTTTTGTCTAGATCCAGTTTTAGATAGATCAAAAAGGTGGTCACAAAATCAAAAGTAGTAAAATTAACTCTATCATTGATGAAAGATTTAAACTTGATTGATATATGGAGAAGAATTAATCCAAAAGAAAGAGATTACTCATTTTATTCAAATAGACATAAAACATTCAAGGATCATTTCTTCCTATTATCAACGAATATTCAAGATAGAATGAAAAATGTGGAATATAAAGTGAGAATATTGTCAGATCATTCTCGTTTGATAATGACAGATAAAGAGGAATCAATTTATAGATGGAGATTTAATTCAATGTTACTAAAACGTCAAGATATTTGTGATTTTATGAAAAAGCAGATTCAGTTCTTTTTAGATACAAATTCACATTCAGTTGATGATAAATTCATATTGTGGGAAGCAATGAAGGCATACTTGAGAAGTCAGATAGTAAGTTATACTTCTAAAATTAAGGAATATATGATAGAAATAGATCAATTGGAAAGAGATTACAAAATCAGAAAAAGAATCTCAAAGAAATATGACAGAAGAAAAATGAAGACAACTTATTAATAAGAAGTTAGAATATAATACGCTCCAGACATATTGAACAGAAAAAGCAATTATGAGAACTAAAGAGAGATATTATGAACTAGGTGAAAGATCACATAAGGTCCTTGCATGGCAGTTAAAAACAGACCAGACTTCGAAAACAATAAATGCAATTTGAACAAAAGTAAATAAAATTACTTATAAATCTTTAGAAATTAATGAAACTTTTAAGAATTTTTATTCTGAGTTGTATAAATCAGAATCACAAAATGATAATGTCAAGATAGAAAGATTTTTATCACAAATAACTCATCCAAAATTAAATATGGAAGAACAGAAGGGATTAGATATGCCTTTTACATTGAAAGAGGTCGAAGAAGCTCTAGGATCACTTCAAAGTAATAAATCTCCAGGAGAAGATGGTTTTCCACCTGAATTTTATAAAAAGTTTAAGGATTTATTAATTCCTCCTTTTATGGAGTTAATACATCAAGCGGAAAGAACGCATAAACTTCCAGAATCTTTTTCGACAGCTATTTTAATAGTATTGCCAAAAAAAGATAAGAGATCTTTTAAAGCCAGCATCATATAGACCTATTTCTTTATTAAACACTGATTATAAAATAATAGCAAAAATCTTATCTAACAGATTATCTAAATACTTACCAAAATTAGTACATATGGATCAAACAGGATTTATTAAAAACAGACAATCGGCAGATAATGTAACTCGGTTATTTAGTATAATTCATTTGGCACAAAAGAGGGAGGAAATGAGTGTGGCAGTTGCTTTGCATGCAGAAAAAGCATTTGATAGATTGGAATGGGATTTAAAGTATTGGAAAAATATGGATTAGAAGTATCTTTTATAAAATGGATTAAAACCTTAAATATTAATCCCAAAGCTAAAGTAGTGACAAATGGTCAAATTTCAACACCATTTCAGCTAACAAGGTCAACTAGGCAAGGTTGTCCATTATCACCTGCTTTATTCGTGTTGGCGATAGAACCATTAGCTGAATTAATTAGAATGGACCCAGATATTAAGGGTTTTAGAGTTAATCAGGAAGAATATAAGATTACAATGGATAATCAACTTTTATATAATTGGTTTCAAAAAGGGATTAGATATATAGGAGATTGTTTTGAAGGAGGTATATTAATGTCATTTGATCAATTAAAGAATAAATACTCTGTTTTGTTACTTCCAACTAAGAGCTTATTTAAGAGAAAAATTAGGTCAAACAATGTTATTGCCGAAATCTAATGAAATAGAAACTTTAATTCAAAAAGGAAAGATTAAAAAATTTATTTCTTATATGTATAACTTGATTCAAAAACAGGCAATTAAACAAGGAGTCCATCAGTCAAGACAAAAATGGGAAAGTGACTTGAATATTAAAATTGAAGAAACAAATTGGTCAAGACTATGTCTTGATAGTATGACAAATACAATAAATGTCCGGTTAAGATTAGTGCAATATAATTTTTTACATCAATTATATATTACACCACAAAAAATAAATAAATTAAACCCAAATTTATCCGATCAGTGTTTCCGATGTAAACAAGACATCGGTACTTTTCACATTCTACTTGGTCATGTTCTAAAATTCAACCTTTTTGGACAAATTTAAGAGTTTTATTGGAACACAACTTCCACATAATCCAATATTATTTTTACTGGGCGACATTGAAGGGATAAAACCGAAACCCAAATTGAATAAATATCAGAAAGAATTTATAAAAATTGCATTGGCAGTAGCCAAAAAGGCTATTGCAGTTACTTGGAAATCGGATATATACTTAAGTATAGATCGTTGGAAGAAGGAAATTTATGGCTGTATTCCACTTGAAAAAATTACCTACAATTTAAGAGATAAATATGAAACATTTTTGAAAATTTGGCGCTCTTATTTACGAGACAGGATTAAATATATAGGTGCTCCGAAGATGAAATAATTGGTTATTTGGGGAAATAAATAAATAAATATACTGAAGTTATTATGAACTCCATGGAGCATATGGGGATCTTCAGATATCCAGGCACTCTTTCTTTCTTATATAGGGATGTTAGGGGGGGAGGGGTTAAGGGGAGGGGGGTAGGGTATATATATATATTTTTTCTTTTTTTTCTCATATATTTTCTTTTATTTCTGTAATTATTTGAAAACTCAATAAAAAGTTTAATAAAAAAACAATAAAATTCAATATGTTTTATTTTAAAAAAAAGACATGAAAAGAAAATAATGAAGAAAACCAGGAAATTATAAAGGGTTCACGAACTTTTTCTTGAAACTGTAAATGTCACAATTGAACCACTTCCTATGGCATCTTATTCCACACTCACACCACCATCATGACCTCTAGATCTAGTCTTACTCAAACTGAGATGAAGTTTCAAAAATATCTAACAGGTATTAAACTGCCAGAACTTATTTATACAATACCACAACTAACAAATACTCACATTTATGGATTCAATCTGACCAAATTCCTCAAAGAGATTTGTTATATCTTGTTGTGTTGCCTTTTTGTCCACCTGACCAACCCATAGTGTAGTACTGCATACTAAAGAATGAAATAAAGAAAAAATTACACATCCATAATGAAATTAATCAATCTCACAACATTTTTCATGAAAGCAGGTGACGACAAACTAAAATATATCATAACTAGTGTTGTACTTGCTGTAATTGTGAAAAGAAACACTTGCACTGTTACACGGCATTTTCAGAACCTCCAGTTCCTGCAAACCTTTATAGTCGATTAAGCAGTTGAAAATCACTGCAAATTATCTAGAAACTTAGCAACTTAAGTAAGACCTTACAACTTGATAATGGCAGATAAATTATTCTGATGCTGATTGAGGAATGAACATGGAATAAGGCAAAGAGAATGTCATCCCACTAAGTCCCAAAGCCTGTGTCTTTTTCCCCAATGAAACTACCATGCTATTTAAAAAATCCCAAGACAGACATTGCATATGACTTTAATATCCTATCTGTTAACAGGACAGCTAGAGCTAAACTCTCACCGTGACCTAATCACTGTTTTGGCCAAACCTTCAGCATATAATGTACTGTACACTCTCATCTTTCAGTGTATGTTCATTATTGATCCATTTTTTACTTTCCCCCTAAAAGCCATACTTTTCCACTTATCCAGCAAAATACCATTGGCACTATCATGCTCCTTACACTGTCATTAGCTTGAACTATTTTAAAATGCTCACAGCTCTCTTTATGCCAACTCTACTTTTACATCATTGGTAATCTTTGATGTCCCTCTTGTTAGGTCTCTTTACTGAAAAACTTGCTTTTAGGATTGGAAATTGTGGGGAATTATGGAGAAAATCTCAAACTTGTTGGGCGCTCTTCTTTGGCAATTCCCCATTTGTGCTCTGACATTAGATTTCTTGAGAACTTGTTGTAATTTTCCTGCAGCTACACAAGAGATCCTACTCACTGAACCTAGTTCCTAGCGGAGAAAAAAAGAGCCAGTTTATCAGTTTTATTGATAAAGAATGGCTACAAGGGATGCAAGCCTAATTAACTTGCTAAGACACTCCCTAGGTAAACATACAATGTAGTTCACATGTGACTACCAATTTAAGAAACATCCGAATCATTCAGAAATTAAAACATTAACAATGATCATAAGCCACACATTCATGATTATAGTCTTAGCATTTCAATTATAAAATCATTACAACAGAAATATGGACTGATGTTACATGCTCCAAACTGGCATTGCACAGAAAGTAAAACTTACAGGCAGGAAACCAGAAACCCAAACAAAAATGCCAAAAATAGCTCAGGGTGCAGGGTAAAGTGAGAAAACAGGTCAAGATAAAAAAATATTTCATATCAATGATCTTTTATCAGAGCCAAGTGAAGTTAGAAAAATAAATACAAGAAATTCCACTGATCCTGAGCAACACACAAAATGCTGGAAGAACTTAGCAAGCTAGGCAGCACCAATAGGGGGAAATAAACAGTGTTTCAGGCTAAGAATCTTCATCAGGACTGGAAAAGAAGGGGCAGAAGCCAAAATAAGAATCTGCGGGTAACAGAAGGAATACAAGATGGCAGATGATAGGTAAAGTGCAGGGAAGTTGTGGGGGAGAGAACAAAGAATTAAAGATAGAATAACAGATCAGATAGGGAGATAAAGGGCGGTTAATTGCTTTTACCCTTCTTTCTCAGCAAGTACCACCATTATGAGTATTGCCTTAGTTACCTTCAACATTCCCCTTCTCTGCAATTTACAATGTGTTAAACTTTTGCCATTTCTGATAAAAGTCTACTCTCTTGACAGACAATTATTCGTTTTTATAGTTTCATAATAAATAATTCACCTGATGATACCTAATTACATAACAGTCACTGGGTTAAGAAACTATTTTAATTGTGTTATTTTTGGCTAATTAAGCCTTCAATTTGAACACTGTTTACTGATTTACTCATTTCTGTATCAAGGCATTGCATTGAAGCAATTCATTCATTTATAGCACAGCTTAAGTGAACTTAGAAAATTTCAATTTACAATGGTGCTTTCTTGCACTGCAAGCAATTATGCTCAAAATCATACAGTGAGGGAAAGCAAGGGCTTTCTGAACTCCAGAAAAAGATGAAACACAATTATTTCTCTGCATATTGCACAAACAGTAAGGAAATTATTGGCTTTTGAGAAACAGACACCTAATTACTCTGATACAGTATTGGCTGCAAATGCAAACTGGTATGTTTTAGTGTTCTCCTGATCTAAAGGCACTAAAGCTTAAAAAAAACGCTCTGCAGTCAAAAATGTAAGGAAATTAATACTTTGGTTGTCACATACCACTAAGGGTCTTTGATCGAACAGGAGGTAGACCCTTTTTCTGGCGTTCTTTTTCACGTTCTCTTGCTCTTCTTTCACTAGAATACGAACGCGATGATTTTCTTTTTCTCTCTTTTGATCTTGACCGTGAACGTTTCCGATGCTTACGTTTACGAGACCCTGACCGTGATCTGGACCTTTTCTTTCGTGGTGACCTAATTTGTAACATTTGTACAAGACATTTGTAACATTAAAATTTTTACTTGCAAAGAACTATCTAAAATATATACTAAGCAATATTTGAAATTAAATGCCTTGAACATGAATATCAAATACTCTACCTTGAACGGGATCTTGACCGTGTTCTCGATCTCGAGCGCACTAAAGGTTTCTTTTCTTCATGCTGAAATATTTCTTCTTCAATGAGGTCTTGACCATCAGGTGCATCAATATCCATATCCTTAATGACCCAAGAAAACAATAAGAACAAAAACAATATAAATTAATAAACAAATATGGATTAAATATAGCTTCTCTGACCTGGGCCACATGAAGAAAATCAACTATTGTGAAAATCATAAAAAATGCACTAGACACACTGATGATTCTCTTGTTGTAAGCACTACATATACTTTTCTTGTATTAGCCTGACTGTACATTTGAGTACATTTGCAGTGCTCATATTTTAAAATGATTATTATGGACTACTGCAAAACCAAAATTTCTTCATATATCTAACAATAGTATTTATCTGAATCTATATGATCTTTCTCCAATTTCTTTAAAACAGAAAGGCCAAATAATATTCTCTTCAAAATAGCATTTACGAAGTACAGATGTCCCAAGGCTCTGCAGCCATTGGGGTACCTTGAATGTTGATACATGGTTTATTACCTGACAGTTATCTAGAAGTGGTCATCTTCCCTTCATTTAAAGCTTACTGCATACAACCCAGTACTGCCAGGCTTTCTCTCATCAGAGCAATAAGTTACCAGACTAGTACCAATTGCAAGGTAATAAATTCACTAGGGATTCATCGTCCATGTAATTTATAATGTATTTGGGATATAGGGGTTTGTGCTTTGTGGTCAAGATGGCATTCTGCTTTTAGCTCTTTCTGAAACTTATTTTTGGCTCTCATATCTTTGATTTTTTTTATGGCTAAAACCCAATTGCCTAGACCTTTCAGGTCATTATAATATGCTGTGAGACCTATACAGAAATTTAGAAAGGACCTGAATAAACAAAGATCAACATTTAATAAGTGCCTACTTGTTCTATGTCACAGCAAGTAAATAAAAAGGTTCACTTGTAATCTTTAAAACATTAACTAGACTTTAAAGCTAAATTGTGAAAAAAATCACTCTTACAAATAAGAAAATAATCAGTGATATTTAAACAACAACACACAAAATGTAGGTAGAACACAGCAGGCCAGGCAGCATCTATAGGGAGAAGCGCTGTTGATGGTTCGGGCCGAGAGCCTTCGTCAGGACAGTCGAGTGAGTGATATTTAACATTTCCAGCATGAACTCATTTCACATAATGAACTAATAACTTTTCCCTTAAAATGTTCAAAATGTGCTATTTTGAGAAGGCTGCAAATTATAAAGTCAAATCAGTTTCCTTACTGAGGAAACACTTCAGAAGACCGAGTAGCCCAGCTAGCTGACGTGCTGACAGATGTATTCAACATCTCCCTGGAACTGTTAATTGGCCCCTCAGTTTTTAAGATGGCAACCATCCATCATTCCAGTACCAAAGAAAGTGACAGTAGCCTACCTAAAAGACTATCATCCTGTGGCATTAGCTATTATGAAATGTTTTGAGCAGCTGGTATTTGAGCACATTAAAGCCTTTCTCCCAATTATGTTGGATCCCTTCCAGTTCGCTTATCACTCAAATCGATCCACTAATGATGCCATTGCCTCTGCTCTCCACTCTGTCCTGTCCCACCTGGAAAACTGGATCTCATATACCAGGTTGCTATTTATAGACTTCAGTTTGGTGTTTAACACCATCATACCCAAGAAAAACTGGTTGGGAAACTGCCCTCGCTGGGTCCCTCCTCTGTAACTGGTTCCGGACTTCAACAGAAAGGCCACACTCAGTCTGTGTGGGCAACAACGTTTCTAGTCCCATTTCGTTAAGCGGCTGTTGGTCTGACGTGAGAATAGCAACCTAAGTCTGAACGTGAAGATAATCAAGAAATGATTGTGGATGTTAGGAAGATGCTAATGAACCATCCCCTTCTGTGTGGATCCTCTGTAGAAAGAGTTAAGTTTACCAAGTTCCTGGGAATTCACATCATGGACAACTGCGCCTGGTTGCTCTCAATCACCTCCCTGAATACAAAGGCACAGCAACACCACTTCCTGAGGAGATTGAGGCAAGTGACACCACCCCCCCCACCCCCAACCATCTTAACTGAATTTTACAGGAGTACTGTTGAGAGCATTTTGACAAGCTGCACCTCCATTTGGTATGGGAGCAGCAGAACATCGGTCCCTACAAAGGACTGTGAGAATAGCCGAGAGAGTCATAGCAGTTACCCTGCCATCCATTAGGGACATTATGCAGGGCCCTTAGTATAATCAAGGATCCCATCCATCAATTCGGCCTCCTCTTTGACATTTTACCATCAAGCAGGAGACTCCAATGTATAGAGACAAGAATGGCTAAGATGGGAAACAGCATCTTCCCTCAGGCCACGAAGCTTCTGAACTCTGTGCTGCATCGCATTCTTAGTGCCAGCAGATAATCTGTACTGTACTCTACAGTATTCAATTTATGTACTTTATTTATGTGCAATTCATTTGTACGTTTAATTCTTAGTTTCCTAAGTTATTGTACGTTGCTCTACAATCTAGTCCAGAGAAACATCCCGTTTGGTGGTATACATGTAGAAGTTTAAATGACAATAAACTTGACTTGACTTGAGCATGGAATGACTAACCGTTGAGAATAACTAACATTGTGATCAACACGCTTCAAACAATGTATGCTATTATCAAGTTAGCTAACCTTTTGGCTATATTTAAGAAAGGGCGCAGGAAAGCCAGGGAAATACGGGCTGGTGAATGTAACATCAGTGGTGGGAAAGTTACTGGAAGGGATTCTGAGACAGGATCTATATTCATTTGAAAAGGCAAGGACAAGTTAGATGTAGTCAGCTTGTTTTGACTGTTAACAATCATATGGTGAATAGTCACAATCTTTTCCCCAGGGTCAGGGATGTCCAAAACTAAAGGGCACTGGTTTAAGGTGAGGGGGAAGATTTGAAGGTAATCTAGGGTGGTAGTTTTATCCATAGGGAGTGGTAAGTACATGGAATTAGTTGTCAGAGAAAGTGACAGAGGCAGAGATAGTTAAAACATTTAAAAGACATTTAGACAGGTACATTGAACAGAAAGGGTTGGAGAGATATGGACCAAATGGATGCAGATGGGACTAACTCAAGTAGGTAACATGGTTCGCATGGACGAGTTGGTGAAGGGTTTGTTTATGAGTTGTGTAACTCTAATTCTAAGAATGAGCTTAAAAACGTTTGAAGCGTACTACATAATGAGGCTCAGGAAAGGAAAAGGCAGCAGGATTGGTTGGGATTCATCCAGAAAACTTATAAAACTACGTCTTTTTTTCTCAAGAATTTAACAGAGATGAAATTAACTTTTCACAACTCATTCCAATGATCCCCCCACTTTTTTCCCCCAAATAACCCAGTATGGTGCATGATGATATAGCTACATTCAATTACCACATTTTTAATTTGGCACTTTTGTTAGACCAGCTATCTTACTCTGTTGTAACAAAAGTAGGCCTCAAAACTTAAACAAATACAAGATAACCACTCCACAATTAACTGACGCTAATAAAGCTTATGATACTTTTTAGTTTGGATATAGTGTATTAAAGTATAACACACAATTTATATTACTTATAATTTCAGGTTAAAAAATAGAAACTCCATAGCAAGACTGAAAATATGTTTACAATCTCAGACAGTACAAAACAAACACAACATATTCTTTTCTCTTCTACCTGCTGCTGTTGCTCAAGTGGATCCTCTACTCTTACTTCCTGCTCTTGTTGCTGATGGTGAGTGCTCCCCTGAGATGGAGTGGCTGATTGTTCGGATCCAAAAGTTACCTCTTGACTATCCAATGCAGCATTCTACAAAATGAAGCATTTCACAATTATACATCTGAAGAAAACTGTGCTCATTGTCCATTACTATCCAAGCACTACACACTCATATGTAGCTATTTACTGGAATAACAGCTTGTGCATGTTTTGCAAACTGCTGGCTACATTTAAAGAACAAATTTCTGACACCACTGTGGTGTATACAGGATTAATATATTTCAAACAGCCAATAAGCATAAACTTATACATATATCATTCTAGAATTACCAAAACGTCAATATGAGAGAATGGAATTTTCCTTCCTATTCTATCCAGGTGAGTTAGGATGTATTATTAATTGCAAAATTGCGAAGATTAGAATGATAAATTGCATTTACTTGCAAGCATAATGCACAGCCAATAGAAACACAACATTTGCAGACTACGACTTCAAATACTAATTAAAAATACTATCAATCAGGTGCAGGGGAATCGCAGTTGGTACTGCAAATTATTTTCTCATCTGTAACATATCAAAAGTTTTAGAAAGTTTTAGTGTTGATTCGTGCGAAAATTGCTGCAAGAATGCCTCAAATATAAACTCAACCATTAAAACAGATGCAACCGCCAATAGTATTTGGCTTGAGAGCTAAAACTAGCAAATGAAGTGATCTCTGCTTTATGGATTATAGACAACTATTTGGCAGCGATGTAAAAAAAATGACAAGTAGGATTTTGGTTCTGATGGCATAGATGTTTTACCTAGCAAAACATTATCGTATGAAACAGTGGAAAATTTGTCTATTTATATTTAGCATTCCATGCACTATTAAAAGCTGTCCACACACAAAATAAAACTACTGACTGTTTCAAGAAAAATATTGGCAAGATAACCTAATATTTCTTCACTTAAGAGTTTTTCCTGTAGTCATCACAACTGAAGCAGTTTACAAACTTTTTTTTAAAAAACCAGAGTATCCAAGAGTTTACTAGCCTATACAAGAACATGCTGATACTATTAACAATGAATCTTCATGCCTCTGCATGTACCTGCTGTGTCTGTTGTTGCTCCATCAGCTGCTGCTGAAGCTGCTCAAAGTTTTGCTGCTGGAACTGCTCAGCCAGCTGCTGAAAAAGTGATGTGTTCATGGTCTCAGTTACAAGAGGTCTGCAAGTCAAAGAAGTAACCTTTTATCAAATAGATGCAATCAACAGTACTTCTCTAAGAGGCGCTAGCAAAAATTAACAGTTAACTGAGTGGCATATACAGTGCTTTCAAAATAGAACATAGAACCATAGAACACTACAGCACAGAAAATAACAGTATATCTGAACATTTCATCTGTATTTAAATCAGACAGCAATTTTACAAATATGTACATCAGGATATACATGCTTATCATCAGAATTATACCAAGGGACGTTACTTTCTTCTTCAGATGATGAAAATTAAAAACTCTAGTTTTGTTAAAATCATTCACTAGTTTGCTCTGACCTGAAATTATTGCTCAGAACTAGTATTCCCTAGTATTTTTAATACACAAAAATACTTGCAACTTGGTTGCTAATTCCAAGATTGAACTGATATTATAAATTAGAAGTATCAGCTGCTTTGTGGGTGAATGCCTTAAAAATAAGTCTCAGTATGATTTTGAAAACATTTTGCAGTGACCCACTGAAAATATTATGCACGGTTCCATCTGCTTCATGGCTCCTGATTATTACAAACAATTCAGCAGCACAAACAATTGAAGGGATAGATTCTCTGCTTCCTCTGGGAACTGAACTATGGTATCAAATAATGATCTAAAGAAGAAGAGAGAACTGAATTTACACATTGAAGCCAACATGTTACTATCCTTGAACACAAAATGCTACAGGCTGACACAGTACTTTACTTAATTTATCATACCATAACTTTTCTTTGTAGAAATGCTAAGGAGACAGAGATAAGAATTTTAATAATGAGCTATTTAATACTGATCAGCTGTGAAATGGCTTTCTTACTTCAGCTTTTTCTTCTGTGATACTTTACTTAAAAACCAAATATATTATCACATATTATTAGTTTTATAACTAGAAGCAGAAATGATTAAATGTAAATAATTAAGTTCCAACTGACAAAATGGAACTTCAATTGCAAATTCATATTCAATTAAACAGACGTAGCAGAACCTCATGTCATAGCAAGAAAATAAAGCATGACGACTCCCAAGGTTACTGTTACCTCATATGACCTGACTTGCAGAAATCTGTCTTTACACAAATTTCCCCATAACTAAGCATTTTATGATGTGGGAAAGCAAGTTACAGAAATGCAAATATCTTCAAAAGTTGGGGAATAGGTATAGCAGCTGATAAATTCAAAAGAAAACCAATCTTCAAAAAAAAAACAAAAGGTTTACACATAACCTCTCTGATGTTATCAAACATATAGCTTTTTTTAAGAATGCAGCTGCTGGTTCACAGGAGAACATACCAGATTTGTTTAGGAAACTGACAATGGAAGTCTCTTCTATTATTTTTCATCAAACAACATACCATCCATTGATTCCTCCAGATCATCAAAATTAGCCACTGGATGTGGGATGTCCTGATTATTCTTACTGTCGCTAACACATAAAGCACTGTAGTAATTTTATTGTATTACACTGTACTGGTGCCACACACAGACAAAAATTTCATGACTTAAATGAATGACGATAAACTTGATTCTGATATGGGTCTCTATTGTAGACTGATTGTGGAAAGGGGGTAGGGGTACAGGAATCATGTTTGGGAAAAGGGAAAGGAGAATGGAGGGTGTGGGAAGAGAGACATTCTGTAATGATCAATAAACCAATTATGGTTACAATCTATAGCTGTACTCAGCTGGAAGCCTGAGAAGAGTTTATTTGCCACATATGCCTGGAAAGCAGTAGATCCTTTTACAACAAACCAATTGTTTGGAATCAAATGACCTTGCTAGTGTCTCAGGGCTGGGTGTACCTGCACCCGCATCAACCCACCCCAGCACTCCATCCAAGCTAACCCCACCATCCTTTGCTACCGTCAGATTTACAAACTCATTCTTTGCTCTACGTTGCCAAATTTAGTACTGTGTAACAGAATTAAACATCCTACTACAGTGCCTATAAAAAGCATTCACCCCTCTTGAAAGTTTTCATGTTTTATTGTTTTATAACATTGAACCACAGCAGATTTAATTTGGCTTTTTTGACACTGATTGAAAGAAAAACACTCTTTCCTGTCAAAGTGAAAATAGATCCCTACAAAGTGGTCTAAATCCATTACAAATATATTAACATAAAAAATAACTGACAGCACAAGTATTCACCCCCTTTAATATGACACACCAAATCATCACTGCTGCAGTCAATTAGTTTTACAAGTCACATAATTAGTTAAGGTATTTTAGCTATATATAAGTATGCGGGCAAGGTGTTTCAACTGATTGTAGTAAAAATATACCTGTATCAAGAAGGTCCAACTGCTGGTGAGTCAGTATCCTGGCAAAAACTACACCATGAAGACAAAAGAACAGTCCAAGCAGCTCCGCAAAAGATTATTAAAAAGCACAAGTCAGGAGATGGATACAAGAAGATTTCCAAATTACTGAATATCCCTTGGAGTACAGTTGTCAATCATCCAGAGATGGAAAGAATATGGCACAGTTGTAAATCTGCCTAGAACAGGCCATTCCCAAAAACTGATTAACCATGCAAGAAGGGGACTAGTGAGGGAGTCCACCAAGAGAGCTATGGCAACTCTGGACGAGTTACAAACTTCAGTGGCTGAGATATGAGAGACTGCACTTGCAGCTGTTGCCCAGGTGCTTCACCAGTCACAGCTTTATGGGAGAGTAGCAAAGAAAAAGCCACTATTTAAAAAAACTCACATGAAATTACGACTAGTTTGCCAGAAGGCATGTGAGACTCTGAAGTCAGCTGGAAGGAAGTTCAATGGTTTGATGAAACCAAAATTGAGCCTTTTGGCAATCAGACTAAACATCATGTTTGGCATAAGCCAAACAATGATATCATCAGAAACACACTGTGAAGCCTGGTGTTGGCTGCATCACACTGTGGTGATGCTTCACTGCAGCAGGCCCTGGAAAGGTAGAGAGTAAAATGAATGCAGCAAAATACAGGGAATCCTGGAGGAAAACCTGATGCAGTCTGCAAGAGAACTGCGACTTGGGAGGAGATTTGTTTTCCAGCAAAGCAATGCCCCAAGCATTAAGCCAAAGCTGCACAGGAATAGCGTAAAAACTTAAGTTAATGTTTTAGAGTGGTCAAGTCAGAATCCAGATCCAAATCCAATTAAGAATTTGTGGCAGGACTCAAAAAGAACTATTCACTTATGATCCCGATGCAATCTGACAGAGCTTGAGCAGTTTTGTAAAGAAGAATGGGGAAAAATTGCAGTGTCCAGATGTGCAATGCTGATAGAGACCTATCCACACAGGCTCAAGGCTGTAATTGCTGCCAAAGGTGCATCTACTAAATACCGACTTGAAGACAGTGAACATTTGTGCATCAATTATTTTGTGTTTTATTTTTGTAATTTAGATCACTTTGTAGAGATCTGTTTTCACTTTGACCACGTGTCTTTTTCTGTTGATCAGTGTCAAGTAAATTAAATCCACTGTGCTACAATGTTGCAAAACAATAAAACATGAAAACTTCTGGAGGGTGGGGTGAGTGAATATTTTTTGTGTGTGTCTATACACACACACACACACACACACAAGTGCCCAAGCTTTTGTACAATTCTGTATAAATGTTCATGTTAATTGACCTTCACTAAGATAGTTTGACTTTCAGAAAAATTAGTTCTTTGGCTGTTCTCAGGGACAGAACCTAGTGTAACATGGGAACTTCCTGTAGTTCGTCTTGCATCAAAAAATCTGAAATCTGTAAAAAAAAAACTGTGCTTCACTTTTATTTTAAATAAATCTTTCCCAAAATATTAATTCCAAATATGCATAAAACATTCATTTTCATTCCACTGCATCCCTAATTTCTCTACATAACAAAATGAAAAGACTGCATTCTGTCCCAGGATTCACAGAAGAAATACACCAATATACAATTGGGGGGGAATAAAGTATATGAATGAAAAATATTCTTACAGCTGGGATGTAGATGTTTCTTTCTTAGCTTCATCTGAAGGATCATGCTCTTCATCATATTCAAATCTATCTAGGAGTTTCTGCAATAAATTATACGTTAAAATTGGTATTTCTCAACCAGTTGCTTTGATAGTGTTTGACCACACAGTTCTGTTAATGCATACACTTTGTTTGGATTCCAATAGGTATTTCCTACAGAAGCAGAGATTTCTTCAATTCTATTAAAGTGCATAGTTTGCCACAGGCTTCTTTACCCCAAATACAGTCTGCTTCTTTGATACTTAGTCATAAGAACAGTCCTTTTAGTTAATGTCTGTCCCTACAGCACCACGAAAGGCCCTAAACAACTTTTCCAGGTGAGGCAATTATTCACATGCAAACACCTCAGCTTTATTTATTACATCTGGTGCTCCTGATGTGATTTCCCTTCATAATGGTGCCACTCGGCACAAACTGAGTGACCACTGCATGAAACACCTATGCTCTGTCCTCCATGGCCATCCAGACTTCCAAGTTGCTAGCTGCTTTAATTCAATTTCCCATTCCCACACCAAAAGATTTCCTTGGCTTCCTCCACTGCCATGGTGAGGCTAAATAGAAACAAGTGCAAAATCACCTCATATTCCACCAATGTAATCTCAATTTCTCCAACTTCCCCTGTTCCTTTTTTCCTCTCCTCATAATCCATCCAATTCTTTACGTATTCATCCATTCTAACATTTACTGCATTGGTCCATCATCTACACATTCCTCCCACTGGTGTCCTTCCCCACAGTCCCAACTGCCCTCCACAGCTCCCTCACTTGATTCATTACTCCACTTACCTCTACTATTAGATTCAATCATCTTCAGCCCTTTGTTGCCTCCACCTATCACCTCCCAACTTCTGTCACTATTTACACTCCCTCTTTCATCTGATTATCCCTCCTTATCCAGATCCATCTGTCATGTGCTAGCTGCTGCCCCACCCTTTCCCTCCACCTTTTTCTACCAGTTAACTCCCCTTTACCTTTCAGTCCAGGTGAAAGTGTCCCTCTACTGACATGGGCTGGCACATTCAATTTCCCTCCCACCTTGTGTGCACATCCATGTAGACCATCTCTATGGCCTAATGTATTCTATGTTAATCCCATTTATCAGAACTTGCTCAACAATGCACAGTAAATAAATCAGCATTTCCTTCTGCCTCTGGAGAAAGCAGCACTACCATCTTCTTACATCAAATAAATTGCACATCTGAACTGAGAGAAAGAGCTAGTTTGGCAAGTGCTACAAGATATAGTTCATGAATTTCTAGCCAAACTGGAACTTTCAAGCAATTACAACTCTTGATGCATTGCAAAATTACAATATGGATATTTTTATACATGCCAATTAAGCTGTTATACAATATAACAGAGTAAAATTAGATAGACACTGCTACTTCAAAGGAGAATGGTAACCATCTTCATAGTGTACTTATTCAGTTGTGGTCTCAAAGCGCATATAGTACCTCGAAAAAGTATTCCACCCCCAACTCTTTGTTCACATAAATGAGTTTTACAACCAGGAATTTTGAATAATTTAACTGAGGATTTTAACTTGTGAATCACATGCTCCTTTTTTTCACAGTAGAACACAAACACAGGGAAAATTGTAAAGCATGAAAAACTAAAAATTCAAAAAGTGAAATGTCAGCATTTGAAAAGTATTTATCCCTCCCCTTTGCTTAGTACTTAGCTGAACCACCTCTCATTTCTATTACAGCCAGTAGTCATTTTGGACAAGTCTCTATTAGCTTTGCACAATATGATGGAGCAAGATTTGTCTATTCTTCCTTTCAAAATTGCTCAAGCTGTACTAAGTTAGTTGGGGAACAGCAGTTGAGAGGAAACTTAAGGTCTTGCCAGAGATGTTCAATTAGATTAAGGTCAGGACTCTGACCGGGCCACCCAAGGACATGAACTGTCTTCATTTGAAGCACGGTTACTCTGGTAGTGTTCTTTGGGTTGTTGTCCTGCTGAAAGCCAAAGCTTCTCCTCAGTTTAAGGCTAGAAGGTTTTTAAGATACAATCTCTTTGTATTTAGCAGCATTCATTTTTCCATCAATCCTGACCAGATTTCCAGTCCCTGCTACTGAAAAGCAACCCCATTGAATGATGCTACATCCACCATACTTTACAGTAGTGGTCACCAACCTTTTCAAGCCCAAGATCCCCTACCTCATCCTTAGTGAAAGGCAAGATTGACTCCAAATCTATTAGTTACACGCATGCGCACCGAGGCAGAAAAGACCAGAAATAAAACCCCGCAACCCAGAAGTAGAAATAATGTAAAAACACCAGGGGTCACCACCCTTTTTCACACCGCAGACCGGTTTAATATTGACATTATTCTTGTGGACCGGCTGATGGGGGTGGGGGTGGGTGGGTGTTAAACTTGACGGGAATCCAGCGATACTGGAAGCAGGTTCCTTATGTCCAGTCTATTCCACAATTTAGTTGACATGGCTCTCAGCTGCTGTCCCACTTGCTCATGTTCTTCCGCTGGAAAAAAACTTAACGGGTTTGTCTTTCAGTGCGGGGTGCTTGGACTCAGGGTACTGAAACAGTTTCGAGGGCTTCATTGCCTCATTAGACAGCCTCCAAGCCTGAAATCCAGCCTCCCGCTCGCCACCATGGCCAGGTGCATCTGTTCCCGTACCAGGGCTGCAGCGGTTGCAGTCCCGAGAGAGAGCGACCGACCGAGCGAGGAGTGGGTTAGGATGTGCGCCCGTCCCCCCTTGTAGGATCTATTGGCCGACAAAAGTTTGTTTCAGTAAATCACAGCGAGGTAGCTGCTCTGCTGCTTATGAAACCCTGAGCCCGAATCAGGTTTGTGAATATTTTAGCACTGGGTTCCCATGAACATTCAGTGTGCTGAACAGGTTCAGAGGCAGCGCCCGTCTGTCCACACTCTGGGCCGGTAGTATCGGCACTTCCCGCCGGCCGGTTACCCGAGGCCAATCAGTGAACCCTGATGCGCTTGGGTAAGGACCTCGCATGTATTCAAGTTCAACAGTGAGCGTGACAGGGATTGAGGAAAGGTGCAGCTGACTCATATTGTTTCCTTGCGGCCTGGTGGTTGGGGACCACTGAATTACACTGTGTAGTGCGGGGGAGCTACACGCATGCGCACTGGGCAGAAAGAACGGAACTAAAACCCCACAACCTGGAAACAATCTCTCAACAGTATTTGTGTATTTATTTTACTTTTTTTCTGGGATCTAATGGGAAAGTCTCCAAGATCGACCAGTCGATTGTGATCGACGGGTTGGCAACCACTACTCTACAGTATGGATGGTGTTACCTGGCTGTGGCGCAGTATCAGATTCACACCACAAGTACTACTTAATGTTGAGGCCAAAAAGTTCCATTTAGTCTCATCTAACACCAAGACCTTCTTCCACAACGTTACAGTACCCTTTAACTGACAATTGCAAAGTTGTTACGGGCAAGGATATGTTTTGTTTTTTTTAAAGCCAGGGCTTCTTCCTTAATACTTCCATCAATACTCTTTCCCTATCTTTTTCAGTTTGATCTTACAAAAAAAAAGAATCCCAGAAATTTGTTTGCGAGGCAACATTGAAAAATTTGTTTATGGGTAACCGTGATGTTGCTATGTCTACAGGGCATAGACTAATAAAATGATAAGCACATTTTTTTCATGTTAAACTGATAAAATTGCATGAATCTGTGAACATCTTGGATGAAGACTATAAAGAGACAAAACTGATGACCTGTAATCACAGACTCCCAAGCTAAAGGAAACAACATCCTCTGAGTTTCAAAATCCTCTATTAAACCTTTCTGGCTTTTCAGTTTCAGAAAAAATTGTCTCAGTCTTTCAACTCCCTCTCATAATTACAGCTTTCAATCTCTGCTATCCTTTCAATTAATCTACAACTATGGCTTTAAATATATCAAGTTTCCAAAATACACACTGGACCATGACTTCGCTGCCTCAACTACTGCAGACATAAAAACATTAACAGATATCAGATGAGCATACAAATCAGCTAAAGTAAAAATCAGCAGGACAAATTGGAATCAACACACAAAATCTGCTGGTGGAACTCAGCAAAGACAGGTACCATCAATGGAGGGAAATAATCAGTTGACTTTTCAGACTGAGATCCTTCATCTGGACTAGATATAAGGGGAAGGAAGCCAGAAAAAAGGTGGTGGTGAGAAGGGATGGAGTACAAGCTGGCAGCCATAGGTGAAACTAAGTGGAGGGGGTTATGTTTGGGCAGGGATGGGATATAAAAGAAGTTGGGAGGTGATAGGTGGAAAGAAGTGAAGGGCTGAAAAAGGAATCCAATAGGAGAGGACAATGGACTTTGGAAGAAAGGGAAAGAAGGAGGCCACCATAGGGAGGTACTGGTAAGAGGCGAACCAGAATGGGGAATGGAAATAGAGAAGGTGGGGGTGGGAGAAGAAATTACCAAAGAATAGATAAATCAATGTTCATGCTATCAAGAAAGATAAGGTATTTCTAAAAAACAAACAGGAATTGTGGCTTATAAACAGAGCCACAGAATAAGAATGTTTCTATAAATGTTATAAACTATTAGTTAGACCCAATTAGAATGCTTAGTTGTGAAAATATTTTAAAGTCATAGCTTCTGAGTATGATGTAGTAGAGTAATAAATGAATCTCTACATCCATATTTTGCGAAGAGAATGGAGAAACTAATTTTAAATTCTTCATAAAAATCACAATTTAATTTCAAAATATTGAAAAAAAATGATTTACAGAATAACAAGAATAGATTCAGATTCAGAATTATTTACACACATGGTGAAATGTATCATTTGTGTTCACAATCAACACACTAAAGGATTTGCTGGGGCAGTCTACTACTGTTGTCACATTCTCCAATGTAGCACGTCTACAACTTACTAACCCTAACTCATATCTTTGGAATATGGAAGGAAACCCATATGGTCACAGAGAGGATATACAGGCCTGCTGAACTCCTCCAGCATTTTGTGTATGTTAAGTACAAATATTTTATTATTTACAAAATTCTTCTTTTGGTAAATATATGTTAGTCCAGTGTAACATAATTAGATGCATGTTGTTTTATACTAGTTCTGAAATGCAATTTTATTACTGTACCTTGTTAAAGTTAAGTCGAGGTTCCAATGGGTTGAGAGTATTTGCTGTTGCCGCTGCTGTCAGCTGCGCTGTGAGCGCCTGGAGTTGGACAACAAGCCCAGCATCAAGAGCCTGAAGTAGAGATGGCTGAGGTTTCTGTTGCTGCATCTGAAGATTCTGTACCAACTGCTGGAGCTTTACACAAAGTGAAGATAACAATATTAATTATATACAATATTGAATCTACATCAGAAACATGGCTGACATTGGAAAAAGTGTTAATAAAGTTGACAGCCAGATTCTACTAAAATCAGTTAGGAGTGGGCTGTTTGGCACTGCCACCTCAAAGACCTGACTATATCCTGACCTTGGGCACTCAATGAGTGGAGCTTCCCACATCCTATCTGTGATCTCACTGGTTTCATCTGGGTACTTGTTTCCTCCCACATCCTAAAAATATGATTGTAAATTAATTCACTGTTGTAAACACTGAAATATAAGTTAATGGTAAAAAGAGTAAAGGGCAGTTGATGAGGATATGAGAGAACAAATAATGCAAAGGAAGGGGAGAGAGGGGGGAGAGAAGTGGGAGTGAGAGAAGGGGAGGGGAAAGGAGGAAGAGAAGGGGAGGAGAGGGGGAGAGGGAGAGCGGGGGAGCAAGGGGGAGGAGGGGACAAACACTATTTGTATTTCAGTGTACTGCAAGACTGGGAACAAAATACTATACTTTGCAAATGTCAGCACCTCAAACTTGAATATCTACAGACTTAGCCTGAAATGCACTTAATATTCTTATTTTAAAAGTGTCTTGTTTTCAACACAGTAAATAAGCTTCACCAATTAAGAAAGTGCAAATATTGCAATATTTACTTGGTTTCCAGTTTTGTCACCCACCCTAGCACAGAATAAAAAGGAGTACCAATTGTTTAACTGCTGTATACCTAATTACAACTGTGCAAAGTTGCAAGCACTGGGGTCAGTATGCAAACTAGCCGAGACTAAGAGTTTCCAACCATTCAACTATTTCCCTAAATAAGCAGATACAATCATTTATATTTCAGTGCATGCATCAGGGACACAGAATCCAGGAACTGTACAGGATGGAAACAGATCATTTGGCTTACTTGCCCATACGAAACAGTGGGCACCAATCCATCTGATTTTCATCTCCCAGATCCTGGTCCAATGCTTTCTATGCCTAAACAAATCAAGTGCTCCACTAGAAAGTTTTTAAATGCTTCCAACTTCAACTTGATGACATCAAGTTAAGTTTTCTCATTAAAAGCAGGATCCAAATGCATGTTAACTAATTTTAATGAATCAGTTGTGATGGAATTGGAATTGATTAAAGCACAGTAGAATTAACAATGTTATACCTGTTGGCCTTGGGGACTCTGAAGAAGTTGCGCAACAGCAGCAATTGTATCAGAGTTAGAAAGCTGAGAGATGGAGGCCCATGCATCAGGTAAATTCTGCACCACGTTAGCTGGAGTGGCAGGTGTGGCTGGCGTTCCTAGAAAATTAAGTATATACTACTATACAAATTGTAAAGTTTACAGTTCCTGTTAAAAATATTTGTAAAGCTAACAATATCACAGTACATATATGAAATGCACTAAATGCATCACCCACAACCATAAATAGAGAACTATCAGCAACCTTTGACAACGCAGTTTCCAATGTACCATTGCAAATGCACCCTTAGTTTTACAGATCTGATTGAAAAATTTTTTTTTTAAATTTGGAGATCGAGCACAGCAAAGAGCCCTTGGCTCTTAATCAATTAATCTACTAACCCAGGCATCTCTGGAATGTAGGAGCAAACTGAAGCACCTGGAGGGAACTGACACGACCACAGGGAAAACATAAAAACTCTTTAACAGTCAGCAAAGGTGTCTGGGATGTCACCTATTTAGGAAGCTTGGAACTTCTTAACTGCAAGGATTTGGATAAGCAAATATATTGGGGAGGAAAAGCATTACAAAAAGGCAAAAAAAAACTGATGTCAACAACTACCAACTCACTTACTGCAGACAAAAAAAACTTTATGATGATTGCAAAAATAAAACATATCCACTAAGATGCAAGTTAAAAACCACTGAGCATGTGACTATTTTTCTAACAGTGCAATAACTAGACTTTCATTTGATCAAACTACACTTAGATAGAAATTTAGACGTGGTAATTTCATGCATGAAACTCTTTAAAACTAACTTTATCAAATTTTAACCTTAAATACCAACAAATACTTCTGCACACACCAACTGCATTGCATTTTATACTCAAATCATATTCAATTTGAATATGCCTTTAAATTTTAAAGCTCCCAAAAAAACCAACCAGATAAATTTTAGTGGTCGGTTGAAGGATAAACATTAAGCAAAATATTATGAAAATCCTTCTGCTACTTTTAAATAATGTACTCAGATTGGGCAGTACAAAGAATTGGGCAATCCTTTTACTTCTAACTGAACTGTCGGCCTTGGGTAATGCATGCCAATGGATTTGAGGCAACAAAACTTGTGTCTTCATGGCTAATATACTGTCAAGAAACTATATTGTAAGAACTTTTCAGACCACTCGGGTAATTGCTTCATTCAAACAGGAGTTTGGGGCTGAGAGGAAAAATAGATTAGCTATGATGAAACGGCAGAGCAGACTCGATGGGCCAAATGGTCTAATTCTTTTCCTATATCTTATGGTTATGGTTGGACATTCAACCTTTCTATTCCATTACTCATTTAGATGATGACTGATTTGTATCTCACTTTGAGCCTGTGCTTTGGTTTGGTAACCATGAATATTCTTGCCTAACAAAAATGTATTAACCTAGTTAGACCTGTTTAATTAACTGAACTTCAACTGTCATACGGTGAAAGTTCAGATTCCCACATCTTTTTTATAAAGAAATCTTATTACTATCACTCCTACATAGCCTATAACTAATTTCATAGTTATTCCCTTTGTTCTGGAATTGCTCGCTTACTGTTTACCCTGTCAAATCTCATTAGGAGTTCTTTTAGATCACTCCAATTTTTCTATGCTAAAGGTAACAGAAGCTCAATGTATGAGCATAAAAAAATTGCAGGTGCTGGAAATACAAAACAAAATTTCTGGGAAAACTCAGGTTTAACAGCATCTACGAAAAGAGAAACAGTCAATGTTTTGGGTCTGCAGTCCTTCATTCTCTCTCTATATACACATGATCACATGCTTTCAACATGTCCCTTTCTTTACTCCCTACATTCTAAACTATTCTTAACTGCTACTCACTACCAGTACTCTATGCGAGGGCAAGCACCATATTCTAATATTTTTCAGCTTCACACAGAACTTTTTGTGATACCTAATATTGAAGAACTAAAGTGTCCTAGGTTGACACTCCTAACTTCTACAAAGCAAAGCAGTCTTTTCCTAGCAAGACTGATGAACAAGCATGACAAGAGATAGGAAAGAATATAAAACTTTTGTACTGATACCATGGTGAAGTAATCTTACAAGGAAACAATTTACACAATGCCAAAACCAACAAAGCCACTAGATTTTCTTTTAAATAGTTGATGGAGATTCACAAGTGTAGCATGTTGTGCCAACAGTTATTCATATTAGAATGACTCTTGTTTCCAATTCTGTTGGGAGTTAGCCAGATTCAGTCAATTGTGAAGAGACTGCTGTAGTTGGTTGAGATCAATATTCCCATCGATAGCAATTTAATCAAATCAATCTAATCCAAGGTTTTTCCAGTATCTACAAAGTTTTAGAAATGCATACATTCCTGAATTTGAGCAAGAATACAGTTAAGGTTGGCTCCAAGTTTCCACTAACATTTGTTACTCATGGCACCAAGAGCTTGCTGCCAACCATGGAACTGTACCTCAGCATAAATCATTGCATTCACAAGTGTACCAATAAGTGAAAATTTAATATTACTTACAATAACTATGCACAAAAATAATTTATCTCTTCTTTCATTTGTGTTACACCTTTGTGCGCACACACACACACACACACACACACAGAGCGTGTTCACTGTTGTCTTGATCTGGTTGTGGTTTTTCTGGTCAACCATCTAGATCATCTTCTTCCATGCACAAAATGTCTGTTTTCCATGTACTTATCAAGTTCTTAGGTATCTGCAGTTATTATCTTTTTAACTGATTGCACACTAACATGAGTTAAGTTGGAAGCCATTTCTGAAGTCCACCAGGACGAGGAATCAAATATGACTAAAGAAATTAGCGCTGCTGAAAGGCTGCAAGAGAAATACTTGGTTCAAAGCATGAAAACACAGTACAGAAGTATGTTTTTTTTGTTTACAGCATCGCTGATACAATTTGTTGTTTTTTGGATAACCACACATTGACTTACAAGAAACTGAAGAGAACTGAATGACAAAATCAGGGACCAAGAGCGAAGGATTGATTAGCACTGATTTAAGAGTGAACCTCAAAGTATTTTTTATAAAAAGGCATGTCATATCCCTAATATTTAAAGATTCAAGATTGTTTAATATCATTTCCAGTATATATGTGCAAAGGAGAATGAAACAATTATTAACCTGGAGCACAGTAAAAAAAAAACACAAGAAGATAAAGATTTTAAAAAGCCACAATAAATAAAAATACACAAGATTGCTTATGGACTATTTGTATGTCCATAAAGTGATGTTAGCCACAGGAGAGTCTGTACATAACATGCCTCTGAGAAGAAATGATTAAGTAGTGATAGTGTGGTATGGGGAGGGGGTTGGGTTAGTGAGTGTAGTGTTGATCAGCCATACTACTTGGGGAAAGTAACAGTTTTTGAGTCTGATGGTCCTAGCATGGATGCTACATTGCCTCTTCCCTAATGAGAGGAGGGACAAACAGTCCATGAGCAGAGTGGTGCAATCCTTCATGATTTTATTAGCCCTTCCCCCACACTTTTCAGTAAACATGTCCTTGATGGTGGGTAGGCCGGTGCCATTAATGAGTTGGACAGATTGACTACCTGTTGTAGAGCCTTCCTCTCTGCCACAGGGCAGTTTTTGTACCATGCAGTGCTGCAGCATGTTAGGATGCTCTCAACTGCACATCTGTAGAAGGACGTGTGTATAGATGTGTATGGTCCAGCTCTCTTCAGTATCATCAGACAGTAAAGGCAAATAGAGAAAATGTCAAAGATCAATTGACCAAAATAGTCAGTAGCACCTATCTATTGCTCAAACATATGACTAATATCAATGAGATACTTGGGCACAACTAGTCTTCACACCCAATTAAATAATTACAGATCATGTTAATGTCACGTACATCACAGCACAACATTTTCATGTTTACATGAAAGACTAGTCCAGAAAGTCAGATCACTTGGAATCCAGAGTGTGCTAACCAATATGATACTAAACTGGCTCGGTGGAAGAGTCAGAAGGTTGCAGTAGAGGGTTGGATGTTTTTCCAAACTGTAGGTCTAGGACCAATGGTGTGCCACAGGGATTGGTGGTGAATCCACTGTTGTTCGTCATCTGCATTAGCAATGTGAATGAGAAATAGTTGGCATGGTTACTAAGTTTACAGTTGATATCAAAAGTTGTGGTATAATGGACAGTGATCAATTAGCAGAGTGGGCCAAAGAATAGCAAATAGAATTTAACTGGGCGCTAAGGTAGTAAAGTGGTTAGCAGCATGTTATTACAGCTCGAGATGTTCTGATGTTCAATTCCAGTACTGTTCTGTAAGTAATCTCTGTGCATTCTCCTTGTGAAATGCATGGGTTTTCTAAAGTGCTCTGGTTTCCTCTCACAGTCCAAAGACGTTTTGGGTAGGTTAATTAGTCATTGTAATTTTCCCGTGATTAGGTCAGAGTTAATCTGGGATGTGGAGTTGCTGGGGTGGCATGGCTCACAGGACTGGAAAGACCTACTCCATGCTGTACTGCTAAATAAAATAAAACTTGGACAAGTGCAAGGTATTGCATTTTGGCAAGTTAAACCAGGGCTGGACTTGCACAGTAAATGGTTGGGCCCTGGAGCATATTGTAGAACAGAGATGTGGTGGTACATGGTTCTCTGAAAGCAGAAACACAGGCACAATGTATTGGTAAAGAAGGCATTTGGTATGTTTGTCTTCCTAAGTCAGGTCACTGAGTAAAGGAATGGTGATGTTGATTTAAACATCAACATTTGAAAGGCACTTCGACAATATTTGGATAAGACAGGTTTAGAAAGACATGGGCCAAAGGCTCATGGGACTGGCTTAGGGAGACAACTTGGGACAGTTTGGGTGCAGGGCTTTTTTCTGTGCCATAGAACTGTGACTCCACTCCTCAGCATCACTCATTGCCAACTTTCCCTAGTTTTGCTGAAACTAGAGACTGCAGATGCTTGAATCCGGAGCAAAAAAAGGCAAACCCCTACAGTCACTCAGCAATTAGAGCAGCATCTGTGGAGGGCACAGGAGAATTTCCTACAAACATACTGTTCTAATTCCTATTGGGGTTGGGGGGGGTGGGGGTCAGTGGTACTTAATAATATCTTTGGGAGATCAATAAGTTAGCAATTTTGTTCCAGTTGCACACTTGTACAATTCTGAATTTGACCAAAATAATGTTTCTTTTCCATTTTCATTTTTAGAATCTTTTTATTGGTCCGTAATCATCAACAGCTATAAAATGATACAAAACTTTAAC
Organism: Hypanus sabinus; assembly: GCF_030144855.1. Classification (NCBI taxonomy): domain Eukaryota; kingdom Metazoa; phylum Chordata; class Chondrichthyes; order Myliobatiformes; family Dasyatidae; genus Hypanus; species Hypanus sabinus. The sequence goes on along the minus strand of NC_082717.1, from coordinate 61,924,208 downwards.
CAATTAATATGTATACAATTAATAGAGCTGAAGAGAAGAAAAAACTGATCTTGAAATATAAAAATGGAAAAAAAAATTATATATAGGAAAAAAAGAACCCCATCTAAGAAAAAAAACACTAATTATAAAAAAAACCCATTAGGAATCAACCCCCTAGAGCAATACATTTGACCATCTTCTAAAAATATAAAAAAGTCATCAACCATCATTATATATAAATAAAAATAAAATTGGAAGGAAATAATGTTTCTCCCAGAACTATCATTTCTGATTCTGGAAGCTGAAGGCGAATAGTGTTGTTGCCCCAATACAATTACAAGAAAAGGTTTGTGAACCCTTTTGCAACTACCTAGCTTTCTACATTAATTACTCATAAAATGTGGTCTGGTCTTCATCTAAGTCACAAACACAATCTGCTTAAAATAATAAACGAACAACTGTACTTCTTGTCAATATTGAGTACACCATTTGAACAATCGCCATCTAGGTTCTAAAAAGTATGTGAAGCTCTAGGGTACTACCATTTACAAAAGCTCTTTAGAGTCAGGTGTTCCAATCTATGAGATGAGATTCAAGGTGTGGATTGTACAGGTGCCCTTGCCCTATATAAAAAAAAAGGCACACTAAGTCAGGTTACCAACAGAGCCTACAAGAAAGATCTGTTTATGTGCACCATGCCTTGATCCAAAAAACTTTCAGAGGATCTTATGAGCAGATTTGTAAAGATGAATGAAGCTGGAAAGGCTACAAAAGCATTTCCAAAGACTTATCAGACTACAGTAAGAGAAATCGTCTGCAAATGGAAGAAATTCAATACTACTGTTACTCTCCTAAGGAATGGGTGTCCTGCAAAGATCATACCAAAAGCACAACATGCAATGCTGAAGGGGGTGAAAAAATCCCCAAGGATAACAGCAAAGGACCTGCAGAAAAACACTGAATATGAATGGTGTTCATGAAAGGACACGATAGAGGAAACCACTATCCTCCCAAAAATAAAAGACATTGCTGCACATCTCAAGTTTGCAAAAGACCACCTGGATGTTCCACAATGCCTTTGGGACAATATTGTATGGACAGATGAGACAAACATTGAAGTTTCTTGCAGAAATGCACACTGCTATGTTTGGAGGAAAAAGGGCACTGCACACCAACATCAAAACCCCATCCCAACAGCATCATGGTTAGGGGCTGCTTTACTGCCTCAGTCTGGACAGCTTGCAATTGTTGAGGGACCAATGAATTCAAAATTGCATCAAGACATTTTACAGGAGGATGTCAGCATAGCAATCACCTGAAGCTTCATACAAGTTGGATGATGCAACAACCAAAGATCCGAAACACAAGATTAAGTCAACAACAGAATGGTTTAAAAAGAGAAATTGTGATTTGGAATGGCCAAGTCAGATTCCAAACCTTAACCCAATGGAGATGCCGTGGCATGACCTAAAGAGGAATGTTCATGCAAGGTATCCCAGAAATATCAATGAACTGAAACAGTTTTGTATGCAGGGATGGCCTAAAATTTCTCATCGCTGTTGTGCAAGTCTGATCAGGAACTACAGGAAACATTTGGTGTAGGTTATTGCTGCTAAAGGAGGTTCTACCAGTTATTAAATAGAAGGGTTCACATAGTTTTTCCAGCCTGCACAGTGAATGATTAAACAAATTGTTCAATAAAGACATGAAAACTACAATTGTTTGTGTGTTCTTGGGTTAGGCAGATTGTGTTTATCCATTACTATGACAGGTGAAGATCATACAGAAAACCAGGTAATTACAAAGGGTGCACATACTTTTTCTTGCAACTGTATTTTTCATTTTGCTATTGTGTTATATTATGAATTTGAGGGAACAGAAGACCATCTTAAAGATCAGTATATATGGAGACTTACAGTGAGGTCTTAAAAGAATATTTATCATCCATATTTACAGTGAAGGACGTGGAAGTTAGAGAGTTCAGGGGAGGGATAAGTGATATCCTGGAACATAATCAGCATTACAAAGAAAGTAGTGCTGGAGGTCTGAAGGCACAAACGTGGATAAATCCCTAGGATCTGACCAAACATATCTCACAATGTTTTGGGAAGCAAGGGAGGAAATTGTTAAGAGCCCTGGTAGAGACTTTTCATCAGCCACAAGTAAGAAACCATAAGATGTGAGAATATACGAAGTGATTTTTATCTAAGAAGGACAGCAGGGATAAGCAAGGGAACTACAGGCTGCTGAGCTATACATGAATATGAAAGTTATTGGAAGGGATTTGAATACACAGGATTTATTTGAATTCAGAAAGAAAAGGACTGACTAGGAGTTTGCCAGCATGGTCTTGTGTGTGGGAAATCATGTCTCACAAATCTGAGTGAGTTTTTTTTGACAAGGTGGCCATGAAAATTGATGAGAACAGAGCAGCAAATTTCATCCACAGAGCCTTTAATAAGGCCCCACAAGTTAGGCTGGTCTGGAAAGTTATATCACATGGTATCCAGGGTAAGCTAGTCAACTGGGTGGCAGTGGAGGGTTGTAATGAACACCGTGAATGGTGTTACTGAATAGAGACCTTGGTGTACTAGGAAATGGCTCCCCGAAAATGTGAACCCAGGCAGACAAGGTTGAGAGGAGAGGGCATCGCATGCTTGTCTTCATCACCTGAGAATTAAATGTTTGTTAGACCACTTTTGGAAAATTGAGTGTTCTGAATTCCACTCTACAAGATGAATGTTGTTAAGAAAGAGTGCAGACAAGATTCACAAGGATGTTGCTTGGACTGAGGGCTTGAGTTACAAGGAGAGATTTGATAGGCAAGCTTTCTTTTCCCAGAAGTGAAGACTAAGAGGTAACACAAAAGGTATACAAAATTGAGACCCCTAGATAGAATGGATAGTCAAGTGTTTGTTTCCCATGGTAAGGGTGCCTAAAGCTAGAGGACAGAGGTCTAAAGTGGATCTGGGAGGTAAACACAAAGAGTAGCTAGTATCTAGAATGAGCTGCCAGAGGACTGGTGAAGGAGGCAGGGACAATATTAACCTTTATGATGAATTTGGACAAGTGACTGAATGAACAAGACATTGAGGGTTACGGAATTAATGTAGACAAGCTGGATTAGTATAGAATATGCATGATGGTCAGTATGGATGTGGTGACCTAATTGACCTGTTTGCATACTGTACAATGAAAATACTCAACACTGGGGACCAAGCATTCTGATTGTCTGGTATTTCACCCATCACTATAATCAGTCATTCCCTTCAGCACCAGTGCATCATTGCGAGGGTCTATACCATTTAAAAACACTGCAGTTTATCACATCAGCTACTTTCACAACCCAGCTTCTACCTTGAAGAACGATAGGTACAGATGATACATAGAAACACTGTCACCAAGCTGCACACTATTCTATCTCCATTCCTTCACCTCCACTGTGTCCAAAGCCTGGAACTCCCCAGCCAAAACCATTAAGTAGTACCTCCACCAAGCAGATTGCAGTGCAACCTGGTGGCTCAGCAACCCCTTCTCAGTGGCATTAAAGGTTGGGAATATATTGCCAGCCTTGCCAGAGCACAGACCCTGAAAAGTAAATACAAATATCGTTCTCTTCTGGTTAAGGTGCTAAAATTGTCAATCCCTTTTCTCAGCGGAGAAAAAAAAATAAGCTGGTAAGATGAAAAACAACTGAATTTGACCACAGAGATAGCTAGATCTCATACTGGATGGTAATCTTATTTTTAAACTAGAAGATTGGGAGTTGACGCCTTATTTTGTGGACATGGGGAAACGGACTGATAACTCCAGTGTAGTAAAGCTTCAGTGTATTAAATCTCTGAGAAATATAACTAAATTCAGCTTTTGTTATAAAAAATGACTGTTGTTGGCAAAAACGTATCACCTGAGCAGCAACACAGACAAAGTGCTGTTGAAACTCAGCAGGTCAGGCAGTATTGATGGAGATAAACAGTCAATGTATTGGGCTGAGTAGACCCTTCATCAAGTCTGGAAAGGAAGAAGGATGAAGCCAGAATAAGGTGTGGGGGGGGGGGGAGAGGAGGAACGAGTACAAGCTGGCAGGTGATGGGTGAAACAAAATGAAGAAGAAGGCGGTGGGTAGGTAGGAGAAGAGGAATTGAAGAAGCTGGGAGCTGATTGGCAGAAAAGGTAAAAGGTTAAAGGAGGAGGAATCTGATAGGGTTGGACAGTGGACCATAGGACAAAGGGAAGGAGGAGGGGCATCAGAGGGAGGCGATGGGCAGGTGAGTAAAGACAGGGTAAGGGGAAGCCAGGATGAGGAATGGAAAAAGAGAAGGTGGAGGGGGAATTACCCTAAGTTGGAGTAATTGATGTTCATCCCATCAGGTTGGAGGATGCCTCATATTAAATATGAGGTGTTGCTCCTCCACGTGTGAGAAAGAAGTTGTAATATACTATTAGATTTGGTCAATGCTATTCAGTTTCTGAAATTCTTTTATCAATGGAGAAAAACACACAAAATTTTGTGCCCTCCTCAGCAATGCTTAATGAGTTACAGAATTCTGCACTGTTTTACTTGGAGCAATGTGGATGGTTGGCCTGCATTCATACCGAGTTATTAAAGAAATTAACACCATCTTAAAAGATCTATTTAACAAAATTGCTTATTTGGAAAAGTTTAAAAGCTTGCACTGTGCCTTTGTCAGTAATTTTATGTGACTTACTTTTGTCAGCATATTTAACACTTAGCAATGTGTATAATATATCCTAACTACATTGTCCTACACAGAAAACTTAACAGGTACTTTGCAGCAACAGAGATTTTGAAGGAATTTATCAAAAGAGAGCAAAGATGTACCAGTTTAGGAAGCAAGTTTGAAAGGTTGAAAGGCTAACCATATTGGTGACACAGGAAAGAACCTTTTAAGGGATTCAAATAATGCAATTCACAGAGCTCAAAAGATTGCAAAATACTTCCACCAAATCAGGACAACAAGAGTGCACAGAACTTTATGGTTTTCAATGTTAAAGCAAAGATAAAGGAATTACCAAAATAAAGAGATTCACCAACTTTAGCAATAAAGTCAACAAGAAGTGGAATGAAAATCTAAACACCAAGGAAATCATAGATATAACATGCTTCTTTCAACCATACTAGAAATCTTTTTTTTTGAGTAGAGGATGACATTTTGATGACATCATCTATGTTTGGAAAAGAATTAGTCAGAGTAGTCTTGCATTCCAGCTCCTCCATTTCAAAAGAAATAAGTTCAGCTTATCAAGTTTTTTCTGAGTTAAAACCATCAGTATCATTACTCTTCTAACACTCTATTGAAAAATTGACAGTAGTACTCCAAATATATAGTTGTTAAAAATGGGCAATCATAGCTTATTTAGCATTAGTTGCTGCTTAGTCGGTAACATCCGCTCCTCTGAGTTAGAAAGCTGTTTCAAAGCAATTGAGTACACCGATATAGCCTAAAACAATGAAAGTGCTGTAATTTAGAGGAGGTATTAAATTAAGAGTTTGATGGAGGGAAAGGATAACCTCATTTCTTGTATATGTTGATTCTATCTGCTATAGCTTTGTGAATTCTCCTAATCAGTTTGACACTTCCATCATATCTGACAAAGGGTCTTAAATCAAAACATAAATCCTGTTTCTCTTTCCAGTTTCTCTGTTCTCCGGTTTGTTGATTCTTTTCAGCATTTTGCTTTTATTTCAGTTTTCTAAAATCTGCAGTTTTAATTATTTTTCTTGATTAATGTTGTTTTATATTTCTGACCAAATTACTAATGTCCATCAGTATTTGTGCTATCGGCAAACCTGGATATATGGCTCTCTGTGTTATCGAATTAATAAATGTAGTGAATACTTGCTGCAATAAGCATATTTAGAGGGTCGATACTTGTTTCCTTTATGTACTTCACTCTGCCTTGAATTTCATATTTTTTAAATTAACATCTTATGTAAAAGTAATTTGTTCTTGAATTATTATACATGTCATTAAGTTTACGTTAATGGTTGTTAGACAAGTCAGATTTTCAACTTACTTTCTCTTGCATAAATAATGCAAACTCACAAAATTACTAAACCAAAAAATACTCTAAAACGTTTAGAAAACACCTACATTTTCCTCACATTTCCTCAAAAATCATGAAGTATTAAGAGATTTAGATAAGGTGAGTGATATTTTTGAAATAAAAAGCTTTTGCTTATCTTAACTTTAATGAATCCAGCACTAGATGCTATCTGCTAGAACTTCAGGGCTCAGCATTTTTTGAATCCATTTTAATATCAAAAGTGTTCCACATTGGACTCTATTCAAAGACTCATTATCAATGATTGTAAGAGGCAACCTAAACTGGAACTTGCATTATGAGGCAAGAAAAATACCTTCACAGCTACAATACAAGAGTACTCTAAGATTGAGGCATAAGGGTCGTCTATAATTGAGGAACTGTGATAATAAAATACTATGGTTCCATGAAACAAGTAAATAAATTTGATTTCTTTTTGTAAAAACAATGAAACTTCTAAACCAATATAACTATTAAAGCTATAAATGCACAGCAAGAACCATTTGGAATACTGAAATCGATACTAAATCTTTCCACTTTTGCTTTTAAATTACTTAGAAGTTTGACTGTGCTTCAGGTGAACCCCTCTAATTTCTCATATGCCTTCTGTGATATTCTGCTTGCTGGAATTTCTTTGATGTGCCTCAGGATATTTTATACTGTTACAGGCACTATATAAATGCAAGTTAATATCTTGGCTGATCTTTGTCTCATCTCAGTTTATCCACCTTAGTTTCCAGTTTTCCCTGATACTCTTACTTCGGAAAAATGACCATCAGCTTGAAATATTAATTGATCCAGCCTTTGAGGAGAATTCCAGTTTTAAAACATTTTCTTCATTTTAGAGTAGGCCCTTTCAGCCACAGCGCCTCCAGCAACACCCAACAAATTCAATTAACCCAAACCTAATCATGGAGAAATTACAATGACCAATTAACCTACATGGTATGTCTTCAGACTATGGGAACAAACCAGAGGACCCAGGGAAAACCCATGCGTTCCATGAGTGTACGTACAGAGACTCTGCTACAGTACAGCACCAGAATTGAACTCCAAACTCCAGACGTCTCGAGAGGTAATAGCATGGTGACAACTACAACACTATCATGAGGTAACTTTTCAAAAAAGACTTTCTAATTTTAAGATTACATCCTGATGTTCTTCATATACGCAACTGAACAAAATTTTATGATTTTTTTTTATTAGAACTATGAACTATGTACAAGGAAATTCAAAATTGTTCATTGTTTAATACATCAGGTGGCATTATCAATTTGGAGAATCCATACAGTATCACATCCAAATTCAAAACAGATTTTTTTGTGAGCTGTGGTATCTAGAAAGCACTGCATTATTTGAAGCAGAAACTGCTTAGTTTTGCACACCTTCATAAAGATACCTGAATGCTTATAGATCCATGCACCACCTTTTTAATGAGTTTCGTGTATGAAATACCCAAATACTCCAGTATTCTTATTCCCTTACATTTAACAAAATAACCCAAATATGAACCAAACTCAAAGTGACTCTCAAAATTCAGGCATATTTATGTACAAGAGGGGATATAAATGCCTGTCTAGCCAGGCATTTATATACAGTGGTATGCAAAAGTTTGGGCACCCCGGTCAAAATTTCTGCTACTGTGAACAGTTAAGCGAGTAAAAAATGACCTGATTTCCAAAAGGCATAAAGTTAAAGATGACACATTTCTTTAATAGTTTAAGCAAGATTACTTTTTTATTTCCATCTTTTACAGTGTCAAAATAACAAAAAGGGAAAAACACCTGAAGCAAAAGTTTGGGCACCCTGCATGGTCAGTACTTAGTAACTCCCCCTTTGGCAAGTATCACAGCTTGTAAACGCTTTCTGTAGCCAATTCTGTAGTCTTTCAATTCTTGTTTGGGGGATTTTCACCCATTCTTCCTTGCAAAAGGCTCCTAGTTCTGTGAGATTCTTGGGCCGTCTTGCATGCACTGCTCTTTTGAGGTCTATCCACAGATTTTTGATAATGTTTCGGTCAGGGGACTGTGAGGGCCATAGCAAAACCTTCAGCTTGCACCTCTTCAGGTAGTCCATTGTGGATTTTTAGGTGTGTTTAGAATCATTATCCTGTTGTAGAAGCCATCCTCTTTTCATTTTCAGCTTTTTTACAGACGGTGTGATGTTTGCTTCCAGAATTTGCTAGTATTTAATTGAATTAATTCTTCCCTCTACCAGTGAAATGTTCCCCGTGCCACTGGCTTCAACATAAGCCTAAAGCATGATCAATCCACCCCCGTGCTCAATGGTTGGAGAGGTGTTCTTTTCATGAAATTCTGCACTCTTTTTTCTCCAAACATACCTTTGCTAATTGTGGGCAAAAAGTTCTACTTTAACTTCATCAGTCCACAGGACTTGTTTCCAAAATGCATCAGGCTTGTTTAGATGTTTCTTTGCAAACTTCTGACGCTGAATTTTATGGTGAGGACGCAGGAAAGGTTTTCTTCTGATGACTGTTCTATGTTATATTTGTTATATCTGTTATATTTGTGCAGGTATTGCTGCACAGTAGAACACTGCACAACCACTCCAGAGTCTGCTAAATCTTCCTGAAGTTCTTTTGCAGTCAAACGGGGGTTTTGATTTGCCTTTCCAGCAATCCTATGAGCAGTTCCCTCCGAAAGTTCTCTTCATCTTCCAGACGTCAACTTGACCTCCACCATTCCTGTTAACTGTCATTTCTTAATTACATCAGTGAACTGAAGAAACGGCTACCTGAAAATGCTTTGCTATCTTCTTATAGTCTTCTCCTGCTTTGTGGGCATCATTTATTTTAATTTTCAGAATGTTAGGCAGCTGCTTAGAGGAGCACATGGCTGCTGACTGTTGGGACAAGGTTTGGAGAGTCAGGGTATTTATAAAGCTTTGAAATTTGCATCACCTGGCCTTCCCTCAGGATGACTGTGAATAAGCCATAGCCCTAATAAGCTAATTAAGGTCTGAGATCTTGGTAAAAGTTATCTTGAGAGCTGAAATCCCTTGGGGCACCCAAACTTTTGCATGGTGATCCTTTCCTTGCTTTCCCCACTCTGAAGTTGTACAAAACAGTACACTAATCTTGCTTATAATGTTGAAAAGGATGTTTCATCTTTAACTTTATGACTTTTGGTGATCAGTTCATCTTCTAATCACTTAACTATTCACATTAACAGAAATTTTGACCAGGGGTCAAACTTTTGCATGCCACTGTATACCTTGTGAGATATATATAAAACAAGAAAATATTTGCAAAATTCTGGTTCAAACTTATTGTAGTCACTATCAAGATTGTTTTGATAGAAACAAAAATTAGTTGAAGCTGCTCTACAATGTCAATTTAATTAGTCAAATTGTCAACTTCGCACTTACAAGCCAATGAAAAGTTGTTATGCACTAAACTTGTATTTTCATAAAATTTGTATCGTAAATAACACTAATCTTGTTTTTACATGTTCTCATTATTTATTACTATTTATTTATATTTGTCTTCTGCACTTCAGTTGATCTTTCTTTGATCCAGTTGTTACTATTCTATAGATTTGCTGAGTATGACAGATGGAAAATTAATCTCAGGGTTGTAGATGTACTTAGATAATTTTAAACTTATGTAACATCCTGGGAAAGGTTTCATTGCTAACGTAATGGTCTTTCTGGAAAGCAGTATTTGAGTCATGGTTAGAGATAACGGGTGCCTTGGAATGTGAGCCGTCCAATGAAGGGAGTGCGCTTTCGTGTTGTGTGCCTGACACTGAGGTGAACTGGGTCTTTTGTTTGGTAGGAGATGAAGGAAGACAATGCCGGAGAGAAGAGGTCATAGGACTCGACCTGGGGAGCAGGGTCATGTTTCGACCAAGCCCAGGGAGATTGAAGGAGGATCGGCGAAGGGAAAACAGTGAGCTCCAACTTGTGCACATTAGACTGTTTAATTAAAATGGGGCCTTCTGTGTTTTTATTTGCTTTTTCTTTACCAATCCTTTAGTCAAATTAGAAATTGTTAAATTGTATGTGGTGCACTGTCTGTAATTTCACGATACTTATTTGTAAAGGGTAACAAATCACTCAGCATCCACACAAATGGGGTTTGGGGTGAGCTTGCACCTCAATTTCAGACATTTGGCGGGGTCAGAGACTGTCTTCCCCAGACTTACGCAGTTGACAGAACCAGAGTGTTTCACTTAAATAATTATTAAGTAAACTCAACAAATCCCCTGTCCTTCATTTGGCTTGCTTTTAATGACACAAGTCCAATTTCCTTGACTAGGTTGTAATACAATTGGTGTTCTAAAGAGATACAGCCATGAAATTATGAAATGAGAAAGCAATTGTTATTTCTGGTCAATAAAAATACTCAGAAGCAGGAGTTCTATTTTGTGAAATAAAAGGTAGAGGTATACAGGATTAGTCACATATTGTAAGACTTCACATTTTATTATACAGTAGGTATATTAGACACCATCCAATCAAATCCTGTATTCTTACACCCTTACACTAAACAAAATATCCCAATGTGCACCGAAGTCAAAGTGAATTGCACAATTCAGCCATATTATGTACAAGAGAGGAAATAAATGAGGTATATAGTATACTTTTTAAACACACTGTCCAAGTGAGTTCACTATGAACTCTATTTCACACTATTTCTGCAAGAATGGGAATTGTAAGATTGACTAGCTTTATTTGTCACATATACGAAGTATACAGTGAAATCTGCTGTTTGCGTCAAATCAAATCAGCGAGGATTGTGCTGAGCAACCCACAAGTGTCACCATTCTTCTGGTGCTAACACAGCATGAACCTTTAACCACAATTCTTTGGAATGTGAGAGGAAACTGGAGCACCCGGACGAAACCTTCAGTCACTGGGAGAACAAACTCCTTACAGGCAATGATGGGAATTGAATCCCGATCAGTGAACGCTGGTGTATACATACACACACATCAGTTAGGCTGGCTTTACTATAGGCAATGGAAACCAAGATTACAAGTGCATGCAAAAACTGGCAGCATTAGATTCAAGTTCCAAATTACTTTGATTTCCACTTAATCAATAAATATTAATTTGTGCTGCTGCTGCTGTAAGACTGCTACCTGGTGTGTTGCTGCTCACAGTTGCTGCAGTACTGGCAATAGCAGGGGTAACAGAGGGCGGTGGAATCCCTGTTGCCAAATCCAGAAGTGGCTGTATGACCTCACTTTTGAATACACCATTCTTCTGCCACAGGTTCAGTACCCGCACCACTTTGCTCTGTAAAATACACATTGATTGATTATTAGATTAAATAGTCAACTGACAGCTTCACATCTCATACACATTGAAATATGAGCAAATTCTTTTTTTAAAAAGATGAACCAAAACCATTGATAAAGTTTGGAATTTTTATCTTAAAGAAACTTGTTATAGATCAGTAAAACTGTCATGTCCTTCCTTTGGTTTGTTTGAATTGCTGTTTTTGTGGAGGTTGAGGAAGGGGGGAAAAAGCTATGCTGCAGAACCGAATGAAGAGCCTCCTGAATGATCAGATCAGGAAATTAAAAACCTTTGCACACTGGTTTATAAGAGAATTCTGTTTGTTGTAACCAAATCTGTTCTGCAAGTCTTACATGGTTAACACCAAAATCCAAATCCACACTAAAAAAAAGTGTTTTTGGGTGCTGAGGTAATATGACTTCTATCCTGTCATTGGCCTTCTGAGAAACTATTAGCCCTACAAAAAAATAATTCAAGTATAAAAGCAATTTAAAGTTTGCCCGTTGGAGAACAAGTAAGACCACTGCCATTAAAGGTGGAAACACAAGAGATTCTGCTAGATGCTCAAAATCCAGAGCAACACATTCAAAATGCTGAAAGAATTCAGCAGGTCAGGCAGCATGTATGGAAATGAATAAACAAGTTGACAATTCAGGCTGAGACCCTTTCTCAGGACTGGACAAGGAGGAAGATGCTAGAATAAACAGTTGGGGGGGGGGGTGGGGGAAGAGGGAATGAAGGACCAGCTAGAAGGTAACAAATAAAGCTAGGTAGGTGGGAAAGGCAAAGGACTGGAGAAGGAGGAATCTGATAGAAGGGAGTGGACCACGTGAGAAAGGGAAGGAGTGACACCAGGAGGAGGTGATAGGCAGGTGAAAAGAAGAGGTAAGAGGACAAATAGAAGATGAAAGGGGGTGGGGAAGAAATGGCATCAGATTGGAGGCTACCTATATGGAATGAGGTTATGTTTGTCCACCAGGAATGGCCTCATTGTGGCAAAACAGGAGGCTATGCATCAATATGTCGGAATGGGAATGAGAATTGGAATTAAAATGATTGGGCACCAAGAAATCGCACTTTCAGGTGAATAGAGCAGAGGTGCTTGACAAATCAGATGCCCAGTTTATATCGGGTCTTAACAATGTAGTGGCGGCTGCATTGGGAACAGCGGATACAATAGGTGATCCCAACTGATTCTCAGGTGAAGTGTTGCCTCATCTGCAAGACAGTTTGGGGCCCTGAGTGGAAGTAAAGGGGGAGGTGAATAGGTAGGTACAGCACTTCTGCCACTGGTTTATGTGCCAGGAAGGAGATTAGCGGGGAGGGACAAATGGACAAGGGTATAATTGAGGAAGTGATCCCTGCGTAACAGTTAAGATGTGTTTAGTGATAGGATCCCGTTGAAAGATGGCAGAAGTTGCGAGAATTATGTGGTGGATGTGAAGGCTCATAGGGTGGTAGGTGAGGACAAGAGGAAGTTGATCTGAGGGAACAAGATGATTTGGTGAGCATGGATGACTGGGAGGTGGAGGAGATGCAGGTAACAGCAGCATCAATAGTGGCAGAAAGGAAGGCTGAATCCTGGGAACAAATGCAGTAGAAATTAAGGAACTTAAAAAATAGATTGGCATTTGTGCAGGAGACAGGGTGGGAAGAGGTAGTCAAGATAACTATGGGAATTAGCAGGTTTCTAAAAGATGTTGGTCAACAGTTTGTCTCCAGAGATGGAGACAGATCAAGAAAGGGGAGGGAGGTGTCAGAAATGGACCAAGTGAATTTGTTGAAGTACAATTGGAGAGTTGCGGAGAATTACCCAGGAAGGCTTGGAACACGGACTGTTCTACATAGCCAATGAAAAGGCAGGCATATCTGAGATCCACGTGGGTGTTCATGGCTACTCTGTGTGTTTCAAGCAAGTACAAGGAGCCAAAAGAGAAATTGTTGAGAGTGAGAAACAGCTCTGTAGACGGGGGTGGGGGGGTGGTGACAGAGGGGAATAGATTGGGTCTTTTGTTGAGAAAGAAGAAGAGAGCTTTAAAGGTACAAGTCACACTCCTTCAATGTCTTACAGAATAAAAGCATTATTTGACATTGAACTGAGCAACACACAACAGGAAAAGTTCCAGTTTCAAAATTATTATGTACTGAGTAAGCTGACTATGTTTAAGCATGATACAATAAAAAGAGTTGGGATGATAGCAAGTAGAAAATATCTAACTAGTCCTTCCTTGCTATGTCTGACTACTGCCAGAGACTGCATTAATGGAGTTACAGCAAGTTAAGCTTTTATAGGTAACTTGACTGGAGAAGGTGCAGAAGATACATATGAATATATAATTAAACATAATTCAGTTAAAAAAATGGAAACCCTTAAAATCAGTTTCAGATATTACAGATATAGAAATAATAGAATCCAAATACAAAATACCTAAATGTATCACTCATAAGGAATAATTAAGTAGACAAAATTCATGCATTTATGGACAAATGTGAATAAAAGAGAGAACCTGGCAACTCAGTAATGTTACATTGGGATCCTAGAACATTTGTAAGGTTGCACAAGGCAGGAAGGCATTTTGATTTAGTAAGTTAATCCTTGCCAGACACAGCAGCATTACAACTGAAAGTTGGACAGACATTAATAGAAATGTATGTGTAACTGCGTGACAATTATTGTCAACAATGACAAGAGGGAAACTTTTAAAAAACTTGTAAAATATTATTCCACACAGATATGGTTTAGCAATAACAGTTCAATTTGACCAACATTAAACTGTGTGAAGTCTCCAAGAACTGACTTTAGGTTGAGTATGCCCACATGTGGTCAGAGGTACTATGAAACTAAGAAAACTGTTGGTTTTCCAACTCCACAGACAGCAAATGATAAGACATTTCCTTTCCATTTCTTTAACAACCTCTAACTTTCTCTTAGGACTGCTAGAAGAGTGAAAAACTATGGGAGCCTAGTGGAACTATAGGAATATTGCATAGTCCTAACAAAATTTCCACTTTACTAAAGAGTCCTATATCTGGTGCATTTTGACAAAATAAAAGTTGATTCAATACTGATATCAGTGTCATCAACTAGAATTTGGAATAGAAGTGAGCTTTAATTACTTCTTTAAAATATAGGATTTAATATGAAGCTACACAGCAGATGAAGCAGAAAAATGTCAAGTTGTTGAAATGTTGGTTATCTAAATAACTAGCGTTGAATGTATCTACTTTTATGCTGGAACAAATTCACTACACGGCATTAAGTTTTACAACTATGTAATACCCACAAACATTTATCTGATAGTCAAAATATACAGATCCTGGGGGGGAATAAATGCATATACAGTTGCAAGTAAAAAGTTTGTGAACCCTTTGCAATTACTTGGCTTTCTGCATTAATTACTCATAAAATGTAGTCTGATTTTCATTTAAGTCACAATAGCAGACAAATACAATCTGCCTAAACTAATAACAAATGTTAGTTTTCACATCTTTATTGAAAACATTCTTTCATCATTTACAGTCTAGGCTGGAAAAAGTATGCAAACCCTTGTACTTAGTAACTGGCTAAACCTCCTTTAGCAGTAATAACATCCACCAAATGTTTCCTGTAGCTGCTGATCATACTTGAACAACAGCAAGGAGGAATTTTAAACCATTCCTCTATACAAACTGTTCTGGTTAATCAATATTTCTGGGATACCTTGCATGAACAGCCCTCTCTGGGTCATGCCACAGCAACTCCATTGGGTTAAAGTCTGGGCCCTGACTTGGCCATTCCAAAAACACAAAGTTTCTTCTTTTTAAACCATTCTGTTGTTGGTTTGCTCTTGTGTTTTGGATCATTGTTTTTTTTTGCATCATTCAGCTTTTATTAGGTGATTGGACTTCTGTAAAAATGTTTTGATACTATTTTGAATTCATTGTTCCCTCAATGATTGCAAGCTGTCCAGGCCCTGAAGAAGCAAAGCAACCCCAAGTCATGATGCTCCTTCCACCATGCTTCACAGATAGGATGAGGTTTTGGTGTGCAGTGCCCTTTTTCCTCCAAACGTAGCAGTGTGCATTTCTGCCAAAAAGTTCAATGTCTGTCTCATCTGTCTACAGACCATTGTCCAAGCAGCACTGTGGAACATCCAGGTGGTCCTTTGCAAATTTAAGACGTACAGCAATGTTTTTTTTTGAGAGAGCAGTGGTTTCCTTCGTGATGTCCATCCATGAACACCATTTTTATTCAGTGTTTATAAGTTATAAGTTCAGTTATAAGTTAGATACGGCCCTTGTGGCTAAAGGGATCAGGGGGTAAGGAGAGAAAGCAGGTACAGGGTTCTGAGTTGGATGATCAGCCATGATCATACAATGGCGGTGCAGGCTCGAAGGGGCAAATGGCCTACTCCTGCACCTATTTTCTATGTTTGTCTTATAGTGGACACATGAATAGAGACTTTAGCAAGTTCTCAAGATTTCCCCAGCTCTTTTGCTGTTACCCTTTGTTAAAGTACGAGAAGAAGTACAATTGTTTTAGTGGGCTATTATTTTAGGCAGATTCTGTTTGTCTATTACTGTGACTTAGATGAAGATTAGACCTCATTTTATGAGTAATTAATGCAGAAAAACAGGTATTTGCAAAGGACACATACAAAATGCTAGAGGAACTCAGCAGGCCAGGCAGTATCTGTGGAACAAGTACAGTCAACATTTCCGGCTGAGACCATTTGGCAAAGGGTTCACAAACCTTTTCTTGCAACTGTACACACAGTAAAGAAACTGGTTCCTATGAATTGGAGAAGGGGAAATGTTGGTAATGTTATTGATCTTAAGTTTTCAAATTCATGGTGTGAGCTAAAGGATCTATCAAAAATTGTGCTTCCCCATTCTTGCTTGGTTTGAGAAAATGAAAAGTAATTAGCTGCATGTGTTATTCAAATTTATAGATGAAAGTTTTGGAGTTTTTGAAGTATTAAATACTAGCTTTAAGAGGGAAGGATTAAAATGGTTTTGGCTTGTTCAGTACATAAACCTTTATTTGGTTGCTTCACTCAGGAATCTTCTAGGTTTTATTCCCAAATTCAATAGAATAATTGAAGTTAAAGCAGGCAAAAACAGAAAATAAGTATGCTGTAAATCCCGGTGTATAAGCTGAGAATTTTGCCCTAAATCTTGGTCCTAAAATTAGGGAGTCAGCTTATACAGAGGGTCCAATTTTGAAAAAACAAATACACGGAAGACAGGTCGTATTTATTGGCTGTTTTTGAGTCAATTTCATTCCACTGTCGAAGCATGAATTCTTTGAATGGCTTGTTTAAGCTCACATCTCGTGGCTGGAGCACGGACATCAAACCACCGGGGATGACTGCAATGTCCGTATTTTCAGCTTTCAATGCTGCTTTTGTCTCACCTGACAAATGCGCTTTGAACATGTCCCAGACAAGTAGTGACTTTTCCTTCCTGAAACCTTTGGGACGTCAATGCCACATCTCTTTAACCCACTTCAAGCAACCTGCTTTGTCCATCCAGCAGCATTCTTGAATGTAAACAACACCCCACAGGAATTTTCTGAGCAATCTTTGTTTTTTGTCTCAACACAAGATTACGTCTATTCATAAATTGGGTGCACCAACTTCGCATAGCTTTGAAAT
The DNA here is from genome assembly GCF_030144855.1 of Hypanus sabinus. Lineage (NCBI taxonomy): Eukaryota > Metazoa > Chordata > Chondrichthyes > Myliobatiformes > Dasyatidae > Hypanus > Hypanus sabinus. The sequence goes on along the minus strand of NC_082717.1, from coordinate 61,907,262 downwards.
TTTCGCTGACCTCACTGTCTTTTTCAGCCCATTTTGACGCTTGAGCTCGAATAATTTCTCTGGTAACAATGTATCCAGATGATTGCTGGTGATTCACCCACTTTACAACTTTTCCTTCAAGTTCCGGCCACTGGCATGGTTTCCCGCAGTTTGCACATTATGTCTTTGGCATTTCCCTCAAAATGTCATCTGCCTTTCTCCACTCTCTCACTTGTTTCTCAATTACACTAAATTTCTTAGCAGCTGCAGAATTATTCGTTCCTTTAGCAAAATCAACAACTTTCAGCTTGAAGCAAGCATCATATCGCATTCGTTTTAATCTTTTGTACATGGTGGTCACAAACTCAATACTGAGTACCATTGGGAACCTAATCCAAAACTTCCTTCCCTGATTTATTTATTAAGAATTTGCTTATAACGCTCTACAATGTGTAGGCTTATTTTCTTAGCAGGTACTGGTTCACTAAATTTCCAGGTTCCGGATCCAGCAAAGCTGAGTACTGGCATGTGAGATCTTGTGATCTTTTCTGGTTAAATCAAAAACCTCTACAAAAGGGGTCGGCTTATACAAAGGTAACATGAAAAAGTCACTTTTTAAAATCTTGAAAATGGGGGTCGGTTTATACATCGAAATTTACAGTAAACCCAGAAGCTCTGTACAGCTATATACAATGACACAAACACAAGCCACATCTAAGGTGGAATTTAAATTTCAGTCTTCATGAAGTACAAGAGGAGTTTTACAAATTTCACTCCTAGAATTCATTTATATTGAATTCCAAGACAAAATACTTCTGCACATGAGCAAAACTAAAAAGTGTCTGCTTCTTTAATTTTAACTGTGGAAAGGAATATTGCTTAACTTCTTCAGTTAAGAAGAAGGAAATAGTACAACAGTCAACAATCCAGTTTACAGTTTGCCCTTGATCTAGTTAATTTGCAGATTTTTAATCTTCAGAATTCTGGCTGCAGCTTTTATTGTTCCCAATGACAGTACCTTTTATGCATTTAACTACCACCTTACTACTAATATGTGATAATCAATGCTTCCTTGTGGCATGCAATTTATTTTCTGATAATTCTACCTGAAATGATCTCCATTAATACATAAGGAACTCACTATGGATGTCAGGAATGTGTAGACAAACCCCCCCCCCCCCCCCCCTGTGAGTACATGCTCCTCCTTAGAGAGTTAAATACACCAAATTCCTGGGAGTTCACGTCACAGATGACCTCACCTAGCCCTTAATATCATTTTCCTGTACAAGAAGGCACAGCAGCGCCTCCACCCACCCCCCAACTTACATTTTACCTGAGCACCATTTAGAGCGTCCCAACAAGTTGCATCTCCATCTGGTATGGGAGCAGTCGAGCGATGGGACCAGAAAGAAGTCCCTACAAAGGACTGTGGGAACTGCTGAGAGGATCATAGGGGTCTCCCTACCATCCATCTGGGACATTTATCAGGAGCAATGCAAAACAGGGCCCTTAATATTAGTAATGATCCCACCCATCCTACTCAGCATCCTCTGACTTTCTACCATCAGGCAGGAGATTACAATGCATAAAAACAACAACAGTCAGGATGAGAATGTTTCTTCTCCTAGGCCATGAAAGTTCTCAACTCACAGCCACACTGTATTCAAAGTGTTACTTAATCTGCTCCATACCTTCCAATATTTAAGGTTAATGCACTTTATTTTTTTATTTATGTGTGATTCATCTGTAGATTTTATTCCAATTCATCGTGTGTAAAGTGTACTTCTGGTTCGAAGAAACTTTGTCTCATTTCTATACACATTACATGGTTATATACATGTATATAGTTAAATGACAATAAATTTGACTTGAACTTGATTGTAGGCCACCTTTAAAGAGACACTGCATTTTTATACTGCTCAATCTGGACTGATTAATACAGGAACAGCAGTAAGTATACCAGTACTAAAGACATCAGCAAACTTTTGCTTTATAGTCTTCAACAGCTTCTAGCATAATATTATATTATTCCAATTATAACAGTAATGAATTACTTTGGAAGAGTTAGCTTGGTAATTTTTTTTTTACAAAATCAAGCATGAGGCACCACCTCCCACGTTGCCAAAGAACCTTCTGACATGAGCATTCATATTGATGACACTCATCATATTTCAATGGAACTAATGAAAGGGTCTTTTAAGAGACTTTTGGGAAAGGTAAATGGAGCTTAGAAAAATAGAGGGCTATGGATAAGCCTAGTCATTTCTAAGGTAGGGGCATGTTCGGCACAACTTCGTGGACCGAAAGGTCTGTATTGTGCTGTAGATTTTCTATGTTTTTCTATGTTTCTATGAAATGTCATTAGCCTAGAGGGTCTAGAATAAACTAGAGTACCTGAAGGTAGATTAAGTCACCTGGTCCTGATGGGATGCATCCCAGGGTACTGAGGGAATTTTCGGAGGTTAGAGTAGATGCATTGGTAATCATTTACCAAAACTCTCTAGACTCTGGGCAGGTCCTGGCGGATTGGAAGATGGCAAATGTCATGCCACATCAAGGATGTAGGCAAAAGACGGGCAGCTATAGGCCAGTTACCTTAACATCTGTAGGAGGAAGATTCCTGAAGCTGTTATTAAGGAAGAAGTAGCGAAACATTTAGAAAGAAAGGGTTCCATTAGACAGACACAGCATGGATTCAGAAAGGGCAGGTCTTGTTTGACAAACTTACTGGAGTTCTTTGAGGACACAGTGAGTGCAGTGGATAGACAGGAACAGGTGGATGTCATCTACTTGGATTTCCAGAAGGTGTTCGATAAGGTGCCGCACAAGAGGCTTATAAATAAGCTAAGGATGCATGGAGTTGGAGGAAATGTATTGGCATGGGTAGCGGATTGGTTAACCAATAGAAGGCAGAGAGTTGATATAAATGGGTGTTTCTCCAGTTGGTAGTCGGTGGTGAGTGGGGTGCTGCAGGGGTCGATGCTGGGCCCGCAGCTGTTTACCACTTACATTGGTGATTTGGAAGCAGGGAGTGAGTGCAGCTTGGCAAAATTTGCTGATGACTCTAAACTGAGTGGAATAACAAATTGTACAGATGTGGAGAGTCTGCAGAGGGATACGGATAGGTTAGGTGAGTGGGCCAAGGACTGGCTGAGGGAATACATCGTTGGTAAATGTGAGATCATCCACTTTGAAAGGAATAATAGAAGTGCAGAGGCACTTGGGAGTGTTTGTTCATGAATTACAAGAAGTTGGCTTGCAGGTACAACAAGCTATTAAGAAGGCAAACAGAATGTTGGTATTTATTGCTAGAGGGACTGAATTCAAGAGCAGGGAGTTCATGCTGCAACTATACAGGGTACTGGCGAGGCTGCCCCTGGAATAGTGTGCAGTTCTGGTCTCCATACTTGAGAAAGGATATACTGGCTTTGGAAGCAGTTCAGAGGAGGTTCACCAGGTTGATTCCAGAGATGAAGGGGTTAACCTATTAGGAGAGATTGAGTCGCCTAGGACTATACTCTCTGGAATTCAGAAGAATAAGAGGGGATCTTATAGAAATATACAACATTTTGAAAGGGATAGATAAGATAGTAGAAAAATTGTTTCCATTGGTAGGTGAGACTAGAACTAGGGGACATTGCTTCAAGGTTCAGGGCAGAGGATTTAGGATGGAGATGAGGAGAAACTGTTTTTTCCTCAGAGAGCAGGGAATCTGTGGAATTCCTTGCCCAAGGAAACAGTTGAGGAGTCTTCACCAAATATATTTAAGATACAGTTAGATAGATTTTTACATAGTCGGGGAATTAAGGGTTATGGGGAAAAGGCATGTAGATGGAGTTGAGTTTACCGAAAGATCAGCCGTGATCTTATTGAATGGTGGGGCAGGCTCGATGGGCCGGATGGCCTACTCCTACTTCTTAAGTTCTTATGTCTGAAATACTAATTTCTATAATTGCCAAAGATTCCCAGCATCAGTATGCCTCTGTTGAGAGCAGAACAATGAGAAAAAATGTTCTTTGTCAGAAAAGTAACTATTCCCGCAGCCTTCATTGCAAATAATAGTGAAGACATTGTTGGGAAATTAGAGTGTATCCAAACCTTCTGAAAACATCATCGGGTAAAGTAGTATGTCACTGATCAAGAGAACCCAGGTTTGATCATATAAAAATAAAAAGAAATATTAGATTTGTCGTTTACATGAATAAACTCAGTGTAAAATTTAATGTCAGCATATTAAGTTAGTGTGTTAACAATGCATAAGTTACTCTTATGGTGGATTTCACACCAACATATCTTATACCAGTCAGTGTATTTGCATAGTTTCAGCAGTATGTAGCCACTTTATTTCAAAGGTGCAAATAAGCAGTAGAGGTTAGAGTTTAAAGCTTATTGTCAATTTTGGCAGAAAGTGGGGAGTTGAGGGAAGCAAAAACATTATAATTTAGCCCCATGAATACTTCAAATGTTCAGTTTATAAACAGTGAGCATTATCCACTATCTAGTATTAAACAGAAATTGTATCCTGAGACTGCAGTGTATCAGGAATCATGGTCAATTTTTGAAGGGGAAGGTGGAAACAAATTTGAATGTCTAGCTAAAATTAATTTTGATTTTCTCATGAATACATATATGAATGATCAAAGTCCAGTTCAAAAGCAAAACAGTCCACTTTCTCAGTCAGTCATCCTTTTACTTTTTTGCCTCAATCCCACTTAACTGTGCTTGGCTTTCTCCACTATTCAAAGGACAACTATCTTTTGATTAGACCTTCAACAACTGCCAGAATAATTCTGACAGTACCATCCTCACAGCCACTTTATATTTTAGTACCTGACCCATTACCATCCATGCCGAGAGGCTCAAAACTACTCACAATACTCCAAGTTGGTCTGACCAATGCCTTACAAAGTCTCAGCACTACATCCTTGCTCTTATATTCTAATCCTCTCAAAATTAATGCTAACATTGCATTTGCCTTCCTTACCACTGACTCAACCAGCAAGTTAAGCTTCAGGGAATCTTGCACAAGCACTCCCAAGTCCTTTTGCAACTCTTAAGTTTGAACTTTATTCCCATTTAGAAAATACTCTGTCTGTATTCCTTCTGCCAAAATACATGACCTTACACTTCCTTACACTATATTCCATCTGCCACTTTTGTCCATTCCTTTTTTGAATCATCCACAAATTTAACCACAAAACCATCAAATCAATCATCCAAATCATTAACATATACTATTAAAAAAGCAGTCCCAACACAGACCTCTGCAGAGCACTACTAGTCACTGACAGCCAACTAAAAAAGGCCCCCTTTATTCCTACGCTTTACCACCTGCCATTCAGCCAGTATACTATGCATGCTACAAAACACACAAAACGCTGGTGGAACACAGCAGGCCAGGCAGCATCTACAGTGAGAAGCACTGTTGACGTTTCTGGCCGAGACCCTTCGTCAGGACTGCTATGCATACTAGTATCTTTTCTATAATACTACGGGCTTGTAGATGTTAAGCTACCTCATATGAGGCACCTTGTCAAAGGCCTTCTGAAAATCCAAAGACAAAAGGTCCATTAATTCTCCTTTGTCTATCCTGCTTGTTACTTCCTCATAGAATTCCAATGGATTTTTCAGGCAAAATTTTCCCTTAAGGAAACCATGCTGGCTTTGACCTATTTTATCATGTGCCTCTAAGTACCCTGAAACCTCATCATAATGGACTGCAACATTTTCCCAACCAGTGAAGTCAGGCTAACTTTGCCTCTCTCATACCTTTATAATTCCCTTTACGCCACTGTAATACTTATACATCTGACTTTAGCTTCTCCCTCTCAAACTGTAGAGTGAATTCTATAATATTATGATCACTGACTCCTAGGGAATCCTTTACTTTAAGATCCCTAATCAAATCTGATTCATTACAGAACATCCAATCCAGAATTCCTTTCCCCTAGTGGGTTCAACCACAAGCTGCCCTAAAAAGCTATTCTCATTGGCATTTTACAAATTCCCTCTCTTGGGATCCAGCACCAAACTAATTTTCCCATTCTACCTGCATACTGAAATACCCCATCCCCATGACTATTGCAGCATTGCCCTTATTACATGCCTTTTCTATCTCCCATTGTAAATTGATTATCAAGTTAAAGGATATGGAGGGGTTGGAGTGGGTGCAGGATGCTTCCTAGGTTTGTCAGTACTGTCAAAAAAAAACTGGACAAAATGATTTATTCTCGAGTGTAGGGAGCTGATGGGGAACCCGACAGAAATAAATAAAATGATGGCAGGCATAGAAAGGGTAGATAGTCAATCAGTTTTCTAGGATGAAAGAGTCAAACATGAAAGGACAGAGTTTTAAAGTGAAAGGGCGGAATTGAAAAGGAGATCTGAGAAGCAAGTTTATTTTAAAATACAGAGAGGCATTTGCTGGAACTTGCAGGCAGGGGAATTGGTGCAAACAAATATGATAACAGCATTTACAGAGTATCTAGACAGGCAGATGAACAGGCAAGGAATATATGGATATGGACCTTGTGAACGCAGATGGGATTAAGTTAGATTGGCATCACGGTCAGTGCAGACATCACTTGACAACATGTATGTCCCTGTGCCATACTGTTTTATGTTCTATTCTGAGTATGCATTTATATTTTTTCACCCCATTTTCACTGATCTCCTACTTACTTTACCTTTTCTATCTCTGACCAGTTAATTGTCTGCAAAATTCAATTACTCTAAACAAATTTGATTAAATTTTAAAAATTCAACCACCGAAGCTAGTTCCATTGCAAATATGAATTAGCCCGCATTGTTCACTTAAAAAAAGTAAAGTTCGTGCTGGATTTATTCATCTCAGAACCTAATTAATATGCTTCTTCAAAAGAAACCAAACTTCTTAGTTACAATGTGTTAAATCAATGTAATAATTAACTCTGTATAATACATTAGAAAGATTGGAGGCAAAACACATACCTTGTCATCAGCAGGACATTTGTACAAGTTCTGGAAAGTTGTATTGATGTTCTTGCAAAATCTGGGAGCAAACACATCCTTTTCTGGACCAAACTGATGACGGGACTGGCGCACAATTGAGTCGATAACATACAGCCCTGGGACTTTGTATTCTGGTTTACACTGTAAATATATATTTAAATACAAATGAAGTACTTCAACAAGGTTATGACTTATTTACCTTGGAACTTTATAGCTACCTTTGCTACTGACTTGTGACCCATTGCACTGCATCCTGAGCAGCATAATGTAGGTTGAAGCCCACAATTCCCCATCTGTCATGTAATCACTTTTGTTTGTGCTGTCTAGGTTGTGCTAGCTTAATTTCTTTTGATATGGAACAAAAAAAAATAACGAAATGCTCACAACTGCCAGATTTGAAGCAGAATATTCACATCACTCAAAACACCTCCAATCCATCCCTTGGACAAAACTTGTAAAGTATCTTTTAAAAGCACAGTCTTTCACACTTCTGCACTGAAGAACAGAAATATTCCATATAGTCAGTGCTACTGCCGACTATTTTGTTCTCATGACATTTCCTCCAACTGACATTGTCATTCCAAAAATCAGAAATTCTGTGTTCCTATGTGCTCCCACTTCAATACATAATTATTCTATTCTCTAAGTAAAAATCCCACACCACCTAACAAATTGATTAGCAGAACAAGTGATGATACGAAAATTTTTTAAAATGCTAGGAATGCCCAGCAGAACAGGCAGCATCTGTGGAAAGAAAAACAGAGTTAACTTTTCAGTGAGATATCTTTAATCCGAATTGACACAAAAGAAACATTAGTAAATTGAACATATAAGGAAGGAGGAACAAAAGGTCTGTGATAGGAGAGGTAGAAGGAATTAAATGACAGATTATGCAAAGGTGATGATGCAGAAAGAGGGGTATAAAAACACTGTTGGGTTTATAGAGATTTTCAAAAAAGAAAATGAAAAACTGGTATAAGAGGCTGCTCAGTCAACAGAGTTGAGAGGCACTTGCAGGATGAAGTGCTCACAGGAGGAAGCACAGCTGGTGTATCTGTTGATTTATTCTGTGTGATGGATACAAGCCTGTGCCCAGAAGTGAAACTGGAGTTTGAGTATGGGATGAAAGTGAAATGGACGATGTGAAAAGCCAGTGGGTGGTGGTAGTGGAAAAGAGAAGATGAAAAGTTAAAGATAGTGAAATTTTAGTATAAGCAAAACCTGGAAATGGCACCACAGCAATCAATGTGCCTGAAAGTAACAACAGAAAAGATCTGTATAGCATTAAAACAAAGAATGCTCAACGTAGTACATAATTTTTTTTCACAAAATTCACCAAAATAAACCAAGCATGGACCCAGATTAAACAAAACGGTTGCTCAAACTGGTAGAGATGGCAGCCATGGATGGATTCTAATTTAATCAGCAGTCAAGAGAAAACAGATTCCTGACAGTCCTCAGTCATTCTGAAGCTTGGGAGAGGTGTGGACATTCATATTGAAAATGAGATTTTAGTGTCCGGAAAGAAATAGCAAAGATGAAAGTTTGAAATTGTTCTGTGAGGAAAAGATTAACATTTTGGACCTTGGGAAGATAATAACTTGGATGATCACATGCATGGAGAATGCCGAAGGAAGACCGTCAGAGGTCACAACAATCTAGCATTCAATGGTTGAATCAAAATCTGGGTAAAGTAGTAGAAAGTTTTAGAAAATAGCATCTCTACTTTGTGGAAGCAAAATACCTATCAGAAAACAGCAAAACTTTTATCAACAGGTATCATGACAATCCTAGCATTGGACCACAATGGGAAAAAAAAACATGTTCAGGGGAAAGAGAGCAAAAGTGGATAGAAGTTTGCAGTGAAAAAAATGTATAAGTTCCATTGAAGTTCAGATTTAAAGGGAGTCACACAGTGAAAGGAAATAGTGGAGTTGGCCTCCTGGTAGAAGAAATGGGTATAAAAATAAGAGTTCAGTATTCATTGGGACTACACTGGAAGTTTATTGGGACAGGGCCTGAAGATGAGGAATCCACGGATTGTGAGGATTGACCATCTTTAGTCAGAGGAAGATCAATACTGATGGTTAAAATCATGATTAAAATTTGAGATTTAAATCATTGAAGAGGGTCAGAGGGAAATGGAAACAAAAAGAGATCTTAAGTCTATGATTACTGACATTGCTACCAATAATATCACAGCAGCTTTGAGATACAGCAAGCTAATGCTGCTGAAAGCAGTAAAGGTAAGCAAGATAAAAGAAATATGCAGAAAACCTGATGGACAAAAAGAATTCTTCAAGTAGGACATTACTAGGATAAAAGAAAAATTATGTATTTATATAAACCATGCCCAATGCAAATGTGAAAATATGAAATTAAAAAGAATTGCTGACAGCCCTTGGGTCAACTAACACCTCGAGAGAGGGAAGCAGAATTAATGCTTCAGACTTTTCATCTGAACCAGTTAAAGCTCAAGACACTAAAATTCAAGGAAGTTGGAAGATAGAAAAATAGGCAACACAAATAAAGCCATATTTGTGAAGCATTTGTATAAGAGCAACTTGATTATTTGATTGCAATGGCAATGATTTAAATTAATTTTCTTCTCATTTAAATATAGGATTTCTCAGAGCAGAGCCAACAGGTTACTTTTTTTCTTTTTCAATTAAAATGCAAATACAGAATTTGGAAATTTAGCAATTTTCTACTATTTCCTTATTCTTCCACCTGCCAATTTTTCCCCTTTTGTTTTAATCCTGCTATCTGTGACATTTTGGTACCTACCCTTAATATATATTTTTTTGTTTCTTGCATTTTGCTCAATGATAGTCCAACTTCAAATCACAAGATATAAAGAGAGGAAGATTGCACTGACAGCAAGAGAGTAGTTCTGTCTATTCAAAGCTTCATCATGGGGAAAGATTGCCAAGGCCAGACAGGAAAGATTGCCAAGGCCAGAAAGGACAGAAAACTGCCCTGAAGAAATGCAATATTCCCACTGACCCCTGAAAATCTCTATCCCATTCCATTCAAAGTGAAAGATCAGCTTTTGGAAAGGTAATTGAGAACACAAACACATGCAACAGCAGCATCAATACAAATGGTAAAAGATGTAGACAGCCTGTTGAACTATCCACCTCTCTGCTATCAGCCCCCACCACCTCATCTGCATAAAGATGGCAAGACAGTGGCTATACTTCATTAAGAGTTTGAAGAGATTTGGCAACAAATACACTCAAAAACTTCTGTTGTTGTACCGTGAAGAGCATTCTAACAGGCTGCATCACTGTCTGATATGGAGGGGCTACTGCACAGGACTGAAAGAGGTGGCAGAAGGTTGTAAATCTAGTTAGCTCCATCTTGGGCACTAGCCTACAAAGTACCCAGGACATCTTTAGCGAGTGGTGTCTCAGAAAGGCAGTGTCCATTATTGAGGACGTTGAGCTCCCAAGGGATGCCCTTTTCTCACTGTTACTATAAAGGTAGGAGATACAGATGCCTGAAGGCACACACTCAGCGATTCAGGAACAGCTTCTCCCCCTTTGCCATTCAATTCCTAAATGGACATTGAAGTATCTCTGTTTTTTAAAAATCTATTCAATACACACAATTGATCTTCTTGTTTATTTATGATGTTTTATTTTATTATTCTCTTATTTCTCTCTCTGCTAGATTATGTATTGCATTGAACTGCTGCTGCTAATTTAACAAACTTCACGTCTCATGCTGGTAATAATAAATCTGATTCTGATTTCAGCACTGGGCTAGAGGCAGTTTCATCCTAATGAGCAAAAGAGATGTATTTTGTGTTGCATCCTACCCCTTTTTATGAGTTAAAGCTGGCATGTTTAAGCAAGGCCACATTCCTATGAGTGCACAGGCAAACAATGTATTATAGCATTTACTTTGTTCAATATTATTGCTAATTAGTATCAGTTAAATACGTTGTTTATTTAAAATTATTTCAATATATTCAAAGTTTTAAAAAAATATCTAATTATCAGAGACACCGAAAAATAATTAAACAATTTTTTTTTAAACACAGCAAACTGTCAAAAAACTACTGGGACAATCCTTCCTCACTACCAAAAAGGTAGTGCCCCAAACAGTCCTTCCAGATGAGGCAACACTTCACCTGAAGTCTGTTGGGGGTCATTTACTGTGTTCGGTGCTCCCAGTGTGGCCTCATTGTATAATCGGTGAGATCCAACGTAGATTGAGAGACCATTTTGCCAAGCATCTACACTCTGTCTGCCAGAAGAAGCAGGATCTCCCAGCGACCACTCATTTTAATTCCACCTTCCATTCCCATATGTTCATCCATGGCCTCCTCCACTTTCGGAATAAGGCCACACTTACATTGGAAAAACAACACCTTATATTCCATTTGGGTAGCCTCGAACCTGATGGCATGAACATCAATTTTTCACATTTCCAGTAATGTCTCCTCATTTCACCATTTCCCATCCCCTTGTTCCCCTCTCTCATGTTATCTCTTTGCCAGCTGATCACCTCCCTCTGGTGCTCCCCACCACCTTTTCTTTCATCCATGGCCTTCTGTTTCTTTCACCAATCAACTTCCTCACTCTTTGCTTCATCCCTCCCCCTCCAAGTTTCATCTATCGCCTGATGTTTCTCTCTCTCCTCCCCCCCCCCCCTTTCAAATCTACTCCTCAGCTTTTTTTCCAGTCCTACCGAAGGGTTTCAGCTTGAAACATTGACTGTTCATTTTGTCATAGACACTGCCTGGCCTGCCGAGTCCCTCTAACATTTTTGAGTGTGTTGTTAAGACAACCAGTGGGACATGATAGCTCTCTCTGAGGGACTGTTCTGACAACAAACTATGAAGTGTGATTTAGACAACTGGGCCTCAAAAGCTAAATGCAGCCATGGGAATACCACAGAAAGCGAGACTGAATAACCATTTAGATCAAGCCCAATCTGGTGTTAACTGAAGGAGCTTCATCACAATGAAGGGGTTATACAATTCCAAAACTATAAAACAGAGCCGTTATACCTTAAAGCTGCCAAAAGGATAAGCTAACTGCACACAAATTCATGGAAATTATAAAATAGGAAGCCTCAGATTTCCAAGACAAAGGAAGCCGATATTGAAAAAGCACTACACAACAAGGAAGAAAAATATGCAAAATTTATTTTGATGGAAAACTTATGTTTATTAATTGACTATTTCACAACCTCAATAGCCCCAAAATGGCTTTACTCAGCAAATCAATTTCTGGCTTGTATTCACTGTTATGATATAGGAAAATTAGTAGCTCAACTAGGTAATCTCAAAATATGATAATGACCAAATAATCCATTTTATTGATACTAATTGACAGATTAACATTGGTTGGGATATCAAGGAAACCTTCTGCTCGATAAATGGGACAAGTGGGGGCTGTGCTGGGTTTGGGTATTTGATCCTCCACAATATTCCATGTGGGAATTTAAACTGGAGGTGGCAGTATTTTTTTTTAACGAGGTCGAGTTGCAAGCTTGACATCAACCTGGCACGGATAGTACAGGAGTCACTGGATGGATATCAACCCAGCACGGGAGCTGTCTGTGACTGGATCGAACTCGGGAACCTCTGTTCTCCAGCCCGGCGCCGATTTCATTGCGCCACCAGCCCACCGAAACTGGGGGGGGGGTGATGGGGTCAGGGTGAATCTTGCTAAGAAAAATTTAAGCCAAATACAAAGTTACACACTCAACACAGTGTCAACAGCAACGACTTAAAATGGCAGATGGCGTCACGATCTGACTTAAAATGGCAGGCGGCGTTCTCCTCCCTCAGTTCGTAAGTACGAGTTAGCCGTAAGTTGGACGTTCGTAACTCGGGGACTACCTGTATCTACTGCTTGCTCTTTGAACTGATTGAGAAGTTAATTCTTGGATAACAAACAAAATTATCACAACTTCCAATTAAAACAAAACATTTTTAAGTGAAGAATACATAATTGATTAAAAAAAACTATAGCAAATTTAAAAGGAATTTAAGACTCATTAAATCTTGAAATTCTTCAGTAAGAGAATTGCAATCCATACATTAAATGAGCTTGCTTTAAAAGGCTAGATTATGGATTTATAAACAAATGATTTGCACTTACAGCAGTTGATTACACTTTCTGGGGGCATCATAGTAAGATAATTGAAAGTACCTTGGATTCCAATCAATTCACATCTACAAGGTCACAGAGAAGATGCTGGAAGGTAGAACCAGTCAACAGCTCTATTGGAGACCCAATGCTGACACAAAGGGTAAAATAGCCTCTTCTGTGGTGTAAACAATCTACGATTTCACTTGATTTTATTGTTCAAGTCAGCAACTGTGTAGCCCATGCAGTACACCAACTTCAGGACACCATATTAAACTAAACGCAAACAAAATTCCAAAGTTGCTTTCAGTGAATTGACAGCAAATGTCCGGTAGTTACAAGCACTAAACAGGGGCTAAAGCATCAGGGTATAATTGCCTCTAATACAGCTTGTAGGATCACAGGACCTCAATTTTGTGACCCTACAAATCATCTGCAGTGGAAACTCCAAGTTCCAACTCTACTCCACAGATCTACCAATCACTTGCCCTTTGATCAAAAATTCAAAATTTGCACGATTGAATTCAAGTAAAATATCTAAGGAGATTTAATACACATGGAATTAATGTACCTGCTTAAGACAGTACCCATTTATCAATTGCTCTTGTAGCTAAATGAATGCATATTGATTTCACTAACTTATGTGATAAATTTGTAATAATTGAATTTTATTTTCAAGATTTTCCATGAAAATTTGTTGTGATTTGCTTGGGTGAACACTATCTTAATATATTTTATTGAGTATAATAATTTTCTATTTGATAGAGCAGGACTGATAGCAATATCACGTTTTGAATCTGCTATTAAGCTAAAAATACCTAGCAAATGAAAGTAATCTTTTTCCGGGTCTCTTAAAGAAATTTAACCATTTGCCTAAAGACAGCATGCAAACAGTAATTTTTCTTTTCAGATATTGGAATTTGGTTGGCAAAGCTTTTTGCAACAACTTACTATCAATTGAAAACACATCCAGAAAAATGACAACAAAATGTTTTGGGATGCACAATGAGCCAACAAATTGCCCATGTCCTGGATGTCACGAGCATACTAAATGGTTAAAAAATGTTAGAGGGCTGCATCACAAAAAACAAACAAAATAATATTATTTCCTGAACCACCAGATTCAGGAACAGTTACTAGCTCTCAATAACTAGACTCGTGAGACAGAGGGGATAACTTCACTCGCCCCAACATTGAAATGTTTCCACAGCTCACTTCCAAGGACTCATCTCATGTTCTCAATATTTGTTGTTATTTCTTACTTTTTGTATGTAGTGCCCTGGTTAAGATTTCTACTGTTAGCTGTGAGGTATTTTTATTTTAGAAGTTTTCTGCAAACACAGTGTGTCCTATTAGTAAACTTCACACACTAATGTTTTAGCTTCCACTAAAGGAGCCATTTTGTCCAACTGAGGAATGTTGTGTCAGACAACTGGACTTGTCTTGGTACGTGTTGTAACTTGCTGCCCAGTGGGATATGATGAAAGATTCGAGAGAGCTGACTAGGATCAGATTTCTGAAGGACAGTCGTCTGATTTGGGGCCTTTTGGCAGGGGCTATGGAGCAGGGTACAAAGGAAGATGCTCACAGAATGCCATTCAAAGGAGAGACCCAATTGTAAGATATGCTTTGTGCACACAAATAGTTCCAAGGAGGAAGTCCCAATCCTCGAGTTAGCCAGTTTGTTTAAGATGGTCTTCAAGGGAAGTTCAAACTGTGGCTGGTGTCCTTCACACAGCACCTGGGTTCAGCATGTAAGTAATCAATAATGAGCTCCAATGTTTATGCACAGATTTGGACTAGTTTAACTGTAAAGGGCTCTTTTACTTTTCTTTTTCTGTTAACTGTTTGTTAAAATTAAAATATTGGTGAATACAGTTCCTTTGTAATTTTATTCTGTTATTTTTCTGACAAATGATAATTTTGCATGGGACAGTATATACACAGCATTCACTACAATTCACATTCCTCCCAAGAAAATTCCAACTTTCCCATTTGGTTGAACCCAAATCACACCAACCCTAAATATGTGTTGCTTGTGGAAGGTGGCCTTCTCACCGCTGAGTCACGTGGCTGTTAGCAGAGTTAGCTAACTAGCCAGGTTTGTATACAGTTTGCATACATGTAACCCAGTGAGGGTTACATGTATCTGCACAGTTTGTTGTCATTTGCACACTAGTTGAACTCTCAGTTGGTGCGTCTTTCATTGATTCTATTATGGATTTAGAATATTCCTGCAAGAAGCTGAATCTCAGGTTTGCATATGGTGACATATGTACTTCTATAATAAATTTACTTTGAACTTTGATATTGTTACTTGCATTTATGTTCAAGCAACATCAAAGATCCCCACCAGCCAGCCATGCTGCCTTTTTGCAATTACCTTCAAGTAGGAGGTAGTGGAGCCACATTCTACATCCCAGGCTCAGGAACAGCTACTTCCTTTCAACTACTGATTCTTCAACCAACTGGCAAAACACTAATTATGAGTTTGTTCTAATTATGCTTTCTTGTAGTTTGTTTTTCTTGCGAATGCTGGTTATACGTGGCTTAAGATGGAACTGATGACTCTCAGCAACTTTTGGCTGGTGACTAACAAAACAAAGAAAGCAACTAAACACTTTGTTAAACACACTTTTTCCCGACAAACAATCATTGCAAGTATTAGTCTATAACTTCCTTTTGGACTTGGAGGCAAACTGACGTGGCATTCCCGAGGCAAGGCAAGCTGGTGAGCCCAACACTGAGAGCACAGAAGAGAATGAAAGGTCAGGTAAAGTCTGAATTGAAGTCACAGAATCCAGGCCGCAGTGTGTGTGAATGCACTGAACACAATGCTCAGATAAAGATTTACAGGCCAAATCGAGGCAGCAAAGTCCGGCATATTCACACAGCAGAAGCCGTTGTTCAGATGGAGATTTACATATTGGGCCGGATTGAAAAGGTCAATGTCAAGGCCCAAGGCAAGATACAGGCCAATTCAGATCACTGGTGGAAGTGGCAGAACCCGATGTTCAGATGGAGAGTTAAGCTCTAGGCCAGATTGAAAATGTCAGGAGTAGAGGCCCCGGGCAAATGGGGTCCAGTTCAGATTGCTGCTCCATGGTGTTTACTCGGCTCTGTGCAGGCTTCAGTTCAAAAACGCTACTTGCTTGTGATTACTGTTTGCATGATTTATTTTCATTGCACATTGGGTGTTCAATGGTGTTTTTTTAAATGGATTATTTTATTTCTTTTACAGGCTCTTTTTTATGGGCATGATGTGGTTTTTATTCTCTGCACATTGAGTGTTACACAGTCATGTGTTTGTATATATACACAAACACATTCCCCCCCCCCCCCCCCCTTTTAGGTGTCTTTGGTTCAAGGCTGCCTGTTAGGAGACAAATTTTCAAGGGTATATAATGTATACATTGATAATTAAATATGCTTTGAACTTTGTTAGGTGCTGTGATGCTGCTACAAGTTTTTCACTGCACCTGTTCAGACGTGTACTTGGTAATATAACAATAACTGTGACTTACTTAGTAGTGTAAATGCAATAACTGGCTTAATAGTTGACACAGCTGCGGGACATATAATTAGTCTGTCAGTCTCCCCAACAGATCCTGAATTCACATTTTCCTTAGGGAAACATCTTCACAGTATGTATTCCCTCAAAATTACCTCTCATTCTTTAAACAAAACTCCTGACAGAAGTGGATCATTCTGATCAACTCCCTTATTCCAATAACTAGTGTACCTTCATTGTCTCAAATCAAATATATCATATAAATAGTGTTCAAAATTGATAAATGACCAGTTCCTCTACCCAGTTCACAATGACCTGCCACAATTCCACCCCCCCAAATTCCTGGTTGCTGCTTGGATTTGTTCTCCAATTATTAGAACCTGATCTAGAGAAGTAATTTGAATGAACCACAACAGCAGACTCTGCTCAGAATGAGATTATTCAACTAAAGGATTTTATGTCTTTTACTCAAAAATTCATTAAACTTTCAAGTAAAATTGTCAAAATACACTGAAATTAAATGTTAGATCTATCTTGCCACAACTACAGCAGCATTTTGTTTCTTCTGTAAACTAACATATACAAATACTTGAAAAATATTTACAATGGCCTTCACAGATTTGTTTCCATAAAATATACATAAGACAGCATGACACCTATACAATAACAGATAAAAGTTCACCATATGTGTGTAGGCATTACACAGAAAGGCATGCACGTATGTACACAGGACACATGCACATAAGCAAATATGTATGCATACATACAAATGTGCATATTCACAGAAAACCTTTGATCTTCAAGTAATAAATTTTCAGCTATAGCCCAAACATGAGAAAATCTGTAGTTGCTGGAAATCCAAAGCAACATAGACAAAATTCTGGAGGGACTCAGCAGGCCAGACTGCATCTACGTAAAAGACTAAAGTGTCGACGTTTCAGGCCAAGACACTTCATCAGGACTGCTGAAGGGTCCTGATGAAACGTCTTGGCCCAAAATATTGACCGTTTACTCTATTCCAAAGATGCTGCCTAGCTTGCTGAGTTCCTACTGCAGTTTGTATATGTTGTTCAAGCCAGTAATGATCTGGCCATCTCAAATGATGAATTTTGACTGAGAAAGAATGAGGATAGAAAAGGAAATACATTAAATTACTTGCAAATTCAGATACAATTGAAAAGATTATACTTAGAACAAATAAAGAAAATTTATTTGCCAAAGATTGAATTACATTTTTGTGAGAATGAGATATCACTGCTTCAATCGCTTCTTTACTCAACTGGAGAGATTCAAAGGCACTGCAGTAATGAAGTCCCAACACTTAAGATATTTTCACTTTTATATCCTGGTCCTAACTTTAATGGCAAATTTGCTAATTAATATACAAATACAAGCAGCAATTCCCTGAAATTCAGTTTAGAGTTTAGGAGCCAACTTCTTTTTCCAATGGCAGTGGCACAATATGTCCAGAAAGTTCCAGAATTCATATTAAACCTGTTGCTGTTTGGGAGGCAAAATCTGGTTAAAATTACTGTTACACTTGCTGATGTTAAAGAGCAACATCCCAGGATGTATCTCAGCATCACAGTCAAGGTAGAAGACAGGATGTGCCAAGATTGTTGTAAGAATAATTTTTCTATCAATCCAAAGTAGCATAATCATTCATTTAAGATGAATCACATTTCTGAAAATGCTTAACGGATATTTATCAGAAAGTATAGTGAAGCTATTTTTGGTTTATCTTTGTACATCGGTAATTAACTATATGCTAAATTTTTCAAACCCTGCAAGAGCTGTTCAAGAACAAGTTTTCGGAAGAAATAAACTACTGAATATTTTCACATGACCAAGGCTGAAGGATCTTTGATTCTTCCTTAATTCATAAGCATACCAACAATATTCAATTAATTTCTTCAAAACAAAATACAGTATTTCAAGTATGTTCCAAATGCTGGTATATTGAGGATATTCCAAAGATGAAAGGAACCAATTCAATAATTTTAATCTGCAGCTTTATTTTTGATGTCAGGTCAACAAAATTGTAAGAATCAAATAATCTCTCAAAATTCAAAGCCCAATTGCCGAGAAATAATAGAAATAGGCAGTCTGTTTTTTTTAGCCAAAGCAGTAGTATCTCCTGTCATTTTCTTAATAGCTCTTTTGCAATACAACCTTGGAAAGTTCTATCACTTGAAAAGTGTAATTACAATTGGTTCCCATAAATTTACAACTAGCAATGCAGTACAGATTCAGTTTTGGAAATAACTGCAGAAGGCCATATGTGGTAGGAACAAGTGTAGACTTTTCCGCCCTTACCTCATAACCATACTTTTCCTTAGGTGATTAGAAATCCACCTTAGGCTTAAGTATTCAGAAAGACTGAATACCAAGGAGTTTGAAAGAACCACAAATCCCGAGAGGAAAAAAAAACTAGCAGTTTTAAATAATGCCTCTTTATTCTGAGATCATTTGCTCTAGGTCTTGACTCTCCCAAGAAACACTGTCAGCATTTACCCTGTCTAGCCCCTCCATATTACAAGAAACTCGTCTCTCATTCTTCCAAGCTCCAATTTGTGGTCGTAATCTGTTCAACCTTTCCTAGTGGGACTATCCTTCCAAACTGAAAATCATCCTAGTAAACCTTAGTTAAACTGCCTTCAATTAATCTTCTAAATGGGAGACCAAAACCACAGCCCTCTAGATTGATTTCACAAGTGCCTCATTTGAACATAAAAAGACTTACCTACTTTTATTATTTAGCCTTCTTGCATTAAAGTGCCAACATTCCATTAGTCTTCCTTATTAACAGCTACATCTTTGCGTTAACATTCTTTGCCATGTGTAGCTTTTCTTTATTTAAATACTGTTCTTTTGTTCTTTCTTCCAAATGAACTTCACATTCTGTAGCATTTGCCAACTTCTTGCTAGTCACTTAACCTGGCAATACTTTTCAAAAACTATTTTTATCATCCTGCCTTCCCACTTGTATCCGCATTGTCACAAGTTCTTCAGTGAAAAATCACTTCTTATCCCTACTGAATGCTTCCTGTTAACCAATTGTCTATCCACACCAATGAAAATCAAAAACATGCATCCCTTTTTACCATTTAATCTCTTGTAAGGCACTTGGTTGAACACCACACATAAGTCCAAATATATTTACTACTTCTTAAATACTTAGGATGAGCCTTCCTCAAAAACTAACAGATACAAATTCTCCTTCAGGAAGTAAGGCTAACTCAATTGGATTATGGTTTTCCAAGCATGTTTCATTCCATCAATTTCAAACAACAAATGACAGGTTGATCTTTTTTTTATAAACTCCCTCCATTTTTGAATAAAATTGCAGTTTTCCAATTCTCCAGCACTTCTAAGGACTTTCAAACTGTAGCTTATGCATCCACGTTCTTATTACATAAGCCAAGGAAATACATGCCATCTAGCCCAATGGATTCCTCAGCCTTTAGCAACCTTTCCAATGATGGTCATGGTACTTTATTTACCCCAAAATGGTCAGATGCTCATAACATCTTTTGAATTAAAGACTGATTTAAAATATTTCTTTAAGACATCTGACATTTTCACTTTGCCTGTAATGAATTTTCCCCAGTCTCCTTTTCAAAGGGGCCTTTGTTCACTGGAACCTCTTCCTTCATTTTCCAAATAATTAATGCAGCTCTTAGCTGTTTTTAACATGTCATTAGTTTGCACTCAGTCCACTGCCTTTTTTTTGTTCTCCTTTGCTGAATTCTAAATTTATCTCAATCTTCATGTCCTTTTGCTTACTTATACATTTTCCTTTAGGCTAAATTCATCTTTTTAACTAACATGATTATCCACATTAGTTTGTCTTCCTGCAAAAATTTGGAAGAGAAGCACACTTGATTCCAGCAACTGCACAAGAGCTCTTTCAGTAATCATGCCTCAGCTGGAATGGGATTGAAATTCCTTCCTTGGGTTTTTTAATAGACGGACCAAACACTGGAATTAGTATATCTTATTAACACAAAATTTGAACATAAACGCAGAATCATGGCCTTTAAATTAAGCATGCTAATGGCGTGGTTTAAAATAGTCAAGCCTCTTGGATCATATTAAAAGTTCCAAAAGCAGATGTTTTTAATCCTAAAATGCCTAAATGTTCACATTTGAACAGCTAAACAACAAAAAGATTGCCTATATCCACACATTACAGTACCAATAACACAGGTCCAATCCTGACCTCTGGTGCTATTTTTGAAGAGTTTGCATGTGCTCCCTTTGACTGCACAAGATTTCTCCCAAGTTGTTTAACTTATATCAAATTCCAAAGATCTGATGGTTTCTAAGTGCATTAGACAATGTAAACTGCCCCTACAATGTAGTTTGCATGGAAGAACAACTGGTCTGTAAGCCAGCATTGATTTGATGGGCAAAAATTGTCTTCTTCCTTCCTCTGAGCAACACTATAGAGTTGCAATCAGCAGGAAATAAATAATGTAAACACAATATGGGCAATCTATTGGCACTTAGCAAATGGATGCATACCATGTGGATGAAATCTGAACCTGCTGCATTGCCACTGCTGGGCAGTACCTCCCCCTGCTCCAGAAAAGACTACGTACTTGCAATCAACCTGAAATGTTAGCTTGATTTCTCCTCTCATAGATGTTACTGGATCTACTATTTCCAAGATTTTGCTGTTATTAAATTTGCAATATCTGTAGTTTTTTTTAAAAATCTTACTTTCGAGTTGATCACCCACCTTTTACAGGCCCAAGGAACACAGATTTAGACTAGTTAGAAGCTTGTAAAGCACACTTCAAAGCTATTTAAATTTAAACTAAAGCCTTGTAAGCCTTTTAAAGCCTCCAAGATAGGCAGAAGACTTCTTTTGTTCAACTAAATCAATACATTATTATCAGATACTTGGAATATCCAGAAGCAATACAACACCCAATGGACAGATTAGACATTTTCTAAACCAGTTTAAGCGGCCCATTGGAATACGATATGCATTAAAAACTGGTGAATACAATTATACAGTAAACTTACATGTGAACAATAATAAAAGAAATAACTGCTAGAGGAAGGTGCTGTCTGTGGAGTGAAATAGACAGTTGACATTTTGGGTTGAAACCCTTCATCTGGTTCATATGAAGTGCCTTGATTTAAAACATCAATTGTCCATTTCCTTCCACAGATACTATCTGACCCACTGAGTTCCTGAGTTTTGTTTTGCTCCAAATTCCAACATTTCTAGTCTCGAGTCAAGAACAATGCATTTTCAATAAATCTCCATGTAAGGCTGAAGATAGATTCATAAAAGTAATATATTAGCCTGTGTAAAATGAATCAGATATGGGATAACAACATTTTATGCCATCGAGCCTGTATCATTCTATAAGATTGTGGCTAATCTTTTAAGTCAAAAAATCATTTTTCTTATCTCAATATTCTTTAATACCCTCCAAAAAATCTATCAAACCCAATTTTGAAAGCAACTGAGCCTCCATGGGACTCTAGTGAATTTTAAAGGTTCAATCCTGAATGCGAATTCTCCCATTTTAATCTTAGATGGTTTTCCTCACATTCAGATTGTTACATGCCAGTCCAAGACCCCTTAGGCAGAAGAAATATCCACCCTGTTGAGCATTCTAAGAAAGCAGTGAAAAGAATTTAACAGGCAACCAGTGCCTTTGTAATATTCTCTAATCACATCATTTACTTGTACGAGGTTGGATGAATATTAGGAGATCCAAAGAGAAATCTGACTCTTTTGCCAACTTGAATGCTCACAGATCGCAACAACAGAACCAATATGATGAAAGGAAAAGCAAAAAAATGGCAGAGTATAATGTATTTTATAGCCAGTTAATAAACAGAACACTACCGTGCACTCTGATCAAGTGTCTTTGGTCAGAGCTTGACTTTTTCTCTCTGTTTTAGACAACTCTGGAAAAAGTGACGATCCCAGCTACTCTGATGGGTTTAAATGGAGCACAGGTTAAGAAATCAACTGAATAATATGAAGGTCAAAATAGGGATAAATTATGCATGCCAATGAGTTACAACTATTTACAAATACAAATTACCGAGCAAGTTGGAAGTTCTTCCTTTGTGAGAATGTCTTTCAGAAGAAATTCCAGCTGGAATAGCGAGTGCCGAATTTTAAAAAAACTTATGAGGGTAATGTTGTCAATATTTGACTATCTTCTACAGAAGATCTTCTCAAACCACTCCAGATGGTTAAAACCAGAACATTTCTCATCATGACCCTGCCTCCCAATTACTGACCGCATCTACATGAAACATTGCCATAGAAAAGCAGAATCCATCATTAATGTTCCTCACACCCAGGCCATGCTCTTTCTTGCTGTTGCCATCAGTAGAAGGGGTACAAGTGCCTCAGGATTCAAACCACCAGTTTCAAGAACAGTTACCCCCCACCCCCCAACCAAAAGGCTTTAACAAAAAGGTCAGGGTCTTGTTATTTCATGCTCGTTATTTATTCCTACTTATTTATCACCTACATTTACAGTTTGTTTATAGTTCCTAATGTTACCAGTTATTGTTCTATAGATTTGCTAAGTCTGCCCGTAGAAGAAAGAATCTAAGGGTTGTATGTGGTGAGATATATATACTCTGATAATAAATATTACTTTGAACTTTGTTTCTCTTTTTTGAGTTTGTCTCAGATCTCACAGCTGCAAGGTAGAATGTGAAAATATCTGAGATTGAAGCTCCAAACACTGAACGTGGGATAAGCTTGATGAAACAGTTGCTCTTTCTCTACGTGTCAGAGTTGTATGTTTATAAAAACCATAGCCAATAAACAGCAAGAGTTGATTTCTGTCCCCTCACTGAGATCCATTCCTCTCTGCAGGATCACTGCAGAATTCCCGCAACTAATTCATTTGGCTGAGATCCTAAACAGTACAAAGAACAAAAGCACAAAACTAAATGGAGAATTAGTTTGAGGAATATGAAAGAAAGTCTAAACCATACTGACAGTGATTTAACAAAGGAATCAGTTGATTCAGATTTGAAACATTGCAAGCATCCCTATCAGCAATGGAAAATGGTTAGTATATTTTGCCAAATGCCCAATGTGAAAATAGACATTACAATACTGTCCAGATCCACAAACATTTTAAATCAAATGATTAAAAAAACAATTATGTAAATGCAAAGGGAAAGTCCAGATCCATCATATTGGTACAGCAAGTTCTGAATCTGTGAAAACAATTTCATCTCATGACCAACGCACATGTTGAAATGAAAAATAAAGAATCAAAATCAAAATAATGTCTAAAAATGTCTTAAAAAAACCAACATGTTGCCTCAAGATGAAATCAATACAGGCAGTCCCCGGGTTACAAACAAGTTCCATTCCTGAGTCCATCTTTAAGTTGGATTTGTACGCAAGTCGGAATAGATACATCCAGTATTACTTAGCATCAGTTAGTATATAGCATATATTTTACCTTTCTATGCATATAAAACACTTCAGAAACATATGTATTTCAATAAATAAACCACTGCATTGCTTAGTAATAATTGTAGCTTTCATTGGGGCAGGGCCTTTCACATGCTCCATTATTCTCACTTTATCCTTTAAAATCGTTCCAATCATTGACCGACTGTAGCCTAACACTTTTCCAATGACCAATGGCATTTCACCTCTTTCCAATCACTATATTATTTTCACTTTATTTTCAATCGTGATCGTTTTCTGTCAACGGACCAGAAACACTGCGGATTCAGCAGCAGCTGCGGGCGGCGGGTCTGGAGCACCCTGGGTCCTAAAGTCCACCTGCACTGAGACAGGTTAAATGGGACAAGTGGGGTCGGTGCTGACTGGAAAAGGGGGGATCAGGGTGAATCTTGCTCAGAAAAATTTAAGCCAAATACAAAGTTACACCAAGACATAGAAAATGCTGGTGGATGCCAGGCAGCATCTATAGGGAGAAGCGCTGTCAACATTTCAGGCCGAGACCCTTCGTCAGGACTAACTGAAAGGAAAGATAGTAAGAGATTTGAAAGTAGGGGCGGGGGGAATGCGAAATGATAGGAGAAGACTGGAGGGGGGTGGGGTGAAGCTGAGAGACAGACAGGTGATTGGCAAAAGGGATACTGAGCTAGAGAAGGAAAAGGATCATGGGACGGGAGACCTAGGGAGAAAGAAAGGGGGAGTGGAGAACAGGCAGAGTGATGGGCAGAGAGTGAGATTAAAAGGGGGGGGGAAACTAAATATATCAGGGATGGGGTAAGAAGGGGAGGGGACACACTCAACACAGTGTTAACAGCAACATGATCCGACTTAAAATGGCGGACGGTATACATAGGCTTTATGGCAGGTCGCTCTTAAGTACGAGTTGTTCGTAACTCGGACATTCATAACTCGGGGACTGCCTGTATACATTAAAAAAAATTTCACTTACAGTAATAGGATCTACCAATATAAAACATCTGCTTAAACATTTGAGATTTGCATGTCAATCATAAAGAAAATGCTTACCCTTTGAATAAACTTTTCCACACTCTGTACCACATGTTTGTAGAACTGCAATATAAAAAGAAAAAAAAATTAAATTGTTGTAAATAGTTGGAGAAGTTAATAAGCCAGAAAACACAAAAACAGAAGTGATGCTAAAATCATATAAAGCACTCATTTGATCTAATTTATGGTATCGCAGATTAAAAAGTTGCAAAGTAGATTAATGGAGTCATTCCAAGCTCAAGGTTAACTTGTGGCTCAACTGGACAAGTAAGGGTTATGCTCCTTATGGCAGGAAATCATGAAGTTTTGATAAAGGTTACCTTAAATTACAAAAGACTTTTTTTTTCAAAAAGTAGCTGGTGGGAGGGATGGGGGGAGGAGGAGGAGAATTGATCTTTACCACTAGCACTGCATACACCCAGAAGTATCAGATGGTTGTATTCATTTTTATATTTTAGCTCCACTGATTTCAATGAAACTCAAACAAGAAGCAAGGACAATTAATGGCTGATGCAATGCCATCCATTGGTAGGGGTTCCCAATCTGGGATTCACGGACCCCTCAATTAATGGCAAGGGATGCACGGCATTTTAAAAAACAGTTGGGAGCCCCAGATTTAAGGCAAATACCTAAAGATGAATTTCTCCTGCTACTGTTTCTGATGGCTGACTGGTATACAACCAGAGGACATGCATTTAAAGAGACTAGTAAGAACCAGAAGTGGCTTGAGATAAATTATTTTATACTAAGCAAGCGTTTAGGATTAACAAGCTCTGCTTGACTGGGTTTTAGGAACAGATTTTACACTGGACATTGAACAATGAATTGGCTATATAATGGAAAAGAAAACTGTAGTGGGCCTATGAAAAAGCAGCTATTAATGAGCCACAAAGAACTGCTAGTGTCTTTACTTGCTTGAATGTTTAAGGAGATGCAACATGTTACTGAAGATTAACAAACTTCAACAGATGTATAGTTGAAAGCATTCTGATTGGTTGCACAACTTCAATGCACAGGAATACAAAGGATACCGAGAGTAGCGGACTTAGCCAGTTCCATCTCAGGTACAGCTCTCTCCAGCTAAAGAACATTTACAACAAGCAACGCTGTAGGAAGGTAACATCCATCACTAAGGACCCCCATGTTCCAGATCATGCTTACTGCTTCCATTAGGCAGGAAGAACCACACTAGAAGGTCCACACTTCGAGTTTCAGTTACAGATTCTTCCCCACTCTCTAAAGGTGTGGATACAATCCAATTCATTGTAGGAAATTTCCATAAATTTGTAGTAACATACCACGTTCCTGCTGCAAAAAACTAATATTCATGATATTTCCATTTCATGGATTGATATGTATGCCCTTGACAAACTTGAACTTGATATTCTTCAAAAAATTACATAAAAACTTTTCTTAGGGTCAAATGGCTCTTTCCTAAGCAATGGGAACGCAACAACAAATTCTAGCTCACAAAAAGCAGCAGAACATAGCAGAAACCTATGCTAAGTTGTTCTTGATATCTGCAAAGGCACTGTATCGCAATAAGTGAAATAAGGTAAGGGAATACAAAGCTAAATCAAGTAAAGGATTGAACAGGATAACAATTATTTCATTAAATATTGTATCATATCCAACAATTTCTCTCCCATTTTGCAAACATTGAAGATATGTACATACAAATATGCATTTGAAACACCAAGTGAGATAAATTTATGGCAGCAGTTATGTTCTGCCATGTGCACTTGAAACCCCCTTTTACTGGACATCTTTGGGAACACACTCGTCAGCCCCTCGCTACAAGCCACTGGACTCAGTAGTGACAAAACCACCTTTCTCAAATTCCATACTTCTAGGGTAGGTATGACTTGGGTCCCACTAGACCAGGAAGTTGGGACGTTCCAGCCACCTACACTCCATGCTGAGCAAATACTGTGTAAATACTGCCCACTTGCAATTATCCACTGGCAGGAAATAACAGATCGTACATTGCATACAATTATAAAGGTACATTTATGTCAACATAATCAGTTATTAAAGAAAGAAAAAATAAAAGGGCCTATTATAATTAAAACGGTCAAATCTGCACCAGGTTGGAGCTCAGAAAGCTGAATGTGTCCTTTTATTCACAGTGCCAACTCCAATTTACCGATCGCTGGTAGAACTCCATTGAATTTCACATTCCAGTTGCATCAAATCTTACGTTCTGTTCTCTTGACCTGCTCTCTCCACCTCCTGCCAAAAAGACCTTGATCCACCCCAGCTCCACTCCACCCAGCTTTCTCTCGAACCTTCATCCAATTCCACCATCCTGACTGGTTGACCCGACATTCGTAAGCAGATCACCATATCCCCCTTATCTTTAATGGTAACCCAAACACTAACAGCAGAACACACTACTCCTACAGAAAACCATTAAATGAACTATCTTACAACGTTAGCAGTAAAATCTCACTACACACTCCCCCCCACCAAAAATAGCCATATCCTCATGACTTTGACATATCTCACTAGGGGAATAGACACAACACTCTTTTCCCCCAGCGCATCACAGGTCATCCTATCTGGGGCTTTCCAGACTCTTCTTGACCTCCTTGTCCCATCTTTGGCTTCTTCAACCCCAAGCACTCCTTGGGATCTTTCCAGTCTACATGCGGATGCCTCTCCCAGTCTAATACTCTTGTTTTCTGGCAACTCAGGAGTATCCCCCGTCACTTGACTGAGCTCAGCTTCATCCCCAATTACTTGGGAGCCCAGCTTCCCTTCATTGTCTAGCATCGGTTCTGCCTGTCCATTGCTAGTCCTGCACTGCTACATCCAAGTCAGCATGGGGAGGTTCAGGAATCTCTTCATCAATTATTGGGGAGTTTGCATAAGGTAATGTATACCACACCCCATTTCTTCATCCTCTGAGTCCGTACAGCATTCAGTGGTTCAGTCCCTTTCAGGCATCTCCACTCATTGCCTTTCTGTTCTCCCACTTTGGTGCAGAGTCTTCCTACTAGATGCAGGGTCACCATACACCTCCTGCCCTTAAGGGAAAAGGTGACTCCGATGGAGAATTCTGACAGGCCAATTCTTGTCTTCTGGCTTCACTCAGAAAATTGGGACATGTAGCATCTGACTCTCCACTACACAAGGCGTAGCCACCCAGCAGTCAGCCAACTTATGCTTCCTTGGTAGTACCAAATTCCTTATTAAAACTGTCAACAGGCATCAGTTGGGAGAACCTAATCTTTTGATAATATCTCCTCTTGTTTCCTTGATTCTGCTTGGTAACAGAGACCTCTGCTAGTTCATAAACCTTTTGCAGATCCTTCCTCATGCCACACATACTTAAAGATAGGTCTTCTGTGGCAAGTCTTCCCCACTAGTCCCAAAATAGATCTACAGGCAATGTTACTTCATGCTTGAACATCAAATAGTATGGTGAGTATCCAGTAGCTTCATTCTGTGTACAGTTGTAGCAGTGGACAAAATGTCCAATGTGCTGACTTTATTTGTTCTTCCTGATATCCAGGGTTCCAAGCATGTCTAGAAATGTCTGGTTGAACCTCTCAGGTTGGGGGTGGGGTCTTCAAGTTCAAGCATGCCAAGTAACTCCATATATGAGCCTACTCTCAAAAATCCCTTCCCTGATCACTGTGTATCTGTCTTAGAAGGCCATAATGAATGAAGTACTTTTCTCATAACACTTTGGCTGTCCTCTGATCCTTTGTAGGGAAGATTTGAGCATATCTGGCGTAGTGATAACCGAGACATTCGCAGCATGGCTGGAATCAGGCTCTACGGAGAGGAAACAAAGGGGCCCCACACTCTGTAAATGGGATAAAGAAGTGACCCTTGCAGGCAGCGGAATACATTGCATTCATGACTTACAGTACTCTTCAACCTCAGGCTTCATTTGGGGCCAGTAGAATCGATCTCAGACCAATCCATAGGTCTTGTCAAACCCCAAATGACCCAAATCATCAACTGACTTCAACACAATCCTCTGATGCTTCTCAAGCAAAATCAACTGGGAATGCCGAGGCCTGTCTGGAGGAGACATGACCCTGCATAGAACCTGGTTCCTCAACTCCAGTTTGTTCCATTTTCTCATCAGTTAGTGTATGGTAGGATATTTTGTCTTTTCAACTTGGATCATATTCCCTTCTGCAACAGCTGACCAAACAGTAACAATACAAGGATCATCTCCCTGAGCTGCAGCAACTTCCCCAGGATTCAAGCAGGCCAGTGCATCCTCAATCCATGGAACAGTATACTGGTCAGGGACCATTGGTTCAGTGTCCAATAGTCAACACACATTCATACCTTCCCATGCTTCTTCTTCCTCATCATCACTATGGGTGATGCATAGGGACTCCGTGACGCAGTGATATGCCCAGCTTCCTTTTGTTTCAGTAGATATTGCCGAACATCCTCCACCTCTGCTGGTGTTAATTGTCGAGACCTTTCTCTCACTTGGTGTGCAGCGTACTGTTGGAATAATCCACATCGATCGTGCCAGTAGAGAAGGCAGCTTTGAGCTTTAATATCTTCTCCATCAGTCTCCTTTTCCAACTCTCAGGTACTGGGAGTCAAAGTTAAAAGACTTGGCTGTCAACTTTCCCAATCCAGGAGATTGTCTCTCTCCTGATTTTCTCACAGGAAAGCTGGACATTACTGTCACTGGAAAAAGATGAGTCATCAGCATCCCCAGCCTGATGGTGACCTCTTTCTCTGAGGTGTTCCTGACAACCACTGTCATCCTGTTTACATGTACACCTGACAGGTTCTGCAGTTCAGGCATCATTACCCTACAGCAGGTAAGCGTGACTCCTCTTCATGGTCTCCTGGAGCGTCCATCAGGAGGGCACTGGTATCAGGCATTCCAGGAAATTTGGAGCTTCCCATCACACTAGCTCAGGCATGGGCAAACTATGGCCCATGGGCCATATGCCGCCCGTTAAGCTTTTTAATCTGGCCTACAGAACTTGATGAAATTATATTAATAAACCTTGTTAACGTTTTTCCCCGCAATTCTGGCGTTTTCCCAATAGATGACGCACTCTATATACATTTGTGGCGACCCATTTCCTGGCACATCCGAACCGGCTCACAATTAGCCAGCGTTCCGGCGAAGGGAGATAGCCTGCGGGGATTTGCGAGCACAGAGCTTTGGAGCCTCTGCGCCACGGGGGGCAGGTTGAGGGAGGCTTAAAAGTGAGGCTGGGGATTTCGAATAAAGTTTTTTTCTTCGACTGCAGTTACCGACTCCGTGTCGTAATTTTAGCGCTGCATGTAGCACACCGCTACACATTGACCTTTGTTGAGGTGCAGCGTATTACTCCACATTTGCGCTTTACTCTTTGTTCGGCTCGACCTATTTGTGTGAACAGGCGTTCAGCGTCATGAACATCAACAAAGCCAGCCACAGATCCAAGTTAACTGACCAACACCTCAGATCCATCCTGAGAATCGCCACAACAAAACTAAATCCAGACTTTGATGCACTGGCTAAAAAGGGAGACCAACAACACTGTTCACACTGAAATTAAAAATAAGTTTCTTCGTTGTGTTAGGTAAAAAATGCATTTGAAAATATTTTTTTCAATAAGCCTTACATGTTACATGTCATTTCTGTTAAGTGATGGACATGAGTAGTGCGCAGGTGCACGTACGTTCTCAAAATAAAAAATGCGCTTCAGATCAAATAACGCGCTCCGCATACTGGCGCACTGTCACTGTTCTGTCTTTGTGCTGGTCGTTGTTGAGTTTTGGCACAGGGGACAATTGAATAAGAAGGAGCAGCACAAGTAGACCTGCATCTCCTACCATTTTTGAAATAAAGACAGGCAGGAGGAGAGTGATGATGATAATATCTTGAAGGATAACAGAATTTTCAGTGCTTTAAAATAATAACTGTTACTATTAAAAAAAAGCTGTATTTTATTCATTTAATTTTCAGTGTTTTAAAAGTCATTTCAATAAATAGCTAAATACCATGGGACTTCAAAGACAGATATTTTGTTGTAGTGCATTTGTTCATTTTCAATTGAAATTAAAGCACATGTTTTCTACATATCCCATGATATTTTATTTTCTCTTATGAGGTGTATTATCAAAACACTCCGTCCATCTGCTCCTGGTCTGGCCCCCCTGTCAAATTTTAGAACCCTCTGTGGCCCACAAGTCAAAAAGTTTGCCCACCCCTGCACTAGCTAGTCCATAACACTGATTTGTGTCCATCATCCGGCCTAAGATGAGCTTGCACTTTCTCAAAAACAGCTCTAAACACTGGGAACTCTCTCCAATTCTCTCCTTTCAGGCTCCCCGCTCCCACTGGCTTCTCACAATAGGAGTACTTGTTCCTACAAAAATGGAAGCTTCACCCTTCTCAACCAGTTCTGGACAGACCAACACTAACATATCAAAGGCTTCAGTTACTCAGTGTCACATTTTCCTCTTCACTTACTTCTCTGATCAGCTCAATAAATGAGGGAGGGGGATGCAGCCTCCTACAAGACATTTGGAGGCGTAAAGCAATATGTCACATGACTGTGTGCCCTTCGGCATTTGGTCTATCCTTAAATGATTCATATCAGCCAGCTGAATAGCCCTTTTTACGGTGCAAACAAAGCAGCTGCCTAGCCAAAAAATGTAGGCAAAAGTTTCTCCCCTTTCTCCTGGAACATATGCCTGAACCTCATCATAAGCTCCATTAAGCTTCCC
The DNA here is from genome assembly GCF_030144855.1 of Hypanus sabinus. Taxonomy (NCBI): domain Eukaryota; kingdom Metazoa; phylum Chordata; class Chondrichthyes; order Myliobatiformes; family Dasyatidae; genus Hypanus; species Hypanus sabinus. Next base: position 61,875,482 of record NC_082717.1, on the reverse strand, counting down.
ATCATGTCAAAAATGCTTTCTAATGCTTGCACGTATCCCACAGAAGTGACCAATGGATTCTCTGCCTTTAAGGACCTCACCACCTCAGCACCCGGAACTTTTAGACTTTCTACCAGTCACTGCCTTTTCATATTTGAACACTGCCACTCATCCAGCAACTGAGATGTCTGCTCCGCCCAAGTCTCATATTCCTCCACCCCTTGGGGGGGGAGGGGGGCGGGCTTCAGTCTTGGGAACATTTTCAATCTACGATAAATTTGACTCTCTACCAGTGCACTTCGACATTTATCCAGCAGGCCTGTAATTGTCGATACCAAATCAGAGATTTCACCTCTTGCTGAGGACTCATTAGACCTTTGACATCAGATAACTCCTTCCTCTCACTCCGCAGAAACGAGAGCAACTTGTCTTTAATAACTCCACCTCAGCTACAAGAAACTCTTCTTCCAAATCTGAGCCCTCACCTACACTCTCTTCTCTAAAAGCATGTATGGCCCAAGGCCCCATCTCTCCAGGTGCCCAATTGTATCAGGGAGATCCATTTCCATCTTATCATTGCTAGTCAGAACTAAAACAACATCTTAGCCTGCTGTTTGCTCAAACCGCTGTTCCGTGAGCATAATTTTCTCTAATAATGGAAAAGAACTTAAAACTCTAATCAGCAATTAATCTGGGCCGTGGATATTCACCCCACTCAGAAGACAAGCATTAGTTACGGGTAATCTCTTTGAATCACACCTAAACCTACACCCCTGCAGCATCCACATTCATGTATCTTCATCACTTTCCCAGACACTAGTTTAACACAGGCTTAAACACACAAACCACTTAATCAATTCTTACAGCATTTACACAATACAGGTGGCCCCCATTTTTCAAACGTTTGCTTTACGACAACTTGCTGTTACGAAATTGACCTACATTAGTACCTGTTTTCGCTAACCAAAGAGGATTTTCACTTTTACGAAAAAAAGATTTCCGCTTTATAAGTGTATTTACCGGGAGAAAGACTACCATGACCATAAAGCCTTGTGCGGGCAGTTGTGTGCGTGTGTGTACATGCTGATTTTTCTCCAAATCGATTTTGGCTTGCTGTCTTCCTGATTTTGATAAGTGAAACTACACCGTACATACAATATTTCTACTTTATCTAGGCTGTATATTTATATCATTCCTGCTTTTACTATATGTTCATGTAATTTTAGATTTTTTTTTTATTTGGTATGATTTGGTAGGTTATTTTTTGGATCTGGGAATGCTCAAAAAATTTTCCCATATAAATTAATGGTAATTGCTTCTTCGCTTTATGACATTTCGGCTTACAAACAGTTTCATAGGAACGCTCTACCTTTGGACAGTGGGGGAAACCTGTATTCAGCAAATCAAATCTCGAACAACAGCCGCCACAATGAAACCACATTTTACTGGGTGTCTCTGGAAACACAACTTGTTAGCCCCTTGCTAATAAGCCACTGGACTCAGTGTGAGAAAACCACCTTTCTCGAACTCTGTATGTCTAGTTTTGGTATGACTTGGGTCCCACCAGACCGGGAAGTTGGGATATTTCAACTACCCAGACAACGATCAGAGCGAATACTGTTTAACTACTGCCCACTTGCAATTATCCATCAGAAAGAAGTAACAGATCATACACTGAATACAATTATAAAGGTGTGTTTATGAATGTCAACTTAATCAAACAGTTATTAAAGAGAAAAAAAATAAAAACATCCATTAGAACAATCAATGTGCACCAGCTCGGAGCTCAAATCTTCCAAAATCTGTATGTGTTCTTTTTACTCACAGTACCAACTCCTATTCGCCGATCACCAGAAGAACTTCCCAGCTTGGATTCCACTGAATTGTCATTCCAGTTGCATTGAATCCTATAGCCAGTTCTCTCCTCTCTCCATCATCTTCTCTCTAGATCTCTCATCTAAAAGACCTCAACTCACCCCGGTGTCTGTCACAAAACCTCTCTGCCCAGCTTTCTCGCGAATCTTCTCCCAATTCCACCATCCTGACTGGCTGACCTGACATTCCTAAGCTGAACATCACAACATCTTAGCTTCAAGAGTAACCCAAACAAATACACTACTTCAACAGAAAACCATTAAATGAACCAACCTATAATATCAGCAGTAAAATCTTAATCAGGGCGTAACACATAGCTGACAGGAATAGGACCCTGGCATAAACAGAGGAGGACTTGCAAATGTCCACATTAGTCCACAATGTGACTACAATTAGTCCACAATAGATGATCCACAATCATCCTTACTGCTTTCAGTGTTTTGACTGTTCTCAGGAATGGCTTTTTAATGTTTTACTATTGCTACACAGCCAATGACATCATTCCGTCAGCACATTTTTTCAGTCATGTGGCCAACGGGATAGACCATGCTTCAGGCTTTACATGCCCACCTGAGTTAAGTCAGAGGATTTCCACCAATGAGGCTGCCTCCTGTCTTGCAAGTTAAGACCTTCTCTTCACTTTCCACAACATGGATCAAATCTAATCATCTTTCTTCTTTCTCCAAATGGAATTACACTGAATTCCATCTCCTAGAACACTGTTTAAGAATCTCAACCTTTATTTCATGCTTGTCTGAAATTGCAACTGCCCACTGTCCTGAGGACCCCTTTCCTCACTTCACCATTGACAATCTGAGATTTTCTTTTAAACCTCCATGAAGATCAAATTTCCATTTTGTCTATAAAAGATGTAATGGACTCTGCTTCAACCAATCACTGAGTGATCAGCAGAAATCAATACACAGTTCAACAACTTCATTCCGCAAAGAGCTCGACAGCTTTCATACACACTTTGAAAGAGAGAATAGCATGACATCAGTGCTTATCCCTACAGCATCTGGCAAACCTGGGATCTCGGTCTTAGAGGCTAACATCCAAAAATCCTGCAAAAGGGTGAACCCTTGCAAGCATCAGCCCCCAATGGAGTACCTGGCTGGAGGATTCAAGGACGTCTTCAACCTTCCACTGCTGATGAAGGTTCCCAAAACTGCTTTTAAACAGCAGCAAAGTTCAAAGTAAATTTATTATCAAGGTACATACATGTCACTGTACACAAGGTTGAGATTTGTTTTCTTATTGGCATACTCAGTAAATGCAAGAACCATAATAGAATCAATGAAAGACTGCACACAACAGGGCAAACAAACAACCAATGTGCAAAAGACAACAACTGGCCACCACTGCCGGTAAGAAATTTGTGTGTTACCGCCATAAATATATAGGTTTCTTCTGGGTGCTCCTGTTTCCTTTCACAGTCCACAGTCCAAAGGTAGGTTAATTGGTCATTGTAAATTGTCACATAATTAGGCCATGGTTAGACTGGAGGTTGCTAGGCAGTGCAGCTTGAAGGGCCAGAAGGGCCTATTTCGCACTGTATTTCAATAAATATGAGGGAATAAATAAATAAACAATAAATATCGAGAACATGTGATGAAAAGTCCTTGAAAGTGAAACCATCAATTGTGGGAACAGGTCAATGATGCGGCAATTGAAGTTGAATAAAGTTATCCCCACTGGTTCAAGAGCTTGGTGGTCAAAGGGTAATAACTGCTCCTGAACCTAGTAGTGTGAGCCCAGAGGTTCCTGTACCACCTTCTCGACGCCAGCAATGAGAAATGAGCATGATAGATGCTGCTTTCCTCCATGTAGATATGCTCAAGGTTGAGGAGGGCTTTACCCATAATAGACTGGGCCCTGTGCAATACATTTTGTAGGGGTTTCCATTCAAGGGTATTGACGTTTCCACACCAGGTTGTGATGCAACCAGTCCATTTACTTTTCACCACACATAAAAGTTCTTCATAGTATTAGATGTCATGCTGAATCTTCAGAAACTTCTAAGGAAGTAGAGGCACTGTTATGTTTTCTTCATTATGGAACTTACATGCTAGATCCAGGACAAGTTCTCCAAAATAATAACTGAAGAATTTAAAGTGGCTAACCCTCTCCATTTAGATTCCTCAGTGAGGACTGGCTCATGAACTTCCAATTTCCTCCTCCTGTATTCAATAGTTATCTCCTTGGTTTTACAGACATTTGAGTGAGAGGTGACACCACTCAGCAAGCTTTTCAATCTCCCTCCTATACGCTGATTTGTCAACACCTTTGATTCAGCCTACGACAGTAGTGTTGTCAGCAAACTTGAATACGGCATTGGAGCTCTGCTTAGCCAGAGTCACAAGTGTAAAATGAGTAGAGCAGGGGGCTAAGCACGTGGCCTTGTAGTGCATCTACAAGGTGATTGCAAACATGTTGTTGCCAATACAAACTGATTAGGGTCTGCAAGTAAGGAAACTGAGGATCCAATTGCACAAGGAGTTACTGAGTCTAAGGTCTTGAAGCTTATTGAATTATTTATGAGGGAATGATAGTACTGAATGCCAAGCTGTAATCGATAAAGAGCATCCTGAGGTATGCACCTTTGCTCTCTAAATGTTCCTAGGGTTGAGTGAAGAACTAATGAAATGGCATGTCATTTACCTGTTGCGCCTGTAGGCAAATTAACGCAGATATGTTTCATCACCTATTTCTCAACACTTCATCACAGTGGAGTTAAGTGCTACTGGTTAACAGTCATCGATGTAAGTTACATTCTTCTTAGGCACCGATGACTGAGGCTGACTCGAAGCAGGTGGGTACCTCAGACTGCTGAAGCAAGAGGTTAAAGATATCAGTGAACACTCCAGCCAGTTGTTCAGCACAGGTCTTTAGTACTTGGTCAGGCACCCTGAACATGGTCCAGTCCACAAAGCAATTCTGTAGCCTCCTGCGGCCTTCTCATTGTTGTCCTAATCTCTGCAGCCTTGAGTTTTAGCCTCTACCTGTATGCAAATAGGAGAAGGACAGCCAAGTGATCAGATTTCCCAAAATGTGCCCTGGGCTTGGAACAGTAAGCACTCTTTATTGTAGTATAGCAGGGGTCCAGTGTTTTGGGACCTCTGGTGCTACAGGTTATATGCCAATGGTAATTGGGCAGAGATTTCTTAAAACAGGCTTTGCTGAAGTCCCGACTATAACTTGAAATGATCTGGGGTTTTTCTGTTCCTTTTTTGGCGAAAGCAGCATGCAGTATCTCAAGCGCCTGAATACAGTCAGGCGATGGTGGTATACAAGCTGCGGTCAGGATCACAGAGAACTCTCTTGGTAAATAGAACAATTGACACTTGATTGTTAGGTGTTCAAGGTCAAGGGAATACGAGTATATTGACGGACCACAGAGTTTATCATAAAACATATATCCCCACCTTTTACTTTTCCAAGTCAGGAGTTCAGTCTATCCCGTGTAACAGGAAGCCTGATCACCTGATCTACAATGCTGGGAGTAAGCCACGTCTCGGTAAAACACAGAACACAACTTCTCATTTCCCTTTTGATACTGCAAACTTGCCCTCAGGTCCTCAAACTTGTTCTCCAGTGACTGCACATTTGTTAACAAGATGCTGGGCAATGGGTCTCATTCCTCTGTGTTTCAGCCTAGCAAGGTGTCCAGTGCCCAAGAAGAGCGGGGCAAGTTGCCTCAATGACCATCACCCAATACCACTCACATCTACCATAATGAAGTGCAAGAGGTTGGTTATTGCAAGAGCTCCTGTCTGAGCAAGGAGCAGGACCTGCTGCAATCTGCCTGCAAAAGACACAATCGCACTGGTTCTCCATTCTACAGCACCTAGGCACCCACAAGACATATCGGACTACTGTCTATCAATTATTGCTCCGCATTCAACACCATTCCCTCAGTACTAATAACTAAGCTTCAAATCTTGGGCTACTATACCAGAGTCATTGACTTTATTGGGAAACTAGTCAGTTTAGATTGATGAAACACCTCTTCACTATCAACACAGGTACACCTCAAAGATATGTGCACAACCTACTGCTCTACTCTCATAACTGTGTGGAAAGGCACAACTCAAACAGCATCTGTAAATTTGCCAATGACACCACTGTTATTGGTAGAATGAGGTGGCTTACAGGAGCAAGACAGATTGAGTGGTTGAGTGGCATCACAACAACAATGCAAGGAATTTCAGGAAGCAGATGTTGGAAGAACATACACTAGACCTCATTGACGGGTCAGCAGTGGAAAGGATAAGCAGCTTCAAGTTCCTGTGTGTGAACAGCTCCAAAGATCTAGCCTGTGCCCAACACATCAATACAATCAAGAAAAAGACTTGCCAAAGGCTCTGCTTCATTAGGAAGTTGAGATTTCAGAGCTGCATGCTCAGCCTGCTGCTGTTCACAATGCTAACACACAACAGTACTGCTAGATTCTGCTCTGACAACATGGTGGTTGGCCTTATCAACAGTAATGAGCTGGCATACAGAGAGGAGGTAGAACAGCTTGTGGACTGGTGTGACACAACTTGAATCTCAATGTGGATAAGACTAAAGAGGTGATTGTAGACTTCAGGAGAGTGCAGGCTGACCACTCCCTACTGCACATTAATGGCTTCTCCACACAGAGTCAAGAGTGCAAGCTTGTTGGAGTGCACATCATAGGTGATTTCACTTGGTCCCTCAACACCACCTCTTTAGTCAAGAAAGCACAGTAGTGCCCCCACTTCCTGAGGAAACTGAGGCAAGCAAGGCCTGCTATCCCCATTCTCCCAGAACACCACTGAGTGTCCAAATCAGCTGTACCATTACCTAGCACGGAAATAGGACTCATTTGACCACGACCTTGCAAGAGATTGTGAGGACTGCTGAAAGATTCATCGGAAGTCTCTCTCCATTCCAACCCCCTCCCATCCACTTTGTATACCAGAAGTGCTGCGTTCCCAGAGCCCTCAGCATTATCAATTACCTCTCCCATTCATCCCGTATGTTTGGCTACATACCATTAGACAGTACAAGAACAAGGACTGGATAACAGCTTCTTCCCCCAAGTTGAGACTTCTGAACACCCTGCTGCCCCCCAGTTCACATTATTTAGGACGGGGGTCGGCAACCTGCGGCTCCCGAGCCATTTGTGGCTCTTTCACCTCTGTGCTGCGGCTCCCTGTGGCTTTGGGAAATAAATGGTCAGTATTTAATTAAAATGTATTTTATGTTAGTTTGTTAGCTTTTGAAATGTAATTCTAAATTTGAAGATTATGGTGATCTTGTACAATGTAAGTGTGGCGACACATTTTCTGACACATCCGAAACGGCTCTCAATTAGCCAGCATTCCGGCTAAGGGAGATTGCCTACGGGGGTTTGTGAGTACGTGTCTTTTGCAGCATCTGCGTCCATGGGGGCTGGGTTGAGGGAGGCTTAGAAGCAAGGCTGTTTAGTTCGAATAAAGTTATTCGACTGCAGTTTACTGACTGCCTGAACACACCGCTGCAACGTGTTTTTATCGCTATTAATATACGTCACCACTGCCAATACCTGACACCCGCCAGTGCGCGATTTCTTTAATTTTTCGATCCAAGGTAAGCCAACTATGGAGAATTCTAAAAAAAGAAAAGTGACTGAAGAAAACAGAACGTTTAATGATACGTGGACAGATTCATTTGCTTTCACTGTTGACGAGACTGGTTTACCGGTATGCTTAATATGCAATGAGAAACTAGCAAACAACAAAAAGTCAAATGTCGCAAGGCATTTCCAGAGTAAACACGCAGCCTTTGCTCAAAAATATCCGGATGGAGATGAGAGAAAAAAAGCCGTTTCGGAACTGATGCGGAAGGTTGATCTGAGCAAAAATCATTTCCAGAAATGGATGAAGTCAAGAAAATCAACGACATACGCCAGTTATATTGCCGCTCAGGAAATAGTCAGGCACGGGAAGCAGTTTACAGATGGTGAATATATAAAAGAATCTTTCATTAAGATTTCAGAACATCTATTCACGGACTTTAAAAACAAGAGTGAAATTGTGCAGAAAATCAGGGATATGCCCCTCTCTGCAAAGACTGTCAAAGACAGAACCATAAAAATGGCAGAAGACATCACAAGACAGCAAATTAAAGACATCAATTCAGCTGTGGCCTACTCGATTGCCTGTGACGAGTCTAAAGACAAAGGCGATATTGAACAAATAGCGTTGTTCTGCCGGTATGTAAACTCTGCCGGGCCACAGGAAGAACTGATTGAGTTGATACCTCTAAAAGACCAAACACGGGGGGAGGACATCTGTGAGGCTGTCTTGAATTGTTTAAGAGCCAAAGGAATAAAGACCACCCATCTGGTGTCAGTAGCTACTGATGGGGCTCCGAATATGACGGGAACGCACAAGGGATTTGTGGCTTTACTGCAGAAGTCGCTGGACAGAAAGCTGCTGACTTTTCACTGCATCTTGCACCAAGAGGCACTGTGCGCTCAAACATTTCCTCCGGAATGCACAGAAGTAATGGATGTTGTCATTCAGATTGTCAATAAAATAATGGCAAAAAGTTTAAATCACCGTCAATTCCGTTTGTTACTGGACGAGATGGAAAGCGCATATTCTGATCTCCTGCTGCACAACAAAGTCCGGTGGCTGTCCAAAGGGGAGGTGCTGAAACGCTTTGTCGCGTGTCTGGAAGAAGTGAAAACTTTCCTGGGCAGCAAAGGGCTCAACTTTCCTGAGCTGGAACAGCCAGGGTGGCTGGAAAAGCTACACTTCATGGTAGACATGACAGCGCACCTGAACACGCTGAACACAGCTCTTCAGGGGAAAGGACGCACAGCCCTGCACATGTTGGAGGATGTCTTGGCATTCGAGCGCAAGTTGACAGTGCTTGCCAGAGATTTACAGAAAGGCACTTTGTCTCACTTCCCCAATTTGAGAGAGTTCAAACAAGGTCACGACATGATAATTTCGGAGTATTTACATTCTGCAATCATCGCAATGCAAACATCGTTTGGGAAACGCTTCTGTGAGTTCAGAGAGGAAAAAAACACATTATCCTTCCCGGTCACTCCCTTAAGCATCGATCCTTCCCTACTGAATACGACTGCATTGGCAGGTGTGAGTCAACCTGATCTTGAGATGGAACTGGCCGACATAGCCGACAAAGACATATGGGTGTCCAAGTTTAGACGCTTGACAGCAGACCTTGAAGATGTTGCCCGTCAGAAGGCCGTTCTTGCTCAGAATCACAAATGGAGTGATATTGAAAACCTTCCAAATCCGGACCAACTTGTGTTTGAAACATGGAATGCTGTGCCCGACATTTATGTAAACATGAAAAAGTATGCGCTTGGAGTCCTGTCGATCTTTGGATCCACATATGTATGTGAGCAGGTGTTCTCCAACATGAACTTTATTAAAAACAAACATCGCGCACGCCTCACAGATGACAGCTTGCGATCCTGTGTAAAGATGAAGGTGACGTCATACAGCCCTGATGTGCAGACGCTGTGCGCTGAGGTCCAGGAGCAGAAATCCCATTAACCAAGTATGATAAATATTTTAATTGCCTATTATTTTATGTATATTCATATTTTTTCATTGTTCAGTGAAATAGTCCTTTTATTTTTCAGGCTGACAGCTGGCTGATGTTATTTTTGGTTTGCTGCTGGCGGAAAATTTAAGTTCGGCGTTTTTCATAAATACAAGAAGGACTCAAATAGACATTGAGTATTTTACTTAAAAGTAACTTTCAACCCAACCTCTTTTTTTCGGAGTTCAAAATGTTTTTGTTGCATGCAGAAATGTAATTTCGTTTTCTCTGCAGGAGTTCATCAATTTCATAAATGCAACACATTATAGTTTGTTTATACATAGCATAAAGGCAAAAAAAACGTTGTATGCAGTGTTATTTCATTTTAAATGTCAAACGGGTTTTGCGGCTCCCAGTGTTTTCTTTTCTGTGGGAAACGGGTCCAAGTGGCTCTTTCAGTGGTAAAGGTTGCTGACCCCTGATTTAGGAGAATGCCAGTAGCATCAAACTGTTGCATATTTAACCACATAAGCATTTTATGTCAAGTATTACATCTGCGGATTTTTTTAAATTTTCTCTTACTATTACCGTGTTAATTTTATTTTACGTTCTCCATGTGATAAATGTACTGTGTTTTGCACCTAGTCCCAGAGGAACAGTGTTTTGTTTAGCAGTATGCATCTGTATGGTTGAACAACTATGACCTATGACTGCATTGCCGAATCAAAAGTTATTGATGAATCAGCGTATAGGAGGGAGATTAAAAATCTGGCTGAACGGTGCCTGAACAACAACCTCTTATTCAATGTCAGCATGACCAAGGAGCTGATTATTGACTTCAGGAGAACGAAACCAGAGACAACAATCTGATCCAGAGTAGATTCAAAACCCGGGCTCCAACTAGCATGACACCTCCAAAGTGTCAATTGTGCAATCTCCAACTCCTGCCTGGGTATTCATGTGCTGCCCCCTTCCCTCACATGTCCGCAATCCCTTCTCTCTCAGGTTTCACCACCAGCTCGTGGGCCTTTGGAAAATCCATCTTCCCCCTCACCCCACTATCCCTAAATGCCCCAAATTTCCCTTCTCATCAGACACAACCAACCCTCTTCCCCCTTCCAATCAGAGGTCTCATCCCTGCTGGATTTTCACTATTCAATCCAACTTTCCCTTATGAGGCAGAATGTTCTGACCTTAGTAAGGGGCTCCCCTTTGTCCCCCACTCTCATGCCCAAGTGAATTCCACACCTGCCACAACACTGAGTTCTTCTTCTGCCACCTCCGCCTCAGAGCCCATTTCTTTGGAAAGGACCCTCCACCTCACACCAATGTCACCTTCTCCCATTTTCAACCCTCCTTCTCTTCCAGGACACTCCACTCTGGTCTCCTGTCCATTCTGAACCTTTTCATTGCCAACTATTGACAGGATATCAACCACACAGATTTCAACACTCCTCTCTCCAATTCCAACCTCACTCCTCCCAAACGCTTTGCTCTCCACTCCCTCCGCACCAATCCTAACCTCACCAAACCCGCGGACAAGGGAGGTGCTGTAGTAGTCTGGCGTACTGACCTCTACCTTACTGAGGCCCAGCACCAACTCTTAGACACCTCCTGAGAGCATCCACTGCTACCAAACACATAGCTCCCACACCCCCCACCCCATTTCTACCTTCTACCCAAGATCCACAAGCCAGCTTGTCCAGGTAGACCCACTGTTTCAGCTTGTTCCTTCCTCATTTAACTCATATTTGCATTCCTCAACTCTGTTTTATCCCCCTCCCTACTTCAGTCCCTTCCTACCTATATACATGATGATACTTCATCTTATTTTTACTATGCATGTCCAGTATCTATATACCTCCACCCCCCACCAGGAAGGCCTCAAAGCTCCGTTTCTTTCTGGACACCAGACCTAACCAGTTCCTCTCTACCACCACTCTCCTCTGCCCAGTGGAACATGTCCTCACTTTCAATAATTTCAAACTTCTATAGATGTGTAGTGGAGAGCATACTAAACAGTCTGGTAAGGAAACACCAATGCCCTTGAACAGAATAATCCTACAAAAAGTAGTGGATACAGGCAAGTCCATCATGGGTAAAGCCCTCCCCCCACATCTACATGAAACAATGCCGCAGGAAAACAGCATCCATCATCAGGAACTCCCAGTACAGGTGTCTGCCGCTTTACGTAAGTTCTCTTTACACCACTTCGTTTTTACAAAAGACCTACATTAGTACCTATTTTCGCTAACTGAAAGAAATCCGAAGAGGATTTTCGCTTTAATGATAAAAGGCGCCCGCTTTAAACTTGTGTTTACCCTGAGAAAGTCTACCATGACCGTGAAGCCTTGGGCGGGCAGGTGTGTGCATGTGCCAATTTTTTTTCTCTACAAATCAGTTTTTGGCTAAATCTTCCCGATTCTGGTAAATGAAACTATACTGTACATGCATTATTTCTACTTTATATAGGCTGTGTATTTATCATATCATTCGTGCTTTTATGTTAGTGTTATTTTAGATTTTATGTGTTATTTGGTATGATTTGGTAGGTTATTAGGTCTGGGAACACTCAAAAATTTTTCCCATATAAATTAATGGTACTTGCTTCTTCGCTTTACAGCATTTCGGCTTACAAAAGGTTCCATAGGAACGCTCTACTTTCGGATAGCGGGGAAAGCCTGTACCCAGGGCATGCTCTCTTCTCACTGCTGCCATTAGGAAGGTGGTACAGGAACATTAGGACAAACACCACCAAGTTCAATAACAGTTACTTCCCCTCAACTATCATCAGACTCTTGAACCCCAAAGGGGATAACTTCACCTGCCCCATCATTAGACCAATTAAACATCCCTGTACTTTCTATTGATAATCGAAAGCAGTTGGATCAACCTATTTCTTATGAGGAAATTGCCGAGGCTGTACATTCATTGCACTCCAGGTCCTGATGGATTTTCTGGAGAATTTTACAAGGGGTTTTCCTCATTGCTCATTTACGTTCTGTCTTTTCAGATTCCTTTAAGTTGGGTAGGCTGCCACAATCTTTTTATGAAGCTTCCATTTCGCTTATTCTTAAAAAAAATAAGAACCCAACTGAATGCTCTTCATATAGACCAATTTCCTTACTTAATTTTGATACTAAAATTCTATCCAAAGTTCTGGCTTGTAGGCTTGAAAATAGTTTACCATCTATCGTATCTGATGATCAGACTGGATTTATTAAAAATCGCTATTCCTATTTTAATATTCATCATTTACTGAATGTTATGTACTCTCCTTCTAAACAGATATCAGAATGTGTGATATCCTTAGACGCTGAGAAAGCTTTTGATTGAGTTGAATGGAATTACTTATTTAAAACCTTAGAAAAATTTAACTTTGGGCCCCGATTTCATTCAATGGATTAAATTACTTTATTTATCTCCCACTGCTCGGGTTCTTACTAACTTTCAGAATTCTAAACCTTTTAAACTCCAACATGGAACCAGCCAAGGATGTCCTTTGGGCCCTTTGCTCTGGCTTTAGAACCCTTAGCTATTGCTTTTTCAGAATCTAGTGATATCACTGTTATTTTAAGGAGAGGTACTCCCACAAAGTTTCACTCTATGCTGATGATCTATTGCTTTTTATTTCTAACGCTGAGACCTTGTTACCTCCTATGTTTTCTTTACTTTCCTGTTTTAACCAATTTTCAGGATATAAATTGAATTTTTCCCCTTGAAAAATCTGGTATCAATTAATACTAACCCTCCTTTTAAAATTGTAAGAAATCAATTTACCTATTTGTGTGGAACAATTACTAAGAATTATAAACACCTACTTAAAGAAAATTTTCTTACTCTATTGATTTATGTGAAAAGAACACCGTCAAACTGGTTACTCCTCACTCTACCGTTGATTGGTCGAATTAACTCTATTAAGATGAATATCCTGCCTAAATTAATATACCTTTTCCAAGCCTTACCCATTTTTATTCCTAACTCCTTTTTTGATTCCTTTGATTCAATTCTATCTTCGTATGTATGGAAAAGCATTCTCAATTAAATAAAGTTCACTTTGGAACAGTTAAAAAGAATGGAGGTTTAGCTTTACCAAATTTTAGGTTTCATTACTGGGCAGTCAATATACAAAATCTTACGTTTTGTTCATATTACATTAACTGTGAGGACTGTCCAGTATGGGTCTCTTTAGAAGCTAACTTAAAAAAATTTCTATTATTTCTCTTCTCGGATCCTCACTTCCTTTATCTTTAAATAAACTAACTGACAATTTGGTAGTTAAACATACTTTGAGGATCTGGTTACAATTTAGAAAATACTTTGGTTTATCAAGATTTTCACTTTCTAGTCCCATTTTTTCTAACTGGTTTTTTAAACCTTCTTTAACCGATGTAGTTTTTAATAGAATGGCAAAGATTGGGTATTAAATGCTTCCAAGATCTGTTTGTTGGAGGAATTCTCTCTTCATTTGAGCAACTGTCTGCTACATATAGCTTACTAAAAACCCACTTTTTTTGATATCTAAAAATTAGAGACTTTCTGTGATCTCAATTGCATACATTTTCTATGAGTCCTGATAAAAACTTATTAGATCTAATTTCTAATTTGAAACCTTTTCATAATGGTTCAATATCCAATATTTATGGTATATTGCTGGGAATAAGAGGGGCTCTTTTAGACATAATTAAAAATGTCTGGGAACAAGATTTACAGATTTCAATTTGAGGAGACTTGGAATGAAATTTTTAAATTGATTAACACTTCATCACTATGTGCTCGTCACTCCCTCTTACAATTTAAAGTGGTCTACAGGGCCCACATGTCCAAAGACAAACTATCTCATTTTTATTCAGATATATCTCCCTATTGCAAAAGATGTAACAATGGAGAGGCTTCACTAATCCATGTGTTTTGGACATGTCCGAGTCTTGAAAAATACTGTTAAGTATTCCTAACCCTTTGACTGCCTTGTTTGGTATTGTTGCAGAAAAAGGCATAACTTTGGAGACATCTGATTTGCATAAATTGGCTTCCATTTCTCTTATAGCTAGGAGGGCGGTGTTGCTTAAATGGAAGGATGCTGCTCCGCCTTTTTACGCTCAATTATGTGATGTTATGTCATGCTTAAATTTAGAGAAGATCTGTTTTTCAATTCCTGATTCTAACCAAGACTTCCAAACACTGTGTGGACCATTCTTAAACTACTTTCAAAACCTTTGATTTGATGTTAAAGTACAGATGTTGGCTAGTAACATAAATCACTATGAGATTAGGATCTTGTTTTTCGTCTTTCTTTACCAAATAGCTTCAACTTTGGTATTAGGCTTAGATTATTTTTTATAATAAAATTATTACCATTCAAATAAAAATTTAATTAATGTACGTGTTTGATTATGAATATAGGATATTTCGATTGCAAGTGTGTTTTAAATATAATGTATTCAATACTATTCTATCTTTTTTTGATTCATAATATATATCCTCATGTACTCTGTATTCTTCTATGTGAAAATTAACAGAAATATTGAAAAGAGAAATGTCTCTGCAACCAACTGGATTCGCTTTCAAGGACCCTTCATCTCATGTTCTCAATAATTATTGTTTATTTATTTATATTTTGATTTTGCAGTTTGTGTTTTGCACCTTGTTTGAATGCCCAAGTTGGTGCAGTCTTTCACTGATTCTGTAATGGTTATCATTCTATAGACTTATTGAGTATACCCACAAGAAACTGAATCTCAGGATTGTATATAGTGACATACATGTACTTTGATAATAAACTTTGAACTTGAATATGAGATTTTCTGCAAGGCCAACAGGTTCAGGAATCCTTGATTATCCAGGAATATTGAGGTCCTAGTTTAAAAAAGGTGCCTATCAGCACTCTGCTTTGGACCAACTAGACCAGGGGTCAGCAACCCGTGGCTCCGGAGCCGCATGCGACTCTTTCATCTCTGTGCTGCGGCTCCCTGTGGCTTTGGAAAATAAATTATGAGTATTTAATTAAAATGTATTTTATGTTCGTTTTTGAAATGTAATTCTAAATTTGAAGATTATGGTGATCTTGTACAATCTAAATAAAACGTATTTTTTGTCGCTATTAATATACGTCACCACTGCCAATGCCTGACACCCGCCAGTGCGCGATTTCTTTAATTTTTCGATCCAAGGTAAGCTAACAATGGAGAATTCTAAAAAAAGAAAAGTGACTGAAGAAAACAGAACGTTTAATGATACGTGGGCAGATTCATTTGCTTTCACTGCTGACGAGACTGATTTACCGGTATGCTTAATATGCAATGAGAAACTAGCAAACAACCAAAAGTCAAAAGTCGCAAGACATTTCCAGAATAAACACGCAGCCTCTGCTCAAAAATATCTGGATGGAGATGAGAGAAAAAAAGCCGTTTCGGAACTGATGCGGAAGGTTGATCTGAGCAAAAAATCATTTCAAGAAGTGGATGATGTCTGGAAAATCAACGACATATGCTAGTTTTGTTGCCGCTCAGGAAATAGTCAGGCACGGGAAGCAGTTTACAGATGGTGAATATATAAAAGAATCTTTCATTAAGATTTCAGAACATCTATTCATGGACTTTAAAAACGAGTGAAATTGTGCAGAAAATCAGGGATATGCCCCTCTCTGCAAAGACTGTCAAAGACAGAACCATAAAAATGGCAGAAGACATCACAAGACAGTAAATTAAAGACATCAATTCAGCTGTGGCCTACTTGATTGCCTGTGACGAGTCTAAAGACAAAGGTGATATTGAACAAATAGCGCTGTTCTGCCGGTAATGTAAACTCTGCTTGGAATCCTGTCGATCTTTGGATCCACATATGTATGTGAGCAGGTGTTCGCCAACATGAACTTTATTAAAAACAAACATCGCGCATGCCTCACAGATGACAGCTTGCGATCCTGTGTAAAGATGAAGGTGACATCACACAGCCCTGATGTGCAGACGCTGTGCATTGAGGTCCAGGAGCAGAAATCCCATTAACCAAGTATGATAAATATTTTAATTGCCTATTATTTTACATATATTCATATTTTTTCATTGTTCAGTGAAATAGTCCTTTTATTTTTCAGGTTGACAGCTGGCTGACGTTATTTTTGGTTTGCTGCTGGCGGACAATTTAAGTTCGGCGTTTTTCATAAATACAAGGACTCAGATAGACATTGAGTATTTTACCTAAAAGTAACCTTCAACCCAACATCTTTTTTTCAGAGTTCAAAAAGTTTTTGTTGCATGCAGAAATGTAATTTCGTTTTCTCTGCAGGAGTTCATCGATTTCATAAATGCAACACATTATAGTTTGTTTATACATAGCATAAAGGCAAAAAAAACGTATGCAGTGTTACTTCATTTTAAATGTCAAATGGGTTTTGTGGCTCCCAGTGTTTTCTTTTCTGTGGGAAACGGGTCCAAATGGCTCTTTGTGGTAAGGTTGCCGAACCCTGAACTAGACAATCTGCATGGCATACAGCAGGCTATCAACTGCAGCTCAGCAACCAACACCATACCTTCTGTATTGATCATCAAGCTCCAAAACCTACACCTCTAACTCCCTCCACCAATGGATTCTTGACTTCCTCATCGGGACATCAGACAATGCAGATCGGAAATAATACTTCATCCTCGCTGACGACCAACACATGCAGTTCTCAAGGATGTGTGTTTAGCCTGCTGCTCTATTCTCCAACAAGAGAAAACCTGCAGGTGCTGGAAATCTGAGTAACATACACTAAATGCTGGAGGAACTCAGCAGGCCAGGCAGCATTTTATGTGTGTTGTTCTATTCCCTCTAGGCATAACTCAAATGCCCTCTAGTCATCAGGAGGTGTACATATTTGGTTGAGTGGCATTGCAACACAATCTTGCATGTAATATCAGTAAGACCAAGGGACTGACTGTGGGCATCAAGTAGTAGTAGCCAGGAAAGCACACACCAGTTCCCATCAAGGGGTCAGAAGTGTAAAGGGTGAGCAGTTTCAAGTTCCTTGGTATGAACATCTCTGAAGATCTATCCTGGGTCAAACATATTAATACAATTATGAAGGTGGCACACCACCAGTATATTTTATTTGGAGCTTGAGAAGATTTGGTAGGTCACTAAATACTCTAGTGATTCTGTACAGCCGTAATACGGACAGCATTGTGACTGACTGCATCACTATGTAGTACGGAGGCACAAAGCACAGGACCGCAAAAGCTTCAAAGGGCTGTAAACACCAAGCTCTATCATGGGAACTAGCCTTGTCATCACGGAGGACATCTTTAAAATTCAATGCCTCAAGAAGATAGCATCCACTGTTAGGTCTGCTCACCACCCAGGACATGCCGTTTTCTCATTACTACCATCAAGGAGATGGTACTGGAGTCTGAAGACATGAAGTCAATGTTTTAGGAACAGCTTCTTCCCCTCTGCCATCAGTTTTTTGAATAGTCCATGAACATTTCACTATTTTTGCATTACATTTTTGTATACATTTCTTATTGTAACTTAGTTTTTTAAAAAAATGTATTGCTGCTGCAAACAAATTTCTTAACATGTTAGTGATAATAAACCTGATTCTATTCGGTTATGATCAAATGAGATGCTTGAACAGTACAAGCAATGCAAGAGAACACCAAGAGAGAAAGCAGGAAGGCTAAGAGGGCATGAGGTTTTTTTGACTGATGAAGTGAAAGGAAATTCCAAGGGCATCTAGGGCAATAAAAGGAGCAAAAGGACAGCAAGAAACAAATAGGTCCTCTTGAAGATCAGTGTTTTTCATCTATGCATGAAGCTGAAAGAGATGGAGATCTTAAAATTTTTTTCTCATCTGTATTTACTCGGGACACAGGAACAGAGACTAGAACTCAGGCAAAGGAGTAGTGAGATCATGGACTATATCCAGATTACAGAAGTGGAGGTGCTTGAGGTGAATTAGGGTGATAAATCCAGACAAGACGTTTCCTTCGACCTTGCAAAAGGCTTGTGCAGAAATTGCAGGGGCCCCAGCAGAGATCTTTAAAACCTTAGCTGCAGCAACCTCTTTGGGTCCAACTAAAAGTGTAATCATTTGTCCTTTACATCTTTTTTTCCCCCCATGATCACAAGATGCTACTGGATGTTTAGAACATCAAGTACTGCAGGTCCACCCACTAATGAATTGCTGGACAGCGATGGAACTGGGCTGGTTACATACTGTTGTTGTGCAGAGGCAGTGCACAGTCCAACAAACAATGCAAATACTTGTCTTGCATTGTTTATATTGTGATCAAAAGACCCTAATGGATATTGGTAATGTAGATTATTGCAGGTCTGGTTCATTGGCGAGACTGATGGCGGGGGAGATGCACTGCCTCAGTTGTTGCGTGGACTAGGCTCTCATGCCAGGGAACTCACCTGCTGCAGCCACCCCAGGAAGGATATGTCAAAGGCAGTGGAACCATTGGAATAGGTGCTGGGTTAGGAGTTGGTCCCTCCTGCTGCTGCCTTCCAGTATTCGCTCAGTGAAAGACAGGCTAAATAGTGTTCCTCTGTGGCCTCACTCGTGCATGATGAGGACGAGTTTGTTTTTGCACAAACATACCTCCAGGCCAGCATCCCATGCATCATCAATCTACAGGCCATGCCACCCAGGGACTCAGGCTATATTTTTCTGTTGTAACTGTGTTTTTCTGCTATTGTAACTGTACATGGTGTGTGAAACTGGTGGTGCTGTATATTGCATCTCTGCCCCAGATGAACACTGTTTCGTTTGGCTGTATTCATACATATGGTAGAATGACAATGAAAGTTGAACTTGGGTGAGCTGCCAGAATTTCGGAGGATAGCTAATATTGTTCCATTGTTTAAGAAAGGCTCTAAGAATTTGCTGGGAAATTATAGGATGGTGAGCCTGATGTCAGTCATGGGTAAATTAGTGAAGGTATTCCAAGGGATGGGCTATTAAGTATTTAGATTGACAAGGCATGATAGAGACAGTCAACATGGAGGTCATGTCTAACCAGTCTTAAAAGTTTTTTTGAGGGTTTCAAGAAGGCTGAAGTAACAATGGTTGTTTACATGGGCCTTAGCAAGGCCACATGGGAGCTGGACCAGAAGGATCAGTTGCTTAGCTTTCAGGATGGAGTAGCCAAATGGGTTGGACATTGGCTTAGTGGAAGAACAGTGGTTGTAGATGGTAGTCCTTCCGACTTGTGGCTTGGGTGTGTCTCAGGGATCAATGCTGGGTCCATTGGCATTTATCGTTTCTATTAATGATTTAGATTACAATATAAACTTCATTAACAAATTTGTAGATGACACCATGATTAGTGGCATAGTGGAAAGAAAGGATGGCCAAAGATAAAGTTTTTCACCTTGGAAGGACAAACCAGGATAAGACATACACAGGGAATGGTAGGGCACTGAGGTGTGCGATAGAATAAAGGGACCTGGGAGTACAGATCCAAAATTTCTTCCAAGTGGCATGACAGGTAGATAGGATCATAAAAAGAGCTTTTGGCACATTGATCTTCATAAATCAAGGCACTGAGTGTAGGAGTTGAGAAGTTTTGTTGAAGTTGTTTGAGACACTGGTGAGGCTGAGTATGTGTGCAGTTTTGGTCACCTACCTACAAGAAAGACATGAATAAGCTTGGGAAAATCAGAGAGAAAATTTACATGGATGTCATCGAGACTTGTGACCCGAGTTCTGGGAAAGATTAAATAGGTTAGGAATTTATTCCCTGGACTGCAGGACATCTTATGAAAGGTATATAAAATTATGATGGGTAGAGATTACGTGAATGCTTGCATGCTTTTTCCTCCTCAGACTGAGCAAGACTAGTCCATCAACAAACAGCATACCTGATCAAATATCAGAACAGGATGAGATATGAAGCTAGATATACCATCCAAATGTTTTTCCCCCAATTAAGAACATTGAAAAAAATTGTTCTCTATTTGTAGAGATGAGTCTGCTAACAACAGATTTCTTTAACTGAGAACACATTGCTGAGGCAGTCTCAGAAACTGGGAAACCAAAAGGCACCCAACTTCAGACAAAAATTATGACTCCACCAGGCCTCTCCTTTTCTAACAAAGATGCTATTTTCAACAATATACACAATTACACTATATTAACAACTGTAGAGCTGAATGGTTTGATGTCACCGCCTCCCCACTGATAACTCAAACAAATCAAACTTTATCAGAAGCCATCATCACCAACTTTAACTTCACAACGCTTTACAGTCGAGCAACAAGGAGCACATGCAATTTTAAATACTTTTGTTTTTATGATATCAATACTGTGAATAATAAACACATCAACTGTTCTGAACTGATAACTTAAACCTATTCAAAACAAAATAAAAATAAACTGGTGTTCAGCTCTTATGTTTAAAACTTAAACTACTTAGATGTTTTATGTGGTGGATTTATAAGGATTCCATAGAACCACCTATGAAAATTAAGGCTTTAATGACCCAGTGGTCCCTCAAGTGTAACCAGGAATGGCAGCACTCAGATGCCTGTTAAAACTAATATAACCTTCCATATTACATCAACAGGTATGTGTAATGCAAATTTTTTTTCATTTAAAAAGCTACATTTTTTTTACTATTAAATTATTATGTTAGTAAATGGACTTAACTTCCCATTAATAGCATCACTAATATATTTAATTGACAATACAAAACAGATTTGTTTGGATATTCCTCTAGAAAACTGCTGATAAAAAGTATTTGCTTACATACATTATGTCTTCTAAGAACTAATATTATGTTGTTTTCCTTACCTTTTCTTCTGCCTGCCTGCTTTATTAGCCCAAAATTATAATTAATGAATTTAGATACAAAGATCCCTCCAAAACTCATTTCATTCAAAGCAGTTACATTAAACCCAAAAGATGTGGATTGAAAATAACGAAGTAGAGAAGACATTAAAAGGGTTATATCATCCTGACAGCGATGGAAGAAGGGAGAAGAAAGAATGTCCAAGGCGACTGAGGTCTTTAATTAAGATGGCAGTGAGAAGTATCAACAAAGTCCATAGAGGAGAGGTTCGTTTCCATGATGTGCTGATCTGCGTCTACAACTCTTGCAGTCACGTGCAGAGCAGTTGTCATCTCAAGCTGTGATGCATTTTTGGCGCATTGATAACAATTGGCCAGGATTGACATGGACTCGCAAAATTCCTTTAGTCTCCTGAAGCCTTCACTTGGTGGTGACATCAACTGGTTAGACCAGGACAGACCACTGGTGATGTTCATACCTAAAAACTTGAAGCTCTCAACCTCAATACCATTGATGTAGACAAGAGCCGGTGCACAATCCTACCCCTCCTGAAACCAATGACCTGCAGAGATGTGCTACACACAGCGCTGAAATAATGACACGCAGTCGGTAAGTCATTTCGAGACTAGTTTTTTCAAACTTTGTGGTGCTGGCATTTAATCCCTAGCACCCGCCCTCTCCGGGCGGAAATGACATCAGACATGCATTACCAAAGTCTCTCCCCACACGCTGGCCATTTGTGAGCCGGTTCGCCGGCGCAGAAAGTGGGTCGCCACAGACCAGCTTTTTTGTTTTGCTGACATTGACAGAAAGGTGGTTATCATGACATCATATTGCTAAGTTCTCTATCTCCTTCCTGTTTTGACTCATGGGTATTTTAGATATGGCTCAGTATGGTGGCATCATTTGCATACTTGTAAATGAAGTTAGAGCTGAATCTGGCCCTGCAGTCTTGAGTGCAGACAATAGAGCAGGCATCTAAGGACACAACTTTGTGAAGCACCACTGTTTAGAACATTTGTGGTGAAGGTGTTGCTGCATATCCGCAATGACTGCAGACAGTAGTCATGATATGGGACTGACTGGCTGCAGGGATGTAACTCACTGACCTATGGGTAAAATAGAGGTGCAGCATTTGTGAGTGGGAGGGAGAGGGTGGAAGAGAATGGGATTTTTACACATCTGATGGCTACATGACTTCATCTTATGCCGAATAATTCCATGATTCTTTCAAATTTGGTGACCAAAAACATTAAAAACATGGCAATTAATTTGGATATTTCAAGTAAGGGGCTAGGATAATGACCGAGGGGGGTAGTATTTCAGATTTATAAGCCAGTGAGGCAAGGAAAAGAATTCTTTCCATAATTCCAGGCCCAAAATTCAGTGTGAAGACCCAAATCTATGGAATTCCCAGGTTTACAGTGTGAAAGATGGTAATGGGGCGAAGTTCCCACTAGCTATTAAATGCTCCCAATGGCTTGCATCTCAAACAGCCTCTGATAACCAAGTTCAGCTCCTGGCCTTTATGCATGGCTTAGCTACTAAGACTGGCAGAACCTCTTGTACAGACAGAAGGGGCAAAGGCAGGTTACTGGCATCTTAAGATCAGTTCTGTTGGGCAGATGGGGTTCGCCAGCCATGGTTGGCAGCTCATTTAGGAGCAGGAAAATTCTGATCTCAAACCTCTACTGCCTTGCAGTTATACCCAGTTAGAGTGGGGAGAAGAAATATTGAGTTTGGAGTCTCTAAAGCAGTTGAGTTCAACACTGACAGACAACTTCTGTAATGCTGCTGATGCCAAATTGTTCTGGTCTGACATTTCCTTTGGATTCATCAGCTGCAATACTGTTGGTGCCAAACTGTTTTGGTCTTTGACATTTCCTTTGGATTCATCCGCCGCTACATGGGCAACATTCTGTCTCCATATCGTACTGGCCTGGTTTGTGTACCGGTTTCCGCATCACATAGACAGATGGGACGCAATATCCATAGTCTACCCGACCAACGGACAGCCTCAAAAGGACAGAATAGCAACTAAAAGTTAAAGGACAGACTAAACTTAAACCCTTTTTAATTGTAAGGACTTGAATCATGGAAACTCATGGGCTAATCAATGAAACATTGAAGGAGGATGCCCACTAGCAAATCCCTGCATGACAACCCTGTGCTACACCCAGTATCAAAGCTATCTCAAGCAAGTGCTCACGACCCATTGGCATAAGGATATTAACATTCTATCCTGTGGTATTTTTTTAAATTTTGCTTAACTGGACCTGTCTAGTGACTGCTGTGAAAGACAGTTGACTGGAGGGAATAGACCCCAACAGGCTGTCATGTGCTAGCTACTCATGGTAGCAGTCCACAACACTGTTTCAACATGTTGGAGACATCCATTAACGGCTATGAAAGGGCAACAAAGATACTCCCAGAACCTGCAAGAGTAGGGACACAAGGCGGCTCAATGACTGATAACACAGCTACAGACCTAGAAATGGAATCTGCCATGAATAAAGAGCACTGCACAAGAGACCACCAAAATAGCAGTAGCAGTAGTAGGACATAAACATCAGGTATGCATCTGTGGGTGGGGGAAAGTAACGTCAGAAAAGGGTCTAAAGATCCATCACGAAGGAAAGGATGCTTGAGGGAGCAGAGACAGGGACCTCACATTGATCAGACACAAAGCAAAGTTTGCTGAACATCAGCACCCCTATCACTGATGGAAACCATCAACAAACAGCAACTTGATGAAAAATTTGGAACAATTAAAAGGAACAGCAGAAAAGAAGTTGAATGCAATGGGAGACATGATCCACTGCTGGGAAAAAAGTGGAACTTTGAAAACAACAAAGCAGGAACTGGAAAAAATTCACACTGCCTTCAAAAGGCAGAAACATATGATCATTCCATCAGACATCCCACCAATTCAGTTCCCCATCTACCACCTGGATTCTGACCCTCTAAAATGGAGAGAAGTGGAGAAGGTAGTCCCATGGGCAAGAACTGCAATTGCTCCCTAGGCCTAATGGAGTACCATACAGAGCTTATAATAATGCACCAGACATCTTACAGTTTCCCTAGATGCTCATGAGGATAGTATGGCAGAGACAAAGAACATTTAGAGCATGGTGAAGGAATCCTGATTCCAAAAGAAAACGATGCAGAGAACAGTTTCGACCCATTTGCCTTTGATGGGAAAATAGCAAAGAGGCTGGCCAACTATCTGGAATGAAACAACAACGTTAATACATTTGTACAGAAAGCAAGAATTCCAGGATTCTCCGGGTGTTTGGAACATACAAGCATAATATGGTACCAGATCCAAGCAGCTAAGGACAAAGGAAATCTCTATGTGATCTTCCTGGACCTTGCCAATGCACTCAGCTCAACTCTCCATGCACTCCTTTGCGAAGCATTTGACTTCTTCCAGATACCAGAGCCCTTCACAATGCTGGTGAAGTTGCACTTTCAAGACCTGCAATTGTGCTTCATAACAGCAGTTTTTAACCACAGCATGGTAAAGACTAGAAGTAGGCATTATGGCAGGTTGCACTGTATCACCCCTGGCCTTCACATTGGCCATGAAGGTCATTATCAGGGCTTCAAGATGGATGGTAGTTGGTGAAAGAACAAGTGCTGGACTTCATCTTTCCCTATTAGGGCGTACATGGACAATACAACACTAACCACTACTGCAGCATGCACCAAGCAAGCGACTACTTGTAAAGCTGCATGAAAACATCAAGTGGGCTAATATGAAAATCAAACCCAGAAAGTTACAAAGCATCTCCATAGTCAAGTAAATGCTGAAAGACAAAGTGTTTCATTGTTGATGACCCTATTCCAACAATGTCTGAACAGTCTGTCAAAAGCTTGGGTAGATGGTACCATGCCAGCCTCACTGACAAAACAGCAAGTGCAGAAACTAAAGCAATACATCACTGATGGCCTGGATAATATCGAAAAGACCATGCTGCCTTGAAAACTGAAGCTCTGGTGCTTACAGTTTGGACTCCTACCCTGGGTGATGTGGCCACTCACTGTCTATGAGCTCCCACTAACAGCCATGAAGAAGCTCGAGTGAACCATCAAGTCATTCGTAAAGAAGTGGCTCGGCATCCCAAGGTTTATCAGTAACACCAGTCTCTATAGTAGAGTCTCTAACTGGCCTTAAAGAGGAATTCAAGCGTTCCAACATGCATCTACAAGTGACCCTCAAAGACTCTCGTGACAAGACCATCAGTAACGCTGCAAAGACTTTATCAGCTGGGCAGAAACAGACCCCAGCTGATAAGGTACAGCGAGCAACAGCAGCATTTAAGCATAGAGGCATTATGGGGCAAGTCCAACAGGGCAGTGGCAGCAAGTGGACCCACCTAGCACAAGGCACAATTCCAGAGCGAAGGAAGATGGTTGCCAAGGAAGTACAGCCAACAAGAAGAGTCAGACAGAAGTGCAAAGACTATCTCTCTGGCTAAGCAGGGGCAATGAATGAGGTCATACAGGAGATGGAAGTAGACTGAGCTTTCTCAGAGTTACATATGATGTGCTTCTCTCACAGAAAAAGACACCAGTGAGGACCCAACTTGTGCCTAATTCTGGCAACCCTCAAGCACATCTTGGCAAGCTGAAAAACCAGCCTCACACAAGGCAGATGCACATGGTGTCTGAAGAGCCTGGCAACAACAATCAAGACCAAGAGGATAACAACCAACTACCTGGCCCCTAGAACGACTAACGCTCTTGACACCAGCAGCATTTGACCAGGAGGGAGGGAAAAGACCAACTAATTCCCCCTACTAAGCCAGAAACAGGACAGATGAACATGGCCCGTGACTGGAAAATACTGGTGGATGTCAATAAACAACTCACCTTTCCAATGGAAAGTGCTATCACTAAACTTAGGCCAGACTTGGTTCTTTGGTCCTATTCATTACAGATCGCCTGCATCATGGAACGCTCAGCCCTAGGGAGGATTCAGTGGCTGAAGCAAGAGGCTATGCAATTCAGATCCAGCAGCTGAAGCTCAATGATGGGGCTGAAAAACTAAAGTTTGCCCTCTGGAAGGGGATTTATAGCCACAACCAGCATGAAATTGCTAAAGGAGCCGGATATCTATGGTCAGACTCTACGGCAAACCATCAGAGCCAGCAGAAAGAGCATTAACAGCTTTGGATCAAACGAAAAGACCGCTCTTAGGCTCCAAGATAGCATCAAGAGTGGGGGTGGGGGTTGAATCTGGGACACCAGAAGTCATCATTAATCCCTCCAGCAATGTAGTGGGCTAATTGATGAACCTTCAAGAAAGGAGGGTGCCCGTTTGAAAACCCCTGCTTGTCAACCCTGTGCACTCCCAACATCAAGGCAGTCTCGAGCATGTGCTCAAGACCCATTGGCACAAGGGATATTAACATCTTACTGTGTGTTTTTTGATTTTATAGCAGATAGTTCAATTTACACATTTGGAAAGTAGGATATGTGGCAATGCAAGGCAACAGTGACAACTACTGAGTTTAAACAAAAATTTAGAAAGAGCTAAAGCTAAGTAAATCACACTCTGCATTTATTTTGTCAGAAAAGGTTTAGTTAACCATTAACAGAAGATAGGAATATTAAATTATATTGCAGCAAGACTTTAAAAGATTTTGTTTTAAAACAAAAATTCTTTAACTTTTAAGATTTACCTTAATTGACTTGATGGCAGCCTTGGTCACCTGGTTCATTTTAGCCCTGGAGATAGGTGGTTTATACTCATTTAAAGAGTACAGCTAAAAAGGAAGACAATAATGTTTAAGTATTGTGAAATCGATGTGCTTCACCAAATACATGAGCATTTTGATACTAGTGCATTATATATATAAAAAAAATCAGTATAGAGTACTTAAATTTTAAGCAGAAACAGTAAGAAAAATAAGAATTGCTGGTACACTGTAAGGAACTGAGGCAACTATTTAACACGGCAGTGCTCCTTCAATAGACTAGTATGAATGTGAGGTGCCAGATTACACAAACCTAAAGAAAAAGTAAACAATAAAGCTAATACCAGCTGCTAATACACAAAACCTTCGACAGATTAATGACTTTACATACAGTGCCTATAAAAAGTATTCACCCCCTCTCCAAAGTTTTCATATTTTATTTTTTTTGCAACATTGACGTGATATAAAGCCAAATTAAATTCACTATGATTCAAAGTGAAAACAGATCTCTGGAAAGTGATCTAATTAGAAATATACAAAGCAAAATAATTGACTGCACAAGTATTCACCCCCCCCCCCCCTTAACATGACACAGCAAATCATCACTGGTGTAGCCAATTGGCTTTAGAAGTCATATAATTAGTCAAATGTTGATTTGTTTTTGGAATTTTGTGAGTAGTCAAGGTTTTTCAATTGATTTTATAAAAAATACACAGGTCTCTGGAAGGTCCAACTGATGGAAGTCAGTATCCTAGCAGAACTGCACCATGAAATCAAAAGAACACTCCAAGCAACTTCACAAAAAGGTTATTGAAAAGCAGAAGTCAGGAGATGGATTACAAGAATATTTCCAAGTCACTAAATATCCCTTGGTTAATCATCATGAAATGGAAAGACTATGGCATAGCTGTAAATCTGCCCAGAGTAGGATGACCATGAAGAGACCCATGACAATTCTGGAGGAGTTACAAGCTTCAGTGGCCAAGATGACAGACTGCACATAGGACAACTGTTGGCCAGGTGAGTCAATATCACAGCTTTACGGGAGAGTGGCAGAGAGAAAACCACTGCTGGAAAAAAAACCTGCATGAAATCTTGGCCAGAGTTTGCCAGAAGGCATGTGGGAGACTCTGAAGTTAGCTGAAAGAAAGTTTTATGGTCTGATGAAAGCATAACAGAGCTTTCTGGCCATTAGACTAAGCACTGTGTTTGCCACAAGCTGAACACCGCACATAATCAAAAACACACCATCGCTACCGTGAAGTGTGGTGGTGGCTGCATCATGCTGTGGAGTTGCTTCACTGCAGCAGGCCCTGGAAGCCTTGTGAAAGTAGCGGGTAAAATTAATGCAGCAAAATACAGGAAATCCTAGAAGAAAACCTTTTGCAGTCTGCAAGAGAACTGCGACTTGGGCGAAGATCTGTTTTCCAGCAAGACAATACCCCAAGCATAAAGCCAAAGCTACACAGGAATGGCTTAATGACAACAAAGTTAATGTCCTGGAGTGGCCAAGTCAGAGTCCTGACCTCAATCAATTGAGAATTTGTGGCTGGACTTGAAAAGGCCTGCTCACTCATGATCTTCATGCAATCTGACAGAGCTTGAGCAGTTCTGTCAAGAACAGGGAAAAATTGCAATGTTCAGATGTGCAAAGCTAATGAGAGACCTATCCACACAGACTCAAGGCTGTTATTGCTGCCAAAGATGCACCCAAGTACTGACTTGAAGGGGATGAATACTATGCAATCAGTTATTTTGCGTCTTATACTTGCAACTAATCTCGAACATTTTTGTAGATTTGTTCTCAAGCTGACACAAAAAGAGCCTTTGTGCTTTTTCTGTTGATCAGTGTCAACAAAACCAAATTAAATCCACTGTGATTCAATGTTGTAAAGCAATAAAACGTGAAAACTTCTGGGCGGGGGGGGGGGGGAGAAATACTTTTTATAGGCACTATATGTAAAGCAAGAACAAACAATGAATTTCTGTGCTATTGAAGCAAGTATTTTCATTTTTTACATTTACACTTCAAGTTAAACTAAGAAAAAAGGGATAAGGAAATTACACTGTTTAATGCCAGAGAATAAATGACAATAATTGAACTTTGTTTGCAGACACCCATCTTCCTCTGTCAACAAATGATATTTCAAAAGTGTTTTTTTCAAAAAATGTACAGAACCAGATGAACAAGATCCAACATCCCTGATAAGGATAGCACTAATATAGCCTTGAATGTCAACATTCTAATAATAAGCATAAGAGCTATTACATTTAGCTGGAGATCAGGCATTTAAACAAAGAACAGAGGGAAATGGCAGCTGTAACAGCTAAATCTCTTCAAAACGGTACAAATATTTGTAAAAAAAATCAGTATTGCATGCAGAGGTAAGTAAGTGATATTATATCACTTTCAATCATACATTACAGGTATATATGTAGGATTATATATGTAACATTCCTCTGGACCACAGTGCACCCACAGAACATATCATACACTCCCAATAATGGACGTAGATTAGAATTTCATTGAATTATTACTTCTCTTTGAAGATCAGGCAACGCATTATCAATAAGACTAACAAGTCAACAGCTCCAAAAACACTCCTCATAATACAAATGTGAAATTGGTTTTATCTTTCAATGCATTCTGTACAAGAAAAATCCTATGCAATACCTGGATCAAGTAACTTGCCAATCCATAACCATCATATAAGCATATAACAATTACAGCATGGAAACAGGCCACCTCGGCCCTTCTAGTCCGTGCTGAGCGCTTACTCTCACCTAGTCCCACTGACCCACACTCAGCCCATAACCCTCCATTCCTTTCCTCTCCAAATACCTATCCAATTTTACTTTAAATGACAATACCGAACCTGCCTCTACCACTTCTACTGGAAGCTCGTTCCACACAGCTACCACTCTGAGTGAAGAAATTCCCCCTTGTGTTACCCTTAAACTTTTGTCCCCCAACTCTCAACTCATGTCCTCGTTTGAATCTCCCCTACTCTCAAAGGAAAAAGCCTATCCACGTCAACTCTATCTAACCCCCTCTTAATTTTAAATACCTCTATCAAGTCCCCCCTCAACTTTCTACGGTCCAAAGAATAAAGACGTAACTTGTTCAACCTTTCTCTGTAACTTAGGTGCTGAAACCCAGGTAACATTCTAGTAAATCTTTTCTGTACTCTATTTTGTTGACATCTTTCCTATAATTCGGTGACCAGAACTGTACACAATACCCCAAATTCGGCCTTACCAATGCCTTGTACAATTTTAACATTACATCCCTACTCCTATACTCAATGCCCTGATTTATAAAGGCCAGCATACCTAAAGCTTTCTTCACCACCCTATCCACATGAGATTCCACCTTCAGGGAACTATGCACCATTACTCCTAGATCACTCTGTTCTACTGCATTCTTCAATGCCCTACCATTTACCTTATATGTCCTATTTGGAATATTCCTACCAAAATGTAGCATCTCACACTTATCAGCATTAAACTCCATCTGCCATCTTTCAGCCCACTCTTCTAACTGGCCTAAATCTCTCTGCAAGCTTTGAAAACCTACTTCATTATCCACAACGCCACCTACCTTAGTATCATCTGCATACTTACTAATCCAATTTAGCGCCCCATCATCCAGATCATTAATGTATATGACAAACAACATTGGACCCAGTACAGATCCCTGAGGCTCACCACCAGTCACCAGCCTCCAACCTGACAAACAGTTATCCACCGCTACCCTCTGGCATCTCCCATCCAGCCACTGTTGACTCCATTTCACTACTTCAATACTAATACCCAACGATTGAACCTTCTCAACTAACCTTCTGTGTGGAACCCTGTCAAAGGCCTCACTGAAGTTCGCATAGACAATATACACTGCTTTACCCTTGTCAACTTTCCTCGTAACCTCTTCAAAAAATTTAGTAAGATTTGTCAAACATGACCTTCCACACACAAATCCATGCTGACTGTTCCTAATCAGACCCTGTCTATCCAGATAATTATATATACCATCTCTAAGAATACTTTCCATTAATTTACCCACCACTGACTTCAAATTGACAGGCCTATAATTGCTAGGTTTACTCTTAGAACCCTTTTTAAACAATGGAACAACATGAGCAATATGCCAATCCTCCAGCAACATCCCCCTTTCTAATGACATTTGAAATATTTCTGTCAGAGCCCCTGCTATTTCTACACTAACTTCTCTCAAAGTCCTAGGGAATATCCTGTCAGGAGCCGGAGTTTTATCCACTTTTATATTCCTTAAAAGCGCCAGTACTTCTTCCTCTTTAATCGTCAAAGTTTCCTTAACTTCCCTACTTATTTCCCCTTACCTTACACAATTCAATATCCTTCTCCTTAGTGAACACCGAAGAAAAGAAATTGTTCAAAATCGCCCCCATCTCTTTCGGCTCCACACATAGCTGTCCACTTTGATTCTCTAAGGGACCAATTTTATCCCTCACTATCCTTTTGCTATTAATATAACTGTAGAAACCTTTCAGATTTATTTTCACCTTACTTGCCAAAGCAACCTCGTATCTTCTTTTAGCTTTTCTAATTTCTTTCTTAAGATTCTTCTTACATTCTTTATATTCCTCCAGCACCTCATTTACTCCATGCTGTCTATATTTATTGTAGATATCTCTCTTTTTCCTAACCAAGTTTCCAATATCCCTTGAAAACCATGGCTGTCTCAAAATTTTAACCTTTCATTTCAACCTAGTAGGAACATAAAGATGCTGTACCCTCAAAATTTCACCTTTAAATGACCTCCATTTCTCTATTACATCCTTCCCATAAAACAAATTGTCCTAATCCACTCCTTCTAAATCCTTTCAGGTCTCCTCAAAGTTAAGCTTTCTCCAATCAAAAATCTCAACCCTGGGTCCAGTCCTATCCTTTTTCATAATTATATTGAAACTAATGGCATTGTGATCACTGAACCCGAAGTGCTCCCCAACACATACCTTTGTCACCTGACCTATTTCATTCCCTAACAGGAGATCCAACCCTGCCCCTTCTCTAGTCGGTACTTCTATGTATTACTACAAAAACCTATCCTGCACACATTTTACAAACTCTAAACCATCCATCCCTTTTAAAATATGGGCTTCCCAGTCTGTGTGTGGAAAATTTAAATCTCCCACAATCACAACCTTGTGATTACTACAAATATCTGCCATCTCCTCGAAAATTTGCTCCTCCAATTCTCACTCCCCATTAGGTGGTCTATAATACACCCCTATAAGTGTTACTACACCTTTCCCATTCCTCAATTCCACCCAAATAGCCTACCTAGACGAGCCCTCTAATCTATCCCGCCAGAACACCGCTGTAATATGTTCTCTGACAAGCAACACAACACCTCCCCCTCTTGTCCCTCAATTCTATCACACCCGAAGCAACGAAATCCGAGAATATTTAGTTGCCAATCACACCCCTCCTGCAACTATGTTTCACTAATAGCTACATCATCATATTTCCAGGTATCAATCCATGCTTTAAGCTCATCCACCTTTCTTACAATGCTCCTAGCATTAAAATAAATGCATTTAAGAAATTCTCCACCTCTTCCTCTCCATTTATCTCTAACAGTACAAAGAACTTTACTGTCTTCTTTTTCTTCCTTCTCCCATACACCTGTTCCTACACTCTGGTTTCCCCTCCCCCCCTTGTATCTAGTTTAAATCCACTGGAGCCTCTCTAGCAAACCTACCTGCAAGAATATTTGTCCCCCTCCAGTACAGATGTAAACCGTCCTGCTGGAACAGGTCCCACCTTCCCTGGAAAACTGCCCAATTATCTATAAATCTGAAGCCCTCCCTCCTGCAACCATGTCTTCAGCACGTGTTGATCTGCACTATTTTACTATTTCTAAACCCACCTGCACGTGGCACTGGTAGCAATCCTGAGATTGCTATCCTGGAGGTCCTGTCCTTTAACTTGGCACCTAGCTCCCTAAACTCACCTATCAGGACCTCCTCACTCATCCTACTCACATCATTGGTCCCTACATGGACCACGACATCCCGCTGCTCACCCTCCCTCTTGAGATCGGGGATATCGCGGACCCTGGCACCAGGGAGGCAACAGACCATCCGGGATTCTCCATCTCTTCCACAGAACCTCTTATCTGTACCCCCTAATTATCGAATCTCCTATCACTACGGCTCTCCTCTTTTCCCTCCTTCCCTTCTGAACTGAGGGTCCAGTCTCGGTGCCAGAGATGCAACCACTGCAACTTGTCCCTGGTAGATCATCCCCACCAACAATATCCAAAACGGTATACTTATTGTTGCTAGGAACAGCCACAGGGGTGCTCTGCTCTTCCTGTCTATTCCCCTTCCCTCTCCTGACAGTCACCCAACTACCTGTCTCTTGACTCCTAGGGGTGACTATCTCCATGAAACTCCTGTCTATTTCTGCCTCCCAAATGATCTGAAGTTCATCCAGCTCCAGCTCCCTAACACGGTTTGTCAGGAGCTGCAGCTGGATGCACCTTTTGCAGGAGTAGTCATCAGGGACAATTGTGCTCGCCCTGACTTCCCACATACTGTAAACAGAGCACTCAACTGCCCTAACTACTGCCTCCATTACCTACTCCTAAGCTAATTAGATTAATTAAAGGAGCTTACCCAGCCTTACCTTACCTGGAGTGAAGCTCGTACTCAGCCTCTGCTCGCTTTTTAAATTCCCCCACTGATCTCAGAGGCCGACCTTCACACGCCTGCGCAGTCTAGCCTCTTTGCCCCAGTTTAAGAAAAGCTTCTCTCCAAGCTTCTTTTACCTCTTCCCTCTCCACCTCTTGCTTCGATTTAAATTTTTTTTAATTAATAGAGCCACAAAGAAATCCTCTTACAGGAAGCTGAATCTGAAACTACAAACGCATCCTAATGATCCATTCTTGAAATTCTAGTCAATGTTCATGTAAAAATCTTTCAATGATTAAGACTAAGAGGGAATACTTGTTTATAAACCTATTATTACAAAATTGTGAGTTAGACTACCCCTTATTAATTCAGCCAAGAAACACAGTTGTTAAGTTACTTCCATTTTTAACGTGAGTTGTATTTCTTTATATAAAAAGGTCAGGCACAACACTACAACTGAACAAGAGAACAGCAATATGGTCAGTAATGGTACTGGATAATCTGCAGAGACAAAAATTCTCCTTCCATCGACTCTTGTATATGGGGTTACAAAGCTTCTCAGAAGTTTATTGCATTTTATATATATGTACAATTAATTTTACTAACACAATGCAATGGTGAAAAAAACTTTAAAAAATTAATTTCTATCCTAGTTATTTAGTTACAGTACTATTTATACAATGGCTTCTGTGACAGTTGCTTCTACCTCTCCATCACACTGGATTATTCCGTGACCTGGGCAGTCTGATTAGTGGATTGTATGAACATGGGCTGGATAATGTCCTGCCTGGCTGGCCTGGTGACCTGTTGAATCTGGTACAGCTGCTGCCCATCAGTAAACTGGTCGCATTGTTGCTGCTGCTAACCCTGTTGAACTTCTGCTTGACCAACCTGCAGTGGATTGCCTGGGTAAGGGTTTGGATCTGTCCCTGTACCACTTGTGCTCCAGATACAAGCTGAGCCAAACGAATATACTGCAGCTGCCCAGCATTCAACTGCACTGGTATCTGTGTATCAGTCAACACAGTCCGTTATGGAACTATATACAGCTCTTCCAATTGGAAGATCCAGAAGCTTCAGGTGGACCACAAATCCTCATCCATTAAGTTTATTAACTTCCAGTGACATACTGACAACAACCTTGAAAGGTTCCTGGTACATGACACTTCAAGTATAGTAATCTGCATTATCAAGCTATTAGCAATGAACGGGAGAAATCTCAAGCATCTTCTGTTAAGGCAAACTCAACCAAATCTCTCCACAAAGATAGCAAACAAACTGAAAGAGCCACTCTAAGGTCTCTTCTCACCACTATTCAACCTGCATCCTGGTGTCTATTGGTCAATTTAGATGATAAAATATTCCATCAAATGGCATGGCCAATAAAATATTTGTTCAGGCCCACTTTTTCATTTTCCTATGGGTCCCCAATATCATTTCTTGATAAGTACTGTTAGATTGCTTTGAAATCAATGATATTCCTGCCTTCTTAAACTTGACAGAATACATTCAGGTCATTCTAAGAAAAACTCAACTAAGTCTACACATTTATTTTGATAGACTTAAGCGTTACAGCACTGAAGTGAATAGAGAACATCAAAAAAGTGCATTTAAATGCAACTGACAGCTTTCAAATAAAACTGAGATAAAGCACTACCCATTGATTGGAAATCTCAATGGTTCAGCAACTGAGATTGGGCCCCCAGCAACTGAGATGCTGGGGGCCCAATTTCCAAACTCCATTTGACATTCCTAGACCCAGACTCCCAGGCTTCCTCTGACATGCTGGCATCAAATACAAGAATAACAATGCATTGTCATATGAACACTAGATTATATTTAGTATGTATCAGTGGTAATATTGCTAAACTGTAATTTTAGTTCCAATTGTGCACATATTTAAAATTTTAATTACTCTTAATCATGAAGTGAATCTTTCATTTTAAGCAATTTATCTTGTATCAAACTACAAATCATATCACCCAGATTCAATTGCCAGCATAGACTTAAATCAGAGCACTGGAGTAGGTACAACATACTTTCTAGTCACAAGGCCAAAAAAGGGGGGTGAAAAACAACAATTCCTGGTCCTTACTGGTAGCAGTAAGATGCACTAGTTTTATGTACATACTTCATAAACAATTTGTATCAATCTATAGTCTTACCACTGCAAAAATTCAAAGATGAATGGGGAGGTGACAAGGTACTGGGAAATGACCTTCAATTTTTGAATATACAGTAGTTTGGAATAAATGGCTTCAAAATGGGGATATTACCATAAGAGAAAGGGAAACAAGAATAAGTAGGCCATTTTTTCCTCCTTATACTATACAGCAGAATTGAGTCATAAATTCATCTGTATTTCTTGTTCACAGCCAACATTTTACAACACAAAGTTCAACAAATGTATCACAAACAAAAACTCCAGAGAGCGTGCACTTAGAATGAAAAAAATTCAGCAGCCAAAAGTTTACATTCAAGTGGTTTAGTTTACTCATAATTGAATCCTCATTAAACATGCTTTGCTCCTTCCTAGTAATGCCTTGCTGAAGTCTAACCTGCCATTGAATTAATTCTATTTCCACCCCAATAGGTCAGAAAAGAGAAAAAATACAATTAGAATCCTTATTTTGCAATACCCTAGGCTAAAGTCTGCCCCTTAAGGTTTACTAACATATCTTCAACAGAACTCCAATAATCTTCAAATATTCACTTTATTTCACATCAAGTAAACTGTTAGATACACCCTTTGCCATTTCAGAAAATTGTGAAAAAGCAGTACTTAGTTGCACAACTTTACAGAATGGAAGTATGTAAATCTGGACTGATAGTCTACCATAATTAGGGAAAATACTGCATTTGCAGAAATGCTATTCTGCAAATGGAAAAACCTCAAAGTTGTGATGGGTAGTCAAAGACTTTATGGTCCATTCAGAGAATAATTCTTCTGCTTTCCTTTCTTCAAAATAAATTACTGATCATTTATGAAATGGGACAAAATGGCTTTTACGCTTGCATATATAGACAGCCACTATTTATTGACGTGGTCTGAAATGTTACAGCAATGTGAAACTATATTCTCTAAGCACAACTTTTATTTACTTTTGCTTTATTACCTTGAATAGCAGAAAAATCATAGTCAGGGTGTCAAAGGCTAGAGGAGTAGGTAGTAGAATAATAAGAGGGATAATAAACCAGCCATGATGGAATGGTGGGGCAGACTTGATGGGCCAAATGACCCAGTTCTGTTCCTAGGTCTTAAGATCTAAATGGTTTATTCTGATACTTTCTCATGAACATCAATTTTAGGTAATGCATCAAATCTCCTTTAACTGGAAGTGTGTATTTGTCAAAGCAGCCCACCAATATATTAAGATACTATCTCTGAATTCAGATGGAATTTGGAAAGAGGAATCAGCAACATTGACATGAGAAATAAATACAAAAGAGGATTCCCTACAGACAAATAATATTAGAGGAGGTTGCCCAAGACCAGTCGTGATAAAGTAGCAAATAAAGTTACAGTGAAACTTTTTGCAGGAACAGACTAGAGCAGAGAGATTTCAAAACTCAGATTGGAGAAACTGACAGATCAAGTTCCAAAAGTTTAACTTCTTCAGTGCATTGGGAATGCCTTTTTGAACCATATCGAGACAGGACCATATTAACAATGAACCACAAGCCAGCCAGAGTCAATAACATGATACAATTCGTTCCAAGAAAGGGAGATGAATGGATTACCAATATTTTAGATGTAGATTACCAATATTTTAGATGTAGTTAAAGTAGATTATGGAAGATGATACAGGAACTGGCTATAGCAAGAAAAGTAGATAATAGAACCAAGGTTCAAAGACCCATTTGATACATTACCAAGTTGACGTGGATCTTATCTTTAGGTTGGGGCAGATAAATAATCAAAACAATTCCTTTATTTGAACCCAAAAGTGAAAATGGATGGTAGGAAAGATAACAGAAACTTAAAGACTAAAAGGAAAAACAGCTTGAAACTGAAAATATGAATAATCTGCAGTTGAAGATCAATTAAATTCAATTTTTAAAATTACTATGTCTTGTAATTTTAAAAACTGCTTGATAAATTACTGTAGATAAACCCTACTCTCTTAATTATGGCAAAGCACGTTTAATTGATGTAGCCAGCTAAACACGCTGGCAAATTCCATGAGATTCTGTGGCATAACACCATCATTCGTTAACAATTTAGACTTGTAAATAGGAATGTTGTTTCAAATTTTGCAGCTGACATTAAAATAATTGGGCTTGGGAAGGAGTGGACAGTGCAGATAAAAATGAATTGCAATTTGTAAAAAGAAAGTTGAACAAAATACAAATGGTAATGCACAGTTGTTACTGGACCAATAATCCAGAAACTGGATTACTAATTCAGATACCCAAGTTTATAGCTCACAACAGCAATGGAATTAGAATTCAGTTAAAATGAAATTTTAAGTCAGAAACTATTAATAATTATAGGCCTACTGCCAAAAAATGTTTCACTAATATTCTTTAAGGAAAGAAACCTATGATTCTTACTCCAGTGAATCCATAGATCTTACTCCAAACCTACCACTGTGATTCTTAACAGTCTTCAACTGGCTAAGCAAGTTAAGGATGACAAATAAATAACCTTGCCAATGAAGCACAGTTCCATGAAATAAATCAAGATAACATTAATACTCCAGAAAAAGGATAAAATTGACAGACTAAATTTAATACCTGTGTGAGGTGGTACCAATTGGTAGGGACAATTAAGATACAGATTTGTAAAGCAAGGCTTTAAATATTGAAGGTGCACACACTCGCAAATCACTAACATTGACAAAAAAAAATGCCAATAGGAAACAAACCAATAGTTGGATTTGTCAAACTTATATCAAACCTTGGTCAGCTTATACTTGAGACTTGTGCACTGATTTTGTGTTCCCATTATAATCAGAGAATCAGCAAGTTTAAAAAGTCATAATTCAATAAGGACTTTTAAGAGAAAATCCTTAACCCAAAGAACAGCAAGAATGTGGAATCTATAGCCACAGGGAATAAATAACACAAATAGCATTAATGCATTTAACAGTATAAAGGGATGGATGAATATGAAAAATGGATGACAGTGGCAACAACGGCCAGATGGGCCAAATGGTCTGTAGATTTCAGGCAATGCAATACACCCAACTCCAAAAGAGCAAAAGATCCACTTTTGTAACAACCCTTGTCAATTAGACCATTATCAAACTCAAAGGAGTACCTACACATTGTATCAGGAGACGATACTCATACCAAATAGCTAGTTTGTATCCATTTTCGCAAGTAGAGAATGAGGATAAAAGCCTAATTACATCAGTGGATGAGTGGGGAATCAAACCAGATAAAGTAGGTTTAATAGTAATGGAAAAAACAATGAGACTAATAGACAAATCAGCAGGACTTCTGGTTTCCACCATGATGGTAATTTTTTTTCTACTTTTATTTCTCACAATTCAGCAATTGCTCCCCCCCACACACACACAAAAAGAATTTGGCATTTTATCATTCTTTATATAGGAAAGAAAGGACAGAATGAACAAGAAGTTATAAGCTTATTGGCCTGCTGGTGGCTATTAGAAAGTTAGCAGTGACAAAGTGGTTCGTTGGATGAATCAATACATCACAGATAAAGCATGGATTTTGCTGAAGCACTAGGCTAACGGTATAAACTCCACTGAAGTTTCTAAATCACAAATATCTATGAATTTTAATTAGATGGATTTCCACAAAGCAATCACTAAAGCTCTACAGAGCAATCTTGAAAAATTAGATAAATCTTAAAGAGAAAATATTTATTCTATTAAGGGTTATTAAGAATGCAGCATTGGATTTCACAGCTAGACCTTTCACAATTGATATAAAAGTCATGGATGTTTAGAACTGCCACTCATGTTAAAAGGCTGAGGATGGATCAACTGAAATTTTCAAAATTGTGAGTTACTGATGCAAGGGTAGCAGTGATGGCAATGAACTACAGAGATCACACACAAGTTAATTGGAAGATTAACAAAGCTGGAGAGGAGGAATGGCCTTTATTAAAAGCCTCAAAACTGATACCATATGCAACACACTTCCTGGAAAAAGGGAAAAAGAAATCAAGTCAAAGCATTCTCCTGCAAGTCCCAAAATTAATTTAGTGTAGTGTGGCCACAATTTACCTACCTTAACCAAGCACAGTAGAGGGAATCCTCAATTCACTGGTTTGGATACTTTCAGATGTTAATGCATCTTAATAACCTCAAATAATATTCTGGACAGAATATTTATCAGTATAGAAAACACCAATAAACAGTTTCGATGCTGTAAAATATTTAACTTCCTCAGTGTGAAAGCTACTGAGAACATATAATTGCACTGATTATTTAGAAATTATATGCACTGTTCTGTTGCTGATTAATCTGTCTCGCTACTTTTTCATACTACACCGTGCCCCTGTGTAATGGCGGTTCAGGAAATTGCAATTCACCCCTATGGAACTCACAAATCACTGCCAAAAAAATTAAGATTAGAAAGATATCAAAATTCACTCTTAATTTATCTGAAAATAAACACAAAATGAAAAAAAAACTAATTCTGTCATTTTTGTCAAAGGTCCTGTAACTGAAAATAACAATTTTGAAAGATTTTTTGGAGAGCAATCCCTCTGAATTAGAGGCAATGTACCGTATGTTGCAAGCTTTAAGCCCATTTTTCAAATAAAAACCATGCCACCTGCAATAAATCTTACCATGCTCATACCAGACCACCTGTAAAGATTTTAAAAACTAAGACATCACAGAACTGGATTTATATGAAATGGCATCTATGAATGAAATAAAGCAACACAAGCAACCTAAAATTTCCCTTTCCATTGAAATACTCAAGTTAAATTTCAATTTTGTTGTAGCACTTATACCCTTTGCTTTCTAGATTAGGTCTGCTAGAAAGGCGTATCTATATGTGTGTATACTGCTATATTGCT
Source organism: Hypanus sabinus (assembly GCF_030144855.1). NCBI lineage: Eukaryota > Metazoa > Chordata > Chondrichthyes > Myliobatiformes > Dasyatidae > Hypanus > Hypanus sabinus. Next base: position 61,834,942 of record NC_082717.1, on the reverse strand, counting down.
CCATAAGATCGAGCATAAAAAAATGTATATGGCTAAGTTATCATACTGAACTATATCATAGAATGTTTCAACACAAAAAAAACATGCATGACAAATGATAAAATTCTGACATATAACCACATGACTATGTTCAAACTAACAATTTAAGCCAAGAAACCTGCACATAGTGGACCTAGTTAGTCACTACAAAAGAACCGCTCCGTTATCACTCACAGTACCCAGAGATATTGATAAGAAAGGATTAGCAACATCTCTGAATGTGGATATTGCCACTAGTGAAGAATTGAACTCTCCAGATTTCAATAATAAACCATGTGGACTCCAAAGAAATCATCAAAAAGAGCCTATTATCAAAATAAAATCCCGGAACAGATGCACTCCATATCCAGATGCACAATGGATGATAAATACACTTCATGTCCGTGTTCAATACTTGCCACAAAACTTCCAGAAATGTGTATATTATTTACACAAAGAGGCAGGGTGATGAAAAGTTGTAAGACATTTTGTTAACGATTCAGCCTCAAGATCACAAGTGTACTAACTACGACTTATGTACTTAAATGTATTCTGTAAGGCCACAAATCCTTCACAATACTCAAAAGTTTTGTAAAGGATTTGTGGCCTTATTATAGAACTCATTTCAAAAGAAAAATCAGAAGAACTTACTCCTTTTGGATTACACCATATTCAAATGTACTGAAACTTTTCAATGACCATTTTGCCCACTGTGATCAGAAATCAGAAACGCTGATGCTTTGGCATATGGCTCACACATTAGTACAGAATCTAAGCCAAAGTCAGTAATTCAGCCAGAGTGCGCAGCCAGAGCTGGGGTTGGATGTGTGACTTAAGATGGGATTTGGGTCTGGAACATCTGGGGTCAAAATTATGTATAGAAGCCAAGAGTCCAGTATAACCCCCCATTCTATTTAAACACCAGGATCATTAGAAGGTGTAAAAAAATATATTATTAAAATTAGTGTGTATAGATATTAATATTAACTAAAGAAACAGCTAATAGTCCAGAAAATGCTAGTCCAGCACCTTAGTTCCACTAGTGCTGGAGCATCAGGGTTTTACTATAGAAACTATTACTCCTTCTACCAAAGGCAAGTAATCATTTCTTGTACAGATCATAAACATCATCGACGTTTCCCACCTTCAGCTAAGGTAACTTAAGAAAATTATTAAATGGTGTTCATGCCTGGGGTCCTACAGTTAGGTTACCCAAGAACTTGAACTTCTTTTTAAAGTTGTTAAAGTTGTCAATTTGTGTAGAACACTCCAAGTTTCTCCAAACTCCTTGACGAGGGAGAAAAGCATATAAAGATTAAGCTTTTTAAAACAAAATTAAACTTCGAAAGATACACAAATCTGTACTAATAATTATTTTATCTGATAATGTCCATCGACCTTTTCCCCACATTAATTCCAAACGTATATGTTCTTAAAATTTTGATACTTTGACATCTTCCATCTACCGTTATGTTCTGCTCACTCACCGAGCTGAGAACACAAAACAGGCCCATTAATTCTGTCGTAGCTACAAAACCACGCGAAAATAGTGGAGATAAAAATGCAATATTCCTCGGTTCTTCTAGCTACTTTTAAGTGAACAGCAGTGGCTGAAACCGTCGAATAAAAACAGAAGACGCTCCAAAGTCAGTCAAATGCTTGGGCTGCAGGGTTCAGAAGGGCCTTTCCTTGCACGGAAGCAGAGCGGGGTAGCCGAAGAGGCGGCCCTCTTCCCGGGCAGCCGGCGAATGCGAGCGCGGGGTTGGGTGGTGGTGGTGGTGGTGGGGGGGGGGGGGGGGGAAGAGGGAGATAAGCACACTCAGTGTAAATGCGCAGATTAGGCCCTGTGCAAAGAGGCGCCGTTAACGGCTCCCTAAACCCCTTGACTGTCCTCAGCCTCAGCAGCATATTTCCGTTAAGGGAAGAAGCGAGGCCCGGCGTCCCTGATCAGGAGGGCGGAGGTGGTGACAGAGGGCAGCCGTTCCTACTCAAGGCCGCGGCCTGCTACCACCATGGGGGCTGCTGTATTTTTTTTCTCCCCCAGCAGTGCAGCGACGCGCTTCGTGGGGCCTGTGGCCGAGGCCGGGGCCACCAACCGTCGTCAAACACCTCCCCCCCCCCCCATCCTTCCTCCCCATCAACTGCAGCTCATACCGACCTCGTTATTAAAGGCTTTGACGGCCTCCATGGCTCGGCGTTTCGCTCGCTCCGTTCGGGTGACTCCTAAACGGGGAAAGGAGGCAGGCAAGGAAGTGTGGGCTCGCAGGCTGGAGTCGGATGACCGGGGCAGGAGCTGAACTTTCGGCGCGGAGTCAAATGCCGCAACGGCCGCGCTTCACCCTCATATCACCGCGGTGCAGCAAAGCAGCCAATATGGCGGCGGGCGCAGCGAGCCAGAGCGTCCGCACGGTCCCGCACCCGCACCCGAATCCGCATCCAGAGACACCTACCGGAAAGCGGCTGCAAGCGCAGCGCCGCCGTCCCGTCCCGTCCCGTCCCGTCCTCCGCAGCGAAAGTCGGCAACGCGCCTGCATGGCAGCGGCTGGAGTCTGCAAGCGCCTTTCGCCCCTCAGAAACCCTCAAATGCTCTGCAAGCACTCCAGGGAAGTGGGGGAAACAACGCAGCCAGACGCGTACAGCTGTCAAACGAATAGGCGACCCAATAATCTGTATTTTTCAGTGACTTCGAATAAGGAAAGAATTGACCAGGATATCTTTTCACGGGATCAGTAAAACACGAGGGTCTGAATTAATGTCGCCCGTAATGTTACCCTCAGAAGTTCAGCTTGCATTTTTATACACTTTTTATAGACAACCCAGTGTAGTATGAACAGAGGTCTTTACACGTGAGACTATTATAAACGTTCTGCATACAAAGTTACAACTAATGTCTCTGATTCATTTCTGTATCAATAATTTAGAAAGTTTCTTTAAAAAATGATGGAAGACTGAGAACTACATGGGCTCGAAAAATCAGCTCCGTTTGGTGGTGTTGAGCACATCAGCAGCAGTATGTTGTTTGTACTGTCTTCAAAATTAAATCCTTTGACTTCAATGGTACTGAAATTCAGCGAGAGGAATGGTTTTGCGGGATATGGGTCAAACGCCACCAAATGAGACTAAACTAACTTAGATGACCTCTTGGTCAGCATAGATGAGTTGAGCTGAAGGACCTGTGCCCATGCTGTATGTCTCTCTCCATGATTCATGTCGTTACCGCATAGTCTTTCTCCTGCAACGAAGCAAACAGGCATTTGCAGACGAAAAACTTTAAAGTATGGTATCTCCATTTGATTGAGTCCGGAGAGATCTTGGTGCTGATTTACTGCTATCGTTATTTTGGAATTTGGTCATGTAGTTTGGCTTCATTATAAAAGTTAGCTTTTGGTGAGGATTCTCCATTCATAGCTGAAACTTAGAAGAAGAATTGAGGTAGTGAAAAAAAATTCATCATGAAAACCAGCCTCTCCGACAATGATTTTCGGGAAAGCAGCCAACATAATCAAGTACCCCTCCCACTCTAGTCATTTTCTCTTCTCACGTCAGGCAGGAGATACAAAAGTTTGAGAGCATGTTCCACCAGACTCAAAAACAGCTTCTATTCCGGTGTTACAAGACTCGCGAACAACCCCTCATACGCTAAGTGATGAATCTTGTATCTCATCGTTATCCTTGCACTTTTTTTTTGTCGACCTGCACTGCATTTTCTTTTTGCTGTAATACTATATTCTGCGCTCCTTTCTTTTAACTGTCTTGATATGCTTATGCATGGCACACTCTGCGTGGATGGAATGCAAACAAAAGCTTTTCATTGAATCTTGATATATGTGACATAATAAACCAATACTAATACAAACACTAGTAGTGAAATTCCATGGAACCATAGACTTAAGAAACATTTGAAAAACTCATCCTCATACCTCTGCCATTGAAATTACCATGACGGAAATGAGAAGAAACACATGGCAACTCATGATCAACATTTCATTATCTACATGTGTGGCACAGATAATATAATTCTATTACATTGCCAGTGACCCGGGTTCAATTCCACTGTTGTCTGTAAGGAGTTTGTATGTTCTGCTCATGTGTTTATTGATCATATGGGATATAAAATAAATAATCTATCAACTATATTTAATAATTGATTTCACTTCTTTTCCTAAACTCTCTTTTCTATAAATTTTGTGGTTATCATGCAAATTCAACTGAATTTAAACATATCATTCTTGATATTAATTATGTTTTATGGCCTTTTTCCAATCGCAAGGTTTAAATTCTGTATATTTTTGCCATGTATTAGCTCTCACACTAAGCAATGCCATCTATGGGATCTGGTATAATTGATTCTTTCATAAACTGAGGAACTGCTTTGATTTGCTGATTATCAAGAATATGCAGTTGCTTCAACAGATGCATGTCTAGGAATCAGATTGTTGGTTTTTTTGGTTGATTTGTAGCACATAGTGCATTTGTATCAAATTGGATCACCCAAAGAGATCACAAAATTGGTTAAAAAAAAAGAAACAAAGATGCAACAAATGGTTTCTACTTTGAATCATGTTAAAATCAAGGTTTTAACTTCAAGGCTCCTTCAGAAAGTAAGGAGGCAGGGATCCAGAATTGGCTCACCCACAGAAGGCAAAGGGTGGTTGTAGATGGTTCATATCCTGCATGGAGGTCGGTGACCAGTGGTGTGCCTCAGGGATCTGTTCTGGGATTTTTATAAATGACCTGGATGAAGAAGTAGAAGGATGGGTTAGTAAGTTTGCTGATGACACAAAGATTGGGGGTGTTGTGGATAGTCTGGAGGGTTATCAGAGGTTACAGCGGGACATCGATAGGATGCAGAACTGAGCTGAGAAGTTGCAAATGAACTTCAACCCAGATAAGTGTGAAGTGGTTCATTTTGGTTGGTAAAATATGAAGATAGAATATAATATTAATGGTAAGACTCTTGGCAGTGTGGAAGATCTGAGAGATCTTGGGGTCCATGTCCATAGGACATTCAAAGCTGCTGCGCAGGTTGACAGTGTTGTTAAGAAGGCGTATGGTATGATGGCATTCATCAACCGTGGGATTGAGTTCTAGAGCCCTGAGGTAACATATACAAGACCTTGGTCAGACCCCACTTGGAGGACTGTGTTCAGTTCTGGTCACCTCACTACAGAAAGGATGTGGATACTACAGAGAGAGTGCAGAGGAGATTTACAAGGATATTGTCTGGATTGGAGGGTGTAACTTATGAGAATAGGTTGACTGAACTTGGCCTTTTCTCCCTGGAGCAATGGAGGATGAGAGGTGACCTGACAGAGGTGTATAAGGTGATGAGGAGCATTGATTATGTGGATAGCCAGAGGCTTTCCCCAGGGCTGAAATGCCTAACACAAGGAGGCATTGTTTTAAGGTAAACACGAGGAAATCTGCAGTTGCTGGAAATTCAAACAACAACACACAAAATGCTGGTGGAACACAGCAGACCAGGCAGCATCTATGAGGGGAAGCACTGTCGACATTTCGAGCCGAGACCCTTCGTCAGTCCTGATGTCAGTCTCGGCCCAAAATGTCGACAGTGCTTCTCCTTATGGATGCTGCCTGGCCTGCTGTGTTCCACCGGCATTTTGTGTGTATTGATTGTTTTAAGGTGCTTGAAAATTAGTACCAAGGGGATGTCAGGGGTAAGTTTTTCACACAGAGAGTGGTGGGTGCGTGGAATGCACTCCTGGTGATGGTGGTGGAAGTGGATACAATAGGGTCTTTTAAGAGTCTCTTAGATAGGTACATGGAGCTTAGAAAAATAGAGGGCTTTACACTAGGGAAATTCTAGGCAGTTTCTAGAGTAGGTTACATGGTCAGCACAACATTGTGGGCCGAAGGTCCTATAATGTGCTGTAGATTTCTATGTTCATGACAGATGTAAGTCCTGCAGGAGCAGTAAAATTGTAATGCTATATGCCGTTGTGAAGCTGTTGATGGAGAGAAAGCAGTATGACACAGCAAAATGGGGAAGAGAAAAACAAAGAGGAGCCTTTCTTCTCAATCAGGGCCAGTTATTCTCCTGGTGTTGACAGTCACACCAAGTACCACATTTGCATTATTTATAGAATTATCATAAAGTCAAATAAAACATTAATTTATTATTAGCTGAATTTTGGAAAAATACATTTATTATTAGTTTGTCTTCTGTTTGCAGACTTCAGAATGTGTATGAGCAGTCTTCAGTGAGATTTGGAGGAAACATATTCTGTGGTACTTGCTGTGTGGCTGGTGGTATAACTAAACTGCAGAAGTACCAGCTCTGCGCAGGTGAATTTGGACACAGAAGTGTCCAGCTAATTTCTCTATGGATATGATTTCATTTGGAAATAACTTGGAGCATATTAACACCTAGACTGAAATGCTTTTATGTATGATTTACACTGAAACTGGGTGCTACAAATCCCACCACTGGGCTCATTTGTGAGGAAGCAGATGCATAGAAGAGCAATCACTGCCAAATTAATTAGTTGATCTGTGTTGTGTTGGACTCAGCCTGGACCTGTACTTGAAGTTACTTTGATGTTAATCCAGCATGCAAATGCGAAAATGGGCTTTCTTCAATTGTTGGTTGTTCTATAATGGAATATAAAATACTGGAAGGCCCCAGCAGCATTTGTAGGAAGAGAGGTATACCTGGAATGTTAATTCTGTTGTTTAATCTTCTCAGTTTCTGTCTGACTGCTGATGAATTCCAACTTTATGGTTTTATTTCATATTTTCAGCATCTGCAATATTGTGTGTTTGAATTTTATTTTATTTTCTATTGTATGCTTTGTATGTAAATTCCCCTATTACACCCTATAATTTCTCCAAAAGGTTGTTATGAAAAATCACAACTTCTCAATGGGTGTTTAATTTTAAACACAAGAATACAAAGGTTTGAATTCCTGGTATAACAAAGTAATTGAAATAGCCTAAAATCATACCCACAGCTTCCATCTTTGGAGAATTCTCAATTCCATCCCCAGAAAGTTTCAAGGTTCAAGGTCTATTTATTACCACAGTATGTATGCAGTATATATCTCTGAGATTCGTCTTCTCCAATCACGTATGAAACAAAGAAAACCATGGAAGCCATTCAAAGAAAAGTATCAACCCCTGCACCCCACGCACAGTAAAAGCAAATAGTGCAAGTGGCAACAAGAACATCAAACCCAACCCCATGTGCAAAAAAAAATCAACTTGTACAAATAGCAATAAGATCATCAACCCTTCCATGCGCAAATGGCAAGAACATCAACACCCTCCCCAAGTGCAAAGACCAAACAAAATGTGCAAACAGTGAGAAGACAGAATGGGCTAAAACACAGAATACAAAAATAGAAAACTGAAAGAGTCCAACTGAACTGCTGTCCAATTGATAAATCGCAGGGCCAGAACTTCAGTAGCACCCTCTGAGAGTATCAAGGGGGAGAGAGAGAGAGAGAGTGACCACTCCTCCCTCAAGAGCAATAAGCAAGAGACCATCACACGCAGGTACTTCCCTCCAGCAGTGGCAACTGAGTGGCTGGTCCACTGCGCCAAACACGCGCCTTCCTCACTTGCCTTGATGATTTCAATCTTCCTTGGCACTTTAGTCAGCAAGATTGGCAAGAAATGGAGCCGATCATAAGCTCAAGCCCCATCTCTAAGGTTCGGGGCCTAAAGGCCGCTCACCTCTTGGAATCTTCTCAGAGACAGCAAAGCACCAGTTTGCTCAGTCAATCTTCAAACTTCAGGTTCCAACAGCACCAAAATACATTTAAAATAAAAAGAAGACATTAAAGAAGAGAAAGAAATGGTTCTGTGGACTCTTTGGAAGATGTTGGCCAAGGTAGTGTTGCTTGCTGGCACCATCTTGACCAAAGAGGCATTTACAGTGGATTCTGGTTAATTGTGACACATTAAAACCAGTACATTTTTGGCCGAATTAAACAGCTGTCCCAATTAGCTGAAGTTTCATGGAAGTAGTTAAAAATGTATAAAAAAGGCAAATTACCATTTAACTGAATAAATTATGTACTTAAATGAAATACAGAATGATTTAGGACACTAACAATGCTACCACACTATTATAAAACTGTGTATTCATGAGTTATCGACAGGAATTCATCCAATGTCTAGGGAGGGGTAGCACCTCTGGTGAGTGGACATGTGTCCGTTCTGGGACAGTACACTCACCTTTAGTCCCTGGTAGACCCCACTCAACACCCAACTGTGGCTGCAGGTAGCTGTCTGCACGTATCTGTGGCCACACCACGGTACACCAACCCAACAGACAGGTGAGGGGAGCCAGCGGATCACGTACCCCAGTGAAATAGGGACATGCCTGGCCTTGCATGTGAAATCAACTCTGGCAGACTGAGTTCCAATGACCAAGAAGGGGTTCTGCAATGCATTATGGAAAGTGAAGAGCATGACAAAGAGTCATGCAACCAAGGAAGACCCAAGTTTGTGAGGACTACTCATAGCACTGGACCTGGACTTCCAAAGTCAAGAGAGTGGAGCTGTCCTACTGCAAATGCCTTTACACTTTCAAAACTTCCCAGCCCATGTTTTACTGTCATTGTCAGATACAATGGACAACCAACGTGCTGCCAGGTTCTTTTGATTGACTGTAAATAAACAAAATTAGTGCAGACACCTAGAGCAGATAATAGATTGCCTTTCTGCAATACTTCTGACAATTGTATCTTCCAAATCTTCATTTTCATTGTAACATTCAAGGTGATTGCCAATACCTTCAAATTCTTCCTGGTTCCTAACTTGCTGAAGCAGTGAAATCATTTTCCCTCCTGGCCATTTCTGTCATCTCGAAGCCTGAATGCTTGAAATCACAGTGAGCAAAACCATTCTAAATTGTCTTACTGATTATTTCTCACCAACTGTCAATGACAAAGATTACAGTTTTTTTTAACACAATTGCACACAACTGATGCGATTTAAAAACTGTCCACTCTAAGCATGGCTAGACAAGTTCATGCGACTGATGCCAGTTAGAAACTGTTCAGCAACAGTCTCCAGACACAATTAAGCAGCATAGTGTCCTAAATAAACAAAGGGAATCCTGGCCATCTTCTCGATTATTTTTGTTCTGTGAGGGTTATCCCAAATAAGTGGCTGCCCCAATTAACCGATGAACCAATTAACCAGAATCCACTGTATTAATCAGCTTTAGTGTGTAAAATTCTTGCAACATTACCATTTTAATATTTTTAAAATTTTTTTCAAGGAAACCTTCTGTGATGAGCACAAAGCTTTGGAGAAAATTCGGATTTTATGCTGCATTGGTGCCTTAAGCTAGAGCCACATTGAATACCAAAAATCCATTAGGTTTGTTTCTGTGAAAGTTGTGAAATCACCCAAAAGGGCATAAATATATGCAATTTTTGTAAACTCAGATTCCTTGATGCATGTGCAAATGACATAGCTTTGTGTTATGGAAATTCAGAACATGAACCATTTGGTTTAGCAATGCCCTCCTCATATTCTGCTTATCATCCACAAAACTGAGGGAAGTGGGTGCAGTTAATGGTTATATACACTTGTGAGAAATAACTCTGGTCTGTCTTAGTGTCTGAGATGTCATCTTCTCCTCAATGAAATTGAAATAAATGAAATTATCAATCAATATAGTGCCTGGGTGAGTATTCTTAAATTACAATGAGCAGCAAGATGGAAGACCTGGAAGAGAACCATAGTGATTGCTTCAGAAGATGCTGCAGCTAGGAGTCTGGGAATCAATGTGACCTTGAACTCCACTGAAAGCTGTCTAGATACAGCAGCATATTGCATGTCACAGTGATGAAGGAAAACCTGATCCTGTGAATTGTTCTTCAGAAATGTGTGTGCATAATGTCATGTGGGGTTAGGGTCTTCACAGATGGGTATGCCTTTGCCTTGCCTCATGAAAACTTCAAACCTTCCTGAGTGGTCTGTCATGGCTATATGGTATCTCCAGTTGTGAAGCACTGTCAGCAGTGTTAGTTACTCTGAAAACACAAAAAATAAATATCTCAGCAATTAAGTGCTGGTGAAAACATTCACTGTGGCACACATAGTGGATTTTGGAAGGTGTTTGAAGAACCTATTTTCAAATCTTAAAGCTATATTGTCGAATCTCCCCACATCAGCAGTCTTCCAATGGACTCCGAGTTCATGACTGTTCAACAATGATCATAAATTGCAGCATTTCACCTGGTATTGATCTCTAGGACAATCTAGTGCTTGGTTAACTCAATTAACCTGCGATTTACTATGCAATCCAGTTCCTGTGCGTGTATCTTCATTCTGACAATATGTATCTCTTTACATTGCTCAGCACAGTTCAAACATTTTAATGTCTTTAACTGCAACATTAATGTAGAATATATACCTTGATATAATCTTTGGAGACACAGGTGATTGCAGGTGGAATCTAAAGCAACACACAATATATCAGAGGTCTGTAATCAGGCATCATCCGTGGAGTGAAAGGGATAGTCAACATTTTGCATTGAGACCCTTTGTTTGGATTAATGATGATCATCCTGATGAAGGATCTTTACAAAAACATCAACCATTCCTTTCCCTCCATGGATGCTGCCTGACCTGCTGAGATGCTTCAGCATCTTGTGTGTCGATATAATAATTATTATCCTTTTCATTTTGTGCTGTTTCCATAGTTACCATGTTGTCAGAATCACAGCTGAATGGTGTTTGACATCATTATAATACTGAATTGCTTCATGAGGTACACAATGTGGTATGGTCTCATCCAGTGGCATATGGGATAAATATTCAATAGGAAGGAGGTACAGAAGCCTGAAGGCACACACTCACTGATTCAGGAACATCTTCTTCCCCACTGCCAGCCAACTTCTGAATGGACGTCGAACCCACGAACACGACTTCACTACTTTTTTATCTACACTTACTGTAATTCACAGTTTTTTTCTCTCTCTATTATTATGTATTGGGTTGTACTGCTGCTGCAAAGTTAATATATTTCATGACATATGCCAGTGACATTAAATCTGATTCTGAAAGCTTTCATTATAACCGCAGAATCAAAGTGGAGTCATGCATTGTCTGTGGATATTTTCAACAACCATCCCAAACTCTGGCTATTCAATGCATTTCTTAGTCTTTACAATATCACAGCAGCACAGTAGCATATTGATTTCATAAATACAGAAAAAGAAATGGGAATGAGTCTGATGAGAAGAGGAGTGTATAATTAATACTGTAGTTGCTTGAAGAAGTTTAAATATTTGTATGTGAAATAAGAGGAGAAAAATATAATTGATAGATATTTATTGTGTGCTTCCAGGGACTGGGTAAAAAGACAAATAGGAGATGAAGAATTTGATATAGATTTGAACAGGCAATCTCACTCAGTGATACACAAAGTGGAAGTCAAAAGTTTCATCTTATAAACCAATAAGCAGGGAATAGAAATAAGGAAGCAACCTGTACTGAGAAATGTCGTGTTGGGTCAGGTGAGAAATTAAAATGTCAATAATCATAAATCCTAGTATCCTTCCAACTTCTGAATTAGCTCATTCAGGTGATGGGTAGTGAGGGAATCAGCCAATCAATTCACCCTTGAAAATGGACCAATCACTTAACTGTTCTAACGAGTCTGTGTACTTGAAGTGCCCTCTCCCTTCATGCACTGACTGGTTAGTTTCAAGGCCACACTCTTCCTATCATCTGATGGAAGATGAGAACAGATACACACCAGGAGAAGCACTGGTACTTTTCCAGAAAGCACCAGGAAAATCTGTTAATCTTCACAATGACCAGAGTTTCCAACTCCTGAGGCACAATGCCATCCTGTTATATTCCACAGACTGCTTCCTCTGTTCACCCACCCTCATGTCTTCCTCCCACCTCCCATAATCTCTCTGGCACATTCTCATTAATGAATTTTTCTTGACCGTCTATTTATCCAGACTTCTACATTAAATCCTCCAATAATACTTATTCAGTCCATCTCATCACTGCTTTTCTTTTATTGCTCCACCTTTGATGACCTCTTTTGGACTACTTCCTCTCTGCTCTCCATGTCTCTGAGGATGCAATTGAAGTTAAAATGTATTTATTTAAGTGACTGATTCATTTTGCAGCTACTGGAGCTGCTGCAATGGAAACAGTTGCAACTAAGTAGACACTTGCTTTTAAAATAGCATATGAAGTAAACCAGGTCAATCCTTTAATGCTGTCATTTGGTGAGCATTGACACGGGAGTCTCCCCACCATTTCAAAGAGGGCATTGTCTCATGCTGCACATCAGTCACAATTTTGCATGGAAGCTCCAAAATTAAATTCAGTGAGCTTAACAATGTGCACAGAATTGTTATTTAAGTCAGGTCAGATGCTCAGTTTAAGAATGCATCAAAACTGCAATATATAGATAAATCCTTTAATGCAATGATGCATTTGCTAAGTTCCCTAGCTCTTTGATTCCCTGTGTCAAGCTTGTAACTTTTACTAGTTCAATGACTGTGGATTGAAATAATCCTCCAATTTCTCCAGTAATTCACTGAATGAAATAACTGTCTTTGGCTTTCTGCAGAGCAACCAGAGTAATAAAGCTGTGATATAGCTCAGATTCTGCCTCCAACAATAAAATAACCTTCTTGCACTCTCTTATGTCAGTAGTCTGCATATGGCCATTTTCTGTCTGTGTCTGGGTCACCATTTTATCTTATTGTCTATACCAGGGGTCAGCAACCTTTACCACTGAAAGAGCCACTTGGACCCGTTTCCCACAGAAAAGAAAACACTGGGAGCCGCAAAACCCGTTTGACATTTAAAATGAAATAACACTGCATACAACGTTTTGTTTTGCCTTTATGCTATGTATAAACAAACTATAATGTGTTGCATTTATGAAATTGATGAACTCCTGCAGAGAAAACGAAATTACATTTCTGCATGCAACAAAAACATGTTGACCTCCGAAAAAAAGACGTTGGGTTGAAGGTTACTTTTAAGTAAAATACTCAACGTCTATTTGAGTCCTTCTTGTATTTATGAAAAACGCCAAACTTAAATTTGCCGCCAGCAGCAAACCAAAAATAACGTCAGCCAGCTGTCAACCTGAAAAATAAAAGGACTATTTCACTGAACAATGAAAGCATATGAATATACGTAAAATAATAGGCAATTAAAATATTTATCATCCTTGTTCAGGTTGACTCACACCTGACAATGCAGTCGTATTCAGTAGGGATGGATCGATGCTTAGGGGAGTGACCAGGAAGGATAATGTGTTTTTTTTTCCTCTCTGAACTCCCAGAAGCGTTTCCCAAATGATGTTTGCATTGCGATGATTGCCCAATGTAAATACACCGAATTTATCATGTCGTGACCTTTTCTGAACTCTCTCAAATTGGGGAAGTGAGACAATGTGCCTTTCTGTAAATCTCTGGCAAGCAACGTCAACTTGCGCTCGAATGCCAAAACATCCTCCGACATGTGCAGGGCTGTACGTCTTTACCCCGTTGAAGAGCTGTGTTCAGCGTGTTCAGGTGCGCTGTTATGTCTACCATGACGTGTAGCTTTGCCAGCCACTCTGGCTGTTCCAGCTCAGGAAAGGTGGGCCCTTTGCTGCCCAGGAAAGTTTTCACTTCTTCCAGACACGCGACAAAGCGTTTCAGCACCTCCCCTCTGGACAGCTAGCGATAAAAACACGTTGTAGCGGTGTGCTACACGCAGTCAGTAAACTGCAGTCAAAGATAGCTTTATTCGAACTAAACAGCCTTGCTTTTAAGCCTCCCTCAACCCGCCCCCCCATGGGCGCGGATGCTGCAAAAGACACGTACTCACAAACCCCCGTAGGCTATCTCCCTTAGCCTGAACGCTGGCTAATTGTGAGCCGGTTCGGATGTGTCAGGAAATGGGTCGCCACAAAGTCTTATTTAGATTGTACAAGATCACCATAATCTTCAAATTTAGATTTACATTTCAAAAACTAACAAACTAACATAAAATACATTTTAATTAAATACTGACCATGTAGCGGTGTGCTACACGCAGCGCTAAAATTACGACATGGAGTCGGTAACTGCAGTCGAAGGAAAAAACTTTATTCGAAATCTTCAGCCTCACTTTTAAGCCTCCCTCAACCTGCCCCCCATGGCGCAGAGGCTCCAAAGCTCTGTGCTCGCAAACCCCCGTAGGCTATCTAATTGTGAGTCGGTTCGGATGTGCCAGGAAAAGGGTCGCCACAACCAATTATTTCACAAAGCAACAGGGAGCCGCAGCACAGACGTAAAAGAGCCACATGCGGCTCCGGAGCCGCGGGTTGCCGACCCCCGGTCTATACCATGTTGAACTCTCTGCAGTGTTTTAATTTCTCCAATTTTTAATTCTTCTGTGCTCTCTCCAGTTACTGATGTCTCTTTGCCTCTCAGAGCACTAGTGACTATTGATTTTGTTACTTCTGATGCTTGACTGTTAAATGCAAGCTTCTGACTTACCGTACACCAAACTTGACGTCACAGCATTCCCCCAGTTCTGCAGCTTTTTGCTTATGTTTACTGCCTTTGACTGGTTCTTTACATATCTTCTTCAACCATACCACCTCCTTTTTCTGACTCTGATGTATATTGATTGATTTTCTGCTTTGTTGGGAGAGGACTATTGTTGAGCGTGTGCATATCACATTAAATACCCTCTGGAAAACATCAGGAACTTCAAAACGTGTTAACTCTTTATTAAGGACATTTGATTAAGGATTTATCACATATATGTCTACTTCATTATATCACATGCATGCATATGTACTTATCTACTAATTGAACAATAGGGCAACACTTAGATTTTTATTTCAAAATTAATATCAAATGTCTTTTAAATTTGATTTTGAAACCATAAGACATAAGAGTAGAATAAGGCCATTTGGCCCATTGAGTCTGCTCTGCCATTTCATCATGACTGATCCAATTTTCCTCTTAGCCCCAATCTCCTGCCTTCCCCACTTTGCTTCATGCCCTGATCTATCAACTTCTGCCTTAAATATGCATAAAGACTCCACAGCTCCACATGCCTCCACAGTTTCCTGTGGCAAAGAATTCATCACTCTGGCTAAAGAAATTCTTCCTAATCTTCATTCTAAAAGGAATGCCCTCTATTCTGAGGCTGTGTGTTCTGATCTCAGATTCTCCTAACGTCCTCCCCACATCTACTCTACCAAGGCCTTTTACCATTTGATAGATTTCAATTAGGTTACCCCATCATTCTTCTGAATTCTAGTGAAAACAGGCCCAGAGCTATTAAATGCTCTTCATACAATAAACCATTCAATCCTGGAATCATTTTTGTGAGCCTCATTTGAGTCCTTCCTAGTTTCAGCACATCCTTTCTGAGATAAGGGGTGTAAACCTGCTTATGATACTCCATGTGAGGCCTCACCAGTGCTCTATATAAAGTCTCAACATTACATCCATGCTTTTACATTCTAGTCCTCTTGAAATGAATGCTAACATTGCATTGGCCTTCCTCACCACACACTCAATCTGCGAATTAACCTTTAAGGAATCCTGCACAATGACTCCCAAGTCCCTTTGCACTTCAGTTTTTGTACTTTCTCTGTTTACTGTAGAGTCAATTCTTTCATTTCTTCTGCCAAAGTGCATGACCATACATTTCCTGACACTGTATTCCATCTGCCATTTCTCCTAATCTGTCTAAGTCCTTCTGTAGCCTCTCTACTTCTTCAAAACTACCTGCCCCTCCACCTATCTTCATATCATCTGCAAACTTTGCAACAAAGCCATCAGCCTAATCATTGACATATAACATAAAAAGAATCGGTCCCAACACAGAACCCCACAGAACACCACTAGTCACCAGCAGCCAACCAGAAAAAGCTCCTTTTATTTTCAATCTTTGCCTCCTACCAATCAGCCACTGCTTTATCCATGCTAGAGTCTTTCTTGTAGCTTGTAGAGCAGCCTCATGAGTGGAACTTTGTCAAAGGCCTTTTGAAAATCTAAGTACACAACATTAACTGATTCTCTTTTGACTACCCTGCATGTTATTTCTTCAAAGAATTTAGACAGATTTGTCAGCAAGATTTTCCCTCGAGGAAAACATAATGCCTATGGCCTATCTTATTATGTGCCTCTCAGTACTCTGAGACCTCATCATTAATAATCAACTCCAAGATCTTCACAACCACTGAGGTCAGACTAATTGGCCTACAGTTTCCTTTCTTCTGCCTCTCTCCCTTCTTGAACAGTGGAATGGCGTTTGCAATTTTCCAGTCTTCCGGAACCATTCCAAAACCTAATGATTCTTGAAATATCTTTACTAATGCCTCCATGATCTCTTCAGCTACCTCTTTCAGAACACTGGGGAGTACACCATCTAGTCCAAGTAACCTTTCAGCTTCCGCTTAGTTATGGTAACTTCACACACATCATGCCCCTGTCACCTGCAACTTCCACCATATTGCTAGTGTCTTCCACTAAGTACTTATTCAGTCCATCTGCCATTTTCTTGTCTCCCATTACTATTTCTCCAGCTTCTTTTTCCAGCATTCGATATCCACTCTTGCCTCTTTTCAATTTATGCATCTGAAGAAACCTTTGGTATCCTCTTTAATATTACTGGCTAGCTTGCTTTCATATTCAATCTTAAACTTCTTAATGATTTTTTAGTTGCCTTCTCTTGTTTTCAAAAAGCTTCCCAGCCCTCTAATTTCCCACTAATTTTTGCTCGATAAGATGGTCTCTGTTTGACTTTTATGTTAGCTTTGACTTCTCTTGTTAGCCACGGTTGTGTCACCTTGCCTTTAGAATACTTCTTCCTCTTTGGGATGTATATATCCTGTGCCTTCCGAATTGCTTCCAGAAATCTCTGCCAGTGTTCTCTTCCAATCAATCTGTCCAACTCCTCTCGCTGGCCTCTGTAATTCTCTTTACTCCACTCTAATACTGATACATCTGACTTTAGCTTCTCCTTCTCAAATTTCAGGATGAATTTGATCATAATATGATCACTTGCCCTTCTTTGACCTTAAGTTCTCTAATCAATTCTGGTTCATTGCACAACACCCAATCCAGAATAGCTGATCCCCTAGTGGGCTCAAACATGAGCTGCTCTTAAAAGCATTTCATAGGCTCTCCAGAAATTCCCCCTTGTGGAAACAAGCACCATTCCGATTTTTCCAATCTACCTGCATAATTGAAATCCCCTATGACTATTGTAATGTTGCCCTTTTAGCATTATTTTCTATCTTCCATTGTAATTTGTAGGCCACATCCTTACTATTTGGGGGTCGGTTTAAAACTCCCGTCAGGATCTTTTCACCCTTGCAGATCCTGATCTCTATCCACAATGACTCTATCCAATCCTTCTGACCCTATGTCACCTCTTTCTAATGATTTAATTTCATGTTTTACCAATAGAGCAATGCCACCCCTCTGCCTTGCTGCCTCTCTTTTTGATACAACGGTTATCCTTGGACATTAAGCTCCCAGCTATAATCTCTCAGCCATGATTCACTGATGCCTACAACATCATACCTGCCCATCTGCAACTGTGCTGCAAGTTCACCTACATTATTCTGTGTACCGTGCACATTCAAATACAACACCTTCAGTCCTGCATTCCCCTTTTTGATTTTGTTTGCCTTTTTCATTGCAACTCATCCTGTTGACTGCAATTTTGCCCTATCAACAGCCTCTCCTCACCACATGTTGCCTCTGTTTGTAAACGAGCTACCTCATCACCATCATCCGCCTTTCCTACAATGCTTCTTGCATTGAAATATGTGCAGCTCAGGACACTAGTCGCACCACATTCAACCTTTTGATTCCTAACTTTGTCTGAGGTCTTACCAACATGTTACCTAATGCTTTGGCACTCTGGTTCCCATCCCTCTGCAACTCTAGTTTAAACCCAATTGTGCAACATTCACAAACCTTTCCGCTAGGATATTAGTGCCCCTCCAGTTCAGGTGCAAACCACCCCTTCTGTACAGGTTCTGCCTTCCCTGGTAGAGAGCCCATTGATCCAAAAATCTTATGCCCTCCCTTCTACACCAACTTCCTAGCCACATATAATCTTCCTTGTTCTGGCCTCTCTAGCACGTGGCATGGGTAGCAATACTGAGATCACAATCCTTGAGGTCCTGCCCTTTAACTTAGCACCTACCGCCCTGAACTCTCAGTGCAGAACCTCGTCACTCATCTTACCCACATCATTGGTACCTACATGGACGACGACGTCTGGCTGTTCACCCTCCTGCTTAAGTGTGCCGAGGACTCAATTTGAGATATTTCAACATGCCACCTGGGAATCTTGTTCTCACCCACAGAATCTCCTGTCCATTCCCCTCACTAATGAATCCCCTAACGCCACAGCATGCCTCTTCTTCCCCCCCTTCCCTTCTGATTCACACTCAGTACCAGAGACCTGACCACTATGACTTTCCTCTGTTAGAAATAGGATCTAGTGCTTTCCCAGTGAATATGATGAATAAATCTTCTTGGGCTTGCAGCTGGGTACAGGTATCGATTACAACTGATGTTTTGATGACCAACTCTGCCATCTTCATCAGGGATGGTAGGTCATCCCCCTGACAGTACCCAAGGTGATAGACCTGTTATTGAGCGGGTTAGCCACAGGGGTACTCTGCACTGAGTCCTCAACCCCTTTCTCCTTCTTCATTGTCACCCAGTTTCATGTGTCCTGTACCTTGGGTGTAACTACCTCTCTACATGTCCTATCTATCACTCTGTCAGCCTCCTGAATGATCCGGAGTTCGTCCAGTTTCAGCTCCAGCTCCTTGATGCGGTTTGTCGGAAGCTGCAGCTGGATGCACCTCACAGTTGTGGTCATCAGGAACACTGCAAGTCTCTTGGCCTCCCCACATGCCACAAAGGAAACAGTTCATTATCTTGCCTGGCACCTCTACTGTCCTAGCTGAGCAGATATGAAGAAGGGGAAAAATTGATCTTTTCCTTCCTTTGCTTTCTCTGAGTGAAGCCTCTCTTCAGTGAAGCCCCGAAGAGCTAAAGCCTTAAAGATCACCACTCTGAGCATGTCCACTCAGACATGTCCACTGCCACGATGGCCACTGTGCTTGGCCCTACCTTTCACTAGTTTGCTCTAACTAATCAATCCCAAATGCTGATTGGTCGCTGGTCAAAGCTCTTTCTTGCTGCCGTGACCAGTTCCTGCCTTTTATCCTGGGGCAGTGGACCTGATTAAAGTCCCCTCCTCTCCAGACTTCTGATGTTTGGATTGGCTGCCGGTCAAAACTCTTTTTGTAAGAGCCTGCTGTTCTTACTTTGTCTGGGCCTACATATGATTTCTGTCCTGTAGTAGTTGACTTATACTGCTTCTGTAGATACTGCATCTGGCTTGCCAACTCCCTTAAAATATTTTAAGTTTGGGTTGAGTTGTGTGGGGGTGAAAGTCACTTGACTTGTGATGGAGTGCAGCAACTAAACCAGCAGCCTTCCATTAACAAAACAGTGAAAAGAATTAATCCAGTGCCTGCTGAGAACTAGCCCCTGTCTGAATTGTCACAGCATTGAAATTTTATCTGAATGTCTTTTAACTGAACATCAAATCCACTTTGATGATAAAAATGACTGGTTTTCAAACAACTGGAGATTGAACTTGTATCTGAATGCAGTCAGTATGTTTCCATAACGCTGTTTTTCACATATTCTTGGGCCCAAGAATTCATGGATTTACAGGCTCCCCGCAGTCATGTTTGTAGACACGGTACTGACTTTTGAATATGTACTGATCTCACTCAGCTGCACCTCTACACACTCTACTGGTGCTCGCATGATGTGGCTCATTGACATCCACTCTCAGGGGAAATCACATCGAGCAGACTGAACCCATTACCTTAATCCCTGACTAGTAGACTGGATTCTTGCTGTTGTTCCTAGCCATCCCCCAACTAGGTACTGTACTAGAGTGAACAAACTGTTCAAATCTAAGAGATGCTGACATTCCTGAGTTGGAGAGATTGTTGTACAGGGACTCTGCAAATCTACTGCTCCTTGTTTCCTACTCCTTCCCTACTTCTTCTTCATTCCATTATCTCTTTTCTACTTACAATGCTGTAGATATCAATTTATATTTCTTATCTTGCTCTGCCATAACCTAACCCATGCCACATTCTCATGTTAGGTAGCCATGACCTGAAATCTTCTCAGTCAGAGAAGAAAGAGTAAGGATAAACTGTGGACAAAGAACAATTTTACTTGATCTTACCCTTGGTGTCACCCACCCAGATATTGAAAACACATGGGCTAAAGGGTGGGGAGGGGGTGTGGAGGACCAGCACTGGGAAGCACACCAGAATACGTGAAAGGATAAGGAAGGTATTACTCTTCTACTAGAAATGCAGCAGAATGAGGATTAAATTAATCAAATCTGTGAGAGAAGTTTGATGGACATGGACACCAAGATCTTTCATGAGTGAAAAGCCCATCCCCAATGACATCTAATTGGGCAAAGTGCTTTGCACAGAGCTTGAAGCCCATCCTTTCTTAGATGGGACTCACACCCACAAGTGCTGCTTTTGTAGCACAAAGCACTATTTGATGTTTGATTCCATTACAGTGAAAAACTTTGATATATATATATATATCTATCTCAGAGTACCTCCTGCTTGAAAAGACAAGACTATTAACATGATGGTTTTGTGTACTACTGTTCAAAACTATTTACAGTGCACAAAACATTCTCCAATAGTTTAGCAGGACATCAGGGTGCCAATGCTGAAAAATAGTAGTGGCTCTATGGAACTGGTACCGAGCAAGTCAAACTGATGAGTCTGAAGCTCAGAGCCACTTGAAATTATCCTCCATTTGAAGATCATTGGCCTTCCATCTCTTTACTTAAGCTATCTGGAAAAACCTCTATGTTACACCCATAAAACAAGCACCAAGTGAATGAACAGCAGTTAACGCTGAATTTTAATATGTGTATTTATGTTGTTGGAATATAATGATGGTCAATGATAAGGATAGGTAAGTAATGTGATACTATTGGAAATGAGGTGATGTGGTGAATGGCATCACTAAAAAATAACTCACCATGAGACGAGGAAAACTGGGTTCCACGGTGGTGTAGTGGTTAGCGCGACACTATTACAGCTCAGGTCATTCCAGAGTTCAGAGTTCAATTCTGGTGCCATTCTTTAAGTAGTTTCTGTAAGTCCTCCCTGTGGATGCATGGGTTTTCTCCAGATCCTCCATTCCATGCCCCCCACCCCACCGCTAACTGTTCAAAAATGTGCCAGGCAGGTTAATTGGTCATTGTAAATTGTCCCATGATTGGGTTAGAATTAATTGGTTTGTTGTGGACTGCTGGGACAGTGTAGCTCTAAGGACTGGAAGGCCTACTCTGTGGTGTATAAATAAAATTCAGTGTGTAGCTTTTACGCCAGATTCTCCTCCATATCTGATCAGTTTATTCTTCCTTTCATGTATACTTCACAAGGAGCCTTGTTGGGGCAAAACAAACGAAAGCGAGTCCATGAACCATATTTGCAATATAAACAAAAACCTAATCTCTTTAAAGCAACTAAAATTTTAAGTGTAGGAAACCTCTACCAACACAAATGCATGTGCAAATGGAAAAAATAAGTTGACCCTAACTTTTATGACCTCATAATGCGATCATCCTCCATTAGGAAAGACAAGGAGGGTGAGTAGTCCATACCACCCTTGAACTTGTGCTGAGATCCAATAAGATCAAGGCTGAAGACACCTTTTCCACAGAGTCTCCACATCCCTTATTTACTTTGTACCTCAAGGGCTCAGTCTTGTTTATGCCAAAGCAACCACAACTCTCTGTGCTAGAGAATTAATAGCATTCACAACCCTCTGCAGATTAAAGACATTCTTCTCATTCTAGTTCTAGACGGATAACTTTCCACACTGATAATATAACTCCGAGATCAAAACTCTTTTAATGTCTGTCCTGTCAATCCTTCTTGTGATATGCACAGTTGCATGAAGTTAAGTTGAGGTGTCAAGGTATTGTATGGGTTTGAGATGACTGCTATGCCAGTGATTGCATGAGATGTGTTACACATTGTCTGATAGCATCTCACAGCTCTGTATGGTTGCCAGTGGTCAGCAGGTGGCAACAGCTGTAGTGTAGTGAAACCTGTCCATCCTGTGTCACATCTACTTCCTGCCCCACTAAAAGCCCAAGTTGAATAGGAATCAGAGAAAAAAACGGTATAAAAGGATCAAAGTGATTGGGCCATATTGATTGTGATAGATAAAATAATTAAAATTGTGAGGCTCTGTGATAATTACAAGGTCATGTTCAGGAACGATATCTGTGAGCAGAATGTGCTAAAGCATGGCTTCTTGTTAAACAACTTCTGAATTTTGCATATGCACAACTCAAAAGTGACCAAAATAGTTAATAATATTTACTAATAATATCTCCTGCCTGATGGTAGCTGTGAAAAGATGGTATGATGGTGAAGGTCTTAACTCTGCCTTCTTGAGGCAGTGCCTCCTGTAGATGCTGCTGATGGTGGGAGGGATGAGCCCATGATATATGACCAGTCTTCTACTCTTTGCAGCTTCTTGTGTCCCTGTGCATTTGAATTGCCTCACCAGACCATCATGCAATCAGTCAGGATACTTTCAACAGTATAGCTATAGATGTTTGTTAGTGTATTCAACGACAAGCTTTAATCTTCCAAGAAAATAAAGATGCTTCCTTATGGTTGCATTTTCCTACTGGGCTCAGGACAGGCCAACTGATGCATTAACATCCAAGAATTTAAGTTGCTGTTCCTCCCCATTGCTGATTCCCCCAATGTAGACTGGTGCATATTTGCCTCCCTCTCCTTCTTCCTGAAGTCAACAATCATTTTGTTGCTTTGGTTGACCTTGAGCAAGAGGTTATTGCAGCACCAGTCCACCAGGTATCCTGTCACGCTCCAGTGAGGTGACGCATCGGCACCTGCTACATTCATTCCTCTAAATAGCAGAACTACTTTTCTCTCTCTCTCTCCAGGTTTAGTCACTCCTCTTTCTGAGCAGTCTTACATACTTCTGATGCTAGTTATTACAAAATTGTGGAGATATGGTTAACATATCGAGTGACATTGTGCATATTTTCTGACACTTGGGCAAAATCAACTGAAGGATGTGTGTAAAATGGCATCTGTTCATTAGCTGGGGATAGTCAGGCTCAGAAACATGAGAATGCGTCTGAACAGATTTCATTCTTGTGAATGGTGCATAGCACACAGAACAGTGTAGCACAGTAAAAGTTTGTTGGTTCACAAACTTGTGCCAACCCTTTAACCTACTCCAAGCTTATTCTTTCCTTCTCACAAAGGCCTCCATTTATCTTTCATCCATGTGCCTATATGAAAGTCTCTTAAATTTCCCAAATGTATTGCCCCTACTACCACCCCGGCAGTGTGTTACATGCATTTACTGTTGTGCATTTAATATTTCAGTAATATTTGAATAATATTGTGAATATATTGTTTAATTAAACTTTTTTTGCTTAAATAATTCATTATAGGTTACATGTACAAGTAAATGAATGGCATATGTCAACATGCCACTACGTCATATGTGCACATTTTGCTAAAGTAAAAACAAAACATACATATATGCATTCTGAACTCCCTTGTTTTTCTTTCAATTAGCTTTAACGTTTTGGAGTTAAATGAAAATGCATACCCGTGAGCTAGATTGTGGAAGCTGAAGGAATTCTTTCCAAGGTCAAATGGTGCCCGTGAGCTTCACCAGTGGACCCTGTAGCTAAGAAGAATGGGTCTGTGAGGATTTGTGATGGTTTTAAGGTCACCATCAACCCAATACTGAAAGTTGATCAATACCCTCTGCCCAGGATAGAGGATACCTTTGCAAACCTTTCTGGAGCAAAACACTTCAGCAAAGTAGACTTTGCTGAGGCCTATGTACAGATGGAGATGAAAGAAGGCTCGAAGTGTTTCTCATTATAAGTATTCACAAAGGGTTTTATTGCTATGCAGTAATAGGCAGAAAGTTTTGGACAAGGTGCTGAAAAGGGCTTCAGGGCCTATGTGTTACCTGGATGACATCATTGTTACTGGTATGGATGACAAGGACCATCTCCAAAATTTCAAGGCAGTGTTAAAAAGATTAGAAGATTATGGTCTCAGGGCATAACACAAATGTGAATTCTTTAAACTGAGTATCACTTTCTGTGGTCACACTTTTGACACACAAGGATTACATAAACCTCCTGAGAAAATTCAAGCGGTGGTGGATACCCCAAGGCCAAAGGATGTGTCACAGTTGTGCTCCATTTTAGGATTTGTCAATTACTGTAACAGGCTCATGTCAAACCTGGCCAATGTGCACCACTTCTTGAACTCATTACTATAGATCAGGAAGAAATGGCAATGGACAAAGCAGTGTCAGGTGGCTTTCAAAAAGGGAATGGAAATGGTGACATCAGACACTGTACTCACACATTCTGATCTACATCGTCCAATGAAGCTTGCCTGTGACACCTCATCTTTTGGGATAGGTGCAATCATGTTGCATGTCATGAATGATGGATGGGAATGTCCCATAGCCTTTGCATCATGTTGCCTTACTGCTGCAGAGAAGTACATTGGAGTCCATTTTCAATCCACAGAAGTGTGTTTCACTAACAGCAGCTGCACAAATGCAGAGAGGGACACAAATACAAGATCAAGTTCAAGAGGATGACTAATCATGGAAATGCTGATGATTGTCCTTATTTACCCTTAGGAAAGGAAATATGTGAAAAATTTACAAAAGAGGACACTCCTCTTGACATATTCTCCATAATGAATTGAATTGACTTTATTTCTTACATCCTTCACAAACATGAGGAATAAAAATAAAAATGTTACGTATCCATCTAAATGTGCCATGTGCAATCATAGTGATTTATAATAATTTATAATAAATAGAACAGTCAATGTAATATAGAGTACACTCAAATCTGCGTGAGTTCATCAGTCCTATGGCCTGGTGGAAGAAGCTGTCCTGGAGCCTGTGTGTCCTGGCTTTTATGCTGCAGTACCGTTTCCTGGATGGTAGCAGCTGGAATAGATTGTGGTTGGGATGACTTGGGTCCCCAATGATCCTATGGCCCTTTTTACACATCTGTCCTTGTAAATGTCTCGAATCATGGGAAGTTCACAACTACAGGTGCACTGGGCTGTCCGTATCACTCTCTGCAGAGTCCAGCGATTAAGGGAGGTACAATTCCTGTAGCAGGCAGTGATGCATTCAGTCAGTATGTTCTCAATTGTGCCCCTGTAGAAAGTTCTTAGGATTTGGGGGTCCACACCAAACTTCCTCAACTGTCTGAGATGAAAGAGGTGCTGCTTTGCCTTTTTCACCACACAGCTGGTGTGTACAGATCACGTGAAGTCCTCGGTGATGTGGATGCTGAGGAACTTAAAGCTGTTTACCCTCTCAACCCCAGATCCATTGATGTCAATAGGGCTTAGCCCATCTCCATTTCTCCTGTAATCCACAACCAGCTCCTTTGTTTTTGCGACATTGAGGGAGAGGTTGTTTTCTTGACACCACCGTGTCAGAGAGATGACACAGTGGTCCCCTATAATAATCTCCCTATTATGGCAGAGTTGATGCACAGGGAAACCAGAAAGATTCTGAACACTGTTTCAGGTCTACATGGCAATCTAAAATGGCTGGAAGGAGCACTTACCTCTCACTCTCCTTCAGTCCAAAGAGAAAAGTCCTACCTCACTCAGCCTTTCCTCATACAGGACATGCTTTCTCATCCAGGCAGCTTCCTGGTACATTTCTTCTGTAAACTCTCTAAAGCTTCCACATCCTTCTTATAAGGAGACCAGATCCGAACACAATAAAGATATTCTGCATCCTTTTGAATAGTTCAGTGAAATTTTCTTTTTCTAAGTCAAATCTGTGATAATTTTACAGTGTGATGTTCTGAAATTGCGGAACAAACAAGTTTCAGTTGTGAATCGTGTTTATGGCCATACTCAGAGTTTGGTCAGAGTCAAAGATTTGAACAGATGAAGAGCCAGAACCTTCTTTGAATGATTGAAAAGCAAAATTGACAGCTGCTGGAAATCAACAAGACAGATGGTATTTCTCTCTGCAGATGCTGCCTGAGCAGTTGCAGCATTTTCCATACTGACAGGTGAGTTATCGGACAATCAAGGCTACTTAATACAGGGCAGGCATGTAGTAAAACCAAAGGTATTAACAGAGTTTAGTGCTGAACACATGGAGATTGTAGCCATTAAGCAAATTGGGTAGAATTTTATATACATACTAGGTTTGGATTGTGATTGGAAAATCTGATTAAATAGTGCACCATTTATCAGGTCAGTATCTGTGAAAGCTCAGCTGTAAAACAGGATATGGTAAACCACAGAACATAGAAATCTACATCACATTACAGGCCCTTTGGCCCACAATGTTGTGTCGACCATGTAACCGACCATGTAAGAAGTCTTTTCAATAAGTGTTTTTAGATTTCTGTGAAAAAAGATGTGAGATTTGTCGAGATTTTGAGAGTCAATCAAAATGGATGGAAGTTAAACTTAAGGGAATACAATATACAGTACATTAGATAAGCTAGGAGCAACTTTACAAGTTATGGTGAAAATTGCATTATTAAATGTACCTCGTCAATCATCTGGCATCCAATGGAGCAGGTAAATAGTCAGTCAGATTACTTAAGATGCTTTAAAGACGTATTCCAAAAAATTTCAAACGTTAGCATGAAAAACCATTTGGCAAATTTCTTTTTAAAATATGGAACTACTTCACATAATACTGCAGGGTATATACTGGCAGAGTCTATCATGAAAAGGAGGTTATGGATGAAGCAGTTGAGTTCAATACAACCAAATCAAAGTGACAGGGTGGAAATCACTACTATAGATGCACAGTGGAGAGTTAACTGACTGATTATATTATGGCCTGAATAGAAATGAATATGAAAATAGAATATGAACAGAAAAGCCAAGAAGTGGTGGACATAGCCTAGTTCCTCACGGGCAAAGCCCTCCCCACCACTGAGCACATCAACTAGGAGGACTGCCACAAGAAAGTATCGTCCTTCATCAAAGACCCCACCAGCTAGGCCATGCTCTCTTCTTACTGCTGCCATTGAGAAGGAGGTACAGGAGTCAGAGGTCCCATGCCACCAGGTAGGAACAGTTATTACCCTGCAATCATCAAGCTCTAAAACCAGTGTGGATAACTTCACTCACCTCAGCTCCAAACTAATTCCATAACCTATGGAGCAAACACGAGGAAATCTGCAGTTGCTGGAATTTCAAACAACACACACAAAATGCTGGTGGAACACAGCAGGCCAGGCAGCATCTATAGGGAGAAGCACTGTTGACGTTTCGGGCCGAGACCCTTCGTCAGGACTAACTGAAAGGAGAGATACAAAGAGATTTGAAAGTAGTGGGGGGAGGGGGAAATGCGAAATGATAGGAGAAGACTGGAGGGGGTGGGATGAAGCTAAGAGCTGGAAAGGTGATTGGCGAAAGTGATACAGAGCTGGAGAAGGGAAAGGATCATGGGACGGGAGGCCTCGGGAGAAAGGGGGGAGCACCAGAGGGAGATAGAGGACAGGCAGGGTGATGGGCAGAGAGAGAGAGAAAGAAAAAAAACAAACAACTAATTATGTCAGGGATGGGGTAAGAAGGGGAGGAGGGGCATTTACGGAAGTTAGAGAAGTCCCTGTTCATGCCATCAGGTTGGAGGCTACCCAGCCAGTATATAAGGTGTTGTTCCTCCAACCTGAGTGTGGATTCATCTTGACAGTAGAGGAGGCCATGGATAGACATATCAGAATGGGAACGGGATGTGGAATTAAAATGTGTGGCCACTGGGAAATCCTGCTTTCTCTGGCGGACTGAGCATAGGTGTTCAGCGAAATGGTCTCCCGGTCTGCGTTGGGTCTCACCAATATATAAAAGGCCACACCGGGAGCACCGGACGCAGTATACCACACCAGCCGACTCACAGGTGAAGTATCGCCTCACCTGGAAGGACTGTCTGGGGCTCTGAATGGTGGTGCGGGAGTAAGTGTCTCATTTTTCCCTTTCTAGTCCCATTCTTTGTAATTATTTTTTTCTTCCTTCTACTACTGATAAAGTTTTTATAGAATGGAATAGATTGGGTATATGACAACTTTTGGATTTATTTGTTGATGGGAACTTAGCGTCATTTGAGCAGTTGTCCATCAAATTTGGTTTACCCCAAACTCATTTTTATGGTTACCTTCAGATTAGAGATTTCCTGCGTTCTCAATTGGCTACCTTTCCTTCAAGTTCGGATAAGAATCTCTTAGATGATATTTTAAATTTGAAACCTTTTTTTGATGGATCAATCTCTATTATATAAAATAAACTGCTTGTCTTTAAGCAGCTTTCTTTACATAATATTAGGCAAGCTTGGGAGCATGATCTGAATATGCAAATCTCTGATGAAGATTGGAATGCCATTTTGAAATTAGTGAATAAGTCATCTTTTTGTGCTAGCCATTTTTTGGTACAATTTAAAGTGGTACATAGGTACTATTTGTCTGAAGATAGATTATCCCGTTTTTATTCTGATATTTCTCCAACTTGTGACAAACTTAATTCAGCCAATGCTTCATTAATTCATATGTTTTGGTTATGTCCCAGCTTAGAAAAATTTTGGAAAGATATATTTTCTACTTTTTCTCAACTTTTTAACACTAACTTTGAACCTAATCCTCTTACTGCTCTCTTTGGTATTCTCAGAACTCAAGATATAACTTTAAATCCCTCAGACTTGTATGTTCCAGCTTTTATCTCACTTACGGCGAGAAGACAGATTTTGCTTAAGTGGAAAGAAGCAGTCTCTCCTACTCAAATGCAGTGGTTAGAAGACATTATGACTCATCTTAGTTTGGAGAAGATTCGGTATTCTATTTCTAATTCAGTACAGTACTTTTATACGACATGGGGTCCTTTTAAAAACTACTACTCTAACTTGTGAAAGTTTTTTTTTCTACGGAGATGTTATTAATTATGTTATTCTTTGTTAACAACTTAGCGACACTTTTTAAAAAAATATTTTTTTCCTTGTTCTTACCCATTGGCTTTCTTGGTAGTGGCTAGATTTTTTATATATATATAAAATTCCTAATGTACACTCTTTATAAATTTGCAGTATTAGTAATCATTATCGGAGTACTATATACACGTATGTTACTCAGTCCTATACAGTTCAATTTTTCTATTGTCTGTATTCTGTTAGTAATTTCTTCATATATATACTCTGTATTTGTTATATATTCTTGTATACATTAATAAACATATTGAAAGAGACCCAATGCAGACTGGGAGACCGTTTCGCTGAACACCTACGCTCGGTCCGTCAGAGAAAGCAGGATCTCCCAGTGGCCACACATTTTAATTCCACGTCCCATTCCCATTCTGATATGTCTATCCATGGCCTCCTCTACTCTCAAGATGAATCCACACTCAGGTTGGAGGAACAACACCTTATATACCGGCTGGGTAGCCTCCAACCTGATGGCATGAACATGGACTTCTCTAACTTCCGTAAATGCCCCTCCTCCCCTTCTTACCCCATCCCTGACATATTTAGTTGTTTGTTTGGTTTTTTTCTTTCTCTCTCTCTGCCCATCACCCTGCCTGTTCTCCATCTCCCTCTGGTGCTCCCCCCTCCCCATTTCTTTCTTTCTCCCGAGGCCTCCTGTCCCATGATCCTTTCCCTTCTCCAGCTCTGTATTACTTTCGCCAATCACCTTTCCAGCTCTTAGCTTCATCCCACCCCCTCCGGTCTTCTCCTATCATTTCGCATTTCCCCCTCCCCCCACTACTTTCAAATCTCTTTGTATCTCTCCTTTCAGTTAGTCCTGACGAAGGGTCTCGGCCCGAAACGTCGACAGTGCTTCTCCTTATAGATGCTGCCTGGCCTGCTGTGTTCCACCAGCATTTTGTGTGTGTTGCCATAACCTATGGACTCACTTTCAAGGACTTTTGAAAGATATAATCATGTTCTCAGTATTATTTACTGTATTTACTTATAATTTTCATTTGCATATTTTGTCCTCTTTTGCTAATTGATTGGCAGTTTCTATGTAGTTTTTCATTAATTCTGTTGTATTTCTCTGTTCTACTGTGAATGTCTGTAAGAAAATGAATCAAGGTAGAATGGTATCATAAACATACTTTGATAATAATTTAACTTTGAAATTTAAGGCAAGGGTGTCAGACACATAATTTCAATATGGTTCCAGACCCAACAGACAGGTTAATAGTCATGCTAAATTTTGAAACACCTGAACAAAATGAAGTCAAATAAACAGGAAATTGAATTTATTGTTGTTTGTAGTACCAAGTGATATTGCATTCAAACTGCTGGCAAAATAAGGAGGGTACACCTGTATCATATGGTCCCACTGAGATAGATATCTATTTAACGTTGATTATAACTGCATTGAAAAACAATTGTACTTAGTGGTTGTGTCTTATTTTCTGTAATTTATTTCTTTATTGAAGTTCATCATCGAACTAACATTTCCATAAGATGTATTTCAGACATTGTACATATATATCATATAACCATATATATCACAAATCTTCACAAAGTATTTATCTGAGGTATACACTTATAGAAAAGAGTGGAAAGAAAAAACAAGCAAAAGGAAAGAACTATGTACAAGTAGGAAGTGATCTTTTTTTTACAACAGATTTATTGATTTGTGAGAATAAAATCGGGCCTATGAGGCATTATGTAGTTAAACCATTTTTCCCAGTATGAATCAAATTGTTCCAGCTTATGATTAACAGATGCTGTTATCTTCTCCATTTTGTAAATGTCCATTGTAATTTCCATCCATGTATTTAAAGTTGGGCTCTCCTGTGATAACTATTTCCTAGTAAGAGTCTTTTTACCATCCACCAACAGTATATTCATTAAATATTTATCTCTTTTCAACCATTCTTGAGGTATATATCCAAAATAACCTTTTCAATGCATTAGGTACACCTCGGCACCAGGAGGTGTATCTTAACAGGAAGTCGCACATTTCAATTAATGGGATATTGTTTGCAAGGAATTACAGCAAATGACCCCAGTATGCATCTTATTTTCTGAAACAGATTCCACGACAATGCCACAATTATCAGAATCCTCAGAAAGATAAACGTCTTTGAAAACAACCAGTAAATTTCAGATGATGCATCTTTTAAAGGAACAGTTCTGCTGAACATCTTTGTTCAAGCAGGTCAGGAATGTGATAGTTTCTTCAGAAGTGAAGAGCTTAGACCTTTGAGAGGACTAAATATTATTTGCAAATCTTTAGTGAGCGTTTTAGTGAGACTAAATCTATGGCTCACTGGTTAAATTGAAAATGAACTATAATTTTTCCATATTTGGACATTAAGTATTTGATTAGATGACATTTACATGTTGTGCCTGCACTGTAGCCAGATATGAAAGCCTGAAGAACCACTCCTAAGAGTTGTAGGACTCCAAACATATATAGTTTGATTGCTTTTGTCTTGTAAATTAACCATGATATGCTTTGTAACTTCAAAACATTAAACTAATTCAGATTAATCCTGTAATACAGGTCCAACTTCAAGTTTACTTATTTTTACACACAACCTGTAATTAAATATTTAAACAACCAAGAAAGCTTAACAGAACAATATATGTACAAGATTATTCAAATATTACTTAAATATTAAATACACAACACTCCTCCCTGCTTAGCTATAAACTGCAACTCAATATAGAATGCATCTCAACTATATACACAATATACTATACAACTACTATATGGACATCCACAGCACAGTAAATTCTAAACGGTCTTATTTAGGCCTAAAGTTAATCATTGTGGAGGATTTCTTACTCTTCTGGGATTACATCTTTCCTGACGGGGGGATTACTCTGCTTGGCAGGTGAGACTTGCAGCTGTGAACCACTCTCAGACTCTGTGGTGGTTGTAGGATTTGAGTCTGAGACTGAGGAAATGGCTCTGACAGCAGTAGCCATTTCTTCTTTTTCCTTTTTCTTCTTCTAGATTGTTCATCTTGATCATGGGAAGGTGCATTTAGTCCACAGGAGCATTCACTTATTAATCCTTCTATCGCTCCCTTTACGATCTGATCTCTCCTCTTGGTTTCTGCATCCACATCATCTGACAAATCCTCTGTTTTTCTGTTTCCACGGACCCCTTTCTTTTTGGCCTTTCATTCATCCAGCTGGGCTTTGGTCTTTGCATCTACTTTTATAAGCAGTTTTTGTCTCCCACTTGATGTTCATGCAATAACTTTGATGCACAGAGAGTAGATCTGGTCCTTTATACTCACAAAAACTGAATGTGTGCAACTTTCCTGAAGCTCCTTGATATCTCTTACAGCTTAAAACCAAGCTGCATTTTGCAAGTAACTGCCTGATTAACATATCAGAATCTTTCTTAGATATGTTGCCAACAAAACTGTTGTCACTTTTCTTTCCTCACTTTCATGCTTCCTCTGAGGAGCATGGTCCTTCCTGGGTTCAATATGCTTTCTAGCCAGAGGCACAGAGGTTAGCACCACCACCTGTTTGGTCTCCTTTGGGAAATGGTTCATGGTGGTCAGCATGGAGACAGTCGTGGAAACATCCAGTACCTTTCATAATTCACTTTCAGTTGCAGGGGATCTGGCATGCAAACTGTGGCTTGATCTCCAAACAAGTTGTAGTTGTTTCAACCAATCACATCCCCACAATGCTGGTTCTCCTGTTTTTCCACATATAAGCTCAATGTGGCTAGCTAGTTGTTGTATTTCATTGTTACAGATGTCATTTGCATAGGAGTTAACTTTTCTACAGTATAAGTTCATAGTTCGATATTCGCAGGCTTCACTTCAGTTCAGTGTCTTTGAAATGCTGTTTAAACTCATTTTTTGTAATGACTGAAACAGCTGAACGAGTCTGCCGTAAGCCATATTGCTGGCCTATTGCTAGTTTTCACATTGTAAATCTCAAGGCTACACAGTCCTGAGTCACTCTCATCATCATCAGATTTTTCATCAACAGCATGCAGATTGGTGCTCTTTTTGTAGCTGTAACTTGACTTCTTAGCTTTTTCTCATCCCTGTGCAGTCCATTTATTTTTGTCTGCCTGACATGCTCTTTGTATGTGTTCTGTTTTAATGTATGTTCTGCAAGTTTCATCTTTAAACCTGCATTTGTTTGGTGAATGTGAGCCTCTGCCATAATGGTAACACAATTTATTTGTCCCAACCAGTTTCTGTTTAGATGTTGCAATTTTGTTCACAATCACTTTCACTCCCAGCTGCAACTCAATTGCAACTCTATCTGTGGTTTCCATTGAAACAGCAATTTCAATGACTCTCTTAAATGTCCGAAGTTCAAAATCAAAGTAAGATTTATAATAAGAGTATGACATACAACTCTGAGATTCTTTTTCTGTGGGCAAACTTAGCAAATCTATAGAACAGTAACTGTAAATTGTAAACACCAGGAACTGTTAACTGTAAACAATCTGCGCAAATGCAGATATAAATAAATAGCAATAAATAACAAGCATAAAATAATATAACAGAGTCCTTAAGTGAGTGTAGCTATTCTGCTTTGTTCAAGAGCCTGATGGTTGAGAGATAGTAACTGTTCTTGAACCTGATGGTGCGAGTGGTTAGCACAATGCTTTACTGTACCAGCAACCCAGGTTCAATTCCCATCACTGCCTGTAAGGAGTTTGTATGTTCTCCCCAGGACCGTGTGGGTTTCCTCTGGGTGCTCTGGTTTTCTCCCACACTCCAAAGGTGTACTGGTTGGTAGGTTAATTTGTCATTGTAAATTATCTCGTGATTAGGCCAGGATTAAAATCAGAGGATTACTGGGTCGAGCAGCTCAAAGGGCCGGAAGGCCGACTCTGTGTTATATGTCAATAAATAAACAAACAAACACCAATGCGCTTAGCAAAATTGGTACTTGTTTTTCATTGGCTATTTCATTTGCTTCAAAATATTGTTGAAATAGCTCAATATACATATTTCAGTTATTTTTTTTGTGTCATCAAATGCATCAATTTTTCCAATGTAGTCAGCCATTTCTACTCATTTTATTATGATTATTATCACCTGGTACTCACGCTTTATGAACCCATGAATTCTTCCATTTTATGCCTATTTAAAAAAAAACTCCATTGTGTCTTCCTTTCTAAAGAATACGCTAAGCTGCTTTTTATTTAAACTCAGTTGTCTCTGCATGTGCTGGGCTGTTTTTATAAAAAAAATTTGACCACTTTAGTTCAAAAGTCTCACTGTACTTCAAACAGGTTGATAGGAGTCTCAGCTTCATTTTAAAAATAGCTCATCACCAGTGTATCTTGTGTAACTTCATAACAATAAACTAATTCAAAAGAAGACAGGGAGTCTGAAAATGTGGGTCTGTGGCGACCCATTTCCTGGCACATCCGAACCGGCTCACAATTAGATAGCCTACGGGGGTTTGCGAGCACAGAGCTTTGGAGCCTCTGCGCCACGGGGGGCAGGTTGAGGGAGGCTTAAAAGTGAGGCTGAAGATTTCGAATAAAGTTTTTCCTTCGACTGCAGTTACTGACTCCGTGTCGTAATTTTAGCGCTGCATGTAGCACACCGCTACAATTGGTGACCCCGACGGTTCAAATGATTTTTGGACCAGAAATGACTGACGCCGCCTCTGTTCATGCAGTTTCGTTGAAACTGCCGGGTTTCTGGACACAGCGACCGAACCTATGGTTCCAGCAAGCCGAAGCCCAATTCCACGTTCACCAGATCACCTCAGAAGACACCCGCTACTACTACGTGGTGAGCTCCCTCGACCAGGACACAGCGGCCCAGGTCGCGGAGTTCGTACAGTCGCCCCCGGCGGACGGCAAGTACACGGAATTCAAAGCCCTGCTCCTCAGGACTTTCGGACTCTCACGGCGCGAGCGGGCTGCCCGTTTACTGCACCTGGATGGCTTGGGCGACAGACCTCCATCGGCTTTAATGAATGAGATGTTGTCTCTGGCCGGAGGACACAAGCCCTCTCTCATGTTTGAGCAGGCATTCCTGGAGCAGCTGCCCGAGGACATACGCCTGCTGCTGTCCGATGCGGATTTCAGTGACCCCCGGAAGGTGGCAGCCCGGGTGGACTTGCTGTGGAACGCCAAAAAGGTGAGCGGGGCGACCATCGCACGGATCGCCCAGCCAAGGTCCCGGCAGCAAACCAGTCCAGGCCCGGCCGCAGAGCCTGCCAACCCCCGGCCCAATGAACACTGGGGCTTCTACCACCAGCGGTGGGGCGCAGAAGCCCACCGTTGTCGCCCGCCCTGCAAGTTCCCGGGAAACGCCAGGGTCAGCCGCCGCTGATGGCTACGGCAGCTGGCCATCGGGATAGCCTCCTGTATGTGTGGGATAGAAGGTCGGGACGCCGGTTACTGGTGCTGAGATCAGCGTTTTACCTCCGACGAGTTACGACACCCGCAGCAGGGCAACGGGTCCCCGCCTGAGGGCCGTGAACGGCAGCACAGTAAGGACCTATGGCACCCATCAGGTGCAGCTACAGTTCGGCTCCAGCCAGTTCACGTGGGACTTTACACTGGCTGCCGTAGCCCAACCGCTTCTGGGTGCGGATTTTTTGCGGGCTCACAGCCTACTGGTCGACCTGCCCAGGAAGAGACTGGTACACGCCGAGACCTTTCAGACGTTCTCCCTGGGTGCAGCCCAATTGCCAGCCCCTCACCTCGGCTCCATCACGCTGTCCGACAACGACTTCACCAGGGTCCTGGCGGATTTCCCATCGGTTCTGGCACCGTAGTTCACAGCAGCCATGCCCCGACACGGCGTACAGCACCACATCCCGACCCAGGGACCACCCCTCCACGCCAGCGCTTGGCAGCTTCCCCTGGACAAGCTCCGACTGGCGAAGGAGGAGTTCCAGAGGATGGAGGAATTGGGGATCATCCGGCGGTCCGACAGCCCATGGGCCTACCCCCTGCACATGGTGCCCAAAGCGACGGGAGGCTGGAGACCGTGCGGCGACTACCGCAGGCTGAACGAGGCTACCACACCGGAACGCTACCCTGTGCCACACATTCAGGACTTTACAGCAAACCTGCACGGCGCACGGATCTTCTCCAAGGTAGACTTGTCCGAGGGTACCATCAAATCCCGATGCATCCTGACGACGTCCCCAAAACGGCTTTCATCACCCCGTTTGGCCTTTTCGAGTTCCTCCGCATGCCGTACGGCCTGAAGAATGCCGCACAGACGTTCTAGCGGTTAATGGACGCGGTGGGACGGGACCTGGACTTCGCGTTCATCTATTTGGACGACATCCTCATAGCCAGCAGCAGTCGTCAGGAGCATCTGTCCCACCTCCGTCAACTCTGCGCCTGACTGAGTGAGTACGGTCTTACAATCAACCCCGCCAAATGCCAGTTCGGACTCGATACCATTGACTTTCTGGGCCACAGGATTACTAAAGACGGAGTAACCCCTCTGCCCGCTAAGGTAGATGTGGTCCGCCACTTCCCCCGACCCACCACAATCAAAGGCCTTCAGGAATTCGTAGGTATGGTCAATTTCTACCACCGCTTCCTCCCTTCAGCTGCCCGGATCATGCGCCCCCTGTTCGCCCTGATGTCGGGTCTGAGCAAGGACATTACCTGGGACGAGGAGTCCGCTGCCGCTTTCGTTCAAACGAAGGAAGCTTTGGCGAACGCCGCAATGCTAGTACATCCCAGAATGGACGCCCCTACCGCTCTCACAGTGGACGCATCTAACACAGCAGTCGGTGGGGTGCTGGAGCAACTCATCGCAGGTCGCTGGCAACCCCTGGCGTTTTTCAGCAAACACCTGCGGCCACCCGAGCTCAAGTACAGTGCTTTCGACTGAGAACTGTTGGCGCTCTACCTGGCAATCCGGCATTTCAGGTACTTCCTAGAAGGTCGGCATTTCACCGCGTTCACGGACCACAAACCGCTTACCTTTGCGTTTACAAAAGCGTCCGACTCCTGGTCGTCCCGCCAGCAACGCCACCCGTCCTACATCTCTGAATACACGATGGATGTCCGGCACGTCTCGGGTAAGGACAATGTCGTGGCTGATGCGCTCTCTCGCCCTACCGTTCATGCCCTTTCCCAAGGGGTAGACTTTGTGGCACTGGCAGAGGCACAGCAGGCAGATGAGGAGATTCCGAGTTACAGAACCGCAGTCTCCGGTTTGCAGCTCCAGGACCTCCCCGTGGGCCCGGGTGAGAGGACCCTACTCTGTGACGTCGCCACCGGCCAGCCCCGTCCAGTCGTCCCGACAGCATGGCGGCGCCGTGTTTTCGACTCCATTCATAACTTGGTGCATCCCTCCATCCGGCCGACTGTCCGGATGGTTTCCAGCAGGTTCATTTGGCATGGACTCCGCAAACAGGTCAGTGAATGGGCCAAAACGTGCATGCTCTGCCAGATGGCCAAGGTGCAGCGGCACACCAAAGCCCCACCGCAGCAGTTCCATCCCGCCCACTGGCGTTTCGACCACATTCATGTGGATATCGTGGGAGCGCGGCACCTCCTGACTATCGTGGACCGGTTCACAAGATGGCCAGAGGCGGTCCCGCTCATCGACACCACCTCCGAATCTTGCGCCCGAGCCCTGATCACCACCTGGATATCTCGCTTTGGTGTACCGGCCCACATTACCTCCGTCAGAGGCACCCAGTTCACCTCCAGCCTGTGGTCAGCTATGGCCAGCCTTTTGGGGACTCAGCTGCACCACACAACTGCCTACCACCCACAGTCGAGTGGGCTAGTGGAGCGTTTCCACCGTCTCCTGAAGTTGGCCCTCATGGCCCGCCTGCGAGGAGCCAACTGGGCAGACAAGCTTCCCTGGGTCCTACTCGGCATCCGCACAGCGCCCAAGGACGACCTGCACGCCTCGTCGGCCAAGTTGGTATACGGCGCGCCCCTGGTCGTCCCCGGGGAGTTCCTACCAGCCCCACGGGGGCAAGATGAAGATCCCGCAGCAGTCCTGGGCAGACTACGCGAGAAGCTCGGTAACCTGGCCCCCATACCCACTTCACAGCACGGGTGGAACCCGACCTGCGTACCCAAAGACCTGCAGAACTGTAAGTTTGTGTTTGTACGAAGGGGCGGGCATCGGCCACCGCTGCAGCGGCCATACGAGGGGCCGTTTATGGTGCTCCGGAACAACGAGTCCACGTTCGTGCTGGACGTTGGGGGGAAAGAGGAGGTTTTCACGGTGGACCGCCTCAAACCGGCCCATGTGGACTGGCGCAACTGGCCGAGTTTCCAGCACCTCGGCGCAGAGGCCGACCTCCCAAGCAGGTTCCGGCCCAGACTGTGGACATTGGGGGGTGTATCGCCGGTTCTGGGGGGGAGTTATGTGGCGACCCATTTCCTGGCACATCCGAACCGGCTCACAATTAGATAGCCTACGGGGGTTTGTGAGCACAGAGCTTTGGAGCCTCTGCGCCACGGGGAGCAGGTTGAGGGAGGCTTAAAAGTGAGGCTGAAGATTTCGAATAAAGTTTTTCCTTCGACTGCAGTTACCGACTCCGTGTTGTAATTTTAGCGCTGCGTGTAGCACACCGCTACAGGTCTAACTTTGCATTTACTTTAAATGAGGCACACATATATCATGTGGTAACCTGATGACATATGCAACTCGCGTATTTTTGCATATAACCTGTAATTAATTAAATGTACACGAATGCTTAACCAAATGTTATATATACACATATATACAAGATTACTCAAACATTAAGTAAACAACAAACTACATCGATATTTTGATTACTAATTTCTAACCAGTTTAGGGCATCCTAAGCCAACTTTATACCATTTTGATTCTTGGTTGGACATGTAAACTCCAAAACAGGAATGATGTGTGGCTCAATTTGCATGGGTTTTGCCTGATTTGCTCTGTCTTGGTTTTAATTTAGAAGTGACACTGTGCAATAGACATCCACTTAAAACTGCACTTTTATAATCTCATTTGATGATTGTACTCATGATCCACTGATCAGGGTTGTAAATCAGGATTTGAAGATTCAGCATTGTATGACAAAACTAATTTTATTTTCTACGTTGCCTGCAAGTTCAAGAGAAAACTTATTTCTTTGTATGTAACTGTAAAATATTCAGAAGAGAAAATGTTAAGAATACTAAATATTCCAACCTGCAAAAAGATGAATTAGAAAATCAAATTGTTTCCTTCAGATCCTATATCAAGTCCATTTACTAAATTAGGAAAGTAGATTAGAAAAGAGATACAGTATATAACATAACCACTGTTATGGACTGTGTTAAATTATATCTGATTTGCACTTACAAAATGAATTCTTTTTATTACTTTTAATCTCTTAGAGTAAAAAGTGTCTTAAGTTAGAAAATGGGGTATTAATTTTTTGCATTAGTTTCCAAAAAACACTTGACTTAAATAACGTATTTTGAATACTCTACAGTTGGCCCTCCATATCCGCGGATTCAACCAACTAGGGATTGAGATCGAAGAAAACCCCGCAAGTTCTCTCTCCAGCACTCGTGGTTTGAGCATTGTTCGCCTCACGTCTCGCTCTGTCGCTACTTGTGTTGTGTGCACCCTTTGTTTCTGTGAAAAAATGGCTCCTAAAAAGCAATTAATTGGTCAAAACAATTCCTCAAAGGCTAAGAGGGAGCGTAAAGTGCTGTAATATAGAGATGATTAAAAGTATTACGCGTTGTTGAAGCATTGTTCGCCTCACGTCTCGCTCGTTCGCTACTTGTGTTGTGAGCGAGAGGAAGGAGTTTAAGGCTAGTAAGGGATGGCTGGCTAGCTATGTAAAGCGCTACAGCTTCAAGAACTTAAAGATCACAGGAGAATTGACATCGGCTGATGCCGAGGCAGTATCAGCGTTCCCAGAAGAGCTACATGGATGCACCAGTAATGAACGTGTACAGAATTTTTCCTTGTCATTATTCCCTAAACAATACAGTATAATACCTATTTACATAGCATTTACATTGTATTAGGTATTACAAGTAATCTGGAGATGATTTGAAGTATACGCCTAGGTTATATTCAAATACTACTCTGTTTTATATACAGGACTTAAGTATCCGTGGAATTTGGTATGGGGGGAGGGCCGGAACCAAATCCCCATGGATACGGAGGGCTGACTGTACTGTATTCTTACTCAACAGAACAAACAGGTTGCCAGGTCTTCTCCTATCATGAGAACAAATTCACCAGTCTAGGATAATAGAATCATACTGGACAGAACAGGCCTTTTGGCCCATCATGTCTGTGCTGTCCATCAGTCATCCATCTATACCAATCCCATTTCCCAGCATTCATCTCTTAGCTTTCTAGGCCTTGATGTTTCAAATGCTTCTCTAAATAGTTGTTAAATGTTTTGAGAATTGCAACTTCTCCATGCTCTCAGGCAATGTGTTCCGGAAATCAATCCCCTCTAAATTTATCCTGCATCTTGTACCCTTGACTTCTGGTTATAGACACTTCTGCTATGGAGAAACATTTTTATCTCCATTTGGTAAGCTTCTTATTTAGTAATTTAATCAGCAGCCCCTAGCCTGGAATACAAATCCAGCCAATGCAAACCCTCCTTCCTAATCTGAGAAGTGTACGTTTGCGACCTCACTGACATCTGGCTCCAGGCACAGATTGGCACATTGGTCCCTAATGAACCCTTATAGAGTCATAGAGTCATGGTGCTGGACGATGTAGAATTGAGCTCTCAGCCCACAGCATCAATGTCGGTCGTCATGACGATCTATTCTAATCCCATTTGCTTGCATCCATTTCATGCTCATTCAAATACCTGTCCAATCTCTCTTAAATGTCATTTTTCCTGTCTCTACACCTCTTCTGGCCGCTCATTTCAGATACCAAGTGCTCTTTGTGTGAAAAAACTGACCCTTCAGATTCTCTTTCGACCTTTTCCCTCTCACCTTAGAACTGCCCACACCTTCTAGTGTTACCAGACTACCACCCCAAATA
Source organism: Hypanus sabinus (assembly GCF_030144855.1). Taxonomy (NCBI): domain Eukaryota; kingdom Metazoa; phylum Chordata; class Chondrichthyes; order Myliobatiformes; family Dasyatidae; genus Hypanus; species Hypanus sabinus. Next base: position 61,793,868 of record NC_082717.1, on the reverse strand, counting down.
AACACTGGGCATCTACCCTGTCTATCCCACTCATAATTTTATATACCTTAATTATGTCACCTCTCAGCCTCCTTTGCTCAAGGGAACACAAACTCACCCTACCCAAAGTCTCCCGATAACCCAAGTCCTCCAATACAGGCAACATCCTCGTGAATCTTTCCTGCACCATCTCCAGCCTAATCACATCATTCCTATGGCACAATAATCAGAACTGCATGCAGTACCCCAAGTGTGACCAAACTCATGTTTCAAACGTCTGTAACATAACATCCCACTCCTTAAACCCAATGTCTCAGCCAATGATGGCAAGCATGCCATATGATTTCCTTAAGATTATATCAACATAAATCCATGATTAGCTGCCAAGAATCATATTGATTCACATTGTTACGAAATCCCGTAACTGGATCACATACCAGCAAAGATAGAGAGGTCCGTTGAAGTCTGATGGTACTATTTTTAAAAGTATTTATTGATAAAGGGCTCAAAATTAAGATTAATGCAAACATACAGATAATATACGTCGTCAATACTAAATCTAAAGCGCAGGTATAATAATAACCCATAAGAAATAGCTCTATCGTTGTCTAGGGGTTAATGTATTGTCCGATGGAAAGATAACAGTCACTATCAGTTCGTTCAAGCTGCAGCCTTGTTGGGTTTAAGAGCGATGCGTTTTAAACTTACCCAGGTCTTTTATGATGCCAATCCGTGGAGTCAGGGGAGCGGATTCCCCCATTGTTAGCTAAAAGCTGTTTTCCGTGGTTCCAGCCACCAAGTTCAGCCATGGAATTGAACGCACGTGGCCTCCTTCCGATGACTTCCTGCTGTTACGTGGTCGCATAACGTTTCTTCTGGTGCGTCTGAGGGACTGTTCCTACAGACCCTCTTTTATCCTGACTCGTAGGGTCGTAGATGTCGATCAGGTTGGGGGTGTGCAATCTCTCCCTCAACCAGCCCACTTTGCCTGAGGGCATTCACGTAGTATAGTAGCTCAATCCACAAATTGGTCTCCAAGAGACAATGGCCAGGTCCCATAGCTTTACATCGCCAGGGAAATGAGCCAGCCTGCACGTCTCTTTTCCCATTTTCTGGGCCCCTTGACCCAACCCAACAGTGATCTTGCGATTCTCACAAAGGAGGGGGCTATGGACGTAACAACATAGACAAATCTTCCTGAGATAATGGTGACAGATAAAATTTCATGTCTTAGACAAGATGACGTTTATGATCTCATTTTCAGTGAAATCTTTATTTGAATTAAATCTGGCAACTACAGTAAAATGATGGAGCTTACCCACTCAAACGTTGTCAAATGTTCGGTTCATGGGATATTGTAAAAAGTGAGACATAATCCAGTTTTACAGCAGTGCTGTTTCCAATCACAGAATATAGCTGGATAGAGGAAGTTGCAAAAATGCAGCACGTAGGAAGGTTGTAACGGTGGCAACCCCAGCAATATTGGAACTGTTTCCGAATAAAACAGTGTCGCAAAAGCATTGGAATTCAAATTCTAAGAAAAGTCCTTGGGAAAAAAACAAAGGAACGCATACAAATTTCAGGAGAATGCACGCAAATTGAAATGTTTCAAAACTTACGTGCCTCATTGAGCCTCATTTCAATCTTTACCTGGACCTGTCGGCTGATATATTGCTGAAATCTAGATGATTGTGTGCCCAGAATAGGTCAGATTTTATTTTATTTTTGTTTAGAGATACAGAGCAGAATGGGCGCCTCTGGTCCAATGAGCAGCACCACCCAGCAGCTCACCTATTTAACCCTAGCCTAATCACAGAATAATTTACAATGACCAAGTAACCTACTAGCCAGTTGTCTTTGGACTGTGGGAGGAAAGCCATGTGTTCATGGGGAGGATATACAAACTCCTTACAGTGGATGCTGGAATTGAACTCTGAACTCTGATGCCCTGAGCTGTAATAGGGTTGTGCTAACAGATATGCCACCATGGTGTAGAATTCTGCCAGTGGCAGCTCTTCATCCTTCTGATATTGTGGGCCCACTTGGAATCAATGGCTTTCCCATCTGTTCCACTTCCAAGATATAGCCTCTAGCTTTATGGTGGAGACCTGACATTTTTTCATCTCAGATAATGTTCCTCTCCAAAAGTCTGTAATGACCCTTCAACTCTTTGGTGTGTCCCATTCTAAATAAATTCAGATGGATTTCAAACAAATATATCTCAGCATTAGCAAAGTTTCCACTGAAAAAGATGCATTAACAATGGGGTGCTGCTTTCAATATACAGTATAGCTGTTGCCACCACTTAGAACACAGCAGATAAAGGGTGATGTCAACTCTTAAAAGCATCTGGACAGCAGCTAGACACACTGCTGCCAGCAGAGGGCAGAGAAAGGCTGAAAAATCAATCAACAGGTAACTTCCGACAGCGTTGGAAATATCGCTCTGTAAAACCAATACAGATGATGAACACAGACCCTCCACACAGTTGCTACCCCAACCCCTTCACATCCAGATATGCCTCTCTAAATAAATTCAAATTATTAAATTCATATTCTCCATCGCAGAAGAGGAAGGCAGCTCCCTGTGCAGGAATGGTTCCTCCTCAGAATTTGGTCTGAATAGACAGGAGGAGATGGTTGGTCCACATGGTAGTGGAATTACAGAGTTACAAAATAGCTCAATTCCCTTGGACTGCTTGGTAGTTACATTCTACAAAAGTATTCTTTGCCGGTCTGAAACCCTTGGCAGATAACTGATCTGTTCGTAGTGAATTTTGAACTGTACATAAACTACCTTGTTGTGAACCAAATGACCCTTTAAAAGACATCCAAATGTAGAACTCGATGGGTTGCATTCTCTTTCTCTTTGTGACTGCCAAATGACAGTTTTTTTTTTCTGGACCCAGCAGTCAATTTTACTTTGCATGATAGTTGAGATTATTAAATTTAGTTGTGGATTTTATATGGGGTCCCAAATATATGTGCCCAGTCCAATTTCATGATCGTTGTGATTTTACTTGGAATTTAGCAATCACACCATTTCATTTTTTGCTGGATTGTATAAATGCGAAATAAACATGTTACCACATGAGTAAACTTAAAAGCTGCCATATTTTGTATACATACACACCAGTGCTAAGTGCAAACACAACTGCTGCTAGCATAGATGAATGACATTTTCCACCAAGGTCGATTCTAATTACTAACCTTCCAATGGGGGAAATCCATTACTGCAGATGGTTAAAATTATGGGTGACCATTATATTGGCTCAGCAATGATTCAAATCCTGGAACTACTTTCTGTTGGAACGTGGTTGAGTATACAATATTATAGCCCAAGAATAGTTTTCACTTTAATAAATTATTATTCTCATTCTTTCTCCTCTTATTACTCTAAGGGAGAATGGAGAGGACAATTCATTCCAGAGAAACTGATAATGGCCAAAGAATAGACAATATTTCCTCAGTTTATTATGCTTTACATCATACCTTTGATTAGTACAATTAATTATAAGAGAATGTAAATGTACGGTGTGAAATGCTAGAAGATTTAAGACACAGTAGAAGGTCATTTAACCATTGCTGGAAAAGAACCAATTCATCTCATCCAATTTCTTGCACCAGCTCCAGAATCCTGTGGGTCAAGGACATATCTAAGGACATTTTAAATATGGTAATGCTTCCATTTGTAATAGTTAACTATTCAAATAAAAATAAAGATTGAAATTGAATGGAAGTATGCCAATTTACTTTCAGGGAGGTCACTGATACTGTATTTGTTGCTTAAAAGGAATTTTGTATGTACAAAATTTTTACATGTGCAAATATATTTCAATTGCTAGAGGCTTCAGAACAATTTTAAGCACAATAGCGATTGCAGAATAAATAGAATACCACAAAATAGACAATGAATGTGTGTACATTCCCTAACTGGTGAGAATGTCCCCAATAAATTTGTACACTTCAGAGAGCTGTTTACTTACAAACAACAACTGTAGCCATTATTCAGTGTAATTGCCTGTAAATTAAATAAAAATAGTCCTGTAATGAAAAGTAAAAAGGACTACTTCAAATCACCAGAAACACTGTTACTTCAGTTGATGACTTTCATTGTTTGCAGGCTGTATTGGCTTGCTGGAAGTCCTGGACCTCTTAGTGCTTCAGAAAACAGTTAAGTACCATATTTGAATAAATTAAATCTCCAATCTCAAACATCTGTTTCAATGGATGATGAACCCTGATTCTCCATTCTACCAGCATTTCTCCCTGAGCAGAGCTTAGGCTGGGATCCTTTGCAAATATCCTGCAGCAATAGTGAATAGTCTTCCTTCCATTGTCGGAATTTCTCTGATGTCAACTCTGAACATTCCAGGAGCTGGTTTATTACAGCCAGGTCAGCTTCTTTGGACTGGAAAATGGGTTGAGGACAAAAAAGGAGGAAAAAACACTCATGATTACCATTAAGCATTCATGTTTAGTGACCATAAAAACACTTTATTGTTATAAGTCATTAATGTGAGTTTCACTAAAGGCAGGATTACTTCATCCTACACTTCAATAAAATATCTCTCTCCACAAGAGCAAGGCTGGCTTCTTCAGTGCACCATGATAAGTAATATGAATGAATTGCCAAAACAAGTTTCTTCAGATAGGGTTAGGGGCAAGAGTGGATATCGGACTGCTGGAAAACAATGCTGGACAGGCCATAATGGGGGACAACAAAATGGCGGATAAATTGAATAAGTATTTTGCATCCTTCTTCACTGAGGAAGACGCTAGCAGTATGGTGGAAGTTCCAGGTGTCAGGGGTCATGAAGTGTTTGAAGTCACCATAACTAGAGAGAAGTTTCTTGGGAAACTGAAAGGTCTGAAGCTAGATAAGTCACCTGGAACAGATGGTGTACAGAGTTCTGAAAGAGGTGGCTGAAGAGATTGTGGAGGCATTACTGAAGATCTTTCAAGAGTCACTAGGCTCTGGAATGGTTCCGGAAGTCTGGAAAATTGCAAATGTCACCCTACTCTTCAAGAAGGGAGAGAGGCAGCTGAAAGGAAACTATAAGCCAGATAGTCAGACCTTAGTGGTTGGGAAGATGTTGGAGTCCATTATTAAGGATGAGGTCTCAGGGTACTTGGAGGCACATGATAAAATAGGCCCTAGTCAGCACGGTTTCCTCAAGGGAAAATCTTGTCTGACAGATCTGTTGGAATTCTTTGAAGAAATAACAAGCAGGATAGACACAGGATAATCAGTTGATATTGTGTACCTGGATTTTCAGAAGGTCTTTTATAAAGTTCCACACATAAAGCTGCTTAACAAGCTATGAGCTCATGATATTACAGGAAAGATTCTAGCATTGATAAAGCAGTGGCTGATTGGAAGGAAGCAAAGAGTGAGAATAAAAGGAGCCTTTTCTGGCTGGCTGATGGTGACTAGTGGTGTTCCACAGTAGTCTGTGTTGGGACCGATTCTTTTTACATCATTCGTCAATGACTTGGATGATGTAATTGATGGCTTTGTTGGAAAGTTTGCAGACAATATGAAGATATGTGGAGGGGCGGGTAGTTTTGAGAGGCGACAGAAGGATTTAGACAAACTAGGAGAAAGGGCAAAGAAATGGCAAATGGAATATAGTGTCGGGAAGTGTATGGTCATGCACTTTGGTAGAAGAAATGAAAGGGTTGACTTTTCTAAATGGAGAGAAAATACAAAAAATGGAGGTGCAAAGGGACTTTAGAATCCTTTCGCAGGATTCTCTGAAGGTTAATTTGCAAGGCAAATGTAACGTTAGCATTCATTGCAAGAGGAATAAAATATAAAAGCAAGGAAGTAATGTTGAAAAATTTTAAAGCACTGGTGAGGCCTCACTTGGAGTATTGTGAGCAGGTTTGGACCCCTTATCTCAGAAAGGATGTGCTGAAACTGGAGACGGTTCAAAGGAGATTCATGAAAATGATTCCAGGATTGATCGGCTTGTCAAATGAAGAGTGTTTGATAGCTCTGAGCCTGTATTCACTAAAATTCAGAAGAATGAGGGCTGACCTAATTGAAAGCTATCGAATGGTGAAAGACCTTGATAAGCGTGGAATTGGAGAGCTTGTTTCCTATGGTGGGAAAGTCTAAGACCAGGGAAAACACTGCCTCAGAATATCCTTTTAGAATGGAGACCAGTGCTGTCTGGACTGTCTACATCTGGGCAGGGCTGGGATCAATCTCCTAGGGAGATTGTTTGCTAGTGCTGTTGGGGAGGTTTGAAACTAATATGGCAGGGGGATGGGAACCCACACAGAAAAGAAAAGGGAAGTGATGCAGAGATCAAAGCTAGGGGTAGTGAAGAAGAAAGTAAGAGTAGAGTGCATTAAAGTAAAAAGCAAAAATCACATAGGTCACTAGATTCTAAAAGGACATTGAGTATAAGGACTCTTTATCTAAATGCCCGTAGCATTAGAAACAAGGTTAGTGAACTTGTGGCACAGATCGGTACCAAGGCATATGATTTAGTGGCCATTACAGAAACCTGGTTGCAAGGTGGAGATGACTGGGACTTAAATATCCAAGGGTATCAGGTAATATGGAAAGATAGGCAGGAAGGCAGAGGAGGTGGAGTGGCACTCTTGATTAGGGATGAGATCAGGGCGATAGTGAGAGTTGATATAAGATCTACGGAGCAGAATGTTGAGTCTATCTGGGTAGAGATTAAGAATAATAAAGGGAAAAAAATCACTGGTGGGTGTTGTCTATAGGCCACCTAATAAAAATATTGCAGTGGCAGAGGTGATTAACCAAGAAATAACTGAGGCTTGTAAGAACAGAATGGCAGTTGTCATGGGGGACTTTAACTTCCACATAGATTGAATGAATCAGGTTGGTCAAGGAAGACTTGAGAAGGACTTCATAGAATGATTCTGTGATGGCTTTCTTGACCAGCACGTCAGTGAGCCTACAAGGGAAAATACTATCTTAGATCTGGTTTTCTGCAATGAGACAGGTTAGATTAACGATCTTGTAGTCAGGGATCCTCTTGGAAAGAGTGATCATAGTATGACTGAATTTCACATATAGAAGGAGGATGAAACAGTTAGATCTAAAACTAGTGTATTATGCTTGAACAAGGGGGACTGCAATGGGAGGAGGGAGGAGTTTGCTAATGTGGATTGGAAGCACAGGCTAATTGGTAGGACAGTTGAGGAACAGTGGAATACTTTCAAAGAGATTTTTCACAGTGCTCAACAAAAGTATATTCCAGTCAAAAGTAAGGACAGTAAGATTGTGGGGGGTGGGGAGCCAGCCTTGGATATCTAAGGAAATAAAATATAGTATCAAATTAAAAAGTCATGTGTACAAAGTCACAAAGAGTAGTGTGAGATTGGAGGATTGGGAAAACTTTAAAAAAAGTAACAAAGAACAACTAAACAAGAAATAAGGAAAGATAAGAGTATACAAATAAATTATCACAAAATATAAAAACAGATAGCAAAAGTTTTTACAAATATATAATGCCGAAGAGGATGGCTAAAGTCAACGTAGGTCCCTTGGAAGACAAGAAGGGGAAATTGATATTGGGTGATAAGGAAATGGCTGAGGCATTGAACGACTATTTTTGTTGGTCTTCATGGTGAAGGACACATCTACTATGCCAAAGAAGGATGTTATGGACAAAATGGGAAGTGATGATCTCAATAAAATCACTGTCACTGAAGAGATAGTGATGAGCAAACCAGAGGGCCTGAAAGTAGATAAATCCACTGGTCCTGATGGGAAGCATCCCAGGGTGCTGAGGGAATTTTCGGAGGTCATAGTAGATGCGTTGGTAATCATTTATCAAAACTCTCTGGACTCTGGGCAGGACCCAGTGGATTAGAAGACAGCAAGTGTCACGTCACTTTTTATAAAGGGATGTAGGCCAAAGACTGGCAACTATAGGCCAGTTAGCTTAACATCTGTAGTAGGGAAAATGTTTGAAGCTGTCATTAAGGAAGAAATAGCGAAACATTTAGAAAGGAACGGTTCCATTAGACAGATGCAGCATGGATTCAGAAAGGACAGGTCCTGTTTGACAAACTTACTGGAGTTCTTTGAGGACATAATGAGTGCAGTGGATAGAGGGGAACAGGTGGATGTCGTATACTTGGATTTCCAGAAGGCATTCGATAAGGAGCTGCACAAGAGACTTATAAATAAGCTATGGATGCATGGAGTTGGAGGAAGTGTATTGTCATGGATAGTAGATTGGTTAACCAATAGAAGGCAGAGAGTTGGTATAAATGGGTATTTCTCCGGTTGGCAGAGAGTGGTGAGTGGGGTGCCGCAGGGGTCGGTGCTGGGCCCGCAGCTGTTTACCATTTACATTGATGATTTGGAATAGGGAACTGAGTGTAGCATAGCAACATTTGCTGATGACTCTAAACTGAGTGGAAAAGCAAATTGTATAGAGAATGTGGAGAGTCTGCAGAGGGATACAGATAGGTCAAGGTCTGGCAGATGGAATACAACGTTGGTAAATGTGAGATCATCCACTTTGGAAAGAATAATAGAAGAGAAGACTATTATTTAAGAGGGACTTGTGAGTGCTTGTTCATGAATTCCAAAAAGTTGGCTTGCAGGTGCAACAGGTTATTAAGAAGGCAAACAGAATGTTAGCCTTCATTGCTAGAGTGATTGAATTCAAGAGCAGGGAGGTTATGCTGCAACTATACAGGGTACTGGTGAGGCTGCCCCTGGAATAGTGTGCAGTTCTGGTCTCCATACTTGAGGAAGGATATACTGGCTTTGGAGGCAGTGCAGAGGAGGTTCACCAGGTTGATTCCAGAGATGAAGGGGTTAATTTATGAGGAGAGATTGTGTCACCTGGGACTATACTCTCTGGAATTTAGAAGAATGAGAGGGGATCTTATAGAAACATACAAAATTTTGAAAGGTAAAGATAAGATAGAAGTAGAAAAGTTGTTTCCATTGGTGGGTGAGACAAGAACTAGGGGACATTGCCTCAAGATTCAGAGGAGAAGATTTAGGACGGAGATGAGGAGATGTTTTTCCCAGAGAGTGGTGAATCTGAGGAATTCTCTGCCCAGGGAAGCAGTTGAGGCTTCTTCACTAAATATATTTAAGATACTGTTAGACAGATTTTTACATAGTAGGGGAACTAAGGGTTATTAGGAAAAGGCAGGTAGATGGAGCTGAGTTTACGGACAGATCTGCCATGATTTTATTGAATGGCAGGGGAGGCTCGATGGGCCGGGTGGCCTACTCCTGCTCCTATTTCTTACCTTCTTGTGTACAGACTCACGCTGAATCTTGTGAAGATAAACACTAACTCAGATTTACTTGATTTAATCTGCAATTTATGTTCCAACCACTCCTGCACCCATGCTAATCCCAACACAAAGAGAATCTATCTTATTGGAACTTTTCACTCCATTTTCCTTTAATGAAGAGACCAGCTGCAACCAGGACCTTGATGTCAGAAACCGAGGCCCAATCCCAAGGCATCAGACATTGTTTTTAAATGTTTCTCACTGGGTGATAAGTTCAGTAAAAGACCTAAAGTTCAAAGCTGACCTCCAGGCCATTTCCTACCACTGCATTGCAGTATTCAGACATGGAAGTCAACTCTGCACTGAGCATTGGAGCATGGACATGTGCTGATTCCCAACAGAAACGCCAGCCTCATGGGAGCTCAGTCCAATCCATTATTCTGCAATGAATTGGATTCTTTGTTTAACTTGTTTCAACAAGCTGAAAGACCACTCAATAAAATCAACATGGTCAAGGAAAATATTGCTGACCCCAGGTATACGGAACATTTCCTTATTGATGGTGAGCTTACAAAATAATCAACTTACTGCCTTTGGACATGAAGGGATCTGCTTATTTTAATTCCTCAGAGGCTCTCAACATTTGTTTGTTATTATTTCACCTTATACCCTCTAAACTCTAAAAAGGGGTTCCCAACCTTTTTTATACCATGGATAAATACCATTAAGGAGTCTGTGGACCTCAGGTTGGGAACTCCTGCTCTAGAGGGTAACAGTCCATGGGGATCTGCAGCATGTTACCTGCTACCTGAGCATAAGAGATCAACCATGGCTAGGTCGTCTGGGTGAGGGTGTCTGAATTTGAAAGGCTTGAAGCACTCGATAATCCCAGGTTACATTACTGATGATGTGTTCAGAGCATCATGAGATGTATTCCCCAGAAAATGAATGGATGCAAAGAATGCAATCATGTAGTTATATTGCCAAAGAGCATGTTATGTACTGTAGTTTGATGACATCTATCAAAAAATCTTTGTGGTCCATGGGTAATTGATGTTCTCAAAGAAAAAGTTCAGAACACCATTGTCAAGAAGGGAGGTGGTTTATATTTAATTCAGGGCAAAGACAAATTTGTGGTGTACTCCTAGATAGGAGATGATACATTTTAACTCAGTATAATCGACCTGAAGGTCATATGTACAACAATCACGCACAGCAGTAATTGCATTCAGTAATTTCACTGTAACTGTTAACTTCAACTATGTTTCGCTTGGGCCTGGAGTTTGACGGAGTAGAAACTAATTTCCTACTCGTATCTAGATCAGAAAAAGCCTAAAGGTACAAACTCTTAATTTTCAGAGGGCCTTTGTGTTCTACACTGGTCTAACAACATGCAAACAGGAATATTTCCTTCTTTGTAGTTGCACCTTGAACTTATTGCCATGCATTACGCAGGATGTTAGGAAGATGTGACATTGGATTGGAAGATGCTGAATCCTTGAGGGTTGAGTTAAGAAACTGGAAGGGTAAAAGGACCTTGATGGCAGTTATATGCAGGCCTCCAAACAGTAGCTGGGATGTGGACTGCAGATTACAAAGGGAAATTGAAAAGCCTTGTCAAAAAGGGCTTTTGATAGTCATGGGAGATTTTAACGTGCAGAAAGTTTGGGAAAATCAGGTTGGTAATGGATCTCAAGGGAATGAATTTGTTGAATGCCTCTGAGATGTGTTTTTAGAGCAGTTTGCCATTGAGCCTACTCGGGGATCAGCTATACAGGATTGGGTGTTATGTAATGAACAGTAGGTGATAAAGGAGCTTAAGGTAAAGGAACCTTGAGGAACCAGTGATCACAATATGATTGAGTTCAACTTGAAATTTGATATGGAGAAAGGAAAGCAGTATTTCAATGGAGTAAAGGAAATTACAGTGGTATGAGAGAGGAGTTGACCAGAGTAAATTGGAAGGAGATGCTGGCAGGGATGACAGCAGAGCAGCAATGGCTTGAGTTTCTGGTGAAAAATGAGGAAGGTGCAGGATAGATGTATTCCAAAAGCAAAGGAATACTCAAATGGCAAAGTAGTACAACCATGGCTGAAAAGGGAAATCAAATCTGATGTAAAAGCAAAAGAGAGGGCATACAACAAAGCAAAAATTAGTGGGATGCCTAAAACCTACAGAAAGCAAATAAAAGAATCATTAGGTGGAAAAAGATGAAATATGAAAGCAAGCTAGCAACAATATCAAGGCGGATAGAAAAACTTCTTCAAGTATATATTAAAAAAATAAAAGAGAGATGAGAGGGGATATAGGACTACTAAAAATGAGGCCAGAGAAATAATAACGGGGGACAAGGAGATGGCAGGTGAACTAAATGAGTATTTTGCATCAGTCTTCACTGTGAAAGACACTAGCTGTGTGCCAAATGTTGAAGGGTGTGAGGGAAAAGAAGTGAGTGCATTTATTATTACAAGGGAAAAGGTACTTAGAAAGCTGAAAAACCTAAAGGTACTTAAGTCACCCAGACCAGATGAATTGCACCCTAGGGTTCTGAACGAGTTGGTGGTAGAGATTGTGGAGGCATTAGTAATGATCTTTCAAGAATCATTGGACTTTGGCATGGTCCCAGAGGACTGGAAAATTGCAAATTTACTCCACTCTTTAAGAAAGGAGGGAGGTGGCAGAAAGGAAATCATAGACCAGTAATTTTACAGACTTGCCTGACTTCAGTGTTAGAGTCAATTGTTAAGGATAAGGTGATGGAGTACTTGGTGGCAGAACAAGAGAGGACAAAGTCAGCATGATTTCCTTAGGAAATTGTTGGAATTCTTTGAGGAGATTACAAGTAGGATAGATAAAGGGGATGTAGTGGATGCTGTATATTTGGATTTTCAGAAGGCCTTTGACAAGGTGCCACACATGAGGTTGCTTACCAAGTTAAGAGCCCATGGTATTAAAGAAAAGTTGCTGGCATGGTTAGAGCATTGGCTGATGGTAGGAGGCAGCGATTGGGAATAAAAGGATCCTTTTCTGGTTGGTTGCCAGTGACGAGTGGTGTTCCACAGGGGTCAATGTTGGGACTGCTTCTTTTTATGCTGTAAATCAATGATTTAGATTACAGAAGAGATGGCTTTGATGCCAAGTTTTCAGATGATATGAAGATTGGTGGAGGAGAAGATAGTGTTAAGGAAACTGGAAGACTGCAGAAGGACTTAGACAGATTAGGAGAACCTGAGATGCAAAGGAACTTGGGAGTCATTGTGCAGAACACTCTAAAGGTTAACTTGCAGGTAGAGTCAGTGATGAGGAAGGGAAATGCAATGTTAGCATTCATTTTAAGAGGTCTGGAGCATAAGAACAGGGATGTGATGCTGAGGCTTGATAAGGCTTGGGTGAGGACTCACCATGAGTATTGTGAACACTTTTGGTCTACTTGTCTAAGAAAAGATGTGCTGGCATTGGAGAGGCTTCAGAGGAGGTTCACAAGGATGCTTCCAGGAATGAAAGGGTTATCATATGAGGAAAGTTTGATGGCTCTGGGCCTGTACGTATTGGAATTTAGAAGGATGAGGGGAAATCTTATTGAAACCTTTCAAATGTTGAAAGCCCTAGACATAGTAAATGTGGAAAGGATGTTTCCCATGGTGAGGGAGTCTAGGACAAGAGGGCACAGCCTCAGGATAGAGGGGCATCCATTTAAAACAGAGATGTGGAAAAATTTCTTTATCCAGAGGGTGGTGAATTTGTGAAATTTGTTACCACTGACAGGTTGTTGGGTGTATTTAAGGTGGAAATTGGTAGGTTCTTGATTGGCCATGGCATCAAAGGTTATGGGGAGAAGTCCAGGGAGTGGAATTGAGGAGGGGGAGAAAAACAGGATCAGCCATGATCGAATGGTGGAGCACTCTCGTTGGGCCAAATGAACTAATTCTGCTCCTATCTTATGGTCTTATGTTGTGAAATGACTGATCTCCTTTGCAATATCTCCAGGTCACAATCAATATGATGTTTCTGGTCTCCACGCCATCATGTGACCTGGAGTTATCTAACTTTGCACCTGCATACACCATAACAGAAAGCAAACACATTTTACTAAATGTGCTATTTTCAATAGCCCACCCATGCAGATCATTTTGTACTACATATTGAAAGAGATTATGTTTCATCAGCAGACATAAAAAGAACCCCTCACATACCTTTAAAGTACTGTTCAATGCTCTGAATTTGTGCAGTCTTTCATTGATAAGAGGATTTTTGCTACGCTTTATAAACGATCTCCTGTAATCCCTCTTTGTTGAAGATCGGCGTTCTCCAGTCGGAGAAAGACTTGCTTGCTCTAAGGATTTGTACAGCTGCTCCATTTCATCAGAATTCTGTGGTTGCTCTTTAAAAAACAAAGAGTAAAGTCAAAGGGATTCCTCCCCTATATGAATTGACACAGGGAGCTCATTGAAATGATGCCTTGCATGTGAATAGAACTAAATATCACTGATCCCAAAGATAAATCATAAAATATAATAAAACAAATGATTGCAAATATTGGACCTTGCAGTACAACAAATTGCACATGACATCTTGTGGTTGTGGGTCTTTATTACAAACCTGCTTTAAATTTCGTATCATGTTCCCACTACACAGCACAGGAGACTTTAATGATTTAAGTTTTTGGTTAAATCATAGAATTACGAAGAGCAGGAGCCCATTTGAGCTACCTTTCCTTTCAAAAGATATAGTGCAACATTGTAACTGAATATCTTTCTCTGTCCTTTCACGCAATCTATTCCAAATCTATTTGGCATCCTTAACTAGGTTCCCATTGAATATGAACACACTACACAAATCGTGCCGCAAATGTCAATGTTACTGAAAAGAAGCCACGAGAGTACTTTGGCCAGGAAGCAACATTAACAGACAGTTTCTAAAGCTGCAATTGCTGGTCATAGCTCAAGTTGTGAAAGGTCACTGCTACAACTGAATACAAATTACTCAGAACTATGCGTCTTCATCAATGTTGACTGTGCAAGCTTGAAAAAATTCAGAATAGATGATAGTCTTGTTTTCCTGCGCTAAGCAGTGGATTCATTAAAGTTCAGTGACAGCAGCAAGTGAGCTTACATAAAGGCTTAAGGAGACCACATCTAAAATACATCGCACTGCACTGAGGCCCACACTGTATGAAAGAGAGAGAAGATAAAGCTGGTCCTCCCTGAGACAGGGGAGAAACAAACTGTCAAAGATTAACAAATTGCTTTTCTTTTGCTTTAAGTTATGATGTGATTAAAATAAATTTTAAATACAGAAAATAAGGAAATCATGTTTCCATAAGTTGAAGGGCTCAAAGGGAACAAGTTTACATCTAAAAGACAAATAGAAAATTTGATGGCAATAATGCATCAATAAGGCAAATGCAGAAGGACATTAAAAAGCAATTAAATGCACTTTTTTCCTGCATTTACAGAGCATTTGCAACTGGATAGATAAAATAGTGACTCAAATAAATAGATTTAATTGAATGTTCAGGATAGTCATAAAGACAGGGTAGTGTAATGGTTATCACAACGCTTAACAGTACCAGTGGAACCGGGTTCATTTCCAACCGCTGCCCAGAAGGAGTTTGTACATTCTCCGTGTGACCACGTGGGTTTCCTCCAGTTGCTCCAGTTTCCTCCCACAGTCCGAAGGTGTACTGTTGGTACGTTAATTGGTCATTGTAAATTATCCTGCGATTAGGTTCAGGTTAAATTGGGGGTTGCTGTGTGGCACAGGTCACTGGGACAGAACGGCATTTTCCACACTGTATCCCAATAAATAAACAAACAAACTTCAGCTGAAACTTTGCTACAAACAAGAGAAAATCTGCAGATGCTGGAAATCTGAGCAGCACACACAAAATGCCAGAGGAACTCAGCAGGCCAGGCAGCAAATATGGAAAAGGTACAGTTGATGTTTTGGGTCTGGGGATTTTGGGGATGTGAAATGGAGAAGGGGGGTGGGGATGGGGGACATTAGCGGAAGTTTGAGAAATTGATGTTCATATCATCAGGTTGGAGGCTAGCCAAACAGAATATAAGGTGTTGTTCCTCCAACCGAAGTTTGGAGGAACTACCGGAGATGTGGCTGGACATATCAGAATGGGATTGGGAAGTAGAATTAAAATAGGTGGCCACTGGGAGATCTCACTTGTTCAGGCAGATGGAGCATAGATGGTCCATTTCTTCAAACAAAGTGTACTCCTAATCTATGCCAAGTCTCCATTTCAGTTCCCCTTTTCCCTCTGTCACCTCATCTCACCAATCAACTTCCCAGCTCTTTACTCCATCCCTCTCCCTTCAGGTTTCACCTTTCACCTTGTGTTTCTCTCTCCCCTCCCCCACCTTTAAAATCCTACTCCTCAGCATTTTTTCTCCAGTCCTGCCAAAGGGTCTCGGCCTGAAACATCGATTGTTTACTTTTTTCCATAGATGTTGCCAGGCCTGCTGAGTTGCTCCAGCATTTTGTGTGCGTTGCACTGAAACTTTACTGTTGTTTTCCAGGAAATCCACTATGTACTGGAGGCTAGAGATGCAGTTTCACAGAATAAGTGTCTTTTCCAGATTTTCCCATTGCAAGGAGCAAGAATTTCTCCTACCATGATCTTTGGCTTCCTAAACCCCTCCCTTCAAAGCGGTCTTCAGTGTCACATAACTGACTTCCTTCTTCCACATCTAATGTTTTCGCCTTTTGCACTTGCTCAGCTGTCCACCTCCTCTCCTCCAGATATAAATGAGCTACTTTCTCCTCTTGGTTGCCTGGTATTGTGTCAATAGAGTCCATGTTGTGGCTGGCTGGTTGTCAGTTTCATCAGGAGACAGAGGGAAATTGGATACTTTCACTGTTTACCCATTTCTTCAAACATGCCTTTTCCAGTATTGTCAATAGTAACCATCAGGATCAACGGGGATAGGGTGATAATGAAAATGAAGAGAAATTTCCTTACTGTTAAAACATAGTGTATGGTGGAATTTACATTAAAGGGACTTTGTCAGTATAACTTGACTGGGCAAATAGTGGTTTCAGCATTATACAATACTATGCAAATGTCTAGGGCACATATATAGAGCTAGTCTGCCTCAGACTTTTTCCACAGTACTGTAGTAATCTTATGTATTTCACTGTACTGCTTCCACAAAAAGCACATCTCATTGACATATTTGAGTGATGATATGGGTCTCTACTGTGGACTGAGAGTGGGAAGGAGGCAGGGAAAGTGGAGGGAATGGGAAGCACCAGAGAGACATTCTGTAATGATCAATAAACCACTTGTTTGGAATCAATTGACCTTGCTTGGTGTCTCAGGGCTGGGTGTGTGTGCCCTCTGCCACCTCCCGCCCCAGCCCTCCCCACCTGTCACCTGTCCCACATCCATCCTACGGCACTCCACCCGCTATTACCAACATCCATTGCTCCCGCTAGATTTACAAGCTTGCTCTCTGCTCTGCTTTTGCAAATCCAGTACTGTGCAAAAGTCTTAGGCTTTTTATATGTTTTTATATTTTTATATGTGCGCCTAAGACTTTTGCATGGTACTGTAACTGGCTAAGAGTTGCTTCTTATACGTTGTTGAGCCCCACTGTCTGAAGCATGTTTTAGTTTCAAACAAAACTATCCATTTTTATGCTGCAAATAGCAATTATCCACTCAGGCTCCATCCTCTTCCCCTGAAGCATCAAGAGGAGTGTGTCACTTAGTCAGAGAAATGACTACAGAATGTTTCAAAACAGTATCTGTAGAGGGCAGCATGAGACAGTAAACCGGAACTTGGAAACATTTGTTGCTACTTTACGTAAGATGAATGCATATCAGGCAGCAGACATTTGGAAATGCTGGAGGAACTCAGCAGGCCAGGCAGCATCTATGGAAAAGAGTATCGTCGACGTTTCGGGCCGAGACCTTTCGTCATGACTGGAAAGGAAGGAAGGAGTAAGAATGTGGTGGGGGGGGGGAGGGGAGGAAGAAACACAAGGTGGTAGGTGAAAGGTGAAACTGGGAGAGGAAAAATAAAGAGCTGGGAAGTTGATTGGTGAAAGAGATACAGGGCTAGAGAAGGGGAATCTGTTAGGAGAGGACTGAAGACCATTGTAGAAAGGGAAGAGGGGGGCAGGATCAGAGGGAAGTGATGGGCAGGTAAGGTGAAAGAGGGAAACAGGAATGGGGAATGGTGAAGAAGAGGGGAGTCAATTACTGGAAGTTTGAGTCATCGATGTTCATGCTATCAGGTTGGAGGCTACCCAGATGGAATGCAAGGTGTTGCTACTCCACCCTGAGTGTGGCCTGAAATGTTGACTGTTTATCTTTTCCACAGATGCTGCCTAGCCTACTGAGTTCCTCTGGCATCTTGTGTGTGTTGCTTTTGCTTTCCAAAAATCTACCGATTTTCTCGTATCAATCATTTGGTGTTGAAATTATAATGTATGCCAATGGGAAGAAGATTATCCAACCACACGCTCAGAATCACAGAAATCCAGCATTTGTGAAATGGCTCCTTCAAAGAAAAATCCAATTAATCCCATTGCCTTGTTCTTGTCTCAACCCTAACAAACATTTTCCTTCCCTTGCACTGTAACATTCCCCATATTGTACAAGCTGCCCGTTCAACCTCTCTGCTAGCTAACCTTTTCCTGCACCATTAGTGGCATCTTCATCCGTTAAGTCAGAAACAAAGCTTTCATTTTTGCCTCTGTTACACCTTGTCTCATGAGATCATTTTTGGTCCTAAAGTGGCTTCAAGTTTTCTTTATTTAAATTTTATTGTTTATATTTGTTATCAAAAATTTCAATCACTCTTTTTCTGCCTCTTTTACTTTTACAGTTTATCTTTATACTATCTGCAATCAGCTTGATTCACACCTGCAATAGGAGGTAAATATCTATGAGTGCTACTATATCACAATTCTCATGTAATTTATGCATGCAGCCTTATTGAGCATGCTGCATGTTCTAGATCCACATTTTCCTGTGTCTCGTCCTTCCTATTTCAGAACACTCTTTGTTCTAAGCAAATTGTCTTTCCCTTTCCCTTGTTCAACTTCCATCATCCCTGCAATGTCCTAGCCCTCAAACAATACCACCAAAAAACCTCACTGAAGAGATTGAGGATCAGCTGGAAGGACGAATGCTCTAATTCCAGTGCACTGGAGAAGGCCAATGTGAACAGCATTTCCACCATGATAAAGCAACTCTGACGGATAGGTCATGTCATTCCTGTACCTCACTCATGTGTTCCCAAACAGATCCTTTACTCCCAGTTGACGGAAGGTCAGCAAGCCCTTGCTGAGCAAAAGAAACAGTAAGCTCAGCCTGATGAAATTCAACGTTACATCTAAAATCTGCGAATGCATTGCGACCAATAGATGCACTTGGAGTGAATCTGTTCGAGAGGGTGCTGCTCTATGTAAGAGTGCTGAGCCGCAGAGAACAAGCGGCAGCTATGAAGGGAGAGACCCAACCACAGCCACTGTTGTAAATTTAATATTTCATTGAGTAAGATTGTAAATAGATTGTTTAATTAAGCATACTTTGTTGTTTACATATGGTTTTAAGTACCAGTACGTGAATGGGATATGTCATTCTGCCACCATGTTATGTGTAAGTGTCTCACTAAAGTGAAACATGAAGCATACATGTTAACCCAGAGCTCTCATTTTTTTTTCAATTAGCTTCTGAAGTTACAAAACATAACAGCCTCCCCTTACTCATGTTCGCACTGCACCAGAATATGTGGATCCCAGATTGGCCTCTACAGCCACCAGCTGAGAACCTTCGAGAACACCTTTCTCAACTCGCATAATCGCACTACTCTACCATAGTGTCTCTTCCCCTGCTATGTTAGTCCTCCAACATCACAGCATCAGTTAACTGCATTACAATATTCTTGTTTAGTTACAAATTGTTCTTCTTGTGGGAGTCTTTCCTAATCAAAAATCGGCTTCAAAGGGCCAAGAATATGAAGAACCCCAAACTTTTCAGCCACTACCATTATACCTTTAGCTTGTTTTATCCCACTCTGTGCTTATTTGCTAAGATGGCACTAGGTAGAATCCAAAGATTATGTTCTTTCAGATCCAGCTTTTTAACTTTCTGTCTAGCTCCTGAAGCTCTAAATGCAGGATCAGAATTTATTTTCATTCCAATGTCCCAAAGAAAGTTATTTTGATCTATGGACCATATTCTATACTATGCAATTGACATTGCAGTCACTTTCTTGAACAACTAAACTGTGAACCAAATATAAATGAAAAACCAACTTTCCAATTTCATTTTCCTGTTTTGCTACATGTTGCAGGTTACCATTTCAAACACACTGTATCCAGTGAAGTTCATGCCATATGGGCATGTCATCCATCTTGCATTCCACCTCTCAGTTTTCTGCCCGAGTCACACTGAAAGTTGGGTGTAGTGCACTGCTTACAGAATTTCCTTGACAGCCTTAAGTAAATGCACCTGTCACCACAAACTTGACTATTAAATCAAGTCTGTATCAACTCTTTTCACTTCCTTTGTTTCACAACCCTTAATAACCTAATAAAAATGTTAAGTAAATGCAGAATTAAGAGTAGTCATTTGGCTCATTGCTTTAGCTGTCCCATTAAATAAAATTGCAGCTGATCTTTTACCTCAACACCATTTTCCTATACTGAACAATATCAATTAATTTCTAAAATATCTGTTGATCTCTGTCTTGTTTTTGTGCAGTTCTACATCACAGATTCTACAGCAGAGAATTCCCAGGAAGGTAAAGTTCTTCCTTTATCGTAACAAAGCACCTCAGTCACTCATGAAAGGAAATTAAAAAACTGCAAATGCTGGAAGCACTCCACAGTTTAGATGGCATCTGTGGAATCAGAAATAATTAATATTTTGGATCTGGTTTCCTTTTCCGAAAGGCACAGCAGAAGAAGTGAAGCACGTGGTGATAACAAAATTTCAATTGGATCTGGGCAGTCACAGTTCTAGGGGCTGCGCAGGAAATTCTGAATGAAAGCATAGGGCCCTGAAACATTGACACTACTTCTCCTTCTATAGATGCTGCTTGATCTCCTGAGTGCTTCTAGCATTTTTTTTACTAAAAAATTTTAATAGCTTTGAGTGCTTCCATTCTTTGTAGCAGAGAACAAATATTCCACCACTGGACATCAAGAAGCCCTTTCTAAATGGCCTAGTTGTAAGTTTAAGCCTAAAACTATTGTATTGGGGATATGAGTTGCACCTAATCTATCTGTTAACATTTTACCCAGTGCTGTAGAAAATCCAGCCAACATTTGGTAAGCTCCTGATCGAGGCTATGGTGGATCCACTGTTTGAAACGTGGCGACATAGTTGAACTTTGGTTTGACTGCTGCTGTAGAGGATATAACAGTGTTTGTTTTAAGTGGTTTTATATTGTGCAAGAGCAGCTTAACAGCGGTATCAGCAGTTCTGCATTTGACTTGTTTTGGTAATCCAGCTTCAAGAGGACGATATAAAAACACATTTAAAGACTGTGCATATACCAAAGAATTTAGGTGGATGACCTGAAATCAGAGTGATCATACTTCATCATCAAAACAGAGGTGCTCTCTTCTAGTATCAG
Source organism: Hypanus sabinus (assembly GCF_030144855.1). NCBI lineage: Eukaryota > Metazoa > Chordata > Chondrichthyes > Myliobatiformes > Dasyatidae > Hypanus > Hypanus sabinus. The sequence goes on along the minus strand of NC_082717.1, from coordinate 61,773,029 downwards.
TGTACCCAAACATATGGGCAAACAAGCCAAGCTTGCCTACACCTCTAGGACTGGACATGAAATGGTTAAGAACTCTTCAACTCTCCTGATACTGTAGGTTTAAGGGTCTCGGCCCAAAACTTCGACAGTGCTTCTCCTTATAGGTGCTGCCTGGCCTGCTGTGTTCCACCAGCATTTTGTGTGTGTTGTTTGAATTTCCAGCATCTGCAGATTTCCTCGTGTTTGCTCTTAGGTTTAATCTTGACAGCCAGGAGATCACAGGAAAGTGGTGTAACATTAAAGTATGTGCAACATCCCATGAAAATAGCATGAAGCATTGAACTTAGTAAGATTACAATTGGATACAAGTTCATTCAATGTTTGGTCTAAGTGGCAGTCACAATTTAAAATGGGAGTCAAATCCTAAAATAAATTCTGACTTCATTGTAGGACACGGGAGCTGACTTACAAAACAAAAATTATATACGTTTATCAGATAATCTTGAAAACAGCCTAATTAGATGTTGTTTCCCAAGTCTGACAAACAGTGAAAAAGTAGTTCAAAAAGTTTGGTAGCTGCAGTTAGAATACTGCCTCTACCTAGACATTAGGGAGCTGTCTGAAAGGATTGCAATTAACAGGAAATTTTAGCAGGTCTTTTACATATTCCACTTCAGCTTCTTTGGCTGCAGAACATACTTCATGGTGTGAATAAACAAAGTGCCCAAAAATCAAGCTATCATGCAAACATCTCTATGGAATCTGAAGAAAAAATTTCTGCATTTCCTACAAATGTATGCAGGAAATCAATAGAGCTGCAAACAGCACTCCACGAAAGCCGATAAACATCTCTTATTAAGCAGCACACACAAAATGCTGGTGGAATGCAGTAGGCCAGGCAGCACCTATAGGAAGAAGTCCAGTCGACGTTTCGGGCCGAGACCCTTCGTCAGGACTTCTATAGGAAGAAGTACAGTCCCAGTACTACAGCCATATATCCTTCCTTGGAACGTGTCTCCGCCACCAACTTACTCTAGTTGGCTTTCAGATTCGTTTTTGAGCTTCTCAGTTTGGATCCCTTTTGCCAATCAGCTTTCTAGCTCTTAGCTTTATCCCTTCCCCTCCCCCTCCCACTTTCATTTCTCTTACAGATATTTCTTTCAGATAGTGCTGACGAAGGGTCTCGGCCTGAAATGTTGACTGCCTGTCCTGCTGCGTTCCACCAGCATTTTGTGTGTGTTGCTTGAATTTCCAGCATCTGCAGGTTTCCTTGTGTTTGCGCTTTTAAAAACATCTCTTATTGTCCAATAAAACAAACATGTTTAAAGGAAAATATGATGTAAACTGGGCTCATTATTCAGCTCACAAATTCCTGTAATTGGAATAAATGTCAATTTCCTTTATTTGCAAACACTTAAAATTAGAAGCAGCTTCCAGACGATGGTAGAAAACACACAGCCACACAAACCACTTTATGCCTGATACGTTCTTCAAGGCTGAATTGAGTTTAGTCCTGCAGAATTTCCTTGGTTACCTGGGTAGGCTTCACTAGCATGAAGTCCAAGTTCTGATCACCTATGACCATTGCTCCCAGCTAAGAGTTGACACTTTGATATTAACAAGGTGCCAAGAATAATCGGTCTGCTGAAAATGACTTCAGCTGTGAACCTTGTCACAGTGCATGTAGTGCAAGGATTGCTAACATTAATTCTAGTGCAATTTAAATGAACTGAAGGGTTCCTGCCTCTTCCAGGCAAAATAGATCATTACTCATATTATGACCTGTTTGATATGAATATTGGTAAACTGTTCTATTACTATTGGTTGCTTACAAGAATCTTCGTAGATTCTAGCAGTAGTCCATTGTAATTATCTTACATGTTTCAAATACGCTAAGCAAGAGTCACATCTCTGATTAAATACAGTAAACCTAAATAATATTTTCTATAAGAATTACATCTGATTTCTGTTCTTGATACTTTGGGTCTTCTCCAGCCTTTACTCTCGGCCACTCTGTGTAGTAAGTTGTGTCTTCACTTTGGACTGATGGTTCTCCCCATACCTCCAAGATTTTATTTATATTTTTGAATTTCCATATGACATGGAAAGAAGTCCATTCCTTATGCGTGCCATATCCGCTTTATCTGATATTTGAAGCTGCTGACTGCCGCATGCATGCATAAAACTTGTTTTAGTTCCTTTTAGTCTGAAAGCCAACCACTGAATTTAACCAACTTCCTGCCAGTGCTGCCACATGCAGCAGAATTTGTTTTTATTCTCATATACATCAAAACAATACAAATCTTTCTTGCAGACAAGTGAGTGGATTTTAAACTATCAAAAGAAATGCATTAGGGTTGGGTGGGGTATAAAGTGCTTTTAAGTCTCAAAATTGTACTTGCCTTGTACCTGGCCCATCTCCAGTTTTAAGCTTTACAATCTCACAGCTTGTAACTACTTGGTCCATTGATTCCATTCTGTCTCCTGGTGAATCAGCTCTCTCAGTTCTAGTCCTCTCATCCTTGATCTTGACAAACTCTCTCTCAATTTGCTGTCTGCTTCTCTTCAGGCTTTGTCTTATTTTTGTTTACACTGAGTTCCAGATCCAATCTATTCTCTCAGTAAAGAAGCATTTCCTTACACTCCCTTGAATCTCTTCACAAAAATGTTACAAGTGTGTCCCTAGTATTTGAACTATTCTCTAATGGCAATAACTTCCCTTCATTTATCCTACTTAGGGTCACTCAAGATATTGTGCATACAGTGCCGTACAAAAGTTTGGGCACCCCGGTCAAAATTTCGGTTACTGTGAATAGCTAAGCAAGTAAAAGATGACCTGATTTCCAAAAGGCATAAAGTTAAAGATGACACATTTCTTTAATATTTTAAGCAAGATTACTTTTTTATTTTCACCTTTCACAGTTCCAAAATAATAAAAAAGGAAAAGGGCCCGAAGCAAAAGTTTGGGGACCCTGCATGGTCAGTACTTAGTAACACCCTCTTTGGCAAGTACCACAGCTTGTAAACACTTTCTGTAGCCAGCTAAGAGTCTTTCAATTCTTGTTTGGGGGATTTTCGCCCATTCTCCCCTGCAAAAGGCTTCTAGTTCTGTGAGATTCTTGGGCTGTCTTGCATGCACAGCTCTTTTGAGAACCATCCACAGATTTTCAATGATATCTAGGTAGGGGGACTGTGAGGGCCATGACAAAACCTTCAGCTTGCGCCCCTTGAGGTAGTCCATTGTGGATTTTGAGGTGTGCTTAGGATCATTATTCTGCTGCAGAAACCATCCTTTTTTCACCTTCAGCTTTTTTACAGAAGGTGTGATGTTTGCTTCCAGAATTTGCTGGTATTTAATTGAATTCATTCTTCCCTCTACCAGTGAAATGTTCCCCGTGCCACTGGCTGCAACACAAGCTCAAAGCATGACTGATCCACCCCTGTGCTTAACAGTTGGAGAGGTGTTCTTTTCATGAAATTCTGCACTCTTTTTCCTCCGAACATACCTTTGCACATTGCGGCCAAAATGCTCTATTTTAACTTTATCAGTCCACAAGACTTGTTTCCAAAGTGCATCAGGCTTGTTTAGATGTTCCTTTGCAAACATCTGATGCTGAATTTTGTGGTGAGGACGCAGGAAAGGTTTTCTTCTGATGACTCTTCCATGAAGGTCATATTCGTGCAGGTGTTGCTGCAGAGTGGAACAGTGCACCACCACTCCAGAGTCTGCTAAATCTTCCTGAAGGTCTTTTGCAGTCAAACGGGGATTTTGATTTGCTTTTCTAGCAATCCTATGAGCAGTTCTCTTGGAACGTTTTCTTGATCTTCCAGACCTCAACTTAACTTTAACTGTTCCTGTTAACTGCCATTTCTTAATTACGTTACAAACTGAGGAAACGTCTAGCTGAAATCACTTTACTATCTTCTTATAGCCTTCTCCTGCTTTGTGGGCATCATTTATTTTATATTCAGAGCGTCAGGCAGCTGCTCAGAGGAGCCCATGGCTGCTGATTGTTGGGACAAGGTTTCTTCTTCTTCATCGTCTTCTTCTATTTCCGGCAGTTTAGACGCATCTAGGCGTATTACTGCCCTCTGCAGGATGTACAATTAATTACAGAACTTCAAAAAACTCAAATTCTCAAATATAAACTAGTCGCATGTAGAAACAGAATAATAAACTTTTCAATCAGATGGCCAAACAAAAATTTAATAGAAAAACAAAATACATTGGGACAAGGTTTGAGGAGTCAGGGTATTTATAAAGCTTTGAAATTTGCATCACCTCGCCTTTCCTAATGATGACTGTGAACAAGCCATAGCCTGAACAAGCTAATTAAGGTCTGGGACCTTGGTAAAAGTTATCTGAGAGCTGAAATCTCTTGGGGTGCCCAATCTTTTGCATGGTGCTCCTTTCCTTTTTTTCCACTCTAAAGTTGTACAAAACAAAAATAATACACTAATCTGGCTTAAAATGTTGAAAAGAATGTTTCATCTTTAACTTTATGACTTTCGGAGATCAGCTCATCTTCTACTCACTTAACTTCTCACAGTAACAGAAATTTTGACCAGGGGTGCCCAAACTTTTGCATGCCACTGTATCCTTTAATTCTCCTCTCAAATTCCTTTATTTTCCTTTGAAAACATGCCCAAACATAAAGGTGAGTAGCTTTGCAACATTTAAAGCTAACCATGTTTGTATTCAAGATTTTTAAAACAATGTATTAACATGGATTTTATATTTTTGTGTAATTTTAAAATCATAGACATGGATAATGCAGTTCCTTTTATCTCTGAGAGAGGGAAAGACATAATTGATATTGTACTTGATTTTCTTTTCAGTAACAGCCAAATTTAATTGGGGAATGAAATTGATCAAGAAGATTTGTTTTCTCTTTACTATAAATTGTTTGCTCATGTTGGGAGATCCTTATAGGCATCATGGAAGTATACTAATGAATTAGCATTAAAGCAGCAGTATGCCTAACATTGTCAAAAGGTAAATGCATTCTTATTATAAATCTTGCCATTGATCAAATTACTGAGACTTGCCAACAATAATGTTACGTCATTGACAAGATGACAGATTGATGTAGCATCTTAAATATAAGAAAATCTTAAAATACTTTACAGGAATCAATGCAAAAGTATGAAATAGTGTGAAAATCTGAGGAATTTGGGCAAATTTTGGAGAGAAAGGTGATTTCTGAAAATGTTTTAAAAGTGAGGAGAAGTGGAAGTATGAGAACTGAAAGCTCTGTTGCTACTACTGGGAGGAAGAGAGAGACAAAGATACACACAAGGCTGATGTCAGAAGATCTAAGGTTGTGGACTAAGGTCTGAGGGTTTTGGATGAGCTGAGGTTGTCACATATCTGAAGAAGAGAATGACAATTTTCACTCCCTATACATTCATGATTGCGTGGTCAGATTCTGTTCAACTCCATCTTCAATTTCACAGATGATATCACCATAGTGTGTTATATCAGCAATAATGATTCTTTGGAGTAACAGAAGGAGATGGAGAGCTCAGAAACATGGTGTCATTGCAACAATCTTCCCCTCGCTGCCAGCAATGCATTGAGTTCAGGAAGGGGGTTGATGCATCTGCTCGTCTCTACGTCAAAGATGCTGAAGTGGAGAAGGCTGAAACCTTCAAGTTCCTAGGAGTGAACGTAACAGTCCAACCATTGTGACAACGTGGTCAAGAAAGCTCACCAATACTTCTACTTGCTAAGGAAGCTAAAAAAATAATCTAGCATGCCTCCATTGACCCATACAAAACTTTTATTAATGCACCACAGAAAGCATCTTGGCTTGGTAAGGCAACTGGCTCATGACAATAAGAAACTGCAGAGAACTTTGGAAGCAAAATTGAGGGTGGTAAAATTTCTGAAGGGTTGAGTGAGGGGATAGTAAAAAAGTGTGAAGATGGTAAAAGCAACGATAAAAGCTTCAGTAGAACTAGGATGAGATAGGAATAAGGATGGACAATACCACATGGAAGAAGGAAGTAATTTTGGTGATGATTAAATCATATTTGTTATCAACTCTGGGTCAAGGCTACAAGCACTTTATTCCCTCTGGCTTGGAATGAGCAAACTATTAAGATGGAAACAGAAGCAATGGCAAGGAAAGGAGTTTATAATGGAACATAAAGTGAGTTTCAGGCATCCTGATGTTTGGTTGTAGAAGATTTATGACATGCATTTTGATACCTTCCAGGCAATGCAAGGGCACAAAGTTGATCATAGAATTGTTGGAAATGGCGGAATTGATTGTGAATTTCAGGAATGGGAAATCGAGGGAACACACCAGTCCTCAATGAAAGATCAGACATAGAAAGGGTGAACAGTTTCAAGTTCCTGGGTGTCAATACATCTGAGGAACTATCCTGGGCCCAACATACTGATACAATTATAAAGAAGGCACAGCAGTGCCTATATTTCATTAGGAGTTTGTGAAGGTTTAGCAACTTGCCAAAGATAGATGTACCTTGGAAGGCTCTGTAACTGGTTGCATCTGTCTGGTATGGAGGGGCCACTGGCAGTAGCCTCTCCAGCACTGAACGATGCCTCAAAAAGGTGGCATCAATATTGGGGGCCCCCATCACTTAGGACATGCGCCCACTTCTCAGTGATACCATTGCGGAGGAGATACAAGAGCCTGAGGACAGGGTCTCAGGAACAGCTTCTTCCCCTCTACCAACAGATTTCTGAAAGGACTATGAACACTCCATCAGTATTATTTTCCCTCTTCTTTTGCACTATTACTTAATTTATGTTTTAACATCTACTTATTGTAATTTATGGCTTTTATTATTGTGTATTGTAATGTACTGCCAAACAACAATGTTCACAAATTATGCCAATGATATTAAACTGGATTCTGATTCTGAAAGGTGAGACTTGGGTATAATGGGCATATACATGTTAGCTAATGTTTTATCTGTACTCATCACTGAGAGGCAGCTTAAAAATGTTGACAAAAACTGGCATAAATAGACCATTAACTAACCAATCAGTGGCAGAATGAGGTGGAACAAGGAGCCATAGCTACACACTAGTGTATCCAGACATTTGAGAGCTACTGGAAGACAATAGCACATACACCAATCCTGAAGGCATGTGGCCATTCCTGTAAACAACTGCAGAAAGAATGATGTCAGGGATAATGTAAACTTGAACATGGCCATTACTGAGGGTCAGTTGTTAAATAGAATGAACTAGCCTATGCCTGGACATAGAAAGGAGGCTCATGGTTTGAGATGGAGAGAAGGTACAGTATCATATGTGGAATACTGGAAAGAGCAAGTGGAGAGCAATTCACTGGGTAGGGTTTAAAAAGAAATAAAGCTTTTGAGTGTAGATTGTTTATTGGTCAGATCAGTGAGGAGCACTGGCTAGCTCTTCTTCCACATAATGTGTGGGACAATGCTGATGGGTGAGACAAGAAATTGCTTCATTTCTTGCCTCAATGCCAGCACCACAGTACAGAACTACACAAGAGACCCTCTCTAGAAAAATAGTGGTTTGGATTGGAATCTGAATCCACAAACCTAAAATTAGGAAGCAATAGTGCCACTAATAAAGCCCAATTAACACATCCAGAGTGCAAGATGGATTTTACGGAAGAGGGTGGCTTAGAAAGGTTAAGGGAAATAAGAGGGAATTTGCAGAGTGAAAGGGTTCAGGAGGTAAGAGAGTCCAAAGAAAATCCAGGGGAAGTGGAAGTGTTGGCTGGATTTCAGATGGTGACAAGGTGTATAGAGGTGAGATAGATCAGCTGGTTGAGTGGTGTCAAAACAGCAACCTTGCATTCATCATCAGTTAGACCAAGGAATTGATTGTGGACATCAGGAAAGGGCAATCAAGGGAACACCCACCAGTTCTCATCTAGGGATTAGCCGTGGAAAGGGTGAGCAGTTTCTAGTTCCTGGGAGTCAACATCTCTAAAGATCTATCCTCATATTGATGTAATTACAAACAAGGCATGATGGCAGCTCTATATAATTTGGACTTTAAGAAGATTTAGTACATCACCCAAGACTCTTGCAAATTTCCACAGATGTACCGTGGAGAGCATTCTAACTGGTTGCATCACCGTCTGGTATGGCGGGGTCATTGCACAGGATTGAAAAATTCTACAATAATTGCAACCTGAGTCAGCTCCATCAAGGGCACTAGCCTTCCCAGCATCGAGGACACCTTCAAAAGACGATGCCTCAAAAAGGCAGCATCCATCATTGTAGACCCCATCACCCAGGACATACCTTCTCATTGCTACCATCAAGGAGGAGGTTACAGGAACCTGAGACACACAGTCAATGTTTCAGGAACAGCTTCTTCACTTCTGTCATCAGATTTCTGAATGGAAAAATTAACCCATGAACATGACCTCACTATTTCCCCCTCTCTTCTTGCACTACTTACCTCATTGAGTTTTATCTTTTATACTTCTTGTTGTAATTTATTGTTTTAATATTATGAATTGCAATGTACTGGTGCTGCAAAACAACGAATTTCATGACATAGGCCAGTGATATTAACCTGATTCTGAGAGTGGAGGAGGAGGTGAAAGCTGTGTCCTCAAATCCAGGAGCTCTTTTCTTTGGGGTTTGGAAGGGAGGCTGGAGAAGCAAAAAGCTGGGGAGGCACTAAAGTGATTTTTATTTGGTTGCAAAAGTTTCTGGTTGCAATGATAGTTGGCAAAGTTGTTTGGGGGGGGGGGGTTGGGATGTGTATAGGGTTTTCTGTATCTGGCAGACATAACGGGATGGGAACTTGGGCTCACACAAAGAAATCCAGAAGAAATCCAGGGTAAGTGATTTATTAGTCAGAACCTAACATTATAATACTATGAATGATGTACTCCAATAAAAATTAAACTAATAACAGAAAATATTCATGAAACAATATTGCTGTAAAGTGAATTTTCTTCCACAGTTTAGAAAACTGTTCGATAGTTGTCTCCTGAAGGGTAGCCTTTTGGTAAGCATGCGAAATAAATCTTTTTTTAAAATGGATTTTTCTGCTGTTTCATTAAATCAAATTGAAATATAATGAACTAAGTCATTTAGAAAGTTTCAACTCCTAAGATCTCCAACTTCCTCATCAGATGGTCTGCAAACCGAGATAGTTCTTAAGGACTGATGAGAGTGGTTGTATTCTCAGGTTGAATGATAAATTCCAGTTTCAGTTTGATTGAATTGAATTGACTTTATCACTTATATCCTTCATGTCCATGAGAAGTAAAAATCTTTACGTTATGTCTCCATCTAAGTGTGCAATTTATGATAATTTATAAAAAGTAGTTTGTACAATAGGACAGTCAATGTAGGAATACAGTTGTGTCAGTATAAATTAAGCATGCTGATGGCCTGGTGGAAGAATCTGTCCCAGAGCCTGTTGGTCCTGGCTTTTACGCTGCGGTACCGTTTCCCGGCTGGTAGCGGCTGGAACAGTTTGTGGTTGGGGATCCTTCAGGCCCTTTGGACACAGCTGTCTCTGTAAGTGTCCTGAATAGTGGGAAGTTCACATCTACAGATGCGCTGGGCTGTCCGCACGCAGCCAGTCAGGATGCTCTCAATTGTGCCCTTGTAGAACGTTTGTACAGATCAGAAATATTTAATAGCAAATCTTTATTGGGAGGACCTGTTTTGCCTAACTCTGAAGAAATCACATTGAAATAGTATCAGAGTGGATTAATTCACAGTGCATTTGGAAGAGGCATCATTTTCACTTCACTGATATATGAATGTCCTTCGTTCCATGCTGTAACTATAATTCACAATGTTTCAAATGTTGAGAGCCAACATTTTCACAGCTACACTCACTAAAAGGGGTAATCCATTGATCAGTGTTGAGAAAGTGTCCAAGAGGGAGGGTCTAGCAGACATGGGTGAGAAAATGGGTGAGAATCACCAGGAGGGGGACCTGACCAGCAAACATCATAATCAGTCTGAAAAAAATAATGAAAGGAGAGAACAGAGTAATAGATCACTTTACCAGTGGTGGAAGGAGTAAAACATTTTGTGATTAGAGCTCTTTTCGAGAGAACAAATACTTATACTGTGTTTACCATTTCGATATTCAAAACTGCTTCACAGCCACAGAAATAATTTTGGAATGTGGTTGATGTTGTAAAGCTGTAAAGAATTCACACAAACGTTATTTTATATATGTGATGTATGCTATGAAGGCTTGTACCTAACTAATATTAACACTTCTGACTGTACTTCACACTGAGCTATCAGGAAGTACAGGATTCTTGTAAATGAGTAACTTCCTGGGGGGAGGGGGGAGGGGGAAGGCTCATTGTTGTCATTCTGACTGTGATCTGGATTTCTGTCTGTTTATGGTATTCCACTGGAAGTTCAGCTTGTATAACAGACAGATTTATCGTCTGATTTGAGATGTGAAAAGTTAACTGGGGTCTCCCAGTGTTTGGAACATGTGTTTGATTTAGACTTCTCAGTCGAATTCTATCATTCTTTGTGACTTTTGATATTATGTTGTCTTTTGGGAAGTATATATTCTTCTTGCACTTCATAGTGTCTCAGAACTTGTGTTGATAAAAAAAAGAGATTTTGCACAGTTTAAGAAAGAGAGGCTGAAAGCAAGGGAAAAGGGGAACAGAGAAGGTTGTACTGATTGGATTGGACAGGACCAATTATGGTTTTGATGTGGAATGACTATATGATTACCACTGATCTTGACTCACTGGTGCCTCAACAGTCTACTTTGAAAAGATTAAAGAAGCAATCTTGCAACAAGGACCAAGTGCCCTTTCTGATTTAATTATTGCTGCAAGCCCCCCATGATCTTCATATTTTGAGTAGTATGTCCTGCTCATCAGTTAGTGACTGTGGCTAACATAATTCATAATCACACAAAGCTGGCAGTATGGAAGGAGCCATGCAGCTGATGAAGCCTGTGTTGGCGCCATGCGAAAGAAATCTAGCTAGATCCATTTTCCTGCTCTCTCCCAAACAGATTTCCAATACTAGGTAGTTATCCAGTTCACTTTGGGATGTCATGGCTGAATTTCACCTCCTAGCAGTGAACTCCATATTCTGCTTATTGCCGCATAATAAAAATTTACCACATTCACTTTGTTTTTCAATCAGCATTGTTCTATGCACTGTGTTTCTTGACACTTTCCCCACTGGATTAGGGTTTCTATTCACCTGCCACCCAGATGCTCTATGCTTGAAATTTCAGATCTCTCAACCTTCTTTTGTACTGAAGAGAACTATCCCAACTCCGCTGTATAACAAAAGGCTCCCATCTTTGATTGTTATGGGTAACAATCAGCTACTTTTACATTTCTCTTTGAGCATGGCACACAAAAATGAGCACAATACTTCATTCATGAGAACTAGACACAATGTTTCAGGTATGTAGTAGAGAAGATATCTTAAGCAAGACTGAATAGAAAACAATTGTTTATAATATCAGGATCCAACTCAAAAACACTACCAACAAAAACCAAACTAAATTTTACGGAAGAAATAATTTAGAGCATTTTGCAACCCTGGAAGAGCAAGAAGAACAAACATGATCAGACAATACATATTCCTGCTTGAAAAATAAGTATTTTAAACAAAGTTTTCAGTGCCAGATGTATGTGGCATGCTCTTACTCAAAATATCCAATTAACTGAGGTTTATCGGTGCTAAATTCATAAAACCTTTTCTCTACTGAAATCATATGAGATACTTTTACAAGTAGTTCTATTCATAGTTACGTAGCTCGAGTCTTGTGTCATCAACATCCTTGATTCCACTTTCAATTCCTTACTAGTATAAGCAAGGATACTTTTGTTATCAGAGTCGGTCACTTCATGAACAAGTTGCATAAGTTCTCACTAACCAAGAGTGATAATATCCTATGTTCTGCATGCAATTAAATTATAAAACTCTCCACAAGTCATCTGCTTTTCTTTTGCACACAGTTCTTCCCTCTCTAACCCAATCCTCTAGAAAGTTTCCCAAAAGTTTTATTCAAATTATTGATGTTACATACACACACACACACACACACACACATATATATGCTACCCAAACTATGTGCTTCTAACATTTTCTGTCTTTGTTATTTCAATTAAGTAGGACTAGATCTTTCTTGTTTATTTTTTGGAAATTTGACCATTTTTACATTCTTCATGGCACAACTTCCACTATGTTTACTGTTGGTTTCCACAGAAGTTAGCTGACTTTGGTTTTATTTGCTACTCATAGTGAAACTCAGCTGACTCTTTGGTTTCCCTTCTTACCCAGCTCTGAGGCTAAACCTCCTACTAGATTCTGCCTTGTCTGGAGATCTGAACTTGTGTCTGCTTGGACAGTTCCTGAAAAAGCCTGCTTCTTAAGTAGGAAGTTAAATGTCCATGACATTTTTTGGAGACTCACTTTCCCCAGTGACTGGCAGCAATTAATGCCAGCCTGCACTGTTAAAGTGAGTGGATCCCTCAGAAGGCTTGGGGTGGGTAAGATGGATTGCGATGTCAGGCATGTGCTCAAGCTTGCACTCTGACCTTGGAGACATGGGAGGGAGTGAACTCCAGGGTTTAATAATGTCACGGCAAGGGCTTTGGAGAAGTAAGTACCAGGTAGAAGAACCTTGTTTCTTATGCACAAGGACCCAGATGTAGATGTCTCTTCAAATGATCAGAGGAATGCAGGAAATAAAATTGGATGCATCGCCTTACCCTTATGGAGAAGACATTGTTTTTCATTATTGGAGCAACTATTGCAAAGTTTGTAGCAGGCATTGTGGCTGAAATCATTGATGACAATTTCCTTTTTAAGGAACTCTCCTCCCTACATCTTTGCTGAGTTATTGGTTAACCAGAGAGCAGGAGAACAGGGATGTGCATAACAAATTCAATATGATCTCTTCTTGGGGCACAAGTCAAATAATTTTTAATACACGAGGCCACTAAAACATGTGTTTTGACATGCTTAATATTTATTTGATGCAGGGCTGATGGGGGGGGGGGGGGGTTGGGAGATGAGGAAGGGTGGAAGCCATAGGCCTGCTGGATTCTCCTCACACATCATTATTGGAAAGGCAACACAATTTCCATGTCCCTCTAAGTAACTCCTATTTCTATGAAACACAAATAATAAAACATTTTTTAAAAATACATGCTGTTTGCTGCACACTTAGCAATATTCCTGGTCATGCCTACTCAGGGTTTTACCTACAAGTTCAGGGAGATACATCCAGATTCAAAACTGCTGCAGATTGTTATATATGATAAATACAACTCATTCCCACGTTAACTAGAGAATGACAAAGCAAAATCCTGCATTTTGATTTGAAAGGCAGTTGTGTAAATGCGTACAAGTTCTTGTCATACATATAACTTATTTTGTGTTTAAGATTATGCAAAAACCAATCTCTAATATTTATTCATTAAAATTAATAAAATTCATTAACTTAGCCTTGACGTATTTCAGACATTCCTCATAATAACTCCAATTAGTTCTATGTGTTTTGTACAAACTCCTTAAAACTGCCATTGTGAAGATTGGATTCTCAATACATCAGCCTTAAACCAGCATTTCGGCACCATCTTCACATTCAAAATGAATCACATTGAAGTAACCAGCTTTGGTTTCCAGGTATTTTTAGTTAGGTTTAAATTTAAACATAATTACTTATCTTTTTTGCAAACGTTTTGTAAGCTATTTGTAAACTTTTCACACAATGAAATACCAAATGCCAAACTGACCATCATGTGCATTTTCTTCATGGCAATGGATAGGAGGGAGAACATGAAAGGAAAGAAGGTTGAGCACTCTGATTGGTTGCATACGTTTGCTAATGTAGATGAAAACACTCTTCCCAGACTTAATGTTTTGGTGGATTTAACTGACTTCAGATGATGTCACCATGAATATATGTTCAGTGAGATACCACATGTACAGTATATACTGCAATGCTACAATCCATTCACATAGGGAAGACTTGGCCATGATGCCTCAATAATAATTAAGATATTCCAGTATTCTTCGCTTTCTGATTCATTCATTAGGGTTTTCAAAGAGCAGCTGCTATCCATGCAATCTTACTTCCAACAGAAACTTAGTTGTTCAAAAGCAAATAGAGGAAAGATCTTTGGAACTAAAATGAACTAATAGTCTTACCTTTCTCACAAGTGTTTAAAACATCTGAGTGTCCTGAATTTTCAGTACCTTCTCCAGCAACAACAGACTGTGTTATGACTGCAGTCATATTCTCATCTGATGCAGAAGTAATCCTATTCAGCTCATCTTTAGCATTTTCACATGTCACTTGCTGTGATGATCCTGCACTGTTTTGTACCTCAGATGTTAAGGACTGTCTTTCAATATCATTATGTGATGAATTAACATCGTCAGGCCAGGATTGACTTCCCTGCGAGGAACATTGCGACAGTGAAGCTGCCAATGTGGATGTGGATGATGCCCTGCTTGCTGAACAAAACGAAAGTGATGTTTCGCTGGATGTGAATGGAGATTGAAGTGAAGGTTCCTGTGGAATTGGAAAATTCAGGACAATTACAAGTTTATTCTAAATCATGCATATTATCTGCATTATAAAAGGCATTTAATCTATGGCCGTATATATTCCTGCAATATCATATCATAATGCTCAAAACTTTTTAACATTAACTAAATCTGGGCAAAAGTTTGGTCAACAAGTTACTACCAAACAGGGTAGAAGGAGAAGGATGACTCAGGGCAGTAGGTGAAGTTGTCTCCTTTGACTGAATGCCTGGGAAATTTTTCATCTAGTGGAACCACAGAAATGAAATCTTAAAATCTTAGTTGAAGGCAATAATGTCCAGTTTATAATAGTGCACCTACAGTACACACTCAAGTCTAGGAGTGGAACTTGCATCACGAAGATAGCACTGCTGAGTTACTTTTCAACTTTGCTCTATTAATACCGTGATTATCTATTCATTAACATCACAAGCCAGTTCTGTACATTTATTATTTGTTTTTTTTTTTAATCAGTTAACATGTTTGTTCTCTTCTTGCAAGGTATGGTGTTGCTGCTCCAGAAAGAGCTCCTTTCATTTCTTTCAGTGAATAGTTATCCTATATCCTAATGGTTTTGTTCTTTATGGCTTTCTACTATGTTGTAGACATTATCAATTCATCTAACCTCATGGTTAGCTCTATATCTTCCTCCACTTCTAAACTGCATTCAAGCTTTGTATAAAAAGCTGATGTAGTGAAAGACAATATCTTTCAATATTTGCAAAATGCTATAATGAAGAATATGGCTAATTTCATATGTACAGTATTACACATATGTATACAAACACACAACTTGGAGCAGGAGTAGGCCTCTCTGATCCATAGGTCTGCTCCACTTATCCACCTGCAAACTAAACTCTGAATCCTATCTACTGATGGTACACTTTCACCCTCTTATCCATAACCTGTCTACCTCTGCCTAAAATAATTCAAAGACTACCCCAAAGTAGATAGGAAGCAGAGTTTAAAAGATCATAATCCTCAGAAATAAAAGAGAATCTGCCTTAAAAAAGGGGGAGAGGGGAACACTTATTGATAAACAGTGAACCCTGGTTCTTGATTGGCTTCCAAGAGGAAAAATCCTCACCCTTTCCTTCTTGTCAAGGCCCCTCAGGATCTTGGGTACCAGCCTAACCTGTCTAATATTTCCCCACAAGACAATTTGCTTGTTCTAGGTATGAGTCTAGCAAACCTTCTCTTTTCTTGCATAAGGAGACCAATGTTATACTTTGCTTGCATTTCTGTATCAGATGATAGAAAAAGGATGTGTCTGACATGTGAAGTATTATGTTACTACAAGGTTTAAATGGCTTCCTTCTATTTCACTTCTTTAGTGTCCTTCATTGTTGTCGTGGCGTCCACTGTAATTTTCCCTTATTCCTCAGAAACTTCCTTTGCACTCACCTTCTTAGCTTCTCATCTTGAAAGCTGAAATTTAAGCCTGCATAATCTCTCACTCAGAGCCTTTTCTATGACCCTTGATGTCAGAGTATTAACTTTCTCAATCTGTCAATCTTATAACCAAATACCATGATATCACCAAATCATAAAATCTTGATGACCTGGATTTAACTTTGCATTTTATAACTTAGATTAAGCTATAACTGGCCAAAAGAAAATTTGTTGCACAGTGATGGCAGATCAACGCAATTTTAAAAAACTTGGGCATGTTCTTCATTAGAATGGCTGAATAATTTACAGTACATATTCAAAACAGTTGATTTCTTGCTTTTTCCACTAAAATGCAGATGTTTTACATGGTCAAATTGAAAAATAGCAGCAAAACACTTTAGGACTTCAGATAGGTTGGTCAAATAGTGACAAACCCGATGTGGACTCATTTTAATCAAAGTTGCAAGCTTGGGTATGACAGTGCTGTGGCTTGCAGAGCCACAAGCTCACAGTACCAGAGATCCAGATTACAGTGCTGAGCTGCGGAAATGCCTGTGTGGAATTTGCATACTTTCACCATGATTCATCCAGGTGGTCCTGGTTCTTTCCATGTCCCAAGGAGGCAAGGGTTAAGGGATTAACTGGCGACTTTGAAATGTCCCCAGTGTGTCAGAGAATACTAGAATATCAATGATATTGTTGGGAACGTTAGGAGAATAAATTGGGATTGATCTATGTGGGAGCTCAAAGATTAGCACATACTCGATGGGCTGAAGGGCTTCTGTGCTGTATCTCTCTGTTCTGCTCAAACCTGAGCAGGAGAAATTCATCTGGGTACCAGAACAGCCATACAGGACTTTCTTCAAATGGATATAGCTTGATGCTCACATGATATTCTTGTAGTTGCGATGCTTGTGATAAGGAAGGTGTCTCCATTGCAGGTTCTCCATCTTCCTGCTCACTCTCACTCCAACATTCTGCTACAAGAAGGAATTC
The DNA here is from genome assembly GCF_030144855.1 of Hypanus sabinus. Lineage (NCBI taxonomy): Eukaryota > Metazoa > Chordata > Chondrichthyes > Myliobatiformes > Dasyatidae > Hypanus > Hypanus sabinus. The sequence goes on along the minus strand of NC_082717.1, from coordinate 61,756,130 downwards.
ATTTTTTCCAGTCAGCTAGGCTTATAGAACATCAGAAAACAGACAATAAAACAAAATGGGCACTTCAGTGATTGTTGTTCTGTTACTGAGAAGAGCATATACCTTCAGTTTTAGTTTCCGAGGCTGGTAGGACATACTGAATGGCAGCTAATCCCATTTTATTAATCCAGCTGAAAGAATAATGAGAATTGTGAGTACCTTCAATGTCCAGTAGCAGTGAATTTACCAATTTGCCTCCCAATTGTAAATTCGCAATCAATGAAACACATGCATTATTCTCTATCAAATCTTTAAAAGTCTAGTCAAAAATTTTTGGCATTGTGCCCAGATCTCAGCAATAAAAATACCAAACTGCGTGTATGATAAACATACAATGTACACCAGGGTTTCTCAACCGGGGTTCCATGAGAGATGGTGATTAAAGAAAAATAAACATCGTTGTTTGAATGCATGACGTGCGATGCCAGCACTTGCAGTGTCCAAGCAGACCTGTTAGCAACCTTGTTAGCGGTCTCTCAGCCCAGTTTGGCAGTCCGCAGTAGGGCAGTGTTTACTTGGTTGTGTCGATTCTCAGCTTTGACATGAGACAGAGGAGGTCATTGATATTTGATGAGCACTATTTTGCACGGAGGGGAGGATGGTAGGAATGTGAGGAGCGTGAAGTGTGTTTTATGAGCATTGAACGGACTTGCCTATTTTTATATTTTATTAACCCCTGTGATTTACAGACATGTCTGATGGTCCAATGTGGCAATTTTTGAATTACAATCTTTTGAGTCATTTCACTGCACCAGTGCAACAACGGATACAAAAAAAGGTCCGTCTTTGCAATGAAAACTACTTATCAATGGGCTTTACATGGACTGGTGATCCAAGCTGTCCTATTTTATTGTGCTCAGTCTGTGATAAACAACTTACAGATGTAGCAATGGCTCCAGCAATATTGAAAAGACACTTAACTATAAATCATAGCCATATGACAGGTAAAAGCGCTGATTATTTTAAATGGCTACTGGTATCTCAAAATAAAGAGAGCAAAGCTTTTGTTAATAAAGTCAGTCAGTAAAAGGACCAAGGAAGCAAATTATTTAGTAGCAGAACTTACTACCCTAAACAGGAAGAGTCACACAATTGGTGAGAACCTAATAATGTAAAATTATAGTGGGTAAAATACTAGAACAAGAGCTGTACAAGAAATTTAAAAGGTTTCATGCTCAACAATGATAATGACTAGTTCTTCACTTGTGAAGATCAGGAGGGAAGAAGATTCCTCAGGAGCAATGGCACAATAATTGGTGACTGTAGAGGCCAGTTTTGGAGCAGTAGGGACAGGAAACAGCTGCTGTTTGGGTAGTTGGATCCTTCCTGTGTCTCATTTTCTCTTCAGCAGTCGCTTTTCTGGATTCTTCAAATATCTTGGCTGTACCATAGATCAGTGTTCTCCAGCAGTCTCTGTCAAAAGCTAGCTTCTGCCACTCATTGATCTCTATATTTGCCTGAGAGAGCTGCTGCTTAAGTTGGTCTTTGTACCTCTTGTGCGGGGCACCACCATGTCTCTTGCCCTGAGAGAATTCTCCATAGAGAACTGCTTTTGGTAACCTGGAGTTGTCCATGGCTTGGCCAGCGGAGCTGCTTGAACAGCCAAGTGACTTCAGTGCTTCAAGGCTGAGCCTTCTCCAGGACCTTGTTGTTGTTGATGAAAACTGGAGCAAATTGTTCACTGTTTTACTATGAATAGCAGGATACTCCTTCACAGAAATTTGTGCAGGGGCAGATCAGTAAATCTCAAATTGTGTGCAGCTCACCAAGTTCTTCCTCTTCTCTCAAAGTCAAGTTCTCAGGCTAAGCAGGAGATTTAGAGAAAGGGTCCCTCACTCAGCTATACACGTGTGTTGAAAGGAAGATAAAATACTGTTCAATTTTGTCCTGCAGTTCTTCCAGGTGGTTTTCAATAAGACTTCAGACTTTCTGATCCTTTCTCTCATTTGTTACATAATACATGTGTGAGCAAGCTTTCCCTTGTTTACCAAGCAACAAAAGCAAGGATAGAGATCGTCTCATTTCAGTTGAAATCCGTGCGTGCTTATCAAACGTTTGGCCCAAAATTGAGCATTTGTGCAGCAAAAAACAAGCACAAGTTTCACATGCTAGGATGATATTTGAGCACTTAGTAAGAAAATGTTTTTTCAAATCCTTGTATAAAATTGTGTCTTAGGCTATATTTTTATTCATATTGCTTTGGCTTCTGGTTTTTAGTAACTTTATTATTTAACATTGTCAATACATTTTCATGTTGTAAGTAGCATGAATTAAAATCAATTTACAACCTTTATTTAAATTAAATCTACTGAGCCTACCTTTAGAAAAATACAATCCCATTTTGGCTTAAGCCAGTTTAACAGAAATTTATTATATTTGCCTTATGAGTTGTTAAAATTTATGAAAGGAAAAGAAAGAGATTAATTTTAAGAAAGGTAAACTAAGCTTAACTACCTGTTTTTTTTTCAAGAAAGGCTGGTGAAAAATTCAATCTCTTATCAGAAGAGCATTGGCAGTTATTTTTGTATTATTATATCCACAACTTACTGATCACACTATCATACTGGAAGCTGTAGATTTAATAATTTTAGTGCAGGGGTCCCTGAGACATGAAAATTATTTCAAGGGTTCCTTCAGGGCAAAAAGGTTGAGAAAGGCTGGTGTATTCTCTTGGAATGTTCTACTGGACACTGAGTGTAGACTAAAGGACAATTTTAATTCATCTTGATTTGGATTAACATTTTTAAATTTCCTTGCCAGAAACATTCTATGTTTCTATGGCATTAGCTGGGAGTCCCACTGAGTGATTCCTTCAGGGAATTGAATTCATGTGCATACCTTATTGACAAACCTTATTGAATTTTTTTGAAGAAGTTACGAGGAATGTTGACGACGGTAAGGCAGTGGATGTAGTCTATATGGACTTCAGCAAAGCCTTTGACAAAGTTCCACATGGAAGGTTAGTTAAGAAGGTTCAGTCGTTAGGTATTAATGCTGGAGTAATAAAATGGATTCAACAGTGGCTAGATGGGAGATGCCAGAGAGTAGTGGTGGATAATTGTTTATTGGGATGGAGGCCAGTGACCAGCAGGGTGCCTCAGGGATCTGTTTTGGGCCCAATGTTATTTGTAATATACATAAATGATCTGGATGATGGGGTGGTAAATTGAATTAGTAAGTATGCCGATGATACTAAGGTAGGAGGTGGATAATGAGGTGGGTTTTCAAAGCTTGCAGGGAGATTTATGCCGGTTAGAAGAATGGGCTGAACGTTGGCAGATGGAGTTTAATGCTGAGAAGTGTGAGGTTCTACATTTTGGCAGGAATAATCCAAATAGAACATACAGGGTAAATGGTAGGGCATTGAGGAATGCAGAGGAACAGAGAGATAACAGTGCATAGTTCCCTGAAGGTGGAGTCTCATGTAGATAGGGTGGTGAAGAAGGCTTTTGGAACGCTGGCCTTTATAAATCAAAGCATTGAGTACAGAAGTTGGAATGTAATGTTAAAATTGTACAAGGCATTGGTAAGGCCAAATTTAGAATATTGTGTGCAGTTCTGGTCACCGAATTATAGGAAAGATATCAATTAATTAGAGAGAGTGCAGAGACGATTTACTAGGACGTTACCTGGGTTTCAGCACTTAAGTTACAGAGAAAGGTTGAACAAGTTAGGTCTCTATTCATTGGAGCGTAGAGGGTTGAGGGGGGATTTGATCGAGGTATTTAAAATTTTGAGAGGGATAGATAGAGTTGATGTGAATAGGCTGTTTCCATTGAGAGTAGGGGAGATTCAAACGAGAGGACATGATTTGAGAGTTAGGGGGCAGAAGTTTAAGGGAAACACGAGGGGGTATTTCTTTACTCAGAGAGTGATAGCTGTGTGGAATGAGCTTCCTGTAGAAGTAGTAGAGGCCAGTTCAGTTGTGTCATTTAAGGTAAAATTGGATAGGTATATGGACAGGAAAGGAGTGAAGGATTATGGGCTGAGTGCGGGTAGGTGGGACTAGGTGAGATTAAGAGTTCGGCAAGGACTAGGAGGGCCGAGATGGCCTGTTTCCGTGTTGTGATTGTTATATGTTATATGGTTATATCAGGCAAAGATGAGATTGGAGTTTTTGGTTTTATTCCCAATATCAGCAGGTGTTGGTGTTGTGATGGAAGTCGTGCCTAATTATTGTGATGTCTAAGGGCTCTACTGGACTTTTATTTATTTGGCATTGCTTTGAGGACCTCAACAGTTCCTTTGGCTTTTTCAATTCCATCAGTAGGTTATGTAGTATAATTCAGCTGGCAAATGGTAGTGAAGATCAAGGAAGTAAATTTACTAAAGCTACAACTATAAGTGCAACAGGAAAAACTTCTGAACAACTACTGTATACTCATTCTGCCTTTAATCTTACAGAATTACTGCTTTTGCTTGAAAGCAAGATTTCAGCATCATGCACTTCAATCAAGCAACTCTTTTTTCACCACCAACCATCAATATTTAGTGAGTGAGTAATTTTTCCCTAAAAATCTCTGTAAAGTCATGTTTCTATTTTTATATTACTTCATCAACAAGTTTTCTTGCTCCTAATAATCATGGAAATTGGCACAGAGACAGAATTGTGGATAGACAACAGCCAGCCGAAAAAAACATGTGTGTCTACGAAGGAGTGGTCCATTCACTGAAATACTAGCACCAAGGAGTTGGAAGTAACGATTTGTACCATTGGGAAAGCTTCCATTGGAAGGGAGTTAAAATCATGGCCCTGTGGGTAGAGTTAACCACGTCACTGCAAGTGCAGGTGGTTCTTTCTTTTGTTTTGTTTTATATAACACTTTTCCCGTTAAGACCCAAGCTTCCACAGAGAACAGATTTTAAAAAAGACTTTCATTTAACTATCTATTTAAAGAGATACTTCTGAAGAGAACACTAGAAGAAACTTCTGTCTAAAAGACAATCCTGTCATCTCTAACTTTTATTTTTCTTTTAATTATTTACTTCTCTTTTTAAAAAATAAATTCTGTTATGACTATCTCACTTTTTTATTGAATTCTATTCTCCTTATTTATTGGCTTCTCAAGAAAAGCATTCATACACAATATGTAATTTTGAATAAACAGAGTGATTGTAAGTTTAACTCCGCATTATACATCTTATGAAAGTGTTCTGCACAATCCCTTCTCTTTAAATTCTCACTAGTGATGAAATTAAGTTTAATTTCATAGCCATCTCATCTGATTTATTCTTTATTACAATCTCATTACCTTGGAAATTTATGCACTTCTCAATCTTTACTTTCCCACTGAATTTTAAGATTGTAAGCTAGCAATCCCTAATCACAACATACTTTGTATTTTCCAACTCCTCTGAATTTATTTAGCATGAGCCTTGGATTTCATAGAACATAGGTCAAAACTGAAAGATACACTGAACCCACCATATAATAAACATACTACAGTATTGCCTCCCAACTTTCAAAGTGTGTCACCACAGGGTACTCACGTGCCCATGTCTTCAGCATTCTCTGCAGCAAAGTAGAAGCTCTTGAGTTTAGCGTGGCTGGCCTTTATTGCACTTGATTTGAAAAAATAAATTATATTAAAAGGAAACATTTTAAGTAGATAGAATTTGTCAAGTTTTACTATTATACCATAGATGGTCAAACTAACAGATTACTTCCAAAATTGCTCTTGACCTAAAAATTAAGATAATCTGTAAAAACATTCTGAAACTTGTTTGTTTCAAATGAAATCAAAATGACAATTTCTAAATGCTATGGTTAAAATATCTGCATCAATATTTATTGCATTTTTAAAGGGCTCTTTATTGTCATCACATTTGGACATAAACAAGCTGATCCAGATATGCATTTTATCTTTACCCATGTAGAAAAAACTGTATTTGCCTTACATGGTTTATATTCATTTTTTATCTATTTTTCCAAAAACATTTGGCAAAGTCTGTTCATTGAGTGTAACTTCTTTCTTCCAGTTTATTTGGAAATTTGATTTTGTGTTTGGTTTGAGATAACTCATTGCCTTTGTTTCCTCCCTTGCTGTGACTTGTGCCTCCATTTTGCAAAGATGTTGAAAGTATATGTATGCACTCTCATTGTGCAGTTGCAGCTCAATTTGTAAGTTGTTTTCAAGTGATACTAAGTTCTGAATATGCTCAACTCACATCACTATTGCTTTACGTTTATTGTTCCGTATTTCCATGCATTCATGATTACATTATGAAAACCTTACCTTTGAGCATAGTAATGACTAATATCACAGGGAGGAACAGCTCTTTGTGAGATTGAGTATTATCAGCAGAAACCCACTCACTGTCTATTGCCTGATCAGTAACATTTATTCTTAACTGTGGCCTGGTTACAAGTAGTTCTATTTTTTAAAAATTTAGAATCATTCCACTTCCAGTTTCATTTTTAGTGTCTTGGTTCCTTTCTGTGGTGGAAAACAACATTACATTAAGTTGTGGATTGATTTTAAAGTTACAGTTTTACATTGTACTTTAGATTATATACTTCGACCATATTAGTACAGATAGGAGCTCAAGCAATCTAGGTTCAACCCCTGTCTGTGTGGATTCCGCACATTTTCCCTGTGATCGTGTGGGTTTCATCCAGGTGATCCAGTTTCATCATGCAGCCATTTTGTGCAGGCAGGAGACAGAATTTGTGGGAAGTTGATGGGATCATGGGAAGAACAAAACAGGACTAGTGCTCATCTGTGTAAATGTGTTTAGAAGTGGTTAGTGTGGACTTGGTGGGCCAAAGGGATTAACTTGTAGACCATCACTTCAGTACATCTTTGACCCAAAGAATTATTTCTGCCTAACTTCACTCTGTCCTTAATATCTCATCTATTCTGCTCCTACCAATGTCTCTGCAGCCTCTGACATCCTCCACAACTCTGACAGCTTTCTGGGCCTAAGAACTCATTTTCATCTTGGATATCCCAGCTCCTTAAACCTCCAGGATCCATAAGAAACCAAACAGGATGGGCCATTGGTTCTTCTGTTGACTCTGCTAATCAATAAGACCATTCATGACCTTATCATTCATGGTTATTTAAAGAATCAAAGGATATGGGGTTATCGTAGGAAAGAGATGCTAAGTTAAAGAGTTAGTCATGGTATTACTGAATATATTCTTGACCGAGTCTCCTCTCCTAGGCATTTCCAAAGACTCACCACTTTCAGAATCAAGGTATTTCTTCCTACCTCGGTTGTGTATGCCTAACCCCTTGTTCTGAGACCGTGATCACTGGTTTCAGATACCATTGGTACTTCTAATTTGACAAGTTCCATGAGCATTTCAGGTTCAAGGAAACCACCTCTCATTTTTGTAAGCTAATTGTGATAAGCATCATTCTGTTTAATCATTCTGGAAAGGACAACTCAGCAAACCCCATCCAATTAATTCTTCATATCAATGGTGAAACTTCTTGTCTCTCTCACTCTAGTAAGCATGTTCTTACTTTGGTGAAAAGGCCAGGCCTGTAGAATAATCATTTACAAAGTCTCTATACAAAAGGAATATGACATCTTCATTTTAGACTCAGCTTCCATTCATTCTTCCTTGAATAGATGCCCAGTCAGTCCTCCTCAAAACCAAACTCCTTTACCTCGCTGACCTACTTGCATTACAGCTAGTTCTGAGAATGCAATCAACATGGACTCTGTTCCTCACTCCAAAGATCATACCCAAACTGTAATTCTAGTTTTGTGTTGTTATTTTTAAATCAGATTTCCAGCATCTGCAGTGTTTTAGTTCTCTAGTGTGCAGTTCCAGCATTGTTTTTCCCTCTATCTTTTAAGATAATAAGATATAGGAGCAGAATTAGGCTATTTGGCCCATCTAGTCTGCTCCACCATTTCATCATGGCCGATCCAATTTTCCTCTCAGCCCCAATCTCCTGTCTTCTTACCCATATCCCTTCATGCCTGACCAATCAAGAATCTATCAACCTCTGCCTTAAATATACATAAAGACTTGGCCTCCTCAGCTGCCAATGGCAAAGAATTCCACAGATTCACCACTCTCTGGCTAAAGAAATTCTTCATCATCCGTGTTCTAAAAGAACATCCCTCTATTCTGAGGCTTTGTCCTCTGGTCCTAGACTCTCCCACTATAGAAATATTTTCTCCACATCTGCTCCATTGGGGCCTTTCAACATTCAATAGGTTTCAATTAGATCACTCCTCATTCTTCAGAATTCTTCTTCTCTCTCTTCCTGTTTCAATTCAATTCACATCTTCTGGCAGATAATTTACAATTAACAAAACTTCAGTTCCCTCTCTCAGCTGGCATCACCACAACTTGTATTATTCAGTCTTTCATGGTCTCCATCATAATATGTACACACCCTTTGTTCGCTCCACTCTTTCCTTCTCTGTAACATAAAAAAATGCTGGGTTTCTAACTCAGTGAACTGTTACTGATTTAAAATATTGGCTTCTCAGGGGTACAGGATACTGCCTCACTTAGTGAGTATTTCCTGCATTTTTTGTTTTCATATAAAACAATATGTTTCGCTTTGTAAATTTGTGCACAACTTACTGTTTCCTTTTGCACTCGGTGCCTTGATCAATTTTGAACTCTGGTAAATTAATGAAGCCTTCAGCTTTCTCTGCCTGTGGAAAAGGAAAAAAGAATGGTTTGATTTCATGAAGAAAAGCATAATAATTACCTGATTTGTCAAGACCTGTGTTTCAATCAATTAAAACTTCAAAATTGATCAAACACAGACTCCTGACCAGAGCAAAGATTGTGTGAAGGCAAATTATACCAAACTTCTATAATGTCAGGAAACTCCCCCTTCACCTCACAGTGCAATTATTTTGCACACATCTATTTTTCACAAGCACAGCAGAAGAACAATCAAAGACCTTTAATTTTTGCCCATGGCTTAACAACCCAGAACACAACTATTGATGAAGATTTTCAAATTAATTCTTGTCTCACTATTCCCTCTCCCCACAAAGCTCTCTGCAGAGAATTCATCTTGTGGTTTTAAACATTACATATAGCACTTGTCTCACCTCTTCTTTATGGTTTTTGAACTTAATGCTGCATCCAGATGGTAAATAGAGAACCATTTGTAGAACATGTTAAGCTTTATGCAAATATTTTCATAGATCAGGAAGGTAATTATTGATCACTTAAATTACCATTAATTGGCCAGAGGAATGAATACTATTAACTTTTATGAACTGATCTATTAAGTATATTCAAAATATTCAAGATAATCATGGAAATGAGAAGAATGGGAAGACAGCTTTTTCAAAAACAATGCTATCATGGAATATCTTAATTACTGAATGATTTTGCATTCTTAACGGCTCTTTATCTGCTTTGCGCATAGGAAAACGTATTGTATTAAAATGATAAAATATTATAACTAACACTTTTATAACTTTACACATTTTAAAAACTTACTCTGTAAATAATGTGCCTGTTGAAAAATTGAACAATTACCAGAATAAAAACTTAGAAGCTAGCAATTCATTTCAATAACATTAACACAAGAGATTTGGCAAATGCTGGAAATCTTGACCAATATATAGAAAATGCTTGAGGAACTCAGCAAGTCAAGCAGCAACTTTGGGGGGGGGGGGGTGGGGGGAGCAATAACCAGTCAATAGTTTGGGCCAAGACTTTTCATCAGGAGGGGGAAGAAGGAAGACTAAGAGGGTGGGGGAAGGAGAAGTACAAGTTCACCAGCTGAGGGAAAAGGTGAGTTGGTGGGGGAGGGAGACTGAAGTAAGAAGCTGGGAAGTGACGGGTGGAAGAGCAAATGGTTTGAATAAGAGGAATCTGATAGGAGAGGATAGTGGACCATAGATGAAAGGGAAGAATGAGGGGCACCAGAAGGAAGTGATGGGCACGAGAGGAGAAGAGAACTGAGAGACAGAAGAGGCCACAGGGGCTGGAATTTTGAGCAACACAGAAAATGTTGGAGCAACTCAGCAGATCAGGCAGTATTTATGGAGAAAAACGGACAGTCAATGTTTTGGGTCGAGACCTGTCATCAGTTTGCTAGTCCAGATTATTGAAAAAGTCCAGACAAAATGTCTCAACCCAAGGCATCCACTGTCCATCTCCCTCCAAGGATGCTGCTTGACCCATTGTGTGTGTCATTTTCAGAACTAGTATCATTTCCAGAAGATTGACTCGTGAATATGGCAACACTGCCATTAAAATCATGAATAATTGGCCTTTCCAGTTCCGCCTTCTATCCCGTTGTATAGAGTATGTACACATTGCAAATGCTATACCAGTGTGAATGATTTTGCTTCTCACCAAAATCCTACACAAGTGTAAGTGCACAATGAATCCACTGTCAAATCACAATAATTTAGTGGTGAAGTCTCACCTAACATTTTCCTGGTGTTGTCTGCATCTTCACACCCTACTTAAACTTTAGATTTCGATCAAGTTTTAGTAACTAATCTGCTTTGCACCAACTTAAACCTCCAAAATCACAATGCATCATTAAAAAAATGCCTTTTACTTTAAAATTTTGATTTTTGTCTTCCACATGATAGGGATAACCTACTTATGTAGGATGGTGACTAACCTCAGCCATATGATTTAATATTTGGAAATAAATGAATACCATACTGATTAAATGTGGGAATGCTTATTGTTGGGTATTCTTGAATATTGGAGGCCACAGAAAAAAATATTCTATATATGTGTATATACACACACACACACACACACACACACACACACACACACACACACATCATGTACCTTTAAAAATTTACAAATCAGGAACCAAATGAGTTTGGTTACTTCACTGTGCTACCAATTTGTTCAATTTTCATGCAGCAGACTTCTCAAATCAATTCAAAAGACTTCAGAGATGAGCATGGGATAGATCCCCGGTATTCCAGCTAATATTTGCTCCTCATTCAACGCCACCAGGACCAGCTGACCAGCTCTTTGTGAGAGTGTTGCTCATGTAAGTTGACTACTGTGTTTATCATGCTGCTCAAAATGACTCATTGGCCTGAATGCACTTCATGGCATCCTGAGGTCCTGCCATGTTCTCTGTAAATGCCAGTCTTTTTTTTCCTATACAAAATATATGGCCAAGCTTCTAGACCTACCTGCATTTGTGGAAACTCTTCACACAAAATATATCTTCCTAAAGTACTTTTTTTTTTAGTCAGAAACTTGGAGTTTCTGACAAAAGACAAGCTCTCTAATCCAGGAGTCATGCTGATTAGTTTCCTCTGCACCCATTTCTAAAGCTGCCACATCCTTTCCATAATGTGGAGACTGGAATTGAACACAAAACTTGTTGTGGTCTAACAAGGCTTTTATAGAGCTGCAACATTACCTAGTGAACTCAATCCCCCAACTCCATCTGCCTTCTTAACAACCCAATCCACCTGTGAGACAACCTTGTAAGACCTGTGGATGTGGCCCCAAGAGGCCTCTGTTCATCTATACTGCTAAGAATTCTATCTTCAATTTGAACTTCGGATTGAATGTCACCTGCCACTTCTCAGCCCAGATTTGCATCCTATCAATGTTCCATTGTAACCTGTGACAACCATCTATTCTATCCACAACATCACTAATCACCATGTCATCTTACTAACCTACCCTTCCACCTCCTCGTCCAAGTCATTTATGAAAATCACAAAGAGCAGGGGCCCCAGAAAGTGCCCTTGCTGCACACCCCTGGTCACCGATCTCCAGGCAGAGCACCCTCCATCTACTATCAACCTCTGCCTTCCATGAGCAAACCAAACTTCAATCCATACAGCCAAGTTTCGCTGGATCCCATGCCTCCTGACTTTCTTATTAAGCTTTCAATGGGAATCTTGTCAAATCCCTTACTAAACTCCGTACACCACATTTGAAGCTCTACTCTCAATCAGTTTGCTTTGTTCACAGGTCAGTTTTTCTTTATATTGACCTTGACAGAAGATGAGAACCCACGTTTCTGACATGACGCAATTTATAACTCCCTTAACTGTAGTTAAATGTTAACTTGAAAGAGATTAAAACAGTACATTGCACGGAATAAATCAAGTCTGGACTAAAGTGAAAACACAGGAATATCAGGGCAATTAGAAGTGAGTATACTCACAGCCTGGTTGGTGTACCAGTACAGGTAGGTCCCTTTCAGTACAAACCAGTACTTTTTCCATTTGTTGCCAATAAGGCCCTTGTTGGTCTTCTTCTTATATAGCCATCCCTGGAAGTCAGCACGGCCAAGGTCTTTGCAGGAAATTCTTCTTCTGCTCATTTTTGAGCTTCCTACAAAGAGCAGATCTACTTAAGCCCTCTGCAGCTGCAGAATTTGAAACCAAATTCACACTTTGAATTTATTCCACCAGATACTTTTATATAAAACATTTTTAAATAACTATTTATCCTCAAGCCATTATAATTACAAAAGCAGCTCAAATCAGGAGTATTCAACAGAGCATTTCTCTTTTTTGTGATCTTATCAGCTACACTATGTGGGATGAGCAGCACAACAAAGTTACCTCGAGTCTTCCTTCTTGTTGAACGCAGTGAAACCTATGAAGATAAAATGAACAGCATGTATTGCTTGCTTTTAATGTTTGAAGCTCTGCTACGCAAGCTGCCAACACAGTGATAAGCACTTTTCCTGATATCTAGCAGCCGCTACTGTTGCAAAATACAAAAACAGAATCAACTGTGAGGATTTCAGTGAACATCCTGTGGACAGGCCTTTACACTGATCTCACACTCAGGCTGATATTGGGTCAGAGCACTTTCCAAATGCAAATGCATACTTACAGCTGGGCTGCCATTAGCTGCTCCTGCAGATGCGACTGAACTTGAGGCAGACTGCAAGAAAAAATAAATTTTAAAACAACTTCAAAAATGTTAGATTCGGTTTAACACATCACAAACTGAGCTTGGCTGTGAGCTGCAAACAGGAAGCAGAGCAAGGAGGTGGGAAGCAATCTGGTGAGTTTGAGTTGTGTTGTTGTACTTCAAAACACATTGTACTTTATACCAAGCTTTTTTCTTTTACAGTCTTAACAATCTTTGCAAAATCATAAAATTGTTGTCCAAATGCAGATGAAAATGAATGTTTTAGTTTCTGTCACCTAAAATATCATTGTTTTCTGACCTTGAAAGTTCATGCAGTTTTCAAACTATTTTCTCAGAACTAGCTAAAGCAGATCCCAGTCTGCAGTGTGTCCTTGTAGGTCTCTTCACCAAATATGAACCTCATTCAACCAGCAAGCAAAACTCAAATTTGCAAGTTGTTGAAGAACTCTGTTAAGTAGCTTATTCGAATGCAACACCATGTAAACCTGCACAGATATTGTGAAATTCAGGTTTCATTCACCTCTTCAACTGGATGACACCAAGTTCTTTGACATTTTTTGTTCTGGATCAAATCAATTTATCCCAAAAGAACCTTAGAGATTTATGTACTTAGAAGAGTAAAGTTCCTCATTTCTCAGCGGTTACTAGTTTTTCCCCATTTATAAAGTTCGGATCGTCTTGTAGCATCGTGGACCTCGCACCTCTATGTTAAACTACTTCTTCCACAGGTTTTCCCACTTTAACATCCCTCTGTGATATTCTACCTCCTGAGCATAGTCTTTGCATTACCTTTGATCTTGTCATCTGGCAATGAGGATGTTTGGCACTCGACCCTTAATGAACCAATGACAGCTGAAGGCTCAACAGAAGTATTTTAGAGTTACCACCACAATACAGCGTTTATAGTTTTTCCTTTCACAATCTCTTGAAATTCCGATGCAGAGGTAATATATTACCAAATACTGTAGTATTACCAAAGTGGACCAGAAGTAGTATATACTAATGACCAGGTAATTAGTTTAATGATGTTGTTTAAAGGGTAAATGATAAAGTTACAGCACAAAGCTAGCTTTTAGCTCATAGTCCCTTACCGACACTTTGTAGTGCAGTTGAAGCAGTTCTATTTCCTCAATTGTTTCCTGTAGCACAACAAATATTTTCTCATAAATGCCTATCAAATCTTTCTTTAAAAACTTCAGCTGACTGTATTTTCACTGATTTTTCAGAACAAGCCTCTTGTTTAAAGAGGTTCTGCCTCTATCTCCCCTGTGTTTTTCACCAGGATACTTGGAATGACTCTACCTTTCTATGAAACAATGCCCTTTCCCTATGGTCTGACCATATCAATTAATTTATATCTGTTGTGCATCCAGTTCTATGCCTTCATAAAGTTCCACATTAAAAAAACAAAATTAACAAATATTACAGTTCCACATTAATATTTGGAACCTTCTCTCAGTGTTAAGTTATTGAAAAATTAACTAATACAAATCCACCTCTCCAATCATTTCTTATACATTCAAATATCTAGCAGCTCCTTCATAAACAGTGAACTAATTCACCTATAATTAATTAGTTTCTCTTCCCCCTTCATAATAAAGTGTGTATCATTGGCAAATTTGCAAACCAAAGTCTAATGAATTGAGATAAGATAGATAGAAAGATATACTTTATTAATCCCAAAGGAAACTACAGTGTCACAGTAGCATTACAAGTGCGCAGATATACAAATATTAGAAGAGAAGTGAGAAGGAATAAAAAAGAAAGTTACCTCAAACAGTCTAACAGGAGGGGTCATTACTTCCCCGGCTATAGGTTGATTTATTATGGAACCTGGCTGAGGGTAAGAATGACCTCATACAGCGCTATTTGGAGCAGTGCAGTTGTCTTAGTCTTTTACTAACAGTGCTCCTCTGTTTAGCCAAAGTCGCAAGCAGAGGGCGAGCTACATTGTCCAGAGTTGCCAGGATATTAAGTAAGGTTCTTTGTTCTACCACAGTCCCAGTGGGTCCAGTTTGACTCCTTTAACAGAGCCAGCCTTTCTAATCAGTTTATTGAGCCTGTCAGCATCACACGTTTTGATGCCATTACCCCAACACACCACCACCATAGAAGATTGTACAGGCAACGACAGACTGGTAGAACATGTGAAGGAGAGGCCTGCGTAGTCCAAAGTACCTCCGTCTTCTCAGGAAGTAGAGGTGTCTGTGGCCCTTCTTTCTTTCTTTTCAAATCTTTTTATTATTATTATCCAAACTAACAAGAGTACGTTGAAGTAACACTAACAATGTCTCGAAGGAAAAAGAAACAATATTTAAGGATTGAAAAATATGGTGACACAAAAAAAAGAAAAAAAAGACCCCTACTAAAGCAAGAAAAAAAGTGAGGAAAAAAAAGAACCCATTAGGTGTTCAACCCCGGAGCCGTGCGTCATACAAAAGGCTTCTAAAGATAAACATCAAACCGCCAGCAAAAAAAATTATACTAAAATTTACAATTAGATCATGGAGGAAATCTATCCATTAACTCAAATAGTAATAACGAACAAATGAACTCCATCTTTTCTCAAAATCAAACATAGGTTGAAAGGTTCGACTTCTAATTTTCTCCAAACTAAGACATAACATCACCTGAGAGAACCATTGTGACAGAGTGGGAGCCGAAATATCCTTCCAATTCAACAGAATGGCCCTCCTAGCTATCAATGTAACAAACACAATAACATGTTGGTCAGACAAAGAAATACTATGGATATTTTGAGGTATTATTCCAAAGAGCACAGTTAATTTGTTAGTTGTAAATTTTAAGTGCTTTAGAAATTGTAGAAAAAAACTGATTTCCAAAACTGTTCCAGTATAGAACAAGACCAAAACATGTGCGTCAGTGTAGCTGTCTCAATTTTAGATCTATCTCAACTACTATCAACATTAGGAAAGAGTTTAGACAATCTCTCCTTCATCAAATAGTAACAATGTACAATTTAAAATTGAATCAATGAATGGCTAGCACAAATCGAGGAAGAGTTAACCAACGTCAAGATCCGCAACTAGTCCTCCATTGTAAAAGTCAAATTAAGTTCCTTTTCCCAAACTTGTTTAATCTTAAAGAAAGGGCGCTTATCCCATTGTAATAATAAATTATAAATTCTTTCAATGGAACCCTATAACAAACGGTTCATACTCATCAAAGGGTTCATACTTTTTATTTTGGAAAAATAAAGGTATTAATTCTTTTTTGGATCTATTTAAAGAAGATAGACTGATGTCTTTTGAATGATTAGTTGATAAATACTTTCTTTCATATTCACACTTTTTACAATACCTTCAAGTTAGACATTTCTTACAAAAATATTTAAGTAATTTTCCTTGCATATTAGAGACTATGGCCCTTTTTGTACACAGCCTCTGTGTTGGTGCTCTACTCCAAGTCTGTCATCCAGGTGCACCCCCAGATACTTGTAGGTCCTCACTTCATCCATAGTAACGTGGAGCAGTGTAGGCTTGGTCTTCCTAAAGTCCATCACCATCTCCTTTGTCTTACTGATGTTGAGCTGCAGATGATTCAGCTTGGATAAATTTGACAGATCAAATTAAAATATCTACAATTACTTCAGAAAGTACTTTTACAACTCTGGGCAGGAAACCATCTAGTCCTGGAGATTTGTCCATTTTCAGTCTTATTATTTTCTTCATCACTATTCTGTTAAGTTATATTATTTTTCCCTATCCTAATCCTGATTTAGATTGCTCTTTCTAGGTTCAATAGGTATATTTAATATTAGAGAAATGTATACAATATGAAAGAAAAAAAAACAAAGACAAATACAACTACCAAGTGAATAATTTCCAAGATTTTAATTGCATCACTTGCCTTTTTTCATGAGTTCTAGGTTTCATTCACTATTCTCTATGGGTGGTGTTACCAGTAAACATCTTTAGTATTCTCCTTTAGATCCTTAGTAAGTTTTTCTTCGTAATCATTTTTGAAGCCGAAGCATGAACTGACTCTGCTCCTGTCTTAGTGCATTTATCACGTCCACATCATTGAACTTACCATCTCCTGACATGACAAGCACAATGCAATTCTGACCAGATTCTTCTACTAATAAATTACAATTGCTCTTAAGTTCTGCTGTTTGAATCTTATCTCTCACAAAGTTATACCACTGTCATACTCTCACTGCTCATCAAACCAAACATATATCTTTGTTTTTAATCCCTCTGTAATTTTCTTCTTGTTTGCCCTAACTTCATTCAACACAGATATATCTTTCCAAAATCTCTAAGACTTGAATCTACCCATTTTGTGCATTCACACCATTTAATGCATGATTGAGGCATATACCTTCTGTTGCTCAGGCTCCACTTGGAATTCCGTACTAAATCCTATTGATGTCTTTGATTCCATGTCCTAGTTAAAAATACTCTCTAAGCACATCTCTGATACAAGAAAGGTCACCCTGCACTCCTAACTTCATTCAACTTGCATTCTTTATTTCTGATCGTGTCTTTGTGAAATACCAGACACCTTAAAAGGCATCACATTAATGCAAATGGTGAATACTCCATTTCCATCATTCAACCCTTCATCACTTCCACTTCTTCACCATTCTGAATGCACTAAATTCCACCTTCACTCTTCCGTTTTTTGTGCGCGTGCCTTACTCTGCCAGGGCCTCGGCGACCACTTTGTTTTTCAAGTGGCTGTCTTGGAGGGAAGATTCTGTGAGTGATGCCCCACGTCCTTCTCACAGTGTAGTTGTTTTTTTTTACGAGGTTGAGTTGTGAGCTCGACACTCAACCCAGCATGGATGGAAAGCGTGTCCGGAAGCGGCCTGACTGGGTTCGAACGCGGGAACCCTCGCTCTGGAGTCCGACACTGATGTCACTGTGCCACCAGTCAGCCTGTTCACCATTCTGAATGCACTAAATTCCACCTTCACCATTCTGAATGCACTAAATTCCACTTCTTCACCATTCTGAATGCACTAAATTCCACCTTCACCATTCTGAATGCACTAAATTCCACCTTCACCATTCTGAATGCACTAAATTCCACCTTCACCATTCTGAATGCACTAAATTCC
The DNA here is from genome assembly GCF_030144855.1 of Hypanus sabinus. Classification (NCBI taxonomy): domain Eukaryota; kingdom Metazoa; phylum Chordata; class Chondrichthyes; order Myliobatiformes; family Dasyatidae; genus Hypanus; species Hypanus sabinus. The sequence goes on along the minus strand of NC_082717.1, from coordinate 61,738,179 downwards.
ACTTCTTCACTATTCTAAATGCACTAAATTCTACCTTCATCATTCTGAACGCACTAAATTCCACCTTCACCATTCTGAATGCACTAAATTCCACCTTCACCATTCTGAATGCACTAAATTCCACTTCTTCACTATTCTAAATGCACTAAATTCTACCTTCACCATTCTGAATGCACTAAATTCCACCTTCACCATTCTGAATGCACTAAATTCCACTTCTTCACTATTCTAAATGCACTAAATTCTACCTTCACCATTCTGAATGCACTAAATTCCACCTTCACCATTCTGAATGCACTAAATTCCACTTCTTCACCATTCTAAATGCACTAAATTCTACCTTCACCATTCTGAATGCACTAAATTCCACCTTCACCATTCTGAACGCACTAAATTCCACTTCTTCACTATTCTAAATGCACTAAATACCACCTTCACCATTCTGAATGCACTAAATTTTACCTTCACCATTCTGAATGCACTAAATTCCACTTCTTCACCATTCTAAATGCACTAAATTCCACTTCTTCACCATTCTGAATACTAAGTTCCATAAATTCAGGAATGGAATCAGCAATCCATGTTGAGCTGTGCTCTGTCGGTAGAAGAAATCCCCCACCATCTGTATCCTCACAACCCAACATATCCTTTACTGTCACAGTGAAGCTGAAGAACTAACACAAGGTCAACTAGGATTTGCAAAAGCATGCACCAAAAAGGAAATGGATATATTTGAAAATGAGGCTTCTTACTATTGAAGGTACACATTAGTGATGAATGGCATGTATTAAGCTCCACACCATTATTGCACAAGATAAGCCTGTATCTGCCCATAAACAGATACAGGAAAAAGATAAGCAGCCTATTAGTGCATAAAGGTGGGGCTGAATTGTTTTCAGCCACCTTCAGTCAGAAGTGTTGAAGAAATGATACATTTCAACATTATTCCCGTCAGCACAAATGGCAATTCCATCCAGACTGCAGCTTGATTCACTCCATATGTCATTGTACGTAGTAAAGTTTGTGGACCCCAACGAAGTTTTATCTGTATCTCTGCAGATTTATGCACCACTATCCAAAGGTTTCAGTACAGTTACACAAATATCAGCTTGGCCATCCGGACAGTTGTCAAAAAGTAGTGTAAAATTTAGTTCAGCTAAATATAACCATTCCAGGGATAGAAGATCTCAGGAGTAAAACTATCAAGCAGCATTTTGGAATTTCACAAACTACCATGTAGTTTGGATTCAGGCACAACCACCTGACTCCTGACCTTATTACAGTGCTGGAGTCATCCCCAGCGTAAAGGAAAATAGTTTAGATTATTGGATGCCAACCCTTCAAGTCCCATGAAATTGCATGTTGCTTTGGAGCAGTGTGCTAGGGCTAACCCCGTTTAGCTTTTCAAAGAAATGCAGGCAACTATGAAACAAACAATAGCTCTACGATTTATCCTCGGCATTGTAATTCTACTGCCCTTGACAACTATTTGTTCGACACCATTGGTTTATATTTTGAAATATTTATTTAGACATTAAGACCCAATACATTTCCTTCCCTTTGGCAACATATAAGGGCAATGCAATCATTAGTGGAAAATACAGAGTGCAGTTAGAACCCTGGCCCCAGAAGTAAATGGATACAACATATTTTGATGTATCGTTAGTACTGACAGTGAAGTTAAGTGTGAAAGTAGTCAATAACGCAGGTTTAGTGATATAATATAAATGCTGTTTTAGAAATAGAGACTTCATGGAGCTATTTGGCAAAGACAGCTGTTGATGCCATCGACAGAAATTTGAAATGTGAAGCAAGTTATCCTCAAGAATTAGTTTACTTCATAACTCCTTATTGGCATAGCAACAAACCTTACAACTGCTCGAGTTTGTTGGTGAAGCAGGTGAATTTAAAAACCTCTCTCAAGAGCTAACATTGTCAATCCACTTGTCTGAAGCAGAGTCTACAGGAATGATAAATGAATCTCCGGGGCACTGTTAGCAACAACAGTAATGCAAAAAAAAACTGAGGTTTACTTAACTAGCTTCTGTTATTAATTATGTGAACAAGGCCTGCTTTATTACGCTGGGCTTGAGAAGCTCCTGAGTTGTATTCAAACAGATGATCACCCAACAAAATCAGTTTACTTCTAATTAGCTGGCATTACACTTTACTTCCAATTCAAGGAACCAGATGCCAGCGTCTACATGGTGGCAGGCAGAGCTGCTGCCTGGTGAGGCAAGAGCCCAATTTAACTGAGCTCAGTGTCAGACACCGGGCTTTCAGAATCTTAACACAAACATAGGAACAACAAGTGACTCATGCAGGGCAGTGTGATTCTTTTCAGAATTAGAAAATAAACCTGCACAAAACACAGGCTTTCATTTGGTTGCAATTATACCAAAATGGAACATTTGCAACATCCAAGAATGGCTGACCTAAGCAAGTGCCACCCACACACATTCTTCACATTTTATGCAAAAAAAAGACCTCAGCAACACAGTATCTCTGCGCATTGGTTATACAGACAGAGAAAGCTGTTTCATGGCTGTAACTTCTTTCCAGGAGAAGCAGTTCATGCATCTGTAACAAAGGAAAATCCTAATCCTTCCAAAACGTATTTTCTAAAAGGTGCCGGTGTAAGAAATTCATAGTATGTCACCAAATAAACAGTGTTGATTATCACTAATGTCAAACTGTGCATTTGCTCAGTACTAATTATGGCAATTCCAGTGCTTCCAGAATACACATACTATTGTTCACACTGCTCAGGGGAGGTTCACTAGAATGATCCACATGAATGAAAGGGTTACTGTGTGAGGAGCATTTGATGGTACTGGGCCAGTAGCCATTGGAGTTCTAGAAGACTGAGAGATATCAAAGTTCAAAATAAATTTATTATCAAAGTACATATATGCTTCCATATGTAAACCTGTGATTAATTTCTCATTGAAACCTTTCGAATATTGGACGTCCCAGATGGAGCGAATGTCGAGAGCATGTTTCCTATAGTGGGAGAGTCTAGGAACAGAGGGCACAGCCTCCAAATAAAGGTCATTCCTTTGGAAGAGACGTGGAGGCATTTCTTTAGCTGGGAAAATGGTGCAGCTGTGGAAGCCATTGCCACAGACAGCTGTGGAAACCAAGTTATTGGATATATTTAAAACAGAAGTTTATAAGTTCTTGATTAGTCAGGGTGTCAAAGATGAGGAGCAGCAGGCAGAATAGGGTTGAGAGGGTTAATAAATCAGCAGTTGTAGAATGGTGGAGCAGACTCGATGGACTGAATGGCTTTGTTTTTCTCCAATGTCTTATGGTCTAAACTTCCTTTATTTGAGTCCACTCATCGCCTTTCTTATCAGTTTCTACAATCTGCAGCCCTTTGTGATCACCTCCAATCACCTCCCAGCTTCAATCTCCATTCTGCCTTTTCCTACCCCTGAACCTCTTTATATTGGCTTTCTACCTTTTACACTCTCAATCATAAATCAGTGTCTTGACCTGAAACGTCACCTCCAGAGATGCTGTCTGGTTCCATCTCCTGCAGTCTCCTGTGTCTCCCAACATACAGTGATGGCACAACAACAAAGAGCCACCCGGCAAGCAATAAAGAAAAGGAAGGTATATTACAAAAGTACTTTGTAAACTACTGCAAAACAATAAAGACAGGTAGTAAAAACGCTTTGATTGAATAAAGCAGAAAAGGGTGGCTAAAGTGATCATATGCTCTTTGGAAGATGAGAAGTGGGAATTAATATTGGGTAATGCAGAAATGACTGACACTCAGAGCAGCTATTGTCTGTCGCTCTTTGTATTGGCAGAAATATCTAACATACCAAAGAGAAGTTATTGATACAATGGGAGGTGACAACTCAGTACAACCTTTATCACTATAGAGGGAATGCCAAGTGAACTAGTGGGCCTAAAAGTAAACACATCCCAGGTCCTGATAGAATGCATCCCAAAGTACTGAAAGAAATAGTGGAAATTATATTAGAGGCATTCGTGATCATTTACAAACATCTTCCAGATTCTGGGCAGGTCCCTGTGGAGTGGAAGGGAGGGAATGTCACACCACTGTTCAAAAAAAGATGTAGGCAAAAGGAGGTACGTATATGGCTAGTTAATTTAACTCCTGCAGTCAGGAAAATGCTTGAAGTTATCAGTAAGGAAGAAGTGGTGAGACATCTCAATAAATTTACTTGAGTTCTTTGAGAATATAGCAAACACAATGGATAGGAGGGAATAGGTAAATATTGGATTTCCAGAAAGAATTCAATAAGGTGCCTGCTTAAAGCACTTATCCATAAGATAAGAATGCATAGAGTTGAGGGTAATGTATTAGCACGGAGAGGTAGTCCATGTAGGTCCATTGCCTCTGCCTGCTCCTGCCTCCCTGAAATCATGTCCTTGTACCTCAACTCCAATCTATCCCCTTTAGTTCAGTCACTTTCCACCTACACCCTTGACACTTCCTGATGAAGGGTCTCTGCCCAAAACGTCGACATCGCTTCTCCCTATAGATGCTGCCTGGCCTGCTTTGTTCTACCAGCATTTTGTGTGTGTCCCTTGACACTTCTCCTGCTCCTCATCTCCTGACTAGCTCTCAGTTCCCTGGCCCTGACTGACTCATTTTCACCATTGATGTCTATACCCTACACACTTGTATCTGCTGTAAATAAGGCCTTAAAGCTTTCTGCTTCTTTCTCAATAAAAGAAGCAACGAGTTCCCCTCTATCACCACCCTCCTCCATCTGGTAGAACTGATCCTCACCTCATCAACTTTTCCTTCTGCTTCTCCCACTTTCTCCAGACTCAGGGTGTAGCTATGGGCACCCACATGCGTCCCAGCTATGCCTAAGTTTTTGTTGGTTATTTAGAAAGTCCTTCTCCTTTCTTCTTTTTTTCCCTCACACTCTGGCATCTTACCTCTTCTCACCTCCCTTTCACCTGCTGACATCACTAAATTGAGTTGAAATCAAATAGTTCAGATGATGCAGAGAGTCTGCAGTGTGATATAGATAGGTTAAGTGAATAGGCAACAGTTTTGACAGATGGAGGACTACCTTGGTGAATGTGAGCTGCTATACTTTGGAAGGAAGAACAGAAGATCAGAGTTTTATTTAAATGCTGTTGTGCAGGGTGACTTGGGAGTGCTGGTAGAAGAATTACAGAAGGCAAGTGCTGGTTTGCAATGCAATAGGTTATCAAGGAGGCAAAGGGAATATTGGCCTTCATTACTAGAGGGATTGGATTTAAGAGCAGGGTGGTTATGCTGATACTGTACAGGGTACTGGTGAGGCTGTACTTGGAGTACTATGTGCAGTTCTGGACTCCAAACCTGAGAAAGGAAATACAGGTTTTGGAGGCAGTGCCAGTGAGGATCACCAGTTTGATTCCAGAAATGAGGGGATTCTAGAAATTGGCCTATGAGGAAAGATAGAGTTTCCCGGCATTATAATCACTGGAATTCAGAAGAATGAGAGGCATGTTAGAAAACATAAAATTATGAAAAGGATTAATAATATTGAGGCAGGGAAGTTATTTCTGCTGGTAGGTGAGACTAGAACTAAAGGCCATAGCCTCAAGATTTTAGAGCATAGATCGGAAATGAAGAGAAACTGCATTTTCCGGTGAGTAGCGTAACTATGGAATTCTCCACCTAAGGAACCAATAAAGGCGGCCTCATTAAACAAATTTAAGTCACAATGGGATAAATTTTTGCATAGGAGGGGAATTAAGGATTATGGGAGTAAAGGTAGGTAGGTGGAGCTGAGTTCACAGCCAAATCACCTCACTCGGTCAGAAGGCCTACTCCTGTTCCTGTCTTGTGTTCTTATGGCAAATTACCACTTTGGGAGGCCAATCCGCCCATCGTGCCTTAAAGGCTTCTTAGTATATAAACTCAAACTCATCAGTTTATTGGAAATGACAGAAGGTGGTCAGTGGAGAAACTTATTAATGTGGGAAAGGAAGAGTTGTAAATGGAACAGGAGAGTTTTGTAACTGGATTCAAAAGAACCAAAAGCAGAGATACAAGGGAGCTGGATGATCTCAGATATAGTAGTGAACAGTCAGTACTCAAGGTTGTGGAGGGCAGAGAAAATTACAAGATAGCTGATGGGAATGGAGGGAGGAGAGTGAACAGGCGCGTTTGGATGCCTGAGCTAGTCAGCTGGTTCTGGACTTAGCATTGAAGAGCAGGGTTCAGGGCTGCACTGCTGCTGCAACAGTTAAACATGGGCAGTAAAGGCCGTAGGCATTGCCTAGAGAGCTCCAAGTCATCACATTTAGCCGTGTGAGCTAGAGTGGTTACTGGGCCACATCAGAGATCAGTTAGGAGTCACTGCAAAACAAATATAGCTCACTTAGGGGAAGGATGGAGGACTTCCTTCCCTAAAGTATATCTCCGAGAAATGTATACAGTTCCTTCATCACTTCTCATACACCCTACTCAAGACCAGAAAAACACAAAGCTTTTTGTGCACAGCTCATCACCAGCTTCTCAAGGGCAATAGTGATTGGGCAATGCTCACAACACTAAATATACAAAGGCATTGGTGAACGGGATTGTTTACTGCTAACTTGTAATTCCACGGTCACTATTATTGATTAGCTGAGTTGAAATCCCGGCACGAGGAGATTTGACATTATGTTTGTAAACCATTTGTTTCCGCTTCTAGATTTCCTGTCCAGGGACACAACCAACACACAGAGAATGCTGGAGGAGCTCAGCAGGCAGAAAAGAGTACAGCCAAAGGGTTTCAGTCCAAAACATCGACTGTACTCTTTTCCATAGATGCTGCCTGGCCTGCTGAGTTCCACCAGCATTTTGTGTGTGTTGCCTGGGTTTCCAGCATCTGCAGATTTTCTCTTCTTTGTGCAGGGACACAACTAGCTGATTTTTGCATGTTAATTTGAACTTCGTGTTTCAAACTGGCTTTCACGAATTGCAGTTCTGAATATTATTTGCTTACTTCTATTGTTTGCACGATTTGTTAATTTGCTGCACATCGGGTGTTTGATGGACTTTTTTTTTTAATGTGGGTTCCATTGGGTTTCTGTGTTTTGTGGCTGCCTGTATGAATCTCAAGGTTGTATAAAGTATACATACTTGGAAAATAAATGTACCTTGAACTTCAAACTTTAAACCGTTGCCACTTACTCCATTTCCCCTATGTGACTGACAACAATCAGAGTCCGGTTTAATAGGAGGCAGAGTTGTGGGCCTGGCCAGACTACCCCTCCATGCTAATACATTACCCTCAACTCCATGCAGCCTTACCTAATGGATACGTCTTTTAAGCAGGCACCTTATTGAATACCTTCTGGAAATCTAAATATATAACATCTATCTGTTCCCTCCTGTATTTGTTATATCCTCAAAGAGCTCCAGTAAATATGTTGAGATGTCTCACCATTTCTTCCTTACTGATAGCTTCAAGCATTTTCCTGAATGCAGGAGTTAAATTAACTGACCATATACTTATTGCCTTTTGCCTACATCTTTTTTTTGAACAGTGGTGTGACATTCCCTCCCTTCCACTCCACAGGGACCTGCCCAGAATCTAGAAAATGTTTGTAAATGATCACGAATGCCTCTAATATAATTTCCACTATTTCTTTCAGTACTTTGGGATGCATTCTATCAGGACCTCGGATGTGTTTACTTTTAGGCCCACTAGTTCACTTGGCATTCCCTCTGTAGTGATAAAGGTTGTACTGGGTTGTCACCTCCCATTGTATCAATAACTTCTCTTTGGTATGTTAGATATTTCTGCCAATACAAAGAGCGACAGACAATAGCTGCTCTGAGTGTCAGTCATTTCTGCATTACCCAATATTAATTCCCACTTCTCATCTTCCAAAAAGCATATGATCACTTTAGTCACCCTTTTCTGCTTTATTCAATCAAAGCGTTTTTACTACCTGTCTTTATTGTTTTGCACTAGTTTACAAAGTACTTTTGTAATATACCTTCCTTTTCTTTATTGCTTGCCGGGTGGCTCTTTGTTGTTGTGCCATCACTGTATGTTGGGAGACACAGGAGACTGCAGGAGATGGAATCAGGAGGTGATGTTTCAGGCCACAAGACACTGATTTATGATTGAAAGAGTAAAAGATAGAAAGCCAATATTAAGAGGTTCAGGGGTGAGCGAGGCAGGAGCTGGCAATCAATAGCTGGATCCAAGTGAGGAGGGGCAGATAGAGCAGGGTGGGAAAAGACAGAATGGAGATTGAAGCTGGGAGGTGACTGGTGGAGATCATAAATGGCTGAAGATTGCAGAAAAGTGCATTCACTGAAAGATATATAAATGTTAATTTAAAATTGTAGTGCAAAATGTAGTGCCAGTGATTCACTGCTGAACACCAATTTAAACTCAAGCATGCATTCCTCATAGGGTTTTTCCTGGAAGCTGTGCCTTCTTGTTCGAGAACTTGATGGCAACTGGGATTTAAGTGGAAGGCAATGGCTGGAAAAGTCTCTGCATTACTTTATCAATAGACAGTAAACTTTTGCTTAGACATTATTAAAAAGTTGTTTGTAGATCTTTGGTATTATTTTTTGTCATAGAAAGAGGCCCTGGCTCATCTAATCTATACCATCAACCTACATCTGGACCACAGCTTGCCATATGTCTCCCATTCATGTACCTACCTAAATTTCTTTTGATATCGAAAATGTGGATGCATTTTAATTACAAGAATTTTAATGATAACATTAAAAAAAACTGAATGTCACATGAATTAAAATGTTACTCAGCTTTAAGTTTTAAAGTAAAATGGATTCAAATTAATTGGGATACATCGGGACCAGTACATTTAGTCCCATTTTAGCAGCTGCTCCAATTAGCTGAAGTTTCAATGAAATAGTTAAAAGGTACAAAAAAAAAGACAAACTACTGTCACACTAAGTAACAAATTATGTATTTAAAAACAAATTAGAACACTAGCAATACTACTGCAGTGCTATAAATCTGTGCATTACTCTCCAATACTTTTTGAAGGAAGAAATCACGTGCATTGCATTCTTCTGACTGTAAGTGAACATAATCAGACACCTAATACAGATAATTGACTTCCTATGTATAATGATAAAAATTAAAAGAGTAAAAGGTAGAAAGCCAATATAAAGTGATTCAGCGGTGAAAATTAAAATTACCTTTCAATTTTCTCTGTAACATTCAAGATAATTGTTGCAACCTTCAAATTGTTCATAGTTCCTAACCTGAAGAATTGAACTCATTTCATTTTCACTCCTGGCCAGTTCTGTCATCTCCAAGCCTGGATGGAGACTCCAGTCCTCACCACCATTCCCAGCACTGACCACCACTCACAGTGTTCATGACCATTCCCAGCACTGACCACCACTCACAGTCCTCACCACCATTCCCAGCACTGACCACCACTCACAGTCCTCACCACCATTCCCAGCACTGACCACCACTCTCAGTCCTCACCACCACTCTCAGTCCTCACCACCATTCCCAGCACTGACCACCACTCACAGTCCTCACCACCATTCCCAGCACTGACCACCACTCACAGTCCTCACCACCATTCCCAGCACTGACCACCACTCACAGTCCTCACCACCATTCCCAGCACTGACCACCACTCACAGTCCTCACCACCATTCCCAGCACTGACCACCACTCACAGTGTTCACCACCATTCCCAGCACTGACCACCACTCACAGTGTTCACCACCATTCCCAGCACTGACCACCACTCACAGTCCTCACCACCATTCCCAGCACTGACCACCACTCACAGTCCTCACCACCATTCCCAGCACTGACCACCACTCACAGTCCTCACCACCATTCCCAGCACTGACCACCACTCACAGTCCTCACCACCATTCCCAGCACTGACCACCACTCACAGTCCTCATCACCATTCCCAGCACTGACCACCACTCACAGTGTTCACCATCATTCCCAGCACTGACCACCACTCACAGTGTTCACCATCATTCCCAGCACTGACCACCACTCACAGTGTTCATCACCATTCCCAGCACTGACCACCACTCACAGTGTTCACCACCATTCCCAGCACTGACCACCACTCACAGTGTTCACCATCATTCCCAGCACTGACCACCACTCACAGTCCTCACCACCATTCCCAGCACTGACCACCACTCACAGTGTTCATCACCATTCCCAGCACTGACCACCACTCACAGTGTTCACCACCATTCCCAGCACTGACCACCACTCACAGTGTTCACCATCATTCCCAGCACTGACCACCACTCACAGTCCTCACCGCCATTCCCAGCACTGACCACCACTCACAGTGTTCATCACCATTCCCAGCACTGACCACCACTCACAGTGTTCACCACCATTCCCAGCACTGACCACCACTCACAGTCCTCACCACCATTCCCAGCACTGACCACCACTCACAGTCCTCACCATTCCCAGCACTGACCACCACTCACAGTGTTCACCATCATTCCCAGCACTGACCGCCTCTCACAGTCCTCACCACCAATCCCAGCACTGACCACCACTCACAGTGTTCATCACCATTCCCAGCACTGACCACCACTCACAGTGTTCACCACCATTCCCAGCACTGACCACCACTCACAGTCCTCACCACCATTCCCAGCACTGACCACCACTCACAGTCCTCACCACCATTCCCAGCACTGACCACCACTCACAGTGTTCACCATCATTCCCAGCACTGACCACCTCTCACAGTCCTCACCACCAATCCCAGCACTGACCACCACTCACAGTGTTCACCACCATTCCCAGCACTGACCACCACTCACAGTCCTCACCACCATTCCCAGCACTGACCACCACTCACAGTCCTCACCACCATTCCCAGCACTGACCACCACTCTCAGTCCTCACCACCACTCTCAGTCCTCACCACCATTCCCAGCACTGACCACCACTCACAGTCCTCACCACCATTCCCAGCACTGACCACCACTCACAGTCCTCACCACCATTCCCAGCACTGACCACCACTCTCAGTCCTCACCACCATTCCCAGCACTGACCACCACTCTCAGTCCTCACCACCATTCCCAGCACTGACCACCACTCACAGTCCTCATCACCATTCCCAGCACTGACCACCACTCTCAGTCCTCACCACCATTCCCAGCACTGACCACCACTCACAGTCCTCACCACCATTCCCAGCACTGACCACCACTCACAGTGTTCACCACCAATCCCAGCACTGACCACCACTCACAGTCCTCACCACCATTCCCAGCACTGACCACCACTCACAGTCCTCACCACCATTCCCAGCACTGACCACCACTCACAGTGTTCACCACCATTCCCAGCACTGACCACCACTCACAGTGTTCACCACCATTCCCAGCACTGACCACCACTCACAGTGTTCACCACCATTCCCAGCACTGACCACCACTCACAGTCCTCACCACCATTCCCAGCACTGACCACCACTCACAGTCCTCACCACCATTCCCAGCACTGACCACCACTCACAGTGTTCACCACCATTCCCAGCACTGACCACCACTCACAGTGTTCACCACCATTCCCAGCACTGACCACCACTCACAGTCCTCACCATCATTCCCAGCACTGACCACCACTCACAGTGTTCATGACCATTCCCAGCACTGACCACCACTCACAGTCCTCACCACCATTCCCAGCACTGACCACCTCTCACAGTCCTCACCACCATTCCCAGCATTGACCACCACTCACAGTCCTCACCACCATTCCCAGCATTGACCACCACTCACAGTCCTCACCACCATTCCCAGCATTGACCACCACTCACAGTCCTCACCACCATTCCCAGCATTGACCACCACTCACAGTCCTCACCACCATTCCCAGCATTGACCACCACTCACAGTCCTCACCACCATTCCCAGCACTGACCACCACTCACAGTCCTCACTACCAATCCCAGCACTGACCACCACTCACAGTGTTCACCACCATTCCCAGCATTGACCACCACTCACAGTCCTCACCGCCATTCCCAGCACTGACCACCACTCACAGTCCTCACCACCATTCCCAGCACTGACCACCACTCACAGTGTTCACCACCATTCCCAGCACTGACCACCACTCACAGTGTTCACCACCATTCCCAGCACTGACCACCACTCACAGTCCTCACCACCATTCCCAGCACTGACCACCACTCACAGTGTTCACCACCATTCCCAGCACTGACCACCACTCACAGCCTCCAACCTCTGCTGTCATCTGTGAATCTCCCCCTCACTATGCTTCCTTCCTTTTCTATGTATAGTTTTCTTCAAATCCCAAGAGAACGTGGCATGTAGAATTCAAATTAATTAAAGCTGTGATAAAACCATGAGCATAAATACTCAAGCAGTGAATGCAATCTTCATGAGACAACTGTGCTTTTGGAGATGTCTTAATGTCCTGTAATTAAATCTTTTAAAATACTTCCAACTGGAGTTGACAAAAGTTGCAGTATTACCTGTCTCATCTGCTCCCTGTGGAAAGAAAACACTGAAAATTCCTGCTGTAATAATTTCATTTACGGTCTCCAAGGTAATATTTAGCATCTATGTTAGGCCCAAAATCCACACAAGAAACTAATAAATTCTATAAAGCAATCCTCCTTACCACCTTTCCATATCCTTGGAAACAAATTCAAATTGGCTTTTTCTCATCACTATGTACTCAATCTTTTCTTCTCATTATTTGATCTCCTTTTCCCGAGGAAAGAGAGCATCAATCTGTTTTCAGCTCTTTCTGCATTCTGCTAACCACTGTCGTCTCCACCACTAATGTCTAGAAACTTTGGCCTGACAACTTAAAATGGAGCTCTTGAGTCATCTTGGTTTTCCAAATAGCTGCAACCCAATATCAGAGGGGAAATAATTAAGAGGTAGGTTGAGGAATTTGTGCACTACAACATTATGTCACACAAAGGTAGGATTAGAGCAACTGAGCTAAATCCAGCCACAATTGAATTGTCAAAAATAGCTGCAAGACACGATATTAAAAAATGAGAGCCAAGATCAAAAAAGTATCCACTTTTACAACAATCATCAAAACAATGGAGCCATCAGCAGAGAACTTACCCAACATAAACTAATAGATTCCGAACAAAACGTGCAGATGTTCAGACAGCATGATTCAATGTGCTGCAAAGTTTCTGTGAAGAAAGTAACTTTATCAGGCTTGCACGCTTCCCCTTTTTTACATTTGGGTGGTGCAATGTATTGAGACAGACAGTTTCAAATTAAATACATAGAGTAAAATAATTTGAAAAGAAATGATCAGATGTAAAAAGCTCATTAAGAAAGAATGGAACCTACACACCAAGACCTTCAAGTCACTGACGCTCTTGAAAGTTATATTGGTTAATGACACACCACCAAAATGTACAGGAAGCTTTAGCTCAAACTGGTCAGCACTGCAAATAACTAGAACAGAAAGGAACATGCAAGAACATATTTTCAGACATTGGCTAAAATGCTTTCCTGTAATTGCTTGATAAGTCCTCAACACCAGAAGTCAATCCATTTTTATCTTTTGAAGCAGCCCAAACTTTAAAATACTATTTTGGATTAACATGTGTTGCCTTCTTTGGGCTATTCCTCTTTTCTAGTTTTAACAACCCTTGCAGCCAGATCCAATGTAGAGCTCAGGGCAAATTGGCAAACTTTCTGTGATTCAGTGCAGGAGGAGGAAATTATGAATCCCACCCAGAGCGCACAATTTTGGACTTATGACCTTGTGTGAACAGCAAAATGTGTCAGCCACATAGACTTGGAGAAACAATGTCTCATAAAGTTCAAAAGGTGCAGGATAGGTATCTCCCACAGAAGATGAAGTTCTCAAATGGCAGGGCTAGGTAACTGTGGCTGACAAGGGAAGTTAAGGACTACATAAAAGCCAAGGAAAGAGTAAAAAGTAGCAAAAGTCCGTGGGAAATTGGATGATTGGGAAGCTTTTAAAATCCAACAAAAGACAACTAAAAAGCTATAAGAAGGGAAAAGATGAAATATCAGGGCAAACTAGCCAATAACATAAAGTAGGATACCAAAAAAAATTGCAGTTATATAAAGAGTAAAAGGGAGGTGAATGTGTGGGGATCTCATCGAATGTTGAAAGGACTAGATAGGATGGATGTGGAGGGGATGATTTCTAAGGTGGGGGTATCCAGAACTAGAGGGAGCAGCCTGAAAATTGAGGGGTGGCCTTTTTGAATAGAGGCAAGGAGGGATTTTTTTTGTCAAAGAGTAGTGAATCTGTAGAATGCTCTGCCACAGACCGCAGTGGAGCCCAAGTCTGTGGGTAAATTTAAGGCGGAAGTTGATCATTTCCTGATTAGTCAGGGCATCAGAGGATTTGGCAAGAATGTAGGTGTAAGGGGTGGAGTGGGATCTGACATCAGCCATGATGGAATGGTAGAGCAATCTCAATGGGCTGAATGGCCTAATTCTGCTCCTGTAACTTATGGTCTTGTGGCTAATGTCTGGGCTGAATATTTCATACATTTGAAGTCATTTATGAAACCGATTTATTAGTTATAAATCAAAACAGGATTGCTTGTTCTGGAAGCAGCTGAGGCCAATCATGAAAGTATTGGATTGAGGTAAATTATGTAGGAGGTAATCACTATTTCCATTCTTTTTGGGTGTCACAGGCAGCTGAAGTGGATTTAATTACAGCAAGAAAACTTTGCTTTCAACCAATTCTCTACTTGCCTGCAGCTGAAAGGAAACTGAAGCCCATTCTTTCCAGATTAGGGTGAATCTTCTCCTTGCCCTCAATAGATTAGCCAGTTTCTCTGACAGCACTGATAAAGAACCAATTCATAAGCGTCACAATAATAGGCAAATTAGTTTTAACTAATAATTTCACTAAATGCTTCTTTTCTTCTGCCTTTTTTCAAGTCTTCAATGGTCTAGATAATATCTTAGATCAGTCTTTTAGTCTCACTCTGAGCAATGTTGAGTTCTTTGGCAAGCCAAACCACCCAGATACGTTAACCAAACAGAACTAACAAAATACACACTTGCATTTAAGTTGTAAAAAGCATTGCATCAACATTTGTTCAAATTTTTAATTTTTTTAATTGATGAAATAAAATGTGAACACTTAACAATGTCATTTCCTCAAATTGGAATGAAAAGTTGCAAAACTAAATCTAATATTTCCATAAACTATTGTATTCACTACACCACTCCTGCTTCTTACCAACAATTTCTTTTAAATCTACTTGAAGGATAATTGTCTGTTTGCTTTAGCTGCATATAGGACTGAATTACCACATTTACTTTCTTCAGCTCTCCATCAGCCTCAGAAATAGACAGAACCGACAGCATCAGTGTCCAGTCTTATCCATTACGGAGCCAGCCACTGTACCTGTATCTATATATTTGTTAAAAGCTTCCGCGTTCATGTCACCATGGACACATATTCACACTGCATGCAAAGCAACAGGTTTGAGATGAAGGCAGCTTTATGAGCTGTTAAATATTGCACCTCATTAATGAAAGCAGCTGTTGGGTTAGATACCTCACTGAGCCGATTTACTTTTGTCACAGTATTGGATCCAAATAGCTTCAGCACCTATGCATCTTCAGTTTCAGTGATGATTAAGCACATGCCCACAGAATCTATAAAATCTTCTAGGCCTGTGCTGATGGTGATCAGCAGCCAATCTGGACATCAGAAGTTTGTAGAGGAGGGGACTTCACTCAGAGAAAGGAAAGGGAGGAAAAGCTCTTCTTTTTTATGTGCTGAGCTCGAACAGGAGAGACACCAGGCAGGATAGTGAAATGCTCCTCTTTCAGGATGTGGGAAGGCAGGGAGATCTCCAATGTCTCTGATGACTACAACTGTGAGGTTGTGGTGAACTATGTGTGCCTGTCTGGACACACCCCCTGCTGACTGCTCTTGTGGCTCCTCCCACAGGCCCCTGTATAAAGGCGTTCGAGGCCTGATGCTCGGCCTCAGTCTCCAGGATGTAGTATGATGGTCACTCACTGCTGGTTCCTTCTTCCAGTCAATAAAAGCCAATATCTCGCCTTTACGTCTCAGAGTGAGTTATTGATGGTGCATCAGAGGTGCATCCAGCTGCAGCTTCTAACAAATGGCATTAAGGAGTTGGAGCTGGAACTGGATGAACTCCAGATCATTTGGGAGGCTGAGACAACCAGAGATGTAGTTACACCCAAGGTGCAGGACTCAGGAAACCGGGTGACAGTCAGGAAGGTGAAAGGGGTTAAGGAGACAGTGCAGTGTACCCCTGTGGCCATTCCCCTCAATAATAGGTATAGCACTTTGGAAACTGTTGTGGGGATGGCCTAACAGAAGAAAGTCACTGTGTTCGGATCTCTGGCAGTGAGTCTGCCTCTGATTCAGAAAGGAAGGAGGAGAAAAGACATATTGTGGTGATAGGGGATTTGTTAGTTGGGGGAATGAACAGAACGATCCGTGGGTGAGAAAGATTCCTCAATAGAATGTTGACTCCTAAATGCCAGTGTCCAGGATATCTCAGATCGAGTCCTCAGCTTTCTTAAGTGGGAGGGTGAACAGCCGGAAGTCGTTGTCCATGTAGGTACCAATGACATAGGTCAGACAAGTGACAAGTTTCTGCATTGGGAGTTCGGGGAGTTGTGTACTAACTAAAGGGCGGGACCTCAAGAGTTGTGATCTCAGGATTGCTACCTGAGCCACGTGCTAGTGAGGCCAGAACAAGGAAGATTATACAGTTTAATACGTGGTGTAGTAGGGCAGGCATAAGATTTTTGGATAATTTGGCTCAAGTAATCAAGATTACCGGTACTTAACAGGCATTTACACAAATATTGTGAATGAAAATTATAACAGCCGGCACAACATCTAAAGCTTTTCCCAAACATCTTCAACAACAGTAAGGACACTTGTTCAGCAGTAATGCAGGTGATGGTTTGCCCAGATCTTCGCTGTAACCCCACAGGACCCCTGAATGGACTTAGGCAGATCAGACTTGGTATATTAGTCCATTGCATGGCAGTGATTTTTTTCAAGTGGTATTTTCTATTTCCACAGCTGAGCAAAGGTGCTCGCTGCACTTTGTAGGATTTTCCTAGAACAAAGAGCTTTGTTCAAAAGAAACATTGAAAAGATAAAACCCTAGACAAAGCAATCTGAAAACCCAGGATTTAGTCTGACCCACTTGTCTGATTCAATGGAAGTTAGGGGATGTAAAGAAAATGTTCATCACTCAAGTTTGGACAATGGGAACAGGAACAATGAAAATTGATCCAGGCCACTTGGCTGAGAAACATAGAAAACCTACAGCATGATACAAGCCCTTCGGCCCACAATGGTGTGCCAAACATGTACTTTAGAAATTACCATAGCCCCTGTTTTGCTAAGCTCCATGTACCTATCCATGAGTCTTTTAAAAGACTCTATCATATCCACCTCCACCACCGTTGCCAGCAGCCCATTCCATGCACTCACCACTCACTGTGTCAAAAACTTACCCCTGACATCTCCTCTGTACCTACTCCCAAGCACCTTAAAACTGTGCCCTCTC
The DNA here is from genome assembly GCF_030144855.1 of Hypanus sabinus. Classification (NCBI taxonomy): domain Eukaryota; kingdom Metazoa; phylum Chordata; class Chondrichthyes; order Myliobatiformes; family Dasyatidae; genus Hypanus; species Hypanus sabinus. The sequence continues at coordinate 61,720,629 of NC_082717.1, read as the reverse complement.
GTGTTAGCTATTTCAGCCCTGGGGAAAAAGCCTCTGACTATCCACACGATCAATGGTTCTCATCATCTTATACACCTCTATCAGGTCACCTCTCATCTTCCATTGCTCCAAGGAGAAAAGGCCAAGTTCACTCAACCTATTCTTATAAGGCATGTTCCCCAAAACAGGCAACATCCTTGTAAATCTCCTCTGCACCCTTTCTATGGTTTCCACATCCTTCCTGTAGTGAGGTAACCAGAACTGACCACAGTACGCCAGGTGGCGTCTGACCAGGGTCCTATATAGATGCAATATTACCTCTTGGCTCCTAAACTCAGTCCCATGATTGATGAAGGCCAATGCAGAAGGCTAAGCCTCCTTAACCACAGAGTCAACCTGCGCAGTAGCTTTGAGTGTCCTATAGACTCCCAGAACAGATCCCTGAGACACACCACTGGTCACCGACCTCCATGCAGAATATGACCTGTCTACAACCACTCTTTCCCCTTCTGTGAGCAAGCCAGTCCTGGATCCACAAAGCAAAGTCCCCTTGGATCCCATGCCTCATTGCTTTCTCAATAAGCCTTGCATGGGTTACCTTATCAAATGCCTTGCTGAAATCCATTTGGACTACATCTACTGCTCTTTCTTCATCAACGTGTCTTGTCACATCCTCAAAAAATTCAATCAGGCTCATAAGGCACAACCTGCCTTTGACAAAGCCATGCTGACTATTCCTAATCATATTATACCTCTCTAAACATTCATAAATCCTGCCTCTCAGGATCTTCTCCATCAACTTACTAACTACTGAAGTTGGACTCTCTGGTCTATAATTTCCTGGGCTATCACTACTCCCTTTCTTGAATAACTGAACCACATCTGCAATCCTCCACTCCTCCGGAATCTCTCCTGTCCCCATTGATGATGCAAAGATCATCTCCAGAGGCTCAGCAATCTCCTCCCTCACCTCCCATAGTCGCCTGGGGTACATCTCGTCCAGTCCTGGTGACTTATTCAACTTGATGCTTTCTAAAAGCTCCAGCACATCCTCTTTCTTAATGTCTACATGTTCAAGCTTTTCAGTCCACTGTAAGTCATCTCTACAATTGCCAAGATCTTTTTCTGTAGTGAATACTGAAGCAAAGTATTCATTAAGTACCTCTGCTATCTCCTCTAGTTCCATACCCACTTTTCCACTGTCACACTTGATAGGTCCTATTCTCTCATGTCTTATCCTCTTGTTCTTCACATGCTTGTAGAATGCCTTGGGGTTATCTTTAATCCTGCTTGCCAAGGCCTTCTCATGGCCCCTTCTGGCTCTCCTAATTTCATTCTTAACTTCTTCCTGCTAGCTTTATAATCTTCTAGATCTCTTTCATTACCTAGTTTTTTTGAACCTTTTGTAAGCTTTTCTCTTCTTCTTGACTAGATTTTCAACAGCCTTTGTACACCACAGTTCCTATACACCACGATCCTTTCCCTGTCTCATTGGAACGTACCTATGCAGAACCCATGCAAATATCCCCTGAATATTTGTCACATTTCTGTTGTACATTTCCCTGAAAACATCTCTTCCCAATTTATGCTTCCAAGTTCCTGCCTGATAGCTTCATATTTCCCCTTACTCCAATTAAACGCTTTCCAAATTTGTCTGTTCCTATCCCTCTCCAATGCTATGGTAAAGGAGATAGAATTGTGATCACTATCTCCAAAATGCTCTCCCACTGAGAGACCTGACACCTGACCAGGTTCATTTCCCAATACTAGATCAAGTACGGCCTCTCCTCTTGTAGGCTTATCTACATATTGTGTCAATAAACCTTCCTGAACACATCTAACAAACTCCACCCCATCTAAACCCCTTGCTCTAGGGAGATGCCAATCGATACCTGGGAAATTAAAATCTCCCACCACAACAACCCTGTAATTATTACACCTTTCCAGATTTATTTCCCTATCTGCTCCTCAATGTCCCTGTTATTATTGGGTGGTCTATAAAAAACACTCAGTAGAGCTATTCACCCCTTCCTGTTTCTAACTTCCACCCACAGAGACTCCGTAGACAATCCCTCCATGACTTCCTCCTTTTCTGCAGCCGTGACACTATCTCTGATCAGCAGCACCACACCTCCACCTCTTTTGCCTCCCTCCCTGTCCTTTCTGAAACATCTAAAGCCTGACATTCTAAGCAACCATTCCTGCCCCTGAGCCATCCAAATCTCTGTAATGGCCACAAGCTCCAAGTACTGATCCACGCTCTAAGCTCATCCGCTTTGTTCATGATACTCCTTGCATTGAAATAGACATATCTCAAATCATTGGTCTGAGCGTGTTCCTTCTCTATCACCTCCCTATCCTCCCTCTTGTTGTCTGCAAGCTTTCTCTGTTTGTGAGTGAACTGCCCCTTCCTCCGTCTCTTCAGTTTGGTTCCCATCCCCCAACAATTCTAGTTTAAACTCTCCCCAACAGCTTTCGCAAATCTCCTCACCAGGATATTGGACCCCTCAGATTCAAGTGCAACCCTTCTTTTTTGTACTCGTCACACCTGACCCAAAAGTGATCACAATGATCCAGAAATCTGAAACCCTTCCCCCGCTCCAATCCCTCAACCACACATTTATCCTCTGCCTCATTCTATTCCTGAACTCACTGTCATGTAGCACAGGGAGTAATCCCGAGATTACTACCTTTGAGGACCTGCTTCTCAACTTCCTTCCTATCTCCCTGTAGTCTGTTTTCAGGACCTCCTCCTTTTCCTACCTATGTTGTTGATACTAATATGTTCACCTGTTCCCTCCTCAGGATAGCATGGACGTGATCAGAAACGTCCTGGACCTGGCACCTATGAGGCAAACTACCATCCGTGTTTCTTTCCTGCATCCACAGAATCGCCTGTCTGACCCTCTAACTATAGAGTCCCCTATCACTGCTGCCATCTTTTTCTTTTCCTTACCCTTCTGAGCCACAGGGCCAGGACTACTTATTGTTAAGGGGGATAGCCACAGGGGTACTCTCTATTATTGGCCTCTTGCCTTTCCCTCTCCGACTGTTACCCACTTACCTGTCTCCCGAGGCCCTGTTGTGACTACTTGCCTGGTCACCTTCTCTGTCACCTCTTCACTTTCCCTCATGGCTTCTCCATCATTTATCAAAGTCATGACTTATCTCCTTCCTCAACTGCTCAACCTTGTACTAACCAGATGTCATGGAAGAGCAAAATAATGTTGAACATTGTGAAAGCACGCTCGAAGTTTTGCAATTCATATAACTTTGGAATAATATATCATAGGTGGCAATTCCCTGGCACAGTTTATTCAGAAGATTACATTCATACTAAAATTCAAAACTTAACTTCCACTCTGTATGAAGACAATCTTAGTTCTACATGTAAAAGACATGGTGTGTGGCTCAGGAAGCATTCAAAAGGGGGTGGGGAGAAGTGAAATATTGTTATAATTGGTGATAGTATAGCCAGGGATATAGACACAATTTTCTGTAGCAAGGATTGAGAGTTGTGAAGACTGTGTTATCTGTCTGGTGTCTGGGATCAGAATAGCTCATCTGTCCTGTAGAGGAATTAGGAATGGAAATGGTAAGATCCAGGTGTTGTGGTCTATCAATGACATAGAACAATGAAAGAAACTCTTCTGAGGGAATTTCAACATCTGGGGACTACATTAGAAAGCAGAACCGTAATGGTAATACTTCTGGATTGCTACCTGGGCCATGTATAAACTGGCATGTGGTCATTAAGTTCAAAGAGTTAAAGACATGGCTCAAAGACTGGTGTGGGAGACGTGGGTTTGAATTTGTGGGATATTGGCACCAGCATTAGGGAACGAGGGAACTGTTCCAATGGGACGGAATCCACCTCAACCATGCCCTGACCAGAGCTCTAGTAAGTTGCATAGCCAGGGCTGTAGATAGAGCTTTAAGCTAAATAGTAGGGGCTGGGGGAGTGGGTTCAACAGATTTGAAAATGTATGGATAACATAAAAGGGAAGGAGAGCACAGGAAAGGTTACTAAAATTTCCAGAATAAAAAGTAAGAGAGAATGTTTAAGAATTTTGTAAAGAGGAATCAGAATGAAAATCAGGTTTATTATCACCAGAATGATAGTCCGAAGAGATGTGAACAGATGTCTCTGTGTGCAGTCCTGCCTCGCTCTTATCTGTCAGGCATTTTCTCTGATGTTCAAGGCTCATGGACTAGGAAGGGGTTTACTAAGTGTGGTAAGGAAGGGGTAGGATTCAATGATCAGGGTTCATAGGAGAGAGGTGGTGGAGAAAGAGATCGGGGGGGGGGTTAATGGGTTATTGCACAGGAAGAGGAAGTGGACTAATGTTCAGCAGCTGGACATGGCTACTGCTGCTCCCCACATTGATTGGCTGTGACTGCCAGACCAACTGACGTGATGAAGTCATTTTGAAACATATTGAAATATTATTGCTCCCCCCGATGTTAAGCAACTAAAAATTAGCATTTGACAAAATTTGCTGTTCCTTTTGAATTTTGTATTTATTAATCTCTTCCCCCACAAATTCTGTGAGAGCAAATTTTTTGAATAGTGATTCGTCAATTCTGCAAGAGTGAATTCCTATTCCCCAAACAGCAATAACGCAGGAATCATCTGCATTTGGAGTCAGTCTACATTGCAACCTTTAAGCTTAGAGCTGATGGAACAGAGAGGAAGGGGAAGTAGTCTATTGTGGCTTTCCCTGGCACGTAGGCACTCCTCAGACAAAAGCGCCTGCAAAGGAGGGGAAGGTCGGAGTGTTTGTCAGCAGAGTATAGGAAACAAGATGGGAGATGGAGCAGGTTCTTTGGATGCTCATGTCTCCTTACTGTTTGCTGTGACATTAAGCTTATGAGGAGAGTGGTCAGAATGCCAATAAAGTAGGAGGAGTCCAAGCTGGGCGTGGGTCAATGGAAAAAGAAGAACAAGCAGAATGGAAATGTTAAAGCAACAATAGAGATTTGTTGCTTGGGGAAATGTGCAGTGTCTGGTTTCACCACAACTGCATGTGCAGGGTATGCATAACCAGCTAGAACAAAAACCAAAGAGATTTCAGAGCAACTGAAGAGGATCTTGGAAAGCGATAATGAACATCTAGTATCCATGGCAAAGGGAACCAAAATATCTCGAATTACGATGTGAACTAAATGAAAAATGAACAATACACTGCATCACAGGTGGCAACCTGGGACTTCAATCCAAGTCATATGATAGTTAGCTCGCTAATGAAGAAGATATGTGCAAAATTTGTGTGGGAAGAAGAGGATCTATCTTATAGAACACTCCAGCTATAATGGAAAAAGAGGGAACTGTGACATTAGATAGGCTCCAACAAAACTACTGTGGGTCAAGTGCTTTAAGCAGAAGAATAAAAAGATCTATTTATAGGTCTTCAAAGTTTTAGGATAGTGGAAACATCAGAAATAAATGACAAACGATTGAACCAATGCAAGGAACATGTACAACACAAGCTGTAAAATAATAATAAAATACAAAAATGAAAGGCAGAGTGGGACATTTAATTATTAACAATCGCCATGCTATAAGGCTGAAGAGAAAGATCAAAGAGGTCACAAATATCAAAGTTAGAAACCAGAATACAGTGATATTAAAGTAATTGAATTGAAACAAAATTATGGAAACGACGGTAGACCAATAAAATACAGAAAACATGTTCTGTATACTACTGAAGAGCAAGAAGCAGCCAATTAAAGAAAACAAGATCGACAACGTACATTAAGTTTATGGACAGCAAAGAGCGGGACGGCAAAAAGATATACAGAAATATCAGGAAAAATAAAAGAGAGAAAATAGAAAGTTAGGAAACAACCTTTTATGACCACCATCAAGTCAGATGTAAGCAAGTCCCACCTACCAGCTCTTACCAATACCTTCTGGATGCATGTCCTGAGCACTAAAAAGTGCAAGACTCGGAACAAACCTAATAACCTTGTGATGGATAGTTTAAGAATCAGAAATAAGTGAGAATTTCTAGGTGCTAGGCCACAATTCTCTGAAAAAACATGAGAAAGTGAACATTAAATTAAACCTGCTCAAAGTGAAATGAAATATTAATTATGCATGGGAGCATGTGATAAAGAGAGGCAATAACTCAATCACGGGGATCACCAGGATACTGAAATGACAAAGTTAAAGTCAAACTTGAAGATAGAATGGGGTGCTTTTCAGAGCTGTCTCCCAGCTTACATTTGTTGGGTCCAGTATTTGGGTAAAGATTTAAAAAAATAGTTGGCTGAAAGCAAAAGACGATTACGAAAGTCAGGGATAAGATCATTGTTCTATACTTCACAAGAGAAACTAACACATCAGAAAATGCAGCAGAAACTTATATTCCCCTAAGATATATACTCTTTTTGCAGTGTCCTTAAGACCATTCCAGTGATAAAAATAGAGAGAAAAGAATGGATGCTGTCCCTTTCTGTTTGTCCAGATATTTTAATTGGAAATAATTAAATCTTCCAAAAACAGATTTTGACATATCTTGAGTAGTGCTGCACAAACCCTCTCAACAAAGAAGTAAACAAATTATCACACTTCAGTAAAGAACTTACCTCCTCTCCACTACGCAGGTTACCATCTGACACTGCTTCAGAGCAAGCCTGGCGAGATGCATTAACAAAATCAGCAGGCAATTTACAGTAAAAACTTCAATATCCCAGACTCACTAATCGTTGAAGATGACTAAATACTGAGAGGCAACAACATTAAACTTCTCTCTATGGTGTGGGTCTCCTCCTGGTGGTTGGAATGCTCAGTACATATTAACCTTGACATCTGCCTTAATAGAGTTGTATCTGACAATATGAAATATTGGACTACGTGTGGCACTGACATAATCTTTTCTATTAAGTTTACTTCTAGTTTGTTATTTCTGATTTATAAATGTCAAATCATTGTCACTCTTTGATAAATCCCCAATCAACTGACATTGCACCTTCCATTTATACTGTTTGTTCTGTTGGTTTTATTCCAATAGAAAGGCTGCTTCAAATATTTTCATCAGCAATAGAATACCAAAGACCTTAAGATGGACACTAATAGTCAAAAATTGATTCTAAGGATTTTGCTGTGTATGAATTGTTAAAAATTCATTTTTCACATTATTTATTCTGCAGTGACATTAAAATAACTGATTACACATTTAAAAAGTCAACCCTGCATCTTAATTCAACTACTCTATGCAAGTGTGGAATAATATTTTGAAGGTAGAAAGGCCTAGACAGAGTAGATGTGGAAAGGACTTTTCCCATCTGGAGGAGTCTAGGACAAGAGGGCACAGCCGCAGGATAGAGGGGCATCCATTTAAAGCAGAGATACAGAGAAATTTCTTTAGCCAGAGGGTGGTGAATTTGTGGAATGTATTACCATAGGCAACTGTGGAGGTCAGGTCGTTTGGGTGTATTTAAGGTAGAGCTTGATAGGTTCTTGATTAGACATGGCATCAAAGGTTATGGGGAGAAGGCTGGGGAGAGGGGCTGAGGAGGGGAGAAAAGGATCAGTCGTGATTAAATAGTGGAGCAGACCTGTTGGGCCAAATGGCCTAATTATTCTCCCACGTGTTATGGTCTAATGTTGCTGCTAAGCAAGATTGGATCCCATGGTATTGTAGGAAAGGTACCAGCAATAATAGAAGGTTGTCTAACAGAGCAGAGCAGACACGATGGGCCAAATGGCCTAATTCTGCTGTGTCATATGGAATTAGGGATGGGCGATAAAATGCTGGCCTTTCCAGGAATGCCCAGATCCTTAACAATGAATAAAAATATCAGATTGATGATGAAGGACCACTGTGAGCTTTCCTCCATCCTAGAAAACAACTGTTCATCTTATCTGTCAGTTTACCGTCTCAATGCCAATTTTCCCCTTAGTACGGCCCACTTCCCATTGTTCCTGATGAGTGGCTGGGCATCAAGACAGAGGTGCTATCAAGGACTGAACCTAAAGCATGGGTAGGATCAGTTGGCTGAGAGTTGGGGGAAATGTCAGGGCATTGCCACAAACAAGAATAATGTGTCAAGCAAGGGGGAGGGCAGAGGTAAGGATGAATGTGTGTGCATGTTGCATGAATGTGAGTGGCACAATCTTCCTTTTTTTTAAGAAATAGGTTTCAATTACATTCATCACTCTGCAAAATTACGTCATTAAGAAGCAGTAAGCAGTAAGTCCTTTAGTAGCTAATGTGGTTGTTACCGCCCAAAACCAGTTTCATATCTGCATATGTACTTACTCTATAATGGGTTTTGATTAGTTTCTATGTGATATTTTTTTTAAAAGTTATATCAGTATGTACCAACACTATTTGTTCTTTGTCCACTCAACAGCGAGATGTAAACAGACTAGCAGGTGAAGATCATTAATTGTAGTGAAGGAGAATGAAATTAATATTCTGTGTCATGAAGTATCCCTCCTCATCTCTCTTGGCCATGAAGGCCAAGCCATGCCCAATACATCTAATAAGATTTATTTTGCTAGAGAGATGTTTAGGGCAGAGTACACTTCTATCATGAAACATTTCAGCAGGTAAACTGCGATGAGCAGGTTCCAGGCAAAACGAATAGCGGAGCTAGATCTGAACAAAGGAAAACAGTTTTGATGCTAGTGATTTGGACTAGGTTGAGCCGATCGGCATGCGGAGTTACAGCTCGGGCCTTTTATTGAATTAGACTGAAGAGACATTTTAATGTGACACCATTAAAGAATTTCTAAAGCTGTAAATTTGCTATGTACAAACGAATCATTCATGAATACTGATCAGTCCAAAGGGTGTAATTTTCAGGCCTACCTCAATCTGATCTGCTGATTCATTTAGTGTCCGGACTGAGAATTCAAAGTCTGCTTGATGTATTGGACTTAACGTTCAAGTGAGCTTGTAAACAGATACCCACATCTCAATGTGGGAGGAAATCAGGTTAACTGGCTGCTGTAAATTGCCCTGATAGAATGGGGCGGGGGGATGTAGGCAAGATAGGTTGTGGGGAATAGATGACACTGATATGGCATGCACTTGATGGGCTGAATATCCTCCTTCTATTTCATAAGGAAATATGGACAGGGCTCCACTGGAACGTGGAGGCTGTTCAGTCACTGAAAATTCAGTGATGAGTGTCACACTAATGTTGGACACTGTACTGCCTGCTGATGCAAAACTGTCACAGCAAGACTGGAAGCCTCGCAGAGAGTCCGGGAAGTGACTTCATGATTTCTAAAGAAACAGCTGGGCAGAAGAAATACCCAGTAACTCTGGGAGTTCAAAGTAGGAGTCACACGGCAGGATGGGGAGCAAGGGAAAGTTCAAAAATGGAGAGCCTTCCGAAATAGTTGTGAATTAGTTCACTGTTCCGGGAAAGCACCAAATATAAAGGTTAAATGTAACTACTGATATAGCTGCCGCTAGGTTTTACGTGAGCAGTTGATGTTCAGAATGTGGAATACACCAATATTTAGAATATGTTGAGTCAACAATTGCTGAAGAGGGTGTGTGACCAGATGGGTTTGAGTCCTCTCTGGAGAAATGATCCACTGGACACACTTGTGCCTGAAATGACTGATTCAGAAATGTTCGGAAGTTTATTCTATTTCAAAGCTTTGAGAAAATGAAAAATGAAGAGAGTATATAACTATGGACATATATGTTTCTCTATAATTCATCAATTGTTTTATTTTACTGGCGTATTCTAATAGCTCTTGGTTTGTATAGGGTTACTTCTATTTTAAATGGGAAAGCAGTGTAAATGTGTGTTGAAGAATTGAGTGTACCATGTGACATTACTTCTACTGTGTTGTATCACAGTCTCGTGTTTGGTGAGGCTTTACTGCTGTCACTACGGGGTTCTACCACTTGTTTGTTTCAATAAGTGGCAATATCAAAGTGCCACGAAACACTAGCAAATAACAGGATGCCCATTTGGAGAAAAGGCTGTGGAAGAAGCAGTTTTATATAAAATAAAATATTCCGGTGGTTCTATGGCTGGACTACTAATAGCTTAAGAAAATACCTTTATTAAGTGATATAGAGCTGAGCAAAAATAATGAAGCCTAAATTAATTGTCATTGTTAACTTGTTTGCTTGATTATTGACCATCAGAGTGAGAAACGGCACAGAAACTGTGATTTTCTTGGCAGAAAGAGGCTAGGAACAGCATGGATTTTGTTGCACAAGGCATCAGCCGATAAAGTGCAAGTGTTCAAGGGAAGCTTTACTTATTCTGAGATGATTAGCAGCTGAATCCAGGAGAAACACCTTTAGCTCCAGGAGTTGATGGACAATCTTAAGACCACGACAATTCATACCTCGCAGCCTCCAAGTTGAATTGTGCACCAGCAGATACAATGAATAATTACATTGGGAGTCTGTCAAATTGCACTTCACTAGCAAATATTCCAAGTGAAAGTTGGCGCACAGAAAATAAGTTTGGTACAGTTAGAATTTATAAAAGGCAACTTTAATCTTACTAAGATTATAGCGATAACTTAGGATGGTTATAAATCCCATGAAGAGAAAAGGGAAGTACATCTTGCAATATAACAGGAAGTTTGAATAATGTGTGGTTTCATTGCCTCATGATGTGTGCACCTGCTGCATCAGTTATGTCTCAATTGACTCATGTAACACTGAGCTCACTCTCTAAGCCCTAGATTCCTCTTAGTCTGGGACACACTGCAAGCTCAGTGGATAAAGCCTTTATCTTGGATCACTGTGGCCTTAAATTTTTGCCTTAAAATGATTTTTTTCCCAAAGGAACAATGTATTTTACATGCAACTCTGAGTTGCACTATAAAAAATAAAGAAGGGGCCTGTCTAGATCAGCAAATACAAATGTGTTTGTGTAAAGGCACAGTCCAAATCTGGACACAAGAGCAAAATTTCAGAGGCTGAGGAAGAGACTACTAACTTTACGATGCAGGGAGAAAATGACTCCCGCCTGTACTCATTGTCTAGGCCAGGGGCTCACAATCTTTTTCATCATGGCTCCTACCGTTAACCAAAGTGTATGTGGACCCCAGGTTGGGAACCCATGGTCCAGGCAGTTCAAACTATTAATATTTATGCAAGTAGCCCTGGAGGGGCTATGCAATTATTGCTTTTCAATTTGCCCAGTCAGAGCAAGCACTTCACGTTTTTTTTTGACTCAATATCTAAAGTATTAACTTTGGGTAACTCAACCTATCTGAGAATTGTCCATTTCTGGTCAAAGTCTACAATCCATGACACTGGCTCCGTTATAGACTTATGTAGTCAGAACTCTGCAGCAGAGAATCAGGCTTTTTGGCTTATCTAGTCCTTGCCAAACCATTAATCTGCTTAGACCCATTGACCTACACCCAGACCATAGCTTCCATACCCCCCCATCCATGCACCTACCCAAATTTATCTTAAATGTTGAAATTGAACCTGCATCCACTGCCTTTGCTAGTAGCTCGTTCCACACTCCAACACCCTCTGAGTGAAGAGGTTTCCCCTCAAGGTCTCCTTCAACATTTTGCCTTTCACCCTTAACCTCTGGTTGTAGTCTCACCTAACCTCAGCGGAAAAAGCCTGCTTGCACTTATTCCATTTATACCCCTCATAATTTTATATATGTGTATCAAATCTCTGAATTGATCTTCTGTGTTCTAGGGGGAAAAAAGTCCCAAACTATTCAACCTTTCCCTATAATTCATGTCCTCAAGTCCCAGCAGCAACATCCTTATAAATTTTCTCTGCACGCTTTCAAACTTATTTATACAGTATCTTCCCTGTAGGTAGGTGACCAAAACGGAACACAATACTCCAAATTAGGCCTCACCAACATCTTATACAATTTCAACCTAACATCCCAACTCCTGTACTCAATACATCAATTTATAAAGGCCAATGTGCCGAAAGCTTCCTTTATGAAACTATCTGTCTGTTAAACCATTTTCAAGGAATCCCTCTGTTCTACTGCATTCCTCAGTGCCCTACCACTCAGCATGTTAAAGACTACACTGGCTTGCCCTCCCAAAGTGCAAAACCTCACACTTGTCTGCATTAAATACCATCCACCATCTTTCAGTCCATTTCACCACCTGGTCCAGATCCTGCTGTCTTCAGTCAGAGAGGCAACTATCTACAACCACTCTCTGGCTGCTTGCATGAAGGCAATCTATAATCCAATTTATCACCTCCTCTTGAATGCCAGCTGACTGAACCGTCTTGACCAACCTCCCATGCTGGATCATATCAAAGGCCTTGCCAAAGTCCATGTAGACAACATCCACTGCCTTACCTTCATCAGCTTTCCTGGTAACTTCCTCAAAAAACTCTGTAAGATTTGTTAGGCACGACCTACCATACACCAAGCCATGTTGACTACCCCTAATCAGTCCAAGTGTAACCAAATACTTATATATCCAGTTGCTTAGAACACTTTCCAATAACTTTCCCACAGCTGATGTGAGGCTAGCCAGCCTATAATTTCCTGTCTTATTACCAGAGCCTTTCTTAAACAACAGAACAACTTGAGCTATCCTTCAGTTGAAGGAAGTTTTAAATATCTCTGCCAGGGCCCAATAAAGCACATTGTCAGGCCCTGGGGATTTATCCACCTTAATTTGCCTCAAGACAGCTCACACCTCCTCCTCCTTAATCTGTATAGGGTCCATGACCTCAGTGCTGCACTGACTGACATCTAGACTCTGTGTCCATCTCCTGAGTAAATATAGATGCTAAAAATCCATTGAAGATCTCCCCCCATCTCTGTTGGCTCTGTGGATAAGTTACCACTTTGATCTCCTAGAGGACGAATTCTCCTCTTTCCATTTGTTCAGCATGTCCTGCTGGTCCTGTCCCAGAGCTCTGCTGTTAGAAACACAAACAACTGTAGTTATTGTCTAAATGTGGAGATCTGCTCTCTCACCCAATTGTTGGATTAGGGTCTAAATTCTTATTTTTATTGTCTTAGAGTCCTACAGCACACAAACAGGCCTTTCAGCCTGTCTCATCTGTGCTGAACTATGATTCAGCCTCGTCCCATCAACCCGAATCTGGACTATAGCCCTGCATCCACCTCCCATCTGCAGACTTAGCCATATTTTTCTTAAACGTTGAAATTGAAACTGCACCCACTACCTCTGCTGGCAGCTCGTTCCACACCCTCACCACCCTCTGAGTGAACGAGTTCCCTCTCATGATCCTTTTAAATATTTCAGCTTTCACTGATGGCTTATGACCTCTAGTTCTAGTCTCACCCAACCTCAATGTTAAAAGCCTGTTCACATTTGCTCTTTCTATACCCCTCATAACTGTAGATTAACTTTCTTTATGCTTGCTTGTATGTTTGTATAATCTTCTATTGGCCTGTAAATGTTCAGCGGATTTTCAATCTTTTGTAGTATAGCTTGTTCTGTGTTTTTGTACTTCCTTGGTCTGTAAGCCTGAGATGTCAATCAAATCAAAGCTGTCCTTGTTTGAGCTAGTTTTTAGCATAAGGATGACCATGAGTTGGTTACATTTACAGTTAGTTACCTGCTGCTGTGCTTTACTGTTATTTCTTTTTTATAAACATCTAATAAAACAATTGTAATCACACAATTTCAGATTTTGATTTATTTAACAAATGTACATTAAAACATACAGTGAAATGTGTCATTTGTGTTTACACCCAGCTCAACTAGGATGTGCTGGAGACAGCGTGCACAAGTTGCCACACATTTTGGTGCCCACATAGCTTACCCACAATGTTCACAGAACAACATAGCTGCAACAGTTATAACAACAGAAGAAAACACCAACAAACCAAACCCCTTTCTCACTGCCCTCCCCACCACACTCATACACACAGACAGGCTTCCAGCCCCAGAACAGGCCTCCGGGCCTCCAGTCCTTGGCTCCAGACTCTTTCTTTTTGCGCCTCATCCTTGACTTCCGACTTTCTGGACAATAGTATTTCCAGATCCAACACTACCACAGATAATCTGTCTTTTCCATCCCTCCTGCTACCTTCTTTGCAACCTTCTTTACAAATTACATATTTCACAGTATGTTTCAATGTACACGTGACAAATAAAGCTAATCTTTATAACCTTACCTCTCTCCCAGTCCTGACAAAGTGTTTCGGACCTGAAGCATGAACTCTGTTTCTCTTTCCACAGGTGCTGCCTGAACTGATGAGAGTCTCAAGCATTTTCTTGTTTTATTCAGTCAGAAGTGTAATACATGCTTAGTTCCAATAGCTATTTTAGTCCTTACTAGTAAACATCATCATGCCAAACAGCGATCCACAAATACCATCCACTCCAAAAACAGAATTATTATAATTACTCAGCTGTTGAGGAAGAACTAAGAGTTTTCTTCAAGGCTCAAACAAGATGTTTTACTTCACCGAGAGTAAATATATATTAAATCCATAGTGGTGACACAGGACCTGATGGGTGGGGAGATTTGTCATACATAAAGGAAGAAAGGACTCAGAGTAAATATGAGAATTTGAACAATGTTATTTTGTTTATGGCTAAGGCATTTAATTTTGCCTAAAGAATCCCCTTCATATTTAAATATCAATAAATATGGAAGGATCATGGATTTCTATTGCAGTACTAGTTTAACCCATTGGAGGAGTCAGTATGTACTTCTCTGTTCCCATCCCATGGGGTTACTTCCAAATCCTGAGCGTTAGGATTTGCTTCTCCCTGTATCAGATTAATCTAGCAGATGGGATCCAAATCCATTCTGCCCTCAGTGCAAAGCTCAGTCACATTAAAAGAGGCTCTTGTCCTGCTGTGCACTTTCTCCCTTTAATCCTGCCACCCCTCCGTGAGTGAAAACATTGACAAACTAACAGGCATTGAAAGGCAGAATTTCAGGAGAAATGATCTAAAAAAATGCAGCCCTGCGCGATCTAAGAGGTGGGAGGGAAGTGGCAAATGTGAGTCAATTCGAAAATGGGACTTTGAAACATTTTTATTCACTTAGAGTCATAGAGAAGTACCAGCACAGAACTAGGCTCTTTGGCCCATCTAGACCATGACAAAACCAATTAATCGGCCTGCACTCATCGACCTGCACCAGGACCTTATCCCTCCATACATGTACTTATCCACACGGCTTAAATGTTGAAACAGAGCTCGCATGCACCATTTTTTTGCAGGCAGCTCAGTCTACAGTCTCACCATCTGAGTGAAAAGAAGGTTTCCTCTCATGTTCCCCTTAATCTTCTCATCTTTCACCCTTAACCCATGACTTCTGGTTGTAGTACCACCCAACCTCAATGGAAAAAAACCTGCTTACATTTACACTATCTATACCCTTCAAGATTTTGTATACCTCTATCAAATATCCTCTCAATCTTCTACTTTCTAATTAATAAAGTCCTAACATATTCAATCTTTCCTTAGGTCCTCCAGACCTGACAACATCCTTGTATATTTTCTTGGTACCCTTTCAACCTGATTTACATCTTTCCTGTCGGTAGGTGACCAAAACTGCACACAATATTTCAAATTAGGCTTTACCAATGTCTTAGACAGCTTCAACATAACCTCTCATCCTCTGTACTCAGTACATTCATTTATGAAGGCCAATGTGCCAAAAGCTTTCTTTAAGTCCTTATCTCCCTGTGATGCCACTTTCAATAAATGATGGACCTGTATTCCCAGATCCTTTTGTTCTTCCACACTCCTCAGTGCCCTACCATTCACTGTGTAAGCCCTGCCCTGGCATTAAATTCCACCTGCTGTTTATCAGCCCATTTTTCCAGCTGATCCAGATCCCTCTGCAAGCCATAATAGTCATCCTCACTATCCACTACCAATCTTGGAGTCATCCACAAATTTGCTGATCCAGTTAACCACATTATTATCCAGATCATTGGTATAGACAAACAACAATGGACCCAGCACTGATCCCTGTAGCATTCCACTGGTCCTGGGCTTCCAGTCAGAGAGGCAACCACTCTCTGGCTTCTCCCACAAAGCCAATGTCCAATACAATTTAGTAGCTCATCATGAATGTCAAACGATTGAACTTTCTTGACCAACCTCCCATGCATGACCTTGTCAAGTATCTTGCTGCAGTTCATGTAGACAACATCCGCTGCCTTGCCTTCATCCACTTTCCTGGCAACTTCCTTGAAAAACTCTAAGATTGGCTAGAGCTGACCTACCGTGCACAAAGCCATGCTGACTATCCTTAATCAGTCCATCTCTATCCAGATGCTAATATATCCAGTCACTTAGAATACCTTCAAATAACTCGCCCACAACTGATGTCCGACTCACCGGCTTGTAATTTCCTGGTTTATGTTTGGACCCTTTCTTAAACAGCCGAACAACATTGGCTATCCTCCAGTCGTCTGGTACCTCTCCTGTCACTAGGGACAATTTAATTTTCTCTGCTAGGTGACCAACGCTTTCTGCACTTGCCTCCTGCCAGGTTTGAGGGAACAGCTTGTCAAGCCCTGTGGATTTATCCACCTTGACTTGCCTCAGGACAGCAAACACTTTCTCCTCTGCAATCTGTATAGGATCCATGAAATTGATGCTGCTTTACCTCACGTATAGATTCTGTGTCCATCCCTTGAGTAAATACAGATGCAAAAAAATTATTTAAGATCTCCCCAAATGATTTTGCTCCACACATGGATTACCGTTCTGATCTTTCAGAGTAAGTATTTTGTCCCTTGCAATTCTTTTGCTCTTAACATATCTGTAGAATCCCTTAGATTCTCCTCACCTTGTCTACAAGTATAACTTCATGCCTTCTTTTAGCCCCCCTGATTTCTTTCCTAAGCATTCTCTTGCATTTCTTATACTCCATAAGCACCTCATTTGTTCTGACCAGCTATGCGCCTCCTTTTTATTCTTAACCAGAGCCTCAATATCTCTTCAGAACCAAGTTTCTTCTCCAAGTTTTCACGTTGTTTTATCTTCATTCTACTCTGAACCCCATTGATTGCATAAGGTAAACAACTTTTGGCCAAACCTGCTCATGCTAGCCTTTTAGATTCAATACAAGTCATTTACAACCAAACTGGTCAAATTTGCAAAAGGGATACTTTTTGGCAACAACTTTTTGTTGCTCACTTGACTGCCTGAAACCATCACTCTGGAATCCTTTCTCTGTAGCTATTCTCTTATTTACCAGTCTTAATTGTCTCCAGTTGCCTCTGAATTGGGGTAGTGTCTGAAGATGGGGGGGTGGGGAGGGGGCAGCAGGTGGGGGAGGAGATACTTGTAGTCTGCAGTCACCTAATAAACCAATCAGAGAGGGACAGCAGATTTCATTCCCTGAGGGCATGCTAAAATTAGTAAGGTTGGTACAATAATTCAGTAGTTTCATGATTACTATTGACAAGACTTGCTGGTGATTACAGATTTAAATTACTTACATTTAAAGTTCCAGCTTTAATAATGGGATTCCAACTAAGTTTCTGGATCAAGTCATGAACTCTGACTGCTGGTCAGTAATGTAGCCACTGTTGCAGCCCCTGAAGTTCATTAAGACAGGGCTGCCTTTGACATATTACAAATATAAGCCCACGGTTTCTGAGCAGGCCCACCCTCCTCTTCTTCCCAGGGCAGCTGCTGTTGACAATAATAACTTATTGTACTCATCTACAAATGGCATGGGGTATTTTGTGATGCTTTCTGCTGCACTCAGCAACTTCATCCTTTTGTACAGGGCTGTGGAAATCTTTCAGGGCAAGCTGAAGAGTACAAACTCTATTTGACTCCCTTGTCCACTCATCCCTCCCCACTGATCTCCCTCCTGTCACTTAACCCTGCATGAGTGCCAAGTGCTATACCTGCCCCCTACCTCCTCCCTCATCAACAATAGTCCTTCCAGGTGAGGCAACATATCTCCTGCTAGTCTATCAGTGTCATCTATTGCATCCAGAGCTCCCAGCATGGCCGGTGGGACCTGACGTAGATAAGGGAACTGCTTCATCAAGTACCTTCACTCCATGTGTTGCAAAAAGTGGGTTTTCCAGTAGCTACCCATGAAAATGGCGAGAGGCTGACAGAATCATTTACCATAGGACAACCAGCATCCAATCTATTCTGAGAATTCCATTTCAGGTTAAGAGTAGATGCCTTGATTCATTCTTATTGGAAAAGGTCATTGCCTGCCATTGTAATGGAGCAAATGTTACCGACCATTTGTCAACCCATAAACAAATGTTATTCTGCTTTTGTTATAGGCAGGCATGGGCTGCTTCATTTATTGAGCAGTTGTGAATAGAATTGAACTTCATGCAATCTGTGATCATCCCCACTTCTAACATCATGATGGAAAGAAGGTTGATGAAGCAGCTGAAGATGGACATTGCCTAGAACTCTATATTAATGCCATGAAGCTGGGATAATTGCCCTCTGTGGTAAACTATGTGTATATCTGTCTGGACACACCCCCTGCTGACTGCTCCTGTGACTCCTCCCACAGACCTCTGTATAAAGGCGATTGGAGGCATAGCTCCTCCCTCAGTCTCCAAGATGTTGTGGTCACGTTTGCAGCTAATAAAAGCCTATCATTTGCCTCCCATTTCTGAGTGTTATTGATGGTGCATCACGCTCTAACAACCACAACCATCTTCCTTCTGTGAAGTATGACTCTTAACTACTGGAGTATTTTTCTCCTCACTTCCATTATATTTAATTCAACCACGTCCACCATGTGTTCAAATGCTGTCAAATTATATAAAGGGTGCTCTCACCTCATATTTGGAATTTAGCTTTCTGGTCCATGTTTCGACCAAGACCAAGGGTCCTAACTATTGGTGACCAACTGCTGTAGGACAACGGTACTGCCTTTAACATAGCAAGGTGCTCGAAGGGTCTTACAAGACCAGTGATGTAACAGATCCATCAAAGGTGTTTTTCATTTAACTAAATTTTGTTCCAGAGGAATCCATGTCAGCAAGCAGAAAGAAGATTCACGTTCAAGACGATGCATAATTGGATAATGAAAGCAGACTTCTGAATGAAGCTAGGTATTGGGGTTGTGGAATATTAGAGGCCATTGTGGTAAAATTGTGCTTGGAACTAAGTTAGGCTTGAAGAATGATGTAAGTAGTGATGGAACAGTTCACAATTTAAAAATAAATATTTATCAATTATAAAGCTATTTCTTAAATAACAGTACATTTTGCCAACTACTTTTAAAGCAAGAGTAATCCATAACTTATTTTCAAATTTATTTAGGTTATGTAGGAATTTTGCTTTTCACTTCAGATATTTCCTTTTTGATATATTCTTTCTATATCAGGTTAGGGTGAAATCTTTCTAATTTAATAGAACTATAATTAAGTTTTCTCATACACAAACCAATTTATTTCTTTTTTTAAAATTGGATGAGAAAAAGATCAACTTCCAGGCCAAGTCCACCCTGAGATAAACATCAAGCCATCACAAAATGAAATGCACCATGTTTTAACAGTATGCTCAATGCACTTGTTCCAGATTCATCCACAACCATTCTTCTATTTGCCCTGTGCATGGTTTTTGCCAACTACTCTGTTCATAATACTTAGATTTCACATACCCATATTACCAAAATTACTCATTAAATACACATTTTAAAAAATTCCAAAATTGTATTTGCAGTAAACAGATATTTCATCCTTCGTAGAGTCTCTCAGTCACGGGAATGAACAAATGTTAAAATGCTAGATCTTTCTGCGGTATCCTAGGTAAAACAAGTTGCGAAGTTCCAAGACCAGGTGATACTCTGAATGACTATATACATAAGCTTTTGCTTACTTAGCAGTTGAACTTTATGACCATTAAAGGGATCCACCTTTGCAAAATAATTCATTCTATCTCTCATGCCAATCTTTACAATGCTAGTCTCACTTGCCTTAATAAAAGCAACAGCATAGGATTTGTTAAAGTACATGTATTAACTTGTATACTTGTCATACTCCAGTGCGCACACTTTGACATAGTTGTTAAATGATTTTAACTATTTAAGTTCTCCCCTCCTTCCTTTTCCTCCATGGTCTACTGTCCTCGCTATTAGATTCCTTCCTCTTCAGCCCTTTACCTCTTTTACCTATCACCTCTCAACTTGTTAGGTCAACACCCCTTCCCCACCTGCCTTCCTCTCATTTGGTCTCACCAATCATTTGCTAGCTTGTACTCCTTCCCCTCTCTCACCTTCTTATTCTGCATTCTGACCCTTTCCTTTCCAGGCCAGATGAAGGGTCAAAACATCAACTGTTTATTCCCTTCCAAAGCTGCACCTGACTTGCTGAGTTTCTCCAACATTATGGGTGCATCGCAAAAGGTTGCCAGCATCTGCAGATCCTCGTGTGAACTATTTTAATTACTTCTCTGCTTCAATGAGAAACCAGCATGCTCATTCCAATTCATAAAGTCCTCCAAGTAACAATTAAGACTCTGCAGACAAGATGAGCATACATTTGGAAAGCAAAGTACATTGAAGGATTTTGATGAGATTGGAGATGGAACATCTGCTGATGAGGACAGAGGTGTGAAGGGGAATCATTCGAAGAGTGAAGCAAAAAAAGTCGGTATTGGAGAAAGGACTGTCTCAAAGAACAGAATTTTTTACAAACACAGAGGGATTGTGAATGGAAATTCAGCTATGAGAATGGGAATTTCAGAAAAGTAAGGGAATTTGTATTTTCAGGGTTAGAACTTAAGGTTGCATCAGACAATTGACAGCAGAAGAGAACAGGTAGAAGCAGCTGAATATATGGTCTCAGATAGTGATAAACTTCTCATTATTAGTGGTAAAGAGTGGGGAGATGGAGGAGAGGTGTAAGATATTTGCAATAGAATGAAGAACACAACTGGTTTGCATTCCTTGAAGCAAAGATGAGAGTTGGACCAAATGGGTCTGTCAGTGGGAGGGAATAATTGCAGGAATAATGGACTCTTCTCAGAGACTCTTTGAAATTTCTACAAATCAGTATTTAGTCACTCTAAGCTCTTTAGTAATTCGCAGTTGTGATTTACTTCTTATAATTGCCTTTAATTTGTGATATATAATCCCATGTTCATAATTGTTTGTGGTAAGACTGAAATATCTAATAAATATGTTGAGACAAACAAAAAGCTCTCCTTTGGTTTTGATTGTATTTTAAATGATCTCTCTGTTTATTCCATCATATTACCTCAAGTCTTAATCTTTACTGCATCTCTCCATTTTGCCATATTCAAAGGCTTTGAGGAATTCCAGACATGTCTGCAGTCTACTTCATCCATCAAGTACTTCCTCATAAAGTGTGACTCAATTAAACATGACACATTCCATTCTAATTACAAAGCAGTTTTCCATGTTTCTGTAGGACGCATGCCCTTTCAGTCCTGTATCATGTGGCTATCCCATTATTGAATTGACGTTATTACTTGCATCCTTCATATACATGAGGAGTAAAAATCTTTATGTTACGTCTCCAGCTAAATGTGCAATGTATAATAAATATTATGTACAACAGGATAGTCAATATAACATAGAAATAGAGTTGCATCAGCATGAATTAAGCAGTCTGATGGCCTGGTGGAAGAAGCTGTCCCGGAACCTGTTGGTCCTGGCTTTAATGCTGTGGTACCATTTCCTGGATGGTAGCAGCTGGAACAGTTTGTGGTTGGGATGACTCAGGTCCCCAATGATCCTTCGGGCCCTTTTTGCACACCTGTCTTTGTAAATGTCTTAAATGGTGGGAAGCTCACACTTACAGATGCGCTGGGCTGTCCACACCACTCTCTGCAGAGCCCTGTGATTGAGGGAAGTACAGTTCCCACACCAGGCAGTGATGCAGCCAGTCAGGATGTTCTCAGTTGTGCCCCTATGGAAAGTTCTCATGATTTGGGGGGGCCATACCAAACTTCTTTAACTGTTTGAGCTGAAAGAGGCTGTAGGCTGCCTCATTATTATTTGGGATTATGCCAATCAGTGTAGTGTCATCAGCAAATTTAATTAGCAGATTGGAGCTGTCGGTGGTGACACAGTCATGGGTATACAGGGAGTAAAGGAGGGGACTTAGTACACAGCCCAGAGGGGCACCTGTGTTGAGGGTCAGAGGGATTCTTTTTCCCTGTAACCTTTTCTCTCAATCATCTCCTCCCCCCCCCCCCCCCAGAATCCACTCCTCACTACCTGGCTCAAGGACAAATTCTACCTTCTGTTGTAAGACTATTAAATAGCTCCCTAATATTCTTGACTTCACAGCTTACCTCATTATGAAGTACATCCTATTGCTTACCACTTCTATTATTTTACCTTGTTATACCTCAATGCGCTGGCTACTGATCTGATTTGTCTGAATGGTATGCAAGTCTAGTTTGTCACTGTATCTTGGTACATGTGCCAATAATAAACCAATTCCAATTCCAGCAACACAATAGAGACAACTCATAGTCATCTGCATGTTCTTAGGATGCTGGGGGAAGCTGGTATATTCAAAAGGAGAATGTGAAAACCACCATATGCACTTAGCACCGGAATTCAAGATGAAACGTGGCAAGCTGAATGGGGAGGCTGCAGCTTTCCTCACTCCGTCACTGTGCTGCTTTACATTTCTGAGTCTTACTTCATTACTTTCTGAATAGTTTACAAATGTGACATGGCATCATGTTGCCAGACCCCTACCTCTTCGTTTCAGCATAAGTATTAATCCATGTGTCTTAAGATATATTGAAAGTATCAACAAAATTATCTTTATAATTAATAGCTTATTTGCCATTAAAACATTGAGGTTGTTTTCAATGTCTAAATCCTAAAAGCCTGAAATCTACAAATAATATAGTTAATTTATGGTAAATTTGACTGGCAGACTTCAACACATATCAAAAATAGAGTCCAACCATGGCCTACGGTCCAGAAGGATCTGCTCGTGAATGTATTTGGATGCACACAAGACATTCAAATATTACTAGGACTGAAAAGGTACCATCTTTATACTGCCAAAATTAAAACACATGTTCACGGTTAAAAGGAAATGGAATACAGTACATTCACCATGTAGAGTCTGTACGCATTCTGTCCCTGATCAGTTTATTCTTTACTGCCATACTGTATCCCTATCTACTTAATTTCCTTTAGATGTACCCTTGAAATGAAAGCAGTGTGTTAATACAGGCCAACTCTAGCGTCATTGGTAACTGGGCGATTATAGCCAGTGCTTCAGCTATCACATAGAAACAATGGGGGAGCAGAATATCAGTTTAGTGTGGGAAAGAAATATGAATCCTACCAAAAAAAAATGGTTAAGGCAGTTTTAATAAACAAAATGTACCAAGGTTTTACTTCACAAGTACAGTATATAGTCATCCTCTTCAAGCTTAAGTTGCTGTACTTCCCTTGAAGTATTTGAGTAATATACAGGGGAAAACCAGAGTTTTAATGCAGGTGTTCTCTTGTGGCTTACGTTAATTAACTATTAAAACATCTTTATGCAGCAAGCCTTCATAGCAAATCTCTTGCATGGAATTTAACACTCACCTCAGACTGTTGTCGGGTTTTCATGCCCCACATTTTGTATTCTCATCAGAAAATGGGGTAATGGGGTTTCATCTGTAATGTTTCCTCCTGAAAACTGAACATTTTTTTTCCTGTGTCGGTAGATTGACCAGGGTACAAGGAAGTCACATCATGGCACACTCAGTGAGCACAGAAAAATCGGTTCTCTAGAACACCAAGCAGCTCAGGGCCAGCTTGCATATCAAACAGCTGTTACTTCGCAAGTAATCTGCCTCCGCTCTACTACTTCTCTTTACTAATGCCATGGGAATAGTGCATCAGACCATGTGGCTAATGGTAATCTGAGTGGTTATCTTTGATGCGCTATTGCAAATCAGGAAGTAGAAAATCTATTAAGAACCTCAATATTGTGCAGCAACGTAATTTGGAGAGCATGTAGTAACATGTCTTTGAGTACCTACTTCCCTATAGTAATTACCGAATTCTTTTGCCACTGCCCTTTGGAAAATAACTGCTCTGAAATGCAGAACTTGATGTTGCTGGCTTGAACCTTATCTTTGAAGCTGCACCTGTGATAATATACTGGACAGAAATTAAAGTATTACTGTCACAACTGGGAAAGTGGCACATGCCAATGTGGTTGGACTTGCTAAACAATCATCATGTGACATTCAGAAACTTCCCTGTTGGAGGCAGGGACAATTCACTGTGGCTGTTCATACTATAGGCTTATTAGAGCTCATATTTCATTCTCTTTCATTAAATAATGATGTTATTGAAAATCAACAGTATTGAAAGACTTTATTTTTATACCCATCAAGAGTTTGTGAGAGTGAAGGCCAGGGCAGCACTGGGAAAATTTTGAAGGCATCGTTAGCACAATTCACACAAGCTGATACAAAATGACTGATCTATTACACGTGCAAGCTATGCCCAGCATAAAATGTGTGTCTTCTAGTCCAACAAGTGATAAATTTCTTATGAAACTTATGAAACTCACTAGGTCCACAGATCACAATGACAAATATAACATTTCTGCTTATTGGTAGCCCTTCAAAATAAGCATTCAAAACAAAACTGCACCAACGTACTTAAAAAGTTAATAAATATTAATTATTAATAAATCATTCTTGTACACCAAAGAGAGCAAAAGTGAACTGGAGAAGCTTTAAAGTGTTTTTATTTTAAATAACAAAAATACAACATTCTGAAAATTTGCAAAGTAAGGATTGAAAATCCTTAATTTTTGTGACAAACCTATTTTTATTTGACTTAAATCCTTAATTAACAAAAATTATTTACCATTTTAAAAGTTAAAATTTGCATTTCTGTACCACCTCAGGTTGTCTAAATATCTTATAACAAGTACTTAAATATAATTACTGATATTAAGAGGGCACTACGATAGCCAATCAGCAAACTCTCATAATGAGGGATAAATAATAACTAGGTCAGAAAATAACTCCTAACTTCTTATTCAAACCCACTATTTAACTTTGTAACTAAAAGATGCATGTGAAGATAGTTACATGTTAATGTTTTGGGTCTGGGCCCTTCAAATTAATTCTGCTTTTGCTCTGTGTTACCAGTATCCATGGTTCTTTGGTATTTGCTTGATAGAAGTATTGGGTTACACAAGTATGCTTCACAATATTTCCTGCATAATTGCACAAGTATTCAAATGCAATGATGCACTTAAGAGCAGTACAACACATGACACTCAGACATCCTTTTGGTCCAACTAGTCTGTGCCAAAAGATTAATCTGCTGAGTCCCTTCAATGTGCACATATCATTCCCTTCCATGTATCTATCCAAATTTCTCTTAAATGTTGAAATTGAACCCGCACCCACCACTTCAACTGGCAGCTCATCCACACTCTCACCACCCTCTGAGTGAAGATCTCCTCCATGTTCCACTTCAACATTTCACCCTCAACCCGTGAACTCTAGTGATCGTCTCATCCAACCTCAGTCCCAATTACTCAAGTCCCTCTAATGTCCTAGTAAATTTTCTCTGTACTCTTTCCATCTTATTGATATCTTTCCTGTTTCCTGCAAATGAATAAACTGCAGATAACACTCCAAATTAGACCTCAGCAACATCTCATACAATTTCAACATAACATCCCACCTCAATATTTTAAGTTATGAAGGCCTCTGTGACTCTATCTACCTGTGATGCCACTTTCAAGGAATTGTGCATCTAGTTCCTCTGTTTTACCGCACACCTTAGTGTTCTACCACTCAGCAAGTAGGACATGCCCTATTGGTCCTCCCATATCTCATACTTCCAGCTGGTCCCATTGCAAGCTTTGATAGTCTTCCTCACTATCCTCTACACCCTCAAAGTTCAAAGGTCAAAATAAATTTATTATCAAAGTACATATATTTCAGTATATACAACACAGAGATTCATTTTCTTGCAGGCATACTCAATAAATCTAATAACCACAAGAGAATCAACGAAAGACTGCACCAACAGGGCAGCCACCCTGCATGCAAAAGACAACAATCTTTGTCTTTTACAAATACAAAAAGAAAAATAGATAGTAATAATAAATATACAGTAAATATCGAGAATGTGAGGTGAAGAAAGTGAGTCCACAGGTTGTGGGAACAGTTCAGTGATGGGGCAAGTGAAGATGAATGAAGTTATCCCCACTGTTTCAAGAGCCTGTTAGTTGAGGGGTAATAACTGTTCTTGAACCTGGTGGTGTCAACCCTGAGGCTCCTGTACCTTCTTCCTGATGGCAGTAGTGAGAAGAAAACATGACCTGGGTGGGGGCCCCTGATGATGGACCCTGCTTTCCCGTGCTGGCACTCTGTGTAGATGTGCTCAGTGGCAGGGAGGGCATTATCTGGGCAAAATCCCTTACTGTTAGTGGGATTTTCCATTCAAGGGCTTTGGTGTTTCTATACCAGGCCATGATGCAGTCAGTCAATACACTTTTCACCACACATCAATAGAAGTTTGTCATAGTTTTAGATGTCATGCCAAATCTTCACAAAATTTTAAGGAAGTGGAGACACTGCTGTTCTTTATTTGTAATTGCTCTTACATGCTGGGCCCAGGACAGGTCCTCTGAGATAACAATAGAGGAATTTAAAGCTGCTGACCCTTCACTTGACTGCTGCTTTGCTTCACTTCGATAGACTCTGTGTCTGTCTCCCATGTAAATACAGATGCATAAAAATCAATTAAGATCTCTCCCATTTCTTTTGGCTCTGCGCAGATTCCCACTCTGATCTTCCAGGTGACCGGTTCAGTCCGTTGCTGTTCTTTTGCTCTTAATATATCTGTAGAAGTCCTCAAGTTGGAGCCATGTACAGTGGTGCTAGAAACTTTGTGAACCACATAGAATTTTCTCTATTTCTGCATAAATATGACCAAAATGTGATAAGGTCTTCATGTAAGTCCAAAAACTATATAAAGAAAACCCAATTGAATAAATAACTGCCAGGTGGCTGGAGCTGGGATCCAATCGCAGACCAGTACTGTGCACACAGTCATATTAATTGAGTAACAAATCCTGAGGTACAAGCAAAGCCAGCGTCGAAGTTCAGGCAGAGATCAAAACATCCAGAGAAATCCAAAACCCAGTATCGGAAAACAGTCGATATTCAGACGGATAGACAGACAGAGTGCAGATACAAATGCTGGAAAGGCTCAGGAAAACTCACTGGCACAATGTGGCAACAAACAGGTGAAAACACAGGACTGAAATTGATGCACCATCAATAACTCTCGGAGACGGGAGGTGAACAATAGGCTCTTATTAGCAGCAAAAGGGACCACGACATCTTGGAGACTGAGGGAGGAGCAGTGCCTCCAATCGACTTTATACTGGGGTCTGTGGGAGGAGCCACAGGAGCAAGGGGCAGAGGGGCAAGTCCAGACAGGTATACATAGTTTACCACAGAAATACACTGAGCAATAAGCAGAGAGGCAGATGATAGGTGGAGCACAATGAGACACAGGTGGCAGCAAAACAGGTAATAATGAGAAACAGATGAGAAATGGAGTACTCAGTGGTGTGGGGACGGAGTAGAGCAGGAGTGGGTTCAGGAGGACATGGTAATACAAAACCACAGACTGACAGCTAGGGGGAAAACACACAAAAAGACAGAGTTCAACTGGAGGTACTGACAGGTAAAGCTGGGTGCTGGCGATGAAAGTCCCTGATGAGAGAGGGGTCCAGGCAGTTACGGGTGGGGACCCAGCACCCCTCCTCAGGATTGTAGCCCTCTCAGTCCACAAGGTACTGGAGACCACGGCCCTGGCGACAAAGGTCCAGCAGGTTTGCACCATGAAGGCCTCTGACCCATTGATGAGGCATGAGGGAGGGGAGGGTGGCTCATGAAAGGCTTGATGTGCGACACATAGAAGATAGGATGAATGCGGCAGAGAGTGCAGGGGAGCTCGAGATAGACGGCTACTGGGCTGATGACTTTAGCAATGGGATAGGGGCCGAAGACGTTAGGGGCGAGCTTGCAGGAATCCACATGAGGGGCAGGTCTCGGGTTGAAAGCCACACACGCTGTCCCTGGCTGTAACATGGGACCCAGGAGCGATAGCGGTCAGTTTGATGCTTGATTCTAGCAGAGGTATGGAGAAGGGCAGAGTGAGTGTGCCTCCATGTCTGCTGACAACAGGGGATGAATGACTCAGCAGATGAAACGCTAATCTCCTCCTCCTGGGCAGGAAACAGTGGAGGCTGGTAACCAAGGCAGCATTCGAAAGGGGACAGACTGGTGGATGAGAGTCTGTGGTGAACTCAGCGCAGGGTAGCTGCTGACTCCACGCGGTGGGGTTCTGGGAGACCAGACACCACAATACTGTCTCCAGCTGTTAGATGTCCCACTCGGTCTGGCCTTTGGTCTGTGGGTGGAATCCTGAAGACAGACTCACGGAGGCACCCAGATTACAGAATGCCCTCCAGAAGCTGGACGTGAATTGAGATCCCCTGTCTGACACAACTTCCACAGGTAAACCATGTAATTTAAAAACATGCAGTACTAGTAATCTGGCTGTTTCTCTGGCAGAGGGGAGTTTAGGTAAAGGAAAGAAGTGTGCAGACTTGGAGAAACGATCAACTACTGTGAGAATGGTGGTATTACCATCTGATGGGGGAAGACCGGTGAGAAAATCCAGGGCAATGTGGGACCAGGGACTCTTGGGGATAGACAGGGGTCGTAACAAACCAGCAGGTGACCTGTTAGAGTTCTTGCCCTGAGCACAGACCGAGCAGGCTGAGACAAAGTTGCCGATGTCATCTCCCATGGAGGGCCACCAGAACCGCGCACTGATGAAGGCCTGAGTACGCCTGGTTCCAGGGTGACAGGATAACCAGGAAGAATGACCCCACTGCAATACCTGTGAGTGGACAGAGCTGGGGACATAAACATGGTAAGTGGGGCATTGACTAGGGGCTGCCTCGCTCTGTTGAACAGCTTGCACCATAGCTTCAATGTCCCATTGCACTGAACCTACGAGACAGTGAGCAGGGAGGATGACCTCGGGGACCTCAGGGCTCTCAGAGGATGGAAATCTTCAGGAGAGGGCATCAGGTTTTCCGTTCTTGGAACCAGGGCGGAAGGACAGAGTAAAATTGAATCTTGAGAAAAACAGGGACCAACGAGCTTGACGGGAGTTGAGACACTTGGCCATACGGATATATTCCAGATTCTTGTGATCAGTCCAGACTAAGAATGACACCTTGGCTCCCTGCAGCCAATGCCTCCACTCCTCCAGAGCTGGGTTCACAGCCAGCAGCTCCCGGTTTCTGACATTGTAATTCCGCTCTGTGGGAGTGAGATGGGGAGAGAAGAAATCACAGGGGTGTACCTTCTCATCCTTGGCCGAGCGCTGAGAGAGAACAGCTCCTACACCAATATCAGATGCAGCCACTTCCACAATGAACTGCCAGTCGGTGTCGGGTTGAATCAGGATGGGGGCAGAGGGGAAAAGTTCCTTCAGGTCAGAGGATGCTTTTTCAGCAGCAGGGGACCAGGGGAATCTGACAGCTGATGAGGGAAGAGCAGTGAGTGGTGCAGCCAGTGTACTGTAATTACTGATGAAGCAGCGATAGAAGTCAGCAAAGCCCAAAAAGCATTGCAACTCCCAACAAGTTGAGGGTTGGGGCCTTGACCACCGCCTGACCATCTGAATGGAACCACCTGAAATTACATACCCCAGGAAGGAGACGGTATTGCGATGAAACTCACATTTCTCAGCCTTCACAAAGGTACTGGAGAACTCTGCAGATGTGACCTGTGTGTTCAGCAAGGGATTGAGAAAAAAAATCAAAATGTCATCGAGATTCACAAAAACAAATTGGTGTCCCTGCATGTCCCTGAGTATGTCATTTACCAGGGTTTGGAAGATGTCGGGGGCATTGGTGAGACCAAATGGCATAACCAGATACTGAGGTGGTGTCCCCTTCGCGGATGCGGACAAGATGGTAGGCATTATGGAGGTCAAGCTCGGTGAAAACTGAGGCTCCTGGCTGTAGATCAAATGCTGAGGTCATGAGTGGAAGAGGGTAACGGGTCTTAACAGAGATTTTATTCAGTCCCTGGTAATCAAGGCATGGATGCAAGGAGCCATCCATCTTTTCAACAAAATATAATAGCACCAGCAGGGGAGGAAGACAGCTGGCTGATGCCTGCAGCCAGAGACTCTTGAATGCACTTACTCATGGCTTCTGTTTCAGGTACGGACGGGGAATACAGGCTGGCCCTTGGGAGAGATGTGCCAGGCAAGAGGTCAATGGCACGATCATATGGACGATGAGGTGACAGGAAAGTGGCCCAGGACTTGCTGAACACAGTCTTGAGGTCCATGTATTCAGGAGGAATGGCACTAAGCAACGGGCATTTCTGTCGAAAAGTTCAACATTTGTCTCAGCTGTCCACAGAACATTGTGGAACAGCCAGGTGGTCTTTTGTGAACTTGAGATGTACAGCAATTTTTTTTTGGGAGAGCAGTGGATTCCTCTGTGGTGTCCTTCAATGAAAACCATTCTTCTTCACTGTTTTTCTTGCAGTGGACACATAAACAGACACTTTAGCAAGTTCTAGAGATTTCTGCAGTTCTTTTGTTGTTACCCTTGCGTTCTTTTTCACCTCCTTCAGCATTGTGCACTGTGCTCTTGGTGTGATCTTTGCAGGATCCCCACTCCTAGGGAGAGTAGCACCAGTACTGAGTTTCCTCCATTTGTAGAAGATTTCTCTTACTGTGGACTGAGGTCTTTAGAAATGCTTTTGTGGTCCTTTCCAGCTTTATGCATCTGTACACTTCTTCTTCTAAGGTCCGCTGAAAGTTGTTTTGATCGAGGCATGGTGCACATCGAGAAGAACAGGTTCTGTCAGCAACCTGACATGGTGTACCTTTTTTATAGGACAGGACACCTGTACAATCCCACACCTCCAATCTCATCTCTTTGACTGGAACACCTGACTCCAAATAGCTCTTGTAGAAGGCATTACCCCAGAGGTTCACATACTTCAGGAGGGCATGGAGTAACTACTCCCCGCTGAACATCGACGGCTCCTCGGTAGAGATCGTTAAGAGCACCAAATTTCTTGGTGTTCACCTGGCTGAGTTTCTTACCTGGTCCCTCAACACCAGCTCCATAGCAAAAAAAGCCCGGTAGCATCTCTACTTTCTGCAAAGGCTGAGGAAAGTCCATCTCCCACCCCCCATCCTCATCACATTCTACAGGGGTTGCATTGAGAGCATCCTGACCAGCTGCATCACTGCCTGGTTCGGAAATTGCACCATCTCAGATCACAAGACCCTGCAGCGGATAGTGAGGTCAGCCAAGAAGATCATTGGGGTCTCTCTTCCCACCATTACGGACATTTACACTACACGCTGCATCCGCAAAGCAAACAGCGTTATGAAGGACCCCATGCACCCCTCAAACAAACTCTTCTCCCTCCTGCCATCTGGGAAAAGGCACCGAAGCATTCGGGCTCTAACGACCAGACTATGTAACAGTTTCTTCCCTCAAGCTATCAGTCTCCTCAATACCCAGAGCCTGGACTGACACCTTACTGCCCTATTGTCTTGCTTATTATTTATTGTAATGCCTGCACTGTTTTGTGCACTTTATGCAGTCCTGGGTAGGTCTGTAGTCTAGTGTAGTTTTTTTCTGTGTTTTTTTTTTACATAGTTCAGTCTAGTTTTTGTAATATGTCATGTATCACCATGGTAACACCATGTAACACCATGGTCCTGAAAGATGTTGTCTCATTTTTACTATGCAATGTACCAGCAGTTATGGTCGAAATGACAATAAAAGTGACTTGACTTTTTCCAACAAATACATGTAATATTGGATCATTTTTTCTCAAGAAATAAGTGAATGAATATTATGTTTATTCTGTTATTTATTTAATTGGGTTCTCGTCATATAGTTTTAGGACTTGTGTGAAGATCTGATCACATTTTAGGTCATTTATACAGAAATGAGAAAATTCTATAGGGTTCACAAACTTTATAGCACCACTGTATCTATTTTCTGTCTGTATTGTATTTTGTATTGTGCATTTATTATGGGTTTGGTCATTTGTCATGTGGGTTGGGCATAGGAGATGCAAATGAGTCTAGTTACATATTCATGCTTTGTCCTAGTTAAGTTAGTTTTGTTAGAGGCAGCCAGGGACAGAGTGATTTTTTTTGATCATTTAATTACACTAAGTTGAATGGTAATTAATCTTATTTTGCTATATTGCTAACTTAGGTTTTTAAAAAATCACTACAAGATTGTTCAACTTTGCTGGTTTTGTAATAAAGGATTGAACGTAGATTTTCAGCACAGATCTAAGTTAATTGGAAGCATGTCATTATGGTGTCAATTCCTGTACTCAAGTCTTTGGTTTGTTTTTCAAGTAACTATTCCACTTTGTTATAGTTACACCAGACTATGGTAAAGGACTTCCTCGGACTCACTGGCGAAACTGGAGCAGCTTGTGGTAGGATTATCTGCAATCTATTGTTGATTCATGCTGTGTATTTATGGTTTAAATGGTCTTCAATGGTTACTGATGCCTAGCCATTGTGGACCATTGCTCGTTTGCACGGTGGTAGCCTGAGGGTTTGCTGCTTTTTTTATTGAAGTGCTTAAATATTGTCCCAGTTGCCACCATTTGAATTGAACGCTGCTTCTTTGGTCTGGTTTAAGCACTGCAAATGCGCAGTGCCCCTGCCCCCTCCATTTGTTGCCCACGTTGACTGAACTGAATATCTCCAGAGCATTTTGCAAGTGTGCTGCGGGCAAACAGAGTTAACTGTGAGTTGTGCAAAGAGTAACATGAGTGAATCAAAGCATGGTACTGACATCAACAACCCTGAAGATGGGGCAGGCAAAAGAGAAATTTAACTTACTTCTAAGGCTGTCAAAATGAGTAGGAGACAAATGTGAACAAAATTAAAGGTTTAACACCATCAAATAAGGATCTTATGAAAAATAATATCCTTATTAGTGCAATTGAATCTTCAGGACTTGACTAACCTCTGTGAAGCTTTTGCTAAGCAACATCAAATACTTGTCATTATTTCACAAGTTGAACAGGAATAAACAGAATGAATGTTTTTCAAATATTGATAGCTGTAGCAATGCACTCATAGAGATCATGAAACAACACTTGACCCAAACATGTTACATGGAAGGTCATGTCGCTGCAACAAAGAATGTGTGTCTCACCTTCCATCGGACAATGTTTCTCAAATTCCAAGGCACGTTTTGATTATGAATATAGCAGAGGACCAACAAGATGACATGAAACTGAATGCGTGTCAAATGTTAGTGCTATAAGTTCTACTGCAGGAAGAAAATCTTCTGTATCTAATACTTGCTCGGCATGCATTAAAACAGAGGCTAATCTTGCTGCATGAATAGCATGTCAACAATTATGGTAGTATAAACATACTTGGAAGAGCAAGGGAAGCAGCTAAAGTAAAGGAAGGAACAGCTATATGAATGGAAGGAGTAATTTAAGTTGCAGGAGGAAATTACTGCACATTTGGCTGAAGTTAATGGGCTTCATGTGTGGTGAGTGCTGAAAGTGCTCCAACAGGACAGTCCTGTGGTGTTAGTTCCTACGTGGAAAAGGTATGGAGAACAAAAACACACAATGTCAATGTTGATTCATTTGTTCCTCAAGTGTTGGGGATGGATGACAAGACCTTCCCCCCCCAAGAGTTAGCTCGGGGGGTTTACTCTCAGCCTGCACTAATGTGACACTCTGGACCAAAGTCATATCCAGCAGTTCAAGGTGCTCATGAGGACTTTAACTTGCAGCAAGGATACACTCTTGTTTTAGATGATAGAGGTCAAATTGTACTTTTGATATTATGAGGAAGCAAAATGAAATAACAACCATATTGGCTCAACAACAACACACTTCATCTTGGCTTAAAAGAGAGATACAAATTTTCAAGGCAATCCATTGAAGTATCGTGCATTCCTGAAGGCTTTTGAAATCTATTGAAGGCAAGACTACTATAGTGACTGACTCTATTTCCTTGAACAATACACTAGGGTATCCCTAGAAACTTGATAGATGTTAAGACAATGACCAAAAGATATAGGAGCAGAATTAGGCCATTTGGCCCATCGAGTCTGGTCCATTACTTCATCATGACTGATCCATTTTCCCTCAGCGCAATCTTCTGCTTTTTTTCCTGTGTCCAGTCATGTCCTGACTAATCAATAATCTGTCAACCTTTGCCTTAAATATACCCCATAACTTGGCCTCCACAGCCGTCTGTGGCAACAAACTCTACAGATTCACCACTCTGGATAAAGGAATTCCTCCTTATCTCTGTTCTAAAAGGATGCTCCTCTATTCTGAGACTGTGTCCTCTGGTTTTAGACACCCCCACCATAGGAAACATCCTCTTCACATCTACTCTGTCGAGGTCTTTCAACACTCAATAAGTTTTAATGAGGTCCCCCTCATTCTTCTGAATTCCAGTGAGTTGAGGCCCAGGGCCATCAAATGCTCCTCATGACCCAGAGTAATTTTTGTGAACCTCATTTGAACTCTCTCCAATGTCAACACTTCCTTTCTCAGATAAGGAGACCAAAACTACTGTCAATAATCCAAGTGAGGCCCCACCGGTGCTTTATAAAACCTCAGCATTACATCCTCGCTTTTATATTCTAGTCCTCTTGAAATGAATGTGAATGTCGCATTTGCCTTCCTCACCACCAGCTCAACCTGCAAATTAACCTTTAGGGAATTCTGCATGAGGACTCCAAGCCCCTTTGCACCTCAGACTTTTGAATTTTCTCTCCACTTAGAAAATTGTCTATGCTTTTATTTCTTCTACCAAAGTGCATGGCCGTACACTTCCCAACAATGTTTCCATCTGACGTGTCTTTGCCCACTCTTCTAATCTGCCTTCTGTAGCTGTGTGCTTCCTCAACACTACCTGCCCCTCCACCTATCTTCGTATCGTCCACAAGCCTGGCCACAAAGCTATAAGTTCCATCATCCAAATTCGTGACATATAACACAAAAAGAATCGGTCCCAACGCAGACCCCGCATGGAACACCACTAGTCACCAGCAACCAACCAGAAATAGCTCCCTTTATTTCCTCTCTTTGCCTCCTGCCAGTCAGCCAGTGCTCAATCCATGCTGGTATACTTCCTGTTACCAAAGCTCTTAACTTGTTAAACAACCTCATGTGTGGCACTTTATCGAAGGCCTTCTGAAAATCCAAGTAAACAACATCCATTGATACTCCTTGTCTATCCTGCTTGTTATTTCTTCAAAGAATTCCAACAGATTTGTCAAGCAAGATTTTCCCTTGATGAAATCATGCTGACTACAGCTTATTTTAACATGTGCTTTCAAGTCTCCCCAAGTGTACTAACTGGCCTATAATTCCCTTTCTTCTACCTTTCTCCCATCCTGGGGAGTGGAATGACATTTGCATTTTTCTATTCCTCTAGAACCACGGCAGAATCAATTGATTCTTGGAAGATTATTACCAATGCCTCCACAATCTCTTCAGCCAACTCACAGAACCCTGGGGTGTACATCAGCTGGTCCAGGTGACGTATCTACCTTCAGACCTTTCAGCTTCCCAAGAACCTTCTCTCTAGCACTCTTCTGTCCCTAGACAATCTTGAACTTCCAGCATACTGCCAATGCCTTCCACAGTGAAAACTTATGTAAAATACTTAGTTTTCCCGCCATTTCCTTATCCCCATTACTACCCCTGCTACGTCATTTTCCAGTGTCCAATGACTACTCTTGCCTGTCTTTTTCACTTTATATCTGACTTAACTTTTGGTATCCTTTTTAATATTATTGCCTAGCTTACCTTCGTAGCCCATCTTTTCCTTCTTTATGACTTTTTTAGTTGCCTTCTGTTAGTTTTTAAAAAGCTTCCCAATCCTCAACTTCCCTATAATTTTTGCTCCATTATATGCCCTTTCTTTGGCTTTAACTTCTCCTGTCAGCCACAGTTGTGTCATCCTGCTTTTAGAATACTTGGTCCTCTTCGGGATATATATAACTCGTGCCTTCCAAATTGCTCCCAGGAATTCCAGCCATTGCTGCTGGGCTGTTTTCCCTGCTGGTGTTACTTCACAATCAATTTTGGCTAATTCCTGTCTCATGCTTCTGACATTCCTTTACTCCACTGTAAAACTGATACATTTGACTTTAGCTTCTCCTTCTCAAATTACAGGGTGAATGATATCATATTATGATCATTTTCCCCAAGGGTCCCTTTACCTTAAGCTCTCTAATCAATTCCACTTCATTGCACAACACCCAATCCAGAATAGCTGATCCCCCAGTGGGCTCAATCAGAAGCTGCTCTAAAAAAGCCATTTCAGTCATTCTAGAAATTTCTAGAAGTTACTGCTACACAGTTAGGTCACTTTAAAGATGCAAGTGAAGTTGGCTATGGAGCAGTGACCTATTCATTGTTGCACGGTGCTTGTATCATGGGAAAATCTAGGGTTTAAGTCAGTTACCATCCCTCATATAGAACTCACTGCAGATCCTATCTTCTTCATCCTGAAAGAAAATGGCCTGTGAATCCCGATCGCTCTGGAGAACTCCTTCTAGATGATCTGGAAGTCAAGAGAAGTGTTACAATGAATGCCATGAAGATTGAAAAGGAGGTGGATGCAGTAACACGTATAATCCATCATTTCTCACTGTGGACCTATCTGAGAAGATAGTGGCCTGGACTCATAGATTTAAGAACCAGTTCTTGCTTCTTAGTCAGAAGAGAAAGCAATTGAGCTTTGCTCTTGCTCAATCTGACTTGGCTGAAGAATGACAAGGGTATTCTTTGGAGAGAGATATTGAGAAGGCAAAATGTCAGATTGACTGAGGTTGTCTCTCAGTGGAGGAGCTCAGTCAGGCTGAAATGGAGGTCATTGGGCTTCCAGGCTGCCAGCAACTGAAAGATCAACCTCTGGGCAGGGTTTGTCCAGATGAACCTCTGTTGACACATGTAGGAGTGGACTACTTTGGACCTTTTGAGGTGAAGAGCAGAAGGAGTACAGTGAAGAGGTATGTGGTCGTATTTACCTGTATAGCTTTTAATTGAAGTGGCATCTTCTTTAGACACAGTTTCATTTGTTTTGCACTTTGACGCTTTATAGCAAGATGAGAACAGGTTCATTAATTGCACTCTGACAATATGACAAACTTTGGTGGAGTCGAGTGTGAGCTGTGAGAAGCCATTTAGAAGGGGAATCATTTGTGGATCAGTGATGTCCTTCTTCAAAAAAGAATTAAGTGGATTTTAACCGCTGGCTGGTTCACATCATGGAGGAAAATGGGAGAGATTGATCAGGTGTATGCGAAAGGTCCTCAATTCCACCATGAAGGTACAGAATCTTGGACAAAGAATGTTTCCACACAGTCCTTTGTGAAGTATCAATGGTCATTCAATTACTAAGGCATTCTCTGATCCCAGTGATTTGGAAGCACCAACACCCAACCATCAGTTGCTTCTGAACACCTCACCATCTTTACCACCAAGACAGTTCCAAGAGAAAGACATTTATGCTAATTGTAGATGGAAGCAGGTCCAAAATATGTCAAACCTGTTTTGGAAACGGTAGGTTAAGAAGTACTTACCACAGTTACAGGAACATCAGCAATGGTCAGGTATAAAATGCATGTTCCTCCCAGGTGACATTGTGCTTATAAATAGTGACACCTTGCCTCAAAACTCATGGATCACTGGAAGAATCATTCAAGATCTTCCCAAACAGAAGAGGATTTGTGCATCAAGACCATGACCAACTGTCTGGACAGGCCTATGATCAAGATCTGTCTTCTGAAGGAGACAGAGGTTTGAGGAACTACAGATCTAGAGGCTTCACGTTTTACTGACTTGACAGAGAATGATTGTAAAGATTACTCTATACTGGGCTAAGTGCTGGTAACCTCTGAACTAGATGATTTGACAGGAAGAAGAAAGAGGACATTTGCATAAATGTTAAGATGCTTATCCTCGGAGATTTCATGTCTCTTATTTTATGTACTATTCAGTTTTAGTTGTTGTAGTGTAGTAATTAGGAACTGGAATGTAGGAGCCATGTACCCACTTTCTGTCTGTATTGTATTTTGTGTTATGCATTTATTATGGGTTTCGGCAATTTGCCACGTGGGTTCAGGACCAGTAGAAGCAAGTGAGTATAGTTGCGTATTCATGCTTTGACCTAGCGGCAGCCAGAGACACAGCAATACTTTTTGTTGACCACTTACTTATGCTAATTTGATCACCAATTATTCTTATTTTGCTATATCACTAATTCAGTTTTTTTTTAAAATTGCTATAAGATCAATTGTCTTTATTGGTTTCCATAAGATGATAAGAGATAGGAGCAGAATTAGGCCATTTGGCACATCGAGTCTGCTCTGCTATTTCATCATGGCTGATTCAATTTTCCTCTCAACCCTGATCTCCTGTCTTCTCCCTGTATCCCTTCATGCCCTGACCAATCAAGAATCTATCAACCTCTGCCGTAAATATATATAAAGACTTGGCCTCCAAAGCTGCCTGTGGCAAAGAATTCCAAAGATTCACCAATAAAGAAATTCCTCCTCATCTCCGTTCTAAAAGGATGCCCCTCTATTCTGAGGTTATGTCCTCTGTCTTAGATTCCCCACCATAGGAAACATCCTCTCCACACCTACTCTATCAAGGCCTTTCACCATTTGAAAGGTTTCAATGAGGTCACCCTTCAGTCTTCTGAGTTCTAGTGAATACAGGCCCAGAGCCGTCAAACACTCTTCATATGACAAGACATTCAAGCCTGGAATATTTTTGTGAACCTCCTTTGAACCCTCTCCAGTTTCAGCACAACCTTTCTAAGATAAGGGGCCTAAAACTGCTCACAATACTCCAAGTGAGGCTTCATGGGTGCTTTATAAAGTCTTAACATTACATCCTTGCTTTTATATTCTAGTCCTCTCGAAATTAATGCTAACATTACATTTGCCTTTCTTTTCCAGACTCAACCTGCAAATTAACCTTTAGGGAATCCTGCACAAGGACTCTCAAGTCCCTTTGCACCTCATTTTTTTGCATTTTCTCTCCAGTTAGAAAATAGTCAACCCTTTAATTTCTTCTACCAAAGTGTATGACCATACACTTCCTAACACTGTTTTTCATCTGCCACT
This sequence comes from Hypanus sabinus, assembly GCF_030144855.1. Taxonomy (NCBI): domain Eukaryota; kingdom Metazoa; phylum Chordata; class Chondrichthyes; order Myliobatiformes; family Dasyatidae; genus Hypanus; species Hypanus sabinus. The sequence continues at coordinate 61,681,530 of NC_082717.1, read as the reverse complement.
TCTTTGCCCATTTTCCCAATCTAAATTCTTCTGCAGCATCTCTACTTCCTCAAAACTACCTGCCCCTCCACCCAGCTTCATATTGTCTGTAAACTTTGCAACAAAGCCTTCAATTCCATCATCCAAATCAGTGACATGATTGGTCCCAGCACAGACCCCTATGGATTACCATTAATGACTGGCAGCCATCCAGAAAAGGGCCCCCTTTACTCCCACTCTTTGCCTCCTGCCAACCAGCCAATGTTTTATACATGCTAGAATCTTACCTGTCATGGGCATGTACCTTGTTAAGCAGCTTCATGTGTAGCACCTTGTCAAAGGCCTTATGAAAATCCAAGTACATAACATCAACGAATTTTTCTTTGTCTGTCCTGCTTGTTATTTCTTCAAAGAATTCCAACATATTTCTTCAGCAAGATTTTCCTTGAGGAAACAATGATGACTAGGGCCTATTTTATCATGTGCCTTCACATAGCCTGAGATCTTATCCTTAATAATAGACTCCCACATCTTCCTAAACACTGAGGTCAGACTAACTGGCTGATAGTTTCCTTTTATCTGTCTCTCTCCCTTCTTGAAGAGTGCAATTTTCCTGTCTTCTGGAACCATTCCAAAATCTAGTGATTCTTGAAAGATCTTCACTAACATCTCCACAATCTCTTCAGCCATCTCTTTCAGAACTCCGGGGTGTACACCATCTGTTCCAGTGCTTTATCTACCTTCAGACCTTTCAGTATCCGAAGAAACTTTGTTCTAGAAATGGTAACCACACACTTCACGACCCCTTACACCTGTACTTCCACCATACAGCTGGTGTCTTCCACAGTGAAGGCTGATGGAAACTTCATATTCAGTTCATACACCATTTTACACTTTAGGTATCTGAAGAAACTTTTGGTATCCTCTTTAATATTTTGGCTAGCTTTTGTGTTCCATCCTTACCTTCTTAATTACTTTTTTTAGTTGCATTGTTATTTTTTAAATGCTTCCCAATCCTTGAACTTCCCACCTACGTTTGTTCTTTTTTATGCCCTCTCCTTTGCTTGCTAGCCATGGTTATGTCATCTTGCCTTTAGAATAATGCTTCCTCTTTGGGACATATCTATTCTGTGCTTTCTGAATTGCTCCCAGAAATTCCAGCCATCGCTGCTCTGCAGTCATCCCTACCAGTGTTCTTTTCCAATCGATTCTGGCCAGCTCCTCTCTCATGCCTCTAATTCCCTTTGCTCCACTGTCATACTGACACGTCTGACTTTAGCTCCTTTTCAAATTTCAGGCTGAATTCAATCATATTATGATCACTTTCCCATAAAAGTTATTTTACCTTAAGCTCTCTAATCAATACTAGTTCATTGTACAATACCCAATCCAGTTTAGCTGATACCCCAGTGGGCTCAACCAGAAACTGCTCTAAGAAGTCATCTCATAGCCACTCTAGAAATTCCCCCTCCTGATTTTCCCAATCTACCTGCATACTGAAATCCCCCATGTAACATTGCCCTTTTGCCACACATTTTCTATCTCCTGTTGTAACTTGTAAGCCTCATCCTTACTACTTTTTGGGGTCTGTATACAACTCCCATCAGGTCTTCTTACCCTTGTGGTTTCTTAGCTCTATCCACAATGATTCAATACCTTTTGACCCTATGTCACCCCTTTCTCATGCTTTTATTTTTTATTAACAGATCAATGCCACCCCTTCTGTCTTCCTGCCTGTCCTTTCGATACAATGTGCATCCTTGAATATTAAGCTCCCAGCTATAATCTTCTTCCAGCAGGATTCGGTGATGCCTACATCATGCCTGCCAATGTATAACTGTGCTGCAAGTTCACCTCCTTATTCCATATACCGTGGGCATTCAACATCTTCAGTCCTGTATTCAGCCATTTTGATTTTCTTCACATTACACATTGCAACTCATCCTGTTGACTGCAATTTTGCCCGATCACCAGCCTCTCCTCACTACACGTTGCCTCTGTTTGTAAACCAGCTACCTCATCACCATCATCTGCCTTTCTATGATACATCTTGCAGTGAAATATCAGCAGCTCAGGACACCAGTTGCACCATGCTCAACCTTTTGATTCTTGACTTGTCTGAGGTCTTACCAACATCTGCCTCCACAATGACTCCACTAACTCCCCTGGCACTCTGGTTCCCATCCCCTGCAACTCTAGTTTAAACGCCACCATGCAGCATCAACAAATCTTCCTGCTAGGATTTTAGATCCCTCCAGTTCATGTACAGATCATTCCTTCCGTACAGGTCCCACCTTCCCTGGTAGAGAGCCCAATGACCCAAAAATCTCCTGCACCAACTCCTTAGCCATGTATTAAACTATATAATCTTTCTCATTCTGGCCTCACCAGCACGTGGAATGGGTAGCAATCCCAAGATTACAGTCATGGAGGTTCTGCCCTTAGACTAAGCACCTAACTCTCTGAACTCCTTATGCAAGTAGGTCACTTGTCCTACCCATGTTATTGGTATCTACATGGACCACGACTTCTGGCTGTTCACCCACCCACTTAAGAATGCTGAGGACCTGAACCAAGTTATCCCAGGCCCTAGCACCTGGAAGGCAACATACCATCAGGAAATATTGTTCTTACACAGAACTGCATATCCATTCCACAAACAAATTCCCTATCAGCACAACATGTCTTTTCATAATAAAGGATCAAACAATTTATTTTTGACTTGGAACTAAGTTATTTGGAAGCATGTAATACATTGTCAATCCCCTTACTCAGACTCCATGTGGTTTTGGTTTGTTTTTCAAGTAATCATTAAAAGCTTTGGATTCTCTTTCACCTTATCTGCTAGTCACCTCTTGCCCTCCTGATTTCCTTCTCAAGTCTTCTCTTGCTTGAGTATATTTCTCATACTCATTTGTCCCTACCTGCCTTTCCCTGCCATGCACTTCCTTTTTCTTGACCAAGGCCTCAATATCTCTCGAAAACCAAGTTTCCTCAAACCTGTTATCTTCACCTTCAATTCTGACATTAAAACTGCACTCTTAAAATTTCACATTTGAAAGCCTCCCACTTACCGTTGCACCTTTGCCAGAAAGCAACCTGTCCGAATTCACACCTGCCAGATCCTTTCTGCTACCATCAAAATCGGCCTTTCTCCAATTTAGTACCTCAACCCAAGGACCTCTCCATAATTACCTTGAAGCAAATGGCATTAATCTCTTGATGCAAAGTGTTTCTTAACACAAACTCCTGTCATTTGTTACAACTCATTCCTTAATGGGAGATCTAGTATCACACTCTCTCTAGTTGGGATCTTTGTGCAACTTCGGGTGTACAGTTGTTAGTGATGATGAAGAATGCAGGAAGGTGAAAAGTGAGAAAGGCTTATGCCGGTCTTCCATGCAGCAGAGCCTGCTCTCTTCTGGCCACAACCTCAAAGCCACCGCGTAGTACCGAATTCACAACTATCCTTCACACAATATGGACCCACAGCATCACAAGTATCTCAGACCACAAACAAGAAAATCTGCAGATGCTGGAAATCCGAGCAACACAAAATGCTGGAGGAATTTAGTAGGCCAGGCAGCATCTATGGAAAAAAAGTACAGTTGACATTTTGGGCCATCCTGCCAAAGGGTTTTGGCCAGAAACATTGACTGTACTTTTTTTCCAAAGATGCTGCCTGGCCCGCTGAGTTCCTCCAGCATTTTGTATGCCTCATGAGCACCTCTCTACTATTCTAGCTCGGGAATTCAAATACTTAGACATGAACAACTTCACCCCGAGTGACACATAATATTTAGGAGATTGCCGGCTCTAAAGAGCAAGATTACGTTTGAAGAGGTGTAACTTCTTTTCTGTATCCTCCCCAGCTTGACAATGTCTTTTCTACTACAAAATGAGCAGATCAGTACATAATTTTCCAAATGCAGTCTCACCAGTCACATAGAACTGCAGCATAATGTCCTAAACTCAATGCTCTGGCTGATGGCAGGCAGCATTTCTCACTACCCTGTCTACTTGCACGACCACTTTCAGTAAACTTCACTTGCCCTCCCAGGTTCCTCTGTTCCACAACATTTGTCAGATTTCAATTGCTTTAAAGTCGAAAATAATATACTGCAGGTTTTGAAAATCTGAAAATACCTGGCATGTCAGGCAGCTAATTTCAAATACCACAGTATGGAACCAGTCCTTGGCTCAATCACATAGTTGCTCCTCACTTCCTTTCAGTTTTGTACCTTTGACTTTTAGTTTTAGATTTACTTATCGTGTTTACATCAATTGTGGTGAGGTTGAAAGCATGAATGCTTCTAGTTCCTAGGAGTAAATACCACCAATAGCCTGCCTTGGTCCAATCACGTAGACATTACAGCCAAGAAAGGTCACAAGATGCTTCTATTTGGCACTTCCCTGTTGACTCTCACCCAGTTTTATGGAAAGCATCTTTTCTGGATGCATAATCGCTTGGCATGGCAACTGCTCTGCACGTGACTGCTAGCAAGGGAAGGGGGCAGAGCTACAACGATGCTTAACAGCGACCCCTTTGGGCTCATCTGCAGAAACAGCTTAATTTCTACCGTTGATGGCCCTCTTCTTCCTTTTCAGGGTGGATGGGGTTCTGTTGGAGACCCTGACTTCGGTTCTCGGCAGCACTCTCTCTGAACCGTGACACTATTCTGCATTGCGTTTGTTTGAATACACTGCGGTATTGATTTGATCTGTATGGACAGTAGGCAAAATAAGATTTCCTGTTTGCTACATGTGACAATAACATACCAATTTACTATTCACCTTATCAGCCTCGACTAGGAGTTGAGGATGCCATCGTCTACCTGCTGAACCGTGTCTACGCCCACCTGGACAAGTCGGCGAGCACAGTGAGGGACATGTTTTTTGACTTCTCCAGTGCGTTCAACACCATCTGCCCTGCTCTGCTGGGTGAGAAGCTGACGGTGATGCAGGTGGATGCTTCCCTGGTGTCATGGATTATTGATTACCTGACTGGCAGACCACAGTACGTGCGCTTGCAACACTGTGTGTCAGACAGAGTGGTCAGCAGCACTGGGGGTCCACTGGGGACTGTCCCGTCTCCCTTTCTCTTCACCATCTACACCTCGGACTTCAACTACAACACAGAGTCTTGCCATCTTCATCTTGCCATTTTCTGATCACTCTGCCATAGTTGGATGCATCAGCAATGGAGATGAGGCTGAGTACAGGGCGATGGTGGGAAACATTGTCACATGGTGTGAGCAGAATTATCTGCAGCTTAATGTGAAAAATACTAAGGAGCTGGTGGTGGACCTGAGGAGGGCTAAGGCACCGGTGACCCCTGTTTCCATCCAAGGGGTCAGTGTGGACATAGTGGAGGATCACAAATACCTGGGGATACGAATTGACAATAAACTGGACTGGTCAAAGAACACTGAGGCTGTCTACAAGAAGGGTCAGAGCTGTCTCTATTTCCTGAGGAGACTGAGGTCCTTTAACATCTGCCGGACGATGCTGAGGATGTTCTACGAGGCTGTGGTGGCCAGTGCTATCATGTTTGCTGTTGTGTGCTGGGGCAGCAGGCTGAGGGTAGCAGACACCAACAGAATCAACAAACTCATTCGTAAGGCCAGTGATGTTGTGGGGGTGGAACTGGACTCTCTGATGGTGGTGTCTGAAAAGAGGATGCTGTCCAAGTTGCATGCCATCTTGGACAATGACTGCCATCCACTCCATAATGTACTGGTTAGGCACAGGAGTACATTCAGCCAGAGACTCATTCCACCAAGATGTAACACTGAGCATCATAGGAAGTCATTCCTATCTGTGGCCATCAAACTTTACAATTCCTTCCTCGGAGTGTCAGACACCCTGAGCCAATAGGCTGGTCCTGGACTTATTTCCATTTGGCATGATTAACTTATTATTATTTATTGTTTTATATTGCTATATTCACTATTCTTGGTCGGTGTGGCTGTAACGAAACCCAATTTCCCTCGGGATCAATAAAGTATGTCTGTCTGGCGGTCTGTCTGTCTATGTGTCTCATGGTATCATACATCGCTACAAGATCAGCCTTCAGCCTCCTACGCCTCTGGGAGATCAGACAAGATCTTATCCAGTCTGCCGTTGTAGCTCCAGACATCAATATTCTTATGAATATGAATTATGAATGCTTGTGGTAACATCCATGCAAATATTTTCTGCACTCTTTCCAGCTTAATGACATTGCTCCTATATCCAGTCAAGCAGAAATGCACATAATATTCCCAGTGCAGTCTTGCCAATGCCTTGCACAGTTTTAACATGACATCTCAACTCTAGTACTGTGCCCTGACCAATGAATGCAAGCACGCCAAAGGCCTTCAGCACCCTGACTATCCATATTGCCACCTTCAGGGAACTATTACCCCAAGTCGCTCTGCTCTACAACACTCTCCAGGTGTGCACCTTCAGTCTTCCAGTACTTCTCCTGTGACTAAAGGTCAAACAAAAACCTCTGCCAAAGACCCAGCAATTTATTCTCCACCTTTGCACAATGTCCTAGGGTAGACTTGGTCAGGCCCTGGGGATTTATCCATTACCCATGCAGGCAGAAACCAGAAGAGGAATGCTGACTTCATATGGAAACATTATTATTGAGAATAGTCTCAACAATCACTGGCAAAATCTGCGAACACTTAATGACCCTTTTCTCATTGGAACTAATGCTCAATGGTAATCTGTGTGCACTAGAAACTTCGCGAAGGCCATGGAAAAGTTCTATTCCAACCTTGGGGAAGGGGTAGAATAAATCCTGGTCTGCATTCAAAAGAGACAAATGGATCCTACCAGGATATTTAATGCCAGGCTGGAAAGGAGCATAACTGCCTAGCAAGGTTGATAAAGACAGGAAGCGGCGCATAGCCCAATGCTAGTAGGGCTGCTGACAAAATGCATGGAGAATACAACCTTGTCATAATGAAAACTGTCTCAGAGGAACAAGAATTCATGGCAACATTAAAAGAGTAGAAATCTGAAATCAAAATGGAAAATGCAGAATACGGTATACTGATGGGTGAGACAGTATCTGAGGAAAGAAAGTTAACGTTCAGGTCAAGAACCTTCATCAAATAGGGAAAGACAGACTTTTTGCTCTTCCAGTGAAGTTGGAACATTTTGTAAGATGAGAATGCCCAGTGCAACTGAGTACAAACTTAAAAGAAATACATAATTTTTTTCCAAGTTCTCCCGGCAAGTAAAGAACTGTCTATCTGACAGTGACATATTCTTCCCTTCAAAGTTGTTGCTGAACTTCTACCTTACTCCTTATATATCTCTATTCCCTTAATATTCAAAACAGATTGATGGATTTCTGAATGAAATCTCTGACTAAAATACACAGCACTCTAAGATTCAGCACTCTAATGACATAAGTTTTTCATAAACTCTTTCTTAAATGGCTGTCTCCTTAAAGACTTTGACTCTTGGTTCTTGATTCCCCAGTAATGAGAAATATCAGCTCTGCATCTGAATTGGTGAGTCTTGCAATAAGTTTATACCAGTTTGAATGAGATCACTTTTCATTTAGTAGAAGGATGGAAACATTCTGAAACAGGCCAGCAGAGGGCACTAAAGTTCAAAGTGCACTTTTGTTAACCTACAGTTCATACAGAAAATGTAAGCTATTAACTTAAGTTAAAGAATACATAATAACAAAATGGAATTTAGAGTTGTTGAGTCATGCAATACTTTGTTACAGGCCAAGATGCTCATCAAAACTAATCCATTTCCCTGTGTTTGGCCTCTATCCCTCTAAACCCTTCCTAAACTCAAGCCCTTTAGCACTTCATATCCCAACCCTGGGAAAATGACACACCAACTTGGGGTACTGAAGTTTTAAGAGTGTGGACCCAAAATGGTAATAATCTTCTAAAAATTCTCCTATGTGCCATGCTAATTTTGAGCAGAGATGATCATTGATAAATGAATTGGGAATAATAAATATGGACTACTTTTTTAAAGGAAGAAGAGACTCCTATGCTTATTTATGTACATTCATTACTTTACTATTAATAAAACTATAACATATGGATGGAAATAAATTTTAGATAAATCTGTTCAAAAATTCTTAATATTAATCTTGTTAAAAAGACAATTGAAAAGTAACATCCTTTCTAAATAGTATTACCACCATATAAATGAACATAAGAAATGTGAACATGAAATTGTTTAACTAAAATAAGAATATTTTTATTCTGTGAAAATAACTCGCTGCTCTTGGGATGTTGATTGGCTGCTTCATTTGGTAATACAGATAATCATTACGTGTCTTTATTAATGGTGGGCTTAAAGAATCAAGCGATGGCACTGTGTGCCACACGCCCAACAATTTATTTATTTTTACATGTGCCATCCCGGGCACCTCTACCTCAAATATGCCCTTTAATTTTATACACTTCTACAATCACTCCTCATTCTCCTATGTTCCAACACAAAAAAAGTCCCATCCTGTTCTACCTCTCTCCATAGCTCAGTCCCTCAAGTACCAGGAACATCCTTTTAAATCTCCTCTGCAGTCTTTCCAGCTTAATGGCATCTTTCCTCCAGCAGGGCATCCAAAATGAACATTATATTCAAAATGCAGCCTCACCAATATCCCAACTTGCATACACATAATCTGGACTGATGAAGCCAAAAGTCAGCTTCACCAACTGACTTGTGACACCCTTGGGGAGTTATGTGTTTGCACTCCTCGGTCTCTGGTCTACAACACTCAAGTCCCTACCTAGCATAATGCAAAAGTAAACTGCCTCTCATTACACTTCATCCATTGGACCCATACCAATTTCTGTACAAAGACTGGAGACTAACAGCAGACGGTGCAGCACGAGATTGCCTTGACTCTCCTTTGTATGGGGGAGGGTCTTGCTCTGTTTCCATGTCAGGGCAAGACCTGGTGAAGGATTCACCAACTCAAACATTTTGTTGGCAGCAAGGCCCTAAGGAACAAAGACAATAATCCACTTCTTCAAATTGTCTTTAATTGCTCATTTCTGTTCTAAATAGACATTCTGAGTCTGCGTCCTCTGGTTCCAGACTCCCCCACTAAAGGAAACATCCTCACATCCACTCTTTCAACATTCAACAGGTCTCAAGGAGAATTCCCCCCCCCCCCCATTTACTGAACTCTACTGTGTACAGGCCCAGCGCCATCAAATACTGCCCAGACATTAACCTCTTCTCTTTGGAATCAGTTGCCTGAGCCTCGTCTGGATCTTTCCTATGCCAGCGGGGCCCAAAACTGCTCACAATATTCCAAGTGGGGTTTGACTTATAAATTCTCCGCATTACATCCTTGCTCTTACATTCCAGCATTCTCAAAATGAACACTTAACATTGTATTTGTCTTCCTTACCACCTTACAACTCAACCTGCAAGTTAACCTTTAGGGAATCCTGTACAAGGATTTCAAAGTCCCTTTGCATCTGATTTTAAAAATCTTCTCCCTGTCTATAGTCTACACCTTCTACCAAAGTGCATGGTCATACAGATAGCAACACTATATTCCATTGGTCCCTTCATCGCCCATTCACCCAATCTGTCTAAGTTCTCCTGTAGACTCTGTGTTTCTTCAACACTCTCTGCCCCACTGCCTATCTGTAAACTTGGCCACAAAGCCAACAATTCCATTATTCCAAACTGTTGACAAAAACTTGAAAAGAAGTGGTCCTAATACCACCCTCTGCAGAACACCACTCGTCAACGGCAGTCAACTGGATCAGGCCCCCTTTATTCCCACTCTTTGCTTCCTGCCAGTCAGTAAATCATCTACCAATGCCAGTATCTTGCCTGTAATATTGTGGGCTCCTATCCTGTTCAGCACCATGTCCAATGCCATCTGAAAATCAAACATCCACCGCCTTGCCTTTGTGTATTCTGCCTGTTACTTCCTCAAAAGAATCCCAACAGGTCTGTCAAGCATGATTCCCCCTTAAGACGACCATGCTGATTTTGGCCTACTTTTCCATGTGCCTCCAAGTAGCCCAAAAACTAATCCTTAATAATGGACTCCCAACATTTTCCCAACCACAGAAGTCAGGCTAACTGGCCTATAATTTCCTTTCTTATTCCTCCCTCCCTTCTTAAGAAGTGGAGTGCTATTTGCAATTTGCCACTACTCTGGAACCATTCCAGAATCTGGTGATTCTTGAAAGATCATTATTAATGCCCTCACAATCTCTTTGGCTGCATCTTTCTGAACCCTGGGGTGTAGTCCATCTGGTCCAGGTGACGTATCTACCTTCAGATCTTCCAGCTTCCCAAGAACCTTCTCCTTAGTAATAGCAACAGCACTCACTTCTATTCCCTGACAATTTCTTGCACTGCTGGTGTCTTTCAGAGAAGGCAGACACAAAATATGTTAGTTCGTCCGTCATTTCTTTGACCCCATTACTACCTCTCCAGAGTCATTTTCCAGCTTTTCGATATCCACTCGTCCCTCTTTTTTACTTGATGCATCTGAAAACTCTTTTGGTATCCTCCTTATATTACTGGCATGCTTACCTTTATATGTCATGTTTTCTCTAATGGTTCTTCTTTTCAGTTACCTTCTGTTGGTTTTTAAAAGCTTCCCAATCCTCTAATTTCCCACTAATTTTTGCTATATTATATGCCCACTGTTCTGCCTTTTTTGCTGTCTCTGACTTCCCTTGTAAGCCATGGTTTCCTCATCTTCTCCTTAGAATAACACTTTTTTGGGATGTATCTAGTTTGCATTTTCCAAATTGCTCCCAGAAACTCCAGCCACTGCTGTTCTGCTTTCATCCCTGCTAGTGTCCCTTTCCAATCAACTTTGGGCAGCTCCTCTCTCATGCCTCTGCCATCTCCATCTCTGCCATGCTATCTCACTGCCACTCTACAAATTCCTTCTCTTGGGGTCCTGATTTTCCTCAATCTACCTGGAGATTGAAATCCTCCTTGATCATCATAACATTGTCCTTTTACATGCCTTTTCTATCTTCCATTGTAATTTATATCCCACAACCTGGCTACTGTCTGGGAGCCTGGGCTTTACTCCCATCAGGGTATTTTTACCCTTGCAATTTCTTAACTCTATCCACAAGGATTCTACATTTTCTGATCGCCTCTAAGGATCTGATTTCATTTTTTAAATGAACGGAGCTACCCCACCGTTTCTGCCTACTTGCCTGTCCTTTCAATACAATGTATATCCTTGGTGCTAAGCCTCCAATTATGATCTTCTTTCAGCCATGACCCAGTGATGCCCACTGTATCATACTTGCTACTGGGTTACAAGGTCATTCACATATAACACCTTCAGTTCTTTATTTTGTCCCACTGACTGCAACTTTTCCCCATCATCTGCCCGTCCTTCCTTGCAGTCTCTCTGCATCTACTTGTATCCCAGCTGCCCCATCCTCAGCCCTATGTCTCCAGTTCTCATTCCTTGCCAGATTAGTTTAACCCTCCCCAACAGCGCTAGTAAACCTGCCTGTGAGGATATTGGTCCCCCACACATCCAGGCGAAACCCACCCTTTTTGTACAGGTCAAACCTTCCCCAGATGAGATCCCAAAGATTCTTAAAGGTATCTTAAGTGATTTAAAAAAAATAGTAATGCCTTACATGCAGCTGAATGCCCTAGATCAGGGGTCGGCAACCCACAGCTCCGGAGCCGCATGCGACTCTTTCATCTCTGTGCTGCAGCTTCCTGTGGCTTTGGAAAATAAATGATGAGTATTTAATTAAAATGTATTTTATGTTAGTTTTTGAAATGTAATTCTAAATTTGAAGATTATGGTGATCTTGTACAATCTAAATAAAACGTGTTTTTTGTTGCTATTAATATACATCACCACTGCCAATGCCTGACACCCGCCAGTGCGCGATTTCTTTGATTTTTCGATCCAAGGTAGGCTAACTATGGAGAATTCTTAAAAAAAGTAAAGTGACTGAAGAAAACAGAACATTTATTGATAAGTGGGCAGATTCATTTGCGTTCACTGCTGACTAGACTGGTTTACCAGTGTGCTTAATATACAATGAGAAACTAGCAAACAATAAGAAGTCAAAAGTCGCAAGATATTTCCAGAATAAACACGCAGCCTTTGCTCAAAAATATCCGGTTGGAGATGAGAGAAAAAAAGCCGTTTCGGAACTGATGCGGAAGGTTGATCTGAGCAAAAATCATTTCAAGAAGTGGATGAAGTCCGGAAAATCAACTACATATGCTAGTTTTGTTGCCGCTCAGGAAATAGTCAGGCACGGGAAGCAGTTTACAGATGGTGAATATATAAAAGAATCTTTTATTAAGATTTCAGAACATCTATTCACCGACTTTAAAAACAAGAGTGAAATTGTGCAGAAAATCAGGGATATGCCCCTCTCTACAAAGACTGTCAAAGACAGAACCATCAAAATGGCAGAAGACATCACAAGACAGCAAATTAAAGACATCAATTCAGCTAAGGCCTACTGGATTGCCTGTGACGAGTCTAAAGACAAAGGTGATATTGAACAAATAGCGCTGTTCTGCCGGTATGTAAACTCTGCCGGGTCACAGGAAGAAATGATTGAGTTGATACTTCTAAAAGTCCAGACATGGGGGGAGTACATCTGTGAGGCTGTCTTGAATTGTTTAAGAGCCAAAGGAATAAAGACCACCCACCTGGTGTCAGTAGTTACTGATGGGGCACCAAGTATGACAGGAGCGCACAAGGGATTTGTGGCTTTACTGCAGAAGTCGCTGGACAGAAAGCTGCTGACTTTTCACTGCATCTTGCACCAAGAGGCACTGTGCGCTCAAACATTTCCTCCGGAATGCACAGAAGTAATGGATGCTGTCATTCAGTTTGTCAATAAAATAATGGCAAAAAGTTTAAATCACCGTCAATTCCGTTTGTTACTGGATGAGCTGGAAAGCGCAAATTCTGATCTCCTGCTGTCCAGCAAAGTCCGGTGGCTGTCCAGAGGGGAGGTGCTGAAATGCTTTGTCGCGTGTCTGGAAGAAGTGAAAACTTTACTGGGCAGCTAAGGGCTCACCTTTCCTGAGCTGGAACAGCCAGAGTGGCTGGAAAAGCTACACTTCATGGGAGACATGACAGCCCACCTGAACACGCTGAACACAGCTCAGGGGAAAGGACGCACAGCCATTAACCAAGTATGATAAATATTTTAATTGCCTATTGTTTTACGTATATTCATATTTTTTCATTGTTCAGTGAAATAGTCCTTTTATTTTTCAGGTTGACAGCTGGCTGACGTTATTTTTGGTTTGCTGCTGGTGGACAATTTATGTTCGGCGTTTTTCATAAGTACAAGAAGGACTCAAATAGACATTGAGTATTTTACTTAAAAGTAACCTTCAACCTAACGTCTTTTTTTCGAAGTTCAACAGGTTTTTGTTGCATGCAGAAATGTAATTTCGTTTTCTCTGCAGGAGTTCATCGATTTCATAAATGCAACACATTATAGTTTGTTTATACAAAGCATAAAAGCAAAAAAAAGTTGTATGCAGTGTTATTTCATTTTTCATTTTAAATGTCAAACGGGTTTTGTGGCTCCCACTGTTTTCTTTTCTGTGAGAAACGGGTCCAAATGGCTCTTTCAGTGGTAAAGGTTGCCGACCCCTGCCCTAGATCATTAGTACCTAAAATGAAACTCCTAACAGCTTTGACAAACTCTAGTAGTGGGGGGTGTGAATTCGCTGCCCGACAGAAGATTACAGCAGTGTGGATGAGTTTGTGCATTAGTTTGTGTATTACTTCACATTCAATGAAAATATTGATCATCTTAATTCATGATTTCAGGATCAACTCTAAGTTGGTCAAATCAAGCAAGTCTGGGTCTAGGAAAATGTGGGCAGTGCACTGTGCCATGTTAAAGCCAGCACCCTGCTCTTCTCATCCCCCAACTCAAAAGAACCACTGATTATTTCCACACCTGTGGTAAGATTTACTGGGCATAGGAAGAGAAACAGTTTTCAATATCTTGGCATCCTCAAAGTAAAAGTGCACAATAAATAATCATTTGTGAAAAACGTTGCATCTTTAATAGACCTGCAAGTTTTAACAGCACGTTTTAAACAAAGGTGAAGGCAGTCATGGTAGTTATTTACAATGAAATTTGTTATTGTTTCAACACATTTCAAATAGTAAACTCAGTCATCTTTTTATCTAAACTCAAAAATGTGCATAGATATCAGCTCCCCGAGATAGCAATAATAAACCACTCCTATCTATAAACTATTGAAGTTTATTCAAAAACATTAGACAACCAGAAAATCTGCATAAAAATACTGGCACGTCTTTTATGTGCAAATTCTGCTAATTTAAACAAATGGGGATATCATGGACTCAGTGTTTCTATCAATACATGTTTTACAGAATATTTATACAATGATAAACAAATTAGAAGTTTTGAATAAGTTTTAAGTTTCAATAAGTTTTGCATTAATACAAGCAAAAATCCAGAACCTTAAAATATTTCATATAATTAAATACTCTATTAAAGTCTGAATAGCTGCAAATTTACAAAATCCAGTACTCCAGGTGCATAATTGTCTATTTGGCAAAAAAAACTGCTGATGCAGCTTTGCGTCCCATTTCAGAAAAGCATTTTGAGACTTAATTCTTTAAGCTTGCAACCTTGTTAGTCACTATTACAGGTCACCACACAGCCCTTAAATGATTCAAATTATACAAGTGCCTCTTTTCAGTACTATATATATATATATATATAGATAGATATAAAAGCTACAGGAAGCTTGCTGTCTGCTGCAAAAATGGTAAATCTAAACTCACTGGCTTAATTAGATTAATAAATTCCATACATTCAGTAAATATCCCCAAAACTTTGGTTATAACAAATGGCTTAATTTTCAAAACATTTATACAGTCCAAATTTGTCATTGAAGTAGCTATTTCAAAGTTTACCTTGCTTATTTTTAAAGAACAGAGAGAAACTTAAACATATTAAATAAAATAATGCCTTAGATAAATCATGCATCAAAATGTATTCTTTAGAGCTAGATTTTGATTGCTGTCTTTAAGAGCTGGGAATGGGCAGACAGATCACAACTCAGGACAATCAGTAAGGAACTGAAATGTGAATATGGAATTTCCATGATCAAAGTTCTTCAGGTACTTTTAGCCAAAAAAAAAAGTAGAAATGGTCCATCAAAAAAAAAACATCAGTGTCCCCGATCACACATCCAAGCATTAGCCTTCTGCAAAACCTACAGAAGGCAGGATGATTGAAGTTCTACTCAGATGTGGAAAGGCAAACAGCAAAGAAAAACAGCTCAGCAATGACTAAATTTGGATAATGACAAAATGAAAAATACTTGAATCTAGAAGTAAAATAATTTCAGACTTAAATTATATCAATTGGTACTGACCTCTAGAATAATTTCGATAAGCATGTGAAAACACATTAAACAAGGAGAAATCAGACAATTTTTACCCAACTGCAACAGTATTGGGAATATCCAAATATTGCCAGCACCAAAGAAGTGAGGAAATGACGTGGAATACAACCATGGAAAGATGCCACAAAATGTATCTAACAATAGTATGGAAAATACTTGCTCCCGGCATCTCAAGGTATGAAATGTACTTAAGTAATTGCCAGCTAAATGGAAGTACATGACACATGCAGCAATCTCAAACTACAATTTGCATTTAATAGGTATTATAAATGATGTGGTAGCTTTTCCAACTATGCAGGGTTTGGAAAAGATTCTAAGCCACCAGTCACTGGTTTCAAAGGAATCATTCACAGTGGCTCCTTTGGTTATTATAAGCTTGAAGAACACAAGTAACTTTAACAATCTTGACTTTCTTGAGCTTAGTAGCTTGGGAAGGCCTTACATCAATATACCTGTGGATTAGTCCTACCAGGTTACAGCATTTTGATGCTAGATTGCATAATTTCTTCGGCTGATCAATAAGCTCATTATCACATCACAATGTCAAACCATGAAATTGATGGGAAAATGCATAGCTTTTTACAGTAAACTACTTTGGACAAGTTTCGTACCTGGAGGGTTGATGACATGACTGGTTCTGGGTAACGAAAATTTGCCTTTACTATTTGTTTCGTGAACAGATGTGTAAATGCCTATTCATCAAGACCCCCAGCTCTCTTTGGTATCTGTACATGAGGCTGGACACCAACTTTCCAAGGAGCAACCAAGCCTCAGAAAGGTGACTAAATGTATATAACCACGTACATAAAATGGGTTACATGCCCAGTAACATCAGAATTTTCACTACAATTCCATGTAGGTAACACTATATGATGTTCTTTTAGTTCTATTTACATAACTCATTTTAAATTCTACTAATGATTCAAGAATGAATATGTCGCTATAACTTAGTCTGAACCTAACTTGGGAGGGTTGATGCATACCTCCTCATGCCTTTGCACTGTTCAATGCATTCACTCTGTAACTAATTCTTAAGGTACCAGATGAACAAAGCATTTGTACAATCTGACTACATTTATTACTGGGAGATTTTGGAGTAAATGGTGAAAACCAGACTGCAATTGTAACCATTTAGACAGTGTAAGGCACCAGTCAAATGCATGTTCAGATTTAATGCAAAAATACAAAAAGTACTTCCATATCTTCCTCAATTTTTACATGAAATATGTAGCTTTGTGTATTGCCCTTGGACACAAGTTGAAATGACTAGGTAAAAATCTCAGTGAGTTAATAGCTTAAATCTTGTAATCCAACCAACCCGTGATGAATGTTCTGGTGAGTTTTGTCTTGGTGAATTGAAGGTTTTTTTAGGCCCTTCTTGCTGAATAGGAAATGTCACACTTGTGAGGTGTTCAGGGCCAACATAATCTTTCCCACTCACAGCTCTTCTGGAGTGGTTGGCAGCTATCAGTCCAGAAACGGGTGCTGCAACATTATTTTCATTAATTGGTGGGATTCTATCATTGCTGAAGTACCTGTAGAGGTAGTCCTCATCTGAAAGAGATCAGTTTTTCTTTAGAGCTAGGAAATTAAGAATTATTATATGAATTATAATCTATATACCGTGCTTTCTTTACAATTTGACTGTTTCTTAAGCATTGTAAGATTATAGCTTTTGACAAACCTTTCCTTCCTTCCACTCGGGATCTTGGACAAACTTTGACTTCACCCATCCAACTCTTGCCCACAGGCATCGAAAGAGGTCGAGGTCTTCCTATTGATAGTAAAGTGTTTTAAATTTGAGACCCATTTTCAGAAATCAACAATTGCTACAAATTCACTTAAAGAAAATTGTGAAATTTAGAATTTTATGAAAAACAAAAAAAAACACACCAACCAGGAAGAGACTTATGAATCTACTTAAAATTGGCCCTTGTAGAGGTCTGGGTTTCAAATAAGCACATAGAACCTAAGTGCGAGATCAAGTTTAACCAGTTTTTAAACAAATTTGCAAAACTAGTGACTTGGAACTAGTCCCACACACGATATTTGACAAACTGCTTTAACGATTTTACAGTGTAGAAAATATTAAAGGTTGAAGGGCCAAAGAAATTATAGATGGGGAGCAGCAAGAGAGAGTTTCACTGAACTCCTGAAGAGAAGATTTAAACATTTCTCTAACTTCTGTTAATGCCCCTCCTTCCCTTCTTAACCCATCCCTGATTTATTTATTTACCCCCTCCTTTTTTTTCTCCCTCTGCCCATCACTCTTTGCCTGTTCTCCATCTCCCTCTGGTGCTCCCCTCCCCCTTTCTTTCTCTGTAGGCCGTCCCATGATCCTTTCCCTTCTCCAGCTTTGTGTATCCCGTTTGCCAATCATCTTTCCAGCTCTTTGCTTCACCCTACCTATCATTTTGGATTTCCCCTCCCCCTCCTACTTTCAAATCTTTTACTATCTTTTCTGACGAAGGGTCTTGGCCTGAAATGTCAACAGTGCTTCCTCCTATAGATACTGCTTGGCCTGCTGCGTTCCACCAGCATTTTCTGTGTGTTGTTAAGGATTTTACAGTACATTTTGGTAAATGGTCAGCTGGTGATGCATCACATAAAACAGTTTTTTAAAAAAAAATCATTTATACAACATTCTCACAACCTCATCAGGCAAATGAATAAAAGTAGAAACGGATCTATTATGGCAGCTAATTTTATGAGGCATGATCCAACAAACAACTGTTAAGATAAAAAGAGAAAATGCTAGAAATGTTAAAATAAACAGATGAAGAAGAGTCTTCAATTCAAAATGTTCATTTTCACAAATACTGAATGGCCTGCTGGGTGAATCCAGTATCATGCTTTTATTTTGTACAGGTGCTGAATGTTGGAACTGCAAATTCACAATTGTAATTCTAAAACTGTAGAGTAATTATTCATAAAGATAGATCTCTTTCCCAAAAACAAATTAGAGTTTGAATTGTACATGCTAGCAATGTGATGTATTCACTCCTATTTTAAGTGGAGATGAACAAATTAGCAACTCATTTCTCTGGACATGAAGTTTAAGTCAGAATATTCTCAAATTTCAAAAGCTGAGAATCCCATCTTGCCAGCTATATTAGCCTTTCAAGATCTGTTAAATGTTTTTTGTCATGTATTCAAATCTTCAAGAATCAATAATGATTAGTTTTAGATGCAGCTGTTAACTAGATTTATGGGAAATAAATACTGACTACACATTTTAAGTGATCATTGCTTTCCCTATGAAAAGATTTGTGCAGCTGATATTCTTCCCCCCAAAATGACCAAATATGTCATCTTCAAAGATAATTTTTACTAAGTTTTCTAAAACTGCAATAAAATCAGGAGCACAGGATTTAGTGGGTATTTCCTGTGATGTTCATAAATTAAAACAAAAATGACTGAAAATGGAATTTTATTTGAATTAACTATTCCAAAGTAATAGCTCATCTTCTTCACACCCCACTTTGGAATGTGACGCTCTGAGAGAGTCTAAAAAAATTGCTTGAATGTAACCTTCAGGGTGGTGTGGTGGTTAGTGTTATGCTTTACAGTGTCAGTTGTAAGTTTGGGGTTCAATTCCTGCCGCTGTCGTGAGTTTGTACATTCTCCCCATGACCACTTGGGTTTCCTCGGGGTGCTCCAGTTTCCTCCCACATTCCAAAGACGTACGAGCTAGGGTTAGGAAGTTGTGGCCATGCTGCGTAAGCATGGCGACACTTCCGGACTGCCTCAGGACACCTTTGGGCTGTGTTGGTCATTGCTGCAGTCTATAGCATGCTTCCAATGTATTCGATGTACCTTATCAGGTTGTGTGCGATGCGCATGCAGAGAATCAATTCGGCCTCCTACACGCGGGATGCATGTTTTTTGGGTAGGCGGTCAAGTGCGCCTGTATTTTCACCTTGATGGGCCCGGTTCATTGCTCCCTCTGCAAGTTGCCCAGCGTCTACCACTACTTACATTACTCAGTAACAATTGTTTAATGATACTACTCTGTTGTAGTTCTTGCTCCATGCATACAGAACACATGACAAATAAAGCCGATCTTTACCAATGTAGACTAGTTAAGGTGACTGAAGATTCAATTCTGAAAATGTAGAATTAATTGTGTGAAGTGACATTCCACTTGAAACAAGCAAAATTGTTTTTTTCACCTCTACTTAGGCACTATCGTCCAGCACTGATACAGGCATTGATCCTATCAGCAATGAAATCCATTGAAGTAATTCATAGGTGAACCTAACCCTTAGGAAAAGTTTTCTAATTTCATTTGGCTGCCACATTGCATCAGTTTTTCGTCTATTCATTTGCTTCTCCTGGGTAACAAGGTTGTGGAAAGATTTATAAACAGGCAGGATTCTACAAGACCGTAAGACTCCTAATTCAGGGCCTTTATCCTTGCAGATTCTTAACTCCAACCACGATTCTACACCTACTGATCATTTATCACCTCTTTCTAAAGATGTGATTTCATTTTTACCATCAGAGCCACCCCACCCACTCCACCTACCCACCTGTTCTTTTGGTACAATGTGTATCCTTGGATGTTAAGCTCCCAACTATAATCTTCTTTCAGCCAAAACTCAGTGCTGCCCACTGACTGCAATTTTGCCTTGTCACCTGCCTGTCTTTCGTGACCGTCTCACTACACATTGCCTCTGCTTGTCACTAACTGCCCCATCCTCACCCTATCACTCAGTTTCATATCTCCCTGCCAAATCAGTTTAAACTCTCTGCAACATTTCTAGCAAACCTGCCCACAAGTATATTGGTATCCTTTGGGTTCAGGTGTAACCTGTCTATTTTGTACAGGTCATACCCTCTCCAACATAGATTCCAATGATCTAGAAATCTCAAACCCTGCTCCCTACTCATTCATCTGCCAAATCATCCTATTCTTACCCTGGTGTGTGGAACAGGCAGCAATCCAGATTGCTACCCTAGATGTCCTGCTTTTCAGCTAGCCAGGGACCTAGCTCCCTAAATTCACTCTTCAGGACCTCATCTCTTTTCCTATCTACTTATGCATTGATGCCAATATGTACCAAAATTCCTGGCTGCTCTCACTCTCCCCGTTTAGAACGCCATGGACCTCATTTGAGACGTCTCTGACCCTGACACCTGGGAGGCAACATATCATCTCATGTTTAACCATGGAATTCCCTGGGGTCCTCTTCTATCCCCTTCCCTTCTAAGCCACAGTGCCAGACTCAGTACCAGAGATTTAATTGCTGCAGCTTCCCCAGTGGGTTCCTTCCCCTCCACCCCACACAACAGTACCCAGAGAGGTACATTTACTACTGAGGGGAATGGCCACGGGGTGCTCTGCACTGTCTGCCCATTTCCTTTCCATCTACTGACTGTCACCATGTACCTGCCTCCTTCAACTTCGGGGTGACCACCATCTTGTAGCTCCTATTGATCACTTCTTCGTTTTTCTGCACGAGCTGCAGCTCCAGTTCTTAACATGTTCTCTGAGGAGCTGCAACTCACACAGATGTGGTCATCCGGAGGCCTTGCAGAATTCCCATAAATCACACACAGTGCAGCCCCTGGGGTCGTCCTCACTGCATCATGTACTAACGGAGGTAGAATGAAGAAACATACCAGATATTTTTCTCACCCAAGCTCCCCACTCTGACACAGGTCCTCTCACACAACAGTCACTCCGCTTGTCTAACGCATTTCACATACATACAAGAATTGTGATGCTTCGATTTACTGACTGACAACAATCTCTGCAGCAGCAGCTTTTGATTCAGATTACAATACTAACAAACATTTCGTCAATACATCTTATTTTCACACAGTTCGCACCCCCCCCCCCCCCCACCGAGCAATTACATCACCAACCTTTTAGAAATTGAAATACACCTCATCCATTACTATGTTATCATCAAGCACTTTGGTCATACCCTTAAATAAATCCTTTTTAAAATTCTTTGTTCCTGATAATGTAAGATATTATCTGAATCCCATATAATAGGAGACATTCAATCATTCAATGCAGCTGATCACAATTTCTGCTAACACTGCTGAATACAATCTACCCAAAGCATCTACCTTCAATGCATTGGAAATAAAGAAAACAAACAGGGAAAAATATGAAGCTCTAGAATTCAGAGTAAAAAAAAAATATGGAAACAAACCATACAACTGTGTTTTGTCCCGCATTCTACTGGGCATTGGCACTTCGAATTTATATGGAGGTAACTGGTCATAATCTGCAATGGTAAACCGCCGCCTCAGGTACTCTTGGTCCAAGAAAGAGTTGGGCGACTCGGACCCCTTGGGAACTGGCCTGATCGGTCCATGCTTGCTGACCTCTTCATAATCCAGGTTCCCTTGGTCATCCCTGTATATTGGGATAAAGCATTAACTGTCACATTAACAACAAAGCATTAGACAGACACATAATGTAAAGATTTTTACTTCTCACTTATGTCAAGGATATAAGTAATAAAGTCAATTTAATTCAACAATTGTCACGGTTTATTGAATAACCCATTAGTTACTCTAATTAATTTATTGATTCTGAGGGGGTAGAGAGGATAGAACTTGCACCAGATAGCTTCATCCAGAAAGCATGCGCCTTCTACTTACTATAACTAACAATAGAGAAGCAAATTTGATGCTGATTGTGTGGGTGAAGCTATGCTCTACCAAGCCAAGTAAATGCAATAAATGGAACAGCAAATCCACCATCAGCAACAGGACTGAAGGATGCCACAGACATAAACAGATAAATATGGCATTATGCATTACAAACAGGACTGTCTTGTTATTTTAGAAAAAATAAACACTGCTTTAAGACAAATGAAATAAAAATAGCCCTGCCACCATAATAATTTCTGTACTTTGAATAGCAAACAATTTTTTTTAGATGTTCGTTCAGGCTGGCAGAATTCCCAAGACTGTACTAATTACTGCAGGAAATTCACTTCTACAGCAAGAGTTAAAAGCCTTAGAAATCAAGCCAAGCCTTCAGTACCAAACTCGATGCACCCATTACAGCACCTGATAGCATCAATGACAAAACAGATTAAAATGATTGACTATCAGACTGAATTAAGGTGGGGTTATGCCAAACAATTATTTCAAAATGAAAGGCAACTTTCCACTGAGATATTGTAACTAGAAACATGAAAAGTTAATATTCATTCTGCTAAAATATTTGAATCAAACTTTTTTTTTTAAGTTGATGCTATCTTTATGTTGAACAACCTCTTAAATAGTTAACTGATTTGTCATCACTACTGTGAACAGAACAAACTGATCACTACTTTGTCTTTTTAGAATCAGATTTCATATCACTGGCAGATGTTGTGAAATTCGTTAGCTTTAATTGATCAGCACAGGGTAAAGACTGGGTCAGGACAGCAGGGATAACTCTTTCTCGCTACTTTCAGAAAGTGCCATTGGATCTTTGATATTCAGCATCAAATGGCTCAAGTTTCATAATGAGAACATTTACTTGAATAGATTTTTGGCTAATGCAATCTGACTTCATTTTCACAAATACATACTTATCCTCTCTTTGGAAGAAATACATTCCCAGTACAATTTATTGACTTCTGCTGCTGAACTCAATTTGACTGGCAGAGACAAACAAAAAAACGTCTTTTGTTTAACCATAATTTTTTTAAGTGTTCATCCAGCGCTGAAACACAGTGTCTTCACTAACAGTACACCATTTCAGTAAATGATTAATAAAAAAGACTACTCATAAAAATAAAGCATGCAGAAAGACCATACAAATACTTTCATGGCCCTCCCTCTCCTCACCTTCCTGTTTTATGAATGCACATCCAGAACAGATTAATGAACACCAGGGTAGTTGCTGGTCAAAAGCATGACATCATTACTCAATTTTTTTTTTAAATCAGGAATTCAGTTAATCACATCTCAATATATAGGTTTCTCACAAACAGCTTATGATTATGGTATTGGACAATACAGCTTCACCAAGATCAACACAGGATTAAGTCCAAAGGAGAGCAAATCTCTCCTCCTTTGCACTGCCATCTACAGGAGGCCCACCAAACACCAGAATCACTAAAATCTGCTGCTTCACTACACCTTCAAAAAGAATTTCTTGAAACTTCTCCTGCTTTTGGCTCTGCACGTTAGTTTGCAACCAGACGTAGGATTGAGAATTGAGGGCATTTCTAGAAGTGGCACAACTCAGATCAAAGGAAGAGAATGCTCAGCAGACTCTAGGGTTCCCTTTAAATCAGGAAATGTGAGATGCTCTCAACTCTTCTATGCAAATTCAAACCACTGAAGTTGTTAATGGAACTGAGATAGCAAGAACAATTAAAATTTATTCTATGCACTTTTAAGTTTCACATTTTGCTTGGATATTCACATTTACTACATCCAAACTGAAATTTGAAATTAACTGAACATAAATACACAGCTATGTGATAACAATTAACATACTCACTGCATAAGATGCCTGAAATACACTTTTGAAAATGCACAATTCTTCCAGATTTCTATTTGTATATAAGCAGAACGATTATTTGCAATTTTCTGTTTATCCTACCGATTTATCTGAAGAATCTTCTCTCCTCATTCTTAACTTGTGTACTTATTTTTAAAAATAAGCTTTTCTTTTGGAGAAACAGCCCAATAAATAGGTCCTTCTGGTCCAATGAGCCAACCCAATTACACCTGAGTGACAAATTTAACAATCGACCCGTACATCTTTGGGATGTGGGAGAAAACTGGAGTTTTCGGAGGAAACCTATTGGGTCAAAGGGAGAATGTACAAAGACTTTACAAACGGCGATAGAAATGATCCCAGTTCACTGGCACTGATTATACGAGCTGCTACACTACTGTGTCACCCCCCAATCATAAATGAAGGCAAATAAATCTCAATGTTCAGTCAGATAAAGAGGTCCATACAAGTCAATGCATGAAAGATCAGCTTGCTGGCTCGAGGCTCCATCATAATGTGTAATGTAATACACCTTTTGCTAGGAAAGAAGCATACAGGTTAATAGACAGGAGTTTCTACTGGAGACAGAAGGGCCTAAGGGAAAATAGTTTTGAACACATAATTGAAATATCAGACTCAGCACTATTTTGAACAAAATTCACTCCAGATTAGTAATGTACCACACCTTAGAGTCAGAGTTGAGCAGCACAGAAACGAGACACACAGCCCAACTTGTCCGTGCCAACTGTGATGCACATCTATGCCAATCACATTTTTCCCATGTTCGGCTCATATCCCATAACACCTTTCCTATATTGGGCTGTCCAAATATCCTTTGAACGTTGTAATTTGTACTTGTCTCCGCCACCTTCTCTGGCAACTGATTCCATGTAACTACCACCTGCTGTGCAAATATTTGCTGCTCAGATTTCCTTTAAATTTCTCTCTTCTCAGTGTAAACATTTAACCACACTTCTTTTGGAAAGAGCTTGGCAAACAATAGCCTGCAACTTCCATTCTGGAGTTGAGCTTTTAGATCGCCTGTATGACCTGGCATTTTTGTGGTGTGGAATGAAGTCTCAAAGGGGTAGGACAGTTATGGCGTGGCGTGTATGGGCCCGAAAGCTGGAGAACCAAGGCGGCGTGGCCTGGGCCTGAAAGCAAGGAAGAGGCTGACTGATTTAAGTGCAGGGGCAGACTGAAAAGGTCAGAGTGTTGGGGCCAAAGGCGAGGGATGGATGGAGATTCAGTTCGCTGATCAGCGAGGATTTACTTGTCTCTTCATTGAACTGAGACTGTGGCCTGCAACTAACAGGCTTCTGAATGGACTGCAGGGTTGACTGACTTCATGGCTATGAACTCATTTTTGTGAGCTTTAGTTCTGAATGTTATTTGCTTACTTTTTAATTGTCTGCATTATTTGTTTTTTTCCCCCACAATGGGTGGCTGACAGTCTTTTTTTTAAAAAATGGGTTCCATTGGATATCTTTGTTTTGTGGCTGCCTGTAAGGAGCCAAATCTCCAGGTTGTTAAAGGTATACATACTTTGATAATGAATGTACTTTGAAACTGTACAAAGTTCAAAGTACATACACATTACCATACATTTTCTTGCAGGCATTTACAGAAAAAAAGGTTAAATCAAAATTATCTAAAAACTATACATAATCAGAATGACAACCAGCCAACGTGCAAGAAAAGATAAACTATGTAAATTACAAATACTGAGAACATGAATTGTAAAGAATCCTTGAAAGTGAGTCTGCAGGTCACAGAAAGAGTCTGGTGTTGTGACCAGACCCACAGACCAAACCTCCAAATGCACCCTGACTACATATTGTTCAGCTGTCACACAACATCCCAACTCTTATATGCAACCCCTCAATCTATGAAAACAAGAATGCAAAATGCCATCTTCATTACTTTATACAGTAATCTGATACCATTTTCATTTAGTTGTTATCCCTAGTATTTAACTTTGTCCTCTCTGAACCGGATGCTCCGAAATACATCATTTCACCATTGTATGGATTTATTTCCGTTTGCCACCTCTCCACCCAACTTCCCATCTGATCCATGTCTCTCTCTACACTTTCGCAAGTTTCTTTGATATTGACTGTTCCACACATTGTAGGTGTGAATTGGGATAGATTGTTTACTGGCAAATGGATGATGGGTAAGAGGGAGGCCTTTAAAACTTAACATACAGACTTTCTGTGTTCCTCATAGAAACAAGAGCTTTAGGGGAATCTTGATTTGAGGAAAATTGAAGCCCTGGTTAAGAAGCAGGAGGTGCATGTCTTGGATAAGAAGCTAGGATCAAACGAGGCACTTGAGAATAAGAAATGGAGAAAAACACTTGATAGACATCATGAGGGCTAAAAATGACACGAGGTCCCTCAGGTAGACAAGATCGAGAGAATCCCAAGGGTTTCTCCAGATATATTAAGAGCAAAAGACTAAGATGGTCCTCTTGAATGTCTGTGTGGTTATCTTTGCATGGAAGTGAAAGAACTGGAAGATCTGAAATGAAATTACAGCATCTGTATTACTCAGCAGACATACACAGGGCCCATGTAACTGAGGCAAAAAAGAAGTGAGCTCGTAGACCATATCCAGACTTCAGGAGAGGAAATGATTGCTGTCTTCAGGCATATTAGGATTGATAAATACCCAGGTCCTGACACTTGTAGAAGGCTATTGTAGAAATTGCACAGGCCTAGTCAGAGGTATTTGAAATGCTCTTAGCCACAAGTGAGGAGCTGAGGAACTAGTGGATAGCAAATGTCAGTCATGGGCAAATTTCAGGAAAGCAGTCTAAGGGACAAGCAGGTTAGTGGTGCAGTGGCGTCTGCACTGAACATCAAGGTGAGTGGTCCTGGGCTCAAATCGGCCAGCTCCTTGCACGCTTTCCAACTGTGCTGGGTTGAGCCTTGTAAAACTCAGCCTTGTAAAAAAAGACAAATGCTAAAGAAAAGGTAAGGTTGTTGCCCAATGCGGAGAGGAACAATATTCTAAGAAACAGTATATACAAATACCTGCGTATAGACAGGACCTGATTAGGGACAGGCACTGTGGTTTTATGGGTGGTAGGTTATGTTTAGCCAATCTTAAAAAGTTTTTTGAAGAAGGCTAATGAAGGAAACATGGTGAATATTCTCTACAAGACCTCTGACAAAGTCCCAGATGGAAGGCTGGTCCAGAAGGTTAAGTCACTTAGCACTGAAGATGAAGCAGTCAATTTGAGTCTACATTGGCTTAGTGGGAGTAGCTAGCAATTGGTAGTAGATAGTTGTCTCCCTGAATGGAGGCCTGTGACTAATGGTGTGTCGTAGGGATTGGTGTTGGGTCCACTGTTGTTTATCATCTATATTAATGATCTGGATTATGTGGTAAATTGGATCAGCAAAATGGTAGATGACACCAAGATTGGCGATATGGTAGACAGCAAAGAATTCTATCAAAGCTTGCAGCATGATCTGGACCAGCTGGCAAAATGGACTGAGAAATGGAAGATAGAATTTAATGCAGACAAGTGTGGTGTGTTGTGCTTTGGCAGCTGTATTAAATTTTACAAAACACTGAATGAATATCTTAACAGTTCAAAATGACAATTCAACTCATTCAGAGCCTGCCGCAAGTTATGTTTGTACCAAGTAGACGCTGTAGGTTTGGCAAAATCTAATGTTTGTGAATAGCAGCTGGACTTTCTTCATCTTGGCTACCATTAATAAGAGGATGAGAATGTCTGTTAATGATTTTGAGTCTGTGGGTCACTTTGAGAGCTAGGTTGATGGATTCTGGCTTATTGCTTACATGTAATATTAATGTTCTTTGCAAGTCCAAGCAATGTTGTGTCCAAAACAGTGGTGGACTAATGGATGAGGAGTGACCATTAAAGTATCTAATTGATTTATATGGATGTGCTGAACACTGTGCTAATGAACATGTATTGTTTGAATGAAAGAACTCAGGCTGAGTTAATGGCAGGAGAAGAAAAGATCAGCATTTGTCTGCCTCTATGTGTCCCTCTACGCTTGTGGAACTCTTAATTATTGGGTACCTTCCCTGGGTTCGTTGGACTTTAATCAAGTGGTGGAAATCACAGTTGGTGCCTAGGACCCAGGGGTGGTTTCACGAGCAAGTTCAAATTCAGAATCCCCCTGATAACAGCAACAATCAAATGAAGTCTTTGTTGCTTGCTATGTCGTTTATTGTGTGGTTTATTTGTTTTCTATTTTATGATAATAAATTTGGCTTAAGTTACTTTGTTGTGTTGTATTGTGACTCAAATACTTAGGGTCTGATCAACCCAGCCCATTACAGCAGAACAGACTGGGATAGGGCTTAGACAATGAATGGTAGGGCACTGGGAGTGTGGTAGAACAGAGGGACTTGGGAATACAGGTTCACAATTCTTTGAAAGTGGCATCACAGGTAGAAAGGGTCATAAAGAAAGCTTTCGGCACATTGACCTTCATAAATCAGAACACTGAGTTTCAGGAGTATGGATGTTAAGTTGAGGTTGTACAAGATGATGATGCTGCAGTCAGACTTGGAAGTACTGTGTGTAGTTCTGGTCACATACCAACAGGAAGGATATCAATAAGCTTGAAAGAGAAAATTTACAAGGATGCTGCTGGGACTTGAGGACCAAATTGTACGGAAAGATTGAATAGGTTAGGGACTTTAGTCCCTGGAGTGTAGAGAAATCGGGGGAAATCTTATAAAATAGCAGAGACAATGTTTTTGCAGGGTTTTGAAAGAGTCATGATAAAAGGAAAACAAGACCATTTGGCTCACTGAACCAATCATCCTTCCAGCTGGACAAGCTAGCTACTTCCATTTCTACACTTTTTCCTCAAGGACTTCGAATCTTCACCCATGCCACCTTGAAGTATTATCCAATTCCCCTTTAAGTCATGAAGGGATTACATTCCAACCCAATGCGCAGTGCAATTATGATATTTCATTACTGATGCCTCTGGTTCTCTGTCAATCATTTTTCATTGGTGTTTTCCAGTTGTGTACACTTTTGCCACTGGAAAAAGATCCTCATTTACAACAATTCATTCAAATTTCAACACCACTCAAATCCTCATCCTTCCCTAAGGCATAGGAAAAAAAATCTGCAGCTGCTTCACATGACAGATGTCCATCTCTCCAAATACCATTCCAGTTAAGCTGTTAGATATGATCTCAAACTCTTGACATGCTAAATGTAATGCTCGGAACAGAATATGTTAGCAAATCAAACAACATCTTTTTGTACTTGATGACTCTGCAAATAGAGACAAGGATTTGTCAAATACCCAAGTTAATCAAATGTTTTCCCAAACCTTTAAGATTTTACCATTTAGTCTCCATTACCTCACTATTCCTCATGAAAATATTACCTCACTTTGACCAGTTTAATTTCACCTGCTACAAGTCTGCTCATTTTACCTGTCACTGAAACAGAAAACGTTGGAAACAGGCAGCAAGTCAGGCAGCTGAGTGTAAAGAGAAACAACGTTCAAGTGTTAGGTCAAATATTTTTTCTCAGAATTGGGTTAGTCAAAATAAGTGGCAGTAATATTGTTTCACTCTTTCCTGGTTTCGACAAACAATCATCAATTTGAAGTACAGCTTTAATTCTCGTTTCTTTTACACCAGTTGCAGACTAACCTGCTGAGTGTTTCCCTGCAAATATTCCCTGCAGTTATTTCAAACTTGCAGCTAGGGAAATAGTACAATTAACTCACCTATCAGCCAGGCAAAGACAGAATGGAGACTCAAGAGATGGCAGATATTAGCATCTGGATCTGGAGCAACAAAATCTGCTGGAAGAGCTTGGTAGATCAAGCAGCACCTGATACAGGCTTCTGACCCAAAATTCCTTCCTTCCTTCCCACAGATGCTACTTGACCTGCTGAGTTCTTCCAGCAGATTGCCTGTCGTAAGCAAGGATAAGTGTCCTCCCAAGTGCAGTCTAAGGCATGGAGCAATACAACATGGACACAGGCCTTTGGCCCCAATGCGTCCATATGAAACACATTATCCACCTAGCTAACTCCAATTTCCTGTGTTTGGTCCATATCCCTACAGGACCCACCTTTCCAAATACCTATGCAAGCACTTCTTAGATGATATTGTTGTACTTGTCTCAACAACCTCCTCTGGCAACTCATTCCATATACTCACCATCCAGTGTGTGGAAAAAGTTAACCCTCAAGTCCCTTTTAATCTACTCTCAGTGACCACTTTATTAGATACATCCTGGACCTACTAAAATGGCATCTGAGTGTTTGTTTATGTTCTTCTGCTGCTGTAGCCCATCCACTTCAAGGTTTGACGTATTGTGCATTCATGGATGCTGTTCTACACACCACTGTTGTAATGCACGCTTATTTTTCACCTTCCTGACAGCTTAAACTAATTCACCCACAGAACTGCTGATCACTGAATTGTTTTTTGTTTTTTGCACTATTCTCTGTAAACACTAGAGACTGCTGTGCATGAAAATCCCAGGGAATGAGCAGTTTATAAAATATTCCGACCACCTCCATCTGGCACCACAATCATTCCACCGTGAAAGTCACTTAATCACATTTCTTACCTATGCTGATGTTTAGTCTGAACAACAACTGAACCTCTTGACCAGGTCTGTATGCATTTATGCATATTTTTTACCATCCCATCTACCTGCGAAACTGCCTATGCACTTGTACTCTGAGGTCTCTGTTCCAGAACACCCCCTAGTGTTCTTTCATAGTACAAGTCCTATTCTGCTTTGATTTTCCAAGATATCACCCAACACACATCTGTATTGGAATCCAGCTGCCCCTCATGAGCCCACTTGTTTAACTGATCAAGATTCCTCTATAATCTCCGATAATCTTTTTCACCACCAGCACCTCCCAATTAGGGTGTCATCTGCAAAGTTATTGATCAAAGCCCTGTGCATTCATATACAAATTGCAATACCAGGGAAATTAATATTTCCCACTAATACACACTGTTATTTTTACAACAATGAGCAATTTTGCTACACACAAGCTTCTCAAGTTCCCAGTCACTAATCTATTTTCACTAATCTGTGCATCTGAAGCACTTGTACCATTAGCATCCTGGAACACTGAGCAGCCAGTCCTGCCTTTTTCTTAGTCATGTCTCTGTTATGGCAATGTTATTCCAGTTCCTCAGAGCCAATCCATGTTCTGAGTCCATCACAGTTTAACTGAGTATTCTTCCTCACCCACCACCTGCACCCCCCCCCCCGAGCTTTACTGTGCCCCTGGCTATCATGATTACTAAATTTATTCATGATGGCTACTTTATCCAATGTCTTGCTCCCTGCCACCCCAAATCCCCCAGAGCCAATCTAATTTAAACCCTCCACTGTTGGACCAACAAGCTTCCCCGAAGGAATTTTGGCTCAAGTGCACCTCATCTCTCTTGAAGAGGTCAACTCTACCCAGAAGAGACCCCAGTGGGCAGGGAACCTGAATCCCTGTTCCTTGTACCAACTCCTCAGCCCTGTAATCACTTCCCCCGTCTTTCTATTTTTAACCTCACCAGCATGTGGCACCAGGAGTAATTCAGAGATTACCACCCTTGAGGTCCTGCTTTTTAACTCCCCACACAGATCTGCAGGACCTCATCATGTGTTTTGCCTGTGCTAATTAGGGAATAGTGCTCTTATTCACCACTGGAATGCATCACCAGGTCTGGGTGAAAATATACTTTCAAGCCTTCTATTCACCGTTACACCACTGGAAGAGATGGTCAGGTTCCAGCAAGAGTCCACATCCGGTTTTCTCTCTGTGGGGTAGTCTGCAGTGAAGGGACTAAAAGCAATGGGTGAGAACCCAACTGGGTAGCTGATGGCATTTCAATATACAGGGACTGGAGTTACTACATGCATGATTTGACACCGCAGTTCCAAGTGAACTACTAACGCAACTGCAGATGTGAAACATTAGTTTTCTTTGAGTGGATCTATTCACATCTGTGTGCCAGCTTTAAAAATACAGGAAGCCCTTTGTTCTGCTGCTTCAAGTGGTTTTCATACCGAGGAGTATATGGAACGACTGGCGGTGGTGGGATGTATAGATCCTTGATGGGAGGCTTTTCTTTCTTTTGAGATATCTCCATTGTGCTGGCTGTTGATGGAGTTGCAGTCTGCGAAGGACTGACCTATATAAAAAAACAAAGTAGTACAAATATTTAGTTTTATGTGCAATGACGGGGTTGAGTGAAGAGAAAATAAAAACCCATTCTCAAATAATTATAATGCCAAGAAGCTTATCACATCAGCTCTGAATGAATCACAGCCAGTGATAAATGTATGTCATAACTTTCTCCACATCTGTTCAATAGTCCAACTTCTACAAAACACAGTGGAGTAAATTACTGAACTGGAATTAAATCTAACACTGCAAGCTAATCATAATGTGATGCACTATCACCTGAAAATGTTGCCAATAAAATGCAGAAACTTTTAAGGAGTTTCTTTTTACCTGCACAGCTGGTGGCTTCCAGCGCATATTCTTCAGAGGAGCTGGAGTAAAGTTGCATGTGCTTGCCGGCCTTTTTTTCAGCAAAAGTATCACACCAGCAGGGTCTTCACGAAGTTTTCCAACAAGATTTTTTAACTGCCATCCAACCTTTTAACAATAGACAGTGGAATGAGATCTGTATTAATAAACTAGTCACTTTACCTTTAGAGATGTCAATTTTTTTTAAGAAACCCTGCAAAATCAGTCCTTTTTGGAAGAACAAAACAGGATATATAAAAAAAAACTGTGCTATCCAGTTTAAAGAGTGCATTAAATTATTTGTAATTATTCATCATTTTACTCTTCTAACCGACTCCTGGTATTAATTTGCAAGGCACAACTAAACATTGGAAAAAAAAAGAACCCGGAAATTGCAAGAAGCAGAGAAGCTCTGTTCAATTGTATTTGGATAACCTGATGCACCAGCTTACAAGTAAATGCTCACTCATATATTGATCAAGGAACATCAAAATTTATTTGGGAAAAAGTGCCAAACCTCAACACTTCTTTTGGGACTAATGTGAGACAAATGATCACAAAATTTTCTTTCCCATGATAACTTGTTTAATTTGAGTTGCCATTCATGAAATCTAGTGGTGAAATTAGTTTATTTTAGTTGTTCACATGCTCCTGAAAAACAAAATACTTAAGCATGGTTCCAAAACAATTTGATTTAGGACACCATAATAGAGCAAGTTAAAGAAGGTTTATGGTCAAACCCTAACAGCCTGTTTGGATTACAGCAATTCTCAATTCAATTTTGAATTCTGCTCTGACAAATTGGAAATTTAAAAAAATGTTTCTTTTAAATTAAATTGATAGGCACACTGACACTTTATATGCAACTAAAATTCCTTGGAGAATGGAACTGCAAGTGTATTGAAAGCTTGCTGTATACACCAAAAAGATGACAGGATATTCAAAGTCAGAGTGAGAAACGTTTTATAATGGGGGCATGGGGCGGCGGTGAGGTTAAAGAAAAAAGGTGTTCCGGATTTCAAACATTTCTGATCAATTGGCTCGTGGTCTACACAAAAACATTCAGCAGAACATCCCCCATTATACCGAGCGTAACAGCAGCTGCCAGGTCTGTCTCAATCTACTTCTATTTGTTGCAAGTTCAGGTCATTTGTTAATTAAAACTCTTTAGGTACAGAATGTGCCTATTATTATGCTTACGTTAGGGAAATGGTCATTTGCCAATCATTTGTATTTAAAGCCGTTTTCAATTTCATATAATAAATAATATTCATAGAATAATACATACCTTTTGGTTCAATGAGTCCATACTAGCCAATACAGACATAGCCTGTCAGATTTTCCTAATTCAGCCCATATCCCTCCGATCCCTGCCCCTCCATGCAACTATGCTTCTTAAATTGTACTATTGTATCTGTCTCAATTACCTTCTCTGGCAGTTCATTCCATACACCTTCCAAGTGTGTGAGACAGGTTCCCACTTGAGTCCCTTCAAGTGCCACACTCACCCTAAATCAATGCCCCCCGAGTTCTGGACCAACCCCCCCCCCCCCAATGTTACCATCAACTAAGGTCAATACATATGTTAAAAGGACGCTGGTGTAAGGTGTGCATTGCAATGTAAACTGAGCTGGGGAAGTACATTTCAAGGACACATTTGCCACCTCTCACAAGACCATAACACATGGCAGCAGAATTAGGCCATTCAACCCATCAAGTCTGCTCCATCATGGCTGATCCCATACATCTGCCTTCTTGCCCTATCCTTTGGTGCCCTGACCGATCAGGAAACTATCAACTTCTGCCTTAAATATACCCATGGACCTGGTAGTGCATTGCACAGATTCACTATTCTCTGGCTACAAAAAAAAATCCCCCTTACTCCTGTTCTAAAAGGTCGCCCCTCAATTTTGAGGCAGTGCCCTTTAGTTCTGGATACCCCCAACATAGGAAACATCCTCTCCACACTCATCCTATCTAGTCCTTTCAACATTCAGTAGGTTTCAATGAGATCCCCACCCCCAACATTCTTCTAAATTCCAGTGAATACAGGCCTAAAGCTGCCAAACGCTCCTCATATATTAACCCCTTCATTCTTGGAATCATCCTCATGAACCTCCTCTATAATCTCTCCAAATACAACACATCCCTTCTGAGATATGGGGCCCAGAACTGTTGACAATACCCCGTACAGCCAGACTTGTGTTTTATAAAGGCTCAGCATTATCCCCTTGCTTTTATATTCTAATCCCCTTGAAATAAATGCCAACATTGCATTTGCTTTCTTTACCATAGACTCAACCTGCAAGTTAACCTTCTGGGAGTCTTGCATGTGGACTCCTAAGTGCCTCTGCACTTCTGATGTTTGAAACTTCTCCTCATTGTTCCTTTTGCCTTGATGCATTATCATTGATTTCTCAACACTATTCCATCTGCCTTCTTTTTTGCCCTGTCTTCCAATTTGTCTGCTGCAGGTCCTGCTGCAATCGCATTGCTTCCTCAGCACTACCTACCCCTCCACCTATCTTTGTGTCCTCCACAAACTTTGCCATAAAGCCATCAATTCCACTGAATTCTCATGTGATTAAGCAATGGAAGGAATGCCAATGAGTGTATTTGATTCTACACTAACCAACTCCAAATAAATACAGCCAAAAATAAATAACTGATAAGTAAATCAGGAAGAGAATCTCTTGTTTCAATCTCCTTCTTATTCTCACTGCTTCCTCACTTGGCAGAAGCACAGAGGCCAAACTCAGTAATTTAAACACAGACCTGACAAAGATCAGATATTCATCCTGGGGCCCATTCACGTCAACTACATAAGGTCCTGCATTCAACTATTAAGTAGGGAGCATCAGTTTTTTAAAAATATAAGATACAAGCTAATCAGATACTTAAATGCTAATGCCTGGTTAAAAACTGCAGAATGTAACTAAACGCCCTCAATGCCAATCAGTTGCTTGAAAAATAAAAGAGCAGCCCCTTTCATGACCAAGGTTAAACAGTACACTGAGCACTACAGTGTTGTTCATCTGTACCAGCAAAATGACACAAGCCACTAAAAGTCTGGTCTTCACCAAGTTTTGAAAGAATTATGTACAAGACAATGACTCTCTGCATAATCCTTGACAAAATTCAATATGTAAGGCTGTAAATAATTATTATTTAACTTGCCTAGCCGTCCACTATGTAAACAGAAAACTTGAATTCTGATGACATTGAAATTTTGTGCAGCTGTGAAGGAGATTATGCTTTGGAACTTGCTGTGCTTTACTGTTATTTAGGCAAGAGAATATCACACTCCTGCATTTTCTTTCAGATAACTTGATAAACAGAATGTAGATCAGGTCAGTTATTTTCAGCTACAAATGATCTGAAGAAATCAATGTTGCATTTGTTTGGTCAGTACTTACGACAGTCTGCTGGTTCACCTGAATCACCTCATCACCAGCATGAATCTTTCGTGTTCTATCAGCAGGTGACTATAAAACAGAATTGAAACTGGTTAAATATTTAATCATGACTGCCTCCTCAAAGCAGTGAAGTTACACCTCGCATACCAGAATATTCACATTTTCCTGCATCATTTATCTTGATATTTAGTTCCACCCTCCTTCATAACTATGTCAATGAATGCACAAAGTATACCTTTGAGATAGAAAGACACTAACCAGATGGTAACTATTTAAAACTCCTCTGTTAATGCCCTTTCTGTGTGATGAAATTGGTTACCTAGCAGACATCCAAGGTTGAAGGATACATCAATATTCTGACCTTTACCTCAGATACTGTCACTTGGCTATGTGACCAAAAAAACTTTGAACTTTAGACCTATAAAGCATTCACGATCTTTGTCAAAAAGATTGAAAGAACAAACACCTTTCTTACATTTTCAGTTGTGCCAGTTACAATGTGCAATCCATCATAGGTTGATTTAATATACATGCCCTAGAAAAATAAAAGAAAAAGTCAATCAGATTGACTAAAAACCAACAAAGCCATTCTAGCACAACATTGTCCATTTAACTCACTCGTATTGCTGTACTTCGAGTACAAAGGGTCAAGCTCTAAATCTTGAGGGCTTAAATATCAAAAAGATAAAATTTGTTTCAGGAAAGGGAGGGAATAAAATAACAGGATGAGCTAATATAAACGGACAAGGCTTGCTTGCATTAGTTTTGACAGAATACCATGCATTATCTGTAGGAACATGGGTTTATATCTTTATACAAGAAAACCAGCAAAATATTTTATAATATTCTTAAATTTGATGAATGACCGCTGCTTCATTAACACTCAAACAGCTCAACACAACATCTGGGACAAAGATGACAGTTTGATTGACCCACTAACATATTCACTCCCTCTCTGAGCATTGCTGCTGCACTATCTACAAAATATACTGTAGACACTCACTTATACTAGCAGCCCCTTCCAGACCCGAGTCCCCTACTGTCAAGGAAATCGGAGAGTCAGTACTTCCTATGCCAAGGCATGCACATGACCTTTACCTGGAAAGTTATGCAGCACTGCTGCTGGGTGTGTAACCAGTTCCAGGCAACTCGTGATCACCTTCTTAACAGAAGAACAGGCAAAATGTATTGGTTGCTTCAATGACCAATAATGGCCCATCATGAATGACCCTCACCATCCCTCTTTTCATTTCTGTCAGATACATGATGCTGAAGACACACACTCATTGCCAAGGAAAAGCTCTGCCATCAGCTCTGAACAGACCAGGAAGCCAGGAACACTACCACACTTCTTACAGTACTTATCTTTAATATTTCTTATTGCAACTTACAGTAATTTTAAAAAATGTACTGCACTGGTACTGCTGTCGCAAAACAACAAATTCCATGACATCTGTCAGTGAAAATAACCCCAATTCTGATTTTTTCATCATAAAGAAAACATCTTTTACACTATACTTAACATATCTACACCTACAGAAAGATAAATAATGCTGACCAAGTAGTCTGCACAACTTAGTGCATCATCACAGTCATCCACTCTAGGGCAAAAAAGCCCCTCCTTGAGGTTCAATGCCAAAAACTGAACTTTAGCTCAATCTAACCAGAGCCTTAATGTTTATATATCAGAAAGGCCAACATTAATAAGGTCTTGAGGCATTAATTAATTAAAGCATTAAAAATACCTTGATGGGAGTTATATACAGACCTCCAAACAATAGCAAAGGTGTGGGCTACAAATGACAACAGAAGATAGAAAATGCATGCCAAAAGGATAATGATATGACACTCATGGGGAATTTCAATATGCAGGTAGATTGGGACAATCAGGTTGGTGTGAGGTCCCAAAAGGGGGAATTTGTAGAATGCCTGCAACATGACCTTTTAGAGCAGCTCATGGCTGAGCCCACTAAGGGTGTTAAGCAATGAACCGGAATTGATTAGAGAGCTTAAGGTAAAGGAACCCTTTGGGGCCAGTGATCATAATATGATAGATTTCATCTTGCAATTTGAGAATAAGGAACTAAAGTTAGATGTACCAGTATTACAGTGGAGTAAAGGGAAATAGAGGCACTGGAGAGGAGTCGACCAGAATTGCTTGGAAGTGGAACTAGCAGGGATGACAGCAGAGCAGCAATGGCTGGAGTTTTTAAAGCAACAATTCAGAAGACACAGGACAGATAAATCCCAAAGAAGAAATATTCAAAAGGCAGGATGACACAACAGTGACTGCCAAGAAAAGTTAAAGCCAATATAAAAGCCAAAGAGAGGACGTATAAAGGAGCAGAAGCTAGTGTGAAGTTAGAGGAAATTTCACAGCACGTAAGGGTAGAGAACTCCAAGGACATGGTTCTCAGAAATCTCTCAATCTTGATCAACAAGAGGTGATCTCTTTCTTAAACCGTACACCTTATTTCTAGATATCTCCGCTGGGGAAAAATCCTGTCAAGGTCCACACTGGGAATATGCTTCTCTACATACTACCGATCTTTTTTCCATATAGGGTAAACAAAATGAACCTTCTTTCACACAGTCTGCAATGGAGTTACATCTTTAAATATGGAGACCAAAACTATGCATAGTAACATAGGGTCTCACCAATTGTACACCTCACTTATATTCTATAACACATTTAATGCCCAACAATTCATTGACCTTCTTAATTACCTCTGGACATTTCAGACTACATTTTATAATTAATGCAGAAACCCAGGTAATTGGAAAGGGTTCACAAACCGTTTCTTGAACTATACATTGAACTCTTTGCGACAATGTATTCAAATACTCACCATCTGGTGAACAATATATCACATTTAAAAGCTGCTCCTCAAATGCAAAGAAAGCATGCAGATTCCAAAAATTCTTAGCATTACAACCATCAAGCCTAGGCAGGTTCCTTGGTAAAACGGATTAAATATTAGCTGCCTAACAACAGGTTTATGAGATTCACAATGTTGATAGTTCGTGCAAAAGATAATGTTGCCTCTAAGGATCCTTGCAGTTTTAAAATCTGGGAGTCAACCATCACTGCCAACCAGGTTTGTCTGAGTAGCAATTGATTTCTGTTAACTTGGACTTGAAAAAGGAAAATGAATGAAAGAACCTGCAAATCACTTTCACTGGTGCAGTTTGGTGCAGACATTTTCCAAAATAAAGTTTAAAAATTCGAAAACCGAAGCAGCTGAACTTAAAAGGTAATCACCTTGACATATTTGTGCCTATGTAACAACACTGCACATTGTGTTCCAGGGAACCGGATTTCAGAAGTAGATTACATCTGAAGCAGTCATGCATGTTTAACAGAGAACCAAGGACAAGATTTCTGCCTCCATGTTAAACTGTCAAAATTCTCATGTCCACAAGATACAGGAGCAGAAATAGGCCATTTGGCCCATCAAGTCTGCTCTGCTATTTCAACATGGGTAATTCATTTTCCTCTCAGCCCCAATCTCCTGCCTTCTCCCCATAACCCTTCATGCCTGCCCAATCAAGAATCTATCAAACTCTGCCTTAAATATACATAAAACTTGGCCTTCACAGAATTCCACAGATTCATCACTCTCTGGCTAAAGAAATTCCTCCTCATCTCCATTCAAATAGGACACCCCTCTTTTCTGAGGACGTGTCCGCTGGTCTTACACTCCCACCAGAGGAAACATCCTCTCCTCTTCCACTCTATCAAGGCCTTTCACTATTGATGGATTTCAATTAAGTCACCCCTCATTCTTCTGAATTCCAGCAAATATAGGCTCAGAGCCATCAAATGTTGTTCATATGACAAGCCATTCAATCCTGGAATCATTCTTGTGAATCTCCTTTCAACCCTCTCCAGCTTCAGCAAAATCTTTCTAAGATTAGGGGCCCCAAACCTGCTTAGAATACTCCAAGTGAGGCTTCACCAGTGCTTTATGAAGTCTCAACATTACATCCTTCCTTTTATATTCTAGTCCTCTTGAAATGAATGTGAATGTCGCATTTGCCTTCGTCACCAAAGCCACAATTTGAAAAGTAACCTTTGGGGAATCCTGTACATGGACTCCCAAGTCCCTTCGTGCCTCTGATTTTTGTATTTTCTCTCCATTTAGAATATTGTCAGCCCTTTAATTTCTTCTACCAAAGTGCATGACGACACTCTTCCCAACATTATATTTGCCATTTCTTTGCCCATTCGCTTCATCTGTCCAAGTTCTTCTGTGGCATCTCATAGAAACATAGAAAATCTACAGCACAATACAGGCCCTTTGACCCACAAAGCTGAGCTAAACATGGGTTACACCTTGCCTTCTATTTTTCTAAGCTCCATGTACCTATCCAGGAGACTCTATGGTATCCGCCTCCACCACCCCAATTCAATGCACTCACCACTCTCTGCGTAAAAAACTTCACCCTGACATCTCCTCTGTACTGGCTTCCAAGCACCTTAAAACAGTGCCCTCTCATACTAGCTATTTTAGCCTCTCATTCTCTGTCTCTCCAAGGAGGAAAGGCCAAGTTCACTCAACCTATTCTCATAAGGCATGCTCCCCAATCCAGGCAACATCCTTGTAAATCTCCTCTGCACCCTTTCTACAGTGTCCACATCCTTCCTGCAGTGAGGCAGCCGTAACTGAACACAGTATTCCAAGTGGGGTCTAACCAGGGTCCTGTATAGCTACAGCATTATCTCTCGGCTCCTAAACTCAATCCAACGATTGATGAAGGCCAATGCACCATATGCCTTCTTAACCAGAGTCAACCTGTGCAACAGCTTTGAGTACCTTATAGACTTGGACCACAAAATCCCTCTGATCCTCCACACTTACTTTTAATGCTATATTCTGCCATCATATTTGACCTACCAAAATGAACCACCTCACACTTACAGGCAAGACAGGCGAATCTGAAGATGCTGGAAATAAATAAAAATACAAAATGCTGGCAGAACTCAGCAGGCCAGACAGCATCTATGGAAGGGGTTAGTGACAACGTTTTGGGCCGAAACCCTTCATCAGGACCTCACACCTCACACTTAGTTGGGCTGAACCCCATCTGCCACTTCTCAGCCCAGTTTTGCAACCTATCAATGTCCTGCTGTAACCTTTGACAGCCCTCCACACTATCCACAACACTCCCAACCTTTGTGTGATCAGCAAATTTACTAACCCATCCCTCCACTTCCTCATCCAGGTCATTTATAAAAATCACAAAGAGTAGGGGTCCCAGAACATATTCTGAGGCACATCACTGGTCACCTGCCACCGTGCAGAATATGACCCATCTACAACCATTCTTTGCCTTCTGTGGGCAAGCCCGTTCTGGATCCACAAAGCAAGTCCCCTTGGATCCCATGCCTCCTTACTTTCTCAATAAGCATTGCATGGGGTACCTTATCAAATGCCTTGCTGAAACCCATATACACTACATCTACTGCTCTTCCTTCATCAATGTGTTTAGTCACATCCTCAAGTAATTCAATCAGGCTCGTAAGGCACGACCTGACTTTGACAAAGCCATGCTGACTGTTCCTAATCATATTATGCCTCTCCAATGGTTCGTAAATCTTGCCTCTCAGGATCTTTCTATCAATTTACCAACCACTGAAGTAAGACTCTATCGTCTATAATTTCTTGGGCTATCTCTACTCCCATTCTTGAATAATGGAACAATATCTGCAACCTTCCAATACTCCAGAACCTCTCCCATCCCCATTGATGATGCAAAGATCATCTCCAGAGGCTCAGCAATCTCCTCCCTCGCCTCTCACAGTGGCCTGGGGTACATCTCAACCGGTCCCAGTGACTTATTCAAATTGATGCTTTCCAAAAGCTCCAGCCCATCCTCTTTCTTAATATCTACATGCTCAAGCTTTTCAGTCCACTGTGGGTCATCCCTACAATTGCCAAGATCCTTTTTCTTAGTGAATTCTGAAGCAAGGTACTCATTAAGTATCTCTGCTATCTCCTCCGGTTCCATATACACGTTTCTACTGTCACACTTGATTGGTCCTATTCTCTCATGTCATATCCTCTTGCTCTTCACATACTTGTAGAATGCCTTGGGGTTTTCCTTAATCTTGTCTGCCAAGGCCTTCTTATGGCCCCTTCTGGCTCCCCTAATTTCTTTCTGAAGTTCTTTCCTGCTTGCCTAATAATCTTCTAGACTTCCATCATTACTTAAGTTTTTTGAACCTCTCATAAGCTCTTCTTCTTGACTAGATTTACAACAGCCTTTGTACACCACGGTTCCTGTCCCCTACCATCCTTTCCCTGTCTCAATGAAATGTACCTATTGGCAGAACCCTACACAAATATCCCCTGAACATTTGACTCATTTGTGCCATACATTTCCCTGAGAACACTTGTTCCCAATTTATGCTTCCAAGTTCCTGCCTGATAGCCTCATATTTCCCCTGACTCCAATTAAACACTTTCCTAACTTGTCTGTTCCTATCTTTCTTCAATGCTATGGGAAAGGAGATAGAATTGTGATCACTATCTCCAAAATGCTCTCCCACTGAGTGATCTGACATCTGATCAGGTTCATTTCCCAATACCAGATCAAGTACAGCCTCTCCTATTGTAGGCTTATCTACATATTGTGTCAAGAAACCTTCCTGAACACACTTAACAAACTCCACCCTATCTAAACCCCTCACTCTAGGAAGAAGCCAATCGATATTTGGGAAATTAAAATCTCCCACCATGACAGCATTGTTATTATTACACCTTTCCAGAATGCCTCCCTATCTGCTCTTTGATGCCCTTGTTACTACTCGGCAGCCTATAAAAAAACACCCAGTAGAGTTATTGACCCCTTCCCAACTTCCAACCACAGAGACTCTGTAGACAATCCTTCCATGTCTTCCTTTTTTCCTGCAGCTGTGACAC
Source organism: Hypanus sabinus (assembly GCF_030144855.1). NCBI lineage: Eukaryota > Metazoa > Chordata > Chondrichthyes > Myliobatiformes > Dasyatidae > Hypanus > Hypanus sabinus. The sequence goes on along the minus strand of NC_082717.1, from coordinate 61,638,803 downwards.
TATCTCTGATCAACAGCACCACACCTCCACCTCTTTTGCCTCCCTCCCTGTCCATTCCGAAACACCTAAAGCCTGGCACTCGAAGTAACCATTCCTGTCCCTGAGCCATCCAAGTCTCTGTAATGGCCACCATATCATAGCTTCATGTGCTGATCCACACTCTAAGCTCATTGCTTTGTTCATAATACTCCTTGAATTAAAGTACACACCTCAAACCATAGGTCTGAGCGCATCCCTTCTCTATCACCTGCCTATCCTCCCTGTCACACTGCCTTCAAGCTTTCTCTATTTGTAAGCCAACCATCCCTTCCTCCGTCTCTTCAGTTCGGTTCCCACCCCCCAGCAATTCTAGTTTAAACCCTTCCCAATAGCCTTAGCAAACCTCCTCGCCTGTATATTGGTTCCCCGGGATTTAAGTGCAACCTGTCCTTTTTGTACAGGTTACACCTGCCCAAAAGAGGTCCCAATGATCCAGAAATCTGAATCCCTGCCCCCTGCTCCAATCCCTCAGCCACACATTTATCCTCCACCTCATTCTATTCCTATTCTCACTGTCGTGTGGCACAGGCAGTAATCCTGAGATTACTACCTTTGAGGTCCTGCTACTCAACTTCCTTCCTCACTCCCTGTAGTCTGTTTTTCAGGGCCTCTTCGCTTTTCCTACCTATGTCATTGGTACCAATATGTACTGCAACCTCTGGCTGTTCCCCTTCCTACTTCACTTCAGGATAGAATAGACATGATCAGAAACATCCCAGGCCCTGGCACCTGGGAGGCAAACTACCATCTGTGTTTTTTTCCTGCCGTCTGACCCCCTAACTATAGAGTCCCCTATCACTGCTGCCATCCTCTTCCTTTCTGCAGGGTTACTCTCTAGCATCTGACTCCTGCCCTTCAGTCTCCTGACTGTTACCCACTTATTCATCTCCCGAGGCCCTGGTGTGACTATCTGCCTATAGCTCCTATCTATCACTTCCTCACATTCTCTGAGCAGACGAAGGTCATCGAGCTGCATCTCCAGTTCCCTAACACAGTGTCTAAGGAGCTGCAGCTTGACGCAGCTGGAGCAAATGCAGTCGTCCAGAGGGCTGGGAGTCTCCAGGACTTCCATCTGACACCGAGCACAGAACACTGGCCTCACACACATACTTCCTGTCTGTATTCAACACAAGCAACCTACTTCACCTTGATGCACTATCGCCGAAGCCTCGTTGAGCCAAAGCCCTCCTAAAATGTCTCCCTCTACTCCGCCACCTGCTCATCTGACACTCACTCTATAAAGCTGTCTCCTTTTAAACTCTTGTCACTGTTTTAACTATACTTCCTCAAAACTACCTGCCCCTCCACTCCCCTTTGTATAATCTGCAATAACTTAGGCAAAATAGTAACTTTCATATTTTTCCTTAAAGCAAGAGGTATCTGTGAACTACTGCTGTACGAGAGATGAATGTGTTCCTACACTGTAATTGGGAGAGAGAGAGCAAAATAAAGATCTTGATCCAGCCATATGAAAAGGTTGATAACAGGCATTTAAAGAAAGATGGTGGCAGTGTGAGATCTGACATTGTCCATGCCACATGAGCAGTGGTAGTAGAAATGCCACCACTTGGAATAAGTATGATGTTCTTCTCAGGGGGTAGTCTGTTGTCTCTAGTGGCTGTAGAGGCCAATCAAGGATCCACACATTCCTGTGCAGTGAGGGTAGTTGTCTCTTCCGGTTATTCAGTCTTTCCTTTCAAAGCTGCACTCATTCACTGTGGCATAATGGAGGTCGTTCTCATTTCACACAGCTCCTTCGAATAGATTTCCTCCAGGTGCATCCATTGAGTGCCATGTCCTCCCAATATCTTAGACCTTATCTCCCATTTCTTCATGCTGATTTGATGTCATCTTCAAAACATTTCCTTTGCCCACAAGGTCCTTGCTAACCTTCCCTCATCTGGGAAGTAAAGGTTCTGTTTGGGGAGATGCGAGTTATCCATATGGATAACATGACCTATCCATCAGATTAGGTATTGCTTTGTTGAGGAAGAAATGCTGTTTCATGTTGGCCTCCTCCAGCACTCTGGTGTTAGTGCATGTCCTTCTCGCTCATCCTCAAACTTTTTTGTAAGGATTCAAAAAAAAACGTTATACAACAGGTCACCATTACTGTGAACGATAATAATCATCCTGCATAAATTTATGGTCTAAATATGTTACAAAACTAGCCCAAGCCTTGCTGCACATATATACCTATTAATTAATTACAAAGAGCCAAACAGTGCAGAAGTGTGAGATACTGTCACTTCCAGCATGAACGAGTTATGGCTTTGCATTAGACAGCAACTGGCTGTGGCAATCGACTGAGAAATAATCCAGTTATTCACTTTATAACTTCCATAATTTTACAGATAACCAAGGTAGATTGTTCAGTAAAATTGGTAAATTCGTTTATTATTGACACAAATACCAAGGTGCAGTGTAAAAAAAAAACTTGTGTTGCATACCAGCCACACAGATCCACAGTCAATATCTCCTTGATATCAGAAAGTTAAATGGCGGAATACTGATCTATGGTGAATGATGCTGAGAACAAATGGCCTGGAAAATTTATCCTTGCAGAATTTCTGGCTGCCAGAAGATAAACCATTTTTGGATATGGATTACCACGAATGATCTTTGATGATGACTCATCCTACACCATACAGATCAGCTGCCCAATCCAAGCATGACAAAACAGGTTTTGCTTCCAAACCCCTCTCTCCCACCCTGGTTTGAGCCAGATGCATACTCTGATGAAATACTTGGTTTCAGGTTATGCTCGGTCATCTCAGACTAGCAGGGTGCCCTGCTGAATTTTAACCACATCTGGCTTTCTTTTGATCAATTTTGTTTCATTCTCAAATATGTCAGATACTATATTTATTGCAACAGTTGGATAGACTGTGAAATTAATAAGTGCTTGTGTTTGGAACAACCTGGTTTTGATTAGGTTCAAGCTGAGATCTCGGCACTCACTAAGGCCTCGGTGGAGTGCAAGAGTTTTGGTTAGACTTGTTGACAATGGGATTATTTAGCTCTTTTTAGGCTGAGTTAAATGGCACAAAAGGAGGCCCTTTGACCCAACAAATCCATGCTGATCATTAAGCACATATTTGCACTCACGAATCCTATTTTATTCTCCATGCATTCCCTTGAATACTCTCACTCACCTATACCCAATGGCAATTAACCTATCAAGCTGCACAACTCTGGGATGTTACTGGAACCCGATGCACTGAGAAAGTACACCCTTACACTGCACCAGATTAGTTTAATCTCTACTGTAACCCAACAGATGCACTGAAAATTCTTCTAAATGTTAACACAGGAGTCAGTCATCAGAAACTGTCTTATGAACAGAAGTATCTGCAACATATACATCTGTGACAGTAAAACTATTCTCTTGTTTGTCTCATACCCCAATGTCAGTCAACTAACTTTTAGCACATTGCCAACTTGGACACTGGTGGCAGTATTGTCTATACTCAAGCCTCGCACTCAGTGCATGTTTTGTGCTGTTGCTGCCTTCAGACCTTCCTTCTGGTTCGATTCAAAATTAAGGAGCACCGTTTCACTGGACAAGGATAGATTTAGGCAAGGAGGTGATTTTGTTATTGCACGAGATACCACAGATGCTGGAAGGCATGCGCAACACTCAAAATGCTAGAGGAACTCAGTAAGTCATGTAGCACTTATGGAGGAGAATAAGCAGTTGGGAGTTTTGGGCTGAGACCCTGTGTCAAGGCTGGAAAGGAAGGGGATTTGAAGACAGGACAAGAAGATTGGGGAGAAGGATAAGAGTACAAGCTGGCAGGTGATAGGTAAGACCAGGTGAGAGGGAGCAAAATTTCATTTTCCATCTGGATAGCCTTTAACCTGAGAGCATGAACATTGATTTCTCTTCTATTCCCCATTCTGGTTACCCTCTCAACTCTCTGGTTACCTTCCTCCTTCCCTTGATTTCATGGATCATTGGCCTCTCCAATTAGATTTCTTTTTCTTCTGCCCTATACCAGTTCAACCTATCACCATCCAGCTTCTTACTTAAACTCTCCTTCCCCCACCACCCACCTCCTCCCTCACAAGGTCCTACCCATCACCTACCAACTTGTACTCCTTCTTACTACCTTCCTATTCTGCTCCTGCCCCCCTTCCTTTCCAGTCCTGATGAAGGGTCTTGGGCTGAAATGTCAACTGTCTATTTCCCTCCATAGAGGCTGCTTTCTTGCTGAGTTGCTCCAGTATTTTATGATATGATGTTTTATCCCTTTAACTTGAAGCTGGGGACATTTAATGGTATCACTATTCTCTTCGCGTCCTTGTCAACACACCTATCCGACTATCACTGTGCCCACTCTCCTAATGCAATGTGAAAAGTTATCCAGTGGAATTTACATAAAGCTCTGCAATGCTGAAACCAAATGATTATTCAATCCATACAAGAGCTCGATTAAAAACACCTGTCAGACAATTGTTTATTTCTCCAAAATTTATAAAGTTCAAAATCTCCATGGAGGTAAAACGTTCGGATAATACTTAGTGAAATATGTGCTGGATCTCCAAAGTAATTTGGCAAGACTCCAGCATGCCAAACAGATGTTAGCTAGTCTGTTTTGGCCAAGACTGAGTGAACCCTACAGATTGAGATGTCCTGTTTTTGTCAATAATTGTGAATACCAATAAGCTTCAATCCTCTTTAGATGTTTATCCACAGAGAACAGAAATGAAATTAATTGCTATCCCTTTCCTTCACTTTGATTCATTATACACAGAGCTGCAGATTTACTTGGTGTTTCTTCCCAAGAACTAGTCTGATTCAGTACATAATTTGACTTGACAATTGAGAAAAAAAAATCAAGTCTTGGATTGACTAATTTAACATGTAATTCAGTACATTTAATTTTGGATATCCTAAGAATATGTTTCCCCCATTATTCATAGTCACCTTACTTAACATTCCTAAAGCACAAAAAATTTTGTCCCAAAATTCAGAAAAATGGAAGACTACTTAACCAAAATACCTTCCCTGCAAATGTCACTAGAACAAAACTTCTATTGAAAATAAATGGAAACAATGCAGATAACTAAAATTCTTGCAGTCTATAAAGTTGCAATTCCACACAGACAATTTGGATCTCTCCCAAATATTCTAGTACAATCAGGGTCTATGTGAATTGCAAGTACAGCTGTGAACTTCTTTCATTTTTGAGCCGTAATGAAGAGTCAGAATATCAGCCACATGCAAGAGTTCTGAAAATATTCAACTTAATGCATACATTCTGCAGAAACTCTTGCAAATTAGTTATTTTATACTGAGACCAGGGAAATGGGTGGAAAATAGGTTCTTTTCAGTTTTGCCTTCTGAGATGCTGGCAGTTGAGGATTATAAATGACTGACACCATCATAGAATGAGATACTGCATGGATGATGACGTCGCCTCAGGCCTGAGAGGCCAGCGTCGGGCAGTTTCATGCCTTACAAGGTGCAGGACGAAAGACTGTGTGGCGTGCCACTCCTCACACAGACATTTCGCAGTATTTTTTTTTCTTTATTTTACAAGGTTGAGTTGCGAGCTCAACACTCAACCCCGCATGCATGGGAAGCATACTTGAGATTGGATTTGAACCTGGGAACCTCCATTCCGGAGTCCGGCACTCATGTCATTGCATATAACTGTGAGAAACGAAAAATCAGCATATTTTCAAAACAGAAGTTGGGAACAAAATATTACAAGTTCTGTAATTTAGAAATAAAAATGCTGGTAAACCATAGTAATCGATTTGTCAAGAACACATACAGAAAGGATAAATGAAAACACCCTTTGCTTGTGTATTCTTGGAAACTGCGGGTCCCTAAGTTGTCAACTCCCTCACAACTCAACACACACAGCTTTGCCCCAAAACTCAGAAAAATGAAAGGCTACCTTAAGTTCCAGACTGCCTTGATCATTTCTCACATACTACACACTTAATAAAAGGTCACGAATAAGAAACGAAGTTGGTCAAATTTATCAAACAGTATTCCTGTCTCACTATATAGCTGGGCTCTATATCTGCTGCATCCAAAGAGATGTATTGGTGAAACCACAGCTTGAGGCCTGCTTTTTAAAACAAGTAAAGCACAAGAAGCCTGGGTGGAAAGGACATCGGTGAGGTACACTTTAAAGGCACAAGAAGTTTGAAGAACTACGCCAGTAGGTCTTTCGTAGTACCTTAGCAAATCTGGGAAATGCATATAAACCATATCATCAAAATGGTTTTCACTGGGAATCAAAAGTGGGTCATTACTAATTAGCCAATTGCTTTTTTCCAGTGCAGCTGAAATATGTTTTTGGGGTATAAAGATGATTGAGGCAAGACTGTGGAATATGAGAGGTAATTCTAAGCAGAATACATCTATAAGGTACACTTGAAGAAAAAACACAAATGAAAATAGCAATGATAGGGATGACAGACAAGAAAGTATATTGGAGAAAGTAAAAAGCCTGCTTACCAATCCTTCATTTGGTTTGATGTTTACCAACTGAACTTCCTCGAGGCAAGCACTCTGGCTCAATAATGGATCTGAAGTTGATCTAATTGTTTGATCACAAATACCATGAAGAACTTTACACTGGAAAAAAAAATAGGATTATGATGTATAGCTGAAGCAGACCAAGAACAAATATCCTAATAGAATCAGGAGGGGGAGAAAAACCTTCAAAGACTAATATAATTTAGTAAAATGTAGCTGATTGATTTTCCCCATTAAATCTGCTGGCTTGTAGTTTTATAGACAATAGGTGCAGAAGTAGACCATTCGGCCCTTCGAGCCTGCACCACCATTTTGAGATCATGGCTGATCATCTACTATCAATAGCCTGTTCCTGCCTTGTCCCCATATCCCTTGATTCCCCGATCCAGAAGATACCTATCTAGCTCCTTCTTGAAAGCATCCAGAGAATTGGCCTCCACTATCCTTCCGAGGTAGTGCATTCCAGACCCCCACAACTCTCTGGGAGAAGAAGTTTTTCCTTAACTCGGTCCTAAATGACCTACCCCTTATTCTCAAACCATGCCCTCTGAAACTGGACTCTCCCAGCATCTGGAACATATTTCCTGCCTCTATCTTGTCCAATCCCTTAATAATCTTATATGTTTCAATCAGATCCCCTCTCAATCTCCTTAATTCCAGCGTGTACAAGCCCAGTCTCTCTAACCGCTCTGCGTAAGACAGTCCAGACATCCCAGGAATTAACCTCGTGAAGCTACGCTGCACTTCCTCTACAGCCAGGATGTCCTTCCTTAACTCTGGAGACCAAAACTGTACACAATACTCCAGGTGTGGTCTCACCAGGGCTCTGTACAAATGCAAGAGGATTTCCTTGCTCTTGTACTCAATTCCCTTTGTAATAAAGGCCAACATTCCATTAGCCTTCTTCACTGCCTGCTGCACTTGCTCATTCACCTTCAGTGACCGATGAACAAGGACTCCTAGATCTCTTTGTATTTCTCCCTTACCTAACTCTACACCGTTCAGATAATAATCTGCCTTCCTGTTCTTCCTCCCAAAGTGGATAACCTCACACTTATTAACATTAAATGCCATCTGCCAAGTATCTGCCCACTCACCCAGCCTATCCAAGTCACCCTGAATTCTCCTAACATCCTCATCACATGTCACACTGCCACCCAGCTCAGTATCATCAGCAAATTTGCTGATGTTATTTTCAATGCCTTCATCCAAATCGTTGACGTAAATTGTAAACAGCTGTGGTCCCAATACCGAGCCCTGCGGCACCCCACTAGTCACCACCTGCCATTCCGAGAAACACCCATTCACTACTACCCTTTGCTTTCTATCTGCCAACCAGTTTTCTATCCATGTCAATGTCTTCCTCCCGATGTCCTGAGCTTTGATTTTACCCACCAATCTCCTATGTGGGACCTTATCAAATGCATTCTGAAAATCGAGGTACACTACATCCACTGGATCTCCCCCGTCCAACTTCCTGGTTACATCCTTGAAAAACTCCAACAGATTAGTCAAGCATGATTTACCCTTGGTAAATCCATGCTGGCTCGGCCCAATCCTATCACTGCTATCTAGATATGCCACTACTTCATCCTTAATAATGGACTCTAGCATCTTCCCCACCACCGATGTCAGGCTGACAGGTCGATAGTTCTCTGTTTTCTCCCTCCCTCCTTTCTTAAAAAATAGGATAACATTAGCCATTCTCCAATCCTCAGGAACTGATCCTGAATCTAAGGAACATTGGAAAATTTGTTTGCTGTCCTCTAATATTTTCCTACTAAATAAATTTATGTATCATAAAATGTAGAAGCAAGCAACTGGACTGGACTCGGATTTGTAAAGGTGCTTTAATTACATTAAGCTACTAAAACCAGAGGTAAAGCAAAGTTGGCGTGTTATGCTGTTTTCAGCCTGATGCTGTAACGGGAAGAAGATGAGATTGAAAATGTTCATCAAAATCATCCAGGAGGTATCACAAATTTGAATTCCATGTGCCAGATTTAATACTTCAGATAATCTTCCAAATTAAAACAAACATCCTGCAAGTTCAGAAAGGCAGGCTAGGCAAAGCTAAATTTGAAAAGTACATAATATTTCAATTTTGTAAAATAAATTTGGACTATTAATATAGCATGCCTTAACTGTAAATTCCCAATGTAAAACAATCATGCCATCTTCAAGTAGCATAATAGTATGATTGCTTAATTTCTTTAACTAAATCCAATGACTTTACAATTAACTATTGTTATTTTAAAGCAGCTACAATTTTATTGTGAAGCACACAATTTAAAAATATCAATATGCTTTTGAAATTCACTAGAAAATAAGAGTATAGAATTAGAGATCAGGAACTAGGATCAACCGTTAAAATATGACTGAGATTTTCTGCTACTTAGAACACCAACAGGAGAAACTCTATCAAGTATTGCTGATAGATGGGTTTACCAAATTGTACTGCACACAATGTGGAATGGGCAACTTGTAATATATTTGTTAATGTTGGGAATAGTTGGTCTTTGTTGTGGAGGAGTTAATTGGTAGTAGAAATCACATGGGCTTACCAAGGGTACTTTCTCTAAATGTAGCCAGAATTCAAGCTGATATGTGAATTTCCTTGCTCTCCAATTGCTTCAACTTGTGGGACAAGGGTACATTGTTTGTTTTACCTCAATACTTAACATTGGAAGTGCAAATAAATAGAATGAACACTTACAACATTAATAACACGATCTTCCATTTCAAAAACAGTGAAGTCCTGGAATAAAAGTGAACATGAAATAAAAATTAGTGAAAGCATATTGAAATAAAAAGCCATAAGTTTTAGACCACCAAAAAGGTTCTATTAACTCTGTCATTCATTATTATATAGAGCAGTTTTAACAGTCATCCTAAATTAGTCCTTGCAATTTCCCAACTAATTTTCCTATTCCTCAGCTTACTTTAACTGGCTCTTGTGAAAGGAATATCGTGGTGCAAAGATTGTAAGTATGAACATTGGCAGTAATTCAATATTTCAAAGACAATTTCAAACAATTGTTCAAACTTGAGGGAGCAAGGAGTTGATAAAATACTATTTTGGAGAGGTTGGTAAGACGATCAAGAGCAGGACCATGGTGGTGTCCAAGTAGATTTTTTTGTTTAGAATTCAGACAAGTCATTTACATGCTTCAAATATGACCTACTAAAAATTAACTGGACACGAGACCATACTCATTTACATACATATACACCTTGATGTTCCTTACTCAAGAGTTCTATCAAGGAAAACAATTCATAATGCCATGGAAATTCACTTATTGGTAAATCTAAGAATATTGAAATGCTCTACCTAAGTGACTCACATTTTGTACACATGTTCAGTTCACTGGACGCTGATGACCTTATAACAGTAGTTTCAGAGTTATAGTGCCATTGAGCACAGAGATAGATGTTGTGTCACAAACAGTCCATGCCAACCAAGATTCACATTTGCCAGGATATGGTCCATATCCCTATAACCCTTTCCTGTCCATCTACATGTTTAACACGCATGTTTAGTAGTAACATTTCCAACACAAAAATACCGAAGATCGCAGATCGAACAGCGACAAGGGACAGACATAGTCAGTTAATGTTTCAAGGCCATGACCTTTCACCCATTTCCTCTCTGCATAGATGTTGCCTAGCAAAACAAATAGCTGAAGCATTTTCTGATTTTATTTCATATTTCTAGAATCTGTTGTCTTTATGTTTTAATATGTTTAATGGATGTAAAATGAAAATTAAAATATTTTAGGAATATGATTGATACAAGCTTCTTTTAATGAACTCTCTACTAATTAGCATACAATTCAACTCTAAAGATAGCATCATCGGTATAATGTTAACATATGCACTCTATCAAAGGCAGCCTTCATTTCCCTCTCCAGCCATCTATTTCCATTCCTTCCAAAAATTCTCAGTGGAATATTACATGTCTGCATTGCAAATGAACATTGTTCCAAGCAACTTTGATATCCAAACAGATGATGTATCTATTAATAAAACAATTTCATTAGTCAAACATGCATTAAAACCACCCTGTTATACATCCTCTAACTGGTTATTTTACAGACCACACTCTCACCCCCCACCCCACCCTTCCATCTCATCCTGGCTCTCCTTCAGCCAACAGTATTTCAGAGTTCAAAACAGTTATTGGCATAGTGCCTGAATTTAGCAACCCCACTAATTTTGTAAAATGTATTGAAAAATAAATGATGGTGTACGACTCCTTCAAACAATGTCAAAATATGTTCCTGTCCAGATTTGAGATTCGTCCAATTGTTTCTATCCAATGATTCTTGGCCCATTATAACAATTAAAATACTTTCAAAGACATGCTTGTATTAAATAATTCTATAAGCCCATTGACATTATTTACACAATACATGCCACTTGAACCAGATTTCCAGGAAAATTCCATTGAATAAATGTTAGTGTTCCATGAGCAGTCCTTTTTCTGCATCAAAACTAAATTAGAAACTCGTGCTGTAAAGCATTAATGCCAAAAAACTGCTCTAGACAACTTTAGCAGTCAGCAGGATTTCAACAATCTGCCAAATTTCCTCTGGGCCATTATAGCCATGTGCCAAATGCAGGCTAGATGTTTTTTTCCACCAGAGATTAATACAAACATCATGCTTTGATCACTTTTGGCACTGAGATGAGGGAATATGCATACAATTATGGCTATCTTCTCACAAGGCTCTTTCCCTATCACTGCAGTACATGTTTAGAAGACTTAAAAGAAATAACTGACTTTAGATAAAAATTTAAATACTGCTTAAATATTTAAACATTCTTCCAGTAAGATGGCAACGTGCATTGTTGCAGCGGCTTCTCTAGGTTCAACAAATGGTGCAAATGTGTGCGTGTGTGTTTCAAACACTGTAAGACCTTGTTGGACACTGGTAATATAATATAGGGCAAGTCTAGCTCATTGGCGAGACAGCCAGCCAGGGTGCTGCGCGAATTATGCACTCGTGCCATGGTGTCGTCTGTTACAGCCACCCAGGGGAGGACGTGCTGAGCTTGGTGTGGGAGAGAACAGAAGCACAGCTGATGTACTGGAAATATCATCCATGCTGGGTTAGGGACTGGCCCCTCGAGGTGTTGCTCTACAGTGTGTTTTTTCCCAATTCTGAGATCGCTACAAACATGCTTTGATCACTGAGAGATGTGGGAATATGCAGTACAATTATGGCTACCCTTTCACAAGGTTCTTTCTCTATTACTGCACTACATGGATAGAAGAAGACTCTGCAGAAGGGAAGCCAGATTGCCAGTGGCTGACCCAGCGTGAGATGAAGAAATGCTGCGTACCTGTTCTTGCAGAAACATGGCTCCAGGTCAACATCCCATGTATAATCATTCTTAGGTCATCCCACTCAGGGACTTGTGCCAACACTTTTTTTCTGTGGCTGTATTATTTTTGTGACTGCATGTGCTGTCACAACTACCTACATGTGCTGTGTGTGACGCTATGCTCTGTGATTTGCACCTAGGCCCTGGAGGAACTGTGTTTCATTTAGCTGTATAATTGGGTATGGCTGAATGACAATTGAGCTTGAACTTGAAATACTTCTCCATTGCACTGTATGAAAAACTCAACACAGAAATAATATTTAGAATGATTTCCATAACAGGTCAGGTTTATGATTTGAATATAGAATGACAAGTATCAAGACCAAGTTGGTAAATGCTTTTCATGGTGTATCACAAGGGATTGAAGTGAATAATAATAAAAAAAAGTCAGGATGGACAAAATGGGAAGGATGTGACTCCAGTGTGCTACCAAAGATCCCAGGTCAATACATACAATATGCTGGAGGAACTCAGCGGATTGTGTGTATTGCTCTAGATTTCCAGCACCTGCGGTATCTCCTGAATGCAAGATCCCAGTCAATATCCTTATCATAAAAGTGATGTGGACAGGGAAATAGCATATTTTTTCCATCATTGCTATTTGAAACTAATAAATCTAGAACAATGAAATGACTAACAGTAGCGGTGACTTAAATATCAATCCAAAATCTATAGGCCCACATTACCATGGCATTCTTTGTGCAAGTAGATATGGTTTATACATTAATATTTTATAATTTCTAATATATTAAACAGTAGATGCCAGTCCCTTAGCAAGGAAGCTAGGGTGTCATTGCATCATTGATCAGCAAGATAAATCATTTCAAGGTGGTACATGCAGGTTAACATAATATTTTAAATCAGCCTCTTCAGAAGTAGATAAAGAAACTACAGGCATTTGGTACAGCAAAAATCAGTCATCCAATCAAAAAAATTGCTAAAAGTGGGAAGAAATGACAAATAAATTACCTGCACAAGACTGTCATGACTAATAGGACTGTAGTGACCATATATGGTGTTGGGGGTAGGGGGGGGGGATGACAAACAACTTTACCCTGGCTTGCTACAGCAACATCTTTTGAAGAAGGCTGCTCACAATGACAAATGCCAGAGCAATGAAGTATTAATTCACACTGAACAAGTCACAAACCTTTCCTAGGTTCTTGTATTTGCAGGAGAGATCAGCACAATTGAGAAATTGTATCCCAAGCCAACAGAACATTGTTTCCTTCCAGACTGAAAGAAATGCCGACCTGACACTCATACAAACCTTACAGGAACAGCTGAAGAACATTCCATAGAATTCAACTCACTTGTCAGAACAGAATTCAAAACCTGCTACAACTTCAACACATTATCTGTTGAGGAGAATAAATTGTCTTGATAAAACTAAGCACTATTGAGAAACTTAACAACATGGAGGGCAGATCCCTATGCCCACGGGTCTAATGAATAAGTTGTTCCTAATCTCATCAATATAACTTTTGTTATCAGTTCTTTTAAAGGTAACTACTACACTGAGAAACCAATAGGCAACCTTAAATATCAGAAGGCACACAGCAAAGCTACACAGATAACAGACAAGACCTAATTGTTACCCATTATTGGCAGAGAACATTGGCTTGTGATTGAGCCATTTTCCTTGAACACCAGTTTCTGGAATTTCTTAACTGAGAAAGAAATATTAAGTTGCTCTTACTGGGTAACATCGTCCTTCTGAGCCTGTATATTGATTTTACACAGTACACTGGGACAAAAAGATTCAACTGGTATTTTTTTCTTTTGATTAACAAAGCCTCATTTCATGATGGAATTTCTACTTCAAGTTTAAGCACTTTCTGAAGGACAAAAAGAAATTCTCAGAAAATCACGGCAACTGCTCAGGTATACTTCACTTTTAGCTGCAAGTACAAACTAACTTGTTCTTATGATGCTTTTAAAAAGTTTCGAACATAGGATTAAAGCATACCATTGGATCATTTCTTTGCGGCAACTGATAACTTACAATGCCTTGAAAAAAATCCAAAAGAAATCAGAATTATAAGCAAAAATCTCTGTTCATTTGAGGACACGTTACTATATTTGTCTGGAAGCAATGATAAAAGAATAGATTTCTCACTTCCTTAGTTTCTCCACACCAGTGCCCACCCCAAATGTGACCCTGTGCAAAACCAGATTACTAAATCAGACCTGTTGAACAATGGTTGTCAAATCCAAGCACAGCTGTATAATCTTGTTTTTCATTATTGAGTAATCACTGATTCCTGTAAAAGGTGATCTGCAATAAAATAAAATTTTTTTAGAAAATCATGCAAGCAATCTCTCTATAAAACTTATTATACAGATGCTTATACCAGTATTGCTTTGAACTCATTTGAATGAGTTACGTGCAGTTTCAAAAACACATCCAAATAATAACATTGGCAAAAATTCAATAGAAACAAATCAGTTTAAGTAGATATTTGGTACAAAATATAATCATGTAAATTGAATTTAGTGAATAATTTGATATATTGAATGAAAAGAGTAAACAATTGACATTTTGGGCCAAGGCCATTCTTCAGACTGAAGGAAGAGGAAAGATGCCAGAATAAAAAGGTGGGGGGAGGGAAGAGAGGTTTACTGGAAGATGATAGGTGAAGCCAGGTGGGTAGGAAAGGTCAAGGGCTGGAGAAGAAGGAACGTGATAGAAACATAGAAAACCTATGGCACAATAGGAGAGAAGAGTGGACAATAGGAGAAAGAGAAGGGAGGAGGGGACCCAGGAGGAAGTAACAGGCAGTTAAGAAGAAGTGAAAGGTCAGAGTGGAGAATAGAGGAAGCGGGGACAATTTTTTTTAAACCGGGAAAGAAAATTCGATATTCAAGCATCACAGCCTGGCATATTGGATTGGGAATGGGAATGGGAATGCTTGGCCACCGGAAGTCCTGTTTGTACCAGATGGTGCAGAGGTGTTCGCTGATGTGGTCCCCAAAATTTGTGGTGTGTTTCACCAATGAAGAGGAGCATCAGACTCAGACAACCCCAGCTGATAGGCAGGTGAAGTACTGCCTCGCCTGGAAGAACTGTTTGGGGTCCTGAGTGGAGGTGAGGGAGGGGGTGCATGGGCGGGTGTAGCACTTTGGTTGTTTGCAGGATTAAGGGAGATTAGTGAGGAAGGACGATTGGATAACGGAACTGCAGAGGCAGTGATCCCTGCAGAAAGCGGAGGGGGGGGGGGGGGTAAAGATATGTTTAGTACCAGGATCCCTTTGGAGATGAAGGAAGTTGCAGTGGGTAATGCTTTGGATGCAAAGAACAGGGCTGTTATGTACCTAATAAAACTGACTGGGCCTAGTGCAGTCAGTGCAAAAAAGATATTGCGACCAACAGATCCGTAGCACAAAAGTTTATACACTAAAATGAAGCAGAGCTGATACATTAACTGAAAGATTTATAGTGCAGTCTCTTTCAAGATATGATTAGCTAACTGAAGCAGCCTACATCAATCTGTTTTGGACTTCACCTGGGCATACACATCAATGGATGAAGCATGCAATTTCCATAAACTTGATTATCATGATAATTAAAAAATGGACAACAAGCATGAGCAATTGTGAGGAAGACCAGATGATAACAACTCCCATTCTAAAGACAAATCAACGAAGAAAACTGCCTCATCTCTTTTGTAATTGTAAATTGGAACCAAAGGTAAAAATGATACAGAAATTCAACATGATTCCTGTAACTGGCACACTTCCACCATTGTTGAACTATCCAAAACTGATTTTTAGTAGATACAACGCACACAAAATGCCGGTGGAACACAGCAGACCAGGCAGCATCTATAAGGAGAAGCACTGTCAACATTTTGGGCCGAGACCCTTCGTCAGGACTAACTGAAAGGAAAGATAGTAAGAGATTTGGAAGTAGTGGGGGGAGGGGGAAATGATAGGAGAAGACCGGAGGGGGTGGGATGAAGCTAAGAGCAAGAACGATGATTGGTGAAAGTAATACAGAGCTGGAGAAGGGAAAGGATCATGGGACGGGAGGCCTCGGGAGAAAGAAAGGGGGCGAGGGAGCACCAGAGGGAGATGGATTAGTAGATATGTTACTTTGCTCAAAATTTGTCCTCGTTTTAGAACCAAATGCTATTGTGAATATGATGCACTTTGTAGAGTTTTAATACAAATGCAAATGGTTAATTTATTTTACTGTGTAGTCAAGAAAGTGTTTAGAGCATAGAAATAGACAGCCTTCAATGTCCCAAGAATGGTCCAACAGGCAAGGCTTTAGAGTAACAACTGCAATCATAATTCCCTCCTCTTTACCCTGGGATTCTCCGATCAATTCTCATCAGAATGGGAAAGCTTCCCGGTTCCTCAGCAGGAAGTGATAACATTCAGAAAAAGGAAAGTCACTTGATGCTAACTTCAGTAGCAATGAAAAACATGACAATAAAACAAAAACAAATTACAAGTGGACAACAGGTTGGCAAACCAAGTACACTTGACGTGCTGTAAGAAACACACCATTCAGAATGATAAATGAAATAATGAAAAGGAGGATTTCAAGACCAGCAATTGCAGAGAGAGTTTTCACAAATGTAGACAAGGGTAAGTGTTCATATATTTAAGTAGTAGTAAAGCAATAAGGAACTAGTTTTTGGAAACTGCTGTTGACTAATGTTAAATTAAGCTTATACAAAGTATACTGCAGATGCTGGGGTCAAATTAACATGTACAAACAAGCTGGAGGAACTCAGCAGGTCGGGCAGTATCGGTGGAAATGAGCAGTCAACGTTTCCGGCTGCCCGACCTGCTGAGTTCCTCCAGCTTGTTAAATTAAGCTTAGTCCCCCAACCACCCTTATCCCTTAATCAGCAGCACTTGCAGCAGTGTTTAATGTAGGGTACATTTAATACTGTCTTACTTATTGTGAGTGACAGGCTCTGGCAGATTCAAATAGTTGAAAATTAACCAAACATGAGTGGATCTTAACTGACATTATAAATACAACAATGATTGTCCAAGATGGTACCAGGAATTTAAGGATACATTTTGAAGAATAATGACGTGATGCATTCGGTAGAATTTAAATGGTTATGTTTTGAATCAAAATATTACATTGACATCCCCGGCAGTTAGAGAGCAGAGCATTTTAAGAGATAGAAATCTAAACCCCTTTCACGATTGCCAATTGATGGGATCTTAACTGTTCATTTTAAACTTTGAAATTGAAGTTCATTTCAGTTTGATAAGTCAACATCAGCTACATTCTCAAAAAAAAATTGATAAAAGCCCACATTGCTTTTACATCTCTTATACAGGAATAAAATCTATCAATTGTTGGCCATTAACTTCAACCAATTCCAGAGCAACTATCATTTTCACAGTATCCAGTAGGACACTAGTTTACATTAACTCTTAGCTTACCTGTCCAGCCAAGCCAACAAAGCCTTAGCAGCAGCAATGAGGTCCACAACTGAGGTAAGGAATTCATTGGGAGGTTTGCGTGAAGTTGCACCATCATAAGTAACACCTTTTCTTCTTGCACTGATAAAATTCTGCAGGCCACTTGTTGTAATCCGTAATTTCAGGGCCAAATTCTTCATACTTTCTGTTTCCAAACCAAAATTCTACAATTGAAAAAACAAAAAAAAAGTCAAAAAGACCTTGAATTTCCAAATCTTCCTTGGACATGAGGGTGGAGCCAGAGCACATTTAAGAACGGGAACAGAACCAGCTTAGCAACTGCAGTTAGTTGTAGGGAAGCTTTCATTAGAGACAAGATAGACAGCAAAGTTAATTGACATTGGAAAGGCATAGCTAATGAAAATTGAATCAATCAGAGAAGGTTTGCATTATTGTAATGGAGTTCTCTGATTAAGCAATGGTGAGTATTGAAGGCAAGACAGTGCAGTTGTGTTTTATTAATGGACTGTTCAAACCATTTGATAACATACCACATTAAAGACGTTAACAAGTGTAAAACTATGGGAATAAAGAGATAGTAATTGTTTTTAATTAGGAGACAGGAATATTGTGCAAGGATGTTTTTGTCAAGTGAAAGGAAGTATTCTGTGATGTTCACCAGATTAGCAGTGCTCCTTTTGACAGACAGAAAAAGCAGGTCTTTAATGCAAGAGCAAAACTTCAAATTCTTATGATAATAACTAGAGTAGGAAATAAGATTGCAAATGGTGAGAAATAGAAAATGGACTTTAGAGCAAGATAAATTGATGCAGGAGTAAAGTGGTAGATTTTTGGAGTGCTGGTAAGATGTGAAGATGCATGTATATGCAAGAAGGGCCAGATAGCCTTATCCAGTTGCAGTTCTTATCTAAATAGCTTTGTACTATGAAAGATAATCGATACTTAGGCACATACATGTAGCTAGGGTGCCTACCTGTGCATAGTACTGTAGTAGTTTTATGTAATATGCTGTCATGACATATATGAGTGATGATAAATCTGATTCTGATTTGGGTCTCCATTGTGAAATGAGTGGGAACGGGGCAGAGAAAGGAAAATTATGGTTGGGGAAAGGGGGGGGGGGATAGGGGAGGGAGCAGCAAGCACCAGAGAGATTCTGTAATGATCAATAAACTAATTGTTTAGAATCAAATGACCTTGCCTGATGTCTCAGGGCTGGGTGTGTTTGCACCCAAGCCAATGGGGCTTGGCACTCCTCCTCTACCACTTATGAGAGAGTGAGAGTGAGAGTGAGAGTGAGAGTGAGAGAGAGTGAGAGTGAGAGTGAGAGAGAGTGAGAGAGAGAGACACACACACTCATTTACGTATTCACACACACATACAATTTCTACACAGTACTGTATGTGGATAAAAATCCTTGAAGATAAGAATACATGAGACTTACAGGAGAAAAATTCTAATGAGAATGCATTGCTTCATCAGAATTTTTAAAAACAAGGAAAGGTTAACTTTAAGACAGATACTTCAGCTACAGTAAAATGTGTAATCATTAGGTAAATCTATTTTCCAGTATGCAACTCAGAAGGAAATTTTGTTTGATGATATACCTTCTTTATGCATTGTTTTTGTAATGACTGCTACTGCAAATACTCCATATGAAAGAAACTGCAGAATGCCAGTCGCTTTCAAGCCAATCAGACCAGTTCTCTGAAAGTATTGGCAGCAGCAATTCTCGTCTCTTTCGGCCACAGAAATTTGCTCCAGAGAAAATACTACATTTCATTTAAATCCCATTCCCCACTGGTGTGCTCTGATGATCTGGTCATTACTGTTCATCAGTATTTTGTAAAACCATCAGCTGGAGGACTGACTGTGCATTATATCTATCTACTTCAATATGTAAATGATACATTGCACTGTCCAGAGGACACAAAACAGCCCGGTGATTGTAATTCCACCCGTTAATATAAACCGGACAGTGACAGGGAGGATCAAAATGCAGTCAAACTATGCTCAGATTGTTCAGAAATCTCACTTAGCACCTTGCTTTCCGGCTGATGCTCCGATTCAATTCACCAAGGCCCTGCTTCCTGCACTCACATTCAACTTGCCACTGTTTGTTTTCTCACACTCTTCCAATATCATCTGAGTCACTAAGTGTATTGCTCTGCTTACCATTTAAAAAAAAATTAATTAAAAGTGAGTTGGAAAGTTCAGTCCAGAAGGTGGATCTGTATTCACTGGAGTTTAGAAGAACGGGGTGCGGAGGTGGGGTTAGAGCTCAATGAAATCTATTGAATATTGAAAGGCCTAGATAAAGTGTACATGGAGAACATATTTCCAATAGTGGGATCAGAAGGCAGCTCCAGAATAAAAGGAAGTCCCTTTAGAACAGATAAAGATATTATCTTTAACCAGAAGGTAGTGAATCTGTGGAATTCATTGCCACAGACAGCTGTGCAGGCCAAGTCATTAGGTATATTTAGTGCAGAGGTTGATAGGTTCTTCATTAGTGAGGCCAAAGGTCACAGGGAAAATCCTGGCGAACAGGGGTGAGGGAAAAATGAATCAGCCAGGACAGAATGGCAGAGCGAAGTCAACGGGTCAATTAGCCAAATTCTGCTTTTAGGTCTTACGGTCTAAATTCTGCGAAAGACCGGAGAATGACAGATTAATGCAGTTATATTGTACATAGAAAATAAATTCATGTGTCAGCAAAATATAGGTTTGATATGCAGCACAATATGCCAGATGGTGTGTACAACATATTAATACAAACTGGTCTAAGCATGGAAGTTACCTGGAGGTTTATGTCAGATTTGAGCACACCCAACATGAATTGAATACTGAGGTAACCGGTTTGTAGGATGAAAACTGCACAAGCTGCTACATTATATAACAAGCTACATTCAGAAGTTTGCAAATTAATTGCTTATGGTGGAGCAGTAGGTGCAATGCTAAAATGCATGTGTAATAATTTTTTTTACATTTCCATGAAGAGTTATTATTAGCAGCTGAAATTTCAAACATTCCACAATGATTACTGTGGTGCCAACACACACAAAAGCAAATGTGAATTGAAGGTCTGACGCAAAAGTAGTAAAATCAAGATCTCACAACTACCAAACGCTGATTGTTTAATAAACAGAAGTGATCCCTGAACTCCTATAACACTTCTGAGATAGATTTCCTAGGCATTGCAAAGCAGTGGATATGAGCAACACTCTCCACAAGGTTCTCCAAATCTACTGGCAGGATAATCAAATCAACGTTAGTGCCCTCTCACAGACTTGCATGCCAGCTATAGGTCTAATTATATTCCATCTGCTCTAATACCTGGACTACAGCATCTGTATTCCAATACCGAACTTCTGAAACAAGCAGTGACTATTCCAAAATCATGGTAAGAGATTTAAGGTTGATAGCTAAAGGGATTCATTCTCAAAGCCACAATACAAGGAGGACAAGGAATTCCAATGAAATATGGTGGAACTAATATCCCACCTCCCAAACCAAGCAGTCCATTAAGCACTACCAGCCACGCATTAGGAAGAGTCTGGCGACCCATATCATGCTCATGGCATTTTGGAATCACAGAAATTGGAACAAGTACATCCTTGACATTGAGGGACTGCTCCAGAATAAGGGAAGAAAATCTGCTGGAGAACCTCAGTGAATCAAGCAGCATCTGTGGGGAAAATAACTGCCAAGGTTTTGGGATGAAACCCTGCATCAGAACTCCAGAAGAATGAGAATTCTTGTTTAGTAAACAAAAGCACATGTGATACTAGGAACATCAACAACCTGTAAATGAAGGAAAAATAATTTCCAGTTCCTCTCCCTCTATTCTGATATTGCCTTTCTTTCTCCACTTTTCTACAAGCTTTAAACCTCAGGAATTTTGGAGTCTTCCAGAATCCACACTATTCCCATCTGCCCACAATAGGTCCTTACCTTTCTATGCATTGCCGGTTTAGATGATTGTTCCTTAAACTTAGTGACTGTATCAGATTACAACACCTCCTCTGGCAGCAAGTTCCAGATATGAACCACTTTCTGTCTAAACAAAACCTCCCACTCAATTCATCCCAAAAACTCTTACCTATCATCTTAAACTTATCCCTCTTTTCTTTTTGATATTCATTTATCACGTGGGCGAAAAACCTCAAGCCAAGGTTAAATTGAAAAGGGATGAAACTCGGATGCATTGGACAATGGCTGGCCACATTAGGAACTTCTGTGTACACTGACCACTTTATTCCAGATTTACAAGAATAGTAATACCACCTTGTAATTTGCTGGTGTTCTTCCATCCAACCACTCATCCTCCAAGCCACAGTGCATTAATCTCTCTGAAGACCAGTTCTTTGTCTCCAAAGTCCATGAACCTTAACAGCCATCTCCATTGTTTTGCTGGACCCATGAACTGATAAAATTCTTCATAAATTACTTCCTATGCCTTATGTTTCACAGGCATCAGTTAGTGTCTGTCTATTTACTGAGAAGCTGAATTTATTAAGTAGATACTTCCATTTGAAAAATAAAGACCTAATATATAGTCACCTTGGAGCTCCTTGTCTGTACTAACTGTGACATCACCTTATTAACAAGCTCCTGCACCCAATTATGTGACCACACAGAGACTCATTCTGCCTCTGCCTGAGATGGAAGTTCTCTGAAAGTTTTGAACACCAATTCACAAGATTTTTATGCACAGAATTCTGATGCTGAGATCAACTATGAACTTCATTCTGCAAATTCAACACCTGCTCTGATTGACTGCTGCTGCATAGACTCCTGCTTATCACCTTCATACACTGTTACCTCTAACAAGATTGCAATGTTTGCAGTGTCTTTTTTTTTAAAAGAAAATCACAGAACTATGCATTTGTGCTAATGCAGCAGCAGTACCAAGAAAAAGAAATCTCAAAAACTGCTCAGTTTTGAAAATAACAGTAATAAGACTTACAACTGAAAAGCAATAATGAAGATAACTTGACAAGATTCCAGATATTTTCAACATATAATATACTTTGAACATTAATAAGTGCCTGGAATTACAATACTTAAATAGCTCCATTTCTGTGAAGTGCAAGAATTGGTTAGGATTGAATATGTTCATTCTCAGTCTTGTGAAAATTATTGGCTTGCGTTTGATTTGTAAGCACAGAGAAAAATATTTACAAAATGGGAGCAGAAATACTTATACCCTTTTGCAGTACATTTTTTTGAAGCTTTTATACAAAATAATCAGCTCAACATGGTGGGTGTTTCGATGATGAGTTTGGAACCTGGAGTCACTATCAAAACAATGGGTAGTCCAATTGTGACTGAAATAAGACATCACTTCATCAGGTGGCAAATCTTTGGAGTTTCCTAGCCAGAGACACGTGGAAGCTCAGTTATCAACTTCATTGAAACTAAGATCCGTCCACCTCTGGGTATTAAAGGAATTAAGAGATATGGAGAAAGCATAGAAAAACAGCACTGAAGAAATGCATCAGCCATGATCTTGATAAATGACAGAAAATGGTTAAGGGTCAGATAGCTTACTTGTGTTCCCAATACTCAAGTTCCTGTAGCATTAACGATTAAGACAATATACAATCCAAGTATTCATCTATTGATGCAGCTTTCAGCAACCACTATGAGCCAAGGAATTAGCTGGAAAGAACGCTAATCTCAAGGCACTCTTATAAAAGTTTGAGTTTTTACTGGCAGAACAGAGGGGAAAAAAGAGAGTAAAAGGTCTGCCAGATAGTATAACAGGAATACCAGAGACAGAATCCAAGCAGACAGTTAGCTTTTTTTAGTGAAGGAACCAGAGTTATATTTAGCATGGCTGGTTTTTGTTTTAGTTCAAATGATGCATTTAAAGAGTAACTGATTCTACGATCCCAAACAGGAGAAAATACCAAAAGCATTCCAGCTAGAATAGTCTGCCCAATGCAGCAGTAACACTGGTTACATAGACACAGAAATATTTACCCACAGCATATACTTTTTATAGTTAGTGTCTCTGTTAAGTACACAACTATGCCTTGCATACATTTACCTTCTGATTCCTAAAATCCAAAGTAGCAGAACTTTTAAAGTAGCACTCACCAGTCTAATTACTGTGTACTGAAAATCCAAAGTAGAAACTAATAAATAAAATTACAACATTAAATCAATGCTTAAAAATATCTATGAAACTTCTAAATTTCTCTTATAAGGCCAAAAGGCCTCAGTTTGCGTGAATGAACACCTCTCTCATTTATTTGGTTAGATGGCTTGATTATTTCTTGCAAGACCTGAGGAGATAATGGGGTGCTACTGGATCAGTGGCTTTTTTCTTCATTTCTCCTTTTAAAGACGAGTTGTATAAAGGTCACCAGGATCCACTTCTCTACATTTCATGAAGTCATGTATAAAATTCATCCCCTCAGCCTCAGAACTAAATGTTCTGAAATCACAAGCAAACTAGTGAAAAGATCTGGCAAAATTGTCCCCAGTATTATCTTTCATATAGGAAAATCTCTTAACCACACATGCAAACCTCAGAAAATGTGGATGAGGATTTTTGGCACACAGAAAATAACATAACTGTGGTCATAAGACTTGAGAATAGACTTGCTCTCAATCTACAAAGATGGCTAGGTAAATAACAGATGATTATAGATTGCTTCTTTATAGTTAACATCTTCCCTCTGCAAAGGAAAAATCTAAAAATTCCACTGCAGTACTAACTAAGGATATGGAATGAAACAAAAGATTCCACTCATTGTTATACTGCACATCTTAAACCTCCAGTCGAGATAGCAAGATATGACTTTGACGCAACATTCATCAATAGTGTCAAAACTTTCAAACACATTTTGGCATGAGTTAGTCATTAAATGGGTCAAACAGTATCTCTCATTATAATTTAGTCCCAACCTATCAAAAGTATCAAAGACATAAACGGAAAAGATGCTGAAGACAATTCACATCCTAAGTATTTATATGCCAATTGAACCATTTCCATGTTCAACTTAAAAAAAGATTCACTCAATGTCAGTACAACAGATAAGCTAAGCTGATGTTCTGTTGGAGACAAACCAGCTTCTCAGAAGAACCCAAAGCCAAAAATTGAAATCACATTTCTGTTCTAGTACTATTCTTATCTCACCACACAAGTACTTTCCTTTTTACGTACCCTTGGGCTTCAGCCTGTGACAAATTTACCCACTGACCTTAAAGTCATCTTTAATAGGAGCAAATGTTCTCAACATATCCTGCTCAAATGGAAACAGAATCTGTGCTTTCAAATATGAAAATTTTTCCACATTCAAGAGCCAGCATCACTACTGTATCCAGCAAAACAATTGTTTGGGATGATTAGCATGCTTGGTGAACTTCCTCCACTTTCCTTCCTCTTCATCTTCTAAGCCATAAGAATGTTAAAAATAGTGTGGGCCACCCAAAGCAGAATGCATATAGATATTGTCTGTCTAAAGTTTTATTAAATTGTTCTCAGTGCATCTTTGGTATGCAATTTCCTGCCAGTGAGTCATGATGTTTACAGTGCATGCCACATTTTATTGTCCAGTGAGAACGTGTTCAAGCTAATAGCCTCCATATGTTCCATGTTAGACTTTAACTTGCGACATAAAGTTAGTTCTCATGTCATTTACCAAGGTGGTATTTTATTGCATAACATTATTTTCTCAGAGAGCTTTCCTTCTCTGGACTTCAACTCAATTGTTTACGGATGTTTTTAAGGAGGAGAATTTCCTTAAATTTCTTAAGCAGATTGCTGTGGGGCAAAAGTAGCAGGGAAGGAAGAAGTTATAAAAAAGTATTTACAACCCCTAATACAACACTACACATAAAATGCTGAAAAAAAAGAGGGAGAGGAAAACTGTGTGGGGAAAAAGGACTATGTGTATTTATGCTGTGCCTGTCACAGCCTCGGGATGTTGCATGACAAATATGAAGCATCTCTGGGGAATCATGTGACACTGAATAAACTGCAGCATCAATTGAGCAGTTACACTAGAATATGCAAATCTCTAGCAGTAAACATGGTTCATTAACTTTTTACTTCATGTCTACAAAAGGAATGTTGTATAGTCTAAACAGCTGGATAAAAGAGCAGGCCCAAGAAAAGTGGTACAGATACATCGTATTTTCAAAAATTCCAGAGACAGATTACACACAGGAAATTCTCCTAATATGTCAAATGTTAGGCTGAAGTAACCCAATGAGAACAACAGGTGATTTAAAGTCCATTTGACTGTTGAGTGAATAACTGCTTCTTAGCAAAACACTGGAACCTTTAAACCAAAGATTCCAATAGATGCCTGGATCAGACTGCTTGCAGCCTATGATGCATTTAGACCGGATTCAGAAAAAGGTGAGGACTGGGTTTGATTAGATAATGGTATGCTTCAAATTTAAAGAGTGTGCAAACATTTATTGCCTGATCTGCATGTTCACTATACAAAGACACTTGATGAACCAAACATCTTTAGATAAAGATTGCTGGTTGGCAGGTTAAACAAGAATCAAAGTACAATGTATAAATTATACAAACTTGAGATTCCTCTGCTTACAGGCAGCTACTGAACAAGAAATCCAAAAGGACACAATTTTAAAAAATGACCAATATCCAATGCACAGAGAGGGAAGAAAAACAGACCATGCCGACAATAAGCACGCATCAGCATTCTAAACAAAACGTGGCCCCATAGCTTCAATCTGTGAAAATCGCTATGAAGCCTGGAGACTTCATAGGAGTAGCCAGGGCATCACAGCTTCAGTGCCAAAAGTGAGTGGAGTAAAATGTTGCAAAGCAGAACCAGCCCCAACCCTCACCTCTTGTCCTGGCACTTTGCCTTTTTAGTCCATCTGGCCCAATGTTTAAACTGTCCAAGCACAGGGTAGTTCCCCATACTAGGGCCCAGGGCCTGCCAAAATGATACACTCTGGCCTAAGCCCCACGTTCCAGGCTGTGCGTAACGTTTCTAAATTGGCCTAGCACTTAGATTGATCCAACCTTGCTCCTGCTTTAGGTGGACGGGCTCCAAAACAACTCTTGTCCAACTTTTCTCCACTCCGTTCTCTTTATCTCCATCTCACACATTCCTCAACCTTGCTCCCACCACTTGAACACATCTCAACTACACTCAGACTGTTTTGCACCCATGCACCTCGACCCTACGATCAGCCTCTCCTTTTCACCTCTTCACTGTTACTGGTGATCATTTACCACAATTTTCCACATAGAATGTTATAATAGAGTATTTAGTCGTATTTCTTGCTTTGAAAACCACTAGTGAGCTGTTGCCCTCCTTCAGTAGTGCCATCTTAAACCTGAAGAAAAGGATTGCTTGAAAAGCATCATTCAGGATTAAGGAACAAGTAAAATCCACTAACACATCACAGCAAAACAGTCATAGATTTTAAGAACTGTTCAAAATTAAACATCACAGATTAAAATGTCAACTGCAGCACAATTCATACATGTGAAGTTTTGAATACAAGCTTACAAAAAAGGCTAATGGATTTAAGTTACTGTTAGCAGTATTTAACGTACTGTTAGCAGTCTACTCTATCAGATTATAAAGTGATGCAATGGAATTTAGATTTTCCAATCACTTGAATCAAACCAGTTTGAATCTGCAGTCTAATGCTGTTTCAATCAAGCCTGCTTAATTGGAGGATGGGTTCGGAAATCCAAGTCAATGCAGCTACTCATCAAGCACACTGAACTTCAACTGTTGACTGTATTTTGAATAATGTTCAAATTAAAACATGGATTGAATTCAACTGCAATTACAGCTTCCTATTAATGAAAGCAAGTGACCTTCTGATTTCCTCCTTTCATACAAGAAAAACAATTTACAACAATTGAGTTGAGTGGCTATCACTTCAAGGAAAAATGTGTAAAGGAATTGCCTAATTGCAAGAGAAACCACTACTAAGCACTCAAGTTTTGAACAGCAACTTCAACAGGTATTTTTTCCTGCCTTGGGAATGCCAATCTTTCTGGAAGGTCACTTGCCAACGTTAGTGTCTTATAACCTTTTGGATGTTTTTTCCATATTAAACATATACCAAATCACTTGTTGGTGTCCCTTATTAAAATGGAAAAATAAAATCTTTCCAATTGTTTCAAAACCTTCAGAAGTGGACATTTCTATTTAGTCTGGCTATCTCTAATTGTTTTCTTGGAAAACAGGCTTAAGATACAAACTTGTTTTTAAATCATTTCCAGTGCACAAGTGTAAAGGAGAAGGAAACAATTATTACTCTGAATCTTATTCAGCGCAAAAAAAAGATGAAGATCACAATAACAAAAAGCACAATAAAGACACAAAATAGCTCATAATTGTATGTCCATAAAGTGATACAAGGTGCGGGAGTATCTGTACTTAAGGTGATTGACAGGAAACGATCATTCAGACTTCACTCATCCATCCTTCAAGGATTCATCTTTGAGTCTAAATGAATACACCCCAGTTGTCACAAACTTCATCAAGACCTGTGTATACCAGTGCATACTTTCAAAAACATACCAAACCAAAACTGTGGATGAACCAGGAGATTTGTAGTCTGCTGAGGGCTAGGTTTGTGGCATTCAAGAATTATACAAGTAGTCCTGATGCAACCTATGGAAGTCTATTTTAAGGGAGAGAAAAACAATTCCAATTGAGTTTAGATTTGGAATCGGATGCCCATCAGCTCTGGTAGGGTTTGCAGGCCATTACTTCTCTACAAAGTGAAACCTAACATCATGAATGGCTGTGATGAATTTAATGCTTTTATGAATGCTTTGAAAGAAAGAATAAAACTGCACCTGTGTGAATCCCTGCAGCATCTGGCAATGTTGTGATCTCTACCTCAGAGACCAATGTCACAACATCTTTAAAGAGAGTGAACTGTCACAAGTCAACAGGCACAGATGGTGTACCTGGTGAAGCTCTGAAATACTGTGCCAACCAATTGGCAGGAGTGTTCAAGGACATCTTCAACCTCTCACTGCTGCAGTTGGAGCAAAAGGGCAGCAATCATACCAGTGCCCAAGAAGAGAAGGGAGAGCTGCCTCGATGACAATTGTCCAGTGGCACTCACATCTACTATGATGAAGTGCTTTGCAAGATTGGTTAAGGCTAACCAACTCCTGCCTCAGCAAGGACTTAGACCCACTGCAATTTGCCAATTACCTCAATAGGTCTACAGCTGATACAATCTTACTAGCTCTCCAGCCTTGAATCACCTGGACAGCAGCAATGCCTACGTTTGGTTGCTGTTTATTGATTACAGTTCAGCTTTCAACACAATCATACCCTCAGTTCAAATCACCAAGCTCCAAAACCTGGGCCTCTGTACCTCCCTCTGCAACTGAGTCCTCTACTTCCTCACCAGGTACCCATGGTCTGTGCGGATTGGAAATAGTATCTCCCCCTCAGTGAGGATCAACACTGGTGTACTTCAAGGATGTGTGCTTAGCCCCCTCTTCTACTCTCCCTACACCCAGGATTGGGTGGTAGGCACAGCTCAAATGTCATCTATAAACTTGCCAACAACTTAGCCATTGTTGGCAGAATTTCAGATGGCGATGAGGTGGTGTACAAGAGTGAGATAAGTCAGTTGATTGAGTGATGTCACAGCAACAATCTTGCACTCCATGCCAATAAGACCAAGGAATTGATTGCAGACTTCAGGAAGGGGAAGTCAAAGAAATACACACCAGCCCTGAGAGGGATCAGAAGTGGAAAGGGTCAACAATAGCAAGTTCCTGGGTGTCAACGTCTCTGAAGATCTATGTTTAAGAAGAATTGATGTGTCACCAGAGACATTTGCAAATTTCTACAGATGTACTATGGAGTATTCTAACTGGTTGCATCACCATCTGGTACAGAGGGGCCATTGCACACGATTTAGTATCCTGTGGAACCACTCAGGCATTGAAAGTCCAGGTACAAATGATGTGAATTTCACATTCTTACAGTAAAAAATATACTTAATTCCTTTACAAATCCACAAGTGATTACCAGAATACCTGATTTTTATCCTTCAGCGATAATGAAAATCTTCCCTATAC
The DNA here is from genome assembly GCF_030144855.1 of Hypanus sabinus. Lineage (NCBI taxonomy): Eukaryota > Metazoa > Chordata > Chondrichthyes > Myliobatiformes > Dasyatidae > Hypanus > Hypanus sabinus. The sequence goes on along the minus strand of NC_082717.1, from coordinate 61,609,392 downwards.
CCCTCTCAGAGCCCTTTGTAATTTTTAACATCTAACAGGACCACTTCCACCACACCCTTCCTTTATCACCAAGAATCCAGTTGATCAAACTACCTTGACATTTAAATCATTGACATATCCCAAATAAAGCTTCTGTAGTCAGAACAGATGAAGAATTGCTACAGGCAGAAAAGTAATCTTACATTGGAGATATCTCAGGAAATTAAATGTTTAAATCAGTGGAGAAGCTGAAAGCCCATTAAAAATTCAGAGGTTATAACTAAGTTTTTAAAGTAAATATATTTAACTTTTATTTACAAAATAATTCTTCCTCAGAAATTTACATTTCCCTCCCCAGTCACACTCTAATAATTGATGAACAATGGAAAGATGACAGGATTGTAAAGAGCAGTGGGATAGGGATTTCTCTGACCAACTTAAATCCACTGGCCAGAACACAAACTAAGTAACAGTGGAAAGGGAAATGAGCCAGCAGACTTTTCCAAGATATTATTTCAGGTAATTATCCTTTAGCATTCTCATATTAATATGTAAACGTTTTCAAATGTCCCTGAACTAGACTTCAGCTTATTCCATCTAGATATACCGGTCTACAACATCAATGAAAAATTTCCCACAAATGTACACTTTAAACCAACTTTACTTCTGCATCTCAAAATTTCTCATTCTGCTTTGATCACTCTCAGTCACTTTATAGTTTAGGCTTTTTAAATCGCTTAGCATCTAAGCCTTAGATTGTGTCCATACAGCACACATTCATTAAACTCATGAAAATAGTTACTTTAAAAAAAAGTTAAACTTACCAAAGCACAAAGTAGATCCACAGCCTCTAGGATTAGTTCCTGGTGACCAATGCGTGTAACTCCCAATTCTTCAAGATCCTGATGAGTAATCTGGAGAAGCTGCTCACCATTTATTTTCTCCCGTTCAAAATTGTGAACATAGCATTGTAGGCAATCATCCAATCCTTCACAAGAAGAAATACCACATGAAACATTCGACTGCAAGTTTTTCATAGTTTGTATAGAATTTAAAATCACGAATCATATTAACGTTACTGGTCAACTAATTTTATGGAAAATTACAAGATCAATCATGAATATTTACTGAGGAATAAAAACAAATCAAACTGCTTTCATCTCAAAAAGTGCCATAGTACCTTACCAGGGATTTTGCCTAATCAAGCAGAAAATCAGCAGAGGCTACTTTAAATAGCTGATCCAAAATTTAGAGTGACAGGTTTTGAAAAGGACAGAGAGATAATGTGAGGTTTAAAGAGAACTGTAGATCATGACAGCCTGACAGGCAAAGGTACAGTCTACATTACTGAGGCAGCTGAGGACCGTAAGCAGGAAGAAAGGCAAGCCATTCCATCCCAAGTCTGAGTTTTCAATGGGCTGCAATCACCGTGAGAAATTGTTCGTTGGTGAGGCAGTATGAGATTTAATAAGATCTTGGGTCCCTTTGAACTCATAATGATCACTTAGGCATTTAGCAGCAGCCAATTAAAAAGCAGCAAGGTGTAAATGGAAGCAGACGCTGTTGGAGTGGACAATGCTAGAGTGGCTAGGTTTTGGTTCAAGAGGCTTGGGCAATAACAGTTGCAGGCTAGAACAGAAGCTTACGAAGTCAGAGGTATAACAAGTATAGTCAGGATGCTAGTTATGACAGCGGAATGCTTCCCTTGTAAGAAGTAGGATTTCAGGGTACATCATAGTCTTTCTGATGACTACAGCTTCAAGAACTGCACTCAACTGTAGCTCCTGATTGACAAGGTCGAGCTGGAGCTGGCTGTTCACAGTCAGGATCATCCGGGAGGGCAAAAACCACAAAAATGAAACTTTTACAGAGGTGGTCACTCCCAGAGTGTTCAGGGTTCAGATATTACATGGGTGACCACCAGGAGTAGAAAGGGGAGAAAGCAGCCAGTCCAGGGATCCCTTGTAGTCATTCCGCACAACAAATTTGGATGGAGGGAGATGACCCATCAGGACAAAGCACCAGCAGGCAGGCCAGTGGCACTTTGTCTGGCTCCAAGGATCAGCAAGGAAAGGCAAATTCAGACAGAACGGGTATGATAGGAGACTCAATAGGGGATGCCCAAAGATTCTGCGGCTGCGAGAAATGCCAGGATGAGTGACACACACATGTGTACATGCACACAATGCTGGAGGAATACGCAGGCCAGGCAGCATCTATAGAACAACTTGTAGTTGAGTCTACTAGGGGATCAACTATTCTGGAATGGGTGTTATGTAATGAACTGGATTTGAGTTGGGAGCCTTAGGTAAAGAGACCTGAAGGAGGCAATGATCATAGCATGATAAAATTTACACTGCAATTTGAGAAGGAGAAGCTGAAGTCATATGTATCAGTATTACAGTGGAGTTGACTGGAAGGGACCACAAGCAGAGATGATGGCAGAGCAGCAATGGCCAGAGTTTCTGGGGCAATATATCCCAAAGATGAAGTACTATTCTAAAGGGAGGATGATGCAACCATGGCTGACAAGGGAAGTCAAAGACAGCATAAAAGCTAAGTAAAGAGCCTGTAATATGTGGGAAGTTAGAGGTTTGGAAAGCTTTCATAAAACAAAACAAGGTAACTAAAAAAGTCATTAAGAGAGACAAGATAAAATATGAATATAAGCTAGCTAATAATATAAAAGAGAATACCATTTTTCATATTAATAAAAAGAGTATAAGAGGAGAGAGGGATATTGGGCAAATGGAAAATGATGCTGTCCAGGTAATAAAGAGGGACAGAGGAATGACAAGACAAATTTAATAAATATTTTGCACCATTCCTCTGTGGAAGACACTTAGCAGTATGCCAGAAAGTCAAGAGTGTCTGGGGGAAGAAGTGAGTGTAATTGCTACTACTGAGGAGAAGGTATTTGGAAAGCTGAAAGGTCTGAAGGTAGATAAGTCACTTGGAGGAGATGGACTACACCCCAGGGTTCTGAAAGAAGGTAGCTGAAGAGATTGTGGAGGCATTAGTAATGATTTTTCAAGAATCACTTGTTTCTGGAATGGTTTTGGAGGACTGAAAATTGCAAATGTCATTCAACTCTTTAAGAAGGGATGGAAGCAGAAGAAAGGAAGTTACAGGCCAGCTAGTCTATTTATTTAATTACTGTGATACAGTGCAGAACAGGCACTTCGAGCCGTGCCACCCAGCAATCCCTCCCCGATTTAAATACTAGCCTACTCACAGGACAGTTTACAATACCCAATTAACCAACTGACAAGTCTTTGGACTATAGGAGGAAGCTGGAGCACCCAGAGAAAACTCACATGATCACAGGGAGAACATACAAACTCATTACAGGCAGCGGCAGGAAGTTAACGCAGGTCAGTGGTACTGTAAAGCATTGTGCTAACCACTACGTTACCTATCTGCCCCACTACATGGGACTGCAGTGGTTGGGGAGGTGTTGACGATGAGGTTATTAACGATGAGGTTTTGGTGTACTTGAAGGTACATGATAAAAGTAGGTCATAGTCAGCATGTTTGCAGGGATTCCGAGCTCAGGGCCCATGGCATCAAAAAGGTCGGGAACTTAAAGGAAAATCTATTGAAATTCTTTGAGAAAATGATAGGCAGGAAGACAAAGGAAAGCCAGTGGATGTTGTTTACTTAGATTTTCAGAAGGCCTTTGATATTGTTTCTACACATGAGGCTGCTTAACCAGATGTGTTAAGACAAGGTAAGAGTATTACAGGTAAGATAGTAACATGGAGAGAAGACTGGCAACTAGCAGGAGGCAAAGAGTACGGAAAAATGGCAGCCTATTATTCTGGTTGGCTGCCGGTAACTTGTGGTGTTCTGCAGGAGTCAGTAAGGGGACCACTTCTTTTCACATTACACATCAATGGATAATGGAATTGATGGCTTTGTTGCCAAAATGGCGGGCAACACAAACATTGGTGAAGGGGCAGTTCGTTTTGAGAAAGTAGGGTATCTGAAGAAGGACTTGGACAGTTTAGAAGAATGAGCAAAAAGTGGCAGAATAAATACAGTGTTGGAAATTGTAAGGCCATGCGCTTTGGTAGACAGAATAAGGCATAAACTAATTTATAAGTGGGGAGAAAATTCAAACATCAGGGTGTAAAGGGATCTGGGCCTGTACTCACTGGAGTTTAGAAGAACGAGGAGATATCTTTTTTGAAACTTACTGAATATTGAAAAGCCTAGATAGTGTGGATGTATAGAAGCTGTTTTCTTTTGTGGGGGATTCTAGGACCAGAGGGCAGAGCTTCAGAATAGAGGGATGTCCAGGTAGAACAGTGATGAGGAGGAATTTATTTAGCCAGAGGGTGGTCAATCTGTGGAATTCATTATCATGGAGAGCTGTGGAGGCCAAGTCATTGAATATATTTAAATTGGAGGCTGATCAGTTCTTGATTAGCAAAGATTTTGGGGAAAGACAGGAGAATGGAAGTTGAGAGGGATAATAAATCAGCCATGGTGGAATGGCAGAGCAGACTCAATGGGCCAAGTGGCCCACTTTAGCTCCCATGTCTTATGGCCTTCTGGTCTTGCTATTATCTTAAAGCCTGCTGGGTGGGTTGGAAAGCTTTCCTATTAAAAACTCATTTTCTAGACCAAAGTAAAATGTGCTGGTAAATGGCCCCATTATGCCATCTCAAGTTGTGCTATCAGATATTCCTGTTGTGTGACACAACCCTCCCCCAACTACTTTCCTGTTGTTAATCAAATACGTGAAACATTGACTGTTTCTAATTGACCTGTTGAGTTTTCCAGCATCTGCTTTGATTGAACTTTACTGCTACCTTGCAGAGTTTACTTTAATTAATAAATGCAAAGTATCGGTTTAAGCACACCCAAGCTAATTTCTTGTTTCCCATATTGACTTCCAAGTCTTACACTCTCCAAGTTCACTTGAACCCCTTTCCCTACCCTCCCCCCCCAATATATCCAAAGCCTTATTGTCCATTTTTATACTTAATACTCGCTTTCCCACAGTTCATTTTCTATTAATTTATTTCTGTCCTCATTGGATCGATTCTGAATTTTCAGACCCAATATTAGCTTTCACCTTCTGATATAATCTCCTTCAGATTAAGGCCACTCCTTAACATGGTTGGTTAACTATAGCTGGTCAATTGCTCCCTTACAGATTTTCCTCCTTACTGGTTGTTTTTGCCACTAGTCATGAACTACTTAATTAAATTTTCGCCACTGCTCATCTGTCGTTTCTGTTAATCTTTTGATTTCAGTCAACTCTATCCTCATTCCATTGCAATTCCCTTAAATTAAACACTGTCTTCTAATCCAGGGTTTCTCACTCTCAAATGGAATCCAATATTCTATTATGCTATGATCATTCCTTTGTAGGGGACTATTTGCTCTCAAAGTCATTAGTAAACCTGCTTCATCACCCATTTCCAAATTCAACATTACTTTTTCCTTGGCTGGCTCAAGGGAACTATCCCAAATGACTTTTATCAATTTGTTCATATAGAAAATGTATTTAACCCAATTTATATGATGAGCAGAGCAGTCTCCCACCCCTCTTTTTACATGTAATGCCTCCAATTCTTTGTTAATTTATACCTTTTTCTATGGCAAAATAATATGTTACTTCTACCAGTACCTATTTCCCCTAACTTCTTTTAACATCCTACCAAATGGAAGTGACTTCAGTCTCTCAACTATACTTCTCTTATTAACAATGTTGGCCCATGTTTACCTTCCCACCTGTCCTTCCTGAAAAGCATTGTGGCGACCCATTTCCTGGCACATCCGAACCGGCTCGTTATTTTAGCGCTGCGTGTAGCACACCGCTACAGTATCCCTATATGCTCAGTTCCCAGCTTTGAAACTTTTGCAAACAGGAGTCAGTAATGCCATCACATGAAACCCTTTTACTTCATTGTGCTGTTGTTTATTTAAGATATTACAAATAATAATAATAGTTTGTTGATGACATCTGTTGTAGGCAGAATCAAAGGTGGTGATATATCAGCACATAGCAGAGAGATTGAAAATCTGGCTGAGTGGTGCCGTAACAACAACTTCTTACTCAATGTCAGCAAAACCACGGAGCTGATTATTGACATTAGGAGAACGAAACCAAGGGTTCATGAGCCAGTCCTCAGAGGATCAGCAACTTTAAATGTTATTATTTCAGAGGACCTGTCCCAGGCCCAGCACGCAAGAAAGCATGGCAGCACCACTACTTACTTAGGAGTTCAGAGATTCAGCATGACATCTAAAACTTTGACAAACTTCTAGAGTTCTGCAGTGGTGAGCATATTGACTGGCTACATCATGCCTGATATGGAAGCACCAACGCCCTTGAATAGAAAATCCGACAAAAAGTAGCGGATACAGCCCAGTCCATCACAGGCAAAGCCCTCCCCAGCATTGAGCACGTCTACATGAAACGCCGTTGCAGGAAAGCAGCATCCATCATCTGGGAACCCCACTGCCCAGGACATGTTCCCTTCTCGCTGCTGCCATCAAGGAAGGTAGTACAGGAGCTTTAGGGCTCACACCACCAGGTTCAGGAACAGTTACTGCCTCTCAACCATCAGTCTCTGAAATGTATCCACAACTAATGAACTTACTTTCAGGCACTCTTCATCTCAACTTCTCAATAATTGTGGTTTATTATTTCTTTCTTTTTGTATTTGCTGATCGTTGTCTTCCGCACACTGGTTGGAATTTCAAGTTGGTGCAGTCTTTCATGATTTTGTTATGGTCATTATTCTATAGATTTACTGAGTATTTTCACAATAAAAAGAAACTCAAGGTTATATACAGTGGCACATTTACTTTGAAATGTGAACAAATGGCTCATGTATTATAAAATCCCTTTATCACAAATATGTGGTCCCACCTGCAGAGATAAGAAATAACAAAGGGTGGAGGAGGGAGGCAAGCACAGTCAGAACATTTTAATATTATTTGGATGAATAGTTGATGTAAAGGCCACAGGCCTAGTGTTGGAAAATGAGATTAATATAGATAGCATCCGATGCCTGACACAGGCACAGTGGAGGTACCGTGTGACTCCGATAAAGCTGGTTGTGTATTTAATATTCCAGTTGTATTTGAGTAATATTGTAAATATATTTTTGAGTTAGCATTCTTGTATTTAAATATTTAAATAAATGGGTTAGCAAACTATCACATGATACACGCACACCTCGCTTAAAGTAAAATACGAAGTTAGACTCAGATTTCGGACTCCTGTGTCTTCCTTTGAATTAGGCCAATGTTTTGAATGTACAAAATATAATGCTGCCAATTCCCTAACTATGCAGCAATTGCAAAATATTGGAGCCAGTGGTGCGGCAAGTAGGAAACTTCTGAACGAAGACTAGTTTTATGTGATTCTTGCAAAATTAGTTTAGAGACCATGTTTTCATAATTGGGCCAAGTACAGCTCATAAATGCTTAAATTAAAAACATATGGGTTACAGTGTCTGCAATATCAAAAATAATCAGCGCAGCCTTTTCTGGAGCAAAATTCATTTTCAAAAGAACTCCATCCATGAGCCCAAAACAAAAACAATTAACATTTCTCTTACGGAATTTCACAGTGTAGTTCACTTTCGCTTTGAATGTGTCCAATTAAGAGTCAGAGCAAAATTATTCCAAGATACTAACAAAAACAAGCTCTGTATTAATCCTCCATTTATGCCACAATAACTGGTCAGACCCAAGCTGTGGGAGAAATCTGAGCCCAGATGCTTAATATGCAGTTACCTACCTGCCCAGAGAACACTGGTAGGTAACTAGATGTGTAGTTGATTGCAAATTCATCCATTATGCAACAGAGTGAATGGGTTCATGAATGACAAAGGATTATCACCCCGAAGAATGAAAATAATGCATACTGGAGTACTGCCAGCATTCAGAACAAATCTGACATGGATTGTTCAGAAAGAACGCTAACAGACCAGTCTAGTATCCTCTATGCTATCTAATTAGCACCAGTCATTGAGCAATCTCCACAAAGCAAGAACATTAATAATGTCCCCAACCATCCATTTAACTAATTACTGCTTAATCCCATGGCTTTTTTTCCTGCTAAATTACTCTCTAAACAATTAAATCCCTCTATTTCACCCCACCACTCCACCCAAGAAATTCTCATTCCAAAATTTGCTTGCAAAAATTCTAACATGGAGAGAAAACATATTATGGGAACATTACAATACTGTAACTCTGATTTGTGTAGCATTAAGTGAGTCCTGCCAAAGGGTTTTGGCCCAAAATGTCGACTGTACTCCCCCCCCCCCCATAGATGCTGCCTGGCCTGCTGAGTTCCTCCAGCATTTTGTGCATGTTGCTCAGATTTCCAGCATCTGCAGACTTTCTCTTGTTTGTGACTAAATGAAATTGATTGACTTACTGTCCTAACTAAAGTATATTACCTTATAGGTTCCAATTAACAAGAAATTATTCAAAAACATTTGCATAACATGATGAACTAAATTTAGATCCTGATATGGAACTCACAAAAGCTGAACTGAATACGCATGGATAAGTATTATGTCATTAAGAACTGAACATTCTAGCTTACAATAAAAAAAATACAGGGTGTGGATGGGATTGTTTTCTCTTATTCCCTAACAAAGTTTGCAGTCATCAAATTTTAAATTCCATTTCCACGAATAGGATACTCAAATCAGTAAGATGGTCAATGGCCAAGAGTTTTGGGTGGCCACCAATGGGACTCTTGGTTGGTGTGTTCCCTCCCAGGTGCAAGGTCAGGAATGACTTAGAGCAACTTCAGGCTTCTGGAAGAGCCGGGTGAACAGCCAGTGTCGTGCCAATGATATGGAGAACAAGCAGGAAGAGCTCCTACAAGTCGAATTTTGGAAGCTAGGAGATAAATTAAAATGTCACATCTCAAAAGGTAATAATCTTAGGATTGCCGTCTGTGTCACATGCTAGCCAGAGTAGGAACAGCTGGATATTTAGGGTGAATATGTCTTGAGCAGTGATGCAGGAGGGAGGGTTTCAGATTCCTGGGGCATTGGAACCAGTTTTGGGGAAAGTGAGATTAATGAATATGGTATAGTCTACACCTGGGCAGGATCAGAATCAATGTCCCAGGGTGTTTAGTTGCTTGTATTTTTATGAAGGAATATGGCAGGGGTTAGGAATACAAAGGGAAGCAATGCAGAACAAAGCTTGGAAAAGAAGAGTAGAGCACACAAAAGTCAAGTGCTAAGGACACAAAGGTCATTGAATGTAAGGGCACTATCTGAATGCCCACAGTATTCAAAATAATGTCAATGAACTTGCACAATGGGGAACAGAATAATAATATTAGAGCAGCACAGGTTAATAAACCAAAAAAAACCTGGTCTGATCTTCAGTTAAATCACAATAATAGGCAAACACAGTCCACCTAAACAAATAACACACAAACAATTGAACATTTCATGTCTTTATTGAATACACTGTTTAAACATTCACAGTCCAGGCTGGAAAAAGTATGTGAATCTTTATATTTAATAAATGCTAGAAGCTGCTTTAGCCGCAATAACCTCCACCAAGCATTTCCTGTAGCCGCTGATCAGACATGCACAACGGTGAAGAGGAATTGTAGACCATTCCTCCATAAAAAACTGTTTCAATTCATCAATATTTCTGAGATACCTTACATAAATAGCCCTCTTCAGGTCACGACATAATATCTCAATTTGGTTAAAGTCTGAACTCTGGCTTAGCCATTCCAAAATATGACTTTTCTTCTTCTTAAACCATTCTGTTGTTGATTTACACTTGTGTTTTGGATCACTGTCCAATCTCATCTCATGGATCGGAACACCTGACTCCAAATAGCTTTTGTAGAAGGCATTACCCCAGAGGCTCCCATACTTTTTTGAGCCTAAACTGTGATCGTTTAAAATGGTGTACTCAGTATTGACAAGAACTACAATTGTTTATGCATTATTAGTTTAGGCAGATTGTGTTTGTCCATTATTCTGACTTAATAAAATCAGACCACATTTCATGAGTAATGCAGAAAACCAGGTAATTACAAAGGATTCACGAACTTTTTCTTGCAACTGTACATATGGAACAGCAGTTGTTATGGAGGGCATAAACTTTCACATAGTTTTGGTGAATCAAATTGGTTGAGGAAGTCTTGAGGAGGACTTCATGGAATACATCGAATAGTAGCTTTCTTGTACAAAGGAAAATGTTATCTTAGATCTGGTCCTGTGCAATGAAACAGGTAAAATTAACCATAATGCAGCTCGGGATCCTCTTGGAAAAAACGATCACAATATGACTGATTTCTCACAAGAATGGGGTGTGCTATAGTTTGATCTAAAAGCACCGTATTATGCCTTAACAAGGGAAATTGCAATAGGATGAGGGAGAAGCTGGCTTGCATAAACTGGAAACACATGCTATATTGGGGGAACAGTTGAGGAACTGTAGAAGACTTTCGAAGAGATTTTTCACAGTGCTCAAAGTTGGCAGCAAGGGTGGGGAGCGACAGCCTTGAATAACCAAGGAAATAAAACTTGGCATCAACTACAAGGTCATGACAAAGTCACCAAGAGTGGTGGGAACCTGAAAAGATAGGGAAAACCTTAAAAGACAATAAAGAACCAGAAATAACGAAAGGGAAGATAAATCATGAAAATAAACTAGCACAAAATATGAAAACAGATAGTAAGAGATTTCCCTTCCCTCTTCCTCTGCCATCAGGTTCTTGAATGAACAATAAACCCTTGTACACTATCTCACTATTATTTTCCCCTCTTTTGCACCACAAAGTTTTTTTATATATATTTCTTACTGTAATATACAGTTTTTAAAATTCCATATTGCAAGGTAGCGCTGCAACAAAACAACCAATTTTCCCGATATATTAAACCAATTCAATTCCCCACTCTGGCTCCTGTCTTACATCTTCTCTTCTCTACACCTTCCCTTTTTCCCATGATCCACTTTCCTCGGAATCAGGTTTATATCACTGGCATATGTCATAAAATATATTAAAGAACAGAATACAATTCAAACTCTGTTACTACAAGATATTTGTATTTATATTCATTTATTAAGTAATGCAAAAAAGAGCAAAAAAGAAAAGAATGGTGAGGTAGTGTACAAGGGTTCATTGTTTATTCAGAAACTGACAGTGATGGGGAAGAAACTGTTCCTAAAACATTGAGAGCGTCTTCAGGCTTTTGTATCTCTTCCTTGATGGTAACAATGAGAAGAGGAAAAGTCTTGGGTGATGGGGGTCCTTAATGATGGATGCCCCTTTTTGAGGCATCTACTGAAGAGGTCCTCTATGCGGGGGAAGACTAGCTCCCATGAGGGAGCTGGCTGAGTTTGCAAGTTTTGCAATTCTTTTTTCTCTTCCATCCTGTGCAATGACTCCTCCACACCAGAAGGTGATGCAACCAGGTAGAATGCTCTCTGTGGAATATCTATAGAAATGTGAGAGTATTTGGTGACATGCCAAGTCTCCGCAAACTCCAACTGAAATATAGCTGTTGCTGCAGCCTTCTTTGCAATTGCATCAATGTTGGGGCCCAGGATAGTTCTTCAGGAGATGTTGATACCCATGAATTCTCAGATTCCTTCTTCTCCAGCGCTTTACTTCATCCACCCATCAACTCTGAGCTTCTTACTTCATCCCCCCTCCCCCATCACCTTCAAGCTTGCAATTCTCCCCCCCCCCCACCTTATTCTTTCAACATTCCGATCAACTCTCCTCAGTTTCTTCCAGTTGCTTGCATTCTAGGGGCAATTTACAGCGGACAATTTGATTATTAACCCACACAGTTTTGCGATGTGGGGGGGGGGGGGGGAAGCAGTCACAGAAAAAGACTGTGCAAGCCCTACAAGGACAGCGACAGAAACGCTCTCCTAATATTTTCCAGATATAATGCCATTATGACCCACTGAACAAAATTCAGTACTAGGAAGCATGGCTGATTAATCGTTTCCTAAATGAAATATGAAATTTACCAATCAACCTCGAAAGGCAGAAACACATTAATTATATCCTCATGAATGACAACCTCAGGTTCCGACGGGCAAATTTAGAGATGTAGCATTTTCAGATTGCCTGACATTCTGTTTGTTCAATTTTCTTCCAAAAGCAAGCAGACCAAATAAAAAATTATACTGTATAATTTTTTCCTGTTATGTGGAATACTGTGAATTGAGAACATACTGTTCTTAGTGAGATATCTATCTTCAGAGTGATTAAATTTTGGTGTTTAATGATGTACATATGCCAGCACAACATTTGTATTGAATTCCTATATGCAAGGAGAAAATTCAGTGTTTGCCTTTCCTTGGACTTGCTTCAAGACGCTCAAACATAACATTCAGTTGAATGTTCCGTTGCAGTACCAGGGGAAAATAAAGCTGATTCAGAAGAGCCTCTTCTTCTGCTGAGACATTAAACCAATACCCAGTCAACAATTTCACTGGATTTAGTTTCTGGATAATATTTATCCCACAGCAAGATTCAAAGGCAGGTTAATTCACTGATTGTTTGAGGTTGCTGTACATAAATTGTCTGCATTCATTAAAATTACAGTTCCAAAATACTGCTCTTTACAAGCAGTAAAATATCTTGGATCATTCTGGAGGCAAGTACAAAATTCTAGGTTATATCAGCAACATTGCAGGAACAATAACATATCCAAAGTAAATTGAAGATTGTTCCTCTTCATTTTAAAAGGAGCCACATAGCCTCAAGAGGTCACTTGTCAGAATATAATTAGAGGATGTCCAGTTATTATCAATAGAAATTTGGAAAGAATTAATGATCTGAGTTGCTTCAATGCAACAACTGTGCAAATTAGAAAAGGTCAAAAGCTGACAGTGAGAAACTACATTACATAACCAATCCATGAAGGTAACTTCCAATTAGCCCATTTGACATGGACACTTACAGTGCATGCAAAAGTTGGGCACCCCTGGCCAAAATTTCTGTCACTGTGAACAGCTAAGCGAGTAAAAGATGACCTGGTTTCCAAAAGACAAATTTAAAGATGACACATTTTTAAAATATTTTAAGCAAGATTACTTTTTTTATTTCCATCTTTTAGAGTTTCAAAATAACAAAAAAGGAAAAGGGCCCGAATCAAAAGTTTGGGCACCCTGCATGGTCAGTATTTAGTAACACCCCCTATGGCAAGTATTATAGCTTGTAAACGCTTTCTGTAGCCTTTCAATTCTTGTTTGGGGGATTTTCACCCATTCTTCCTTGCAAAAGTCTTCTAGTTCTGTGAGATTCCTGGGCCGTCTTGCATGCACTGCTCTTTTGAGATCTATCCACAGATTTTCAATGATGTTTAGGTCAGGGGACTTTGAGGGCCATAGCAAAACCTTCAGCTTGTGCCTCTTGAGGTAGTCCATTGTGGATTTTGAGGTGTGTTCAGGATCATTATCCTGTTGTAGAAGCCATACTCTTTTCATCCTCAGCTTTTTAATTTTTTATATAGATATATATATACATACATATATACAGACAGTATAATGTTTGCTTCCAGAATTTGCTGGTATTTAATTGAATTCATTCTTCCCTCTACCTGTGAAATGTTCCCTGTGCCACTAGCTGCAACACAAGCCCAAAGTATGATCAATCCACCCCTGTGCTTTACAGTTGGAAAGGTGTTCTTTTCATGAAATTCAGCACCCTCTTCTCCAAACATACCTTTGCTCATTGTGGCCAAAAAGTTCTATTTTAACTTGATCAGTCCACAGCACTTGTTTCCAAAATAGATCAGGCTTGTTTAGATATTCCTTTGCAAACTTCTGAAGCTGAATTTTGTGATGAGGATGCAGGAAAGGTTTTCTTCTGATGACTCGTCCATGAAGGTCATATTTGTGCAGGTGTTGCTGCACAGTAGAACAGTGCACCACCACTCCAGAGTCTGCTAAATCTTCCTGAGGATCATTTGCAGTCAAACTGGGATTTTGATTTGCCTTTCTAGCAATCCTACGAGCAGTTCTCTCAGAAAGTGTTCCAGACCTCAACTTGACCTCCACCATTCCTGTTAACTGCAATTTCTTAATTACATTACTAACTGAGGAAACGGCTACCTGAAAACGATTTGCTATCTTCTTATAGCCTTCCCCTGCTTTGTGGGCATCATTTATTTTAATGTTCAGAGCGCTAGGCAGCAGCTTAGAGGAGCCCATGGCTGCTGATTGTTGGGACAGGTTTGAGTCAGGGTAAAGCTTTGAAATTTGCATCACCTGGCCTTTCCTAACAATGACAGTGAACAAGCCATAGCCCTAACAAGCTAATTAAGGTCTGAGACCTTGGTAAAAGTTATCTGAGAGCTCAAATCCCTTGGGGTGCCCAAACTTTTGCATGGCGCTCCTTTCTCTTTTTCCCCCACTCTAAAATTGTACAAAACAAAAATAATACACTAATTTTGCTTAAGATGCCTAAAAGAATGTTTCATCTTTAACTTTATGACTTTTGGAGATCAATTCATCTTCTACTCACTCAAATATTTACAGTTACAAAATTTTGAGCGGGGTGTGCAAACTTCTGCATGCCACTGTATATAGTTCAACTCAACAGAAGAATGCAACACACAAGGAAATTTGAATATTGTATAAACATTCAGATTTGCTTCTTGCAGTAAGTGGGAATCATGGAAAAATCTAACATTTTCCTCAACACAACAGAAAATGACAACAAAGCAAAAAAAAACAAATCACTGTGTCAGTGATATTAAATGTGATTCTGAAATGCATTTGCAAGTTGAAACTAGTTTTATATTTGGAGGTGCGTCAGAGACCAAAAGATATACTGTGATAAATGCACACTGCTTAACACTATCAAACTTACTCTCCTTCATTCATGGAATTTAAACCACGGCTGCTAATTCATTTTCTTTGAAGTATACTTCGATAAAGGAAATAATTGTTCCAAAAATTCACTCCAAATTGCAGCTGCAATCTTTCATGATTTTGCATACCTAGACAACTAAAACCAGCAAGTTTGGATCTCTGGGTGCCATATAATCCAGAAAAAATATCTTGTACTGTTGGATTCCCAAAGAAATAATGATGATCAAAACCACAAAACTACAATTAGCTTCAGATGGTACCTTAATTATGCAGGTGCCAAACAATGCTGAGTAACATGAATAAACCTGACCTTGCATCATTCTCACCTCTCATGTTGGCATTGGGTTTAACTGCCTTTTTTTGGCTTGGATAGGCTACAGTAAAATAATATTCCCATTCAGTTCAATTCCAACTAACCCTTCAAGCAACGGGATTTGAACACCAATACATCAATGTGGATTCTTTTAACACAGGGCTCATTGGAAAGGTGAAAAGTTTCACTGGGAAGGAAGGTGCACTTCTGGGGAAAGTATCTGACAGACCTGGTAAACCACTAATGCATTGAGGCTACGTCCACACTAGACCGGATAATTTTGAAAACGTTGGTTTTGCGGAAAAACAATAGGTGTCCACACCAAGCGTTTTTGAAAATACCTCCGTCCACATTAAAACTGGTATTTGGGCGAATCTCCTCCTACTGGGCATGTCCAGGACACATCCACCGAAAATAAGTGACACCTGGCAGTGCTGAACTTGAGCCTCTTGATCACTCGGACCTGGTTCGAGTTGTTCATCGTGAAGTTTCGGGCGGAGAACTACTGACTCTGTTGACCTGCAATACCCTCCCGCTTCCCTGTTGTCTGGGACGAATCTCGCTGTGAAAGTGCGCGTTTGTGCAGTTACAGACTAGAAAATCTTTAAATGAAATTGTCAAATGACAGACAGCTGTTTGCTCTTGCACAGGTGGACTTAAAACTTAAAAAAAAAACAAATACTGGAGAGTATGGAAGCAACCGACAAGGAGATCATGGACAGTATGACCCAGCTGACGAGGAACACTGAAAAACTGACTAACTCTGTTGCATTTATAGAGTACCTTGATAAATGTATAAAACATGTCTACATCAGTATTATCTTGTATTTCCATATAATGTTACATTAGGCTGTTAGACATCTATTGTCAGAGAAGTATTTGCATAAATAGCTAAACCACCTTCATACAAGCAAGGACAGAAAACAGGGCAAAGTGAGTATACTTATTTATTCAGTAAGTTATGGGTCAAAGTATTTGGCGAGTACATTTCTAACTCTTTTGGCTTCAGTCTTGTTGCCATCTGTTCTGAAATTGTCAGGTTGTGTGGGAGGTTGCGTTCAGGAAAACAATAAAATGCCACCATCTGTTCCAGCACATCATGACAGCGTTTCTAGAAATCTCCGGTTACCCCTTCCACACCACTCTTGCCCAAGCGGCGTTTTCAAATTTACACACTCTGGAGGGTGTTTTAGGAAAGCTCAATTTTTGGGGGAGGAAAACATCATTTCAGTGTGGACGGAGGGCCAAAAGGAAGAGAAAAAGCTTTGGTTACAGCTTTATCCGGTCTAGTGTAGATGTAGCCTCAGTGCGGGAGAGGTCTGTGCAATCAGAAACTCAGCTTGATATTAAGTAGTTACTTTTGAAAGCTGAGGCTGTGGAATTTTTGTAATTCCAAATGAAGTAACAATGGAGTGATTGGTATTTAACTCAAATGGTTAATACACTGGTCTAGCAGCCTGGTGAAAGGGTTCATTGATAAATGGGCCAAGCAGATCAATACACCTTGGCAGTTGGGGAAATTAAATTCAAACCAAATAAATTTAATAAACTTAAGAAGCTCATCTCAGACAGAAATCATGATCACTGAAAATGCTGATGTAATATCGTTAAGGCCCTTCAAGAAAGGAACTTAGCTTACCAGCATAGTATATGCATAAATATCCTCTTTTGAGTACACCAAGAATTTGGTAAATTTATGATACATCTTATTTTGTGCTGTGTTAACAGCTTGTTGAAAGTACAAAAAGAATGAGCAACAGCAAAAACAGACAGAAAAAGTGGAATGGTCAGAATGCAAAAATCACCAAGCAAAAGGCAAAAGGTAAGTAAATGCAGCTGCAACAACATCGACAGAACCTCAGTTGGTGATAAGGCGGTGTACAGGAGTGACACAGATCGGCTGGTTGAGTGGTGGCACAACAACCTTGTACTCAACATCAGTAAGGCAAAGGAATTGACTGTGGTCTTCGGGCAGGAGCACACATAGCAGCTCTCATCAAGGAGTCAGTAGTGGAAAGGGTGAGCCACTTCAAGTTCTGGGGTATCAACCTCACTCTCAAGATCAATCCTAGGCCAACGTACTGATGCAATTACAAAGGAGGCACACTGGCCACTATATTTCCTTTGGACGTTGAGGAGATTTGGTATGTTACCAAAGACTGGCAATGAGGCACTTTGACTGGTGACATGACTGTCTGGTATGGAGGTGCCAAAGCACAGGACTGGAAAAAGCTAAAGGGTTGATAACTCAGCCAGTTATCACGGGCACTAGCCTCCCCATCACATCTTCAAAAGGCGATGCCTCAAGAAGACGTCATCCTTTGTGAAGGACTCTCACCATCCAGGACGTGCCTTCCACTCATTCCTACCATTGAGGTAGTGGTACAGGAGCCTGAAGACACACTCAACATTTTAGAAACAGCTTCTTTCCCTCCACCATCACATTTCTGAATGGTCCACGAACACCATCTTACTACGTTGCTCTTTTTGCACAACCTATTTATATTCCTTATTGTAACTTGTAGAATTTTCATGCAATATACTGTAATACTGTCACAAATTTCACAATATATTTCAATGATAATAAACCTGATTCCGATAACATTGACAAAATCTGTTACACTGGCACACTCAAAAAATGTAGTCCAGGCAACAGAAGATAAGCATCAGAGCAAACACCCTGATGGAAAAAGTTACATTAGACAGATAGTCATGGGAATCTGGGAAGGAAATGGAACATTAGCTTGCAAAGATCTGTACTATCTGTGACTCATAAGACAAAATTGAATGATGGCCATTGTGATCCTAGATATATACTGCAGCAAGTTTAAAAAGTCACCCATTCTGCTGCAATTTTAGGCTAAATATGTAAAAAAAAACAAATTCTGTTTAATAGTCAATTACATCATTGAGATTCCCCTCTTTAGATGTTTGTTATTTTAGTATACCTAAAATAGAAAACAAATAAAATGGCAGGCTTTGCCAGAACATAGAACTTAAAAAAACAATTATTTTAACATCTGGTTTCAACTAGAGATAAGGAGGAATGGCTGTATTGAATAGAGTGGGAACAAGCCTGTTGCA
Organism: Hypanus sabinus; assembly: GCF_030144855.1. Taxonomy (NCBI): domain Eukaryota; kingdom Metazoa; phylum Chordata; class Chondrichthyes; order Myliobatiformes; family Dasyatidae; genus Hypanus; species Hypanus sabinus. Next base: position 61,591,160 of record NC_082717.1, on the reverse strand, counting down.
TGATGAAAACTATCTAAAGATACAACATTGTGTAAAACCAAATTTATATTTTATTTAAGGTTTCTTGTCCCATATACAAAATGCACTATTAAAAGTGCATTCATTATACTGCAAAAGATGTCAGCCATGTCTTAATATAGGGGAGGTCAAGTTTCACCCAAAATTGAAGTAGATTCAGTCATATTTCATCACAACCTTACAAATTCAACATAGAAGGTGTTCCAAGGGTCATAGCCTGAAACGTTGGAACATGTGCTGCTTTGAATTTCCCGCATCTGCAGAACTTCTCGTGACTATATTTATCACTTAAAAGATTTACTATGGTTATGAATACAACAAAAGTTTTAACTGCACCTCAAAAGCACATTGATTTAAGGACGGAAATCAACAAATTACACGTGCTAGAAATCTGAAACAAAAGCTGAAAGTGCTGGAAACACTCCACAGATTCTAAAAGTGCAATATTTTATGAGATGCATAGAACAAAGGGAATATGTCAGATAGCAAAAGACTGCATTAGTCAGTGTGACTGTTAGAGTCAACTTTAATTCTTTGACAAAGCAATATGAATCAGAATCATGTTTAATAGCACTGGAATATGTAGTGAAATTTGAAGTTGTGTTAATGGGCTCATGCTCCATTCAGAAATCTAATGACAGAGGGGAAGAATCTTTTCCTAGACATTGAGTGTGTGTCTTCAGGCTCCTGTACATCACCTTGAAGGTAGCAATGAGTATGTTGCTCAACAACTCGGCTTTGGGACATGTCCACATTAACTGAAGAAAAACTCAGTCAAAATTATGACAGGCAGAAGTGGCCAGTTCTGCTAAAGACGCAAAGCATATTCCCCAAAACTGCAAAGTTCAATACCCATTCAGAAGACCGGCAGTGTGCTCGGACAGATAATAAATTTTCTTCAAGTCTGTATTTTGTCTGCTTGCAACAGTGCAGGCAGCCACAGACACAAGTGTCAACTGCAAATTCAAATTACAGGCAACTAAAAGCCCAGGTCACTCCTGTGGACTGAAGATAAGTGCTGTGCAAAGAGATCACCCAATCCGAGTTTGGTTTCTCCAATGCAGCGGAGACCATATTGAGAATAATGAACATGGCACATTAGATGGGAAATACAAGTAAACTGCTTCTTCTCCAAGACAGACTGGGTCTCTGGGTTGTGGGAAGGGGAGAGATGAAAAAAATACTGCATTTTCTGCAGTTATGAGGCAATATTTGATCATATTCATTTAAAATCAATTGCACCGGGCTGGCAGCTCTAAATTTCTCAATGGATCCACTGTAGGTGGCACTACATGGAGCTTACAACTTTCAAATAAAGTTTATAATCTGTGCTTGGTCAGCTGAAAGGTCCTCAGAGTCTTAATCAATTCAATTCATCCTGTATGCACTAAATTTGAGAAAAGTGTCCACATACAAGTTCAACAGAGAGAAGTTAACTTCTGGAATGAAAATTGGTCAAGTGAATTAATTACATTATTATTTGCTCATGGAGAATATATTTTTTCATCCAGACCCTAACAGAAAGAAACATAAGAATTTTATGCAGAATATTGGAAGAGAGGCACAACTACCAAAGTTTGTCCAGTTCTCGCAATGTGTTCAGGAGCACTTCTAATCAAATACAGCCACACACTGACATCAACGAAAAAGCAATACAAAATTCTCTACCAAATTCCTTTCTCATGAGCTGCCCAGGACATCGTCCTGCAAAATATTCAAACTTGGCTGCAAAATGCAAAAACTGCAAGACACACAATAGCAACTCACCAAAAACTTTGAATATGCCTCCCAAACTTGCAAATTCCAAAATCTACAGAACAAAGAACATAGGTCATAGCTCCATCTGATGACTAGTAATATCAAATAACATTTTTTGACAAACTCAGAGTGAATAAAGCCAACTATGTAAATTCATTGCAGGTTCAAACAATTTGACATTATGGTATGCCAAGTCTTGTAGAATTTTTGTAAAATGTGCAATATCACATTTCCCATGTTACTTATATTGCAGAGTTTAAATATCAGTTTATTCCATTGTGCATTTGGGGGTGGGGGAAAGAAAAAGGCAGAAGAGAAATGAGTTTGAACTTGTGTTGCAAGTATTAAATCATTCCTAAAAACAATAACTAACAGAAACAGTAAAAAAAAATTAATAACAGATAGAACCATAGAACATTGCAGCACAGAAACAGGCCTTTTGGCCCTACTTGGCTGTGCCAAACCATTTTTCTGCCTAGTCCCACTGACCTGCACCTGGGCCATATCCCTCCATACACCTCTCATCCATGTACCTGTCCAAGTTTTTCTTAAATGTCAAAAGTGAGCCTGCATTCACCACTTCATCTGGCAGCTCATTCCACACTCCCACCACTCTCTGAGTGAAGAAGCCTCCCCTAATGTTCCCTTTAAACTTTTCCCCCTCTACCCTTAACCCATGACCTCTGGTTTTTTCTCCCCTAGGCTCAGTGGGAAAAGCCTGCTTGCATTTACTCTATCTATACCCTCTATCAAATTAGGCCGAATTAGGTCGTCTGCAAATATTTTAGCACTGGGTTCCCCACGAACATTCGGAGTGCTAAACAGGTTTAGAGGCGCCGCCCATCTGTCCGCGCTCCAGGCCGGTAGCAACAGCACTTCCTGCCGGCTGCGCGAGGGTATCACTGCGGTTAGGCAACTGATGACCTCGTGTGGGATCAAGTTCAACAGTGGGTGTGACAAGGAATGAGGAAAGGTGCAGCTGACTCATACTGTTTCCTCCGGCCCGGTGGCTGGGGACCACTGAAGTACACTGTGTAGTGCGGGGGATTGACATTTTACAGGACAATGTCAGGGTAGTGATCCACCACCTGAAGGTTAATAGAAGGTGAAAGCATGGTTCATGAATTGTTATTTGCAGGGGGACTAGAAACAGATAAAGAGAGAGTCAGTAGTTTGGTTTGTTGTGCAATTATTCCAAAGAGAAGGACATACCACTCACCAACATTTTTGCTTGCGTAATACATGGGACTCCAATGACAGGACACCGCTGTAGGTTACTACTTTATTGAAAAAAAGCTGTATCTAACGTATTTACCATTCATTGTGTAATTCACAATCATCTTCGTGCAAAAAACAATACTGTTATCAGAAATCAAACAAAGTCCCGTACTCTCAATTCTCGACTAATTTGAGAGGTTTCTATTGAGATTGATGAAAAGCTTGAACACTTGCTGTTGCACACAGAAGTCAGATGGATCTAAAAGAAAACTGCCTGATACATTTTTTTGAACTTTCTGAAACTTTGATAAAGTTCTTTTAAGACTCTATTGCTTCATTCAGTAATCAACTCAAGAATATTAGGCATGACATTACTTATTTGTCAGATTTATTCACGCTAATGAAATCAAACCTCATTTTCAAGGAAATGATGTGAATTGTATCAAAGCCAACAGTAGTCACCATATTTCTGTCCAGGTTAACCCTATTTAAGCCTATAATAAGGTCATAAGGCATAGGAGCCGAATTAGGCCATTTGGCCCATCGATTCTGCTCCACCATTCCATCAAGGCTGATTTATTATCCCTCTCAACCCCATTAGCCTGCCTTTTCCCTGTAACCTTTGATGTCATAATTAATCAAGAACTTATAAACCTCCACTTTACCTCCAATTCCAGATTCACCACCTCTGGTGAAATAAATACCTTCTCATCTTTGTTCTAAATAGACATTCCTCTATTCTGAGGCTATGCCCTCCAGTCCTATACTCACCCACTATGGGAAACCTCATCTACTGTATCAGGGCCAGGGATTCCCAACCTTTTTTATGCCATGGACTAAAACCATTAATTATGGGGCCTGTGGACCTTGGGTTGGGAACCCCTGATCTAGGCCTTTCAATATTCAAAGAGTTTCCAATGAGATCTCCACCCATTCTTTTGAACTCCAACAAGTGCAGGCCTAGAGCCATCAAATACTCCTCATGCCTTAACCCTTTCATTCCCAGAATCATTCTCAAGTACCTCTTCCTGACCCTCTCCAAAGTTGGAACATATTTCTTTTTTTAAGATAAGGGGTCAAAAACTGCTCACAGTAATCCAAGTATGGTCTGATAAAGCCTCACCATCACATCTTTGCTCTTATATTCTACTTCTCTGTGCCCCCCCCCCCCCGGGTAAGTTGCAGAACGACATGTCAGTGAGATTTCAGGATCTTCTCTCAACCCAGTTTGGCTAATAAATCAATCCCTGAACACTTCTAATGAGGAATTAACAGGAATGACAGAGGAAAAACTGATCTTGCTACAAAATTACTGAGTTGAAGCAAAAGTTCAAATACAAGTCATGAAGACTTTTAGTTGCACAAAGAAATCTCTGAATGCTATGCTGTACTGTGGAAAGAGGTTAAGATGTCCTCTTCTATTGCCTTTCCAACACAATGTTTAGTGGAGCGAGGTTTCAGTGCAGTTGCCCAACTTCAGACAATGAATGAAAAAGACTGTAAATTACTGAACATGGAGATATGAGACTCCTGAGTGACCTTCAGCCTGATACTGAGATGCTGGTATCACTGCACCAAGCCCATCCACATCAGTGAATTGTGAAAAAGCACTGAAGTGGTGAAAAACTACTAAAGTACACCAAATTAGTTGATGAAAATTGCTTTCATTATAATTAAAGGATTTTATAGCTCTAAATAGTTTTGATTTTTTTGCAATTATTTGTCACTCCAATCAAAATTCTTCATAAGTTATTTGTAATGGTCAGAACAGGCGGGGGGGGGGGGGGGTGTGGTTGGGGATGTGATCTGGGAGCTAAGGGGGCAGTAACTCAAAAATATTTGCAAACCACTGCTCTGCATCTTGTAAAAATTCACAAGCTCAACAGGGACTTTCAGAACAACCAAACACTGCATTAATTACAGCAGAACTTAAAACAAACAAACTTAATGCAAAAGTGTACTGTGGCGACCCATTTCCTGGCACATCCGAACCGGCTCACAATTAGATAGCCTACGGGGGTTTGCGAGCACAGAGCTTTGGAGCCTCTGGGCCACGGGGGTTTGCGAGCACAGAGCTTTGGAGCCTCTGCGCCACAGGGGGCAGGTTGAGGGAGGCTTGAAAGTGAGGCTGAGGATTTCGAATAAAGTTTTTCCTTCGACTGCAGTTACCGACTCCGTGTCGTAATTTTAGCGCTGCGTGTAGCACACCGCTACAATTGGTGACCCCGACGGTCCAAACGATTTTTGGACCAGAAATGACCGACGCAGCTTCTGTTCATGCGGTTTCGTTGAAACTGCCGGGTTTCTGGACACAGCGACCGAACCTATGGTTCCAGCAAGCCGAAGCCCAATTCCATGTTCGCCGGATCACCTCAGAAGACACCCGCTACTACTACGTGGTGAGCTCCCTCGACCAGGACACAGCGGCCCAGGTCGCGGAGTACATACAGTCGCCCCCGGCAGACGGCAAGTACACGGAATTCAAAGCCCTGCTCCTCAGGACTTTCGGACTCTCACGGCGCAAGCGGGCTGCCCGTTTACTGCACCTGGATGGCTTGGGCGACAGACCTCCATCGGCTTTAATGAATGAGATGTTGTCTCTCGCCGACGGACACACACCCTGCCTCATGTTTGAGCAGGCATTCCTGGAGCAGCTGCCCGAGGACATACGCCTGCTGCTGTCCGACGTGGATTTCAGTGACCCCTGGAAGGTGGCAGCCCGGGCGGACTTGCTGTGGAACGCCAAAAAGGTCCATCGCACAGATCTCCCAGCCACGCTCCCGGCAGCAAACCAGTCCAGGCCCGGCCGCAGAGCCCGCCAACCCCCGGCTGCAGAACCCGCCAACCCCCGGCCCAATGAACACTGGTGCTTCTACCACCAGCGGTGGGGCGCAGAAGCCCGCCATTGTCGCCCGCCCTGCAAGTTCCCAGGAAACGCCAGGGCTAGCCGCCACTGATGGCTATGGCGGCTGGCCATCGGGATAGCCTCCTGTATGTGTGGGATAGAAGGTCGGGACGCCGGTTTTTGGTCGATACTGGGGCTGAGATCAGCGTTTTACCTCCAACGAGTTACGACACCCGCAGCAGGGCACCGGGTCCCCCCCTGAGGGCCGTGAATGGCAGCACAGTAAGGACCTATGGCACCTGTCAGGTGCAGCTACAGTTCGGCTCCAGCCAGTTCACGTGGGACTTCACACTGGCCGCCGTAGCCCAACCGCTTCTGGGTGCGTATTTTTTGCGAGCTCACAGCCTACTGGTCGACCTGCCCAGGAAGAGACTGGTACACGCCGAGACCTTTCAGACGTTCTCCCTGGGTGCAGCCCAGTTGCCAGCCCCTCACCTCGGCTCCATCACGCTGTCCGACAACGACTTCACCAGGGTCCTAGCGGATTTCCCATCGGTTCTGGCACCGCAGTTCACAGCGGCCATGCCCAGGCACGGCGTACAGCACCACATCCTGACCCAGGGACCACCCCTCCACGCCCGCACTCGGCGGCTTCCCCCGGACAAGCTCCGACTGGCGAAGGAGGAGTTCCAGAGGATGGAGGAATTGGGGATCATCCGGCGGTCTGACAGCCCATGGGCCTCCCCCCCGCACATGGTGCCCAAAGCGACGGGAGGCTGGAGACCGTGCGGCTACTACCGCAGGCTGAACGAGGCTACCACACCGGACCGCTACCCTGTGCCGCACATTCAGGACTTTGCAGCAAACCTGCACGGCGCATGGATCTTCTCCAAGGTAGACCTTGTCCGAGGGTACCATCAAATCCCGATGCATCCTGACGACGTCCCCAAAACGGCTCTCATCACCCCATTCGGCCTTTTCGAGTTCCTCCGCATGCCGTTCGGCCTGAAGAATGCCGCACAGATGTTCCAGCGGTTAATGGACGCGGTGGGATGGGACCTGGACTTCGCGTTCATCTATTTGGACGACATCCTCATAGCCAGCAGCAGTCGTCAGGAGCATCTGTCCCACCTCCGTTAACTCTGCGCCCGACTGAGTGAGTACGGTCTTACAATCAACCCGCCAAATGCCAGTTCGGACTCGATACCATTGACTTCCTGGGCCACAGGATTACTAAAGACGGGGCAACCCTCTGCCCGCTAAGGTAGATGCGGTCCGCCACTTTCCCCGACCCACCACGATCAAGGGCCTTCAGGAATTCGTAGGTATGGTCAATTTCTACCGCCGCTTCCTCCCTTCAGCTGCCCGGATCATGCGCCCCCTGTTCGCCCTGATGTCGGGTCCGAGCAAAGACATTACCTGGGACGAGGAGTCCGCCGCCGCTTTCGTTCAAACGAAGGAAGCTTTGGCGAACGCCGCAGTGCTAGTACATCCCAGAATGGACGCCCCTACCGCCCTCACAATGGACGCATCTAACACGGCAGTCGGTGGGGTGCTGGAGCAACTCATCGCAGGTCGCTGGCAACCCCTGGCGTTTTTCAGCAAACACCTGCGGCCACCCGAGCTCAAGTACAGTGCTTTCGGCCGGGAACTGTTGGCGCTCTACCTGGCAATCCGGCATTTCAGGTACTTCCTAGAAGGTCGGCACTTCACCGCGTTCACGGACCACAAACCGCTTACCTTTGTGTTTACGAAAGCGTCCGACCACTGGTCGTCCCGCCAGCAACGCCACCTGTCCTACATCTCTGAATACACGACGGGTGTCCGGCACGTCTCGGGTAAGGACAATGTCGTGGTGGATGCGTTCTCTCGCCCTACCGTTCATGCCCTTTCCCAAGGGGTAGACTTTGAGGCACTGGCAGAGGTGCAGCAGGCAGATGAGGAGATTCCGAGTTACAGAACCGCAGTCTCCGGTTTGCAGCTCCAGGACCTCCCCGTGGGCCCGGGTGAGAGGACCCTACTCTGTGACGTCGCCACCAGCCAGCCCCGTCCCGTCGTCCCGACAGCCTGGCGGCGCTGTGTTTTCGACCCCATTCATAACTTGGCACATCCCTCCATCCGGACGACTGTCCGGATGGTTTCCAGCAGGTTCGTTTGGCATGGACTCCGCAAACAGGTCAGTGAATGGGCCAAAACGTGCATGCACTGCCAGACGGCCAAGGTGCAGCGGCACACCAAAGCCCCACCGCAGCAGTTCCATCCCGCCCACCGGCATTTCGACCACATTCATGTGGATATCGTGGGCCCCCTGCCAGTGTCGCGCGGAGCGCGGCACCTCCTGACTATCGTGGACCGGTTCACAAGATGGCCAGAGGCGGTCCCGCTCATCGACACCACCTCCGAATCTTGCGCCCGAGCCCTGATCGCCACCTGGATATCTCGCTTTGGTGTACCGGCCCACATTACCTCCGACAGAGGCGCCCAGTTCACCTCCAGCCTGTGGTCAGCTATGGCCAGCCTTTTGGGGACTCAGCTGCACCACACCACTGCCTACCACCCACAGTCGAACGGGCTAGTGGAGCGTTTCCACCGTCACCTGAAGTCGGCCCTCATGGCCCGCCTGCGAGGAGCCAACTGGGTGGACGAGCTTCCCTGGGTCCTACTCGGCATCCGTACAACGCCCAAGGACGACCTGCACGCCTCGTCGGCCGAGTTGGTATACGGCACGCCCCGGTCATCCCCGGGGAGTTCCTACCAGCCCCACGGGGGCAAGAGGAAGATCCCGCAGCAGTCCTGGGCAGACTACGCGAGAAGCTCGGTAACCTGGCCCCCATACCCACTTCACAGCACGGGCGGCACCCGACCTGTGTACCCAAAGACCTGCAGAACTGTAAGTTTGTGTTTGTACGAAGGGGCGGGCATCAGCCACCGCTGCAGCGGCCATACGAGGGGCCGTTTATGGTGCTCCGGAACGGGTCCACGTTCGTGCTGGACGTTGGGGGGAAAGAGGAGGTTTTCACGGTGGACCGCCTCAAACCGGCCCATGTGGAACTGGCGCAACCGGCCGAGTTTCCGGCACCTCGGCGCAGAGGCCGACCTCCCAGGCAGGTTCTGGCCCAGACTGTGGACATTGGGGGGGTGTATCGCCGGTTCTGGGGGGGGGGGGGGGGTCATGTGGCGACCCATTTCCTGGCACATCCGAACCGGCTCACAATTAGATAGCCTACGGGGGTTTGCGAGCACAGAGCTTTGGAGCCTCTGCGCCATGGGGGGCAGGTTGAGGGAGGCTTAAAAGTGAGGCTGAGGATTTCGAATAAAGTTTTTCCTTCGACTGCAGTTACCGACTCCGTGTCGTAATTTTAGCGCTGCGTGTAGCACACCGCTACAGTACTGTCAAAGTGGTGCAGGGAATGGAAAGAAAGCAAACAGCTTTTAAATAATCAAACAAATTAACTGGTATGTCTAAAAAAAGAACACTGGTTACAAATGAAAACAATTTTACCAAAAGCAAAATGGAGCAATCACCAGAGTTTTAACCACAATTGGGCACTTGACAAACTGCTATCACAAGAATCCAAGTTACCAAGCTTTGGGCCATTTGGGGATATGCAAGGAATTCCAGACAAGACTACATTCAAAAGAAAATGCTTTTTTGCTGATAAACTAAAATTAGCATATATTCATGATGGAGATGACTCTTTTTGTAAATGTAGGTTCTCCCTGTGTTACAGAAAACATGACTTACAGAAATCCAACTAAGCATTTTAGGAGAATGTGTAAAGAATTTTAAGATAATGGTTAATGTCATTCATTATCAAGTGGACAGTTTATATTCCATTAATAAGGGGAAATGAATATTGGTTGAGATGAAATTGTATGAAGTGTATGCACAACTGATGCTACATGGATAGCTAAAGAAACAGTTATAAGACAGTTCATCAATTGAATACAGTCGGCCCTCCTTATCCGCGGGTTCCGCACGCGCAGATTCAACCAACCGCAGACTGGGAAACCCAGAAGTTCTCTCCAGCACTCGTTGTTTGAACATGTACGGACTATTTTTTCTTGTCGTTATTCCCTAAACAATATACAACAACTATTTACATAGCATTTGCATTGCATTAGGTATTATAAGCAATCTAGAGATCATTTAAAAGTACATGCAGTCCCCGTTATGAACAAGTTCCGTTCCTGAGTTCGTCTTTAAGTCGGATTTGAAGTCGGAACAGGTACATCCAGTATTATTCAGCGTCAGTTAGTCAAACGTTTGTTTTATTATATAGTATATATTTTACCTTTCTATGCATATATAACACTTCAGAAACATTATGTATTTCAATAATTAAACCACTGCATTGCTTAGTAATAATTGTAGCTTTCATCAGGGCAGGGCCTTTCTCATGCTCCATTAAAATTGTTCCGATTGTTGACCGACGTAGCCTAACGCTTTTCCAATGACCAATGGCATTTCACCTCTTTCCGATTGCTTTATTACTTCCACCATATTTTCAATTGTGATTATTTTTGTGAACAGAAACACCGTGGATTCAGAGCTGCACCACCAGGCCCTAATGTCCACAGCACTGAAACAGGTTAAGTAAGGTCTGGGGTTCCGCTGGGTCCTAAAGACCACCGCACTAAAACAGGTTAAATAAGGGACTTGAGCATCTGCGTTTTTTGGTATCTGCGGGGGGTCTCGGAACCAATTCCCCGCGGATAAGGAAGGCCGACTGTACTTATACAACCCAGGGACTGTTCACATGTTTCTTCATTTTATTTGACTGACTTTAATTTCACTAACTTCAAGAAGTTGGCACCAAAAAAAAGGGCAAATGCATAACTTTCAGCCAAAGCCCTCACTGACATTGCCACTTTGTTGGCCTCATGCAACTTAATTAGCTGCATACTTCAGTGGTACAAGTAGCTTCCACATTTTTCAGATATAAATATGAAGTTGTGTGGAGTTACAAAGCTCAGTGATTTTCAATTCCCAGGAATGAAATCCAATAGGACTCATTAAATAATTGTCACTTTCCTTCCTTCTCCACAAGTGGAATAAAGAAAGAAGAAATCTGACGCAATTCATAACCCAGTGAACATCTGCAAAGCAGGGACCCTTGCCACTTTCACATCTGAAGTGGGGATTCAGGAGAAACACACAAGAGCGAAGGGCTGGTGAAAAAGAGGCAGAGAGGGAAAACACAAGTGGTCAGAAATGAAGATTGAAAACTGAAGCACCAGATGTTTTAGTTGTTACCCCTGCACCCACATGAAGCACCTCAGACATTTAACTCTTGACTCCATAGCAGAGCTCCATTTCAGGGCAACCATACTAGTAAAGAATTGGGTCCAACTAACTATGCTATTCAAACAGTTGCAACTCATGGTGGGCCAAATACCAGTGACCCACAAGTAAAAATTATATTCAGTAGCAGACTGTATATTTTGGATTTCACTCTCAAAAAGAAATTTCATCACTAATCAAAGCATGAAAATGGCTGGAAAACAACTGCACTTCGTCAAATCTCATAACTCAGTACACAGATGTAGCACTACAAAATCTAAATGAAAACACACTTTAAAATATACCTCAATCTTTTCCCCAATTTACTTAAAACAAATGGAATAAACAAGAGAAGCACAGCTAAAAGTATGCTAGGATATTCCAATGCAATTCTTCTACTTGCTGCCATCCTCCAAATCTCATCTGGGTGGATTTGGAATATGGTGGCAAATAAAACAATTGCATTGGAGTACGTCTTAAAATATTGAAACCTTCGGGATGCTCTCAGTTGCACTCAAATCTTCTGTAATCTAAAGTTGTTCTACTGGTTTCTATAGCATAGCGATGACAAATGGATGCAAGATGACACTTGCTGCATTTAAACCATTAATTTGACACCATTCCAGCTTTTGTTTTATATAAAAAAGCAGCTCAATAACTCATGCCTACATGTTGTCATTTCTCCACTCAGTAGCAGTAGCTGTTAGTATCAACAGATGAAGTGTACCAATAAAAACAAGGCTATGAAAATTGTTTTGCAAAGTAGTACATGAACAAAAAAAGCTTCCCTTTGGGAATTTCACACCCAACCCAATTAATCATCAATTTTTAAAAAAAATGATAAAAACCCATACAGTTCTTACAGAAAAACTTCAAGTTGGAAATCAAAAATATAAAAAAAATTGTGGCTGGGCAGCATCTGTGAAGAGAGAAGTAGAATTAAATGTTTTGGGTCAAAGACTTTTGTCAAAGCTCAAAAGTATTTATTTCCAGCTCCGAAGGTCTTTGACTTGAAGTATTTTTTGCAGAGCTTGCCTGAACAGCAGTGTTTCCAGCACATTTTCATCTCATATAGTACTAACTTCTTTGGAAAAATATGAGAGTCAGAAAAAGATCTTGTGATTTAGGATAAGCAGCTCAAAATAAAACTTTTAGGCCATTTCAAATGCATAAATCCACAGCTGGTCCATTGAGGAAAACACTTTTCAGTTTAACTAACTTCAGCTCATTAAAACAAGACTTCAGAATAGTTAAAGAAACCTATGGACTCAGTTTCAAGGGCTCTTCATCTCTTTCCCGATATGTATTGGTTAGAAACACAGAAAACCGACAGCACAATCCAGGCCCTTTGGTTCACAATGCTGTTCTGACCATGTCCTTACTTTAGATATTATCTCGGGTTACCAATAGCCCTCCATTTCTCTAAGCTCTGTGTATCTATCCAGGAATCTCCCAAAAGGTTGTTTGTTATTATTTCTTCTGCATTTGAGCAGTTTGTAGTCTTTTGCACATTGATTGTTTGTCCACCCTGTTGGATGTGGTCTTGCATTGATTCTATTGTGGTTCTTGGATTTATGTGTACTCCCGCAAGTAAACCAATCTCAACGTTGTATATGGTGACATATGTGTACTTCGATAATAAATTTATATTGAACAAGCTTTCAGCATGCAAAGAATAAAGCATACTTGTTACTGTAATCTTGAGTTGCCATGACAATACTCAGCTAAGTTTTTTCAACTTTGAACTTTGCTCCTACACAAGTATTGCTGACATAGGAATACAGTGCTGCTAATTTCAACAAGGCTCTATACATCAAAAAGCGCACTGTTTACATTCAAGTCCCCATTCCCACCCCCTCCCCCACTTCTATTGTGAAAGAACATAATGCAGTCTGGGCTTTCAAACATTCTTTCTTCCATTAGCTCAATTTTCAACAACATTTAAATGTGCTCATAATTCAATGCTTTACATTAGGAGACTTAGAACCTAAAATTTAGCTTCTTGGTAGCTAGTGATAAGTTTTAGTTACTCAAGTAGAAATAGACAGAAAACTTACAAAATTTCAAATTTAGATTACAATTTTATTAGCTCATTTCTGAATTGTGAACTTCCAAAAGCAATGATTCAATTTTGGGGACTGTCTTGCTTACACATGTAAAAACAAAAGCAGCTGGATCTCTGGCTGCAGAAAGAGTCATACTCCAGCTCTTGTGGCCAAATGGCCTCTGCATCCTTCCTAATGATTGCACAAGGTCATGACTGAACTCACTTTCTGTTCAGGCCAAAAATCCCCCAGTCAAACATCCACCAATTCCTGTTTTGAATATACTTAAACATGGCATCTGACCTCCAGAGGCCAGGTAAAACTTTCCTCAAACTCCTTATCCTGAGAGTAAGGGGAGCAATTATTCACGTGGCACCTCAGACAGACAGTCACTTGGCATTCACACCATCAACCAAACTGAACTAAATTAGTAAATACTCGTTCCTCAAATGGAAACCTTCATAGTCAGCAACATTCCCTTATTCCCTGTCACAAAATGTGCATCTCACTCTATTTGGGCTGCTGTGTTATTTTAAGGAGGTTGGACATAGAGCTGGAATTGACAATGACTGGATTGCTGCCTGTGTCACGTGCCAGTGGGGACAAGAATATGATGATTTGGCAGGTGAATGTGCGTCTAAGGACCTGGTGCAGGGGACAGGGGTTCAGATTTCTGGATCACTGGGATCTCTTCTGGGGAAGGTATGACCTGTACAAAAGCGACGGGTTACACTGGAACCCGAAGGGGTCCAATATCCTTGCGGGCAGGTTGGTTAGAGATGTTCAAGTGGGAAAAAGAACCCCAAAGGGAAAGTAATCATAATATGATCAAATTCACCCTGAATTTTAAGAAGCAACTGAAAGGAAGGGAATTAAAGTAAAGGGAATTAGAGGCATGACAGAGGAGCTGGCCAGAATCGATTGTAAAAGAACACTGGCAGGGATGATGGCAGAGCAGCAATGGCTGAAATTTCTGGAAGAAATTCAGAAGTCACAGAATAGACACAGCCCAAAGAACTAATAGTATTCTAAAGGCAAGATGACACAACCGTGGTTAACAAGAGAAGTCAAAGCCAAGATAAAAGCCAAAGAGAGGGCATATCATAGAGCAAAAATATGAAATAAGTTACAGGATTTGGAAGTTTTCAAATGCCAAGAGAAGGCAACTAAAAGTCATTAAGGTAAAAATGGAATACAAAAGCTCGCCAATAATATTAAAGAGGATACCAAAAGTTCTTTCAGATATTAAGTGTAAAAGAGAGGTGAGAGTGGATAATATCAGACACTGGAAAATGATTCTGGAGAGGTAGTATTGGAGGACAAGGAAATGGCAGATGAATGGAATAAGTATTGTGCAAACAGTCTTCACTGTGGAAGACACTAGCGGTATGCTGGCCATTCCATGTGTCAGGGATCATGAAGTGTGTGAAGTTATCATTACCAGGGAGATGGTTCAAGGGAAACAGAAAGGTCTAAGTCACCTGGACCAGATGGACCATGCCCCAGGGTTCTAAAATATGTGGCTGAAGAGATTGTGGAGGCATTGATAATGATCTTTCAAGAATCACTAGATTCTGGAATGGTTCCAGAAGACTGAAAAATTACAAATGTCACTCCACTCTTCAAGAAGGGAGAGAGGGAGAAGAAAGGAAATTATAGGCCAGTTAGTCTGACTCAAAGGTTAAAAAGATGTTAGAGTCAATTGTTAAGCTTGTGGTTTCAGGGTACTTGGAGGCACATGGTAAAATAGGTCACTGTCAACATGGTTTCCTCAAAGGAAATATTTTGCCTGACAAATCTGTTGGAATTCTTTGAAAGAAATAATAAGCAGGAGGAGAAATAATAAGCAAAAAGGGGAGGGAAAAGGGGAAAAAATAAATTGGTTGATGTGCATTTGAATTTTCAGAAGGCTTTCGACAAGGAGCGACACATGAGGCTACTTAACAAGCTACGAGCCCATCGAATTACATGGAAGATTCTAGCAATGATAAAGCAGTGATTGACTGGTGGGAGGCAAAAAGTAGGAAACAAGGGAGCCTTTTCTGGTTGGCTGCCAATGACTAGTAGTAAATGCAATTTTAGCATTTGTTTCAAGAGGGCTTGAATATAAAAGCAAAAATGTAATGTTGAGACTTTATAAAGCACTGGCGAGGCCTCACTTGGGGCATTGAGAGCAGATTTGGGCCCCTTATCTTAGAAAGTATGTGTTGAAACTGGAGAGGGTTCAAAGGAGGTTAACAAAAATGAAAGATTGAATGGCTTGTCAAATGAAAAGTATTTGATGGCTCCAGGCCTGTATTCACTAGAATTCAGATGAATGAGGGGTGACCTCATTGAAACATATCAAATGGTGAAAGGTTTTGATAGAGTGGATGCAAGAGCATGTTTCCTCTGGTGGGAGAGTCTAAGACTAGAGGACACAGCCTCAAAAGAGGGGCATCCTTTTAGAATGAAGATGAGGAGGTACTTCTTTAGCCAGGGAGTTGTGAATCTGTGAAGACCAAGTTTTTATTTATACTTAAGGCAAGTTGATAAATTCTTGATTGATCAAGGCATGAAGTGATATGGGGAGAAGGCAGGAGATTAAGGTTGAGAGGAAAACTGGATCAGCAATGATGTAATGCTGGAGCAGACTTGATAGGCCAGGTGGCCTAATTCTGCTCCTATATCTTATGGTTTAACCTGATACTGTAAATCATCCAATTAGCTACTACACTACCATGCCATCCTAAGTGAACCCTGCTAAATCAACTTTGTAGTTCTGTCATTAACCTGAAAATGGGGGAGTTTGACTGTTTATCAGTTTTGTATGGGGATAGTGTTAGGCAAAATAGCTTGTGATAGCAACAATTTGCATAATTTAAAGAAGAATCTCCTTTCCAATTTGAATGCTACTCTTTTCCTTAAAGACTGGTAGGACCAGTTGATTTCAAACCTCATCAAAATAAAGGGGCCATAAATGTTACTGGAAATAGGAAATAGTATATGCTTAGTTCTGGTGTCTTATGGCATCGCTGGGGAAAGAGTGAGCTTTTAATTTGCTGACAAATTCAGCTTGGGGATAGGATAATGACGTCCGTTTCCATAAAGTTCCCTAATGACCTGTACGCATCTTCCAATATCTGCTTTAGTAGAGACCGCAACCTTGACTGTGGAAAATGGTGAATATATGCCATAATTCTATTACTCTGCACACTGGAACACCCAGTTTCAATGCTCAATATCATTACACAAATGGCAAGACAAAGAATAGGTTTTGTTGGAATGGGAGGCAAATGTACAAAAAGAGTCTATTGTTTCACTAAATCTATAATTAGTAGCAAATGCATCCTGGGGAAAATGGAATTTATTCTGGAATAGACCTTTTGCACATAATCATTACTTCATTTGGAATATACTGGCACATTTAATACTTAAACTGTTTGGGCAATTCTTTGTTTCTGCTCTGCTGGTAGCTTGAGGTAGGGTAATCGGTTGTACATTCTTGCCAGTTAGTGACTTACTGTTTAGAGCTTTAAAATGTCATAAGACATAGGAGCTGAATTAGGCTATTTGGCTTATCGAGTCTTTTTCTGCTATTTCATCATGGCAGATCCATTTATCCTCTCGGCCCCAATTCTGCTGCCTTCTCCTCATATCCCCTCATGCCCTGACCAATCAAGAATAAACTTCTGCCTTAAATATACATAGTGACAGCCTCCATAGCTACCTGTGGCAAAGAATTCGACAGATCCACCACTCTCTGGTTCTGGCTGAAGAAATTTTTCCTCAACTCCGTTCTATTCTGAGGCTGGGCCCTCTGGTCTTAGACTCTCCCACCATAGGAAATATCTTCTCCACATCTATTCTATCAAGGCATTTCACCAGATAATAGGTGACACTCAATGAGGTCACACTAATTCTTCTGAATTCCAATGAATACAGGCCCAGGACCATCAAATGCTCTTCAAACTGTTAAAACTGGGAATCATTTTCGTGAACCTCCTTTGACCCCTCTCCAATTTCAGCACATCCTTTCTAAGACAAGGGGCCCAAAACTGCTCACAATACTCCAAGTGAGGCCTCACTAAGTCTCAACATTACATCCTTGTTTTTATGTTCTAGTCCTCTTGAAATGAATGCGAACTTCACATTTGCCTTCCTCACCAGACTCAACCTGCAAATTAACCTTCAGGGAATCCTGCACAAGGACTCCTAAATCCCTTTGCACCTCAGTTTTGTTTTTGTATTTTCTCATCACTTAAAAAAAATAGGCAACCCTTTCATTTCTTTTTCCCCAAAGTGCACAACCATACACTTCCCAACACTGTATTCTATCTGCCATTTCTTTGCCCATTCTCCTAATCTATCTCAATCACTTCTGTAGCCTCTCTACTTCATCAAAACTACCTGCCCCTCCACCTACCTTCACATCATCTGAATACTTTGCAAAAAAGCTGTCAATTCTATCATCCAAATCATTAGCATACAAAGTAAAAAGAATCAGATGAGCAGAAGAGAAAAAGCCTAGTAATATATATTCGTCCTCTGGTGATCATGTCTGGGCTCTCTGATACAATACCAGAGATTTGATACAGGAAGTAACATCAAATTTTTAATTTTTTTGCTTCAGCTGGACTGTTCCAAATTTTAATTCCACGGAACCATAATAGTGTTTTAAAGGCAGTTATGCAAATTAGAATGTATATCAGTATGACAGGAAGTTTTCTACTTTTTAAGAAAGTGCACAAATTTAAGCAACTTTTATTAAATATCAATAAAATAATATTCTGTTTAAAAACACAAAAGGTAATTGGAACTGGTTCTCAAATTCATCATCTCCAAATCAACAGTATCCTTATTTGATACCATAACCCACACTTACACCTCACAGGAACAGGTTAAGAAGAAGACCAGTGAATGCCTCAGTTGCAGGCTTATTATTGACAGCACGAGATAAAATGCCCTTGTCCCAAGGGTTACTCATCTTACGTAACTGTTGTGTAGCATGGTGGTACATGGGTTCGAAGTTCAGTTCTGGCATCTTCTGTAAGAAAGTTTGTGCATTCTTCCCCTGTGTTGTGTGGATTTTCTCCCAAAGACAAACTGGTTCTTGGGTTAATTGCTCATTATACACTGTCCTGTGGTTAGGCTGGGGTTAAATCAGTTGGTTGCTCGGCAGTGCAGATCAGCGGGCCGGAAGGGTCAGTTCCGCGCTCTATCTCTAAATAAAATAAATACAGCAAGTGATGGTTCTGCTTCGCAGTTCCAGCAACAAGGTTCAACCTGAATCTCAGGTGGTCTCAGGAGTTCTCATGTTCTCCCAGCGACCTCATGGGATTCAGCTGCACGTTCCATTTGGCCAAATACTTAAGTGTCCCGAATGATTTGTGTTGCTGAAATTGATATCCTCATAAAATAAAACCCATGGATAAAAACTTAATCTAACTTAATTGACCATACTAACAGTTTCACAAACATATGCCCAAAGAATCACACCATTAGAAATTTGTGCATTTAAACCTCAAAAAAAATCTAGCATGATATTCCAATAATAAAGGTTTGCTTATTTGCAAGTGCCTACTTTCACAGAACATGTTAAACTAGATCCAATCTTCTTCTTCAGGTGGACATCAAAGAGGGTGCTTATGATCTTTGAAGAGCAAACATTCTATTACAGGTGTTCTGTTCAATATGTATCACTTCATCACCATAACTTAAAAACAGCAGATCTCATTGGTCAGGCAAGAAGGCGAGATCTTCGCACTGACAAGATGTTTGTAGAGTCAGGTCCAGTCCAAACCAATCGGGTCCAAAATATAATTTTGTAATATGATCCAACCTCCTCATACCACAATACAAGTCCTATACCGACGTGATAACATGGATATATTTTTCTCTGATTTTGTGGAGGGATAGTTTAAAACTAATCAGACTTATTTATTTTATTGAGATGCAGCATGGAATAGGCCCTTTGAGCCATGCCGTCCAGCAGTCTCCTGATTTAATCCTAGCCTGATGACGGGGCAATTTACAATGACCAATTTACCTACTGACCAGTACATCTTTGGTCTGCAGGAGGAAATGGGAGAACCGGGAGGAATCCCCGTACAGAGTACAAACTCCTTACACGCAGTGGCAGGAAGTGAATCCGGGTCACCTGTACTGCAAAGCGTTGTGCTAACCACATCAGCAGAGACAGCAAGTGCATGATGGCATCCAAGCAATTAAAATACACAACTCATTTTATCTAAATCTCTCCACCAGATTACCAACACTCGTGTTCCAAAATTTAACCCATCTCATTATAGAATGGACCACTAAACCTCAAGGTCAAGAAACCTCACCAGAGTGGAATGGGGATATAAAAGTGCTCTGGCCCGTGTTGCTGGAACTGTGAAACAGCAACGCCACTTGCTGTACTTATTGGCAGAGAAATACTGAATGGCCTAGAAGAGACTAAATCTTTTTAAATAATGTGCATTTTTTAAACTTCTAATCACAATAATATAACTAGAAACATGTAGTAGCAAAAATCTTTGGTCATACCCTACTAGAGATTTTATTTTTTATATAATGAGCAACACATATTGTTACTAACCAGTCCAATAAGTAACTGAAGTTGCACAGGCAACAACAAAGGACTGTTGTCAGTTCTTATTTGCTCTCCAAAATACCTAAAAGGTTACTTGGTTCAAGGGCAACTGGGAACAGGAACTGAGTTCTGCCTTTGCTACCAGCATCTGATTCTTATAAATGAATTTGCAGAAACAAGGTTCACCGAACAAGGAATTTAAATATTGCTTCAATAGTTTGACATGAGCAGTTTCAAAAGGGGGGAGAGAAAAAGTCCAAAAGTAAGCCAAAACAAAAAATCAGTACATTTTAAACTATCCCTATTCGCTACCAAATTATATCAAACTTTTAAAACTAAATACACATCACAAACTACAGCAGTTCAAGAAGAATTTTGCAAAGACTGATGTGCAACAAATGACAGCCTCGGTGACAACACAATTAATTTAAGAAAAAGCGCTGAGCGAAAGCATTTGGCAACAGGTCTGGCATACTGTACACCAGTCAGTTGTAACAATTACAGCAAATTTACTTCATTTTTGCTGTCAGCTGCACTATGACAGCTTCACATAGTACGTCAACATCTGCACACTTGTTTTAATTATCAAGTATGGAAACAAATTAAATTCTTAATTAGATCAAAGGACATTTTATCAAACAACATGCCACCTAGTATTCAATTAGCCTTTACTTAATCTACCTTTGCATCGTCTACACTGCATATTTTCACGCCAACTGCTTATTCCCTGAAGCATTGAAGGCCATGATGTTTAAAGGATGGACAAAAATTTGCTTTTGCTTTCCAAACCTCTATTTGGAAGTGGATCATTCATTGCAAAACACGGGACTGCTGCAAATGAGAGTTTCTTATTTGTATTCCAAATTGAAGCTGAAAATTTTCCCACAAAAAATGTTTTCTTTCTACTTCAATTTCAGGCAGTTACCTTTACTTTAAAAAGTAATAAAGTTTTGATACACATTATTTCATAATCATGGCTTTGAGCCATCCAATTCTGATACAAAGTCAATATAATTGTATTCATTAATTCTTACTATAGACAATTAAGTACATTTGTTCAGACATGGTCTATGACGGTTCAAACGTTTTGAGTAAGAGCAAGGCACATAATATTATTCCTCCAATGTAAACATGGCCAAGTAATGCCTCAAAATTCATATCCTTATTATATATTCTAAAAAAAATCAACCTGCTTTGACAACCTTAGTGTGCAAAGAATTCTAGCTTGGCTTATGAGGAAATTAGATGAAGTAATGACTATTTTTATTGCCTTATTTGAAATATTCAATAAGCAAAAAACTCACCAATCCATAATACAATTTTATTGGGTGAAAATTGCAAGTTTTTGTTTTCTTCAAAAAAACCATTTATCAACTGTAAACAATACAGTGATAACTTAGCATTGGAAAATACAAAGCAGCTGTCAGTATTCAATTTCAGCAAATAGATTAGTAAAACTTGTTACATTAACTAGTTGAATTTAAAGTACAATATTTGAAATGAGAGCCAAGTTGGTTTGTCAGAAGTACGCATTTATTAATTAGTAAAGCCAAAACAAAAATGACCCATTGGCTACAAATACAAACCTTTGCCATCTGCCTCAATTGAATAAAAATTGTAAAATGCTCTGTTCGCAACTGTGGAAAGAGAAACAGTGAATATTTCATTCCAAACGTTTCCTGAACTGGTATTTCCAGCATATTCTGTGTTTATTTCAACTTCCAGCATCTCCATTAAAAAAAAATCATTCTTAACCAGAAATACTGACTGCTCAGAGACATCTGGACCCTGGGAGTATCTTTGGCTTCCTGACTAACAAAATGCAGTAAGAATAGGCAGCAACACCTCCACCACGATTACTCTAAACACCACTGCTCCACAAGGTTGCATTCTGAGCCTCCTACTCTGCTCCCTAAACACTCATGACTGTGTGGAGAGAGTCTGCTCTCACGCCATACAACTGTGATGGGCAGTATCTGAAGTAGTGGTCACCAACCCGTCGATGGCGATCGACTGGTCGATCTTTGAGACTTTCCCAGTAGATCCCGAAAAAAATACACAAATACTGTTGAGCGATTGTTTCCAGGTTGCGGGGTTTTTCGTTCCATTCTTTCTGCCCAGTACATACGTGTGTACTCTCCCGCGCTACACAGTGTAATTCAGTGGTTCCCAGCTACCGGGGCATGAGGAAACGATACGAGTCATCTGCAGCTTTCCTCATTCCCTGTCACAGCCACTGTTGAACTTGAACGACATGAGGTCATCAGTGACACCCTCGTTGCAGGGATCACTGGTTGGCCTCGCGTGGCCAGCAGGAAATGCCTATGCTACCAGCCTGGAGCACGGACAGATGGGCACCCCTCTAAACCTGTTTATCACACCGAATATTCGTGGGGAACCCAGTGCTAAAATATTCACAGACAACCTAATTCGGGCTCAAGGTTTCGTAAGTATCAGAGCAGCTACCACACTGAGATCTACTGAAACAAACTTTTGTCGGCTGATAGATCCTACGGGGGGGGGGGGGCATGCCCGCTCCCTGTCGCACTCCTCGCTCGGTTGCTCTCTCCGGACTGCGACCGCTGCGGCCCTGGCACGGGGACCTCTGGCTCTTACCTTGTCCTCTCACCCCACCCACAACCAGCTGCACCTGGCCAAAGCAGCTGGCAGTGGACGTGCAGAGGCAGGAGTTCAGGCCCAGAGGCTGTCTAATGAGGCAATGAAGCCATCAAAACTGCTTCAGTATCTTGAGTCCAAACACCCTGCACTTAAAGACAAACCCGCTGAGTTTTGTCAGCAGAAAAAAACTTGAGCAAGCGGGTCAGAAGCTAAATGCCAGGAGCCGTGAAAACTAAATTGTGGAATAGACTGGATATAAGGAACCTGCTTCAAGTATCGCTGTATTCCAGTCGTGTTTAAACCCCCTTCAGGGGTTGGGGGGGGAGGGAGAAGGTGCACAATTTGCTGTGCTTTACATATCAACTGCAAACTTAATATTAGTGTAGTTTCTAGTACCCAGAGCATTCTGGGAAGAATATAATGGCACCCTTATATGATAGATTGCTCACAGAAACACATTCAGCCACGTTTTCAGTCTGCAGAGACAGGCAATACACAATCAGAAACACGCTGGAACTAAGTACTATTGGGAGCATATGTTTACACTGCTATTAAACCACACTAACACAACTGGGATTGGATTCCTATGGAAAAAGTAGACTCATTTATTTTGCATTACATGGGAAAAGTTCTACAACATAAATTCAGTATTACTGTTCACTCTTAATCCAGCTTCAAAAGTGACCAAGTATTGGAAGCTCCATCTCAAAAGTTATCCTAGGGAGTGTTTAATAGTAATAAATATAATTGGTTTTGTTCCCATTTAAAAAGAATTTTTTTTAACTGAATAAAATTCATGTATCAGGGATTGAAGTGAGATTTTTAATGTTTTGATCACTGAATATTTCAAATAAAAAGTCATTACTTAATCTAATTTCCTCATAGAACAATCTAGAATTTTCTGCACTATAAATTTGTCAATGCAGGATGATTTTTTTTAAATGTTGTAAGTATATGAAGTTGAGGAATAGACGGTGACAAGGAGGCATATCGAGGTAAGATAGAGATAAGATAGCCAAGTGGCATCGCAACAACAACCTTGCACTTGAAGTCAATAAGACCCAAGGAAATGATTGTAGACTTCAGGAAGGGAACACACATCAGTCCTCAGAGGGACCAGCAGTGGAAAGGGTAAACAGTTTCAAGTTCCTGGGTGTCAACATCTCTGAAGATCTATCCCGTGCCCAACAAATTGATGTAATTGCAAAAGAATGTCAGCAGCTAAATTGCATTAGGAGTTTGAAAAGACTTGGTACGTCACCAAAGACACTCCCAAATTTCTACAATTGTACCATAGGGAGCATTCGAACTGGTTGCATCACTGAGTCTGGTATGGAGAATCTCTGTAGAGGATTGAAAAAACTGCAGAAAGTTTCAAACTCAGCCATCTCCATCCTGAGCACGAGTCTCCTCATTAATAAGGACATCTTCAAAAGGCGATGCTTCAAAAAGGCGGTATCCATCACTAAGGAGCCCCATCACCTCCTCTCATTGCTGCCGTCAAGCTGGTGGTACAGGAGTTTGAAGAAACACACCTGATGTCTTAGGAAGCTTCTTCCACTCCATCAGATTTCTGACTGGACAATAAGCCCACAAACTCTACCTCATTATTTTTTTCTTATTGCAATTTGTAGTACTGTTGCCAGAAAACAAATTTCATGACATATGCCAGTGATATTAAACCCAACCGATTCTAGACAGCAACAGATTTTAAATTATTTTTTTCCACCCCATTTGCATCAGCAAGCCCATGGTCCAGAACTAAAAAGTTCACCCCAAATAGAGGAAGTTTAAATAGGTTTAGCCACATTTACCTTTCAGTTAATTTCAAAAACCTGGCCTTTTTTCACAGTTCAGAACTATGGCATGAATCTCGATTTCACACAGATTCTGAACTGAGCCAGACCTGGGACTATAAACCATCTTTTCTGAATTAGAAGAAAAACATAGTTGGAATGCATCAAGCTGGAGCTGTGGAGTCACCAGAGTCAGAATGATACAACACAGAAACAGACCCACACTGACCAAAACTTCCTCTCTGCTAGTCTGTTTCCCGCGATCAACTCAGAATCCTCCAAGCCCTTCCCCTCCACCTTATGCATACTCATGAGTTTACAAACTTCTATGAGGTCACCCTCCAGCACTCCAAGAAATAAAGATCTTTTGAGGCCAACCTCTCCTTCTAACTCAGATTCTCTAGTTCAGGCAGTATCCTCATAAACCTATTCTCTGCCCTGGGGAAAATATTCTGAATGTCAACCCCAAATATACCGACAACAATGTTAAAAACAACTCTCATTACTCTGCTTGGCCTTTAATTCTCTATTCGTATTGACATTGGTTTGTTATTGTTACATGTACCAAGATACAGTGAAAAGCTTGTCTTACATCATTACACAATGCATTGAAGTAAAACAATAACAATACAGAGTAAAGTATAAAAGCTACCAAAAGGGTGCAGTAAATGGTAAAAATGAAAGTTCATAATGAGGTAAAGTGAGAGTCTATTGTATTACACAAGAGGCCTGTTCAAGATCTGGTAACAGTGGGATAGAAGTTGTCCTCCACCCTGGTCGTATGTACTTTCAGGCATTTGTATCTGCTGTCCAGTGGGAGAAGGGAGAGCGAATGTCTGAGATGGGTGGTCTTTGACTACACTGCTGCTTTACCGAAGCTGTTAGAGGTATAGTCCATAGAGGGAAGGCTGGTTATTGTGATATGCTGGGTTGCGTCCAGAACTCTCTGCAGTTTGTTGTGGTCACGTGTAGAGCAGTTGCCATACCAACTTGTCATGCTTTCTGTGATGCAACGATGAAAACCGGTAAGAGCTGATGGGGACATGGGCCTCCTGAGGAAGTAGAGGTGTTGTTGAACTTTCTTGGCCCAACATCTACGTGGCTGAACCAGGACTATGCTATTGGTGATGTTCACACCTAGGATGTACACAGGAACATGTGCAATACCCCCCGCACCTTCCTGAAATCCCCCCCGAAATCAATAACCAGGCCTTTTGTTAGTTGACAAAGAGGAGGAAGTCACTAAGCTCCGTCACCTTCCTGTACTCTGATTCACTATTTGAGATGCGGCCCACTACAGTGATATCATCTGCAAGCTTGTATATGGAGTTGGAGCAGAACCTGGCCACACAGTCGCGAACATATAGAGCGTACAGTAGGAGCACAAGTGTTTGGAATAATCAGCAAGGATTGCTCCCTATCCTTTCTCATTGCCATCTGTCGGACAGAAAGTCAAGGATCCATTTGCAGAGGGAGGCATCAACTCCTAGGGTCTGCAGTTTGGTGATGAGTTTGCTTGGAACAACAGTCTAATGTAGGTGAATTTACTGTCCAGATCAGGGGTGGGCAAATTTCTTGACTTGTGGGCCACAAAGGGTTCTAAAATTTGACAGGGGGGCCGGACCAGGAGCAGATGGACGGAGTGTTTTGGTAATACACCTCATAAGAGAAAATAAAATATCATGGGATATGTAGAAAACATGTGCTTTAATTTCAATTGAAAATGAACAAATGCATTACAACAAAATATCTGTCTTTGAAGTCCCATGGTATTTAGCTATTTATTGAAATGACTTTTAAAACACTGAAAATTAAATGAATAAAATACAGCTTTTTTTAATAGTAACAGTTATTATTCTAAAGCACTGAAAATTCTGTTATCCTTCAAGATATTATCATCATCACTCTCCTCCTGACTGTCTTTATTTCAAAAACGGTAGGAGATGCAGGTCTACTTGTGCTGCTCCTTCTTATTCAATTGTCCCCTGTGCCAAAACTCAACAACGACCAGCACAAAGACAGAACAGTGATAGTGCGCCAGTATGCGGAGCGCGTTATTTGATCTGGAGCGCATTTTTTATTTTGAGCACTACTCATGTCCATCACTTAACAGAAATGACATGTAACATGCAAGGCTTATTGAAAAAAATATTTTCAAATGCATTTTTTACAAAACACAACGAAGAAACTTATTTTTAATTTCAGTGTGAACAGTGTTGTTGGTCTCCCTTTTTAGCCAGCGCATCAAAGTCTGGATTTAGTTTTGTTGTGGCGATTCTCAGGATGGATCTGAGGTGTGGGTCAGTTAACTTGGATCTGTGGCTGGCTTTGTTGATGTTCATGACGCTGAACGCCTGTTCACACAAATAGGTCGAGCCGAACAAAGAGTAAAGCGCAAATGTGGAGTAATACGCTGCACCTCAACAAAGGTCAATGTGTAGCGGTGCGCTACGTGCAGTGCTAAAATTATGACACGGAGTCGGTAACTGCAGTCGAAGAAAAAAATTTTATTCGAAATCCCCAGCCTCACTTTTAAGCCTCCCTCAACCTGCCCCCCGTGGCGCAGAGGCTCCAAAGCTCTGAGCTCGTAAATCCCCATAGGCTATCTCCCTTAGCCGGAACGCTGGCTAATTGTGAGCCGGTTCGGATGTGCCAGGAAATGGGTCGCCACAAATGTATATAGAGTGCGTCATCTATTGGGAAAACGCCAGAATTGCGGGGAAAAAACGTTAACAAGGTTTATTAATATAATTTCATCAAGTTCTGCGGGCGGGATTAAAAAGCTTAATGGGCCGCATATGGCCCTCGGGCCGTAGTTTGCCCATGCCTGGTCCAGATGCTCTTATAAAGAGTGTAGGGTGAGGGAGATGGCATCCACCATAGACCAGTTTCCATGACAGGCAAATTGCAGTGGGTCAAGATTGGCTGGAAAGCTGGAGTTGATGTGTGCCATGACCTGCCTCTCGAAACACTTCATAATGGCAATTGTTGCAGCCACTGCACAGTAATCATTAAGGCACGTTATCATGCTTTTTTTTTGGTATCCTAATGATAGTGGTCCTCTTAATGCAGGAAGAAACCACAGCCTGAAGTAGGCAGAGATTAAAAATATCTGCAAATATCCTAGCCCCACACCAGGTGCAAGAGCACAGCCAGGGACACCATCCAGGTTCACCCTCCAGAAGACTGATTTCTGTCTGCAACAATGACTATGGGTTCAGGTGCACTGTAGACTGTCAGGGTGGTGACATACCCATTCCCTACTGCTCAAAACATGAATCACATTTAATATCACTGGCATATGTTGTGAAATTGGTTAACTTTGCAGCAAGAGAACAATGCAATACATACTATTATAGGATAAATAACTAAATTGAAAATAGTGCAAAATCAGAAATAATAAATGTGAGGTAGTGTTCATGGGTTCAATGTCCATTTAGGAATCAAGATAGCAGAGGGGAAGAAGCTGTTCTGAATCACTGAAGGAGGCATCTCTACCTCCTTCCTTACAGTAACTGATGACTGGACTGAGAATTGATTGTCTCTTGGCATCTGATAGCTTTACATAGATTTTATCTTGATTTGGCGATCTAATTGAATCCAAAGCTGACTTGGGGATAAGAAACAGAGTGGCGATGGTGGTAGTGGAGGTATGTGATCAGTGATATACTGCCAAGATTGGGATTGACCCTTGTTGAATGCTGCAGACCTGGATTCCCAGTTTGGAAACAACCAGACTATCCTCCTTGATACACGGTCCTCAACACACTTGCTGATAAATGTTGTGATGGTGAAGTCACACTCATCTAGGCTGAGTCTTTGAACATGGACCAGTTTACAGCCTGAAAACAGTCACACAGAATCTCATTTGTTTCCTCAGACCAGCACTGTACGACTTACTTTTCTGGATTTTCCAGTTTGAGCTTTTGCTTGTATGTGGGGAGTAGGGCATTGACTGGTGCTCTTAAGGAGAACACAACCTAGGGAGAACAATCCAAGTATATCCAACCTTTCCTTGCAGCTCAAACCCTCTAATCCAGAGAGCATCCCGATAAATCTCTTCTGCGCCCTTTCTAAAATCTCAACAAACTTCCTATAATGATGTGACCAGAACTATACACGATACTCCAAGTGTGGTTTGACTGAAGCTGCAACATGACTTTTGTACTTGTAGACCCCTGGCTCACTTCAGGCTCGCTCAGCTCGCTTCCATCTAGGGGAGGGGTCGGCAACCTTTACCACTGAAAGAGCCATATGGACCCATATGGAGCCGCGGGTTGCTGACCCCTGGTCTAGGGGGAGCGGCCTTTGGCCCCACCAGACTGGATAATCAGCTTGTGTGGACGCTGTGTGATGTCCCCACCATGCCAAATAACAGACAGTACACTATATGCGATTGAATGATTACACTTTAAAGATCCTGCTAGAACTAAGTGATTAATAACGATACAGTATACATGAAGGAAAAGAAAATAAAGAAAAGGCACCAAAACTTATCAAGGTCAAAACCACTTTGTGCACAACCGTTGGAGCTAAATTAATGAAGTCTTCTGGCCACCATTCGATCCCCTCCAAACTCATCGACTCGTAGCTCAGGACCACCCGAAGTGATCAACCAAGCATGTCCATCTTTGTCTCCTCTCCTCGCCGAACCTCCTGGCCTCGGACCCCAGCTCGGGGTCCGTTCCGTCGCCCAGCTTACAGCATTGTGTCCTCTCTCTCTCTCACTCTCTCGTGCCGACTCCCTAAAATGCCAGCCAACAATAGCTTACAGACTCAGAAGAAAGAATAACATTAATCCCAATTGGTTAACAAACGAATACAATTCTTGTTATCAGTAATTTTAACCCAAACTTCGAGAGAAAGCACTTATCATAACAAAGAAGCATTCCTACTTTTAACAAAGAAGCCATTTTGATTAACATATGCAGTAACAAAAAAGAAACCCCCTTACAAAGTCCTACCATTCAAGGCAAGCATTCCATGACTTCATTCCAACCTTATCCACTTGTGTAGCCCTTTTCAGTGAACTACAGATCTGGACCCAAGATCCTTCTGTATCTACATACTATTACAAACTGTTAACTGTTCACCTTCTCCCTTCATTTGACTCCAATCTACAAGGGTTCTTCAAGTCATTGCCATTCCTTAGTGCCTTAACATTTACTGAATAAGGCCTAAGCTTATGACTTCCCAAAAAGTATCAGATCAGTGAGATTGATCACCCTTTGGCCAAGATCCACACATACCATCCTATAAAAACATCATTTATTCTCCTCAGATACCCTTCAGTTTTCATTGTCTGCTACTCACCTTCACACTAGGGATAACTTACTCCAGCTGATTAGCCTATCAACCTACACATCTTTGGGATGTGAGAGGAATACAGAAGAGGAGCTCCATGTTATCACAGAGAGAAGATCCAAACTCCATGCAAACTGTACCAGAGGTTACCAACGTTCTAAATTTTTTCCCACAGCTGCATGGACCAACTGTTGCTGAGGCCCGAAAACTGCGTAACACTTTAAATGTTTTTCTTTACAATATGCACAAATAAACCACAACTCACAACACAAGCAAACAATTATCAGGCAGTCAAAAGAACTGACAGGCACAATGGTTAAGTAAAATGTTTCGACTAGACATCGTTGGCATTCAGGGGGCCTGAAGTTTATTAACAATGAGCTATTGATTTCCAGTCTGTGTTTATTGTTACAATTTCTAAGTCTTGTAACTTTAAACACCAACAATTTTAATATGTCAAAACTCCAAAATGCTTCAAAGTAAAGATTGTGGTACATTTATTATTTACAAAATTTATGGATTATATTCATTAACAAAATTACAGGATATTTCACAATTATACCAAACTAGATTTCAAAATTATATTAGCACAATTTCAAAATTATATTTGCATTATGTAAAGGAAAACTCTAGCTGTCAGCAAAAAAAAGGCTACATGCATGGTAGCATTCAGTTACTGTGTGGCTCAGAGAGAACGCTTGCACCCTTCCCTCAGATGTACTTGGTCCATTTCCGACACCTCCCTCGATCTCTCTGTCTCTATCTCTGGAACCAGCTTATCTACCGACATCTACTATAAACACTGACTCTCACAACTACGCAGACAATACCGCTTCCTGCCCTGTTACTTGTACTGGTATTTATCCTTGCAAGTGGAAGAAGTGCCATACCTGCCCCTACACCTCCTCCCTCACTACCCCAAAAAGTCCTTTCAGGTCCTGTGAGTATTTTGGGGTCATCGACTGTATCCGGCATTCCTGGTGTGACCTCCTGTATGCCAGAGTGACCAGATGTAGATTGGGAGACCGCTTCACCAAACACCTAGCTACATCTCCCAGTAACCACTCATTTCTATTTGACTTCCCATTCTGCCATGGCCTCCTCTACTGTTGCAATGAGGCCACTCAGTTTGGATGAGCAGCACCTTATATTCTGTCTGGGTAGCCTCCAACCCAATGGCATTAACATAAATTTCTCCAGCCTCCAATAATTGCTCTCCTCCATCTCCTTCACTATTCCCCATTTCTGTTTCCCACTCTCACTTTAACTCCCTACCTGACCATCACCTCCCTCTGGTCCTCCTCATCCTTCCCTTTCTTCAATGGCATCCTACCCTCTCCTATTAGATTTCCCTTTTACCAATTAATTTCCTAGCTCTTTACTTCACCCCTTCCCCTCTCCTGCTTTCAACTATAAGAGAAAATCTGCAGATGCTGGAAATCTGAGCAACACACACCAGTAAAGCCTCAACTCCCCTTCACAATTTCCCATCCCCTTGTCCCTCTCATGTTATCTCATTGTGCATCCATCGCCTCCTCTGGTGCTCCTACCCCCCCCCCCCACTTTTATTCTGTTTCTTCCACGGCCTTCTGTCTCTTTCAGGTCGACTGTACTCTTCTCCATAGATGCTGCCTGGCCTGTTGAGTTCCTCCAGCATTTTATGTGTGTTGTTCCCCTATCACCTTGTAATAAGTCCTCCCCTGACCTCTTTACTTTGTCTTCTCTTCAGCAGTCCTGATGGGGAGTCTTGGCTTGAAACTGTTTGTTCTTCTCCATAGATGCTGCCTGATCTGTTGAGTTCCTCCAGCATTTGTGTGTGTTACCTTAAAGGGAACAGTGCTGATCAAGCACCAGTGGCCAAGATATCAATTCACCAAAGTAAAAAAAGATATTGTCATCTTCTCTCGATACTCGTACGTGCACATTTTCCGACAGGAGATGCCAGGCCGCAATAAACAGTGGATAACTCCCTGGTGCCCCAGGTTACTAAAATCTAAAGAACAGGTCATGCACAGATCAGCTGACTCGGCACTGGGACTGAAACAGGTTTGCGTGACTCAGAACCAAGCTAATGTGCGAATAATAATATTCAAAACCTTTCTTTATAACTAATGATAGTTTGCCCATTTAATACATTGTACGATGCCAAGACTTA
This sequence comes from Hypanus sabinus, assembly GCF_030144855.1. Classification (NCBI taxonomy): domain Eukaryota; kingdom Metazoa; phylum Chordata; class Chondrichthyes; order Myliobatiformes; family Dasyatidae; genus Hypanus; species Hypanus sabinus. The sequence goes on along the minus strand of NC_082717.1, from coordinate 61,559,544 downwards.
GTGACTAAACGAGCTGAGCTGCAAGTGCATTAGAAAAAATTCATATTCTTTTTTAGAAGTAGCACATGATCTTCTAAAGCCGAAGTCAATTCGTCGATCCCAAGTGACATGCTCCGTTTACTTCAAACTTAAGCAAATATGTAACGGCGACCGAATGTACGCTATCGATGTGTTATTTCGTTAAACCGACACGACTGCAAGACTATTACATCTCGTATTAAAAAGCACTTCACGGGGAATCGCCAGATTCCCATCAAGTTCATACTAAATTAGAAAGGGCGAGCGGCGTGACAAGTTTAAAAATTGAAGAAAGTGGATACAAAGAAATACTTAAGTGCAACAAAATTAAACTCATGGTGGGAAAGTAACAACGGCACAGAAACAATGAAGCGAGATCGACTTCCAAAGGAAAACACGACACTAATTTTAAGACGCGTCAGGTCAGTTTAAACACTGCCACAGAGTGATCAGCTGGTATAAACAAGGGCATTCTATTTTACTGCTGTAAAAAAAACAATACTAACTCCTGACATCTATCGCCGGCTAGAGCGAAACAGTTGTCATGAGGTCAACAGTTGAAAGTTATTTTACCTTTAATCCACTCCACCACTTGCTTCGGGGTCCACTTCGTGACGGGTTCCATTGACTTGAGACGGATGGAGGGAACAACGGGGAAACGAATGCGCTGTGTCTGCACAAAGGAGACAGCCGGAGCGCGGCGGCGGAATGAGCGAGGATTTGCGACCGGTGCCGGGCGAAGCCGCGCTCCAGCTCCACGGTGGTCCTGTTCGCAAGTCCGGCTCCTCAATGCGGCATCAGGTTGCATACGCCGGCACTTCCGTCGAAACTCCTTAAAGGCAAAGGATTGCTGCACCCAGAGTGCTTTGCCTCATTTACTATTACTCCCGTCGATATTTGCCGACTGAAAAGGGCGCAGGGAAGGACAACAGCCCTTTCTGAGCCCTTCCCGTTACCGTCTCAGCAATTATCAGTGAAAAACAATAAATCTAGTCTCAGTATCACTGCTTACAAACCGCACGTGAGTCAAAGAGGAGCCCCGCTCCGCTGGATACGGCTCTGTTTGTATTTCTCTCTTAAAGGCGCATCGTACCACGTGTGACTGGACTGAGTTGAGAAGCTCGCCCACGCGCCCAAAATGAAGATGTAAACAACGGTGACGAGTGATGAATAACAGCGCAGAAACTAAATGCAAAGACTTCTTAGTCATTTCATAACAATGGCAAATCTGGAACGTTAACTCCCTTCCCCTTTACGAATGCCACCTGATTTATGGAATATTACCAACTTTTCCTTTGTTTCAGATTTCAGATTTACCGCCCACGGAGTATTTTGCTTGGACAACTCATTTTCAATGCAAAACCATTACGCTTCCATAGTGCCCCTACAGAAAATAGGTTCAAGACACCCTGGTACAGTAGTTATTGAAAAACGATATCGGGAGTAGATGATTGATGATATACATCGAAATCTAAATTTAAAATAATAGCATAGAAATTAATAGTTTTTAATTATATACCGATTGTGCACAACAGCCAGGGACCACAGGTGCTGGAATGGCGAGCAAAAACAAAAGGCTTAGCGGGCCAGGCTGCATCTGTGGGAGGTGACGGTAGGGTGGGGAGCAGTTGTTGACGGTTTGTTCAGAACCCTGCCTCGGGAAAGGAGCTGCTGGTTCGCCCAGCCAGAGCCACAGTGGAAATATCTTGCGTAATGCAACAAAATATACTTCCAACCCGATCCTTCAGAAAACTCTCTGAAGGCAAAGAATCTATAAAAGAGAAACCACACACAGCTGTGGAGAAAAAAAGCTGGAAAATTCTCATTGGAATGTGTATATTTTCACATCTATTTCCTGACAGTCCATTCTCTCCCATGTACCCATAACCAACTCCTAATACTCTCACCAGCCATCTACATTCAGGATAATTTACTGTTCTCAGTTAACAAACTGCTCATTCTCAGGATATGGGAGGAAACGGAAGCACCCAGGATTAGAATAAAGCCTGCTGGAACAACCAGACATCAGCACTACTTGCAGATTCACCCAAGTGATCAGGTTAAGTAACCAGTCCTTATTGAGCAATGATTATATACATAGTATATGAAGGTGTGCAGCCCTCTGCCTGCTAAGGATCTTTGAATAGAATTCAGTAGGTTAACATTCAGTACAGATGGTGGAACCAGCCTCAGATCCTCTGGAAGAACCACTGCTGACAAATTGATTCTAACCTCCCACAACTTAAAATTGCATCTCTGCTCCATCTTAACCTGTTGGTTAAAATACTGTTTTTACAAGAATCCTTTAATCCTCTTATAAAACTGATTGAATACTGTTGAGTCTATGCTTCTGCCAGCATAAATGTTTTAACGAAGTGCATACACTGCAACAGTCTGAATACATTGAGAAGTGCATGAGTTTGCTTGTGGGACAAGATTTTGCTATGATAATTCCTCTGTTCTTCAGCAGGTGTGACATCTGTTGGATGGGAAAAGTAGGGATGTCATTTTCATCAATATACAGAAGCAAAAATTGAACACTGTAAATTAAATTATTTTATTTTAATTTCTGAAAGGTGTTCGAAAGCACAAACCTTTCTGTGCCAGAAATGTGAGTCTCCTGCCCAAAACCTCTTGGTGAGGGTAACAACTTTAGATGGCAAGGAGGGTATTGCCCCAAAAGTTCCTCTATTGTCATAATTCCAGCAGATAAACACCACTGCCAGGAGCAGGGAGGAAGAAGGCTTTGGGGCAAGGGATTCTTAGCTTGGTAACACCTGCATTTTTGAACCAGAATGCTTGTGTTGTTTTTTCAAAGTGCAAGCATAATATAGGATTACACCACGTGGAATATGTTTATGCTCAGTGGAATTAGAGGCTCAATATTGGCCAGCAGAGGTGAATGTCTCACCAGCAGAGGTCAAGAGTTTTGTAGGAAGGGGGTTTTAAAATTTCAGCAGCACAACCTTGCTATATAAATACCTCCATGGTAAACTGAGAGGTACCCTTTATGTTGTAACTACCAAAACAGAGCCACACGAAGCTGTAACTGGGAAATAGAAAATTCTTTATTCACAGAGAAAACCTCTGGAGAAAAGAGCATACTGCAGCTCCTAAGGGACCGTGTTAGGGAACTGGAGATGCAGCTCGATGACCTTCATCTGGTCAGGGAGAGCAAGGAGGTGATAGAAAGGAGTTAATGGCAGGAGGTCACCCCAGGGCCACAGGAGGCAGACAAATGGGTAACAGTCAGGAGAGGGAAGGGGAAGAGTCAGGTACTAGAGAGTACCCCAATGGATGTACTACTTGACAATAAGTACTCCTGTTTGAGTACTGTTAGGGGGGACAGCCTACCTGGGGGAAGCAACAGTGAGCGTGGCACAGAGTCTGGCCCTGTAGCTCAGAAGAGTAAGGAAGGGAAGAGGAAGGCAGTAGTGATAGGGGACTCGATAGTTAGGGGGACAGACAGGCGATTCTGTGATGCAGGAAAGAAACTCAGATGGTAGTTTGCCTCCCAAGTTCCAGAGTTTGGGATGTTTCAGATTGCATCCAAAATATCCTGAAGTGGGAGGGAGAACAGCCAGTGGTTGTGGTACATACTGGTACCGATGACATAGGTAGGAAGGAGGAGGTCCTGAAAAAAGACTACAGGGAGTTAGGAAAGAAGTTGAGAAGCAGGACCACCAAGGTAGCCCTGTGCCACACGACAGTGAGAATAGGAATAGAATGAGGTGGAGGATAAATATGTGGCTGAGGGATTGGAGCAGGAGGCAAGGATTCAGATTTCTGGATCATTGGGGCCTCTTTTGGGGCAGGTGTGACCTGTACAAAAAGGACGGATTGCACTTGAATCCCAGGGAGACCAATATCCTGGTGGGGAGGTTTGCTAAGGCAACTGGGGAGAGTTTAAACTAGAATCGTTGGGGGGTGGGAACCGAACTGAAGAGACTGGGGAAGAGGTGGTTGGTTCACAAATAGAGAAAGCTGGGAGACAGTGCGAGAGGGAGGAGAGGCAGGTGATAGAGAAGGGATGCGTTCAGACCGATGGTTTGAGATGTATCTATTTTAACGCAAGGGGTATTGTGAACAAAGCGAATGAGCTTACATCGTGGATCAATACTTGGAGCTATGATGTGGTGGCCATTACAGATACTTGGGTGGCTCAGGGACAGGAATGGTTACTTCAAGTGCCCGGTTTTAGATGTTTCAGAAAGGACAGGGAGGGAGGCAAAAATGGTGGGTGCATGGCACTGTTGATCAGAGATAGTGTCACGGCTGCAGAAAAGGTGGACATCATGGACAGATTGTCTACGGAGTCTCTGTGGGTGGAGGTTAGAAACAAGAAAGGGTCAATAAATTTACTGGGTGTTTTTTATAGGCCGCCCAATAGTAACAGGGATATCGAGGAGCAGATAGGGAAACAGATCCTGGAAAGGTGTAATAATAACAGAGTTGTTGTGATGGGAGATTTTAATTTCCCAGATATCGATTGGCATCTCCCTAGAGCAAGGGGTTTAGATGGGGTGGAGTTTGTTAGGTGTGTTCAGGAAGGTTTCTTGACACAATATGTAGATAAGCCTACAAGAGGAGAGGCTGTACTTGATCTGGTATTGGAAAATGAATCTGGTCAGGTGTCAGATCACTCAGTGGGAGTGCATTTGGAGACAGTGATCATAATTCTCCTTTACAATAGCATTGGAGCAAGGGGAATTATGAGGCTATTAGGCAGGAAATTGGAAGCTTAAATTGGAAACAGATATTCTCGGGGGAAAAATATGGAAGAAATATGGCAAATGTTCAGGGGATATTTGTGTGGAGTTCTGCAGGTACGTTTCAATGAGACAGGGAAGTTATGGAAGGGTGCAGGAACAGTGGTGTACAAAAGCTGTAATAAATCTAGTCAAGAAGAAAAGAAAAGCTTACAAAAGGTTGAGAGAGCAAGGTAATGTTAGAGATCTAGAAGATTATAAGGCTAACAGGAAGGAGCTTAAAAAGGAAATTAGGAGAGCCAGAAGGGGCCATGAGAAGGCCTTGGTGGGCAGGATTAAGGAAAACCTCAAGGCATTCAAGGTATGTGAAGAGCAAGAGGATAAGACATGAAAGAATAGAGCCTATCACGTGTGACAGTGGAAAAGTGTGTATGGAACTGGAGGAAATGGCAGAGGTACTTAATGAAGACTTTGCTTCAGTATTCACTACGGAAAAGGATCTTGGTGATTGCAGTGATGACTTACAGCAGACTGAAAAGCTTCAGTATGTAGATATTAAGAAAGAGGATGTACTGGAGCTTTTGGATAACATCAAGTTGGATAAGTCGCTGGGACCAGATGAGATGTACCCCAGGCTGCTGTGGGAGGCAAGGGAGGAGATTGCTGAGCCTCTGGCATTGATCTTTGAATCATCAATGGGGATGGGAGAGGTTCCGGAGGATTGGAGGGTTGCAGATGTTGTTCCTTTATTCAAGAAAGGGAGTAGAGATAGCCCAGGAAATTATAGACCAGTGAGTCTTACTTCAGTGGTTGGTAAGTTAATGGAGAAGATCCTGGGAGACAGAATTTATGAATATTTGGAGAGACATAATATGATTAGGAATAGTCAACATGGCTTTGTCAAGGGCAAGTTGTGCCTTACGTGCCTGATTGAATATTTTGAGGATGTGACTAAACACATTGACGAAGAAAGAGCAGTAGACATAGTGTATATGGATTTCAGCAAGGCATTTGATAAGGTACCCCATGCAAGACTTATTGAGAAAGTAAGGAGGCATGGGATCTAAGGGGACATTGCTTTGTGGATCCAGAACTGGCTTGCCCACAGAAGGCAAAGAATGGGTGTAGACAGGTCATATTCTACATGGAGGTCAGTGACCATTGGTGTGCCTTAGGGATCTGTTCTGGGACCCTTACTCTTCGTGGTTTTTATAAAAGACCTGGATGAGGAAATGGAGGGATGTGTTAGTAAATGTGCTGATAACACAAAGTTTGGAGGTGTTGTGGATAGTGTGGAGGGCTGTCAGAGGTTACAGCGGGACATTGATAGGATGCAAAACTGGACTGAGAAGTGGCAGATGGAGTTCAACCCAGATAATGTGAAGTGGTTCATTTTAGTAGGTCAAATATGACAGCAGAATATAGTATTAATGGTAAGACTCTGGGCAGTGTGGAGGATCAGAGGGACTTTGGGGTCTGAGTCCATAAGATGCTCAAAGCAGCTGCGCAGATTGATTCTGTGGTTCAGAAGCCATACAGTGTATTGGCCTTCATTAATCGTGGAATTGAATTTAAGAGCCGTGAGGTAATATTGCAGCTATATAGAACCCTGGTCAGACCCCACTTGGAGTACTGTGCTCAGTTCTGGTCGCCTCACTACAGGAAGGATGTGGAAGCCATAGAAAGGGTGCAGAGGAGATTTACAAGGATGTTGTCTGGATTGGGGAGAATGCCTTATGAAAACAGGTTGCGTGATCTCAGCCTTTTCTTGGAGTGATGGAGGATGAGAGGTGACCTGACAGAGGTGTATAAATGATGAGAGACATTGATCATGGTTGCCACAAGAGGACACAGGTTTAAGGTGCTGGGGAGTAGGTACAGAGGAGATGTCAGGGGTAAGTTTTTTTATGCAGAGAGTGGTGAGTGCTTAGAATAGGCTGCTGGCAACGTTGATGGAGACGAATAGATAGGGGCTTTTAAGAGAATTTTGGATAGGTACATGGAGCTTAGAAAAATAGAGGAGTATGGGTAAGCCTAGTAATTTCTGAGGTAGGGATATGTTCAGCACAACTTTGTGGACCGAAGGGCCTGTATTGTGCTGTAGGTTTTCTGTTTCTATGAGAGGGAGAGGGAGAGGGAATCTCACACTCCTGACATAATGTTTTATACTTCTTCAACCCAAACATAACAATAGATGATTAATTACAGTTTCAATTGGAATATAGGAAGAAAAATTTACAGAATTTCACATTTATAATGGGTAGCGCATCACAACTTGCAGAACCCCTTTGAATTTTTAATACAGGTGTCTGTTCCAAAAGCCTTAGTACAAACTCCAGACACCCAAAATATACCCCATTCATTACAGAGCTGAAGGATGTCTTTATGAATATACAATTAACCAGGAGGTTAAGTGAAAAACAGATCAGTATTTAACTATGCCTTAAGTGACAGAGATACACCTTTAACAATGTGCCAATAGCAGGAACATTCATATCACAACAAGTGAAAATCTGCAGATGCTGGAAATCCAAGCAATGCACATAAACTGCTGGAGGAACTCAGCAGGCCAGGCAGCATCCATGGAAAAGTGTAAATAGACAACGTTTTGGGCCAAGACTCTTTATCAGTACCGGAGAAAAAATATGAGAAGTTAGAGTAAAAAGGTGGGAATGGGAGGGGAGGAAGAAATACAAGGTAGTAGGTGATAGGTGAAACTGGGAGGAGGGGAGAGGTGAAGTAAAGAACTAGGAAGTCAATTGGTAAAAGAGATAAGGGGCTGGAGAAGGGGGGATCTAATAGGAGAGGATAGAAGGCTATAGAAGAAAGGGAGGGGGAGCAGTATCAGAGGGATGTTATGGACAGGTAAGGAGGTGAAGTGAGAGAGGGAAATAAGAATGAAGAAGGTGAAGGGAAAAGTGAAGGGCAAGTTTGAGAAGTTGATGTTTGTGCCATCAGGCTGGAGTCTTCCCAGAGATTGATGGGGCTCTGGAATTCACTTCTCGAAAGACAAAAACACTACGATCATGTGTGTGTTCTTGAAAAGCCATTACCCACAGAGCTACAGATAAAGCACAGTAAAATGAGATTAGGCTGCGAGCCCTTTATTGATCAGTGAAAATACAACGGGTTGAATGGCTTCCCATGTCATAAATTTTCTATAATTTTATAAATTCTTCTTAGTCACTGTTCCCGTTGTTTTAGCTGCAATTACTTTCTGATCAAAGCTACTAGAGATCGGCAGCTTGCTATTTCCATGTGCAAACAACATGGGACTGACTGGAGCCAGACTTGAATGCTCACTGTTCCTGAAATCCTTCAAGGCCCACATTTTCTTCTTCAGGACTTATGTTGCCTCTGCTTCAGCTACTTTTTCCTTGCAATGAACATTCTCAATCACTTTGTTCAAATCACCATATTCAAGCCCACACATCTTTTCCACATCTCTCACAGAGTGAGATTCATGTATCTGTCCAACCCCTTCATGAAGAAAGACAACCTTCACACTTACTCAGGGAAACACTGACCTACAACTACTCCCAGTGGAGAAAGAGTGTTTGTGATGGTACTGGGGGTCTCAAAGCCATTCGCTGCGAGCACACAGAAGCTGCAGATGGATCAACTTGTAAACTACCCATGTGCCTGTGCCAACAGCCAGTCTTGCTTCAGCTGTTCCACATTAGCTTCAATTAGCATAGCTGGAATGCAAGCATGACATTGATTTCAAAGGTCTTTTTTAGGGAAGATGTACCTCCTTTCTCAACCATCCAAGGCTGGGGCTCTTTTCAATGGCTGGTCATTTACTCTAGGCACCACCCTTTGTATGAATTGCAGCTTGCATCATTGACTCCGTCTCACAGTCTTAAGTGTTTCACTCTGTAAAACAAAACCTCGGCTGTCCTGCAGGACATAAGTTATCTTATCTAAAGTCATGTAAAAAAGGATTGTCATATGAGGAGCGTTTGATGGCTTGGGCCTCTGTAGAATGAGAGGTGACCTCATTGAAACCTATTGAATGTTGAAAGGCCTCGGTAGAGCGGATGTGATGTTGTTTCATATGGTGGAAGGAGTCTAAGACCAGAGGACAGTCTCAGAATAGAGGGGCTTCCTTTTAGAATGGAGATTAGGAGGAATTTCTTTAGCCAGAGGGTACTGAATCTGTGGAATACGTTGCCACAGATGGCTATGAAGGCCAAGTCATTAGATATATTTAAGGCAGAGATTGATAGATTCTTGATTCATCAGGGCATGATAGGATATAAGAAGGCAGGAAATTGGGGCTGAGGAAAAAACAGTTGAGCCATGATGAAATGGTGGAGCAGACTCAATGGGCCAAATGACCTAATTCTGCTCCTATATCTTATGGTCTTATCCTTTACTCCTCTTTAATAGGCTTCAAAACCTGCCTCTTTTGGGCTTGGAATCTAGTAACATGTCTACAAAGTGGTTTGGTGCAATCATAATATTAAAGGCTTCAGATCAGCACAAATGTTTGTGAAAGTAATAAAAATAACACAAACTTTGAAATCATTTTTGAGCAGCTGGTACAAAACGCGGGGGGAACTCTGCAAGTAGGCGGCATCTATGGAGGCAAATAAATAGTCAACACTTCAGGCCAAGACCCTTCACCAGGAGTGGAAAGGCGGGGTCAGAAGCCCAAATAAAAAAGGTGGAGGAGGGGAAGGAATACAGGCTGGCAGGTGATATTTGAAACCAGGTGAGATGGAAGCTGGATGGGTGGGAGAGGGGGAATAAAGTAAAAATCTGGGAGGTGATGGGTGGAAGATGTAAGGGACTGAAGAAGAAGGGATCAGATAGAAAGGGGCAGTGGAAGGAAGAGAAAAAGGAGGTGATGGGCAGGTGAGCAGAAGAGAAGGTGTCAAAGGGGAACAGGAATGGGGCTTGAAAAAAAGAGAAGGGGATGAGGTGAAATTACTGGATGTTAGAGAAATCGATGTTCTTCCCATCAGGTTCTAGGCTACCCTGATGGAATATGAGGTGTTGCTCTGCCAACCTGAGTGTGTGCTCATCATGGTGGTACAGGAGTCCATGGACAAACATGTCTGAACAGGAATGGGAAATTGAAATGAAATTGGTGACCATAAGATATAGGAGTAGAAGCAGGCCATTTGGCCCATCGTCTTCTTCGCCATTCAATCATGGGCTGATCCAATTCTCCCAGTCATCCCCACTCCCCTGCCTTCTCCCAATTCCCTTTGATGCCCTGGCTAATCAAGAACCTAAAAATGCCACCAGAGATCCTCCCTTTTCCCCATTTCTACTGCCTCTCCCTCCCTGCCCCTTATTGCCTTCTCATTCTGGGTTCTGATCCTTTCCTTTCCAGTCCTGATGAAGACTCTTGATGCAAGACATCGACCTGTTGGAGGTTCTTGGCCCAAAACCCCTCCATTAATGCTGCCTGACTTGCTGTATTGTGAAAGTGTTACTCAAGATTTCCAGTATTTGTAGTAGCTCCTGTAATTTTGAGAGCCTGTGATTTCCTTTCTTTGAACTGGGTGGATTGAAGGTTATTGCCATTTGTTTTAAAAGTTGTGTGCTATTCATGTGCTTTTTTAGCCACATGAAATCTAAGGATGAATTAAACATTAAAACATTGCAGATATCATCAAGGGACAGAGCTGGCAGTTACTATTTTAGAACAATGGATTAGATAACGACTTTATTTAAACACAATTATATTGTATGTTTCTTTGCTTCTGGGAATAATGGTTTCATTACTTTTCGTTAAATCTCAAACTCCAAGAGAGGGGGTGGGAAACAAGTTTCTGTGCAACACTCTCTACACATGGAGTTGTAATCAGTGAACATGATAAGAAGTTACAATGGAGAGTAAAACTGAACAGAACAACTTCAGTGATAATCCCAAAGTATTTAATAGGTATGGCTGATAAACACAAAATGCAAAACAATGCTATCCTTCATTTAGATATTCCTTAAAGTCGTTTACAAGGTTTATTTCACCTTTTCCATGTGATAGTAATGCAAATTCAATGGAATAACATGATTACTGTGCATTAGGCTCACAAGTGCTGATCCAACTTGAGTATTATGTAGGTAGTACAAAATGGAAACAAACTTGTTTGTCCAATCAGTGGGACTAATCCCACAAGCTCAGTTTCTACAGTCTTCTTTTGCATTTAACTACCAATCTCACTTAGTCATAAGTAGCAACCTCAGTGTTGGTTCAGTCAATATCAGGCAGTGAATAATTTCACCATCTGCTCTAAAGCATGTACTCCTGAGCTTTACTAATTGTTATTGTTGTTCCGTTCTGCGCCCTATGGCGCATCAGGCGGCAATCTTGGCATTTTGTTTAGCATTTTTGTCTGTTTTTTATGAGGCCGAGTTGGTAGCTCGACACTGAACCCAGCATGGATAGAAAGCATGCAAGGAGCCGGCTGGATTTGAACCCAGGACCACTCCTCTCAAAGTCTGGTGTGGATGCCACCATTACTAATGGCATAATCCATTTCATTTGCCCTTACCAACAAAACTCTTTACCATTGTAATCAGCAACAGCAGTTCCAACCTTGGGATGGTTTGATTTTGTATTTCTCATGTTTTATGTTCTCTGTAGAAGAGTTGGATCTTTGTATTATTAACCAATTAACACGGGTTTATCACATAACACTGACATGCATCTGAAGGTGTTCCACTTTTCAGTCTACGTATATCCCTTATCAGTACATATTTTGTAATATTAACGGTTATGTTTTGTACTTTGTATTTCACTCCACATGCACTGGCTCATATAGTGTGTCAGTATATGACATCCATTTCAGCAAATTAATCAAGCCAAATTTTAAAACTTCACTTTGTTAGGCATATTAAAAATGCAATTGTTATCATGTGTTCCGTACACTATTTACCTTTAATAAAAACAAATACTGGAAATGGTCAGTAAGTTGGTGGCTTCTGTACAGAGAAAAATTGATGTTTCACTTTGATGATTATAAATCCATGCCTATTCTTATATTTTTCCCTGACATCTCCCAACAGGTATTCAGATTCAGATTCATTAATTTATCACATGTATCTCGAAGCATACAGTGAAATGCATCGATGTAGTGAATCAGCATCAAAAGTAAAACAAATCTTCATTCAGGTTCTGGAGCTCAGTTAAAGTGCACAGCTGCCACACTGATTGGAGATGACTACACCAATTGTCATTACCTCAGTAAATATACCTGTATTCTCATAAGTACATTTGGAAATAATTTCACACTCCATATGGTAGGATATGGAATCGGAGCTGGGAGCTGAGGAATTTGAAATAAAATCATGATATATTCCTCGAACTGTGTGTCAATGGCCCTGATTTCATCCCAGAGATGATAGCAATAACTGAGCTTGGTGGATATCTCTGCCATTTTATTCTTCTACAATGGAATCAGTGCTAAAAATCTAGTGATGAACCACCAAGCAAGCAATAGTAATAGTTCCATAGTAATTGGATTGTTGTGGGCTGTATCAAAGATGGTGATGAATCAGTATACAGGAGGGAGAATGAAAATTTGGCTGAGTGGTGTAATAAAAACAATCTCTCACTCAATGTCAATAAGACCAAGGAACTGATTGTAGACCTCAGGGGAGGGAAATCAGACGTCCATGAGCCAGTACTCATTGGAGGATCAGAGAAGGAGAAGGTTAGTAACTTTAAATTCCTGGGTGTTACTAACTCAGAGGACTTGTCCTGAACACATCATAAAATATAATTGCAAAGAAAGCACTATGGCACCTACACTTCCTCAGTTGTCTAGGGAGACTTGGCATATCATCAAAAACCTTGGCAAACTTCCATGTATGTATGGTGGAAAGTGTGCTGACCAGCTGCATTATGGCCTTGTGTGGGAACACCAATGTCTTTAAGTGGAAAATCCTACAAAAAGTAGTGGATTCGACCCAGTACATCATGTGTACCATTGAGCACATCTGCATGAAATGGTGTTGAAAAGCAGCATCCATTATCAGAGATCCTCACTGCCCAGGCCATGCTCTTTTCTCGCTGCTGCCATCAGGTAGAAGGAAGAAGAGCCTCAGGACTCATACCACCATGTTCAAGAACAGTTACTACCTCTCAACTATCAGGCTCTTGAACAAAAGCCATTTTATTTCTGGTGTTCCCATAACAATGGTATCACTGTATGAACTCTTTGTCTTGTTATTTCATGCTAGTCATTGATTGCTATTTATTTTTATTTATACTTGTACAGTCTGTTGGTCATTGATCCTGTTTACCGTTATTTTTCTATAGTTTTGTTGAGTATGCCTGCAGGGAATAAAGAATCTCAGGGTTGTATGTGGTGACAGGTATGTACTCTGATAATAAATTTTACTCTGAACTTCGAATTGCTGTGAAAATCACCTGTTTTCAGAATCTACCATCAGACAATTTCTAGCATGTGCCTCAAAGATAACGTACACATGTACTACCATATTCCAGATTCATTCACCGGGAAACAATAGATGAAAATTTCAAATTAGGTTCGATAAAATGAGGATTAGCAGTTTCATTCCTTTCCAATGGAAGTGCTGCAATGGAAAGTAAGATAGAGTAAAGGGAGAAAAACAGGGATTTCGCTAAAGCCCATTACATGCTTTTATAAAAGCCTCTGGGTTTATGCATGGTCCTATAGCATGATGTTTTGTGTAGTTGATTAACTAACCTTATTAACATTGAGAACTGTGGATCATACCAACAAGATCAGAGACTTCTTAGGGTGTTGTAATCCAAGTGTAACAATGGGACTGAGATTGAGCTTTGTTTTTAATGCACTTCATGAGAAACAACTTGCTTATATTCATTTCTTGGGTCATTCAGTAAATAGGTTAGATACCTGAAACCTGATTGTCCTTTATCAGTGATAGAGCACTTAGCATTACTTCCACATCAGCTTGAGAGGGTTGCAAATTAAAAATTCTAAACAGGCCTTCCATGTAGAACTGCATGAATACGGCAATGTTGTCGATCAAATTAGTACTTTTCATATCACTGTCTTAGCCAATATTTAACCTTAAAACCAAATCAAGAAGAAAGAGAACTTTAATCTATTACTGTTCAGGAAAACTTGGTAGGTTCAAAGTCACAGTCTTATTTCCTTCATTACTCTTCAAAAGAACTTTATTGCTTGAAAGCTACCTTGAAATGTCCTGTCACCCTATAAATTAAAAAAAGTTTTATCTCCTTTCACACTGACTGCTTTCATGAGACAATGGAGCAAAAAAAGACATTAAAAGAAAATTAAAAAGAGTAGGTAAACAGCAACACCTAATTATGCTGACAGATGATGTTACTTATTGAATCCTTGGACAGAGACACTGCCTGTATTTTATGGTTAAATGTGTATCCTGCATCTTGCCAGGAAATGAACCAATCTGTTGCTGAACAAATCCCAATTTATGCAGATGCCTTTGTAAATCTTATTAGTCTCGGGTGTAATTACATTGCGGTGTTTACTTGTTGGAACAATATCACATACTCTTTCCAAACACTGAAGGGCTAAATTACGACAGTGCTATTTCCATACCAGCTGACGAGGTTATTAATCCACTGAACATTATTTCAGTTTGCTAATCTCTCATTTTGCTTTCAATCAACAATAAACTTTGGTGATCAGCAGTATAATGGGAAATAACTTCTCACTTTCACTGCCTGGGAAATGATTAGTTCCTCCTATCTGTAGAAGTATCAGATTTTTAGTTGATTAATTTCAACCTAAGTGGGGTGTTCTCTTTGTTGTTTACTGCACCTGGATGTAAAGCAAAAGGCGAACACAAGAGTTTTATTTCAATTTGACAACTTCTCTTTCCACTAAAGGTATTGACTTGCACTGGGATTTTATTACTGGAAGCTGGTACCTTCTCATATTCATACTCCATTCAGCTCAAAAGATGATTGGCTAGATCTATTGCAGAGTGGATCATAGTGAAACACATACCTTTTATCTTTTCCCATACATATGCACTTTCCAGATCAAGCTCTAGCAGTCAAGAAGGCAAACTGATTTTACCTTTTTCTTAGCTGGGGTTCTGAGGTTAAATGAAATAGTCCTCCTGCCACCTCAGTGCGGTGACTGAGTTTGTCATATACCAAGAACAGAGCCAGTACTGCTCTGCTCACGTTGAGCTTCACCCTATAACAATATCCGAGCTGGCAAGGGAAATATTTTACATTATTTATTTTAATTATGCTTCAATGCCACATTGAAATATAACTTGCTCACAGATCCATAATCTGGTAAATAAGTGCCCAATAGCTTGCTATTTTCCTGATGATGAATGCTACAGCCTCAGTTCAGATGTTTTTTTAACCTGGCAGTAACAGTGACTCCCATGTGAAGCAACGCTTCTTTGCCAAAACTCATGGCACAGAGCAATTTGAAGTGTTAAGGTGAGAATCATTATTGACAACTTATTTATCTTATGTTGGTTTTTAATTGATGATCTACACCTTGATTTATAATCACAGTTTTTGCAGATGGACATCACCTTATTTTTCTCAAGGATGAAAGAAATGAGAAGAAGGCTGTACATAAGACCAGCCTTATGGACCTCATAAGACCATGCTTCTCTCTCTCTGCTTTGTTCACTTTCCCAGCAAACCCATATAATCTCTGATTCCCATGATATCCAAAAAATCAATCCCTCTTTGAACATACTCAACAAATGAACATTCATAACAATCTGTGCTGAAGACACTTAAATAATTATCATCTATGGGTACAAAATTTTCCCCCGTCTCAGTCCTAAATGGCTGACCTCTTATCCTAAGGCAGTAGATGTACACAAAACCTCAATCTAATGGTCTCCGAAAGGCTCCCATTTCTTGGAAATATGACTAACCTTGTTGTCAATTGGTTTACATTTCCCCGTGATCTTGGTTTTAAAAAAGTTGCAACTTGTTTATTTTGCTTTACCAACCACAATTTTTTTAATCACTGTATTCATCACCATCTCACAGGCAAACGTACAGTCTCTGGTAAATGAAATCGATGATCTCAGAGCTCGAGTGCTGTACCAGAGGGACATTAAAAGTTGTTGTATTTCTTGTTTCACGGAATCTTGGTTAACCCCTTCCATTCTGGATGCAGTGATACAGTTTGATAGGTGCACAATACATTGCCAGGATAGGACTGCTGAGGCTTTCAAAGACAGAGGAGGTGGAGTATGATTCATGATCTACTCCTTGTGGTGTACAAACGTGGTGGTCCTATCCCAGTCCTGGAATACCTTGCAATCTGCTCTGGCAGGGTTTGCATGCCATTACTTCCTACAAAGCGAAACCTAACACCATGAGTGGCAGTGATGCTTCACTCCCACATGCCTTTTATGCTCACTTTGAAAAGGAGAATAAAACCACAGCTATGAGGATCTCTACAGCACCTGGTGACCTGTGATCTCTGTCTTGGAGGCCAATGTCAGCCTGTCTTTCAAGAGCATGAACCTTCACAAGGTGGCAGGCGCCATTGGAGTACCTGGTAAGGCTCTGAAAGCCTGTGCCAACCGACTGGCAGGGCTGTTCAAAGACATTTTCAATCTCTCATTGCTAGTGTAGGAAATTCCCACCTGCTTCAAAAAGACAATTAGACCAATGCCCAAGGTAAGCTGCCTTAACGACCATGTTTCAGTAGAGCTCACATCTACAGTGATGAAGTGCTTTGAGAAGTTGATTATGGTTAAAATTATCTCCTGCCACAGCAAGTAGCTGGGCCCACTGCAATTTGCCTATTTCCACATTAGGTCTAAGGCAGACACAATCTCATTGGCTCTTCAATCACCTGGACAATGTGAATACCTATGTCAGGATGCTGTTTATTAACTACAGCTCAGTGTTTAATAAAAATAATTTCTACAGTTCTGATCAAAAATCCCCAGAACCTGGGCTACTGTCCCTCCCTCTGCAACAGTATCCTCAACTGAACCTCCTAACTGGAAGACCACAATCTGTGTGGATTGAAAATAACATCTCCACCTCCCTGACAATCAGCACTGGTGCACCTCAGGGATGTGTACTTAGCCCACTGTTCTACTCTCTCTACCCTCATGACTGTGTGGCTAGGCGCAGCGCAAATGCTATTTATAAAAGTTTGCTGACAATACAACCATTGTTGGCAGAATTTCAGATGCTGATGAGAGGGCGTACAGGAGCAAGATATATCAGCTAGTTGAGTGGTGTCACAGCAACAACCTTGCACTCAGCATCAGTAAGACCAGAGAACTGATTGTGGACTTCAGAAAGGGTAAGATGAGGGAACATGCACTAGTCCTCACAGAGGGACAAGAAATGGAAAGAGTGTGCAATTTTGAGTTCCTAGCTGTCAATATCTCTGAGGACCTAACCTGGACCCAACATATTGGTGCAGCTATAAAGAAAGCAAGACAGCGGCAATATTTGATAAGGAGTTTGAGGAGATTTGGTATGTCACCAAAGACACTCACAAGTTTCTACAGATGTACCGTGGAGAGCATTCTAACTGGGGGCATCACTGTTTGGTATGGGGATGGGGGCTACTGCACAGGATTGAAGTTAGCTGCAGAGAGTTGTAAACTCAGTCAGCTCCATCATGGGCACTAACCTCTGTAGGAGCCAGGACATCTTCAAGGAGCAGTGCCTCAAAAAGGTGTCGTCCATCACTAAGGACCCCATCACCTAGGTCGGGGGTCGGCAACCTGCGGCTCCCGAGCCATTTGTGGCTCTTTCACCTCTGTGCTGCGGCTCCCTGTGGCTTTGGGAAATAATTGGTCAGTATTTAATTAAAATGTATTTTATGTTAGTTTGTTAGCTTTTGAAATGTAATTCTAAATTTGAAGATTATGGTGATCTTGTACAATCTAAGTGTGGCGACACATTTCCTGGCACATCCGAAACGGCTCACAATTAGCCAGCATTCAGGCTAAGGGAGATAGCCTACGGGGGTTTGTGAGTACGCGTCTTTTGCAGCATCTGCGTCCATGGGGGCTGGGTTGAGGGAGGCTTAAAAGCAAGGCTGTTTAGTTCGAATAAAGTTATTCGACTGCAGTTTACTGACTGCGTGAGCACACCGCTACAACGTGTTTTTATCGCTATTAATATACGTCACCACTGCCAATACCTGACACCCGCCAGTGCGCGATTTCTTTAATTTTTCGATCCAAGGTAAGCCAACTATGGAGAATTCTAAAAAAAGAAAAGTGACTGAAGAAAACAGAACGTTTAATGATACGTGGACAGATTCATTTGCTTTCACTGTTGACGAGACTGGTTTACCGGTATGCTTAATATGCAATGAGAAACTAGCAAACAACAAAAAGTCAAATGTCGCAAGGCATTTCCAGAATAAACACGCAGCCTTTGCTCAAAAATATCCGGATGGAGATGAGAGAAAAAAAGCCGTTTCGGAACTGATGCGGAAGGTTGATCTGAGCAAAAATCATTTCCAGAAATGGATGAAGTCTGGAAAATCAACGACATACGCCAGTTATATTGCCGCTCAGGAAATAGTCAGGCACGGGAAGCAGTTTACAGATGGTGAATATATAAAAGAATCTTTCATTAAGATTTCAGAACATCTATTCACGGACTTTAAAAACAAGAGTGAAATTGTGCAGAAAATCAGGGATATGCCCCTCTCTGCAAAGACTGTCAAAGACAGAACCATAAAAATGGCAGAAGACATCACAAGACAGCAAATTAAAGACATCAATTCAGCTGTGGCCTACTCGATTACCTGTGACGAGTCTAAAGACAAAGGTGATATTGAACAAATAGCGTTGTTCTGCCGGTATGTAAACTCTGCCGGGCCACAGGAAGAACTGATTGAGTTGATACCTCTAAAAGACCAAACACGGGGGGAGGACATCTGTGAGGCTGTCTTGAATTGTTTAAGAGCCAAAGGAATAAAGACCACCCATCTGGTGTCAGTAGCTACTGATGGGGCGCCGAATATGACGGGAACGCACAAGGGATTTGTGGCTTTACTGCAGAAGTCGCTGGACAGAAAGCTGCTGACTTTTCACTGCATCTTGCACCAAGAGGCACTGTGCGCTCAAACATTTCCTCCGGAATGCACAGAAGTAATGGATGTTGTCATTCAGATTGTCAATAAAATAATGGCAAAAAGTTTAAATCACCGTCAATTCCGTTTGTTACTGGACGAGCTGGAAAGCGCATATTCTGATCTCCTGCTGCACAACAAAGTCCGGTGGCTGTCCAAAGGGGAGGTGCTGAAACGCTTTGTCGCGTGTCTGGAAGAAGTGAAAACTTTCCTGGGCAGCAAAGGGCTCAACTTTCCTGAGCTGGAACAGCCAGAGTGGCTGGAAAAGCTACACTTCATGGTAGACATGACAGCGCACCTGAACACGCTGAACACAGCTCTTCAACGGGGTAAGGACGTACAGCCCTGCACATGTTGGAGGATGTTTTGGCATTCGAGCGCAAGTTGACGTTGCTTGCCAGAGATTTACAGAAAGGCACATTGTCTCACTTCCCCAATTTGAGAGAGTTCAAACAAGGTCACGACATGATAAATTCGGAGTATTTACATTCTGCAATCATCGCAATGCAAACATCGTTTGGGAAACGCTTCTGTGAGTTCAGAGAGGAAAAAAACACATTATCCTTCCCGGTCACTCCCCTAAGCATCGATCCATCCCTACTAAATACGACTGCATTGTCAGGTGTGAGTCAACCTGAACAAGTATGATAAATATTTTAATTGCCTATTATTTTACGTATATTCATATGTTTTCATTGTTCAGTGAAATAGTCCTTTTATTTTTCAGGTTGACAGCTGGCTGACGTTATTTTTGGTTTGCTGCTGGCGGCAAATTTAAGTTTGGTGTTTTTCATAAATACAAGGACTCAAATAGACGTTGAGTATTTTACTTAAAAGTAACCTTCAACCCAACGTCTTTTTTTCGGAGTTCAAAATGTTTTTGTTGCATGCAGAAATGTAATTTCATTTTCTCTGCAGGAGTTCATCAATTTCATAAATGCAACACATTATAGTTTGTTTATACATAGCATAAAGGCAAAACAAAACGTTGTATGCAGTGTTATTTCATTTTAAATGTCAAGCGGGTTTTGCGGCTCCCAGTGTTTTCTTTTCTGTGGGAAACGGGTCCAAGTGGCTCTTTCAGTGGTAAAGGTTGCTGACCCCTGACCTAGGTCATGCATCTTCTTATTGTTACTGTCAGGAAGGGTGTACAGAAGTGTGAAGGCACACACTCAGCAATTCAGGAACAGCTTCTTCCTCTCTGCCATCCATTTTCTGAATGGAAATTGAACTCATGAACACTATCTCACTACTTTTTTTAACTTATTGTTTATGAAATGTAAAGGATTGTAGAAGCTAAACATAAGGAAAATAAATAACATTGCACTTGTATTTACATACATAACATTCAGTATGTGTGTGCTGTCAATGAGAAAGAGTATGTTAGCTAATAGGTTTCTTCACACTAAAATGCAAAACTGCAAAAGTTAGGAATCTGAAATGAAACCAAAAAGTGGTGAGGTTCCTGCCACATATGTCCTAAAAGCTCAGGGAGACATGGAATGTGTCTGGTCCAAAGGCTCAGGGAGACAAGGAATGCCAACATACTCAATAATGAATCAAGGGGCAGAGCAAGAAACACTTGCAGGCTCGAATATCCGGGACACACTGCTGCAGTTAGTCAGTGACTATACAGTTCATTACTTCTATTTCTATCACCACTAATGCCATCTTGCCCAAATATTTTCTGAATGTTATAGTTCAGTTTCATTTGGTCAACCTGTTTGAGATCTTCAGAATTTTAAAGAGCATCAGAATTAGAGTTAGAGTTAGTGTAAAGTGGTATCAAAAAAGGAGTTGCTTATTGGGAATTCCAGCATTTGGGAATACAACTCAAATTAGAATCAAACTTTTCAGATATAAAGCTAGGAAACACAAACAAATGAAAGACTGTTAGGTTTTAATTATTTATTTAGGATCTCTCCTCTTCACATTTTTCTTGATGCTACATCCTTATATATTTCAAATATGATTTTTATACAACCAAGGATAATAAGGTATTAAGAAAGAGTTTGATGGATTAAATTGGATCATAAATGAAACACGATCTTATTGAATGCAGAACAAACTCAAGGGACTATATGCTTTTTTTCTCTTTCCATTTACCTAAACACTAACGTATCATCTGAGAATCAATGTGATTGACCAGGTCTAAAATTAATAAAATTGATCTTGCCCAACTGTTTGTTCTAAACATACCCTCTGTAGGATAGAATGAAATCTGCCTTTGTATATTTGCAATTGCCAAAAGAGCAGGTGTAGCCAATTACGCACCCAAACCACAATTGGTTCTTCATTCCATGGGCTTTAATTTTTATAAGTATTTATTTTAAGGTAGCTTTTCAAAGTCTATACACTTGCTTCATTACCAGTAAAAAAAAAACTCAATGAGATAAGTAAAATATACCTGCCTGTAGTGGCTGGCATTTATGAACCCATGCTTCATAAACTTCCAGTTCATTGTATTTCAAGTTACTATCTATTACCACAGACATGGGTACCCTTTAGGCATTGTCAAAGCTGACTATTGT
Organism: Hypanus sabinus; assembly: GCF_030144855.1. NCBI lineage: Eukaryota > Metazoa > Chordata > Chondrichthyes > Myliobatiformes > Dasyatidae > Hypanus > Hypanus sabinus. The sequence continues at coordinate 61,538,232 of NC_082717.1, read as the reverse complement.
ATGATTCAATTTTCCCTTTAAGAATAAAGTCCTTTTGACAAACACCAAGCATTCAGTTTTCCTACTTGGAACTAGCTCAAATAGGCATCTTGGTTGGCATGGATGAGAAGGGCTGAAAGGCCTGTTTCTGTGCTGTATAACTTAATAACTCTACATTATTTCTTACATGTAAACTGGGTGATATCACAGAATGAATCCTCTATAGAGTTTCTTTTCATGCATTTACTTTTATTTAGAGATGCAGCCTTTCTGCCTAATGATCTCACACCCTCCAATTACACCCATCTGATTTCCTAACTTCCTAACCTGTACATCTTTGGACTGTGGGAGGAACCTGGAGCAAACAAGATACAGGGAGAATGTATAATCTCCTTGCAGACAGTGGTGGAATCGAAACCGGGTCACTAACCACTACACTATCATGCCTCCCTAGAATACATCTTAATAATTTTAATAATTGTTTAAAAAACCTTTTTCTATTAAAAATGAAATAGATGTTGGATGACTCATTATTATCCTAAAAGTGTGTACATTTAGTGAGGATTATGTAATAATCTGGAAAGGTCAATAAGGAAGCAGGAGAAACAGATAATTGTAACAAGTCAGTTTTCTTTGTTCAATGCCCAAAAGAGATATTAGAGCATACTCTCTGGGTGGTAATCCCCTCCTCGTGATTTCGTCAATGGAATTGTAACATTGAAGGCTGGTTATGTTGTGACTTGTGACTCACGTAAAGGAGATGGCAATGATGCAACCACCAATAAAGTGATGCTTAGGACAGTATTCCAAGTTTAGCTGCACAATAATAGAACTGCTTCAGGTGTTCTCATTGGTGAACTCGCCTGGCTCTGTTCGTTGAACCACAGCGTTTCTTTCCCCTTTATGATATGCTGAGCTATCGATTACAAAGTAGTTGGCTCTAGTTCTTCCTTATGCCATGGAACATTTCATGTAAATATTCTGCCTAATGCATTTTTGCAATTAGTTTAAAAGCAGTTGGGAGTGAATCATCACTAAGTTTGCTTATTCACCAGAAAAAATAATTGCTGTGTTATAAAACATAACTGTATACTTGATATCTTTAGTTCCAAAGCCATTCTTAATTTTTTTTCCATGATCTTTTAGCCCAGGCTACTTAATTTACATTTTAATCTTGTCACAATCTTTATTGCATTAAATAAAATATTGGGCTTAAATTTGCCAGACTGGAGTGAAATGCAAATAGAAAGATGTTGCATCTTTGATTTTATTTGGTTCGTGTTGGACATTGTTGGCTTCACAGCTCAATAACCTCATGGCAAGTTGTTTGAAATAACAGCTTAGGTAACTTCACTGCAAAGGAGAAGCCACGGGCTTGGGTCCTGGAATATGGGAGGGCTGACAATCTCCGTATAGTTCTTGCTCAGTACAAATTCAGACACTGATTATAGTTCTGGCAAATTTGGAGGTGATGGGAAGTGACTTAGAAACTTAGAAGTGAGTTAGAAATTTTTCTCTGCGCTATACTATTTTAATGGGTTTAATTTAAATCTTGTTGGCAACTCAGATACATTTTAGTCCACAAGAAAAATAATTGGGAAACTTCTGATCCCGTACTTCCCTGTGGCTTCCTTCAGCTACTGGGGTAGGTATTGTGGTAGGTTAGAATGATTCCTCAATGATACAAGTGAATCTCAATGTTGCCCTCAGAACCTGATATGCAAATGTACAAAAGGTTCTGCTGAAGGATTTCGGCCCAAGACATCAACTGTACCTTTTTTCTATAGATGTTGCCTGGCCTGCTGAGTTCCTTCAGCATTTTGTGCGTGTTGCTTGGATTTCCAGCATCCGCAAATTTTCTGTTGTTTGTGAAAATGCATTAGGTGGGTTTCCATGTTGCCTTTTAGATACAGCAGGTTAAAATTAACACAGCCCAGTTCTCAGCAGCTTTAACTCAGAGTGAGTTTGTTTGTTGGATAATGACTCATAGCCTTTTATTTTGTCACATTGTTGGTACTTTATTGGAATAAAAGAAGCTTTTGGGATTGGCAAATTACATTTATTGTGGGAGCTGATATGGAAAAGTTACCAAGAAAACAGTAGAGACAGCTAGAGTCTGAAGTTAGTCTCTATTTTTCATAACAGTGAGGCTTTTCATCAGATATTTACCTTAGAATTATACATTATCAGCTGACACTCTGGGTAGGATGCAACTCAAAGTTTTCATTGCATTTGCAAAGACCAGGAAATAAACCAGAATGAAAATTGATAGCAAAGGACACAAGGTTAAATTGCTCCAATCCCATTGTTTTGTTTTGTCTCCTGATAGATGGACAGATGTGGGACCATGTTGTGTAGCTGAAAACAGAAGAATATCAGTAGGGGACATTTCCAAGAGTGTTGTATAAATGAGCTGTCAGATTAAAGTCTTAGATATTTTGCAAACTGAGCTCAGAATGAATTGTAACTGACCTCAGAATGCGGCAAAATAGTGTTACATTTTGTGGAACACTTTGCAGCACCAGCGATCAGCAACTGGGGCTCAATTCCTGCTGCGGTCTATAAGTAGTTGGTACATTCTCCCCATGACCATATGGGTTTCCTCCGGCTGCCCTGGTTTCTGCCCAAATTACAAAGTCATGTGTGTTATTAAGTTGTGGGCATGCTTTGCTAGCACCAGAGGCATGGTGACACTTAAGGTCTGCCCCCCACACCCCCCAGCACATCCTCAGATTGCATTGGTCATTGATGCAAACAAAGCATAATCTTAAGATAAATGTTGCCCTTCTATCTCTCGTTATATATGTGGACAAATCGTTGGAGTTGTTCCAGTCCTGCTGGGTGTTCCTGAAATGGAAATTGTGACACTGATCTCTTTGTATTGTGTTATTTTACTTTTTACCCACAAGCACAAATACATAGGCTGATGTTAGCATGGTAAACCTTTTAAAATGTCTTTATAAAGCAGCAAGAACAGATTTCTTCCAATAACATAGCGAGCAGACTAGTATGATCCTACATTCATTATCCAGACAGTGCTGACTTGGCAAATGTCAGCTGTGGCAACACACTGACTCCAACAATTGGTCTCAGTGTCTACAAGAGAATCTTGGAAAAATAACATATTTTAATGGGCTAACATATACCCACAGAAAACCTGTTTTGACTGTTAAATGTTTGCCTTTAGGCCCAATCCTAATTAAGCTAGGTTTTCCAGAATGAATGAGTAATTGTCGTTTAGAAACCGGGAAGAATGGTCTCCTTGCAGTTTAGGGTCCATAAAATTATCACTGTTTTCCAAACTGATGATTCCCACTGTTCAGGTGTAAATGTATGACAACAGGTTCAGCTGCGAGGTTGAGGTGAGTTGCTGAGTGGAAGGAGGAGTCCTCTTGGTTCTGTAAGCAGTGTTGTAAAAGTTCTCCAAAGCTGCTCTTCTCTTTCATTTAAATATATAGATTGCTATCCTGCCCATTGACCTGCCGCCTGGAAATCCTGGAGAAGTTTAGCCGGAGTCTACTTTTGGAATGTCAAAGTCTGAACAACTTATCTGAATCCCATCTACTTGACTTTGATGGTCAAATCCCCTGCAGGCTGTGTAAGTTTGAGTCCACAAAGTAATATTATTTTCCGCACAGGTTCCCTGTTGAAAGCCAATCTGGTAGGTGGACTTGCTGCCATTTCAGGTTGTGGAGGCACTGTGACAGTTATGTTCAGTGGATGGGTCTGGCAGGGCTGTTCTTGTTGCACTGCTTACAGTGCTTGTAGATGTTAGACATAAAGTTCCTCCTCTCATGTACTTCAGTGAAAGTGCTGAAGAAGACTTGGGGCCTGGCCAGTGAGCATGCTCAAGGCACTGAGCTCCATGCAATTCAGCCATGGAGTTTTGGGTAGCTTTGTTTTTGGAATGCAGTTGTCCTAGGTTGAACATCTTTCCAATTATTAGATTGACTATCTCTTCCACAGCAGAAGGCTTGTAGGAGTGAGATGCAATATTGCAATAAGGAAGATTAAGAAAATGTTGGGGCAATGACCAGTCTTTTTTTGATGCTGGTCATCACTGATATTAGTTCTACTGTAGATTAACTGTAACATTACTGTAGAATTATCCAGGATTAGGCACAAAATGGGGAAAAGTTTATTCTGGCAGCTGAAGTTGAGGAGAGTGTTTCAGTGTGTCTGTCCTTTGATAGAACAAAGGCTTCAGTGAAATAATGGGGTTGAGAAAGGCCGTGCATAATGGTTGGTGCTGTGCCCTCAGTTCTTCTTGAGGTGCTTGTGCAGGGCAGATTTCATTCTGGGCTTCTGGCTGGACAGAATTCCCACTGTAATTCAGCAAGAAGCTGGTGTGTAGGTGAGTGGCAGAGTCTGGGGACAGTCGAATGAAATGCATGGAGAATAGTCACTGGTAAAATTAATGGGTACTGCCCTATGAGGCAGCGTATAAGTGATGGACTGAAATCACCTATCTCATTAATAATATGGAAATATTGAAAAATTTGAATACTTGATATGCTGGATATTTAGGGACATCAGGCTGTTGTGCAATATTAACAACTTACATTTTGATAATGATTTTTATGAGAATCTGAATCCATAGACTCAAATACAAAGGGTTTTTGACATGAAACCTTGTCTCTTTCAGCATATGTTGTCTGACCTGCTATATTTCAAATTTCCAGCATTTGTAGTGACTGAATCTAAAAAATATCCCCTGGAAAAATAAGGAGAAATGTTTTAAGTCTGGCAGTGATCAGAATTTGCTACTGAGCACATGGTTGAGTAAGATAGCTTCCAAAGAGAACTAAATGATTATGCTGGAGAAAAATGGATGAAAAATATGATTGAAAGGTTGTGATGAGGGTTAGAATGGGTGGAGACTAAGGTGACATATAAACCATATAGAATAGCCTGCCAAATGACCAATGCTACACATTCGAAGTAATTTGAACAAACTCTAATTTTCTCTTCAGTATTGCTAAGATTTATGCACCAGAAATAATAAACTTCTTTTGAAAAAAATGGTTAACACTGAATCAAAATGCAGTGAGTTTAATAAAAAAATTGCTTAATTTCATCAAGAGCCCCAAGGAAAAAATTGCTCATGTAATTGATCTGGGCTCCTCCTTTTGTAAGGTACTGGCACATGTTGTAACATGAATCAAAAGTGATCAAAATGTGCGAAGATTAGTTAACCCTACAAATAGAATACATAATTTTTGAAAGTAAAATTTAGAACCCGAGAGTATTGATTGTATGTCTTCATAACTTGCATTACCTTTTTAAAATATGTAGGAATACTTCACTACACATAGTATAGGCTACAAATCTATTTAAGCCTATCCTAAAGCATTCAAAAACAAAAGTGTTCGACTTTACAAACAATACTGTGACTAAGTCAGAAGATAGTAATAATTAATATTGTTGAGTAGTAGTGTGCATTTTTTTTTTGTACATTTGATTGTTTTCTGCTTTTCCTGATGGTTAGGGAATAGTTCCAAAGTTATCAGCAGTTATAACCAACCTGCAAGAGTAGTAAAGATCAAAGTAAGATATTGAATTATAAATGCAGAGGGAAACAGTTTCCCGAAGCCCAGACCAAGCTGAAGGAGATGCAGCTGTACATTCGCAACAATCTGCAGGTTGACCCCATTTCCTTAGAAGTACATCACACAGGGATCTGCATCCGCCTCTTTACTTCGCAGAGCAATGATCGGAAAAATGGGACTTGGCTGACTTTGTAGCGCGCTGGTCCAAGTAGATTAAATATAACTGTTTCAAAGGGGCTTTTCTTCTGTATGCATCTATCTGACTTTGACATGTACTCACCTTCTGAGACATTAGGCAGGTACATTAAGCAGTGGCAGACAACAGTGATGATAAGCAAAAATGACAATAAGCAGATATTTGCCTCCATTTATTAACCACCTGCCACAGTCTCTCAGTTCCACCCCTGCTTACCTCTCCTACCTGGCAATACTTGCTTGTCATCATATACCCCTCTTCAGTCGACCAATTGCCTTTGAAACCTTTATTGCCACTCCCCTTCTCCTCCCTATTCAAGCCATATCAGCTCTCTGCTCTCAATCATAATGCTAAGTATCAACCCGAAATGTCTTTCCCTCCAGTGATGTTGCTTGACCTGCTGAGTTCCTGCATCAGATTGGGTGTTGCTCCACTTTCCAGTATCTGCAGTCGCTTATGTCTATTATTTCAATCTTGTGTAAGATCTCACAGCTGCAACACTATCTAGTAACTACGACCGTGGGAGCCGGTCCTGGGAGGGGCACAAGCAGGAAACAATCAGCATACCTCTAGCTACCGAAGAGTGAAGCTGTTCCAGAGTGATCCCAGGTCTAAAAGGCAGCACCTTTAACTATTCTGCACTGATTCGTCAGCTGTGATCTTTGTGCTCAAATCTCAATGATCAGAGTTGGGCATGCTACTTCCTAACTCAGTGGCATCATGAAAACTGGTTGAACCATGGCTAGTGCAGGTGTGTTATATTCCATAAATAATTTTTAGGGAAACAACACTTCCACTTGTTTCCATTGAAATTAATTTTCTTGTGCAATAATGTAATCGGTATTAATGTAATTGGCACTTTGACTTTACACACAAAACCCCAAGTGCACAATTTGATTTTACTCTCTCTATTCACCAACCACACATTCTGCTTTTCCAAATTAAATATAGTACAGATCTTGGACAGCACGGATTATTACCAATGTGTGTGGAGTTTCCTCAGGATATTGGGCAATGGGCTTTCAGGAGGATTTAATTTAGTTTGCATTTAGCCCTTTTATTGATTTATTGTTGCAGCCCTACCACAGAGCTTTGTTTCTAGCTGGGAAGGTGACGAAGGAATAGGGGCAGACGGGATATATAACGACTTAGTAATGCACAATGTTTACTTTTCCACTGTGAAAAGATTTGGGCTACACCCTGGAAACAATTTTCCTTGATCTCTTTCAGCTATATTTCTAAAGGTATTTTTAACTTAACTGCAGAATTATTTTAAATAGGAATGTCCCTCTGGGAGAAGGCAACAATATGAATTAATCCAAGTACCTCAATTTATTTTAAACTTTTCGCAGAAAGCGGGCATCTCTGGCAAGGCCATCATTTACAGCTCACTCCTAATTGATTTGTTAGGCTACTTAGGTAGCCATGGAGTCAATTAATTTCATATCTCTTGCCCTAAAATGGAATTTTAGAAAAATCCCGTGGTTTAATGATTACAACCTTTTGCCAATTTCCTGAACTTAAGTTCCCCAGCTCCCATGGTGGGAATTGAACTCATGAATCTGTAGAAATAGCTTTGAGAGAAGAGGGATTTATCACTACATTGTACTATCCCGTAACTTACTGGGCTGTTGTTCTGAAGACACCTCAGAAGACCTGACATGCTAAAGGCAAGGATTTGCATTTACATTGCACCTCTGATGATCTCAGGACGTCCCTTAGCACTTTAAAGCCAATCAAACACGGTGAATTCCAGTTAATTGGGACACATCGGGACCAGAATATTTTAGCTCAATTAAGGGACTGTTTCAGTTAGCCTAAGTTTCATAGAAATAGTTACAAAGGTATAAAAAAGACAAACTACCATTTAACTGTATAATAAATTATGTATTTAAATTAAATACAGAACTTAGAACATTACTGATAATTCTGTACTATAAGACTGTGTATTAGCTCCCAATACTTAACAACGGAGGAATTCCCCCTCATCACATTCTTTTGACGGAATATTAACAAAATCAGCGCAGCTGATGATCTATCACCGGCCACCAAACAAAGCTTTGAACCATGCCTAGATGACTGGCATGTAGCTCCTCCAACACTTAAGCTCTCAGTTTGAATAGTACAACTCTCAATCCCCACATAAGGCAGCCACGGTCAAGGGCAAGTTCATCTTGGTGCTGGTAAAATAGGGGGATCTGGAATTTCTGCTGCATTTTCCAGCCATGTAGACCTGAGATAGTGTGGGTTTTTTTTCTGGTTTCTATTTTGATTACCTCACTGTGATAGGGAGACATTCAATGTACACTAGTGAGAATACATCAAGAGGAGTGTCCTCTTTTGTAAATTTTTCAGGTATTTCCTTTTCAGGAGTAAACGGGACAATCCATCATCATTTCCATGATTAGTCGTCCTCTTGTTGAATTCGATCTTGTAATTGTGTCCTCTTCGAAACAGAGCCCTTCTCTGCATTTGTGCTGCGGCTGTTAATGGAACACCCTTCTGTCCATTGAAAATGGACACCAGTGGTTGATGATAATGAGGGCAAACCCTCTCCCATACAAGTACTGTTTGAAACATTTTATACCCCAAACCAGACTCTCTGTCAATCTGTGTGTAATTTTTCTCTGCAGCAGTAAGATTATATGAAGCAAAGGCTACACTTCCGTCACTCATAACATGTGACATGACTGCACCTATACCATAAGATGAGGTAATACAGGAAGGCTTCCCCTACAATGTGTTAGTGCAGTGTCTAATGCCACCATTTCCTGTCCCTTACTCTGCTTTGTCCATTCCCATTTCTTCCCCATCTGTAGTACCATGTTTGACAGGAACTTGTTCCAGTAATTGACAAATCCTAAAAGGGACTGCAACTGCAACACCTCCTTTGGCCTTGAGGCCTCCACCACTGTTTGAACTTTCTTAGCACACTCATGTAAATCTTGTGCAATACAGATGTGACCACGGTAACTGATGCTTCGTTAAAGAATTCACTGTTGTTGCATCATGCTCTGAGCTCAGAACCTTCAAAACGTTTCAACACTGCTTAAAGAATTTGGAGATGTTCCCTTCATCCTTATGGGTAACAATGATGGCATCCAGGTAACATTGAGTGCCTCGGCTGCCTTGTAGCATGTGGTCCACAGCTTTCTGCCAGAGTGCAGGTGCAGATACTACTCCAAAAATAAGCCTATTACAGTGATAAAGCTCTTTGTGAGTGGTTATAATGAGAAACACTTTGGACTCTTTTCCATCTCCATCTCTAGGTAGGCCTCAGCTAAGTCCACTTTGCTGAAGTGTTTCCCTCCAGAAAAGATGTCCTCTATCCTGGGCAGAGGGTATTGATCTACTTTCAGTACTGGGTTGATGGTGACCTTAAAGTCACCACAGATCCTGACATAGCAGTTCTTCTTGTCTACTGGGTCCACTGGTATTGCCTATGGACTCCACTCAACCAAGGGAAGAATTCTTTCAGCCTCCATGCGACCTAGCTCACTGGCTACCTTTTTCACAGATCATATAAGGCTTTGTATAACTTGGGTGTGGCATTTTCATTTTATACTATTTTACCCTTGATATGCTTGAGTTTTCCAATGCCATCCTTGAACACTGCTGTGGCATCATCCAATCATCATCATCATTATGTGCTGCGTTGTATGATGTGGGTGATCATGGTCTTGACAATGATTGTTCTTGGAAAATTTTTCTACAGAAGTGGTCTGCCACTGGGCAATATCTTTACAAGATGCAAGACGGATAACCCCAGCCATTATCAATATTTTTTAGAGATTGTCTGCCTGGAGTCAGTGGTCGCATAAGCAGGATTTGTGATAGGCACAAGCTGTTCATATGACCATCCACCACCTGCTCCCATGGCTTCACATGACCCTGACCGGGGGCTAAGCAGGTACTACACCTTGCCCAATGGTGACCTGCAGACTAGTGGAGGAAAAGAGCACCTTACACCTCCTTTGGTAAAGACATATCTTTTACCCTGCCACCCAGTAACTTTCTTAATTCATTTTCCATTGAATGTATTGCAGGGGATGTGGAATGCAAATGGTGGATGGATTTCCAATCAAATTGTAGTTGTCTCAGCCAATCACAGACTCACAAAGCTGCCTCTCCTGTTTTTACCACATGCAAGCCCACAGTGGCTTGTTGATTGTTATATTTCCCTGTTATGAATGTCATTCACACAGGAGTTATCTCTTCTCCAGTATAAGGTCCTAGTTGGAAATCTGCAGGCTTCAGTTCTATACCTTTGAAACGCTGTTAAAATTCATTTTGTGGAATGACTGAAATAACTGAGCCAGTGTCCAATTCCATTTTTATTTGCTGTTCACTTCTGGTGTAAGCCTTACTGCTCGTCTCTTGTCATTTTTCACATTGTAATTCTCAAGGCAACTCAGTTCTACGACACTCTCAACATTATCAGATAGTTCATCAACAGCATGCAGAATAGTGCTATTTTTGAAACTGTAAATGGAATCTTTATTTTTTTCTCTTCCCTGTGCAGCCTATTCATTTTTGTCCACCCAACATACTATTTGTATGTGAACTGATTTGTTGCATTTCCGACAAGTTTCACCTTTAAATCTGCATTGGTCCGATGCACGTGAGCCCCTGCCACAATGGTAAGACAATTTGTTCGGCCTGTCTGGTTTCTGTTTAGACTTTGCAATTTTGTTCACACTCACTTTCATTCCTGACTGCAACTCGGTTGTGTCTCCATTGATACAATGATCTCAACTGCTCTTTTAAATGTCAGTTGTGCTTCAATTAGGAGCTATTTTTGAATGCTTACTTGAAAACTCCATAAACGGAACAATCTCTCAGTGCATCATTTAACCCATCACTGAACTGACAATGCTGGGACAACTTCTTCAATTCAGCCACATAAACTGAAATGGACTCCCTTTCCTTTTGATTTTGCATATGAAACCTAAAGCATTCTGCAATCAATAATGGTTTTGGTTCTAAGTGCTCCTACATTACATGCTTCCATGATATCAGCAAAGCTAATCTTGGCAGGTTTGGTTGGAGCAGTCATCATCTAAGCAAATTGCATGCTTTTCCACCTATTGCATTCAGTAACACAGGCACTCACTTTTCATTGGCTATTTCATTTGCTTCAAAATACTGCTTAATTCATTCAGTATACATCATCCAGTTAAATGCATTTATATTTCCAACGTTGATGGCCATTTCAGCTTTTATTATGATTATTATCATCCGGTACTCATCGTTTATGAACCAATGACCATACTGTTATTGTTTATTGTTTGTTAATTTTGCCCGTTTCCTGCCCTTTTTTTTTAACTCGATTGTCTCTCTTCCCTTTCTGAGGAAAAACGTGCTGCGCTTCAACAGGTAGGTAGCCATCTCAGGTTCATTTTAGAACTTCTTCTTCACTACTGTTATGTTTTGTAACTCCAGAAATAAATCAAAAGAAAAATACAGGAGCCGTGGCGAACTTGTCTGCTTCGTTTTTCTTTAGTGAGGTGCTCACATCTGATGTGGTGGCATAATGACATACGCGGTTCACGTACTTCTTACGTGAATTATGTAAACAACAAAGAATGCTTAACCAAACAATATATTTACAATATTTCTCAAATATTACTGAAATATTAAATACACTACAAAAAAGGAAAATGCTAGAAACACCAAACAGGTCAAGTAGCATCAGTGAAAAGATGAACAGATTTAGTCTTTCAGGTTGGATAAATGGGCTCTTTCCATAGATGCTCCCTTGCTGATGAGTATTTCCAACATTTTTGTTTCTTTTGTGCATTTAGATACATTGCTTTTAAATGTAGTCCCTGAACATTTTCTGGATTCTGAACCTTCCTAGCCTGTCTTTGTTTCCATTGTCTAGGTATTCTTTTTACATTTCCAGATTCCACTTTCTCTGTTTCTTGCTGTCTCCCGATTCTTCTCTCAGTTTTCATTTTCCTGTCAAGTTCGTTTAAACCCTCACCAAAGGGACCAGACATGGGTATATTTGTCCTACTCATAGACTTGTAGAGGCTCACCTCTCCTTGAAGTGGTACCAAATTGTCAGAAATCAAAAATCCTCCCTCTTGATACATCTCTTTAGCCATGTGTTAATTTGCTAGATTTTCCTCTTTCCACGCTTGTTAGCATGTGGCAATGGTTATCGCAACCAAGAGGAGTAAATAGATATGGACGGAATGCAGCAAAATATAAGGCCAGATCTGCATCTGGTATTGCTGTTGGTTTATTATTGCCACATGTACCAAGATACAGTAAAAAGACTGTCATAAGTATTATTCATATAGATTAATTCATTACATAGTGCATTGAGGTAGAACAAGGTAAAACAAAAATACTACAGAATAAAGTATTAAACCTACTGAAAAAGTGCAGTGTAGGTAAATGATAAAGTGCAAGATCATAACAAGGTAGACTGTGAGACCATAAACATTTAACTCTCAATTAATATTAGTTAAACAGTTTAAGTTGGCCATTATCACTCTGCAGTTTGATAATGACCAGATGACTGCTTCAAAAGTATTGATTAAGGAGAATGTGTGGCATGCAAATTGGCTCCAATGTGTCATAGATTACTACAGTGACTATTTCATTGGCTGCAAGGATTTCTGAGGTCATGTTGAAAGGGACATGAAAGGTGATGAGGTATAATTTACAAAGTTGTATTCTTAACGGTTTCATCCAATTCCACAAACCTTCTAGTCATTTGCCCAAGTATCTCTTTAGATTATGTCTCAGTCACACATTATGTTTATTTATTTGATTGATTGATTTAGAGATGCGGCACAGAATATGCCCTTCCGGTCCATTGAGCCGCAGGGTCCAGCAATCCCCAACAACTTCAATTTACCCCTAACCCAATCACAGGACAATTTACAATGACCAATTAATCTACTCGGTACATCTGTGTGAGGAGACCAGCGCAGCCTGGGAAAACCCACACATTCCATGGGAAGGACGTACAGACTCCTTACAGAGGACACTGGGATTAAGCTGCGAACTCTGATGCCCTGATCTGTAACAGCATTGCACTACCCTCTACACTACCAGGTCACAATGCTCCAATAAGCCCCCACGATTCATTGTCACAAACAATATACAAATAACTAATGGCTCAATCATTGAATCCAGTCTGTTGATGAGTCATCTCCTGAGTTGAAGCAGGTGGATGACATTGCATTCCTCGGCTGGACATAAATAATCTCAGAAATGGGAAGCTCTCTGCATGTAACATCCACCTTTTGGTAGTTAGGTTCTTGACTGAAAATAATTTGTGATGTTGAATGCAAATATAGTGATACAGAAGATTTAAATTGAATTAAATCAAACTATAGAGACATTATATGACACATTGCAATCAGATGAACTGTGTTAGCCAGTAACACAGAGGAAATTAATTTAGCAGTTCTATTAGCAACAGACCTGCACAGGGTCTGAAATCGAATAAAAAGAATTCTGATTGAAGAACAATTGTAAGAGAACTGTGCTCTTCTAATCTCAGTTTGAAAGATGGATACATCTTTAGTTAGGCATTAAGAAATTAGAAAACAATGTCTGTACTACAAATCTGAGCTATTTATACAAATGCAAATTTTAAAAGGTAGGCTTCGATTATTATAAGTACTCACTTGCTGGAGAGGCAATGCAAGTTTTAAAAAGAACTTAGGGCCTTTTGGGACTTTTTGATGGGCCTATAGAAAGAGGTTATGCTTAAACAGTGGAGCCATTGTGGGAGCGACCATAGTGTGAGTGGGCAGTGTTAGAGTGGTTCTGGGTCAGTGGTATGTTCTTTGTGTGAGATGTGGAAACTCTGGGAGACCTCTCTGATAACTATATCTGCATAAGGTCATCCAGCTGCAGCTCCTTACCAAGCATATTGGGGAACCGGAGTTGTAGCTAGATGACCTTTAGCTCATTCAGGAAAATGAGGAGGTGATATGTAGGAACTACAGAAAGGTAGTCACCCCAAAGTTGCAGGAGACAGATAGCTTGCTGACTGTTAGGAGAGGGAAAGGGATTAGGCAGCTAATGCAGAGTATGTCTTTCAATAATAAGTATACCACTTTACAAACTGTTGGGGGTGGGGGAACAAGCTACCAAGGGAAATTTGCAGTGACCAGATCTCTGGCACTGAGGCTATGTCCACATTACACTGTATAAATCCGTAACTGAAGTTTTTTCTTTTCATTTTAACCCTCCGTTCGCACTAAAACGGTGTTTTCGTCCCCCAAAACTGGAGCTTTTCAGAAACGCTCTCCGGGGTGTGTAATTTTGAAAACGCTGCTTGGGCAGATCAGTGTGGACGGGGTAACCGGAGAAATCTGAAAATGCTGTCAGATGGCAGCGCGCTATTTCATTGTTTTCTTGAACGCAACCTAACAATTTCAGAACAGACGGCAACGAGACTGAAGCCTGAAGAGTTAGAAATGTACTCACCAAATACTTCGACCCATAACTTACTGAATAAATAAGTATACTCACTTTGCCCTGTTTTCTGTCCTTGCTTGTATGAAGGTGGTTTACCTATTTATGCAAGTACTTCTCTGACAATAGATGGGTAACAGCCTAGAGCAGGGGTCAGCAACCTTTACCACTGAACGAGCCATATGGACCTGTTTCCCACAGAAAAGAAAACACTGGGAGCCACAAAACCCGTTTGACATTTAAAATGAAATAGCACTGCATACAATGTTTTTTTGCCTTTATGCTATGTATAAACAAACTATAATGTGTTGCATTTATGAAATCGATGAACTCCTGCAGAGAAAACGAAATTACATTTCTGCATGCAACAAAAACATTTTGAACTCCGAAAAAAAGATGTTGGGTTGAAGGTTACTCCATAGTTAGCCTACCTTGGATCGAAGAATTAAAAGAAAGCGTGCACTGGCGGGTATCAGGCATTGGCAGTGGTGACGTATGTTAATAGTGATAAAAAACACGTTGTAGCGGTGTGCTACACGCAGCGCTAAAATAACGACACGGAGATGGTAAACTGCAGTCAAAGATAACTTTATTCGAACTAAACAGCCTTGCTTTAAAGCCTCCCTCAACCTGCCCCCCCCGTGGGCGCGGATGCTCCAAAAGACACGTACTCACAAACCCCCGTAGGCTATCTCCCTTAGCCGGAACGGTGGCTAATTGTGAGCCGGTTCGGATGTGCCAGGAAATGGGGTCGCCACAACATTTTATTTAGATTATACAAGATCACCATAATCTTCAAATTTCGAATTACATTTCAAAAACTAACAAACTAACATAAAATACATTTTAATTAAATGCTCATCATTTATTTTCCAAAGCCACGGGGAGCCGCAGCACAGAGATGAAAGAGCCGCGGGTTGCCGACCCCTGGCCTAGAGTATGGAAATACAGGATAACACTGATGCAGACATGTTTTATCCATTTAACAAGGTGCTTTATTAATGCAACAGAGCTAGTCAGTTTTTCAATGTTCGTTGTCAGCCGGGTCATACTGTCCGTGAGCTCCCAGTTTGTTGCCACCATACGCTCCAGTATTTGTTTTTTTTAGTTTTAAATCCAACTGCGCGAGAGCCAACAGCTGCCTGTCGTTTAAGTTTTTCTAGTCGATAACTGAACAAAATTATCCAGTCTGGTGTGGATGTAGCCTGAGTATGGCTCCATGACTCAGAAAGGAAGAGGGTAGGGTCTCATTGTAACCTGTTGAGTATTGAAAGCTCTAGATAGAGTGGATGCAATGTTCCCTGTAAGGTGTGCGCATTTGCGTGCAAACCCATCTTTTGCTACTAGCACACAAAGGATTTTAAACTGCACACAAATGACTGTCATCCTCTACCTCACTGGCATTTAAGAATATTTCATGATCATACACAATCACATTTCCTGCTTTGGTTTCTGATGCGGAAGGTGTTGACAACGTGCAGTTTGCGATGATTTATCTGCAGATTTTAGAACTGGCTTATTTATACTGTTTTTATTGAAGGATTTCTTCAGCACACACATGTTGCTGTCACTGGGCAAAAAATTGCACAGCACAGGATTTTTGTGCACACTGATCATTACAAATTAGTGGGAACATGGAGTGGAAAGGGAGAGGATGTTTCCTATAGTGAGAGAATCTAGAACCAGAGGGCGCATCATCAGAATAGAAGGACATCCAATTAGAACAGAGAGAAAAGGAATTCCTTTAGCCAAAGGGGTGTGAATCTGTGGAATCCATTGCTACAGGCGCCTGTGGAGGTCAAGTCATTGGCTATATTTAAAGTGGACGTTGATAAGTTCCTGATTAGTAATGGCATCAAAGGTTATGAGGAGAAGGCAGGAGAATGGGGATAATAAATCAGCCATGATGGAATGCCAGAGCAGACTCGATGGGCCACCTGAATTATATTCTATTTTCTTAGTTCCTTTGTCTCTGAAGCATCTGTTCCCAGGATGAGGCTTTCCTTTCCAGGATACCATAAATGTCCTCCTTCTTCAAAGAATGGGGTTTCCCTTCCTCCACCATTGATGGTGCCCTCACCCGCATCTTCGCCATTTACAGACATCCGCACTCTCTCCGTCTTCCCGCTGCCTTAACAGTGATAGAGTTTCTCTTGTCCATACCTACCAACCCACGAGCCAACACATCATTCTCTACGTTCCACCATTTCCAAAGAGATCCTACCACCAAACACATCTTTACCTCCCCCAATTCTCCACTTTCCTCAGAGATCACTCCCTCTGCGATTCCCTTGTCCATTCATCTCTCCCCACTAATCTCCCTCCTGGCACTTAACCCTGCAAGCAGCCAAAGTGCTACCCCTACCCATTCACCTCCTCCTTCATCCTCCATTCAGGGCCCCAAACAGCCCTTACAGCAGAGGCAACATTTCACCTGCCAATCTGTGAGTGTCATCTAATGGATCTGGTGCTCCTGGTACGGCATCCTCTACATTGGTGAGACCGATCATAAACTGGGGACTAATTTGTCAAACACATCTGCTCCATCAAAAAAGAAGCGGAACTTCCCAGTGTCCGACATTTTAATTCCCATTCCCATGGAGATGGCAGTCCATGGTCAGTCCTGTTGTGCCGCAGTGAGGCCACCCTCAGGGTCGAGGAGCAACACCTTATTCTCTGTCTAAGTAACCTACAAACTAGTGTTATGAATATTGATTTCTCCTTCCAGTAACAAAAACTTTCCCTTCCGCTCCCCTCTTCTTCTATTCCCACTCTTCTCTGTCTGCCTAGCACCTCACTTCCTCCCAATGACCCTTTTCATTCCCTTTCCACTATGCAACACACACAAAATGCTGGAGGAACTCAGCAGGCCAGGTAGAATCTATGGAAAAGAGTAAGCAGTCGAGGTTTTGGGCCGAGACCCTTCATCAGGACTGGAGAAAGAGATGAGAAGTGAGAGTAAGAAAGTGTGGGGGTGAGGGAAGAAATGCCAGGTAGTAGATAATAAGTGAAACCAGGAGAGGGGAGAGCTGAAGTAAAGAGCTGGGATTGGTGTAAGAAATAAAGTTCTGGAGAAGGGGGAATCTGTTAGGAGAGGACAGAAGGCATGGAAGAAAGGGAAGGGGGAGGAGCACCGGGGAAGATGATGGGCCATTAAAGAGATAAAGTAAGAGAGGGAAATGTGTAGCTCTTTCACCAATCCCAGCTCTTTATTATCAGACTTCCCCTTCTCCAGAACTTTATTTCTTCCCAGCTCCTTACTTCATCCCTTTCCTTCTCCTGGTTTCACCTGTCACCTGCTACCTAGTATTTCTTCCTCCCCTCCCCCCACATTCTTTCTCCGAGTTCTCATCTATTTTCCCCAGTCCTGATGAAGGGAATCGGCCCGAGGCGTCAACTGTTTACTCTTTTTCATAGATGCTGCCTGACCTGCTGAGTTCCTCCAGCATTTTGTGTGTGTTGCTTGGATTTCCAGCATCTGCAGATTTTCTTTTGAATATGATTTGACCCTTTCTCCTACGGTTCACTCTCCTCTCCTATCAGATTCCTTCATCTCCAGCCCTGTATCTTTCCTACCCACCTGGCTTCACCTATCACCTTCCAGATATCCTTCTTCCCCTTCCCCTATCATTTTATTCTGCCATCTTCCGCCTTCCTTTCCATTCCAGAAGGGTCTTAGCCTGAAAAGTTGACTGCTCATTTCCATGGATGCTGCCTGACCTGTTGAGTTCCTTCCGCATTTTGTGTGTGTGTTGCTTTGGATTTCCAGTATCTGCAGAATTTTTTGTATTTATAATTCTACTCCTATGCCTTATGACTCAGGTTACGGTTAATCATCATCTTAGATCATGTTTGGTGCA
This sequence comes from Hypanus sabinus, assembly GCF_030144855.1. NCBI lineage: Eukaryota > Metazoa > Chordata > Chondrichthyes > Myliobatiformes > Dasyatidae > Hypanus > Hypanus sabinus. The sequence continues at coordinate 61,520,203 of NC_082717.1, read as the reverse complement.
CTCTTGTGTTTTCAGCACAAAGTCGCAGAGTTCAGACACTGAAGATTCAGATCAGGATTGTGAGCGGACACACAGTTCTGACCTAGAGGCAGCAACTGTTAAACCTTAGCAAGACATAAAAAGGGTAGACATTTTATTGATCGCAAAGGAAATTACAGTGTCACAATAGCACTACAAGTACACGGATATACAAATATTAGAAGAGAAGTAAGAAAGAATAAAAAATAAGTTACCTTAAACAGTCTAACAGTTGGGGGTTATTCCTTCCCTGGCTGTAGGCTGACTCATTATAGAGCCTAATGGCTGAGGGTAAGAATGACCTCACATAGCACTCTTCGGAGCCGTGCAGCTGTCTTAGTCTATTACCAAAAGTGCTCTTCTGTTCAGCCAAGGAGGCATGCAGAGGGCGAGAAACATTATCCAAAATTGCCAGGAGTTTCCGTGGGGTTATTTGTTCTACCACAGCCTCCAGTGTGTCCAGTTTGATTCTTATAACAGAGCCAGATTTTCTAATCAGTTTATTGAGCCTGTTGGCATCACCCATGTTGATGCCATTGCCCCAGCACACCACTGCATAGAAGGTTGTACTGGCGACAACGGACTGTAGTACATGTGAGGGAGAGGCCTGTATACTCCAAAGTACCTCAGTCTCCTCAGGTAGCAGAGGTGAGTACACTTCTTGTACACTCAAGTCCGTCATCCAGGTGCACAACCACTGATATGCTAGATCAGAAAAGGTCCAGTGAACCCTCTTAGTACTGAGAACAAAATGATAGATGCTAATTTCTGCTGGTTTAGTATTCACTTTTGTTGCTCATAGAGTATCACCCTAATGTCTTCCCACTATAACTGTTGCAACTGTCCAATACTACAAGTCAGGACCAATTCTGAAAGCCATTTCTCTTCAGCAGTCCAGACCTTCCTCAGTCCTTAAACACAATATTCAGTCAACTCCTTATGTGGGATTTGAAGCCACAAGATGCTCACAGCAAAGCAAAGAGAACTAACAATGAGTTCAGTTGACATGCATGGGACCTACATGACTGGGTTATCTGAATTTGAAACTACACTTTTCCCAACGTATATCTGAGACAGGAAGGGAAATTCCAGAAAAATAGCTTCTGACAAAGTATAGAATAAGTATGTAGTTACACATTTGCCTCCAGGAATGTGGAAGCTGGAACAGGATTTCTGGCATATTTGTTAGAAGGCAGCAATTATGACTATGAGAGGACCTTATGTTCTTTCAGTCCTGATATCATTAAAGGAAGCATGCTTAGCAGGATGAAATGATGTATGGTACTAGAATTCCTAACAATTTCATTTCATTGTGACAAAGTTCCAGAAGTTGGTATATATAATATGTTAGGATTTCATCCAGGTCAATGAAAGGCTGAAGAATTTTTGATTGGCTGTATTGAAGAGGACAATCCTTTGAAACATTTGGACACTAGAAGGTAAGGTGCCTTCTACCAACTCTATGATACATCAATGCATTGACATTAAAGATTCTTTTACTTTGACAATCGATAGGAAACTCACCTGCCTGCTAACTGCACAATACCCATTACCTCCACTACTTATTCTAATTTACATTACTGAGAATTAATTAGCATCATTACTAAAGCTAGTCAGAAGCCAGAAATCCTGTTCTATTGATGACGATGGATCTTGACACAGAATTTACTTGCAGGTGAGTAGTAGAATCTAAAGGGACATGATGGGAAAGTGGAGAGAATAAATTGATTACAGATTAATGAAAAAAGATGCCAAACAATCAGTGGGTTGAAAGGCCTTTTTCCTTGCGGTATGACAATGTGACTCTATGTACATGACAAGGAGACATATTAGTCAAAAGGAAAATCTGAAAACATTAAAGACGAGAGCCTGCAAATTCTCAGAGTTTGGAAATGGGAAGTAGAACTGGCATCAAACTGTTGAAATAGTTTTTTTCATGTTAAAAGCTAAAAGCTAAAAGCTCTGTGGTTTATCCAGGGATTTTGGAGAATACTCCACAGGGAGACCAAATGGGTCAGATAAACCAGCTTGTGTAAAAAAAACACACACCAGCTGCTTCAAATCTAACACCTGCTACAGGAAACAGGAACAAGAGGCAAGTCACTGTTTTTAGCAACAATGCCCTTTCACCGTTAGCTTAAAGGTTAGAATTGACATTCATTGCTTTACTAAAATAGCCGTTATTGTTTCGAGGAAGAAAGACAGAAAATAATTGCAATGTTGGCCCCAGTCATATCAACCAAACACATCAGGAGAAAGCAGAGTGAAGAATTGCAATTTTCCCTCTTTAAAAATATTCATATTCCAAATACTTTTCAAATTGACACAACTGAGCTTGCAATTGCAACATCTCTGCCATGCCAAATTGGATTCAATCTCCCTCATTGATTTTTTCTGCTATGGTCAACAACAAGCTATGACCTCTCATATAAAACATTAACAAAGAACAATCAGCTTTCAAGAGAAAAAACAAAAATGGCTATTACTACTTCAATAACCTTGAATGCAAACTAAACATAAGTACAAGTGTTAATGATCACACTGCTGTTTCCTCTTTTCATTTTAACAGTAAAACCTAACAAGAATATTTGCTAAATGCATCTTTTTGAAATCATCTAAAACATTTAAATTATACTTAATTACTGGAACAATCTTAAAACCTTAAAATACATAGAATAAATAGGCATCCAGTTTAATATATTTTCATTCATCAAGAGGGATTTCGTTACAAATATTCGATGTGAACGAAAAGTAATTGAAAGGTAGTTACTGAAACAACTGATTGTATATCAGCTTGAAGCCAAGCACCTAGAGTTCCAGGCCATTTCTCTATTGCCCTCTTACAACACAGCTGTTGTTCTCTGGATGATAGTTTTAATGCAAACAGAGAGTCAGGCAGTGCATTTACACAGGCCACATCAGAAACAACACCCAGCTCATGGCCTCTTCTCACTGCTACCATCATGAAAGAGGTACAGGAACCTGAAGACACAAACACAACATTTCAGGAGCAGCTTCTTCCCTTCCACCATCGTATTTCTGAATTGACAATAAAACCATGTACACTGCCTCAGTATTTTCATTCCCTCTCTTTTTGCACTATTTAAATAATTTAAGATTTTAAAATTTGATATATGCTTATTGTAATTTATAGTATGTTATTATCATTATTGCAATGTACTGCTGCTGCAAAACAACAAATTTCACTACATGTGCCTATGATTTTAAAACTGATTCTCATTCTGATAGAATACTACAATACATCATTCTCCATAACCTTTGTCATTAAGCACATCTTTCCCTCTCTCAGCCTTCTGCTTTCCATAGTAATCATTCTCTACATGACTCCCTTGTCCACTTGTCCCTCCCCACTGATCTCCCTCCTGCCACATATACCTGTAGATGGGACAAGTGCTACACCTGCCCTTACACCTTCTCCCTCACCACCATTCAGGGCCCCAAACAGCTCTTCCAGGTTAGGTGCACCTTCATCTGCAGTGGTCTATACTCTACTAAATCCGGTGCTCTTAGTGCAAACATGAGGAAATCTGCAGATGCTGGAAATTCAAGCAACACACACAAAATGCTGGTGGAACGCAGCAGTCTAGGCAGCTCTGTAGGAAGAAGTACAGTTGACATTTTAGGCCGAGACCCTTCGCCAGGATGGTCCTGATGAAGGGTCTCGGCCCGAATAATCGACTGTACTTCTTATAGATGCTGCCTGGCCTGCTGCGTTCCACCAGCATTTTGTGTGCGTTGCTCATAGTGCAGTCTTCTCTACATTGCTGAGACCCAACCCAAACTCAGACTGGAGGAACAGGACCTCATGTTCTGTCTGCGTAACCTCCAACACGATGGCATGAACTCTGATTTCTCCATTTTCTGATAATCCCCCCACCCCATCTCTCCTTTTCATTCCCCATTTGGGTGACCCTCTTACTCCTTCTCTTCTTCTCACCTGTCCATTATCTCCCTCGGGTTCATCTCTTCATTCCCTTTCTTCCATGGTCCACTGTCTGATCAGACTCTTTCTTCTTCAGCCCTTAACCCCTTCTATCTCTGCCCTCCTTGCTTCTTAGTTGATGCCCCCTGCCCCACCTTCCCCCCCCACCATGTTATTCTGGCTTCTGCCCCCACCTTTCCAGCCTTGGCCCGAAGCATCGACTGTTTATTCCTCTCCATCTGTATACTTGGGGAGTTCAGGAAATTGAGGGGAAATTGGAGTTTAGAAATTTGAGGGGACACTTAAGCTCCTGAAGGGACATTATCGATAGACGTTGTGGGAGAGCCTTGTATGAAATTGGCGAAGTCTTTTGGTGAAGTTCCTGAAGGCATGATTTTTAAATTTAAATTTTTATTTTATTGACATACGGCACAGAGTAGGCCCTTCCAACCCTCAGAGCCCAGCTGCCCAGCAATCACCCAGTTTAATCCTAGCCTAATCATGGGACAATTTATAACGGCCAATTAACCTACCAACCAGTATGTCTTTGGAATGTGGGAGGAGGCTGGAGCACCCGGAGGAAAACGTACAAACTCCTTACAGGCAGCGGCAGGAGTTGAAACGGGGTTCCATGGAATCCAGGGAGAACTAGATGGATTCAAAATTGGTTCAGAGGTAGCAAATATAGAGTGGTGGCTGAAGGATGTTTCTCGGAATGGAGGTAGGTGACTCGTGGTGTGCCACAAGGGTTGATGCTCAGACCCTTGTTATTCACTATTTATATAAGTAGTTTGAATGTGAATGCATCGGGCTTGATTGGAAATTTTGTGGATGACACAAAATTAAGAGGCTTTGTTGATAGGGAGGAAGGTTACTTTAGATTTCAGGGGAACGCTGATCAGGTGGGGAAGTGGGCCGAGAAGTGGCAAATGGATTTCAATGCTGATAAGTGTGAGGTGATGCATTTTGAAATGTCAGACCAGCGAAGGACTTAAACTGTGAATGGTAGAGTACAAGGGAGTGTAATGGACTAAGACTGACTACAAGTTCATATTTCATTGAAAGCAGCATCACAGGTAGACATGGTGGTGAAAAGTGTGTTTGGCATATAGGTGTTTATTTCTCTGGGCTCTGGGTATAGTGCTCAAGACATTATGCTGCAACTGTAGAGGTCATTGATGAGGCCACTTGAAGTACTGTGCGCAGTTTTGGTCACCCTGTTATTGTAAATGTGTAGTTACTCCAGAATGGAGGCAGCAACGATTTACGAGGATATTGTCAGGCATAGAAAGCCTCAATTATTGGAAGAAGTTAGCCAGGATATATTTTTATTCCTTGGAATATAGGAAAACGGGGGGTGATCTTACAGAAATTTTAAAATTATCAACGTTTCATGGTGACAGTTTTTACCCAGGGTAGTATCGTGGTTAGCACAATGCTTTATAGTACCAGCGACATGGGTTCAATTCTTGCCACTGCCTGTAAGGAGTTTATAATTTTTCCCTGTGAAAATGTGGATTTTGTCCAGGTGGTCCACTTTGCTCCCACATTCCAAAGATGCACCGGTTGGATGGTTCATTGGTCAAAGTAGTTGTCCTGTGATTAGGCCAGGATTAAAAATTGGGAGGTTGCCAGGCAGCAAGACTCGAAGGGCCTATTTCACGCTGTATCACAATTAAAGAAAATAAAACAGAACTAGGTGGCATGGGTTTAGGGGGAGATGGAAAAGATTTAAAAGGGTCCTGACTTTTTCACACAGCAAATGGTGAGTATATGGAATAAGCTGCCGAGGAAGTAGCTGAGGCAGGTATGAGAGTATCATTTAAGAAGCACTTGGACAGGTACATGGAAGGTTGGGGCTTGGAGGGAAATGGGGATGAACACAGGAAAGTGGGACTAGCTGGGTGGACAATGTGGTCAGCATGGGCTGTTTGGGCTGAAGGGCCATAACTGTGCTGTATTGCTCTATGATGCTAAGTGAAGGGGACAGAATTAGAAGAAATATTCATTGCTTTTCACTCATCTTTGAGTCATTTGCATGATTGTTCTTTGTGCGTTGAGGGTTTGATATTTTACTTTGAACAGGTTCCATGGTTTTCCTTGTTTCCTGGTTGTCTGTTGGAAGACAGATCTCAGGGTTGTATATTGCATACTGTACATACTTTGTTAATAAATGTACTTTGAATCTTTGAGTTTTGAATAGCAGGCAGTCATTCAAACTGAGGCACGTCAGAATTAGGGTGATTCTCTGGACTGTGGAAGGTACGTCATATGTACTGTGTAATGAAGGGGTAGATAATATTTTTGTAAGATTAGGGAATTGGGGTGCTGATGAAGAGGATGAGATGCATTGAGGCCTGGAGCAAATTAGCTGAAATCATATTGAATATCAAGGGAGGCATAAGGAGCCAACGGCTATTTTCTTGTGTTGCAGTTCATCCATATCTCCAATTCCCAATGCTTCTCCGGAGGCATGGAATACCATCAGGGTGGGAGATGATTTACTTGCTGTTCCCCTTAATTCTTTCCACTTGATGGTCCTAATATAGCCTCAGCAAACTAGAAACCACACACAGATGGTTGGCTTTGCAGAACACACGGGCTACCCAAAGCTTTCAGTTCTATGTCATATTAATTCCTCACCCCATTTCTGATCTTTCTGTCTTTGGTATTTGACACTATTCTAACAAAGCTCAATAAAGTTGGAAGAACAGCACCCCAACTTTTGACTTGGCACCATATGATCTTCAATATTGGTTTCAACAATGTCAAATAATTAGGTACGGTACTTCATCTCATATTTCCACCATGCAGTTCTTGCTTGCTGTCTCTGGCTCTGGAATTCCACATTTCATTTACCTTCCTCAGTCATACACCTCACTCAGGTACACTTTTCAGTCAGCAGCTCTACTATATACAGCATGTCAGCTCTCTTGATCTGGAACCTAACTCAGACCTCTGTTCTCTTCTCTGAAATTTAATATTTCTTTCATTTTCCAGTTCTGATGAAAGGTGATCAACCAGAAATGTGTATTCTATTTGTCCTTCTGCATTTGCTGCTTCATCTGCAGAGGTTACAGCATTTTTGGTTTTCATTTCGGATTTCCAGCACCTGCAGTAGAACTGCTTTGCAGCCAAGCATTCCATTCTCTCCTATCTAGTCTTCAGTAATGCCCTGTTCTCCCATGCACCGCTCTACCCAAGGTTCTGTTTCTGCCTCTGTCCTATTCTCAGCAATATTGTTTCTCAAAAAATTTCGGCTTTAGTTTTCACATAGCTTTACTTCACCGCTATCTTCTCCTCCACTGTCTCTAATTTGTCAGCCAGTACTGCAGTGGTTGCACAGAACTGTAAGAGAAAATTTCTACCTATTATGAATTGTGAAGACCGATGCAGAAGTTGTATGCTCAATTCACTAAGTACAACTGTCCCATATTTGGCTTCAAACCTAATGTAAACTTGGTGGAACTGGACAGCAAGTGAAGAATTTTCATTGATTGGCAACTTATAAACCATGCTTCCAAAACACACAGAAGAACATGCAAAGTATAAAGGTAATTTAGCAGTCAAACTTTACCCTATTCCTGTAAATGGCAGGGATCACAAGGTAATAATTAGGATTGGGAACATTGTCACTTTTCTACCCTATAGTTTAAAGCACTGACACTGTTAGGCTAATTCAACACACTGACTGTCAGTCAAACTTAGTTTTTAAGCTTTGAGATGGTGAAGTATCATTGCTCTTTAGGCAAGTGACTTGCTGATACAGCTGCTGTACTATCTGACAAGTTAGTCTCATTTCTATATAAAATTCACCTGCATAAGGTGCACCAAGCATTTGGTAGCGCCTAGCCTCAGGAATAATTTGTTGTTTTTATAAGAGGAGGACAGGGGATTGGGATAATATAAGACAAAATGTTAAATCAAAAAGCTGTCTTTATAGTCAAATACAAAAAGGTCCACAAGCAGTCTCACTGGCATAGCCCCACTAGAAACTCAACTGAACCAGTCACAGGAGCAGATTTATGGAATGCAGTTCTGGGAAGTTCAAAGCTGTCAAGGCAAAGCAGCCTGCATAATTAATACCTCATCTGCTGCCATATCATTTACTTCTTCCATCAAGGTTACAGTGTGTACAATCTACAAAATGCTTTGCAGTTACTCACCTCAGCCACTAAATAGCACCTGTAAACCTGTGACAAGGTGGACAATATTGAATAACTTGCAAATACTAATCATCTTGTCAGCTGGATAAAGAATGACCATATGGTCAAGCTGTCAGTAGCCAATCTGTGCTAGCAGAATTAAAATTTGCCTAAACTTAATGCTTTGAGGAAAAGAAGAGGAAGAAAATGAAAAGAACATGACTGGGAACTCAAAATGTAACTATAATGTATTGCAAAATAGTGATATCTCAGTGTTATTCATTAGTGAAAAGGACAGGAGACGATAACATGCCCTGTCCTTTCTTTTATTTGGAACTGTTGTTTAGCCAAATGAATGATCAAATGTACAGTTGAGCAAAACTTTATTGGCTGATTACGTATAAATAATCCTTGATTTGAACTCAATATCTTTTGGCCAGACAACAGAGTGCTTATTTCAATTAACAGACAAAGGTGCTTTTTGAGAGATTTAATAGCTAGTAACGGAACAATCTAAATATTCCTCACCAGAGTTGATTGTTTTTCAAATTCCTGCATTTTCTGCGTAATTTTTTGAAAGCTATTGGCTCCATATCACCTGAAGGAAGATAAGAGTGTGGCAAGTAAGGGAGTTTAATGTCTTATCAATGCTTGTGATGAGGGTTTGAAGGCTAATGAAAGAGGGCCCAGACAATAAAGCACTTTTGTCCAGAGCACAGCTGAACATCAAAAGAGCTATGAGTAATTTCTGAGAGGTTGTGTGTACTGGATTATCACTTTCTTGCATACTTCTTCAGCCAAGGAATTTCCACTTTTTGTTACCTGTCTGGAATCCATAATCCTGCATTGAAGAAGTCCACACAGTCCATTATATTTATGATATTTAATTGCAAAGACAATCTATTTAGTTTTATCTAAACTTACTTTCTCAAAGTCACATTTCAAATTTCACCAGCTTTTCTTTTAAATGTGGGTATTAATTCTGCTTCAATTACTGTTTATGCAGGTGTGTTGCTCTTCTAATAATCTTCTTGACAATAAAAATCCATTTCAGTCTATTGCTTCATTTGATGACTATCTTCAATGTCAACTGAGGAATACAATATTCTAAATGAACTACCTCTTTGTTTTCATAGACCCATATTTACAAAACATATTCTCTTTTTTATGCTCTATCACGTATTCCTGATACTTATCTTGTCTTCATTGCTAGCTGCCACGCTTTCAGCTGTAAGACCCAACGGTCGGAAAATTCAGTCTCTAAATCGCCCACTCACTCTTTCTCTATTCCTTTATGACCATCTTGGAACTTAATCCTTTGATTAAACTTTTAAACATGTGTCCTTATGTGGTTCATAATCCTCACTGGCTGTGCTTTGTATATTTTATTATAACAAACATATTAAGTAAGGCAAGTTGTTGAATTTGGTAATCTCCTAAGTTTCTCTGCTTCCTTCTTCTACTTATCCAGCAGACTATGCACTGTGCTGCATCTCGTGAAAAATGATAGGTGATCATTTCCAAGGCATCAGGTAACTCTACATGTGCATAATCACAACAGGGAAGACTGCTGAATGGCTAAAACTAAATGAATTACTGTAAGAATGCAGCTTCTTCTACTTTATACAGGTATCATCAAATTCTACCATGCATGTAAATTTTTCATATATTATGTGCTCACTTGCCAAACAGTAACGTGAGCACAAATTCTAAGTAAGCAAACCGGAAAAATGATCATGTTGCCATATCAATCAAGCAGGAATTTTGCATCAAAATTGATAATTTTATTGTATAACTTGATACATACCTATTCAAATATTGAAAATCTTGTGCACTTCTCAAGTCTTTAAGTGCACAGTAAATATTAACTACCTGTTAGATTTTTCATTGCAATTTATTCTGTTATTCAGGATTCATTTGGTTCATCATGGTGTTGTTCCTTAAAAAATGGCTTATTTGTTGCAATTAATCGTGTTAATTCTGATTCAATCCACTTAACTGTGTTGTGATTATGTTCTTAGTGGTTCATCAGAAAGCAGCTTTAAATTGTTGAAAGTGCTTACTGACCGAAAAGTTCTTTGGCAGAGAGGAAGGAGTATTAAACCTGTGGTACATGTTGGGATAATAAAGGATTTCCTGAAGGTTTCCTCTGCAAAAATTTAGTGTGCAACTAAGTAGCATTATATCAATTTGATTTATTTATTATAACAATTATAAAGACTTTTTTCCTACCTGAGAAGCTGAAAGGACCCTGACTTTACTGTGCAAAGGACAACACAACTAATAACAAAACACTCCTTCAACACCAGATTCATGTCAATCAAATTAATGTTCTGGAGTAGGACATAACCCTACAATTTTGTGATCAATATGCAGGAATGTTGTCACTGAGCCAATGCTGAAACTAACAGTTTCAACAAAACAGCTTATGCTTTGTAAGTGCTTTAAGCAATTTAAACTGGTTCCAATGTTCTGTCATGAGGAAGGCTTTAGGCCTTTTCTGAAAATGCTCGGACGGATTCCTGACTGTGTGTTCCAAGGCTTGATTTGGAAGCCTGTTTAATGTATTCAAATCATGTAGAATGCTTATACTGAAGTTGCCAATGTATGGACAAGAATTACAAGTTAAATTGCTTTATTATTGTTGCACTTACTGAGGGACATATTGTTCAGACAGATCAATTCATTACAACGGTGCATTGAGGGAGCACAAGGTAAAACAATATCAGAGTGCAAAATGAAGTGATACAGTTACAGGGAGAGCGCAGTGCAGATAGATAATAAGGTGTAAGGTCATAACGAGGTAGACTGTAAGGCCAAGAGTCCATCTTATTGTAAAAGGGAATCATTCAATCATCTTACAACAGTGGGATAGAAGCTGTCCTTGAGATGATGGTACAAGCTTTTGGGTTTATGGCTTCTGCCCAGTGGAAGGGAGAACCCAGAGAGAACGTCTGGGTGGATGGGGCCTTCGCTTATGCTTTGTATCAAATGTAGACAGAGCCCACAGAGGGGAAGTTGTTTTCAACTGATGCAAGAAACTGCAGACAGTTGTGCTGAGCCAGGTCTTCAGTTTCTTGCAATTGCACTTACATTGATGAATTAAAACACTTCTTAACTCAATGTTAGCAACATTTCTAGGGTCAGGAGAGCATAATTAATAAAAGGTTGGCATTTTCATTCTTCCTCATGATTTTCCTTCAACCATACTATGCTCTGGGTTGGGGGTTGGAGCTATGACGCTGATTGCAGACAGGCATTCAAATGGTGCTTTTGACAGTGGTTTGACTAATTTGGCAAGAATATCTCAGGTGCATTAATCTTATAGCTGCTGTGGAAATGGGGTCAGATGAACACTGGTGCTTCTGTTCTTGTGGTGAACTACATATACCTGTCTGGACACGCCCCCTGCTGACTGCTCCTGTGGCTCCTCCCACAGACCCCTGTATAAAGGTGATTGAGGCCTGAGCCTGGCCTCTCAGTCTCCAGGATGTAGTATGGTGGTCTCTCACTGCTTGTTCCTTCTTCCAGTCAATAAAAGCTGATATCTCGCCTTTACATCTCAGAGTGAGTTATTGATGGTGCATCAATTTTATTGAGTGTGGTGAACTACAGTTCTTTTCCCTCCCTTTACTTTTATCCTGCTTTGTGGTGATGATGCAATCAGATTCAATTCATCTGTGGCAAGGTTTGCGTGCCATTACTTCCTATGAAAGGGCCTTAGCCTAAGATGTCGACTGTTCTTTCCCATCCATAGATGCTACCTGACTTGCTGAGCTCTTCCAGCATTTTGCATGTGTAGATTATAAGTGACTCTGATGCTTCACTCCTCCATGAGCTCAATGCCTTTTATGCTCACTTTGAAAGGTGAACTAAACCTGTGCAAATCCCTTCAGTATCTGATAACCCTGTAATGTTTGTCTCAGAAGTTGATGTCAGAACATTTTCCAAGAGGGTGAGCCCTCATAAGGCATCACCTCCTAATGGTGCACTGAAAATCTGTGCCAGCCAACTGGCTGGAGTGTTCAAGGACATCGTCAACCTCTCGATGCTGCAGGGTTCCTGCTTCAAATGGATTCAATCATGTGAGTGCTCAAGAAAAGCAGGGAGAACTACTTCAACAACTATCATCCTGTAGCACTCACATCTACTATGAAGAAGTGCCTTGAGAGCTTGGCCATGGTTAGAATTAACATTTGCCTGAGCAAGGACATCGGCCCTCTGCAACTTGCCTACCACCACAACAGATCTATAGCAGGTTCCACCTCACTGGCTTTCCACTCAGCCTTGCACCTCAACACCAATACCTATGTCAGACTGCTGTTTATTGATTACAGCTGAGCATTCAATAGCATCAGCTCCTCTGTACTAATCAACAAGCTTCAAAACCTGGGCCTCTGCATTTCCTTCTGCAAAAGGTTAATTGACTTTCTCATTATGAGACCAGTCAGTGCAGATAAGAAATAACATCTCCTTCTCACTGACAATTAACATAAGTGCACTTCAAGGATGTGTTCTTAGTCTACTGCTCTACTCTCTCTACACTCATGACTATAGCTAGGCATAGTTCAAATGCCATCTATAAATTCACTGATGATGGCACGGTTGTTGGTAGAATCTCAGACTGTGAAGTGGAGGCATACAGCCATCAGATAAATTGGCTGGCGGAGTGCTGTTGCAACAACTTTGCACTCAGCATCAGTAAGTCCAAGGAATTGATTGTGGACTTCAGGAAAGGGAAGTTGGGAGAATACACATTAAGGGGTCAGCAGCAGAAAGGGTGAGCAGCTTCAAGGTCCTGGGTCCCAGCATCTCACAGGATCTATCCTGGGCCCAAAATAAAAGGAATATGAGGGTGTTGTTCCTCTAATCCGCATTTAGCCCTGGACTGGTAGTAAAAGAGGCCATGGACTGAGGTCAATGTGGAAATGGGAAGTAGAATTAAAATGGCTGGTTACCAAGAGATCCTGACTGTTCTGGTGGACAGTGTGAAGGTGCTTGACAAAGTGGTTGTCCGATTTGTGTCAGATCTCATTGATGTATAAGAGGCTGCATGCGGATATTAAAGTGAAAGTTTCTGGTCCTTAACTGTTTTTTTTTTTAATTTTGTTTTCTTTCCTATTGAAGACATGAAGGCCAATTTCTATCGCTATTCCCAATTTGCGACATTCCTACAAGGAAGGAGGGGAATTTTCTCCACATTTGCTGCACACTCATTCCCTGCTATTTTGAGTAATCTGAGAAGGAAGGGAAGGTGGTTTAATTTAAATAAAGTTTTTAACCATGTGCAAAATTTTTGTTGGAACACTGTGCAGATGTAGTAGCTTGTTTTGATGTCTTCAATTCTTTTTGGTTTTCTGGATTCATAAATCTGCTGGGGTGAAATTCAATTTTGGCAAGTTGCAAAACAAGCCTTTTTGTTATATCCAACGTAACGGAAAAAAAGGCAGAATGCTAACAGGCAACTGATCGGTTGCCACCAACATAGCATCACCCAGTTCTGGTTTTATTTCGGTCTTTTGCACAGTTCTATTTTTGTGCAGCAATCTGCTGGAGGGTCAGGCAGCATCTGTGGAAGGAAAGGAATTGTTGGTATTTCAGGTCGAAACCACCCAGCTCCATCCAATTAATTCCTCCAGCAGATTGTCTTTTGTTCCAGTTTCTAGCAACTTGAGTCTACTTTCTGTTTTTGTTGTCTGTGTTTATTTCTTCATTTCTTAACCATTCATGTGTTTTATTAATGCCATTATTTTTCTTCTCTGAGCAGATTTTTAAATATCATTTACTAATTTAATCTATTTACAAGTCATTGAACTCTTCAGCTTCATGAGTACAAGGGGCCGATTTGAGCCTGATTCAAACTGGCCACCTGTATTTGATGGTCCCCATACAGCCACACTTAACAAGGGTGGATGAGGTGGGTCGAATGTGCTGACAACCTTTGCTCTGCATCTGGGAAGTGCTGGTGAAGCCTCATCACTGGATGTTGCTGAGGCGCTAGCTTTCAAAAGCCCTGAAAGCATTTGAGAGGAGACAGGTTAGGACTGGAGTTTCAACCCCTGTCAACTCTAGCAAGGATTTGTAATAGTTTTTCCAATGTTACTGACAGTTAAGAACAGCCAAGATTTTGTGTATTTCTGCTATGCACTGCATTTATGAATGATTCAGGAGAAAGAAAATATATTGGTTTGCTAATGACATTACGATGTACTGCATCATAAGCAATGTTGATGAAAGCATAAAATTGCAAAGATATGAAGATATGAAAATCTACAAGAAAATAATGTACGAGGGGTAATTGATAAATTTGTGGCCTAAGGTAGAAGGAGTCAATTTTAGAAAACCTAGCACATTTATTTTTCAACATAGTCCCCTCCTACATTTACACACTTAGTCCAGCGGTCGTGGAGCATACGGATCTTGGACCTCCAGAAAGTGTCCACAGATGGGTGATTGATAAGCTCGTGGCCCAAGGTAGAAGGAGATGAGTTGTACAGCTCTTGTTACATGCACATACAGGTCAACTCTTTGAGTGATTATGCAGAAAGTTTGAAGTTAATAACTCATCTCCTTCTACCTTAGGCCACAAACTTGTCAATCATCCCTGATGAGTTATTAACTTCAAACTTTCTGCATAATCAATCAAAGAGATGACGTGCATGTGCATGTAATGAGAGCTGTATAACTCATCTCCTTCTACCTTAGGCCACAAACTTATCAATCACCCATCTGTGGACACTTTCTGGAGGTCCAATATCCGAATGCACCATGACCGCTGGATTAAGTGTGTAAATGTAGGAGGGTATTATGTTGAAAAATAAATGGCTAGGTTTTCTGAAAATGACTCCTTCTACCTTAGGCCACAAACTTAACAATCACCCCTGGTATACAAAAACGGAGTCAATATTGTGTGGCTTTGCCCATTTTCCTAGATTATTTCTAATCAATTAGTTCTTTGAAGGGATGATAGGTTTTCCTTTTGATTAAATTGATCGCGTTATGTTTGTGGTACTGGGAAGCTGGGTGTCTGTGAATAACACACACAAGATGCAGAGGTGAGGAGCAAACATGCTGTTTATTTTAATAGTAAGTCATCTACCCAGAATGCCCTCCCACATTACGCAAAATATAGGGAAGCTTGACAGCAATCTGTAAGGGTCAAAATACATATGAATATATAACAGACAGAATTCCGATTTTCCAGGATGTTGTGGGAAAGGAGTCAATGCATTCCTGCACATCCATATAGAGGCTTCAGTTCCATCAACTG
Source organism: Hypanus sabinus (assembly GCF_030144855.1). NCBI lineage: Eukaryota > Metazoa > Chordata > Chondrichthyes > Myliobatiformes > Dasyatidae > Hypanus > Hypanus sabinus. The sequence continues at coordinate 61,504,827 of NC_082717.1, read as the reverse complement.
ACGGATCTTTTTATGTCCAGAAAATGACTCCAAGTCTGTCTGCCTCTTGTAACAGCCGATAGGATAGAACAAGACAATCAATTTTATGCCTTACCAAAATATTGCTAATGATTGAATCATATAGGTTTGTAAGCACATGCAGTGTATCCCTGAATTACAAAAGTAGGTCTTCACTTAACTTCTCTCCTATTTCTGGAATTAATTTCCTAGATAGCATTGCTTGGGATTGTGTCTAGTACTTAGTGATTCATATGCTAATGTGACATTATCTGCATATATTCACTCAGTGAATTGGAGCAGGCAGTTAGCCATGGGAAAGCTTTGACCTGCCATTTTTAGAATCAGATTTTTTTTCAGGTCTTTTGATGTTCACTGTAACTATTTGGAAAATTGGTGAAATATTTTCCCTTCTATGGCATCTAGTTCTTTCTATACATAATGCATAAAAAATTATTTTGCCTTAAAACTCAATATGCTGGTCAAGATAGCACCTGTGCACAATGCTCCCTCATTCAACGTCTTGTGGATAGACCACAAAACTATTTATTTCACCTTTTTTACATCTGTTTTTCATCTTGGATGTGTTTCTGGAACTGCTGTGGCCTGCAATTTGTAGTTTGGAGATCGTTTCAGAGATACAGTGCTTTGCTGTCTCTGAGAGTATTCAGGGAGGCAGCAAGCGTGAGCCTTATGGCGGGGAGACTGCAGGAGAGGGAGCAAGCCGATGTTCGACTCACCAATTAAAGCTCACCAATTTAAGCGACGAGAGAGATTGATACATCATGGCAAAGGAGGAGGGCAAGCTCTAACTAATGCCTTCTGATCACTGGTGGGATTGCTCTGCTGTCAGCGGCAGGAGCCTGTGTGGCCTATTGCTGTGCCTGGCATGTGGGCCTCTGGGTCTCTCACATTCGAGATGTTGGAGGATATTACCAAGGTTTCCTGTGATTATGGATTTGGACTATGGACTTTCTTCAATGTTATGGTTTTTAAATTCATTTTTTGCCTATTCTTTATCATTATTTTTGTGGAGGGGGAGTGGGGATTTGGAGGCTGATGTTCTTGTTGTATTTTGTGTGGAGGGAGAGGAGTTTTGTTGCTGTTCTTGTGTGTGTGGGGCGCGAGCACGGTGGTGGGGGGCCACCAGCGGCTGTTTCTCTCTATACCTTCTGCCCAGCCTTGTGATGATGATCGTCATCACCCATTGTCCTTCCAGACAGATGGACGCCAACCGCCACAATATAGTCACTTATTGACTTGATGTATAGGCACAAATTTTGTGGAGTAAATGTATATATTTTATCTATTGCTTCCTTTTGGTTTGAAGATAGGCGATGCTGGTATTTATTACCCATCTTATAGATGTGCTGAGAAGGCATGAGGGAGCTTTAGTTTTGAACTGATAATGGAGACTTCGGAGAAGCCTGAGGAGACTGCAGATTTACTCTCCTTTCTTGATCTTTCTACCTCCACTGATATTTACTCCAAACGTACCGACTCCCACAATTACCTGGATCACACCTCCTCCCACTTCATCTTTACTTAGAGTGTCATTATTTTCTCTCAGTTTTTCTATCTCCATCCAGGGCTCCAAGTAATCTGAAATGTTTTTCTGAAAAAAGGACTATCTCTCACTGTGGTTGACGGAGATCTCACCAGTGGCACTTCTATTTTCTGCACTTCTGCTTTTACACTAAGACCACCATGGAAATTGCTTATTCTGGCTCTTTAGTGGCAACTACGTATTATTTACAATAATCCCAAATTATATAGTGTGCCACTTTATGTGACATTCCATTGTGTGATGCAGTTTGTCTGAAGATTCTTGAAAGAGGAATTGGTTCAGTTGCTGTGTGTGTGGCCTCTGTTGGTCGTGGTCTGGTAGTCACTGGTTTGTTGAGCGGCATTGACAGTGGCTATTGAGGCTGATCCTTTATTTCCACTTTTTTCCTTCTGTCAAGCAACCAGTATTCAAACTATGCTGGAAGTCCCCATAATATATGGATTCGTATCCTGTTTGGAAGCCTCACCTGTGGCACTTTGTTAAAGGCCTTCTGAAAATCCTAGTACAAAACATCCAATGACTCTCCTTTGTCTATTTTACTTGTTACTTCCTCAAAGAATTCCAACAGAATTGTCAGACAAGATCTCCCCTTAAGGAGCCATGCTGATTTTGGCCTAATTTATCACATGCTTCTAATTACTCCAAAACCTCATCCTTACCAACCACTGTCCCTCCCTCTTAAAGAATGGAGTGACTTTTGAGATTTTCCAGTCCTCTGTATCTATTTCTGAGTCTAGAGATTCTTGAAAGATCACTACTAATGCTTCCACAGTCTCTTCAGCTACTTCTTCGAGAAATCTAGGGTGCGGTCCATCTGGTCCAGGTAATATCACCGTCAAACCTTTCAGTTTCGCAACACCTTCTTACCCCTACTTACCATACTACTTCTGACCCCTGTCTCCTTCAACCTTTTGGCATGTTGCAGGTATCTTCCACAGTGAAGATGGTCTCAAAATACTCATATAGTCTTTCCAACATTTCTTTGTCTTCCATCAATACCTCCCTAGCATCATTTTCCAGCAGTCCGATATATACTGTTGCCTCTCTTTTTATATATTTAAGAGAAAACTTCTGTAACCTTTTTAATATTACTGGCTAGCTTACCTTCACATTTCATCTTTACTCCCTGTATTCCCTTCTGTTAGTTTTTAAAAGCTTCCAAATCTTCTAACTTCCTGCAAATTTTTTCAATATTGCATGCCTTGTCTTTTGCTTTTGTGCTGTTTTTGACTTCCTGTATCAACAACGATTGCCTCATTTCCCTTTTAGAATACTACTTTACAGGATGAAATGATCCTATATCATCCAAAATCCTCCCAGAAACTCCAGTCATTACTGCTCCACCTCATCCCTGCTGGGTCCCCTTCCAATAAATTTTAACCAGCTCCTCTCTCATGTTTCTGCAGTTACTGTTAGAGTCATCCAGTCAAAGAAAAGTGCAATCAGAAACAGGCTGTTCAGCCCATCTAATCCATGCCACAGCCATTTAAACTGGCTACTCCCATTGACATGCACCAGAACGATAGCAATTCATACCCATACTATCCATGTACCTATCCAAACTTTGCTTTAATGTTGAAATCGAGCTCACATGCACCACTTGTGCTGGCAGCTCATTCCACATTCTCACGACCCTCCGAGTGAAGAAGTTTCCCCTCATGTTGCCCTTAAACTTTTCACCTTTCACTTTTAACCCTTGACCTCTGGTTGTAGTCCCACCCAACCTCAGTGTAAAAAGCCTACTAGCATTTACCCCATCTATACCCCTTATAATTTTGTATGCCTTTATCAAATTTCCTCTCAGACAGCCATGTTCTAAGGAATAAAGTCTTAACCTATTCAATCTTTCCTCACAACTCAGGTCTTCCTGATCCAGCAACATCTTTGTCAATTTCTCTGTACTCTTTGAACCTGTAGGAAGGTGATGAAAACTGTGCACAATATTCCAAATTAGGCCTCACCATTGCCTTCTACAACTTCAACATAACATCCCATCTTTCATACTCAGTATATACATTTATGAAGGCTAATGTACCAAAAGATTTCTTTACAACCCTATCTACCTGTGATGCCACTTGCAACAAATTACGGGCCTGTATTCCCAGATCCCTTTGTTGTACCACACTCCTCAGTGCATACCTCTCATTGTGTAAGACCTGCCCTGATTGGTCCTACTGTAATGCAACACTTCACACTTGCCCGCATTAAATTCCATCTACCAGTTTTCAACCCATTTTTTCTATCTGATCCAGATCCCTCTACAAGCCATGATAGCCTTCCTGGCTGTCCGCCAAACACCAACTCTTGGTGTCATCTGAAAATTTGCTGATCCAGTTGACAACATTATCATCCAGATTGTTGATGTAGGTGACAAACCACAATGGACCCAGTATCGATCCCAGTAGCACACCACTAGTCACAGACTTCAAGTCAGAGAGGCAACCATTTACTACCACTCTCTGGCTTCTCCCACAAAGTCAATGACAGTTATTACCTCATTTTGAATGCCAAACAACTGAATTTTCTTGACCAACTTCCCTTGCGGGACCTTGCCTTAGTAATGTCCATGTAGACATCTACTTCCTTGCCTTCATTCATTTTCCTGGTAACTTCTTCGAAAAACTCTATACAATTGGTTAGACATGACCTACTATGCATGAAGCCATGCTGACTATCCTTAATCAGTCCATGTCTATCCAAGTACTTACATATCTGGTCCCTTAGAATACTTCCAATTACTTCCCCGCAACTGATGTCAGACTCACCGGCCTCAATTATGTTTACAGCCTTACTTATACAGTGGAATAACATTGGCTATTCTTCAATCCTCTGGTACCTCTCCTACCGCTAAGAGAAATTTAAATACAGTATCTCTGCTAGGGCCCTGGCAATTTCTGCATTTGCTTCCCGTAGAGTCTGAGGAGACTTCTTGTCAGGCCCTAGGGATCTATCCACCTGATTTGCCTCAGGACAACAAACACCTCTTCCTCTGAATTCTGTGTAGGGTCCATGAAATTGATGCTGCTTTTCCTCTCTATAGATTCTGTGTCTGCCTCCTGAGTAAATACAGATGTAGAGAATTCATTTCAGATCTCCCCATCTGTTTTGTCTCCACACATGGATTACCATTCTGATGTTCCAGAGGACCAGTTTTATTCCTTGTGATCCTTTTGCTCTTAACATATCTGTAGAATCCCTTCGGATTTTCATTCACCTTGTCTGCTTAGGCAACTTCATGCCTTCTTTTAGCCCTCCTGATTTCTTTCTTAAGTGTTCTCTGGCCTTTCTTGTACTCCATAAACATCTCATTTGTCCCTATACTTGCTATGCACCTCCTTTTTTCTCTCTCAATGTTTCTTACACATGTTATCTTTACCTACACTCAAGTATAAAACGGATGCATCCAATTTTAGCTGCTTCCTCTCAAACTGCAGTCTGAATTTTATCATATTATGGTTATCGCCTCCTTAGGATACTTTTACGATAAGTTCAGTAACCAAATCTGATTCATTGTACAACACCAAATTCAGAATTGACTTTTTCCTCATGGGCTTGACCTCAAGCTGTTCTAAAAAGCTATCTTGTATATATTCTACAAATTCCCTCCCTTGGGATCCATTGCCAACCTGATTTTCCCAGCCTAATTGCATTTTGAAGTACCCCCATAACTACAGAATGAACTACAGAATGAAAAGCCAGAGAAATTGCATCCGAACAATCAGATGAAGGAAATTGTCACCAGGATTGAAAAGAATGATAGTCACATTTAATAAATATTTTGAGTGTGCCTTCACTCAGAATGGTACAAAGAACATGTCAGAAAGTGTGGAAAACCAGAAGTATATTTAGAATGATTAACTTCATGTAATTAAAGAGCAAATACTGGTGAAATTTCTCCTTTCCTCATTCGTTGCAATCATCGACTCCTGAGAAGATTGAACTGGTGACTCTTGCTGTTTGACGGCTGAGGTTTGCAACAGACCAGAGACTCAGATCTACCGTTCTGCATTCCCGCTTCTTCAGCTGAATAAGTACAACAAAAATAGAAAGCCAATATCCACAAAATCAGAACAGACCATCTAGAAATTCAGGCAAATCTCACTTGTGTAATCTTCATTAGAAGTAAAAATTAAAAAGTAAGCCAATATTATAATCAAGTTGGAAAAATGAGTGGGAGATGGTGGCAGAGTCAACAGATATCACTATCAGAGGGAGTTAATTGCTGGAATAATAGGCATGCTGCCCAGTAGAAAATAATAAGATGATTTGAATTATTATAAATAAGAAAAGAAATAGATTCAAGGAATAAAATTGTTCTTGAACAATTTAAAAGGACATATTAAAAATAAAATAAGGGAATCTATATTTTGCAGAAAGAAAACAATATCTCTCAGTATTTAACTGTAGAATAGTGATTGCCAACCCATCGATCATGATCGACTAGTCGATCTTTGTGACTTTCCCAGTAGATTCTGAAAAAAAAAAGAAAAAGAAATACACAAATACTGTTGAGAGATTGTTTCTGGGTTGCGGGGTTTTCGTTCTGTTATTTCTGCCCAGTGCGCATGCGTGTAGCTCCCCCACACTACACAGTGTAATTCAGTGGTCCCCAACCACCAGGCCATGAGGAAATGAAATGAGTCAGCTGCACCTTTCCTCAGTCCCTGTCACACCCACTGTTAAACTTGAACGCACGTGAGGTCATCAGGCGCCTAAATGCAGTGATACTCTCGTGCCAGGGATCACTGGTTGGCCTCGTGTGGCCAGCAGGAAGTGCAGTTGCTACTGGCCCAGAGCGTGGACAGATGGGCGTCGCCTCTAAACCTGTTTACCACACTGAATATTTGTGGGGAACCCGGTGCTAAAATACTCACAGATGACCTAATTCGGGCTAGGGTTTCATAAGTAGCAGAGCAGCTACCTCACTGCCATCTACTGAAACAAACTTTTGTCAGCCGATAGATCCTACAAGGGGAGCGGGCTCGCGTCCTGTCGCACTCCTTGCTCGGTCGGTCACTCTCTCTGGACTGCGACTGCCATGGCCCTGGCACGGGGACCTCCAGCCCTGACCTTGTCCTCTCACCCCATCCCTGACCAGCTGCACCTGGCCAAGGTGGCGGGCAGGTGGGAGGCCGCAGTTCGGGCCGGGAGGCTGTCTAATGAGGCAAGAAGTGCTCAAAACTGCTTCGGTACCTGAAGTCCAAGCACCCTGCACTTAAAGCCAAATCCGTTGAGTTTTTGCAGCGGAAAAAAACGTGAGCAAACGGGACAGCAGCTGAGAGCCGAAAGCTGTGAAAACTAAATTGCGGAATAGACTGGACATAAGGAACCTGCTTCAAGTATCGCTGCATTCCCGTCATGTTTAACACACCCCCCCCCCCCCCCCGTCAGCTGGTCTGCAAGAATATTGTTGAAATTAAACCGGCCCCCAGTGCAAAAAAAGGGTGGGGACCCCTGGTGTTCATACATTATTTTTGCTTCCAGGTTGCGGGGTTTTACTTCCGGTCTTTTCTGCCCCGGTGTGCATGTATGTAACTACCGTAGATTCCGGACTACAGAGCGCACCTGATTAAAAGCCGCACGCTCTAATTTTAGAAAGAAAATCAATTTTGTACTTGTACAGGCTGCACCGGATTTTAAGCCGCAGGTTTCCCACGTTGTAATATGAGATATTTACACAGAAAGATATTACACCTGAGGATTTTTTAACTTTTAATTAAATCCGTATGGTAACATAAACAAATACATATTGCAAATGCTTTTTCTCGAACAGTGCCTGTAACACAGCTACTTTTAAATATACATATGTATCGGTAACACACAAATTACGTTGCGTATACTTTTTTACTGAACAGTGCATGAACAACATTCCAATATCTCCTAACGACTGTTAAAAAAAAAATATATATACTGCAGCCTACCAGGAAATGTTATTGATCGCCTTCTTCATCTACCTCCTGCGCACTAAAACCATCAAAGTCCTTCAGTGTCTGAATTGAACAACCTCAGGATCTCGTCACTCACTTCAGTCTCTTCGTTGTCGCTCTCACTTGAGCGCACGCGGTCCTCTTCATCACGCAGCAGTCCAGCCTTTCGAAACCCGTTGGTGATGGTGGATGTTGTGACACGGCTCCACGCATTTAGGATCCACTGGTAGACTTGAGTTAAAGATGCTCTTCGCATGCGTCCTGTTTTGGTAAAGGATTTCTCGCCGCTTGTCATCCAAGCCTCCCACTCAACGGGCAGCGCCACTTTAAATGCCTGGTTCACGCTGATGTCCAGTGGCTGCAAATACTTCGTGGTGCCCCCAGGAATCACAGCTGGAATTGAGTTTGTACTCTTGATGGCAGCTTTCACTGAACTTTCATTGTCAGCCGCTTAAAAATCACCATCGGTGGAAGCTTTAGTCCAGATGCTGTGCAGCTCAGAACACAAGTAAAATGCGTTCTCTCATGGCCACTTGTTTTCAGTGTGATGGACGAGTCACCTTTTTTATTAAGAGTCCGAGTGAGAGGCAGGTTAAACATCAAAGGTGCTTCATCCATATTTATGATATCATCTGTCCCGATGGAATTCTCCGCTATCTTTGTTTGAGTGAATGTGCGGAAGTTAACAAGTTGTTCCTCGTGGTCGGGAGGGAGCTGCTGACACAGAGTCGTGCGTACCCTGACGGACAGGCCTTTTCGTCTCATAAGTCTAAAACACCACGATGGCCCATCTCTAAAATCTTCGATTTTCATTTTGGTGGCAATTGCTTTAGCCTTCCACCGTGATCTGCACGGTGGAAACACCGCGACCGCCTGCTCTCTGGTGTAAACCCAGTCTTCAAGAAAGTTTTCAAGTTCGGGCCATCTGCTATGATTACTTCTGAAAGCTTTTGTCGTCTTTTTGCATTGACTCAGTTCTTCACGCTGGCGTCTCCATCGTCTCACCATCGATTCATTTATGCCAAGATTATGTGCAGCAGCTCGATTTCCTTCTTCAACCGCCAGATTGATCGCCTTTAACTTAAAAGCTGCATCATATGCTTTTCTTCAAGTGTTTTCCATGTTGATGAGGGTGAGTACAAATGACTGATTTACAATAATTTAATTGTGAAAGTGCGCTTGATTTATCGTACAATTTCATTGGACCTCTGTGAACTACTCATCAATTTTATTGGTCTACTGTTACGAGGCAAAATGTTTTTGGTGGCATGAAAAAAAAACATGCATTAGCCGCACCGTAGTATAGGCCGCAGTGTTGCCGCAGTGTTCAAAGCGTGGGAAAAAAGTAGCGGCTTATAGTCCGGAATTTACGGTAATCGATTTGGGGTCGATCTTGCCTTTCACTAAGGCCGAGGAAGAGGACCTTGGGCTTAAAAAGGTTGGTGACCACTACTGTAGAACAAATAGGTTTTCAAGGTTTACTGCTCTCAAAGTTACTGAATTATGGGTTATATAGGCTGTACTCAATCAGAAATTGTTTCAATCAGCGTGGAAATTCTCAATACTACATAATGTGCAACAGAGTCTAGCTGCCCACATATATTTGCCCCGTCTATGCTAAATCATAATTTTACGCTGTTACAATAGGTGGATATTTCTGCATAAAAGTTCATTTTAACCAATTATAGTTAAGACTGAAGACAGTAACTGAAGTTCATTGTTGTCCAGTGACAACAATGAACAATGCAATACTGTATTGAGGGAAAGGCAACAACCCACACTTTGACATAATTAGCTTAAAGTACAATTCAAATACAGACTGCCCTTTAAAGAGACTACCATGGAAACAATAACTCAGATGTCAAATACTATATTTATTGCACTTAATGCAAGAATACCTGCAGGATTTAGAAGTATTATTGAACAACATAATTGGAAATGATATAATTTCCTGGCTGAGGCATATTCCTTATACCTATTATAGTGCTTATTATTTTTCAACTTACGACTTCAGTTTTAGCTTTTAAGATATTTAATGCAGGCAGCTTTAGCGCAAATAGACTAACAACTCTAAAAGGTACAGAATCTATGTGGCATTTCTTATAGAATAGGGATTGACCAATTAGTATGTAGATATGTAATTCAAGTTATTTAATAGCTATTGGCTACAATCTATTACTGACCATCAATGCAGCATTTCAGCTTCAGCTGGATGGAGAGGTTTCCTAAGTAGATCTGGTAATGATGAAGCACTTCGATGAGCGATGGGGCCACCCTACTGTCATTGCCGGCAGTGTTTTGCTTCTCTTTTTGAATATTGTTTTCAACAGAGGTTTTGTCTTCCAGCTTGCTTTTTAAGTGGGATTCAAATGCGAAGTTGTTTAGAGGGCAAAATGCCAGCATCTATGTTTATGGATCTGAAGAGACACCCTGCGTCCCATTGCTTGAACGAGACAATTGCTTGTAAGCTGCAGTATTTTTACACCACTCAGAAGAACACAAGAAAGTAGAAACAGGAGTCAGCCAACAAGTCTGTCCAACAACATGCCTGTCCATCATTTAATATGATCATGACTGATTGATGCTGGCCTTTACTTCATATACCTTTGTTCCTTGATCTTTCAAACATTGCTCGAACTCCACTTTAAATACTTCTAATGATCTGGCGTCCATCACCTGCCAAGACAGTGAGTTCTGGGATTCACCGTCCTCTCAGAGTTTTACGTACTTCAATCTTAAATGACTTGTTGGAGACTCTTCAGCATGAAAACATTTCAATATCTGCTAACACCTGGTAGGATCTTAAGATTTTGAATAATATCTCTCTTTATGCTTTTATGATGATCTCAATGCCTGTTTTGAACAAGTTGAAAAGGGGAATAAAACTACATCTGAGCAAATCCCCACAGCATCTGGTGACCCTGTGATCTCTCTCTCTCTCTCAGAGGCCAATGTCAGAACACCCTTTAAGTGGATGAACCCTTGTAAGGTGTCAGGTACCAACAGTGTGCTTGGTAGGCAACTGAAAATCTGTACCAATGAACTGGCTGGGGGTATTCAAGGACATCTTCAACTTCTCACTGCTCCATTCAAAGGTAGCGCTCACATCTACTGTGATGAAGTGTGTTGACAATGCTTTGGTCAAAGCTAGAATTAACTCTTGCTTAAGCAAGTAACTGGACCTGTTGCAAAATACCACAACAGAACTACAGCAGATGCAACTTCATGGGCTCTCCACTCGACCTTAGACCAGCTAGACAACATCAATACCTGCATTAGGTTGCTATCTATTGGTGACTACTGAGCATTCAACACCATCATCCTCTCAGTATTCATCAAGAAGCTTCAAAACTTGGGCATTTGTGCCTCCCTCTGCAACTAGCTCCTTGATTTCATTCTTGAGAGACCACAGTTGGTGAGAATTGGTAATAAAATATCCTCTTTGCTGCTAATCAAAAGTGGCTCACCTTAAGGATATGTGCTTAGCCTAATGCTCTATTCTCTCCACACTCACGACAGTAGCTAGGCACAGCTCAAACTATAACTATGAGCCATTGCTAAATATGCCAGTGGCACTTCTGTTGTTGGCAGAATCTCTGATGGCATCGAGGAGGTGTACAGATTGCTGGTTGAGTGGTGTTGCTGAACATTAGCAAGACCAAGGAATTGATTGTGGACTTCAGAAAGAGAAAGTTGCTAGAATACATACAGTTTTCATTGAGAGGTCAGTGGTGTAAAGGGTGAGCAGCTTCAAATTCTTGGGTGTAAACATTTTAGAGGATCTGAACATATTGATGCAATTATAAAGAAGATATGCCCCAGCTATACTTCATTAAGAGTTTGAGGAGGTTTGGTATGTTACAAAGATTCTCAAAATCTCTATAGCTGTAATGCAGTGAGCATTTTGACTGCTTGCAACACCGCCTGGTATGGTAAAGGCAGATACTCTCATATCATTGAAAAACATATCTTGACCAGCACTTGAATTACCAAGACATTGAATGATAATAGATCAAATGCTGGTAAATGGGATTATTATAGATTAAAATTTTATGATTGGCATAATCATGGTCAAAGAACAAAAGGGTCAGTTTCTCCACTGTCTGACTCAATGACTATATGTGCAGACAGCCGGTAAGTTTATTTGGAGTGGACTAAGGTTGTTACAACCAGGAGATTGAATAGGCATAAGTTCCCACTACCTATTAAATGCTCCCAAAAGCATGCCCCTAGCATCATACACCAGGGTGCTTGCTTCAGTTACCTGATGAGGTAACCATGGCTTTTGGCTAGGAGCATATATTGTCAGGTAATGCCCAACCTTCATAAAGTGTTTCAACCCTTAACCACTGCACTCTCCAGTTGGTGGGTCAGCAGTGGTGGCCAAGTCACTGTCCACCTGCTTCCGACTTCCAGCTCAACTCCTCCCACCTGCTGCACATCCAGCAAGAGGCTCTTTCTGCTTCCTCCCCCATCCTGTGAGCTTCTGGTTTCTTGTTCCATCATTGCTGCATTAAACCACTTTACAAGACACTTTACTGGGTTATCCTTATGGATGGAATGACTTCTCCCTGTACTTGAAGACTGAACATGGAGTCCCTAAAGCAGTCCTAGGATCAACACAGACCAGCAACTCCCGTGACACTGCTGGTGTCAAACTGTATCAGTCTCTGCCATTCCTTTGGGTTCATCAGATGCATAGGCAGCAGCTTGTTCTCCACATCGTACTGCCCGGGCTTGCATATATAGACTGCTAGAATGCAACATCCATGGTCAACCCTGAACAATGGAATCCTATTGAGTTGACTAGAACAGAAAGAAGACGTCATTATAGCTGCTTTGGGATCTAGCATAAACCTGCAGAACTGTCTTTCTATGATTGCAACCAGCTTGCAGGCAGCTTTGCTTTCTCCAGTAGGATACAGATATGCTAACTGCTCTGTTCAACACAGCAGAAAGTTGTGAATGAATCCTGGTCTGTTGTAAAAACCACAATTCCTTCCATTGACTCTGTCCATACTTCTTGCTGTCTCAGGAAGGACCCAATATAATCAAGAAAGCTTTCACACCGATCATTCCCTCTTCCCCCCACCCCCTGACTTCCCTTGGGCAGAAGATATAAAACTTGAGAACACGTACAACTAGGTTCAAGGGCAGCTTCTGTCTTGGTGTTACTAGCCACACAAATGGATCTCTTATACAATAAAGAAGAACACTTTATTCCTCAATCTACCTCATCACAAACTTTGCACCTTATTTGTCTGCACTGTCTACTCCCTGCTATGGTAACATTATTCCAATATTCTGCTATTGTTCTCCTTTTGTTCCACCGTGACTTGCTTATGGAATAGTCTGCTAGCATGGTAAGAACACTTTACACATAATCAGGAATGCTTACCAACACCTTTACTTTCTGAGGAGGCTGAAGAGAGCTGGACTGTGCACATCAATAATCATGTCATTCTACAGATGCACAGTAGAGAGCTTGGTATGAAAACTGCACTGCAGTGAACTTGAAGGCCCTACAATGGATAGGAAGAACTGCCCAACACATCAGCTCCAGCCTACCCACCATCAAGGACACATATACAGAAAGGTGCTGGGAAAGGGCCAGTAATGTCATGAAAGATCCCACCCACCCTGCTCATGTTCTGTTTGTCCCATTGCTATCAGGGAGGACGCTATGTAGCATCCATGCCAAAACCACCAGACTTGAAAAACTGTTACTTTCCCCAAGCAGTCAGGCTGATTAACACCGCCACCCACTAACCGACTACTCTACACCCTACACCCCCAAACACCACTGCTTTGTCATTTTTTGTCAGTCACATAATATACAGACTCTCCAGGTGCCTAGCATCACTTTATGGACATAGAATCAATCAACATATATAAGCTATCTTGCGTACAGTATATGTACTGTATTGTGATTTTTTTTTGTTATTATTGTGTCCTTTATCTTTTGTGCTGCATCAGGTCTGGAGTAACATTTGATACTGGAAATGGCATTAAACAATTTTGAATCTTGAATATGTGTAAAAGCTTTTCAGAGAATGACAGTACGTGTGACAATAATAAACCAACTACTAATTACCAGTACTTGGTATCATATGATGTGATACCCAGAGGCCACTTGGGATGCTTGTGAATGAATGTGCTAAAGAAGTTTATCCTCTGCCAGTGAACAACATGATGTTGTTTTTAGAGGAGCAGCCTGTTTTGTTACTGAGGCTGGTTGTCATGGTCTCCTCAGGGTGCCATTTTGTCATAGCGAAACAGTATGCAGCTAAAGCAAACATGAGAAAATCTGCAGATGTGGAAATCCAAGCAACACACACAAAATACAGGAGGAACTCAGCACGCCAGGCAGCATCTATGGAAAAGAATGAACAGTCGATGTTTCAGGCCAAAACCCTTCTTCAGGGGAGAAGTAGAGAACTTCTCTCAAGTTGATTGGTGAAAGAGATAAAGGGCTGGAGAAGAGGGATTCTGATAGGAGAGGCTCGAAGACCATGGAAGAAAGGGAAGGGGTAGGAGCACAAAAGGGAGGTGATGGACAGCTAAGGAAATGAGGTGAGAGAGGGAGGTGGGAATGGGGAATGGTGAAGTGGGGGGGGGGGGGGTGTTGGAATTACCAGAAGTTTGAGAAATTGATGTTCATGCCATCAGATTGGAGGCTATGCATACAGAATGTAAGGTATTGCTCCTTCAATCTGTGAGGCCTCATCTTGGCAGTAGAGGAGGCCATGGACTGACATGTTGGAATGGGAATTGGAAGTAGAATCGAAATGGGTGGCCACCAGGAGATTCTGCTTTAGCTGCCCTCCAATATACAGGCAGCCACACCAAGAGCACTGGATACAGTAAATGACCCCAATAAACTCACAGGTGAAATGTCACCTCACATGGAAGGACTACTGAATAGTAGTGAGGGAGGAGACATGGGGCAGATGTGGCACTTTTTCTGCTTGCAAGGGTAAGGGACAGGAGAGAGACTAGTGGGGAGGGATAAATGGACAAGGGAGTCACATAGGGATCGATCCCTGCATAAAGTGGTAAGTGTGGGGGAGAGAAAGATATGCTTGTTGATGGGATCCATGTGGATTTGGAGTCTGCTTTGCCAAGCAGCTATGCTCCATCTGCCAGAAAAAGTAGGATCTCTTGGTGGCCACCCAATTCAATTCTACTTCCCATTCCCTTCTTACACGTCAGTCCATGGCCTTCTCCATTGCCAGGATGAGGCCACACTCAGGTTGGAGCAGCAACAACTTATCATCCACGTACTTAGCCTCCAATCTGACGGCATGGATTTCTTGCACTTCCTGTAATGGCTGCCCTTTATCACTCTGCATTCCTGTTTCCCTCTCTCATCTTTTTCGTTACCTGCCACCACCTCCCTCTGGTGCTCCACCCTCTTCCCTTTCTTCAATGAAGGGGCATCTCATTGAAACCTATCTAATGTTGAAAGGCCCAGACAGAGTGGCAGTGGAGAGGATGTTTCCAATAGTGTGTAAGTCTTGGACCAGTGAGTGTAGCTTCAGAATAAATTTAGAACAGAGAAAAGGAAAAATTTCTTTAACCAGAGCATGGTGAATTTGTGGAATTCATTGCCATAGATGGCTGTGCGGGCCAAGCCATTGAGTATATCTAAGGGAAAGGTTGATAGCTTTTTGATTAATCAGGTTGTCAAAGATTACCAGGAGAAGGCAGGAGAATGGGGTTGGGAGGGATTATAAATGAGCCATCTCAATTTCTGCTCCTATACCTTTTCATCTTAATGTCTTTTTCCCCCCAGAATCTTTAGAATCAGAATCAGACTTTAATCGCCAAGTACCTGTACACATACAAGGAATTTACTTCTGGCAGATGTTGTCTCTCTGCTCTTAACAGATGATGAATATAAATGAAAATATAGATTATACATACAAGTAGTGCAATCCAAGTACAAGGAAGCAGCTATGAGCCTCTAGTTATTACCGTTAACTTTCTAGCCTATGTCCATTTATTCACAGCTTGCACTCTGGTTTCAGTCTGGAAGCTCAAGAAGCCAATGTGCAACCTTGTTTAAAGTCCTAACCTCATGTTAATATTCCCTTAATAAATAACTGCTGGATAGAAAATGACAAACTGCTTTTGCTGAATTTCTTTTCATGAGCCTAATATACATGTCTTAAATATACAACAGCGTGTTAGTATTGGCTTTCAGATGCTTTATACTTTTAAGCCTTTTTAAGTCTTCTCCCTAATCCAAAGCCTCATTTGTTCAAAGTTTTTTAAAATACGTGGCTTTGCTCTTAAGATTGATAAAGCTATTTCCATTATAATGGATAGAACTCTATTGTAGTACTTTGTTTATAATGCCACCAGTGATATCCTGAGGTTGTAAAGGGCAATTTATTGAAGTTTATAGTTTCATTCTGTTTCTGAGTTGAAAGTGACAATTGTCAATGGAATGTTATGAAACCATATCTACTCTAAACTTGAATTTCCAAACACATTACAATTAACATTCTTACAGCAAGTAAGGGAATGGATTTTTATTGTACCTAATTATAAATAGTCACACAAGAAATGAGGTAACAAAAAATGAAAATACTGAAAACACTGAATCTAAAATCTAAATAAAAAAGGCTGGAAATGTTTAGAGCAGTCAGTGTCTATGCAAAGAGCAAAATGAGTTCTGTGTTTTTTAGGTTCATCTGAAGCTTTAAAAGATTCAACACTCGTTACACAAAGTTGCACTGAATAACATGCTGTAACACACTTTAGCATTTCAGCGTTAAGGAATGTGAGTTGGTTTCATTGTGTAATGAAGCATAATGCATGCTGTTTAATCATCAGTCGTATGAACAATCTAAATCCAAACCATTTTATGCCCATTTTCATTCTCTGAAAAAACAAATTTCATTTCAAGATATATGCAAATCCAAGCCTGCACTTTATGTTCTCTCCTTCAGCTTATATTGTTGCTAAAATAGCTAGTTCTCCAAACCTAATGCAAGTATTGGTCTACTTCACTCAGAACAAGCCAATAAGTTGCTGACTGAATTTGATTTTACATTTTAGCAGAATCATGTTTATCATAATGTCTTTGCCATGAATCCCTGATAAAAAATATTTGATACCATTCATAAGGGTGATTAAGATGTCCTTATAATTTAAGGTTAATGTATGGAATTACAAATGTCTGAAAGAGTTTCCTTGAAATTCCAGTTAAAAAAAATTAGTGCTCCTCCACCTTCTTTTGGTCTTGATGAAATAAGTGGCAATCCAGAGTAGCCAACTCTTCATAGTTTTCCATTGCTTGTTTTCGGTTATGCAGAGGATGGCACACATCAACCGAGCAAGGCAACATCTCCTCTAGCGTATCCCCAATTTCCATCTCACATAACACTTAACTGCAAAAACAATTAACTTGAAATTCACGAGTTAATAAAATCTCAATTTGCAAACAACAGCTAGATGCTGCCTGACTGATGATATAGACTTGGCACAGAAAGATATTGATTGTTGTATCTTTACATCAATGTTCCTTTGAGATTGGGAGTCTCATTCACCTTGCCAGTCCCTAAACAGTTTAAAAGAACTGACACTCTCTTAAAGAGACTCTGAAATGACATATTAAAACAAGGTATGTGTCAATATGAATAATCGAATGGAGATTTTCCATGACAAGAGTTTCCAATGACTCTCATATTCAACTAAAGTTATTTGCATGATTAGATAAAGGCTTACCACTCAGGACGGAACAACCTGTTGTACCCATCAGTGTGAAGATCAGAAAAGCGATGAAATGTTATGAAGTGCTTTCGATTTTGTTTTCAAGCAAATGCAGGTAGGCCCTCAAACCTTATTGATACCTTACCTGGTGAACTTCCCAGCGTTTTGGAGGTGGCCATAATTCTAGCCTTTTAATCACAAGGGATTTCTCTAGAATTAATAATAAGTACAAATTGAAAAATAACTGCTGTGGTAGAAGTCACTGGTTGACTGGAGTTGGAGTCGTACTGGTTGGAGTGAACTACTTGGAGGGGAGAAGATGGGAGGAGTTCCAATGTCTGTCCAGCTAGCCCAGTTTCAAGAGTGGATCATTCTAAGCATCAAGCCAATCTGGAGAGGTCAAGAACAACATTTTGGGCATGAAATTGAGGTCTGATGTGTATCTCTTGGTAGCATGCTCCAGGCCTGGAGTGATTTCCCACAGCAAGGCCTGGGTCCTAAAGTGAGGTACAATATGCTATTTGGACAATCTAACTACCAGTCTAGGTATACTGGAAGGCAGGGTATTGGGCAAGGTTGGATCACTCTGATTTGGAGAGGTCAAGAATGGCTTCTGTGGTGGTGAAATTTAGGCTGTGGCAGGACCGGGTCTTAGTGTGAGGTTCAGAAAATTTCAACACTGGCCCAGATAGTCTAGGGCTCCTCTCCCTGCAATGCTAAAGCTGTGAGACTGTCCCAGGTTGCTGTGCTTCATGTCTGCAAACTTTGCAGCAATTTGCCCCGCTGATATGATGAACCGAATACTGAGGCTTTGGGCCTACTCTGGGCTGCTCCGGGGATTTGGATCGAAGGACACAATTTGGTTTGGAAGGCTGTTGCTGTCACTGGCATCTATTGTTTGCATGATTTGTTTTTTTTTCTCTTTCTTGGTGGGCACTGGCAGTTAGTCTTACTATTTTTTAAATTGGGTTCTTCTGGGTTCCTTGCTTTGCAATTGCTTGTAAGCAAACAAATCTCAATGATGTATAATTTATACATTCTTTGATAATGAATGCACTTTGAATCTTTTTAAATCTAGAAATTACTTCTAAAGATGTAAATGGAGTACGGTTCTTTTTATGGGCAATTTTAAATGTGCCTTGAGTTGAGGGGAAGCAGAAAGTCTACTCCAGAAATGAGGCCGAGTGTAATTTATCTCCTGGGCCTCACATAGTTCCTACTGGTTATTGTCCACTTATAACTGTCAAGAACTGGTAGGGTGCAACCAAGAATTGTACTGGTTGTCTGATAAATCATCTCACCCTAGTTGTACATTTGGGTTAGAGATGGTCTCAGCTTTGCTTTTGGATTCTGGAGGAATACTGCCTACCTAGTAGAGTATAATGAAATCCTAAATGATGGGATCTGGGTAGCTTTGTATTTGTAAATAACACAGGTAGTTTTAACTGTGTATGAGCAAACTGAAAGATCATATGGAGATGGTGTTTGAAATAACGGGCAATTTATTAAAAATTGGTGCACACCAGGAGACCAGCCAAAGCGGGTCTACCTGAGTATGTGTCTAATACATTTTTTACATTTTCAGTTGACAAGATTACTGGTAAAACTACATTTTGATAACAGAGTGGTGGCTACTAGGAAGTCTCAATTAAGCAACAGACTGGGTCCAGATTACAGAATAAAATGATCATCCACACATCTAAATCTAATTTTTTTTACAACAATGGATGCATTCTATAACATAATTTAGTGAAGTTCTTAAAACTTGGGTGTCGTCGCTGCTACATTCCATGTCTCCATTTCTGTCTGTGGTTCCTTGTTACCACATTAGCATGATTCACATCCCTTTTTACTTGTTATTACCCCTCACTATTCTTTCCCCTTCAACAATGTGTATTAAGTTCCTGAAATTGCAAATCTCAGCGATGCTTTTAAAAATGCAATCCATGTATGATGTGCTGAAATTAAACTATACAGTGTAAGGACTATTGAAATAAAACTAGTCAAAATGATCACACCCAGGAGCAGTTCATATCCATTCGAAAATATGTGATGGTGAAGAGATTACGTCTTATCTGAAATTCATCAAATCAGCTCAAGTAGGTTGATTTTGAAAGAAAAAAAAAGTGAAAACAGAAACATTTCTAAATATGAAGAGCCATAATTTTCAGCACTGGACCATGTATTTTCTTTATCATGCTGGAAAAACAAAACCGCAAGCAATCACTTGAAAGTTTCAGTAAAGATTAAGGCAGGAAAAGGATTGTTGGATGCAGCAATTACATGTGGATGATTTAACAAATTCGGTAATCAATTCATTAATTTAGAATAAAACTGCTTGATTGCATAAAAATGATACAAAATGAAGACTTATATAAAAAAGGTTCCAGTGAATGATCATAGTTTTCAAATTGACAATGGACTGGGAATGCTGAGTTGTCATTTAGTGGCAGAAAGCTGCTAAAATGTATTACTAATTTCATAAAGAACAAGATTTCAGACCATGGATAAATTCACCATGGGTTAATAGCAATTGACTTCTGCAGTTTTACAGTATGTATCTTACTTGCATTATTGAAGTGCAAGCATGGACAGAGAAGCATAAATCACAACAGTCATACAATAATCCATCTCCAAAGAGCGACACATCCTCTATCAAGACAGCAATCAAGAACTAAAACTTCCCTATCTAAATCCATGGACTGAAGCAATTTGCAGCTTCCTACACCGTGACTTGTGTGGATGGCAACAGAAGGCTTACTCTGGGGGTGAAGGGAATTAGATACTCACTCGTGGGTGAGGCCTGAAGTCTTCCCGGAACAATTGTAACACCAGTAAGATCATTAGACCTTTCAGGAGAGAATGACATTGGAGCAAATACTGAACTGAACTTTGAAAGTAAGAAGTCTGCATGAGTAATTGATTACTCCCTTGGTAAAGTGGTCTTAATTCCATGTTAAAGTAGTTTTTGAACTTATAGCCCAACCGTTTTCTGTGGCAGGTGTTTGGAGGTTCTTGTTACAGCAGCTGTGTCGTAATGAGCTGAGTAGTTCACTGTGGACTGAAATAGCTTGCTTCTTTACGATGGGAATTAGAGAACATTTATTTGGTTGGGAACACCAGTGGCAGAAGAGTAAAAGCTGTTCTTAGTCAGGATTTAGAATGAAGTATCTGGACCATCCGATCCACTTTTCAAACAAACTCCCATTGATTATTGCTTCCGGAAAATGTGGATTTTTTTTGGAATCATGTATCACAGGACTATTCAGTCCAGAATGTTTATGCTAGCTCTTTGGCAGTGCTTTTCAGGATGCACTAAAAACATTGCCTGTTCAAGTACTTACATCATTCTCTTTTCAAAGCTGTTACTGAATCTGTTTCCTATATTGCTACTAGCAGTGCCTTCCAGATGCACTATATTCAGCTCAGTTTGCCAATTACCTTAAGTCTGTGTCCTATCTGAACACCAATCATCCTGTTAAGGAATTTTGATCTTAATTGCTTCATCAATCTGCTCCATGCTTTTGAACAACTCTTATTTTGCTGGTTGGACAATCCCACCTTCTCCTCACACAGGTCCTCCTTTCCTAATGTGCACCCTACCTAAAATGTAGCATCCAGAATTGGACACGATGTTCAAGCTGAGATGTTTAACATAACTTACTTGCCTAATGCAAATAGTAGTTCCTTTAATGATTTAACATTACCACTGAGACATGTCAATGATCCTGTTGAGATGGGATTGCTGAGAAACATATCCATCAAAAGCACAAATTCTTGCTATGCTCTTACTGAGAACCTTGCTCAGTTTGTTGTGAGTTGAGCTAAAACCACACATTATGGCTTGCATTACCCCAGTGGCTGAATTTCTCTGAATTCCATTATTGGAAATTGCCAGTTCAATGTAACAGAACAGAATCCAAATCATTCTCTGTAATTGGGTAGGAGTTGGAAGGCTGACTTTGACAATATCAAGGTTAAGTAAATTAAGCAGTGTGTGAGCTGAGGAAGAGGCAGAGGCAATGTCATGGGGATAAAACAAGGCATTCTTTATGATGGAGAGAGCATGCTGTTTGAAGCAGTTCATTGCTCATACCCAAATAGAATGCTAAACCTCAGGAAATGGAATTATTGTTAGGTGATCAAGATGATGGTTTTTGGCGGTCCAGCATTAAAGATCAAGCAAAAGCCAGCCAAATAAGTTATATTGCCAACAAATAAAATGATAAGCAAAAATTGAATCCAAAGAAAATAGTGTACAGCAAGTACTTGGATAGTAGGGAACACTAAGTCAGGAAGGAAGGAAGAATAAACAACTTAGAAAGTCAAAAAGAAGTAGCCTTAAACTATTGCAGAATATATAAACAAAGCCTCCTATCAAGACACAAATAATGAAAAAGAATAATGAATGAACTTCAACAGAAGAGAAGGATAACGAAATAACAGAATTTTGGGTGGAAATAGAAGAGCTAAATGATGAATGAAACTTGGAAGATGAAACTCTAAATCTCGGTTGATTGCACCCAAATGTACTGAGGGAAGCTGAGGAAAAGATCTGTTATATTGCTTGTAAACAATAATTTACTCAATGTGGAAGATGACTTTAAGGTAAGCTACTATTAACATTACTAGTTGCAGCAAAGTACCATCTTCTGCAGGGTGAGATAGTTAACCAGGATGAATTTTAATCCCTGTCTTCATGAAAGCACATTGTACTTGCTTGGAGATGTAACCTTTCTGCTTTAATAATAATCTAAGTAAACCAATTACTGAGAGCAGCTGCAGTTCAGGGCAAACAACACTGACTGGTAAAACAGAATTGTTACTGCAACTGCAGTGAAGAATCCTTCTACATCTGAGTAGTCAAGGAGAGACGGCAATGGAGGACCTTCACTGCTGCCCTAAACGCCAGCGGGCGTAATGTGCAGTAAGTGAGAGAAGCTGCATTGGTACTAATGCACAACTTAACTAGAAGGATTGAAGTAGAGTTAGATTGTTTAATACAATTTGTCATGGAAGCAGCATGCTGCTTTAAACCACAGCATTATACAACACAAAATAAGATGCTGCCTGGCCTGCTGAGTTCTTCCAGCATTTTGTGTGTGTTATAGAACAAGACCCATTACCTATTTTGAATGAGTTCAACTTCTAATTGTGGGATTCTGTCTCTGAAACTGGATCTGGGTTGTATTTACAGTAAGAAATGGTGCCTTGCAAGAGTTTGTATCTTAAATCAAGATTTTTCAGGATGATGTTTGCCATTGTATTGTGCCTGTGTAAGTAATCAGATTGAGTTAAACTGTTGCAGGATCCTGTCATGTGCTGGGTTGTTTCTGATATCTCTTGGCATTTTCTACATTTATCGTCTTAAGTTTGTTGGTCTTTTATTGTGTATTTTTGATTTTTTTTTTGTGTTAGCCGCCTTTTCTTTTATTGCCACAAAGAACCCTTCTATTTCTGGGAAATTGTCTCCAACTCTGAGCCAAGCGTTCAATGCTTCCTTGTCAATATCTAGTCTGCTCAGACTGTGGGGATTTCTTCCATAGAGGGTCATGCTCTCCCATTGGTTAACAGCTTCTTCAATAGTAATAATTTCTTCATTTTTCTGGGTTGTGCCCTCAATTAAGGTTAGTGGTGTGTGCTTCTTATCAAAATTGCATACGCTCATGTGGAGTGCTGAATCCTGTTTTCATTGATGAAAATACTATATATCCTTTGAAGTTTTATCTGACTGGTGTGTAATTTTTAATGTCTGTTATTCATCTTCCGCCTTCTGTCCTAGGTGGTGTTAATCTAAGTGTGCTTAAGTGTACATAATATTTTCTGAAATTTTTCATTTCTGTTTTATTTTTCCATGTAAATTTTCCAGATTGGGTTTCCACCAAGATATTATGCCAAAAGAATACACTAACATGGGTACAGCAAAAGTGTTTATTGTCTTTGTTATATTTTTACTGTTGAGCACTATTTGGCACATTTTCTTAAACCTTGAAATAAATTTTGTCAAAAGTTTTCCCTTTATCACACTACGATCTATTTTCTTTGCTTGTTGATATCCCAGATACCTATATGTTTCAGATTCATCCTTTGGTTGTGTTGTATCCTGCCGCTCTGCTTTGTATTCCATTAGCTCTTTATGTTTCTTTATGTTTTCTTTATGTTTAAAGATCTGCACATCCAGTCCAAAATTCATTTTTATATCATTCAAAAATAGTTCTACTATTTGAATTAATTGCTTTGGCTTTATTGATGAAGGAGCATATAATTTCAAATCATCAATGGATAGAAGGTGTTTCAAGATATAATTCATTTCATTGTTTCTGATTTGATACCTAATTTTCATCTGATTCAGTAAATTAGAGAGTGAGTTTAAAGCTAGACAGAACCACAGTGGATTTAGAGAGTTGCTCTGGAAAATGCCCCAGTTATATTTTGATAACGGTGGGTATTCTTTTTCGGATGTTAATAGATAGGGTGATTATAGTATGCCAATGCTTCATCAGATGTGGAAGGAAGTATTGGATGCAATTTATATATATTAAGAACTTCTATTAATCACTAGGGTGAGACTGAGTCAAATAGTTTTTGGAAGTCAATACAGCAACGTCAAAGATTTCTGCTTTTCCACTGGGTGGAAAATATTATCATCATTTCTATCTTATGGTATTTTCCCAGTTTATTGTCTTTTGCACACTGGTTGCACACCCAGTTAGTGTGGTCTTTCATTGATTCTATTATGGTTATAGGATTTATTGTGTATGCCATCACAAAATTAATCTCTGGGTTGTAAGGTTGTTACAGCTGAGGTTGGTAATGGGGATAAACTCCATGACCTATTAAATGCTCCTAATGGTGTGCACATCAAATAACCTCTGACAGCCAAGTGCTGCTCTTGGCCTTCATGAGTGGCTTAGCTACTAAGCCCAGCAGAACCATTTCTACTGACAGGAGAGGGGCAAAGGTGGGTGACTAGCGCATTAAAACCAGTTGCTTCAGATTGATGGGGCTTGTCAGCCACGGTTGGCAGCTCATCTAGGAGAAAGGAAACTTTGATCTCAGACCTCCACTGCCTTGTGGCTATACGCACTCATGGGAATGGCTTTAGGAGTAAACCCCATGGGGAAAGTCCGGAGCTGGGGTCCCTGAAGCAGTCCTACATTGAGTTTATTGCTGACTGGCAACTCCTGCGATGGTGCTGGTGCCAAAATGTATTGGTCTCTGCCGTTCCTTTGCATGGAGAGGCGGAGCCTGTTCTCCATATTGTACTGCCCTGGTTTGTGCATCTAGACAGTTAGGATGCAATATCCATGGTCTACGCTGACCAATGGAGGCTAAGATATGTACTTCGATAATAAATCTACTTTGAACATTGAACTTGCCCGCTCTGTACCCACAGTCCTGTGAATATTTCCATTTCAGTTCTGTGGCTAATTAACAGGCTCTGTGGGCACATGGTTGGTTTGCGAGTGAATACAAACGTCAAATGTTGACAGCTTTGGCAAGCAGCCTGACAACCTTATGCCTCGGTTTCCCAATTGGTCTGCAATCCAGCCAGCAGCTGTGGACCTGTACCTTAATGAAACTCTAACCCAACATCAATCAGCATTTTCCAGAAAGTAAAACATATATTGTAAGAAAAAAATATTGATATGAACTTCTTTGGGCTTTCAGGATATGTCAGTGATAAAAATGCATCATAGTCTTGTGGTGAACTACATATACCTGTCTGGACATGCCCCCTCGCTGACTGCTCCTGTGGCTCCTCTCACAGACCCCGGTATAAAGGCGATTGGAGGCACTGCTCCTCCCTCAGTCTCCAGGATGTTGTGTGATGGTCTCTTGCTGCTGATAGTGCTCTCTCTTCCAGCTAATAAAAGCCTATCTCTCGCCTCACGTCTCCAAGAGTTATTGATGGTGCATCAAGTCTGTAGTCTAAAGAAATCCACTTTGCTTGTCTATAATATCTTTATTTTCCCAGGCCCTATTCCAGGAAGAGCCTGTCACCATGCTATATCTATGTTAAAAACAAATAAAGAAATAAACACAAAATTACAGGTCACAGATTCTGAGGGTAGATGCCCTGCAATGTTGAATTACCTTTCGGGAAGCAAACAACAGGAAATCAGTCACTCAGCAGTATCTACGTTTGTCATTACTCCTCATTCCAGAGGTTATGCACGTTCAAGCACTGGAGTCACCGGTGTGGCAGAGTAGTGCATCAGCTGAATGTTTTCGATCTGCTGCAGTATTCCTGCTGTTAAGTTTATTGCATTAAAATTATTATGAGATTTTAACACCTAATGTTTTATGGCTTAAATTACATCATCTAGGATTTAATTTATAATTGAGTCCAGGTGCAAGGTTTTTACCTAAAATATTGACAATTCTCTCCTCCCCGCCCCCATCCCCTATAAATGCTTTTCACTGAATTCCTCCAGGGGTTGGTTTTATTTTCCAGATTCCAACATCTGCAGTCTCTTGTGTCTTCATTTGTAATTCACATGATCAGAATTCACTTTTCAGCATTTTAATCACGTTGCCCAAGTGGTTTGCAGCACACATCTGCCTTTAAAGAGACATAGGCCGATAGAATTTAACTTGGAAAAGTATGAAGTTTTACATTTTGCTATGTGCGGGACTTATACTGTAAATGGTAGAGCCCTGGGGAATGCTGCGGAACGGAGAGACACAGGGTTGTGAGCTCATAGTTCTCTGAAAGTGGCAATGCGGGTGGATAGGGTGGTGAGGAGGGTATTTGCTATGCTTGCCTTCATCGGTCAGGGCAACAAGTACAGTACAAGAGTCAAATGTTATAGCTACAAGATGTTGGTGAGGCCACAGTTGAAGGTTGCAAGTAGTTATGGTCACCCAGCCACAGGAAAGATATTAAACTGGAATTGTGCAGAACTAAAATGAAAAAATAACTCCTGGCTCTATCTACCCATTATTATTTCCCTCATCTGCTTTCACCAAATTCTCACCCTTCCCTATCTGATTCTTTCTTTTTCATCCTTCATCTGATTCATCCTTCATTTCACCTGCTTTTACCTATCATTTACTAATCCTCATCTCAGCTTCCTGTCCTTTACACTGACTATCACAACCCAAAACGCAAACTACCCCTTTGCCTCCACAGAGGCTGCTTAACTCACCGAGTTCCTCCGGCTGCCTGATTTTTGACTTAGCTGTCTACCCTATGAATGCCTCTATCATTTCACCTCTCAGCCTCCCTAGCTCCAGGGAACCAGACCTAAACCATCCAATTTCTCCTTCTTACCTAAACCCTCCAATTATCATATGCACATTATATGCACACCGCATATTCAGATGGAGATGTAATGTAAAGATTTTTGCTCCTTATGTATGTGAACAATGTAAGAAATAAAGTCAATTCAATTCGAGGAAACATCCTTGTGAATCTTTACTGAACTCACACCAGCTTAATCATAGTTAATTATATTTTGAAAAGTAGTTGTAAAATATAGACCACATTACTATATCCTCAACATCCACTCTTATCCAGCATCTACACTCACTTATTTTCTCCCTATGCCCTATTTTCTTCCTTCCTTGTTGCTCGACAGCCGAGAATTCCCTGCTCCTTCCTTGTGACTCTGGCTCCATCCTTCCTACCACTCCTTCCCAGCCTGAGTGTTTCATACGCTGGAGGGAAATTTCTCTTTCAATGCCTTAAACAACAATTGCTGGTGACCCTTTCACCCTTCCCTAGCCTCTAACTACTTACAACCCAGGGTGTATTGAGTGCCATATCAGTTGGTTTTAAAATGGTGAAAAAGAGCAAACCAAAGGTTAGAAAGGGACTGGGTGAATGACAAAGAAGAGAATGAAGGGGAATATAGATTCAGCAAGAGGAGGAGAGAAAGTATCAACCAGTGGAGCTTAAAACAAATCAAAAGAGACAGAAAGAAGATGAAGTCTAATCAGTTTGTTGACAGAAAGTTGTAAGTAGAGAGAGAACACAAAAAGTAAAAATAGAGACAGGGGTAGGATATTTGTCCTGATGTCAACTGTTCAAAAATATCAGGGCACGTTCCTGAACTAACCTCATATCCATTCATACCCTTAATGTCAAAAAAATTATCAAACTCTGTTTTGAAGATGCTGAGCAACTGACTTAACATTGCGCAGTTAGTACAGAATTCCAAAGATTCAACTCCCTTTGATAAGACAGTTTCTCCAAATCTCAGTCCTTAATGACTCATACCTTATTGAAAGAGCAGGTACCTAGACCTACTCGGTCATACATTGGAAGAAGGTGAAAGCAAATATACACAGAGCATGGGAATTCCTTCTGAAGGAGAGGCTCCACTATAGCCACATTTTCTGAAACACAGCCAGAACATTCCAGCAAATCCCATTTTTTAGTTGCTATCCAACACAGGGAGACTGATTTGGACTTTGTAAAAAATGCTGCCAGGTCATCAACCCTAACTTCATTAACCAGTAATCTCTTCACTCACATTAGTTGGTCTATAACTGAACTTGCTGCATTCTGCCTTCTTAGCCCAACTCTGTCTCCTGAAGTTTGGGAAAATCTCCCTTATTATACAATGGGACCACGTAACTTTGGAAGACAGCAACCAGTGCACTGATGCTCTCCATAATCACTTCAAATCTTCGGAGGCTGGTAATGCTAATGAAAAGGAGCAGGGTGGTATCGAGCTTCTAAATGTGAAACAAGGGAACAAAGTCATAGGAAGTCATGACAAATGAATAGTAAAAATGTGACCAAAATTCTGACACCAACTAGTTAACATGCATTATTAATATTAGCATACTTTTTTCTTAAAGGAAAGAAACTAATCACAGAGGTGTTCTGGTTGTGTGCTAGAAGATGCAGCTATAATAGACCCTCTGCTTCATACGGAATTCCTGTGTTTGGTGGATACAGACAAGGCAGTGAATTGCCATGGAGAATTTGAACTAAATGCATATATGTGTGTATTTGTGTAACTATCTTTCCATTAAAGAACATTTGCAAATTATACTTACAACATTTATTTTTCACACTGAATATTTCTGTCAGTCTATGAAAGAAGGGTTCCTTATTTCATTGGAAAGGCCAGCCAAAATCAAACCAAATGGTCTCATTACCCAAAGGAGAGAGATTCTCCCCAATAGTCAGGGTTGGGCTAAGAAAGTAGAGCATCGCAAGTTCAGACATGGGTAAACTGGTGCAAGTGAAGAGATTATGGAGTTAGGCTTGCTGGCCTGTGAGAATTTTTCAGTTAATTCCAATCAACTCCCTTTTATTGGACAGCAATTTTAAAACAATGAAATTTGACATTTATTTATAGAGAAAGTGAATAATTTTTTAAAAATTGCTTCCTTAGGTAAGCACTGCCACCTATTGGAGAAAGTTCACTCAGGTGCCATTTAATTTCTTCCTTGAGATAATTTTTCACATATATAAGTGCTGATGATCCATGGCATCAGATTTTCTCTTATAGCAAAATACTAATTCAAGAAAAGTTTCTCTCTGATGAAATATGTCCAATGTAGGCTCAAATCCAGATCACAGTGTTGCCTACATTACTATTTCCAAACCTTGATAAGCAAAGTAATAATAAAATTTTCCATTATTCCTAAACCAGAACACGGGCCAAGAAAACAGAAAATATGGAAACATGCCACAGGTCAGACAGCATCGCTGGAAAAAGTAACTGTTCCTGTTTCAGATATGGGTCTCTTTATTAGAACTGGGAAAGAGAGAAAAATCACATGAAAACAAACCAAAGCCTCTCAGAAACTAAGCAAGCACGGGGGTTGATACCGAACGACGCACTATCCACAGTAACCAAGTTCCAAAGTTCAAAAGACTTTATTAAGAGACCAGCAAAGACCAACGATCTTAGAGTGATAAAACTACCAAAACTAAAACTAGCGATATAATGAAATAACGGTTTAATAACAATGTAATGGTCTACAGTTAGTATTAGCTGTCAACAAAAACATATTATTCTGGTTGCCTCTCTGGCTCTAACTAGACTAAATTTAATTTAGACAAAGCACGAACATGTAACTATACTCATTTGCTTCTCCTACGCCCCAACCCATATGACAGACTACCCATAATAAATGCGCAGCACAAAATACAATACAGACTGACAGAAAATAGATGCATACTCCTATAATTAGGTTCAGCTAAAAGAAAATGACGGGGCAGGAGGAAGGATTAGAACCTTAGCTGTCCACTTTTATCAGCTTACAATGGTGCAACTAGCACTGCTGCTGCTTTACAGAGTCTGTGACCCAGGTTTAATTCTGTCCCTTAGTGCTGTGCACATGGAGCCCCCTCCCTGTGACCATGTCACCTCCCTCCAGCTGCTCCAGTTTCTTTTCACATCGAGAGGCACGTGGTTGGTACGTAAAATGTCCCTGGTGTTTAGGCAAATTATGGAATCTAAAAATAATTGATTGGAATGTGGAGGAAAGTAAAGAAAATGGACTTGCTCTGAGAGCAGATATTGACTCAGTGGGCCGAGTAGTCTCCTTCGAGGTCCAAGGGAAATATAAACAACTGGGTGTATCTTGAAGGATCATGTCCAGTATATAATGACAGATTATGTGCAATAACATTTTATGATCCAGGTTTAAATATAATCGAGGAAAATATCAAAGTCATTGTTTCATGGTATATTCTAGCTTGAATGATTATTTTACTGAGTTGCAAAGATCCATGAAATGTTACGCCTTTTTTCTCTAAATCCTAGAAGTTGTGCCTATGAAAGACTCACTCAATAAATATTTAACAGTATACAGGTGACCATGTCATGGCCATTAGAATTACAGAAAATTTCCCTTACAAACATTTGAGATAAGAAATAAGATTCGCTCTCACGGAATTTATGTGAAAAAAATAAATAATGTTTCCTGATGCATGCACAGATGACATGGCTTCACATTATGGAAAATTGCGGTATGGGCCATTTTCTTGGAACACAAACTTGTAATGTGGGGGATAGTTCTTTATATATTTTTCATGTATACACATCTTAATTTTGATTTGTTTGCCACAGTTCTTACATTTTCCATTAGGTGGCATCTTGTTGCTGCCTAAAACTGTACTAGAAACTATAAATAAGCATTGAAGTGAATGGAATATTTTTTGAAAAAGACTAAGAGTTGAAAGGTAAAGGCAAATGATTTCTGGATCCTAAATTATAGTGGTTGCCAGCTGGTGGTGTAGTATCATCTGCACTGGATGTTGAGGCAAGTGGTCCCGGGTTCGAATCCAGCTGGCTCCTTTCATGCTTACCAGCCATGCTGGGTTGAGCATCGAGCGAGCAACTCGGCCTCATGAAAAACAGTCAACAATGCTAAGGAAACAGCAAGGTTGCCAGCCAATGTGCCACAAGGCACAGAAAGGAACAACAACAACAAGTAACAGCCGAACAAAAGTTAATCCACAAATTGCAGCCTTTATTCGCCAACTGATTACCATCATTCCTTTTTTTCAAAATAATGAAGGGAACATGACCATGACTTCTATTTATCAATAACCTTCACCAGTATCTACACTACAATGCTGTTCTGTTTGCAAAACAACAGCTAAACTCCAGATATCAGCACTGCCCTGAAACAATTAGGTGTGGCGACCCACTTTCTATGCAGGTGAACCAGCTCACAAAATGGCGCATGCGTGGGCAGAGAGGCCAGCCTCAAAATGGCGTGGGCCTTCTCCTTCACCAGCAAGGGGAGGAAGTCTGCGCGTGGGAGAAGACTTTTGTAATGCACCTTTGACGTCATTTCCACCTGGACAGGGTGGGAACGGAACTGTGTAAAAGCCAGTGCCGAGAAGTTTGAATAAACTAGTCTGGAGTGCAACTTACAGACTGAGTGTCGTTATTTCTAGCTCTGTGAGTAGCACATTGCTACATTGGTGACCCGGACAGTCCAAACGGGATTTGAACCAAAGATGATTGACTTATCTGTTCACGCAGTGTTGCTAAAACTGCCAACTTTCTGGATGCTGTGACCACGCGTATGGTTTGACCAAGCAGAAGCCCAGTTCCAGATTTGGCAGGTATCTTCTGATATCACGCATTACTATTAGTTTGGGAGACAGGCCGCCGTCAGCATTAATGAATGAGATGCTGACCCTGGCTGAAGGACACAAGCCCTGCCTCATGTTTCAGCAGATGTACCTAAAGCAACTGCCTGAGGACATACATCTGCTACAGGCTGACACAGATTTCAGTGACCCCTGGAAGGTGGTGGCCTGGGCAGACGTGCTGTGGAAAGCCAAGAGGGAGAGCGGGGCATCGGACAGATTACCACACGCCCAACAGCAGGCCAGACCAGGCCCGGCAACGGAGCACACACAACCCAGAGGCAAGAGTGAGGAGGCCAATGAACAGTGGTGTCTCTACCACCAGTGGTGGGGCACAGAAGACCCCACTGTTGCCTGCCCTGCAAGTTCCCGGGAAACGCCAGGGCCAGCTGTCGCTAATGGCTATGGTGGCTGGCCACCAGGACAGCCTCTTGTATGTCTGGGACAAACAGTCAGGACACCGCTTCTTGGTCGACACCGGAGCGAAAATCAGCGTCTTACCCCTGAAGGGGTACGACACCCGCAACAGGAAGCCGGGACCCATCCTGAGGGCCGCAAACAGCAGCACAATGCGGACCTATGGCACCCACACAGTGCAGCTGCAGTTCGGCGCCAGCTGGTTCACGTGGGACTTCACATTGGCCGCGGTGCCCCAACCACTCCTGGGGGCGGACTTCTTGCGAGCTCACAGCCTGCTGGTCGACTTGCAAGGGAAAAGACTGTTCCATGCCAAGACTTACCAGATGTTCTCCCTGGGTGAAGCCACGTTGCCGGCCCCACACCTGGACTCCATCACGCTGTCTGACAATGAATTCACCAGAATCCTGGGTGGACTTTCCATCAATTCTGGCACTGCAGTTCACGGCAGCCATGCCCAGACATGGGGTACAGCGCCACATTCCGACCCAGGGACCAACCCTCCACGCCCGCACACGAAGGCTCCCCCCGGACAAGTTCCGGCTGGCGAAGGAGGAGTTTCAAGAGGATGGAGGAATTGGGGATTGTACGGCAGTCCGACAGCCCATAGGCCTCCCCCCTGCACATGGCGCCCAAAGCAGCTGGGGGCTGGAGACCATGCGGCGACTACTGCAGACTGAACGAGGCTACAACTCCAGACCGCTACCCCGTGCCGCACATACAGGACTTTGCAGCAAACCTGCACGGGGCAAGAATCTTTTCCAAAGTAGACCTCGTCCGGGGATACCATTAAATCCCAGTGCACCCTGAAGACATCCCCAAAACAGCACTAATCACCCGGTTCGGCCTGTTCGAGTTCCTCCGAATGCCGTTCGGCCTGAAGAATGCTGCACAGACGTTCCAGCGGCTAATGGATGCGGTGGGACGCGACCTGGACTTTGCGTTCATCTATTTGGATGACATCCTTATAGCCAGCAGTAGTTGTTAGGAGCATCTGTCCCACCTCCGCCAGCTCTACTCCCGCCTGAGTGATTTCGGCTTCACGATCAACCCGGCCAAATGCCAGTTCAGTCTCGATACCATCGACTTCCTGGGCCACAGGATTACCAAAGACGGGGCAACACCTCTGCCTGCCAAGATAGACGCGATCCACCATTTTGCCCGGCCCAACACGGTCAAAGGCCTACAGGAGTTCATTGGTATGGTGAACTTCTACCACCGCTTACTCCCCTCAGCAGCCCGTATCATGCGCCGTTTGTACACCCTGATGTCGGGTAAAGGCAAGGACATTACTTGGGACGAGGAGGCCGCGGCCGCTTTCGTTAAAGCCAAGGAAGCCTTGGCAGATGCCGCGATGCTGATGCACCCCAGAACGGACGTTTTGACCGCCCTCATGGTGGACGCATCCGATGTAGCAGTCGGTGGGGTGCTGGAGCTGCTCATCAAGGGGCGCTGGCAACCCTTGGCGTTCTTCAGCAGGCACCTATGGCCACCCGAACTCAAGTATAGTGCCTTTGACTGGGAACTGATGGCACTGTATCTGGCAATCCGGCATTTTAGGTACTTCTTAGAAGGCAGGCCGTTCACCGCGTTCATGGACCACAAACCGTTGACCTTCACGTTCACAAAGGTGTCCCATCCCTGGTTAGCCCGGCAGCAGCGACTTTTGCCCTACATCTCCGAGTACACAACGGACATCCAGCATGTCTCAGGAAAGGACAATGTTGTGGCGGATGTACTCTCCAGACCAGCTATCCAGGCCTTGTCCCTAGGGGTGGACTATGCAGCACTGGCAGAGGCGCAGCAGGCAGGCAACGAGATGCCTAGCTACAGGTCTGCAGTCTCAGGTTTGCAGCTGCAAGACTTTCTCGTAGGCCCAGGTGAGAGGACCCTCCTGTGTGAAGTGGCTACCGGCCAACCTCGCCCCATCGTCCCGGTAGCCTGGCGGCAGTGAGTTTTCAACTCCATACACGGCTTGGCCACTCAGTTCACCGCCAGCCTGTTGGGAACGCAGCTACACCAAACTACTGCCTACCACCCACAGTCGAACGGACTAGTGGAACGCTTCCACGGTCACTTGAAGTCGACTCTCATGGCCCGCCTGAAAGGGCCTAATTGGTTGGATGAGCTTCCCTGGGTCCTGCTTGGAATCCGCACAGTGCCCAAAGAGGATTGGCACACCTTGTCAGCTGAGCTGGTGTATGGCGCACCCCTGGCAGTCCCAGGAGAGTTCATACCAGCCCCAAGGGGGCGAGAGGAAGAACTTGCAGCAGTCCTGGACAGACGATGCAAAAGGCTTGGCAACCTGGCCCCTGTACCGACTTCACAGCACGGACAGATCCTGACCTGACCAAAGGCCTGCAGAATTGTAAGTTTGTATTTATATGAAGGGGCACACACTGGGCACTGCTACAGCGGTCGTACGAGGGGCCGTTCAAGGTGATCAACAACAACGGGTCCACGTACACTCTGCACATTGGGGGGAAAGAGGAGGTTTTCATGGTGGACCGACTCAAACCAGCCCATGTGGACTTGGCACAGCCGGTCGAGGTTCAGGCACCGCGGGGCAGAAGCAGACCTCCCAAACAGAGACAGATCCAGACCGTGGACATTGGGGGGGGGGGGTGTATCGCTGATTCTGGGGTGGGGGGGGTTATGTGGCGATCCACTTTCTACGCAGGCGAACTGGCTCACAAAATGGCACTGGGCCTTCTTCACCAGCAAGGGGAGAAAGTCCGTTTGCGGGAAAAGAGTTTTGTAATGCACCTCTGACGTCATTTCCGCCCGGAGAGGGCGGGAACAGAACTGCATAAAAGCCAGTGCCGTGAAGTTTGAATAAACTAGTCTGGAGTGCAACTTACAGACTGCGTGTCGTTATTTCTATCTCTGTGTATAGCACATCACTACATAGGACTTTTGCCAAAACTTGCTGTTGAGCTGACCAGATCATCCAACACAAGAATGGCTATGTATCAATCTGAGAACCTTCTGAGAATTATTGATCTATTCTGTACAGTCTGAACTGAACAGCCTCATTGCACAAGTCAAAGGTAGAGTTATTATTTGCTGGCCTCTCTCTCTCTCTGTGTAATTATGGGTTAATAGCTTTATTGTAAACTTCAGATGTTGAAGACAGGTATTTGGAGATGGGTTGCTAGACTGTATCATTGTAATATCATCAAGGCGGAGATACAGGAGCCTGAAGACACATACAATGTATTGCACTGTACTGCGGCAGCAAAACAAAAAAATTCATGACATGTATCAATGATAATTTTATCTGATTCTTAATTTACCTCAAATTTTGCTTTAATTTAGCTTAAATTTGGTTTATTTGATGTAAGCCAATTAACATGACCCCATTGTCATACATTTGGCTGTTGCATATGAAAATGAGAATGCCTCATGGTCGTTTAACTTTGCAAACTATATATTTTCTGACAGCCTTCTGCTGTTTGGCAAACCGCCTGTGCTCTGTAGACAGTCTGTTTGCAAATCTTTCCTCAACTTCAAACCCATTGTTACTTGCAACTACCATTAAAAATGAATTCTTGTTTGAATTAATATCTGCTATATTCATATAATTTCATAAATCCACAATAATCCCTAACAACATACCCCCCTCCCACTATCTTCTTCTGCCCATCATCCCTCAGCCCTCCTCAGTCTTATCACCTAATTCTCACACATCCCCCTCCCGTCTTTATATTGGCTACCATTTTTCTCCAATCCCAGCAGTCCCAATGCAATGTCTCCAACCATAACAGTGACAATTCCCCTCCTCCACCCCTGCAGATGCAGCGTCACCTGTGAAACCCCTCCTAAATTGTTTTTTGATCTGGAATTGAGTTTTAAGAGTTGGGTGGGACATGGAGTGACATTCAAGAACATTAACTATTTGAATTAGTAACTGCAGTTTGATAATCAGATCTGCCATTCTTATGCAATATCCCAACACATTGTCAAATTCTTCTATCTTCTTCCGGAATGATAGTGCTTCCTGTATGTAAGCCAGTGCCATTGTTAACTGATTGTAAAGAACTGCATTAAATATTCAACAGTAAATGCTCAGAATAATTTACGGGCCTTGTTTTCAATTCAGAAACGTGATGTTTTTTCAACAATCAAATTGCAACATAAATTTCAATATCCAGACTGCAAGCAATATTGCAAAAATTCTAATGTGTGGTTTCCCCTTCAATTTATGTGATGGCATTTGTTCATGTTCTTTATATTTAGCAGACATAATGCCACATGAGACATCAAATTTTGCCTATGACATAGAAAGTTAGAGTTAGCAGGATAAAGCAGCAAGCAATTTCTTATTTTATTGTGCTCACTGAGAGGCTGATGTTGAAAGGTCAGGGAGGAGCCTTAATTTTCATTAAACTGTGCAGATTTTTAGTACTCTGTGCGACATTCATACTGGTTCACCAGTTAATGACTAGTCTGAAGAACCTTTTGTAGTATAACAGAATTTCTCATGGAGTTGACAATCAGTTGTATAATATATTTGAAGCATGGACGCTCCCAAAAGCAGAGATAATTTTCTGCTTCAGGCTTACTGGATGAAGTTAGTTGCAGGGGCTGGTAGTGTTGTGGAAGCAGACGGGTTACAGAAGGACAGACAGATTAGGAGAATGGGCAAAGAAGTGGAAGATGGAATACAGTGTCAGGAGTGTACAGTGATGAACTTCCATCGAATAAAGTCTAGATTATACACTAACTGGAGAGAGTTCAAACATCTAAGGTGCAAAGGGATTCCTTGTGTAGGATTTCCTAAGGTTAATTTGCGGGTTGAGTCTGTGGTGAGGAGGTCAAATGCAACGTTAGCATTCATTTTGAGAGGACTAGAATAGAAAAGCAAGGATGTAATATTGAGGCTTTATAAGGCACTGGTGAGATCTTACTTGGAGTATTGTGAGCAGTTTTGGGCCTTTTATTTAACGAAGGATGTACTCACACTGGAAAGTGTTCAAATGAGGTTCACAAAAATGATTCCAGAATTGAAAGACTTAACATGTGAGGTGTATTTGATAGTTCTAGGCCTATACTCAATGGAATTTAAAGGAATGAGGGAGGATTTCATTGAAATCTATGGAATGTTGATAGTCCTCAATGGAGTGGATGTAACGAGGATGTTTCCTGTGGTGGAAGAGTCTAAGGCAATAGGACACAGCCTCAGAATAGAGGGGCATTCATTCAGAACAGAGATGAATCTGAATCAGAATCAGTTTCATTATCACCAGCATGTGATGTGAGATTTGTTAAATTAGCAGCAGCGGTTCAATGCAATACATAATCTAGCAGAGAGAGAGGAAAAATAATAATAAACAAGTAAATCAATTACGTATATTGAATAGCCTTTAAAAAAGTGAAAAAACAGAAATATTTAAAAAAAAACAGTATATTAAAAAAGTGAGGTAGTGTCCAAAGCTTCAATGTCCATTTAGGAATCAGATGGCAGAGGGGAAGAAGCTGTTCCTGAATCGCTGAGTGTATGCCTTCAGGCTTCTGAATCTCCTACCTAATGGTAATGGTGAGAAAAGGACATGCCCTGGGTGCTGGAGGTCTTTAATAATGGACACTGCCTTTCCGAGACATCGCTCCCTAAAGATGTCCTGGGTACTTTGTAGGCTCGTACCCAAGGTGGAGCTGACCAGATTTATAACCAAGTGTGAGCTATGGCCATAAAACCATTTTGGGTTGTCTGACCAAAACTTGTCTAGCATACTTACAAAACCTTCCAGGTTATACTGTCCATGATGTTGGATTCATATATTGTTCTAAAACATGACGCAATGGTGAGTGGAGATGTGAAGGGGTTGTTTACAGACTGTGAATTCTGTGAATACTTTGGAAACTGAAGTGTCTGCAAGGCGGCCAAGTTGTGATGTCAAGATGCAACACCAAATTATGTCTCATTTAGCAGAAGGCTCTATCCTGGCAAGGGAGCTGAAACGTTTGGTAGGGAAGGCTGTCGGTATCATAAAGGATTGATAGGAATTTGTCCCTCAGCTTCACTAAAGAACTCAAAGCTAGTTTTGTAGTACACTTCATTTATCAACCTCCTTAAAAGCTAATGGTTAAGAGGTTTTTAAAAAGTCACTGCTGAGAACTTCAGATCTTCCTTTCCTGTTCATTTTCTGATAAACATCAACTACACTCCATTTAAAGAGGACCTTTGGGACACACCATGAGATTTTTGAAATGACGATTTTTGGTTTATATCTCCTTAGCTATCTTTGCTTAACTCCCCTTAAGTAGAAATAAAAATGATATGCAATTCTGCCATAGTTTCCATGATAACTTCTTATTATTTAAATCTTGGAATTCAAGAAGAAAGACCGTCTTTAATCACAAGTGAAGGACTTATTATCTGTATGTTGTATTCATGTCCTTTACATATAAATTTATTAGAATCCTTGGAAGAGTACATTTACAGCTCCATACAACTGTTGGCCAATCCTCATGCATTCAGTTGGCACTGTAGACCAAAGATGAATTTCTTCTTCCAAGTATCATAAATTACTTTGCACCTCATTTTGAGGTCTATCTACCTTTTTTCCTGGGGTAATAGAACTGTTCACATTTCTCTAGGTGTGGTCTAACCAGAACTGCAGTTATCTGCCACATGATTTCTAACCTCTTGTATTATAAACCATGAGGTATATGGCTCAGTTTTCCACTGATATTTTACATCTTTTTCTGTACTGTGATATATTACAATCTTCAAACTTCGAACTTCTAGCCTTTCACCAATGAGAAAGTGTTATAGTTTATTATTTTAAGAACCCAAGTTTCGTATTCATTTGCCTGACTGAAATATTTTAGACAAATAAATAGATTAGTGAATTCAGTTAATCTGTTCATTGCTTAAAGTGCTACTTATCAATATTTTAAAAAATTACAGAAGAGCTGGTCATTGACTTCAGGCAGCGGGGGTATGACTACATGAACAACGTCGAGATTGAGAGGGTTGTGTTTCAAGCTCATTGGCGTAAACGTCACTAATAGTTTGTCCTGCTCCGACCACGTTGATACCACAGCTAAGGAAGTTCACCAACATCTCTACTTCCTTAGGAGGCTAACGCGATTTGGCACGTCCCTATCAACAGCCTGCCAATTTTTTTATTAATGCACCATAGAAAGCATTTTGTCTGGATGCACAATGGGTTGATCTGGCAACTGCTCTGTAAGTGACTGCAAGAAAATTGCAGAGGAAGTGGACATGGCCTAGCACATTGCAGAAACCAGCCTTCCGTCTATGGACTCTGGTTATGCTTCTCACCAGCTCAGTAAAGCATCCAGCGTAATCAGAGACTGCACCCACTCTCTCTTCTCCACTCTCCCATCAGACAGAAGATACAGAAGCCTGCAAGCAAGTACCACCAGGCTCAAGAACAACTTCAATCCCACTGTTAGCAGAGCTCTGGTACAGTAGAATGGACTCTTGGTCGCACAGTCTACCTCATTATGATCTTGCACTTCATCGTTCACCTTCACTACAATTTTTTGGTAGCTCTTACACTTTATTCTGCAGTGTTATTGTTTTACCTTATAACACTCTGCTCATGCACTGTGTAATGAATTGATCTATAATAAACATGGTGGTGATGAATCAGTAGGCAGGAGGGAGATTGAAAATTTGGCAGAGTGGTGCCACAACAACAACCTCTTACTCAATGTCAGCAAGAGCAGGGAGCTAATTATTGACTTCAGGACGAGGAAACCAGAGGTCCATGGGCCAATCCTCATCAGGAGATCAGAGATGGAGAGGGTCACAAATTTAAATTAATTGTTGTTATAATTTCAGAGGACCTGTCCTGGGCCCAACATGTAAGTGCAATTATAAAGAAAGCATGGCAGCACTTCTACTTCCTTTGGAGTTTGTGAAGATTTTGCATGACATCTAAAACTTTGACAAACTTCTATAGATGTGTAGTGGGAAGCATATTGACTGGCTGCATCACCAATGCCCTTGAATGGAAAATCATATAAAAAGTAATGGATGGCCCAGTCCATCACAGATAAAGCCCTCCCCACCATTGAGCACATCTGCATGGAACGTTGAAGCAGGAAAGCGGCATCCATCGTCAGGGACCCCAGCACCCAGGTCATGCCCTCTTCTCACTGTTGTCACAGGAAGGTGGTAGAGGAGCCTAAATCTATTTCTCTTACCATGTTGAAGTAACTGTCATTGGCAACACATCCTAGTCCCAATGCAGCTATAAAGAAGGCAAGACAATGGCAATATTTCATTAGCAGTTTGAGTAGATCTGGTTTGTCACTAGAAACACTTGCAAACTTCTATTGATGTACCATAGAGAGCATTCTGACAGGCTGCATCACTCTCTGGTTTGGGAGAGGGGGCTAGTGTATAGGATTGAAAGAAGCTACAGAAGTTTGTAAAATTAGTCAGCTCCATTTTGGATACTAATCTTTGTAGTATCTAAGACATCTTTAAGGAGTGATGCCTCAGAAACGTAGCATCCATTAAGAACCCCATCACCCAGGGCATGCCCTTTTCTCACTGTTACCATCAGGAAGGAGGTACAGAAGCCTGAAGGCACACAGTCAGTGATTCAGGAACAGCTTCTTCCCCTCTGCCATCTGATTCTGAAAAGGACAATGAATCCATGAACATGACATCACATTTCTATTATTTATGTTTTTGCACTATTTTTTATTTAGCTATTTAATATACATATATATACTTACCATAATTGATTAACTTATTTTTTTCTATGTTTATCATGTACGGCTGCTGCTAGGTCAACATGACAT
The DNA here is from genome assembly GCF_030144855.1 of Hypanus sabinus. Taxonomy (NCBI): domain Eukaryota; kingdom Metazoa; phylum Chordata; class Chondrichthyes; order Myliobatiformes; family Dasyatidae; genus Hypanus; species Hypanus sabinus. The sequence goes on along the minus strand of NC_082717.1, from coordinate 61,464,338 downwards.
ATGTCGGCGATAGTGAACCGGGTTCTGGTTCTGGGTCCAGAACACACACACGCTTATGACTCAAGCATTTTAAAATCTTGTGCACAAAGAGAACAGCATGGGCCCTGTCACACATACTGTTCTGAAGTCTGAACAGAAAACTGCCGATTTTATACAGAATTGGTCTGACACAAATATTAATCATTGTAAATTGTACAGGTTTGAATTCCTTACTCACAAGATCAATTGAATCAATCGAAACTTCGACTGGGCAGCCAATGATATTTTGAAGTTGGTAAAACAACAATAGTTGTTGAGTATTTTTCACATCCCTCCATTACGCTAGCCTTGTCTTGATCCAGTACCCCTTTTTGCGTAAAAGGATGCTATGCCTCTGATGCACCATCAATAACTCACACTGAGACGTAAGGCGAGATATCGGCTTTTATTGACTGGAAGAAGGAACCAGGAGTGAGTGTCCATCATACTATGTCCTGGAGACTGAGGCTGAGCGTCAGGCCTCAGATCGCCTTTATACAGGGGCCTGTGGGAGGAGCCACAGGAGCAGTCAGCAGGGGGCGTGTCCAGACAGGCACATAGTTCACCACATTCACCCCCCCTTTGTTTGAAAGAGTCCCCATGTGGCGAAGTTTCTTACAAGTCAAGTCTATCAGGTGGTTGAATCTGTCGCTGCGATCTACGTAGCGCCGGCTGTGATTGCATGGATGCCGGCGACATTGGTGATTGCACAGGGGACAGAGGTTGCGCTTGTTCCTGCCCACTAGGCGCCGGTGATCCCTCACGCATGTGCGAGGCGCCTGGTATACAAGTGTCGTGAGGAGTCTGTGTAGGGCCTGGTGAGTACGGTGTCACCGCTGGTGCAGGGTTCATAGTTACCGGAGAGCCTTCAGGGTAGTGGTCTGCTGCACCTGCGGGTGCCAGGTCGCGGATGTTGACCGTGTCCTCCCGCCCATCAGGTAAGACCACGTAAGCATACTGGGGGTTCGCATGTAGAAGGTGAACCCTCTCTACCAGCGGGGAGTATTTATTGCTCCTCACATGTTTCCGGAGCAGCACTGGCCCCGGGGACGTCAGCCAAACTGGTAGGGTGGTCCCAGTGACAGACTTCCTGGGAAAAGAGAATAGGCGTTCGTGAGGGGTGGCATTGGTGGACGTACATAACAGAGAGCAGATAGAGTGCAGTGCCTCAGGGAGGACCTCCTGCCATCGAGAGACCGGCAACCCTTTTGACTTAAGGGCTAAAAGTGTGGCCTTCCACACTGTGGCCATTACCCCGGGGATTATAACTCGTGGTCCGACTGGTAGCAATGCCCCTAGCTAGCAAGTACTGGCGCAGCTCCTCACTCATAAAGGAGGACCCTCTATCGTTGTGGATATAGCAGGGATACCCGAACAGAGTGAAGAGCTGGCGCAGGGCTTTTATGACGGACGTGGCAGTGGTGTCGGAGCAGGGGATGGCAAAGGGGAACCGTGAGTACTCGTCGATAACACTGAGAAAATAGACATTGCGGTCAGTGGAGGGATGGGGGCCCTTAAAGTCAACACTCAGTCGTTCAAAAGGGCGGGTGGCCTTGACAAGTTGCGCCGTGTCAGGATGGTAGAAGTGCGGTTTGCACTCAGCGCAGATTTGGCAGTCCCTGGTCATCGTCCTGATGTCCTCCAGGGAGTATGGCAGGTTCTGAGCTTTCACAAAATGGTAAAATCGGGTGACCCCCGGATGGCAAAGTTGTGCATGAAGGGTGTACAGCTGGTCGAGCTGTGTGCTAGCACATGTTCCCCGGGATAGGGCATCAGGGGGCTCATTGAGTCTGCCAGGCCGGTACAGGATATCATAGGTGTAGGTGGAGAGTTCTATTCTCCACCACAAAATCTTATCATTTTTGATTTTGCCCCGCTGTTGGTTGCTGAACAGGAACGCAACCGAGCGCTGGTCGGTCAGCAAGGTGAACCTTTTGCCAGCAAGATAGTGCCTCCAGTGCCTAACAGCCTCCACTATGGCCTGGGCTTCTTTCTCCACCGCTGAGTGCCGAATTTCGGAGCCTTGGAGGGTGCGAGAAAAGAACGCTACTGGTCTGCCTTCCTGATTGAGGGTAGCAGCCAGAGCAAAATCGGAGGCATCACACTCCACTTGGAAGGGAGCGGTCTCGTCCACGGCAAGCATCGTAGCTTTGGCAATGTCCTCTTTAATGCAGCTGAAGGCCGTGCAGGCCTCAGCAGAGAGGGGAAACGAGGTAGACTTGACCAGGGGGCGTGCCTTGTCTGCGTAATGGGGGACCCATTGGGCGTAATAGGAAAAAAACCCAGGCACCGTCTGAGGGCCTTGAGAGTGGTGGGAAGAGGGAGTTCTAACAGGGGGGCGCATACGTTCGGGATCAGGGCCAATAACCCCGTTTTCCACGACATACCCAAGTATAGCAAGGCGGGTGGTTCCAAACACACACTTGTCCCTGTTATAAGTAAGGTTCAGAGCTGCGGCCACTTGGAGAAATCGTTGGAGGTTGGCGTCGTGATCTGGCCTGTCGTGACCACAGATGGTGATGTTGTCCAGATAGGGAAATGTGGCCTGCAGTTGGTACTGGTCCACCATCCGGTCCATTTCCCTCTGGAAGACAGAGACACCATTCGTGACACCGAAAGGGACGCGCAGGAAGTGATAGAGCCTGCCGCCCACCTCGAAGGCGGTGTAGGGGCGGTCCTCTGGGCAGATGGGGAGCTGGTGATAAGCGGATTGCAGATCTATTGTCAAGTACACCTTGTACTGAGCAATCTGGTTGACCATATCCGTGATGCGCGGTAGGGAGTACGCGTCAAGCTGCATAAACCTATTGATGGTTTGACTATAGTCCACCACCATCCTATTTTTCTGCCCAGTCCGAACAACAACCACCTGGGCCCTCCAAGGGCTTGAGCTTGGCTCAATGATCCCCTCCCTGAGCAGCTGCTGCACCTCCGACTGTAGTCTCAGTGTGAGTTATTGATGGTGCATCAATTTTATTGACTGGAAGAAGGAACCAGGAGTGAGTGTCCATCATACTATGTCCTGGAGACTGAGGCCGAGCGTCAGGCCTCAGATCGCCTTTATACAGGGGCCTGTGGGAGGAGCCACAGGAGCAGTCAGCAGGGGGCGTGTCCAGACAGGCACATAGTTCACCACAGCCTCAAGAAGACCTTTCCGGAAAATTCTCACTACAGAGGCCTCACACATCTGGCTTAAACACACATCTCTGCAGTCAAGCCAGCCTACCTCATCTGTAGCAGTGGTGTCTCTGGGGCCTCACTTGACTGAAGCTTCCCCAGGCTATCCTTGCCTTACTGCAACTTCCACACTCCCTTCTCTTTGTCCTGCCAGTGAACAACATAAATCTCACTGAGCTTCAATAACACAGAGTCTCTGAAATTCCGTCACAGTTTCATCAAGGACAGTTGGCCGTTGATATCGGGGACACAGAGCATGTGCAACACAGCTGGCCAGTAACTGTACAAGTATCACCTTGCTCATTTGGGCTATTGCTAGTCGATTTTGTGGTGGGGGGGGGGTGTACAGTGCAGATTGCCAGCATTTCAACTGCAATGTCATCAATGGCCTGACTCCTGTATCACCAGATAGAGGAACAGATATGTATGCAGATCATAGAAAGAAAGAGGTAAAACAGGGCAAGCTGTGTTAGTAGCTAGTTTCTCTCGCAGTGCTGAGGCCATGTTAATGCTCTGGCAGGTTCCCAGAATGGGGATGCTCAGGTCCTGTAATCTTCCTTTGATGGCTGCCCCCACACACTGGGATGAGGGGGGAGAGGGAGGGGGAGAGGGAGGGGGAGAGGGAGGGGGAGAGGGAGGGGGAGAGGGAGGGGGAGAGGGAGGGGGAGAGGGAGGGGGAGAGGGAGGGGGAGAGGGAGGGGGAGAGGGAGGGGAGAGAGAGGGGAGAGAGAGGGGAGAGAGAGGGGAGAGAGAGGGGAGAGAGAGGGGAGAGAGAGGGAGAGAGAGGGGAGAGAGAGGGAGAGAGAGGGAGAGAGAGGGAGAGAGAGGGAGAGAATGAATTATAATTACAGAACCTGAGCATTTCCGGATAATAGCATCCCCATTCTGGGAACCTGCCAGAGCATTAACATGGCCTCAGCACTGCTATGGAAGCTGGCTACTAACACAGCCTTAGCACTACATGACAGGAGTCAGGCCATTGATGACATTGCAGTTGAAATGCAGCCCCACTCTCCAAAAGCAATATCCTTTCTGTTGTCTAAGAGAGGTGATACTTGTGCAATTACTGGCCATTACTAGCCACTGCAGATGGTACACCTATGGTGCTAGTAATCCAAAACACAACCCCTTGCTTCAGGCCAAGATCGCATTTTAGGAGGTGTACTCCTGGCAACCCCTGTTAGGACTGTCAGCCACATTGTCCAGACAGGATTTGGAATATCACCAGTCTATAGACGTTGCAAGTCTGGACCCGTACCTTTATAGTTACAGTAACATATCCCCAGGTAGCAGTTTCAGAGCAAGGGGCGTTATGCAATCGTTGTAAGGGGTTGATATACCGTTGCCTTGGCAAGAGTCATTCCCATGGGCAGTGCAGTCCTGTTGCTCCTTTTACAGTTCTGATTTCATTCTTGAAGTTTCTGATGCAGAATCAAACTCATTATGATCCAGACACTCTCCAGAACACACTCAACAACCTGACTGGCTAGTACACTGTACATATCTATAACTAAGGCAAAGAAAAGTGTTAGGAGCATTAATACCATTGGATACTTCTGCATTTAGCCAGAAAATAGATGTCCTGATAGCCCAAAATGTATAATGTAAAGTGATCACTTTAGGTGGCAAATAGCAAAGATCAAGAGTTGAGTCCAACAGTCCTTATCATCAAAGTTCGTCTGGCCACCTGTCTCTGGTGCTGGCTTAATGAGTGAGGTAGGTATCCACATTGGCTTTCCTTTAAAGAAGTACAGTATATGTGGTCAGCAACACTTGGGATGGACCTTCCCAGCAAGGCTCCAGGCCATTCTTTCATTGGTAGGCTCTCACCAATCTCCCGACTGGTAGGTCTGACACTCTGCCACCAGCATGATCTTCTGGGCTTTAAGTATCTGATGACAGAAACATTTAAGAGATTGTGCCAGATACGGCAGTGTCTTTCAGCATTATGTGTCTGGCAAATGCAATAGAACTTTATTGTCATTGCTCAAGACAACACGATTGTGGTGTTACTCCAGTCCATGTAAAACAGATATTTACAAATCATATAGTTGCTTCTACCTTTCTTGCTATGGTTGAGAATCTCCATTTTTGATTATACCCATCATCCTTCATAGTTTTGCAAATGTACTTTAGTCCATGAAGTCCTTTCAGCCTCTGACACATCACGTTGTAATTGTATTAGTTCATCAAAAGAATTGGCAGCCTAAGCACATTGGAGTGCTGTGCGGCTGCTTCAGCTTGTTTGTTCCCTTTATAGTTAGTTCATCCTTCCCGTTAGTATGAGCCACATGGTTTATAAAAGCAATAGCAGTAAGTAATTTAAAAGCAAGAAAAGGTTCGTAGTGAGTTCATTGTGTTTTATTGGAGTTCTGAGGAGGTGAGAAACCTGTAGTTTCCATAATTGTCCATTGTCATGTGCTGCTCCTAATGTGTAAGAAGATTCAGTGCACCAGCTACAGGGATGAAAGCTTTTGGTTTGGCAAAAAGTTTCGCTGCTTGAGCAGAACAGGAAGAAAGGTAGCTGTGACACCTCAGCTACACACACCGTAAATCCACCACAATATTCCACTATTTTTTTCAGTATCAGATCAAGAGGAAAAGCTGTCAAAGAACAATTTTGCTTGCAGACTTACATCAGCTGGCATTTTACAATGGGCAGAATTAAAATCGTACAATTACTTAAGTTCATTTCGGGAATGGTTTATTTAAACTTCGTATGCGTTGTCGGTAGTGCTGGTGGTGGTGGAGGTGGAAATAAGATAGAATAACATTCAAATAGTATAAGACAGCTATTGCAATACTTTAAAATAATGTTCAATATTGCCCAGAGATATAGTGAAGCAGCCGGGAAGTCTCACACAAGTTTTGCCCCCATTCCTCAAACAGGTTCAATCCCTTGATGTTGAAATAGCGTTTGGCAATATTGTAAAACGCTTGACAATTTTACTTAACACTCATCTCACACAAGTAACAGTCTATGTTTTTCCTTTAACCTAACTGGCAAATTATTTACATTAACATTTACTAAGACGACCATCCCTGCTTGTAGATTTAATCTGGATACTTTTGAAAACACTTACATATCTGTTCAAAATATTCATTAACGCCATCATCTGTCCTACACTGTTTTTTGAAGCCAATCTACAGTCCGATGAAAACATTTTCTTTGAACTGCAGCTATATCAGTTCAAGGTACATTTAAATCAACATTTTGCTCATCGCTCTGCATCTCCTGTAACCCATAGAGTTCCGGGGAACCGCTGTCTGTGGCTGGGAGCCGGCCTTGTTGAAACAGTGCCTGACGAATGCGGGGATTTACCCTCAGACTCTGCTGCTGATTTTTGTTTAAACCCTGAGGTAGACACTATTATAATTTGCCTGTTCTTTCTTTGACTTTTCCTCCCTTAGCTGTATTTTCTCTGTGTTTTTACAGGATTCATCTAACTGTTTTTGCTTTTCACATCTATGGTAAAAAAAACACAGACCACCTCAGAGTCTTCCCACGTTTTCCTTTATCTAACAACACATCTGCAGACACTCACTTAGGCCATTCCACCACACAATATACCTCCCAACATACCTCATGCTTTCTGGTCCATAATGTATAAACATGCACACTACCAGAGTCCTTTAGCAGTCTGGATTAGGGTTAGACTTTCATGTTACCATTCACGGACAACCAGTCGGGGTGCGCACACACAGACACGCATATTTTGGAATTCCTATTTTTAACACCACACTTATTGAATTTTCCTGTGCTTCACGCAGGACTCCTGTCTGGACCACAGCAACACCTCATGTGGGTTCCAGCTGAGACCAGGGCAACACCTTCTGCGGTCTCCAAGCTGGACCACATCGAGCTTGTCTTTCTTTTTAATGCTGCAGCTTTAGTATTTTACATTTAATATTAGTCTGTGGACAATAATATTGCCTTAATGCTGTCATTCTTTTATTATGGCGTCATATGACAAATTACTTTATTGCAACACACTTTGGTGAAGAAAGTTCTAAAAGCAGTCTGGACAAATGCCAGAGTAAAAGATGTAGTCTGACACTCTTAAGTTCTTTCATTGTTAATTGTCAAAGTACCTAATTGTTAATTTAAACAACCTTCTATATGGCAAATAAAGTTGATTCTTGATATTGCAGTATATTAGAGTCATTGAGGAGATCCCAAGGCACCAACCATCACCCTTCATATGTAGACTTCCTAAAAGAAATCTGCATCTGCCACTGCAGCAAAGCTTTCACTTCCTTTCCTTTTGCCCTGGCCACGGACCGTTGACGCCTGGCTGGCTATACTTGTTTCAAGCAGGCAAACAAAGTTCCATTGACGTGCAATCCCCCATTCTCCCACTGGCTCTAACTCTTGCATCTCAGTGACAGAATTCAGACCTGCTTTCATAGGGGTGAACCCTTGGAAAGAAGCTGGCCCAGATGGAGTGCCTAGATGGGTTCTGAAATCATACGCCAATCAACTGGCCACTCTCTTCACTGCCATCTTTGACCTCTCACTTCCATAGTCTACTGCTCCTGTTTGCTTCATGGAAACCTCCATCACTCAAGTCCCCAAGAAAGTTAATGTATCATCTCTCAATAATTCCTGACTAATACCCTAAAGCTAACCATAATGAATTATTTTGAAAGACTGGTAATGGCCCACATCAGCACCAAACTCCTGGACAGCCTGCAGTTTGTGTATAGGAAAAATAATTCCACAGAGGATGCCATCCCTCTGCACAACGTTCATTTCTGGATCACCTAGACAATAAGAATCTATATGATAGGATGTTATTCATTGATGACAGCTCTGTGTTCAACATCATAATACCTAATAAGCTTATTTCTAAACTTCTGTTGCTTGGCCTTGGGACCCCCATCTGCAACTGGCTTTTAGACTTACAGACCAGCAGACTTCAGCCAGTTAGAATTGGTCATAACAGTTCATCAACCCTGGACTTTAATACTGGTGCTACCCAGGGTTGTGTTCTCATTTCCCTCAGAGAAAGAGTTCAGGAAGAAGACCATGAAGTCTGTGTCATTCTGTCAATCTTGCTGCTCTTCCATGCTTTTTCACAAGTTAATTGTTTTAAGGAAGTTGGGATACAGGGGGGATAGTGGTTGATGGTGAACATAACCCCATCTTTATCAACACCATTACAAAGTATCCTGACAAATTACGTCTAAGCCTGGTATGGCAACTGCTCTGTTCTTGACCGTCAGAACTTGAAGAGAATGGTGGACACTGCTGCCATGTTTTGTCAATCAAAGCGAGTAAGAGGCATTGAGCTCATTGGGCATGAAACCTTATTGTCATTTACTGCAAGCACCCTCACCATTCTTTTTTCTTTCTACCTTCCAGGAGAAATTAAACAAGCTTGAAAGTCCATTCATCCAGACTTGAGAACAACTTCTTCTTTACTGCTATCAGACCTGAACTATTCACATCTTTCACATCTTCTTCCCAATGGTGCTGCCACGTCCTTGTAGCATGTTAATTCTATCTCTTTCCATTATTCTATGATTACTACTTTTCTTTCCATACAACTTCAGATTACAAAACAATTTTTGCACCATTCTGCTGTTTTGTGGTCTTCATTATTTTTAGTACAGTGTATACTGTTTACTCTGTGAACCTCATATGAACAAGGAATTTCATTGACTGCTGCTGTATATGACAATAAACTAAACCAATCCAGTTATTTTTTTGTGTATAGATCCTGTCCCCGTGTTTCTACTTACAAGGGGTGATTGATAAGTTTGTGGCCTAAGGTAGAAGGAGTCAATTTTAGAAAACCTAGCACATTTATTTTTCCAACATGGTCCCCTAGAACATGTACACACTTAGTCCAGCAGTCGTGGAGCATACAGATCCTTTCTTTGTAGAAGTGGTCCACAGCAGGGGTGATTGATAAGTTCGTGGCCTAAGGTAGAAGGAGGTGAGTTACACAGCTCTCGTTACACACACGTGTAGGTCAACTCTTTGAGTGAAATTGCAGAAAGTTTGAAGTGAATAGTTAAGTTCCTTATACCTTAGGCCACAAACTTACTAATCACCCCTGCTGTGGACCACTCCCGGAGGTCCAAGATGCCGACTTCTACAAAGAAGAGATCCGTATGCTCCAAGACCGCTGGACTAAGTGTGTAAATGTAGGAAAAATGAATGTGCTAGGTTTTCTAAAATTGACTCCTTCTACCTCAGGCCATGAACTTATCAATCACCCCTCGTATATCCTATCTCATGTGGGCACGTCCTAAACCAAGTGAAGCTCTTCCTTCAGCATCCCCATGCTTTTGGTATTCTTCCATGGCAAGCCATACTTAAACCATCAGCAGCATGTCAGAGAGGTGGGATGCCAGTTAAGAGAAATAAGAATCACATTGCCTACAGCATTTATTTGCTGCAGAGTAATGTAATGTTGCAATTAGTTAACATATCCACAAAACAACGGTGTTAAAAACTATACACACCATGAATACGACTCTGAGTATATTTGTAATTAAAGAATACATTCAGTTCTCAGAACCTCTACCAAATATGACCATTTTGTTGGTTGGCTATTCCTATGGCAACAGTGAGGTACATTGATTTGATCTGCAATTGAATGAAAATACTGTCAGTGGCGGACCAATGAGAAAATAGCAATGTTTTGAGATCATTGATGTGTAAGACTGATAAGAAAATACGTTTAATAAAAGGAAGGTTTGTATGACATGGGTAAAAAAAATCCTAAGGAAGTAAAAACCTGATTTCCACAATAAAGAAATAAGTCTTTTGGCCCAATGGGTCTGTAGCAGTTACTTGAAAACAAAACAAAACCACTAGTATGTTCGATCCCTGTATTAAGAAACCAACAAACAATCTTGAAACAATAAAAACCAACAAAACTAAAATTAGTGATATAATGAAATAAAGACTTAGTGTATTTAAACAAACTTAAGCCAAGCATTCTTAAAACTATTTAAGAGTATTCAAGCGCTTTTAAAATGGTAAGCAAAATGATATTGCTCCCAACCCACTCTCTAGCTCTACCCAAACTAAACCAAACCAAAGACAAAGCATGAATACGTAACTAAACTCTTCAATTCTACCACACCTACTGCTATTGTGATTCTTATGATTAACTACACATAAGAAACAAGGAACACAAAATACAGTACAGACACGCAGAAAATAGATAGTTGCTCCTACAGGGTCATTGCTGATGCTTATGCTCCATTTTGTGTTGAGCCTACTCCTTCATTAGAAATATTTCTTCCATCATTTTTTTAAGTACATTGTTATGATTTGTCTCAATCCTATACTATAATGTTAAATTCCAAAGGTTAACCACAAATGGAGAGTAACTGAGCTATTCCTGCATTCCATTTGCATCTATTGGAAACCATCTACATTTATGGAACCTGAACATTTTCCCCTCTCTGGAATTAAAATAAAAATATAGTGCAGGTTGCTAAAGGATAATTGTTGCTTTAAGGCTGCTACCTATCTTGGTTGATTGTTCTAAGTGCAACATTCTGAAATCAACAAAGCAGAAATTTCATAACTAACAAATCTGGACCTCTGTTCATTTGTTTAACACAAGTATCAAACAGAGAACACAAAAAATTTGCTAGTGATAAAAAACAGGCTGTGAAAGTTGAAACAAGGGGAAGTGAGACTGGGTGACAAAAGAAAAGCACGCCAATTACAAAAGTCATACCACAGTTTACAAGAACAGGAAACTGAGAGTGAAATCAGACAATACCGAGAGAAGCACAGGAACAGCAGTTCTATATTCCAGGGTTTATCTGTTTCAGACATGGCATAGAGGGATATAAAAGAGGTGGAGAGTTGCACTACTGATTAGGTAGAATGAGAGGACATCCTGGAGAGTTCAAAACAATAAGGCTATTTGGGTACACTTCAGGAAAAGAAAGGTGCATTAACTATGAAGGGGTTATACTATACACATCCCAATAGCCAAGGGAAGATAGAGGAACAGATATGTATGCAGATCATAGAAAGAAAGGGGTAAAATAGGGTGTTGTTGTACTCTGTATATAATTCCCCCTATATTCACTGGGGCCCCTTCGGGCCAGGGGCTTAGATTTGACAGAATCTGTTAGATGCATATTGAAACAATATGTAGATAGTCCAGTCAGGGGAGGGACTGTACAAGACATTGTATTGGTGAATGATGCTGACCAGTTGATTGAAGCTTCAGTGGGAAAACATTTCGGGAACATTGATCATATTCCCATAAGCTTTAAGATAGTTAAAGACACAGACAGATTTTCCCATGTGTCAAAGCGCTAAACTAGGGAAATGCTATTGATAACATTGTTAGGCAGGAACTGGGAAAAGTAGGTTGGGAGTGGATATTTGGGGGTAAAGACAGATGGTTCAGAGTTCAGAAATAGTATGTTCCTGTGAAGGGCTAAGGATGGTAAGATTCAGGAACCTCAGATGATAAATTTAGTCAAAAAGAAAAAGGAAGGACATTTAAGTTTTAGGAATCTTCAGGGCCTTTGATGACTAAAAAGGGATCAGGAAATAATTTAAGGAAGGAACTAGAAGGGTTAAAATGGGCCATGAAAAGCCCTTGGCAAATTGGATAAGGAGAATCTAATTTTTGGAGCAGGAGGGTAGTGAGGTACACAAAGGAGGGAATTTATGTAGGGACAAGAGAAAATGCATGAGCTCCTTAATCAATACTTTGCATTGGTATTCATCAAGAAGAAAATGGATGATAGCTGGATAAAGGAGAGATATGCTGTTAATCTAGGGAATGTTGGTATCAAAAAAGAAGTGGTGTTATGGCTCATGAAAACCATTACATTGGATAAGTCCTCGTGGACTGCTGGGATCTATCACAGGAAACTAAGGAAGGAAATTGGTGCCTTGACAGAGACCATTGCATCTGTTTCAATCCCAGGCTGGCTGAAGGTAGTCAAATACAACTGGACAGAGATTGTCAACCTGGTATCATGTATCCTCATATGACAAGATTCCAAGATAATACAAGAATATAGTCAATGATTCTTGCAATGTTGATGAAGAATATAATGCTGATGTTTGCAATCAGCAAAATGGAAAACACCTGTAAATGTGGACCTAGTCCGATGCCCTGTGAAGAAAGACCAAAGGAGCTGCAATAAACAGCGTAACAGGTGAAGGTGCACAAGAGTGCCTGGGAAGTACCGATAGCTCTGGTTCCTAAGTCTGTCAGGAATGTCCATCTCTGTGGCAGATAAAGAACATTCTGAAAAGTTGGATGAAAAGTATGTCCTGCCTACATCATAGGACTTATACAGAGACTTGTTGAAGGGCAGCATTTTTTAAACTCGATTTGTTTCAAAGTCTGTACACAAGATGAACATTACTCTTTATACATTGAAGACTACATAGCCAGATTCTGCTCCAGTTCCACTGGCAAGTTTGCAGATGATATCACCATAGAGGACTGCATCTCAAATAATAATGAGTCAAGACAAATTGTACAAATTAAAAAATACATAAATAATACTGAGAGCATGAGTTATAAAATCCTTGCGAGTGAGTCTGTAGCTTGTGGAATCAATTCAGCATTGAGGCAAGTGAAGTTATTCGTACTGGTTCAGGAGCCTGATGGTTGTATGGTAATATCTGTTCCCGTACCTCCTATCCAATGGTAGTAGTGAGAAGAGAGCATGACCTAAATGCTGGGTATCCCTGATGAAGCATTCTGCTTTCCTGTGACAGCACTTCTTATAAATCTGCTCAGTGGTTGGGAGGGCGGTGCCTGTGATGTGCTGGGCTGTAGATCTTTCCATTCTGGGCACTGGCGTTCCCACTAGAGGCTTTGATGCAACCAGTTAGGATGCCTTCCACTATGCGTCTACAGAGCTTTGTCAAAGTTTTGGGTGACATGCCAAATCTATGCAAACACCTAAGAGTTCAGAGGAGTTGTTGTGATCTCACTTGCTGTTTCCAGGTCAGATCCTTTGATATAATAATGCAAAGGTGTTTAAAGTTGCTGACGTTCTCCATGACCAATCCTCTAATGACAACTGGCTAATGGACCTCCGGCTTCTTCCTCCTGTAGTCAACAAAAAGCTCTTTGGTTTTGCTGACACGAAGAGATTATTGTGGTCCAATCTCCCTCCTATATGCCGACTCAGTACCATCTTTGATATTGCCACCAACAGCGGTGTTGTCAGCAAACTTCAATATGGCACTGGAGCTGTACTTATCCATACAATCATAGGTATTAAGTGAGTAGAGCAGGGACGAAGCACATAGCCTTGTGGTGCAATTCTGCTGATGGCAATTATGGAGGAGATGTTGTTACCAATCTGTATTGACTGGTGTTTGCAAGTGTGGAAATCAGGATCCAGTTGCACAAGAGGTATCGGATCCTAGGTCTTGGAGCTTACTGATTAGTTTGAGGAAATTATAGAAATGAATGCTGAGCTGTAGTCACTGAAGAGTATCCTGATATAGGCATCATCACTGTCCAGATGTTCCAGAGTGAATGGCCAATGAAATGGCATCTGCCGTTGTCCTTTTGTGATGGTAGGCAAACTGGAATGGATCCAGGTCACTCCTCAGACAGGAGTTGTTAGGTTTCATGACTAACCTCTCAAAGTACTTCGTCATGGTGGATATAAGTGCTATGGGATGATGGTCATTGAGGAAGGTTACCATCTTCTTTTGGGCACCACTTTAATTGAAGTCTGTTTGAAGCAGGTGGGTACCTCAGATTATTGAAGTGAGAAGTTAAAGACGTCCTTACACCTCCAGCCAATTGATTAGCACAGGTCTTCAGTACTTGGTCAGGTACGCGGTCTGGGCTAGATGATTTCCATGTATTCATCCTCATGAAGGATCTTTAGTTGGTCTCAGAGACTGAAATCACAAGTTATAGGGAGGCAGTAGGGGTTTGTAAAGGTGCCTCTATGTCCTATTGGTCAAAGCAAGTATAAAAGGCATTGAGCTCATCTGGGAGCAAAACCATAGTGTCTTTTATGTAGCTCGGTTTTGCGTTGTAGGAGGTGATGGATTCAAGCCCCACCACAACTGTTGAGCATCATTCTGTGTTTCATGTTTCATTGTATTTGCCACTTTGCATGTGAGATGGCTTCCTGGAGTTCATACCTGGACCTGTTGTACTTCCCTGGATTGTCATTCCCTGGAACACCACTGATGTAGCTCTCAGAAGATTGTGAATCTCCAAGATTTCTGGTTGGGGAAGACACTGAATGATTTGTGAGGACACAGTAATCCATGAGTGTTTTATAGAGTCTGTGACAGCTGTGGTGTATTTATTCAGGTCCTCTGATGTGTCCTTGAACATGGACCAGTCCAATGGATCAAAACAGTCCCATACCTGCTCCTCTGCCTCACTTGACCACCTCTGCTGGCTTGCTCTTCAGTCTCTGACTATATACAGATAGGAGGATGATAGGTTAATGATCAGATTTCCCAAAATATGGTTGAGGGATTCCACCAAGTGTAAGGGATGCAAGAGTAAGCATTCCTGATGGTGGTATAGCAGTGGTTGAGCTTGTTAGGTCCCCTGCTGTTGCAGGCAGAGATTTGTTGTTGAGTGGCTCCTGAGGTGGCTTGTTAGCATGCAGATATCTCATTACCCAGCTAGGTAGCACCATCAGTGCAACTTATTAAGAAGCATACAACATCCAGCCAAGCTTGTCACCCTACCCAACATCAAGAATGTATCAGAAATGACCAATAGATTTCTACAACCATTTGACATCACAGTAGCACACAAACCTACAGCCACACCACACCAATGTCTATCTAGAATAGAAGTCCCCCTACCTAGGACACACAGAACAACCACCATATACAAAATTCCATGTGCTCTTGACAAGTGCAATGACAAGCATTATATTGGACAGACTAGTAGGAAGCTATCAACACCAAAAGGCATCATGATCAACTTTCCCTTATACATTGTGACAGTGAAGAACATCAATTCGACTGGACCAATGTCACTAACCTAGGCCAAGCCTGTCAACGACAAGCCTGAGAATCCTCAGAGACTTTGTTCTCCACACAGAACTCTATCAAGAAGCATGTCAAAATGACCCCAGTTTACACCCCACTTCAGCATCTTCAATCCAGAGCCAAGAGCCAATTCACACCTGATTACATGTGTCAATCAATGAAGATGACATTAATCCTACACAATGGTTGAGTAACACAGCCCAGACAACAATTGTCACCTAATCAAATTTTAACGAGCCAAATGTGATCACATAATCAGTAACCAATAGAAATGGCACATAAACCACCACCCCCCCCCCCCCCCCACACACACACACACACACACACACACACACACACAGACACACACAAACAGACTAATCACAGGACACATAGAAGACGAACAATGTAGGTCACCAACATTTCATTCGAAGTTGCACTGATGATGTTGCCCAGCTGGGTAACGAAAAGTCTGCCAGCCACAAAGTCAGCTTGGCGAGCCACTCAACAACAACATCCTCCACCACCCACACTACAAATCTTTTCCAACATTTCAAATGGGCAGAGATTTCCTCAATTTAGCCTGATTGAAGTCCCTGACAAGGATGTGAAAAGCATTAGGTAGTGTTTCTTATTTGTTAATCATGGCATTCAATATTATCCTTTAACTTTTCCCACCCATCTGGGTTTGCCTAACACCTTCTAGCTATCCTCCTTCCCCTTCCCCCACCTTTTATTGTCTTCTTCCCCCTTCCTTTCCAGTCCTAACGAAAGGTCTCAACTGATGTGAGGAAATGATCTGCATGCAAAAAGAGTACTTCAGACCAAGTGAAAAAACAATTAACCTATTTACCAATATTAATAAAGTTCAAAAGTTCAAAGTGAATTTATTATTACTCCTGATGAAGGGTTTTGGCCCAAAACGTTGTCACTACCTCCTCCCATAGATGCTCTCTGGCCTGCTGAGTTTTGCCAGCATTTTGTGTTTTTATTATTAAAGTCCATACACATTACCATATATCACCTTTAAATTTAAGTTTCCATATACTACCTTGAAATTTATTTTCTTGCAGGCATTTGCAAGGAAAAAAGAAATACAAAAGAATTTTAAAAGACTATACATACACATGCAAAGACACCAATGTGCAAATAAAAATACCCAGAGCATGGGTTGTAAAGAATCCTTGAAAGTGGGTCTGTAGATGGTAGAATCAGAGGTGTGCTGAATGTGCTAGTTTAGGAATCGGATGGCTGTAAAATGATCACTGTTCCTGAACCTGGTGGTGTGGGACCTGCAGCTTCTGGACCTCCAGCCCAATAATAGTAGTGAGAAGAGGGCATGGCTTGGATGGTGGGGGTCCTTGATGATGGCTGCTGCTTTCTTGTGGCAGTGCTGCCTATAAATGTGCTCAATGTTGGGAAAGGCTTTGCCTAATGATGGATTTGTCTGTATTTTCCACTTTCCGTAGCCTTTGCCATTCCATATCAGGCTGTGATGCAACCATTTAGAATACTCCCAGAGAAGTTTGTCAAAGTTTTTGATGACATACCAAATCTACACAAACTTCTAAGAAAGTAGAGGAACTGTCATACTATCCTTGTGATGACACATATGTGCTGGTCCCAGGACAGATCTTCTGAAATGTTGACACCAAGGAATTTAAAGCTATTGGCCCTCTTCATCTCCAGTCCTCAAATGAGGGCTGGCTTATGGACCTCTACTCTACCCTATGGTTGATAATCAGCTCTTTGGTTTTGCTGACATTCAGTGAAAGGTTGTCGCTTTGTCTCTACACAACCGGATTTTCAATCTCCCCTCTATATGTTGATTCATCACCGCCTTTGAATCAGTGGTGTCATCAACGAACTGAAAATACACTTTGGAGTTGTGCTCAGCCACACGTTCATATAAATTGAGTAGAGCAGGGGCCCAAGCACATCTCCTCATGATGCACCTGTGCTGATAGAAGAGTGCAAACAATACCCGCTCCTTTTTTCTTTCAAACTACAGGATAGAATAAGGGAAGTGGACAACCAAGTTCTTTTTAATATATTTTTCAGGTGTTTTGTCTGTTGCCAAGCTTGTTGCTAGGTAGAGTGACATCACAACGGAATCAATGCCCACTTGTGACACAGCTTTTATTGAGTAGGTCAATTACTTCACTCTTCTAAGTACATATTGTCAGTCTGGCTGTTTCCAAGTAACCGAGTGCTGCTGATATAAATTGTTTTAGATTTTATCATTCTATCTTTGAGAATTAACATTTTCCCTCCATTTTATATCTTGAAACTTCAACTGATTTTGCAAGTTCTTATACCTTTGCATCACTTGCATTTATTTTTAAAGTGAAAGCTGACTAAGAGGATGACATTAATGCCCTTTTAGAGATTAAAATTTTTAGCATACGGATTAGGATATAAATGAATGCTGTGGACAAATGTTTATTTGGGTTTTGAATCAATAGAGGTAAAATGTAAAGCTACTGGGATGGATAAGGTCTTAAATAATAAAAGAGTAAATTAAATAATGTATAATCGTGATCGTAAATAATGAAATCATGAGAAGAGAAAATGGAAGAACATGAAGTAGTGAAAGATAATCCACATTGTAAAGGAATTTTTCTTAATTCGGATTCGAATACTTTAAGTGAGACAGAAGAGGAAAAAGGTATTAACAGTATTATGAGATACATAATATGAAAGAAAATACAAGAAAATAAATAATATAATTATATATGTACATTAAAGGGCACAAAATAATGAAGGTGAAATAAACATGAAAACTTACATTTGGTTCATGCGCATGAAAGTCAAAGCAATGATACTGACTGATTTTAGCTGACCTAAAGTAAGTTGATTAAGATAGGGAACCTTTTTTTAAAATGATTCCTTCCTTCACTGCTGCTAGTCCAATGTGGATAGAATCATCTTTGATTTCGTTCTAGGAAGTAAGTAGGGCCTCCTAACGGATATGAGAGCAAACTGTTGGAAACAATTACATTTTAATAAAATTAAAGGACAGTGAATACCAAACCAAATCAAGTTTTTTGACAAGTGCACAGGTGCAAAAGAAAACCTTCATTGCAGCAACGTTACAAGCATATAACATTAGAGGCACAGCATTGACAAGGAAATCAAAGTGAAATATATATTATACAAAATTATACAAGAAATGGCACAGAACAAAAAAGTCCATTGCAGCAAAGTAATCAGAGTGAGGTAATGATTAGGTTTAGGCATGTTGGTTCAAGGATTGAGTGGTTGATCGGAAGTAGCTGTTTGGACTAGAAATTCAAGAGTATCAGGGGGCAGAAATGAATGTGGTTGCTATTACTAAAGAGAAGTGATTGGGAAGCTGAAAGGTCCAAAGGTATATGAGTCACCTAGCCCAGATGGATAACACCCCAGAGTTCTGAAAGAGGTAACTGAAGAGATTGTCACTTGATTCTGGAATGGTCCCAGAGAACTGGAAAATTGCAAATGTCACTCCACTCTTAAGAAGGGAGGGAAGCAGAAGCAAGGAAATCATAGGCCTGTTAGCATGACTTCAATGATTGGAAAGATGTTGCTGTCCATTAAGGATGAGGTTTCAGGGAGCCACATAATAAATTGGGCCAAAGTCAACATGGTTTCCTTAAGGGGAAATCTTGTCTGAGAAATCTGTTTGGACTCTTTGAGGGAGTAACAAGCAGGATAGACAAAGGAGAGTCATTGAATATTGTATACAGTACTTGGATTTTCAAAAGGCTTTTGACAAGGTGCCACACATGAGGCTGCTGAGCAATACAAGAGCCCATGGAATTGCAGGAAATATACTGGCATGGATAGAAGATTGGCTGAGTGGCAGGAGGCAAAGAGCGTGAATAAAGGGGGCCTTTCCTGGTTGGTTGCCAGTAAGTAGTGTTCAGGGGTCAGTGATTGGACAGATTCTTTTCACATTATACATCAATAATTTCGATGATGGTCTGAATGTCTTTGTGAGCAAGGTTGCAGACAATACAAAGATAGGTGGAGGGGCAGGTAAGATTTGAGGAAACGGGGAGTCTGCAGAAGGACTTGAAGAGATCAAGAGAATGGGAAAGAAGAAGTAGGTGGAATATAGTGTTGGGAAATGTATTGTCATGTAGTTTGTTAGAAGGAACAAGGCATAGACTACTTTCTAAAAGGGGAGAAGATTCAGAAATCTGAGGTGCATAGGGACTTGAGAGTCCTGCTGCAGGATTCCCTAAAGGTTAACTTGCAGGTGTCAAGGGAAGAAAATGGAGAGTTCGAAGATTTAGAGTACTATAGTTATCAAAGTACATATGCAGTATACAACCCTGAGATTCTTCTCCTTCACAGACCATAAGATATAGGAGCAGTAGTAGGCCATTTGGTCCATTGAGTCTGCTCCATAATTTCCTCACGGCAGATCCAATTTCCCTCTCAGCCCCAATCTTCTGTCTTCTCCCTGTATCACTTCATGCCATGACCAATCAAGAATCTATCATCTCTGTCTTAAATATACAGAAGGAATTGACCTCCTCAGCTGTCTGTGGCAACAAATTCCCCAGATTCAGCACTCTTTGGCTAAAGAAATTCTTCCTCATCTCTGTTCTAACAGGATGTCCCTCAATTTTGAGATTGTGTCCTCTGGTCTTAGATTCTCCTGCCATAGGAAACATCCTCTGCACACACCCCAGCAAGGCTTTCACCATTTGATAGGTTTCAACTCCATCACTTCTTCTGAATATCAGTGAATAAAGGCCCAGAGCCAAAAAAAACTGTCTTTATATGACAAACCCTTCAACCCTGAATAATTTTCATGAACCTCCTTTGAGCTCTCTCCAGTTTCATCACATCCTTCATAGGGGACCCAAAACTGCTCTCAATACTCCAAGTGAGGCCTGACCAGTGCTTTATAAAGTCTCAACATTACATCCTTGCTTTTATAGTCTGGTCCTCTTGAAATAAATGCTAACATCGCATTTGCCTTCCAGACAGTGATGAGCCATAAAACAACCCATTCAAAGAAAAACATCAAACACCAACTGCCCCGCCCCAATACACAAAAAAAAATCACACAACTGGCAACAAAAAAACCCCACAAAATCAAAAGGCATACTTCAGTACAGTTCAGCTTAGAGTTCATTATCCGAAGGCCACCCGCGATTCTAAAATTCCCCTAAGCTGGTGACAGGAAAGAGCAACAAGAACTAGAGCTGGAATCTAGAACACATTATATACCTGAATTAGAGTCCAAATCTACAATCTGCATCGGTTAAACCTTGCTCCAGCCCCATCCACTGAGGTCACTTGAACACAAGGAGCAGCTAGTGAGAAACCACCATGTACAGACGCCTTCTCTGGGAGCAGTGAGCGAGAGGGGGGCAGATGGCGCTGAACACTTGCTTGCCCTCCGCACCTGCCTTGAGGATTTCTAATCAGCAAGATCGGTGAGAGGGAGCTGATCATGGCCCCGTGCCCTGTTCCCTGGCTTCCTGGCTTCCATGCCACAAGCTTTGGTCACAACTTCGTGGAACATTGTCAGACATAGCAATGTACTACATCAGCCAACCGGCTCAAAATCACACTGACGTAATGTCGATAACAAGCTCTAACAGTAGTAGAACCATATCTAAAGTAAAAAGAAGATGTAAAAGAAGGAAATGCTTTGTGAACTGGCTTGAGGATGTCATTCAGTGGTGTTGTTTACTAGCGCCACCTTCTTCTGCAATATTAGCATTCATTTCAAGAGGACTAGAATTTAAAAACAAGGATGTAATGCTGAGGCTTTATAAGGCATTGGTGAGAACACACTTGGAGTATTGAGAGCAGCTTTGGGCCCTTTATCCAAGAAATGATATGCTGTTACTGGAGATGGTCCAGAGGACGTTCATGAGAATGATCCTGGGAATAAAAGGGTTAATGTATGAGGAGCTTGGGGCCTGTACTTGTTGAAATTTTGAAGAATTAAGGGGCATTTCATTGAAACCTATCGAATACTGAGACTTCGGTGGATGTTCAAAAGACATTTCCTACAGTGGGAGAGTCTAGGACCAGAGGGCACAGACTCAGAATAGAAGGACATATATTTAGATAAGAGATAAGGAGGAATTTCTTTAGCAAAAAAGGAATAAACTTGTGGAATTTATTGCCATAGCTGGCTGTGAAGGATAAGTCACTCATTATATTTAAAGTGTAAGTTGATAGATTATTGATTAATCAGGGAGTCAAAGGTTACAGAAGGCAGGAGAATGGGGTTGAAAGGGATAATAAATCAGCCACAATGGAATGGTGGAGCAGATTTGATGGGCTGACTAGCCTAATTCTGCTCATATGTCTTATGGTATGGGACTTCAGGCTTCTGTACTTGCTGCTCAATGGTAGCTGTAAGTAGAGCCTAATGATTATGTTACTGTACTGGGAAAAAAAAAGTCTTATCTGTAAGAAAAAGTTGACCCATCTCAATTACCTGAACAGAAAACCTAGCGGTCTGTCAAACAAGCTGTAAGAAATTTTCAATCATGAATGATTTAGAAATAAGAACTAAAGAAATAGGAGCAAGAATAGGACAGGTGGCCCTTTGAGCTTGCTCCACCATTCATCGAGCTCATGGTGGATCTACCTCAGCTCACTTTCCAGTACAATGCTCAAATCTTTTCATTCTCTTAATGTCTAGAGATTTTTTTCTGTTCTGAAAAAAAAAAAGCATAGCAACTACGTTTCTGTAGTCATCCAGAGTAAAAAATTTTACAGGCTCAGTGTGCTCTTAATGCAGCTATTTCTCTTCATTTCTCTATTCTCTTTGTTTCCTGATTCTAGTCTTCTCAGTTAGGAGAAGCACCCTGCCTGTCAAGTTCTTTAAGAATTCAAAGAAGTGTAGATATGGTAGCTAATATATATCTAAGAGTGATGCTAAAAAAAAAGTGTCTCAATGAATTGCTCAACTTTCACCTGTGATTAAACATTGGTAAAATTTTGGATTATGTAAGAAGTGGATAGAGTGACTAACAATATAACAAGGAGATACAGGGTACTGGAGGGTGACAACACCAAGAATCTGAATGAACGGTTTGCAATTATCCTATTCTTGTCCATTTTTTCACTGAATCACAACGCAAAATTTTCTTTGTAGGCCTCTGATTTGTAAGTAGCACTTTTAAAGAAACCCCTACAATAAAAGTTTATCTCACAGGTGAACTTAAAGGTAATAACACAGTTATGATTTCACTGTAAATATATCTCAGAAGCTGCTGGATTCCTTCATGCAGAGTTCTGGATCATACAGCCTCTCATTTTCTGTTCATCATAAACACCGGCTGCATTGGCAAAAGAAAAGTGAATGGCTGTTTAAAATCCTGCTAAAATAATATTCTGCAGCCAAGGGACGTCATGATGTCAATTTAGCGAACTCATCCACCAAATAGTTACTTGAGATAAACAGGCAGAACTAGAGTGAGGTTAAAATTTACAATTGCTGCATTTGTCTTTTTTGATTTCAAAGAGTGCACTTTCAGAATTGAATCAGGCTGATGCACCTTCAGAAAATTGAGGAGGGCCAGGATTTTTCTCGCCATGTTTATGTCATCGCTCGTAAGTTTGCCTGTGTGTGTATATATCTCTATCTATACACTCATGTGAATTCGTGCACAGTGAAAGAAGAAATCTGCTGCTGTCTGTTCATGATTATACAGCAAAAGCATATTCCATTTATTCAAGATACAATGCTTGCATAGAACAGATGACCTTGTTTTTTCATCATTTCCAGAAACTGTGTTCAGCTTGAGACTTGTGGAAATTGCATAATTTCCTGTGCTGTATTTGTAGGAGCTTTCATGGCAAAGGGCTCAAGTTCTTTTACATTGTATATTTTGTATGTTGAGGGAATTAGCTTATTAAAAATTCTTGTCTAATTTTTAAAATTGCCTGTGATTGCTATTGTCTGAAAGCATTTCGAAGTAAATTTGAAACTCAACTATTGACTGCTTCAGGTTATCGAGGTAATAATATACTCCGATTAGGGATCGACACAAAATTTATAAGATTAGAATTTTAAGGGATATTCTCTTAAAAATTATTTGTTGTTTTGACATGCAAGTGATTAAAAATGTAAAAATATAATGACATTGATTACAGCATTTTCAGGATAACCGTCATATTATGCTCCAACCTCTTTTCTATATTCTATACAGTACTAGGAGTGCATTATCTCAGTAAATACTGAGAGACTTTTCTGCAAGTGGCTATCAAACATTTGTTTTGGAATTGTAAATAATGCTTTTAATAAACACAAGAGGTTATGCTGGTGCTGGAAATCCAAGCAAAATGCTGGAGGAATTTAGCAGGTCAGGCAGCATCTATGGAGGGCAACAAGCAGTTGACATTTGGGTTGAGACCCTTCATCTAGACCAGTATTTAAGGGGAGACTGGAAAAAAATCCAGCACCTGTACTTTGGTAAAGTCAAAGAATAATTTAAAAATGATAATTGGTAATACATCACAAACACACCTCCATTCATATATACACACACTCTCTGTTATTCACACAAATGCACAAACCTGATCCCCCTCATACATGCAAGTGGCCTCTCTCGTGCATGTGCAATATAGATCATGTGTGTATGTATACACACACACACACACACACACACACAATTGTGGCTAGGAGGAAACACACAAAAAGACAAAAGTTCAACTGGAACTGGAGGTACTGACACATCCAAATAATTGACAGACAATGTAAAAAGAATCAATTGCAACACAGACCCCTGTGGAACACCGCTAGTCACTGGCAGTCAACCAGAAGAGCCTCCCTTTATTCCCACTCTTTGCCTCCTGCCAAATAGCCACTGCTTTATCCATGCTAATACCATGGACTTTTAACTTAAGCAGTTTCATGTATGCAGCAACTTATCAAAGGCTTTCTGAAAATTCAAGTACACAACATCCACCGATTTTCCTTTGGCTATCCTGCTTATTACTTATTCATGTAATTCCAACATATTTGTCACGCAAGATTTTCCCTTAAGGAAATTATGTTGACAGCAGCCTATTTTATCACTTGCTTCCAAGTACCTTAAAACCACATCCTTATCAAATTGATCCCAACATCTTCTCAAACACTGAGGATAGATTAACTGGCCTATAATTTCCTCTCGTCTGCCTCCTTCCCTTCTTGAACAGTGGAGTGACATTTGCAATTTTCCAGTCCTCCAGAACCATGCCAGAATCTACTGTTTCTTGAAAGTTGATTACTCATGCTACCACAATCTCTTTAGTTACCTCTTTCAGAACCCTATGTGTACACCATCTGGTCCAGGTGATTTATCTAACTTCAGACCTTCCAGTTTTCCAAACACCTTCTTCCTAGTAATGGCAACTTCACTCACTTCTGCCTCCTGACACTCTTGAACTTCTGACATATTGCTAGTGTCTACCACTGTGAAGACTGATACAAGCTAATTATTCAGTTCATCTGCCACTCCCTTGTCTCCCATTGCTACCTCTCCAGCATAATTTTCCAGCAGTCTGATATCGACTCTTGCCTCTCTTTTACACTTTATGTATCTGAAGAAACCTTTGGTATTCTCTTTAATATTATTGGATTGCTTACTCTCATATTCCATCTTTTCCCTCTTTATGATGTTTTTAGTTCTGTTGGTTTTTAAAAGCGCCCCAATCGTCTAACTTCCCACTAATTTTTGCTCTATTACTGTATTTACCCTCTTTGGCTTTTATGATGGCTTTGACTTCACTTGTCAGCCACCGTTGGGTCATCCTGCCTTGAGAATACTTCTTCTTTGGGATGTCTCTATCCTAGGCCTTCCAAAGTTCTCTCAGAAACTCCATCCATTGCCGCTCTCCTGTATTCCACTGTAATACTGATAGATCTGACTTTAGCTTCTCCCTCTCAGATTTCAGGACGAATTCGATCATATTATGATTACTTACCCCCAAGGTTTCCTTTACCTTAAGCTCTCTGATCAATTCCAGATTATTGCACAACACACAATCCAGAATAGCTGATCCCCCAGTTGGCTCGACACGAGCTGCTCCAAAAAGCCATCTTGTAGGCCATCTTTGGATCCAGCACCATCCTGATTTTCCCAATCTACCTGCATATTGAAATCCCCCCATGACTATTGTAATACTGCTCTTTTGACCTGCCTTTTCTATCTCCTATTGTAATTTGTAGCCCGCATCTTTTCTAATGTTTGTCAGCCTGTGTATAACTCCCATCAGGGTCTTTTTACCCTTGCAGCTTCTTAGCTCTACACACAATAATTCTACACCTTCCAATTCTATAATACCTCTTTCTAATGATTTGATTTCATTTTTTTTACCAACAGATCCACCCCACCTCCTTTGCCTACCTGCCTGTCCTTTCAATACAACACGTATCCTTGTATGTAAAACTGCCAGCTATAATCTTCATTCAGCCACAATTCAGTGATGTCCACAATGTCACACGTGCCAATCTCTAACTGTGCCAGAAGATCTTATTTCGTATACTGCATGCATTCATGTATTTGTCACCCTTTTCGATTTTGTCCCCTTTTTACATTGCAACTCATCCCGTTGAATGAAGTTTTGCCCTGTCATCAGCATGTCCTTGCTAGCAGTGTCACTATACACTGCCTCTGTTTGTAAACCAACTGCCCCATCCTCAGCCTTATCATTCCGGTTCCCATCCCCCTCCAAATTAGTTCAAACCTTCAACAAATGCTTTTGCAAACCTACCCATGAGGATAATGATCCCCCTCTGGTTCAGGAGTAACCTGCCCTTTTTGTACAGGTCATACCTTCCCCAGAAGAGATCCCAGTGATCCAGAAATCTGAACCCCTGTCCCCTGCACCAAATTCTCAGCCACTTATTTATTTCCCAAATCATCCTATTCTTACAGTCACTGGCCTACGGCACAGGCCGCAATCTAGAGATTCCTTCTCCGGAGGTCCTGCTTTTCAGTCTTCTACCTTGCTCCTTAAAATCTCTCTTCAGGACCTCCTTGCCTTTCCTACCTATGTCATTGGTGCATGTATGGCTGCTCATCCTTCCCCTTTAGAATGCCGTGGACCCTATCTGAGACAACCCCTGACCCTGACACCTCAGAGGCAACATACTGTACCACCTGGGTGTCTCTATCGTGTCTACAGAATCTCATCTCTATTCTGCAACTATCACTACTGCAGTCCTCTTCACTTCTCTTTTCTTCTGAGCTGCAGCACCAGACTCAGTGTCAGAAGCCAGGTCGCTGTGGCTCCCCCTCAACAGCATCCAAAATGTTATGTTTATTATTGAGGAGAAAAACCACGGAGGTAATCTGTACTGGCTGGCCATTTCCCTGCCTTCTCCTGACACTCACCCAGTTACCTGCCTCCTACAATCAATAAGCCACTACCTCCTTGTAGCTCCTATCTATCACTTCCTCAGTCTTCCGTTTGAGCTGAAGGACATCAAACGGCACGTTCTCTGAGGAGCTGCAACTCAGTGCATCTGGCGTAGATGCAGCTATCTGGGAGGCTGAAGGTCTCCTAGAATTGCCACATCTCAAGCAAAGAACACAACAGAGCCCCTGGAGTCATTCCCACTGCACTAACTCTTGCCCTAACAGACAATGAATGAAAAATAAAGAAGAAACAACTTATCAGATACTTACTTCACCCAGGCTTGATGATCCAAAGCCAAAACTTCCCCACTCTAACATTGGCTGATTTACAAAATGGCCACTCCATTTGCACCTGCCTTACTTTTATTTGCTTATGCTAATGAATCCCATTCATTGATTGGGCACAGTTCAAACTCCAAAAACAGCCACGAACCACTGCTTTATAAAAGTTTAATTCATGGATCTAAGTGAAGTCACCTCTTCTTCTCGCTCTTCTTGTCACGGTCCGGTCCGTTGATTCCTCATTTCAGTTAATTTCTTTTTCAATGTGTTCTACCAGGCTCCTTGATTAGGGCACCTGGCAGCATAAAATCTCCCGCTTGCATCTACTTAGTGCTAGATTGTCACCTCAGCCAGGACGGGAATGTACGTCCCGGGCCACCGGGAATGCTGGACTGTCACCTCAGCCAGAACAGGAATGCGCGCTCCGGGCCGCCGGGAATTCTGGACCGTCACCTGAGCCAGTGTGGCAACGCACGTTCTGGGCTGCCGGGAATGCTGGACTGTCACCTGAGCCAGTGTGGCAATGCACGTTCCGGGCCGCCGACAATAGTGGACTCTAAGTCGCTTCACGAATTCTGTTGTTTTCGAGGCCAGCTGAGGATTGCAGGCCGTTTGCTGCTCCTCTAAGCATAGATACGAATTGTCTGTCGTTGGTTGGTTTTGTCATCCTGTGTCCAAGTTCTGGGACCCGGCTCCGTGACCAAGTTCCAGGTCCCGGCTCCGTGTCCAAGTTCCAGGTCCCGGGTCAAGTTTACATGCTCTCGTTAAATCCACAAGACCCTGTCTGTACTTGCTTTAAACTCATTGGGGCCCTGGTTCTCATACTTGCTTTAAACTCTGGTGGGGAAATCTATACTGCTGCTCTTTAATACCTGAGACAGAAAAGTGAATTCAAGGTCTATTGGGAGTAATATCTAATGGTCTGGGAATTCTGTCTCTCTGGTGTCACTACTGTCCCAAAGGTGCTGTGTTAATGGAATTTTATGTGAAAAAACATCAGAAAGTTTCAAATCAAAATTATCAAACCCTACTCCATATCACCACCCAGTGGCCAGGTTCCTTCAGTATTTTTGTCGATTCCTTTTGTGCAGGTCAGAATTAGAATCAGGTTTGTTATATTACATACTCACAGTATGTCGTGAAGTTTGTTATTTTGTGGCAACAGCACATAACTTGCTACAAGTTACTATAAAAATAAGTAAATAAATAGTACAAAAGAGAAATAGTGAGGTGGTAATCATGTAATCTGATGCAGAGGGGAAGAGGCTGTTAGAACCTTCTCCAGGCTCTTGTACCTCCTCCTCAATGGCAGTAATGTGAAGAAGAGGGTCTTTAATGGTAGATGTCAGCTTCTTCAGTCTCTGCCTCTTAAAAATGTTTTCAATGGCAGGGAAGGTGGCACCTCTGATGGGACTGGCTGAGTATAAACCCTTTGCAACCTCTTGCAATCCCATGTACCAGGCTGTATGTAACCAGTCAGAATGCTCTCCACCACACATACAATTTGCAAGAGTATTCGGTGACCAACAAAATCTCATCAAACCCTTAATGAAAAGAGCAACAACAGAAAACATATTTTATATGGAAATTCTTGCTACATTGCCACATACAGTTAGAAATGATACAGCAAGTGAATACAATTATCATTAGAAAGTCATGAGAAATGTTTCAGGTGACAAAAACTTTCAAATATAGCAGGCTGTAGACAGCTGCCAGATGAATGGAGGACAGTGTATGTGCTACCTTCATTCAAGGACAGCAGTAGTTGGAGATCAGTGACTAGAAAAATACTTCAAAGGGACAGGATTAACCTACCATTGGAGATGCAGGGTTTAATCAAACATAGATGGCATTTTTTTAAGGGGAAACACTAATTTGATTGTATTTTTCAAAAAGGGCACTAATCATATTGATGAGGCTTATATGGTTTTCATAGTCTACTTAGATTTCACTGAGGCCACATTGGGAACATCCAAAAAGTAAAGAATAATTTGAGGGCAAGGAGAATTGGGAGGGATTATGTAGGATTCAGAGAAAATTGGATCTAAAATTGGTTTGGTGATAAGAGGCAGAGGGTGATGGTTGTGGGATTGTGTTCTGAATTCTGTGACCAGTGGTGTACTATAGGGATCAGGGCTGGGACTCCAACAGTTTGTTATATATACCAATGATGTGGAAGTGAATTAGTAGGTATAATTAGTAAACATGATTCAAATTCTGGTGGTATTTTTTATGGTGAGGAAGATATAGAGCAATGTTGATGAGTTGTGAGATGGGCTGAACAATAGCAAGTGAGAGGCGATATGTCATATGTAGTGTATGAATGTATTTCTTTTAGTGCAATGACTCCCCTTAGTACTAATAACTTTCGCATGTGTATTGATTTGTTGCTATCTCTGCAAAGTGAATATACAAATTAATTTCACCTCCGAGTGTGTGCCTTTATTTATTTGATATGTAGATGTACAGACACAACAAATTGGTGATGAGTACAAACCTGAATGTCAGCGAATATCACCAACTGCACTGACAGTTATGAGATAGCAGAATGCGGAGGAAGGGAGAGAGACAGAGCGAGAGGATAAAGTGAACCAGTACAGAGAAGGTGCTCATGGATGCTAGAAAAGGGCACATGAGTACCAATGCACAAGACACAGTGAGGGACGCGCAACTGGCAAAGTTAAAGTAAAAATAATGTGATGATGGCCCTTGGATGTCACTGACAAACTTAATAGTGCTAATGAGGACTGGGAATCATATATCGAGAGGGCTGAACTGTATTGCAATGCTAACGTGAGGTAAAGAAATTCTCCACACTTCTTAGCTTAATGGATGCTGGAATGTACAGCCTCTTACGTAACTTGGTAACTCCTGAAAAGCTAGCAAGCAAGATGTTCAATGAAATTGTTGCAATTTTGGGAAATCACTTGATAGTAATAGCTGAGAGATTTAGACTCCACAAAAGGAATCCTTCGAAGGATGAAATCATTTCTGAATACATTGCAGAATTGCACAGACTTTCTGAATACTGTGACTTTAGATGGACTTTCTGATGCATTAGGAGACGGGCTTGTATGTGGCATGTATAGTGAAAGTACTCAAAAGAGGCTACTGTCACAAAGAGACCTAATCTTAGAACGGGCATTGACCATTGCAATATAGCTGGAGACTGCATCAAAGGAGGCATCACATCTACAGAAAAAGAGTTTAGAATATGAATCACACAAAATGTCTCTGAATGGCACAAAAAGCCAAATATGTTATCTATTTGGCAAATCCTCCCATGATGCAAATGACTGTTGGTTCAAAGAAAAAGCTTGCAGGAAGTGTCACAGACAAGGCTAGATGGAGAGAGTGTGCAAGGCAGACAGAAAATATAAATAAAGAGAAAAAAACACACCGAACGAAAAAACAAATGCATAAAGTGACTGCATGTGAAACTGAATCAGACAACACAGAGTATGACTATGATGAGCTGTCATTCCTAGCACTGTATTAGCATTACTGAAGCAGGTCGTAAAATCATATGGATCACAACAGATGTGTCTGGTGTAAAACTGAAAATGGAATTGGACACAGGATCAGCTTTGTTTGTAATTTTAGAGGCTGACCACAACAGATTGTTTTCTAACCTACCATTAGAAAAAAACCTTGGTGAAGCTAAAGTCTTACACAGGTGAAGAAGTGTCTTCCCAAAGGCAAACTGAAAGGCAAACCACAGCAGTCAGAGCTTTATTTATTTAAAAAAATGGAGGGTCAGCTCTCTTCAGATGGGAATGGTAGCAAAAAATCCAACTAGAATGGCACACCATCAAAGCCCTCAATGAATCATCAACAGGCAACTACAGCCAAAATGGTACTATTAACCAGAAACTGGCACAGCTGCTTAATGCTAATGGGAAGGTGTTTGAAAAGGGTATTGGTAAACTCAAAGATACGAAGGCCAGAATTGAATTGGATGAAGCAGCAACAGCAACATTCCATAAAGCAAAGCCAGTGCCTAACGCACTATGTCCTAAAGTGGATGCTGAAATTCAGAGCTTGAGGGAATCTAGGATTTTCTCCAAGGTTAAGTGGAGTGATTGGGCCATGCTGTAGTCTTGGTGATCAAGAAAGGGAAGACTGGAGCTATTTCCATATGTAGTGTCTTCAAAGTGAGCATCAACCCTGTGCTACCTACTGTGCAGAATCACCCGCCATGAATAGAAGACCTTCTTTGCATCTTTGGCAGGCAGGCAGGTTTCCAAATATTGATTTGTCACAAGCTTATCTACAAATGGAGATGGAGGAGTCAAGCAGGAAGTTCCTCACAATCAACACTCACAAGGGACTGTTCTAGTATAATTGACTTGCCCTTGGCATAACATCAGTTCCAGCGATTTGGCAAAGAGTAATGGACCAAGTGCTTCAAGATATCCCAGGAATACAATGTTACCTTGATGACATCACAGTAACTGACAAAAGTGATGAAGAGCACCTCCAGAACCTTGGTGAAGAGCTTACCATGCAAAGAGAGAGAAATGTGAACTTCTCCAAAAATGAAATCTCATATTATGGATATGACATTGACAAGCATGGCTTACATAAGTCACAAGAGAAGACTGAAGCAATGCTACAGGCACCCAAACTGGGAAATGTGCCAAAACTCAGGTCATACTTGGGCCTTGTAAACAACTATCATAGATTTCTTCCATATCTTGCCACAGTCCTACACCCATTGAATGCATTGTTGCAGACAGGAGCAAAGTGAGAGTGGCCAGAAAGATGTGAAAGAAAATTCAAGGAAACTAAGAGACTAATAACATCAGATGAACTGCTCACCCATTATGACCCGCCTCTGCCCATCAGACTGGTACGTGATGCATCTCCTCATGGCACTGGTCCTGTTTTGTCACAGACTATGAAAGATGGATTTGAACCTCTGATTGCATTTGCTTCAAGATCACTGGTGAGTTCAGAACGCAACATGCACAGAACGACCAAGAGGCCCTTAGTCTAGTATGGGGAGTAAAGAAGTTCTACCACCACCTCTATGGACAAAATTTTACTCCAGTGACAGAACATCAGCCCTTCTGTCCATTTTCAATCCCAGGAAGGGAATCCCAGTGATGCCTGCTACACAGTTGCAATGTTGGGCACCATTCCTAGGAACCCACTCCAGAGTTCAAGGGTACCAAACAACACAATAATGCTGATGGCTTGTCATGTCTTCCACTGTTGACAACTGAAGTAGAAAAGTCTTTATTCTGTGACCCAGCAGAAGTGGCCTACACAGCACTCATGGACCAACTGACAGTAACACGTTCTGAAATACAAGAGAAACAAGGAATGACCCACCGTTGTCAAAAGTCTATGACATCGCCGTGCAAGGACAGCCAGTTCGTGGTAATCCTGTTTTTCCAGAGCTCTCAGTGAGATGAGACTGACTGTCTGTATGTTAAAGAATGCTGATGTTGTGGTTCCCTCTAAACTGCCCACCAGAGTGTTAGAGAATCTGATGAAGGACATCTGGGTACAATCATGATGAAGAATTTTGCCCTGAGCTATGTGGGGTGGCTGGGAATAGACAGACAGATTGAAAATTTGACCAGAAGTTGTTTGAGATGCTTCAAAGTTCAAAATACACTTCCACAGGCACTTTCACATCTGCAGGATTGGCTGTCTTCACCACGACAGAATGTATATTGACTTTGCTGGGCCATTCCTGGACTTCATGTCCCTGATTGCTGTGGATGCTCTTTTGAAGTGGCCTGAAGCCAACCACATCAGAAAAGACTGTTTCCTTCTGAAGACTGTCTTCTTCAGAAATGGCTTACCAGAACACATTGTGAGTGACAATGGACCACAATACACGTCAGAAGAGTTCAGATTATTCATCAAGAAAAATGATATCAAACATTTCAAGTCATCTCCTCACCACCCAGCAACAAATGAGTTCATTGAAAAGTTTATTCAAACCTTCAGGAAGTCCATTAAAGCTAAAGACATTTCTCTTCAGCAAAGCAGGACCACTTCCTTTTAGTGTATCGGAACTCTGTTCATATGATGACAAATCAAATACCTGCAATGCTGTTCATGAGCAGGAATCTGAGATCCTCAAAACCAGATATATGGAAGTGCAGAATAAAAAGTTCCGCCATTTGCTAAGTAAATCAGCAAGGAACTTCAGGTTAGACAGGAAGTCCTAATGCATGATTACTGAGAGGACAAGTGGAGACCTGGTAGGATAGCTGCAAGAACTGCATCATGGATGTTGGAGATCATACATGGAGATGTCATGTGTCATGAATTGTCTGAACTCTGACATCCAAAGAACACACCTGAGTCGACTGCATCCAAAGAAACAGATACATTGTAGCCTTACCTCTTAGTGATGATAATGTCACCTACAGCAATGTGAAACCTGCAACAGAGAAAATTGTCTTTATTAAGACACCTGCCAAACCTGATGTCACTCTGTAGGTCCACAGACGCTATTTTGAAAGAAGCAGAGCACCACCCAGAAGACTGGATCTTTAGTATATTGAAGTTAGTTATGGACTGTTATTTATATAAAAAAAAGAAAACTATCAATGAAGCACTCTTATTGTGAAAGCATATTTATTTGAACATGGTCTGTTGAAGGGAAGTTTAATGTTTTGTTACATATACAGTTTTATGTTACGTTAATCTAAACGGGGAGGAAGCATAGTGTACGTATCTATTTCCTTCAGCACATTGACACCCCTTAGCACTAATTATTGACTGATAACTTACAGATGCATATTGATTAGTTGCTCCCTCTGTAAGGTGAATATACAAGTTAGCTTCACTTCTGAGTATATGCCTTTGTTTATTTGATATATAGTTGTACATACACAATGAGTTGGGAGGAAAGAAAAGGTCAGGAGATGGACAATGAACAACAGGACTGTAGGAAGTACTGAGAAACAGGAAGAAGTGGTGTATCTGTCTAAGGAGCTGTGAAGACAGCAGCATGGGTGGATAAGGTTTAACAAGAGGAAACAGAGCAATTGTATGCCTGTGTCTAGCAGTGTTCCACGAAGCTTGATGCTGGGATCCTTGATGTTTGTAACAGGTGTGAAAGACTTGGAGGGGCATGATCAATACATTTGCAGATAACATAAGTATTGGCTAAGTCATTAATAATGGAGTAGGTAATCTTACATGGCAGAGAGATATCAATGAGGTGGTGAAATGGGCTAAAAAAATGGCAGATGAAGTTTAATCCGGACAAATATGAGGTGATTCATTTGATTGTACTAATGAGGCTAGGATAGACACCATGATTTTCTCCTCAGTAAACATCAAGTAGAAAAGAAGAGGGAACTAAATATATTGATGAGGCTTGTGTGGTTTACTTGAGAGCTAGCACATACTGAATGAGCTGATCCATTCTGTATGACTCTTTGACTTGATGACAAGTTTGATAATTATTGCACAACATGCCAGGAGCACACACTTTGTACTCCATTTCTAAAATACAGTTGTAGAAGGAAAGTATAACAAGCAGATGCTCCTGTTTTCTGCCTTCATCACTATAGCTTGGCGTAAATTTCTTCCTGGCTGACTTTAATAGTACATAAGCTGGACAAGACCTGCCTTTATTAAATCCATTCCTCTCAGGTTTGATTAATACACATTGTTCTTTGTTAATTTGATCTAATTTTACAAATATTTCAAGTTTGTCCACAGCTGAATTTCAATGAACAGGACTGTGCTTAGCTATTATCTGTTCTCCTTGCCCTTAAGGAGTAGTCCACTTCTGTCCATCTATCATACTGAAAATATTAAGCCAACACAATTTCACCAGGAAGGAGATGGAAAGCAGTTATCATGGAGTGTAGTCTCAAATTAAACCTTGAGTGCTGGACAAAAGGATGCAACTGGCAAAAGGTAAGTTCAGAACCAATGTCAGGAAGCACTACTTTATCCTTGCAAAGGATTATTAAACAGAGCAGTCCTTTCATTGGGTCGTAATGAATCATTTAAGAGGCATTTGGACTTTTTTTTTTGTAAGTTCCATGTGTCTGTGGAAAGCAAATCAAGAGTACCTATAAAACTATATTCTGGATTCACCTTTGAAATCTTTTGAAGAGTAAAGAATAGTGAAAGAATTACAGACACAGGACAGTGGAGTCAAAGGTAAAAATATTAAAATTTATTTATTTTTTTCTCAACCTAGTGCTGGATAGGATGAACTTAAATCATGTTGTGTGATTGCAAGATGAGTTTCCTCTCCAACTGATGTACTGTAATGCTGTGTAAAAATATCTGTATGAACCAAATTTATTGTTCAGACTGAACTTGGCAGGTATTTCAATAAATGCACCAAATAAAAATCTGAGGATGAATTTTGTGAAATTCATAGTTGTTCATAGAAATCACCCCTCCCCCAAAACTGGGGAATGAGCATTAGCTGCCTTTTTGTGAGGAAATAAGTTATTTTACTTCATTGAATTTTGAGCACATTTGGGCAATTCCCAATTTCAAATTTCCTTCTATTCTCTTAACTAAAATGATTGACAAAATTAAAGTGCATTTACACTGCAAGATTATCATTGCCAAATTGAAAAATGTGAATCCGGAATGAAGCCGTGAAAGAGCACCCAGAGGCAATAATCTTCCATCACTTCAGTTTGAAACCACATTGTGTTTCATAATTGTCAAGATACGGTAAGGTAACATCTAAATTATTGAAGTAAATTTTGGTCAAACTTTTAGATTATAAAAGCAACCATTATTATAAGATTAGCAGCACAATGTCTGAATGTAAAGAAAGTTGTCTAAATATAAAATGCTGTCATAAACTCCAAGCCTTTATTAAATCTTGTCATAGTCAGGGATTGTCCTAAGTAATGCTGTCAGATTTATTCCAGTATAATCCCTCATGTATTTACCAAACCCAGGGCCCTGTTAAGTAAAAGTATATGAAGAGATAATATTGTCTCTAAAATGTGTAATTTACTTTTAGTTCTAACTAATCCTTGCATTTTATTTTTAGGGGAAGGCAGAAGAGCTCTAAAGTGAGGGATTAAATTTTTAATAATCCAGTAATAATAAAAAAACATGCCTTTACCTGATCAATCATCCTTTTTTCTTTGTTTTGATGGCTGAATAAAGAAGTTCAGCTTGAGTAGTGAGAGATAGAGTAGCAAAGTAAACCTTTGTGTTTTTAGAGAGGAGAGAGCCTCTGATTATATGTGTTCAGTGTGCACGAGGTCCGTTTTTCTGCAGGCAGGCAGCTGGAGTTCAATTATCTTTTTTTGGGAAGGATCAGATTAGCTTATATATTTTAAAGTAGGTTTTGTGTTGGTAGAAGGCTAGGAAGAATTATTCAAATTGTTGAGCCCCTCCATTGCTTCTTTCCATCTGGTATAAGACTATTGGTAAGATTTTATTCTATTTGTAAACAGATGACGAGGCTGTGTGTTAAAAAACTGACTAGCGTTACT
Source organism: Hypanus sabinus (assembly GCF_030144855.1). NCBI lineage: Eukaryota > Metazoa > Chordata > Chondrichthyes > Myliobatiformes > Dasyatidae > Hypanus > Hypanus sabinus. The sequence goes on along the minus strand of NC_082717.1, from coordinate 61,428,063 downwards.
TGCAGCTCTCCATCAATGTGATGAGAGACAGGCTTTTGTGGATGGAAGATGTGTACTGTTTTCACCTGATATTAATGGTAAAACACAACCTGCATGATCCTACTAAATCTGTCACCACACTTGAGGGTGATATGTGTGTGGTGACGTACTTAAGCTAAGCAGGTCACAGAGGTTATTAGCAAAGAAGATGAGATGTGTTTGTCTAGTTGGAAAGCTCCCTCTGAGTTTCTGCAGCAGCTCTCTGTGGTTGTAGGCAGGAAGATGATGAAACTGCCTCACCAAAAGCTCAGAAGATTCTTTATAAAGAGGGTAAGTAAAATAGTCCTTTTTTCTAAGATAAGTTATGACATTGCTTTAACAATTGATATTTGTTTTAGAATTTTGAGTTGGTTTAATTACAGGCAATGGGTAAGTGATTATTTGGCTATTAATTCTTTTGGTACCCGTTGTTATATTTCTTCACCAAAAATACAAAGGGAATAAATATGATTGAATTATAGAGACATTGTGTGAAACCAGGTTAGTTAATAGATATAGCTAAAATACCAAAGATTCAATAACAAAACTCATGATAAGACATGGTTATGCTGTGTGAAATTGTCAATTTCGGTTGTTAGTAAGATTGTAGTCCTGAAATTATACAGATTTAGAAATTATAGCATTAATGGAAATTATTCAACATTGCATTAATCCTTCGAGTAGAACTAAATAATTCAATTCAATATCACTTCTTTCCTGTTAAAATACTTCTTGTTCCAAATACTCAGCTAAATATGGGTTGAATAGTTTCTACATATAATTGTTCCTGGATAGAGTGTCCATGAAAGATGGGGAAGGAATGATAAGTGGGGGAGTGATTGTATTAATTAAGGAAGAATTTTGCAGTAGAACATAAAACATAGAACAGTACAGCACAGAAACAGGCCCTTCGGCCCACAATGTTGTGCTGAAACAAATTAGCAATTAAATGTCTAACTAACCTAATCTCTTCTGCCTACACAATGTCCATATCCTCCTATTTTCCTCACACTCCTGTGCCTATCTAAATGTCTCTTAAGCGTCTCTAATGTTTCTGCCTGTACCACCACCCTAGGCAGAGCATTCCAGGCACCAACCACTCTGTGCGTTAAAAAAAAACTTGCTCCTCACATTTCCTTTGAAAATACCCCCCCTCACCTTAAATGCACACTCTTTGGTATTTGACATTTCAATCCTTGGAAAAAGATATTATTTTTCTACTCTATGCTTCATAATCTTATACGTCTCTATCAGATCTCCCGTCAGTCTCCACCACTCCAGAGAAAACAACCTAAGTTTGCCCAGCTTCTTGATGTAGCACATGTCCTTTAATCCAGACAATATTCCAGTAGATCTCTTCTGCACCTTCTCTGAAGCCTCGACATTCTTCCTATAATGAGGTGACCAGAAATGTATGCAATACCTCAGATGTGGCCTAACTAGAGTTTTATAAAGCTGCAAGATAACTTCCTGACTTTTGAACTCAATGCCTTGACTAAAAATGGCAAGCATGCCATAAGTCTTCTTAACCACCCAATCAACCTGTGTAGCCACTTTCTGGGAGCTATGAACTTGGATCACAATACCCTTCTGCTCATCAACACTGTCTCTTTATATTTGACCTACTAAGGTGCATCAGTTCACATTTGGCTGGGTTAAACTCCAGGTGCCATTTCACTGCCCATATTTGCAACTGATGTATATTCCGTTACATTCTTTGCCAGTCTTCTATGCTATCTGCACCACCACCAATCTTTGTATCAACTGAAAGCTAATTAACTCACCCATCTACTGTTTGATCCATGTCATTTATATACATCACAAATAACAGAGGTCCCAGTACAGATCACTGTGGAACATCACTAATGGCAGACCTGCATATCACATAAGTCCCTTTCACCACTACCCTCTGACCTCTATGGGCACGTCAGTTCTGAAACCAAACAGCCAATTCACCATGGATCTCATGGATCTTAATCTTCTGAATGAACCTCCCATGAGGGACTTCGTCAAACACCTTACTAAAATCCATGAAGACAACATCCACAGTGCTACCTTCATCAAACACTCTTGTCACCTCAACAAAGAACTCAGACAAGTTAGTAACTTGCCCTGTTCAAAGCCATGCTGGCTCTCTCTAATTTTATCACAGTTTTTCCAAATGTTCATAAATCTTATCTCTAAGAATTCTCTCCAATAACTTACCTACTATTGACGCGAGACTCACCGGTCTATAATTTCCAGGATTATCTTTTGCTCCCTTCTTGAATAATGGAACAACATTAGCTACCTGCCTGTGGGAGGAGAGAACATGAAGATATTGGTCAAAATCCCAGAAATCTTTTCTCTTACTTCTCCCAATAACATGGGGTATATCACATCAGGTCCTGGGGACTTAACCACATTAATGTTCTTTAAGAGATCCAAAACTATTTCTCCTTTCCCTTTAAATGCCTGAGCATATCAATATACTCAGCACTGATTTCTTCATCCTCCATGTCCTTCTCTTTGATAAATACTGTGTAAAGTATTCATTAAGGACCTCACACAAAATTCTGGAGGAACTCAGCAGGCCAGGCAGCACCTATGGAAGAGTACAGTCGATGCTTCAGGCTGAAAGGGTCTTGGCCCGAAACGTCAAATGTACTCTTTTCCATACACGCCACCTAGCCTGTTGAGTTCCTTCAGCATTTTGTGTGTGTTGTTTGGATTTCCAGCATCTGCAGATTTTTTCTTTGTCATTAAGGACCTCATCCATATCTTTCATATCCAAGCATATGCTCGCCCCGCTTATTGGATTATCTACATATTGATTTAAGAAACCCACCTGGATGTAACTCTGCTCCATATAACCTCTTGCACTCAGAAGGTCCCAGTTTATATTACGGAAGTTGAAGTCCATCATGACCTCTTTCTGGTGCTCCTCCCCCTTCCCCTTCTTCATGGTCTTCTATCGTTCGTATCAGACTCTCCCTTTTCCAGCCCTTTATTTCTTTCACTTATCAGCTTCCGAGCTCTTTACTACAATTCTCCCCGTAGTTTCACCTATCACCTACCACCTTGCACTTCTTCCCAGCCCCACTTCTTACCCTCACTTCTCATCTTTTCTTCCCAATCCTGAAGAACGGTTTTGACCCGAAGCGTCAACTGTTCATTGTTTTCCACAGATGCTGCCTGGCCTGTTGAGTTTCTTCAGCATTTTGCATGTGTTCCATGACAACAAATCTATTGGTTTTACTCCTTTCTTGAATCTGCCTGAATATTTGTTCCTCAATGTCCCAGCGGCCGTTGGGACGGTCTGTAGTATAATCTCATCAGAGTGACTGCACACTTCCTATTTTTGAGTTCTACCCTTGTAGACTCAGTTGAGTCCTCCGTTATGTCCCCTCTGAGTGCAGCTGTAATACTGCTCCTGATTAGTAATACTATTCCCCCTCCTTTTTTACCTCCCTCTCTATCTTTTCTAAAACATCAAAACCCTGGGATATCAAGCAACCATCCTTGTCCCTCTCTCAACCAAGTCTCTGTAATGGCCACAACATCATAGTTCCATGTAATGATCCATGCTCTAAGTTCATCACCTTTATCCATAATACCTCTAGCATTAAAATACACCCAATTCGAACTATCAGACCCATTATATCATTTACCCTGCTCCTGCCTGCTGCTTACTGGCCCTAACATCTACCTTCTTCTCCATCTCTTCACTTTCTGACCTGGTGCCCTGGTTCCCAACCCCCTGCCAAATTAGTTTAAACTCTCTCAAGTAACACCAGAAAACCTCCCAGCCAGGATATTGGTTCCCCTCGTGCAGCCCGTCCCTCTTGTACTGGTCACTCCTGCCCCTGCACCACTTCCTCAGCTGATCATTCTTCAGTATTATTATCCTATTCCTACCCTGACTCATACATGGCATTGGAGTAATCCAAAGATGACTTCTTTGGAGCTCCTGCTCTCCAGCTTCCTCCCTAACTCCCTGTAGTCACTGCACAGGACCTCTTGCCCCTCTCTACCTTTGTCATTGCACCACGACCTCTAGCTGCTCATCCTCCCTCTTGAGAATATTCATCAGCCAGTCTGAGACATCCTTGACCATAGCATCTGGGAGACCACACATCATCTTTTCTGCGGCCACAGAATCTCCAGTCCATTCCCTAACTAATGAGTGTCCTATCACTAATGCTCTACATGCTTTGCCCTTCCCTGCTGAGTCTCAGTGCTGGCCACAATGCTACTGGCCTTGCTGCGACTGCTTTGTCCTGATAGGACATTCCACACCCTCCTCCCTACCCCAGCATTATCTAAAGGGGTATTTTTTGCTGAGGGTAATGGTTACAGGAGAACCTTGCACAACTGCCTACTGGTGGTCACACATCTGCTGGCTGAAGCCTGCACTTTGGGTGTGATCACCTCTGTAAAAGTCTCATATATGAAGTTTTCAGCTTCCTGGATGATCCAGAGTACATCCAGCTCCAGCTCCAGCTCCTTTACCTTGTCAGTTAGGAGCTGAAGTTAGGTGCACTTCCTGTAGATGTAGTCATTAGGCAGACCGTTAGCTACCCTGCAATCCCACATCTTACAGGAGGAGCATTTCACTACTTTAACTACCATCCTGCCTACACTTATACCTTCAGCTCTAACTTTTTAAGGTTAAAATCTACTATTAACTAAATGATAATAAATGACTCCATACACTTAGCTTCCGCTTGTTCTCATCAAAGCCTGATCACTCCAACACTGGCCCGCTCCAACAATGGCCACTCACACATGGAAAGTACTGGAAAGGCTCTCCTGGAACAATTCAGGACAAAATAATCTATTCAAATGAACAAAAATGAGATGTGATTTAGTTACTGGAACTATTCTGAAGCTGCAAATTGTGGGAAGGACATTGGGCAGCAAATTTTTCAGGATGTTAGGCATATACAAATTTTATGGTGAAGGACGTAAACTATAGAAGTATAGATGGTGAGAGCAATAAAATAAGGAACAAAGTTTAGAGGAAAGGAATGAGAAATGCAAGAGATTCTGCAGTTGCTGGAAATCCAGAGCAACACACACTGGAGGAACTCAGAAGGTCAGACAACAGCTATAGAAATGTATAAACAGTCAATGTTTCTGGAGACCTTTCATCAAGACTGGAAAGGGAGAAGAACAGAATAAGAAGGTGGGGGAGGGGAAGGAGTACAAACTAGAAGCTGATGGATGAAACCAGATATGTGGGACAAGAGGGGATGAAGTAAGAAGGTGGGGGATGATAGGTAGGAAAGGTAAAGGGCTGGAGAAGAAGGAATCTGACAGGAGAGGAGAGTCACCCATGGGAGAGAAGGAATGAGCTTCTGAAGTGCAAGTGAAAGCTTGCCTGACAAAACCTCAAGGCTTTTAAAGTGAAAGAGTTTCAGTTAAAATGAATAAGTACATTACCATAGGGGAGTAGGGTGTGAAGTGAAAAATAGAGTTCCTTGGATGATCCAAAAGTTTAAAAGTAAAATATAGCAGAAAAAAGAGTGACAGATGCCAAACTTGTTACTACAGGTGAGAACCAAAAATATAACAGAAACTCTTCAATCTACTTCCTGTTCATTTGTCTGTTTAAATGTCACTTAATTGTTGTTACAGTTGATACCACCACTTACCTTGGCAGTGTTTTCCATACACCTACCACACTGTGTGAAAAATGCTTATCACTAAAATCTCCTTTAAACTTTCCCATTTTCACGTTAAAAGCTATTTCCATTCATGTATGACATTTCCACCCTGGGAAAAACGCTATTTACCCTTTTGATGCCTCTTAGAATTTTTATACTTCCACCAAGGTTGCCTCCCAGCCTCCAGAAAAAACTATCACCAGTTTAGAACATAGAACACAGTACAGCTCCTTTGACCCAGCATATTGTGCTGACCTTTTAACCTATTCTGATCAACCTCACCCTTCCCTCCCACATACTGCAGCTGTCCATTTTCCTGTCATTCATGTACCTATCTAAGAATATCTCCAATATACCTGCATCTCTCACCAGCCCTGGCAGCATGTTCCATGCACCCCAACTCATTGTGTAAAAAAAACTTACCTCTTACATCCCCCCTACACTTTCCTCCAATCACCTTAAAATAATGTCCCCTCATATTAACCATTTCTGCCCTAGGAAAATAGTCTCTGGCTGGCCACTTGATCTATGCGTCTTATCATCTTGTCACCTCTATCAAGTCACCTCTTATCCCCCTCGCTCCGAAGCGAAGAACACAAATTATCTGACCTCTTTTTACAGCTAATCAGCTAATACTCTTTGTTGCCTGTGGCTAGAGAAGATACAAAGATCTCTGTCAAGCCTAAGTCTCTATACTTGCCTCTTTCAAAAACCTGGAATAGATCCTTTCAGGCCTCGGGGCCTTATTAACCTGAGACCTAACACTCCATCCTTTTTGATAGTAACTTGCTATGGAACATCAAAGTGCCATTCCCTGATAGAGTCATTGACAGGTCCTTCAGCCCACTTAGTCCATGTTGAGCCTTTTAAACTGCCTATTCCATTGGCCTGTACTAGGATCATAGCCCTCCATACCCCTACCATCCTTGGACCTATCCCAACTTTTCATAAGCATTGAAATCGAACTTGCGTGCACCACTTGTGCTGGCAGCTCATTCCACACTCTCATGATCCTGTGAGTGAAGATGTTTCCCCTCAGGTTCCCCTTAAACTTTTCACCTTTCACATTTAACCCATGATATCTAGTTGTAGTCCACTCCAACATCAATTGAAAAAGCCTGCCTGCATTTACCCTATCTATATCCTTCATATTGTTGTATACCTCTATCAAATCTCCCCTCAAACTTCTACATTCTAAGGTATAAAGTCCTAACCTTTAATCTTTCCATATAACTCTCCAGAACCAGCAACTTTTCTGTACACTTTCAAACTTATTTACATCATTCTTGTCGGTAGGTGACCAAAACTTCACACAATACTCCAAGTTAGGCATTACCAATGTCTTTTACAATTTCAACATAACATCCCATCTCCTGTATTTAACACTTTGATATATGAAGGCCAGTGTGTCTAAACCTTACTTTATGACCCTATATTACTGTGATGCCACTTTCAATGAATTATGGGCCTGTATTCCCAGTTCCCTTTGTCCTACCGTACTTGTCAGTGCCCTACCGTTCACTGGGTAAGGCCTACTCTGGTTGGTCCTATCGCAGTGCACCGTCCACTTTTGTTTGCATTAAATTCCATCTGACATTTTTAGCTCATTTTTCTGTCTGGTCCAGATCCTGCTACGAGCCACAATAGCCTTCCTCGCTGTCCACTACACCCCCAAGCTTGGTGTCATTCACAAATTTGCTGATCCAGTTAACCACATTATCATCCTAACACTGATATAGATGACAAACAACAACAGATCCAGCACCAGTCCCTGCTGCACTCTACTAATCAGACCTTCAGTCTGAGAGGCAACCATCTACTACAACTCTCTGGCTTCTCCCACAAAGCTAATGTCTAATCCAATTTACTACCTTACATTAAATGCCAAGCAATTGAACCTTCTTGACTAATTGCCTATTGGGGTATGTTGTCAATTGCCTTACTAAAGTTCATGTAGACAACATCCACTGCCTTGCATTCATCAATGTTCCTGGTAACTTCCTCCAAAAACTCTGTAAGATTGGTCAGACATGATCTAACATGCATGAAGCCATGCTGACTATCCTTCATCAGTCCGTGCCTATCCAAATATTCATATCTGGTCCCTTAGAATATTTTCCAATAACACTGGACAACTATGTTTTTTTGAAGTTTTGCCTCCTCAGAATTTGTTTTTGTTTATGATAGACTGTTTGAAGCTGAACACAAATATAATTTCAGACTACGTGTATCATGTAGGAATTTGGAGAAACAAGGAATTAACTTCTATTGAATATAATGTGTTTAATTGCATAATGGTGCTGACACTTTACAATAGTTTGTCTAAGCTAAAAACGTTTTGCTGATGATTTTCATTTGTTCTCAGTATTTGAGGCTTCTCACTTAAGGGTTCAACAATGATTAGCCAGCATTGATGGATTCCAGCTGTCCTGATACCATTTCTCCATGATCGCAATGTCCTGGTGAAACCTTTCACCATGCTCGTTACTGACCATACCAAGGTTTGCAGGGCAGAAGTCTAAATGGGGATTTAGAAAATGAAATTTTAGTGACATGTTGCACTTCATCGTTCTGTAAGCTTGAAGCATGTTGTCAACCAGCTGAATGTAGTTTGGTGTTTTGTAGATGCCAAGATAATTTTCAACATCCTTGAATGCCTTCCATGTGATTTTCTCCAGTCCCACTATAAGTTCTTCAAGTTACCTATCACTGATGACCTGTTTGATTTATGGATCAGTTAAGATGCCTTACTTAATCTTGGTATTAGTTATTCTGGAAACTTCTGTCTCAAATATTGAAATCCTTCATAGAAATGTATAGCCTTTCTAAAACCTGTCTTGCCATGCAGCATCCTCCCTGCCTGAACATGCCCAGTTATGCCTGGACACGATAGAAAATATCTCAGCTTACATTGTCGGCAACATCTTAATTGACTTGAATTATGAATTGAAATAACAAATATAGGCGATTTAAAAAAAATAGTGCATGACAGGGGAAATTCTTGATGATTTCCATGAGAGCAGCCCAAGATCATTTAGATAAACACAAAAGTATTCTGGAAGCAAAATCTTTGTTGTCCAGTGAAACTTTCCTACTATCGATGTCAGGCTCACCGGCCTGTAACTTCCTGGTTTATTTTTGAGCCTTTCTTAAATATTGTCTGTCCTCCATCCTCTGGCACCTCACCTGTTGCTCAGGGCAATTCAGATAGCTCTGCTAGAGCCCCAGAGATTTCTGCACTTGTCAAGCCCTGGGGACTTATCCACCCTAATTTGCCTCAAGACAGTAAAAAACCCTCCTCTATATGTATAGAGTTCATGAAGTTCTTGATTGCTTGGGGCATCAAAGGGATATGGTGAGAGGACAGATGTATGGGGTTGAATGGGATCTGGGATTAGCCTTGATAGAATGGTAGTGTGGACTTGATGGCCTAATTCTGCTACTATCTGTTATGGTCTTATAGATGGTGTTTTGCCTTACTTCTATAGATTCTGTGCCATCTCCCAAATAATTATAGATGTAAAAATGCATTTAATATCTCCCCATCTCTTTTGGCTCCACACATGGATTAACATGTTGATCTTCCAGAGGACCAATTTTGTCCCTTGCAATCCTTTTGCTTCTAATATATCTGTAGAATCCCTTAGGATTCTCATTCACTTTTACTGCTAAAGCAATCTCATGCCTTTTTTTTAGCCCTGCTTATTTCTTTCTTAAGTGTTCTGTTGCATTTTTTTAATATCTATAAGCACTTCATTTGTTCCTACCTGCCTATAGCTGCAATGTACCTCTTTTTTTCTCTTAACTGGTGCCTCAATGCCTCTCCAAAACTAAAGTTCCTTACACATGCAAGAGAAAATCTGCAGTTGCTGGAAGTCCAAGCAACACACACAAGATGCTGGAGGAACTCAGCAGGCCAGGCAGAATCTATGCAAAAGAGTACAGTCGGTATTTCAGGCCGAGACCCTTCATCAGGAACTCCAGCATTTTGTGCGTGTTCCCTACACCTTTTATTCTGACCGGCATATACAAGCTTTGTACTCCCAAAATTTCACTTTTGAAGGCCTCCCCCTTAACGAGTACACCTTTGCCAGAAAACAGCCTGTCCCAATCCACTCTAGCCAGATCATTTCTTATACCATCAAAATTGGCCTTTCTCCAATTTAGAATCTCAGCTTGTGGACCAAACCTATCTTTTTGCATATTTACTTTGAAACTAGATACAAAGCATTCACCTACACAAACTTCTGTCACCTACCCTGCTTCACTTCCTCATAGCAGATCAAGACACACACTGTCTCATTGGGATTTCCATGTACTGATTAAGAAAACTTTCCTGAACACATTTGACAAACTCTATTCTATCTTGTCCTTTTACAGTACAGAAGTCCCATATGTGGAAAGTTAAAATAACCTACTATAACAACCTTATGTTTCTCTCTACATACCTCTGCAATCGCTCTACAAATTTGTTCCTCTAAATCCCTTAGACTGTTGGATGGTCTGTAATATAGACAATTAAAGTGGTCATACCTTTCCTATTAATCAGTTCCACCCATAATACCTCACTAGATGAGTTCTCCAGTCTGTCTTGATTGAGCACTGCTGTGAAATTTTCCTTGACTAGTTATGCCACCTTTAATTGCCTCCCGCACTGTTGCGTCTAAAATACTGGAACCCCAGAATATTGAGCTGCAAGTCCTGCCCCTCCTGCAACCAAGTCTCACTAATGGTGACAATATCATAATTCCAGGTATTGCTCCATGCTCCGAGCTCACCTGCCTTTCCTATCATACTTCCTGCTCAGGACTTTAGTTGTACCATGCTCAACCTTATGATTCTTGACTTTATCTGAGGTTTTAACAGCATGTCTCCACATCATCTCCACTATTTGTTCTATTACTCTGGTTCCCATCATCTGCAACTCTAATTTAAATCCCCTTGTGCAGATCCCATTTTCCCTGGAAGAGAGCCCAATTATCCAAAAAAAAACTGATGCCCTCCATCCTATACCAACTTCCTTGCCGTGTGATAAACTGTATAATTTCCCTATATATGCCCTGAACAGCTTGTGGCACAGGTAGCAATCCTGAAATCACAACTCTGGAAGTCTTGTCCTTTAACTTAGCACCTAACTCCCTGAACTCTCCTTGCAGAATCTCGTCATGCTGTCATTGGACCATGACCTCTGGTTGTTCACACTCCCACTTAAGAATGCTAAGGACTCAATCTAAGATATCTTGGATCCTGGCACCCAGGAGACAACATAGCATTCAGAAATCTTGTTTTTGTCCATCCAGAGAACCACCTTTCTATTCCCCTAACAAACAAATCCCCTATCATCACAACTAGCCTCTTCTCCCCCTTTCCCTTCTAAGTCAAGGAGCCAGACTCAATGCTAGAGACCTGACTGCTGTGACTTTCCTCTGCTACGTTCTTCCCCCACCCCTGAATAGTATTCAAAGTTTCATTGAGGGGATAGCCACAAGGGTACTCTTGCACTGGCGGTTTAACTTCTTTCACCTTCCTGACTGTCACCCAATTTCCAGTGTCCTGTACTTTAGGTGTAACTATCTATCTATATGTCCTATCTAACACCTCCTCAGCCTCTTGAATGATCTGTAGTTCATCTTGTTCCAGCTCCAATTCCTTAACATGGAGCGTTAGAAGCTGCAGCTGGATGCACTTCTCGCAGGTGTAGTCTTCAGGGACACTGGAAGTCCCCCCGCCTTTCCACATCCTGCAAGAGGAGCATTCCACTATCCTGCTTGGCATCTCTACTGTTCCTAACTGAGCAACTGTAAAGAAGAAAAAACAATAAACTGTGTGGGGGCAGGGAACTCAACCTACAGCTCCTTTTGCCTCCTCTCACTCAAGCTTCTCCTCACTGAAGCCCCAAAGAGCTAAAACCTCAAAAACCCCATTCTAATTCTGACCATTCCAACGATGGCCATTCCTCTTGCCCCTGCTTTATATTAATTTATTTTTGTCAATGTATCTCAAACACTGGTTAGCTGCTGCTCAAAGCACCAAACTGCAGCAAGTCGCTTCCTTTTCTACTCAGTCGGTGAACCTGAGTGAACTACATCTTCTCAAGCTTCCTATTTCCAGCTGGGCCCTGCTCAAACCTCCAAACTGCAGCGAGTTGCCTCCTTTTCTACTCAATCGGTGAACCTGAGTGAATTATGTCTCCTCAGGCTTCCAATCTTCAATTGGGCCCTGCTCAATGCTATTCTCTGCTTTTCAACCTTTATAAAATGCTAGTTTGGATATAACTAAAATATTGCATACAGTTCTTTAGAAAAGAGCACCACACTTCAAAAAATTTGCAAAGATTTTGGAAAGCATGCAGAAGAGATTTACTGAAATGATCCCAGGAATAAAGCATTTTAGTCATGTGGATAGACAGGAGAACCTGGAGTTGTTCTCTTTGAAAACTGGTTGTCAGAAGATCTGAGATGTATTTAATATTATGATTATATGGTCAGACTGAGAAAAGAGCAAATGTTAATATTGCTAGCCAAGAATCACAACATGGAATAAAAGTAACTAGCAAAAGACCCAAATATAATGAGCAAAACCTCTTTTTTGTCAATGAATAGTTAGGGTCTGCAATGCACTGCAAAATGTAATAGTGGAGGTGGATAAATTTTGGAGTTCAAAGTCCTTTTCAGCTAACTGAAAGAATTTGTAGGGCTATGAAGAAAGTGTTGTGGAATGTGACTGGCTTGATAGTCATTATAGAGGCAGTAAGGACTTAATGGGCCAAATGGTGTCTCCCTCTATGCTGAAAGCACCCTGCATTGTGTGAAGTAGTACCAAAAACTTCAATTTATTAGATATTAGATTCTCATTGTTAAACATATTGTGTTTAATTATCATTGTGAAAATACTGTTTTAAAATCATTTTTCTATTGCTTTTCTGGTATTGGGATCCATTTCAAATAACTTTACCCACTAAAGGAAACTATAGTTTTTAATCACTCTGTTGGTATTTTCATTTTCAGAACCTTTGCCAAATTACTCTTTATCTTTGTTCCCATAAGATGTCACATTCTAGAGGTCCTTATTCTTTCCCTGGCTCTGGTTTCCTTTATTAGGTCTAAGACATTGGAACAGGTTGGTACTTAATGTGAATATCAATATTTCTGCATTAAGAATTGTCCTGTTGTTCTGGTTTCTGCCAATATACTGTACATGACGATAGGAACTTTAGAAATAGAAATGCAAGGGATTTGAATTAGTAAGTCTAGCCTGTACCATAACTCCATTTAATTGCCCATGTTCCAAATTCCTTGATGCAACTGGAAAAGAAAACTATGCTAATCTCAGTATTAGATGTGTCAGTAATCCTAGCATGCACACTGGTAGGAAGTTCTGAACATTGGTTCTGAACATCCTTTTCAGTTCACTGACAGAAATTGATTCCACTGGTTTTGCATCATTGTAACAACCTCCAATAGGTTCAAGATGGCATATCTGAATAATTGCTTAATACCCTAAAGCCCCACACCACCATCTTCAAGAATAGCTACCTTCCTTCAAACATTCATTCTTGAACTAACCAGTAAAACCCTAGCACTACAGTTTAGCAAAACAATGACTACTTTGAACTAAAATGGACTTTGTTTGATTCTAATTATATTTTCTTGTAAACTCAAGTATTACTATATAATTAATTCATATTTTTCTTATGAATGCTGCTTATAAGATGCTACATGGCTGTGATTGTCATTGCACCTGTGCATTCATTTACTTGTGCATGTGACAATAAACTTAACAATAAAATTTACTAATTGTTGGGGAGATTAATTCCTTCCTGACCCAGTACTGATATTAATTTCATTGGAAGCGAGGTACTGCTTCGGAAGCTGGAGGTTTATAGTCTTTAGATATTACGAGGTTAAATACCTTAACAGAACGCAATATGCCTGAAGATAAGGTTTACTAAAGTCTACATGTTTAGATTTGAGGCCAAGCGTTAACAATCCTGCACCTCTGCCAAAGATGTGCTGAAATTATAAAGGGAAAACTGTTCCTCGAGGACTTGTCATCTCCTCAAGAGCCAGTGCCGAGAGACGGGTGTGGACGAGTGTGCAGAAATTCCAATGGTAAACACTTGTTGAGCATAGGGTGAGTTTCCATGACCTCAACCCGAAATCTAAGCGAAGAGTCTCCATGATCAGGCAAAATCAACTCCTGATGACGATCGGAAGTTGTTCACCTCTGCCTTCTGACAGTCGTGCCTTGAACCCATCGGCGCTCACATGACCTGCTGCCGCCTTTGATGATTACATCAGCATCGTAGGCTCTCCCCAAACCCAAAATTGGCTTTTCAACCCATGAAGGAATTAGAAAGGCTGGTGATATGTTCATTAACATTAATTTTGCAGCCATATATACTGTGGCGAGCATTTGGTCCATAATGACAGACGAGGAAGCTCTTTAACTCAACAACCACTTTATTGTGATAGACACAAAACAGACCGGCCACCATGACGGGAGAGTGAACCCAACCAGTCTCACACATTCGGGGAGGTGACCATCACACATCCCGGTTACAGTTAGGGTGGTCTGCAAATACTCAAGCAAATAACTGTATAACCAAGCATTTTAACACAAGAACAATACACAGTACTGGTCAGTAGAAATGCAGGGGCGGGCTGACGATGACGCCCTCCCCTCCCCCCCCCCAGAGCGTCACAATACAAATATCAGAAAAGTCTTAATGTGTCGGTAGCTGACACAAGTGATCAGAAAGTAACTGAAGTTTTTATACTGCTGTATAAAAATCTGAATCAGGTTTAATATCATGGGCATATGTCATGGTTTGTTGTCATATGCAGTAATACATTGTAATCCATAAAACTATAAGCATATATGTATTAAAAAGTTAAATAAACAGTGCAAAAAATATAGTGGGGTAGTCTTCATGGGTTCAATGCCCGTTCAGAAATCAGATGGCAGAGGGAAAGAAGCTATTCCTGAATAATTGTGTGTGTGCCTTCAAGTTCTTGTACCTCGTCCCTGATGGTAGCAATGAGGAGAGGGCATGTCCTGGGTGATGGATACCACCTTAATGATGGATGTCATCTTTTTGAGGCATTGCTCCTTGAAGATATCCTGGATGTTGGGGAGGCTAGTGCCCATGATGCAGCTTACCAAGTTCACAACTTTTTGCAGCTTATTTTGATCCTGTGCAGTAGCAACCCCATCCCCCCATACCAGACTGTGATGCAGCCAGGTAGAGTGCTTTCCACAGTACATCTTTAGAAATTTGCAAGGGTTTTTGGTGACAGACCAAATCTCTTCAGACTCTTAATGCAATATAGCCACTGCCACGCCTTCTTTGTAACTGCATTGTTATGCTGGGCCCAGAATGGACCCTCAGAGATAGTGGCATCCAGGAACTTGAAATTGCTCCCCCTATCCACTACTGATCCCTCCATGAGGACTGGTGTGTGTGTCCTTGTCTTCTCCTTTCAGAAGTCCACGTTCAATTCTTTGGTCTCACTGACGTTGAGTGCAAAGTTGCAGCACCACTCAACCAGCTGATCTATCTCACTCCTGTACACGTCCTTGTCACCATCTGAAACTCTGTCAACAATAGTTGTGTCATCAGCAGATTTATAGATGGATTTGAGCTGTGTCTAACCACACAGGCATGGGTCGTGAGATTAGAATCATGGGCTAAGAACACTTCCTTGAGATATGCCAGTGTTGATTATTATCAAAATGGAGATGTTATTTTAGATTTACACAGTGTGTGGTCTTCCAGTGAGGAAGCTGAGGATCCAGTTGCAGAGGGAGGTACAGAGGCCCAGGTTTTTGAGCTTTTTGATCAGAACTGTAGGAATGATTGTGTTAAACGCTGATCTGTCATCAATGAATAGCAGCCTGAAAAAGGTATTAGTATTGTCCAGGTGATCCAAGGCCACGTGAAGAGCCAATGAGATTGCAGCCTCTGTATTGTGATATAAAAATTGTAGTGGCTCCAGGTCCTTGCACCATCAATAACTCTCTCTGAGACGTAAAGGTGAGATATCGGCTTTCATTGACTGGAAGAAGGAACAAGCAGTGGTTGACCACCATACTACATCCTGGAGACAGAGAGGCCGGGCTCAGACCTCAATCGCCTTTATACCGGGGTCTGTGGGAGGAGCCACAGGAGCATCAGCAGTGGGCGTGTCCAGACAGGTATATGTAGTTCACGACAGGTAGGAGTTGATTCTAGCCATAACCAACCTCTCAAAGTACTTTATCACCATAGATGTGAATGCAACTGCATGATAGTTGTTAAGGTAGCTCACCCTGAGGCACCAGTATGATTGTTGCCCTTTTGAAGCAGGTGGAAACTTCTTTTTGTAGTAAAAGGAGATAGAAAATGTCTTTGAACACTACTGCCAGCTGGTTGGCACAGGTTTTCAGAGGCCTACCAGGGACTCTATCAGAGCCTGTCGCCACACAAGGGTTCACCTTCTTTAAAGCCGTTTTGATATTAGCCTCCGAGACAGAGTTCATAGAGTCACCGGATGCTGCAGGGATCCTCATAGCTGTAGGTTTATTCTCCCTTTCAAAGCTTGCATAAAAGGCGTTGAGCTCACCTGGGAGTGAAGCATCATTCATAATGTTGGGATTCGCTTTCCAGGAAGCAATGGTCTGCAAACCCTGCCAGAGTTGACTTGCATCCAAATGTGCCTCTAATCTCAATTGGAATTGTGCCACTAGTTGGGATTAGGACTTTGGAAATGTAGTTTAATTGTTTTGAAACTTTCTGACATGAACCACAACACAGTTAAAATAGGTTTCGTAGAATGTTTTACACACAATCTGATCTGATAAATTAAATTCAGAAAAAAAAACAGCCAATTTGGCAAAAACAACAAATACTATGATCATGCAAACATGAGAAAATCTGCAGATGCTGGAAATTCAAGCAACACACAAAATGCTGGTGGAACACAGCAGGCCAGGCAGCATCTATAGGGAGAAGCACTGTCGATGTTTTGGGTTGAGATCCTTGGTCAGGACTAACAGAAAAAAGAGACAGTAAGAGATTTGAAAGTGGGAGGGGGAGAGGGAAATCCAAAATGTTAGGAGAAGACAGGAGGGAGAGGGATAAAGCTAAGAGCTGGGAAGTTGATTGGCAAAAGGGATACAAGGCTGGAGAAGGGGGGGTATCATAGGACGGGAGGCCTTGGAAGAAAGAAAGGGGGAGGGGAGCACCAGAGGAAGATGGAGAACAGGCAAGGAGTTATTGTGAGAGGGGAAGAGAGAGAAAAAAATTAGGGATGGGGTAAGAAGGGGAGGAGGGCCATTAACAGAAGTTAAGAGAAATCGATGTTCATGCCATCAGGTTGGAGGCTACCCAGACGGAATACAAGGTGTTGTTCCTCCAACCTGAGTGTGACTTCATCTTGACAGTAGAGGCGGCCATGGATTGACATATCAGAATGGGAATGGGACGTGGAATCAAAATACTATGATTAACTTGATCTTACATAATCAATGTTTTTAATTAATGTACATTGCTGCACAGTATCTCCTCACTTGCAGACCGCCGTCAGTTCGGATTGGCAACAACATCTCCTCTATGATCACCATTGACACAGATACACCACAAGGCTGTGTGCTTAGCCTGCTGCTCTACTTACTTCACACTATTGATGTGAGGCTAAATACAACTACAAAGCCATATTTTACATTTGCCTATGACACCACTGGCTGTTAGATTCTGTTTGAGGTTTGGATGTGGGGTGGGGAAATGCAATGACAGTGTACTTTTGGAGTCATGTATAAATGGGCTTGAAATGAACAATCTATTCCCCAAGGATAAACTGACATTGGGTTTTTTCTTTGGAGGAAAGATAATTGAGTTACCTTCAGCAATAAAAACAGAAAATGCTGGGAAACTCAGCTGGTCGGGTAGAGAAACAGCTAGCCTTTTGTCGGAAGTGGGAAAGATCTGCAAGCTTTCAAAGCAGAGAAGTAGACTGCTCTCTGCATTGAGCTTCTAGGTCTGTGTAATGAGTCGTTAATGATTTCTCCAGCAAGTTCAACCCTTACATGAGGTGCAAGAAAAGTGAGCCAGTATGATATAAAAACAGTAAATTAAAACTGCTCAAAAATCTGCATCCTCCAGTGTTAATATTTAACTAACGTCCATTTTGTGGAATGCGGTCCATCATAAACCATAATACAAGGACACTATTTAGAACAATCATATTAATACATTATTAATTTTCTAAGAAACTACACCAAGTCTTAAATACATAAAGACAATATTTTCATAGTAGAATGACACTTAGCCTCCCATCATTTACTAAGCTCATGGTTTATCTGACTATAACCTCAACTCAGCATTCCAATCAGCAACCTTTCACTGCCTGACATATAAAGTATCAGCATTTATCATCTGTAAGAACTCTGCTTCCATCACTCTTTGAGGACTAAGATTCCAATGATGCACACTTTGTTGGGAATCTGTTTTGCCCTATCTCAGTATTCAATGATCTCTAGAACTAGATTCTCCTACAAGAGGAAATCTCCATCATTAGACTGACCTGAACTGATTCATCAAAGTTGTAAATATACTTGGGTAGAAACTCAAATCATAACATGACTTCAGAAAAACAGAACAATTTTTTTGCTAGTTGCACTCAAAGCAAAAACTTAACAGTCTTTTCTCCAATCCTATCAAGTTGAATTAGTTTGCGAACTTCTTAAAACTTGAAACAATAACACTATTTTGATCTCCGTTCTAAAAGTTAATTCTTGAAATATAGTTTTTGCTCCTTAATCTCTGGTTTTGATTGAAGTGTTAATTGAAAGCAAGCATAGTTTTTTCAGAGTTAATTCCAGATGTTGGCTGTTAACTAATAGTTTTTTGAGGTACTAATATTCAATTTACCTTTGGTATATACTCTTGCAGAACAGTACATCCTGTTGCATCTAGGTTTGGATGTATTTGATCTCTAGCCAATAGACTCACACCAATTAATTCAGTGTGATAGGGTATCCTAGCAGCAAAGTACAATAGACTGCTTCACATGAAAAACATTGGAGGAATTAATTACCAATTGTCTTTCTTTTCTCCATTCTCTATGTGATTTGTTTTCCCATTTTATTCCTTAACACTGATCAGTTCTCTCACCTGTCTCCATTCTAATAATTTGAGCACAAGCAAGCAGCCAAAGTCCTGCGGAACTGCATCTACCAAATGGACAAAAGAATAGGGGTTTTCCTCCCTTTGTTAAACATGGGAATGATACCCTGTTTGCATTCAGTGTGTTTCCTTTGTTAATGTAGAATTAAGTATAATTTAAGTCCTGTGTACAGTCATCCTGAATTTTCCATCTAATCTACTGTACATTTGATTTGTATTATAGAATTAACCTTAGCACTTAGTACCTATAATATACAAATTGCACATTCTAATAGATCAAATCCAGATTAGAACTGAGTTTCATAGAAACATAGAAATCAACAGCACATTACAGGTCCATCGCCCACAATGATGAGCTAACCATGAAACCTACTCTAGAAGCTGCTTAGAATTTTCCTACCGCATAGCCCTCTATTTTGCTAAGCTCCATGTATCTATCTAAGAGTCTCATAAAAGACCCTATTGTATTCACCTCCACCACTGTCACTGGTAGTGCATTCCATGCACCCATGATTCACTGTGCGAAAAGATATAAATAAAGTAACAAGAGTTCCAAAAATATTTGCAAGGTATTATAAATTAACAGCAAAAGGTTTTCAAATATTTTGAAATAATATGGAAGATAACTCCTGATCAAGGGTTTCAGCCCGAAACATTGTCACTACCTCCTCCCATAGATGCTGTCTGGCCTGCTGAGTTCTGCCAGCATTTTGTGTTTTTATTGACTCCTAGACTCTCCGGTCTCCGGTCCCAGTAACCTCTGTGCTACCTTTGCATGCATCATCATCAAAGTCATGATGACACCTTTGTTACTACTTGCAACATTGGAAAAAGTGGTTGGTAGCAAATTTCAGATAGTGAATGCACAGAAAAATCAGGTAAAATAGAATGCAGGAAAAAGAGAAAATAGAATTAATGGACAAGATGCCGAGCATCATGGTTTCCAAATTATACTATTTGACTAAAGGTCAAAGGATCACAAGCCTGAATATTAATAATGCTATTGCTTGCCTTTTGATGGCAGAAGTACTGATAGTGCAACTTGTATCGTCACAACAGTGGTTATTATAGTAAAGCGGTGACTGTAGGAGATATGTATATAGAGGACAAGATATAAATAGAAAGTCAGTACAAACTAAGACAACACTATTCATGTGGAATGTATGGATTCAAAGTTGCAGAGGGTAGAATGGTTAGAGGCTTCAATTTTTCAACTTCAACGATATGAGACCAATGCAAAAGGACAGGAAAACTGCATGTGTTATTCAGACAGAAGGGAAGGAAGGCATCATGCTCTCAATTGCTCCAAGATCATAGGATTTACAGTGAAGAATCACAAAGCAGCCTAACAAAGCAAAACAAATGCAATGAAAGTAAATCAAAGTTTAAAAGGCACACTGAAATGATGATACATTTAGTTTCAAAGCTGGAGGACTTGCATTTGCAGCACACTCTGCAGTCTGGAACTCAAGGGATATTTAATTTTGAACAGCTGTGAAGATCCACAGTTTGTGTCTGAAAACCCTAAGGTTTTCAATTTAAGAAATCCAGCACTGCACTGCATAAGGTTTGTGTAGAGACAGGTTCATGGGTAAAATGCAGCTGATCCATATCAGTCTCTTCTTTTTTGACAAGTGTAGCTATGACATCAAAGAAAGATTTGTATTGAATGATGAGCTAGCTAAAAAACAGAAAATAAAATTCCTGCAAGACGGAATATTCAACTGTTATAAAAGACTTCCACTTGACATTCATAATTAATAAGGTTAATTCCCAACCCTTCCACAGCCCTCAATGTTGAATTCTGAAACCTCGCTTTACATCCAAAATATGACATCTGCATATGAGCTACAAATCAGTATCTCACTCAACATAAATACATCTGGATATGCAGATAACAACATAAATACCAACGAGTCAACATCAAGATCAGTCTTTTGCAAAACACCATACATCAAAATGATAACGGAGGATTCTGTTATAAATTAAGAGGTTGTGAATTAATTCCATACAATAGCAAATTGCTGTTCAATTACTCAGCAGCACTCTCTCTACTTTCTATGTCACTCATGTTGAAAGAACCTTGATGCAGAACCCCTGGAAACATGGTAGTTTTAGTTCCTATGGCAACCCTACAGCTGGTTCCTTGGCCTGAAAGCCTTTAGACATGTTCCTTAGGATAACAACATTCTGTAGCTCTTCTTTATAATCCTGCAAAGTACTGTATTTACTCATAAATATTTAAAAATGTCAAAATAGATGCAGCCAGGATACAGAAATCCACACCTACTGAGAGCTAAGTAACACTAAGAATAAATTCTGCTCTGGTTTAGTTTTTATTCAAGACTTAAGATTCAAGATTGTTTGTTGTCATTCTTCAGTACACAAGTGTAAAAAGGGAATGAAATGATTGTTACTCTGGATCTGCTGCAGCATAAAAATATGATTAGTATAAAGAACAGAAAAATAAAACAGAAACAAACACTAATTCTAAAAGTAACCCTATAAAATACCTGTTCTATACAGAGACTGATTGTACTGTATGTACTGTAGGTGATGTGGGTTAATTCGTGAAGGTGCTGCTCACTCTGATGGTTTGGTGACATGAGTCTAATAGTCCTGGCACGGATGCTGCACAGTCCACTTCCTGACTGGACTGAGGCAAACAGTCCTAAAGCACGCTGAGTGGGATCCTTAACAACATTTGCTAGCTTTTTTCTCCCAGTCTCTGTTTGCATATACAGTTACTGGCAACATTATTAGGTATACCTGTATGCTTGCTTATTAATCCAAATATCTAATCAACTAATTATGTGGCAACAACTCAATGCATAAACATGATCAAGAGATTCAGTTGCTGTTCAGACCAAACATCAAAATGGGGAAGAAATGTGACCGAAGTGGCTTCGACCGTGGAATGATTGCTGGTGCCGGGTATCTCAGAAATGACTGATCTGGGACTTTCACACACAGCAGTCTCTAGAGTTTATGGAAAATGGTAGGAATAACAAAAAGCATCCAGTGAGAAGCAGTTCTGTGTGTGAAAATGACTTGTTAATAAGAGAGGTTAGAGAAGAATGACTAGACTGGTTCAAGCTGACAGAAAGGAAACGGTATTCAATCACGTGTTACAATAGTGGTGTGCAAAAGAGCAGCTCTGAATGCAGTGGATCAGCTCCAGCCGCAAAAGACCACAAACATACACTCAGTGGCAACTTTATCAGGTACAAGGGGTATTTAATAAAGTGACCACTGAGTGTACATCTGAGTATTATCTAGGTAGTGCTGCATGCAGATTTAGACTGCTTCATTTGCTGAAGAACTGTGCATGAAATTGAAAATTGTGAAGTCCCCAGTGAGCATACTCCCTCAAGATCGAAGGAAGGAAGGTGGTTGGCCCAAGATTCCGCCATGAGGACCTCGTGCCAGGACAATTGACTTCCAACAGTAATAGATATCTTCCTTTGTGAGGTATATAATTCCAACCATTGGAGTATTTTCATTTTGGTCTTGGTTCTAAAATCTGCAGCATTAGAATGGTTTGATGAACTTCAATAAAAAAATAAATTACAAAAAAAAGAGCGATTTTCTCTGGATTTGCCATATTCGGGCTATTTTATTGCTATCACATGGAATGAATCAAATTGGCTGAAAACACCTGGTATAGTGAGACACAAGGAAGAAGCCAAAGACTATTGTCCACTTTGCACTTCTGGCGGTATAAGAATTTCCCTGTATGAGCAGTGAATGAAAGATTGCACCACTAGGAAGCCATCTAAAGCTCTCAAACCCAAGCACCCACTTGTTTCAATTTCTAAATCATAGGAGATATCCACATAATCTCCAGACCTGGCTTACAACCCAACAATCAGACCATTTTGTAGACTCGGAGATCCAAAGTACATTCCTGGCAGAGCTAGAACTGATAGTGGTGGAAACTATAACATTGACTGTAAAACTGAACTGCCTTGTCCAGCAGGAAGTATGTCTTCTTCTTCGTCCACCAACATGACAGCCTAATCCTCCTAAAGCAGTTAGCAAATTGAGGTTCTCTATATCATCCATATTTCAATGGTGGTGCCTGTTGCATCTGTTGATCCCCTCTCAATCACTGCTTCCTTGTTTACGGTTTCTCTTCCTCCCATGCAACCACAGGTAGTCAATTAGTTTCTGCTCTTCCCAGTAATACTGCACTAACTTTTCTGGGGTCCAATCCATAATTGGAGAAGATAATAGCATCTGTCAATCAGAAATTGGAACATTTTGATTCATACTGGGAAAAATAGTTTAACTACATAACACCCCATAGGCCTGATCTTATTCTCACAAATCAATGATTAAGTTGTAAAAAAAAGATCTCTCCCTACTTGTATATAGTTTTCCTTTTGTTAGTTCTTTCTTTTCTGTAAGTGTATACCTCAGATAAATACAACGTGGAGATTTGTGGCAAACATGATGATATATATATGCACACATACACAGTATCTAAAATACATCTTATGGAAATGTTTGTATAATGCTGAATTTCAATAAAAAAATCACAAAAAAATCAAGAAATGCAACCAAGCTGGCCTCCACAGCTGCCTGTGGTAACAATTTCCACAAATTCACCACCCTCTGGCTAAAGAAATTTCTCTTGAAGGAGCTGTTTCTCAGAAAGGCAGCACCCAGGGAATGCCCTTTTCTCAGTGGTAGGAGGTACAGAAGCCTGAAGGCAAACATTCAACGATTCAGAAACAGCTTCTTCTCCTTTCCCATCGATTCCTAAATGTCATTGAACCCTTGGACACTACCGCACTTTTTAGATATATATTATTTCTGTTTTTTGCATGATTTTTAATCTATTCAACATACATATTTTTTATTATTATTATTATCATTTATTTTGTCTATTTTCTTCTATATTATGTATTGCATTGAACTGCTGCTGCTAAGTTAACAAATTTCACAACATTTGCTGGTGATAATAAACCTGATTTTGATTTTGATTCTGATTCAAAACTGTTCACAATACTCAAGGTGAGGTCTCACCAGTGCCTTATAAAGTCTCAGCATCACATCTCTGCTCTTGTATTCTAGACCTCTTGAAATGAATGTTAACATTGCTTTTGACTTCCTCACCACTGACTCAGCCCTCAAGTTAACCTTTAGGGTGTTCTGCACAAGGACATTCGATACCCTTTACATCTGAGATTTTTGGATTTTCTTCCCATTTAGAAAATAGTCTGCAGGCTTATTTCTACTATCAAAAGAGCATAACCATGCATTTTCCATCATTGTATTTTATTTGCCACTTTCTTGCCCATTCTCCTAATCTGTCTAAGTCTTTCTGCAGCCTACCTGTTTCCTCAACGCTACCTGCCTCTCTATCAATCATTGTATTATCTGCAAACTTGGCAATGAAGCCAAATTGTCTATAATATCCTTCCTGTCTTAAAGAGTGGGGTGACATTTGCAATTTTCTAGTCCTCTGGCACCACGTCAGACTCCAATGATTTTTGAAAGATCATTACTAATATGACCATAAAACATAGGAGCAGTATTACGCTATTCAACCCATCAAGTCTGATCTGCCATTTCATCATGGCTGATTCTGGATCCCATTCAACCCCACACACCTGCCCTCTCAACATAACCCTTCACGTCCCAACCAGTTAAGAATCTATCAACTTCCTCTTTAAATATACCCACAGACTTTCTTATAAGATCATAGGATTTTATCCTGTTGAGCTGCCTCATGTGAGGCATCTTATCAAATGCCTTCTGAAAATCGAAGTAAATGACATCCACTACCTCTCCCTTATCCACCCTGCTTGTTACTTCCTCAAAGAATTCTAATAGATTTGTCAGGCAAGATTTCCTTTCACAGAAACCATGCTGACTTTGCTATATTAGTCTCCAACAACCCTGAAACCTCGTCGTCAATAATGGACTCCAACACTTTCCCAACCATTGAGGTTAGCCTAACTGGTCTATAATTTCCTCTTTTGTCTTCCTCCCTTCTTAAAGACGAGTGACATTTTCAATTTTCCAATCCTCCAGTCCTCCGGGACTATGCCAGAATTAAGTAATTCTCGAAAGGTCATGACTAATGCACCTGTTATCTCTTCAACACACTCTGTCAGGACTCTGGAATGTAGTCCATCTGGTCCAGGTTACTTATCCACTTTAGAAATATCAGTTTTCCCTGCACTTTTTCCCTTTTAATATCAATGGCACTCGCTCCTGCTCCCTGACACTCATGGACCTCTGGCATACGACTGGTGTCCTCCACTGCAAATAATGAAGCAAAGTGCTTATTAACTTCATCTGCCGTTTGTTTGTCCCCCTTTACTCACTCACCAGCATCATTTTCCATTGGTCCAATATCAACTCTCACCTCCCTTTTATTCTTCATATAACTGAAAAAAATTGTAGTATCCTGCTTTATATTGTCAGCTAGATTGCCCTCATATTTCATTTTTTCCCTTCTTATAGCTTTTTTGGTTGCCTTTTGTTGGATTTTAAAAACCTCCCAATCATCCAACTTCCCACTTACTTTTGCTACCTTTTATGCCCTTTCCTTGGCTTTTATGCAGTCCTTAACTTCCTTGGTCAGCCACAGTTGCCTAGCCCAGCCATTTGAGAACAACTTCTTTTGTGGGACATATCTATCCTGTGCCTTGTGAACTATTTCTAGAAACTTCAGCCATGTCTATTTTGCAGTCATCCCCACCAATTACTTTCTCCTGGGCAAGCTTCTATCTCGTGCCTCTGTAATTTCCTTTATTCCATTGTGATACTGATAAATGTGAGTTATGCTTCTCCCTCTCATATTGCAGTATGAATTCAGTAATTTTATGGTCACTGCCTCCTACATACTTGAAAAGGCTTTTACTATTCACTTTGACATTATTTGCTAGCTTGCTTTCATATTTCTTTTTCCTCCTAAAGATTCTTTTAGTTACTCTCTGTAGGTTTTAAAAAGCTTCCCAATTCACATCTTCCCACTAATTTTTGTTTTGTTGCATGCCCTCTCTTTTGCTTTTACATTTGCTTTGACTTCCCTTTTTGGCCATGGTTGTACTGTTTTGCCATTTGTGTATTTCTTTGTTTTTGGAATCCATTTATCCTGCACATTCCTCATTTTTTCCAGAAACTCATGCCATTGCTGATCTGCTGTCATCCCTGCCAGCAGCTACTTCCAATTTACTTTGGCCAACTCCTCTCTCATATCACCGTAATTTCTTTTACTCTATCGAAATACTGCTATGTCAGACTTTACCTTTACCCTATCAAATTTCAAGATGAACTCAATCATATTGTGAACACTGGCTCCTAAGGATCTTTTACCTTAAGCTCCCTAATCACTCCCAGTTCATTGCATAACACCCAATCCAATATAACTGATCGCCTAGTAGGCTCAATGACAAACTGTCCTAAAAAGCCATCTTGTAGGCATTCAACAAACTCATTATCTTGAGATCCATCACCAACCTGATTTTCCCAATTGACCTGCATGTTAAAATCTCCTATGACTATCATAACATTGTCCTTTTGACACACCTTTTCTATTTCCCATTGTAATCTGTGGTCCACATCCCAGCTACTGTTGGGAGGCCTGTATATAACTGCCATCAGAATTCTTTTACCTTTGCAGTTTCTTTACGCAACCCACAAAAATTCAACATCTTCCAATCCTATTTCACATCTTCCTACTGATTTGATGCCATCTTTACCAGCAGAAGCATGCTACTCCCTCTGCCTACCTTCCTATCCCTCTGATTTAACGTGTAACCTTGGACATTCAGCTCCCAACTACAACATGATTCCATGATAGCCACAACATCATATCTGACAATCCGTAATAGTGCAACATGTTCATCCACCTTATTCATTATACTCCGTGCATTGTGATATAACACTTTGAGTACTGTATTCGCTACCCTTTTTGTTTCTAGAAATATAGAAACATAGAAAACCTACAACAGCACAATACAGGCCATTCAGCCCACAAAGTTGGGCTGACTATGTCCCTACCTTAGAAATTACTAGGGTTACCCATAGCCCTCTAATTTTCTAAGCTCCATGTACCTATCCAAGAGTCTCTTAAAAGACCCTGTCGTATCCGTCTCCACCACCGTTGCCGGCAGCCCATTCCACGCACTCACCACTCTCTGCATAAAAAACTTACCCCTGATATCTCCTCTGTACCTACTCCCAAGCACTTAAACCTGTGCCCTCTTGTGGCAGCTATTTCAGCCCTGGGAAAAAGCCTCTGACTATCCACACTATCAATGTCTCTCATCATCTTATACACCTCTACCAGGTCACCTCTCATCCTCCTTTGCTTCAAGGAGAAAAGGCCAAGTTCACTCAACCTGTCTTCATAAGGCATGCTCCCCAATCCAGGCAACATCCTTGTAAATCTCCTCTGCACCCTTTCTATAGCTTCCACATCCTTCCTGTAGTGAGGCAACCAGAACTGAGCACAGTACTCCAAGTGGGGTCTGACCAGGGTCCTATATAGCTGCAATATTACCTCTCGGCTCCTAAATTCAATTCCATGATTGATAAAGGCCAATACACCATGCGCCTTCTTAACCACAGAGTCAACCTGCATAGCTGTTTTGAGCGTCCTATGGACTCAGACCCCAAGATCCCTCTGATCCTTCACACTGCCAAGAGTCTTACCATTAATACTATATTCTGCTATCATATTTGACCTACCAAAATGCACACTTATCTGGGTTGAACTCCATCTGCCACTTCTCAGCCCAGTTTTGCATCCTATCAATGTCCTGCTGTAACCTCTGACAGCCCTCCACACTACGCACAACACCCCCAACCTTTGTGTCATCAGCAAATTTACTAAACCATCCCTCCACTTCCTCATCCAGGTCATTTATAAAAATCACAAAGAGTAAGGGTCCCAGAACAGATCCCTGAGGCACACCACTGGTCACTGACCTCCATGCAGAATATCTGACAATTCTGCATACATTGATACTCATCCTATTGGCTGCAATTTTGTCATCATCTGCCTGCCCTTCCTGTCAGTCTGACTGCATGCTATCTTTGTTTTTTCACCATCCATCCTGTTCTGAGTACCTTTCACTCCAGTTCCCAGCACTTTTGTACAGGTCATACCTCCCCTAGAAAAGATCCTAATAATCAAAGAACCTGAAGTCCTGTCTCTGCACCAGCTTCTCAGCCACATATTTATCTGGCAAATCATCCTGCTTCCACCCTGACTGGCGTGTGGCCAACACCACACGTAATCAAAAGCACCCCATCCCTACTCTGTGAAGTGTGGTGGTGGCTGCATCATGCTCTGGGGATGCTTCACTGCAGCAGGCCCTGGAAGGCTTGTGAAGGTAGTGGGTAAAATTAATGCAGCAACATACAGGGAAATCTTTCCAGGAAGACAATGACCTCAGGCATAAAGCCAAAATTTGTGGCTGGACTTGAAGAGGACCATTCACTCACGATCCCATGCAATCTGACAGAGCTTAAGCAGTTTTGTAAAGCTGAATGGAGAAAAATTGCAGTGTCCGGATGTGCAAAGCTGATAGAGACCTATCCACACAGACTCAAGGCTGAAATTGCTGCCAAAGGTGCATCTACTAAATACTGACTTGAAGGGGGTGAATACTCATGCAATTAATTATTTTGTCTTTTATATTTATAATTAATTTACATCACTTTGTAGATATCTGTTTTCACTATGATACAAAAGAGTCTTTTTCTGTTGATCAGTGTCAGAAAAGACAAATTTGGGACAACTCTTAAAGAGCAAAGACTAATCAAGAAGACAGCTGGTTATCTGGGACACTATGCAATTTAATTGGGGCAGGAGACTGTTACCAAACAGTTTCTAACTGATGTCCGGCATGTGCACATATATTAGACACTACACTGTACTTAGTGAACAGTTTTTTAATAGTATCAGTTGCATATGCTTGTGTTAAAACAAGAAGGATTTTTGTCACTGGAAGTTGGTGAGAAAGAAGCAGTAAGACATTTTAGAACTGTTTTGCTCACTGTGGTTTCCAGCACTCAGGCTTGGAGATGATTGAAATGGTTAGGAGTAAACATGAAACAATTTCACTACTTCAACAAGTTTGGAGCTACAAAGAATTTGAAGGCAACAACAATCATCCTGAATGTTACAATTAAAATTATTTGGATGACGCAATCATCGATAGCATTGTATGAAGGTAGTCCATTGTCTACACTAGGTGCCTGCTCTGATTTTGCAATTTTACAGTCAATCAAACGAACTTGGCAGTGTACATGAATCCCTCTGTTGATAACTATTAGGTTATCACAGTTTTGTAAAGTTCACAGTAAAGTTATTATCAAAGTACATATATGCCACCACATACAAGCCTATGTTCCATTTTTTTTGTGGGGATGCTCAGTAAATCCAATAACCACAATAGAACCAATGAAAGACCACATCAACACCATGGCCAACTAGTGTGCAAAAGACAGCAAAATGTGCAAAAACAAAAAGAAAGTAAAAAAATGACCATTATTAATAAATAAGCAATAAATATCGAGAACATGAGATGAAGAGTACTTGAAAGTGAGTCCATATGTTGTGGGAACAGTTCAGTGAGGTTGAGTGAAGTTATCCCATTTGGTTCAAGAACTGTAGTAGCATTGATTGTGTTCTCATTTGTTCTGTATTTCATTTAACTACATAATTTGTTATTCAGTTAAGCAGCAGTTTAATTTTTTTAACACCTTTTTAGCTATTTCCATGATATCTTAGCTAATTGGGGTAGCTGCTTAATTGGGCCAAAAGGTACAGGTCCCAATGTGTCTCAATTAACTGAAATCTACTGTATATATAAAGACACACACACACACACACACACACACACACACACACACACACACACACACATTACTCATGACAACTGGAGGAAAGAAAATCCATTGGCAATATTTCATTGAGTATCTTGCCCATGGTTTTATTCCATCCTCACAGGACAAAAACGATGCCACCATGTCTAATTTGTATGACTACACTTTAATGAAAGGCTGCAGGAAATACTTGGAGACAGCAAATAAAGACAAGAAGGACAAGACACTGGATTACTTCAAAAAACTACAGTACAGGATCATTTTTAATCAAGGCCAACAGTAAAGCAAAAGTTTCATGAAAAAAGATAGATCAAGGTTTACTTGCATCCTGTGAGATTTCAACCTTAATTGCAAAAGCTGGCGAGCAACATAATAAAGGTGAATCATTGATTCTGCCTGCACTTTCTGTTGTAATCTCTGCTGTTATGAAACAAGCCATCCTCTCGAGCAATTCATCAGTATCAATTTCTCTCTTGTTCATCAGTATCAAGGTGTGTTGATGAATTGTCAGATGATGTGGAAAAACAACTAGTTGCACAACTTCAATTTAAGAACTTTGCCCTGCAGATTGCTAAAAAGCACATTACGTGATAATGAAGTCCTTCTGATGATATATGCTAGGATTTTGAATGATGATCGGGCCAGTGGGGAAATGCATTTTGCCCAGCAGTTTAAGACAGATACCACAGGTGAAGTTATTTTTGAAGAAGTCAAGAACTATTTTTTGTAAAACAATATTCTGCCAGAAAATATAATGGCTTGTGCAACTGATGATGCTGTTGTGCATACAGAACATGCTACAAAATCATACAGATGTCTGATGGTTATCAAAAATGAGATGGCAACGGTGGTGGAGGTGGATACGATGGGGTCTTTTGAGAGTCTTCTGGATGGGTGCATTGAGCTTGGACAAATAGAGCACTATGGATAACCCTGGATAATTTCTAGGGCGAGTACAAGTTCTGCACAGCACTGTGGGGCCGAAGAGCCTATATTGTGCTCTAGGTTTGGTTTTCTATGTAATTGTCTTCATCACTTTGTTGTACTTTGGGATAGTATTGTAGCATTTCTAAGCTATAAGCAGCTTGGAGAACAAATTGTCGCTGCTAAGTCTGACATATTTTACCTGTCAGATATATTTGAAAAATTGAATTTATTAAATGGCTACAAGGAAAAAAACTCCAATCACCTATCATGTGAAGAGGCTATTACTGCTTTCCTTGGAAAATTCAAACTTTTCAGCAGTAATATTGGGTGTTTATGCTATTTCCTTCTCTGGCCACTTTTATGTTATTTCCTTCACTGGCCACTCTTAAAATAGAATTGGAAGATGATGATCTGATTGTATATCTTGATCATTTGAAACAAGTGCACAGTGAGATTCAGACACCTGCTGGAGATGCATATTCCAGATTGGTGGATCCATTTGGGGTGAATGAGAATGATGTTGACATGACATCGCAAGAATGTCTTATTGAGCTGCAGAGTGATATAACAGCTCAAGCAAAATTCAAACACAGTCAGCAAAATGTCTGGATAACTGCTGATACTCAACATAAGCTCTGGTAGAGACCAGTGTTGGATTTAATTGAATTTCCCATCTCTTCTCTGGTTGAATATTGTCTTAGTCAAGCTCTTCATCTTCTATCAAAAGCTTGTAACAGTCTTGATGTTGTCAATGACCTTTAACTAAGTGCAACCAGATATTCAAAAACTCGCTGGTTTGTATCAGTCACAATGATCTGACTAAGTACCAAAAGTAATAACATTAAATGCTTTTTCATTGCTGGTTGGAAGAATATTATATATATTATAAATAAAGTATCCTATTCAGAGCTTTGAAATAGTTTTATTTTCTATATATTTATCATATAATAATACCTATGAGTTGTCAAAACATAAATATTGACTGTATATTAGAAAAAGTTTAACAATTAATGGAGATATGGAGGGTGGAGGCCACAGAAGTAAATGGAAGTCACAGCTGGGTCAAAAAAAGGTTGAGAACCACTAATATAATGAACCAGATTTTATTAGGGAGCTGAAGGTAAACAAGCCCTCAGGAGGCGGTGATAATCTTATGATAGAATTCACCCTGCAGTTTGGGAGGGAGATGCTAAAATCAGAGGTATCAGTATTACAGTGGGCTAAAGGGAATTACAGAGGCCAGCGAGAGGAGCTGGCGAAGGTTGATTGGAAGGGTTCAATAGCAGAGATGATGGCAGACTGGGAAAGGCTGGCGTTTCTAGGAGCAATTTGGAAGGGACAGGATAGATACATCCCAAAAACACAGAAATATTCTAAAGGGAGGATAATACAATTTTGCCTATCAAGGGAAGTCAAAAACAAAAGAGAATGCATATACAGTGCCTTGAAAATTAGATTTATGACACATGTTCTGCTCAGTGTTGAGGCCAAAAAGTTTCACTTTAATCTCAGCTGGCCACCAGACCTTCTTCCACACCTTTACATTACCCTCTAAGTGATGTTTTGCAAAGTCTTTATGGGCAAGGGTATGCTTTTTCTTTAGTGGTACATATGGCGCAAATAATACTGTGTATCATCTAGGTAAAAGCATCCTGCTGGAAAATGTGGTGGAGGTAGCATCATTCTATGGGGATGCTTTTCAGCAGGAGGGACTGGAAATCTGGTCAGGATTGATGGGAACATGAATGCTGCTAAATATAGAGAGATCATGAATAAAAATCTGCTAATCTCTTCCAAAAAGCATAAACTGGAGAGGAAGTTCGTCCTTCAGCAGGACAACGATCCCAAGTACATTTCCAGAACAACCATGGAGTGTCTTCAAATGAAGAAAATTTATTTCCTTGAGTGGTCCAATCAGAGTTCTGACCTTAACCCAATCGAACATCTCAGGCAAGACCTCAAGATTGCTGTCCACTGCCGCTCTCCAACTAACCTGGTACAGCTTGAGCAATTTTGCAAGGAGGAATGGGCAAATTTTACTCCTTCATGTTGTGCAAAGCTAGTAGACTTATCCACAAAGACTACTGACTGTAATAGATACAAGAGATGAGCAAAGGAGGATGAATACTTTTGAATTGCAGAAATTTTGGTTTTTGAATATTTAGTTTTTCATGCTTTATAATTTTCGCTGTTGTTTGGGCTCTACTGTGAAAAAAGGAGCACATGATTCACAAATAAAAATTCTCAGTTAAATTGATCAAAGTGCCTGATTGTAATACTCATTTATAAAGGTTTGGGTGCTGAATAGTTTTACAAGGCAATGTAAAGGGAGCTTTGTTGGCTGCCATTGATTATTGGTGTTCTACAGGTGTTGGTGTTGGGACTGCTTCTTTTCACGTCATATGTGAATGATTTGGATGATGGAGTTGATGGTTTTGTGGCCAGCTTTGTGAGAGGCAGGCAGTGTTAAGGAAGCAGAGAGTCTGCAGTAGGACAGACAGATTGGGACAATGGGCAAAAAATTGGCAGATGGAATATAGTAGGGAAGTGTAAGGTCATGCATTTTGGTAGAAGGAATAAAGACATAGTCAATTTTCTAAACAGGGAGAAAATCTTAAAAAATGAGAGGTGTGTAGGGACTTGGGAGTCCTTGTACTGAATTCCCTTTATGTTAATTTGGAGGTTGAATAGGTGGTATGGAAGGCAAATGCGATATTAGCATTTATTTTGAGAGGACTAGACTATAAAAGCAAGGATGTAATACTGAGGCTTTATAAGTCATTGGTCAGACTTCACTTGTGAGCAGTTTTGGGCCCTTTATCTAGGAAAGGATGTGCTGCATTGTAGGGGGTCCAGATGAGGTTCATGAGAATGATTCCAGGAGTGAAAAGACTAATCTAAGAGTAGCATTTGATGGCTCTGAACCTGTCCTCGCTAGAGTTTAGAAGAAAGACGGGCGACCTTATTGGAACCTATCGAATATTGAAAGGCCTAGATAGATTAGATCTGAAGTGTATGTTTTCTGTTGTGTGCGAGTCTAGGGTTAGAGGGTACAGCCTCAGAATAGAAGGATGTTATTTTGAATGGAGGTGAGGAGGAATTTCATTAGCCAGAGGGTAGAAAATCTATGGAATTCACTGACAGACAGCTGTGATGGCCAAGTCATTGGGTATATTTAAAATGGAGGTGATAGTTTCTCAATTAACCAGGATATCAAAGGTCATGGGGAGAAAACAAAAGAATGGGTTGAGAAAGATAATAAATCAGCCATGATTTAATGACAGAGCAGACTTGATGGGCCAAATAGCTTAATTCTGCTTCAACGTCTTATGGTCTAAGAGCAGGGTGACCTGCCTCAGTGACAATCATCCTATAGTACTCCACTGTGATGAAGTGCTTTGAGAGGCTGATCATGGCTGGAACTAACTCCTGCCTGAGCAAGGACATGGACCCTCTGTAATATGGCAACCTCTACAACAGGTCTATAGCAGACACAGTCTCACTGGCTCTCTACTTGGCCTTGAACCACCTAGACAACAGCAATACCTACGTCAGGCTGCTGTTTACTAATTGCAGTTCAGAGTTCAAAACCATCACCCCCTTAGTATTAATCAATGTGCTTCAATACCTGGGCCTCTGTAACTCCCTCCGCAACTGGATGCTTGACTTTCTCTCTCACGGATCTCTCGGTTTGAAATGAGAAATAACGTCTGCTCCCTGAGAGTCGCAACAGGCTTACCTCAAGGTTGTGTGCTTAGTACTCTGCACTAAGTGATGACTGTGAGGCTGGGCACAGTTCAAATGCTCCCTGTAAGATCGTTGAATCTCAGATGGTGAAGAGGCAGTGTACAGGAGTGAGACAGATTGAATGGTTGAGTGGTTTTGCAACACCAACCTTGCACTCAATGTCAGTAAGAGCAAGGTATTCATTAAGAACTTCAGGAAGGGAAAATCAGGAGAATACACAACAGTTCTCATCTTGGCATCAGCAATGGAAAGAGTGAACAGCTTCATGTTTATATGTGACAATATCTCTGAAGATCCAGCCTGGACCCAATATATAGATGCAATTAAGAAGACATGCCTGTGGCCATTATTTCGTTAGGAGTTTGAGGAGCTTTGGATGTCACCAAACACTCCAAAAAGATTTCTACAGATATACTGTGGATAACATTTTGACTGGTTGCTTCACCATCTGGTATGGAGCTGC
Source organism: Hypanus sabinus (assembly GCF_030144855.1). Lineage (NCBI taxonomy): Eukaryota > Metazoa > Chordata > Chondrichthyes > Myliobatiformes > Dasyatidae > Hypanus > Hypanus sabinus. Next base: position 61,393,241 of record NC_082717.1, on the reverse strand, counting down.
CAAAGCACACGATCGGAAAATGCTGCAGAGGGTTGTAAACTCAGCCAGCTCGTTATGGGCATCGGCCTCCCAACCATGAAGGACATCTTCAAAAGGTGGCATCATCCATCATGAAGGACCCTCATCCAGAACATGCCCTCTTCTCATTACTACCATCAACGGGGAAGTACAGGAGCTTAAAGGCACACACTGAATGTTTTAGAAACGACTTATTCCCCTCCATCATCAGATTTTTGAATGAACCATAAACCCACTACCTCGCCACTTTGTTCTCTTTTTTTGCTCTATTATACTCCTATTGTAATTAGCAGTCATTTTTATGCGTTATGTTGTACTGTTGCTGCAAATTTCACAACTTAGTTACCCTCATACTTATGATATACTTATGAAATGCCTTGGGATTTTCCTTAATAAATATTTCAAGGTTGCTCTTTGCTTATTTTTTAAGCAATCTCTCACACTCTCCGTACTCTTGAAGTGCCTGTCTTGTTTTCAGTGTTCTAGACTTACTATATACTTCGTTTGTTTTCTTTTTTTCAATCAGCAGACTCTCAATATTGTTTGCTATCCAAGGTTTTGTAGACTTTGTCCTTTCCTTGTACCGTTACAGGAACATGTTGACCCTTTATGAATCAATGAGCACAGGAGGAAATTCAGCTTAGAAACCGGATATGATTTCTGAAATCCTGGCCTGAAAGTCACATGATAGAGTGTTGCCGAATAAATTCAAAACAAATGCTGTCCAAGTGGACTAGCATTTATTTTGTTTCATTATGGAGGTCACTGTGGGATTAAGAGCTCACGGGAAACAAGGATGCACAAGATGAAGGGTTAAAAGCTTTCAGTTCATTAATTCCACTCAGACCAAACTTGATCTGTAGAATCACAGACAAGAGAAAATTTGCAGATGCTGGACATCCAAAGCAACACACACAAAATGCTGGAGAACTCAACAGGCCAGGCAGCTCATTCGACATTTCAGGCCGAGATCCTTCTTCAGTTCTGATGAAAGTTCTCAGTCTGAAACGTCAACCGTTTACTCTTTTTCATAGATGTTGCCTGGCATGCTGATTTCCTACTGCATTTTATGTATGTTGCTTTGATCGGTAGGCAGTCTGTCATTGAGGTTTAAGGCCATACAGCCAAGAGTGTACCCTGAACAAACTTGCATTCTGGCATTTTGAACTAAATGTGAACCTGCATGGACAACCCAGATCAGAAACCAAAAAGTGCTGCACCAGTGCACAGTAGTCATTTTAATAAATCCCATGGAATTGCATACAAAAATATTCTACTGCTGAGAGAACTTTTAGACCAACATTTCTGGTATTCAACTAAACCTGGGAGTAGCAAATAGAGGGTTCATATCCTACTTCCATTTCCTTCATGACCAGGTCTTCAAAGAGGAGCAGGGTGGATAACACATTGTCTTTGAAAGCAGTAATCCAAAGTCCCTAAGTGTTATTGCACTTGTGATGTGACATTGATGTGGAATTCACCTTGAAGTCTCTAGACCCCCAAAGCTGGAAAATTTCTATAAATTTTGGGAGGTTATAGGATCAACTAGTCATTCTATTACTCAGTCAGATTTAATGAAATCCTGGCTGAATTATTTCTCACTTCTACTACCACTGTGACTCTGGCAGACTCAGGAGAGTCTATGATTAATCCTTAGAAGTGTTTAAAGTTATGTGAGGCATAGGTAAGCTGGTTGGCAAGTCTTTTCCCCAGGGCAGATGAGTACAAAACTAGGGTACATAGGTTTAGGCTGAGAATGGAAAGATTTTATAATGATGTGAGGAGCAACTTTTTCACACTGAGGGCTATGAGTATGTGGGATGAGCTGCCAGAGAAAGTGTTTGAAGCAGGTACGACAGTGTAATTTAAGAAACATTTGGATTGGTGCATGGAGGGGAAGGCTTGGAGGTTGAATGCTGGAAATTGGAATCACCTGATGGCCTGGACTCAATAGGCCAAAGGCTCTAGGTCTGTGTTGCATTGCTCTCTGGCTGTATCTCAGATCTACAGAGCTCCAGCTAAGAGGCCAAATCAACCCCTTTGCCAATTTGAAGATGCAATATAAATATAGGAATACGAAGATTGAAGTAACTGATTAGCTATTTTTCCTAATAATCACATCTTGCCGCATCATGCTGAAAAGCAAGAAAGATTACGTGAAAAGCACTAGGATGAAGTTCAGTTAATGGCCCCCAACAATTCCTGAAGATACAGTGATCAGAGAATCTTCCAAAGATCTCAGATGAAAAAGAACAGGTTTTCAAGTGTGACTGTTATCGAAGATGCAGAATAACAATGCACTCTGTGGAAATAAAATCTATCAGAAAAGATCTTTTCAGGTTCTCTTGCCACATTACTGAATGACTATTTCCAACAAAGCTCAGACCACTTAAGCGACTGTATTTAGAATTTCCCAGCAAGCTGGATCTTGTTATGCACTGGTACTCAGATGCCAGAAGGTGTACATTGGGTAGTACAAATAGTTTTGTGTGGCGCGAACGCACATTGAATTTTGAACGCTGTTAGGTTCTGTCAGAATATTAGACTAGAAGCAGCATTTTATTCAAATACAGGAGCACCAGCAAGGGAAGCTGCAAGTGGAAATGACACTAACAGAGAAAGTAACATTCACATGAAAACATAAGAAACAAGAGTAGGCTGGTCAGCCTCTTGAGCCTGCTCTTCCATGAACTGAAATCTTTTGGATAATACCAATTTTCTATTTTCTCCTGTCTGCCTTGTCATTTAAATATTTGCCAGGCTATATCCTGAATATATTTAATGCCTCTGTTCTTTGGGATAGAGGATTGCAATCATTCATAATCCTCTGAGAAAACATATCTCCTCTCCCAATCATCACCTGAATTAGTTGACCGCTTCTTCTGAAACAACGCTCCTTAATTCTAGGTGCCTTTACTGAGAAGCCATCCTCTTAGCATCTTCCCTTTAAAACTCCCTCATAATTTTATATCTTTCAAAAAGATCACATCTCATTTTTCAATACTCTTTGGAGTGTAGACCTAATCTGTTCAAACCTTTTAGCTCAAAATTCAACTCGGTGAACTTGTGCATTGCCTCCATTGCCAGCTCATACTTCTATAAATATGGAGATTAAAATCAATGCTGGAACTGTGAGATGCAAAACACAGCAGTTTCTGGAAATCTTAAAAGTGAGTGCTAGAAATAATCAGCATATCAGTAACATTAACAGAAGGAGAAAAGCTGAGTCAATATTACAGGTAGAGGAATTTGTATCAGAACTGGCCAGTGGTGCTGTTCCATAAGCTTACATCGGTCTTATCAGAACAGTGTAGGATGAAAACGACAGGGATTGGAATGGTATGGGGGTGGAGAATTGAAGTGATAGATAACAGATGAGCTGGGCTACCCATGCTGACTGAAAGGTGTTTTACAAAACAGTTCACCAATTTAAGTATTTTATCACCACTAGGAGGAGACAAAAGAGAGCTTTTGTTTTTTATTTTGTTTGCCATTCTTAGGGATCTAGTTTGAGTATAGAAAATACATTGTCCTATGTCTTTTTCCCACCATGTCTCCTGTAAAAATGCTATTCCCTTCTCTCAGTTCCTGTGTCTCTGCCACGTCTGTTCCCAGGATGAGACTTTCCTTTCCCCGACATCAGAGATGTCCTTTTTCTTCAAAGAATAGGTTTTCCCTTCCTCCACTATTGATGCTGCCCTTATCTGTAACTCCCTCATTTCCCTGACATCCACACTCACCCCATCTTCCACCACCTTAACAGTGATAAAGTTCCTCTTGTCCTCACTTACAATCCCATGAGTCTCTTTACTCAGCACATAATTCTCCACAACTTACGTCATCTCCCACTCTCGGCTTTCCACAGGGAACACTGCCTCTGTGATTCTCTGGTCCATTCATCCCTTCCCACTAATTTCCCTCTTAACAAATACGTCTGCAAGTGAACAAAATACTACACCTGTTCATTTACCTCCATTCATGACCACAAACAGCCTTTCGAGCTGAGTCAACACTTCACTTGTAAATCTTTTGGGGTCCTCTATTGAATCTGGTGATCCCGATGTTGCCTTCTCTACATTGGTGTAACCCGATGTAAATTGGGGACTGCTTTGTCGAACATCTCTGCTCCATCTGACATCAGTGGAATTTCTTGGTGGCCAACCATTTAAAATCCTATTCCTATACCCGTTCTGACACGTTGGTCCATGGCCTCCTCTTTTGCCACAATGAGGCCACTCTCAGGGTGGACTAGATCATATTCTGTCTGGGTAGCCCTCAAACTGATGGCATGAACATCAATTTCTCCTTCCAGTAATTCTCCCCCCTCTTCTTCCATTCCCCACTCTGGCCTCTTACCTCTTCTCACCATCGGCCTATCACTTCCCTCTGTACTCCTCCTTCCTCCCGTTCACCCATGGCTCCCTCTCCTCTCCTATTAGATTCCTTCTTCTCTAGCTCTGTACCTTTCCCACCCACCAAATGTTACCATCATCTCCTAGTTAGACTTCCTTCCCCTTCCCTCCCCACATTATTATTCTGTCATCTTTCCCCATCTTTCCAGTCCTGAAGAAAGGTCTTGGCCTGAAATGTCAACTATTTAATCAGTTCCCGAGATGCTGCCTGAGCTGCTGAGTTCCTCCAACAGTTTGTGTGTGTTGCTCTGAATCTCTTGTGATTCTGTTTTTATTGGAAGTCAGACAATGTTTCAAAATTGCAATTGATTCAGACTTTCCCAACTGGAAGCTAATTCTCCAATTTTAATCAGTACGCCTTGTTCTTTTGGGTGGAAAAGGGATAATTTACTCTAGAATCTTATTTGCATGCGAATGCAAAGCCAAATTTTGGCTTGAAATCTCAGCTGTTGTTCCTTCTTTGTCATGCAGGATGGCCTGTGGAAAAGGAAGGGTTAAAATACAGCTTTAATTTCCCCAAACAATTGCTGACTTGAGAGTGAACCACAATTATAATTATGTTCCAATTTATATTACAGACAGACATTAAATGAACGCACTAATTTATTGACTCCACCTTTGTTATGGAAAATCTAACAAGGCATTGTTTCTGAATGCTGCTCTGCAAATTTCTCTGGGTTCACAATTAAATACCCAGCACAATCAGTGTGACTGCAGCCTCCTCCATCTGTTTCATTCCTCCCACCAATTGTTAGTGATTTGTATTGCAGACACAATTGACGCAAGTAGGTCATTTGAAGAAATCTAAAGTTCATTCAGAAATAAACTTTGTGATGTAAACCTCAAGTCAAGCTCCAACATTGGCAGTGGAGCATCTTCCCACCTTTTATGTTGTGTTTTTTTATATATATTTAAGGCAATGTATGAGTGTGTGGGAGATGAAAATCACTGCTATGCCCGATAGTTGCCTGGAAACATGGAATATGATGGGAATTCCTCCATTGTTGTTATTATGCTGCTTTGCCAGTGGAGCTAAACTTAATATCACAAAAGGCTGAGAGAGCTCAGCTGATGATGAATTTGTTTTAAATGCATCCACACTGTTTGCACCTTGTCGTAACGGATTTCATATTCTCCTGTCCTGATGTAAAGGAGTGTGTATTTAGTTTCTAGTTAGTTATACAATTCAAAGCTCAAAAGTTCAAAGTAAATTTTTTATCATCATATACAACTCTGAGATTAATTTTCTTGTGGGCATTCTCCATAACTCCATAATAAAATCAATGAAAGACCGCAGCAACTTGTGTGCAAGAGACAGCAAACTGTGCGGGTACAAAAAGAAATAATAATAATAATAATAAATATTGAGACCCAGATAGAGTCCCTAAATGTGAGTCCATGGGTTGTGAGAACACTTCAATGATGGAGCAAGTTAAGTTAACCCTGTATGTTCAAGACCCTGATGGTTGAGGATCGATAACTGTTGCAGAACCTGATGGTGTGAGTTATAAGGCTCCTGTACCACCTTCTTGATGGCAGTAGTGATATGAGAGCATGACCTGAGTGGTGGGGATCCTTATTGATGGCTGCTGCTTTCCTGCGACAGTGTTTCATGCACGTGTGCTCAGTGGTGTGGAGGGCTTTACCCATGATCAACTGGGCTGTATTCACTATCCAATATACTCTCTATACACATCTATAGGAGTTCGTCGAAGTTTTAGATGTCATGCCGAATCTTTGCAAACTCCTAAGGAAGTACAGGTGCTGCTCTGCTTTCTTTGTGAATGCATTTACATGTGGGGCCGAGCACAGGTCCTTTGAAATAATAAAACCAGGGAATTTAAGTTGCTGACCTTCTCCACCTCTCATCCTCCACTGAGGACTGGCTCTTGGACCTCTGGTTTCCTCCTCCAGAAGTCAATTATCAGCTCCTTGGTCTTGCTGACACTGAGAGGGTGTTGTTATGGCATCACTCAGGCAGATTTTATATGCTGGTTCATCACCATATTCAACCTCTGAGACTGGTGTTATCTGCAAACTTGAATATGGTATTGGAGCTGTGCCTAGCCACAAAGTCATTTGTGTAAAGTGAGTAGGGCAGAAGGCTAATCTCACAGCCTTATGGTGCACTTGTGTTGATGGAGATCATGGAGGATCACGGAGGAGATATTGCTGCCTATCCAAACTGACTGGGGTCTGTAAGTGAGGAAATCAAGGATCTAATTGCACAAGGAAATCAAGGATCTAATTGCACAAGGAGGTATTGAGACACCACTATTTTTGCTGTTCTCCTTTGTTGAATCATTTGTTACTTTTCTGCTGTCACCAGGACCTTTAAATATATTGAAATCTCTATTATGGCCTGTCCAATTTAGCAAAATAATTAACAAAATATCAAGGTCATAAAGGCAATAAACACTTATATACACACACTTAAAATAATTAAAGCACTAAATCAAATATAGTATAACTCACCTTGTACATTTTCTTCCTGGCAGCCAATTCCCTATTTTCACTTTAATGGGCCAGCTATACTTGCATGAGATTAAATAGATCCATGTTCAGTGTTGGGTTTCCTGGCCTAAGAATCCATGGGGAGACATCGCCAGGCAATGTGGAAGTCCTCCAGCTGGCCCCCGGCTGGATGGAAGTCTCACCACAGCTTCACCCTGGAAGTGCCCAGCAGTAAGCTGATCTGCTGACTGGCTCACCGTAGATCTCTACAAGGTTTGTCTTTGTTTTCTTAAATGACTATTCATTTAGTCTTGCTAATTTGTACTGAAGAGAATCCACAAGCACCATTAGGCTTTTGGGCCCCTTTCAGATTTGATTGTGTTCTTTTCAACACTATTTTATAAATGTGACATAGATTAAATAAGCATACTTTTCACCATTTCGTTTTAATCCCTGGGACAAGGTGCCTTCTGTGGATGCACATGTTTTCCTTAAGCTTCAAATATGAATCTGAAAGAAGGTTTAATCATAAAATTGAGGAGCTTTAATAAGAATATTTAGTTCAATACCTCCAAATAAATAAATTTTAAATAAGCTAAGCATTCCTTTATTTTAATCTATTCAGAGCTTTTTACTAATTTCATCAATTAAAACTAGTACAGTAGTTATTTGTATTTTTAAAAATTTTAAACTCTTAAAGTAACCTCATTGTTGTTTTTGTGTTTTATAATTTATGCTGTACAAAAGATCACTGTTATTATTTTGAGCTGGGATGTTTTGGCAGTCTTCCCAGCTGGTGCTCACACTGCAAAACATCATGGAAATTTTGTTAAACACATTAGATTCCGGAGATGCTGGAAATCCAAAGCAACACACACACACACACACACACACACACACACCCCACACACACACACACACACACACACACACACACACACACACACACACACACCCCACACACACACACACACACGCACACACACACACCCCACACACACACACACACACACACACACACGCACACACACACACACACACACACACACGCACACACACACACGCACACACACACACACACACACACACACACACACAATGCTGGAGGAAATCAGCAGACTATGGCAGCATCAATGGAAATGAATAAACAGTTAATGTTTCTGGCAAGACTCTTTGTCAGGGCTGGAAAGGCAGGGAGAAGAAGCCAGAATAAGGCGACGGGGGAAGGAAAGGAGAACAAGCTAGAAGGTGGAGCCAGGTGGGTGGTGAGGTGTTTGGGCGGGGGGGGGGGGAGAGGGGATGAAGTAAGAAGCTGGGAGGTGATAGCTGGGAAAGGTGATTGATGCACCATCAATATCTCTCGGAGAAGTGAGGCAAGGTATAGGCTTTTATTGGCTGGAAGAAAGAACAAGCAGCAAGCGACCACCACAAAACATCCTGGAGACTGAGGGAGGAGCAGTGCCTCCAATCGCCTTTATACCGGGGTCTGTGGGAGAAGCCACAGGAGCAGTCAGCAGAGGGGGCGTGTCCAGACAGGTATATGTAGTTCACCACAGTAATAGGCTGGAGAAGAAGGAATCTGATAGGAGAGGAGAATGGGAAGGAGGAGGGTTACCGGGGTAGGAGATAGGCAGGTCAGAGGGGAATTGAAAAGGGAAGGGGAGGGGGGAAATTACTGGAAGTTGGAGAAATTGATATTCATGGAATGTTCAATGGAAATTTTGTTGATACAAATTTTGGACAAATTATGCTGGAGAAAGAAGCATGCAAATTAGCAGAATTTCCTCAGGTTCTATCTTTAATCATCGAAGTATGATGCCACACCTTTCTCCCTAATGGGAATAAATTAATATCTGAACCTCTACTATATCCTCATTGAAGGCTTTTAGTTTTTGACTGGTAGGCTTTGATTCTATTCAAACAGTCCCAGGTTGTACTTCAGTTCACTTAAATTAGTACTCATGTTTTTCCGAAATTGTTAACATTTCAGCTTCTGCCTATTCCGTACACATGGATTTTATTTCAAATTTTTAAAATGTTGATAAAATTTGAAGGTTTTACTTTATAGTTTTCTGTCTGGTAAAACCCTTGAATTTTGGTTGGCTACTCTGGGAGCTTGATATTAGTACTGCAGGATGCCACAGATGTCCTATGCATGGTACCAAGTAACGATTGAGAAAAGAGAAATCTAGATCACAATACCTGCTGAAGCTTTGTAAGTAAGTTTCTCTGAAATTAGTCATGTGTGCTGTTTTTCCACCAACCAGGTGATTTAGCTAACTCTCTTGAGATATGTTCCTTTATGCTTTGAATAAGTCTAGGTTGAATATCTACATTCATTTCTCACACCAGCAGCGTCATCAAGTATAATTACTCAGCTTGCCAGATTTCTTACATTATTCTGATTGCAGTTGTCATTAATAGTACTACTTCGGTTAAATCCTACAGCTCCTTGTTGTCTGAGTGTTGGTTTAATCTGTGCTAATGCAAGACTGTGATCTAACTAACAGCAGGGAAATGACAAACAGTGCTATATCTGTGAGATGAGGTGCTATTTCTCAAGCTTACGTTGAATTCACTGGAACAGCATTGGAAGCCAGAAAAAGAAGAACATTGTGAAATGGAGAATTTCAGTGACCTAATGCAGCTTCCTTCTCTTTCTTTTGAGGCTCGTCCTGTTTGCTTACTACATGCTCAAGGCAGAAAATCTTGTAAGTGTTGACAATTATGTTGTCTCTCAAACACAACCAGTTGCCTCCATGCACAAGTGCAAACTGCAGGAGCATCACTACCAGTAGGACAGGCTTTTCATTGATTATGAAGACTCTGTTGAGGACTCATCTGATAATTATTGCTTTTTCCTAACATATGATCAATTTTAATTAGGTTGCAACTGTAGAGACATAATTGAAGTTGGGGTGTCTGGGTACAAGTGGTGATGGTCAGGTTTCCTCAGACTACCAGATACCATGGAAATTGAGGCAAACATGGGTCAGACACCCAGCATTCAGTGCAGGAAAATTCCACAGATTATTGAGCCATTACAAGCTCTGCTTTAAGTGCTGCAATCCACAATTCTTGTTAAGAGTCAGTTATTCTGAACCTTATGCAGATAGACCAGGAATTATAGGCCATATTATGAGAACAGGTGACTGGTGATTGAATTACTTGGTCCATATGGAACAAAGCTTGCTCAGATTGTGAGTTAGATGTGGGCCAGGGTGTAACATGCCTCTAATACTCAGAGCACCAGAGGTGGCCATCCAGGGCAGGAATAGTGGTAGTCAGAACCCCGAGGGTAAAAGGGAATAAATTGGATGTTACCTTAAGACCATAAGGTCATAAAACATAGGAGTAGAATTAGGCCATTCAGCACATCGAGTTTTCTCTGTCATTTCATCATGACTGATCCCGGATCCCATTCAACCCCATATACCTGCCCCCTCACTATATCTCTTAATGCCTTGACCAATCAGGAATCTATCAACTTCCACTTTGAATATACCCACGGTCTTGGCCTCCACTGCAGTGTGTGGCAGAGCATTCCACAGATTCACCATTCTTTCACTAATAAAAATTCTTCCTTACTTCTGTTCTAAAAGGTTGCCCCTCAGTTTTGAGCCTGTGCCCTCTAGTTCTGAATACCCCAGCAGAGGAGACATCCTCTCCACATCTACCCTATCTAGTCTTTTCAACATTTGGTAGGCTTCAATGAGATCCCCAAGCAGTCTTCTAAATTCCAGTGAGTACAGGACTAAAGCTGCCAGATGCTCCTCATATGTTAACTCCTTCATTCCCAGAATCATCCTCGTGAACCTCCTCTCTGGACTTTCTCCAATGACAACACATCCTTTTGAAGGTAGGGGCCCAAAACTGTTGACAATACTCCAAGTGTGGCCTGACTAGTGTCTAATAAAGCTTCAGCATTATCTCCTTGCTTTTATACTCCATTCCCCTTGAAATAAATGCCAATATTGGATTTGTCTTCTTCACCACAGACTCAGCGTCTAAATTAATCTTCTGGGAGTCTTGCATGAGGACTCCTAGGTCCCTTTGCACCTCTTGCCAAAAGTTATATCTTGCGTTTCTCTCTTCATTTTAGCTATAGCCTTACTCCTTTTGATTGGATTCTGTAACCCATTCACATTAAGGCTTACTATTCTGTATTCTTGACACGGCATTCCACACCAACAAAAAAGGGTTTATATGAATAGTTAGCTATCCCTAGATGACTGAAGCAAATTAACTTCTGTCTGTACTACAAGCTAACATTTAACACATAAACAGCACATATAACATCTGTGACTTCCATCTTTGAAGTTTAACCTAAACTTCTAAGGAGAGGGGGAGAGCCCTTAAACCAGAAGGGGCCCCTCCTGGTGCAGGTTGATGCCTCTGAATAATTGAAATCAGGACAGTGCACAAAAAAGAATAAAATGAGACATCAGTTCCCGGGTTTGTGGTCAGTTATAGTAATAGGCGCTTACAGGAGCTTACATAAAATCATTTATGTTCTATTTTTAAGTTCTTAATACAAAGTCAGTTATGGTTTGGTGTTAGGGTACATGTGATTTTACCAGCCTAGCTGAAGGATATTTTATCACGATACTATTCAGAGCTCTCCTGTAGTATCTTTGTTGCGTTGAAATTCCTTTAGCTTGTCCTGGACGCATTTCACCGTGTTTCTCGGTCCCGACGGGATTTTCCACCTGCTGTCTCCCAGGAAAGCTGCCTCAGTTTCGCCCCCGGGTCATTCCGGGGAAAATCCCCTGTTCTTCATGTCTTCCGTGCGTTACTGTAGATGACTTGTCCAGTGCCAAAAAACACTTGAAGTCTGGCTGGGTGAAGAGTCTGGAACCTGAGCCCCTTTTCATTAAGCGTTTCTCTGCTGGTGGAGTAAGCCTTTTTCAGTCGCGTAGTCTTGATAAAAAAAATACTCTTTTCCCGTCGTAGTAGATCTCTCGTTTTTTCCAAGCAGAGCGAAGCACCAACTCTTTAATTTTATATTCCTGAAAGTAGATGACCTTGGGTTGGAACCTTGTGGTGGTTTGGATCCAAGAGAAGATGGCAGCGTTGTATGCCAGGGTGACATCGGGAAGAATCCGTTTTAATAAAATTTTCCAGAAATTCCTGTATGTTGTCTCCTTCAGCTCCCTCGGAAATTCCATGGATTCGTATGTTATTCCTGCGTGAACGCGCCTCCAGGTTTGTTAGTCGAATTTGAATGACCTCCTGAAATTCCAGTGCGTGGGAAAGAACCTCCCCGGCCTCAGCCTTTCATTCCTCCTCTACCCTCAACTCTGCCCATTATTTCCTTTAAATTGCCAACAATAGCATTCAACTTCTGGTTAATTTCTTCTCTGAAATCCACCAGTTCCTTCTTTAGAAAACCCAAGGTATCATTCAGTTCTTTTTTCACGTCCGAACGAAGCACCTGTATTTTCATCCATGAACAGCGTCCATATCCTCGTGTTCAGCTCGGTTGCTAGTGTCGACTCAGTGTCCTCACTGACAGTTGGTATTTTATCACTTGTCTTCGGGGTTTGTTGCGGTTTTCCTCTTGTCTTTTTTTTGTTTCCCCCTTTCATGCCACAAGACCCACTTTTCTATTTAAATAACCGTTTCTTATTTAGGGGGAGATAAGACCATCTAGGAGCCCTTACTGATTATGCTGCTGGCTGTATGACCTGCGCCATACCGGAAGTCAACACCTCTGATGTTTGAATTTGTTGTAATGTGACTATTATTAAAAGTAAGTTAATACTAATCAGGAAGCTGTTGGTAACGAGAGGCGGGGTCTGGGGTTGGCGGGGTCTTTACTTCCGCTTTTTTTACTCCCAGTATGCATTGTATATAGTTTCTCCACCCAGGCCGCACGAGGTACCTGGAAGCCTCTGTGTTGTAAATATCATTTGCCGTCCCCGATAAAGATGCTCTTTTGGCCATCAAGTTGTCGAGTGGTCTTTTTGTAAAGTAGAAGTTACCACAGAATTTTCTCCCCATTGAGATAATAGTCTGCACTATTGTTTCCTTTATCAAAACGCATTATCATACATTTTCCAACACTATATTCCATCTACCACTTTTTTGCCCATTTTGCCGATTTAAGTCTTGCTGTAATCACATTGCTTCCTCAGCACTACCTACTCCTCCAACTATCTTCATATCATCAGCAAATTTTGCCACTGATGCACCATCAATAACTCACACTGAGACGTAAGGCGAGATATCGGCTTTTATTGACTGGAAGAAGGAACCAGGAGTGAGTGTCCATCATACTATGTCCTGGAGACTGAGGCCGAGCATAGGCCTCAGATTGCCTTTATACAGGGGCCTGTGGGAGGAGCCACAGGAGCAGTCAGCAGGGGGCGTGTCCAGACAGGCACATAGTTCACCACAACCACAAAGCCATCAATTCCAATATCTAGATCACCGACAAGCAATGTGAAAAGTAGCGGTCTCGATTCTGATCCTTGAGGAACAGCACTAGTCACTGGCAGCCAACCAGAAAAGGCCTCCTTTATTCCCATTCACTGCCTTCTGCTTGTCAGCCATTCCTCTATATTTCCTGTACGGCCATAGGATTTCATCTTGTTAAGCAGCCTCATGTGAGGCATCTTATCAAATGCCTTCTGAAAATGACATTCATTGCCCACTTTGCCCACCCTGCTTGTTACTTTGAAGAATTCCAACAGATGTCAGGCAAGATTTCCCTTCACAGAAACCATGCTGACTTTGACTCATTTTATCACTAGTTCCCAGTACCCTGAAACCTCGTCCTTAGTAATAGACTCCAACACTTTCGCAACCACTGAGGTTAGGCTAACTGGCCTATAGTTTCCTCTCTTTTGTCTTCCTCCCTTCTTAACGATTGGAATGACATTTGCAATTTTCCAGTCATCTGGGACCATGCCAGAATCAAATGACTCTTGAAAGATCATGACCAATGCATCCGTTATCTCTTCAGCATCCTCTTTCAGGAATCTGGGATGTAATCCATGTGGTCTAGGTGAATTATCCACTTTAAGAACTTTCAGTTTGCTTAGGACTTTTTCCTTTGTAATAGCAATGACACTCTCCTCTGCTCCCTGACATGCATGGATCTCTGCCATACTGCTAGTGTCTTTCACAGTAAAGACTGAAGCAAAGTACTTATTAAGTTCATCTGTCATTTCCTTGTCTCCACTACTACATCACCAGCATCATTTTCCAGTGGTCCAATATCAACTCTCACCTTCATTTTATTCTTTATTTAACTGGAAAAACTTGCAGTATCCTACTTTATATTATCAGCTAGTTTACCCTCATATTTCATTTTTTTCCCTTCTTGTAATTTTTTTTTTAGTTTCCTTCAGCTGGATTTTAAAAGCATCCCAATCATCCAACTTCCCACCCATATTTGCTACCTCATATGCCCTTTCCTTGGCTTTTATGCAGTCTTTAACTTCTGTTGTCGGCCATGGTTGCCTAACCTTGCCATTTGAGAGCATTTTCTTCTGTGGGACATATATATCCTGCTCCTTGTGAACTACGCCCAGAAGGTTCAGCCACATCTATTCTGCCATCATCCCCACCAGTATTCCTCTCCAATCCGCCTGGCCCAGCTCTTCTCTCATGCCTCGGTAATTCCCTTAATTCCATTGCGATACCTATACATGTGACTTAATTCTCTTAAATTCTGAGAAGAATGCCCTGTCCTCATGTATCTTCTAGTGGATCTACTTGACATCCCACAGCAGCCAAGTTTATTAATGTCTTGTAAGTAGCATAGAATGCCTTCCTTAACCAGCTTTTCTTTGAAATTATATAATGCATTTGATGTCAATTATGTACCTTGAATACGCCAAGCTATTTCAGAATCAGAATCAGTTTCAATATCACTGGCATGTGTTGTGAAATTTGTTGTTATGCAGCTGCAGTACATTGCAATACATTATGATAAAAACTTTATGGTGTTACGAAATTCCTGTAACTGGATCACTTACCAGCAAAGATAGAGAGGTCCATTGAAGTCTGATGGTACTATTTTTAAAAGTATTTATTGATAAAGGGCACAGAAAGAAGATTAATGCAAACATACAGATAATATGCATCGTCGATACTAAATCTAAGCGCGGGTATCATAATAACCGATAAGAAATAACTCTATCGTTGTCTAGGGGTTACTGTATTGTCCAATGGAAAGATAAGTCACTATCAGTTCGTTCAAGCTGCAGCGTTGTTGGGTTTAAAAGTGATGCGGTTTAAACTTGCCCAAGTCTTATGATGTCAATCCGTTGAGTCAGGGGAGCAGGTTTCCCCGTTGTTAGCTAAAAAGCCGTTTTCAGCCACCGATTCCAGCCACGGAATTGAACGCACATGGCTTGGTTTCCGATTACTGTCTGCTGTTACGTGGTCGCTTAACGTTTCTTCTGGTGCGTCTGAAGGGTTGTTCCTACAGACCCTCTTTTATTCTGACTCGCAGGGTCATAGATGTCAATCAGGTTGGGGGTGATGCAATCTCTCCCTCAACCAGCCCACTTTGCCCGAGGGCATTCACGTAGCAGAGCATCTCGATCCACAAATCTGTCTCCAAGAGACAATGGCCATGTCCCGTAGCTTTACATCGCTATGGGGGGGGGGGGGGAGAAACGTGACATCTTGCACGTCTCCCCCTTATGTCTTGGGCCCCCCGTTTGACTCAACCCAACAGTGATCTGGCGATTCTCACAAAGGAGGGGGCTACGGACATAACAATGGTAAGAAGAATACATATATTTTTTTAAGTTAAATTAAATAAGAAGTGAAAAAAGAGAGAGAAGGAGTATTGAGGCAGTGTTCATGGTTTCAATGTTCATTTAGAAATCTGATGGCAAAGTGAAGAAACTACTCCTGAAGTTTTAGACAGAAGCAGCTGAACTTTTGAAGGCTATGTTGCGTTGGTGTAAATAATTGTATTCAGCAATTGACTTTTGGATAATATTTCATCAGTTAGGTCGTAAATTATTGTGCTATGTGATGGAATTTCTAATCTAGTGCCTTAATGGAAGGAATGAGTTAGTTTAGAAAACAACATGGTGCTACAGTAGTGCAGTGGTTAGTGTGACACTACTACAGTTTGGGGATTTGGAATTTGAAGTTCAATTCTGGTGTGATCTGTAAGGAGTCTGCATGTCCTCCCCGTGGAATGCTGAGTTTCCCCCGGGCACTCCAGTATCTTCCCACAGTCTGAAGATGTACCAGGTGGGTTAATTGGTCACTGTAAATTGTCCCATGATTAGGTTAGGGTTGTCACTGGGGTGGCGCAGCTGGAAGGGCCTATTCCACACTGTATCAGTAAATAAATGAACAAGCACAGCAAAGGGCAATGCCATAGTTTTGGCCAAAATTTTACATTCATAAGATTGAAAGAGGGATGTAAAAAGCCAGCTTCAATTTAGAATAATAAACATAAACAAAATAAAATGTTTATCTTGTATTATGAAACAGGCCTTGCATGAGATGGGTAGTGTTTTGTTCTCCACAGGGAATCATAATGGAGTAAATGGATGTGCTGAGGCCATTTGCAGTGTAATGCTCTATTTATAGACTATCTGTTTAACAATTCAGTATCAGAGCTCATGGTGTGGGCACAATGGATCATCAGAAATAATACTAAATGAATCAATCAAATCTTTCAAATGATCTTTACTATCCAAGGAAGAGTTTGTACTCAAAAACTCAGCAAGAGAATTGAATTGAATTGAATTTCAGTTTATTGTCATTTAGAAACCACAAATGCAATGCAGTTAAAAAATGAGACAACGTTCCTCCAGAATGATATCCCGAAAGCACACGATAAAACAGACTACACCACAAAATCCACATAACGTTTGCCAATTCCCAAATCCAGAGTCCGGAGAGGCTGCTGCATATTAATATCGCGCTACCATCTTAGCACGTTCCCCAGAAAGGAGCTCCAAACCCACAGACTAAACAAGACTACCCAGACACACCAAGTCAGGAGACCAACTCTACCACCCAACAAACCAAAAACTAAAGCTACAAGACCTACACAAAACCACATAGTTACATATAGTTATAGTTAACATATAGTTACAACAGTGCAGACAATACCATAATTATTAAAAAAAACAGAGCATGGGCACAGTAAAAATAGTCCAAAGATGTTAAAAGACCATAAGTTCTAAAGAAACCAGCACACAGTTCCCACAAGTCCGATAGACTCGTCATCCCACACAGGCGGCAGAAGGGAATACCCCGGCAATGGACTTCCACGGTGTCGCCGGACCCAGCCTCGAGAGAATTACTGCATGTTGAGAATACACCAAAAGGATGGACAGAATCAAAAGCTAGGTGGCATGTTTGTAAAGGCAGGGGTGGTGGGGGGGGGGGGGGAACATAAAGGAGACCCAAGGAGTAGGCTTCTCATATGGAGGATGGTGAATATTTGGAGTGAGCTGCCAAAGGAGGTAGATACTATTACAAAGCATTTAGATAGGAACTTCCACAGGAAATTAATAGAGGGATACAAGCCTAATGTGGATAAATGGGATTGGGATTAGCATACACAGGCATTACATTTGCGATGGATGAGCTGGGACATAGACGCTGTATGTTTCCACGATTCTATTGCCTCTGCACTCATTAGAATCAGGCGTCTTGTGCACCCACTATTCACAATTGTCTTTATGCCTGCTCTTACCCAGGCCCCTGAGCTTTTCAGATTGTTTTTCTCACGAGAAAGACAGCTGTTCAATCTTTTTCTGCTTTTTAATATTTACTTAAAAGCTTTAGGTCACAACAGATTACTTCCCAATGTGATTAAGTACAAAATCTTTATTGAAAATATCTCTGAATAGTTTCTTCAAATACTCACATTTGGAAAAGCTTGGGCTCAGTCAATCTATCTAGTATGGCTTCTGCGGGGGAGACCATGTTCTGCAAACTTGACGGAGTTTTTTTTTGAGGTGTTAACAAAGATGATTGATGAGGATAGTATAGTGGATGCTGTCTACACGGACTTTTGTAAAGCATTTGATATGTTTCTTTGGGATAGGCTGATCCAGCAGATTAATGGTATGTAGGATTCATTGTGACTTGGTAGGGCGGATTCAAAGTTGTCAATTGGGTGTAGAGGGCAGAAGGTAGTGTGGACGTCATCTGAACCCTTAGTGCCTAGATGGCACATGGGGCCTCCACAAGGGTCTTCTATTTCTGCTGGTCTTTCGCTTTGCTGCTCACCATTACCCAGTTCATGCCTACTTCTTTCAGTTCTGCTTCCACACATCTTCACCACGTCATTCTGGGCCTGCCCCTACTTCGCTTTCCCTGTGGGGTCCACCTTTGTGCTACTTTTGCTAGTTGATCATTTGGCATTCTCATTACATGGCCCAACCATCTCCATCGTCTTCTTTTCACACAAACTGAGTTTGATTCCATATTGCAAGATGTAAGCAAGTCTTCGTTTCTGATTTTGTCAGGCCAGAAGATCTTCTTGATACGTGGCAGACATTTTGTCTGGAACGTGTCAAGTTTCTTGCAGATGTCTTTCGTCATCTTCCAACATTCACTTCCATAAAGTAGCATGCTTAGGATGTTGCTTTGTGGTGTGGAGGGGTATTATAAGGACTCGAGTCTGTGACCAGTGGTGTTCTGCTGGATCAGTGTTGGGACCTCAGTAGTTTGTGATGTAAATTGGGTGAATTTATTATTAAGCTTGCAGATGTCACAGGATTTGGCAGAATTATAGATAGTAAGGAGGGTTGTCAAAGAACACAACAGGAATTAGATCATATGGAAGTATGGGCATAGAAGTTTAACACATAAAATGCTGGAAGAATTGTGGATCAGGCTGTATCTACCAGACAGTTGATGTTTCAGATTGAATTCCTTCATGCATTATGGGAACATATATAGGCCTTCAAATAGTAGACATGATGTGGGGTTGAAATTGCACAGGAAGCTGGAAAAGGCACATAATAAGGGTAATGACACAATTATAACTGGGGACTTCAACATGCAAGGGGACTGATAAAATCAGGTTGGTGTTGGTTCGCAAGAGTGGGCATGTGTTGATATCTATGAGATGGGCTTTTTAGAGGAGCTTGTGCTTGAGCCTACTCAGGGAAAGGCTATCTTAGATTGGTTGTTGTGTAATAGCCTAGATCTTATTAGGGAGCTTAATGTAAAGGAACCCTGAGGAGGCAGTGACCATAATATGATTGAATCCATACTGCAGTTTGAGAGGGAGAAGCAAAAGTCACATGTATCAGTATCACAATGGAAGAAAGGGAATTACAGAGGCATGAGAGACGAGCTTGCCCAAGTGGATTGGAGGAGGAGACTGCTGGGGATGACAACAGAGCAGAGATGGCTGAAGTTTCTGAGAATAGTTCACAAAATGCAGGATAGATATGACCCAGAGAAGAAGTTCTTAAATGGCAGGGATAGGCAACCGTGACTGAAAAGGGAAGTTAAGATTGCATAAAAACCAAGGAAAGGGCATATGAGGTAGCAAAAGTGAGTTGGAGGTTGGATGATTGGGAGGCTTTTAAAATTGAACAAAAGGAAACTAAAAAAGTCAGAAGAAGGGAAAAGATGAAATATGAGAGCAGACTAGCCAATAATATAAAGCGGGATACCAAAAGATTTTTCAGTGATATGAAGTGTAAAACAGAGGTGAAAGTTGATATTAGACCACTGGAAAATGATGCTGCTGAGGTAGTAATGGGACACAAAGAAATGTCAGATGAACTTAATGGGTACTTTGCGTCTGTGTCCACTGTGATTATCAGGGAGCAGGAGTGAGTGCCATTGCTATTACAAAGGAAAAAGTTCTAGCAAGCTCAAAGCTCTTAAGGTGGATAAGTTACCTGGACCAGATGGACTACATCCCAGAGCCCTGACAGAGGTTGCTGCAGAGATAACAGATGAATTTGGTCATGGTCTTTCAAAAATCACTTGTTTCTGGCATGGTCCCAGAGGACTGAAAGATTGCTAATGTACCTCCACTCTTTAAGAAGGGAGGAAGACAAAAGAAAGGAAATTATAGACCAGTTAGCCTGACCTCAGTGGCTGGGAACGTGTTGGAGTTGATTATTAAGGATGAGGTTTTGGAGTACTTGGAGACTAATGATAAAATTGTTAAAATTAGCATGGTTCCTGTAAAGGGAAATCTTGCCTGACAAATCCGTTAGAGTTCTTAGAGGAAGTAACCAGAAGGGTGGACAAAGGAGAGGTAGTAGATGTCATTTACTTCAGTTTTCAGAAGGCATCTGATAATGTGCCACACATGAGGCTCCTTAAAAAGATAAAATCCTATGGCATTACAGGAAAGATACAGGCATGTATAGAAATGTTCCTCAGGGGATCAGTATTGGGATTGCTACTTTTCACATTGTTTGCCAGTTATTTGGATAAGGGAATTGATGGCTTTGTGGCAAAGTTTGCAGATGATACAAAGATAGGTGAAAGGGTAGGTAGTGCTGAGAAAGCAATGCGATTGCACCATGGAAATCCATGCACCATGGATTGCACCATTGCACAAATTGGAAAAATGGGCAAAAAAGTGGCAGGTGGAATACAGTGTTGGGAAATGTATGATAATACATTTTGGTAAAAGGTGGTAGTGCAGCATCAGAGATTTTAATGGGTTCAATAGATTTCAATAGGTGCATTTAATGTCAGAGAAATGTATACAATGTACATCCTGAAATTCTTTTCTTGGCAACCATCCATGAAAACAGAGGAGTGCCCCAAAGAATTAATGTCAGTTAAATGTTAGAACCCCAAAGCCCCCCAGCTCCCCCTCCCTCGCACCAGCCACAAAGTGATGATCCCCCCCTCCCCCATCAACCAAAAAGCATCTGCACCCTCCACCGAGCACTCAAGCATGCAGAAATGCATCAATAAAGACACAGACTTGCAGTTACCCCAAAGATTACTCATTCACCTGGTAATTCAACATACCACAGGTTCTCTCTCTCCCTAATAGAGGAAAAGAGGTGTCCCTGTTTCACAGCCAGAGAGGAGACATAACCTGCCGATTTATGGTGTTAAAAGTGTGTTGCGTTGCTTTCTCCCAGCTCTGTGCCCAAGAATCTCGGGTCTCTGGGCACACAGCCGGCAGCCAGCTCATTGCTTTTGATCTTCTGTGTACTCCCATGACACGCCAGTTTTCTGCAGCAGCACCAACCTCAAATCCACCCACCTCCAGAGTAACGAAGATCTGGCACCCTGAAGGTGCACTAGTCTTCCAGGCCGAGTCCTTGGCATTTCGAAAAGTGGCCGGTCACGAGGCCCTGAGAGCAGGTCCCATTCCTGCAAAGAACTGAAGTCAACATGTAACTCCAGGTCAGGGTCTTCAAAAGACCCCTGAAAAGGAAAAAAGAGATATTAAAGATAGGAATAGAGCTGTTTCTGAAGATACAAGGAATCGCCGTTAGGCACCATCATCCAAAGCTTCGCCCTCCATCAAACAGGAGGTGTAGAGGGTCATAGGAGTCCTCGTGCAAGAGTCCCAGAAGTTAATTTACACTTTGAGTCTGTGGTAAAGAAAGAAAATGCAATGTTGGCATTTATTTCAAGGGGAATAGAATATAAAAGGAAGGAGATCATGCTGAGCCTTTATAAGATGCTAGTCAGACCACACTATTGTTAACAGTTTTGGGCCTCATATCAAGGAAAGGATATGTTGTCATTGGAGAGAATCCAGAGGAGGTTCACGAGGTTGACCGTTTCTTGATCGGTCAGGGCATCAAAGAATATGGCGAGAAGGTAGGTGTATGGGGTTGAGTGCATCTGGGATCAGCCGTGATGGAATGCCCTAATTCTTCTCCTAAGTCTTATGATCTTATGGTATTATCTGGACTGAAAGATGAGCTCAGAGTCAGTAATCTGTAGCAAAATATAAAACAGTAGAGTAACTCAGCGGGTGAAGCAGCATCTATGGAAAGAAATGACGAATAACATCTTGGATGGGATTCTTCATCTGGACTAAAGGGAGCTAAACTGAACAAGTGTGAAGTGTTGCAGTTTGGAAGCTCAAATGCACGTGGAAAGTGTACTGTAGGTTGCAGAATCCGAATCAGATTCAGGTTTATTATCTCTGACATATGTCACGAAATTTGTTGGTTTCTGCCACCAGTACAGTGCAGAATCCTTCATGTACAGAGGGATCTTGTTGCACAAGTCTATAGCTCCCTGAAAGTGGCAATACAAGTGAACAGGGTGATAAAGGAAGCAGACAGCATACTTGGTTTCCATGGTCTGGCTACTGAGTATCAACGTTGGCAAGTCGTATTCCAGTTGTATAAAACTGGTGAGGCCACTGCGTTACAGGAAAGATGTGGGGGCTTTGGGAATCGTACAACTGAAGTTCATCAGGATGTTACCTGGATTAAAGAATATTAGCTACAAGGAAAGGCAAGACAAACTTGGATTGTTTTCTCTGGGACATTGGAGGCTGGCAGGCATAGATACTTGGGATAATCAGAATCTTTTCTCTGAGGGTGGAAATGTTAAATATTAGAGGACATACCTTTAAGGTGAGAGGAGTAAATTTAAAGAAGATATATGTGGCGACCTTTATACACAGGGTTGTAGAAACCTGGACTACACTGCCGGGGAAGTTACAATAGCAATATTTAAGAGGTATTTTTACAGGTACATGAATAAATAGTTGTGATTAGTTTCATTTAGCATCCTAGTTGGCACAGAAATCATGGGCTGAAGGGCCTGGTCTGGTGCTATACTCTTGTATGTTCTTTGTGTGCTCTATAATCAGCTGAAATCCATGGGGGAGAGAAATTATTTTTCTTCTGGTTTCTGGCTTGGTCCCAGTGAGCTGAATGTCCTCCTTCTATACTAGAAAAAAATAATGCATTTTGTGGAGACGTGGAACCTATTAATTCAAGTTGTAATCATAATTGCTACAGTGTATTTTATTCTTCACGTCATTTTTTTGCCAATAATTATAAATTTGTAACTACAAGTTACTGATCATTCTGCCACTACAAACAATTTCTGCTAATTTATTCTAATACACTTGTGTGCATGGTTCTGAATATCTGTCATAAATCTCCTTGTAACCTCTGTGGAGAGTAGTATCAGCTTTTTCATCCTTCACTAAGAGTCTCTCATGTTGGGTCCTATTGTAAGCAATGCTCTCCTTGCTGGACGTCCTTATCTACTTCTAAATTGGAATTGAATTCAATTTTCCAGCTGGGGTCTAACCAGTGTTCTGTAAAATATTAGCATAATGTTTAAGTCATTTCATGCTGTTCTACCCGTAACCTTTTATTTTTCTTAATTGTTTTGCTGTGGTTTTCATTTGACTTCTGCAGATATTTATGGATTGTTTGAAAGAAGGTATCATTACTTGATGAAACTTTTATGTGGAATTCTTGATTTAAAACATGTATTTATTTGTTCTCTGAATGTAGTGGAATGGCCTGTATTGCCCGTAAGTAGCAATCCTGGGAAGTAGCAGTTGATAACATAATATTGCTCCATCCCAGAATATTTCCCTAATCGATGTTAATGGCTCTATGAATGGAGTGTGAGATTGAATTAACCTTGGAGAATTGTGCAATGCAGTCAGCACATTTAATGTAACAGATGTCCCAGGAGGCAACAAGAACCAAACGGTTTACTTTGTGGGATATGAGGAACAGTTCTTGTTCCAGGCCTGCTTGGCTTTCCCTCAAATCTTTTCCCGTTACATCAGAGACTGTGTTAGTGCTACCTGCTGCACTAATATGGAACTCAGAAAGGTATTTTCTTTGTTGGCAATTTTTATGCTGTGCTTAATTTTACATCCTTTATCTCTGTCTCTCCTCTTCTCTTTCTGAATTTCTCTAATACCATCTCATGGGTTAGCATAATGACAATATCCATAAAGTGTCCAGATTACTTTGACTATACCTCCTGAAGCAACTTTCCTGTTAAGGGCTCAACTCCATTCTCCCATTTTTCCTATCTTTGTCATATCTGCTGTAATGAAGACACTTTACTCACAGATGCACCTGAGATTTCTCCCCTTTTCCTTTACCTTGGCTTCCCCTCTACCACGGTTGAGATAGCCCAAAAATTACCTTAAAATATTTACTTGCACTCCTTCTTTTCTTTTCCAGAACAGGAATAGGATCCCCAAATCCATAGCTTCCATCTTACCAACCTCAGCATTCAACACTTCTTATTTTCAGTGAGATTCCCTTCCTGTCCCTGCCATTTCCAGCATTCTGAAGAGACTTCTCTTGTCCATTCTCCCATTTCCACGAAGCATTTACCCTTTGTTGTCACGTCGCATGCAACCACAAGAATCGCTTTTTAATTTCATTGCTGTCTGCCATGCAGGGACTAGAACTATTATTTCCCGGTTAAGCAGGAGAATGAGGGGGTATTTGATAGATGTATGCAAAAAGCTGAGGGATATAGATAGGGTAAATGCAAGTAGGCTTTTTCCACTGAGTTTTGGGTGAAACTAGAGGTCCTGGGTTAAAGGTGAAAGGTGAAGCAGTTAAGCTGAATGTGAGGGCAATAAGATGACTACTTACTGCTCCCGGGGCTAGAAGTTTCATCTCCTCTGTCGATACTGATTTGTTTGACTCCAGTGCACTTTGTAGACCTCTGTATAAAAGTTTCTCTAAATAGGACGTGTCAGTACCCTGAATAAGTTTGGAACTGGAAGTGGGGTATTTTGAGTCCCCACTTTCCAGAAGAACAATATTCATTCCATATACTGACTGAAAGTACTAATGCCTTCAATGCCATTTTATCTTCGTGCTATTGGCACTCCTATTAGCTGCATGAGATCTACCCATTGGGATTTGCCTGATCATGAAAGGCCCCAGATGCAGCAAAAATAGCCTGTAATCATCTCACTGGAGTTTCACAATGCCTGCATCCAGACTAAACCATTTTGTTTATGGGAGTCGTCCTTAGAGCACAGAGAAAGCATCTCGTGTGCTGCTTTTCAGGATGCCCTGGTCACCAACAGCTGCTTGATTATGTTACAGTATTTCTGCTGGAAACAGTTTGATTTTGGGTACCGCTGTTACAAGAATAATATCCCACAGAAGTGTGCTGGCTCTCATTATCAAGCGCAGTAAAATATTCAGCTTTTATCATTACAAGGGAATTAACATAATATGCTACACTGCAGCGATGCATTAACGGAGGATTACTGCATTTTACAGCAAAAGCAGGAAGGAAGTAGCAACGTTATGCCCATTATCTAATTATTCCTTTTGTTGTCCCACTTGACAGATGCTATTTGCCTTACAGCAGATGATGAATTTTGCCTGAAGGCAGCACCATCTGATTTCCCACATAGCCGTGTCAGGGGAAATAAGGTAGCTATGCTTAAAGCTGATCACCACTGTTGTTGCCTGTGATGCAGTATTAAGACCAACATATATTGTTATTAAGAATATTCTCCATGAGTGTATAGCGTTGGAACAAAGAAAGCAAAAAAGAATTGCCCTATATTAGCAAACCTGATAGCACATAAATCGTAATATAAATAGGTCCTGAAGAGAGAATACTGGGAGTTAGGTGGAAAGCTGATAAACAGGATCTCCAGTGTAGTAACCTCTCGTTTGCTGCCTGTGGCATGTGCCAGTGAGGGTAAGAGTAGGATGGTTTGACAGATGAATATGTGTCGGAAGAATTAATGCAGTGGCAAGGTTTTAGATTCCTGAATCAATGGTATCTCTTCTGGAGCAGGTGTGACATGTACAAAAGGGATGGGCTACATCTGAACCTGAGGGGGACCATTGTCTTTACGGGCAGGTTTGCTGGAGTTGTTGGGGAGGATTTAAACTAACTTGGCAGGCAAGTGAGAACCAGAGTGATTCAGTCCTCTGATGGGGCTGTTTGGTATTCAAGTTGATGCAGTGTGTAGTGAAACTGTGAGGTAGGATAGGCAGATGTCAGGGCAAAATTGCAGACAGTGGGATGAGCTGACTGTAACATGAGAGCAAAACTGAAAAAGGTGATAAATACAGGACTAAAGGTGTTATATTAGAATGCACGCAGTATGTGGAATAAGGTGGATTATGTTGGAGCGCAGTTAGAGACCGGCAGGTACAGTGTTGAGAGCATCACTGGGTTGTGGCTGGAAGAAGATCATAGTTAGGAGCTGAACATCCAAGGATACACATTGTATTGAAAGAACAGGCAGGTAGACGAAGGGGGTAGGAGGGCTCTGTTGGTAAAAAATGAAATCAAATCCTTAGAAAGGTGACATTGAAGATGTAGAATCCTTGTGGTAGAGTTAAGAAACTGCAAGGGTGAAAAAAAACCCTGATGGGAGTTATATACGCCAAACAGTAGCCAGGATGAGGGATACAAATTTCAATGGAAGGTAGAAAATGCATGTTAAAAAAAAGGTAATGTTATGATTGTCATGGGAGATTTCGATATGCAACTAGATTGGGAAACTCAGGTTGGTGTTGGATCCTAGGAAAGGGAATTTGTAGAATGCCAGTGAGATGGCTTTTTAGAGCAGCTTGTGGCTGAGCCCAGTAGGGCAGGAGCAATTCTTAATGTTGTGTAATGAACCAAATTTGATTATGGAGTTTAAAGTAAAGGAACCCTTCGGAGGCGGTGATCATAATATAGATTTCACCCGGCAGTATGAGAGGGAGAAGTTAAAGTCAGATGAATAAATATTACTGTGGACTAAAGGAATGAGAGAGGATCTGGATCAATGGCTGGAGTTTCTGGGAGCAATTCAGAAGATGCAGGATAGATAAGAACATCCCAAAGATGAACAAAGATGGAAGTAAGGGATTTAAATGCAAAAGAAAAAAAAGGAGGGATGCACCCTTAATCTAAATGAGAATTATGAAAATACTCAAAAAAAGGTCCCTACACCTTTTGGAACTTTATATCTGAATTGAGAAGTGAATAATAAATCTTTTCAAGGTCTAAGCAGGACATAATATCTCTAAGTTATTGAGCATGAGTGGGTGGGGCAGCATCTCTCCACCTAAGAAGGACTGCATGTCTGGCCAAAAGAGAGGTGAAAGACAATGTACGATGCTTAGTTGGAGTTAAAAGCATGTCAGCTTCTCCCGAGGTAGCGAAAAGAGCAATTAGAGGGTTAGGTTCCAAATAACAATTAAATATGTGAGATAAAGTTAAAAAAACATCTTTCCAGAATTTCTGCAAGATAGGACAAGCTCAATACATATGAATAAGAGAGGCTTTGCCCCCTTGGCACTTATCACAACAGGGACTAATATCAGGATAGAACAAGGAAGCTTTTAAAAAACAAAAGAAGGCAACTTCCGAAAAAACCGTAAGGGGAAAAAAGATGAAATATGAAGTTAAACTAGCCTATAATATAGAAGAGAATACAGATGGTTTTTATAGACATATAAAGAATAAAAGAGAGGTGAGTGTGGATATTGGACTGCTGGAAAGTGATGCTGGACAGGTGGTAATGGGAGACAAAGAAATGGTGGACAAAGTTAACAGGTATTTTGTTCCAGTCTTGTGGAAGGCACCAGCAGTGTGCTATAAGTTTGAGCATGTCAGGGGCAGAAGACAGCAAAATTGATTTTACTAAGGAGAAGGTGCTTGGGAAGCTGAAAGATTTGAAGACAGATAGGTCCCCTGGACCAGATGATTACACTCCAGGGTTCTAGGAGAACTAGCTGAAGAGATTGTGGTGGCATTAATAATGATCTTTCAAGAATCATCAGATTCTGGAATGATTTCAGAGGACTGGAAAATTGCAAATGTCACTCCACTTTTTAAGAAGGGAGTGAAGCAGAAGAAAGAAAATGATAGGCAAAATGATAGGCCTGACTTCAGTGGTTGGAAAGGTGTTGGAGTCCATTATTAAGGATGAGGTTTAGGGGTTCTTGGAGGAACATGCTAAAATAGGTCAAAGTCAGCATAGTTTCCATAAGGTGAAATCTTGCCTGACAAATCTGTTGGAATTCTGTGAGGAATAACAAAGAAGTTAGACAGTGGAGGTTGTTCACTTGGATTTTCAATGGGAAAAGTGGCAGACCCAACACTGATTCCTGCAGAACACCTCTAGTCACAGGCAGCCACCTAGGAAAAGCTACTTACACCAAATGCTGAAGGAACCCTGCAGATAAGTCAGCATCCATGGAAATGAACAATCAATCAATATTTCAGGCTGAGACCTTCTGTAGGGCTTCCTTTATTCCACTCTTTGTCTTCTGAACATTGTAGTATCTTTTCAAAAATATCATGGCTGTTTAGCAGCCATGGAGTATTATAACACTACAGCACAGAAATAGGCCTTTTGGCATATCTAGTCTTTACTGAATTATTAGTCTCCCTAGTCCTATCCATCTGTACCCAGACCATAGTCCCTGATACCCCTCTCATCCATGTACCTATCCCAATTTATTTTAAATGTTGTAATCGACCGGAATCCACCACTTCCACTGGCAGCTCTTTCTACACTCTCTCCACCCTCCGACTGAAGATACCCCTCATGCTCCCCTTAAACATTTTACATTTCACCCTTAACCCATGACCTCTAGTTTTCGTCTCATCCAACCTCAGTGTTAAAAACCTGCTTAAATTTACCCTATCATTCCCTGTCATAATTTTATATACCTCTATCAAATCTCTGCTCATTCTTTGAAGCTCTAGGGAATAAAGTCCTCACCTATTCAACCTTTCCAGATAACTAAGGTCCTCAAGTCCTGATCGCATTCTTGCAAATTTTCTCTGCAGTCTTTCAATCTTATTGATATCTTTCCTGTAAGCAGGTGACCAGAACTGCACATAATGGTCCAAATTAAGACTCACCAACATCTTATACAACTTCAACATAGCATTCTGTCTCCTGTATTCAATACACTGATTTATGAAGACAATGTGCCAAAAGCTCTCTTTGTGACTTTATCTATTTGTGTTGTCATTTTCAAGTAATTATGGATCTGTATTCCCTCTGTTGTACTGCATTTCTCAGTGGCTGACTGCACACCAGGTAAGTCCATCCCAGGATTGTCCTCCCTAAGTACAACTCCTCACACTTGTCTGCATTAAATTCCATCCATTCCTCCAGCTGGTCGAGATTCCACTACAAGCTTTGATAGACTTCCTCGTGACCCACTGTGCCCCCAGTCTTGGTATCATCTGCAAATTTTCTAATCCAGTTTAGTACATTAACAAGCAGATCACTAAGGACATTTTAAATTTCTCTGCTAAGGCCCCTGTGGTTTCTGCACTACCTCCCACAAGGTCTGAAGGAACACATTGTCAGGCCCGGGGGATTTATCCACCCTAACTTGCCTCAAGACAGCCAACACCACCTCTTCTGTAATCTGTACATGGTCCGTGATATCACTGCTGTTTGCCTCATTTCTATAGACTGCAAAAAATCCATTTAAGATTTCCCCCATTTCTTTCAGCTCCACGTGTATATTACCATTCTGATCTTCCAGAGGACCAATTTTGTCCCTTGCTAACATTTTTCCCTTAACATATCTGTAGAAACCCTTAGGTTCTCCTTCACCTTGTGTGCTAGAACAACCTCATGCCTTCTTTTAGTCATCCTGATTTCCTTCTTAAGTGTTCTCTTGCACTTCTTATACTCCTCAAATATCTCATTTGTTCCTGTCTGCCTATACTTGCTGTGCACCTCCTTTATCTTAACCAGGCTCTTAAAAACCAGAGTTTCCTCAATCTGTAATCCTTGCCTTTATTCTGACGGAAACATTCAAACTCTATACTCTCAAAATTTCACTTTTGAAGGCCTTCCACTTATCAAGTACAACATTGCCAGTAAACAACCTGTCCCAAATCCACACTTGCCAGATTTTTTTTGATACTATCAAAATTGGCCTTTCTCCAATTTAGAATCTCAACCCATAGACCAGACCTACCTCTTTGCATATTTACTTTGAAACTAATGGCATCATGGTCACTAGATGCAAAGAGTTTCCCTAACGAACTTCTATCAGTTGTCTTGTCTCTTTCCCTAATAGGAGATCTAGTTCGCGTTTTCTCTAGTTGGGACTGATTAAGGAAATTTCCCTGAACACATTTGATAAAATCTTTAAAATCCAGCCCTTTTACAGTACGGGAGTCCCAGATCATACGTGGAAAGTTAAAATCGCCTATTATCACAACCTTATGTTTCTTGCAACAGTCTGTGATCAATCTACAAATTTGCTCCTCTAAATCCTGTGGACTACAATGTAATCCTATTAGTGTGATCCTAAGTTTTTTTTCCCTCTTAAAGCCTCACTAGGCAAGCTCCCCAGTCTGTCCTGACTGTGCATTGCTGTGACATTTTCCGTAGTAATGCTACCTCTCCCCCTTTAACCCCTCCCGCTCTATCACATCTATCACAGAACTCTGAAATATTGAGCTGCCGGTCCTGTCCCTCCAGCAACCAAGTCTCACTAATGCCTACAATGTCATTATTGCATGTGCTGATCAATGCTCTAAGCTCATCCGCCTTTCCAACAATATTTCTTGCATTGAAATATGCACAGATCAGAACATTAGTCGTACCATGTACAACCTTCTGATTCCTGAATTTGTCAGCTTTAACAACGTCTTTCTTCACAACCACTCTACTATCTGTTTTGGTGCTCTGGTTCCCATCCCCCTGCAACTGTAGTTTAAACACTACCTCCACCCACCTTTCCACTAGGATATTAGTCCCCTCCAGTTCAGGTGCAAATCATCCCTTCTGTGCAGGTCCCACCTTCCATGGAAGAGAGCTCTATGATCAAAAACCTCAAGCCCTCCCCCTTGCTCCGTCTCCTTAGCCACACATTAAACCGTATGATCTTCCTATTTCTGGCCTCACTAGCGCTTGGCACAGGTAGCAATGCTGAATCACAATGCTAAAGGCCCTGTTCTTTAATCTTCCCCTTATTTCACAATAGCAATCAAAATACACACTGGACAGGCTGCTTAATGGAATATAACGAAGAGATGATTCATAACATTGACCGGAAATTCAAGTAAACAATATTCACTGACTCTCCTTTGTCTATCCTGCATGTTATTTCTTCAAAGAATTCCAACAGACTAATCAGGCAACACTTCTCCACTAGGAAAATGTTAAGTTTTGCAACTCCAAAACATAAAACTAATCGTAATAAATAGAAGTGAGTCCAGAATGTACATATGTTAGCTTCATCTTTTATCTTAAACAAGGCAGGGTGGTACGATGATACATGTCATGATATATGCTTTTACATGTAACTGTAATGAATTACTTAAACAACAAAGAATGCTTAATTAAAGATATATTTACAATATTATTCAAACATTACTGAAATATTACATATACCAAGCTCCTCCATGCTTTGCTATAAATTCCAACTCAATAATAGAATGCATCTCAACTTGTATACATATATATAGATATATAGATAAAATATTCCTATGCTGTGGATGTCTATATAGTAGTTGCAGTACATAGTATACTATTTATATATAATAGTATGTAATATAATATAATTTATATAACAGCTTAGGAAATTTTAAGTTGCCCCTTTTAGACCTAATGATTTAATTGTTGTGGATGCTTTCCCACTCTTGTGGGATAATGCTTTTCCTGACAAGGGGGTTCACTCTGCTTGGCAAGTGAGACTTGTGGCTGTGAAACAATCTCAGGTTCTGGGGCCTTCTCCATCGTGATAGTAAGAGTTGACTCTGGGCCTGCAGGAAGTGGTTCTAACAGCTGTGGCCATCTTTCTTCTTTAACAATTGACTGCTGTTCTTGAATAATTGATGTATCTGATATCTGCAGACAACACAATCTCCACTGTGTAGCAGAGTGGTCCAGTTCTGTCCTTTTTCTTTCAGAGTACCCACTTTTGATCAGCCCTGTAGTCCCTTGCCAGGACTGCTTATCCAGGTTGATCTGTAATGAAGGTAAGCTCTCTCACATGCCAGTACTGGTTGAAGAGTTTCACACTGCAAACCAGATTCAAAGCCTCCCTGTCAATCTGTGCGTAATTTTTATCTGCAGTCATAAGCAAACATGATGCAAAGGGTGTTCATTTCCGTCACTCACAACGTGTAATGTAACTGCACCTATACCTTAAGGCGAGGTGTCACAGGCAAGCTTCACTGGATGATGTGACTCATAATGTATAAGTACAATGTCTGACATCACAATTTTCTTTGCCTTTGGGGAAGTCACCTCACCCTGCTTTGTCCATTGTCATTTCTTCCTGATCTGTCGTTATCAATTCAAGGGGTGGAACTCTGTGGCCAGGTTTGGCTGGAACCTGTTATAGTAATTAACAAAACCTTAAAAGGACCCTAACTGTAATACTTCCTTTGGCCTTGGGTCATCCACCACTGCTTGAGTTTTCTCAGCACAACTGTGTAATGCTTGTGTATCAATAGTGTGACTAAAATAAGTGATGCTTGGTTTAAAGAATTCACACATGTTGTGTCATGTTCTGAGCCTATAATCTTCTCCTCTTTTTAACATTGGAGATTTTCCTTGTCATCCTTTCTGGTAACAATGATGTCATCCAGGTAAAACTAAATGCCTGGACAGCCTTGCAGCACCTAATCTACAGTTTCTGCTACTCCAAAATAAGGCTATTCTAGCAATAAAGCTCTTTGTGTGTGTTCATGATGAGAAACACTTTAGTCTCTTTTTCCATCTCCATCTGTAGGTAGGACTCTGCTGAGTCCACTTTGCTGAAGTGTTTCCTTCCCGGAAGGTTTGCAAAGGTATTTTCTATCCAGGGCAGAGGGTATTGATCTACTTTCAGTACTGGGTTGATAATGACATTAAAGTCACCTCAGATAGTAACAGACTCATTCCTCTTGGCTACAGGGACCACTGCCATTTCATTAAGCTCCAAGCAACCTGGGAAAGAATTCATTCAGCCTCCATGCAATCTAGCTCACTAGATACTTTATCACTAATGGTATAAGGAACCCGATTAGTTTTGTAAAATGGAGCTTGACATTTTCATTTAATGCTAGTTTACCCTCGATACTTTTGTGTTTTCCAAAGCCATCCTTGAACACTGCTGTGGCATCATCCAGTACCTTTCTTAATTTGTTTCAATTGGCTACTGCAGGGAATGTGACATGTAAATGGGGGGGGGGGGGGCGGTGGGGGTTGGATTTCCAGTCAAGTTGGAGTTGTCCCAGCCAATCATGTCTCCACAATGCTGGCCCTTC
Source organism: Hypanus sabinus (assembly GCF_030144855.1). Lineage (NCBI taxonomy): Eukaryota > Metazoa > Chordata > Chondrichthyes > Myliobatiformes > Dasyatidae > Hypanus > Hypanus sabinus. The sequence continues at coordinate 61,360,209 of NC_082717.1, read as the reverse complement.
CCTTTTTACCACATCCAAGCCCAGTGTGGCTTGCTGGTTGTTGTATTTCACTGATACGAATGTCATTCCCACAGGAATTATCTTTTTTTTCCTTGTATAAATTTTTAGTTGGATATCTGCAGGCTTCAGTTTAGTGTCTTTGAAATGCCATTCAAACTCATTTTGTGGAATAACTGAAACTGCTCAGCCAGTGCCCAATTCCATTTTAATTAATTTGCAGTTTACTTCTGGTGTATGCCATATTGCTTGTCTCCTATTAGTTTTTGCATTGTAAATCTTAAGGCTGCACAGTCTTGTGTCACTCTCAACATTATCAGATTTTTCATCAACAGCATATAGATTAGTGCTCTTTTTGAACCTGCAACTTGACTTTTTAGCTTTTTCTCTTCCCTGTGCAGTCTTTGTCTTCCTGGCATGCTCTTTGTTTGTGTCTTGGTTGCATTTTCTGCAAGTTTTGCCATTAAACCTGCATTGGTCTGGTGTATGTGAGCCCCTGCCACATTGGTAACACAGTTTATTCAGCTAGGCATGTTTCTGGTTAGATGGTGCAATTTTGTTCACAGTAGCTTTCATTCCTGACTGGAACTCAATTGAGTCTCTGGTTGCTGCTTCCATTGATTCAGTGATTACAACTGCTCTTTTACATGAAAGTTGTGTTTCTGTTAGGAGACAATCTTGGATGTTTTCTTGTAAAATTCCATAAACTAAATGATCTCTCAGTACATCATTAAGCCCATTGATGAACTGACAATGCTTAGACAACCTCTCCAATTCAGCCACATACACTGAAGTGGACTCCCCTTCCTTTTGATTCCGCTTCCGAAACCTAAAGCATTCTGCAATCAAGAATCATTTGGGTCCTGAATGTTCCCACATAGCTGGTTTGGTTGGAGCAGTCAAACTTATAAACAAACTTCTTACTCTGACTTCTCCTCTTCTTTTCCAGTCCTGATGAAGGACTTGGCCTGAAATGTCAACTATTTACTCTTTTCCATAGATGCTGCCTGACCCGTTGAGTTCCTCCAGCATCTTGTGTGTGTTGTTTTGGATTTCCAGTATCCGCAGATTTTTTTGTGTTTATGAAACTTATCAACAACTATGAGGGGTGATTGATAAGTTTGTGGCCTAAGATAGAAGCAGACAATTTTAGAAAACCTAGCACGTTTATTTTTCAACATAGTCTCCTCCTACATTTACGCACTTAGACCAGCGGTCATGGAGCACACGGATCTTGGACCTCCAGAAAGTGTCCACAGATGGGTGATTGATAAGTTTGTGGCCTAAGGTAGAAGGAGATGAGTTATACAGCTCTCATTACATGTGCATGCAGTTCAACTCTTTGAATGATTATGCAGAAAGTTTGAAGTTAATAACTCATCTAGGTGATTGATAAGTTTGTGGCCTAAGGTTTGCCCTAAGTGCACTGATCTTATTCAAACTTATGGGGTAGTTGTTTCTCTTAGTGATCACGTGGCTTTTCTCCATGTGGGTGACACGGCTTCCCAAATGTGTAGTTTGGCAGGTTAATTGGTTACTGTAATTAAAAAAGAACACAGAGGAATAGTGGAGTGTAAAGATAATGAAGGAAACATGGGGAGGATGTAATTAGTGTAATAATGGAATTAGTGTAGGACAAGTGTAAATATTTGCTTGATGATCTGATTGTACTCAGTGGTCTGAATGGCTTGTTTCTGTGTTATATAACTGTATAACTCCATTAACTTTGAGTGGAATATGAATTATGTGTCATAAGATATAATTTGGAATATATAGCTGATGTATCTTTAGGTGGAGAGTGAACTTCCATCAGGGAAAGTGGAATATAGTTTGAAGTGTGAAACATTTGAAAGGTAAGGGTACTCCAGAGGTAATTGTTGGCCAAATAGAGTTATCTGTTATTGGAGCTAGATGAAAATGTATTGCCTGAAGAGATCTGAAGAAAACTGTAGCTTCAGAAATTTAGTAATAAAAAGAGAAAGAAATCTTTCCATAAACACAAAATATTCTGCAGATGGTGGAATTCTTGAACAACACACACAAAATGCCTGACAAACTCAGCAGGTCAGGCAGCTGAGATCCTTCATCAGGACTGGAAGGAAGGGAGCTGAAGTCAGAATACGAAGGTGGTGGGAAGAGAGGGGAAGGTGTACAGCTGGCAGTTGATGGATGAAACCATGTGAGGGAGAAGGAAGGTGGGTGGGGAGGAGGGATGAAGTAAGAAGCTGGTAGGTGGGAGAGGAAAAAGGCTGGAGAAGAAGGGATCTGATAGGGGAGGACAATGACCATGGAAGCAAAATAAAGGGGGGGGGCACCAGAGAGAGGTGGTGCGCAGGTGAGGAGAAGAGAAGAGGTGAGAGGGTAACCAGAATGTGGAATAATAGAGGAGCAATTACAGGAACTTAGAGAAATCCATGATCATGACATTAGGTGTGAGGCTACCCATTTTAATTTGCTTTTAAGTCTTTATATTTTTTTAATGATTGCTTTAAATGGTATGCTTTCTTATCTGATTTAGGATTGGTTGCAAACATTTGCGTCACTTAATTTACCCAGACTCTTTTGGAATCAGAGAAAAGCTTTTTAACTCAATTGATCACTAAGGATAACATAAAGTAATTAAATCATTTCATTCCTTAAATTCATTCCATTTCCATTACATGCACAACAACATATCGGTAATTCCTGTTTAATCAGGATATGCCTTTGGAGCATTCAGTGTTAAGGTGCACATAAACTCCTGATGTAGAGTTAATTTCACTAACTTTCTACGATGATTGGTAATTAAATTAAGAATGATCAATACAGGCAACCCTGCATTAAGGTGAATCAGGAAATAGAAATAATTCTTCGATAATTCACAATTCATTACCAAATATTCGGCAAATCTGTACAGATTTTAAAAATTGCCTTTACAAAATGGATTTGTGAAAAGTAAATTAAAAACGTATTTACTTTTTAAATATTTGCATTTCTTGCTATAGGCACAGACAATGTGGTTCCGTGTTATGGAAATTGCTATACCACCTGCTTTCCACAAGTACAAACTCTTCCAGTGCAGAGACCACCTGTTGCAGCAGATGTGTAGATCTGTGATCTAATGCAGACATCATATGTTCTGATTTCTTTTATCTCAGTGCTTGTTAAGAGTGTAATATGTTACAAATCCAACAATGTCTTTCCATCCACTTTTTCTCAACTCCTGGGGTACTGTTAACCTCTGTTTTCCACCTCCTTAGGACTTTGTAGCTGTGCCTAACAATTCTGTCAAATGTTTTGTTAATTATGTGACCTTGAATAGTGCCAATGGTGCCTTTCACTTGCTTTTTGATGCCCAAACTTCTGCCTTTTTAGGATAGCAGCTAAGTTTGAGTACAATACTTCTGCAGAACATAGTTGAACTATTGATCGGCTTGTTTTTGTACAGACTGCTAGCTAACTTAATTTTATTTCCTTTCTTTGTGTATTGAACACCTGATTCCAACTGTCTGCAGTACAAATCCACAAGAACTAAATAATATTGTGGTAGTAAACATGTGAATTCATAATTTAGTTCAGTATTGCACTGCAAATCTATGGGACAAAGTAATTTTGGTTCTTGTGATGGCTGTATAATATCTCCAATAATACAGCGCCTATTGATGTATGCACATTGACTTTGACCTGCTTGTTCCTTTATTGGGAATTGTAAGAAATCAATTTTTAATGCGAGCATGTTGCTGTTTTTACATTGAGTAAATGTAATTGCACAGAGTACAAGTTGTCAATAATTCCTTCTAATAGAAAATTAATTGATTGGTTCTGTGCTGTTGAGGGGAAGAGTCGGCACTTTGGTGTTGCAACCCACAGTAATTTCATTTGGCTGGCCGTTTCAGTCACATGGCTGATACTGGATTTGTGAAAGATGCTGCAATCTGCGTTATGAGTTATGGGAGGAAATAATCAGGCAGACAGAGAAAACAGTTCCAGAAAGAGCTCAAAGATTCTTTGAAGAAGTGCAACATCCTGACGACTCCCAAAGACCTCTGGCCCATAACCGTTTTAACTCGAGAAGGAGCATCTGGGATGGTTTTGTGATCCTTGAGGGCTTGCAGTGGAAGCACACAGAATCTCGGTGTAAGCAACAAGAGGAGTATGCCACCTCATTAGCTACCCATTACAGTTGAGATTCAAATGTGCCTTCTTCTTTACAGGAATTATATTTTTACCTTCACTGTTAGATCCTTGAGTTTGGTGAAGTCCTTTAGCCATATAGCCTTTAAATAGTTTCCTTACAGACGTCTGCTCTGCTAGACACTGTATTGTCATGCTTTTCCTATAGCACATTGAAAGTGCAGTACAACAGATATTGTAGCTGAATTGATTTAGATCCTATGTTAGCTTCTAACGTGCATCTTCCCTGCAACTTATACAATAAGCTTATCCAATTCCAATTGGTTGTTCCAATCAGAAGTTTCATGATCATTAAAATACTGATGGACAAGAGATATCTGGAAAGTGATTCAAAATACCTGGAAACAGGTGCATGGGCAGAGTTTTGTGTGTCTTGTCTAATTAAACCAGCTAAGCATTTCTGTAGCTGATCCATTGAAAGGGTGAGTTCTTAAATTTTTACATTTGTAAGCGTTAGTATTTCCAGCAATTCCATTGCTCCATTGTTGTTGGCGCCAATTTTTTTGGGCAAGATCAACCAAGTTAGGCTATGCCCCAATCACTTTCCATTGTTGGCTGTAAAAGATCTCATTGCTATTATTCAATAAAGAATCCTTGTTAGCCAGAATCCCTCAAATATACCATTAAGAGAATAGCTGATCATTGTCATTGTCTACAAGAATGTCAACAGGTCATTCGAAGCTTAGATCTCTACCTGTGTTCATTTGATTCAAAGCGTATCCACCCCTTAATTCAACCAATCTGCCTCTTTTTGCAATTTATTTATTTTCTATTCTCTTAATGTATGTTTTTCATGTGAATGCTCTGCCTCTAAGGCCATGTGCTTGTGATACTGTTGTAATTTTTTTCCATTGCAGCTGTACATGCATGGACTTGTGCACATGGCAATAAATATGACTTTGACCTCTCCCTAAAGAAAATCTATCAAATTTAACTCTAAATTTTCAGTTGCTCTGGCTTCCTTCTCTGGTACTTTGTGGTGAAGGTGAACAGTCAGCAAGGGCTGGTGAGTGACGTTGTTCAAAATGGAAGCATACAATGCACTGTGTTTTTCTGACAGGCCTATGTCAGTCCATTACTTGTTAGTAGATTAGTTTGCTGCTCATAAACGTAAACATTTTCAAATTTAAATCTTGTAATTTTCATCATCTCTATATTCCCCCATGGCCTCAGTCTTTTGTAAGCTCCTCAGGACCTGTAAACCTCAGTTTGATGACTTTCTGTACAAACTTCACCTCATCATTGAAATTTATATCTAACAACATCTGGTAAACTCTAGAATTCTGTCTCGTTCTTCGCCGCCTGCCTCTGTATCCCTCTCCTTCCCTTTAAGACTTTCTGTAAAATGTACCTCATTGATCAAACCTTCAGTCAGCTGTTTTGTTTCATCAATGACCCAGTGTTAATTTTTTTGTATGAACATTCTCTGATAATCACCTGGTGGCATTGCACTGCTTGAGTCGTTCAGACAAATGCAAGTTGTTATAATCAGTTTGTACCAACTTTTAAAGGAGAGGTACTCTTAGGAACAATACCCAGCAATGGCAAATCCCGACAGGTGCCAAAATCAGAATGGAGAAATGTCAATAAACTATTGGTAATTGATATAAACTAAACGAGGATGAAATAGAACAGCACTCCTCTGCTGATGAGAAAGCAAATTCTGGAAAATATATAGCTGCAAACGTGACATGATTGAGAGGGTGAAAATGAGAATGAGGCTGGTGGGTGAAGGTGAGAGAAAGATGAAGGATGAGAAGGTGGGGTAATAGGTGAGAATGAGGAAGTGATAGGTGAGAGAGGGTGATAAATGAACCTGAGAAAGTCAAATGAAAGGTGCAAGTCAAAGGGCAATACTTGCGAGTGCAATTGATTGTTATGAGCAAAACAGTGATGAGAATGAGGGTGAAAGGGTGCCTCGTATCAAAGCCAGAAGTTAATGACGTGGTTTCTGTATTAGGCACCTTTGACACATGTTTTTAATTCTTCCTGGAAAAGATGAAATACTGCTGAAAGCTATTTAAATATTTGAAGTAAATGTCTGTATCTCTTGAAATAATTGTTTGGAATTCTTCATGTTCTGTTTATAATACTTTCAATTATGTCCCCTAAAGAAAGTCCATGCACTTTGCAAACCTCCAAAGTAGACACAAATTGTACAGGTAGAGAATTTCTTACTGGTAACCCAGAAGGTTCCTTGAACATTTGAAGATATTATTTTGATGAATGTTGACATATTAGTTTTTTCTTGTCGAACTGGCTTTACCATAAATCAAGTCAAGTCACTTTTTATTGTCATTTCAATAGACAATAGACAATAGGTGCAGAAGTAGACCATTTGGCCTCTTGAGTCTGCACCGCCATTCTGAGATCATGGTTGACAAATTCACTATCAATACCCAGTCCCTGCCTTGTCCCCATATCCCTTGATACCCCTATCTATCAGATATCTATCTAGCTCCTTCTTGAAAGCATCCAGAGAATTGGCCTCCACCGTCTTCCGAGGCAGTGCATTCCACACCTCCACAACTCTCTGGGAGAAGAAGTTTTTCCTCAACTCTGTTTTAAATAACTGACCTCTTATTCTCAATCCATGCCCTCTGGTACTGGACTCTCCCAACATCTGGAACATATTTCCTGCCTCAATCCTATCAAATCCTTTAATTATCTTAAACGTTTCAATCAGATCCCCTCTCAATCTCTTCAATTCCAGTGTGTACAAGCCCAATCTCTCCAATCTCTCTGCGTAAGACAGCCCTGCCATCCCAGGAATCAACCTAGTGAATCTACGCTGCACTTCCTCAATTGCCAGAATGTCCTTCCTTAAACCTGGAGACCAAACCTATACACAATATTCCAGGTGTGGTCTCACCAGGGCCCTGTACAAATGCAAAAGGACATCCTTGCTCTTGTACTCAATTCCCCTTGTAATAAAGGCCAACATTCCATTTGCCCTCTTCACTGCCTGTTGCACTTGCTCACTCACCTTCATTGACTGATGAACTAGGACTCCTAGGTCTCTTTGCATTTCTCCCTTACCTAACTCTACACCGTTCAGACAATACTCTGCCCTCTTGTTCCTGCTTCCAAAGTGGATAACTTCACATTTATTCACATTGAATGACATCTGCCAAGTATCTGCCCACTCACCCAGCCTATCCAAGTCTCCCTGTATTCTCCCAACGTCCTCTTCGCATGTCACACTGCCACCCAGTTTAGTATCGTCAGCAAACTTGCTGATATAGTTTGCAATGCCCTCATCTAAATCATTGACATAAATCGTAAAGAGCTGTGGTCCCAATACAGAGCCCTGTGGTACCCCACTAGTCACCTCCAGCCAGTCCGAGAAACACCCATTCACTGCTACCTTTTGCTTTCTATCTGCCAACCAGTTTTCTATCCATGTTGAAACCCTGTCCCCAATGCCATGAGCTCCGATTTTACTCACCAATCTCCTATGTGGCACCTTATCGAATGCCTTCTGAAAATCTAGGTACACTACATCCACTGGCTTACCTTGTCTAACATCCTTGTTACACCCTCAAAAAACTCCAACAGATTAGTCAAGCATGATTTGCCCTTGGTAAATTCATGCTGGCTCGGCCTAATCCTATTACTGCCATCAAGATATGCCACTAATTCGTCCTTAATAATGGATTCAAGCATCTTCCCCACGACTGACGTTAGGCTAACAGGGCGATAGTGCTCTGTTTTCTCCTTCCCTCCCTTCTTGAAAAGTGGGATAACATTAGCCACTCTCCAATCTTCAGGAACTGATCCTGAATCTAAGGAACTTTGGAAAGTGATTACCAATGCATCTGCAATTTCCTGAGCCACCTCTTTTAGAACCCTCGGATGCAGACCATCTGGACCCAGGGATTTTTTTAGCCTTCAGTCCTATCAGTCTACTCATCACAGTTTCTTTCCTAATGTCAATCTGTTTCAATTCCTCTGATATCTTATGACCCTGGCCCATCCATACATCTGGGAGATTGCTTGTGTCCTCCCTGGTGAAGACAGATCTAAAGTACGCATTAAATTCTGTTGCCATTTCCCTGTTTCCCATAACAATTTCACCCAATTCATTCTTCAAGGGACCAACATTGTTCTTAACTATCATCTTTCTCTTCACATAGCTAAAAAAGCTTTTGCTATCCCCTTTTATATTCCTGGCTAGACTGAGCTCATACCTGATTTTTTCTCTCTGTATTGCTTTTTTAGTTAAGATCTGCTGTTCCTTAAAACTTTCCCAATCATCTGTATTCCCACTCATCTTAGCCCTGTCATACTTCTTTTTCTTTAATGCTATACAATCTCTGACTTCCTTTGTCAACCACTGTGGCCCCTTCCCCCTCTTTGAATCCTTCCTTCTCATTGGAATGAACTGCTTTTGCATCTTTTGTATTATCCCCAAGAATATCTGCCACTGCTGATCCACTATCTTTCCTGCCAGGGTATCCGCCCATTTAATTTTGGCCAGCTCTTCCCTCATGGCTCCGTAGTCTCCTTTATTTAATTGCAACACTGACATCTCTGATCTGCCCTTATCCCTCTCAAATTGTAGATAAAAACTTATCATGTTATGATCACTACTTCCTAATGGCTCCTTTACTTCAAGATCGCTTATCAATTCCTGTTCATTACACATCACCAAGTCCAAAATAGCCTCGTTCCTGGTTGGCTCAAGCACAAGCTGTTCCAAAAATACATCCCTTAGACACTCCACAAACTCTCTAAACTGGGGTCCAGCACCTACCTGATTCTCCCAGTTCACCTGCATATTGAAATCTCCCATAACGACTGCATTACCTCTAGCACATTTCAACCATAACTGCTGGTACAGTACACAGTAAAAAGTAGACAATGTTTCTCAGAACCATGGTGCTGCATGAAACAGTACAAAAACTACACTGAACTACGTGAAAGTACCACAGAAAAAAACTACACTAGACTACAGACCTACCCAGGACTGCATAAAGTGCACAAACAGTGCAGGCATTACAATAAATAATAAACAAGACAATAGGCACAGTAGAGGACAGTAACTTGGTGACATTCCAGGCTCTGGGTGTTGAGAAGTCTGATGGCTTGAGGGAAGAAACTGTTACATAGTCTGGTCGTGAGAGCCCGAATGCTTCAGTGCCTTTTTCCAGATGGCAGGAGGGAGAAGAGTTTGTATGAGGGGTGCGTGGGGTCCTTCATAATGCTGTTTGCTTTGCGGATGCAGTGTGTAGTGTAAATGTCCGTAATGGTGGGAAGAGAGACCCCGATGATCTTCTCAGCTGACCTCACTATCTGCTGCAGGGTCTTGCAATCCGAGATAGTGCAATTTTTGAACCAGGCAGTGATGCAGCTGCTCAGGATGCTCTCAATACAAACTCTGTAGAATGTGGTGAGGATGGGGGGGGGGGGGGGGTGGGAGATGGACTTTCTTCAGTCTTAGCAGGAAGCAGAGATGCTGTTGGGCTTTCTTTGCTATGGAGCTGGTGTTGAGGGACCAGGTGAGATTCTTCACCAGGTGAACACCAAGAAATTTGGTGCTCTTAACGATCTCTACTGAGGAGCCGTTGAGGAGTGGTCGTTCCGTGCCCTCCTGAAGCCAACAACCATCTCTTTCGTTTTGTTCACATTAAGAGACAGGTTGTTGGCTCTGCACCAGTCCGTTAGCTGCCGCACCTCCTCTCAGTATGCTGACTCATTGTTCTTGCTGATGAGACCCACCATGGTCATATAATTGGCGAACTTGATGATGTGGTTCGAGTTGTGTGTTGCAGCACAGTCGTGGGTCAGCAGAATGAAGAGCAGTGGACTGAGCTCACAGCCCTGGGGGGCCCCCATGCTCAGTGTGATGGTGTTGGAGATGCTGCCTCCGATCCGGACTGACTGAGGTCTCCCAGTCAGGAAGTCTAGTATCCAGTTGCAGAGGGAGGTGTTCAGGCCCAGTAAGCTCAGCTTTCCAGTCAGTTTCTGAGGGATGATTGTGTTGAACTGATGTCTATGAACAGCATCCGAACGTATATGTCTTTTTTGTCCAGGTGGGTTTGGGCCAGGTGGAGGGTGATGGTAATGACATTGTCTGTGGAGCAGTTGGGACGGTACGCAAACTGCAGGGGGTCCAGTGAGGGGGCAGCAGGGTCTTGATATGCCTCATGACGAGCTTCTCGAAACACTTCATGATGATGGATGTGAGTGCAACGGGACGGTAATCATTGAAGCAGGACACCGAAGGCTTCTTCGGCTTGGGGACAATAGTGGCGGCCTTGAAGCACGTTGGAACGGTGGCGCTGCTCAGGGAGATGTTGAAGATGTCGGTGGGAACATCCCGTAGCAGACATAAGCAGACATCCCATAGAAACAATTGTGTTTACTGTGCTCATTCACACTAAGATGTCATTGTCAAACATTGTCCATTTCAAGGTAGATCATTTGCAAAATTAGTTCAGTATTGTTGTTTTCGTAGCTTTGTTTTATTTTTGATATATAATGTACAGAATCTTTTTATTCAAGAATCTAAATGAAGACTAAGGGATCATATATTATGTGTGCAAAATGTATATTTTGTAGCTCAAATATAGTAGTTATTATACGCAACTGCAACTGTAATTTTTTTGTGGTTACTATTATCTTCGATAACAGTGCCACATGGTTAATTGTTGAAACACTGAGTGCACCATGCTTTAGATTCAGCTAAGAGTCAATAAGCAGATATTTCTTTGATGCTTTTATTTAAGTATGTTATATAATGTAGCACTATACAGACAACTCTGGTAGACCACATAGATCACCATGGTTGGAAAATGTGGAAAAGAATTGAAGGAAAGCCGGGTAGTTGTTTGATAAGGAACTCTGATATCCCAGTCGAATGGGTTGGGACAGGATGGGAAAACCAAGAATGGTAAAGAGTTTCACAGTTTTGAAAACCCAAGGGGATAAAGGGAATTGAGGAAGAAAACAAAATGATTTTCACACTTTCAGGAAACAGTGAGTGGAAAATAATATTGAACAGTTTTTTTTTCAGCTGGGTGAATGATAGCCAGAGCAGCAATGACGACTGAAACTGAATCAACTGACATTGGTATACGTCAGATCTTTCTTGGATATGTGTTTAAGTGTATCTCAAATTAAAATTTGCACTATTTCTTTGGGGTGGTTTTTCATCTTCTGCATCAGGTAGCTCTCATGTATGGCTCTCATTATAGATAGCCTGAAACCCTATTAATAGATAGAAATCATACAAGATCCATTAATATGAGATGTCTGTGCTTTATTATACTGAGCAATTTTACACTGATTCACTGATGAATATCAGGCACGATGCCTGGTGCCATGACACCAATAAGCCCTTAAAGGAAACCTGAGTCATCATATATTTGGAGATTTGACTGACAAGTCATTATATTAAAAAGGAATAGTTAATAATAACCTGGAAATGACTGCACTCCACTCTTTTGTTTGCCCTATTGGTCCAAAGATTCAAAATAGCAAAAGGAAAATCAATAGAGAATATGACATAACCTACATCCCATAATCAAGATAGTGACCTGGCAACAAATATTATCAAGGCCATTAGTAGTGGCCAGCTGCCTGAAAAGATTAAATTTCAGCTTTTCCAATCCACTCTGCACTAGAGTGAAAAGTCAATAATTTAAAATAAAGTAAATTAAAAAAAATACAAAATGTGGGTTGCTGTATTCCTTCATGATTTAATTCTGTTGCAACTAAACAACGTTAACACTGATTAATCTGATCTTGTGGGATGCAGGTTCAGAATATTTATGTTTTAATATTCCCTTTATGTCAACTTTCCAAGCAATAAATTAGCATAAAGTGATATGAGCTGGATTAAAAATTAAATGTACTTAAATTAGATCATCACACTTGGTAATGTGATGACATTAATATTCATTCTTGTTCTCTCTTGCACATTAGGTCTTTGCTTTCCTTTGCAGCTCACTAGACCTTTGAGGACGGGGTTAAGAGGCTAGAGTTTTGTCAGTAGGATCTAGTGAAGAGGAGAAAATTTTCCTCTTCAGTTGTTAATAAAGAATCTTTGTGAAGTGAGTGTGGAATGTTAGCAATGGACATAAATTTCACAGCATGAAAAGATTGCAATGAATACAAATGAGGATCTGCTCCAGAGGGTACTTCAGCAGAGTTCTAATAAACCGTTAGAGTACATAGCTGTTCTTTTAGAGTTGGTAGTGTAGTGTATTATCAGGGCAGAAAGAAATGGCAGCTCTCCCTCTCCAGAAATGCTGTATGCACCATTTCAAGACCCAAAATCTCAATGCCTAATAAAGACAATCCTCCCATAAAATTACAAACTTTACTGCATTCTCCCTTCATTAAGAAAATAATCTGTCCTATTTTGAATGAGACTACTTAAATTTCTAAGTTGACATGATGTAACACAACCGTCCTAGTACATTTAGTATTTGTGAGCAAACTGTTTGCACATATCACTTTGTTACAAGCTTATGTTGCAATGAAGCATGATATATAGGGGCATTTGACACTTGTTTTGATGACTCATACCGTTAAGTTATGATCAGTATTTAAAATGACAGTCTGAAGTTTGAAATACCCGTTTGTGTCTGGGATGCAGGCTGCTTGCCAAAAGAACTTACTTCAATGTGATTAAACTTTATCAATATTTTTTCCGATGCAAAGTGAAGTTCCATCTGAACCAGCTGGGCTACACCCCAGGGTTTTGAAAGAGGTAGCTGAAAAAATGTGGAAGCATCAGTAATGATCTTTCAAGAATCACTAGCTTCTGGAAAGGTTCCAGAGGACTGGAAAATTGCAAATGTCACACCAATCTTTAAGACTGTATTCTTTAGAATCTAGAAGTTTGAGAGGAGGTTTGATAGAGGTATATGAAATTTTAAGGAGTATGGATAGTGTAAGGGCAAGCAGGCTTTTTCTACCCAGGTTGGGTGGGACTACAACCAGAGATCAAGGGTTAAGGGTGAAAGGTGAAAAAAGGAAGAATAAAGGAAATTATAGGCCACTTAATGTCATAGAGAGGAAAAGCATGGAAACTTGCTTCAGCCCATCTGGTCCATGCCGAAACCATTTAAATTGCTTTCTCCAAATGACCTGCACCTGGACAATAGCCCTCCATATCCCTACTTTCCATGTACCCATCCAAACATCTCTTAAATGTTGAAATCGAGCTCCATTGGACCACTTGTGCTGGCAGCTCATTCTACACTTTCACTACCCTCTGAGTGAAGGAGTTTCCCCTCATGTTCCCGTTAAATTTTTCACCTTTCACCCTTAACCCATGACCTCTAGTTGCAGTCCCACTCATCCTGTGTAGAAAAAGCCTGCTTGCACTTACCCTATCTATACCCCTTAAAATTTTGTATACTTGCATGAAATTTCCTCTCAATCTTCTACATTCTAAAGAATACAGTCCTAATTATTCAGTCTTTCCTTGTTACTCAGGTCTGTCAGACCCGGCGACGTCCTTGTAAATTTCTTCTTCTCTCCTTCAACCTGGTCCGTGGATTCCTCATTCCATTTATTTCCTTTTCCCCATGTTCCATTGGGCGCCTTGATAAAGACACCTGATCTGCATTTTGTATCGGCAACCTAAAGGCTCCGGGTTATAGAGGTGATTGCTGGACCGTCACCGGAAGCCAGTCATCTCATCGGCGCACTGAGGCTATGCCCATCCCGGGACTGCCAAGAACCATGGACTCTAGTTGCTTTGGTGCCTGTGGCTGCTTAGCTAATTCAGTTTTTTTCGTGTTCAGCTGAGACTGGGTCGAGTCAGGAGCCTGCCGTTTGCAGTTCCTGGGTCAAGTTGAAAGCCTGTCGTCCGCTCTTTGTGGGTCAAGTCATGTCAAGTTCCAAGCTCAAGTCAAGTCAAGTCAAGTCAAGTGGAGCCCGAGTCAAGTCAAGCTCTGAGCCCAAATCAAGTTGAGTTCCGATCCCGAGTCGAGTCAAGTTCCAGGGTTGAGTCAAGTTCCGGGCCTGAGTCAAGTTCCTGGGGTCGAGTCGAGAGCCTTCCATCCAGCTGAGTGTTGCAGGCCGTTTCGCCGCCACACTGAGCCTAGATACGAATGGACTGTCGTCATGTGGTTCTGTCTCTTCATTGTCCAAGTCCTTCCAGTTGAGTAGGTCCGGCTGTTTGCTGCTACTCCGAGTTAGGTATTCTGTCTCCTCGTTGCGCAAGTCCTAGTCCAAGTCCAGGCTCGTGGTCCTAGTCCAAGTTCCAGGCTCATGGTCCTAGTCCAAGTCCAGGCTCGTGGTCCTAATTCAAGTCCAGGCTCGTGGTCCTAGTCCAAGTTCCAGGCTCGTGGTCCTAGTTCAAGTCCAGGCTTGTGGTCCTAGTCCAAGTTCCAGGCTCGTGGTCCTAGTCCAAGTCCAGGCTCATGGTCCTAGTCCAAGTCCAGGCTCATGGTCCTAGTTCAAGTTCCAGGCTCGTGGTCCTAGTTCAAGTTCCAGGCTTGTGGTCCTAGTTCAAGTTCCAGGCTTGTGGTCCTAGTCCAAGTCCAGGCTCGTGGTCCTAGTCCAAGTCCAGGCTCGTGGTCCTAGTCCAAGATCCAGGCTCATGGTCCTAGTCCAAGATCCAGGCTCGTGGTCCTAGTCCAAGTTCCAGGCTCGTGGTCCTAGTCCAAGATCCAGGCTCGTGGTCCTAGTCCAAGTTCCAGGCTCGTAGTCCTAGTTCAAGATCCAAGCTTGTGGTCCTAGTCCAAGTTCCAGGCTCGTGGTCCTAGTCTAAGTCCAGGCTCATGGTCCTAGTCCAAGTCCAGGCTCGTGGTCCTAGTCCGAGTTCCAGGCTCGTGGTCCTAGTCTGAGTTCCAGGCTCGTGGTCCTAGTTCAAGTTCCAGGCTCATGGTCCTAGTTCAAGTCCAGGCTCGTGGTCCTAGTCCAAGTTCCAGGCTCGTGGTCCTAGTCCGAGTTCCAGGCTCGTGGTCCTAGTCCAAGTTCCAGGCTCGTGGTCCTAGTCCGAGTTCCAGGCTCGTGGTCCTAGTCCATGTTCCAGGCTCGTGGTCCTAGTTCAAGTTCCAGGCTCGTGGTCCTGGTCCAAGTCCAGGCTCGTGGTCCTAGTCCAAGTCCAGGCTTGTGGTCCTAGTTCAAGTTCCAGGCTCGTGGTCCTAATTCAAGTTCCAGGCTCGTGGTCCTAGTCCAAGTCCAGGCTCATGGTCCTAGTCCAAGTCCAGGCTCGTGGTCCTAGTTCAAGTCCAGGCTCGTGGTCCTAGTCCAAGTTCCAGGCTCCAAGCTGTGTTCCAGTTCCAGGTTCCAAGTCGAGTCTGAGTCCAGGTTCCTAGTCCAAGTCGAGTCCAAGGCAAGTTCAAGTGCAGGTTTTACCGGTTTGTTATCCAGTGCTTATGTCCATGTTGACATTTGGTCCTTGCTCCCTGGCCTTCCTAGTAACTATCAATCAACACTGTTCTGTTTATACTACCTCTGTGTCTGTGTCCTGCACTTGGGTCCGCTCCCAATGCCCCCGTGTAACACTGTAGGTAGGTGACCAAAACTGCATACAATACTCCAAATTAGGCCTCACCAATGTCTTATACAACTTTGACATAACATCCCTTCTTCAGTACTCAGTGCATTGATTTATGAAGGCCAAAGTGTCAAAAGCTTTGTTTACAACTCTGACTGTGATGTCACTTTCAATGAACTATATACCTGTATTCCCAGATTCCTTTCTTCTACTGCACTCCTCAGAGTCCTATCGTTCACTGTGTCAGACCCATCCCGGTTAGTCCTACCAAAGTGAAAAATCTTGCACTTGTCTGCATTAAATTCCATCTGACGTTTTTCAGCCCATTTTTCCAGCTGATTCAGATTACTCTGCGAACCATGATAGCCTTCTACTACACACCAACTCTTGGTGTCATCCTCAAATTTGTTGGACTGGTTAATCACATTATCATCCATATTATTGACATAGACGACAAGCAACAAAGGACCCAGCACTGATCCCTCGGCACACCACTAGTCACAGGCCTCCAATCAGAGAAGTAACCCTCTACTATCACTCTCTGGCTTCTCCCACAAAGCCAATCTGTATTCCAATTTACTACCTCATCCTGAATGCCCAGAAACTGAACATTTTGACCAGCCTTCCATGGGGACCTTGTCAAGTGCCTTACTAAAGTCCATGTAGGCACCATCCACTGCTTAGTCTTTATCCACTTTCCTGGTAACTTCCTTGAAAAACACTATGAGATTGGTTAGACATAACCTACTGCTCATGAAGCCATGCTGACTATTCTTAATCAGTCACACCTATCCAAAAACTTATATATCTGGTCCCTTAGAATACCTTCCAATAACGGATACCAGATGCACCCACCTATAATTTCCTAGTTTCTGTATAGAGTGTTTTTTAAGCAGCAGAACAACATTGGCTATCCTCCAATCCTCTGGTACCACTCTTGTCGCTAAGGATGTTTAAAGTATCTCTGCTAGGGTCCTGACAATTTCTGCAATTGCCTCCTAGAGGGTTCAATGGAATGCCTTGTCAGGCCCTGAGAATTTACACACCCTGATTTGCCTCAGGGTAGCAAACACCTCCTCCTCTGTAATCTGTACAGGATCCATGAAGTTAATATCCCTCCAAACCCCTCTCATCCATGTACCTGTCCAAGTTTTTCTTAAATATTAAAAGTGAGCCCTCATTTACCATTTTATCTGGCAGCTCATTCCATACTCCCACCACTCTCTGTGTGAAGAAGCACCCCCCCCCCCCCCAATGTTCCCTTTAAACTTTTCCCCCTTCACCCTTAACCCATGTCCTCCGGTTTTTTCTCCTCTAGCCTCAGCGGAAAAAGCACTTCTATAGACTCTGTGTCCATCTCCTGAGTAAATACAGATAGAAAGAATGCATTTAACATCTCCCCATCTGTTTTAGCTTCACACACAGATTATCATTCTGGTCTACCAGGGGAACAATTTTGTCCCTTGCAATTCTTTTTCACTTAACATGTCTGTAGAATCCCTTAGGATTCTCCTTCATCTTGTCTGCTGGAGCAAATTCGTGCCTTCTTTTATTCTTCCTGATTTCCTCTGTAGTGCTCTCTTGCATTTCTTATACTCCATAAGCACCTCATTTGCTCCTACCTGCTAGGCACCTTTTTTCTCTTAACCAAGACCTCAATATCTCTTGAAAACCAAGGTTCCCTACACTTGTTATTATTATATTTTATTCTGACAGGCACATACAAGTTTTGTACTCTCAAAATTTTGTTTTTGAGGCTTCCCACTTTCCAACTACACTTTTGCCAGAAAACAGCCTGTCTCAATTCACAGTTACCAGATAATTTCTATTACCAGCAAAAATTAGCCTCTTTCCCATTTAGAATCTCAAACTGCAGACCAGACTCTTTGTATTTAAATATATCTTTGCATATTTACTTTGAAACAAATGACATTGTGGTCACTAGATCCAAAGTGTAACCCTACACAAACTTATGTCACTTGCTCTGTCTCATTCCCTAATTGCAGATCCGGTATTGCACACTCTCTCACTGGAACTTCTACGTACCGAAGAAGGAAACTTCCCTGAACACATTTGACAAACTCTATCCCATCTAGTCCTGTGGAATTTCCAGTCAATGTGTGGAAAGTTTAAATCACCCACTGTAACAATCTTTATGTTTCTTGCAGCAGTCTGCAATCTCTTTACAAATGTGTTCCTTTAAATCCCTAGTACTGTTGGATGGTCTGTAGTATCTCCCCATTAATGTGGTCATACTTTTCTTTTCTCTCATTTCCACCCAGAATGCCTCACTAGTTGAGTTCTCCAGTCTGTCCTGATGGAGAACTGCAGTGGCATTTTCCCTGACTAGTAATGCCACCCCTCCTTCTTTAATCCCACCTGCTCTGTCACGCCTAAAACAACAGAACCCCAGGATACTGAGCCTCCTGTATTAAGAGATGCTCCCAACTGCACCAGCTTCCAGGATTTCAACGCTCTCACTCTCCCGAGTATGGAGAGCTGGAGTGGCCCTCTCAGGGCATTTCTGCTAAAGGCAATCATGTTTTGGGCGCCAACAATTGAGTATTTAAAGAGCACCTGAACTAAGGTTCAGTGCTCAATCATAAGCCTAGTACTAGTGATATCATCTAGTGTTTGTTGTGTGCTTAGTTCTCGACCCAATCTGATACCGTGTTTCGATCCTTGCTTCAGATACTCCAGCATTTGAGTCCAAATCATCCTCGGCAAGGTCTCTCATCATAGTGCGGTTGACCCAACATGGATGAAGAGGGGTGAAGGCAGCCACAGCGAGAGGATCCTGGAGAAACACAACCTCCAGGCCGCTGTGTACCAGTTATCGCAAGGAGCATGCCAGAGCCTCGGGTGAGGCTGTCGATCATTCTGTGGAGCCAGTATGTCTTCCAACCCCGGAGAGATTTAATGGAGATCTGGGTTCTTTCTGTGACTTCCTCACTCAATGCTCACTGTGTTTGAACTCCAGACATCCCGGTTTCCTTCAGAAAGTGGAAAAGTGTTTTCACAATCTCTCTCTTGACCATCTGGGCCACCACACATTGGAAATGAAGGTCGGAGATTTGCGCAGCTTCGGAGGAATTCATGTCCACCATGAGAACGGTCTTTTATCATCCCTCTGGCGCAAACAGAACATTGGACGTTCTGATGAAGCTGCATCAGTCAGCCGCTGACTACACTACAGCGTTCTGAACTTTAGCACAAGAGTGTGATTGGAACAGAGAAGCCTTGGCCACTCTGTACTGCCACGGACTCCAGGACAAACTAAAGGATGCCCTCGCCTTGGGAAAGCCAACAGGGGACTTAGAGGTCCTCATCGACCAGTCCATCTGCTTTGACAGTCATCTGGCAGATCCTAAGAGCGACCACATTATGAGGCCAAAGCCAGCTAGCCCGAGCCTAGCCTCAAACCATTGTGGTTCCACCCCTCAATCTCAGAGCATGACCAGCCTGTTTCCTGCTCAGGACTCGGTCAAGCCCACGCAAATCATTTACATGAGGCATTGGAATCAAGGCTGCTGCTGTTACTGTGGGGAAGCAGGTCACCTGTGGGCTGAATGTCTGAAGCTGCAGCCATCTGGAGAACTGTTAAGACCGTCCAGTTTCAGAGGACTGTGATGGTAGCGGACAGTACTCCCTATCCCACAGATTCTAGTTTCGTGCTGAAGGTGGAGTTCACCTGGGCTAAGAACTTGAAGGTGAAGGCTTTTGTGAACTCTGGGGAGTGGGTAATTTCCTGGATTTCAGAACCACTCATTGATTTGACATACGGCTGCGAGAGTTGAGCTAGTCCATGCCCACAGCTGTCTTGGACGGCTGCCCACGAGGTTCTGGCAGATCCAGCACCAGACTGTGGTTTTGCAGATGAGGATAGGGATCATGTGGAAGGCACTGGTTTCTACATCATTGAATCACTGTTCATACTCCTGATCCTCGGGCACCCTTGGCTGTCCCAGCACAACCCATCCATGGACTGGAGGGAGGGGAGAATCATTGCTTGGTCCAGTCATTGTAAGAGGGTGTGCTTGCCGCATGGTGTTCCAACCCCAGACCCTCCTGAGGCCAACGACCAGTAAGGGGACAGACTCCAGTGCGAGGTAACCTGAAGCCTAAGGGGTCCAGTTGCCAGGTCCCATCTAAAATGAAGACTTCCAATGCAGACCCTAGGAGCCTGTTCCTGGAGGGTGCAAGGACCATCTGTATCATCTCATTGTAGTTGCCTGAGGATATAATGGAGTCTATTAATCCTAGGGAGGAGACTCTGAGGTCGGTTGAATCATCTCTGACTCCTCAGGAGTCTCAGGGACCGTCCTTAAAGAAGGGTTCAGAAGAACTTGCAAAACCCAGGCCGGTCAATGTACCAGGATTTGGAAGAGGTCTTCAGCAAGGGAAAAACCTCACGACTGTGCTATAGATCTTCTGCTGGATATTGTCCGGTGTGTGGTTTATTTCAGGTCCAGAGAGAAATGCAATGAAAGAATATATAAAGGAAGTTCTTGCTATGGGATTCATTCAGCCCTCCCTCTCACCAGATGGCACAGGCTTCTTCTTCGTACAAAGGAAGGATGGGAGCCTGCGACCTTATATTAATTATAGAGGATTAAACCTCATAATAGTCAAGAAATGTTACCCCCTACCAATCATGAGATTCTCCAGGGAACAAGAGTATTTACCTGTATAGAACAAGAGTATAGACCTGTGGAGTGCGTACAGTCTGGTCTGTATTAGGGAAGGTGATGAGCGGAAGACTGCATTCAAAACATTGACAGAGCCCTCTGAGTACCTGGTTATGCCCTTTGGCCTTGTGAACGCTCCAACAATGTTTCAGGCTTTTATCAATGATGTGCTTTGGGATACTGTCCAAAAATATGCCTTTGTCTATTTGAATAATATCCTGATCTTCTCAAAGTCCATGGAAGAACAAGTCTCTCATGTCAGGGACATTTTTTAAAGGGGTTTCTAGACCACGGACTTGATGTCATGTTGGAGAAGTTTGCATTTCACATGACGATTCAATGGCAATTTCAAAATGGACCCTATGAACATCCAGGCAGTCAGAGACTGGCCACAACAATCCAGTGTCAAACAAGTCCAACCATTCCTGGGATTTGCTAACTTTTATCAGAAGTGCATCAGGAACTTCAGCTTGGTGGCATCTCCCCTGACGGTTTTAACTTAACTGAGAGATCCATGGACCCCTTTGTCTGGACTACCGAAGTGGAGGCTGCTTTTGCAGAGCTTAAACAGCAATTCACATCAGTTCCCATCTTGGTTTCACCTAACTCGGACCTTCTCTTCATCATGGAGGTGGACGCCTCAGACACTGGAGTGGGTGGAGAGTTGTCTCGATGGTCACCTTTGAACAGTAAACTGCACCTGTGTGCATTCGTCTCCAGGCAGCTCTCCCTGGCAGAGAAAAACGATGACATTGCAAGTTGGGAGCTATTAGCAGTTAAGTTGGCATTGGATGAATGGTGTCACTGGCTTGAGGGGGACCAAGAACCCTTTTAATGTCTGGACAGACCATAACAGCCTGGCTTGTATTCAGGAGGCCAAGAGACTGAATTCCAGGCAGGCCAGGTAGTCTCTTTTCTTCAACCATTTTAACTTTGAACTGACCTATTGACTGGGGTCAACGCATTGAAAACCAGATGCATTGTCTTGTCAGAACCCGAAGGAGAGGAGCAACTTACCACCCTTTTGCCCCAGGCAAAGGTGATAGTGCCAATCCATTGAGGAATCAACAAGCTTGTGCGCAAGGCTCAGGCACAAGGACGGTTCTCTGTGTCGACTGTCCCCAGCTCCACCAGGTGACAGGTACTCCTATAGTGACATTCACTAAGAATAACTGCTAGGACCTTCGAGTTTTTCAAGAGAAGGTATTGGTGGTCTGGAATGGTGAAATAGGTTTGACAACATATGGAGGCATGCGAGGTGTGACAGACCACGGATGCACATCTCCATGGACTTTGTCATGGGTTTTCCACCCTCCAGGGAGAAGACTGTCGTCATGGTAATTATTGATTGATTTTCAAAGGCCTGCAGATTCATTGCCTTGGAGAAATTACCATCTGCAGTGGAGGCAACTGAAATTGTCCTGGACTGGGCTTCAAGATCCATGGTTTCCCAGTGGACCTTGTCTTGGATCGTGGTTTACAATTTGTGTCATATTTCTGAAGGGCATCTGTAAGCTGATTGGGGTGACAGCAAGACTTTCCTCTGGGATTCACCCTAAGTCCAATAGCCAGATGGAGTGGACCAATCAAAATTTAGAACATACCCTAAGATGCTTGGCCTGAGAAATCTGGTGAGAAGCGTGACTATTTGATGTTGGCAGAGGTCATCCACAACACCTTACAGCATTCAGCGCATGGGATGTCACCGTTTGAGCGCCAGTTCTGTTATCCTTTGCCTCTCTTTCTGGAACAGGAGGCTGATGTTGGGGTCCCTGCGGCTGAAGATCTCAAGCAAAATTGGATTAGGGCAAGAGAGATTTTGCTGGATGGCAGAGACCAAAGTGAGCTAAAGGAGAAGACAGGGACTCGCTTTACAGCTTGGGCAACAGGTCTGGTTGTGTACTCATGGTTTGCCTCTTTGGAATCTAGAAAGTTGGTGCCCAAGTTCGCTGGACCCTTTAAAGTCCTAAGGAAAGTAAACCTGGTGGCTTACACTCTGCAGCTCCCCAAAACCCTAAAGATCAATCCCACCTTCAACATCTCTGAATTAGAACCTGTCTGCACCAACCCCTTGGCCCCAACTCCATCAGCTAAGCCCACACCCAGGTTTCTCGATGGGGAACATGTCTTCATTGTGAGAAAACCTTTGGTCTCATGTACTGTTCGGGGTGTTCGGCAGTACCTCATGGACTGGGAAGGATTCAGAGCTGAGGACAGGTGCTGGGTGCCTGAAAGATACATCTTGGATCCGGCTTTCATCCATAACGACCATCACAGTCTCTCTGAGAAGCCAAGGCAGTCAGGAGTCAGCTGTAGAGAGGGGGGTCCTGCTACAAGATGCTCCCAACCATGCCAGCTTCTAGGATTTAGAACTTCTAACTCTTCAGAGTATGGATAGCTGATGTAGCTCATTTACAGGTTCAGGACCATTCCGCTAACTGGCAATCATGTTTTGGGCACCAAGAATAGAGTATTTAAGGAGAACCTGAACTGAGGTTTGGAGTTCAATCATAAACTCTACTAGTGATATCATCTTGCGTTTGCTTTGTGCTCAGTTCTCTATCCACTTCGATATCTTATGTTTCTTGCAGCAGTCTGCAATCTCTCTACAAATTTGTTCCACTAAATCCCGCAGACTGTTAGGTGGTCTATAGTATAGCCCCATTCTCCAGTCTGTCCTGACTGAGCACTGCCGTGACATTTTGCCTGACCAGTAACGCCACATCTCCCATTTAATACTTCCCACTTTATCACATCTTCTTTCAGCTTTGTGGGCCGAAGGGCCTGTATTGTGCTGTCGATTTTCTATGTTTCTATCTAAAACAACAGAACCTTGGAATATTGAGCTGCCAGTCCTTCCCCTCTTTCAACCATGCCTAGAGCTTATCTGTCTTTCCTACAATACTTCTTGCATTGAAATATAAGCAACTCACCGTAGACCCACCATGCTCAGCCTTTTGCTTCCTGACTTTCTAGGTTTCTAACAGCCAGCAAAATTTTTATTGTAGTTGGTAGAAGTCAGTATGAAGTTTCATGTATGAAATTGGTGCAGTGCATACCAGTCTAATAGTGGGATACCCCACTTGTATCGCAGGACAAACATTTTAAGTCTGCTGGTTGGTTGTTAAAATTTTAGGACACTATATGGGTTAATTAGGCCTTATGACTTACAGTGAATTTGTTCTAAGTAAGGAAAAGGTCCAGTTGCCAAACAAAAATAGCTTTGCTTTACAATTTTTAAAGAATTTCGACTGATTGGGTGGAGAAAGATTGTTTCAATCAATTCCATTGTTCACATGATCACCACAATCCCACATCCTCCCTCCACCCTATTGTCCCTTTGACTATTACTGGAGGTTCAATGCAGATATGAGGCAGGGTGCAAGAGTCAAGCAGTCTGCACAAATGTAATCCCTGCTAATTCTGCTGCCAAATCTATAGATGAGGCATGAAAATCCATGACTGGGGTCTTGAATCATTTAGTCAAGGTCTGCAGCATGTAATTTAGAAGCATACCCGGATGAAAATTTCACCCAGATTACATAAAGTTCCAGAGACCCAGCTACAATCCTGACCAAAAGCGATAACTGGCTGGAGCTTGCATGCCTGAAGTGCCTGGTTTCCTTTGGGGGCTTTGATATTCTGTGATGGTTGGTGGGTTAACTGAGTTCTGTAAATAACCCCAGCTCCTGTGGGTGACGGGAGAATTGGAGCAAGTTTCACGAGCCTGGGAGAGTCAATAGGAGCATTCTCTCATCTCCCCTCTCGCAATGAGCAGAAGATACAAAAGACAGAAAACACGTACCACCAGGTACCAGGACAGTTACTATTCTGTTATCAGACTCTTCAATGGACTTCTAGTATGATAAAATGGTCTCTTGTTAACACAATCTATCGGATCTTGCAGTTTATTGTTATGCCTGCACTGTATTTCCTCTGTAGCTTCACACTTCATTCTGCATTGTTAATGCTTTAACTTGCTCTACCTCAATACAATGGGTACTGATTTGATCAGTATGAACAGTATGCAGTCAAGCTTTTCACTATTTCTTGGTACATATGACAATAATATACCAATACCAATAATTGGAGTAATGGAATTTGTCATTGGAAGCTTGGATAGACTCAATAGGCTGAATGGTTTTCAGCTATGATATAAGAAAATATCAATATATACAAAAATAGACAACTTTACTTTTCAGTTTTTGATTTATTCACAGAGTGCTTATGTCATCCTCTTAAATTAATACTGGGAAGACTGAACCATTATGGGTCTTTAAAATATTGGACATTGGATGTCTAACTCACTGATCTGAGTCATTTTAGTTTAAAAATAGAAGCAGTCTTAAACACATCAATATCCTGCTAAAGCAGCAGTTAAACAAAGGAATGTATTTGCAGAGTTTGTTGTCTTTTGCACATTGGTGTTTGTCCTTCTTATTGGGTGTGGTCTTTCATTGATTCTATTGTGTTTCATTGCATTTACTGTGAATCCCACAAAAAAGGAGCCTCAGGTTTGTATATGGTGACAATTATGTACTTTTACTTTGAACTTGAACTTTGAATATCATAAATGTGCAAAAGTTAATTAAGTGCAGAAGGCAGAAGAATGTGATTGAGGGGAAAAATACTCAATGGACTGAATGGCCTAAATCTGCTCCTATGTCGTATGATCTTATAGTCTAATGTTTATACTGATGTTTTATTTTATGGATAGAAAATAGCTTGAAACAGACTCCTCATTGATCACTGTCTAATAATAATCATGATCTTTCATTAGAATATGGTCCCAGAATGAATGATCTTTATATCCTCTAGTGCTACAGAAAATTAAAATTGCTTAATTGAAATTGTAAATCATCATACTCACAAAACAGATAACCCCTGCCTGATTTTGATCTGCAATTTGTTTGTAAGCAAAGACAAATATCGTAATGGGTTGGTTAAACCCTTATGTAGATTCTATCCCAGATCAACCAATGCACTACTGCTTATTTGTTATTTGGCTCCAGGTCCTGTTGGTATGTCATGGGTCAGTCAAAATGTGGAGAGATTGTTGTTATTATTATATTCAGATGTCTAATATTCTTAAACTTTCAGAGTCAATTTTGACTAAGTATAACATTTAGGAAATATACATTAAAAAACAAATGCACACACACACAAAGAGGAGAAGGGAGGGAATAATTGCCTGTACACCCATCAGAAAATAAATTGTTAATTTTCCGAATTAGTGCACACAGCAAACTCACACAACCTTTGTGTGTCCAGAACAGCAAGCATAGAGGTCAATGTATATCAATAATATTCCATCAATTCAAACTGAGGACATAAAATCAATAAGTTGTGGTAACCCCAATGCCTGAATTCCAGATATATTACACTGTTTGCAACATAAGGCAGTGCTATTAGTGTGGGGTTAGCAGTTGTAGGCTTAAATTTCATAATTCAGAACTTGCATCCCATTTTCTCAATTCATCTTGGCTCCAAGCTGTGTTCATTGCTGTGGATTTATTGCTTTCAATGTAAATAATCAAATATTGAGTGTGATTTCATTGCATTTTCAATCAAACGTTTCCTTTTCATGTGCTTACCAGTTCTTTTGAGCTATTAGCTATATTTCACAGTTGCTGGTGAATGATTGATGGCCTTAATGGGAATGGCAGACAAAATTTTGGGGATGATTTCAAGGCATTTGTGATATTACCTCACTATAACTAAGACATACTTTTGTGAGTATCTTATCAAGTGCCCAGATGTTCTCAGGTTACTGAAAATAGGAGCTATGAATCACAGGGTTGTTTGAAGAAATTGTAAGCACGTGGAATAGTTTAACCCAAAGCCATAGCATGGATTGATGAGAGAACTATAAAGAAATTTGCTGAGAGCTAGAGGTGTAATTTCAATCATACTCGAAGTAATTTAACACTACAGAGTATGTATTTGCAAAATTAGATAATGGAATATTGAGAAATGCATTGGATTTTGAAACTAGTATCTGAATACATGAAAGAAATGATATTCTTGCCAATACTTTGATGGTAACTGACCATTAGCATTAAATTCTCTACAAATTTGCTCCCCGATAATTGTTCTATATTTTAGCTAAAAGCAGCAATTAGACTTGTGATGCAAAAGTATTAAAATCCATTTTTATTTTTGTTAGCTGTTTTATTGTAATTTAAACTGAGAGATATATTGATTCTAGGAAACAATCATTACAGTTGCAATGTAACTTTATTGATCTACTTATGAGCCTGGAAGTAAATGGAATGTTCCTGGGTCTATTGATTTTCAGGGCATACTGGTGAATATTAACCATGTGTTTAAAAAGCAAACATGTTGAAATCTGTTGGCATTTTTGTTTATATGGACTTAAAGCAATTGGCATTTTTGTTTTGACGAAACCTCTAATGTATCACTTCCTAGTTTGATGGAAATAGTAGCAGACTTATCAAAATTTTCTTCCATGGTGCCCATTGTCTGGCACCAGGAGTACCAACCTGCCCTGAATTTTCGACTTGGTGCATGAAAGCATATTACTAACACAACCTGTACAATCTGCTATATTGTGAAGTGCAGAAGAATGTGAAATGCTGTTTGTACAAATATTGGATATTGTAAATATGCTGTAGAGGCAGGCTGTGAAGTCTCTGCTGGTGTATCACCCGTTGTGCCCAACCACTAGTCTTCATCTGGAAAGTGCCCCATACCCATAAAATACTCAACTGAATACACCGGTGGAATGGCTACTGTGCATGATCTGAAATGATTTATAAAGGCCAATGTTTTTCAGGAGAGGACTGGTGGGGGGGATGGGGTTTATAAAACTCTGCTTGAAGTCAAAGAAGATGCAACTCCTTTCAATAAGACACCTCTCACCTTGTCTGGAGCTCAGCAGGAGGAATTGAGACCTAGTCACACTTCTTTCCTGTCTTGGATGCTGGTCAATTCTGCTTGATGACTCAACAAGTGCAAATTTCATGCCTGAGCTAACTTAGCTGAATAACTTTGTCTTGCTTTTGAGCTGCTGGATCCTGTTTAAGGTGGACTTCATATCCCCTCAGTCATCTTCTGAAAAGTATCAATGCACATTTCTGCTACTATCCTTAATACTAATTTTTACACCCCTTTGGTGCCTCTATGTCCTTTTAATAATATGCAAGCAAAACTTTTAAATAACGTCTGAAGGCAGAGTAAAGTCAGCCGAATATTTCATCAAGAAATGTCCATGTTAGATATTGTAGTAAATAAGCAAAATAAGTATAGTAATGGATCCTTTAAATGGAGTTCAGAATGGAAAATACAAGAAAAGAGGAGAGGTAATAGCATCAACTTTGACCATATTTAAACTTTTGTCTCCTTAACCTTGCTTTGAATTATGAATTTTATTTTTAACTCTTCTGATTTTCAGGTTATTGCACATCATTAAGGTTCATTTAACCACTGTGCAAATTAGCATCTGTTTTGTTTCTATTTTCTGCATGGTCAGCACAGTTAGGACTGAACAGATGCTGCACTAACATCAAATGAAGATCTGTTCTACATCCAGTGTCAGGAGTTGTTTTGCATAGTATATTTTCATTTATGTGACCAGATAAAAATGACCTTTGCTAACTTCAGATCTCATTTATTAACCCCGGTGCATGCAATCTGTTAGAGCTATATAAATGTTGTTGAATTGTTATGGCAGGAATAGTGCTGGAGAAACATCTTTAATTCTGATTGAATCATTAATATTTTGAACTGATACCTAAAGAAGTTTGGAACTTGCAGATCAGGGCCAACAGATTCTACAAATGGTGAAGTTGAGAAAATATGTCTTCATCAATGATCTTCCCATTTTCATTCTGTCAGAATGGAGATGTTCACTGATGATTTGAAGAATATGTATTTCTATTCAGAATGAAGCGGCAAAACCCTGCTAGCACTCATGCCATTAGGCAATGAGCACTTCGAACAAGAGAAAATGTAACTGTCCTTAACGTTCAATGATATTACAAGTGATCAGAGCCCCACAACCAATGTCTTGAATGATACCGTTGATCAGAAATTCAATTGGTCCAGCCATACAGATAGTGAAGCTGCAAGTCAAATCAGAAAAATATATATTCTGTGTGAGACACCAAAGCCTCTCCATCATCAATAAGGAATATGCTGGAAGCGGGAAGGAATGCTTGTCTGGATGATAGCATTCAAGGATGAACAGCCATTTTGAATGACATCTCATCCACTAGGGTAAAACTTAATTTCTTCTACAAAACACATTCCAGTTATTCAACTAAGTTTCTCCAGTAGCACCTCTCTAACTTGCAACCTGTAGCATCAGGAAGGACAAAGACCTACCAGAACACCATCGCTTGCAGGTTCCTTTCCAACATTCAGATTTGGAAAATAATCACTGTGCTCATTGCTGGATCCAGCTCGGAGAACTCTGTACACCACATATCATATGGATACTTCCACCAGAACGGCAGTAAATGTTCAACTCATGCTTATCTCATAAGTACATGTACAAAATCTTTATGGATCAGTGTAACTGAGCATCATTATCAGGTATAATTAATTATTTATATGACTTTGGGAGTTGATGACCCAAGCCAATAAATTATTTCAATTGACTGCTGGTCATAGGTTTACTAAGAGCATTCTTCTTGGCTGAATTTGACCTGACAGACTGTAAATTGAATTTTAAAGATATTAAGCATGTCAAGATATTTTTAAATATGGATCTTATTTGGTAATAAGCTATTAACATGGTTAGAGCATTGGCTGATTGGTAGGAGGCAGCAAGTGGGAATAAAAAGATTCTTTTCTGGTTGGATGACAGTGACTAGAGGTGTCCTGCAGGGGCTTCTTTTTATGCTGTATATAAATAATTTACATATAGAAACATAGAAACATAGAAAATAGGTGCAGGAGTAGGCCATTCGGCCCCTCGAGCCTGCACCGCCATTCAGTATGATCATGGCTGATCATCCAACTCAGAACCCTGTACCTGCTTTCTCTCCATACCCCCTGATCCCTTTAGCCACAAGGGCCGTATCTAACTTCCTCTTAAATATAGCCAATGAACCAGCCCCGACTGTTTCCTGTGGCAGAGAATTCCACAGATTCACCATTCTCTGTGTGAAGAAGTTTTTCCTCATCTTGGTCCTAAAAGGCTTCCCCTTTATCCTTAAACTGTGACCCCTCATTCTGGACTTCCCCAACATCGGATATGGAACAGATGGCCTTGTTGCCAAGTTTGCAGATGATATGAAGATTGATAGAGGGGCAGGTAGTGTTGAGGAAATAGGTGGGATTCAGAAGGAACTTGACAGATTAGGGGAATGGGCAAGAAAGTGGCAAATGAAATACAATGTTGGAAAATGCATGGCCATGCACTTTAGTAGTAGAAATAAATGTGGGGGCTATTTTCTAAATGGGGAGAAAATTCAGGAATCTGAGATGCAGAGGGACTTGGGAGTCCTTGTGAAGAACACCCTGAAGGTTAACTTGCAGGTTGAGTCGGTGGTGAGGAAGGCAAATGCCATGTTAGCATTCATTTCAAGAGGTCTGGAATACAAGAGCAAGGATGTGATGCTGGGGCTTTATAAGGCACTGGTGAGGTCTCACCTTGAGTATCGTGAACAGTTTTGAGGCCCCTCATCTTAGAAGAGATGTGCTGGCATTGGAGAGGGTCCAGAGGAGGTTCACAAGGATGATTCCAGGAATGAAAGGGTTATCATACAAGGAACGTTTAATGGCTCTGGGTCTGTACTTGCTGGAATTCAGAAGGATGAGGGTGATCTCATTGAAACCTTTCGAATGTTGAAAGGCCTAGACAGAATAGATGTGGAAAGGATGTTTCCCATGGTGGGAGAGTCTAGGACAAGAGGAGCATCCTTTCAAAACAGAGATGCAGTGAAATTTCTTCAGCCAGAGGGTGGTGAATTTGTGCAATTGGTTGCCACATGTAGCTGTGGAGGCCAGGTTGTTGGGTGTTTTTGAGGTAGAGATTGATAGGTTCTCGATTGGACATAGCATCAAAGGTTACGGAGAGAAGGCAGGGAACTGGGATTGAGGAGGTGCTAGAGAAAAAGGATCAGCTATGATTGACTGCTGGAGCAGACTCAATGGGCCAGATGGCCTAATTCTGCTCCTATGTCTTATGGTCTTATGGGAATAAAAGCAGAAAATGGTTGAAACATTCACTGAGTTAAGCAATATGTAGAAGGAGAAACAGAGCTAACTTTTTTTTCTTATCAGAGATGCACCCAACTTACAGAGTACTTCCTGAATTATCTGTTTCTTTTTGTTTTAGTTTCCAGCATTGCAGTTTTGGATTTACATCTTTGTCTGGTCCTCTATGCCAAACAACATTGCCCTTAAAGATTAAGGACATGTTAAATGTGAATACAGCAGCTCAGCAGCTTAGAAATAAGATTCCATCAATAGCGTACGCACGCGCGCGCACACACACACACACACACACACACACACACACACACACACACACACACACACACACACACACACACACACACACACACACACACACATTAGAAATGGAACAGAAGTATATATTGCATCATCCAGTTTGTTGAATTAAATGATTTATTAGGATAAGTTGTTAACTGTGATGGTACATGTATACGTAAATTCTACAAGAGTTATTTGTGATGCACTGATGGCAAGGCAGACAAATAAAATTAATGAATTAGAACCATGTCAATTCAATAACCACAGCTTACAGATTTAATCAAATCTATCCCCTTCTGACAGAATGCAGTGGTTGAGGCTGTAACCAGTGAACAAATTTTACATAATGTATAGTTATAAATAATAACGGATTAAAATTTATTGGGAGCTGTGCTACTAAATGAATTGTTGTCTTTACCCAAAAAGTGTTTGTAGAATGGAATCTATGACAACCTGGACAGTTTGATCTGAACAGACTAGGTGTATTTAAGAAGGAGCTGAAAATAAGTGATCAAAAAGTGTTTGCTGTGATGGCTGTGTCATAATCTCATGTACTGTATTAATTTCAACAACTTTTCTTTCAATAAGAATGATGATGGATATAACAGAGACTTGACAGACAGGGGCAAGAACAGGAATGAGACAATTCAAGCTGCAGTGTACTGGGTAAGGTAATAAAGAGATACATACAATGAGGCTATTTCATCTACATTCATATTGTAAATTCAGATCAGTTTACTATTACTGACATAATGTCATGATTATTTTATTTTGTGGCAGCAGTACAGTGCAAGACATAAACAATTGCTATAAATTACAATAAAAATTAATCATATGCATTTCTAGATGAGTGCTCCAGTTTCCAAAGTCGAAGAATCAAAGTACATTTATTATCAAAGTATGTATGCACTGTACAACATCTGAACAATTACTTTACATACAGGTATGCTGGCTGGTTATTTGGCTACTGTAAATTGTCCCAAAAACTACTCATTCACCCGGTAATTTGACGTATCACAGGCTCATTCTCTCCCTAATCAGGGGAAAAGGGATGCCTCCGTTTCACAGCGAGAGGGGAGACATTACAAAAAAACAACTCACTGATTTATGATGTTAAAAGTCTGTTGCGTTGCTTTTCCAAGTTCTGTGGCCTAAAAACTCTGGTCTCTGGACACACAGCCAGCAGTCAGCTCGCTGCTTACGATCTACCATCTCCCACGACACACCAAGTTCCTGCAGAGGCACCGACCTCGAGCCCGCCTGAAATCCCGAAACTCCGAAGCCTCGCTAACCTTCTAGGCCGCGTCCTCGTTATATGGAATAATGGCCAGTTGTGAGACCCCAAGAGCGGGTCCCATTCCCGCAAAGAGCCGAAGTCAGTGTGTAACTCTGTCTTCAAAAGAACCCTGAAAGGGAAAATAGTGATAGAAATAGAGCTGTTCTGAAGATGCAAGCAAAGGAGTCGCCTTTAGACACCATCGTCTCCTAAGCTCCACCCTCTTGGCACT
Organism: Hypanus sabinus; assembly: GCF_030144855.1. Lineage (NCBI taxonomy): Eukaryota > Metazoa > Chordata > Chondrichthyes > Myliobatiformes > Dasyatidae > Hypanus > Hypanus sabinus. The sequence goes on along the minus strand of NC_082717.1, from coordinate 61,327,915 downwards.
CTCTGAAATCATGAAAATTAGTTTCTCTAACTTCCAGTAACCACTCTCTTCTATTCCACCCTCTACACTTTTTTCCTGATTCCACTGGCCCCATCGCCCTTTCTTCTTACCCTCTCCTGCCCTCTCAATCTGTCCAACCCCCTCATATTCCTCCCTCTGGCTCCCCTCATTATGTCCTTCCTGTATTCTATGGTCCACTGTTCTCTCCCATCAGATTCCATCTTCTTTAGCCATTTCTCAGTTCCTCCTATCACCTCCCAGCTTTTTACATCAGTCCCATTCTTCTTCTTCCTCACCTGCCTATCATCTGCCTCTCCCTTGGATCCTCCTGTCACCTGCCAGCTTTTAATCCACCCCTCACCCCAGCTTCTTAAACTGCTTTCTCCTCTCTTTCCTTCCAGTCCTGATGAAGGGTTGGGACTTGAGATATTGTCTGGCCATTTCCCTCCATAAATGCTGCCAGATCCATTGAGTTCCTCCACCATTTTGTGTGCTGCTGTCAATGAAATCTTTGTTCTGATTAAAGGCTGTTAATCTTAAATGTTACCCGAGTTTCCCTCTCCAAGCTGCTCTCTGACCTGAGTAATTCTGGCATTTCTGCATCCCCTTTAGTCTTGCCTTGGTTCATTTCTCTTCAGAACTCCCCGGTGTGCTCATGCTTCCCACCCACTCCTTCTTGTCTTGTGTCACTTTCCCCTGTAATAATTTGTGATGAAACACCTATCCCTTCACTCCTCCCCCCCACCTTCCATCCAGGGATCTAAGTAACCCTCCCAGCTGCGGCAGAAGCTCACCTGCTCCTCTTCTGATTTGCTCTACTACATTTGGCACTTGCGATGTGACCTCTACTTTGATGAAGTTCAGTAGATTAATTGATTTCTTTGCAGAGCTCCCATGCTCCATCCACAACAACTATCGCTAGCTTCCAACTGCATGTAATTTTAATTACAGGTCAGAGGCTGGGTGTCTTAAGACAAGTGATTTACTTCTGGCACCCCAAAGCACTGCCCCCAGATGCGAAGCACCTGTCAGAAATATGATGGAGCACCATGCATTTGCTGGGATAAATGCAGCTTCAACAATCTAGAACAAAGTAGGTATCTTGATTGGCACCGCATCACTAGCCTAAATATTTCTTCTCTGTTTGTTAATATTAATCAAATAGATTCAATCTCCACATCCTCTTAAAGCTTAACCTTATGAAGAACAGTATTATTCTTGATTGATACAGTCATTCTAATCTCTTTCCTACATTCTTCACCCTTTGCTTTAGCCTTGCCGAATCCATTGTAGCCTTTCCCTGCTGATGTTTAAATCAAGTCTCCATTATAACCACTATTTCATGATCCTTTGTGCTTTGTAGCTCATCATTTTCATTGATAGAAACGATACGCCCATGAGGTTGGGGGAAAGAAAAACCACAGATTTCTGATGTTTAATCAGCTTTTATTTCTGTGATATACTTCCTATCTAAAATTCTTCAATAAAACTAGAAAGCAGTTTGTTTTACAGCTAGGAGGTTTAGATCATTTCCTGTATTTGAGCTTTCGGCGTAGTTGTTGATGACTGAGGAAATAGAATTGTCTTTTGCCTTCTGGTGAAGCAACCTAAACAAAATTCCTGAGTAATGAAGGAAATACTGCAGAATATGAAAGGAGCAAACTTGCAGATGAAGAGCCAGAAAGTGCATGAAGTGCTCAGAGATAGGGAATGTATGTGAGATAGAAACAATAAAGGTTTAGGACTATTGTCACCATATTGGAATGTGGTTCTGATACAAGATCAGAGATTTGTAATGTAAGTCTGTCTCTCCACAAACGATGCCATCTGACCTGTTATGCTTTTTTAGTATTTTCTGGTATTATTCTTGATTTCTAGATCCTTGGTATTTTCAATCTCATGGTATCCTGAAGCATCCATCAGAATTGAACTCACTGCTGTAATATATGGGAAAAATGCCAAAGCTCACGTGTGAGTGAAATGAATTACAGTATAGCCTGAAGATAGCAATTCTCTTCACTCAAGGTATAATGCTAGGTGACCAAGAGTGTTTCAAGTTCAACTGTCTAATAACTTTAGGTATTTTGCAGAAAAAGTTAGAAAATACTCTGTCCCAGGCCCCGAACTCACCGCTGCAAAAGGCACCAGTATTCAGATGTATGGCCCGTGAACTATCACACTGCATTTCGGGTCCAGCCGTTTCACGTGGGCTTTCACGTTGGCAGCGGTGTCACAGCCACTACTAGGGGCAGATTTCCTACGAGCCAACTGCCTCCTGGTCGACCTAAAAGGCCGGCGTTTGGTCCACGCTGAGACATTCCAGACTTTCCAGCTCGGAGAAGCCAAGCTACTGGCCATCCACCTGGATTCCGTGACCCTCTCAGGTAACAGATTTGCCAGGGTGTTGGCAGAATTCCCCTCCATAGTCACCCCGCAGTTCTCCATGGCCGACCCCCAAGCACGGCTTGCAGCACCATATCTCTGCGCAAGGACCGCCGCTGCACACCCGAGCTCGCAGGCTCCCACCCGACAAGCTCCACCTCGCCAAGGAGGAGTTCCGTAAGATGGAAGAGATGGGAATCAGACCCCGCTCAGACAGCCCGTGGTACCCAAGTCCGCAGGAGGATGGAGGCCCTGCGGAGACTACAGAAGGCTCAATGATGCCACAACTGCCGACAGATACCCAGTACCCCCCATCCAGGAATTCACGTCGAACCTGCATCTTCTCTAAAATCGACCTGGTCAGGGGATACCATCAGATCCCAGTGCACCCCAACGACGTGCCTAAGACAGCCCTCATCACCCCGTTCGGCTTGTTTGAATTCCTGAGGATGCCTTTCGGTCTCAAGAATGCAGCCCAAACCTTCCAAAGGCTCATGGACTCGGTGGGACGCGGCCTGGATTTCGTTTTCATTTACTTGGATAATATCCTGGTGGCCAGCATTTCGCACCAAGAGCATGTGGTACATTTGCGCCAGCTCTGCCAACGCCTGAGCGACCATGGACTGGCAATCAATCCAGCGAAGTGCCAGTTCGGGCTGACAGAGATTGACTTCTTGGGCCACAGAGTCAACCGACATAGCTCAGTTCCCCTACCGGACAAGGTCCAGGCCATCCGCCAGTTCCCAAGCCCAGCACGGTCAAGGGCCGTTCGTAGGGATGGTCAACTTTTATCATCGGTTCGTGCCGTCGGCAGCCCACATCATGAGACGCTAGTTCAGCCTGATGGCGGGCAAGGGTAAAGAAGTGGCATGGGACGCGGAGTCCACGGAGGCGTTCGAGCAGGCCAAGGAGATGCTGGCAAAGGCAGCCCTCCTAGTGCACCCGAGAGTCGATGTACCCACCCCACTCACAGTCGACGCTTCCGACATGGCAGCCTGCGGAGTCCTGGAGCAGCTCGTCGAGTACCAGTGGCGACCACTCGCTTTCTTCAGCCGGCACCTATGGCCACCAGAGGTGAAGTACAGCGCCTTCGATAGAGAGTTGCTAGTGCTCTACCTGGCTGTCCGGCATTTCCGGTACTTCCTCGTGGGAAGGGAGTTCACCGTGTATACGGACCACAAGCCCTTCACCTTCGCACTGGCCAAGGTATCGGACCCATGGTTAGCTCGGCAGCAGAGGCACCTGTCCTTTATTTCAGAATTCATCATGGACGTCCAGGTAGACAGGTTCACCAGATGGCGGGAAGCTGTACCGCTCGCAGACACGTCCACTGAGTCCTGTGCCAAGACGCTCATTGCAAACTGGATCGCCAGTTTCAGCCTCCCAACGGACATCACCTCTGACAGGGGTGCAGTTCACGTCTGGTTTGTGGACAGCACTGGCGCAGCTCCTGGGCGCCCAGCTGCATCACACCACAGCGTACCATCTCCAGTCCAACGGTTTGGTAGAGCGATTCCACCGGCATCTCAAGTCGGCCCTGATGGCGCACTTCAGGGGCCCCGACTGGACAGATGAGCTTCCCTGGGTCCTACTGGGCATCCACACAGCCCCCAAGGAGGACCTGGGCACCTCCTCGGTGGAATTGGTCTACAGCACCCCCCTGATGGTCCCGGGCGAGTTTGTACCAGAGGCCCGAGGTTCGGAAGAAACTCCAGCAGTGGTGCTAACGAGGCTGTGGGACAAGGTAGGGACCCTGGCACTGGTCCCGACCTCCAGGCATGGTCACACGCCATTCTTCACCCCTAAAGACCTCTGAGACCATGAGTATGTTTTTATACACAGGGGCATGCACAGGTCACCTCTACAGTGGCCGTACGAGGGACTCTTCAAGGTGATCCGGCACAACGGAACCACGTGTGTCGTGGAGGTGGATGGCCGGGAAGAGACTTTTACAGTGGATCGCCTCAAACTGGCACACTTGGCCATTGAGCAACAAATGAGGGTAACTGCACCGCGCCGGTGAGGCCGGCCACCCAGGCAAGCCACACAGACTGGGGGTTCCACTCCCCCGATGGACGTTTCTGGGGGGGAGGGTTGGTGTGGAGGCCTGCACACACGGGACTCGAACTGCCATTGGGAGCCACAGGCAGACGCACGGTCCACTCGGGGCGGACCTTCCGGGGGCAGTCTGATATCATGTCCGCCCTGTGGGTCGCAGGGACCCATGGGAGGGGAGATTTAAGCGCGCGCTTTTGAATCAGTGAAGTCATTCCGAGTTCAGCTCTCTATGCTTCCGTGAGTTTTCTTTGGTAGCGCTTTGTGCGTGACTACAGTGATTACTTTAATATTAAACTGCAAAGTAACAAGCCACAAGGGGTCACAAAACAAGAGACAGTGGATAATTAACACGACAAGGCAACAAGGTAACCGAGGGCGAGGATCAACTGGTTTGAAGTGTGAACAAGGACTGTGGATGTGAGGTGGGTTTAAATAGGCTGCAGGTGATGAGTTGGAAATGAGTGGCACATGACTCCTATTAGCTGGGTGGAGCCAATTGCCTGCCACTTTAATTATCCAATCCACTCCTATTCTGACCGATCTGTCCATGTCTTCCTCCATTATCATCAAAAGGCCTAGCTTTTCCGGTATTTCTGTTTCTGTTTCGCATTCTGGCAACTGCAGTTGTATTTGTTTTCTTTCTGGATTATCTGTTATTTTGCCTCTTTGCCTTCATGTGTCATTCTGAAAAAGGCTTATCCTCTTGATGAAGATTTCAGTAATCCTAATCATTCATTTGTTTGGTCAGATGTCACATTTTGCCTCTTTACACTTTCCATTAAGCAGTTTGAAAGAGATTCCACCTTAAAGGTACTAGGTAAATGGAAGTTACTGGGATGTATGTCAGAGGCACCAAAACTGTGTGATGAGTGTTGTCAGGTATATCCAACAGAAGATGGGAGGGGGGAAAGGAAAAAATCATACGGTGGTGAGTTTATAAGGTCATAGGTGTTGTTGTGCGATTGGATGAGTGCATTCAAAGATTCATTGGTGGATGATCAGGGTAGGGGTTAGGCAGATAGTCATTGGGAATGGGGTTGGCTAGATATTAAAGGTCAGTAAAGAGATTAAACTCTAAACAGAAGTTAAAAAGTTAAGTATTATATTTCTTATTCACCTGTCTCAGCAGTTTTTTTTTTCATTTCTTTCGTATGTGAGTCCACATTGTGATAGAACATTTAAGGAGGTGGCTTATGAAGGCTTTTGTCAAGGTCCTCAAAGTAGCTTGGTTATTAAGGTTAGATCAAATGTAGGAGGGTTAGTGTACTGACATGGATTGAGAACTGATTGTTGGATAGAAAGCAAGGATTTGGAATAATCAGATCTTCCTCCATTGGGAAGGCTTGATCAGTGGAGTATAGCAGGGAAAGGGTTCTGTGTCCCAGTTAATCTAAATCAGAATCATATTAATTATCACTAACATATGATACGAAATGTGTTATTTTGTGGCGGCAGTGTAGTGCAATGGCATAAAAATCCATAAATTACAAAAATACATAAATAGTGCAAAGAAGGAAATAATGAGACGATATTTGTGAGTTCATTCATAAACTGAATGGCAGAGGGAAAGAAGCTGCTTCTGAATCATTCAGTATGGGTCTTCAGGATCATAAACCTCTTTCCTGATGAGAAGAGGGCATGCCCTGGATGGTGAGAGCCCTTATTGATGGATGCTGCCTTCTTGAAGCACCAGCACTTGAGGATGACCTTGATGGTGGGGATGGTTGTGACTGTGATGGAGCTGGCTGAGTCTATAACTTTCTGCAGCCTCTTGTGATCCTCTACATTGGAGGCTGTGATGAAACCAATCAAAATGCTTTTCACCGTACATCTGTAGAAACCTGTAGGAGTCTTTAGTGACGTTCACACCATTGAGGATGCTCTGACCAGCTGCATCACCACCTGGTATGAGATTTGCAAGGCGTCTGACCGCAAGTCCCTCCAAAGTAATGTGAGTAATGCTGAGGGGATCATCAGGGTCTGTCTTCCATCCATAAGATACATTTATCAGGAGTGCTGCATACACAGGAACCTTAGCATTGTCGATGACCCTTCCCGTCATCCAACAAATCTCTTTGGCCCCCTACCAGTACTGTAGCATTAGGACAAAAACTGTTCGGATAAGAAACAGCTTCTTCCCCCAAACTATAAGACTACAGAACTCCCTACCACCACCTGGATCTCACCACAAGTGAAGCACTAGTAGCATTTATACTGTTTAGTTTTTAACTTGTGTCAAAAATGCACCTTCTTATTTGTTAATTTACTAGTGGTAGATTTTTTAAAATGTAATCTGTGTATGTTATACGTATTGTGTTGTGGACCTTGGTCCAGAGGAGCATTGTTCCATTTGGCAGTATATGTGTATCGAATCTGACTGGTGGCATAGTGGCATCAGTGCTGGACTTCAGGGTGAGAGGTCCCGAGTTCGAATCCGGCTGTGCCTGGGTTAAGTGTTGACCTCGTGCTGACAAATCAACTTTGTTAAAAAAGACCTGGAGAGGGATGGGCTCCGCCAGGGGTTTCAGATGCCCAAGACACGTCGTACGATGAGCCCGTGCGCACCCACACACACACACACACACACTCTCTCTCTCTCTCTCTCTCTCTCTCTCTCTCCTCCTCTCTCTTCCGAACATGAACATGATATACCAAATCTAAGCAGAACCACTATGCTTAGATTCTTAGTGCTTAGGTTCTTCACTGTGCAGAACCACTGTGTGTGCCTTCATTACACCAGCATGTTGGACATAAATCCTCTGAGATTTTAACAGAGATCCTCTTGAGGTTGCCTACTCTTTCCAATCTAAATGAGCCTTTAATGAGGACTGGTGTGTGTTCTCATTTCCCCTTCCTGATCTACACAACCAATTCCTTGGAGCTGCTGATGTTGAATGTGAGGTTGTTATGACATCACTTAAACTGCTGATATACCTCATTTGTGTAAGCTCCTCACTCTACCAACACCAGTCACAATTTACATCAATGATATTGCTGGGTAGAAAGGAGAACGTAAAGAAACTTCAAATGGATATGGATAAGCTGTGTGAATGGGCAAGAATATGGCAGGTAAATTTATCATGTGGAAAGATGTGAACAAGAGAAAATCTGCAGATGCTGGAAATCCAAGCAACACACACAAAATGTAGGAACTCAGCAAGCCAGGCAGCATCTATGGCTCCCTATGTGATTTCCTTGTCCGTTCATCCCTCCCCATTGATCTCCCTCCTGGCATTTATCTTTGCAAGCAGAACAAGTGCTACATCTGCCCCTACACCTCCTCCCTCACTGCCATTCAGGGCCCTAAACAGTCCTTCCAGATGAGGCGAAACTTCACCTGTGAGCCTGTTGGGGTCATATACTGTCTCCAGTGCTTCCGGTGTCGCTACCTGCATATTGGTGAGACCTGATGTAGATTGGGAGACAACTTCACCGAGCACCTACGCTCCATCCACCAGAAAAGCGGAATCTCCCAGTGGCCACCCACTTTAATTCTACTTCCTATTTCTATTCCGATATGTCAGTCCATGGCCTTCTCTACTGTCGTGATGAGGCCACACTCAGGTTGGAGGAGTAGCCTCTAACCTGATGGCATGAACATCAATTTCTCCAACTTCCAGTAATGGCCCACCAGCACTTTTAACCATTCCCCATCCCCCTTTCCCGCTCTCACCCTATCTCCTTGCCGGCCCATTGCCTCCCTCTGGTGCTCCTCACCCCTTTTCTTTCTTCCATGGCCTTCTGTCCTCTCCTGTCAGACTCTCCCTTCTCCAGCCCTGTGTTTCTTTCACCAATCAACTTCCCAGCTCTTTACTTCATCCCTTCCCCTCCCAGTTTCCCTATGACCTTGTGTTTCTTTCTCCCATCCCCCCTCATCTTTTTTCACCTGTCCTGCTGAACGGTCTTGGCCTGAAACGTTGACTGTATATTTTTCTATAGGTGCTACATGGTCTGCTGAGTTCCTCCAGCATTTTGTTTGTGGAAAGATGTGAGGTAATTTTGGTGCATAAAACAGAAAAGCAGAGTGGTTGTTAAAAGGTGAAGAGATGAGTTGTACTGATGTTAAAAGAAATCTAGCTGTGCCATGCATGTCACGGAAAACCAACATGCATGTGAAGAAAGTGATTAGGAAAATAAATGCTGGCCGTTATTATGAATAAGGAATTCTTATTGATGTTGTAAGATGGTATCTGGAGTATTGTGTTAATTTTTGGTCTCCTTACCTGACTAAGTAGAGAGAGAATTTATAGACTGATTCGAAAGAAATTGGGTTTTCCATTTCAATCGTGGCTCAATGGTTCCATTTAATATCAGAGAATGTACAATATACAACCTGAAATTCTTACTCTCCACAGACATCCTCGAAACAGAAGGAACACCCCAAAGAATGAAATTTGAGGAGATATTGAAAAGATTGTGGCTGTATTCATTAGATTTTAGGAGGAAAAAAGTGATCCATTTTCTTAGAGCTTGATAGATAAATGTAAGCTGCATGTTCTTCCTGACAGAAGAGTTTAGGACCAAGGGCCATAGTTTCCGATTAAGGGGTAGGTCATTTAGGACTGAGTTGAGGGAACATTTCTTCATTCATAGGGTGGTGAACCTATGGAATTTTCTATCCACGTTGGCTGTAGGAGCTCAAACATTATGTTCACTCTAAAGAAAGATTGCTTGATTTCTGTGTATTAACAAAATCAAAGTATATGAGGCTATAACCATAACCATATAACAATTACAGCATGGAAACAGGCCATCTTGGCCCTTCTAGTCCATGCCTAACACTTACTCTCACCTAGTCCCACCTACCTGCACTCAGCCCATAACCCTCCATTCCTTTCTTGTCCATAAACCTATCCAATTTTTTTTAAATGACAAAATCTAACCTGCCTCTACCACTTCCACTGGAAGCTCGTTCCACACAGCTGAGTAAAGAAGTTCCCCCTCGTGTTACCCCTAAACTTTTGCCCCCCTAACTCTCAACTCATGTCCTCTTGTTTGAATCTCCCTTACTCTCAACGGAAAAAGCCTATCCACATCACCTCTATCTATCCCCCTCATAATTTTAAATACCTCTATCAAGTTCCCCCCTCAACCTTCTACGCTCCAAAGATTAAAGACCTAAATTGTTCAACCTTTCTCTGTAACTTAGGTGCTGAAACCCAAGTAACATTCTAGTAAATTTCCTCTGTACTCTCTTCACAGACATTTACACTACATGCTGCATCTGCAAAGGTAACAGCATTATGAAGGACCCCACGCACCCCTCATACAATCTCTTCTCCCTCCTGCCGTCTGGGAAAAGGCTCCGAAGCATTTGAACTCTCACGACCAGACTATGTAACAGTTTCTTCCCCCAAGCTATCAGACTCCTCAATACCCTAAGCCTGGACTGACACCTTGCCCTACTGTCCTGTTTATTATTTATTGTAATGCCTGCACTGTTTTCGTGCACTTTATGCAGTCCAGTGTAGGTCTGTAGTCTAGTATAGCTTTCTCTGTGTTGTTTTTTTTAACAACGTAGTTCAGTCTAGTATTTTGTACTGTGTCATGTAAACCATGGTCCTGAAAAACATTGTCTTATTTTTACTATGCACTGTACCAGCAGTTATGGTCGAAATGACAGTAAAAGTTGACTTGACTTGACTTGACGACATCTTTCCTATAATTCGGTGACCAGAACTATACACAATACTCCAAATTTGGCCTCACCAATGCCTTGTCCAATTTTAACATTACATCCCAACTCCTATACTCAATGCCCTGATTTATAAAGGCCAGCATACCAAAAGCTTCCATCACCACGCTATCCATATGAGATTCCACCTTCAGGGAGCTGTGCGCCATTATTCACTCTGTTCTACTGCATTCCTCAGTGCCCTACCATTTACCATGTATGTCCTATTTCGATTAGCCCTTCCAAAATGTAGCACCTCACACTTATCAGCCTTAAACTCCATCTGCCATCTTTCAGCCCACTCTTCTAACTGGCCTAAATCTCTCTGCAAGCTTTGAAAGCCTACTTCATTATCCATAACGCCACCTATCTTAGTATCATCTGCATACTTACTAATCCAATTTATCACTCCATCATCCAGATCATTAATATATATGACAAACAACATTGGACCCAGTACAGATCCCTGAGGCGCACCACTAGTCACTGGCCTCCAACCCGACAAACAGTTATCCACCACTACTCTCTGGCATCTCCCATCTATTCACTGTTGAATCCATTTTACTACTTCATTATTAATACCTAACGATTGAACCTTCCTAAGTAGCCTTCCATGTGGAACCTTGTCAAAGGCCTTACTGAAGCCCATAATGCTGAGGTAAAAGATCAGTCTTGATCTTGATGAATGGCAGAGCAGGTCTGAAGGTTATTCTCATGTTCTTCAACTTCAGAAAGGATCCTGAGGAGATTACAGCAGCAGCTGCTAAATTTGAAGTGTTCACATAACAAAAAATTTGGGAACCTCTGATCTTGATGTCTCTTCTTAATTTTTGCCTATTGAATTGGCAGCTGTTACTGCATTCCTTCTCAATATCGGTGATTCACTATTAGCATCAGATACTGTAAAATCGTTCATTGCACAGTAAAGCTTCCTTAACTATTGCCCATAGATGGAGGCATGGCATAAATCTGAGGACATTAGCTTGGATCTACTGCCTTCTTGCAGTTTCTTTGCATATTTTGTGAGAGTTTACCAAACTGTATGCCGTCAATGACATCCATCTGTATTAGAAATAGCTTAGCACTGTTCAAACAATTGTCTCATTAATTAATGATAAATTTTCACTAAGGTTATGGCAGTAAATGGACTTGGTCTAACCTACTTCAGGTACCATCTTTCTTAATATAAATAAGTGGCCTAAAATTTTGAAAACATCTCACAAATAAGATGTCAGTGACACTATCAAAATGAAGAGCCTGTAGGCCAACAGTTTCAAAGTCCAATTAGTATTGTGGACCAGTGTTATCAGAGATTCATGCTTACAAAGGATTGTACCTAATTTTATTTACAAGAAGATTTTTGCTATTAATTACACTGCATGATCTCTGATGCTACACTGGAACAGACAAGAACAAATCACCAGGAGTTTCATGGTTAAATAGTCTGCCAACCAAGTCGAGACAGAAGATGGCAAGGAGATTCACATCTACAAATTCCATACTTTGTTAACGTCAACAGACTCCGAAATTGTTCGAAAGAAACCTCTCTTGTAATCATCATAAGAGCCCTGCATCATCTCCAACTTTACTCCCCCATGTCATCTACTTCTTTATACAGAATTTCTGGCATTGAAGCAATGCAGCCAGAAATTTCTCGATGACACAGCTTCCTGATGACATAACCTTACATCAATATCAGCTGGTTATCTTTGCATTGAGATACTTGCCAATTTTAAACGTTGTACCTATTGGCATGGAAACAGCAATGGTCTCCTCAAGCTGTCTGATTCCTTTTGGCAATTTCTCCTTGGTAATTACTGCAGTTCAGAATTAGCTGCATGTAAATGGTGTGTTTGTTGAGGGCCTGGAGCAGTTGGGTATCTGGTATAGGTTTAAATTTCATGTAGTGCGTTTAGCTTTTCTCTTTATCAAAGTGGCAGCAGGGAACAACATTACAGCACTGGCACAGTAGGAGTACAGTTGAATTTGCTATATTGTATTTCATATGTTTGCTAAGGCGTGACTAATTTTTAGTCATTGCACAAATGGAATGGGATTAAGTGAGATGCATGGGATGAGTGTAGTTAACCTTTACAACACCCCTGTAGATGACACTGAAATCTTGGAAAGCACACAACTTGGATAGTGCCAGAAGGCAATCATAAAACTTGGACTTGAAGTATTGTCACAAATATTGCTTATTTTCTCAGTGCCGTCTCAGCCTCATTTGTTATATTCTCAAAGCACATGTCATTTTTCCAGTTTGTGTTTGGGGATTTTTGGTTTGGTATTATTCTCACTGGCTCAGATCACAGTGGGTACAGATAGGTACAGTTGCTTAGTGTACTCGTGTTTCATCAGAATCTTCATATAATTTTCTCTTTCTTTTCTGTCCCTTTCCCATTCATATCAAGGCATTGATTTCTCCTGACTCCAAAATCAAAGTTCAAAGTAAATTTATTACCAAAGTATATACACGTCACCATGACGTTAATTTTCTTGCATACTTCCACAGTAAAAAAATAAGAAACATAATAGAGTCAATGAAAGACTGCATCCAACAGGACAGACAAACAACCAATGTGCAAAAGACAACAAACTGCAAATATAAAAGCCAGTTTTTCACTTTTCCTCCTGTATGCTGATTCATCACTACTTTTGATTCAGCCAACGACAGTGGTGTCAAGTGCCAAATTAAATATGGCATTAGTGCTGTGTTTAGCCTCACAGTCATAAGTAATAAATGAGTAGAGCAGGGGGCTAAGCACATAGCCTTGTGGTGCGCCTGTGCTGATGGAGATTGTGGAGAAGATGTTTTTGCCAATCTGAACTGACTGGGGTCTCCAAGTGAGGAAATCGAAGATCCAATTGCACAATTGCACAAGGTATTGAGGCCAAAGTCTTGAAGTGTATTGAATTGTTTTGAGGAGATGATGGTATTGAATGCTAAACTGTAGTCAGCATCCAGATGTATGTATCTCTGCTGTCCAGAGGATCCAGGGTTGAGTGTAGAACCAATGAAGTGACATCTGCAGCAGACCTGTTGTGCCGGTAGGCAAAATGGAGCGGATCCAAGTTGCTTCTCAGACAGGAGTTGATATGTTTCATTACCAACCTCTTCATACATTTCATCACAGAGGATGGAGGTGCTAGGTGCTATTGGATAATAGTCATTGAGGCAGATTACAACATTCTTCTTAAGCACTGGTATAATTGAAGCCTGCTTGAAGCAGGTGGGGAACCTCAGACTGCCGAAGCGAGAAGTTAAAGAGTTCAGTGACCACTCCAGCCAGTTGATCAGCACAGGTCATTAATACTCGGCCAGGTACCCTTTCTGTGTTTGATGCTCTCATATCGACCTCGGAGACTGCAATCACAGAAATCACAGGGTCATTGGGGGCTGTGGGATTTTGTGAAGATGCCTCCATGTTTTGATGGTCAAAGTGATCATAATGACATTGAGGTAATCTGGGAGCAAAACCTTGTTGTCACCTATGTCAATTGCTTTCACTTTGTAGGAGGTGATGGTATCACCCTGGTAACAGCTGTTGAGCATCCTTCAATGATTCTAGTTCGGTCTGGTATTGCTACTTTGCATGTAAGTTGACTTTCTGAAGATTTGACCTGAACCTCTTGGATTTTACTTTGTCATAACTGAATACCATTAATGTGGACCTCAGCATATTGCAGATTTCACAGTTCATCCAGGACTTCCCTTTGGGGAGGACTCGGATGTCACCTCTCATCCTCCTTCGCTCCAAAGAAAAAATCCTAGCTCGCACTGGTTTGTTTATTGTCATTCAACCATAAACATACACATTCAACCATATACAGCTAAATGAAACATCATTCTCCTGGAGCTAAGGTGGAAACACAATACATATAGTCATACACAGTTATGATCCAGCATGTATACTGTAGTCACACAAGTGATTAACAAGTTCACATAAAGTTTATGTGAGATGATATGAGGTGCATGTTTACATAAGAGAATAAAATGTTACTATGTCTACTATAATCAGTCGAGTGGTAGTATAAATATACGAAACAGCAGCAATAACAGGATGAGAGTGTATCTGTGAGTTGGGGAGACAAGGCTGAGGGCCGCAGGACACAGACAGGGTGCATATTTGTGCTGGGTAGCAGCAGTGTGTTAATAAGTCTAACATCCTGGGGGAAGAAGTTGTTAACCAGCCCGATAGTTCTGTTTCTTATGCTGTGGTACCTTCTGCCTTATGTCAACTCCCTGCTTCCTCATCACATCCTGCCCTCCACCTGTCTTCATATTGTCTGAAAACATGTCTACTAAGCCATCAAGTCTGCCAAATCATGGACATATAGTGTGAAAAGAAGCTGTCCCAACACCAATCACCTGCGGACACCACTTTCACTGGCAGCCAACCAGAAAAGGCCCCCTTCATCCCCACTCTTTTGCTCTTGCCAGTCACCTAAGGTTCTATCCATGCTAGTATCTTTCCTATAATACCATGGTCTCTTATCTTGTTAAACAGTCTCATGTGCGGCATCATGTCAGAGGCCTTCTGAAAATCAGAGTAAACAACATCCACTGACTCTCCTTTGTCTATCCTGCTTGTAATTTCCTCAAGGAATTCCAGCAGATTTGTCAGGCAAGATTTGCCCTTAAGGAAACCATGCTAACTTTGGCCCATTTTCTCATGAGTATCAAAGCACCCCAAGACCTCATCCATAATAATGAACTCCAACACCTTTCCAACCATTGAAGTCAGGCTTATCAACCTATAATTTCCTTTCTTCTGCCTTCCTCCCTTCTTAAATAGTGGAGTAATATTTGCCATTTTCCAATCCTCCAGAACCATCCCAGAATCTAGAGATTCTTGAAAGATCTTTACTAATGCTCCACAAACTCTTCAGCCACCTCTTTCAGAACCTTGGGGTACAATCCATTTGGTCCAAGTGACTTAGTTACCTTCAACCCTTTTAGTTTCCCAAGCACCTTCTCCTTTGTAATAGCAACTACACGCACTCATTTCTGGAATACTGCTAGTGTCTTCCAGCGTGAAGGCTGATGCAAAATACTTATTAAGTTTGACCTCCATTACAATCTCTTCAGTGCTATTTTTCAGTGGTCTGGTATTCACTGTAGCTTCACTTTTGCGCTTTATGTATATGAAAAAACTTCTGGAATTCTCTTATATTATTGGCTAGCTTACCTCTACATTTCATCATTTCTCTCTGGATGGCTTTTTAGTTGCCTTCTGTTGGTTTTTAAAAGTTTCCCAATCCTCTAACTTCCTGCTAATTTTTGCTGTATTATATACCCTCTCTTTTACATTTATGCAGTCTTTGACTTCCTTTGTCAGTTATGTTTGCCTTATTCCCCCTTTAGAATACTTCTTCATCTTTGGGATGTATCTATCCTGTGCCTTCTGAATTGCCCCCAGAAACTCAAGCCATTGCTGTTCTGCCATCATTCCTACTAGTGTCCCCTTTCAATCAACTTTGTCCAGCTCTGCTCTCTCATGCCTTTACCCTATAGTGTTTTTGATATGTCTGACATTATCTTCTCCCTTTCAAACTGCAGAGTGAATTTTATTATGATCACTGTGTCCTTGGGGTTCCTTTCTCTTAAGTTCCCTAATTAAGTCAGTTCCATTACACAACACCCAATCCAGAATTGTTTTTCCCTTAGTGGGTTCAACCACAAGGCACTCTAAAAAGTCATTTTAAGGCTATAAGACCATAAGACCATAAGGCATAGGAACAGAACTAGGCCATTTGGCCCATCGAGTCTGCTCCACCATTTAATCATGGCTGATCCTTGTTTTCTCCTCCACAACCCCAATTCCCGGCCTTCTCTCCATAACCATTGATACCATGTCCAATTAAGAAGCTATCAATCTCTGCCTTAAGTACACCCAATGACATGGCCTCCTCTGCTGCACGTGGCAACAAGTTCCACAAATTCACCACCTCCTGGCTAAGGAAATTTCTCCGCATCTTTGTTTTGAATGGACACCCCTCTATCCTGAGACTGTGGCCCCTTGTCCTGGACTCTCCAACCATGGAAAACATCCTTTCCACATCTACTCTGTCTAGTCCTTTCAATATTCAAAAAGTTTCAATGAGATCCCCCCCTCATCCTTCTACTGTAAATTCCAATGAGTACAGACCCAGAGTCATCAAACATTCCTCATATGATAATGCTTTCACTCCTAGAATCATCCTCGTGAACCTCCTCTGGATCCTCTCCAATGCCAGCACACCTCTTCTAAGATGAGGAACCCAAAACTATTCACAATACTCAAGGTGAGACCTTATAGACATTTTACAAATTCCCTTTCTTGGTATCTAGCAAATTGATTTTGATATTGAAATCTCCCATCACTATCATAACATTGCCCTTTTTATGTGCCTTTTCTATCGCCCCTTGCAATTTGTATTCAACATCCTGGCTACCATTCAGAGGCCTGTATATAACTCCCATCAGAGTCATTTTACCCTTGCAGTTTTGTAACTCTACCCACAAGGACTATATATCTTCTGATCCTATGTCACCTCTTTCTAAGGATTTCATTTTTTTTACAAAAAGAACCACTCCAGCTCCTCTGCCTACATGCCAGTCCTTTTGATTCACTGTGCATCCTTGGATGTTAAGCTCCCAACTATGATTTTCATCAACTACGACACAATGATGCCCATAATGTTGTACCTGTCAATGTCTTGCTGAGCTACAAGATCAACTACTTTATTCTGTGTGCATTTAAATATAACATCTTCAGTCCTATATTCATCACCCTTTTTGATTTTGGTCCCATGTTACACTTTAACTTATCCCGCTGACTGCAATTTTGCCCTATCATCTGCTTGTATTTCCTCATTGTATGCTGTATCTAGTTTTACACCACCTGTCCCATCCTTAGCCCTATCATTCCAGTTCCCATCCCCCTGCCCAATTAGTGTAAACCTCCCCCTCCCCCCCCCCACCTCCACCAAAAGTTCTAGCAAACCTGTTTGCAAGGATATTGGTTCCCCTCAGGTTCAGGTGAAACCGTCCTTTTTGTACAGGTCATAACTTACCCAAAAGAGATCCTAATGATCCAGAAATCTGAAATCCCACCCCCTGCATCAATTACTCAGCCATGAATTTATATGCCAAATCATCCTATGCTTTTCCTCCCTGGCACATGGCACAGACAACAATCCAGAGATAACTACCCTGAACATCCTGCTTTTCAGCTTTCCACCTAACTCCCTATCTTCTCTCTTCACGATCTCCTCCCTTTTCCTACCTACATTGTCGATACCAATATGCACCACGAGACCTAGCTGCTTACTCTCCCTCTTTAGAATTTGCCTTTCCACAAAGGACATGTTCTCTAATCCAGGCAGCTTCCTGTAAATCTCCTCAGCATCCTCTCTGTAGCTTCCACATGCTTCCTAAAACAACATGACCAGAACTGAACCAGTTTATGGAGCTGCAGCATTACCTTGCAGATCTTGAACTCAGTCCCCTGACAACGAAGGCCAATACACCAACGGGCTTCTTCACCACTCGATCAACTTAAACTGCATCTTTGAGGAATCAAAGATTCTGGGAATGAAGTGGTTAACATATGAGAGCATTTGAACCTTTGAACCTGTACTCACTGGAATTTAGAAGAATGTGGGGGGATCTCATTGAAGCCTACCGAATGTTGAAAGGACTAGATATGGCGGATGTGAATAGGATGTTTCCAATGGTGAGGGTATCCAGAACTAGAGGGCACAGCATCAAAATTGAAGGGTTACCCTTTAGAACAAGGTAAGGAGGAATTTTTTAGCCAGACAGTAGTGAATCTGTGGAATACTCTGCCACAGACTGCGGTGGAGGCTAAGTCCTTGTGTATATTTAAGGTGGAAGTTGATGTTTTCCTGATCGGTCGAGGCATCAAAGGATATGGAGAGAAGGTAGGTGTAATGTTGAATGAGATCCAGAATCAGCCATGATGGAATAGTAGAGCACAGTCAATGGGCTGAATGGCGTAATTCAGTCCTTATGATCTTATGGACTTGGACCCAATATCCCTTTGTTCCACTACACTGCCATGAATCCTGCCATTAACCTTGTACCCAGCCTTTGACTTTCCAAGGTGTATCACTTCACACTTTTTCCGACTGAAGTCCTTCTACCACTTCTCCGCCCAGCCCTGCGTTCTGTCTATATCCCATTGTAACCCATTGCAATCTTCTGCACTATATACAACACCACTAACTTTCACGTCACCCTTCTACTTCTCATCTGTCATTTATAAATATCACAGAGAGCAGGAGTCCCAGAACAGATCCCTCCAGAACCCCACTGGACAGCTACCTCCAGGGGCATCCAGCTGAGGAGGGGTTGATTGACAGGTGGAACCAGGCAGGGAAGGGAAGGGTGGTAACGGTGAATTTGGGAGGCAATAAGTGGAGGTAACAGATTATGGAATTTGCTAAGGAAGGAAGGTGAAGAGTGGAGCTGGGATAGATGGTGGGCAGTTGGGAAAAGTGGAGAGAGAAGACAAGGGTCCAGCTGGCAAAGTGGATGAGTGATAGGTGGATGTAGCAGGAGAGTCCCATAGCCCAGATATTTCCCAGCGTCCTTTTCTCTTTCTTTCTGACTCCTGGGAGAGAGCTCAATATCTAGGAAATGCACTTGGTTTGAGAACCAAAAATGGTGACCTCGGTTTTTCCGCTACTTAGAGGAATTTCTGCATATGCAGTATTCTCAGATTTTAAAGACAAAGGAGGCAGTTAAAAAATAATGGAAAGGTCGAGATCTCAATCAGTCGAGCCTTCCATATAAAGAGCATTCAGTGGATCAGTGGGATGGATTTGCAGGTTACTGTGCGGCTGCAGGCATCTTCTGTTATCGGGGAACTTGATTCATGACCTTGGTGTGACGTTGTTATAGCTCAGCACGTCAGAGTTCAAAGCTGGATCCCGGTGTCCTCTGTAAGGAGTGGAACATGTGTGTTTCCACTGGGATCTACAGTTTCTTACCCCAATCCAAAGGAATACTGGGTAGGTTAATTGGTCATTGTAAATTGTCCCGTGATTAGATTAGAATTAAATTGGGGCTGTCAGAGATTACAAGGCAACGTGGCTTGAAGGACCAGAAAGACACATTTCACGCTGTATCTCTAGAAGTATTTTTAAAACAGTTCACAGGAATAGGACTGTGCCTTAACCTGGAAATAGCCTGTATATCGAAATTCACAATGTGCTTTTAGATTATGCTCCCGAGTCATTTTATGATGGCAAATGTGTGAGGGGGGTTTGTAGGGAGTGGGTCATGGATTGATCCTCTGGAGCACAAAGCGCAATACACAAGCACAAGTGTTTCACAGAGCTGACTGAATGTTTTGAAGACATGACCAAGAGGTTTGATAAGTGTCAGATGGTAAATGTTGTCTACATGGACTGTAGCTAGGATTTTGTCAGTGTTCCACATGATAGATTGGTCTTGAAGGTGAGATCATGTGGGATCCAAGTGAGCTATCCAACTGAATACAAAGTTGGCATGGAGGAAAGGGCAAGAGTGTGGTAATGGAGGGCAGTTTTTCAGGTTGGAGATTTATGACCAGTATTGTGCTGGGTCTCTTGTTTGTTGTCATAGCCATTAACAATTTGGATGGGAATGTAGGTGACAAGATTGACAAGGTTGTAGATGACACCAAAATGGAAACTGTGGTGGACAGCGCAGGTTCAAGTATTTACCTTTCTGAAAGTGGCAGGTAAAGAAGGAAATTACATGCTTGCCTTCATCAGATATGGCACTGATTACAGAACTTGTGATGTCATGTTACCGCTGTGTATGACATAGTTGAAATCACATCTAGATGCCATAATATCAGAAGAATGTGATTGAGCTAGAAAGCTCAATACCCCAGCTAACATCCTCTCTTAATTATGTACGTACTTTCTGATTAGTTGCATTGGATTTCTGTGTTGTTTGTGCTACTTTACAAGGAACAAGGAGTTTCTTTAAAGTCTGCAGGGAGTTGTGTGGTAGGTGCTAAAGCACATTTCTTTTTCCTAGATAAGGGTACACTAATGTACATTTCAACCAAAGTACAATGTGGCTGATAGATTAAAAAGATGACAAGCAGAGCACGATAAACTGCAGGAAAATAAAGGACAAAGTGGAGAAGCCTCAGAGAGGTCCCAACTCTCCAAGGGTACTCGGTGAAGAATTCCTGACTATAATGCAGATGTTTTGTCCAAATTCCCTAAGTGATTTCATTTGGGGGAATTGCTCTCTGAGCAGTGCTGTTGTGCACTGATTGACATCATTATCCACCTGCTCTGTAATGTTCCTGTGGCTGGCTTAGTGCTGTCATCAGTATATTTTCTCCTGCTATTTCTCTGACATCATCTCCCAAATGCGCAATCATGCTGCCAACACAGTTTTGAAGTAGAACATCAGGCATTGCACCTGTAATCTATTTATGGAACTGATATACTTTATACATATATATAAATCCCACATTGATTAGGGAGTGTTCTGTAGAGGAAAATACTGAAATCTTTGTAACCATTCAAAGACAAAGGACTAACATGAGGAGAAAATGCAGGTCTCAGTATTATTATCCAGATAAGATCAGTAGCAGGCTCAAGTATCCCAGTGAAAAGAAGCAAATTGAGGGCTGCAAAAAATAACATACAATGCCTATGAGAAGTATTCACCCCCCTTGGAAGTTTTCATGTTTATTATTTTACAGCAGTGAATCACAGTGGATTTAATTTGGCTTTTTTGACACTGATCAACAGAAAAAGACTCATGTCAAAGTGAAGACAGATCTTGGCAAAGTGATCTAAATTAATTACAAATATAAAACACAAAATCATTGATTGCGCAAGTATTCAACCCTCCCCCCCTTAATATGATATACCAACTGTAGTGGTATATACCTGTCTGGACACACCCTCTCTGCTGACTGCTCCTGTGGCTCCTCCCACTGACCCCTGTATAAAGGCTCCTCCCTCAGTCTCCAGGATGTTGTGTGGTGGTCTCTTGCTGCTGATGGTGTTTTCTTCCAGCTAATAAAAGCCTATCTCTCGCCTCACGTCTCTGAGACCAACTCATCACTGGTTTTAGAAGTCACATATAGTAATTAGTTAAATGGAGATCTGTTTTTGGAGACCTGTGTGCAGTCAAGGTGTTTCAATTATTATAGTAAAAATACACCTGTATCTGGAAGGTCCAACTGCTGGTGAGTCAGTATCCTGGCAAAAACTACACCACGAAGACAAAAGAACATTCCAAACAACTCAGTGAAAAGGTTACTGAAAAGTACAAGTCAGGAGGTCGATTCAGGGAAATTTCTAAGTCACTGAATATCCCTCAGAGTACAGTCAAGTCAATCATCAAGAAATGGAAAGAATATGGCACAGCTGTAAACCTGCCTAGAGCAGGCCGTCCTCAAAAACTGAGTGACCCTGTGAGAAGGGGACTAGTGAGGGAGTCCACCAAGAGACTTTTGACAACTTAGGAGGAGTTACAAGCTTCAGTGGCTGAGATGGGAGAGACTGTGTATACAACAACTGTTGCCCGGGTGCTTCACCAGTCACAGCTTTATGGGAGGGTGGCAAAGAGAAGGCCACTGTTGAAAAAAGCTCACATGAAATCTCAGCTAGAGTTTGCCAGAAGGCATGTGGGAGACTCTGAAGTCAGCTGGAAGAAGGTTCTATGGTCTGATGAAACAAAAATAGAGCTTTTTGGCCATCAGACTAAATGCTATGTTTGGCGTAAGGCAAACACTGCACATCATCAAAAACACACCATCCCTACCATGGTGACTGTTTCATGCTGTGGGGTTGATTCATTGCAGCAGGCCCTACAAGGCCTGTGGAAATAGAGGGCAAAAGGAATTCAGAAAAATACAGGGAAATTCTGGAGGAAAACCTGATGCAGTCTGCAAGAGAACTGGGACTTGGGAGTAGGTTCGTTTTCCAGCAAGACAATGAGCCCAAGCATAAAGCCAAAGCTACAGAGGAATAGCTTAAAAATAATAAAGTTAATGTCCTGGAGTGGCCAAGTCAGAGTCCAGACCTCAACCCAGTTGAGAATTTGTGTTTGGACTTGAAAAGGGCTATTCACTCACGATCTATCCATGCAATCTGACAGAGCTTGAGCAGTTTTGTAAAGAAAAATGGGGAAAGATTGCAGCATCCAGATGTGCAATGCTGATAGAGACCTATCCACACAGGCTCAAGGTTGTAATTGCTGCCAAAGGTGCAACAACTAAATACGGACTTGAAGGCAGTGAATAGATGTGCAATCAATCACTTTTTGTTTTATATTTGTAATTAATGTATATTACTTTGTAAAGATCTGTTTTTCTTTTTCTTTTTTAATATATATTATGATATACCTAGGTTTGCCTTGTTTAATTGTTACTTGTATCGTCCATGATTTGGGAAGACTCATTTATACTGTAACTATTGCTTATGTATTCTTTCATGTTCAGTTGAAATGTGTATGTTTGTAATCCCATTATCTATGTATCAATTTATTATGTTGATATTAATAATAATAATAATAAAAAGATTGAAAAAGAAAGAAAGATCTGTTTTCAGTTTGACAAGAAAGAGTCTTTTTCTGTTGATCAGTGTCAAAAATATCCAAATTAAATCCATTTTGAGTCAATGTTGTAAAAACATTGTCAAAGCAATGAAACAAGAAAACTTCCAAGTAGGCTTAATACTTTTTATAGGCACTGTATATTAAGGCTTAAAACTGACATTGTTTCTTTACTCCAAGGGCTACTGATTAATAAATCTGTGGAATAAACTAGTCTGTTTTCAATGTTAATTTTCTTTTAAAGCTTAAAACAATAATATAACATTTTCAAAAAGACTATAAGACCATAGGACATAGGAGGAGAATTAGGCTAATATGCCCATCAAGTCTGCACTGCCATTCTTTCATTGCTGATTTATTATCCCTCTCAACCTCATGCCTCTGCCTTTTTCCTGGAACGTTTGATGCACTTACTAATCAAGAACCTATCAGCCTTCACTTTAAATATACTCAGCGATTTGGCTTCCACAGCTAAAGAAATTCCTCCTCATCTCTGTTCTAAGGCTGTGTCCTCTGGCCCCAGCTTCTCCCTCCCGCCCACCGCCCATCCCCCAGTATAGGAAACATCCTTTTTTTCATCCATTTCATCTCGGCCTTTCAATGTATAATAGGTTTCAACGAGATTCTCCCTCACTCTTCTAAACTCCAGTGAGCACAGGCCTGCAGCCACAAAAGACTTCTCATATAGCATATTAACCCTTTCATTCCCTGGATCATTCTGTGAACCTGCTCTGGACCCTCTCCAATGTCAGCACATCTTTTCTCAGATAAGGGGTCCAGATTGCATATGTACAGCCTGTCCAATGCCTTAGAAAACTTCAGGATTACACCCTTGCTTTTATGTTCTAGTCCTCTTGGAATGAATGTAAGCATTGCACTTCGCTTCCTTATCACCAATTCAACCTGCAAGTTAACCTTTGGGAAATCCTGCACGAGGCCTCACAAGTCCCTTTGCACTTCTGCTTTCTGAATTTTCTCCCTGTTTAGAAAACTGTGTATGCCTTTATTCCTTCTACCAAAGTGCATGACCATACATATCCAACTGCCATTCCATCTGCTATTTCTTTGTCCATTCTCCTAACTGTCTAAGTCCTTCTGTATTGTCCCTGATTTCTTAACCCTACCTCCCCTTCCTGCTATCTTTGTATCATCTTCAAACTTGGCCACAAAGCCATCAATTCTGTCATCCAAATCATTGACATATAATGTGAAAAGAAGCAGTCTCAACACAGACCCATGCGGAACACCACTAGACACTGGCAGTCAACCAGACTAAGCCCCTTTGGCTGGCTGGTAGTGCAATGGCATCAGCGCTGTAATCCGGAGTGGAGGCTCCCGAGTTTGAATCCAAGTTGGGCCCCCCCCCCCAATCGCGTTTTCCATCCGTGCTGGGTTGAGCGTCGAGCTAGCCACTCAGCCCCGTAAAAATAAATAAATAAATAAACAACGGTCGAGTCAACAACGTCCATATCATGACCCAGTTAATCCATAAAGGAGACCAATTCTGACACCATGCATCAGACAAGAATGGCTGACTGTCTGGTGCGATATACTAAAAAAAAACCTTTATTCCCACTCTGCCTCCTGTCAGTCAGTCAGTCTTCTATCTATGTTAGTATCTTTCCTGTAATACCAAGGGCTGTTATCTTATTTAGCAGCCTCATGTGTGGCACCTTGTCAACGGCCTTCAGAAAATCCAAGTAAACAACACCCACTGACTTTCCTTTGTCTATCCTGCCTGTTATTTCATCAAAGAATTAAACTACAAAACTGCACAACAAATCCTTCATTACAATTCTGTAGAATATTGTTGCATTATTGAACTGCATTACATTTTAGAAAATAATTGGAGGCTCTATATTGTCATGATGAGTTAAGACTATTGTCTAAGTAATGATATTCAACCTTTTGAATCAGCAGGTGAGACCATTTCAGTTATTTCTAATAAGACCCAGAAGCTGATTGATATTGATGTTTCAGAAATCTAGTGTTCTGTGCTTCGTAGTGTATGCTGGCTTCTTAATTTGGCTTTAATTATAGTTTTTGTTAGGGACCACTATTTGATTATATGTCCTCAATATCCATCATTTTTAGTTCAACTTTTTTTTATAGACAATAGACAAAAGGTGCAGAAGTAGACCATTTAGCCCTTTCAGCCTGCACCACCATTCTGAGATCATGGCTGATCATCTACTATCAATACCCAGTTCCTGCCTTGTCCCCATATCCCTTGATTCCCCTATCCATAAGATACCTATCTAGCTCCTTCTTGAAAGCATCCAGAGAATTGGCCTCCACTGCCTTCCGAGGCAGTGCATTCCAGACCCCCACAATTCTCTGGGAGAAGAAGTTCTTCCTTAACTCTCTCCTAAATGACCTACCCCTTATTCTCAAACCATGCCCTCTGGTACTGGACTCTCCCAGCATCTGGAACATATTTCCTGCCTCTATCTTGTCCAATCCCTAAATAATCTTATATGTTTCAATCGGATCCCCTCTCAATCTCCTTAATTCCAGCGTGTACAAGCCCAGTCTCTCTAACCTCTCTGCGTAAGACAGTCCGGACATCCCAGGAATTAACCTCATGAATCTACGCTGCACTTCCTCTACAGCCAGGATGTTCTTCCTTAACCCTGGGGACCAAAACTGTACACAATACTCCAGATGTGGTCTCACCAGGGCCCTGTACAAATGCAAGAGGATTTCCTTGCTCTTGTACTCAATTCCCTTTGTAATAAAGATCAACATTCCATTAGCCTTCTTCACTGCCTGCTGCACTTGCTCATTCACCTTCAGTGAGTGACGAACAAGGACTCCTAGATCTCTTTGTATTTCTCCCTTACCTAACTCTACACCGTTCAGATAATAATCTGCCTTCCTGTTCTTACTCCCAAAGTGGATAACCTCACACTTATTCACATTAAACATCATCTGCCAAGTATCTGCCCACTCACTCAGCCTATCCAAGTCACCCAGAATTCTCCTAACATCCTCATCACATGTCACACTGCCACCCAGCTCAGTATCATCAGCAAACTTGCTGATGTTATTCTCAATGCCTTCATCCAAATCATTGATGTAAATCGTAAACAGCTGTGGTCCCAATACCGAGCCCTGTGGCACCCCACTAGTCACCACCTGCCATTCCGAGAAACACTCATTCACCCTTACCCTTTGTTTTCTATCTGCCAACAAGTTTTCTATCCATGTCAATATCTTCCCCCCAATGCCATGAGCTCTGATTTTACCCACCAATCTCCTATGTTTTTCTTGCTGATATTATTTTTTACGTTGGTAAGTGCTCTTCCTTCTATTTATACTGTCTTCATAAATGGCTCCTTGGGTTCAAGAATAGTTTTCTTTCACTCCAGCCTTGTGGGGTTTAAGATGACAGTAGAATCCTGAAATGGACCTGCAGATCATGCCACAGGTGGGGCAAGTGATATTTGACAGGGTAATTTGTAAAACAGTTGGATAGGATGTTGTGGCTTCCCACATGGTTTCCTTATGCTCTCTTTGAACAGGGTGGGTGCTTAGTTCCTTCTGGAATGGTCTTTCTCCATTCAGCTGGTGACACATCAGGGAATCCCTATGAAGGTGTGTTTCAGGAGAGTGTGGTAACCTGCCTCAATGACTGTCATACATCTTCTGTGATGAAGTGGTTTAAGAGGTAGATGATGAAACATATTAACTCCTGCATGAGAAGAAAGTTGGTTCTGCTCCAATTTGCCTACTGGCACAACAGGTCCAAAAGAGAAGCCATTTCATTGGCTCTTCACTCAACCCTGGAACATCTGGACAGCAAAGATGCATATATCAGGATGCTTTTTATTGACTATAGCTCAGCATTCAATCCCATAATCCCCTCAAAACTAATCAGTAATCTTCAAGACCTTGGCCCCAATACCTCCTTGTGCAATTGGATCCTTGATTTCTTCCCTTGCAGACCACAGTCAGTTCAGATTGGCAGCATCTCCTCCACAATCCCCATGAGCACAGATGCACCTCAGGGCTATGTGCTTAGCCCCCTGCTCTACTCATCTAGCACTTATGACCGTGAGACTAAACATAGCTCCAATACCATATTTAAGTTTGCTAATGACCTCACTGTCATTGATCGAATCAAAGGTGGTGACGAATCAGCATATTAGTTTAGATTAGATTAGATTCAACTTTATTATCATTGTGCTGAGTATAGATACAAAGCCAATGAAATGCAATTAGCATCTAACCAGAAGTGCAAAAGAATAGTGTTATTTACAAAATAATTGCGGATAAAAACTAAGTGCTACAGCACACAAATATAAAAGTGCTGAGACAGTACAATATGGGTGCAATACTGCTTAGCGCTGTGGTGTGAGGTTCAGCAGGGTCACAGACTCAGGGAAGAAGCTCTTCCTGTGCCTGCTGGTACGACAGCGGAAGGTCCTGTAGTGCCTACCGGATGGGAGGAGAGTAAGAAGTCCATGGTTATGGTGAGATACATCCTTGATGATTCTTTTCACCCTGCCCAGGCAGCGCTTATGATAAATGTTTTCAATGGTGGGCAGTTGGGTGCCGATAATCCACTGGGCAGTTTTCACCACCCACTGGAGTGCTTTGCGATCCGATATGGGGCAATTGACATACCACACTGAGATGCAGTTGGTGAGTATGCTGTCAATGGTACAGCGGTAAAAGTCCGTCAGTATCCTGGGACAGAAGTGAGCTTTCTTGATGCTCTGCAGGAAATAAAGCTGCAGTTGTGCCTTTTTGATCAGATTGGAGGAGTTCAGGGACCAGGTGAGATCCTCAGAAATGTGGACACCAAGGAATTTGAAGCTTGATACACGCTCCACTACAGCTTCATTGATGTAGATGGGGACGTGAATGTGGCTCCTAGCATGCCTGAAGTCCACAATGATCTCCTTGGTCTTCTGGGTGTTAGGGACCAGGTTGTTGTCCGCACACCATGCAGCCAGGTGCTGGACCTCATCCCTGTAGGCTTGTCATCTCCTCTGATCAGGCCAACCACCGTGGTGTCAACTGCGAACTTGATTATGGAGTTAGAACCATGTACAGGAACACAGTCATAGGTGAAAAGGGAGTACAGAAGAGGGCTCAGCACACAACCTTGAGGCATGCTGGTGTTCAGGGTGAGAGTGGAGGAGGAGAGGTCTAACTTAACAGATTGGGGTCTGTTAGTCAGGAAGTCCGAGGTCCAATTGCAGAGGGATGATCTGATAACAAGCTGGCGAAGTTTGTCGATCAGCTTGGAGGGGGAGGGGGTCACAGTACTGAATGCCGAACTAAAGTCAATGAACAGCATTCTGATGTAAGAGCTGGTGTTGTCCAGGTGGGTCAGGGCAGAGTGAAGTGCCGTGGAGATGGCATCCTCTGGTGACCTGTTGGTGTGATAGGCAAATTGATGGGGGTCCAGGGTAGTGGGCAGACAGGATTTCAGATGTGATAGAACCAGTCTCTCAAAGCACTTTGCAACGATGGGGGTGAGTTCAACTGGGCGGAAGTCATTCAGGCCCGTGGCAGTGGAATGCTTCAACATTAGAACGATGGTGGCAATCTTGAAGCTTGTGGGGACAACTGCCTGGGCCTGGGTCAGATTGAAACTGTCTGTGAAGACCCAGCCCAACTGCCCTGCACAGACTCTGAGCACACGGCCAGGTATTCCATCCAGACCAGCTGCCTTCCGTGCATTCACCTTGCTCAGGGTGGCGCAAACATCAGAGGTGGAAAGTGAGAGAGAGAATTCACCGGGTGGGAGATCCGCTTTGAGGGTGACCTCCTTGTTCTCTCGGTCAAAGCGAGTGTAGAAGTAATTGAGCTCATCAGGGAAGGAAACAGAGCAGGAAGGGGGCACAGTACTAGGTGCTTTGAAGTCTGTAATAATCTGTATGCCATGCCATATGCGCTGGGGGTACAAGGAGTTGAAATGCTCCTCGATCCTCTGTTTGTATGTCTGTTTAGCCTGAGAGATTCCCCTCCTCAGGTTGGCCCAGGCTCAGCTGTAAGCCTCCCAATCTCCAGATCTGAAGGCTAAATCTCTGGCTTTGAACAGGTGAACCTCTCTGTTCATCCATGGTTTCTGGTTTTGTTTTTGTGATGTCTCTCTATCTACACACTTGTTGATGTGCTCAAGGACAGAGTTGGTATATAAGTCAATGTTAATCTGAGAGTCTGTGGTGGCATGGGCAGCAAATGCACTCCAGTCTGAAGAGCAGAGTCAGCACCCTCCAGCCAGATCTTAATAGTCTTCATTGTGGATTTCACACGTTTGATGACCGGGCTGTACTTGGGAAGCAGAAACAACGAAAGTTGGTCGGACTATCCCAGTTAGGGGAGAGTAGTGGCTTTGTAAGTGTCAGCCGCATTTGTGTAGACATGATCTAAGGTTTTATTTCCCCTTGTGGTGCATGATACATTTAGGTAAAATCTTAGAAACACGGTACGTAGGTTACAATGATTAAAGTCCCCAGTGACAATAAAGGCTCCATCTGGATGCAATGTCTGCAGCTTGCTAATAGCGGCACTGAGGGCTTTAACATTAGCATCCGGTGGTACATAAACTGCAACAGCAATAATACATGTAAACTCTTGTGGTTGATATAAAGGTCTGCACTTAATAATCAGGTATTGCAGATCAGCGGAGCAATAAATGTCAGCAACGGTAGAGTTAGTGCACCATGATCAATTCATGTAGATGCATAAACCACCTCCTCTACTTTTACTTGTCGCTGTTGCAGCTCTGTCAGTCCTGAAGACCGTGCACCCTTCCAGTTCCACCATGTTGTTTTGGACATCACTGTTTAGCCATGTCTCCGTAAAAAGCATGACGTTGCAATCCATAAGCCTTCTTTGTGCGAGAGTCCAAATTCTTAGCTCGTCCGAGACCGAACATTGGCGAGGAAGATGCTAGGTAGCGCTGGCCGGAATGAATTTAGCCTTAGCCTAGTACGCGCTGGGCCCTTCCGGTCATAGCAAGTTGAATATAGGAGGGAGATTGAAAATGAGGCTGAATGGTACCACAACAACTTCTCACTCAATGCCGGCAGTATCAAGGAGTTGATGATTAACTTTCAGAGGAGGAAACCGGAGGGCCATCATTGGTGAATCAAAGGTAGAGAGGATCAGTGACTGTAAACTCCTCGGTGTTATCCTTTCAGGGGTTTAGTCTTGGGTCCAGCATTTAATTGCTATTATGAAGGAAGCACAGCAGCACTTCTACTTCCACAGAAGTTTGTGAAGCTTTGGCATTACATCTAAAACTTTGACAAACTGCTACAGATATGTGGGTGTGGTGGAGTGTATAATGACGGGTTACATCGTGGCCTGGCATGAAAACTCCAATGCCCTTGAACAGAAATTCCTACAAAAAGTTGTTGATATGGCCTCAATCCGTCATGGTTAATGCCCTACCCACCATTCAGCACATCTGCATGGAGTGCTGTCACAGGAAAGAATAATTTGTTATCAAGGACCCCAGACATTCAGGCCATGGTCTCTTCTCACCGCTGCCATAAAGTAGAAGGTACAGGAGCCTCAGGACCCACACCACTAGGATCCGGAACAGTTATTACCCCTCAACCATCAGGCTCACGAACCAGAATGGACAACTTCACCCGCTCCATCACTGAACTGTTCCCACAACCTATGGACTCACTTTCAAGGACACAATCTCATGTTCATGTTCTTGATATTTATTGTTGCTTGCTTGTTTGTTTGTTTGCTTATTCATTTACTTTGACTATTTTCTTTTATATTTGCACAGTTTGTTATCTTTTGCTTATTGATTGTTTGTCCATCCTGTTGGGTGCAGTCTTTCAATGATTCAATTATTTTCTTGTATTTACTGTGTATGACAGCAATAAAATAATCGCAGCATTGTTTATGGTGATATACAGTATACATACCAAGGGTGATTGATACATTTGTGGCCTAAGATAGAAGGAGTCAATTTTAGAAAACCTAGCACATTTATTTTTCAACATAGTCCCCTCCTACATTTACACACTTAGTCCAGTGGTTGTGGAGCATACGGATCTTGGACCTCCAGAAAGTGTCCACAGCAGGGATGATTGATAAGTTTGTGACCCAAAGTAGAAGATGAGTTATACAGCTCTCGTTACATGCACATGCAATTCAACACTTTGAGTAATTATGTAGAAAGTTTGAAGTTAATAACTCATCAGTTATTAACTCATCAGGGGTGATTAATAAGTTTGTGGCCTATGGTAGAAGGAGATGAGTTATTGACTTCAAACTTTCTGCATAATCACTGAAAAAGTTGACTTGTATGTGCATGTGACGAGAGCTGTATAACTCATCTCCTTCTACCTTAGGCCATGAACTTATCTATCACCCATCTGTGGACACTTTCTGGAGGTCCAAGATCCGTATGTTCCATGACTGGCTGGATTAAGTGTGTAACTGTAGGAGGGGACTATGTTGAAAAATAAATGTGCTAGGTTTTCTAAAACTGACTGCTTCTACCTTAGGCCATGAACTTATCAATCACCCCTTGTACTTTGATAATAAATTTACTTTGAACTTTAAATTGTGAGCAAATTACACATCTACAGGAAAATGATGAAAATATTCTTGAAGTTTTTTTCTGTCCTGAAAATTACTGATGATGAGCTTATTTTGGTGTCTGGTATCAGGCACAGAGAAAATTTGGCTACCCTATCGGGACTGGTTGAGTGCAGTTGGTCTGGGAGAAGACACAGACATTGGTCCACTTACCTGCCAATGGATTTAGAGGATTTTGCAGAAGTATCAGTGCTTCTGGGAGCATGGTGCAGATTGTTGATGTGACTGAAACTATCAGGATTGTGGGAATTTGGCAATTTGGTAGACTTGATCTTAAGTATTGCATTTCTCATTCCATCCTGAGCTTATTTTTAAGCTGGTATTTAAATTCCCAAACAAAACAAATAAAATTGAGGACATATATGGCAAATTATCAGTATCAGTCAAAAGGGAGTGTGTGACTAGGTCAGACTGTTGACTAATATGTGAAACATGACTGTGGAATTACTCTCATAATTTTTCTCGAACTCCCATATTAGAGAGTAATTTAAACTTCTTAATTGCCTCAGTGGGATTTAAATGTGTCTCTGTATTGTTAGCATTGAGTTAGTAGTCCAGTTACAAAACCACCATGTTACTGCAAGTGTACCAAATTGAGCAACAGGCAATAAGTAGATGTTACGAAGAAGTCCTGCTCTTAAATTTCCGGAGTCTCTAGAATTTTACATCAGAAATTCTTACTTATACTGATTAAATGCTCTGACCAGTTTTAGATAGTGGCTGTTTGCTGTGTATATTAAAATTAAAGATGAACACTCAGAAAGCGACCATAAATTCAGAAAAGAAGCATATAGTCATTTAAGAAAGGGAAAGAAAATATATTAAATTATCAAAGAAGGTAAAGATGGCTAAGCCATTGAAAAGACAAGGGATATCACACATGACAACAATAGTAAATGACTGGAAAAATAGAAAAAATAACATCCTATAGCCTCCAGCAATCTGAGATGGAAACGCAAAGTGCAATATCTTTTCAGATGAAGAGAAAGCAGCACTATATTTTGAAGGTACGCACCTTCCTCTCTCCAATGGGAAACTAACATATTTCCACCTTGATGTTGACATGCGTATTGCAAATCCCTTTTCACATAGCTAGAAAGATACAATGGCAATTAAGAAAAGTAACTTGATCAATATAACACCCTTCAGACTTCCCAAAACACTTTACCAACAATGAGGGATGTTTTAACTAGGTAATTCTTCTAATGTACTGAGCAAGTCTCCACAAACAATACCATAATAATGGCCGAACTCTTGAGAGATATTTATTAAGGTTGAAGTTGGGTGACTAAAGTAACAAGACAAAGAGTAGTGAAAATGGGAATGTTGTGGGTGACGGGGTGAGTTGGCATAGTTATGATGCAGTGATTAAGAGCTGAACCTGCTATGGGCTATGGCGTTTGAATGGGAAACAGTGAGACAGAGAGACATAACTCAATATTGTAAGCTTAGGTTAATGTTGTTATATGCAAAGACATCATTGCAGGTTAGGAGAAGGAGTAATGTAATGTAATCAGATTTACAGAGTGAATGAATATAAAGAGGTCAGGAGCACAGCAAATGCTTTCATTATGTTGAATATACAGCTGTGAGCAGATATAATTTGGATTAGGACACGAGCAATTTAAAATTGCTTTCCTCTGTTGCAGTTGTCTTATTAGGGTAAAACTTATTTAGTATGCACCTCCTGAGACATTTCCTTAAATAGCTGGAAGTATTAAATAATTAAGCACATCATTCAAACTACAGTGGTATGGTGTTGATCAATCTGTTAACATTTCACGCTCTTTTTAATGTGCTATTTTGTGCTAACACTGAAACCCATTTTCTTTAAGAATCTTCAGGCAGTATTGACGATTTGCCTTTTGAACAAGTTAAGACAAGTGGATAGTGATTTGAAAATTTTAGCTTAAATTGGATTCTACAATTTAAGAAATAGAATAGAAATTGTGAGAGACTCACCACAAACTGGGAGCCATATATGGAGAGGTCAAATTGCAAAAGGAGTCTTATAAAGAATGGAAAACAGTGAAGGAGAAAATTGTATGGATAATTAAACTATAAGGGAAGTGCATGGGAAATTAAACATACTGAGAAGAAAAATACATAGGCAACGTATACACTGAGAAAAGAATTTATTTATTTAGAGATTCAGCACAGAACAGGTCCTTCTGGCCCAATGAGCCACACAGCTCAGCAACTCATCTATTTAGTAACAGGACCATAATCACAGGACAATTTACAATGACCAATTAACCCAGTAACCAGTATATCTTTAGACTGTGAGAGGCAACTGAAGCACCCAGAGGAAACCCATATGCACATAGGAAGAACATACTATACAAATTTCTTACAGTGGACACTGGAATTGAATCCCAAATCCACAAATTTAATTAAATATAAGTTTAATGTGCTCCTGTCTATTATTGAGTACTGTGTCTCTCATCTGTTTCTCATTATTACCTGTATTGCTGCCACCTGTGTCTCATTGTGCTCCACCTATCACCTGCCTCCCTGTTTATTGCTCAGTGTATTTCAGTTCTGTGTTTTGCCTGATTGTGCCAGTGAATTTTCCTGAACCTTTCCAATGTTTGTATCTGTACTCTGTCCATCTGAATATTGACTGCCTGATTCTGGGTTTTGCATTTCTCTGGATGTTTTGATCTCTGCCTGAACTTTCATGCCAACTTTGTTTGCACCTTGGGATTTGTTACTCAATTAATATCACTGTGTGCACATTACTGGGTCTGTGATTGGATCCCTGTTCCAGCATCCTGACAGGAAACCTATTTGGTGACATCTGTTAAAGATGGTGATGATAATCTACTGAATTTCAGTGTATTCAGGGAACCATCCCTTAATTCTGTAACAAAAGGTACATGGAGGAGTTTAAGGAGGAGGGTTATATGGGAGGCAGGGTTTAAGGGTTGGCACAACATTTTGTGTTGAAGGACCTGTAATGTGCTGTATTCTATGTTCAAACTCATTCCCAAGCTGTAAAAGCGTTTTGCTAACCACGCTACTGTGGCATTATTTTGAAGCCAAACTCATCAGGCACACAGAATAATTTCTATTGGGGGAAGGAGTCACAAAAGCACTGGTCTGTTTTGTAAAAGATATTTACATTGAAAATAATAAAATAAGATTATAGATTTAAACTGAGTAATAAGATACTTAAATGGTCATTTCTTGACCATCTATGCAAAAGCATAGGAGTTGAACTGAACAAAAAATGACTTAATTGCTCAATTAGTAAAGCTGCTGTCTAACTGTGTCAGTGACTTCAGATAAATTCTAATCACATGGAGTTTGCATGTTCTCCCTCTGATCATGTGGATTTCCTCCAGCTGCTCTGGTTTCCTGCATTATTCCCAAAACACTCTAAGTGGTTGCTTAATCAGCCAATCTAAATTGCTTCTCTTTGGGGGTTGAATGATAGAAACTAGCGGAAGTTAATGGTAATGTTGGAAGAAAAGGTTGCAGGGAAAATGAATGAGAGAAAATAATTGCACCACGAGCCAGCATAGACATGATGGGTCAAATGGCCACCTATTTTTGTTAGGGAATATGGAGATATACAAGGAATTATCAGTCAATTAAATCAGTGACTACTGCTTGCACTAATGGCAACAATAATGACACATAGAAGCATCGAGTTAAGCCCTTCAGCTGTCATATTTTCTGTGACCCTGTTTCCCAGCTCTTCTGCTATAGCATTACAAATTCTCATGCAAGTACTTTGTCAATTTTGTGATGGTGTCTGTTTCCACAAGCCCCTTAGGTAATGCATTCCATATTTCAGATTTCAATTACACTCAGGGTGATATTTTTTCCTTCAATCCCCTCTACATCTTCTGCAGCTCACCTTAAGCCAATTCCACCTGATTAGTGACAGATCTGCCTAATGGTAAAGTTCCTCACTATCCACCCTGTTTATGCCACTTAATCAAGTTCCTGTCAGCCTCCTCTGCTCTAGGGAAAGCAAAGTCTTGTCCAGTCTTTCCTCAGAGCTGAAAAGCTCTATCTCAGACAATGCCACTGGTGAATCATCTTACATCCATAGCAGCTCAATGACATTTCCATTGTGTGGGAATCAGAAATGTAGGCAGACTTGAACTGTGTCCTAACTAATGTTTCATAGAGATGCACCATTACTTCCCTGCCCCTATATTCTAATGAGGGCAAGTAGCCTGTAGGCTCTTCTCTACCTCCTTATTTTTCTGTGCTAATCCCTTGGACATATACACAAAAGTCCCTCTGTTCCTCAGTATTGTCTACCATTTAAAAGTAACAGACAAGATGCTCAAGGAACTTGCAGGCCAGACTGCATTTATGGAGGGGGATCCATCAACAGTATCTTGTGACTTCCTACAATTCAATGTACATATCCTTGCCTCATTAGTCCTCCCAAATTGCAGCTCATCACAATTTTCAGGATTGAACTCCATTTGGACAGTGTAAGCGGAAGGGTTGGGCCAAAGGCATGCAAATAGGTCTAGTTTAGATAGCTTGCCTGGGAAAGATGAGTTGGGCTGATCTAGAATCCGAATAAGGTTTGTTATTACTGACTTACATGACATGAAATTTGTTGCTTTGCGGCTGCAGTACAGAGTAAGGGCATAAAATTACTATAGATTACAAAAATAAATAGTGTTAAAAGAAAGAATAATCAGGTTCTGCCTGTGAACCCTTCTAGTTTACTAAAGTTTATGGTGACTGCAGCTGTTGTATTACTTTTATTTATATGCTTACAGTTCAAAGTAAATTTATTATCAAAGTACATACATGTCACCATATACAATCATGAGTTTCATTTTCTTGTGGGCATATTCAATAAATCTATAGAATAATAAGCATAACATAATCAATGAAAAGCCACCCAACTAGGGTGTTCAAACTGAGTGCAGAAGAGAACAAACTGTGCAAATATAAAAATGAGAAAAATAATAATAAATAAATAAATAAACAAACAATAAATATTGATAACATGAGATGAAGTCATTGAAAGTGAGTCTATGGGTTGCAGGGACATTTCAATTATGGGACAGTGAAGTTATCTCCTTTGGTTCAAGAACCTGATGGTTGAGGGGTAATAACCTGGTGGTGTGAATCCTGAGGCTCTTGTGCCTTCTTTCTGATGACAACAGTGAGAAGAGAACATGTCCTATGTTGTGGTCCCTGATAATGGATGCTGCTTTCCTGCAATAGTGTTTCATGTAAATGTGATCAATGTTTGCAAGGGCTTTACCCGTGATGGACTGTGCTGTAACCATTACTTTTAGTAGGATTTTCTGTTCAAGGGCATTGGTGTTTCCATAGCAGGTTGTGATGCAGCCAGTTAATATACTCTCCACTACACATCAAAGATGTGTCAAAGATGTCATGCCAAATCTCTGCAAACTCTTCAGGAAATGGAGTTGCTCCTGTACTTTCTTCATAATTTCATTTAAGTGCTGGGCCCGGGACAAGTCCTCCAAAACAATGACACCTAGGAATTTAAAATTGCTGACTCTGTCCACCTCTGATCCTCCAATGAGGACTGGCTCATGGACCTCTGGTGACCTTCTTCTGAAGTTTATAATCAGCTCCTTGGTCTTGATGATTTTGAATAAAAGGTTGATTTGAGACCACTCAGCCAGATTTTCAATCTCACTCATATGATTGATCACCACTTTTGATTTGGCCCACGGCAGTGGTGTCAACAACAAACTTGAATATGGCATTGTAGCTGTGCTTAGCCACACAGTCATAAGTGTAAAGGGAACTAAGAACACAGTCTTGTGGTGATGGAGTTCGTGGAGGAGATGTTGTTGCCAATCTGAACTGACTGGGATCTGCAAGTGTGGAAATCCGATATCCAATTGCACAAGGAGGTATTGAGGCCAACGTCTTGGAGTTGATTGATCAGTTTTGAGGGGATGATAGGCTGTAGTCAGTAAGTAGCATCCTGATGTATGCATCTTTGCTGTCCTGGTATTCCATGGTTGAGTGAAGAGCCAATGAGATGGCATCTGCTGTGGACCTGTTGCTCTGGTAGGAGAATTGGAACGGTGTTGCTTCTCAGGCAGGTGTTGATATGTTTCATTACAAACAACTCAAAACACTTCATCACTGTGTATATTAGTGCTACTGCTTGATAGCCATTGAGGCAGATCACCACGGCCTTCATGGGCACCAGTATAATTGAAACCTGCCTGAAGCAGGTGCAGACCACACACTGCCAAAGTGAGAGGTTCAAGATCTCAGTGAGCACCCTAGCCAGCTGATCATCACAGGTATTTAGTACTTGACCAGGTACCCCATTTAGGCTGGATGTTGTTCATGCCCGCACGTTGGCTTCAGAGAATGAAATCATAGGATCATCGGGGAATTGAGGGGTTTGTGGTGGTTCCTCCATGTTTTGATAGTTAAAGTGAGCAAAGAAGGAATTGAGCTCATCTGGAAGCGAAGCCCTGTTGTCTCCTGATTCCTGTTGATTCCTGATGAAGTTCTTGAGCACGGCCAGTCCACTGACATGAAGCAATTCTGTGTCTGCTCCTCTGCCTCTTGCAACCACCTCTTTGTTGTTCTAATATCTGGAGCTTTCTACCTGTATGTAGGTAGGAGAAGAACAGCCAAGTGGTCAGTTTTCCCAAAATGCAATCTAGACATGGAATGGAAAGTACTCCTTACCTTAGTCTAACGGTGATCTAGTATGTTGAGACCTCTGGTGCTGCAGGTTATATGCTGATGGTAAATGGGCAGGGGTTCTTCAAACAAGCCTGGTTGAAGTTTCCGACTGTGATTTGAAATGCATCGGGAGAGACTGTTTCTTGTTTGGAGATGACATCGTGTAGTGTCTCAAGCACTTAATTATATTTGGCTGCTGGAGGTATATAAACTGTGGTTAGGATCACAGAGGAGAACTTCCGAGGTAAATGGAATGGGCGACATTTGATAGTTAGGTGTTCCAAGTTGGTGGAACACGAGTTCAACAAAACCACCGCATCAGAGCACCACCAAGAGTTTATCACAAAACACACCTCCTTTTATCTTACCCAAATCGTCAGATGGGTCCATTCTATAAATCGAGAAGCTTTCGGGTTGGATCACTGTATCTGGCGTGCTGGGAGAAAGCCATGTTTCAGTGAAGCATACAATACAACAGGCTCAAATAAGAGCAATCTTGCCCTCAGGAACTCAGTTTTGTTCTTAAGTGACTACACATTTGCTAACAAGATGTTGGGTAGAGGAGTCCTCATCCCCGCACCCGTGTTTCAGCCTGGTTTGTAGTCTTGCTGCCTTGCTTCCAGCCATGATGATGAACCTTCACCTTCTTAAAAGTTCCATGTCTGCCTGGTTCAGAGTCTTTTAGGCGATTTTGAAATCTGTAGGTTATTACGTTGATTTAAAAGTACATTGGGAAGTTACACACTGCAGATTGCAATGTGAGTAATTCAAAAGAGGTATATTTAATGGAGCATTTGGAGCTATTGTTTGCAACCCACAAAATGTCACTGACGATAATCTTGCTTAATCACCTCCTTTAAAAATTCAATCAAATTATTCAGAGAGGCTCTCTCTTTAACAAAGCCTTGCTGACGATCCTTGATTAATCCCTGCCTCTCCAAGTGCAGAATAATCCCGATCCTCTGTATTTTTTCCAATAATTTCCCTACAATTGACATTAGATTAACTGGTTTGTAATTCCCTTGAACAAAGGTACGGTATTTACATTTGCTACACATTCACACCTGCATGGTAGCAACAATATCATGTTGCAGTGTGTTCATTAACACGCTCAGTTTAGTTTCCTCACTGGTCAGACTCCTTGCATTGAAACAGATCCACCCATGCTCCATATAAACTGAATGCCCCCTCAATTGAATCAGTTTTTACTATATTTGGCCATTATCATTCCACTGCCATATTGGATTAACTCCCCCACAATCTTCCCGAAAAGATGTTGGAGCCATCCCAGCTCAAGTTGATATATCTGGCTAACATAGGTTCCCAGGAATGGCCCTAGTGGTCGAGGAATTTAAAGCCTGTACTGCCTCTTCAGAATCCTTCTTTTCCTACTGACTTAATGTAGTGCTCATGCTTTGAAATTCATTCCTCCGGCTGGTGATACCAGAAGCATCTCTATAAAAGACAGAACAGTACTGTATGTTATGATGCTGGAAGAACTCAGCAGGCCATGCAGCATCTATGGAAAAAAAGTACAGTCGATGTTTCAGGCCAAAATGTTGACTGTACTTTTTTCCATAGATGCTGCCTGGCCTGCAGAGTTCCTCTGGCATTTTGTGTGTGTTGCCCAGATTTCCAGCATCTGCTGATTTTCTCTTATTTGCAGCACATTATGATACTGGGCTGACCTTTTAACTTAGTCCAAGATCAATCTAACCCTTACCTCCCTCACAGCCCTCAACTTTTCTTTCATCCACATGCCTATCTGAAAGGTTCTTGAGTGTCCCTAATGCGTCTTCCTTCACCTCCACCTCTGGAGGTG
This sequence comes from Hypanus sabinus, assembly GCF_030144855.1. Lineage (NCBI taxonomy): Eukaryota > Metazoa > Chordata > Chondrichthyes > Myliobatiformes > Dasyatidae > Hypanus > Hypanus sabinus. The sequence continues at coordinate 61,288,141 of NC_082717.1, read as the reverse complement.
AGTCACGTGCACTTACCACTTCCTGTGTAAAAAAAACCTATCTCTGACATCCCCCCTATACTTACCTCCAATCATCTTAAAATTATGCCCTCTTATATTAGCTGTTGCTGCCCTAGGTAAAAAGCATTTGCCTGGTATACACCTCCATCAAGTCACCTCTCATCCTCCGTCTCTCCAAGGGGAAAAGCCCTAGCTCACTCAACCTTTCCTCATAAGATATGTTCTCTAAACCAGCAGCATCCTGATAAATCTCCTCTGCACTCCAAAGTTTCAACATGCTTCCTATGATCAGAACTGAACACTATACTCCAAGTGAGGTCTAAAAAAGGGTTTTATAGATCTGCAACATTACCTCATGGCTCTTGAACTCAGTCCCCCAACTAACGAAGGCCAATATACTTCATACCTTCTTAACCACCCAATTAACTTTGAGAGATCTACATCTCGATGTGGACCTCAAGATCCTTCTGTCCCTTCAGCTGCTAAGAAACCTTTGCTATGCCTTCAGGTTTGACCTTCTATAGGCTGTTAGGAGAGTCTAGGGATTCCCACATGTTGCAGGCTAAACAACCTATAGGGTGAAATTCTCCTGTTGTACTTTCAATTCAACTCTTTTATTTAAAATGTAATCCACATAGAAACAAATTTTAAATTGAGCTCCTAGTTACCGATCTTAATTAAAGAATATATAATTAGGCTTCTGATCACTTTCCTTTATTTGAGTTTAAATTACAGATCTATAAAAGTTGTGGAAATACCAGCCTTCCTTACCAATTAGCCATCTCCCCTGCTGCACAGCATTTTCTGAAGAGTGGCATCACCTCTAACACTTGCTTGAGATGACAAGTCCTAACTGTAGATTCTTCTCTTTTTGTTCCTGCCACCAACTTTAGAGTCATAGAGTCATATAGCACAGAAGCAGATCCCTTGTCCCAGCTGGTCCATGCTGAATGTGTTGCCCAGTAAGCTAGTCCCATCTGTCAGCGCTTGGCCAAGAGACCACTAAAGCTCTCCTACCTGTGTACTTACCTGGATGTCCTTTAAATGTTGCTAATGTGCCCACCTGAAACACTATTTCTGGCAGCTTATTCCAAAAATGCACTACCCTTTGCATGAAGTCCTTGATCCTTGCTGTCCCTTTTAAATCTCTCACCTCTGATCTTAAACCCACGCTCTCTTGCTTTTAGTACTCCCTCTTTGGGAAAAGGCTATGTGCTTTCACCCTGTCCGTGCCCCTCTTGATCTCAGATACATCTGTAAGGTCACCTTTCATTCTCCTGTCTTCAAGAAAATAAAGTCCTAATCTATACTTTTCCTTTTAACTCAGACCCCAAGACCAGCCAACATTGTAACAAATCTTTTCTTCACTCTTTCTAATTTATACATCTTTCCTGTAAACAATATCCAAGTCTGGCCTCATCATCATCTTAAATAATTGCTACATAACTTCCCAACTCCTTTGTTCAGTGCTCTAACTGGTGATTGAGTGTCTTCTTTACCACCCTACATGCCTGCAATGCTACTTTCAGTGAACGATGCACTTGCACTCTTCGGCACCTCTGTACCATAAGCACTCCCCAGGGTCCTACTCTTCATTGTATAAGTTTTACTGGGTTTGATCTATCAAAATGCAATACCTCACACTGTAGCCACCACTCACCTCCTGTGCTGGTCACTGCCTCCTTTTTTTCTCGCATCTAGATCCTCCTCGCCATGCCACTGCCTTCCACTGTAGCATGTGTTTGTCTCAAGAGATGTTTATGATCTTGGATGGACTATCAAGGGGACTCTACTTTCTGAAATAAACTGGACGTTCTGGTGAAGGTACTCCTATAATTCTGTTAGGTAGGAAGTTCCAGGATTTTGATCCGGTATCAGTGGTGATGTGCAAATAGAAATAAGTCAGAACGCAGTGTAAATTGCAGGGATACTTGAAAGTGGTGATGTTCCCAGAGTGCCTGCTTCCCTGATGTAGATGTCAACAACAAAGGTTTGTGATTTTAAAAATGTGGTAGCCAACTTGAGCAAAGTCTCATGGAAAACAGTCTGATAAGGCCAGACAGCCTGCTTCAGTAAGATTAACCCAAGGATAAATGTGGGCTAATAAATATTGAACTCCATTTTGCAATTTTTAAGAATGTTTGAGAGGTCAAGAGGGATCTTAGACCATATTATCATAAGATATAGGAGCAGAATTAAGCCACTTAGCCCATTGAGTCAGCTCTGCCGTTTAATCATGGCTGATCTAATTTTCCTTTCAGCCCCAATATCCGACCTCCTCCCCATATCCCTTGGCCTCCACAGCTGCCCTTGGCAAAGAATTCCACAAATTCACCACTCTCTGGCTAAAGAAATTCCTCCTCATCTCCATTCTAAAAGGATGCCTCTCCATTCTGAGGCTGTGCCCTCTGGTCTTAGACTCTCCCACCATAGGAAACATTCTCTCCACATCCACTCTATCAAGGCCTTTCACCATTCGATAGGTTTCAATCAGGTCACCCCTCAATCTTCTGAATTCTGGTGAATACAGGCCCAAAGCCATCAAACGCTTTACAGATAGGAAGCCATTCATTCTTGGAATCATTTTTGTGAATCCCCTTTGAACCCTCTCCAGTTTCAGCACATCCTTTTTAAGCTAAAGGGCCCAAAATGCTCACAATACTCCAAGTGAGGCCTCACCAGTGCTTTATAAAGTCTCAACATTACATTGTTGCTTTTATATTTTAATTCTCTTGCAATGAATGCTAACATTGCATTTGTCTTCCTCACCACAGACTCAACTTGCAAATTAATGTTTAGGGAATACTGCACAAGGACTCCCAAGTTCCTTTGCACCTCAGTTTTTGTATTGTCTCTCCATTTAGAAAATAGTCATCACTTTCATTTCTTCCACAAAAGTTCATGACCATATACTTCCGGACACTGTACATCATCTGCCATTTCTTTGCCCACTCTCTTAATCTAAGTCCTTCTATAGCCTCTCTGCTTCCTCAAAACTACCTGCTCCTCCAACTATCTTCATATCATCTGCGAACTTTGCAACAAAGCCAAACAACTCCATCATCCAAATCATTGACTTATAATGTAAAAAGGATCAGTCCCAAAATGGACCCCTGTGGAACACCACTAGTCACCAGCAGCCAGCCAGAAAAGGCTCTGTTTAATTCCACTCTTCACCTCCTGCTAATCAGTCACTGCTTTATCCATGTTAGAAGATTTTCTATAATACCATGGGCTCGTAGCTTGTTAAGCAGCCTCATGTGTGGCACATTGTCAAAGACCACCTGAAAATCCAAGTACACAACATCAACCGATTCTCCTTTGTTTATCCTGCTTGTTATTTCTTCAAAGAATTCCAACAGATTTGCCAGGCAAGATTTTCCTTTGAGGAAACCATGCTGACTACAACCAATTTTATCATGTGTTTCCAAATACCCTGAAACCTCATCTTTAATAATTGACTCCAACATCTTCCTGCCTATTGACATCAGACTAACTGGCCTATAGTTTCCTTTTCCTTTGCCTCTCCCCTTCTTGATGAGTGAGTGACATTTGTAATTTCCATTCTTCCGGAACAATTCCAGTATCTAGAGATTCTTGAAAGATCATTACTCATGCTTCCACGATCTCCTTAGCCACCTTTTTCAGAACTCTGGGGTGTACACCATCTGGTTCAGATGACCTATCCACCTTCAGACCTTTTTGTTTCCCAAAAACCTTTTCTCTAGTAATGGTAACTTCAAACACTTCATGCCCCCTGACACCTGGAACTTCCACCATACTGCTAGTGTCTTCCACAGTGAAGACGGATGCAAAATACCATATAGTTCATTCATGATTTCAATCTCCCCCATTACAACTTCACCAGCATCATTTTCCAGCAATCCGATATCCACTTTCACCTCTCTTTCACACTTTATGTATCTGAAGAAACTTTAGGTATCCTCTTTAATATTCTTGGCTAGCTTAATTTCATATTCCATCTTTACCTTCATATTGAGTTTTTAGTTGCCTTCTGTTGGTTTTTCAAAGCTTTCCAATTCTCTAACTTCTCACTAATTTTTGCTGCATCATATGCCTTTCCTTTGGCTTTTATGTTGGCTTTGACTTCTCTTGTTAGCCACGGTTGTGTTATCTTTTCTTCAGAACACTTTTTCCACTTCGGGATGTATATATCCTGAGCCTTCTGAATTGCTTCCAGAAATTCCAGCCATTTCTGTTTTACCATCATCCCAGTCAGTGTTATTTTCCAATCGATTCTGGCCAACTCCTCTTTCATGCCACTGCAATTCCCTTTGATCCATTGTAAAACTCATACATCTGATTTTAGCTCCTCCTTCTCAAATTTCAGAGTGAATTTGATTGTATTATGATCACTTGCCCCTAAGGATTCTTTTACCTTGAGGTCTCAAATCAATTCATTGCACAACATCTGATCCAGATCCAGATTTTAGTGGGCTCAACCACGAGCTGCTCTGAAAAGCCATCTTGCAGACACTCTAGAAAACCCCCCATGTGGAATCCAGCACCAACCTGATTTTAACCAATCTACGTGCATATTGGAGACCCCATGACTATTGTAACATTACCCTTTTGCCACGCATTTTCTATCTCCTTACTACTGTTTGGGGGACTGTATACAACTCCCATCAAGGTCTTTTTACCTTACAGCTCCCTCGCTCTCTCCACCTTCCAATCCTATGTCACCTCTGTCTAATGATTTAATTTCAGTTTTTGACCAGCAGAGGAATGCCACCCTCTCTGCCTTCCTGCCTATCCTTTTGATACAACCCCCTAATCTGATTGAAACATATAAGATTATTAAGGGATTGGACATGCTAGAGGCAGGAAACATGTTCCCGATGTTGGGGGAGTCCAGAACCAGAGGCCACAGTTTAAGAATAAGGGGTAGGCCATTTAGAACGGAATTCAGGAAACACTTCTTCACCCAGAGAGTTGTGGATCTATGGAATGCTCTGCCTCAGAAGGCAGTGGAGGCCAATTCTCTTGATGCTTTCAAGAAAGAGTTAGATGGAGCTCTTAAAGATAGCAGTGTCAAGGGATATGGGGAGAAGGCAGGAATGTATTGTAGATGATTGTAGATGATCAGCCGTGATCACATTGAATGACAGTGCTGGCTCGAAGGGCCTAATGGCCTACTCCTGCACCTATTGTCTATTGTCTAATGTGCATCCTTGGACATTAAGCTCCCAGCTATAATCTTCTTTCAGCCATGATTCAGTGATGCCGACAAAATCATATCTGCCAATCTGCAACTATGCAAGTTCATCTACTTAATTCCGTATACTGCACATATTCAAATACAACACCTTCAGTCCCTTATTCACCCTTTTCGATTTTGTCTGCCTTTTACATTGCAACTTATCCAGGTTGACTGCAATTTTGCCCTATCAACAGCCTCTCCTCACAACACGTTGCTTCTATTTGTAACCAGCTACCTCATTTTCTGCAGTACTATCCGCCTTTCCTACGATACTTTTTGATTGAAATATGTGCAGCTCAGGACTCTAATCGTACCATGCTCAACCTTTTGATTCCTAACTTTGTCTGAGGTTTTACCAACATCTGCCTCCACAACCTCTCCACTAACTGTTCTGGCACTCTGGTTCCCATCCCCCTGCAACTCTAATTTAAACCCCACCGTACAGCATTAATAAACTTTTCCGCTAAGATATTAGTCCCCCTCCAGTTCAGGTGCAAGCCTTCCCATCTGTTCAGGTCCCACCTTCCCTGAAAGAGAGCCCAATGTCCAAAAATCATAAGCTGTTCAGAGGCGCTGCCCTTTAAATTAACACTTAACTCCATGAATGCCCTCTGCAGAAGGTCATCACTCATTCTACCCATGTCATTGGTACCTACATGGACAACGGCTTCTGGCTGTTCACTCTCCCACTTAAGAATGCTGAGGACTCAGTCTGAGATATCCCAGACCCTGGCACTCAGGAGGCAACATAACATCTGGAAATCTTGTTCTTGCCTACCCAACCTCCTGTCCGTCCCCCTAACGAACGAATCCCCTATCACCACAGTGCGTCTCTTCTCCCCACTCCCTTTTACTTTAACAGTTCATGCAAATAAAGGGTTTACCAACATTTGGTAATATTGAATTACACAAGACTAAAGTAAAGGTCCTCATGACTGGGTGTAGTTGAAATACTAATCTAGATCATACATTCAGATCTTTGCAGTGAGACCAATGAACCATCCTCTGATAAAGGGCTTCCAACCTGAAACCTTATCTCCATTTTTCTTTACAAATTTGCTGCCCGATCTGCTCGCAAGTGTACTGGAACGTTTCTTGAGTTTTCTGTTTTTAATTTCAGATTTCAAGTAGCTGCTGGTATTTGTTTTTTAATTTTCAATTACAAGCAAGACTGGTAACATTGAGCTAAAGGAGAATAGTTGTAAAGTCTGTTGGCCAGAAAGAATGACAATCTTCAAATCAGTGAATTCAAATGACTCAAGGACAGTGGAAACACACTTGCTGTGTGCTTGGGGGATGGAGGCTGCCATTTTGTGAAGACACTCGATTCTCCATTTTATGAGCTTGACCTGCTGGACTTGATTAGTGTTTTAAAGAAGACACAAAGACTCTTCAGGTAATCTGCTGGACTGAATTTCTGCATTTCCAAATAAGGAGTTGTTTGTGAGGTGTTCTTTGATTGGCTATAACATGCAGACTTGTGAATGCCTGAGGTGATTCAAACTCATTGCTGACTGAGAACAAAGAGCCATGAGTCAGCAACTGTCCCTTGATGGGAAGAGGACAATAGATGGATGCTGCTTTGGACCAGAGCCAATGACCAGGTGTTAAAGGCCAGACACATGACCTGCAGCCAATGACACGGGAATGCGACATTTGAATTGATGAGCAATTGATATAAAAGTGGATGCTTTGTGTGTGCCGGGGGCGGTAACTTCGAAGAATAACCATCGCAGACACGAGCGAGAAAAACCCTGCGTGAAGCACGTGGAGAGTAAGTCGGGACCACGAGGAATAAGGAACGCCTGGCCAGCGTAAATTCCTCCGCCCGGGTAATACCTTTGCTATTCTTTGACTAACCAGGAGAGTCAGGGGTACTTAGCAGGTGTGTGCACAAGGTATTTAGTATATAAATTCACGTATTTGTTAGTTTGAACAATAAAGGTAATTGTCAGTAAATACAGATCTCTCTGTGCCTCACTCAGAATCGTTGGAAGAGGTAGAATCGGTATCTCTCTCTCCTCTCCTTTCCAAAAAGTCTGACTCAGAAACTCAGTGATACAGCAGTTTGTGTCTCTACAGAATATTTGTGTTCAGTGATAAGGTATTTGCAGTGACTGATGCCCTTTATTAAGCTCTCAAATTGCATTTATTAAAGATGACCTATAGGGACCAAATTTTACTGAGGTGAAGTTAGCAGTCTTATAAAGCAATGACCGCCTCAGACCTAATTAATAATTTAGATTGTTCTTTCAGAGTGTCAATGAGCTTTGCTCATTATTGTCATGATAATTCCCTCCGACAAACTTCAATTTGAGATAATAAATAATTTGTTGGCCACCAACCTGCTTGGATTTCCATTTCCAAAGCTCCAGAATGCTCATCAGACTTCCATAAAAAACAATCATAAAATGTCAACAGTATGGAAGGCTGGAAAGACATCTCATAAGTTTATCATTGTTCAAAACAAGAAAGCAAGTTCAGTAAAAATTTTCATTACATGATACTGAAAGTTGGCTGGTAGACATCTTTGGATATGAATTGTGAAATAGTATTTTTGATTTAATTTTTTTTAATATTTTCATGGACCCACCCCAGGTATAAACTGAATTTATCTCCGGGGAGAAAATTCTTAATTGTTGAGTTAAAAGAAAAAAGTTTATAGTTTAATGGAGATCTGCCAAATCATGTAGAAATAATAGGGGTCAATAGAGTCATTGACCAACACAGCATGGAAACAAGCCCATTAGTTCAACTGGTCCACACCAACTGCAACATCCTCCAAGCTGGTCCAAGTTTCCCACGATTGGCCCATAACCCTCCATGTCCCTATCCAATTGTCTCTTAAATGTTGCCATTGTACTCGCCTCAACCACTTCCTCTGGCAGCTCATTCCAGTTACTCACTACCCTACACGTAAAGAAGTTACCTCTTAGGTTTCTTATAAACCACTCTCTTCTTGCATTTGTGACCTTTGATTTTTGACCCCCCTAACCCTGGGGAAAAGACTATGACCTTACACCTTATCTATATCCCTCATGATTTTATAAACTTCTATGAGGTCACCCTCATTCTCCTATGCTTCAGTTAATAAAATCCAGTGAGGCAAGCCCCTTCCTATAACTCAGGCTCTTTAGTCCAGTCAGCATCCTCATAAATCTCTTCTACACCCTCTACAGTTTGACAGTACACAGCAGGATCAAAACTGTACACAGTACTCCAAATGTGTCCTCACCAACAATTTAAATAACTGCAATATAACGTCCCTCATTCTAAACTCATTGTTAAATATATTCACTGTTAGTTTTGATTCCAGTTTGCTAAGTGAAGAGATTGTAAGCACCTTCCACCTAACAATAAGAAAGAGAGAAATAGATTGGTTTATCAGTATATTCCCTCATATTTGCAATCAACACACATTTTATAATTTAAAACATTCACTCCCTCACTAGCTGCACACTTGACCACAGTATGTACTGCAGTTTTTACAGCTTACCCTGCAGCAACTTGCCAAGGCTGCTTTAAGCAAGCTTTTGATCCCCTTTAGCTAAAATATCAACAGCAGCAGTGGCATGGGAATGTTCAAGTTTCCTTCCAAGTCACACACCATCCTGTCATGTTGTTTTATTCCATTAATTTTATCACCAAAATGTGTGCCTTGTGCACAGACAATAAAATGAATCTAATTTACTCAATTACTGTCCTATCAAAATGCTTTCATTCATCAGAGGTGTAACTGAAGGGACTGTTGGCAATGCTCTCAAGAACTATTTATTCACCAATTTGGGCTCTGCTTCTACCGCTCAGTCCACAGCATCTCACAGTCTTGGTCCCACCACAGACAGAAATGCTGAATCCTAAAGGTAAGATGATAATGACAACACATAACATCAAGATGGGCTTAATTGAGTGTGATATCAAGGAGTCCTGGTAAGGTTGAACTCCACATTCCTTGGTAAGGTGCTTAGAACCTGTTCTTTCTTGTTTCATGGCCCCCCTGGCTGACTACTTTGCAGTTTATTATTAAAGTTATTGTTCACTGTTATAAACTCTCCACTGCTGTGCTTTTGCATCAAGGCTTCTTACAGTTCCTGGCAGATGGGTGAACCTATGATTTGGCTCACTTAAAAGAATTTGTCTATTGACATGAGCATGTGATCTAGAAGCAGAAGACAAATCATTGACCTTCTGCTCACCACTCTCTTCCAACTCTCCATCTCCATACAGGAACCTCACGCCAGTCAATCCCCTCCCTCTGAGCCTCAGATTCTGGTGCCTGAACACTTTGACAGATCACGAACCCTATGTAGTAACTTCCTCTCTCAGTTCATCTTACATTTTGAACTCCAGCCATCTACAGACTGAGCCAAGGTTGCATTTGTCATCGCTGTCTTGACTGGGTGAGCTCTGACTTGGGCCACAGATAATTGGAACAATAAAACCACCATTTCAAATAAATAGGAAGAATTTGCTACGAGGTATGCCAGGTTTTTTGAGCATGTGGGAAGTGGATACTTCACCTATGTCAAGGCTGATGCTCAGGCTGGACCACCATGGAATTCAAGACCTTCTTGGTGGAATGCGGCTGGAATGTAGAAGTGCTGCTAGCCCATTACCATCATGGCCTCCTGGAACGTTTGAAGGACAAGCTGTCAACCCAGCTGCTGCCCACCAGTCTCGAATGCCTCATCACTCTGGTCCTCTGTGTAGACAAGTGTATTATGGAATGACAATCCAGATTATCAACCAAACCACTATTTCCATACCCAGAACCATTTAGGCTGCATTATCCTCCTTAGCAATGCCTTTAGAACCCAGGCAGCTAGTGAGAGCTCCCTTAACACATCAAGAGCATGAGCATCTCTGGAGAAACAAACTGTGCACCTACTGCAAAGCAGCTGATCACCTATGCATCAAATGCTCCTTGCATCCTGGAAATACCATCACCAGGTAGAGACCATGGGGCCTTCTTTCTGGTAACCTCACCCCCCCCACCCCCCCAGCACCATACCATAACTCACTCGCTCTGACCTCCTCCATACTCCCGATGGCTCAACATGCAGAGGAGGCTCTGGTGGATTCCGTTGCAGCAGGTAACTTTCTGGACCAGACTCTGAGAGCAGCTCGGACTTCCTACCTAGGCTAACCCTCAATGCTTCTGCATCATGGCAATTAACAGACATCCCTTGGGGTTGAGATGGTCAGAGCGTGCACACGAGCATTGGAGAGCACCGCAAGACCATCCAATTCCTCCTGATTGACTCACCCAACATGCCTCTCATCCTGGCTTACCCCTGGCTCTCAAAGTGGTTCCTCACTTTGCCTGGTCATCTAGTCCATTGCTGTGTCGACCTGCCGAAGCACTTGCCTGCAACCTCTGGACTTCACCCCACAAATCTGTGGAGAAGGAGGAAACCTTCAACTTCACCAAACTGCTGCAGGAATACCACAACTTAACAATCATCTCGAATAAAAGGGAAGCCAGCACCCTGCCGACTCACAGACCACACAACTGCACAATAAACCTTCTCTTGGGCACCACCCCTCCCGAGGTAGCCTGTTCCCTCTCTCCCCTTCTTGAGGCACAAACCATGAACGACTATGTCGCCAAAGAGTTACAGCATGGCTTCATTCAACCATCCCAGTCCTCAGCTAGTTCAGGATTCCTCTTTGTCAGAAATAAAAATGGGGGTCTTCGTCCCTGCATCGACTACTATGGACTCAACTAAATTAACATTAAGAACCGCTTCCCTCTCCCCTTGATGGATGGCACATTTGAAACATTACACTGGGCCCAGATCTTCACCAAACTGGATCCACGGGGCGTGTACAACCGGATCCACATCTGCCGGGGGATGAGTGGAAGATGGCTTTTATAGCATCATCTGGCTGCTATGAATATTTGGTGATGCCCTTCAGACTTTCTGACAGTTCAGCCATTTTCCAAGCCTTCATTAACAAGATTCCCTGAGACATGCTACACTGGTATGTGTTCTTCTACCTTGGTTACATCCTCAGCTTCTCTAAGAAACCCCAATCATGTCTGTTTGGTCCTTCAGCGTCTGCTTGAAAAACAAATGTACGGCAAGTTAGGAGAATGCCAGTTCCACACCCTAGTCATTTCCTTCCTGGGTTATGTCCCTTTGCTGCAAGGCATAATCATGGACCCAGAGAACGTGAGCTCCTCCACTGGATGGCCCCAACCCCACTCCCACAAACAGCTGCAACACTTCTTGGGCTTCTGCAACTTCTGCCATTGTTTTGTCAGAAACAACAGCCAAATCGCTGCTCCTCTCACCTCTCTCACCAAGTCTCCTACACCCGGGATGATCTGGTTGGCTGCTGAGGACCATGCTTTTGAGAAGCTCAAGAGATGTTTCACCACCAGTCCCATTCTCCACAATCTGAACTTCCCTGGACCTTTTGTGGTTGAGGCGGATGCATCTAACGTGGGCACCGGGGCCATCCTCTTTCAGCAAGGACTTAGTGCACAAGTTTAACTCTACAGAGTGCTGTTATGGAGTAGGAGACAGTGAGCTACTCGGTATTAAATGGGCATTGTTGGAATGGAGGCGTTGGCTAATGGGAAACACTGAGCACTGACAACCAGAGCCTCATATGCATAGAATAGACCCGCAAACTCAACCCAGGTCAGGCTCTCTGGCCCCTTCTTTGTACAATTCAACTTCACCATCTCCTACTGACCTGGATCCAAGAACACTAAGGCAGATACCCTGTCGTGGCAGTTTGAACCAGCTCAAGTAGCTTATCATTGCATCCTTGCAGATCCTTGCTACGATCATCTGGGACCTTGAGAATCAGATCTGCCTGGCCCTACAGCACGAGCCTGCTCTGGCCAACACACCCAACCACTGGATGTACGTGCCAGCAGCCTTGCGCTCTGAGGCACTCCAGTGGGCCCACTCCTCATTTGTATCCAACCATCCAGGCGCATGTCGGAATCTAGATTTTGAATCCTTTGATTTTGGTGGTCCACCATGATTGAACACATGTGTCGGTTCATTGCCACCTGTTCTTAATATGCCCAGTCCAATTCCTCTAACCAGTGCCCTGTGGGCTACTGTGGCCCCTACCAGTCCCTCAACGCCTATGGCCCTTCATCACCATGGATTTTGTCATGGGTTTGCCACCTTATGATAGGCCCATGGTGATCAAGGCAATGATGGACTGGTTCTCCAAGGCGGCCCAATTGATTGCCCGTCCCAAACTTCAGTCAGCCACTGGGATAGCGTACCTGGTTCTCCAACATGTAGGTTGCCTTCATGGTTTTCCTCAGGAGTTGTGCTAGATCAGGGCTGACAATTTTTCTCCCACTCCTAGTGAGCCTTCTGTTCCCTCCTCTGCACCTCAGTTGAGTTTGTCCTCTGGCTATCATCCACAGACCAGAAGGAGCTAATCAGCAAGTGGAGAGCTTTCTGCAATGCTTCATTGCCTTTAAACCTTTCACATGGAAGAATTGTCTGCTCCGGGCTGAGCTTTCCCACAATTTACACACCTCCTCTGCTGCAGGTATGTCACCCTTTGAAGTACTTCATGGCTACTGTCTGGAAAGGCCCTGATTTGCCACTGCTGGTGTGCTTGGAAAAGGGCACAGTGGGCTATCCTAGCTGCCAACCATGCCTTCTGTCACTAAGCCAGCAGTGCCCATTCAGACTACTCCAACCTAGGGACCATGTCTTACTGTCCACCTGAGATCTGCCTCTGCGTACTGGCTCCCACGAGCTCTCACCTTGGTTCATTGTCCCTTCAAGATTACCCATCACTTGCTGTCTCTGGCTGCCAGTGTCCCTCAGGGTCACATCTATCTTCCAGGTGCCCTGCCTCAAGCTTGTTGTCCATGGACCGCTCAACCTACCTGAGCCTGCACCTTGTGGATCTAAGATGGTGGAAGGTGGTCCAGTGTATATGGTTCGCGGGTTGATGGACTTGCGCCATTGTTGGTGGGTCATTTGGGAAAGGTATTGCATGGAGGAGAGGTCTTGGGTGCCATATTCACTTTGGATCCGTCATTCATTGAGGAGTTCCACTGGACTCATCCGGATTGCCCTGGATCATTGGGTGCCGACTATAGGAGGGGTGTCCTGTCAGGCCTGCACAGGCAGGCACCTCCCTGTCTGCAGCCTATTTAAACCCATCTCTCATTCACAGTCCTTGTTCACTCATTAAACGAATTGGCCTCAACCAGTTGCTCTAGTCTTCAGTTACCTAGTTGCCTGTGGTGTTTAATATCAGTTCTCTCTTTTTTCATGGCCCCCCTTGGCTTATTATTTTGTAGTTTATTATTAAGGTTATTGCTCACTGCTACAGTATATTGCCTCTGTTGCTCTACTTTTGGGTCAAGCCTCCTCTACAACTCCTGACACTGTGGAATTATTTTTTAGGGCTAAGGTATTCTCCCTGGTGCTGGATATTTATCCCTCAGTCAACTTCACCACAACAAATTATCTTTGTTAGCTACCAGTGGTATTTTGCTCTACATAAGTTGACTGCCCTATTTCTTAAGCTACACCAATCACAACAACTAATGGACTAACATTTTACCAATCACTGAAGTCAGGTTAATTGGCCTGTAATTTTCTGTCTTATACCTCTCTCACTTCTTAAGGAAGACTCCCTTGTTAAAAATGTGCTCAGATTCTGTACAGGAAGTCAAAACAATAAGTAGATAGGTTCTTTTTATTAATGCTAGCTCTTCTCTTACTCCACTCCCTAACTAACCATTCCTGGTGGCTGCAGTTAACTGAATGTATCAGGAAAACAGATGCATGCCCTGCTATAATACAGGAGCACCAAAGCCTGCTACCCTGCTGCATTTGGGAGTTCAAAACAGAACTGAAAAAGGTAGAAAATGCTAATTAAAATTCATGTTCACTCCCTAACTTATCCATTTAGTCATAGAAAAGTTCAGCACAGAAACAGGCCATTTGGCCCATTTAGTCCATGTCAACCCATTTAATCTGCCTACTCCCACAACCTGCACCAGGACCATAGCCCTCCATACCTCAACCACCCATGTATCTATCCAACCTTTTCTTAAACATTGAGGTAAATTGAGCTTGCATGCATTGGCAGCTCGTTCCACACTCTCATGGCCCTCTGAGTGAAGAAATTTCCCTTCATGTTCCCTTTAAACTTTTCATCTTTCACCCTTAACCTATGTCCCCTAGATGTAGTCTCACCCAAACTCACTGGAAAACGCCTGCTTGCATTTACCCTATCCATACCCTTCATAATTTTGAATAGCTCTGTTAACTTTCTTCTCAGTCTTTGACATTCCAAGGAATAAGGTCCTAACCTATTTAATCTTTCTGTATAATGCAGGTCCTCCAGTCCTGGCTAGTCCTTGTAATTTTTTTTATGTAGTCTTTCAACTTTATTTACATCTTCCTTGTAGATAGGTGACCAAAACTACACACAGTACTCCAAATTAGGCCTCACCAACATGTTATACAATTTCAACATAACATCCCATCCTGTACTTAATACTTTGATTTATGAAGACCAATGCAGCAAAAGCTTTCTTATCTGCCTGTGGTGCCACTCTCAATTAGTTTTGGACCTGTATTCCCAGATCCCTTTGTCCCACCGCACTGCTCAGTGCCCTACTGTTCACTGTGCACGACCTACCCTGGCTGGTCCTCCCAAAGTGCAACAGCTCACACTTGTCTGCATTAAATTCCGCATCCCATATTCCCAGCTGGCCCAGATCTCCTGCAACTCTGATAGTCTTCCTCGCTGTCCACTACACCCCCAATCTTGCTGCCATCTCCATATTTGCTGATCCAGTTAACCACATTATCATCCAGATCATTGATATAGATGACAAATAACAACAGACCCAGCACTGATCCCTGTGGCACACCAATCGTCACAAGTTTCCAGTCAAAGAGGCACCCATCTACTACCACTCTTTGGCTTCACCCACAATGCCAATGTCTAATCCAATTTATCACCTCATCTTGAATACCAAGCGAATGAACCTTCTTAACCAACCTTCCATTGGGGACTTTGTCAAAGGCCTTGCAGAAATCCATGTAGATAATATCCATTGCCTTGCCATCATCAACTATTCTGGTAAATTCCTCAAAAAGCTCTGTACAATAACAGGACAATCGGCACTGAAGGTGGCAAAGTGATAATTCTGTACCTTGAAATTATCACACGATTACAAACAGTGGAAAAAGAAACTTTAACGTCAGCATTTAATTCTTCTGGTTTTTTTGTCACAATATTGAGCATTTTGTTCCGAGGTTGGCTGGATCCCAATTACCTGACTCTTTTGATGTATAATTGAATACTCTATCTGTTTTGTATGAGTTCAAATAGTCTATTATTGTGTACTGGAGATTGTTGGATTCGCAGTCACAAAGTGAAACGTGATTAGGTGCCAGCAAGGGTGTAACTCTCACCAACATGCAGCAGTAACGTAAGGGCCGCTTGCAGCCCTTGCATTTGTTTCCAGTCAGCGCTGTGCAGATGATGACACGCTCTCACTTTCCGCTAGCCTTCCTGTCGTTAAGCAGTGCCAACTTGGCCATCGCCGAGGCTGGGCGAGGTTCTGGTGCAACCCGGCATGGGGAGGGACGCTTTTCTTCATGTCCCAGAAGTTAAGGAATGCGGAGAGAGGAGCAGCCATAGCACATAACCAAGCTGTCGGGCTCAGTGTGTCAACCAGCTGGTGTCTGCTGTCCTTGAGGCGTTTCCTTAGGGACTGATCGGCCGCCGCGGGAATACAGGCAAGGGAAGGAGTGGCAAGTGAAGCGACTGAGTTGAGCTGTGGCAGAGCAAGCAACAACAGTTCCGCTCAGCACTGCCGTGTAGCACTCGAGAGATGTGATGCTCTGCCGTCTGCATTCACCGTTGGAGCATCTTTCCCCTCTCAGGGACGGATTGGTGCGCGTTGAAGGCAGGTTCTGTCAGTTTAGGACTGAAGGATATCCTGTGCGGACGGTCCACGCCGGGGGCTTGCTGAGTTCTGTCCACTTGTGACTGGGGAGAGGGCAATGGACATGAACGTGAAAAAATTCACAGTGCGGCGCTTCTTCTCCGTATACCTGCGCAAGAAATCTCGATGCAAGAGTTCAAGCTTAAGCAAATACGAGGTTTGTGTCCAGGCTCTCTCTGTTATAATGGAAACGGTTTGTGCTATGGTGCTATTTGTATCAGGGATTTTTGACAGTAATAAAGTTTTGTTGGATTGTTTGAATGAACAAAGACAATGCGGAGAAAGGTGACCAGCAAAATAAGAGATGTATATGATTCATTAAAACGTTGCATTAAATATGGGCTGGATTTACAAAACTATTGAACAAATGAGTTAGAATTGCGCAGCTAATAGACCAGGTACAACCCTTCATCGTGCATAGTTTCTCAAAGGGACCTACCATCGCATTATACTCATTCTTCGGGATGGTGATAGTGAATTACTGAGTGAGTTGTTGATAAACGTGTTAAAAGCAAAATTCACAGTCACCCCCTAATTAACGTCTTATGGTTATGGGTTGTATTTTATTTTTAAAGCTAATTATTAGAATTTGAAAGGCCGTTTCAAATAGTAGTAGCATAACATTGGGCTTTGTCAAG
Source organism: Hypanus sabinus (assembly GCF_030144855.1). Classification (NCBI taxonomy): domain Eukaryota; kingdom Metazoa; phylum Chordata; class Chondrichthyes; order Myliobatiformes; family Dasyatidae; genus Hypanus; species Hypanus sabinus. Next base: position 61,271,313 of record NC_082717.1, on the reverse strand, counting down.
ATTTTTTTTTACATTACTTTCAGTCTGACTGTTTAGCTAGCCCGGTGATTTAAACCAAAGAGATGGTTGGAAAGAGCCATTGCACAATTGTGGTTGCGGGGCCGACGCACAAATGATTCCGTTTAGTTTGGGGCAGTCAGTGTTGTGCGGCAGATGGACAGAGATTGCAGAGTTGGATGTACAGTGACCAGATTGGGATTATTCCGACCGAAACTCTAACAAAGACGAACCATCCTCGCCAGGCCAATTCATCCCCTTTGAGTCCTTTGTAGATTTGAAATCAAATCCCCAGCGGCCGTCCCTTCTCGTGTTATCTCTTCCTCTGCATGACAACAGCTCGCTCATGCTTAAAATCTAAACAAAAACCTTTGTGTGGAGACAGGAAATATCTTCACCCCTCTTAAGAATTTGCCGGCAATGGCGTGAAATATGATATCTGACAAGCACGCAAATCAAAATAATGCAAAAGCGGGTCACCGGTATAGGTTTCATGTGCTGCATCAAAGACCGATTTTTTTTAAATTCCCTTTCAATTTTTCTTCTCTCCCGAAAGCACTTACTGATTTTGGAATTTAACGCCATCGGTGCCAGCGTCCTCCCATTCTTTGTGTCTGCGTGGTTGTCAGCAAGGAACAACTCAACTAAAGCTTTTTCCATTTTCGTTGGTCATTGTCTGTGCTTTAACTTTGCTTTAATCATGTTATCTCTCGCTGCCTCTCTATCTCTGCTGATAGCCCCCGCCCCTCGGCCCTTCACCTGCCCTACTACTGTGCCCATACTAGAGCAATATCTGGGTTCAGCGAGCATTGCAGAATACAGTTGAATATGGAGCCTGAAAATAAAGAAATTTTCTTCCTAGGAGAGAGCAGAGTTAATAGGAGATATACAAGATCATGAGCAACATACATAAAATGCTGGAGAAACTCAGCAGGTCAGGCAGCGTCAATGGAGGAAAACAAACAGTTGACATTTTGGGCTGAGTCCTTTCATTGGGTCTGGAAAGGAAGAGGGCAGAAGTCAGAATAACAGGGTAAGGGATGCGGAGGAGCTCAAACTGGCAGGTAATAGGTGAGTCCAGGTGAGAGGAGAAAGTTAGGTGGCTTGGGGAAGGGAAAAGTAGGGAGTGATGTGACGTTGGTGAAAGTGGTAGAGAGCTGAGGAAGAAAGAATTGTCTGCAGTCCTCTCCTATCAGATTTCTTCTTTTTCAGCCTTTTGCCTCTTCCATCTAACACCTCCTAGTTTTTCACTCATCTACCTTTCCCCTCTCACCTGGACTCACCTATCACCTGCCAACTCCTGCTCTACCTCTCCCCTGATCCCTTTCTTCTGGCTTCTACCCTCTTCCATTCCAGTCCTGATGAAGTGCAGCTCCCTGAAGCGTCCCTCTTTAGATGTGGCCTGCCCTGCTGAGTTCCTCCAGCATTTTGTGTGTGTTGTTCCATATTACTGGCATCTGCAGAATCCCTTGTGTCTCCATTTACGGATGTTTCAAGGAATAGGGGCATAGATTGAAAGTGAAAAGTTAAAGATACAGAAGGAATGTGGGAGAGATATAAAAATACTTTTTCTGTGCAGTCATTGGTTAAAGTCTATAACGGACTGCTTATAAGAGTGGTAGAAACATTGAGGCCTTCAAAAAGGGAATTGTGTAGGTGTTGGGGAGTAATTGTAAGATCTGTTAGGAAAGGGGTGGGTGGATGGAACTAATGGGGTTTCTCTCAGAGAAAACAATTCTGCTTTTACAATTCACTGTATATTCTTAAACTCCATTTCAGACCTGCAGTTCCTCATGCAATTCTCACTTTTTTGTAGCCATCACTTCTTCCATCAGCATGAAAATACTGTGTGGCTCTACAGTTGTGAAGCTGCTTGGGGTATTGTACTACAATATATTTGCAGGTTACTATTATCATGAACTGACTAACCACAGGAGTTTTCTGCACCGGTTAAGTTTGCCTATCTTTGTTTTTCTCTGTCCATGGATTAGCCAAGTGCTACAGGTTGGTCATGGCTGTTCTTGAAAGTGAGAAACTGACAAGTAAGTGGATTTGGTAGATGGAAGCAGAATTATACTGTGAGCAAACAATGCAAATGGACAATAAATTACAAAATATTTGATAACCTTTGGTGTTCAAACATTCAGAACAGTTTGTAATCACTGTAAGGGATAATGAAGTACATGCCAAATGTCATGAAATCATCCTGGTGCTTTGAAGGATAAATCATATTGGTTAAGGTGTTCGTATGACTACAAAGACCCTAAACAGGGAAATGCAGTAGTGTAGCAATTAGTGTAACTCTTTACAACAGCCCTGTACAGGGTTCTATTCCTGTTGCTGTTTCTAAGGAGTTTGTATGTTCTCCCTGTGACTTTGTTGGTTTCCTCTGGGTGTTCTGGTTTCTTTCATAAGTTATGGACATGGGACAGTATGTTGATGCCAGAAGCAAGGTGACACTTGCAGGCTGCCCCTAGCACGGCCCTGGACCATGTTGGTCATTGATGCAAATGGCAAATTACACTAAATTTTAATGTTTCAATTTCCTCGCATTCGTGGCAACCTTTCCATTTCTTTTGCAGTTAGTCTGTTTTTTTTATGGGGCTCAGTTGCTAGCTCAATGCTCAACCCAGCACGGATGAAAAGTGTGCAACTGGGAATTGAATCTGGGGTCACTCACTTCAAAGTCTGGTGCATACGCCACTACACCACTGGCTGGCTTAATGATGTACATGTAACAAATAAAGCTAATTATCTTCTACAGATACTATGGCATATATTGTTTCATTAAAATATCTTTTACAAGTTACTTTGCAAAATTTGACTATAGGCATTTACTCATGGGTTTTATTGCTTAGTTCCTTGCTATAAGGAAAGGAAAAGATTACATGGGTTAATGATAATGGCTCCCCACCCTTTTTAATGTTGCCTTGATATTTTGTAGGATCTTGGGACTATTCTATTCAATTTCTTATTTGACTTGGCACATCTGTAGTTTAGCCTTGGAATGAAGTGGGAAAGAGCCTTTCCCTAGCATTTTCATAGTGACTGGGTGACGGTTTGCAGAGTTTCATGATAAGTTAGGAGAAGTCCCCAAAATTCTTGTTCTTTCTTAGAATGGTAGATTAATGAGAGAAGATAACAACGTCTCATGAGGCAAGGGCTTTCTTTCATCTACAGAGTTGAAGACCTTCTGGCTGCTTTTTGTAGTCATTTCATTTCATTTATGATATTTACCATTTCTGATTAAATGGGAACTTTGCCAATTATGCTTTATCTTATTATGTGAGATTTGGAGATGGATCCATGTAGTCAGAGGGAAAATGGTGACAGCTGGATGTTCAGGGTGAAGTCATCAATTGACTGATGCACCATAAGCAATCAATTGCTCACTGATGAAGCTGTATTGATCACTTGTTAATGCATACAACCTTCAGTTTACCATGTGTAATTGCAATCAATGCTTAGAGCAATATGGAATAAAACTGAAAAAGGAACGGTTGAATAGTTCATGAATGGAATTGTTAAAATAAAAGAAAATGTAAGGTTTTTAGAAACTTTGCTTAAACTGTTTGATTAAGCATTATGTGAGGCCTGAAAAAAATCAAATTTAGGATGTTTTGCATTTTTCCCATTGGAAATAATATTTGTCTTTAGTGGTGTGTCTCTTTACAAAAACAAAAGGCAGACAGTTTTTCCTTTCTTGTAAATTCCTGCCTGTGTAAATTTGCCATTGTAAAATAAGCATTCTTATGCTTAACAAGGAGAGGAAGTGTGAACTGATCCCATGAAATTGCATGAACATTTACTGTCAATTACCTGATGGGAGGCAAGGTAAACTTTGCCTTCTGATTTTTTTCCCCCTTGCAAAGCAGTCCCTACCCTCCAAGGAGCATTCTTTACAGAACAAGGCTAAGATTAAGAATTTGACCAGTCAGTAATCTAACCCAAATCCCTTCACACTGTCTTTCTATTATTAGCACTAGTTAAAGCTGAGGTGATCATTATCTTCCTGTTCATAATTTGCATGTTATTTCTCCTGGATATTTGATTGAAAGTTACTGTCCTACCCTCAAAATGTGAAATATTTTTTAGGCTATCTTTAAACACAACTGAAAAAGAGTAGGATAGATAAATCTCCCGGACCAGACGGAATATACCCCAGGTTACTACGGGAAGTGAGGGAACAGTCTGTTGCACTTTGTATCTTCATTGGCCATAGGAGTAGTACCCAGGAGGATGGCAAATGTTCTTCCTTTGTTCAAGAAAGTAATAGGGATAATCTTGGAGATTCCAGGCCTGGGAGTTTTACGTCATCAGCGGTGGGAAAAGTGTTGGAGATCATTCTTAGTGACAGGATTTATGAACATTGGGAGAACCATAGTCTGATTACAGATAGTTAGCATGACTTTGTGAAGGGCCAATTGTGCCTCATGAGTTCAATGACTTTTTTGAGGAAGTGACAAAACAAATTGATGAAGGTAGAGCGGTGGATGTAGTATATATGGATTTTAGCAAATTGTTCAACAAGATTCCCTGTGGTAGGGTCATTCAGAAAATCAGAAGGCATGGGATTCAGAGAAATGTGGCTGTGTGGATTTGGAATTGGCTTGCCCACACAAGGCAGAGAGCGGTAGTAGATAGAACATATTTTGCCTGGACTAGGGGTGTTCTGAAGGAATTTTTCTGGGAACCCTGCTCTTTGGAATTTTTATGAATGACTTGGAAGAGGAAGTGGAAGTGTGGGTGTTACGTTTAATAACTCCAAAACATAAAAACGAATTGAAAGGAAAACAAGAGAGCAGGGAATGTTGTATGCCATTTACGTATTTTTCCATAGAACTCTCAATGCATTATGCAAACAACAATGAATAATCAATATATTTACAATTTTACTTAAATACTACTGAAATATTAAATACACAACTCTCCTCCCTGCTTAACTTCAACTCAATATAGAATACATCTCAACTATATACCTTGCACAGTATACTATATATTACAACTACTACACATACATCCACAGCACAGTAAGTATTAAATTGTCCCATTCAGACCTAAAGATTTAATTGCTATGGAGGCTTTCTTATTTCTGTGGGATAAATAACATCTTTCCTGTCAAGAGGGATCATTCTACTTGGCAGGTGAGACTTGTGGCTGTGAAACGATCTCAGGTTCTGGGACCTCCTATGTGGTGATTGTAGGAATTGACTGTTGGACTGCAGGAAGTGGATCTGACAGCTCTGGACACCTTTCTTCTCTAACAATTGACTCTGCTCTCCTCAATTGATTGATGTTATCTTCAGATGATATCAGATGCAATCTCCGCTGTGTAGGAGAGTAGTTCAGTTCTATACGTTTGATTACCTCTGTAGTTCCTTGACAGGACTGCTTATCCCAAAGTGAAACACTGAACCTCCTTGTTTGAGGAGCCTTCAATCTGCCTCATCTGTTTACATACTCCTGCATACTCTAACTTAGATTGGGCTTGAAGAGATCTAAGTGTGAACACAAGGGATGACCCAGTAATGGCATAGCTGGTGATTTGCTGATTGTGGAGTGTGCTGCATCACGATATGTAAAGAGGAAATTGGCGAGCTTCTGATTCATTGTAGTGTAGTGACATTGCTTGCAATGGGTAACAAACTGTGGTCCATTGTTACTGACGCAGTGTTCTGGAACAACAGTCCTTGAGACGAGGCTTTTCAACACATCAACAGTGTGCGAGATGTATTGGAGGCTGCTGGGAACATTTCTGGCCACTTTGTAGCTGCATCTACTACTACAAAAGAAATACGTGCCCGTGAATGATCTGGCAAGATCCACATGAATCCTGTAACAGAGAAATGCAGGCCATTCCCTGGGATGGAGAAGCATCTTCTGGACATGTTAAGATCGTGAGCAGTGCGTGACAAGCTGTTCAAGCTGCTGATATATCCCAGGCCACCAGACAGAGCTTCAAGCCAACCCTTTCATTTTAACCACACTGAGAAGAGCAGCATGCAACTTTTTCACCAATTAAGTAAGTTCTCAGCTTGGATGGTACAGTAACTCTCAATCCTCACATAAGGCAACGTCCATCAAGGGCAAATTTACCCCAGTTCTGGTAAAACTGGGGGAACGAGATTCTGCTGCACATTCGAGACATTTTTGGTGGCTGTATAAACTGAATCAGTGTGGGTTCTTTTCTGATTTCCCTTTGGATCATCTCTGCCATTATAGAGACTTCCTATTGCTGTTAGGGAGAATATGTCAAGAGGAGTGTCCTTTAAAGTAAATTTTTCCAGTATTCCCTTTTTCAAGGGTAAACAGGACAATCCATGATTAGTTGTCCTCTTGATTTCAATATTTTAATTGTGTCCTCCAAGAAACAAGGCACATCTCTGCATTGATGCTGCTGCTGTTAATGGAGCACCCTTCTGTGGATTGAAAATTGACACTAGGGGTTGATAATCAGAAACAAGGGTCAGTTCTCTCCCATACAAATATTGATTGAAACATCCCCAAATCAGACTTGAGGCTGCTCTGTCAATTTGTATGTACTGTAACTTTTCTCTAGAGTGGGAAGTGAATGTGATGCTCACTTTCATCAATCATAACACGTGGCATGACCGCACCTACACCATAAGGTGAGGAGTCTCAGGCAAACTTCACTGGATGATGTGGATCACAATGTGGCATGGTGTCTGATGTCACTATTTTCTGTACCTTTTTGAAAGCTACCTCACACTGCTTTGTCCATTGCCATTCCTTCCCACTCTGCAGTAATGATTTCAAGAGGAGTAGCAGTAATGAATTCAAGAGGTGTAACACAGTAGCCAGGTTTGGCAGGAACTTGTCATAGTAATTGATAAGTCCTTAAAAGGACCTCAAATGTTTCACAACCATTGGCCTTGAGGGACCCATCACTGCTTGAATTTTCTCAGCACATTTGTGTAAATCTTGTGCATCAATGGTGTGACAACAGTACATGATGCTTAGTTAAAAGAATGCACACTTGGTGCATTGTGCTCTGAGCTCATAAACTTCTAATCTTTTTAGCACTGTCTTGAGATTTTGGAGATGTTCCTTGTCATCCATATTGGTAACAAAGATGTCATTTAGGTAACACTGAGTGCCTGGGCAGCTTTGCAACACTCAGTCCTATCTGCCAGAGATGTTACTCCAAAAATAAGCTATTATAGTGATAAAGCCTTTTGTGAGTATTTATGGTGAGGAACACTTTGAACTCTTCTTCCATCTCCATCTGTGGGTAGGTCTCGGCGAAGTCCTCTTTGCTGAAGTGTTTCCCTCTAGAAATGTTTGCAATGATATGCTATATATCAATGATTTAGATGATTAAGTAGGTGGCTTTGTTGCCAAGTTTGTAGATGATACAAAGGTTGGTAGAGGGACAGGTAGTGTTGAGGAAACAGGAAGGCTGCAGAAGGACTTAGACCGAATAAGAGAATGGTCAAGAAACTGGCAAATGAAATACAAAGGTGGAAAATGCATGGTCATGCACTTTGGTAGAATAAATAAATGTGCAGACTATTTTCTAAACAGGGAGAAAATCCAAAAATCTGAGGTACAAAGGGACTTGGGCTTGTGCACGACATCCTAAAGGTTAACTTGCAGGTTGGGTCAAGAGTGAGGAAGGCAAATGCAATGTTAGCATTCATTTCAAGAGGTCTAGAATATAACAGCAGAGATGTGATGCTGAGGCTTTATAAGGCACTGGTGAGGCCTCACCTCGAGTATTGTGAACAGTTTTGGGTTCCTTACCTAAAAAAAAGATGTGCTGGCTTTGGAGAGAATTCAAGGGAGGTTGACAAGAATGATTCCAGGATTGAAAGGATTATTACATGAGGAATGTTGGATGGCTTTGGACTTGCACTCACTGGAATGTAGCAGGATGAGGATGATCTCATTAAAACTTTTGAATGTTGAGAGGCCTGGACAGAGTAGATGTGAAATGGATGTTTTCCATGGCAGGGGAGTCTAGGATAAGAGTGCATAGCCTCAGGGTAGTGGGGCATCCTTTTAACCGTAACTCAATTATGTCTCTGTCTGCTGTTTTCATTGATACAGTTATTTCAACTGATCTTTAAAATGTTAGTTGTGTTTCAGTCTGGAGCTATTTTTGTCGGCTTTCTTGTTAGATTCCACAATCTAAACAACCTCTCAGTTCCTCATTAAGCCCATCACTGAACTGATGATGCTCAGACAACTTCATCAATTCAGCCATGTATGCTGAAATGGACTCACCATCCTTTTGACTTCACTTATTCATTAGGGTTAGGATTATGCAATCAACAATGGCTTCAGTTCTAAATGTTCCTGCATTAGTTTCACAATATTATCGAAGCTTATCTCAGCTGGTTTGGTTGGAGCAGTTAAATGTCTAAGTAAACTGTATGCCATTAAACCCAATGCACGCAGTAAAACTGGCACTCACTTCTCATTGGTTATTTTAATTGTTTCCCATATTGTTAAGTTAGCTCAGTATATATGAACCAGTTATTTGTTGTGCAATTGAACAAGTCAATCTTTCTGATGTAGCCAGGCATTTCTGCAGTTTTAAAAAATTATGATTACAGTACTATCTGTAACCAACCCACGAATTCATCCATTTTCTGCCATCCTTTTAACTTAACCGTTTCTCTCTCCCCCTTCCAAAGAGATATGTACTGTGCTGCTTTTGTTTTTAACTCGATCATCTTGCTGCACTTCAACTGGTAGGTAGTCATCTCGGATTCTTTTTAAACCTCTTTGTCACCACTGTTTTGTTTTGTAACTCAAAGATGTAAAGAGTAATTGAAAGGAAAATGAAAGAGCCAGGAATGCAGGCCTAACTCCTTTTTTTACTTTAAGCAAAGTGCATATCTTGTGGCGGCGTGATTACCAATGCCATTTACGTATTTTTATACATAACCCACAGTGCATTATGTAAACAACAGAGTGCTTAATCAAACATATATTTACAATATTACTCAAATACTACAGAAGTATTAAATACACACAGTGGGTGTGTAAGTTTGCAGATTTCACTAAGGTTGGTGGTGGTGTGGATAGTGTGGAAGATTGGTGTCGGTTACTGTGGAACATTGAAAGAATGCAGAGCTGGGCGGAGAAGTAGTAGATGGAATTCAGTCTGGAAAAGTGTGAGCTGAAACTGCAGAAGGTTAAACTTGAAGGCAGAGTACAAGCTTAGTGGCAGGATTCTTAGCAGTGTGGTCAAGCCAAGGGGTCTTGGGTTCACATCCATTGATAGGGTGCTTAAAAAGATGTAGTGGCCTTCATTAGTTGGGGGATTGAGTTCAAGAGCTGTGAGATAATGTTGCAGCTTTATAAATCTCTGGTTAGACTTCACTTGGAGTATTGTGTTTAGTTCTAGCCTTAGGAAGGATGTGGAAATGTTGGAGAGGGTGCAGAGGAGATTTACCAGGATGCTGCCTGCGTTGGAAAATGTTTCTTATGAGGAAAAACTGAGGGATCAAGGGCTTTTCTCTTTGGAACAGTGGAGGATGGTGACTTAGTAGAAGGGTATAAGATGATAACAGGCATTGATAGAGTGGACAGCCAACACCCCTTTTCCAGGACAGCAATAGCTATATGGGAGGGCATAATTTTAAGGTGATTTGAGGGAAGTATAGGGGTATGTCAGTGGTAGGTGCATAGAACACACTGCCAGGGTGGTCGTAGAGGCAGACACATTAGGGACATTTAAGAGATTATTAAATAGGCACATGGATGAAAGAGAAATGTAGGGCTATGTGGGAGGAAGGATTAGATTGATCTTAGAGTAGTTTAAAAGGTTGGCAGAACGTAGTGGAGCAAAGGGCTGTGTTCTCTGTTCTGCTTAAGCACATATTATTATGAGGAGGTTTGAGAGAATAAATGCAAATAGTGTCTGGAACCAGCGACATTGTCTCATTAGAGTTTAATAGTTAGTTGTTGTGAATCTGTGGAATTCCTTACACTGAGGGTTCTGAATGCTCAATCTCTCAATACATTTATGGATGAAATTGACAGGTGTTTGACTCCCTAATCAGTCCACAGAGCACAGGGAAAGCAAAACTGAGGTCAACAATCAACCTCATTGTTTGAGTGCATAGGGAGTTCAAGGGTTCATATTGCTCAGCTGTGATCTTATCACATACTGATTACCTACACACTGATACTACATACTGATCTTATTATTGTGAGGAGCAGCAAAACAGTACTTTGCTAAACCAGTTTACAAAGTGGTCATGTGACTTTGAAAACTATATTCAGCATTGGGAAATATTGAAGACCATTCTAAAATGATTGCAAATTAATGAAACTATTAAAAATTGAAAAAAAACCCTAAAAATCAAGAAACTAAAACATTTAAAACGCTCTTGAACGATTGAAAATGACTGGTAGTATCTTCATGCATTGTGGTTAATTTTCTTCATTGAAAAGAATGGTGAAGAATTCAATGCAGTAGATCTTACCTGGACTGCGGGTTTCATGTGGATTCCATATCATAACTGATTACAGTTTGCTGCAACCTTGTATCTAAAACCTGGAGGTTTTTTTGTGAAAAACCTGCTAACATTTTGAAGAATTCCATGGTTATACACAAGCACAAATCTCAAATTTGCTAGCAGTAACAGTGCAATGGAACCACTGATATGTATCCACAAGCCCCAGTTGAGAGTTATTTTTACCGAATGTGAATATGAGTGCAAATCCCTTTTGTCTGGTCATAAACCGGACTGTAATATTTCTCAAGCTCGTGATTCTACCACACGCACTTGCTCATTGTCCTGTGTATTATTATACAGGCAATGGAATCTGCTCTAAGTTTATCATTTTTTTCACTCGAGCTTTATTTGGATCCCGTATTATTTGATTGTTTCCTTAAGTCTTTACTATTCCCAGAGTTTTGTGCAGCCTGTATTGTATTCCAAACTATTCTTCTTATCCCATGATTCAATATCGTAATATTTTTAAAAAAATTCCTTCTGGAATATTTATCCTTTCTATTCCTTTCCCCTACTTCAATCCCTCCCTGCTTCAAGCAAATGTTATTCTGTGAAAGACCTTTCCACATCTCTGTGTTGTTGCTGTATTCTTTATTTGTCACTGTGGTTCGGACATGGTGGAGTGAGAGACACTGAAGCAGGTCTCTAGATCACAGACTTTAACGCAAACAGTATTAAAGGGAAAGGAAACGCTAGGCCAAACAGGGCTGCACTGAAACACTCAAATGGAAACGAAGCCTACACTGTGGCTGAAAAGACCAACTAAGAATTAAATGACTATCACTCGTCTTCAGATTCAGTTGACTCAAGAGTCCAATTACTCAGGCAAGGTGGAATGCAGGAAGCAAAGTGTTTCTGTATCCTTTCCTGGGTTCAAAACTACGACAGAGTGAATGGAATTAATTACTATCCCAATTAAATTATAATTAGCTGTCACGTATATATTCACGAGTGCTATTGCCGAACCTGCTGCGCAGCAGAATCGTGGTTGTGACATGCTGATCTTTTTTCTTCTCTCTCATTATTTTGAGTGTCACTTAACTGGTCCCCAATCTAATGGCTCTTAATGGAGTAACTCCAGAAGGAGACATCCCTATTATTGCTTTTAACCTTGACTTTGAATAGGCAAAATTTATTTGTTTATTCTCCTTAATGTGACACCAGAATTTATGTATTTATTTTTATCTTTGGAAAAAAACTGTTAAGTTTGTAGTTTGCATTTTATGTATTGATTTTAATTTCTTCAAGATTAAATGCCCCCTTAATTTATAATGGAGTTAAATAAGAGCACGAGTGAATTAATGGATATACTTAGCAGCCTTTTGCACTTACAGACACCATGGAAATACCATTTCATAAATTCTCTTCCAGTACCTGTTTACTGTGTCCTGTACACACATCCTTATAGAGTTGTTGTCATTGATTCACCTCAAGTATGTTTCTGCACTATCTCCAACTCATGTTCAGTTCATGTTTACACTCTCTCTAATTCACAAGCAGAATGTACTTGTACTGCCTCTGATGCAAGTGCATTACATATTTACACTCTCCCTAATTCACATCTGTTGCATATTTACACACTCTCTCATTCACACCCAACACATATCTCCCTAATTCACATCTGTTGCATATTTACACACTCTCTCATTCACACCCAACACATATTTACACTCTCCCTAACTCACATCTGTTGCATATTTACACACTCTCTCATTCACACCCAACACATATCTCCCTAATTCACATCTGTTGCATATTTACACACTCTCTCATTCACACCCAACACATATTTACACATTCCCTAATTCACATCTGTTACATATTTACACACTTTCTCATTCACACCCAACACATTTACACTCTCCCTAATTCACATCTGTTGCATATTTACACACTCTCATTCACACCCAACACATATTTACACTCTCCCTAATTCACACCTGACACATATTTACACCCTCCTTGATATACATAAATTATGTATTTTCACTGCACATAATTGACATCTAGTACATACCTGAACAGCCTCGATTCAGTCTTGCACTGTCCCTGACTCACATTATCAGTGAAGTTTACTCTGTTGTTAACTCATGTCACCAGCATGTTCACAACTCACTTCATATCAAATATGTATCAACAAGTTATATTCACTTCCAGATTATTCCTGCTCTGTTTCTGATTCACACCTACTACCAATCTATTTTGTCGACAAGTCACATGAAGGACCAGGTTGCTCGCTCCCTACTCCCATCACTAGTTTGCTCTGTACATAACAGTTCTAGATGTTTTTTTTGTCTTGGAGCCCTATCAAATAACAGAACAGTTGAAAAGTTTTCAATGTGAAATGTTAACACTTCTTTCTTTTTCCATATATGCTGCCTGACATGTTGATTTCCACCATCAGCAGGTTTTATTTTCATTTGAACATCCAGTACCAACTTGTTTTAACTGAAGCTCACATCCGGTACATATGCATTCGTCCCTGACTGTCACCTTACTGCTATCAACTTGTTCTGTTTACTGCCAGTATCCAGTGCAAAGTTGTGTCATTGCCGATGAACTGGACTTTGACAACTTGCACTCATTCCTCAGTCACACTTGATCTCCTTGTGCTCAAGGAGAACAGGACAACCCGTCACCACACTGCTCTGAAGTCTGAACAAAGAAATGTCATTTTCATATAGAAATTGACTTTATGTAAACAGATATTGATCCGATAGAAACATTGTGCACTTCTGAATCCCATCATTTGCATCTTTAAGTAACAATCATAATATATATTTCAGGTGTTAATATCTAGTTAAATCCACATGTTAAAGGCCAAGAGTATTTGATGTTTAATAAAATAACTTCCTTATAGTAAGTGTTGCCCTATAATCCTTCATTTGCATCTTTATCTTGCCTCAGTGACCTTGGTTCAGAGGCTTGAACAGAAAGGCTGTACAAGAGTTGGGCTTTCAAAAACAATGTACAGCCTGGATGACTGCACTGTGTCTGCACACTGTCTGTCAGCTTATCGTCTTGACTCTTACCTTAGTGAGCTTCCACATAAAGAAATGCTGTACCAGGTGTCTGTGCTCTGTTTGGTTAGCACACACTTTAACCTTTGCTTTTCTGCACTTCCCACTGTTGCTCAGACCCAACTTACAATCAGAATCAGCGTGCCCTGACTTTGATTTGTGCTCATCCATTCTGTTTCGGCTCACTTCCAATACCTGTCTGTTCCATTCCAACTCCTGGTCTCATTCTGTCCTGTTCCAACACACTTTCCAGTCCCAGAATTCCAGCTCACTCCCAGTCCCATTCTGTCCTGTTCCAACCCACTTTCCAGTCCCAGAATTCCAGCTCACTCCCAGTCCCATTCTGTCCTGTTCCAAAACACTTTCCAGTCCCAGAATTCCAACTCACTCCCAGTCCCTTTCTGTCCTGTTCCAACATCCTTTCCAGTCCCAGAATTCCAGCTCACTCCCAGACCCTTTCTGTCCTGTTCCAACACACTTTCCAGTCCCAGAATTCCAGCTCACTCCCAGACCCTTTCTGTCCTGTTCCAACACACTTTCCAGTCCCAGAATTCCAACTCACTCCCAGACCCTTTCTGTCCTGTTTCAACACCCTTTCCAGTCCCAGAATTCCAACTCACTCCCAGTCCCTTTCTGTCCTGTTCCAACACCCTTTCCAGTCCCAGAATTCCAACTCACTCCCAATGCCAGTCTATTCTTTTCCAGTTCATTTCCAGTGGCATTTGGCCTGGTTCCCACTGCCATCCAGAACGTGTTGCTCTGCCCCTAGATGATTTTCATCACTAGATTGCTCATTATTTTGCTTTATATAAAGTATCAGCTTTAAGCTGACTTACAACCAGAAGCTATTCACTCTTCTGTGGCTCACATACCAGTTTGTTGTGTGTCCTGCTCCAATCAAGTTGTAGATTGCTCAGTCCCCAGCTTATCTTCAGCAACCGTTCACTCTTTCTGTGTGCACTTTCATTATGTGTTTGTCCGTATTCTGACTCACAGAGTGTACCTGTTTCACCACCAGTACCATTTGACTCTGACCATAATTCACACGCAGTACCAGCACACTCTTCCCTGACTCACTCTCAGTATCAGCTCACTCTGTGATGCTTCACTCACAGTATATTGTTCACTTTTCCCTGACACGCACCCAGTGGCAGCTCACTCTGTCAGAGATACACTGTGATTACAAGCCTGTTCTTATTCAGACTCACACACAGTACCAGTTTGCTTTGTATCAACTCACATCCATTTCCAGTTCATTCTACCACACTGACCCCTCTACGACACAGTTTGCTTTGTAACTCATTCTCGTCTGATATCAGTTCACTCTGTGTACAACTTCTGTCCAATACTGGACTGCTTTGTGCCCAAATCATACCGGTACCTGTTCCCAATTCATTTTCGTGACCCATTTACTGGCTTTCTGACTCAGATCCAGTACCAGATTGCTCTTTCCCTGACTCACAATGTTTTCTACATGTATTTTATGCCAGCACATCTTGTTCCTGACTTGCATCTATTTTCTGATTCACATCAGTGACTTCCATCCACTGCTTCACCAACTGCCATCAGCATTAGTCCAATCTGTTTCTGAATCTCTTTCCTTTGCTAGCGATTAGTACTAGTTTTCTTGGTTTCCCACTCAAACACAACACCAGTTTCCTTTGTTTCCAAATCATTCTAACTTACAGTTTGCTCTTTTTTCAACTGACATGCTGTAATAATTTGCTGTGTCTCCAACTCCCATCCAGTACCAATTTGTCTCTGTCTCACATCCAATATCATTTTACTATGTTACATTGCGATCTTACTTAATTCTAGTACTATTCAATGAACGTCCTGCTATTATTTCCAAGGTTCTAGTATTATCCCAATAATAGATGTTAGACAATATAGTCTGTAGCTTTTGGTTGTCTCCTTTCTTGAAAAGAGCTGCAACATCTGTGGTTTTCCAATTCCTGGGAATCTATTTAGAATCTGTAGTATTTTGAAGGATTACAACGAATGTATTCACTATTTCTACACTCATTCCTTTAAATTCCTAGGACACAGACCAAAGTTCAAAATACATTTATTAAAGTTATGTATGTGATACATAACCCTGAGGTTTGTCTTCCCGCAGACAGCCATGAAACAAAGGAGCACGATGGAACCATTTTAAAAACATCAAACACCTAACATACAATAAGAAGAACAAATCGCTTAAACTGCAAAAAACGAGCAAGAATATAAAACATCAATATAAATACAATATAAGATCAATATAAATACAAAATATAAAAACCAGAATGTGTGGGGGACGTTAGCTACCTAGTTCTTTTCATCTAGTGATAGTCATTGTTTTAAATTCCTCTTTCACTTTGTCCCCTTGTTTTCTAGTATCAGACATGGAAGTCTCATGCTTTTTCACTTTCTATTTCGAATCACCCATTTCTATGAATGGAAATTTGACAGTGTTTACTGATATCTCCTTTACAGTGAAGATTGTCAGAGTGAATGCTGGATGTCCATGTATTTCAGATTCTCTCATTCCTTTTGAACTGAAGAATGGATTCCCACTGATTGAGTTACTGGGCATGAATAGCCATGTTGATTAACAAATGTCAGATATGTGAAGGCAGAGGCAACACAAGAGAGAAACAATTGTGCCGTGGAGTTAGAGAAGGATGGATAGGAGGAAGTTTGCCTGAAAAACCTTGCATTTGTACTGTATGTTCTATTTAATTGAAGCTATGTTCTAATAACTGTTAATGGAAAAGCATCATTGGTGGGGAAGAAGCTTCCTGAACATGAGCAGTTTTTCAGTCCGAGCAATACTACTGCAAAATGTCTGTTTCATTATCTCAGGAGATACAGATGACACTGGTTATAATATAGTAAGACCATAACACATAGGAGCTGAATTTGGCCATTTGGCCCATCAAGTCTGCTCCACCATTTCATGGCTGATTTATTATCCCTTTCAACTCCATGTCAGTTAACGTCACCATTCCAAGCCCTTTACTTAAAAAGAGTAACTTAACATAGTTGGTTCTGTGACTTAGGCCGAGTGACATCTAGGGCTGAAAGGGCTTGAATAAACATGAATATCTTTCTTTGTAGTAAATGCCGCAGCCAGTGGAGACCCATTGATTGTAATTGTCTCTGAAACTACTCATTCAAACGCAATCTCTTTGGCAAAGGCCTTGTGCAAGCCGAGACTGTACTGAAGTTTAGAGTTTAGTCGTTCCAGAAGAATTCAGACTGAGCTCTGGCAAGTAATTTATTGCAGAGCAAACAGGGCTTGGTAATGCATTTCATGTTTCTGGTATCTATGGAGGGAAATGGATAGTTGATGTTTTGCTTCAAGACCCTTCATCAGGACTGCAAAGAAAGAGGACAGATAGCCAGTACATTAATTGGGAGGGGGGAGTTAGTGGAGTAGGAGAATGAGGTTGAGAAGGATAACTAATTGGCCATTATGGAATGGTGGAGCAGACTCGCTGGGCCAAATTGCCTCAGCTGCTCCTATGCCTTATGATCTTACGGATCTAGTGAGTAGCAGGTGGATCCAGTGGAAGTGACTTGAGAAGCAGGGAAGTGGTACGTGGAGGTGACAAAGAGCTGAGCCTGATTGAGAAGACTGGACCAGGGAATAAAGGGAAGGAGGTGAAGAGGGATTAATGTTGGGAAATTGAGAGGGCAGGGAGGGGTAATGAGTATGGACGTGTGGGGTAGGGAATAAAAAGAGGGGACAAAGGAGAGTGGTTACCACAAGTTAGATATATTATTCCACTTCACTGCTGTTTGAGAGCAGATCACTTCAGTAGTAATATGTTATGCTTATCCTGCCTGACCTCTGTAAGACTCTTAACCCATGAATCCCTTTGATTATTCAGAAGTAAATCAGAATAGATGATAAATCCTGCTTTTGCCAACTGTCTTAATGTTTTGTCCTGTGAGTGAATAATTAAGAAATATGCGGTAGGGTCAGTGAACTTTGATATGGTCCATTGATCATGAAATTACTTAGCTTTTGTAGTGGCATGCTGATTTTAATGTTTAATATGCATTCAGCCTCGTGTTATAGATCCCTCAGGTTTTACAAAATATTTTCATTATGCTTCACGCAAGTTCATGTATTAGTAAAAAGAAAGGAAATTGTATGCTAGTTAATCTGACCTAATCGGTTGGGAATATGTTGGAGTCAATTGTTAAGGATATGTTTTCAGGCTCCTTGGAGGCACGAGATAAAATAAGCCAAAGTCAGCATGGGTTCTTTAAGTGAAAACCTTGGCTGACAAACCTATTAGAATTCCATGAAGAAATAACAAGCAGGATAGACAAATGAGAATCAGTGGATGTTGAGTACTTTGATTTTCAGAAGGCCTTTGGCAATGTGCCACACATGAGGCTGCTTAACAAGCTACAGGCCCATGGTTTTACAAGAAAGGTACTAGCGTAGATAGAGCATTGGCTGATTGGCAGGAGACAAAAAGTGGGAATAATAGGAGCTTTTTCTGGTTGGCTGCCAGTGTCTAGTGGTGTTCCACAGGGGTCTGTGTTGGGATGGCTTCTTTTACATTATATGTCAGTGGTTCCTACAAAATCCTACCTTGACACCTCACCGTGACGTAGGAGTGACATTGGCCGAACATCAGCAAAGTACGGTGGAGATTCGTTCTCTGGCAGGTCTAATCTAGCTGTGAAGGTGATGTTCCATCGGTATACTACTAGACTAGATCTCGTAGTAGGATTATGGCTAGCTAAGCCAAGGAGGTAAACATGCCTTTGCTACTTTGTAGATTATGCCTCTTCAGGCAAAGGCTGCACCCAACGAGGACACCGGCAGCAGGGTATCTGATGGTGTCTGAGGCAGATGAATCCAAAAGGGTCAATGGTACAGCCACCTTGGTGGCATGCGGAGGAACAAGAGTGCTGGTCAATGGATGGCATCACTAGACTAGTTAGTTCTCACTGCAGGGCAGCTTCCTTATCCACTAAGTCTGTTACACTCCTGTGTACCACTTAGCATCAGATTTGGAAGCCCGGAGAGACTGTATGGTGGGGGTAAGACACCGTCTATCTTATTACTGTGCAAGGCATATTGGAGTAGAGTTTCTGGATGGTGTGGCCCATAAACATGCCTGCAGAGACTAAACTCTCAGCGCAGTCAACATCGAAATCATTGACAGCCGAAGAAGAAGAAGAAGAAGGTCAGTGATTTGGATGATGGAATTGATGGCTTTGTGGCCAAGTTTGTGGATGATATGAAGATAGCTGGAGGGACAGGTAATATCGTGGAAGCAGAGAGGTGACAGAAAGACAGATTAGGAGAATGAGCAAAGAAGTGACAGATGGAATACAATGTTGGGAAGTTATGGTCATGCAGTTTGTTCGAAGAAATTAAGGTGCAGTCTATTTTCTAAATGGTGAGAAAATTTCAAAAATTTGTGTGCAAAGAGAATTGGGAGTCCTTGTGCAAGATTCTCTAAAGGTTAATTTGCAGTTTGAGCTGGTGGTGAAGAAGGATGTAATATTGAGGCTTTATAAGGCACAGGTGAGGCTTTACTTTGAAGTGCTATGAGCAGCTTTGGGCCTCTTATCAGAGAAAGGATATGTTGACATTGGAGAGGGTTCAAAGAAGGTTCACAAAACTGATTCTGGGATTGAAAGTCTTATCATATCAGGAACATTTGATGACTCTGGGCCTGTACTCACTGAAATTCAGAAGAGTGAGGGGGGACAATTCACAAGAAGACTGTTTCTTGTGAATTAATATCTGCTATAGTGATGTAGCTCCAGAATACACCTTAACAGTTATTAACTGGAAAATCAAAGTATCTTCTCCCTAGAGCAACATCTCCCTTGTTCTCATCATTATAATTGATGAATTGCATTAATTAACATTAGGTTGCTGGAGTGAATTCTAGGGCCATTTAACACTGAAATATTTGAAAACTAGTCCCATTCTTGTTAAAACTCTGATATTGATTTCAACTATTATTCTTAAAGAAATATTTATTCTCAGAAGCTACAGGTAAATAAATTGATCTGCAATACCAATATGTGATTATGTTAAGTATTGAATTGACTTTATTGAATTGAAATGACTTATTACTTACATCCTTCATATACATGAGGAATAAAAATCTCTACATTACGTCTCCATCTAAATGTGCAATGTGCTGTTTATAGTAACTTATAATAAATAGTATGTACAACAGGACAATAACAAGATGGTTAAATACGAACAGTCAGTATAACATAGAAATACAGTTGTGTCAGCATGAATTAATCAGTCTGATGGCCTGGTGGAAGAAGCTGTCCCGGGGCCTGTTGGTCCTGGCTTTTATGCTGTGGTACCTTTTCCCGGATGGTAGCAGCTGGAACAGTTTGTTGTTGGGGTGCCTTGGGTCCCCAATGATCCTTTGGGCCCTTTTTACACACCTGTCTTTGTAAATGTCCTGAATAGTAGAAGTTCACATCCACAGATGCGCTGGGCTGTCCGCACCACTCTCTGCAGAGCCCTGTGATTGAGGGAGGTACAGTTCCCACACCAGGCAGTGATGCAGCCAGTCAGGATGCTCTCAATTGTGCCTCTGTAGGAAGTTCTTATGATTTGTGGGCCCATATCAAACTTCTTCAACCGTCTGAGGTGAAAGAGGTACGTTTGTGCCTTTTTCACCACACAGCTAGTGTGTACAGCCCATGTGAGATCCTCAGTGATATTTATGCCGAGGTACTTAAAGCTGTTCACCCCCTCAACCCCAGATCCATTGATGTCAGTAGGTGTTAGCCTGTCTCCATTCCTCCTGTAATCCACAGCCAGCTCCTTTGTTTTTGCGACATTAAGGGAGAGGTTGTTTTCTTGACACCACTGTGTCAGGGTGATGATGTTGTCTCTGTAGGCTGCCTCATTATTATTTGGGATTAGACCAATCAGTGTAGTGTCGTCAGCAAATTTAATTAGCAGATTGGAATTGTGGGTGGTGACTCAGTCATGGGTACACAGGAGGGGACTTTACTCTGTCAAGACTACTGGAGTCAATTGAATATGGCAACTCTATTAAAACTAAATTATTTTAGGTTATTAGGATTTCTTCTCATATCTGAATCTAAAGAACGTGAAGCCTCCGGACAAATGGATCAAGGGAGTACTTCAATTCCTTAGAGATCTGACTCATCCACTATGTATTTGACCAAATTACTCTGTGCCTTTTGCAGTATTAGTTTCCATCTGAGATTCTGACATGTAAATTTATTTATTCAGACAAACTAAGCTAGTGTGGAAAATTGTGAGGAGACACGAAAGAGAGCAAACCGAATGGGATTGAAGCAGTTTTTGGGTCTGCACTGTGCGACTGCCAGTAGAGACGCTGCATTGTAGCTCCAGTGATTCTGGTTCAATCCTGACACTCATTGCTGTGTGTGTGGATTTTCTATGTCCCCCTGTAGCCCTAATGTAGGTTTTCCCCACGTGCTATTGGTTTCCTCCCATATCCCAAAGACACACAGGTTGGTAGGTTAACTGCCTACTATAAATTTACTTAGAAACATAGAAACATAGAAAATAGGTGCAGGAGTAGGCCATTTGGCCCTTCGAGCCTGCACCGCCATTTAGTATGATCATGGCTGATCATCCAACTCAGAACCCTGTACCTGCTTTCTCTCCATACCCCCTGATCCCCTTAGCCACATGGGCCATATCTAACTTCCTCTTTAAATATAGCCAATGAACCGGCCTCAACTGTTTACTGTGGCAGAGAATTCCACAGATTCACCACTCTCTGTGTGAAGAAGTTTTTCCTCATCTTGGTCCTAAAAGGCTTTCCCTTTATCCTTAAACTGTGACCCCTCGTTCTGGACTTCCCCAACATCAGAAACAATCTTCCTGCATCTAGTCTGACCAATCCCTTTAAAATTTTATATGTTTCAATATGATCCCTCCTCAATCTTCTAAATTCCAGTGAGTATAAGCCTAGTCGATCCAGTCTTTCTTCATATGAAAGTCCTGTCATCCCAGGAATCAATCTGGTGAACCTTCTCTGTACTCCCTCTATGGCAAGAATGTCTTTCCTCAGATTAGGGGACCAAAACTGCACACAATTCTCTAGGTGCGGTCTCTCCAAGGCCTTGTACAACTGCAGTAGAACCTCCCTGCTCTTGTACGCAAATCCTTTTTCTATGAATGCCAACGTATCATTTGCCTTTTTCACCGCCTGCTGTACCTGCATGCCCACCTTCAATGACTGGTGTACCATGACACCCAGGTCTCGTTGCACGTCCCCTTTTCCTAATCGGCCACCATTCAGATAATAATCTGTTTTCCTGTTCTTGCAACCATAGTGGATAACCTCACACTTATCCACATTAAATTGCATCTGCCTTGAATTTGCCCACTCACCTAACCTATCCAAGTCACCCTGCATCCTCTTAGCATCCTCCTCACAGCTAACACCACCGCCCAGCTTCGTGTCATCCACAAACTTGGAGATGCTGCTTTTAATTCTCTCATCTAAATCATTAATATATATTGTGAACAACTGGGGTCCCAGCACTGAGCCTTGCGGTACCCCACCAGTCACTGCCTGCCATTCTGAAAAGGTCCCGTTTACTCCCACTCTTTGCTTCCTGTCTGCCAACCAATTCTCTATCCACATCAATACCATACCCCCAATACCATGTGCTTTAAGTTTGCACACTAATCTCCTGTGTGGGACCTTGTCAAAAGCCTTTTGAAAATCTAAATATACCACATCCACTGGCTCTCCCCTATCCACTCTACTAGCTACTTCTTCAAAAAATTTTGTAAGATTCGTCAGACATGATTTTCCTTTCACAAATCTATGCTGACTTTGTCCGATGATTTCACCTCTTTCCAAATGTGCTGTTATCACATCTTTGATAACGGACTCTAGCATTTTCCCCACCACCGATGTCAGACTAACCAGTCTATAATTCCCCGGTTTCTCTCTCCCTCCTTTTTTAAAAAGTGGGGTTACATTAGCCACCCTCCAATCCTCAGGAACTAATCCAGAATCTAAGGAGTTTTGAAAAATTATCACTAATGCATTCACTATTTCTTGGGCTACTTCCTTAAGCACTCTGGGATGCAGACCATCTGGCCCTGGGGATTTATCTGCCTTTAATCCCTTCAATTTACCTAACACCACTTCCCTACTAACATGTATTTTCCTCAGTTCCTCCATCTCACTAGACCCTCAGTCCCTTACTATTTCCGGAAGATTATTTATGTCCTCCTTAGTGAAGACAGAACCAAAGTAGTTATTCAATTGGTCTGCCATGTGTTTGTCCCCTATGATCAATTCATCTGTGTCTGACTGTAAAGGACCTACATTTGTCTATTGACCAATCTTTTTCTTTTCACGTATCTATAAAAGCTTTTACAGTCAGTTTTTATGTTCCCTGCCAGCTTTCTCTCATAATCTTTTTTCCCTTTCCTAATAAAGCCCTTTGTCCTCCTCTGCTGGTCTCTGAATTTCTCCCAGTCCTCAGGTGTGCCGCTTTTTTTTGCTAATTTATATATTTCTTCTTTGGACTTGATACTATCCATAATTTCCCTTGTCAGCCACGGGTGCACTACTTTCCCTGGTTTATTCTTTTGCCAAACTGGGATGAACAATCATTGTAGTTCATCCATGCGATCTTTAAATGCTTGCCATTGCATATCCACCGTCAACCCTTGAAGTATCATTTGCCAGTCTATCTTAGCTAATTCACGTCTCATACCTTCAGAGTTACCCTTCTTAAGTTCAGAACCTTTGTTTCTGAATTAACTATGTCACTCTCCATCTTAATGAAGAATTCCACACTATTATGGTCACTCTTACTCAAGGGGCCTCGCACGACAAGATTGCTAACTATCCCTTCCTCATTGCTCAATACCCAATCTAGAATGGCCTGCTCTCTAGTTGGTTCCTCGACATGTTGATTCAGAAAACCATCCCGCATACATTCCAAGAAATCCTCTTCCTCAGCACCCTTACCAATTTGGTTCACCCAATCTGTATGTAGATTGAAGTCATCCATTATAACTACTGTTCCTTTATTGCACGCATTTCTAATTTCCTGTTTAATGCCATCCCCAACCTCACTACTACTGTTAGGTGGCCTGTACACAACTCCCACCAGCGTTTTCTGCCCCTTAGTGTTATGCAGCTCTTCCTATATTGATACCACATCCTTCAGGCTAATGTCTTTCCTTTCTATTGTGTTAATCTCCTCTCTAACCAGCAATGCTACCCCACCTCCTTTTCTTTCCTGTCTATCCCTCCTGAATATTGAATATCCCTGGATGTTGAGCTCCCATCCTTGGTCACCCTGGAGCCATGTCTCTGTGATCCCAACTATATCATATTCATTAATAACTATCTGCACAGTCAATTCATCCACCTTGTTACGAATGCTCCTCGCATTGACACACAAAGCTTTCAGGCTTGTTTTTACAACACTCTTAGCCCTTATACAATTATGTTGAAAAGTGGCCCTTTTTGCTTTTTGCCCTGGATTTGCCTGCCTGCCACTTTTACTTTTCACCTTACTACTTTTTGCTTCTACCCTCATTTTACACCCCTCTGTCTCTCTGCACTTGTACCTATCCCCCTGCCACATTTGTTTAAAGCCTCCTGAAGAGCAGTAGCAAACGCTCCCCCTAGGACATTGGTTCCAGTCCAGCCCAGGTGCAGACCGTCCTGTTTATACTTAATGTGTAGTTGAGCATTGGAATCCTGAGATAATTGATGGGAATCTAGGGAGAATAAAAATGGAATTGGTGTCAGGTTTGTAAATGGGTGGTTGATGGTCATTACAAACTCAGAGATTTTGAGCCTGTTTCTCTGCTGAATGACTTTATGAGTAGCCAAATCTAGAATCAGCATCTTGTATCAATTTAGCAGGTCAGGCTGATGCAAAAATCCTGTGTGGTACTGGAGAGAGAAATTAGAATAAAGTGACTGCAAAATTTTAAAATATATATTTTTTAAAAACAGAATATAACTAAGGAATAAAAGCCATTGTGGACACATTCATGCAATGCCTTTTTTCTGCATTCCTGAAGAATTGCCTGCAATTTCAATTGATTCCTTCGATAAACAGGAACATATTGCAAATGTACAGATCTATATCACTTTGGTCAAACAATGAGTTACTTTGAACTCCAGCCACTGTTATTTCTTCTTTCAAACAATTAATGCCCAGTTAACTTTCCCATGATCCCATTAATTGATAGAAAAATGCTAGTCAGGACATATGGTAAGATTTACTATCAAACCAGGGCAAGAGGAATGAACTCGGAGAGTACAATACGGTTTTGGTGAAGTCCCAAACATTACTACATTTGTGAGTACAAAGAGAAAAATATTGCACAGAAAAAAGCTGAGTGACATCCGTACGTTATGGATTGTACTACAATGTTTACAACTTATTATGGGAGAGATAAATGAACTTTATTAGATATGATGATACACATGTCCAGCCATTGAGGAGCCACAAACAGTAAAGCAGATAGAATTATGAATCATGCAGTTCTGGAGCCAGTTCATTCGGAAAATTTTAGTCTTGTTTTGCAACGATGAACTAAGTTTGATTGGGCTGCACTTTAGAGTTTAGTATTATTCTAAACATGTGGGAAAGGGACCTGCAACTGCAGTTTACCTTTTAATTTTAAGAACAACAGCTTTACAGTGCAGCATTATATTAAAGTGGGAGTTGAATCCACAGTCTTCACTCAGAGAAATGATAAGTGGAGTCAAGCGACAAATAGAACAAAGTGACTCATTTGTGTCAAGTATTTGAGGCCGCCAATGAGTGCCACAAAATGAGAAAAAATGACTTTTGCTTATTCATTTTTTCTGAGTTTGTGACATGTGCCAAAGATTACTTATAATTCAAAGTTCATCTTTTTTTAAAACCCTGCTGAGTGTAAAGTTATTTCCACTGTTCTCTGAGTTTCTGTGCACAATTTCCTTTCCATAAAGTAGATATTTTAGGACAACCCATCATAAAGAGTAAGACGTAAAGCAACCGTCTCTCAGTCCAGTGGGAATGATTGTAAATGTGTACTTCCAGAGCATGATGTTGCAAATGTGTACAGAACCTGTGATGAGTGGCAGTTCTAATATTGTATGGGTTTCTTTTTTGACCAAAATCAAAGTTATCTGCAGACATTTTTTTTCTTTATTTGCATATGTTGATGTGAATCCCTGATGTGAATCTGTCTTCTGAAGGCATTAGTTTACTGACGGTCATGTTAGATTCTCTCACATAAATAATCTACCTTTTTCCCTTAGATTTCTTAGTAATTACGAAAAAATTTCCAAATGCTCGACTGAATGACAGGCTAAATTATAAGAAATGTATGTAGCATTGTGGTGAACTACATATGCCTGTCTGGACAAGCCCCCTGCTGACTGCCCCTGTGGCCCCTCCCACTGACTGTGGCTCCTCCCACAGACCCCGGTATAAAGGCGATTGAGGCCTGAGCCCGGCCCTCAGTCTCCAGGATGTAGTATGGTGGTCAACTACTGCTTGTTCTTTCTTCCAGTCAATAAAAACCGATATCTCGCCTTCATGTCTCAGAGAGAGTTATTGATGGTGCATCAAGCATTTTATGAACCTTTCTGAAATTTGAAGTCCAAATTACTATTAAACAAGCTGGCCTTCTCTTTATATAAGGTAAAGGCATTTTTTTTTCAGTCTCCCAACTTTTTTTCCCCTTTCCTCTTTGATTTCTCTGGAAACAGCATCACTCTCATACGTAAATACAGAACAGAAGAAACCATTAATAATATTTCAATCCCTACCCATATTCTCACTGCCAGCTCCTCAACAAGTCAAAGCTGTTTTGTCAATTAATCAGCTGGTGAAAGTCCCCATGAGCTTTAACAATGCCCTTAGTAGCAGAAGGAGATATGGTATATGGCTTTATTCAAAGTTCTCAAAATTAACAATATTTAAATATTGTGGTTTTTTTAGTTCTGCAAGTATTTACTTTCTATACCTCAGCACTCCTGTTCTTGATATGCTCTCTTGAAAGTAATGAATTTACCATCCTCTAAGTCTGTGGAGTACTGAAAAAGAATTTGATTAGCTTGATAATTTAGTGGTTCTCAGACCTGCTTGAGTAAAGTAACATTATGACTGGTAAAGGGGAAGCAGGCAAAACACTGGGCAGCCAAGTGTTGTGATAACATCTGATCTTCAGCGTACGGTACTTGTTGTGTGCCATCTGGCTTGCAGTGGCAAAGTCAAGCACATTTCAGGACTGATCTATGATGAGACACGTGGAATGCTAAAAGTTTATCTGGAGAGTGGAACCAGGAATGCAGTCAGATACATTTGAGCACTCCAAGTATCAGATGGTCTGTGCCGTGGACAGTGTGCCTTTCCTGATACAGGTGAAAAAGTTTTTTTTAACCTAATTGTCTAGAAAGAGGTAATTGTGCTCTTTTTGCCATTTTATACGTGCTCAATGGTGGGGAGGACTTTGCTGGGAACAGGCTGTGCCCACTACATTCTGTATATTTTCCCATTTCTTGGCATCGGTGTGTCAGTACTAGGCTATGATGCAACCAGTTAGCATACTTTCCACAGGGCATCTATAGAAGTTTGCTGAAATATTAGGTGACATGCTGAATCTATGCAAACTTCTGAGGAAGTAGAGGCACTGTCGTACTGCCTTTGTGATGGCACTTGTGTGTTGGTACCAGGAAAAACCCTCTGATGTGGTCATGCCGAAGAATTTAAAGCTACTGACTCTTTCTGCTTCCGATCCCCTAATGAGGACTGGCTCACGGACTACTGACATTTTCTTCCTATAGTTGATCTTCAGCTCTCTGGTTTTGCGGATGTTGAGTGACAACCTGTTGTCGTGGCATCATTCAATAGATTTTCAATCTCCCTTCGATTTGCTAATTTGTCGCTACCTTTGCTTTGGCCACCACAAATAGAGCAGGAGGCTAAGCATATAGCAGCTGTGGTGATGGAGATCATGGAGGAGATGCTATTGCCAATCCATACTGACAGAGGTCTGCAGTTGAGGAAATTGAGGATCCAGTTGCACAGAGATATCAAGGCCCAGATCTTTGAGCTTAGTGATGAGCTGAGGGGATAGTAGTGTTAAATGCTGAGCTGTATTCAATGAGGAGTGCCCTGTTGTATACATCTTATTTATTTTGTAATTTATTTTTTTATTGAAGTTCATCAAACAAACATTTCCATAAGATGTATTTCAGACATTGTACATATATTTGGAAATTTTTTGGCAGGCCCAAAAAATATGATAATGATTTACATTTTAATTTCCACAATTACTCCAGCAAACAGGGAGGTTACTATCATAATGGGATTTCTGAGAGGGTGTAATAAAATATCTTATCAAGTTTTTCCATCCAAACTCCCTCCATTTCTGTGAATTGGTACACTTCCATTGATATCTCCATGTTGTTGTCCATTCTTCCTCAGATATAATTATCCCTCCTTCCTTCTCCCATTTTGTTTTAATGTATGAAGTCGAATGTGTTTTAAGATTTGACAATCCCTTATACGTGCTTGAAATGATTCTACTACCATTATCTGAATTATATGCTTTTCTAAAGAGCTCTATCAAGCATGTATTTGCCTTGGTTACATTTTTAAGTGTCTTATTAACATATTGTTGCATCTGTAAATACCGATTAAAAATCTTGTTTTTCTAATAAGTGCTTCTCTTTAAGCATTTCAAAACTGAACAGTGTTCCTTCTTTCATTATGTTGCAAAGAACTGTTATTCCTTTAGCTGTCCAGTCCTTAAATCTAGCATCAAATTGATCTGGTGTAAAATCAGAGTCATATGCACACCATTTATGAATTGCAATATCTCCCTCTAGATTATATTCTTTTATAGTGGTTTTCCATATTTTAAGAGTCAATTTCACCCATGAGTTATCAATAGTATTTATGTACCTTTGCAGGTTGTTATCAGCCAGAATTGCTTGTATGGGGATGGGAAGTACCCGCTCCTCAATGTTTTTCCATTGAGCATCATATGATGGGTTGCACCAACATATCACAACTCTCAACAGTGCTGCAAAATAATAATCTCTAAGAGAAGGCAAGCCCCATTCCCCCTTTTCCTTTGCTAATTGCAAAGTTTTGAGATGAACTCTAGGCCTTTTACCTTGCCAAATATACCTTGATAGCATCTTGTTCCATTCATTGAATTGATTTTGATTAATCTCTATTGGTAGGGTCTGAAAGAGATATAACAGTCTGGGCAGTATATTCATTTTAATAGACTCAGTCCTTGAACTGAGACTGAAAAAAGGAATCAGGCTCCATCTTGCCACATCTTCCTTAATTTTTTTATATAGAGGCTGATAATTACATTCTAATAATTTTGCCAAATCTTTTGGCATAATGATGCCCAAATATTTGAAAGACTCTGTGTGCCATGCCCAGGGGTATCGACTTTCAATTTTTCTTAGTTGGCTATAGTAATATGAAAGTAATTGGGTTTTATCTCTGTTGATCTTGTATCCTGATAATTGATCATATTGCAACAATTTAGGTAAAGAGTATGTTGGTTGTCCTAGATAGATCAAAATGTCATCCGCATAACAAGCCAATTAATGCTCTGTCCCTTTAATAGTAATTCCCCTGATATCTTCATTTTGTCTGATGTATTGAGCTAATGGTTCCAGATATAGTGCGAAGAGTAGTGGTGACCATGCACAACCCTGTCTCATGCCCCTTTCTAGGGTAAGACTATTTGATAAATATCCATTGATTTTAATCCTAGCAGTAGGGTTGTCATATAGTGTCTGTGTAGTTTTAATAATTGTGTCTTGGAAACCAAATCTATGTAAAACTCTGTAAAGAAAATTCCAATTAACCGAATCAAATGCTTTTTCAGCATCCACGCTTATCACTATTGCTTCGATTTTATTTTTTTGTATATGATCCATAATGTGAAGTGTCCTTCATATATTGTCTTGAGTCTGGTGTTGTTGTATAAACCCTGTCTGATCATTACGTATCGGTATGGGTAGAAACTCCTCTAATCGTTTGGCTATGATGGAGGTAAATAACCTATAATCTACATTAAGAACGGATATTGGTCTAAATGACCCGCATTCCATTTTATCCTTGCCTTCTTTCGGTATAGCTGAGATTATCGCTTCCTTCCAACTGGGTGGTATTTGTGCCTTTTTTAGAGCCCAGTTCAGTGTGGGGAGTAAAACAGGAATTAATTCATTTTTAAACTCTTTGTACCACTCTGCCGTATACCCATCCGATCCTGGTGACTTGCTTAATTTAAGCCTACTAATTGCAGCTTTTAATTCAAGTTCAGTTATGTCAGCAGTCATCCTATTTTGTTCTTCGCTTAAAGTGGGTAACTCTAGAGAATTCAAGAAGGTGTCAATTTCGGTTATGCTTCCCCCTGGAACTTTGGAATATAGCGTTTTGTAAAACACTTAAAAAGCTTCTTGAATTTCACTTAGCTTATTTTTTATAATTTTCGTTCTTGGGTCTCTAATTCTATGAATTGTATTTCTGCTATCTTTTTTTTTCAGTTTCCACGCCAGTATTTTCATAGGTTTCGATCCACTTTCATAATGTCTCTGTTTCAGAAACATTAAGTTTATCCTGATTTCTTGCGTGGCCAAGTTATATATTTCATTTCTAATTCTTTTAATTTCCCCTAATGTATCCTGTGCCAAATTCAATTTGTGTTTTTTTCTCTAGTTCCTTCAGCCTATTTTGTAATTCCTCTAATGTTTTATTCCTTTGTTTTAATATGAAGATATCGCTATAATTTTCCCTCTTAAGACAGCCTTCAGAGTATCCCATAAAATGGGAGGTGAAACCTCTCCATTATCATTAAATTCTAAGTAGAGACCAATTTCTTTTTTAATTTGTTCCTTAAAGTACAGATCATTGAGAAGACTTGAATTTAGTTTCCAAATGGTATTCTTTGGTTGTAGGTTAAAATCAACAGATAAGTATATAGGTGCATGGTCACTTACATCGATTGTCCCAATTCCACAGGTGTTTATTTTGTCTTTGTCGTTTTCAAATGTTATGTAATAGTCTATTCTTGTATATACAGAATGGGGAACAGAATAATGAGTGTAATCCCTTCTGTCAGGGAAAAGGTCCCTCCATATATCAATTACACCAACATCCTCAAAAAGTGTATTAACTCTCTTATGTAAAGATTTTGTTTCATAGGTTTTTCTATTGGAAGAGTCTAAGTTTGGTTGTAATTGTAAATTTAAGTCTCCCCCACATATCAGGAGACCTTTTGTTTCCGTTACCCTAATATCAGTAATTTTCTGAAAGAAACCAATATCACTTCCCGGGGGTGCGTATATATTCAATAGAGTAACTGAATTGTCATCTATATTCCCCCTTACCAGAATATATCTGCCTTCTTTATCTCCAGTTTTGAATACTTTTTCAAAATTTAGCTTACTTGAGATAAGAATAGCAACTCCTCTCCTATGTCCTGATTTATATGAGGAGAAAAACAGATTAGTGAAGCCCATTCTCTTTAGTTTGTTATGCTCATTATCACTTAAATGAGTTTCCTGTAACTATACTGCATGGGCTTGTTCTTTTTTCATTTTGGATAAAATTCTCTTATGTTTGATTGAATTTAATAGCCCATTTACATTAAAAGAAATGAATTTTACCTTGTCCTTAGCCATCTGTATTTATCTGTCAATGTATCATTGAAATTAGAATAAAACTTAATCGATCTACTTACTGAACAAATAAGAACCAAGAAACTCAAATAACAACAAAAATGGCAACAAACATGTGATTCCAAGGCTGAACTCTCTAGTAAATGACCCTGCGTTGAGCTAGAGGAAATGTCTAGCTGTGGGGGATAACCCCTCCTGTTTGTGAGTTGAGGGCCCCCATTAGCAGTATTCATAAAAGTCAGTGAGCAAATCCATTACACAGAAAGGAATTCCCTGTGTACTCCTCCTATATATACACACACACACACACATATATATATTCTCATTTTGGTGGGGAAAAAATAGTAAGTGAGCGAATAAAGAATAACAACTACGTTATCCACATTATAATAAGTATTTCTCGAGATAGGTATATCACCGTGTACTTTTGCTTCTGTTTAGTGTTACGTATTCAGGCAACAATAAATATATGAGTTCGGCAAGGGTTTCTTATAACAAACAACACGTTTATTAAACACAGAAAACAAACCCCCCAAAAGTAAACAAACACTACCGTAACCGGAAACAGCTGCTGAGCGGCAGCCCAAACAGTTCTTAAAGTGATATTCCAAAAACAGTTCTTTAAAAGTGATATTCCAAAAACAGTTCTTAAAAGTGGTATTGCCAAAAGTTCGATATGCTCACAGTCCATTTAAAAGGAGAGACTTTATAGGACGATTTAAATTCTCTTTCACGTCGCTTGCTCCGATCCCCGACGTCGAACTTCTCACAAAGAATTTACGAAACAGAACGGCTTAAAGGCACTGACCTTTCCTTCTCCACTACCTTCAATCCTTTCTAGTTAAACCTAGGGATTAACACGAAGATAGTCAACAAAATCCTTCCAAATAAGGGTCAAACAAAGGTCGCCCCCGTTTCACTGTAGAAAGCGATTCTCCTCGATCTTTAACTTCCAACTTTGAATCTTCACTCTCCACTAATTTCGAACTAACAGAATCATAAAGAACCTGCTTTCAATGACCTCTTAAACTTTAGCATTAAATAAAAACTTCATCCTTCAGCTAAACTGCGTCATCACTTAAACACGCAGTGGCATGAAGTCAACCTGGCAAATCCAGCCATGAACTGCCCCTCCTCACAGGGTGGGGTCTACCTTTTATAACCTGTAAAAAAAACCCGTCACATGATCTCTACTGGCGGGAAAATGATGTCACCACCATCACAAGACCATCACCTCAAGTCCAGTACAGCTTCAACCCCAGTCACATGACAAGGGCTCCACTGTCATGTGTCACGAGTACGTAACACCTCTCTCCAAAAAAACATTTTTGGTCTGACAAGAACAAAAATTTTTAACAATTGCTTACAAGAAAAACAAAGGTATAAATTTTATAACATATACAATACACAACACCATCATATAACAGCTTATAACTCACAATACAGTAGGAGAGTTACAATTGGAAAAAAACCACTCCAAAAAAAAATACAGTGTACATTCAACATCGAGATAGACAATCAGCAACCACATTATCTTTACCTTTAATATGAGTTATCATAATATTGTGCTCTTGTAACATCAAACTCCAATTTAATAATCTTCTGTTTTTGTTTTTCATCTTACTCAGGAAAACTAACGGATTATGATCAGTGTAAACAATAAGTGGTTTTTGAGTTGTACTAACATATACCTCAAAATATTCCAAAGCTAAAACAAGAGATAACAATTCTTTCTCTATTGTCGAATAATTTCTTTGATGCTTATTAAATTTCTTAGAAAAGTAAGCTACTGGATGATCAACCTCATCACCCTCATTCCTTTGCATTAATACTGCTCCTGCAGCCTCATCACTAGCATCCACAGCCAATGAAAAAGGTTTTCCAAAGTCAGGTGCCTTAAGCACAGGTTGCTGACATATCATTGTTTTCAATTTTTCAAATGCTTCTTGACAAGGCACCGTCCATACAAACTTCTCATTCTTCCGCAGAAGGTTAGTTAATGGAAGGGCAACATTAGCAAAATTCTTACAAAATTTCCGATAATATTCTACCATTCCCAAAAACCTTCTGAGAGTCTTTTTCCCCGTTGGAGTGGGAATCTCTAAAATTGCCTGAACTTTTGCCTGAACAGGAGCTACCTTACCTTGACCCACAACATAACCAAGGTAAGTCACAGTGGCATGTCCAAATTCACTCTTAGCTAAATTAATAGTTAAGTTAGCTTTTGAAAGCCTTTCAAACAATTTTTCCATCGCAATAATGTGTGCTTCCCAAGTATCATTTCCTGTCACTAAATCATCAATATAAGCATCAGTATCTTTCAATCCCTGAATCACAAAGTTAATCATTCTCTGGAAAGTACCTGGGGCATTCTTCATCCCAAATGGAAGAACATTATACTCATATAACCCAGATGGAGTTACAAATGCAGAAATCTCTCTACCTCTGTCCGTTAATGGAACACACCAATACCCTTTCAATAAATCAATCTTTGTAAGGAACTTTGCTTTTCCAACTTTATCTACACAATCATCTACTCTAGGAATTGGATATGCATCTGTTTTCGTTTCAGCATTCACCTTCCTATAATCCGTACAAAACCTAATACTACCATCTGGCTTTGGCACCATAACACATGGCGAACTCCAATTCGAGTTAGAATGTCTAATGATATTATTCTCTAACATATATTCAATTTCTTTCTCAGCAAGTTCACATTTTTCCATGTTCATCCTATATGGATGTTGTTTAATAGGTTTGGCATCCCCAACATCTACATCATGTGAAGCTATAGTAGTCCTTCTCGGAACATCTGGAAACAACTCCCTATATTTAAAAATCAACTCCTTCATCTGTTGTCTCTGCTCTAACTGTAAATGTGCTAATTTTTCATCAATATTTTCCAGAATGGTTGAATTTGGTAACCTAACAGAAACAATGTTGGATTTAGAATGAAAGTCAGATGAATCATCTATCATGTTCCTAGTTAAATCAAACTCATTCTCACTAACCACAACAGTCACAGTATCAGATTGTTTCTCAAAATATGGTTTCAACATATTTATATGGCAAAGTTGTGTTGACCTTCTACGATCTGGAGTTTTTACCACGTAATCCACATCATTGATTTTAGACACAATTTCATAAGGACCATGAAATCTAGCTTGTAAAGGATTTGTCTGCACTGGGAAAAGAACCAACACCTTATCTCCAGGCTTAAACATCCTCATCCTAGCTTCTTTATCATACCAAGTCTTCATTTTCTCCTGAGCCAACTTTAAATTTTCCTTAGCTAAGCTACAAGCTTAATGTAACCTGTCCTTAAATTTCAACACATAGTCCAACAAATTAGTGTGTACTTCCTTATTAATCCACTGTTTTTTCAATAAAGCTAAAGGTCCTCTAGCTCTATGCCCAAACACAAGTTCAAATGGACTAAAACCTAAAGATTCCTGTACCGCTTCCCTTACTGCAAATAAAAGTAAGTTTATACCCTCATTCCAGTCACTTTCATTTTCCACACAAAATGTCCTAATCATATTCTTGAGGGTAAAATGAAACCTCTCCAAGGCACCCTGCGATTCTGGATCGTATGCAGACGAAGTGATTTGCTTAGCTCCCAATTTATAAACTATCTGTTGAAACAATCCAGACATAAAATTACTGCCTTGATCAGTTTGTATCTCCTTAGGTAATCCAAAATAAGTAAAAAAATTTATAAGGGCCTTTGTCACAATTTTAGCTTTTATATTCCTAAGTGGTACTGCCTCTGGAAACCTAGAAGAAGTACACATGATAGTCAACAAATACTAATAACCAGTTTTTGTCTTTGGTAATGGACCAACACAATCTACAATAACTTTAGAAAATGGTTCACCAAATGCTGGGATAGGTTGTAATGGAGCTACTGGTGTAACCTGATTTGGTTTACCCACAATTTGACAAGTATGGCACGTTTTACAAAACATCGCCGCATCTTTTCTTAGACCAGGCCAGTAAAAATGTTTTAAAATCTTGTCCACAGTTTTCCTTACCCCTTGATGTCCACCTAAAGGCACACTATGAGCTAAAGTCAAAATCTCATTTCGATAAACTTTTGGAACAACTACCTGGTAAACAACATTCCAATCCTCACTTGCAGGAATTGTAGGCGATCTCCACTTCCTCATCAACACTCCTTTTTCCAAGTAATATCCTACTGGCACCTTATCAATTTCACTATCTAGTAAAACCTGCCCTCTTAATTTTATAATCTCAGAGTCTCTATTCTGCTCTGCTATCATCTCCTTCCTAGACAAAGATAAATCTTTATAGTCAGACTTGCTCCCAGAATCTTGTTCAAACAACGAAGATAAGAAAGTCTCTGACACATCCTCAAAACTCGAATCCTGAGTTGAACAGTCCTGAATAACAACCTCATTCTGCGCATCAATCTTTTTAGCCATAACTCTAGTCACAACACAGGAAGAATCTGTGTTAGAATTCAACTCTGGTTCCTCTGACTCCATTGTCAAATGCACTTCAGGAAAAACTTGTCCACCTGTCAAGTCATTACCTAACAATAAAGAAATACCCTTCACAGGTAAGCTATGCTGTAATCCTACTTTAACAAATCCTGTAACTAACCCTGACTTTAAATTTACTTTATGTAAATGTACAGGCATAAAATCACTTCCAACACCTCTTATGTAATTTACCTCACCAGTATCAGACTCTTCGTTAAACTTCAACACACTGTCTAACATCAATGATTGAGATGCACCAGTATCCCTAAGGATTTTTATTGGCACCAGAGTAGATCCTTCCTTCAAGGATACAAACCCTTCAGTTATAAAATGATCATATCCCTTTTCAACTTGGTCAGACTCTAACAAAGCCTCATTTGTTTTTATCAAACCCTGTAACTTTACAGGTGCTTCAGTATGTTGCACACAAGCATCTGGAATTGCTTCCTTCTCTTTCCTTTTCAATTTGAAACAGTTAGCTATTACATGGCCAGGCTTCTTACAATAGTTACAAGTAAGACCAAACTGTCTTTCCTTCACAGGCTTTCCTTTCTCATCAACTTTCTCATTAAGCTCTGATTTAATTTCAGATTTACCTGGAGTCTCTGTGTTATTTTTCCTCTTAAAAATTCTGCCCTGAGGAAATTTGTTCTTATGGATCAAAACATACTCATCAGCTAATCTAGCACAGTCCTGCAATTTATCAGTATCCTTCTCATTTAAGTAGGTCCTTACTTCAACAGGAATGCTTCTTTTAAATTCCTCCATTAAAATCAGCTCTCTCAATGTATCATACATTTTTAGAAGAAACCCATCTCTCAAAACACATAGCTTTATCATAGGCAAATTCCACATAAGTTTTTTCCACAGACTTTTTCAAACTTCTGAATCTTTCCCTATATGCTTCTGGGACTAACTCATATGCGTTTAAAATATGCCTCTTTACAATATCATAATCAAGTGCTTGCGCAGCTGTTAAAGCTGTGTAAACTTGTTGTGCTTTGCCTTTAATTACACTCTGTAACAACACTGACCATTTATCTTTCGGCCACTCTGACATCCGAGCAATAGCTTCAAAATGTTGAAAATACCTTTCCACTTCTGTTTCACTAAATGGAGGGACCAATTTAATTTCTTGACTAGCAACAAACTTTTTTTTAGAACCAGAAGACTGATTTCCAGACCTTAATTCCTCTATTGCATATGCAAATTCTCTCTGCTTTTGTTCCGCCTCCAATTTACACCTCTCCAAATCAGCTTTCCAATTTCATTTGTTCGATTTGCAACTGCACCTCCAGATTACTTAATTGAAACAACTCTAAAACTGAATCATCAAAAACACCCGAATCCACATAGTGTGACGCGATTTTCCTCTGTATCACAGCCTTAGAAGTAGTCTGCAAAATACCTTTAAGTTGCAATCTACTAGCTATCTCAAACACCTCAGTCTTTTTCGCCTTCACCAACACCACTGCAGCTGGCGATGCCAGAAACTCATCAATATTCATTGCTGCCGAATACCACAACAAGCCAAACAAAAGAACCGAGTAATCCCTGTTTCCAAAACACCGATTTAAAAGTTAGCAAGCATTTAAACTCAAATGATTCAATCCAGACGCAGCCCCCATAATTAATGTTACGTATTCAGGCAACAATAAATATATGAGTTCGGCAAGGGTTTCTTATAACAAACAACACGTTTATTAAACACAGAAAACAAACCCCCCAAAAGTAAACAAACACTACCGTAACCGGAAGCAGCTGCTGAGCGGCAGCCCAAACAGTTCTTAAAGTGATATTCCAAAAACAGTTCTTAAAAGTGGTATTGCCAAAAGTTCGATATGCTCACAGTCCATTTAAAAGGAGAGACTTTATAGGATGATTTAAATTCTCTTTCACGTCGCTTGCTCCGATCCCCGACGTCGAACTTCTCACGAAGAATTTACGAAACAGAACGGCTTAAAGGCACTGACCTTTCCTTCTCCACTACCTTCAATCCTTTCTAGTTAAACCTAGGGATTAACACGAAGATAGTCAACGAAATCCTTCCAAATAAGGATCAAACAAAGGTCGCCCCTGTTTCACCGTAGAAAGCGATTCTCCTCGATCTTTAACTTCCAACTTCGAATCTTCACTCTCCACTAATTTCGAACTAACGGAATCATAAAGAACCTGCTGGCAATGACCTCTTAAACTTTAGCATTAAATAAAAACTTCATCCTTCAGCTAAACTGCGTTATCACTTAAAACACGCAGTGGCATGAAGTCAACCTGGCAAATCCAGCCACGAACTGCCCCTCCTCACAGGGTGGGGTCTACCTTTTATAATCTGTAAAAAAAAACCCCGTCACATGATCTCTACTGGCGGGAAAATGATGTCACCACCATCACAAGACCATCACCTCAAGTCCAGTACAGCTTCAACCCCAGTCACATGACAAGGGCTCCACTGTCATGTGTCACGAGTACGTAACATTAGCTTCTCAACATTTTTAAAGTTAGCCAAACCTTCTGGCTCTTCTGAAGGGGGTGAGGACTGTCTTTGGGAAACTCTCGGTCTCTTCCTGATATGTTTCTCTCGGATTCCTCCCGTCTTCTGCCTTCTCGTTTCTCACACTATTTCCCAAGCGGAGCGGGATATTTCCTCAGCCAGGCTTTCCCTCATTTTGGTCATGCTGATGGGCAACCCTCTGGCCTACATTTCTGTAGTCGCCTCTTCCACTGTCTGGTACAACTGTGTCTCGTTGTCATAAACCACTCGAAGTTTAGCAGGGTACGGAGTTTGAAATTTTGCTTTAATACTCGCTTTACTTTGGAGTATTCTTTGTGTTTCTGGAGGACCATGGGGGGGGGGGGTAATCTTGGTCGAAATATATTGATTTATCCTGTAAAAACACTCTTCTTACCCCAGGGCCTTCGTAGAATCTGTGCCTTGGTGCTGTACCGAAGGAATTTAATTATAATTAAGCGTGGCTTTCTATCCTGGGTAGGTTTTGCGACTAACGTGTGGTGCGCTCTTTCGACTTCCAGCTTCAGCTTCAGTGTCCCGCAGTAACTTTCCAACAAACTCCGTCATAGACAGGCCCACCGCTCCTTCGGGAACGTTGTAGATTCTGATATTTTTCCACCGTGATCTTCCCTCTAGATCAAGCAGTTTACCTTCTTGGTGATGTATGATTTTTATTGTCTTGCTCAGTATCCGTTCCATATTTTGAACGCGATCTTCCACCTTCTCAATGCAAGTTTCTGTCACCGCTATTTTTTGATTAACGCTGGTGAGCTCTGCCTTAATATCACGGAGTTGATGCTTTATATCTTTCTGGACCTCCATTATTTCTTTCAGGATTTCAAAGACATTCGGCGCTTCGTCTGAACGAGGCCCAGCAGCTGCCTCGCTCGCACGCGGTTGGGTCGGAGAGCCGCACGCTGCACTCCTCTCGGACGCAGGCTCCGCTGTGTCGCTTTTTTTATTTCCATTTCTTCTCCCCATTCCTGCCCCTCTTTTCAGTTCAAATATTTTTCAAAAAATATTATATTTGATGGGTTAATGGGGCTTAATACGCGTTTTTCCAGAGGAGCTAGTGACTTAAGCTGCCTTTCTCGACAATGACGTCACCAGAAACCCATCTTCTTTATTTTGATGTTCCAGAGCTGAGAGAAGGGCTAATGAAATGACAACTGCTCTGATGGTAGGCAAATTGGTGTGCATCCAGGCTACTCCCAGGCGTGAGTTGAAATAACATGCAAGACTTTTATCTTCCATTATTGTTTCATGTGGTAAACATTCTCCTTGTAAAGAATTTTATGATACAAATCCTAAAATCTATTTTCATGCTACCAAACTTTCATTTAAATTTGTCTGCTAGGTTCACCTTTCCTGAATTAATTACCATTTTAGATAACTCAAAAAGCTCACCTCTCCGTTTCAATGCTGAAAGACCAAAGGGACAGAAATAAATCCTCAGTCATACATACTAATCTGTCAATATCATTGTTCTGTACAATTTACCCCCTAAACATGGATGCATCAAGAACTGAATTTCAGAAGCAGGGTATTGTGCGCAGTTGTCACAGTAATGTATTAGCCATGTATATAATGTAGAATATGTAACTGAGGATGGATTTCTGCCCATGTGCTCTTGATCATAACTCAGTCATCTGGCACTAGTATCTGAGTATTTCTTTGCATTGTACCAGGTGAAAAACTTCACGTTTTGGCACAAAATAGTTTCATGTGATTAGAAATGTGTTGCACTTTGAAGTACAATGTTTGAATGTTTTCTGGCGGCTTTCTGTTCCACTGTCAAACCTTCTGATTGAACGAATTAATAAACCTGTGGTTTGTTTGGCTTTATGCCCACTTTGAGTTTGGGCATGTTCTGATGTGAGAACAAGGATCATTGACAATTTTTCAACATGGGCCAAATGGCTGCATCTTCAGCCTCAATTTTGGTTGGAATTTTCGGGAGCTATTGATCACAGTTTTGCTTTAGTTCTTTTCTATGGATCTCCTTCAGGATTTAGATATATCCAGGGCTGTGTTTCAAATATGATGCAATTTAAAACAGAACTATCTATTTGATTACTGCATAATGATGACTGACATTCCAAAATTCCTCCAACTCTACCTTAGAGCTTTCAGCATTATTCATGATTTTTTTTACTGCATCATAACCTGAAGATTTTTGGTCATAGATTCAATTGATACAGATCAACTAACTTAAATATGTTGTCTAATATATTTTGTAGCCTTGAGATACACATTCTTTCTGACTGCCCCAATACATTGCTACAATGTAGTATCAACCAGATTGAAATGTGAACCCATTGAATAATACCACATGGAAACAGGCCCTTTGGCCCATCTGGTCCATGCAGATCACAACATGGTCCCTGCTGTCCCATTTGCCTCTGGTTTGGTTCATAGCCTTCCAAGCCCTTCCCCTCCATAAACCTATTCTGAAGCCTCTTAAATGTTACTGATGTATCTGCCTAACCACTTCCTCTGGGAGTTCATTTCAGCTACTTACTACCTTTTGTGCAAACAAGTTACATCTAAGGTCTCTTTTAAATTTGTCCCCTCATATCTAGTATCTATGCCTTCTAGATTTAGAGTCCCCCAACCCTGTGAAAACAGTATAACTATTTCTCTGTCTGATGAGGTTTGGGATTCAATTCTTAAATCAGTTAACTCAGCCTCTTTATGTGCTCACTACTGCCTTTTGCAGTTCAAGGTTGTACATAGGGCTCATATGTCTAAAACTAAATTATCGCGGTTCTATCCGAATATTAGTCCCTTTTGTGATAAATGTAAAGTGGGCGAGGCTTCTCTTATTCATATGTATTGGGCCTGTCCTAGTTTGGAGAAATTTTGGAGAGATTTTTTTTTAACTTTATCCCATATTCTTAATTGCCATTTAGAATTTAACCCTTTGATTACTCTTTTTGGCACCGTGGGTGAAGTTGACATACATTTGAGTCCGACTAAACGTCAAACATTATCTTTTGCATCTCTTTTGGCTAGACGGTTAGTTCTTCGTAGGTGGAGAGATGCTGCCCCACCCACTCATGCTCAATGGCTTAGAGACATTATGTCCTGCTTAGACGTTGAAAAGATTCATTATTCACTTCTTAATTTGGAAATAATGTTTCATAAGGTGTAGGGACTTTTTCTTGAATATTTTCACAATTCCTCTTTAGATTAAAGGTTTATCTTTTTTTTGTACTACAATCCCTTACTTACCCATAACCCTTGTGAATTTATAAACACCTGTTGGATTCCTACACAGAATAAGGTAAGATCTTATAAGATCTTGTAGCGTAGCTATAGAGATTGACAGGCATGATGTTGTGAGCATCACTGAGTTATGGCTGAAGGAAGATCATACTTAGGAGCTTAACATCCAAGATGCACATTGTGTTGACAGAACAGGCAGGCAGGCAGAGGGGGTGGAGTGGCTCTGTTGGTAAAAAAAATGAAAGAAAATCCTGAGAAAGAGGCGACATAGGATCAGGAAACGTAAAATCCTTGTGAGTAGAGTTGTTAAGAAACTACAAAGGTATG
This sequence comes from Hypanus sabinus, assembly GCF_030144855.1. NCBI lineage: Eukaryota > Metazoa > Chordata > Chondrichthyes > Myliobatiformes > Dasyatidae > Hypanus > Hypanus sabinus. The sequence continues at coordinate 61,229,550 of NC_082717.1, read as the reverse complement.
AAGAACCTGATGGGAGTTTACATAATCCTCCAAGCATTAGCAGGGATGTGGGATACAAATTACAATGGGAGATAGAAAAGGCATGTAAAAAGGGCAATGTTACAATAGTCATGGGGATTTCAGGATGCAAGTAGATTAGGAAAATCTAGTTGGTGCTGGATCCCAAGAGAATGAATTTGTAGAATGCTTATGAGATGATTCTTTAGAGCAGCTTTTGGTTGAGCCCAATAGTGGAATTGCAATTCTGGACTCCAGATTTGATAAAGAAGCTTAAGGTAAAGGATGCCTTTGGAAGGAGTGATCATGTGATAGAATTCACTGTGCAGTTTGACAGGGAGAAGCTAAAGTTAGATATATCAGTATTACAGTGGAGTGAAGGGAGTTACGGAGATATGAGAGAGGACCTAGCCAAAGTATACTGGAAGGGGGCATCTGCAGGGATTACAGCAGAACAGCAATGCTATTTGACCTATTCGGATAGAGCAGGATAGATACATCCCAAAGATGAGAAGATATTCAAAAGGGAGTGTAATGCAACTGTGGCAGACAAGGAAAGTCAAAGACAGCATAAATGCAAAAGAGAGGGCATTTAATATAACAAAAATTAGTGGGAAGTTAGAGGATTGTGAAGCTTTTAAAAACCAACAGAAAGATAAATGATGAAGTATGAAGGGAAACTAGTCAATAATATAAAAGAGGATACCAAAAGCTTTTTCAAATATATAAAACTTAAAAGAGAGGCAGGTGTGGATATCAGACTGCTGAAAAATGATGACAAAGAAATAGCAGACAACGATAAGTACTTCATATCAGTCTTCACTGTGGAAGACAATAGCAGTAAGCCAGACTTTCGAGAGTGTCAGGGGACAGAAGTGAGTGTTGTTGCTGTCACTAATGTGAAGATTCTTGGGAAGCTGAACGTTCTGAAGGTATATCACCAGGACCAGAATGGACTACACCCCAGAGTCCTGAAAGAGGTAACTGAAGAGATTGTAGAAGCATTAGTAGTGATCTTTCAAGAATCACTCGATTCTGGAATGAACCTGGAGGACTAGAAAAGCACAAATGTCTCTATACTCTCTTTAAGAAGGGAAGGAGGCAGAAGAAAGGAAATTATAAGTGAGTTAGCTTGATTTCAGTGATAGGGAAGATGTTGGAGTCCATTATTAAGGATGATATCTTTGGTAGTTGGAGGCATATGATAAAGTATGCCAAAGTCAGCATGGTTTCCTTAAGGGGAAGTTTTGCATGACAAAATTGTTAGAATTCATTGAGGAAATAACAAGCAGGGTAGTCAGAGGAAAGTCAGTGGATGTTGTTTATTGGGATTTTCAGAAGAACTTTGTCAAAATGCTGTAGATGAGGCCTAACAAGATAAGAACCCTCGGTATTACAAGAAAGATACTAGCATGGGTAGAAGATTGTCTGAGGTGGTAGGGGGCAGAGTGAGAATAACGGGGTCTTTACTGGTTGGTTGCTAGTTCCAGATGCCCAATGGCTGCCGGGCAAGGATATTTCCTAGTACCAGAATGCACAGCCTCAGAATAGAAAGACATCCTTTTAGCCAGAGGGTAGTGAATCTGTGGTATTCATTACCAGAGATGGCTGTGGAGGCCAAGTCATTGGGTATATATAAAGCAGAGCTTGGTAGATTATTGATTAGTCAGTGTGTCAAAGGTCATGGGGAGAAGGAAGAAGAATGGGCTTGAGAGAGATAATAAATAAGTCATGATGGACTTATAGAGCAGACTCGATGGCCGATGGCCCTCTGCTCCAATGTGTTATAGTTTTATGGAGAGCTCTTCTCAATCTTCTTCTCTCCAAGGAATAAATATCCAGCATGGCTAACCTCTCCCTATAACTCAAGACGTCTGGTCCATGTGGTATCTTCATAAATCTTTGCTGCATCCTCTTCAGTTTGAGAGATATCTTTCCTGTAACATGCATAATACTTTGAGTGTAGTTTCACCAATGACCTTATAATTGCAACAAAATGCCCCTACCACTAACTTAGTGCTCTGACTAATGAAGACTATCGTGCTAAGTGCCTTCTTAATCACCCTGTCTGCTTGCATAGCCACCTTCAGTGATCTCTGCACTTGTGCTTTCAGGTTCCTCTGTGCACAACTCTCAGAAGTGCCTTGCTATTCACTATATTGGCCTACCCTTGTTTGACTCTCCAAAATGCATCACTTCACACTTACCTAAGTTGAAATTCATTTACCATTCCTCAGCCATCTCCGTAACTGATCAAGTTCTTCTTGTAATCCATCCCTATCCATAAGGCCCCTTAAATTTAGTATCATCAGCAAACTTGCTAATTCTACCATACATATTCACATTCAATCATTTATGTAAGTTATGAATAGCAACCCAGGGGCATCTCACTAGTCAGTCCTCCAGTCAGAGAATCAACCTTCAACCATCACCCTCTGCTTCCTATGATCAAGCTAATTCTAAATCCATCTCACTTGCTTCTCATGAATGCCATGTGACCCAGCTTTCAGATCTGTCTGCCATGTGGACGAAGGCCTTAGTAGAATACATATAGATACTGTTCACTGCCCTTCCATCTATCCCCTTAGTTAACTCTTTTAAAAGCTCCAAAAGATTTTGAGGCATGACCTCCCACATACTAAAAGGAACCAAATGGGTGTTGTCTACAGGCCACCAAACAGTAGCATGGATATTGGGTGCAAGTTGAATAGGGAGTTAACATTGGCATGTGGCAAAGGTAATGTCACAGTAGTTATGGGGGATTTCAACATGCAGGTGAACTGGGAGAATCAGGTTGGTTCTGGACCACAGGATAGGGAGTTTGTAGAGTGCCCACGGGATGCATTCTTGGAACAGCTTATACGAGAGCCGAGCAGGGACAAGACTATTCTGGATTTAGTGTTATGCTATGAACAGGACTTGATAAGCGATCTTGTAGTAAAGGAACCATTAGGAGATAGTGATCATAATATGATAAGTTTTTATCTGCAATTTGAGAAGGATAAGGGCAGCTCGGAGGTGTCAGTGTTGCAGTTGAACAAAGGAGGCTATGGAGCCATGAGGGTGGAGCTGGCCAAAGTTGACTGGATGGATAACCTAGCAGAAAAGACAGTGGAACAGCAATGGCAGGTATTCTTGGGAATAATGCACAAGGTGCAAAATCAGTTCATCCCCCAGAGAAGGAAGGATTGAAAGGGGGGAAAGGGGCCACAGTGGTTGACAAAGGAAGTCAGAGATTGCATAGCATTAAAAAAAAAGGAAGTATGACAGAGCTAAGGTGAGTGGGAGGACAGATGATTGGGAAGTTTTTAAGGAACAACAGAACTTAACTAAAAAGACAATACGGGGAGAAAAAATGAGGTACGAACGCAAGCTAGCCAGGAATATAAAGGAAGGTAACAAAAGCTTTTTTAGGTATGTGAAGAGAAAGAAGATAGTTAAGAACAATGTTGGGCCTTTGAAGAATGAATTGGGTGAAATTGTTATGGGAAACAGAGAAATGGTAGAAGAATTTAATGAGTACTTTAGATCTGTTTTCACTAAGGAAGACACAAGCAATCTCCCAGATGTATGGATGGGCCAAGGACAAATCCCCAGGTCCAGATGGTCTGCATCCTAGGGTACTAAAGGAGGTGGCCCTGGAAATTGCGGATGCATTGGTAATCATTTTCCAATGTTCCTTAGATTCAGGATCAGTTCCTGAGGATTGGAGAATGACTAATGTTATCCCACTTTTTAAGAAAGGAGGGAGGGAGAAAACAGAGAACTATTGACCTGTCAGCCTGACATCGGTGGTGGGGAAGATGTTAGAGTCCATTATTAAGGATGAAATAGTGGCATATCTAGATTGCAGTGATAGGATTGGGCCGAGCCAGCATGGATTTACCAAGGGTAAATCATGCTTGACTAATCTGTTGGAGTTTTTCGAGGATGTAACCAGGAAGTTAGACGGGGGAGATCCAGTGGATGTAGTGTACCTCGATTTTCAGAAGGCATTTGATAAGGTCCCACATAGGAGATTGGTGGGTAAAATCAAAGCTCAGGGTATCGGGGGGAAGACATTGACATGGATAGAAAACTGGTTGGCAGATAGAAAGCAAAGGGTAGCAGTGAATGGGTGTTTCTTGGAATGGCAGGTGGTGACTAGTGGGGTGCCACAGGGCTCAATATTGGGACCACAGTTGTTTACAATTTACGTCAATGATTTGGATGAAGGCATAGAAAATAACATCAGCAAATTTGCTGATGATACTAAGCTGGGTGGCAGTGTGACATGTGATGAGGATGTTAGGAGAACTTAGGGTGACTTGGATAGGCTGGGTGAGTGGGCAGATGACATTTAATGTGAGTAAGTGTGAGGTTATCCACCTTGGGAGTAAGAACAGGAAGGCAGATTATTATCTGAACGGTGTAGAATTAGGTAAGTGAGAAATACAAAGAGATCTAGGAGTCCTTGTTCATCAGTCGCTGAAGGTGAATGAGCAAGTGCAGCAGGCAGTGAAGAAGGCTTATGGAATGTTGGCCTTTATTACAAAGGGAATTGAGTACAAGAGCAAGGAAATCCTCTTGCATTTGTACAGGGCCCTGGTGAGACCACACCTGGAGTACTGTGTACAGTTTTGGTCTCCAGGGTTAAGGAAGGACATCCTGGCTGTAGAGGAAGAACAGCGTAGATTCACGAGGTTAATTCCTGGGATGTCCGGACTGTCTTACGCAGAGAGGTTAGAGAGACTGGGCTTGTACACGCTGGAATTAAGGAGATTGAGAGGGGATCGGATTGAAACATATAAGATTATTAAGGGATTGGACAAGATCGAGGCAGGAAATATGTTCCAGATGCTGGGAGAGTCCAGTACCAGAGGGCATGGTTTGAGAATAAAGGGTAGGTCATTTAGGACAGAGATAAGGAAGAACTTCTTCTCCCAGAGAGTTGTGGGGGTCTGGAATGCACTGCTTCGGAAGGTAGTGGAGGCCAATTCTCTGGATGCTTTCAAGAAGGAGCTAGATAGGTATCTTATGGATAGGGGTATCAAGGGATATAGGAAGGCAGGAACCGGGTATTGATAGTAGTTGATCAGCCATGATCTCAAAATGGCTGTGCAAGCTCGAGGTCTACTTCTGCATCTATTGTCTAAACCATGCTGACCATTTCTGATCAGTTTGATTACCCAAGTGATGGTAGACCTTGTCCCTGCATTAACTTCCCCACAACAGAAGTCAGGCTCACTGGCCTGTCCTTGCTATATTTCTTGAACAATGGGACAACACTCGCTAGCCCCAGTCTTTTGAAACTTCACCAGAAGCTAATTGCAAAATAAGTATCTTGACAAGGGCCTCCAGAATTTCTTCCCTAGCCTCCCATAATGTCCAGGGGGTGCCCTTGGTCTGGTGTCCTTCAAGATTGCAAATACCTCCTCCCTCATAGTGTACGGTACGTATATTCCTTACTACTTATTGCCCTATTCCTCTGGCAGCCATGAATTATCCCTAGTACAACTGAGGAGAAATAGGTATTAAACATCTGGGCCATTTCCTGCAGTTCCATACATAGGCAACTTTGATAGTTTTTGAGAGGAACTAGTCTCTCCTTAGTCACCCTTTTACTGTTGATAAAGTTGAAGAACCACTTGGGATTATCTTTAACCCTATTTACCAAATCCATCTCATAGCTTTTTGCCCTTCTGATTTCTTTCTTAACCCTGCTCTTAAACCTTTGCATCCGTATCAGACTCATGTTTAATATTACATAGATTAGTCTCTTGGCCACTATCTAAACTGAAATTAAATTCTTTGCCTCCTATTCTTCCCCTGATCCAGGAAATCAGACTGCAAATTTGCATCAGTTCACCTGTTGATGTAGCCCATATCCATATTTTCTTTTACCTTCACACCTCATGTTCCAATATTCTCTTAGCCAGTTTTATGCCTGCCATTCTCCACAAAGTTAAGCACATTTTCTATTCTCTTTTTCCTGACTCACAGCATATTCATCATTGCTTATGTTCGTCAACAATAGCATTGAGTTATTGTTGATTTGATAGCTAGGACTTGCTTTTAAAATACCTATTCTTGTTCTCAAGTTATTCATCTTTATTTCTGTAACCTCCTACAGCACCTCCTTGTACTTCTCAAATTTTGCTAGCTGCCCACCTCTGTTTTATGTTAATGCCCCCATTATCAGCTCTATCAATCTCTTTCATGCTTTCCCTCTCTAGTAAGTTGTTCCTCATGTAACTCTCGATTCGACTAGCGACTTAATATGGGGATGATAACCCCTGGCCCGGCCAAACTTAAGAAATCTCATTTGGGTGGATGCTACGCGACGTGTCCCCCGTTACAAATCAGTACCCTGAAATAACAAACAGTACACAATATGTGATTAAACGAATAGCTTTATAATTCTTACTTTGACTATACGGTTAGTAGAGAAACAAAATAAATAAAACGAGCCCAATCTTATTAAACAGTCAGTTGCGCAAAGTTGGAGCTCACTGATAAGTCGATTGTTCACCATCGACCTCCTCTGATCGTCACTGCCCTTCGGACCCTCGCTCCAAGTCCACCCCGTCCGGTGGTCTACCAACTCTCTCCATTCCGGTCTTCTCTCCTCATCTCTTTCCAGTAAAAGCCCGCGATAAAACTTCTTCCAGATACACAAGACAGGTCAACAAATTCCTGATTGGCTAACATGCCTACCACAGTCCTGTTATCTCCAGCCATAATCCAATCATTACTGCTAAAGAGAGACCGTTAACTCAGCGGTGAACATTACAGAGAAGCCATTTCAGTGCGTTACACTCAAATCCACCTTTTACAACAGAACAATTGTTCACTTGTCCCAATGTTCCCTCCAATGGCTCAGTGTAAATTTTTGTTTGCTAATCAATGTTGGGACATTTTGCCGTAAGTATAAGATCTTGTTGCAATCACACAAAGCAAGCCCCAGATGGGTTGAATTCTATTTTGTAGATTGACTTACTTGTTTGATTTGATACTTGCTGCTGGAGTCTGCTGCACAGTACTCAATAACTCACCACTACAGTCAGTTTGTAATAATTAAATCCCTAAGCAAATAATAATTATTTCATTATGACAGTTTAGAAGTGTTACATTAGTGATAAGTCAGAAATTCATCAGAGATTAAGTAACAGCCAAAAAAGTAATTAATCTGACGTGACAATTGCAAATAGTGGAAAGCTAAGAGAAGTTAATCAGTAACATGTACCAGACCTGGATTGCATCTCATCTGGAATACTGTATCCAGTTTTAGCCAGACCTTTTGAGGGAATTGAGGGTTTAGACAGGGTGAAGAGAAAAGTCTTCAAAGGCTTGTAAATGTACATCCCAGAGCTGGAGTTCTCACTTCCATGTTAAAATTGTATATTCAGCATGCATTTCTTCCCCTTATTCTACCTTGATTATCCTCCACATTATATTTTATCTGCCATCATTTATTCCCTCTGATATTATCACTTCTGTATCTCTTAATTCTTCATTATGGTGCACTGCATGTGTGAACTGAATCCACAGTTTGACTCCTGTATATTAAATAGCTCACACATGCCATTAGCTAATTGCAATTAAAATCTTTGTAATTAGGTAAAGTGAATAGATTGTGAGTCATTGTGAGATGTGTGTAATACTCTAGTTGCAAAAACTAAGTCAAATCCCCCTGGGTTCTCAATTTTTTGTCTAGCTGTGAGGTAAATAAGGAGGCAGAAGTTGTTAGTGGAAGTTTGTTGTGCACCATTGTATTCTAATGAAAACCACTGAAGTACCATCACATCTAAGAAAGACTTGTGTTTAAGGGTAAAAGGAAAATCTCCAATTCTTGATAAGCTTTATAAGACCAAACACTATCCTCCCTCCAATGATTTATTTTTCACTTCGTCTTCTATTTATCTTCTAGATACCCCACTTTGTTAAAATGCCATGTGACTGCCTCTAATTCTAATGTATACAGCTCATAGCAGAGATAAATTTTCAATAGTATCCCAGAATATAATAATAACCAACTACTTGTATGGACAAGATTGTGTCAGCAGCCGAATGAAGAAATATAAATTAAAATGATACTGTGAAGAATATATGGTTTATTGCTGCCTTATAAGATTTCCAACACCTGTAATTTTCCGTGTAACTATTTTCCAACAGGATGAAGGCATTGTGAAGGAAATAGACATCAGCAACCATGTAAAAGAAGGTTTTGAAAAAGCAGATCCCTCTCAGTTTGAATTGCTTAAAGTGTTGGGTCAGGGATCCTATGGAAAAGTAAGTGAATTGTTATTTTGAAAATTATGTGGCTTAAATATTCTGCAGTAGTATCATGCTAGAAACTAATTTTTCGCTATGTGATCAAATGTTATCAAATTCATATTTTCCCATGTTAGATATTATCAGTTTATTGGGTGAGGTATCAGCAGATAGTTGAGGAAATTGGTTTTGGCCTGTATTATAATCAGACAACTGGGATTCATCATTTATTTCACATTCTGAATTTGCTTTCTTGAGTGGAGTAAATGGTCGATTGAACTATTTTATTCAATTAAATTCAATCCTGAAATTTACACAACAAACTTATTTTTACTGTTAGTGTCTATGAAACTCCTGATTGGCATAAAAGTGTATCTGGCTGTCGATAGCTGAAATGTAATTTGAGATGTACTCCAAGTGATTAACTCTTAAACTCCATTTGTAATGACTGAGTGAAAATTCAGTTGTTTCATAGTCACTGTGTTAAAATAGGAAGTAGGATAAAACTGATTTGGATATAGCTAACTCTTTTTCAGAAATATTCAGAGTTTGATGTCAATATTGGGAGAGCTGTCTTAATGACTTTTCAAGCACCAAATCAATGCTTTTTCCCAGGGTTGGAGAATCAAGAACCAGAGTGTGTAGATTTAAAATGAGAGGTGAGGTAGTTAATAAGAATAAGAATTTTAGCAATGTCCAAAAGACAATTGGACAGTTGCCTGGATAAGAAAGGTTTAGAGGGATTTGGACAAATGAGACTATCTCAGATGGGAATCTTAGCCAGCATTGACTAGTGAGATGGAATGACATGTTTTTGTGCTGTATGAACCTATGTCTAACAGCTTGAATATTGTAATATTCATATCAGAAGTGGTGGAACATTGGTATATGTGCAATAAATCCTGGCAGTTCTTTACATTGAAGATCAAACATGGGCAAAGATCATAGTCCATAATATCAATAATAAAAGAAGAATGGATGAAGTCTTGGAGGCACAACATACATAGCTAATTAGTTATATGCCAGCAAGATTTGAGTAGGGGTGGATGATCAGATGAAAGAGTGGTGGGAGAGATGCTGAGGCTTCAGATTTCTGAGGCACTGAGGCAAAGTGGGATTTGCAGAAATTAGACGGGTTCCATCCCAGCAGTGCTTAGACCAGTATCCTTTAGGGGAATTGTTCAAGGAAGTGTTTAAATAGCTTGGGATGGAGGTAGTATCACATTATAGGGATGCTTTTCAGCAGCAGGGACAGGAAATCTGGTCAGGTTTGATGGGAAAATGAACAATGCTAAATACAGAAATCGTGGAATAAAACCTGTTAGACTCGGCCAGAAAGCTTAAACGAGGGAGGAAGCTCATCTTTCAGCTGGAAAATGAACCAAAGCACAGTATCAAAGCAACCATGGAAGTTTCTTCAAATGAAGAAAATTGATGTCCTTGAATGGCCCAGTCAGAGTCCTGACCTCAACCTGATCAAATATCTTTGGTAAGACCTGACTACTGCCGCGCCCCAAATAACCTGGCACAGCTTGAGCAATTTTGCAATGAAGAATGGGAAAAGCTAAAAGAATTGGAAAAGTCGATTGAAGCTAACAGAGGCTTATCCAGAAAGATGACGGGCTGTAATAGAAGTGAGAGGTGGTTCAACTGAGTACTGAGCAAAGTGGGATGAACACTTTTGAATTGATGACATTTCAGTTTTTGAACTTTTAGTTTTTCATGCTGTACAATTTCCCTGTTGTTTGGGCTCTACTGTGAAAAGAGGAGCATGTGATTCACAAATAAAAGTTCTCAGTTAAATTTATCAAAGTGCCTGATTGCAATACTCATTTATGTAAACAAAGGGGTGGAGATTGAATACTTTTCAAGGCACTGTACATGGAGATGGGACAAATCTGATTTCCTGCAAAAAGTGGAAGGTAAATTCATGGAATTTACTTGAGATGATTTCCTGGAACAATATGCTGATGCACCAATTCTGGAGGAGGCTATTGTAGATCTAATTTTGTGTAATACAAGAAGAATAATTGATAATCTTGATGTCAAAGGGCATTTGGGGAATTGTAAACATCATTCGATAGAATTTGATACTGGAAGTGTAATAGTTTCAGAATACTATTCAGAAAATTGTTCAGGAGTGAGGTAAGGAAAAGATAACTTCACTCAGAGAACAGTTAACTATTGGAATTTACTGCTGCAGTGGATAATAGAAGCTTAATCATTTTGTTCATGCAAATCACAGATTGTAAGATTTCTGGACATTAAGTGAATAAAAGAATTTGAAGGCAGAAAATCACTCTGTAGTATATCAGCTATGATCTTCATGAATGAATTGGAAGCATGAAGGGCCAGATGGCTTACTCCTGTTGCTTCCTTTAGTGTCCAAGTATGTAACAAAGTCAATTTACTCAGAAAATAGAATTTGTTTAAAGACCAGATCAACCAAAACATTAAGCAACTTCTTTCAGGAGGGATTTTGCCAGTAAAATGGAGTGAAGAATAGTTATATGTAAAACCTGCAACTGAATTTTAATGCTGTGTGGCCATCGAGATTGATTGACAGGGGTTTTATCAGATAGCTCCACTCTGGCCAGTCAATGTGTTCTTCCTAATTGCAGCTTTTGTTGGGAAGTCATTTGTGCTTTTTTTAACTACATGATCAAACCTTAGAGTGTTTGTAAATCTCAAAATAGTACATGGTTGTACTATTATAGCGTCAAGAAGAGATGTGATTATTCTCAGTCATGTAATATTGTAACAAATATTAAGAGTCACAAGAATGAGTCATATTTATCACTGTCTAATTTGACTCACAGAATATTACCATGACAATATAAGATGGTCCTATAGCACTCATTTTCATCTCCACCATCTCCCACACATGTGCACTTACTTATTTAGTAATAGACCTATCTCATACTCTTGATTCATTTCCCTTTCATGCAAATACATAGTAGCATTAGTGATCCACATTTGCCTCATCAGTTTCTGCTCTGTCATCTAGATATTTGTTCCTTTGAAATGAAGTCACTTGCTATGTTTTAAAATGAGCAGACCTCAGGCAAATTCTGTTGATTTTAAATAAGCCTTTTCAAACTATCTCTACCAAAACTCAAAGCATATTCTATACCAGCAATCCTTTCCCTTTCTTGATTTATAATTAGGCACTCTGCTTCTCTCAGGAAAATTGTTCTTTCCTCAAAAGAGTCATTATCCTTTGAGCATCAGAAGAAGAATTTGGAGAGAATATCAAACTTTATTTGGGGTAGGAAGGGAGGTAGTTATGCTTAACTTGGTAAGCAGCCTCATGTGTGGCACCTTGTCAAAGGCCTTCTGAAAGTCTAAATATACAACATCCATTGCATCCCCTTTATCTATCCTACTTGTAATCTCCTCGAAGAATTCCAACAGGTTCATCAGGCAAGACTATCCCTTAAGGAAACCATGCTAACTTTGTTCCTATCTTGTCCTTTGTCACCAAGTACTCCATAACCTTATTCTTATAAAAAGACTCCAACATCTTCCCAATCACTGAGATCAGGCTAACTGGTCTATAATTTTATTTCTGGTACCTTCATCTTTTCTTAAAGAGTGGAGTGACATTTGCGATTTTCCACATGCCAGAGTCCATTGATTTTTGAAAGATCATTACTAGTGCCTCCGCAATCTTTACTGCTAACTCTTCCAGAACTCTAGGGTGCAGTTCTTCTGGCCAGGGTGACTAACACACCCTCAAGTATTTCAGCTTCTTGAGCACCTTCTCCCTTGTAATAGTAACTATATTGACTTCTCTTCCCTCACACCCTTCAACATCTGGCACACTGCTAGTGCCTTCCACAGTGAAAACTGATGCAAAATACTTATTTACTTCATCTGCCATTTCCTTGCCTCCCTCATTATTTCTCCAGCATCATTTCTAGCAGTCCTATATCCACTTTCATCTCTCTTTTATCTTTTACATACTTGAAAAGCTTTTACAATCCATTTTGATATTGTTTGCTAGCTTGCTTTCTTGTTTCATCTTTTCACTCCTAATGATATTTTTAGTTGCTCTCTGTAGTGTTTTAAAAGTTTACCAAACCTCTGTCTTCCCACTAATTTTTGCTTTGCTGTATGCCCTCTCTTTTGCTTTCACATTAGCTTTCACTTCCCTTGTCAGCCATGCTTGTACTACTTTGCCATTTGAGTATTTCTGCAGTTTTGGAATACATCTATCCTGCACCTTTCTCATTTTTCCCAGAAATGTATGCAGTTGCTGCTCTGCTGCTCTGCCCTGCCAGAATCTTTTTCCAATTTACTTTGACCAGCTCCTCTCTCATACCTCTGTAACTTCCTTTACTCCGCTGAAATACTGCTACGTCAGACTTTACTTTTTCCCTATCAGATTTCAAGTTGAACTCAATCACTGCTTCCTAAGAGTTCTTTTACCTTATGCTTCCTAATCACCTCTGCTTCATTACATAACACCCAATCTGGTATAGCTGATTCCCCTAGTAGGCTCAATGACAAACTGCTGTAAAAAGCCATCTCATAGGCATTCAACAAACTCAAGATCCATTATCAGCCTGATTTTTCCATTTGACCTGCATGTTGAAATCTTCCATGACTATCATAGCATTACCCTTTTGACATGCCTTTTCTATTTCCTGTTGTAGTCTGTGGTCCACATCTCAGCTACTGTTGGGAGCTCTATATGTAACTGCTGTCAGGGTTTTTTTTAACCCTTGTAGTTTCTTAACTCAACCCACAAGGATTCAACATCTTTGTCACATTTTTCTACTGATTTGATGCCCTTCTTTACCAGCAGAGCCATGCCACCCCTCTGCCTCCCTTCCTATCCCTCTGATACAACATGTAACCTTGGACATTCAGCTCCCAACTATAACCATCCTTCAGCCATGATTCAGAGATGGCCACAACATCATACCTGACACCCTGTAATAGTGCAACAAGATCATTCATCTTATTTCTTACACAACACTTTGAATATTGTATTTGCTACCCTTTCTGATTCTGCATCCCTAATACACTAACACTCATCCTGCTGGCTACAACTATCATGGCCTATCATCTGCCTACCCTTCCTAGCAGTCTGACTGCATGCTATCTTTGCTTTTTTACCATCTGTACTGTCCTGAGTCCCTTCACTCTGGTTCACACCCCCCTGCCAAATCACCTTAAATCCTTTCCGACAGCTCTAACAAACCTGCCCATGAGAATATTGAAATTTAAGGTGGGGGGTTATATGGGAGGCAGGGTTTGAGGGTCGGCACAACATTGTGGGTTGAAGGGCCTGTAATGTGTTGTACTATTCTATGTTCTATATTGATTGCCTTTGGGTTCAAGAGCAACCCGTCACTTTTGAACAGGTCATACCCCCACCCCGCAGAAGAGATCCCAATTGACCAAGGACCTGAAGCCCTGCCCCCTGCACCAGCTGCTCAGCCATGCATTAATATGCCATATCATCCTTTTTCACCCCTCACTGGCATGTGGCACTGGTAGCTATCCAGAAATTACTATCCGAAAGCTCCTGCTTCTCAGCTTTCTACATAGCTCTCTAAATTCTCTTTTCAGGACTTCTTTGCTCTTCCTTTCTATGATATTGGTACCAATATATACTAAGACATCTGGCTGTTCTCCCTCCCTCTCTGAAATATTGAGGACACAATCCAAGATGTCCCTGACCCTGGCACCTGGGAGGCAACATACCATCTGGGTGTCCCATTCATGTCCACAGAATCTCCTGTCTGTTCCCCTCTCTACTGAGTCCCCTGTCACTACCGCTCCCCTCTTCTCCCTCTTTCCTTTCTACACCATGGACCTGTGCTCAGTGCCAGTAACCTGGTCTCCGTGGCACTCCCCAGGAAGGTCATCCCCCATAACGGTATTCAAAACTGATTATTGAGGGGAATGGCCACAGGGGTGCTCTGTGCTAACTGCCTATTCACGTTCCCATTTCTCCTGACTGTCACCCAGCTACTCGCCTGCTGCAACTTCAAGGTGACTACTTCCCTGTAACTCTGGTCAATTATCTCCTCACTCTCCCGTACAAGCTGAAGGTCATCCAGCTGCTGCTCCAAATCCCTAACATGGTCTTCAAGGAGCTGCAGCAGGATGCACTTCACACAGATGTAGTTCCCTGGGAGACTCTGGTAACCACACTAGGTGAAGAAAGAGAGAAAGATAGGAACCGTAACAGAAACTTACCCAGAAACAATGCCTCTTTCGAGCAAAAGCCTCCTTTGAGCCAAAGCTTGACACTCTTACTCTTACCACTGGCCTATTCCCAACAATGGCCACCCCACTTGTCCTTTCTGTACTTTTGAACAAGGGTTGCTGACCTGTGAGGAACCTTGTTGCTGTGGCCTGCTCCTGCTGCTGATTAGGTATGGGAGGTACTGGATGTATACCTCTCCTTAGCAGCGTAATGCTGATGTTACTGAGGGGACTAAAATGCTTTTCCAAATGTTTACATATTTAGATAAATGATTACAACTCTCCTTTAACAAATCCCTTTAACTAAAATCTGTTTCAATCTTCTTCACAAAATTGAATTAGAAAACCAATGCCAAGCAAAGAAGGGAGAAAAATGAAGCATCAGGAACTGCATAAGACATTTTTCTCCAATACTATGTCATAGCTTACAGGTTCATGTTTACAAAATATGCTGTACAAATATGTATTTCTTCCAAACAATATGAACTATTCTTGACTGAGACGAGTAGGTATCTCCAGACATACAGCAAATGTAATTTAATTGACAGTTGAGATTGAGGGCAAATTTTTAGAAGTTCAATATAATTTTCAAATAAGTTGAAAAATAACAGTTTGTAAAAAGTATCTACATTAACCTTTTATTGTATTTCTTCCTCCAAGGTATTTCTTGTTAAGAAAATCAAAGGTTCTGATGCTGGGCAACTCTATGCTATGAAGGTTCTGAAGAAGGCCACTCTGAAAGGTGAGCAAGGCACTGCTGATGTCGTGCTCCTATGTCAAGGTGTAAACTCTATATCATTGCCTTATGAGGCAGGTTGCCCTTTGTTATGTTTGTAACTACAAAAACCTTAACCCTTTTTGTCCCGTGTAAGTAATTACAGCTCAACTGTTTCAATAATAATATTTGCATATTATAGCAAATCTATACTGGAGAGGAAAATAAAAGGAGGCCAGCTTGCTCCTTCCAAAACTAACTTGCACTTTTAATGTATCTTTATTCTGCTGATGGAAGTAAAAAACCATATCTAAAACATCCTGGCAGAATTATATCTGGCAAAATCTCTGTCAATCAGTCTTGATTAACAGAGTACAGAAAAATACCAGTGTTGCCAACAGCTGAGGTATAATTATGTACTTGGAGAATCTCAATCATTTTTAAAAATTGTTTTTGACTCTAGTTTACATTGTGGCCTTCAATCTTGCACTACATAACTTATTGATGTATGTATTCTGTTTAACTTTGTAAAAATATTTCAACTTTATATAAATTCCAACTCTAAAGCGCACTCCAGAGCATAAAGGCACATGGAATGAGATACATTTAGGATACGAACATTACGAACAGCAAGATTTAAGCAGTGATCAAAGTTGCAGCAACATGTCTGGGCTTGTTTTGACGCACAACCTCATGGGATTTGCATCCAGAAAGTCCAGAAAGATGATTTTCGGCAAAGAAGTTGTTTTTGGATGGTGAAGCGCAAGTTCACTCTTCTCAGTGCTGCTGTTATTCAGAGCCATTGACCACTGTCGGACTGATCCTCACTAATTCCTTACTTCTACATTATTTTGGATGCCTACAGACAGTAAAGGAAATTTAATCGTTCCACACAATAAGGAGAGGAATTACTTGAGGAAATAGATTAGAGTGAATGGTTGGCCTGTCGTAATATTCGAGCAATTGAGGCATACAGTCCACCATCTTTCGATGACTTCAGCTAGTCTGCCTTTGCTCTAACCTATTTTGGCCTCCTGATTTACCCAGATTAGCTCAAAAGGCTTTGATATTGTTTTTTTTAAATTTTTTAAATTGAATTTTCAAATAGGTTACAGAAGGACAAAAAAATTTTAAAAAATTATTAACCCTTCCCCCTCCCCTTAACCCCTCCCCCCAACGTATCCCTGTAGAAAGAGAAAAAAAAAGAGCGAAGAAAAAAGAAAGAAAGAAAGAAAGAAAGAAAGAATGCCTGGATATCGGAAGATCCCCACATGCTCCATGGAGTTCATAATAGCTTTAGTAAATATATTCATTTCTTTCCCCAGATAACCAATAATTTTATCTTTGGAGCACCTATATATCTAATCCTATCTTTTGTAAATAAGGGCACCAAGTTTTCAGAAATATTTCATATTTATCTCTTAAACTATGAGTAATTCTTTCAAGTGGAAGGCAGCTAAATATTTCATTCTTCCAACAATCTATACTTAAGTATGAATCCGATTTCCAAGTAACTGCAATAGCCTTTTTGGCTACTGCCAATGCCATTTTTATGAACTCATTTCTGATATTTATTCAGTCTGGATTTCGGTTTTATCCTTCAATATCGCCTAGTAAAAATAATGTTGGATTATGTGGAAGTTGTGTTCCAATAATTTGTTCCAATGAACTTGTTAAATTTGTCCAAAAAGGTTGAATTTTAAAACAAGACCAAGTAGAGTGTAAAAAAGTACCAATTTCTTGATTACATCGGAAACATTGATCAGATAAATTCGGGTTTTATTTATTTATTTTTTGTGGTGTAATATATAATTGATGTAAAAAGTTATATTGCACTAATCTTAACCAGACATTTGTTGTATTTGTCATACTGTCAAGACACAGTCTTGACCAACTTGTTTCTTCAATTTTAATATTCAAATCTGTTTCCCATTTTTGTCTTGACTTATGAATTCCTTGTTTAATTGCCTGTTTTTGAATTAAACTATACATACAAGAAATAAATTTTTAAATTTTTCCTTTTTGAATTAAAGTTTCTATTTCATTAGCTTTAGGCAATAACATTAGTTAACCCAATTTATCTCTTAAATAAGCCCTTAATTGGAAATAACAAAAAAGAGTGTTGTTTGATATTTTGTATTTATTCTTTAATTGATCAAATGACATTAATCTACCTCCTTCAAAACAATCTCCGAAATATCTAATCCCTTTTTGAAACCAATTATATAAAAGTTGGTTATCCATTGTAAAAGGAATAAGTTTATTTTGAATTAAAGTTCTCTTTGCTAATAAAGATTTCTTTATCTTATCATCAACATTTATTTTATCCCATAAATCAATCAAATGTTTTAATATAGGAGATTCTTTCTTTTCCCGTATCCAAATAGGAGAAAATATACCTGAACATTTTATATATAAGTGGGAATCTAAAAGGCTTTGATATTGTTGATGAACTTGTGACTGGCCAAGCATGTGGATTTGGCTGGAATTCTTTCGCTGATGTGGATGCCTGCCAGAATGTTCTTTGTCGGGAAAGCAAGTCAAAAACTGAAATGTACATAAATGGATACATGGACAAATTTTGCTCTCTGTGGGACATTTAAGAATATAAATTATAAGTCTCAACCAGATCACCTACTTCAGCAAAGATTGGGAATTGAATTGTAAATTCTCCTGGGATGAATTTGTTTTTTGAATATCCATAACTTCATTAAAGTGTGTTAGGAAGTCAGCTGGAGACGCTCATGGAGTGAGTACTGTTTTGGATTCGCTCCATAACCTTTACTTTTTTTAACCTTTGATCACCATTATTCAGCTTATTTTTACCTATACCGAAAGTTTCTTTATTATTTTTTTTTGTTTGGATTTACTGCCAAGAGTTTGTTGTGAACTTTTGAAGATATGCAAACAGAAATGTCTCTCAGGTCTAAGGGATGCTATCCCGGACACAATCCGAACGGTAACGGAAAGAAGCAGGCTCCGCCACAACAAACTCAATTAACTTTTGAATTGTTTATGGAGGTTTTGGATAAAAAATTTGCTGAACTACAACAATTTTTTAAAGAAGATATAAAGGCTTTTCAAGAGTACATGGTTAAGACGGATTTAGTAATTAAACAGCAACAAGCTCTTATTGCGTCTCTGCAAGAAGATGCTCGGAAGCGAGATTTGACTATTGAAAAACTGCAACAGGATTTAATTTTGACCATTAAGCTGATGGAAGCCCTTAAAGCCAAGAGTGACGATTTTGAGAATCGGTCCAGAAGACAGAACTTACGTATACTTGGTCTTCCAGACGGCATAGAAAAAGATGACCCTTCAAAATATTTTGCTCAACTTTTAAAAGAAGCGTTTCCGACGATTTTCCCGAATAACCCTCCTTTATTGGATTGGGCACATAGAATTCGGCATCGATCACCGAGTGTTACAGACAAACCTTCAGTGGTAATTGTCCGGTTCCATTATGTACATGACAAAGAACAACTTATACGTGCAGCTCGTCGGGCAGGAATGATTAAATTCAAAGAATTTTGCTTCCGCCTGGTCGAAGACTTTAGTCCTGACCTTTTAAAAAGAAGGCTTCTTTTTAAACCGTTGATGGCTGAATGTTATGAGAAAAATCTGAAACCTGCGCTTCTATACCCTGCGAAGCTTCGAATTTCTCCGTCGAATGCTCCACGACAAGTTTTCACTTCAACTTCAGAAGTGAGAAAATATCTGGAGGAGAACTCCCCTACTGCTACAGACACCGGTCTCTAAGAAATGAACGATTCTGATCGTGTAAGATGGTTCTCGATCTCTTAAACCAGAATTAAAATCTGGTTATTGGTGTAGGTTCATCCTATACTTTATACTTAAGTTAAAGTGTGTTTTCGTCATATTAATTGTTTTGCCTTATATACTTTAATCATTTAACTACATACTTGTCCATTAACTTTGTTCCTTCGAAGGTATATTTTTAATTCTTTGAAGGTGAATTTTTCTTTGATTAAGATGGTGGTTTTTTGAAAAAGGTTTTTGGTTTTGCTTAAGATGGCGTTATGTTTTTATTTTTTTCGCCTTTTTCCTACAATCCATCGCTTATCATAGCTTAAATATTTTTTGTTTTGTCTGAGCTAGAGCCCGATTTATAATTTTTTTTAGTGATTATATTTTTATTCTTTTTACAACTGACTATACTTAGAAATATGGTTTTTATTATAGCGATTTTAATTTTTAAAGTTGGGGTGATTCTTTTATATATATTCTTTATATATGGAGTGTTCTTCAGCTGACATGGGGGTAGGATTAGTCTTACTTTTTCCCTTCTTAAGTCATATTTTGGCTTTTTCTCTTTTTCTTGGCCGGTGGGGGGATGGTCTGTTTTCTAATTCTATTTTTTTTGTACCAGTTTGTGTTAGTTTTTTTATTTGGGCTGTTTTTGAACTTCAAATATGTTTGTGTTGTCGTCACTTCCGGGTCTTCTCCTTACTTTTGTTCCTCTTCCGGGTGCATGAGTTTATAAGTTGGTTAACCCTTTCTATACCAAAGGGTTGATTATAGAATTATGGTTCAGACAATTAATTTTGTGTCTTGGAATACTAATGGTTTAAATCATCCAATTAAACGAAAGAAGATTTTCAAAGTATTCCAAAGACTTAATGCTCATATCATTTTTGTACAAGAAACTCATGTGAGGAAGGAGGACAATTTTTGTTTTTTTAGATTTTGGTGGGGTCAACAGTATCAAGCAAATTCGAATGCTAAAGTAAAAGGAGTTTCAATTTTTATTGACTCCTCTATTTCATTTGTTCAACATGATATTTTTTCGGATCCGAATGGCAGATTTTTGTTAATTACGGGTTTACTTTGTAATAAAAAGGTTGCTTTGGTTAATGTTTACGCTCCAAATGTGGATTGTCCTGACTTTTTTAAGTCTTTATTTACCTCTTTACCCAATCTAAACGAATATAAGTTAATAATGGGTGGTGACTTTAATTGTTGTTTAAATCCTCTGATGGATAAATCTTTATCTATTCAGACTTTACCTAATAAGTCGGCCACTTGTATTAACTCTTTTTTGACTGAGAATGGAGTTTTTGATATTTGGAGATTCCGGCATCCTAATGACAAAGAGTTTTCTTTTTTCTCACATGTTTATCACTCTTATTCGAGAATTGATTATTTTTTTTGTAGACTCTTGTTTTATTCCATTGGTAATCGGTTGTAACTATGATACTATAGCTATCTCTGATCATGCTCCATTATTACTTTCTATGAAATTTACGGATACAGCTTCTAATGCTAGACAATGGCGATTTGACTCTACCTTGTTGCAAGACTCTGACTTTATAAAATTTATGGAGGAGCAGATCGACTTTTTCTTTTCAACTAATTCTACAGATGATATTTCCTGCGGAACACTTTGGGACACTTTTAAAGCTTATATACGTGGACAGATTATTTCTTATTCTGTTGGTTTGAGGAAACGTACTAAGATGGAAACTCTCTTATTGGTTGATAAAATTAAAGAGATTGCTAAGAAATATTAGATTGCTCCTAGTAAGGAGCTTTACAAACAAAGGGTTGAACTTCAAATGGAACATAGTTTATTACTTACATCCTCGATTGAAAATCAATTAATGAAATCTAAATCTGATTTTTACATACATAGTGATAAATCTGGTAAACTGTTAGCTAGTCAATTGAAGAATGCTTTGGTTAAACGTCAAATCACCATGATTGGTCAGCAGAATGGGAATCTGACAGTTAATCATGATGAGATAAATAAGGCATTTCAAGACTTCTATACCTCCCTGTATCAATCTGAATTTCCTCAAGATCATAATACCATGTCTGATTTTCTTGGGAAATTAAATTTTCCAAGATTATCATCTGATGATCTTTTAATATTGGATACTCCTATTACGGATGTAGAAATTAAGGGGGCTATTTCCTCAATGAATTCTGGGAAAGCACCAGGTTCAGATGGTTATACAGTTGAATTTTTTTGAATTTTTTTCCGCTACTCTTTCCCCTTGGTTAGGTAAGGTTTTTGAGGAAGCCATCAGATTGGGGAATTTGCCACAACCTTTTTATAGAGCTTCCATTTCTTTAATATTGAAGAAAGATAAAGACCCTACTAACTGTGCTTCTTATAGACCTATATCTTTATTGAATGTACACTCCAAGATTTTTTCCAAGTTACTGGCATCTAGATTGGAGAAGGTATTACCCAAAATTATTTCAGATGATCAAACTGGTTTTATTAAAAATCATTATTCTTTTTTTAACATTAGGAGATTGTTGAATATTGTTTATACTCCCTCACATGACACTTCAGAATGCGTGATTTCATTAGATGCAGAGAAAGCATTTGATAGAGTTGAATGGCCTTACTTATTTAATGTGTTGGAGAAGTTTAATTTTACTCCGATATTTATATCGTGCATTAAATTGATTTATCATACTCCAGTAGCCTCAGTGTTTACCAATAATCAAAGATCTCCCTTTTTTCGCTTATTTCGGGACACGGACAAGGATGTCCTCTTAGTCCATTACTATTTAACATTGCCTTAGAACCTTTGGCAATTGCCATCAGAGAATCACAGGATATTTTGGGTATTAATCATGGGACAGATATTCATAAGTTATCTTTGTATGCAGATGATTTATTACTATTCATTTCTAACCCGGAGAAATCCATTCCAGCAGTTTTATCATTATTGGCTCAATTTAGTGAGTTTTCCGGGTATAAGTTAAATCTTAATAAAAGTGAATTGTTTCCTTTGAATAAACGGGTCCCAATTTATGGAAATTTACCTTTTAAATTAGTTAATGACTCTTTTACTTATTTAGGGATCAAAATCACAAAAAACCATAAAGATTTATTTAGATTTAATTTTTTACCCTTAATTGATCAGATTAAAGATTTGTTTACTAAGTGGTCACCTTTATCTTTATCCTTAATAGGTAGGATTAATGCTATTAAGATGGTTATTTTACCTAAGTTTTTATATATTTTTCAAGCGATACCAATTTTTATCCCGAAATCTTTTTTTACTAATGTTGACTCCAAAATTTCTTCATATATATGGCAGAATAAAAATCCCAGATTAGGTAAAACATATTTACAGAAGACAAAAAAGGAAGGCGGGTTAGCATTACCTAATTTCAGATTTTACTATTGGGCAATTAATATTAGATATTTGTTATGTTGGTTGAAAGATGGGGGTGGATCTTTTGGCCCTTGTTGGCTGAGTTTAGAAACTAAATCGGTATCAGCTTATGGTCTGGGTTCTATTTTAGGGACTTCTCTCCCTTTTGCTCTTTCTAAATTGTCGAAACGAATTGACAACCCGATAGTTAAACATACTTTGCGTATATGGTTTCAATTTCAGAGATTTTTTGGGTTGACTCAATTTGTTTTAAATAGTCCTATTGTATCTAATTGTTTTTTTCACCCTTCCATTATAGATCAAGCTTATTCGGCTTGGAAAACTAAGGGATTACTAAGATTTTCTGATTTATTTTTAGATAATTGTTTCATGTCTTTTGAGCAATTATCCAACAAATATAACTTGCCTAGATTTCATTTTTTTAGATATTTACAGATTAGACATTTTTTAAGTTCTGTACTCTCTACGTTTCCAAATTTTGTGCCTTCAGATATTTTGGAGAGTTTATTTGAATTAGACCTTTTTCAAAAAGGGCTTATTTCAAAACTTTATAATTATGAAGATACGTTCAGAGCCTCTTTATAAGACTAAAAAGGATTGGGAAAGAGAGCTTAGTCTTAGTATTTCTAGAGAGAATTGGGATAGTATTCTTCAATTAGTTAATACATCATCGTTATGTGCCAAACATTCACTAATACAATTTAAGGTCGTACATAGGGCCCATATGTCCAAGGATAAATTAGCTCATTTTTACTCTCATATTAGTCCTATTTGTGATAGATGTCATTCTGAAATTGCGTCTTTAACATATGTTTTGATCTTGTTCATTTTTGGAGAAATATTGGAAAGATATTTTTGATATTATTTCTGCGGTTTTGAATATCGATTTACAACCTCATCCTATTACCGCAATTTTTGGTTTACCAATCTTAGACTCACTGCATTTATCTTCTTCTGCCCGTCGAATGATTGCATTTCTAACTCTGATGGCTAGAAGATCTATATTGTTGAATTGGAAAGAAATTAATCCTCCCACTGTATTTAATTGGTTCTCTCAAACTATGTTATGTTTAAATTTAGAAAAAATTAGAAGTGGTACTTTTGAGACTTCTATTAAATTTGAAAAGTTATGGAGACCATTTATTCAACATTTTCATATGATGTAATATGACCCTGTGCCAAGTTCATTTGATTTCCCAGCTTTTAGCTTATGGATTTTGAGAGGACCAGAAGTGACGGCATTGATGAATACTTATTTTTGTGAGATATTATAAACAGCCCCCTTTTTTTTTCTCTTTTTTGCTTCTTTTTTCTTCTATATTAGTTATTAGTTATTAGATTAGATTAGCTCGTTTGGCATTATATTTTTTTTTGTTTTTTTTTCTTTCTTTTTTCTGTTTTCTTTATATCATATATTATGAAATATTTAGACTTACTATGTTCATACATATATTTTATGGATTATGTTTTGGTAAACTCATTTATATTGTAACTATTATGTATGTTTTTTTTCATATTTAATGGAATTTATATGTTGGTAATTTCTTTATCAATATATCATTTGTATTCTGTCCATATTACTAATATTAATAAAAAGATTTAGAAAGTAAAGTGTGTTAGCATCCTCATTTATAATGATAAATAATTTTTTACCTTCTGCTGCTGAGAAATAGACCCTAGCTGGATGAATGAAGAACGGTACTCTCAGAACATCCCAAAATATTTTCAAAAGGCGTTGCCCTTTGGGAGGACAAATGTAAAGGGGTGGGGGGAAGGAGAGAATGCACTAAATGCTGGACCTTTAGGAAGATTTCATGTACAGGGGGATCCTGGGCTCATGGTCCCCTGTTCCCTGAAAGTGGCAATACATGATTAGGGTGGTATAGAAGACAATCTTCCCTTCATTTCAATCTCGGAGCCAGGAAGTCATGCTGTTGCCGTATACTGTAGGTCTGACACGGTGGTCAGCAGCACAGGAGCACCGCAGGGGACCGTGCTCTCCCCGGTCCTGTTCACCCTGTACACATCAGACTTCCAATATAACTGCCATGTGCAGAAGTTTGCTGATGACACAGCCATAGTGGGGTGTGTCAGGAATGGTCAGGAGGAAGAGTATAGGAAACTGATACAGGACTCTGTGATATGGTGCAGCTCAAACTACCTGCGTCTCAATATCACCAGACCAAGGAGATGGTGGTGGACTTTAGGAGATCTAGGCCTCATATGGAGCCAGTGATCATTAATGGAGAATGTGTGGAGCAGGTTAAGACCTACAAGTATCTGGGAGTGCAGTTAGACGAGAAGCTAGACTGGACTGTCAACACAGATGCCCCGTGCAGGAAAGCACAGAGTCGACTGTACTTCCTCAGAAGGCTGGCGTCATTTAATGTTTGTAATGAGATGCTGAAGACGTTCTATCGGTCAGTTGTGGAGAGCGCCCTCTTCTTTGTGGTGGCGTGCTGGGGAGGCAGCATTAAGAAGAGGGACGCCTCCCGTCTTAATAAGCTGGTAAGGAAGGTGGGCTCTGTTGTGGGCACAGAACTGGAGAGTATGACATCGGTGGCAGAGCAGAGGGCGCTGAGTAGGCTATGGTCAATCATGGAAAACCCTGAACATCCTCTGCACAGCACCATCCAGAGACAGAGAAGCAGCTTCAGTGGCAGGTTGCTGTCAATGCAATGCTCCTCAGACAGGATGAAGAGATCATTACTCCCCAACGCCATTCGGCTCTACAATTCAATCACCAGGGGCAAGACATGTTAAAGTGCCGGGGTTAGGACTGAGCTTAAGTTACCACTCAATGCACTTTAGTAAACTATTTAAGAACTTTTTAAAAGTTATTTATTAATGCTTTTTGGGAGGGTGATTTTAGATGCATATCATATTTATACTGAGTTAAATACTGTATGTAATCAGTTTTGCTACAATAAGTGTATGGGACACTGGAAAAATGTTGAATTTCCCCTTGGGGATGAATAAAGTATCTATCTATCTAAAATTGAAGTACAGAGTGTAATTCTGGCCATCCTGTTACAGGAAAGGTATAGAGGCTTTGGAGAGGATACAAAAGAGGTTCACCACGATGCTGCCTGGATGAGTGAATATTAGCTACATGGATAGGTTGAACAAACTTGGATTGTTGTTTTGAAGGCTGTGGTACAACCCAGAAAGGCTCATAAAATTAGGAGAGGTAGCCATGGGGTAAATAGAGTCTTTCTCCCAGAGTAGTAATGTCAAATACCAGAGGAGATAGCTTTAAGAAGAGAAGGGGAAAGTTTAAAGGAAATGTGCCGGGTAAGTTTTTTTTACACGGAGGGCTAAGTGCTGGATTGCTCTACCAGAAGCAGAATTGATGGTGGCATTGAAGAGGCATTCAGACAGGCAAATGAATATGCATGGAATGGAGAGATATGAATCACGTGCAGGCAGATAGGTTTAGTTTGGCAACCTGATCAGCACGGATATCATGAGCCAAAAGGCCTGTTCCTGTACTACACTGTCATCTGGTTCTATGCTATTGCTCTGGAAGAAGTACTGTGGCCAGCTTAAACACAGTACATCCCTCAAAACAATGGTCATGCTACTTAAGTCTTGTTGGTTTATGAATAAACTGTTCCTGGGAACTTAGAATTCTCCTATTCTTTGGAAAAACGTTGGGGCATTGATATGTACCTGGGAGGTAGGAAAGCTCATCCAGAAGTGAAATATATGGCTGTGCAGCTCCTGAGAGTGAGACAAAAAGCTTCTACAATCAGCTTGACAGCACCCACATCAATGCCTATCTTATGACATTCAATGTTTAGAAACTGATCTTTTTTTAAAAATGAATTATGTATAAATCCTCTTGGTAGAATTCTGCAGGTTGAGTCTAGTACATGAATTTAATAGTGAGGAGCATAACATATCTTCATTACTAAATTTACTTAGAAGAATGAGTCTTTTTGCCTCTTATTCTGGCATGAGTGTCACCATCAGGGACACTGCTGCGGGATTTGGGTATCCATACTTGTGGGCAGCAGAACATGGTTGACAATTGCACTTCTGGGTATGCACATTCCAGCCAATTAGTGTTTTAATGTAGTGCTATTTAACTCCATTCCTCTCATTTCAGTCTTGACCAAAAGCACAGCAATGTCACCACTCCCTGCTTAACTTTGTCCTTGTTCTGGGAAAGAAGACTACCATTTAGATTGACACCAGAAAGAAGCAGTACTTTGTTAAATTACTGCTTATGAACCATGGTACCAACATTAGCTTTCAGATTGAGTATTTTAGTTAATGGCCCTGTTGACCTAGTGTTTATTGTTTTTCCTTTTATTCAGAATCAGGTTTATTATCACCAGCATATGTCATGAAATTTGTTAACTTAGCAGCAGTAGTTCAATGCAAAACATAATATAGAAGAAAATAATAATAAATAAATTACACTGTGTATATTGAATAGATCTAAAAATTGTGCAAAAACAGAAATAATATGTTTAAAAAGTGAGGTAGTGCTCATGGGTTCAATGAACATTTAGGAATCAGCTGACAGAAGAGAAAAGGCTGTTCTTGAATCGCTGAGTGTGTGACTTCGGGCTTCTGTACCTCCTATCCAATGGAAACAGTGAGAAAAAGGCAGAACCTGAGTCTGTCAGAATGCTCTCCACGGTACATCTGTAGAAGTTTTTGTTGGCATACTGAATTGTCAGGATTCTGGGGCAGGGATCCAATCACAGACCCAGTACTGTGCACACCATGATATTAATTGAGTAACAAATCGCAAGGTGCAAACAAAGTCAGTGTCCAAGTTCAGGCAGAGATTAAAACATCCAGAGAAATTCAAAACCCAGAATCAGGAAACAGGCAGAGTCGATATTCAGACGGACAGAGTACAGATACAAATGCTGGAACGGTTCGAGAAAATTCACTGGCACAATCTGGCAGCAAACAGGTGAAAACACAGGACTGAAATAAACTGAGCAATAAACAGAGAGGCAGATGATAGGTGGAGCACAATGAGACACAGGTGGCAGCAATACAGGTAATAATGAGAAACAGGTGAGAGAGGGAATACTCAGTGATACAGGGGCCAGAGTGGAGCAGGAGCGGGGACAGGAGCACCTGGCAATACAAAACACAGACTGACAGCTAGGGGAAAACACACAAAAAAACAGAGTTCTTCTGAAAGCACTGACACCAAACTCCTAATGAAGTATAGTCGCTGTATTGCCTTTTTTATAGCTGCATCGGTATGTTGGGACCAGAGTAGGTCCTCAGAGATCTTGACACCCAGAAACTTGAAACTGCTCACTCTTTCCACTTCCGATCCCTCTATGAGGATTAGTATGTGTTCCTTCGTCTTACATTTCCTGAAGTCTACAATCACCTCTTTCGTCTCACTTACGTTGAGTGCAAGTTTTGCTGCAACACCACTCCACTAGTTGGCATATCTTGCTTCGGTACACCCTCTCGTCACCATCTGAGATTCTACCAACAATGATTGTATCATCAACAAATTTATAGATAGTATTTGAACTATGCCTAGCTACACAGTCATGTGTGTATAGAGAGTAGAGCAGTGGGCTAAGCACACACCGCTGAGGTGCATCAGTGTTGATCGTCAGTGAGAAGGAGGTATTATCACCAGTCTACACAGATGGTGATCTTCCAGTTAGGAAGTCAAGGATCCAATTGCAGAGGTAGGTACAGAGGTCCAAGTTCTGTAACTTCTCAATCAAGATTGTGGGAATGATAGTGTTAAATGCTGAGCCATAGTCGATGAACAACATTCTGACATAGGTGTTTGTATTGTCCAGGTGGTCTAAGGCAATGTGAAGAGTCAGTGAGATTGCATCTGCCATTGACCTATTGTGGCAATAAGCAAATTTCAGTGGGTTCAGGTCCTTGCTGAGGCAGGAGTTCAGTCTAGTCATAACCAACCTCTCAAAGCATTTCATTGATGTAGATGTGAGTGCTACTGGGCAATAGTCATTAAGGCAGCTCACATTATTTTTCTTAGGAACTGGTATAATTGTTACAGAACTTCCTTCAAAAAGGCAGTTTTGATTAAGAGTCAGTGAACTGTTCATCTGCTTCAGTGTCCATCCCTCTGCACTTGCGTCTTAACTGCACCTTGTCAGCAAGACTTGGTATCAAAGAAAATGGACCCAGCAGAGAAAGGACAGCTGACTATGGCCCTGATGTTGGTTGGTCAGAGATGAGAGAAGTTACAGTCAGTAGAGGTTACATTTGCAGAGGTGACAGCTATCTTTAGAGTGGCATGCCCAGTGTAAGCAGGAAGAACAGGTATCATTCCTTGCAGTGAGAGTTCAGCAACTCACCACAGACAGGTGGCAGCAGTTACTGCTCTCAAGCCTGTAGTTCAGCAGCTTACTACCAACAGTCAGATTCAGTCGCAGCCATTACCACTCTTGTTGCCGCAGTTCAGCAGAATTCCACCAGTTCAGTCCCACTTGCAGAATTTCACATAACCTCCTCTTTAACAGTCTCACCAGCCTCGGGAACTAATACCTTGACTCCATTGACAGCGTCCAGACAAAAACTGAGTATTCCTCCACCAGGCAGATACGCTGGTGACCCCGAGGGCTGCAGGAATTTTATTACACAGTGTGAGCTACCTTTCCAAGCCCAGCCAGGACAGTTCAGTGACGATGCACTTATTTCAGGAGGAATGAGATCGGTGCAGGAGAACAGGTACCTGTCTCTACTGTGACAACCCAGGACACTTCTGGGCATCATGTTCAAATGCCCTTTCAGTAGGTAGGGGAATTCTAATGGATTGATTCTTCCTGCAAGCATCTTCCCCTAATCATGCAATGTTCCCAGCTTCGTTGTGGGGGCTGGCAGGCCTTCTACCTGTTTGAGTCCAGCTTAAGCCCTTGTCAGCATATCCACTTCTGTGTGAACCACTACTGTGGACCTGTTGGCATTCTGGCTGAATATCATGACCTTCTTGAGGTCTTCAGTGCGTAGAAGATACCTCCCTGCCTCCACACCAGTCATACAATTACAACAGTGACCTCTTACCCAGTACTAGCTCTCCTGGGGGCTGGCTCTTTTCTTTCTCTCATCCAGAAATGATGGCCATTGAAGAGTGCATCAAGGAGGCATTGGCCTTAAAGTTTATCACTGTCAGGAGCAGGCTTCTTTTTTGTGAGCAAGAAGAACAGCAAGCTCCATCCCTGCATTAATTATCAGCCCCTCAACAACATCACAGTGAAGAGCTGCTACCCTCTTCCCCTGCTTGCCTCTGTGTTTCAGCATCTCCAAGGAGCAACCATATTCTCCAAGGTAGATCTGCACAGTTTGTATCTGAGAAGGGGAAACTAACATTCAATACCTCCACTGGCAACTGTGATCACTATTTGGTATGGCCAATGCCCTGGCTATTTTTCTGGTCCTGGTAAATGATGTGTTGCAGGACATGTTGAATCAGTTTGTTTTCATTGATTTGGATGACATTCTTATTTATTCCTGCTTTCGCGAAGAACACATCCAGCCTGTCTGGAGGGTTCTCAGTTGGCTCCTCGAGAATAACCTCTATGCCAAGCTAGAGAAGTATGCATTTCATGAAGAGCAGATGATGTTATTAGGATATATCCTCACTCCTTCCAGTGTTCAGATGGACCCATGTCAATTTCAGGTAGTCAAAGAGTGGCCCAAACCAGCTGCAGTCAAACTGGTGAAGCATTTCATGGGATTTGCAAACATTTAGCACCGCTTCTTTGGAAACTTCAGTACCATCGCGGCCCCAATAAAAGCACTCACTAAGAAGACCTCTGCAGAACTCCTGTGGGCAAATGGAGCAGGCCAAGCATTCTCAGAGTTAAAGTGACGCTTCACCATTAACCTAACATACCGTCCATTCATTGTCAAGGTCTCTGCATCAGATATCGGCATTGGAGCTGTACTTGCCCAGTGCTCTTCCGGGTATAATCAGCTGCACCCCTTTGCTTCTCTTTCCCATCACTTGACTCTAGCCAAGTGTAACTATGATGTCAGGAACTGGGAACCTTTGGCTGTCAAGGAGGCCCTGGAAGCAAGGTGACGCTGGCTGGAACAGGCAGAGCATCCCTTTCTGGTATGGACAGATCACAAAACCCTCTCCTACATTTGGGAATCTCAAATCCCGTCAAGCCCGATGAGCTGTTTTCTTCACTCGGTTTAATTTCACCCTCACCTACCATTCACCATTCTGGCAGCAAGAGTACCAAAGCCAATGCTCTCTCCCACCAGTTTGGCATCTTTGAGGACAATGCAGGTCTAGAGCCCATCCTTCCTTGCTTGTGCATTGTTGCTCCAGTGATTTGGGGAATAGAGGCAGAGATGAGGGCTGTTCAACTGTCAGATCCAGGCCCAGGTGAGGGGCCTCCCACCCAGTCATTTTCCCTGCCATTTTGCACCCCAGAGTGTTGGAATGAGGTCATTATTCCCATCTAGTTGGTTGGCTGGGAATTCAATTGACTGTGGAATTTATAAAGAGATGATTTTGGTGAGCAGCTATGTCCCAGGATGTCCACAACTTTATCTCAGCTCATCGTACTTGTGCCTGGAACAAGATAAGACACCAGTGGCTAGTGGCTCTGCTCTACCCACTGCCTGTGCTTCAGCATCCCTGGTCTGACCTCCGAGTGATGGAAGCATTACCATTCTGGTGGTTGTTGACCAGTTCCCCAGGCTGCCCACTTCTTTGCTCTCCACAGCTTCCATTGGCTCATGAGACTGCCACCCTCATGGTTCAGCATGACTTCCCTCAATATCTAGGGTCTGATTGAGGAGCACAGTTCATGTCATATTTTTGGAAGGCTTTCTGCTTTATTTTTCAAGCCACAGCCAGTCTCTCATCTGGTTTCATCCCCAATCTAGCAGCTAGACTGAGAGTGAATCAGGAGATGGAGACAACCCTTTGCTGCCTTGTCTCTTCCAACCCCATGACCTGGAGCTCCCAAATGGTTTGGGCAGAGATTTCCCAAAACAGCCTGCACTCATTCTCCTCTGGCATATCCTGCTTTGAATGCCAGAAGGGATCCCAGCCGCTGCACCTCCCTGACCAAGAGGTAGACTTTGGGATTCCTGCTGCCGAACAGTTGGTTGGTCCAACACTACGAGTGCATGTGGAGACGAGCCAGGGCTTCTCTGCTGTGCGCTCAGAAACAATTTGCCCAGCAGGCTGATCAGCTCCACTGATAGGTGAGGTCTTTTAAGCTGGGGAGAAAGTCTGACTGGTGTCTAAAGATCTTCCTTTGAAAGTTGAGAGTCTCAAGTTGGCACCACACTATGAGGGACTATTCGTAGTGGAGAAAGCTATCAAAAAAGTCTCACATAGATTGTGCCTTTCATAATGAAGGCTTATCCAGTGTTCCATGTTCCCAGCACAAGCTGGTGACTCTTGGTTCTTTTGCCAATAACTTTCATTCTCTTTTCCTCCAAGAAGAACAACTTCATCTTCTCCAGTGCATCCAAAGTCTCTCATCCATAGAATCATTTTAGTAAGCCTTACTCATCCTTCTATTTTAAAGCAGAGATCTTGTATCCAGAATGGACACAACTCTCTGACTATGACTCAACCACTGTTTTATACAAATCCACAAGGTCCCGTGGTTTCTTCCATAGCCCAGAATTGACAACTTCTCATCCAATAGAGATTTACATCCCCCCCTCATCCCATTTTTTTCTCCTTTTGGACTGTGTCCAGTGGTTTATATTGTGACTTATTCTTCCTAATAAAATGCAACATTCAGCATTCAATTTCTTCCACCACCCATTGTCTCATTTCATTACCCTATTTGCCTTTTTTTGGTTCCCCTCACAAGTTATCAGTGCCTGGTCACATTTTTTTATATGATTTTTAACAAGCTGGAAAAAGTCATTATTGTACTTCACTCCAGAACAGAAATAAATTAATGTTCAATTGAATGATGTTGAAATAAACAGTGCTAGCACTGAGATATCCAATGTATTTTTCTAGTGCTTTGTTAATAAAACCATAGTGTCAAGTTGCTGTTAATCATAAACAGCCTCAAATCAAGTAGTTTAACAATGACACTGTGCAAAGTGAAAAGTGTGAAATTTATGCTCCAGCTCAGATTAATTTAATGCAAACTGTTTTGCATCTCTCACAAAGGATGATTTCTGTTTCATTTCAAATATGACAGATGAGTGCTAGATGAAAAAAAAACATACATTAGCACACTGTTGTTCACATCAAATCTGTGATTACTGTTTATAAAGAACTGGGAAGCCAGAAATCACCAAGTAAATTTTGGGGACTTGTCAAAGCAACCAAGCTGTTTCATCTGAATTGGACACATTAGTCTGATTTTTCAAGGATGCAACATTGTTTTAAAATAGAGAAATTCTTGGAGAGATCACAATCATAAAGAGCTCATTAGTATCACATTAACAGTGTAAAGCTCCAAGCATCAGTTTAATCAATCCGTTATAGGAATCAACCATGAAATAGTATGGCAATAAAGATAACAATAAAATTAAGGGCATTGTTAACAGTTAAATAGTGAGGATCTTAAATTAATTTTATACAGCGGGAGTCAACATCTGTTCAGAAGATTTTCTACAATATTTTTAAACACTGACATAAATTAAGATCAAATATATGACATGATCAATTGGTTAGTCATAAATAGATGCAGCAAAAAAAGACAGGCTCCTTGACCCAGAGAATCTGCATAAACCATTAAACTCATGTTTTTTATAGACATTCTATTCTAACCTATTTTATTCTCCCCATGTTCCCATCAACACCTTCTAGATTCTTTGACTCTTCTTCTCACAAGAGGCAATTTGCAGTGACCAATTTTAGGGATGTGGGAGGAAACCAGACTACCTTGAGACAACTAATACAATCACTGGAAGAATGTGCAAACTCCACAGAATCAGTGCCAGAGGTTGATCAAACCCAATAGCTGGAGCTATTAGTTTCATACGAGTTTTAACCCTGTCCTGCCTGGCTGCACACAAACTCAGGAATGAGCATTAGAAAGCATTCAGGATCCAGATTGTTTCAAACATGATCCAGTTATCTTACATCTTTGTGAATTGTTAAACAAGTTAAAGCATTGTTAACTAGTCCGTGATAAGAATAACTGCATGTTTCTTGAGCAGATTTGGGATAAGGCCAACTGATGAAGTGGAATATCAGTGTTGTTAGGAGGGAGAAACAGTGTTAACATTTTAGGCCAAGGATCTGTTGTCAGAATTGGGAGGTCATCACGTTGAAATGTTATCTCTAATTCTCTCTGCACATATGCTGTCTGATCTGCTGAGTATTTTCCATTTTTTCTTTTTGCTTTGAAGTTAAGGAGTTGCTAAAGGAATTTTGCAATTGCCAGAACAAAACAAATGAGTCCGAAAGATCATTCTCCCAGTCTGCCTCCAGAGAACACTATTATCTAACCAAGTATGAATCTAGTGCTCCCAGCAACTGGTGTAAGAGACAGTGACTGTGCTGCCCAAACCTGAAATGACAGTAGGTGCTAATATACTGTCTAAAACACTGGGCTGTGAATGATGTGTATGTATTTTTAAGTATTGACTTTTGTATGGGAATGAAAAAGGTTCAAATTTTAATTTGGTTATTCCTATTTTTATGAGGTTATTAAATGCTTGGTGCCTTAGTGCAGTCAAAGTGTTTGAACTCTAACACCGTCCTTCAGTACTATAATAGATGTGAAGGCAGTAAAAGACTTCAAGGAGATAGAGTGAGTTTGGTATAATGGGCAGATACAATAGCTAGCAGCTAAAAGTTATTACCAAATGTGTAAACTGTTAAATTTTGATTGGAAGAATTAGAAGAGGCAAATATTGCCTCTACGAAGGTAGATACTGTATCTAAATTAAATTCAAGATTAGGGAGATTTGGGAGTATATGCATAGTACCATGAAAGTGGAACAGCAGGTTGATAAAGTGATTAAAACATTACAGATCCTAGAGTTTATAAGTGAAAGCAGAGTACAAGAATAAAGAAGTCATAATGAAACTGTACAAAAAACTGTCATGGTTACGAGGGTGTTACTTCCAGTTCTGGCTACAACGCATTAGAAAAGACCTAATGGCTTCAGAGAGAATGGAAAAGAGATTTACAAAAATGTTTCCAAGAACTCGTGGCTTTAACTATGTAGATGACTCGGAGAAGGTGGAGCAGAGGAAATAGTGAAAGTGGCTGAGAGTCATTTCAAATCACAAAGAGTATAAATAGCAAAGATTAAGAGAGTCTGCTCCCACTATTGAAGGGGATAGGAAGGAGTGTTGAAGGGTTAGTGTTGTGGGGCTGAGGAGGGGATAAAAAGATCAGCCATGGTTGAGTGACGGAGCAGACTCGATGGGCCAAATGACCTAATTCTGCTCCTATGTCTTGAGGTCTTGTGGACCTAGGGTACAAAGAATAAAGATGGGCAGCAAAAGGCAAGAATCATATAAGGACATTCATTTTATGCAATGAGCAGTGAGAATCTGGAATATAGCTTCTGTTGTGAAAATTGTGATGTTTAAAAGGGAACCTGACGAGCACTTTTTTGAGCTCTTTTTGAGCACAATTTTTTCACAAAAATTTGTGAAAATTTTTTGAGAGCAAGGAATGGGATTAACTGGAGTCCTTTTTCACTCAGCCAGTATGGACTTGATGAGCTGAAGGACTTCCTTCTATGCTGTGACCATTCTGTGATTCTGTGTGCTTGGGGGATGATTGGAGCTAGGACTCGTCCTCATGTACTTGGTATGGGTCCGTAGCTTCAAACTTCATTCAAGTCCCATTTCAGAGATGTGGGTCATAGAGTTAAACAGCACAGAAAGAGGCCCTTCAGCCCAACTCATCCATCTGACCAAGTGCCATTCTGTGCTAATCTGCCTGCATTTGGCCTCGGTCCTTCTAAACCTTTCCTATCCATCAAAAGGCCCAAATGCCTTTTAAATTGCACCCAGGCAGAAAAATATGGGCTGGTAGTTCATTGCAGCAGCTGAAGTTCTTTTGAAGTGTAGTTACTCTTGGCCTCGCAGACTGCTTCATTATGAGCTCGGACTGTATCATTTACCTGTACTGCACCCTTTCAGTTGCTTTTACACTTTATTCTTAAGTCTCCTCTGCAGTCCTTCCAGCTTAATGGCATCTTTCCTGCAGCAGGGTGACTAAAACCTCACCAACATCCTTGTAAAACTACAACATAATATACCAACTTCTGTATTCTTTGCGCTGACTGATGAAGGTGACAATTGCCAGAGTAACACGTGTCATCTTCACCACCCTGTCTAACTGTAATGCTGTCTGTAAAGGCTGCTGCTCTACTGTATTGGCAAGTGTAGGCTAATCTTGATTATAGAGAAGGATTATGCTTTCCTGAACAGAAGGAAATGGTCTTAAAAAAGGTTAATAGTGGGAATATATTGCAGACCACCATAAGACTCTCTATTTTGAAAGAGTATAAAGAGAGAACAGAGATGACAGCTATAATGGAGATTTTTGCTTTTGTGACACCATTTTGGCAATGTAGTGCAGATAATCCACTACATGTGAAATCATTTGAGAATATTTGAATATAGAACATTTGAGAAAATTCACCAAGAGTTAGCTGTTGTTGGATTGTGCCTAACTGATAAACTAAAACAGTAAAGAAACATATTTATTTGTTAAGAATTTCAAAAGTACTGAGAAAATGGATCAGTTAATGTTTAAAATGCTTAATAATTAAGAGACTGTGTGGACAATAAAGGTGTTAAACACCTTTATTAAAAAAACAAAACTGATGAAGGTTACCTCAAAAGTTAAAGCAACATCGGTGAAAAGAGGAAAACATAGTTAAAATTTCAGTCCAAAATTGGAAAAAAAGTTTGAATTTACAGGAAAATTGGGAAGGGAAGGAAGAGCAAAGTGGAAGATCTTTGACTGTGGAAGTGAGGAGAGAGCAGATGACAAAAGCGATGGTGGTGGTAGGTAAAAGATGAACTAGTGAAATATCAAAAGACAAGGACAGGAAGTTTTCTTAAGCAGTCACTCTGGATCAAGAATAATATTCTTTCATTTCATTTCTGTGGTTTTCAGGTTGCTTTTGAAGGTTATATGCGACTTACTTACTCTGCCACAGTGAAGCAAAAGATGCTTGATGGGGTAGACCAATGATTGGTATGGGAGATGATGCATTCCTTTTGTTTTTTTTTGCTGGGCTTCCATATAACTTCCATTGAAGACACTTGAAGTTCTCTATGCCTGCTCAAATACACTATTGCCATTTTGATTGGCCATTTACTAGGGATTCCCTTGAATTGGTGAAATTGTCACTTTTTTTGCAAGGGAATCTTGCAATAGTATCGTAGTTCTTCCTCTGCCTTCTGTAATATGAGTGAGAATGGTAGAATCAGTATCTGAAATTCAATTAACAGTGTTGATCCTATATATCCCAAATGTTGAGAAAACTCATATTCTGTTAATAATTCAAAGTTTAAAGTAAATTTATCATCAAAGTACATATATGTCACAATATACGTACACCTCTCAGGTTTATTTTCTTGCTGGCATGCTCAATAAATCCAGTAACCAATCAATGAAAGACTGCACCAACAGGGTAGACAACCATTATGTATAAGGCAACAAACTGTGTAAATTCAAAAATATGTTATAATAATAATAAATAATTAAGCAATAAGTATCAAGAACATAAAATAAAGAGTCCTTGAAAGTGATTCCATATGTTGTGGGAATAGTTCAGTGATGGGGCAAGTGAAGCTATCTCCTCTGGTTCATGAGCCTGATGGTTGAGGGATAATAACTGTTCCTGAACCTGGTGGTTGAGTCTTGAAGCTCCTGTACCTTTTTCCTGATGGCAGCAGCGTGAAGGGAGCATGACCTCAGTTGGGGGAAGGGTCCCTGATGAAGATGTTTCTTGCCTGTGACAGTGTTTCATGTAGATGTGCTCAATAGTTGGGAGGGCTTTATCCATGATGGACAAGACCATATCCTCTACATTTTCTAGGATTTTCTGTTCAAAGGCATTTGTTTATCCATGCCAGGCTGTTCAGCCAATTGATAAACTCTCCAACACATAGCTATAGAAGTTTGTCAAAGTTCTAGATGCCTTGCTGAATTTTGGCAAACTCCTAAGAAACTTAACTACAATTTTCAAGACATTTTTAATATACTGATAAAGTTCTAAGGCAAATCAATGTTTGGAAGCTGGATATTAGAAGCATATTCAGACAATACCCGAATTAAAGACCGATATCATGATTCTTGATGAAGTACTGTGTCTGAAGGAGACTTTGCAACTTAGTCTTAAAGGACCATTGATTTTCCCCTATCTGAGATGTCTGCTTTGATCTGCTATTTGTTGAGCAACAAGACCCAATGCACCAATTGCTGGTGGAACTCAGTGGATTGTACAACATTTATTGGAAGGAAATGGACCGTCGACATTTCAAGTCAAAATTCCTCATCTAAACTGAAATGTAGAGAGGAGATAGCTAGAATGAAATGGTGAAGGGAAGGGAAGAACTGGTAGGATTCTTCTCCCATCAGATTCCATTATCTTCAGTTCTTTGTCACTTAAACCTATCACTCCCTAGCAAAATTCCCAATCTCCCCTCCCTTTGTCTGCTTATCAGCCCCACCTGTCACCTGGATCCACTTATTACTTGTCAATTCTTGCTCTACCCCTACCTCCACCTCTTTATACTGAATGTCTCATCTCTATCTTTCAGTCCAGATGAAGGGTCTCAACCTGAAAATATCAACTATCCTTTTCTCTCCACGGATGCTGCCTGACCCACTAAATTTCTTCATCATTTTGTATGTTATTCTAGATTCCAATGAAGAATCTGGAAATAACATGTGTCTCTATTTAATTTCATGGTTTATTTATAAGTTGAGAAATTATTCTAAAGTAGAATCCAAACTAGATACATAGTTTAAACATATGTTGTTACACTAATCTTGTTCATTTTTGCCCCCTCAGTGCGTGATCGAGTCAGATCAAAAATGGAACGAGATATTTTGGCTGAAGTCAATCACCCTTTTATAGTCAAGTTGCACTATGGTAAGTTTGTGCTTATCATTCAAACTTTTCATTGGTATTGGTTAACTAACAAAGTCTGCAAAATAAGTAAGTCACACAAGTTAAAGTGAATTTCTCTTGAGCTTTTCATCTGCAGTATGTTACTTGATTAATGGATATTTAGATTCAGTCCACTAAAGAGATCAGGAGTCATTTGTCGATTTGATCTTGTTGAAAATTTAAAGCAATGCATGTTACAAAGAAGAAAGAATAATAACATTGTTTCTTTATCCAATGAAGCCTTCATTTCTTAAAATCCTTGTCCAATTTAAAAAAATGCTTAATTTCCCCTCTTAAGTTTAGACTGAAAAGGTAGCACCTGATTTTTTTTATTGTATAATGTGATGTGTTTTGGGAAGTCAAATAGATCTAGGAAATATACAGTTATGCATAGTTCCCCAGAACTGGAAACACAGGTAGATTGAGTGATGAAGAAGGCACAGGGCATGCTTATCTTCATAAGTCAGGGACCAGAATATAGAAGTGTGGGCATTACATTGCAATAGAGAACATTGGTTAGACCTCACTTGGAGTACTGCATGCAATTCTGGTTGTCATACTTTGGGAAGGAACTGGTTCCATTGGAGAAAATGCAGAAGAGAGTCACCAGGATGCTAATAGTGAGGAATACTTCAATTATGGGGAGAGTTTGGAATGAGGGTTTATTTCCCCTGGACTGACACTATCTGAAGAGGTGAACTATTGGAGATATAGCAAATTATAAAAGGCATAGATAGGGTTAATAGTCTGAATGTTTTACTTCTGGTAGGGGTATCAAAAACAGGTTTAAGATGGAAGAATAAAATAATTTAAAGAAGTATTTATTACATAATGTTGTGATATCGGAATGATTCACCAGAGGTGGTGTGAGAGTCAGATATAATTATTATTTTGAAAGACAGGCACTTGAAGCAAAAAGAATATGGGCCTAAGGTGGGCTCATGTGATTAGTGTTGATGGTCAGAAAGAACAGCAGGGATATGGTGGGTTAAAGGACCCTTTTCTCTGCCATACAACACTATCTCAAGCATTGCAATGTTAATGTTATTGTATTCAGCTCTTGGGTTTTTCTGTTTGAATTTTATCATCATATGGGCATATTCACTATTCTCCTGTATCTTTTCAGTCATTGTCTGGGCTATTGAAATATTACCTGATTAATAATTGTAGTCTCTTTATGACATTCCGCACTTACAGAAATGATACCCTCTCTGACAAAATTAATTTCAATGCCTATCACTGCATTTCCTTTCTGTCATAACTTGTTTATTTTGTTCTATTATTCACTTCATGATTGTTTTGTGCATTTCCTGTCTCAGCTTTTCTTTCTTACCTTTCAAATAATTTCCCTTGTGGTTCCTTCTATAAATCAAATAATTAAATAAATTAGAAACCTTATGTTTTGTCTTTTCCGCAGCATTCCAGACTGAAGGAAAATTGTATCTGATTTTAGATTTTCTAAGAGGCGGTGATCTTTTTACAAGATTATCCAAAGAGGTAAGTTGACAAAAAATATTAATAGTCAATCCCATATTAAACTTAAGAGATTTCAGCCATGGTCAAAGAAAATTATGCCTTCAGTCTCAGAGGATGAATACTTGAGGATTTAGAAGAGTAAAAATTTCTACCGAAGACTCATATTATTCAGGGATATGTTAACTAATTGTCTTTGAATGTATTAATAATATTTGGGAAGTTTTTATGATGTCTATGGTAGAATTTTTTAATGATGTCTATGGTGCCTTTACTTTTATTTTACATTTTATTGCAATCTACTATCTTGTGACTCAAAGCAGTCCGTGCACAGTGAATGCCACAGATCTGTTGCTGATCTCACCTGCTCTAGGATCGCACTGTTTCTTCAGCTTGGTCCCAGGTGCAGACTTCCACAATATGAGTTTACTTCCAGCTCATCAGCTCATTGCAGTGTAGCACAGGGACTCTGATTGAAAGTGACTGGTTATACTTCCCAGCCCCCAGGCACACTGCATGTCAAGCTTCCAGCCAGAGTCTAGTCATGCCTTTGCTATCAGCTCTTCCATGTAAAGGTCACTAATATGAGCATTAAAAATCACCCAGGAAATATCTGCAACTCATACAGGAAGGAATTTCAGAATCAGCTTTATTATCACTGACGTTCATTTGGTGAAATTCGAAGTTTTGCAGCAGCAGTACAGTGCGAATAATTATAGGGAAAATATTAATCAAGTAATAATAAAAAAGCTAAGATTGTGACTATTCTAAAAAATTAAATTATTTAAGATACTTTCACATACACATAAAAATTAAGTTGTTTCTTTCCATTGATTTTAATT
The DNA here is from genome assembly GCF_030144855.1 of Hypanus sabinus. Classification (NCBI taxonomy): domain Eukaryota; kingdom Metazoa; phylum Chordata; class Chondrichthyes; order Myliobatiformes; family Dasyatidae; genus Hypanus; species Hypanus sabinus. The sequence continues at coordinate 61,188,832 of NC_082717.1, read as the reverse complement.
GTGGCCCTGCCAATTAATCTGTCATAGTTTTAGCAGCTATGTACATTGTGTAGCCTCAGTTGAAAGTTCTGAAGAAATGTTATTACCCATTGGATTCCTTGAGGAATCTATTGGCATAATTTGGGGGCAGGGGCAGCATGGATGGTGAAGTAGAAGATGGTGAAGATATTAAAGATGTCCTTTGTTTTGATATTGTGAATAAAGACACAACCGCCTGAAACCAAAGGAAATCGGTCAGGTTTTAGATGAAAACATTGCACCGGGCAGTGAAATCAGTGTGGGGTGTGCTAATATTCCAGGGCAAGTTAATATCAAGAAGGAGAAGATGTTGAGTCTCTTGCAAGACATTAAGTTGGATAAGTCTGATGCGACATATTGCAAATTATTGAAAGAGGCAAGGGAGAATATTACTAGGGCCTTGACAGAGATCTTTGTTAGTCACAGGCAAGTCCCAAAGGTCTGGAGAGTAGCCAGTGTGCCTTACATCAATGGTGGGGAGATTGTTGGAGAAGGTTTTTAGGATAGGGTCTGCTCACATCTGAAAAAACTTAGACTTATTAGGGATAGTCAGCTTGGCTTTGTATGGGGTGGGTCATGACTTATAAACTTGACTAAGTTTTTTAAAATGAAGATAATTGATGAGGGAAGGGCAGTTGATATTGTCGACATGGACTTTAGTAGGGCATTCAACATCGTCCATCATGGTAGACTGACGTGCTGGGCTGGATTCAAAGCTGTGTGAAATGGTGTCACTCTGACTGGAGATTGATGACCAGTGTTGTTCTGCAGGGGACAGTGATGAGACCTGTGTTGTTTGTGAAATATATAAATGATCTGCTCAAAAATCCAGATGGGTTGATTAGTAAGTTTAAAAGTAATGCAAAAATTAGTGGGGTTGTCGATGGTAAAGAAGATTGTCAAAGAGTACAACAGAATATAGATTAATTGGGTATATAGACAAGAAATGTCTGAGACTGAGATGCAACCTTACAGAACCTTGTATTTTCCCACGGTAGAAATGACAAATACTAGCGGACATTGTTTTATAGTGAAAGTTTAAAGGAGGTGTATGAGGGAAGGTTCTTTCCCACAGCAAGTGTAAATGCCTGTAACAGGCTCCCAGCAAGGGTGGTGAAGTGAAATTAATAATTTTTAAGAGGAACTTAGATGGGATCATGAACAGACAGGGACTGGAGGGATATAGACCATGTGCAAGCAGATGGGATTAGTTAAATTTAGCATCATTATTGGCAAATACATTGAGGGCTCCTGGGCCTGTTCCTGTACTGTACTGTTCTATAAATACAAGAAGTTCTGCGGATCTAGAAATCCAGAGAAGCACACACAAAATGCTAGAGGAACTCAGCAGGTCAAGAAGCATCTATGGATACGAATAAAGAATTAATATTTTGGGCCACAGCCCTTCATTGGAACTAATCACCATCTGTTACTCCGTACTGTTCTATGTTCTGTAAGTAGTTTTGCCAAGTTTTACCATCTTAACCCATTTTTCTGTTCCTGCTGTTCATATAGCCCTACTGGGGAATGCAGACTTCTGCAGAATTTTTGGTGAGAAATCTGCCTGTTGAGCCTACTCCATCTTAACCTTCCATAATAACTGCTGGCATATTGATTTCAGTAGGACAAAATAACTATAAGGAGAACAGTTAGATGAAATTTCTGATAGCAAAGTAAACAATACTATATATCAAAAATCAAAGAGAAAATGTTACAAACTCTCAGCAGAGCAGGTAGTATCTGTGGAGGGAGCAAGTGTTATCATTTCAGGTTAATGGCTTTTCAATGGAATTGGCAAGCTTTAGTCAACTGTCATGTTTTAAAAGCAGGAATTAGGAAGAGTGGGGACAACAAAGAGAATGTCTGTGGTTGAGCAGTGACTGAGAAAATGGATGAAATAGTCTCAACTGAGAGCGGGTGGTGAAGATTTTCAATGGCAGCTGTATGGAGCATATTTTACTCAAGGGAGTGCAGACAGGAAAGAAACAGAAAAGAAAGATGCTGGAACAGTGAAACAGAGAACACAGCTGTTGCTGAAAAAATGAAATAAAGGAGACCCAGAAGGTCGATATTAGAATGGTGTGCTCTGGAGTTTTAAGATGACAACTGTGCCATTGCAAGAATCTGACATAACTCAAATAAAGGAAAACCTTCTCCTTTCTTTAATTTAATTAAGTTGATGTAAAATTAATTTAATTTCATATAAGAACTTTATAATTTTCTTTTAAAGATGACCACTATAATTATTTCAGGTAATTTTATGTTTTTAATGTTGACTGGATACCAAAACTATTCACAAATATTCGATCTTTGACAGCTGATGAAGTTAGGGTGAGACATCACCGGCAGCACTGCAAAGTGCAGAGTGCTCTCAACCCAGTCAGGGGGTATCAGCTCACAAGTGCAAGGGTACATCTGAGAATTTACAGTTAGCATCTGAAGATCCCCACCATGCTCCCTCCCACCGGAGTCCTTTCTGTCCCATCCAACATGTGTTCTATGTGCATGCAAACCAGTCAAATAGGTAGATACATACTAGTTTTACATTTCAGCAGCAATGTAGACCCCATTGCAAGGAAACCTACCAATGCCTCTACTTCCTGAGGAGGGGAAAGAAATCTGGCATGTCCCCATTGACCCCTGCCAGTTTTGATTGATGCAACATAGAAAGCATCCTATCTGTATGTATGAAGTCTTGGTATGCAACAGCTCTTCTCATGGCTACAAGAGACTACAGAAAGTAGTGACATCACAGAAACCGGCTTCCCTTCCATGAACTCTGTCTATATTTCTTGTTGTCTCAGTAATGCAGCCAGCACAATCAAAGATCCCACCCACCCAGACATTCTCTCTTCTCCACTACCCTATTAGGCAGAAGTTACAAAATCCTGAAAGCATTTTCCACTGGTCTCAAAGACAGCTTCTGCCTCACTAGTACAAGACTATTGAATGGTTCTCCAGTGCAATAAGATGGACTCTTTATCTCACAGTCTACCTTCTAATGAACTCGCACCTTAATGTCCATCGGCACTGCACTTTCTCTGTAGCTGTACTTTGTTCTGCATTCTGTTATTGTTTTACCCTCTGCTACCTCATTGCCTGACATAGCCATTACAGAGACTTGGGTATCACAAAGGTTGCTGGATGTTTTGAAGTTTAGATGCCTCAGAAGGGACAGGGAGGGAGGTGAAAGAGATGGGGAGTGGCATTGCTAATCAGAGATAGTATCACAGCTGCAGACAGGGAGGGTGTTGTGGAGGGATTGTCTACTGAGTCAGTGCGAATGGAAGTCAGAGAATAAAGAGCAGATGGTGTGGCACTTTTGGGAAAGGTGCAAAAATTACAGGGTTTTTTATTATGGGTCACTTCAACTTCCCTAATATTGATTGTAAATCCCTAGTGCAAAAGGTTTAAATGGGACCAGAATTTGTTAAATGTGTCCAAGATGGATTTCTAACACAAATATGCGGACAGGCCTTTAGCATAGCCTTAGACAAGGATAGCATCAGATGGTATGGGAAAATATTTAAATGGAGACGGTGAATTATGATGCTGTTAGGCAGGAACTTGGAGGTGTAATTTGAGAACAGATGTACTCAGGGAAGTGCACAACAGAAATCTGGAGGTTGTTTGGAGAACACATGCAGAGGTTCTAGACAGGTTTATCACACTGAGGCACGAAAAGGATGGTAGGGTGTAGGAGGCATGGTTGACAAGAAAAGTGCAACACCTAATCAAGAGAAAGAAGAATACTTAACATTTCGAAAGAAAGGATCAGGCGGGGCTCTTGAGAGTTACAAGGTAAGCAGGAAGGAGCTTAAGAAGGAACTTAGGAGAGCTAGAAAATGACATGAGAAGGCCTTGGTGAGTAGGATTAAGGAAAACTCCAAGGCATTCTTCAAGTGTATGAAGAACAGAAGGATGACTGAAGTAAGGATAGGACTGATCACTTCAGGTAAAAGATCAAAGAAGAAACATGTGCCTTGAGTTGGAGAGTGTTGGGAAGGTCCTTAATGAATACTTTGCTTTAGTATTCATTAGTGAGAAGGACCATGATGAATGTGAGGTCAGCATAGAGTAGACAATTATGCTGGAACATGTCTATGTTAAGAAAGAAGAAGTGCTGGAACTTTTGAAAAATAGTAGGATAAGTAAGTCGCTGGGGCCAGATGAGTTAAACCCTAGGCTACTACAGGAAGTGGGGAAGGGGTTGCTGAACCTTTGGTAATGATCTTTGCTTCCTTACTGGCCACAGGAGTAATACCAGAAGATTGGAGGATGGGAGCGTTATTCCTTTGTTCAAGAATGTTAATAAGGATAATTCAGCTTAAAGGTCAATGGCTAGTGATGTTCCACAGGGATCTCTTTCGGGACTTCTGCTCTTTGAGATTTTTATAAATGCCTTAAATTAGGACGTGGAAAGGTGGGTTGGTAAGTTTGCAGATGGCATGAAGGTTGGTGGTGTTGTGGGTAGTGTAGAAGGTCATTGTAGGTTACAATTAGACATTCATAGGGTGCTGAACTGAGTTGAGAAGTGGCAGATAGAGCTCAATCCAGAAAAGTGTGAATTGATACACTTTGGAAGGTCAAATTTAAAGGTGGAGTGCAAGTTTACTGGCAGCATCCTGAGCTCTGTAGAGGAACAGATGGATCTTGTGATTCAAGTCCCTAGATCCCTGAAAGTTGCCCTGCAAGGTTATAGGGTGGTTAAGAAAATATAGTGTGTGATGGTCTTCATTAGTCAGGGGATGAAGTTCAGGAGCCGCAAAGTTATACTGCAACTGTGTAAAAGTCTGGTTAGACCACACAGTGTGTTGTGTTCAGTTCTGGTCACCTCATTATTGGAGGATGTAGAAACACTGGAGAGGGTGCAGAGGAGATTTGCCAGGATGCTGTCTGGATTAGAAAGCATGTCTTATTAGGGATTTTCTTTCTGAAGCAAAGGAAGTTAAGAGGTGACTTGATAGAGCTGTTTAAGATGTTAAGAGGCAAAGACAGAATGAACAGCTGGCACTTTCATCCCAAGGCAGTAGGAAGAGAGGGCATAATTTTAAGGTGATGGGAGGAAAGATTCAGAGCATTTTTTGCACAGAGAGTATCAAGTGCGTGGAATGTCTCCCAGGGTGATGGTAGAGGCAGATACATTTAAGAGACTCTTAGACAGGCATACAGATGAAAGAAAAATGAAGGACTATGTGGAAGGGAAGGGTTAGATTCAACTTGGAATAGGCTAAAACATTGGTGCAACATTGTGGTGTTCTATATTTTATGTAATGAATTGATCTGTTGGAGGAACTGTTTCTCCCAGAATGTGGTGAATCTGTGGAATTCTCTGCCCAATGAAGCAGTGGAGGCTACCTCAGTAAATGTATTTAAGACAAGGTTGGATAGATTTTTGCAAAATAGAGGAATGAAAGGTAATGGGGAAAAGGCAGGTAGATGGAGATGAGTCCATGGCCAGATCAGGCATGATCTTATTGAGTGGCGGAGCCGGCTCGATGGGCAGATGGCCTACTCCTCCTATTTCTTATGTATGAACGGCATGCATGACAAGTTTTGACTGTACTTCGGTTCATGTGACAATAATAAACCAATTCCAATTTTGCAGTTGTAGTAACAAGAAAATTAACAGCGTTTTCTATCATTATGCCATTAATCTAATAAATGCTTTGGAATTTCAGTGCATGCTATTTTAACATGGAAATCCTGAAGTTTCTGTTAGTTATTTACTCCTCTACAGGGTGCACAGTTCACAGCTATCTCCAAGAGTCAAGGGAAAATCACTAGAATTAATTTGAACTTCAGATAATTATGAACTAATGTCAGTGTGAAATATCTGGAAGATATGGACTATTGTATGCAGTCCTAATGGTATAATTACTGCTCAGCATGCTTTCTGGCCCTAAGTAAATTATTTTTCTTGGTACAGTATATATATTTAAGTTTCCTGAGAGAAATATTTCAAATACATGAGGGTTTTAAAAATTAAAAAAAACTTCTGCAATTTCTACTTCACTATATTTATACATTCCATTCCTTTAAATAACCATTAATAGTTATTTAAAATTGTTCTTTTTCCTTTCTTATTTGATGTTAGTGTGGTTGAAATTCAGCTAATTTGGTAACTGTCTCCCTGAAGGTGATGTTTACAGAAGAAGATGTCAAGTTCTATCTAGCTGAGCTTGCTTTGGCATTAGATCACCTCCATGGCCTTGGGATCATTTATAGAGACTTAAAACCAGAAAAGTAAGAAACGTTTCTTTTCTCTACAATGACAAGATTAACAGTCACAAATTGCTCATGTAAATGTTAACAGATGGTATTCAGCTGAATATTACATGAACATATGATATTCAACTGCATTATGTTTTGCTTTTAAAGAAAGCCTGTGATAAACTTCTGGTCTGTGCAGACTAGTATGTAAAAGCAGCTAAACAGACAGAGATACAGCATATATAAATCACTTGTATGTGACACATAATATAATTGCACTAACACCACTTGCTACCAGTTGTTAATCCTTGAGAGCTGTTGACCGCAGGAGGGCAATCATTTGTCATCACTGGCTCTCTACCAGTGTAAAAGCAGCTGTGTAGTCTGCTTCCCAACCTGCAATCTCAAGTTCTAACCAGCCTGAAACAGTGGGAATGCAATCTATATTTCATTGCTCTCTGAAAATAAAAGGGAAAGAGCTGAACAATGTCTGTGCCATGGGGCAATTTGATATTTAACTGAAATATGAAAGAATGCAGAAAATACTTTTGCTTCGTGGTATCAACTGAACAAATGGCATGATATTTCACTTTTAAAGATAATTCCATCCTGTGAAACAGTAGGCCACGTGGAAGATTGAATTCCCTTTCGTGAGGTTTTATCTTTTAATCAAATCTCTTACCTCAGCTCCACTAGTTTCAAACAAATGATGTGGTAGCTAAAACTGGTGCCTTAGTAATATTTTCATTCTGATCCAGAGATGTAACATCTTGAGCCATGGTTATACTGAGCAGGATTTTCTCTTGTTGCTAAATGACAAAAATTGTATAATTCTATGAAAATGATTTTCAAAAGAAAGCCCAAGAGAATGCAAATGCAAAATCTGGGTTAAAAAGCAAACTGTTGGAGGAACTCTGACTGGGTTGGAGAGTGCTATTCAAGCCAAGGTATTTACTCACTCTGTGTTCACTACCATCCATAAAATCATTTCAGCAAATGGCCTCGTCTTCTTCAAAATACCTTGTAAATGTGTACCTTTTACCAAATCAAGACATGTTGCTTTCCACTCTGCTCTCAGCCCTGATTCACAGTCTCAACCCAAAACATGAACAATTCCACATAGATTCTTCTTTGCACCATGAGGAGTTTACTTTTTTGCTCAAGCAGAGGCAATCAGCAGTTCAATAAGTGAACTCAGAGTGAAACTTATGTATGAAGAGCTATAACATCAAACGTTGCTAAGACCATTGAAGTATTGAAGCTTTGTCACCGCTGTAATATTTTAGATGTTGGATACAAAAACAGCCGAGTAAATGCTTCATGTGCAGATCCTCAATTAGATCTGAAGTCTGTTACTGTTCAGATGTCGACAGACTTGCCATATTTTCACTTCTTACTGTCATATTTAAGTCTTGGCAGTAGTTTTAAAGTAAATTATTTGTGCAATGTTTTATTTCATTTAGTTGAATGTGAATATTGGTTGGAGTGAATCACAATTAGGAAAAAGGAAGTAATTGTAATTATTAAAGGCCAATCACCTCTGCCCCTGGGCATATTTCTGAAGTTTCTAAGGGCAGTTTCAGTTGCCTCATCAAAGACTTATTATTTCATATGAGAAGCAGAGCTATTTAATGATTATTCAATGTAATCTTACTCACAAGTTCAATGGTAAAACACTCTATTCCTGCTCATGGTAAGATCTGGGCAATATGAAAGTTCGGCTGTTCGGGGACATGAAACGTTCATACCTCCGAATCCTAATCATTGGACATCTCCAATACTGACCTAAGCCAAAAGTCATCTTGTTCTTCAAGTATATTAATGTTTCTTCAACTTCATTAGGCCAAAGTACTTTTAGTCCTTACCCAACACTAAAAGGGAAAGACCTTCAATATGCAGATTGCAGTGTTTCACGAAGCTGGCTCGGACTTTCTGCTGGAGCTTACTGGATGCGCAATAAAGATTAACTTTCTCAATAAACTTCATACTCATTTGTGATTGAATGGAAATAAACTCAACCGACATCTTACACATTGAATGAGTTTATGGGAATCTGCTGTCTATATGCTGGTTAACCTTTAGTCAGAGTCCTGGTATAGGGTCCAAAATCTACTTATTAGCAACAAAAAGTTATCTCTGCTTAGCAACATGGCTATAGCTGAAGATTCAGAGTCACTGAGCTGACTGAAGGCTATTAATTACCATCTTGCTGACTGTTAGGATAGGAATACTGTAGTACAGTGTGAGTGTATTTCTATGTGATGTCTATTGTCCATCCAGCCCAATATAATCTCTCTTTATTGAAAACCTTAACTGGAAAATTAGATCCTGTGCTTCATTATGAAACACAGGAAAAATTGCATATGCTGGAAATCTGGATAAATGCACAAAAAAATTACTGGAGAAACTTAGCAGGTCAGGCAGCATCTATGGAGGGAAATGAACAGTCAATGTTTCAGGCCAACACCCATCATCAGATGGTTCTCGTATCTGTTGACAATGTGAAAGGACTGTTACTTCTGAGTTTTAAATATGGAAATGAGCTTAAGTACTTTCCATCACCGAAGGATTTCTCATATCGTTTATTTTTGCTATTTAAATTTCAGTGTACTTCTAGATGAAGATGGTCACATTAAAATAACAGGTGAGTACAGACTGGATTAATTAAATTGAATATCAAACTGAGATGCACTGATATTGAACATTCAAGTTGCACACATCATTTCTGACACTCTGACAAGGTTTCAGTTTTATTAAAAGTCCTTTATGCTGCACAGACTTTGGGCTCAGCAAGGAAGCTGTTGACCATGACAAACGAGCCTATTCCTTCTGTGGAACAATAGAGTACATGGCTCCCGAGGTCGTCAATCGCCGTGGTCATACGCAAAGTGCGGACTGGTGGTCCTTTGGTGTTTTAATGGTAAGTAAAATCATCTTCTTTTGATAACAAGGGAGAATGATTCTTTTTCCAGATTTTCATCATCTGATTTCCCAAGGGACCATTGTAAGGTTGAGTGTATTTGATTTTTCTAGCTGGTAATTAAATTTAATTTCTTTTGAGGTCAGTTGGATGAGTACACACAGCAGTTGCTTGTGAGAATTGACTTTATCTTGCAAGCCAGAGGCTCTGCAATGGAGTGAATGAAATTAATGTGATATTTAATTAAATTTCACATCAGTATCAAAGCTAGGTTTTAAAGTTATAGTTTTCTTTCATTCCCTCTTGTCCAAGAAGCAGTGAATGTTTTGACATGAGAAACCCGTGTTTTGACTCTTTTCCAAAATAATCTGACAGAATAGCCAAATGGTTTTGTGGAATAAATGCAGTAGCATCTGCAAAAATATGTTTATTTATCGTCAAGTGTGATACCCTGAATGTCTTTGCAAAAAAACTGACAATCCCAATCATGCCAGGTTTTAGAAATGAATTGTTGATTTGTTAAAAAAAGTATAATAGAAATTGTTATCAGTGTGACAAGCATTTTAACTGTTGTTACAGGTTTTGTAAGTCATTAAAAATATGTCATATTCTGGTCATGAATTCTCATTGGTTGCCTCTCTGGATTAGTGCCTTTGACATTAAGTGGCTCCCACAATTTAGGAGTTAAGGCCACAGAATGGTAGAATTTTCAAACTTCTTACCGAAGTTTGATGTTTGATTTATTCAAGAAGGAAAACAACAAGGAATTATGCAGTATTCAGAGAAACGAGTGCTAAAAATCATTTGCAAAAAAAAGTAATAATCCTAATCTGTAAGGCCTAACAATTTGGTCTAAAGCAATGAGAGGCTATTTGCTAAAGCCTTCGGGGGCAAAGGACCCAAAAGCAAAAATGAAGCTTCATGGAAAAGACCAAAACCCAGCCACAGAAAGCAGGACTCTTTTCCAAAGCCATCTTGATCTGCTGATCTATCCTGCATAGTGTGTAGTACGTGAATATTTGTGAAATCCGTGCTCTGAATTAATTTTCTGTTCCATTGTTTGTGTTTGCACTCACTCCCCTCCTTTTCAGAGCTGATTTTAGAAAAGCGTTAAGTGGACTGGACCTAACTCACACTGAGTAGCAGCAATCCATATTTGCAAAGAGTTAGGGGTAACAAAATTCTTATCTCGTAATACCTATGCAGTGATGGCACATGGAGCTTATTGAAATGATGTTGATGCAGCACAAATCCTCTGGTGCTGCCTTTCCTAAAACTGATGCGCCTAATCCCATCCTGTCACACACGTTTGAAATGGCCATTCCACCAATTACATACTTTAGCCACCCCCATTTGTATAAAAGTGAGTTTTAAACCCCCATTCTATCATTTATGTAATTTTAGAACAGTTTAAATGATCAAAATGTTGCACCTTATTATACAATATCCACTGCTTCTGCAGTATGTCTGCTTGAAGTTTTTAACATTATACTTTCTAAATCATAGTCATGCAGTAAACTTTACCTCATCCCTCAATTTCCTTCCCCTTCATTACTTGACTCCAGAAATTTCATCCTTCAATGTCTCTTTAAAAGTGTTGACACATGTATGATGGGCCCAATATATTGTTGAATCATTTTAAAGATGTACAGTATATAGAATAAGTCAATGGTAGAGACCTGAATGGAAAACTAACAGTGAGATGTGCATAGATAAAGAATATTATGGGTTCTTCATAGTTAAAAGGTTGTGAATATTTGTATATGAACCTCACTTGGTTGGGGTTAAATCCTGATCTGGTGTGGCATGTTATTGCTTTGTTTTTAGTTCCATGATGAAATCCTATAGCCTTTCAGAGGATACCTTTCTATGATTGGTAATTCTATGACCACATCACTCTTCTCCTTGCAAGAATGTTCTATAGGCTCCCTAATCCTTGATTCCCCTGCCCACTTTGCCCCTTCATTTCCTTGATGGTGACCTCCAGGATTCTCAGCCCTTTGTCTGCTGGCACCCCACCACATCCCACTCTCAAAGGTTTCTTCGCTAAATTTGACTGGTTTTCACCTGATTAACCCCCTAAAGGCCAGCGTAAAGCTGGTACCTGGGCTGTCCATTCTTTTCATTACTTTCCTCCTGAGCCACCAGATCCAGGCTGACTCTAGTCTGCAGACCACCCAGGTAGCAAGTGCAGTTTCCCTTTAAGAAAACACGGCCAATGGGACAGGGCTGCAGGTAAAACTGAAAAGCAGGACCCTATGCCTCCCACTCCCTACTGTCTGACTAATTCACTCCCTGTGAGCTCAACGTCTTGTGTGCGTGCTTGGAAAGGGGCAATAAAAAAATCCTGCGAGAATCCATGTTACAGCTTTCAGGAGGATGAACCCTTGCAAGGTGTCAGTCCCTGGTAGTGTGCACGGCAGGGAACTCAAGCCAACCAACAGGCTAGAGTGTTCAGGACATCTTGAGTCCCTCATTGCTCTAGTAAGAGGTTCCCACCTACTTCGAAGGGGCATCATTCATATCAATAAGAAGAGCAGAGTGATCTGCCTCAACAACTGTCACCCAGTTGCTCTTGCACCTGCTGTGAATAAGCAGTTTGAGAGGGTGGTATTGGCTAGAGTTATCTGTTGTTTAAAGTGATAAGCAAGGGTGTTGTAGTAAGCATTTGCCTATTACCACATTAGGCCCACAACAGATGCAATCTTCACTCAGTCTTGAATCAGCAGGACAATAGGAATACCTACGTCAGGCTGCTGTTTGTTGATTTCAGCTCAGCATTCAAGACTGTCACATCCTCAGTTCTAATGAAAAAGCTCCAAAACCTGGGTCTCTGTACCCCTGTCTGCAACTGGATCCTTGACTTCCTCACCAGGAGACCATAGTCAGAGCAGATCAGAAATAACATCTCCTCCTCCATGACAATCAAAACAGGCATACCTCAGCCTGCTGCTCCTCTCTCTCTACACTCATGACTGTGTCACTAAGCACAGCTCAGACACCATCTATAAGTTCGATGATAACACAATGTCTATTGCCAGAATCTCAGATGGCAAGGAGGAGGTGTACAGGAGTGAGATAGATTGGCTGGTTGAGTGGTGTCATAACAATAACCTTGGTCTCAGCATCAGTAAACCAAGGAATTAATTGTAGGCATAATGAGTGGAGTGGATAGAGGGGAACAGGTGGATGTCTTATACTTGGATTTCCAGAAGGCGTTCGATAAGCTGCCACACAAGAGACTTAAAAATAAGATATGGATGCATGGAGTTGGAGGAAGTGTATTGGCATAGCGTATTGGCTAACCAATAGAAGGCAGAGAGTTGGTTTAAACGGGTGTTTCTCCGGTTGGTAGTCTGTGGTGAGTGGGGTGCCGCAGGGGTTGGTTCTGGGCCCGCAGCTGTTTACCATTTACATTGATGATTTGGAAGAGGGGACTGAGTGTAGCGCAGCAAAATTTGTTGATGACACTAAACTGAGTGGAAAAGCAAATTGTACAGAGGATGTGGAGAGTCTGCAGAGGGATACGGATAGGTTAAGTGAGTGGGCCAAGGTCTGGCAGATGGAATACAACGTTGGTAAATGCGAGATCATCCACTTTGGAAGGAATAATAGAAAAGCAGATTATTATTTAAATGGTGAACGATTGCAGCATGCTGTTGTGCAGAGTGAGTTGGGAGTGCTTGTTCATGAATCGTAAAAAGTTGGCTTGCAGGTACAACAGTTTATTAAGAAGGCAAACGGAATGTTGGCCTTCATTGCTAGAGGGATTGAATTCAAGAGCAGGGAGGTCATACTGCAACTATACAGGGTACTGGTGAGACACCACCTTGAATACTCCATGCAGTTCTGTTCTCCATATGTAAGGAAGGATATACAGGCTTTGGAGGCAAAGCAGAGGAGGTTCACCAGGTTGATTCCAGGGATGAAGGGGTTAACCGATAGGAGAGATTAAGTCACCTGGGACTAAACTCTCTGGAATTCAGAAGAATGAGAGGGGATCTTATAAAAACATACAAAATTTTGAAAGGGAGAGATAAGATAGAAGTAGGAAAGTTGTTTCCATTGGTAGGTGAGACTAGAATTAGGGGACATTGCCTCAAGATTCAGGGGAGATTTACGACGGAGATAAGGAGAAACTGTTTTTCCCAGAGAATGGTGAATCTGTGGAATTCTCTGCCCAGGGAACCAGTTGAGGCTTCTTCACTAAATATATTTAAGATGCAGTTAGATAGAATTTTACATAGTAGGGGAATGGTATAGTTATAATAGTTTAGTAGTAGGTTATGGGGAAAAGACAGGTATATAGAGCTGAGTTCTCAGTCAGATCAGCCATGATCTTATTGAATGGCAGGGCAGGCTCAATGGGCCGATGGTCTACTCCTGCTCCTATTTCTGGTGTTCTTATGACTTTATGAAGGGAAAGTCAGAAGAATTTACGCTGGCCATCATCAAGGGTCTAGCAGTTGAAAGAGTGAACAGCTTCAAGTTACTGGGCATCATCATCTCTGAAGACCTACCCTGGAACCCATATTGATGTAATTACGAAGAAGGCACACCAGCGGCTATATTTCATTGGATGTTTGAAGAGATTTTTTATGTCACCAAAGACATTTCACAGGTGTACGGGGGAAAGGATTCTATCTGTTTGCATCACTGTCTGGTATGGAGGCTGCAATGCACAGGATCAGTAAATGCTTCTGGCTCAACCATGGGCACCTACCTCCCACCATCAAGGTGGTCTTCAAAAGGTGATGCCTCAAGAAGTTGGCATCTCACCATCCAGGACATACCTTCTTCTCAGTACTACCATCAAGGAGGTGGTACTGGAGCCTGAAGACACACACTCATCATTTTGGGACCAGCTTCTTCCCCTCTGCCATCAAGTTTTTGAATGATCCATGAACACTATTTTGCTCTCTTTTTGCACTTTATTTATTTAAAAAAAGATCTTATTCTAACTTATAGCATTTTTGTATGTATCGCCATGTATTGCTGCCTCAAAACTGCAATTATTGTGCACTTCTTGTTATCTTCCTGAAAGAACTCATGGCATCTTTTTATCCAAGACCTGCGGTGACACTGTATCCCATTCTCAGCCATCCTTCAATGTTTCCCAATTAGATGAACTTCCCTCAACTGTCGCCACCTGTTCCAGACACCATCATCCCATTTAAGAGATATTTGTAGCTTAAGTTGAACTTCTAACTTGTGGTACTGACTGCAAATTATTAGTTGGCCAACTGCATGGTGACTGCTTAATAACGCCAACTAAGTTCTTGGTCAACATTGTTTGATTAGTTTTGAATTGGTAAATGATTGTGCATCATGAGTTTCCAGTGTGCTGGTTCAAGAAATTCTGCAAGTTAACATGAAGATACAACAAGTAATTAGAAAGACAAAGCAAAAGTGTGTTGGTCTTTTTTGCAAGTAAATTCTGGTTTAAGTGTAAGGTTTCATGCTTGAATTAATTGGGGCTTTTCTTGGGACCACATTTGATTTGGTCATGAAAAATTTGAAGGGGTAGCCTCTTAAAAGGAAGAGGAAGTGCAGTCTTGTTGGAAGCTGGCAATGGAGTGGTGAGAATAACTTTCCTCATTTTTCGGTGCATAGCTCTTGCTGTGAGTGAATATGGATTGTTTCATTATCAAGGATCAGTCATTCGTGAAAATCAGTGCTCTTCGTTTTAATTCTGCCTCATATAAACAGGAATATTTGCATTTAATCACTGTTCAGAGATAGTGTGAATCAACAAATCTGTCGTTAGTCCTATCAGCAGCCTTTGTCCAGAATCAGCTATTATGCCTTCATTATACTGCAGTCCAGTATATTCCATAAGACCATGTGATATCAGAGCAGAATTAAACCGTTTGGATCATTGAGTCTGCTCTACTAATCAATCATAGTTGATTTATTATCCTTCTCAATGCAGTTCTTCTGCCTACTCCATGTAACCTTTGACACCATTACTAATCAGGAAACTATTAACCACTGAATTAAATATGTATATCCAATCACTTGGCCTCTACAGCCATCCATGGCAGTGAATTCTACATATTCACACACTTTGGTTGGCGGGTTTCCTCCTTATTCCTTCTAAAAGAACACCACTCTATTCTAAAACTGTGCCCTCTTGTTCTAGACTCCCCCACCATGGGGAACATCTTCTCCACATACATTATGTTTCGGCTTTTGAATACTCAGTAGGTTTCAATGAGATTTCCCCCAAACTCCAGTGAGTACAGGTCCAGAGCCATCATGTGCACCTTTTATCCCAGAATCATTCTTACGAATCTTCTCTGGACTCTCTCCACTTCCAGCACATCTTTCCTTAGATAAGAGGCCCAAAATAGCTCACAATACTCTGTGCAGTCTGACCAATGCCTTATAAAACCTCAGCATTATATCCTTGCTTTTATATTCTAGTTCTCTCCAAATGAATGCTAACATTGCATTTGCCTTCCTTACCACCAACTCAACATCCAAGTTAACCTTTTGCAAATCCTGCAAAAGGACTCACAAGTCCCTTATAATTCCTAACTCCCTTTGTACCTCTGATTTCTGAATTTTCTCCCAGTTTAGAAATTAATCTACACCTTTATTCCTTACACCAAAGTGCATGACCATAAACTTCCCTGCACTATATTCCATCTGCCACTTCTTTCCTATTCTCCTGATCTGTCCAAGTCCTTCTGCAGACTCTCTGCTTTCTTAACACTACCTGCCCCTCCGAGAACCTTTGTATCATCCACAAATTTGTCCACATTCACATTACTGAAATCAAAGGACTGCGAATATGGCACCCTAGCAAACCATATATTAGAGTACCACTTTAAGACTGAGGCTTAAGCTCCTGTTTGATGTATCGCTGTCATTATGTTGTCCTCTAAAATAGTCTGCAGGTCATCTATGTGCAAAAGTAGTGACCACAGTTATTTAAATTGTCTGTTTTTAACTTAGCCCCTCGTGGTGTATAGCACATTCTCATTAAACCCTCTATAGAAAATGAATGCGTTCTGGTGACTTGGAAGAAATGTGTATTAAGTTGAATAGAAAATATATAGAATTTTCATTTTAATTTCTTTTAAAATCCATGCAGTATACTCATTACCAAGGAGTCTACATGTTAATATTCATGCTTCAAAGCTCAGCTTTGGGAAGCAAGCTCTGTACTGCCCACTCACCAAGCCTGTGGTTTGATTATCATCTATCAGAGCTGTGAACAGTGTCAGAAATCAGCACCAGTTTGAGCTGACATGTACTTGGCTGCAGAGATATTATACAACATGAGGTCAAATGACAGTGCCTGCAGTCTCATTTTCATGGTGCATGAAAAACATTAACATTTAATGAATGGCAGAGAGTAGGCAGAATATATCTTTCTCATTATTGTTTGTAACACTTTATTTTTAGTTGCAGTGTTGTTAGTTTTAGCAGATAGTGTATTGTGGAACAGTGAATTAATTGATAAATCTTTTTAAGGAAGGGAATGTCAAAATATAACCTCGAATGTGGCAGAATAAACTATCAAAGAAGTACAATAAAACTTTTGACTGAATATTCTCTCCATATCTTGGAGCACTGCATCATGCTCAGCAAGATAGTAAATGCTACTAGTTGACTGTGTGTAGTGGTATATGCTTCATTAATCCAGGATACATCTGCTGCCATTCATACATTGTCAACAGTCACCTGATCTTTATCATCCATTATCTTGATTCAGATTCACCACGAATTATTAAATAGCTAAGCTACAACCACTATCATGCTGAGTATTATTTTCTTTCTTCCCAGCAGACCTTGGAAACGTTTATCCAAAAATTAAATATTCTTGGCAAACTAACTATTTGATTCTTAACATTCAGCTAGAATGGCATATTTTAGTTTTTAATCTCAGTTTATTTTGGAGTGGCTTTAGTGAATGGCCAATTTAAACTGTTTCCAAATGACGGATTAGGGAAATGCACATGAAAAAACAAGGTGGAATTGTTTCAAGGGAGCAATTTGAAAATAATTGTTTGAAATATAACTGAAACCTGAACAATAGTCCATTATATAGAGCTGCAAAGTTCATTGGATAGAAATTTTCAGTGATGCTTGAGATTACCAGCCACCCAGTCTCACAAAGAAGCTGTTAAACTTAGAAGGAAATAAAGAAAGTAAATTTGTTGTGGCTGCAAAAATATGGGATGATGATTTGGATATGTGTTCTTTTCTTAACCAGTTTTAACGTGTCTCCACACATGCTTTATAAGTTTTGAATGAAGAGAATACGTTCTTATCAGATTTACCTTAGTATTCAATTGATTATTTTACATCAGTAAATCCAATCCTTTTCATTTCCTATATCTCAATGTTTTGTTATTTCTTTCACATTTGTCTTTTTGCACCTCTTTGTCCAGGTGTTGTAGAAATTAACTTGAGGGCTGTCAGGGTAAGGATCGCAAATTCTTCCTCATCGGGAAGTTCAGTAATAACACGTCCTCCTCACTGACCAGCAACACAGGCACATCTAAAGGATGCATGCTTAACCACAGCTCTACTCTTTCTGCACTTATCACTACGTGTCTAGGCTACACTCATCACTGCATGGATAGGGTACAGCTCAAAGTTCATCTGTAAATTCACTGATACCTCCGCTGTTGTTGGCAGAAAACATGGTAAAAGAACATTATAATGACATCTTAGATGGCAATGAGGACGTGTATAGGGGTGAGATAGATCAGATAACTGAGTCATTTTGCTACAACAACCTTGACTCAGTGTCAGCAAGACTAAGGAATTGATTGTGGGATTGAGGAAGGGGTGTTTGGGAGAACACCCATTGAGGGGTCAGCAGTGGAAAGGGTGAGCAGTTCAAGTTCCTGATCTTAGAGGATCTATCCTGCACACAGCATATTGATGCATTGTGAAGAAGGCATCCAGCAGCTGTACTTTATTAGGAGTGAGAAGGGATTTCTTATATCAGCAAAGACGAGATGCACCGTAGAAAGCATTATGACCTAAAGGTTATACACTCAGCCTGCTCCTTCATAGGCACAAGCCTTTCCACCATCAGGGTCATATTTAAAAGGTGCAGCATCCATTGTTACAGACCCTCACTGTCCAAGACATGCCTTCATCTTGCTACAGCAACCTGGGAGGAGATACAGGAGCATGAAGACACAGGCTCAATAGCTCCAAACACGAGGAAATCTGCAGATGCTGGAAATTCAAACAACAACACACAGGGTCTCGGCCCGAAACGTTGACAGCGCTTCTCCCTATAGATGCTGCCTGGCCTGCTGTGTTCCACCAGCATTTTGTGTGTGT
The DNA here is from genome assembly GCF_030144855.1 of Hypanus sabinus. Classification (NCBI taxonomy): domain Eukaryota; kingdom Metazoa; phylum Chordata; class Chondrichthyes; order Myliobatiformes; family Dasyatidae; genus Hypanus; species Hypanus sabinus. The sequence continues at coordinate 61,170,369 of NC_082717.1, read as the reverse complement.
TGTTTGGCTCAATAGCTCCGTTTTCTCTGTCCTCAGATTTCTGAACAGTCTATGAACACCTGACCACTACCTTGTTTTTCATATTAGAATATTTTTTTTCACCACATCTTGCCCTGTAAGCTATCTTGGTAAAAGAACATTAAATATCTGTCAAATGATAAATGAGTAAATATATTATAATGACATAATATGAGATCCTTGTGCTCAGCACAGACCTGAGGCTGAAAACTGGCAATTTTCCACGTATGGATCAACTTGAAACCAAACAAAAGCCTTTTGTCTATGAAATCACAGAATCTTTCTGCAGAAGCTAATTTCAGACTAGCACACTATACAGCTTTGTTCATGGTTTTCCATGATCACCACAGAGCCTGTTAATAAGCTATCTTTTCCATTAGTATTGTCCCTATTCAACCCAACTATTATTGAGAGAGAGGGAGAGGGAGAGAGTGACAATGACATTGTGAGAGTGGGAGAGAGTGGGGGGAAGAGAGAGAGAGAGAGAGAAAGAGAGAGGGAGAGAATGAGAGTGACAGAGTGGGAGAGTGGGGGCGAGAGGGGGAGAGAGAGAGAGAGAGAAAGAGATTTTCACAGTACAAACCATATTTATGAAAGTCCAACAAAGTATTTGTTTGGTAAATGTCTTCATTTTGTTACTGATTGGTTGACTGATTTGAACAGCCAAATGAAGTATGCAGATCATGTTGGCAGAGCTATATGAGCATTGGTGATGTCTCTAACGTACCTGTTTTAACTTCATTGCCTAGTTTGAAATGTTGACGGGGTCGTTGCCTTTTCAAGGAAAGGACAGAAAGGAAACCATGGCACTTATCCTCAAGTAAGTTATGTGTGAGAATCATCACAGCTTTGTCTGGTTAGCCTCAGTGTGTGATGAAGCAGAACTCCTGATGCTTTGGAAGAAAGGAAAAGCACAGGCGATTATATCTGAACAAGTATGCTGTTGTACATGTATAATGAGAAGCTGCTGCTTTTAACCGAGTTATATAGTACAGTTGCTATAACCTAAGTACTTAATGGGGTTGGATCATGTGGTTTACTTCCCCATGTCTCTGTATGTCTAAATGTACATACTGAAACATACTTTTCTATTTGCCCTACTACTCTAAGCCATTCTCACTCTGGGGTATAGTAGTAGGGATATACGTTGGGCACTTTTGTGCCACTACTCTTTATACCAAAGCAACTCACTACATTATTAGATCTTTTGCTCTGATACCATCAATTCTATCTTGTCTTGCCTGGTATTCCTCACAAAAACTCTTAGTTCCCCACTGTGGAGTTGGTCTGCAGACTTGCCTCCCAGCTTACGAGGTTAGGTCACCTACTGCAGAGCACCACTGACTGTCAAAGCCTGTATGATTGTAGCAGCCCATTTGTACTGAGCCAACCATGCCACGCTGATGTGCTCCCAGTAAAATACTGTGTTAGAACCACACTGGACCAGGCAGCATGGCAGAGGGGCAAGCAGTCTGTTTTCAAGGTCGTGAAAGAGTTGTCCAAATATCTGAAAAAGCAAATTCTGTCCTCAGATCTATTTTGAAAAGAAATATTAACTAGAGACTCGGCATTTCCATAAACATACAAAGGCTTGTTCACTTAAATGTGACAGTATAATAAAAACTATTTAAAGAGTTCCCGTTTCTGTATTTATGCTATATAAAGGTAAAAAGTCAGGCTCCATTAATAAACTGATCAGTTTACCTCTTTCTCTAGAATCTGTTTAAGTGTTCAAGATTTTTCATGTATCTTATTGTTTATTCCAAAGGTTCTCAGACATTATTTAATACATAAAAATATAATCTAAGATTGCTTCTAAGGCAAATAAAGAGTGGTGTATTATGAGGTACAAAGTGAATGACAGTTAGTAAAATTCCTTATGACTTTGGTTGAATAAGCCAAAAATCATAAAGCAGCACAAACCTGGGATGTTCCAAATTTAAACTGTGACCTAAATTCAGACAGCTGATTTTGGCCTGAGTATATATATAACAATTCCATTTAACGTTCTTGGCCTAAGAAGAGAGTCGGTCAGAATACTTGTTCCTAACTGCCAACGTAATCTCTCCTGGAGGGTGCTTACGCAAGTATTGAGTATGCACAGGATATTATCAGTTGGATTGACAACTGTGACTCATCAGGTTCCTGTCAGTATCTCTCTTGGTCCTCAGTCCCCAAATGATTATTTAACCAAAGTATCACCAGGGTCCATCCTTTGGGTATACTGTTTTCAGGAGAGGGATTGAAAGATAAGGAATAGGAGGAAAGTCAGAGAAGAAAAGAAATACATTTCCCCAAACTGTTTTAAAATAATTCTGTTTGCTTAAACGACTGAGAGATATTTGTCATGTTTGTTTTCTAGAGCAAAACTGGGAATGCCACAATTCTTAAGCCCAGAAGCCCAAAGCCTTTTACGAGCACTTTTCAAGCGGAATCCTTGCAACAGACTAGGTAGATATGGTTTACATCGTCCTGTAAAATTGCAACACCAACTAGAAGTGTAGATCAGAAAATTAACCGTTCTTAATTATATGATATTAATCTGTACATTTTATCAAAGAGCATTGGTAGTTTATTCATAGACATCAAAGTAGAGAACAGCTGACACATTTGGGGTCTGTGAAAGAAGTAAGTTAGTGTATTTCCATTTAGTTGTGATTCATAGCTCTTACCATTGAAAGATATTTTCTGATGGAATTAAGATAAAGGAAACCACCGTCCTCTGACTTATCTGTTATTATTTTACTATTTTATTCTGTTTTGCAAATGAGCACTCATTTTGAAATGATCAGTTTCATTGGTCGAGGAAACTTAAAAAACATATAACGTAGGAAGGAAAAGCACAGTGCAGAGCCTTCTACTCAGGATGTTATTCTGACCTTTTGACGCATTCCAAGATGAACCTAACCTTTCCCTCACACGTAGCCCTCTATACTTCTTTTACCCATGTGCCTAAGAGTCCCTTAAATGTCCCAAATGCATCTGCCCCAAGCAGTACCCATGGCAGCACATTCAAATGTGCTTAACACCCTGAGTCGTAAAAACCTGTCTCTCATATCCCACCCTCCACTTTCCTTCAAACACCTCAAAAGTATGTCCTCATATTAGCCATTACCACCCGGGGAAGAAAGCAGTGACTGTCACATCTTTCCTATAATGAGGTGACTGGGACTGAAGGCAATATTTCAAGACTGGTACAACTGGAATATTGTAGAGCTGCAACATTACCTCATGGCTCTTGAACTCAATTCCTTGATTAATGAAGGCCAACATACTATAAACCTTCTTAACCACCTGATCGACTTGAACAGCATCTTTGATGGATCTATGGACTTGGACCTCAAGGTTCCTCTGTTCCCCCACACCGCTAAGAATCTGCCATTTAACCTAGCTTCAAATTCAACCTTCCAAAGTATGCCTTCTTCATCTTCTCAGTCTTGTTTTACGGCGGTTGGCATCCAGCTTAATGGTGCATTACCGACACCTTCTGCTCTGGAGTGTGGATCAGACGATAGTCTTACATTCTAAATCCCTTCACCCGTTTTCTTCTCTCTCTCTCTCTCTCTCTCTCTCTCTCTCTCTCACACACACACACACACACACCCCACACATACACACACACACACACACACACGCACACACACACACACCCCACACATACACACACACACACACACACACACACACACCACACACACACACACCCCACACATACACACACACACACACACACACACCACACACACACACCCCACACATACACACACACACACACACACACACACCACACACACACACCCCACACATACACACACACACACACACACACACACACACACCACACACACACACACACACACACACACACACACACACACACACACACACACACACACACACACACACACACACCACACACACACACCATCTACACTTTATCCTTGCTTCTCTGACCATCCTAGTACCCTATTCCTGCTTATCCATCATGCCCTATAAAAAACCCCTGTATCCCTTAAGAAAGCTGAAAATACCCTGACGTGTGCCCTCTCACCCATGCTCAGTAACCCTTTTAATGTAAATTCCTGCACCCTCAATTCCTTTAGATTAATTCTCATCATCTCTGTCTGTATCCCATACTTTCTGCAACTTCACACAATCCTGTCTGGAGTTTCCCTATCATTTTCAATGTTTTGTTTAATGCACAGTGCCCCAGCCTTAATCTAGTCCACACAGTTTCCTCTCTTCTATATCCAAAGTATGTCATTGGATGGAACTCTATCTGCCACTTCTCAGCCCAGCTTTGTATTCTATCAATGCCCTATTGTAATCTATGGCAATCTTCTACAATATCTGCAACATCAACAACCTTTATGCCATTTGCAAATGTACTAGCCCTTTCCTTTCCTGATGCACCATCAAAAACTCTGAGATGTGGGTTAAGGTAGGCTTTTATTGGCTGGAAGAAAGCACAAGCAGCAAGTGACCATCACACAACATCCTGGAGACTGAGGAAGGGGCTGTGTCTCCAATCGCCTTTATACAGGGGTCTGTGGGAGGAGCCACAGGAGCAGTCAGCAGGGGGGGCATGTCCAGACAGGTATATGTAGTTCACCATAATTCCTCATCCAAGTCATTTATAAAAATCACAAACAGCAAGGTCCCAGAATGGATCCCTTGGAACATTTCTCGTCCCGGACCTCTAGGCCGAATATGCTCCATTTACTACCATCCTTTGCCTTCTGTGGGCAAGGCAATTCCAAATCCACATGGCAAACTTTCCATGAATCTCTTGCTTCAGACTTTCTTAATGAGCCAACTTTGGGGAAACTTGCAAATGTCATATTAAAATACAAATGCGCCACATCCACTGTTTTACCTTCATCAACTTGTTTTATCACTTCCTCAAGACTTTAATCAGGTTCATGAGGCATGATTTGTCCCTCACAAAGCCATGCTGAATATCCCTAATCTGACTATGCTTCTCCAAATGCTTGTAAACCCTGTCACTAAGAGTCCTCTCCTATAGTTTGCCCACCACTGATGTAAGCCTCACTGGTCTATAATTCCTGTGATTTCCTTTCTTGAACAAAGGAATAACATTTGCAATCCTCCAGTGTTCTGGTACAAACTCCGTGGCCAGTGAGGATGCAAAGATCATTGCCAATGATGCAACAAACTCTTCCCTCTCCTGCTGTAGTCATCTGGGATATATCCCATCCGACCCCAGGAACATAGCTATCCTAATGTTTTTGAAAAGTTCCAACATATCCTCTTTCTTAACCTGAAATTAGCCTGTTCTACCCTGATCACACATTTGTTGAGGTCCTTCTCATTGGTGAATACCGAAGCAAAGTATTCATTAAGGACCTCTCCTACCTCGTCTGACTCCAGGCACAAGTTTTCTCTTTTATCCCAAATGATCCTTTCTCATTTTTCTTGAATTATTTTAAGTATATTTCTTCAGCTTTTTCTTCTCAATGTTTGCAAAGAAATAAACGTGGTTATCAGGTGAAGAAAGAACATTATATTAACAAAAGTGATAGAACACAAAATTACTTTCTAAACATGGGAAATTATTTGAAGTTGCAATCTGCTTCTTAAAATCAAATTGAGATCTGAACAATAAAATGGGAAACTCATGTCTAATTTTGTTAGTCTTATATTGGTGTCTTTTAATCATTTTACATATGCCATTTTTATTATGAAGAAGATATTTAAATTTACAATACAGCTTTATATTTCATAAAAAAGAAATGCTCTAAAGAGAATACTGGTTTTGACATCATATAGCATGAAGTAAAATAATTGTGTTTGTAATATTAGCTTTCATTTGAGCCACTTACATGTACAGTGGGTGAAATTTGGAATGCATGGTCAAATTATGGTAGTAGAGCATTCTCACAATACTTTAAGAGGTAAATTCAAGGTGACACTTGAGAATGCCTTTGCGTAGAAGTCCACACATTGAGAACTGGGAAATGGAATGACATGGTTAGGTGTTTGATGGTGGGTTCAGCAGTGAACGAAAGAGCCTCTGTGTGTGCTGTATGATTCAACGACTCTTAAGTCCCAAAGATACAAATTCCAGTCTGTGTAATGCATAGATCAGAATGTTGCACTTTATTAAGCAATGACTTTTCAGAAGCATTGATTTTTGTGCTTGTGTTTTTATGTGGTTTTAAGGTGCAGGACCTGATGGTGTTGAGGAGATAAAACGGCATTGTTTCTTTGCAACTATAGACTGGAATGTAAGTACATCACTGTCATTCTGAAGGCTAACAGTTTGAATTTTTCTCTTATGAATGAAAAAAACTTAATATTCCTAATCGGCTTATTTACAATTAGTACTGTTTAAGATAAAATGCATACCTTGTTTATGCTATGCAGAATAATTTGATAGACTTTGGCTTTTGTTGTTTTTCGAGGGTTTCTTGAAATGGAGTAATCAGGTAGCCATAATGCAAAGTGGTATGGGTATAAAGTATTTTCTGCAGCATTCTCTAGGCCTGAGAGAGACGTTATTCCCTTCAGTTCCGTGGGTTTTGAGGTGACTAGTGAGGCGAATGTGGGAGCTGTGGTCTGGGGTTGGGTTGGGTTGTTGTTTATGATGCATGAGCCAGTGCTTCAAGGTTCTCTGTGCTGCCCGGAATGCTGTTTTCCCTTTTGAACTACCATTAACCCATAGACTGTCCACAAGTCATTACATTTCTTCAAGGATATTTTGAGAATATCTTTGAATCTTTTATTTCGCCCACCTAGTAATCCTCTGCAGCGATGGCGCTTGGATCAGAGTATTTATTTTTGAACATGTGCCCAAGGAAGGTAGCTAGAGCATTGATGAAGACATGTTGTTCTGGGAGAGGATACTGACACTGGTTTGCTTCTGTTTATTTTGGCAGCATTTTGCAGTTGTAGCAATGATAGTTTCTTTCTCCTGCTTTGAGGTGACTGCTGTTGGTTGCCTAGCTTTCAGAAGTGCTTAGAAAGGCAGAGATTGTTGTTACCTGGTAGACTATGAGCTTTCTCCTCAGTTTCAGTTTTTGATCTTCCAATATACTTTTCTTCAGATGGTTAAATGCTGTGTCAGAACAGTATAGGTAATAGGGAATTTCATCACTGCCTTCACCTAGAGGTTTCTCTTGGGATATGAGGGGGACGATGGGTACATCTTCTGGACCTCATCATGTACGAGAGCAGCTGTCAGGGACATTTGTCTTACTGATGTTAAGTTTATGACCTATTCTATTGTAAGTTTCCATGAATGAGCTGACAGTGACTCGTACCTCAGCCTCCAAATTTGCGCACATCATTGTTCAATAATTGAATGTAGAATGAAATGGTGGAAGCATTCAAAAGCTCCGGCAGCATTTGTGGACAGAGGAGCAGAGTTACGTTGCAGGTTGTCCTTGTTCTGGAGCAGGAGCATCATGGGTTTATTTTTCCCATTCGCCCAACAAGCTAGATCTCCCATAGGTAGAGTCGTGTCTGAGATGATGCTGTATTGAAATATTGTACAATGCACTGAGGCGATGACTCAGCCTTGCTTGAAACCAGTTTACATTGAGACTATGTGCACCCACTTGTTAAAACGGGAGCTTGCGTGCTGCATCAGATGAGTGCTCCATCATGTCTCTCACTTGATAGGGACCCTACAAGTCTACAATTAAAGTTGTTGTGAAGTCTGTTTCAAAAATCTGAAATAAATTAGATATATAAAAAGTAACAGATTATCTTGAACAAAATTGCTAAATTTTATAAAAAACTTGGTAGTTCGTCACACATATGGCAAAATGTTTTTTTATTACTTACTATTGGTAATAGAAATTTACTAGGTGCTTACTCTGAATCTTCAGTAACTTTTTAACATAGTAGTGCGTTGCTATAAACTTTCCTAATGAAAGTTTGCATATTCATTATCTGCATATTAATGTGCTTATCTATTCATACAAAAACAAAGTACTGTGGATTCTGGAAAACTGAAATAAATATGGAAATTCTTGGAATGCTCAGAACATCAGTTATCTGCAGATAAAGAAACATAGTTACCTTTTCAACAGAACAGGAAAAAGTTAGAAAGCTAAAATATTTAAAATAGAGATAGAAAAGGGCGTAGTGCACCAAAGGTTTAAAAGGAAGACCGCTATATACAGTGGCCATCGTTGGAGTGGACTGAGTCAGAGTGGGATGGCTTTGGCTCAACAGGCTTCGGTGTGAACAGGCAGAGGTGAGGGTAGGTTCCGGTAAGTTTTGTTTTTGTTCATTTAGAGTAGAGAGAATGCCAGGCAGGATGTGGGAAATCAGGGAGACCAGGGGTCTCCCTAACAACGGCACCTGCAAGAAGTGCATCCAGCTGCAGCTCCTACCAAACTGCATTCAGGAACTGGAGCAAGAGCTGGATGACCTCTGGATCATTCGGGAGAATGGGAAGTTTATAGATAGTAGCTACAGGGAGGTAGTTACGCCAAAGGAGCAGTGCACAGGTAATTGGGTTACCGTCAGGCGAGGGAAGGGGAAAGGGCAGGCAGAGCAGGGCTCCCCTGTGGCCATTCCCCTCAACAACAAGTAGACCGATTTGGATTCTGTTTGGGGGGATGATTTACCTGGGACAAGCTGTGGAAGCCAGATCTCTGGCACTGAGTCTGGTTCTGCAGTGCAGAAGGGAGGGTGGAAGAAGAGGAGAGTGGTAGTGATGGGTGAGTCGATAGTTAGAGGTACAGACAGGAGATTCTGTGGTCACAACAGAGTCTCCTGGATGGTTTTTTGCCTCCCGGTGCCAGGGTCAGGGATGTCTCTGATCGCATGCACAGCATTCTGAAATGGGAAGGTGGGCAGCCAGATGTCATGGTACACATCGGTACCAATGGTGTAGGAAGAAAGAGTGAGGAAGTCCTGAAGAGTGAGTACAGAGAGCTTGGTAGGAAGTTAAAAAGCAGGACCTCGAGGGTGGTAATCTCAGGATTGCTGCCTGTGCCACTTGCCAGTGAGGGTAAGAATAGGATGCTCTGGCAGATGAACACGTGGCTATGGAACTAGTGTAGGGGGCAGGGTTTCAGATTTCAGGATCATTGGGACCTCTTCTGGAGCAGTTGGGACCTGTACAAGAGAGACGGGTTACACCTGAACTACAGGGAGACCAATATCCTTGCAGGGAGGTTTGTTAGTGCTATCAGAGGGGGTTTAAACTAGATTTGCAGGGGGATGGGAACCAGAGTGCCAGAGTAGATAGTGGAACAGGGGTGAAAATAAATGATGTTAAAGTTTCATGCAAAGGCATAAATAGAAGGGTTGTGTGTGGTGGTAATAATCTTCTGAGGTGTGTCTATTTCAATGCGAGGAGTATTGTGGGGAAGGCTGACGAGCTGAGGGCGTGGATTGACATGTGGAATTATGACATTGTTGTCATTAGTGAAACTTGGCTACAGGAGGGGCAGGACTGGCAGCTTAATGTTCCAGGGTTCCGACATTTCAGACGTGATACGGGCAGAGGGATGAAGGGTCGGGGGGGTGGGGGGTGGCATTGCTAGTCAGGGAAAATGTTACAGCAGTGCTCAGGCAGGACAGATTAGTGGGCTTGCCTACCGAGGCCATATAGGTGGAGCTGAGAAACAGGGGTTGTATTATAACCACCCAATAGTCAGCGAGAATTGGAGGAGTAATTCTGTAGAGAGATAGCAGACAACGGCAGGAAACATAAAGTTGTGATAGTAGGGGGTTTTAATTTTCCACGTATTGATTGGGACTCCCATACTGTTAAAGGTCAAGATGGGCTAGCGTTTGTAAAATGTGTCCAAAACAGTTTTCTAAATCAATATATAGAGATACCGACTAGAGAGGATGCAATATTAGATCTCCTATTAAGAAACGAGTTAGGACAGGTGATGGAAGTGTGTGTAGGGGAACACTTTGGTTCGAGTGATCATAACACCATTAGTTTCAACTTGGTCATGGATAAAGATAGATCTGGTCCTCGGGTTGAGGTTCTAAACTGGAAAAAGGCCAAATTTGAAGAAATGAGAAAGGATCTAAAAAGCGTGGATTGGGACAGGCTGTTCTCTGGCAAGGATGACGTTGGTAAGTGGGAGACCTTCAAAGGAGAAATTTTGAGAGTTCAGAGTTTGTATGTTCCTGTCAGGATTAAAGGCAAAGTGAGTAAGCATAAGGAACTATTGGTTCTCTAGGGATATTGGAACTCTGATCAGGAAGAAGAGAGATGTATGACTTGTATAAGAAACAGGGAGCAAATAAGGTACTTGAGGAGTATAACAAGTGCAAAAAAATACTTAAGAAAGAATCAGGAGGGCTAAAAGAAGACATGAGGTAGCCTTGGCAGTCAAGGTGAAGGATAATCCAAAGAGCTTCTACAGATATATTAAGAGCAAAAGGATAGTAAGGGATAAAATTGGTCCTCTTGAAGATCAGAGTGGTTGGCTATGTATGGAAACAAAAGAAATGGGGAAACAAAAAAAAAGATCTTAAGTGGGTTTTTTACTTCTGTATTTACTAAAGAAACTGGCATGGAGTCAATAGAAATAAGGTAAACAAGTAGTGGGGTCATGGAACCAATACAGATTGAAGAGGAGGAAATGCTTGCTGTCTTGAGGCAAATCAGAGTACATAAATCCCCAGGACCTGACAGGGTATTCCCTCGGACTTTGAAGGAGACTAGCTTTGAAATTGCAGGGGCCCTGGCAGATATATTTAAAATGTTGGTATCTACGGGTGAGGTGCCGGAGGATTAGAGGATAGCTCATGTTGTTCCATTGTTTAAAAAAGGCTCCAAAAGTAATCCGGGGAATTATAGGCCGGTAAGTTTGACGTTGGTAGCAGGTAAATTATTGGAAGAGTACTCAGAGATAGGATCTACAAGTGTTTAGATAGACTGGGACTTATTAGGGAGAGTCAAAACGGCTTTGTGTGTGGTAGGTCTCATTTAATAAATCTATTAGAGTTTTTTGAGGAGGTTACCAGGAAAGTGGATGAAAGGAAGGCAGTGGATTTTGTCTACATGGACTTCAGTAAGGCCTTTGACAAGGTCCCGCATGGGAGGCTAGTTATGAAGATTCGCTCGCTAGGTATACATGGTGAGGTAGTAAATTGGATTAGACATTGGCTCAATGGGAGAAGTCAGAGAGTGGTAGTGGAGGATTGCTTCTCTGAGTGGAGACCTGTGACCAGTGGTGTGCCACAGGGATCAGTGCTGGGTCCATTGTTATTTGTCATCTATATCAATGATATGGATGATAGTGTGGTAAATTGGATCAGCAAATTTGCTGATGATACAAAGATTGGAGATGTAATGGACAGTGAGGAAGGGTTTCAAAGCTTGCAGAGGGATCTGGGCTGAAAAATGGCAGATGGAGTTTAATACAGACAAGTGTGAGGTATTGCACTTTGGAAGGACAAACCAAGGTAGAACATACAAGGTAAATGGTAGGGCAGCGGGGAGTGCAGTAGAACAGAGGGATCTGGGAATACAGATACAAAATTTCCTAAAAGTGGCATCACAGGTAGATAGGGTAGTAAAGAGAGATTTTGGTACATTGATCTTTATAAATCAAAGTACTGAGTATAAGAGTTGGAATGTTATGGTGAGGTTGTATAAGGCATTGGTGAGGCCGAATTTGGAGTATTGCGTGCAGTTTTGTCACCGAGATACAGAAAGGATATTAATAAGATTGAAAGAGTGCAGAGAAGGTTTACAAGGATCTTGCCGGGACTTGAGAAACTGAGTTACCTAGAAAGGTTGAATAGGTTAGGACTTTATTCCCTGGAGCGTAGAAGAATGAGGGGAGACTTGATAGAGCTATATAAAATTATAATGGGTATTGATAGAGTGAATGCAAGCAGGCTTTTTCCACTGAGGTTAGGGGAGAAAAAAAACTGAAGACGTGGGTTAAGGGTGAAGGGGGGAAAAGTTTAAAGGGAACATTGGGGGAGCTTCTTCACTCAGAGTGTGGTGGGAGTGTGGAATGAGCTGCCAGATGAAGTGGTGAATGCGGGCTCACTTTTGACTTTTGGCATTTAAGAAAAACTTGGACAGGTACATGGATGAGAGGTGTATGGAGGGATATGGTCCAGGTGCAGGTCAGTGGGACGAGGCCAGGCATGGGCAAACTGCGGCCCGTGGGCCATATGCGGCCCATTAAGCTTTTTAATCCGGCCCGCAGAACTTGATGAAATTATATTAATAAACCTTGTTAACGTTTTTTCCCCGCAATTCTGGCGCTTTCCCAAAAGATGACACACTCTGTATACATTGACCTTTGTTGAGGTGCAGCATATTACTCCACATTTGCGCTTTACTCTTTGTTCAGCTTGACCTATTTGTGTGAACAGGCGTTCAGCGTCATGAACATCAACAAAGCCAGCCACAGATCCAAGTTAAATGACCAACACCTCAGATCCATCCTGAGAATCGCCACAACAAAACTAAATCCAGACTTTGATGCGCTGGCTAAAAAGGGAGACCAACAACACTGTTCCCACTGGAATTAAAAATAAGTTTCTTCGTTGTGTTATGTAAAAAATGCATTTGAAAATATTTTTTTAAATAAGCCTTACATGTTACATGTCATTTCTGTTAAGTGATGGACATGAGTAGTGCGCAGGTGCACGTACGTTCTCAAAATAAAAAATGTGCTCCAGATCAAATAACGCGCTCCGCATACTGGTGCGCTGTCACTGTTCTGTCTTTGTGCTGGTCATTGTTGAGTTTTGGCACAGGGGACAATTGAATAAGAAGGAGCAGGACAAGTAGACCTGCATCTCCTACTGTTTTTGAAATAAAGACAGTTAGGAGGAGAGTGATGATGATAATATCTTGAAGGATAACAGAATTTTCAGTGCTTTAAAATAATAACTGTTACTATTAAAAAAGCTGTATTTTATTCATTTAGTTTTCAGTGTTTTAAAAGTCATTTCAATAAATAGCTAAATACCATGGGACTTCAAAGACAGATATTTTGTTGTAATGCATTTGTTCATTTTCAATTGAAATGAAAGCACATGTTTTCTACATATCCCATGATATTTTATTTTCTCTTATGAGGTGTATTACCAAAACACTCCGTCCATCTGCTCCTGGTCCGGCCCCCCTGTCAAATTTCAGAATCCTTTGTGGCCCACAAGTCAAAAAGTTTGCCCACCCCTGGACTAGGCAGAAAAATGGTTCGGCACAGCCAAGAAGGACCAAAAGGCCTGTTTCTGTGCTGTAATGTTCTATGGTTCCATGAAAGTAGAGGAAAGGACAAACTTGTATTGTGGGTATTTGACAGTGTAGATATGGGGAGGCACTTTCTTTTTGGGGATAATGTTGAACTATGGAATTGCTGTTTAAGAATGAGTTTCCAATTTAAAACTGAAATGTGATGTATTTTTCTCTCTGAGAGTCATGAGCTTTTGAAACTCTATTCCTCAAAAAGCACTGGAAGCCAATTCTGAAAATTTCTGCAGGAGAGGAAGATTCTCACTAAACAAAAGAGTAAAAGTTTAAAATGGGTGGATAGGACTGTAAAATTGAGATTACAACCAGATCAACCCATGGTTTTATTAAAATGTGGAGCAGTCGTAAGAGTCCAAGTAACTCCTAATTTGTTTGCTTATAATAGGGAGGTTTTGTGATAAAGTAGAAAGCCAGAATGATTGAATGAAGGAATGATTAATGCAGAAATGTTGCAAAATAAAAGAAAAGATCAGATCAAAGATGCTGAAAGTGACAGAAGTCAAATTCTCCATTAAACAGCATTTTTCAATGCCTACCTTCTATTCAGTTGTGTGTAGGAAGCTTTATTTAGAGAAAGGTGCTGGCAATTTCAATTCCAATAAATTAAGAATGATTGTAACAAAATTTGAAACTTTAACTTCATGTATAGGAATTTCTAAACCTTTCCATAGATCATAAGTGAAGTTCACCTGGGTGTTAAGATGATATGCAGACCTGGCCTCATGAGATGCTTTCCCAAGACATTTCTATACCAAAATAAGCCTAAAATCTTTCTGGAAGCCTTTGATTCCTGGGAACTTCCAGTTCAGAGCTGTTCCCAAATAAAAAAATAAAATAAATTAAAAACCATAATTGAACACATTAAACATGGGATACATAATTAAACATATAACTTACTTGATTTTTGTTTATTTCCCCGTTGTAACACACAACTTAAGATTTCCTTTTCTCTCCCCCAGTCCAACAATCTCCATTGAATATCTAATGTGAAGCAGGCTCTGAGAGTGGGTGTCTCAACTCAGTCATAGCAATGTCCTGCTCTATCACTGACCCCTCTGTTGGGTGCAATGGGCATTGAAGCACCTTTCCCTATATCTCCTCCCTCACAACCATCCCTGGACCTAAATAGACCTTCCATCTACAGACCCTTGTATTGCTAAGCAAAAGTAAATGTTGAACATGGCTCCACTCAAATAACTCAAAGAGAAATAGTCTGTGTATCACTTTAGCGGATCGTAATGGTATTAGCTTGGTACAATAATATAAGTCAGAAAAGAAATTGATTCAGGCTTATACTCAAGATTACAGTTTATAATTTGGACTGATGCTTGGTAGCAAGATGAAGGAATTCTCTGGCATTCGGGTTTCAACTGTGTGAGAGAAAGGAAAATTGCAATATTTCAGTGATAAATAGGAAGGAAAGAGCCCCTAGATTTCCATTAGCATGACCAGCTTGTAACTCAGTGCCGTCTGAGGCAAAACTAAATGATAAGAAGGACAATACTTTCATGGTCAGGATTGCTGAGAGTGAAGGGGCATAATCACAGCTGACCTTCTGGGAAAAGAGTATTGTTATGGCCAGGTTATTAACAACAGATTAGCAGTGTAAGTATCCCTTCAGATACCTGAGTTAATTAAATACCAATTAAATCATAAGAGCCATCTGGAATCCCATATTGCTAATTTGAGCCGCTGCCTGATTGCAGGAAAAGAGATGGACATTTGTAGGTTGGCGTAGGAATAACAAAAAGGCAATGTTAAAGAAAAGCTTTAAGAAACTCCCAAACAAGTTTACCATTATCACCTTAGTGATTTACCATTTTTCTGACATAAGGCTCCCTTTCAGGTGTTATTTCTGATTTGAAAATAAATGCAGTAATAAAAAGCATTTTGTTGGATTTGGCAGTATTTAACCATGTAGTTCTATAGTAGCCAACACCTTTCTGCAGTAGATATTGAATACAATTAAGGGTGAAAGTGAACTTGTTGTGAAATAAATTTAAATTTTCTCTATACAAAGTCCTGCCATGCTGAAGGATGTGTATTTTAGAGATCAATTACTCTGCTGAAAATGCACTAACTGAAGTTTAATGAAAAGGTATTAATCATGGTATTCAAGAACAGCAGAAACAAAAATGTATCTTACTTAGTCTTGAGTGACCAAAGTACATTATTTGTCAACAGAAATTATACAGGAAGGAAATTAAACCACCATTTAAACCAGCAGTAGGCAGACCAGAAGATACTTTCCACTTTGATCCTGAATTCACATCAAGGACACCAACAGGTTAGTGGATATTTTTTGTGGGTCTTTGAATTGTTCAAAGTGACCTCCACAAGGGATAATTTTGACTTCATATGATAATGCAAGATGGGTTTTAATGAATCTGCAGCTGCTTTATATAATGAGGACAAACATTGCCAAACCCACAAGGTAAGACTCTATTGTCTATTGTCAGTCAAGTATAAAAGTAGATACAGTGTAAAATGGGTATCTGACACACATTTTTAAATTCCAAAATTAGACTCGATTCATGACAAAAATATATAAAAGGAGGTAATATTGCAAAAAAAACCTATACCTTCTTGGTCAGTGCATTACATAGTGTAAACTTTAAAGAGAGAGAGAAAAAGAACACGAACTGAGCACCATTACCTTCAGGTGGGCCCCCTAAGATGGTAATCTTTTTATTGTTCGAGGGGCTTTCCCACCTGACACATGTGAAGCGTTTTCTCTCTGGGTGGGTGAGTGGAAATGACCTGATCTGAATGAGCAAGGAGCAGATTCTACATCTTCATTACAGTGAACAGGTAAGGGTCACAGCAAGTGAGAGTGGATATGTCTAAAAGCCTAATATCAATTCATCCAACTGGATAAAGATAAGGAAAAGGGTTGAAACAGCCTCAAAATAAAGCTAACCCCTCCCATACCAGATGCAGTGATTCAGATCAACAGTTTACTATACACCGTCAGGATAGATCTATAGTCTCTCAAAAGCAGAGGTGGAGGAGTATGCCTCATGATCAGCTCTTCTTGGTGCACAAATATATCAGTGCTGTCTGAATTCTGCTCACCAGACCTGGAATATCTAGCAGTAAAGTGCCATCCTTTTCACCTACCATGGGAGTTCTCCAGGGTCATTTTGGTAGCAGTATTTATTCCACCTCAGGCCAATGTCATTCAGGCTTTAGATGATCTGAGCAATGGGATCAACATGCACAAAACAGCGCATCCTAATGCCTTCACCGTCGTTTTGGGAGATTTTAACCAGGCCAGTCTGAAAAAGTCACTAAGCAATTACCATCAACAGATCACTTATAATACTAGAGGAAACAATACACTGGACCATTGCTACATCACCATCAAGAATGCCTACTGTGCTATTCCACGCCCTCACTTCGGGAAGTCTGATCACATGGCTGTACTTCTACTCCCTGAGTATAGGCAGAGACTGAAGACCGCAGCATCAGTAGTGAGGACCAAGAAGGTTTGGACAAGGGAAGCACAGGAGCACCTACAGGATAGCTTTCAATCGTTGGACTGGACTGTATTCAGGGATTCATCTTCAAACCTGGATGAGTATGCTGCAGTTGTTACCCATTTCATTAAAACCTGTGTGGATGAGTGGGTGCCTACAAAGACTTACTGTACATTCCCAAACCAAAACCCATGGATGAACCAGGAGGTATGTCATCTGCTGAAGGCTAGATCTGTGTCATTCAAGTCTGGCGACCGAGGCCTATACCAGAAAACCAGGTATGATTTGCGGAGGGCTATTTCAAGGGCAAAGAGAGAATTTTAAACGAGGTTGGAGGCGACGTCAAATGCACAGACACTCTGGCAGGGTTTGCAAAACATTACTTCCTAGAAAGCGAAACCCAATAGCATGAATGGCAGTGATGTTTTACTACCAAATGAACTCAACGCCTTCCATGCACGCTTTGACAGGGAGAACACAACTACAGATGTGAAGATTCCTGCTGCACCTGATGACCCTGTGATCTGTCTCAGAGGCCCATGTTAGACTGTCTTTAAAGAGAGTGAACCCTCGCAAGGTGGAAGGTCCCGATGGAGTACCTGGTAAGGCTCTGAAAGTCTGTGCCGACCAACTAGCAGGAGTATTCAAGGATATTTTCAACCTGTCACTGCTACAGGCAGAAGTTCCCACTTGCTCCAAAATGCAACAATTACACCAGTGCCTAAGGAGAATAATGTGAGCTGCCTTAATGACTATCGCCAGGTAGTACTCACACCTACAGAGATGAAATGCTTTGAGAGGTTGGTTATGACTAAACTGAACTGCCACAGCAAGGACCTGGACCCACTGTAATTTGCCTGTTGCCACAATAGGTCAACGGCAGATGCAATCTCAATGGCTCTTCACATGGCTTTAGACTCCTGGACAACACAGACACCTACATCAGGATGCTGTTCACCGACTATAGCTCAGCATTTAATACCATCATTCCCACAATCCTGATTGAGAAGTTGCAGAACCTGGGCCTCTGTACCTCCCTCTGCAACTGGATCCTTGACCTCCTAACCGAAAGACCACAGTCCGTGCAGACTGGTGATAACATATCCTCCTCACTGACGATCTCAGGGGTATGTGCTTAACCAACTGCTCTACTCTCTATACACACATGGCTGTGTGGCTAGGCATAGCTCAAATACCATCTATAAACTTGCTGACGATACAATCATTGTTGGTAGAATCTCAGGTGGTGACAAGAGGGCGTACAGAAGCGAGATATGCCAACTAGTGGAGTGGTGCTGCAGCAACAACCTGGCACTCAGTATCAGTAAGATGAAAGAGCTGATTGTGGACTTCAGGAAGGGTAAGATGAAGGAACACATACTAATCCTCATAGAGGGATCGGAAGTGGAGAGAGTAAGCAGTTTCAAGTTCCTGGGTGTCAAGATCTCTGAGGACCTAACCTGGTCCCAGCATATCAATGTAGTTATAAAGAAGGCAAGACAGGGGCTACACTTCATTAAGAGTTTGAAGAGATTCAGCATATCAACAAATACACTCTAAAACTTCTATAAACGTGTCGTGGAGAATATTCTGACAGGCTGCATCACTGTCTGGTTGAGGGGTGGTGGGGCGGGGGGGGGGGGGGGTGGGGGTGCTACCGCACAGGACCGAAAGAAACTGCAGATCTAGTCAGCTCCATCTTGGGTACCAGCCTACAAAGTACCCAGGACATCTTTAGAGAGTGGTGTCTGAGAAAGGCAGCGTCCATTATTAAGAACCTCCAGCACCCAGGGCATGCCCTTTTCTCACTGTTACCATCAGGTAGGAGATACAGAAGCCTGAAGGCACACACTCAGTGGTTCAGGAGCAGCTTCTTCCCCTCTGCCATCCGATTCCTAAATGGATGTTGAACCCTTGAACACTATCTCACTTTTTAAAATATATAGTATTTTTGTTTTTTTTTTACAGTTTTTAATCTATTCAATATACAAATACTGTAATTGATTTGCTTATTTATTTATCATTATTTTATTTTTTATTATTTTTTTCTCTTCTATATTATGTATTGCATTGAACTGCTGCTGCTAAGTTTACAAATTTCACATCGCATGCCGGTGATAATAACCCTATTTCTGATTCTGATTCTATACCAACGGACATCCATAAATTATATGTATAAATAGACCTGGATGCAGTGTTTCTGTGGTAGAGTAAGTATTTTGAACAGCACAGAAAAGCTGCAACAAAGAAAACAAATGTTGCATTGTACCCGTGGATATTTCCAATATTAACAAACTGATGGAGACATCTAGTGTCAGCACAAAGCTCAACTTGACAATTGAATCAGTACTGAATGACAGTTAGGCGTGATATGCCTCTGTTTGTAATTCTAATCCAACAATGGTGCCTTTGCATCCCTGGTAACCAACAAGAAAATCTGCTCTGATATATTGTCAGTGGTTCTAATGTATATGTAGAGATCTTTTTAAAATTACTGTTTTTTGCAAAAAAAAATCACTTATCCTCTTTCAGAGTGTAATCAGATGTGTTTAAGTCTGTTTCTTTTTCAGTAATTGTATTAACTCACAGGTTTAATGGCTATAAAATATCTTTCAACTACTCATTCACTTTCATTCCCCTCATTTTGTGCCCTTTGCCTGCTCTCTCTCAGTTGTGGCGGAGTTGACAGAGATGGTCCACCCAGCGGCCTCTAACACCAGGGTAATGGTGTAACCACTGGGTGTACATTGTTAACTACTGTCATGTTCACTTTGGTAGAAGGTGAACCCTAGTGGACTGTGGCATGTCCACGTATATTAGTCTTTGTAAGGTAATGTGTTTTGGAATTCAAATGAACTCTTCAGCTCAGCCAAAAAAAATCAGTACTAATAAGAATATAGAGGGCTTTTGGTTGTAAGCCCAATTTGCAGTGTTTGCTGACTTCATGCAGGACTTTCATGGATGTTCTGCCAACCAACACTTGTAAATTTTCTCATTCTTTGGAGCAATTATATATACCTCAAGGTTGTTAGGGAACAAGATTTGTTGGCAATCTGCAAAAGTAAATTATGCCGATTATCTAAATTATAACAAACATTGAACAAAATTCAAAATAGTCCTGGTTGGCATTGCACAAAAGAAGGGTGATCTCATTACTTCAGTATTTTAATGTGACCATGCATCCTTTTGCTGTGAGGAAATGCTTTAAAACTATAGGTATCTTTTTGGCCCAGTTAAGGAAGTTAATATAATAGCTTAATCGAACCAATTGGAATGAAACTATTTGAAACAGTGAGGTAGTAGAGACCAAAGTCATGCTTTTAATTTTAACGTATGTAACTAAATGAAAGCAGCAATATTTGCATGTTTTGAAATTAGAAAAATTTCAGTCAAGCAACCATCCTCTTCATTCTTGTCTTCAAGATGCTGTCTGTGAAATAGATTTCAAACTTAAGCATGGTGGTTAACAGCGAATGAAACTGGAGAAAGATCTTTCTAGGGACAGGATTGTGTAGGATCTCATAGTTCTTGAACACATGAAGGCCAACCAATTTTATACCAGGAATAATCACAAGTGTGTAGGTTTGTCAGTTTAATTTTGGTTTAATTTTTGCATTATTTGTTTATTTATTTTATTCTGGATTTGTTCTGCAATCATAGAGACACTTCAATTAGCCCCAAGTTAAGAAGAGAAGTGACAACTATGGAGTTATCTTAAAAGACCTAATATAATAAATATTCCTGAATATGACTGTGTTGCCACCCACAGCTCTAATCTGCTAATTTGCCAATGACACTGCAGTGATTGGCCTAATCTCAAACAATAACGAGGTGGTTTAAAAGGAAGAAGTCATCTTTCTGACACAGTGGCGACAAGAAAACAAGCTCTTCCTCAATGTTGCAAAAACAAAGAAGCTAGTTGTTGATTACAGGACGAATAGAGACAGGCTAACTTCTATTGGCATCATTGGATCTGAGGTTGAGAGGGTGAACAGCTTTAAATTCCTTGGCATCCATATCACCGAGGACCTCACGTGGTCTGTGCACACCAGTATACTACAGTGCCTCTTTCACCTCAGACGGTTGAGGAAGTTTGGTGTGGGCCCCCCAAATCCTAAGAACTTTCTACAGGGGCACAATTGAGAGCATCCTGACTGGCTGCATCACTGCCTGGTATAGGAACTGTACCTCCCTTAATCTCAGGATTCTGCAGAGAGTGGTGTGGACAGCCCAGCACATCTGTAGTTGTGAACTTCCCATGATTCAGGACATTTACAAAGACACGTGTGAAAAAGGGGCCTGAAGGAAAATTGGGGACCTGAGTCACCTCAACCACAATCTATTCCAGCTGCTACCATCTGGGAAATGGTACCACAGCATAAAAACCAGGACCAGCAGGCTCCGGGACAGCTTCTTCCACCAGGCCATCAGACTGATTAACTCACACTGATTTGAGTGTATTTCCATATTACATTGACTGTTCTATTTCTTATAAATTATTATAAATTGCAATGATTGTACATTGCACATTCAATGTAATATAAAGATTTTTGTATTTCATGAAAAGATTTCATGTTTGTGAAGGATGTAAGAAATAAAGTCAATTCAATTCAAATTGGAAAGGCAGAATTGGGTGTAATTGTGAAGTCTGTCACTGTTCAGTAGTTTACAAACATTTCCCATCAGGTCATTATTAGCCAATTAAATGAGCTAAGGAGAACAACTTGTGACCTTCCTTTGTTCCTTGCCAAGAAATGTACTACTGTACATATTTTTACACTGAATTATATCTACTGCCTTATCTGAATAATCAATTATCCAGTCAGTTCCTGTACATTGCTGTTTATTATAGACACCTGAGGTGAAATATATCATGACTCCTCACAGGCCGATCTCCTGGCTGTTTCTATATAGGAAGTCAGACCTGGTCCGAACATAAACTCCATGCACAAAAAGATGATCTTTATTTGTCATTGATGCATTGAAACATGCAGTGAAATGCATCATTGTGTGTTAACGACCAGCACTGTCTGAGGCTACATCCACACTACGCCGGATAAATCCGTAACTGAAGCTTTTTCTCTTCGTTTTTACCCTCCGTTCACACTAAAATGGTGTTTTCGTCCCCCAAAACCGGAGCTTTTCAGAAACGCTTTCCAGGGTGGGTATTTTTGAAAATGCTGCTCAGGCAGATCAGTGTGGACGGGGTAACCGGAGAAATCTGAAAATGCTGTCAGTCGGCAGCACGCCATTTCATTGTTTTCTTGAACGCAACCTAACAATTTCAGAACAGATGGCAATGAAACTGAAGCTAGAAGAGTTAGAAATGTACTCACCAAATACTTTGACCCATAACTTACTGAATAAATAAGTATA
Organism: Hypanus sabinus; assembly: GCF_030144855.1. Taxonomy (NCBI): domain Eukaryota; kingdom Metazoa; phylum Chordata; class Chondrichthyes; order Myliobatiformes; family Dasyatidae; genus Hypanus; species Hypanus sabinus. Next base: position 61,148,274 of record NC_082717.1, on the reverse strand, counting down.
CTCACTTTGCCCTGTTTTCTGTTCTTGCTCTTATGAAGGTGGTTTATCTATTTATGCAAGTATATCTGAAGACTAGCGATGTTCGTTTAATATTTAGATTTTCTTTCCTGCCGCAGTATGAGCTTTAGTTAATGGCCCTATTTGGCCTAGCGTTTATTGTTTATTTTCTCTTAAACACTTCTCACAATAAAGTTTGTGAACTATCGACCTGCTTCAGTGTCTCTCACTCTGCACTTGTGCCATATCCAAACCTGGTAACGGCGAGTCTCGACCACACAATGATGGACCCAGCAGAGAGAGAGCAGCTGACCTTGGCCGTGAGATTCATTGCTCAGGTGGGAGACAAGCCACAGGCAATGGAATCTGTTCTCAGTGAAGTTACAGAGGCAGTGAGGCAGATGACCTCATGCCAATAAGCCCAGTCTCTCTTGGAGGAACAGGTATCGTCCCTAGCAGCAACTGTTCAACAGCTCACCACAGACAGTCGGACTTAGGTGTCCTATAGATCGTGTTTACCAGCATCACTGAAGATCCACCCAGTATTCCGTGTTTCCCAGCTCAAGCCTGTTACTACCACTCCCCTCCTGGTAGATGGTACCCTCGTCTCTAATGTGCGGCACCTCCTGGCATCTCACCAGGTACGTGGTAAGGTCCAGTACCTTGTGGACTGGGAAGGGTATGGTCCAGAAGAATGTACTTGGATCCCGGTGATGGACATCTTGGAGAAGTTGCTGATCCAGGACTTCCAGTGGACACAGGTCTGTGCCGCCTCAGGGGCTGCGCCTAGAGAGCGGGGACCTGTCACAACCATGGATTCGGCAATGCCGTAGATACAGCAATTGCGCTTGTGAATTTGCACATGTCAGCTAATTATTTAATCGTGATAGTATTTAATTCCATACTTGTTGTATTTCTTGTCGAGACTTGGACAGAGCACAGCAATGCTTTGCTGTCTGTTTTGCTTTCGACCTTCACTGAGAAATTGGACATTTGAGTCAACTGATTTCGAAGATTAGCAATATTCGTTTAATTTTCAGCCGCAGTATAGGCTTCACTTCCCATTTGAAAGTTTTAGTTAACGGCCCTATTTGGCCTAGCGTTTATTGTTTATTTTCCCTTTAACACTGTTCACAATAAAGCTTGTGAACTGTCGACCTGCTTCAGTGTCTCTCAGTCCACACTTGGGGCATATCTGAACCTGGTAACACACCTCTGCTCCATCCACCAAAGGCTGAACTTCCCGCTGGCCAGACATTTTAATTCCGATTCCCATTTCCCATTCTTACATGTCAGTTCATGGCCTCCTCTTGTGCCAAAATCAGGCTTCCCTCAGGGTGGAGGTGCAACGCCTTGCATCCAACCTGATGGCATGAATATAGATTTCTCCTTCCGGTAAAAAAACCCTTTCTCTAGTCCCCACTCAAGCCTTTTACGTCTTCTTGCCTGGCTATTACTTACCCTTGGGTCTTCTCCTCCTTCCCTTTCTCCTTTGGTCCATTCTCCTCTCTTCTCTTCTCTTCTCTTCTCTTCTCTTCTCTTCTCTTCTCTTCTCAGATTCCTTCTTCTCCAGCCCTTGACCTTTCCCTTCTACCTAGCTTCATCTATCACCTTCCAGCTAGCCTCTCTCCCCACCCCCACCTTTTTATTTTGGCATCTTCCCCCTTCCTCCTCAGTGTTGAAGAAGAGTCTCTGCCCGAAATGTCAGCTGTTTATTCATTTCTATAGATGCTGCATGACCTGCTGAGCTCCTCCAGCATTTTATGTGTGTTGTTTTCTTTAAGTGCCATTTCTTCCTTCATTGCCCCTTCACATTAACATGTAGACTCACAATTTGGGAACCCTGCTGAAAACCAGAGCAAGATAAGCTTCTCTATCACTGTTTCTCATTCTAATGATTCCTGCGACAAGACAGCTTAACTGTTGCTTGCCTTGGCACATCAGTAGGGACACAATTATATGAAAGATAAGTATCAGTTCAAGTTAGCCTGAATTGCTCAAAACCTGTCTGCAAAAGAGTAGATGTAGTGCAGTTGCAAGAAATGGTGAAAGTAATTGTGGAGGCGATGATGACTCAGCAAACGAGTGACGGACCAGCGCAGCAGTGTTTGGGGTCTGTTAGCTGCACTGGAAGCCTTGGTGGAGAGAATAGAGAAATTTCTATGCACTTATGCACAGGAGGTGTTCCCAGCAGGAAGAGCTCAAGTGGAGTCAGTTCTAAATGTAGAGTTATTTATGTGGAGATACATAGCTGACAGGGCTGCTGAATCAGGGACTTGGCATGAACCCAAGAATTCTTTGTTATTCAGAAACCTGTTGTGTGTCCCTGCCTTCGCTACCTTGCTTGTTGTTGTCCAGGAACCTGGCCTGAATCCATCAATTAAAGAGTTGAGCAGGGGCTGTTTGTGTGGGCTGCTACTGGGCAAACTCCAAACACATTAAACAACACTTACTGGCACACTTCTCTTCCTCCTGCAGGACAAGCACAGTAGGATGCCATAGCAGCTAACCATTGCAGACCAGACGGATGTAGCTGCTTCACAATTAATGTCTCTATTTTGTTGCTGGCAGTGAGCTGGGACCACTGAGCATGATTAGAGGCACACACTCATCCTCCTCCTCGCATCTCGTGTTTTACGATTTGCAGGCTGAAGTTTTGTGTAAACATGAACCCCCCCCTTCATCACTACTACCTTATGCCTGTCTGCTCTTAGATATCCAGGAACTAAAAATGACCAGTTATAAATGAATACTCGAAAAATATAGTCCATTGACAAAATCATACACATGAACACACTTAGAGTGCTATTACTGTTAAAATCTACAACATCAAATTGACCTTATCAGATTCTGGTTCAAGCTGCAGTTTGCTGTTTACCCACGATTTAGTCACACTGAATAAGGTGGTTGAGGCACTGTAAGGGAGCTTGCCATGATTTGTCATTATTCTGTGGAGGTAGCAGGAAAAAAGGAGGAACAAGAGAAATCGTTCCTTTCCCTATGTGTTTGCTACTATGAGGAAGCTACTATGAAAAGCTGGGATGGACAGTCAGAATGTTGGAGTGGAAGGCAGGGTGTGCAGGGAAAACAGTAACATTTCACTGATAAAGAGATCCTTTAATCAGAATCAGGTTTATTATCACCGGCATGTGTCGTGAAATTTGTTAACTTAGCTGCAGCAGTTCAATGCAATACATAATATAGAAGAGCAAGAAAAAAATAATAAATAAGTCAATTACAGTATACAAATATTGAATAGATTAAAATTTTGGGAAAAACAAATAATATATATTTAAAAAGTGAGCTAGTGTTCAAAGGTTCAACATCCATTTAGGAATCGGATGGCAGAGGGGAAGAAGTTGTTCCTGAATCACTGAGTGTGCGCCTTCAGGTTTCTGTATCTCCTACCTGATGGTAACAGTGAGAAAAGGGCATGCCCTGGGTGCTGGAGGTCTTTAATAATGGACGCTGCCTTTCTGAGACACCGCTCCTTGAAGATGTCCTGGGTACTTTTAAGGCTAATACCCAAGATGGAGCTGACTAAATTCACAACCCTCTGCAGCTTCTCTTGGTCCTGTGTAGTAACTGCCCTCATACCAGTGATGCAGCCTGTCAGAATGCTCTCCATGGTGCATCTATAGTAGTCTGTGAGTGTATTTGTTGACATACCAAATCTCTTCAAACTCCTAATGAAGCATAGTAGCTGTCTTGCTTTCTTTATAACTACATCGATATGTTGGGACCAGGTTAGATCCTCAGAGATCTTGACACCCAGGAACTTGAAGTTGCTCACTCTCTCCACTTTTGATCCCTCTATGAGGATTGGTATGTGTTCCTTTGTCTTACCCTTCCTGAAGTCCACAAACAACTCTTTCATCTTCCTGACATTGAGTACAAGTTGTTGCTATGGTACTGCTCCACTAGATGGCATATCTCGCTCTTGTACGCCCTCTCATCACCACCTGAGACCCTACCAACAATGGTTATATCATCAGCCAATTTATAAATGGCATTTGGGCTATGTCTAGCCACACACAGTCATGGGTATAGACAGGGTAGAGCAGTCGGCTAAGCACACACCCTTGAGGCGCACCAGTGTTGGTCATGAGCAAGGAGGAGATAGTCATCAGGACAGTCAACACTTTCTGCTGCTCATGTGAGAAGAGAAAAGGGTGCTTTGCCTATCTAGTGTTTGGGTAATGGATAACTTGATGTGCGGGAAAAGAAGCCTAGGAAGTGATGTTGTAAAGTCAATGGCAGTCTCAAGAAGGTCTTACTTAGAAAGTATGAGGAGTTAGATGTAAAATTACAACTTTGGGCCTTCATGGTATGAATCTCAGGAATATCACTGGAGCTACATGCAACATGGCTTTAGGACTAACAAACCCACAAAATGAACGTGTGCCTGAAGAATCAGTGTGTGAGGAGGAGAGCCACGAGCTCTGAGACAGGAAGGAGTTGTCTGGGGTGATGGGTGGGACCTGGGTACCAGCTGAAGAACAAGAAGGACTGTGGAGAGAATTCTCAAACAGGATAACTGGGGATTGCTCAGGCAGAACTAAAAATAACAAAGCAAAAAAAAAACTTGTTAAAATGTGATGTAATGCCAGTTACTGACATTTGGCTACCAACTGGGCATGAGTGCGGGTAAGTATTCAAGGTAAAAGGCAAAAGCAAAAGGGTGCTATTACACTGTTGAATAAGAGGGAGCAAGCATTCAGACAGAGCTAAAGTAAAAACATTAGAATTTGGTGGAAGCTGCCTCAGAACCTCTAGGCTGCACTGAAAAAGTAGTGCAATGTGTAATCAAGCTGATCAGAAAAAAAATTGTTGAAAATTTCGAGTATTTATAATGGCAGATTTTAGATTCACTTAAACAAGGAGAAGTAGAGCCAGTCAGGTTCTAAAAACTGCTGCTTTTTGTAACTACATGCTCTTGAACCAAAAATAAAAGGGACAATACGTTTTAGTGATGAGAAATCAACCTGTTAGCAAACAATAATGAAAAAGTTTTATTAATAATAACTATAGCATGGACAAATTCAATATTAAATGTGAGATGGAGTTGGGTAGATAATGAGAAGCTTAGGAGTGTGTTATTTATTTATTAACTGAAATATAGAATATCAGAGCAGCAAGACCATTTTGAAACAGTAAGATACGTTGGTTCCTGAACAGGTAGATTCCTGAATACAATGATAGGAGGGAGATTTACAAAAAATATCAAAATGAATTTTTTAGTAATGAGGAAGGATTTGAAAGACTTGTTTGAAACAGAGGAAGCTGAGGAACAATTTAATTGATTATTTAAAATAGTTATAATTTCATATAAATGGTATCAAGAAACAATTTTTCTTGATACCATCTACACACACACACACACACACACACACACACACACACACACACAAACACACACTCAACTGAACAGCATTCCACTCCCTTTGCAATTTTTGCTCATTTCTTTCTCAATTCCTGCTAAAACATTGTTTACGTTTGTATTGTACCAGCAGTTATGGTTGAAAAGACAATAAAAGCGACTTGACTTGACTTAAGAGCAATGACAATATTTAGCAGGCAAAAGTTTAAAGTAAGTAGAAGAATTCGAGTTTACAGATAATTATTTTTCATGTAGAGGTAGTGTAAGTCTGGAATTCACAGCTGAAGGGACAATAGAGGCAAAAATATACATTAAATTTAAAAGATGTTGTTTACTTACAAACAGTGGGACATTGAGATTGGTCTGGATTGTCCTATTTTGTATGCCTGTAGTAATGCAAGCTAATTTATTAAGTAGTGGTGTTCTACCCTCTCCTATCAGATTCCCCCTTCTCCAGTCCTTTATCTCTTTCACCAATCAACATCCCAGCTCTTTATTTCACCCCTCCTGGTTTCACCTATCACTTACCAGCAAGTACTTCTTCCTCCCCCACCCCCAAATCCTTACTCTGACCATTTTTTTTCTAGTCCTGGCGAAGTTTCTCGGTCCAAAACGCCAACTGTTTACTCTTTTCCATAGATGCTGCCTGGCCTGCTAAGTTCCTCCAGCATTTTGTGTGTATTGAGTGACTGTTATTTTAAATACTTCCTTCAGGCCCTCTTTTCTAACTGGCTTTTCACTATTAGCTGACAGGATTTTTCTTGTGAAAGTGACAGTATTATGTGACCCTTGTTTAAGTAATTAAATATACACTCAGTGGCCATCTTATTAGGCACCCCCTGAACTTAATACAGTGGCCACTGTGCGTACGTTTGTGGTCTTTTGCTGCTGTAGCACTTCCACTTCAAAGTGTGATGTGTTGTGCACTCAAAGATGCCCTTATTCACACCACTGTTATCATGCATGATTATTCGAGTTACTGTTGCCTTCCTGTCAGCTTAAACAAATCTAGCCATTCTCTTCTGAACTCTCTTATTAACAAAGCGATTTTGCCCAAAGAATGGCAGCTCAATGTTTTTTTCTGTTTATTGCACCATTCTTTGTAAACTCTGTTGTGCATGAAAATCCTCGGAGATCAGCGGTTTCTGAGATACTCAAACTACCCCATCTGTTACCAACAATAATTCCACAATCAAAGTCACTTAGATCACGTTTTTCCCATTCTGATGTTTGATCTGAATAACAAGTAAACCTCTTGACCATGTCTGCATGCTTTCATGCATTCTGTTTGCTGATCAGATATTTGCATTAACAAGCAGGTATACAGGTGTACCAAATAAAGTGGCCACTGAGTGTATTTCCTGTGCGATGCAGATAATCACGTGGAGATTTGTGGTTTCTCTCCAAATCAAAAGAGTAGCGCAGGAGTATTGGGGAGCTAGGTAACCTGAATTCAGCTGGCACTTGCAGACTTCATGACGTGAGTTAAGTCCCAGAGAAGTGTGGTATAAGTCAGATGGGGGTTCTGACTTTTTTTGGAATAATGTCAGCCTCTTCTGGGATCTCCATGTTGTCCACAAAAAGAGCATGATTTCAGCTTTAGTATTGCTAGAGGAACAGCTGCAACCACATCTGTGTGTCTGAAGTAGTCAACTATAGACACTTTAGAATGAACTATAAAGCAACATTTAACAACTGGTTGGTAATCATTTGACAGGGTACTTAAAAATGAATCACTATAAAAGTATAAGCCCTGTTTTCCATTTGCACTGAAGACTGAAACAATTAGTCTACAATGAGTATAGGTTTGCTCCAGGTCTACTGTACAATACTGATCTTCATCGGCCCTATGATGAACAGTAGAACATCGGAGCTGGATCTTCTATTCTTGTATCTACTGCCTGACCTAACCTCATGGTTTTCTCTTTACAGACTCTCCTGGTGTCCCTCCAAGTGCCAATGCACATCAGCTTTTTCGGGGTTTCAGTTTTGTTGCCACCAACCTTGGTCAAGAGCAGATTCAGACTGATTCTCGACAGCTGATTGACCATTCAATGGTGCAGGTTAGACAGTTCTCGTTGAAAATATTAAAGGCACGTACATTTTTTTGATGTGTTCATAACATTTTTAGTAAAATGTACCAGGTGAAGTAGCAAGAGAGTAGTACCTGAGACTGGTACTTGGAGGTGCCGGATCAAGTTTGCTCAGTACCACTGATTTGATGCTCTACTTTATGAATAAATGAACTTTGTAAAGTCAATTAGTCACTTACATCTTTGGAAGTCTCAGCCAAATATAGACATGTGCAAGGGTAGGTAGGCAAGCTTGTGAATCTCCTCTTTCCCCACATAATCATTTAAAATATATAGGCCATCCACTTTGGAAGGGATAATGGAAGATTAGATTATCATTTAAATGGTAACGAATTGCAGCATGCTGCTGTGCAGAGGGACTTGGGAGTGCTTGTGCATGAATCACAAATGTTGGTTTGTAGGTGCGGCAGGCTATCAAGAAGGCAAAAGGAATGTGGCCATTGCTAGAGGGACTGAATTTAAGAGCAGAGAGGTTATGCTGCAACTGTACAGGGTACTGGTGAGGCCGCAGCTACAGTACTGTGTGCAGTTCTGGTCCCCTTGCTTGAGTTCGGAGGCGGTTCACCAGGTTGATTCCAGAGATGAGGGGGTTAGACTATGAGGAGAGATTGAGTCTCCTGGGACGATACTGGAATTCAGAAACATATAAAATTATGAAAGGGATAGATAAGATAGAGGCAGGAAAGTTGTTTTCACTGGTAGGTGAGACTAGAACTAGGGGACATCGCCACAAGATTCGTGGGAGTAAATTTAGGACGGAGATGAGGAAGAACTGCTTTTCCCAGAAAGTGGTGAATCTGTAGTATTCTCTGCCCAATGAAGCAGTAGAGGCTTCCTCAGTAAAAATATATTTAAGATAAAGTTGGATAGATTTTTGCATAGTAGGGGAATTAAGGGTCATGGGGAAAAGACAGGTAGATGGAGTTGAGTCTATGGCCAGAGAAGGTTGGATGGGTCAGATGGCCTACTCCTGCTCCTATTTCTTATGTTCTTATATATATTTAACGTAAAATTATAGAATTGCCTACAAACCTACACCTCATATCATGAATTGCAGATTTAAAAACACCTCCAAAAAGTGCCAAATTTAAATCACTGCACAGAACCCTGGTTTCAAATATATATTAAAACATAACTACAAAATACACATTTTCAAAACCGCACTACTCATTTTTAATCCAAATATTAATCATAAAACAATTTGAAATGGAAAGAGACTGGATCTAGTATATTAAATGGTGGCATCTTCAACAACAATATTAATGTTCACAGGTAAACTGTTTAGTAGCAAAAGCATTGACAATATATCCTTGCTACAATTGGTTTCCATTGCTAATTGACAATTTAATAATGCAAAAATTGTGAATAATGAGGTAATTTTTGTTAGTCGAAATGAAAATATTAATAGTGATATCCAGTTTGATAATATTTCCAATAATAGAGCTGCATGTTTCATATTAAGGATAGAGTATCCATTGGGGACAGATTGTTATACTGGCTAAAAAAGCAAAGAGCAGCTCAGTTAGATTAAGCAGTGGATTTGCCTTAAAATTGCTGCATTGATCTCTCAAAACATAGATGTAGAAACTCTCCAATTCAAAACATTCGCCACATTCCCCACTTATTGAGAAACAGGCTTAAAATTGGCCGCATCTTTCCCAAAAAAAAGCTTTCATTATTAGTTCCTGACACTAAACTGTAAAAAGAATTTTAATTTTAAAATGTTAGCATCTATTCATAACCACAAAGAATCTTTAAACCAGTAAAATTCAATTAATCTATGAAACTCTCTAAGTTACTCCCTCATAACAAGATATTGAATCATAGAGCAAGAAATAGGCCTTTCCTTTTCTCCTGCCATATCCCCATCAACTCTTCTAACAGCTCCTCACTAATTCTCCTGTCACCCCTTTACAGTAGCCAATTAATGTTACAACCAATGTTCATATCTTTAATTATTTACTAATCAATAAGTTTACTGTAAGGTTGAAATAGGAAATTACAAGTTTCACTTTATGTTCTGGTGCATTATTTATCATCCTGCTAAATGATATACTGTAGTTTCGTATTCCAACTTTCCATTAAACTTATTGACTAGTAAACACTCAGCTCTCCTTGATGTGCACTTTAATTATTAGAGGATGAAAGTCTAAGGAGAACTTTTCAACAATTGAATGCCCTCTTTCAGTTTTGTTAGATAAATACTATAATGTTTGTGTCTGTTACTATAGCATCAAATGCTGTTAGTGTGGTGTCACAAACTATTATGCTTTTACAGTGAAGTAAAGGGAATTTCAGTGGGCAAATTTGATTGGAAGGGAACACTAGCAAGGATGATGGTAGAACAGCAATGCCTGGAGTTTCCGGGAGCGATTTGGAAGGTGCATGATAAGATATCCCAAAGAAAATTATACCAAAGAGAGGATGATGTAACAATGGCTGACAAGGGATGTTCAAGATAGCATAAAAGTAAAGAAGAGGGCATATAACATAACAAAAATTGTTGGCAAATTAGAGGATTGGGAAGTTTTTAAAAACCAACAGAATTCAGCTTAAAAGAAATTAAGGAGAACAAGACAAAATATGAAGATAAGCTAGCCAATAGTACAAAAGAGGATTCCAAATGCTTTTTCAGGTATATAAAGTGTAAAAGAGAAGTGAGATTGGATATTGGACTCATGGAAAACAATTCTAGTAAGGTAGTACTAGGGGACAAAGAATTGTTGGATGAACTTAACAAATATTTAGCATTAGTCATGGAAGGAAAGATGCTTGGGAAGCTGAAAAGTCACTTGGCAAAGATGGACAACACTCCAGGGTTCTGAAAGAGGTAGCTGAAGAGATTGTGGAGGCATTAGTAGTGATCTTTCAAGATTGACTAGATTCTGGAATGGTTCCAAAGGACTAGAAAATCACAATTGTCACTCCTCTCTTCAAGAAGGGAGGGAAGCAAAAGGCAGCAAATTATAGGCCAGTTACCAGGCTTCAGTGATTGGGAAGATGTTGGAATTCATTAGTAAGGATAAGATTTCTGGGTACTTGGAGGCACATGATAAAATAGGCCAAAGTTAGCTTGGTTTCCTTAAAGGGAAATCTTGCCTGACAAATCTGTTGGAATTCGTTGAGGAAACAGCAGGCAGGATAGACAAAAGAGAGTCAGTGGATGTTGTTTCCTTAGGTTTTCAGAAGGCTTTTTACAAGGTGCTGCATATGAGGCTGCTAAACAGAACAAGAGCCCATAGTATTACAGGGAAAATACTCGCATGGATAGAAGATTGGCTAACTGGCAGGAGGCAAAAAGTGGGAATAAAAGGAGCTTTTTTCTGGTAGGGTGCTGATGTTCCAAAGGATTCAGTGTTGTGACATCCTCTTTCTGTGTTGGATGATAGGAATGATGATGGCTTTGTGGTCAAATTTGCAGATGATTCGAAGGCAAGTAGTTTTAAGGAAGGATTTAGACAGATTGTGAGAATGGACAGAGGTGGTAGATGGAATATAGTTTAGGAAAGTATGTGGTCATGCACTTTGGTAGAAGGAATAAAGGCACAGACAGAATTGGAGTGTCCTCATGCAGGATTCCTTAAAGGTTAACTTGCAAGTTGAGTCTGTGGTAAGGAAGGGAAATGCTTTAGCTTTCATTTTGGGGGGACTAGAATATAAATACAAGGATGTAATGCTGAGGCTTTATAAGGCATTGGTCAGGCCACACCTGGAGTATTGTGAGCAGCTTTGGGCCCCTTATCAAAGAAAAGATGTGCTGGTATTGAAAAGGGTTCAGAGGAGGTTCACAAGAATAATTCTGGGAATGAAAGGATTAGCATCTGAGGAGAGTGTGATGGCTTTGGGCCTGTACTCACTGGAGTTTTAAAAAAATGAGGTGCAATCTCATTGAAACCTATTGAATATTGAAAAATCTGGATAGAGTGGACTTGGAGACAATGTTTCCTACAGTGGGGGACCCTCTGTCCTAATGTAGTAGGTTGTTAGAGTATTGAATTCATTCGCATGGAAGCTGAGGACATTTGTAGCCAAGGTCCTGAAATTCATAAGTATTCTCTTGTGCTCTTTGGGATCTCTGATTAAAAAAAATATGAGTGCAATCCAGAGAGAATAACATTTGGGACTATTTCCTGCTGCCTAATTGCATGTTGGATGTGTTGTTATCAGAAGCAACTCTGTCACCAAGCAAATTACCCATTTTTACAATGCATCCATATGGACATAATGTTCTTGTATTCGCTATTAGAAATATATTCATTTATATTAAAAACATGGATTAACTATGGTTTAAAGTATGTCATTCTGTTTTGCCTTAGTGCTGTGATTACTGCCCACTTTTCATTTACAATTCTGTTCCAGCAGCTACACGGCAATAATATTCACTTCACTGATGGTTATGAGTTGAAAGAAGATGTTGGTGTGGGGTCATTCTCAGTATGCAAGCGATGTGTGCACAAAATCACATCAGTGGAATACGCTGTGAAGGTAAGCATCTACCAGTCACCATGGGAAACAGACTTGCATGCTCAATACTTGTGAGTAGCTCTGTGTACCAGCAGATGCTTTCCACAGGAAGTCAAACGGACTGCTATTGAGATGAGTCAACACAATCTTCATCTTCCCCACTTACACTTCCACCCTTCTAGTCTACATCCCTCTTGACTTTGCTTGCCTCTAGCCCTGAACTGGATTTTCATTTGAATAGGTGTACACAACACTTGCTGCCCACGGTGGCCGTGCAAATCTCAATTTATTGGTGCATATCTGTAGTGAGTGAGTCTTGGCCAATAGTTTTAGTGCTCACTCCAACTCTGTCTTTACCCAAAGATTTTAGAACGCATCCACTTGGACGGCATTTCAGTAGGAGTCACTGAAAGTAACATTAATGCGTACTTTGGTTAACTATTTTCTTACCTAATTTAGAGATGAAATTGCAGCTGCTTTAATTTGCCTGAGATCAACTGACCCAGCACAGAGATTGTTGTTCAGTATCAAGCTGTTATAATTATACTGATGAGATGAGACAGCTTTTCTACACCAAAGGACATTGTTAAGGGATGTCATGCTGGTGAATGTCATGTTTTGTAAGTCCGAAACATAAGAACTAATTGCAATAAACAGACGGGAGCCCAGGAGTTAACTCATGTATGTTTGTTGTTACTTCAAGCGAGGCAAGTACATCTCATATGGTTGTGTCGTGACATATGAGGTTCACTTACTTTTACATATAACTCATAATTAATTATTGAAATGAACACGAATGCTTAATCAAACAATATATTTGCACAATATTGTTCAAATACTACTGAAATATTAAATACACAACACTCCTCTCTGCTTAGCTATAAACTTCAACTCAATAGGGAATGCTTCTCTACTATATACATAGTATAATATAAAATGCCCCTGTTATATACAGACATCCAGAGCATAGAAAATTTTTAAGTTGTCCGATTCAGGCCTAAGATTTAATCGCTAAGGAGGATTTCTTACTCTTTTGGGATAACATTTTTCCCAAGAAGGGAAGTCATTCTGCTTGGCACATGAGACTTGTGGCTGTGAAACAATCTCAGGTTCTGGGGCAACTTCTGTGGTGATTGTAGGAGTTGACTCTGAGACTGCAGGATGTAGTTCTGTCAGCTCTGGACACCTTTCTTGTCGTTTTCTCCACTTTTCTCTCTAGATCTACTTTGATCCTTGATTCTCTCCCAGTAGTCCCAGCTTCTTTTTCTCACTTTATTCCATTCTTTTACTCTCTCACAATCCTCTCTTTCACACCTTTCTCTTCCTCATTTACATTCTTTCTTTCTATCTCTTCTTACCTCCCTTTTACTTCCATTTTTTCTTTTTCTTCTTTTTAGAATGTGCATCTTGATCTTGGGAAGATGCATTTAGTTCACTGAAGTATTCTCTTATTAATCCCTCTATTGCTCCCTTTAGGATCTGATCGCTCCTCTTGGTTTCCTCATCCACAATGTCATCTGATGAATCCTCTGATTTCATATCTCCATTAACTCCTTTCATTTTAGCCTTCCAACTGGACTTTGGTCTTTGCATCTACTTTTACAAGTAGCTTTTTGTCTCACATTTGAAGTTCATGCAATAATCTTCTGTTTCTTACACACACAAAAGCCAAATACTTGCAACTTTCCTGAAACCCCTTGGACTTTCTTCCAGCTTAAAACCAAGACACTTCTTCACAGAACTATCTGATTAACAGATCAGAAGCTTTCGCAGGTACGTTGCCTACAAAAACTGTTGTGGTCACGCCACTGCTTTTGTCATTTTCCTTCTGAGCAGCATGGTCCTTCCATGGTCCAATATGCTTTCCAATATGCACAGAGGTTGACATCAACACTGTTTGTCTTCTGTTGGGCAACATTTCATGATGGAGACAGTTGGGGTATCATCCACTACCTTTCTTAGTTCTCTTTCAGTTGATTCTCTTTTAGGGAATATCGCATGCAAATCATGGATGGATCTCCAGTCAGGTTGTAGTTGTCTCAGCCAATCACGGCCCCACAATGCTGGCCATCCTGTTTTTACCACCTACAAGCTTAATGTGGCTTGTTGGTTGTTGTGTTTTACTGTTGTGAATGTCATTGTCATTCCCACAGGAATTACCTTTTCCCCAATATAGTTCTTAGTTGGATATCCGCAGGCTTTGAAATGCCATTCAAACTCATTTTGCAGAATGACTGAAACAGCTGAACCAGAGTCCAATTCCATTTTCATTAATTTGCTGTTTACTTCTGGTGGAAGCCATATTTTATTTGTGTGTGTGTCATACTCTGCCAGAGCCTTGGCAACCACTTTTTTTTTCAAGCAGTTGTCTTGGAGTAAAGATTCTGTGAGTGGTCCCCTACGTCCTTCTCACAGCGCAGTTTCTTTTATGAAGCCGAGTTGCGAGCTCGACACTCAACCCAGCATGGATGTAAAGTGTGTCCAGGAGCGGCCTGACTGGGTTCGAACTCGGGAACCTTCGATCTGGTGCTGATGTCACTGTGCCACCAGCTGGCCAAGCCATATTGCTCGACTATTTAATTAATTTTCACTTTGTAAATCTCAAAGCTATCCAGTCTTGTATCACTCTCATCATTATCAGATTTTTCATCAACAGCATGCAGATTAGTGCTCTTTTTGAACTGCAGCTTGACTTTTTATCTTTTCCTCCTCCTTGTTCAGTCCACTTATTTTTATCTACCTGACATTCTCCATATATGTGTCCTACTTTGTTGCATTTTCTGCAAATTTCACCTTTAAACCTGCATTGGTCTGGTGTAAGTGAGCCCCTACCACAATTTGTTTAGCCAGGTAGGTTTCTATTTAAATGCTGCAAATTTGTCCACTGATTATTTTAACTGCCCTTTTAAATCTAAGTTGTGCTTCAGTTAGGAGACATTTCTAAATGCTTTCTTGCAAGGTTCCACAACTAAACAATCTCTCAGTGCATCATTAGGCCTATCACTGAACTGACGATGCTCAGGCAATCTCTTCAATTCAGCCACTTTTCCTTTTGATTCTGCTATGACACCTAAAGTATTCTGCAGTCAACAATGGTTTTAGTTCTAATTATTTCTGCATTACCTTCACAATATCAGAAAAGCTTATTTAGGCTGGTTTGTTTGGAGCCGTCAAACTCCTAAGCAAACTATGCTTTTAAAGCCAGAACACTCAGCAAAATTGGCATCTGTATTTCACTGGCTATTTAATTTGCTTTAAAATACTTTTCAATCCATTCATTGGTTGTGTCATGGAACACGTCTATCTTTCCAATGTAGCAGCCTGTGACTTGGACAGGTTGGGTGAGTGGGCAAATGTATGGCAGATGCAGTTTAATGTGGATAAATGTGAGGTTATCCACTTTGGTGGCAAGAACAGGAAGGCAGATTACTATCTGAATGGAGTCAAGTTAGGAAAAGGGGAAGTGCAACGAGATCTGGGTGTTTTTGTATATCAGTCAATGACAGCAAGCATATAGGTACAGCAGGCAGTGAAGAAAGCTAATGGCATGCTGGCCTTTATAACATGAGCAATTGAGTATAGGAGTAAGCAGGTCTTTTTGCAGCTGTACAGGGCCCTGGTGAGACCCCACCTGGAGTATTGTGTGCAGTTTTGGTCGCCAAATTTGAGGAAGGACATTCTTGCTATTGAGGGAGTGCAGCGTAGGTTCACAAGGTTAATTCCTGGAATGGCGGGACTGTCATATGTTGAAAGATTGGAGCGACTGGGCTTGTATACACTGGAATTTAGAAGGATGAAAGGGGATCTGATTGAAACATATAAGATTATTAAGGGATTGGACACACTGGAGGCAGGAAGCATGTTCCCGCTGATGGTTGAGTCCAGAACTAGAGGCCACAGTTTAAGAATAAGGGGTAGGCCATTTAGAACAGAGATGCGGAAAAACTTTTTCACCCAGAGAGTGGTGGAAATGCGGAATGCTCTGCCCCGGAAGGCAGTGGAGGCCAAGTCTCTGGATGCATTCAAGAGAGAGTTAGATAGAGCTCTTATAGATAGTGGGGTCAAGGGATCTGGGAAGAGGGCAGGAATGGGGTACAGATTGTGTATGATCAGCCATGATCACAGTGAATGGCGGTGCTGGCTAGAAGGGCCGAATGTCCTACTCCTGCACCTACTGTCTATTGTCTATTGTCTACTTATAGTTTTTCATTATTGTCACCCAGTACTCACTGTTTATGAGCCTGTAAATTTGCCTGTATTCTGCCTTTTTTTAAGTCAGCTGTGTCTATTCCTTCTGAGGGAGCATATATTGTGCTGGTGTTTTTTTTTTACTCGACCATCTCTTACTGAGCTTTTAGTTTTAAATTTGGATGTCTCACTGTTTTTTTTAAACACAAATATCTTGCTGTACTTCGACAGGTAGGTAGTCATCTCAGGTTTGTTTTAAAATAATACCTCATCTCTACTGTTATATTTTGTAATTCCAAAGACATAAAAACTAATTGCAATAAAAAGATGGGAGCCCAGCAGATAACTGTGCTCGTTCGTTATCCTTGAACGAGGTGTCCGCATGTCACATGGTAGTGTCATGTCGTATGCAATTCGCTTATTTTTACATATAATTGTGATGAATTATTTAAACGACCAAGAATGCTTTATCAAGCAATATATTTATGACATTATTCAAAAATTACTGAAATATTAAATACACAACGGTGATCAGGCCTTTAGCAGAGCAGCAGATGGAGTACCCCCCCTTCTTCTATTTCCTGCTCTGGCCTCCTACCTCTTTTCACCTGCCTATCCCTTCTCCTTGGTGCTCTTCCTCTTTCCCTTTCTCCTATGGTCCACTCTCCTTTCCTATCAGATTCCTTCCTCTCCAGCCCTTTACCTTTCCCACCCACCTGGCTTCACCTCTCTCCTTCTCACGGTCCTCTTTCCCCTTCCCCCCATTCTTTTATTCTGGCATCTCCTCTTCATTTCCAGTCCTGAAGAAGTATCTCAGTCTGAAATGTCAACTGGTTGTTTGTTTCCTCTTGCTGAGTTTCTCCAGCATTTTGTGTGTGTTGCAGATGTTAATTTTGTTAATTTTGAGAAGTGACTTTCACAGATCCATGCAAACTTAGTGCAGGTATTTTGCTATCTAGTTAGTGCAAGTGCATTGAAAGAAGCAATGAGATATACTTAGTTCCAGTTCCAGTCCTTCTTCTGAATCTAATTTGTCAGCTGATATAATGTGACTTAGCGTAAGGACAGAAAAGCAGCTCTTTCATTTTAAGGATTCCCTGGAGGTGGACCTCCATGAGAAAGTGATGATACATAACTTGCATAAGATGGGAAAGGGCATTGTGAATACTGTTGAAAATCAATTACTGTAATTGCAAATGGAACTGATGTAGTACACATCGAAAAACTCTCAGGTTTTGTTACTGTCGCAATGCTGTATACCACTTTCAGTTCACTCTTTCTTTTCAAAAGCTGAGGTGTGAACCAAAATCTCTGTGTGTCATCTGCAGAGTGTATTTTTACTGTGCTGAGCTGAGCAAATCTGAACATCATAGAGAATGAGGAATGGGGAGCACGAAAATTAATTACTTTGCTGCATTGAATTAGTAAGATGTCATCTTTTGCCATTAATAAGCCTCCATGTCTTCAACTTCGCTCCAGAAGAAGTAAGGATGGGAGGCTAAAACAGATTTTCTTTATTCTGATTCTAAGAACTGCAAGAATTGTATTGCCATGGATACCAAGCAGATTTGCTACGAAGTTCACACTGAAGCCATTCCCCTACACAACTGTTCTCTAGGGTGCAACAGTATGAAGAGAGAAAAATTAGAAAACCCAAGTGCACATTGCTCACACAGAAGATTTTCTGAAAATTTTAATGGATGCAATTAAATGTACTGTTTTCACTGTTATTTCTAGATTATTGATAAAAGCAAACGAGATCCATCAGAAGAAATTGAAATTTTACTACGATATGGACAGCATCCAAATATTATCACCTTGAAAGATGTGAGTAGATTAGTTGCTTTATAACCACATAGCAATGAGCATGACACTCCTGGAAATGGCAAAGGCAGATGTCAACATTTATTAACATTTATGCAAAGTCATTACCAAGTTTTATTTTTTTTCCTATATCCCTTCTCATAAGCTATTTTTAAAGTTCATAGAAATAGATTTGACACTGGTTTATGTTCATTTCTTGGACCCCTTTTCAGTCATGTCAACTGGTGAACTCACATAGTTCCTATGTGCACTCTGAAACCTCAAGATTGACCCCTTGAACTCCTGGAACCCCGATCAATAGCACTGCAAAAGCCCAAAATGACAGCTCATCACCACCAGCTAGAGAAAATTTAGGTATGGTGACTTAAGAGCAAAAACAGCAGTCGTGGAAAAGGAATCTCATGAAAGTTTGCTGTTCAAATCAAAGGTCCTTGACTTGAAAGGTTTTCTTTCTCCCCACCCTCGCACAGATGCTGCCTGATTGCCGAGTATTTCCAATATTTTATCTTTTTATTTCAATGACCTAGCTCTGCCGACAGGTGCAGTGTACCAGCTAAATTCTCACTAGGGATCCATGAAACTGCCTGACTCAATACATAATAAAGAGATGCACCATTCTCATTCCACCATATTGACCATATTTCTTTTTAATAATGAAGGAGATTGTTTCCATCAAATGTGTACTGGATCTCCGAGATATCTCATTTCCCCAATAGTTTTCTCTCTTAGTTTTCTTGTTTTGGCTGCTCTTCTCAGCACTATCCTGATCAGGAATGAAAGATCCATTTACGTTTCCATTCCCAATATTTATGTGTCCATTTAGGAATAGAGAAAGATGATTAATGTCCTTATCTTCTACCTGCTTTTGCCTTTTCCACTGCTGGTGGCTACTTACTGTATGTTTGACAACAGGTCCTCGTGAAACAAGACATGTTTCCCACTTTCCATCTTTATTCCCAAGACCTGCAATGCAATGATTAACAATCCAACTCTCCCCCATTCCCTCCCCTTCCCAGTCATACTCTCAACAGCGCTCTCTCCATCACTCTCCCCTTCCCTCTTCCCCTTCCCCTCCCCCCTCCCCCTCCCGTTCCCCTTCCCCTCCTTTCCCTCCTCCCTCCTCACCCCAAGCCCCTCAACCCTCCACCCCTCACACCCACTTCCTGCTCCTTATCCCTCACTTTTCTCCTCTCCTACTCTACCCTCTTCCCTCCTCACCCCTACCCCCCTCATTCCTCCTTCCTTCCCCATCTCCCCTTTCCCCCTTCTCTCCCCTTTCTCTCCCCTTCTCTCCCCCTCTCCATTCGTTCACCCTCTTCTCTCCCCCTTCTCTCCCGCCTTCTTTCCCCCTCCTCTCCCCCACTTCCCTCCCCTCTTCCCTCTCCCAATTCTCTCCCCTTTTCTCCCGCTTTCTCTTCCCTTCTCTCCCCCTCCCCATTCTCTCACCCTCTTCTCTCCCCCTTCTCTCCCCCACTTTCCTCCCCTCTCCCACTTTCCTCCCCTCTTCCCTCCCCAATTCTCTCCCCCTTCTCTCTGCCGCCTTCTTCCCCACCCCTTCATCCCCCTCCCTCTCTCCCCCCCTCTCTTTTTCTCCCTCCCCATCTCTGCCTTCTGCCACACTTCACCAATTCCAGAAGTCCTAACACACTGTAGTCATTTACCTGCAGGCAGGTGTATTGCAAAGTGGCTTTAACTTAAGTATTTTCACTCATGATATTGTCTCCTAGTGAGATCTGTTGCCAATTATTTAAAAAATATGTTGGACTTTACTGAAAGAATATTTAAATGAAAATGTCGTACTGCGGTTATATAGAGCCTGGTGAGACTATACCTACAATGGTGTTCATTAAGAACGAACGATTCCTCGGATGCGAGTTGGAAGCTTCTGTAGTGAAGGGATGTGAAGCAGAGAGTTCAGAAGAATAAGAGATGATATTACTGTTATATTCACAATCCACCCAGGTAGCACGGCTGGTGCTTCTGCTGACCTACTCCTGGTAGTAATTCTTATATTCTTGTTCTCGTGTTGTGTATTTCTCATTTAGCAAATATATCTTACCTGTTTTTAATTTTGATATTTTGTTTATTCAGGTTTATGATGATGGAAAATATTTATACCTTGTCATGGAACTAATGAGAGGAGGGGAACTACTCGATCGCATTCTACGGCAGAAGTGTTTCTCAGAGAGGGAGGCCAGTGCAGTTCTCTATACCATCACCAAAACTGTGGAATATTTACATTCCCAGGGAGTGAGTTCTTCCTTTTTTTCCGGCAGCTTTTAAATTCAGAATTCTTTAGAGATCGTGTTTAACAAATGCATGAAGTTGTAGTTGTTTGCAAGCACTGTTCTGCCAGCAGTGTTTAATACCATTCTGATTTTGGGCAGGTTATCATGATCTGCTATTCCCATAGATATCCTACCCATGTGCAGCCAGAGGAATCGCATCCTGAAGACTAGGTTTTTATTAATATGTGAAGTGTGGAGTCATCACTGTAAGAATCTTCCTAGTTACAGTAAACTTATGAAGGAGAATAACAGTCCAGCCCAGTCCACTTGAGGCTGCCACACATGAGACTGCCCGTGGTATTACAGGGAAGATACTCACATGTATAGAAGATTGGCTGAGTGGCAGGAGGGAAGGAGTGGGAATAAAAGGGTCCTTTTCTGGTTGGCCTCTGGTGACTAGTGGTGTTCTGCAGGGGTCATTGTTGGATTGTTTCTTTTCACATTACATGTCAATGAATTGGATGATGTGCAGAGAATCTGCAGAAAGACTTAGGCTGAGAGAATGGCAAAGAAGTAGATGGACTATAGTTTAGGAAAGTGTATGGTCATATTCGTTGGTAGAAGAAATAAAGGTGTGGACTATTTTCTAAATGGGGAGAAAATCAGAGATGCGAAAGGACTTGGGAATGATCATGCAGGATTCCCTAAAGGTTAACTTGCAGGTTGAGTCGGTGGGAAGGAGGGCAAATAAAATGTTAGCATTCATTTTAAGAGGAGAGAATATAAGACCTAAGACCATCAGACAAAGGAGCATAATTAGGACATTCAGCCCTTTGAGCCTGCTCCGCCATTTAATCATGGCTGATCCAAGATCCCACTCAACCCCAATATAAAAGCAAGGATTTTATGCTGAAGCTTTATGAGCCATTGGTCAGACTACACCTGGAATTTCATGAGCAGTTTTGGGCCGTTATCTAAGAGAAGTTGTGCTGGCATTGGAGAGGATCCAGAAGCGGTTTATGAGATTGATTTCTGGAAATAAAGGGTTAATGTATGAGGTGAGATTGATGGCTCTGGGCCTTTCCTCACTGGAGTTTAGAAGAATTAGGAGGATCTCATTAAATCCTATCAAATATTGAAAGGCCCAGTTAGAGTGGATGTGGACATGATGTGTCGTATAGAGGGGGCTGTCTTGGACCAGAGATGAGGAATTTCTTTAGCCAGACGGTAGCAAATCTGTAAAATTTATTACCACAGACGACTGTGGAGGCCAAGTCATTAGGCATATTTAAAGCAGAAGTGTTAGTTTCTCAATTAATCAGGCCATCACAAGGCAGTGGGAGAATGGGGCTGAGAGGGATAATAAATCAGCCATGATGGAATGATTAATTCTGCTCTTTTGTCAAATGGCCTTACGTCTTAATTGTAATGAAGTTCACAGATTGTCTTCACCTATTTGAAAGTTCTACAAGTATCAGAGCTACATTAGGAGGAAAAGGGTCCACCACACATAAATAATTTAATTTCACTTTGCCAATATTATTTTATAAAGCCATTACAAATGTGCATTTCAACTGTTTAGTCAGACTGTGATTAACTTTTATAGTACCATCACTTGAACACAAGATGAATCATGGCAATTTCAATTCCATTCCTGCTGGATGTGAATATTTAGAATATGTCATGTAGGTGTAACCATGTCAATTCAGTGGTATTTTTAGGGCAGTCAGTTATAAATTCATTCTATGTCTCGTTTGTGCATTTAATCTGGGCCTTTTTGGGGCTGAGGACTTGATGCTCAGAATGAAAAGTGCTTTATCACTGGAACTGAGATAATTTACCCTGATAATCACGTGTCAATCACCAAAAAAATCATGTGGTTCCTCTATGTAATATCTTCTTCAAATAAAAGTCACTAATCCGTTTATCTTAAAAATCATGCATGCAAAAACTTAATATTAACATGTTGAACATATCTTCTATCATTTGCTGATGGTTTTAGGATTGAATGGCTTCTGTTGGGGGGTGGAACCATGCAATGGCCTCGAGGGAAGGGGGTGCATCTGCTCTACCAGATTTCTGTGTAGACAGCTGAGGTTTCTTGAAAGACTGACAACACTAGAAAGACTAAGTGATTATTAAATCGCGCTCTCAAATTTTAGGAACTGCATTTACAGGGAATACGCATCAGGAAATCATTGTCTGAGTTTGAACACCTGTGATTGATAGGTTGTGATGTGGTGCTTTCTCGCTCGTGTTAGGTTGTTCATCGAGACCTGAAACCAAGTAACATTCTATATGTGGATGACTCGGGAAACCCAGAATCCATTAGAATCTGTGACTTTGGTTTTGCGAAACAACTCCGAGCTGAAAATGGCCTCCTCATGACTCCGTGCTACACTGCAAATTTTGTTGCCCCTGAGGTAATGAGCTTCGCAACTTTACATAATGCTTGTTTAGCAAGTTAAACAGGAGCCCATTTCGACTGTAAGTTGACGCATGCCTACCGTGTCAGTTTGTCCAGTCATTTTCAATTCAGGAATATTCTTTGAGATGTCGTAGCTTGAATGGACACTAAATAATCACAGAGGATAATGGATCTAGTTTATAACATTTCCATAGATATGGAAATAGATATTTTGTGAAAAACAGAAATAATTATCCTTCAGATATTTTGAAGGCCAGAATTGCCCATCTGTATCAAGAGCGCTAGAAAAAGTCAGGACTATTAAACAATTTGGATAAGAGCATTATTACAGTATTATTTTAAAGTTAGACTGAAATGGGTAGCAGTTCATCCATGCCTTTCGCTTCTTTGAAAATGAGTGAAAGGAACAGAGAACATATTGATGTAGAAGAAAAACTGTTGAAACTAATATCCATGAGGATCTAGGATCGTCTTAATTCAGTTACCTCCAGTGGATATTTACAATCAAGGAACCTGGGCTATCATTAGATAGAGAAAACCCACAGTGACAGAATCCAGATTATATTGGTTCATGAGATGTGTGGTAAAATCGTTGGATTTGCATCCTGATGTTATTTCCTAACAATGAGCTCCACTGTAAATGTCAAACCACCTCCACGTGTTGAACATATAGACAAAGCAAGTCATTGCGATCCATGCAACATGCTGTATGCCTGATTGTCGGTAACATCACTATTTTTTGTGGAAATTGTATCACAAGTTGCACATAAACAATTCCTAACTAGATTTTTAGGCAATATATTTTTGCTCACAAGAAAGGGATGAGTATGACATAGATTTTTTTCATGATTGTAAAATAAAACAGACCAACTAATGGTATCTGACCTTGTCTATATGTTACTAATCTGCTTTTGGAATATCGGGAAATGCAAGTGAGCGAAATCTCAAGTGAGAAAATGCAAGTGAGGAAAGTTCCTGTAAGCTCATTCGATTATGGCCCCAGGTTATGCTATCACATTGCTCAGTAGTGAGAAGATCATTCGAAATGTGCAACAGCACAAAATGCTTGAGGAGCTCAGCAGCTCAGACCGCATTTATGGAGGGGATAAATAATGTATGTTTCATCCAAGGCCCTTCATCAAGCCTGGAAAAGGAGGAGCATGTCTGTCCATGTCCGTCTCTACTGCCACAATGAGACCAAACTCAGCTCATGTTCTGTGTGGTTAGTCTCCAACCTGATAGCATGAACAACAATATCTCTAACCTCTGGTAATTTCTGTCCCCTCCTCTCTTCTCCCTTTTCCCATACCCTTTTCTGGTAACCCTCTTAACACTTCTCTTCTCCTTTCTTGCACATAGAAATCTACAACACATTACAGGCCTTTCGGCCCACAATGTTGTGCCGACCATTAACCTACTCTGGAAACTGCAGAGAATTTCCGTACCACATAGCCCTCTATTTTTCTAAGCTCCATGTACCTATCTAAGAAACTCTTAAAGTACCCTATTGTATCCGCCTCCACCACTCTCCTAGTGAAAAATTTCTCCGTGACATCCCCTCTGTATCTACTTCCAAGCACCTCAAAACTACACTCCCCCACCCCCACCCCCCCATGTTAGACATTTCAGCCCTGAGAAAAAGCCTCTGGCTATCCACATGATCAATGCCTCTTATCATCTTATACACCTCTATCAGGTCACCTCTCATCCTCCACCACTCCACAGAGAAAGCACCAAGTTCACTCAACCTATTCTCATAAGGCATGCTCCCCAATCCAGGCAACATCCTTGTAAATCTTCCCCCTCCCCCCCCCCCTGCGTTTTCTTCCTTCTTCCACTGTTCTTTCCTATTAGCATCCTTCTTCGTTAGCCCTTTACCTCTTCTACCAATCAGCACCCAGTTTCTTTCTTCATTCCCCCTCACATGGTTTCACCTGTCAGCTTATGCAGCTTCCCCTCCTCCCACCTTCTCATTCTGGCTTCTGTTCCCTTCCGTTCCAGTCCTGATGAAGGGTCTCAGACCTAAACGTTTACTCCTCTCATTGATGCTGCGTGATTTGTTGCATTTCTTCACCATTTTGCGTGTATTTCTCTAGGTTTCCAGCATCTGCAGAATCTCTTGTGTTTATAAGAACGTAAGAGCAGAATTAGGCCAATTGGCCCATCGAGTCTGTTCCCCAATTCAATCATGGCTCATCCTATTTTTTTCCTGATTCTGTTTATGATTGGAAATGCAGGCTCTTTTACAGAGAGGCATGATGGCATGAAACCAAAACCTATTACATAAATTACACCAGACTTTTCATCCAAAAACCACTCTGTCACACACACATATATATCTATATCTATATCTATATGTGTGTGTGTGACAGACTTATATACAGACTTAGCAAGTAATTGCTAGTACTGGGGCTGATTGATCAGAAACTCTTGCCATTAAAGGCTCCACACCTAAACGTCAGTCTGAATCAGAACCACATGAACCTGCGCGCCACTAAAATTCAATAGAGTACAATGGAGAGAGATACGTCAGATCAAAGCTCTCAGTTGGAGCACATCTAATCATGTGAACAGTGGGCGCCACCGCCCCTTCTCCCCCGGCATACCATGGATAGTATTAGAACAAATAGAGACTTTGCAATTAATCTTTGAATCTACCAAACCAAAATTGGATCTTGGAAGTGGCCATTCAAAGATCTTGTCAGACTGTTTGGGCAACAGCAAACACACCTTCTACAAGCAATTTTGATTCGGAGCATTCCAATGCATTTGAAACACAGAATAATGAAGCAAACAAGTAAAACTACCACATTCATAATGGGATAGGGGAGATTTTATCTATTTCTTGTACTCTAGTAAGGCAATATACTTCCACTACAATTTCGCTTTATTTCAAGTCACTGAAGTAAGATATTTTTAACAATCTGTTGCTAGCGTCAAGATGTGCAATAATAACAACTTATTCCTGCTTCAGGTACTCAAGAGGCAGGGGTACGATGCAGCTTGTGACATGTGGAGTTTAGGAATTTTGCTCTACACCATGCTAGCAGGGTAAGGAAACTGTAACTGAGTGTATGACCGGTCTTCAGGTGGCTGAAGTGAGCACCATGATGTTGCTCCCTCCTTTCACCATCACAAAGGTGCTAAATCTCATCTCTCTTGAACTAATCACAGACAGTGGATTTGGCCAAGATGAAATAGGATCCAAGTAACACTTATGAAAACTCATCCTGGCTCTTTGAGCACCCCGCCCACTTTGCTCAGGGGGTGGGGAGGGGGAGGTGAGTGGGTACTTAATACTTAGAAAGCCAAAAAAAAAGAATAGGTGACCTTTTCACTTTTTAAAGAGCCGTTATATCCTATCGAACTCTCTACTAAAATTTACAAGTTGAACTGCCAATTTTTCACAGTGACATAGTGTTCCTTCCAATTCAGAGGACATTTCTGATATTTACCTTTTCACAGAGACAAAGCTCACTTTCCACCTTTGAGGCCTCCTTAATTCTCTTTCCCTCAGACCTTGATCTTCAGGGTGCTTTGGTGAATCCTGTCTCAAAACTGTGACAGCATGAACGGATGTCCCACTCATTAATGCCATGGGATTATCTATCGATACTAGCAACCAGTGCTTTCCTGCTACTGTGGACTCTGGTTAATTGAAACAGCAACTTGTTTGGGATGACTCTTAAAGAACAAAAACTAATTGAGAAAATGGACAGGTGTTTCTTCATTTATTTGGGATATTGTGCTACTTAATTGGGACTGGAGACTGCCGTCAGTCGTGTGAGCTTATGTAGCCTTTAGAAACTATACTTAGAGTGAACTGTTTTTAAATAGCAACTGTTGCATGTGCTTCTTTTCAAAAAGCAGTGATTTTTGTCACTGATCGTTGGCAAGAAATAAGCAGTAAGACAATTCAGAACTGTTTTGCATACTGGGGTTTCAAACGTACAGGCTTGCCAATGCCAGAAACAAGTGGGAGTGAACTTTATGCCATTTCACTACTTCAACAAGCTAGGAACTACAAAGAATTTAAAGATATCAACAATCATCTTAGACGTTACATTGAAAGTGAAGATTTTGAAGAGGCAGTCATTGCATAAAGGCAGTCTATTATCTGCATTAATTTTATTCATTTACAATTAATCAAAAAAACACAGCAGTGAAAGTACTCTGAATGAATTCCTCCATTGATAACTATTAGAAACTAATACACAATTTTATAGTACTGTAATGGCATTGGTAGCATTCTAATTTGTTCTTCATTTCATTTTAATATATACTTTGTTACTCAGTTAAATGGTAGTTTATCTCTTTTTATAACTTTTTAGCTATTTCCATGAAACATCAGCTAACTGGAGCAGCCATTAATTGGGCCAACATGCATGAGACGCGATGTGTCCCAATAGCTAGAATCAACTGTATTATATTTGACTCATATCATTGTAGCATGAGCTGTGAAAATAGCTGCTTAGAAATCAAATTGATATAATATCTGAGAAAAACTGTAATAAAGTGTTATTCCTTGGCTCAAGCATTCTATTACACTGCATGAATTCTGGGATTTTTTCTTGATTTTCTTCCTTGTCAATTAGCTTCACACCATTTGCAAACGGGCCTGATGATACTGCTGAGGAAATCCTGGCACGCATTGGAAGTGGGAAGTATGCCCTCACTGGGGGGAACTGGGACACCATTTCCGATGCCGCGAAGGTGAGTGTTGCCAAACGCATTAGAAGTACTGTTCAAGGATTAATGGCATCTAAACAAGAGGTATCAATCCTGGTGTGCAAATTGATTTGTGCTTTTAATGAAGAAAGGAAGTGTCCCATAAATTGAGGGTGCCTGGCAGGGCATGTTGCTCAACGGTTTTACATTCTCTGCATTCTCCCTTAACTTTCTTTTGGACAATAGCTCTCCTTTAAAGTGTTCATAGAAAACTACGTTAGATAATTAATGTCAAAAGAAATTAATGATTGGTGCATTGGGAAGCCTATCAGGAAAGCTGAACTCACTGCCAAGAAGTATGGATAAGTCTGACATCAACCTGGTATGCAGACTTACACAGAACTAACCCTTCTCGACATGGAACACACAGTTCAATCAGCAAACTTGTAGAGGCAACCATCTTGCAAAGCTTTAGAGTAAATACGCGAATGGAAAATGTTTAAAGCTGTCGTTAAAGCCATTATGGCAAAACATTCAGAAAAATAGTATGTAATTTTGTGAAGAGAACTCATATCTAACTAACTTATTCAGTTGTTTGAAGCAGTGATAAATGCAGTAGATGAAGGGCAACCAGTGGATGGAATATACGTATTTAGATTTCCAAAAAGCATTTGATATAATTCCAGAACAAACCTGATTGCAGAAAATTAGCCAAAATAGAAGGGGAGGAGCATGAGCTGACAGGTGGATAGATGAATCCATTCAAAGGAGGTGGTAGGAAGGTGAGGAGGGGTGATAGAGTGATGTGAGAAGTTGGGAGATGTTTGGTGGAAGAGCTAAAGGATTGATGACCTGCTCTTCACCTTCCTCCCTCTGCTTCCCCACCTCCTTCCTTTTATTCCATGGTCTACCGTCCTCTCCTACCAGATTCCTTGTTTTTCAATCCTTTTCCTGTATTGAATGTATTGAAATTTTACAAATGCGTTCAGAGACAAAAGTTGTGTATGTATTTCCCAGCTGGGATGCAAATAAATCGGAGTGGAATTTGAATAGGGGTCCTACTGACAGCCAATTGAGCATCAGCTTTGTGTGGAGGTTCGCAAACACTCAGCTGACGTCACAGCAGCCTAGGTGAACAACTCCTGTCAAAAGCACAACTCGTAAATTCAATGCAGGAGTGCAAGTACGGGACAGTGGCAGATACCATCTTTCAGCTCTGCTGTGATGACAAGTTCCTGCCTTCGTTTAGTAACTATTTGAAGAGAAAGGAAGCTAACGTTTACCCCTTTGAAGCAAAGGACCATCTTATGATATATGTGGCTGCATTTAGTAGACCTTGTAGAAGTTACATAAACTCTTGTCAACATCAATGTTCAATAGGTCCCAAGCACTCAGACTCCTTCCCTAAATATATCCCAGTTCTCCCGGTCTTTGTCTCTTCAAGACATTTCTCAAAATCAACTCATTTAACCTGTTCAAATACCTTCTCATGTATCCTGTTAACAAACTTGTCTGGATGATGTTTCTGGGAAGAGCCATAAGCATTATATAGATGAAAGCCATTGTGATTGTATTCTTCCAAAATGTGTTGGCTGTAAGTCAGTAGAATAGCCTAAAGATGTGATGAGCGCTGTAGCAATTCAAATTTTTTTAAAATTAGGTAATTAACTTTGAGAAAATTAGCAAATGGAGCAGTTTTGTGTAAGTGAATTTGTACATTTGCTTTTAAATCTTGCATATTGTAATTGCAACAACAGCACCATGTTCCTTTAATATAGTGAAGCAGCCGACTTTTCTTCACGGTCAATTGCCTGACAGGTGACCTGAAGATAAAGTCATGGATAAAGTAAATATTTTAAATGGTTATGTATTGTTGTTTTCTCCTCAGGATATTGTATCCAAGATGCTGCATGTAGACCCTCATCAAAGGCACACAGCAGTGCAGGTCCTTCGACACCCCTGGATAGTGAACCGTGAATACCTATCACAGAATCAGCTCAGCAGGCACGATGCCCATTTAGTTAAGGCGAGTTCCAGATGGCCTCCTTAAACCCGAGTCTTGTTTTTATGATCATGCTTCTTTGCAGTGGCCAGAATGGTCATTGATGTGGGTGGGAGACATACACTAAAACTCTGTTGGACAGTGCAATTTTTAATGTTCTGTATGATCTCTAAAGCTGTTGATTCCTCCTTGCACACATGGTATCACAGCTTCCATTGCTCTGTACACCAACCTGATGTAGTGTACAGAACATTACTTTTAATAATACCATATAACAATTACAGCATGGAAACAGCCCTTCTAGTCCGTGCCGAACGCTTACTCTCACCTAGTCCCACCGACCTGCGCTCAGCCCATAACCCTCCATTCCTTTCCTGTCCATATACCTATCCAATTTTACTTTAAATGCAGAATATGTATTTTTAAAACTAATAGTTTATGCTTATATAGAAGATGGTAGAGTACAGCACAGGGCAGACCCTTTGTCTCACAATGTCAGTGCCAACTGTGATGCCAAGTTAAACAAATCCTATCTCTCTGCTCATGGCAAATAGCAAATAAAAAGATACTGCATTTGAGTTAGACTTCCGGATATTTCATCATCTTGGTGAAACTGTGGTAGATATTGGGGCAAGGCCAATCATCTATTTTCCTACTAACGATCTGACATCACAGTCAATATGTATTTTATGTTCCCGTGCCATTTTATCTGGATGTGTAGCAGATAAGGGATGAAAGTTGCCCACCTTCAAGCTGATTGATTTCTTTTAGACGTTTGAAGTCAGTTAGAACTGCCAATTAACAATTACTGAGTCTCTTTAATTTAAAAAAATATTCTTCTTCACTTTCAAGGTGTAGAGATTTTTCTACTTCTAAGTGGAAGGATTCAAAGCACAATTTTATTGCTTCGTTTAAATTACTTTTTGGAAGTTCCATTCCAATCTGCAAGAAGCATTCAGTACCATTAGCACTCTTCATATATGTGAACACTGGATATGAAGTCAGCTAACTTGCCTCGTGTTATCAATTACCCTGCCAGTTTGAGGAGTCTGGGTGAAGGCGCAGTGGCTGGGCTTGAATGTGCTGCCTCCCAATGGAAGATACTCTGTATGTAGACACTGATTAGGAACCAGCAAATGAGCTTGACTGATGCTTCTTTACCCTGACAGGAAGTATACACTTGGATGAGAACCCAGTAACTGGAGATGACTGTGATGTCTCTCACATTCAGATAATCTGAGAAACATACAATTGAGTCTATGTGTGATGCCTCCTGCAGTGAAATAACCTGCAAAGTTCCTGTCTATGCACGTAATGGTCATTTAGGGTTCATGGTGGATCCTGATAGCATCCATAGATTAACAAGAGGAGAACAAAGAGAGGGGACAGGTGACTGGGGATGTTGTAAATTGAGCATCGAATTTAATAAGTTCTAATGATAATTTTACAAATTTTCTGTTGCATCTTATTACAGGGTGCAATGGCTGCCACCTATTTTGCTTTAAACCGTACACCTCAGGCACCGAGATTAGAAGCCGTTTTGGCCTCAAACCTGGCTCAGCGAAGGGGAATGAAAAGACTGACTTCGACAAGACTATAACAGCTACCACATGCAGCTTGTACAGAGCTTTATTTAAATTATATTTAAAAACTCTTGAACTTCTCTAAACCCAACGCAAGAGACTGCAGAAGATCCAAAGTATTCAGAGGCTGAGCATAGTTTCAGGCTCTGTTACGAAGTATTCAACAGACAAAGGGTTATTCACCTAATTTGATGCACTGCGAAGGATAAATGGAGATGAACAAGACTAAATTCCTTTTCTGAACTGGCAAAAGTGTCTTTGTTTTTTGCCCAATGGTGACTGAAAAGAAGAAACACTGGCTGTGAAAAATGAACTTAACCTCCTTCACAACTAGATGGAAGAGATAACCACAAAAGTGCTTTGAGAAAACACTTGTAGTCAATCCTCTGTAAATTCAAGTAATGCTCTTCCCTTTAAATTGCTTAAAAAAGAACTAAGGTGGAAAAAGATGCAGACTGAAAGAAACAGATTCTGCACGGAGCATCCTGTTTGACTAGGCCTGCAGAATCTGCACTCTTTATTTGGGTTTACCTTTTTTCAGGCAGAAATTCTCTTGGAAGGAAGTTTCTGAGAGCTAATTAACCCTCATAACTTTTTCATATTGTATAATTGCAATATTTTTAATTGTTCTGCAGTAATGTGAAACAGAATTAAGCACATGCAAAGCATGGAGAGGCCAAGGCTTATGAGCACTCTCTTTTCAGTATTAGGTGCATGTGGAGTACTATAGTTAGGCAGGCTGAATGAGAACTATTTAGTTCTTCTCAAGGCATTAGATTTAGCTTAAACCTGTGGTACTGTATAATGTACTTATCCATTGAAAGGAATGGCCCGGCTTACTATGGCATTATTAATTAATTATAAAGTCTGTGGTCCAATGATTCCACTATTAACAAATGAAAAAGGTAACAGGATGTCATTTCTTCACACTGCACTTACTTCAGCTACCTCCCCATCCAGCCATGTGAACTTCCACAGGGTCTTGCTCACCAGTCAAGTTCTAACACGTCACTTAAAGTCATTTCTTGCATGTGAGTTTTTAGTGGGAAGTGCAGATAGGTGGTCCAGTCACAGGGGGACCGGTAGCCAAACTTGTTCCCGTCATCAACCATCATGAAGATCGATGCTAACACACACTCCAGTTGGTGCAAGGAACTCCGCATAATTTTACCTTTGTTTTGTTTAAAGGAGTTGAATGCCAAAAGATGTTATATATTAGAGTAAATTAATGTTGTATCAACTCAAAGCAAAGCACAGGATTAAGAAAAATGAAGTTCAGAGAAATGACAACCAACGGCTACTGTACTTCCCAGTCTCTAGACCCTACAAAGATAGTACAGTATCGAACCATTTGTAGAATTATACTTAGAGCCTGAGCTTCACATTTCACACCATGTAATAATGAAGAAAAGAATGGAGTACTTTGTTATGGCAAGAAATCACATTTTTATTATTAGAACATCATTCAAAACATAAAAATGCTATTTCTTATGAAAGAACAGAAAAAAATCTGTTTTTTTTATTCCCTGAAGTCTCATTTCACTGATCAACTAAATGGAGAAATTATTTCTGTAATGCTTTCAACGTCCCTTTCAAATAGCCCCATGTCCTATATAGTCATTGAAGTACATTGTTGTAATATAGGAAACATGGCAATTCAGTTTGAAAACATCCATGAAATTCTGTTGGATAGTATAGTCTAGTGGCAAAGATGCCAAATCAGTGTTAGTCCTGTGGAAGCTGTTTTAATTTGCCTTTCAGTGGTGGCTGAGCTGACCGATATATTGCAGGAAATACTCGTTCTCTGATGACAAAATGCAAAAGTGAATCTTCAGGAATTGTACGGCTCTCTCTGATTTCCTAGCCTACTGCCTTAACTAACTGAATTCAGAATCCTGCTAATGTCTACTTGTCTGCGTGCAGCCTTTCAGACAACTGTTCCCCCTTGGAGAGGACATATTCATAGAGTGGGGAAGAATGTTGCATGTATTGGCCCAAAACAAGCTGACAACATAATGGTGAAGCTGATAGCACTTACAGTTTTCTGTCAGTAAATGCATCACTAAACTCACATGAGGGTTGGTATGCAGTTAACTGCTAAAGGTTGCCATTCATGATTTGCCTCTCAATATTTGTGAAAATATTATCCTGTCAAGTGGTTCGCCTTTCTAATGTAGTGGACAGTGTGTAGCTGCTGATATTATCTAAACTTGTTAGAGAATTGTAGAACTTGTCCAGTTTTAAATGGATATATTTTTAATTGCTCGATAATTGCCAATCATCTCTGCACTGAAAAAATACAAATACAAGTAGAGAATTCCATTACTTCAACCTTTCCTGATTGTTGAGATCTTTTTTTTATTCTTGTAAATCAAAGGTTCCCAACCTTTTTACGCCAGGACTCCTACCATTAACTGAGGAGTCTGTGGACCCCAGGCTGGGAACCCCTGATCTGAATTTAAGAGATGGTGTATGATCTGATGATGTGACTAGATTGTGTATTTAATAGTGTTGGTGGAGAGGAATTTCAAGTATACTATACCTTATCTTATTCATCCAGATCTCAGATACATTGTAGAAAGTCAAACGTTAATTCTAACTTGATTTTCCAAAAACTTGCAGTGCAGAATATGATTGAAATTAAACAGCTAAAGCATGTTTAAGTAACAGTGGGCACCAATTTTCATTCTCTCCCTCCCTCTCTCCCTCCCAATCTCACCTCAGAAATTTTTGGCTTTATTTTTAAACTGCTCCTTATGCTACATCTGTTAAAAGAGAATGTGCTCAAATACTGATGTGATTACTCAAAGTGCATTTAAATGATTAAAAAAAAAACACTTTTAGGGAATTGAAATCTCCCTAAGCATAATAATCAAACACAGGCATGTCAAATTGCTTCTGTAGTAATTCACTCGTCTAACTGAAGGATTAATCAAAACAGGAATTTGATTCAGGCATTTAAGTCAGTTACATCGAAAATGTCACACTCTTCCTCTCTGATTTATCACTCTCCAGTGGCCAGGTTGAGAGTTCACAACCTAACACAGTTTCTATAATTCCTATCACAGTTTTCTGCCATTGAAAACAAGGAGGACAATTTCCCACTGATGGATTTATAGTGGTATCCTAGGTTATATCTACAAATTTGAGGAAGTATTTAGCATAGCTGATTTCTATTGGAATGCAACTACATTCAGTAAAGGCAAATCATACATTGTATCCATCATAGGAGAATGTCTAGGTAGTAAACATGCATGTCTGTTCACTCATTTTCAGTTGAACAGAAAATAAATCAGTCCTTTAATGATAACTCCAAGTCTTTTCCATTTCCTCGAACCATCATAGGTCAATAGAGAATTATTGTAATCAGACATCTGATTCTCTGCATTGATCTGGTTCAAATAAGGATCACTCTGCTCTCCCTATTCTAGTCTGTTGATGCAATTTATATTATAATAAGACTTCCATTCTAGACTGAACCTGCTGGTGTATTTTGAACATGAGTGTCTAGCTAGGGATGGTGAACTTATGGCACACATGCTCAAGATGGCACATGCAAAAAAATTGTTGGGCCTTTGACTCTTAAAGCACTTCCATAATAAGAAGATACATAATGATCATCTTTACTGCTAAATGATGCAACAAATGATTTTTTACAACACAGGAGCAGTGAGATGAGCTTAGCCAAATCTAACGTGTAGACTTATTGATGCAACTAGCATAATGTGCATAGCTCTCAAAACAATCTGGGTATAAAATACTTGTCATTGTTGGTGCAGCAACAAAAATCTCACTGAGAATAATTGTTTTTATTTTCCTTTTTTTGATCTTTTATGAACATGCACCAAAGCTTATAATTTCACATTCATATTTCTTATGTTATATATGAGGTACAATAACAAAATGATTTAGAAATTATGTATTTTTAATTGTCTTATTGAAAGGTTATTAATAACTTTTGAATAGGTTTTCAAAAATGCTACATTTATTTCAATTTAAATTTGTTATAATTTTATCAATTGTAAACCAATGAATACATGTAAATAAGCAACAACGGATGCTTTTTCCTTAAAAAGTCCATCATTGTTACTAATTTATTAATCAATGATAATCTCTGGTCTAAATTACCATGACACTTCGGAGAGTTTTTTTTAGAAGATTATTGCCAATTTGGGCACACACTGTCAAAAAGGTTTGCAACCCCTGAGTCAGAATATGCCCTCACATCACTTGAAGGCCTATTTTAACCAGAAATGGCTTGGGAATGTATGCAGAAACTATCTCCTTTGTTTGTGGAACCAACTTAAATTTAGAATTAAATGGTTCATTGATAATCTCAGAAAACACTTCTTCACCTCTGGTGGAACTATTTTCATCAAAAGATTGTTAATTGAAATTTTAATAACAAGTTTTATGTTTGACAAGTTGAGTTGGTTGTATTAAAATGTAGAGCAGCTATGACCTAATTGAATTGTAGAACAGGCTCAAAGATAATATGAATTTTCTTGTTCAAATAAGTCTACGTATGAAGTGTTTGGAATCTTGAATTTGTTGGTGTCTTTGAATTGTTTTCTTTGTGTGTGGGTATGGTGGTGATGGTGGAGGGAGAGATGTATGGTGCTGAGATGGAAATCTGGCCTAAAGAGGTTATGATGACTGCTAGTGGAAAACCATGTGCAGCCTTTTAATAAGTACATGTGCATCCACTGTCAATGAATGGCTATTGCCTGTTGATGGCAGTTTGAACTAAAGAACAGAATTAAAGTCACATATGCAAGTGTTCTGCCATGTTGAGATTTTTGTTTACTATTTTACAGATATTCTTTAATGTGATTAAGGGATAAAGTAACTTATTTAAGATAAGCATTAAGTAAAGCTGCAAATGCTAGTTTAAACAGGAAAACCAGAAAATGCTGGGAATGTTGTGTAGGTCCATCAGTGCCTGGAAAAGCAAAGGCTGCTATTTGAGCTGCTCTAGACCTGTTATCTTTTATCTAATAACTTGCTTGCAGCCGTCAGATATATAAATATTAAAATATTATTTGCTATATTTTGAACATAGAGAATGAATGGACCTACCTGCACTACTGATGATGTTGCTAACAATTATTTTAAATTAAAATAATATGAGATTTGCAATGTGTCTGATGAAGCTGATAATTTGAAGTTTTGTTTACAGCCCTTTAACAGAAGCATTGATTTCAGACAGGTGCATTACATTATTTTGTATGATTGGCATCTTGAACATTCAGCATAATTAGCACTGCCAAGACTTGAGACAAATAAAAATCGCTTGTGAGTACAATTTGGAATTTAGATTATATGTAAGGTCATCAAGTGAATTCCCTTCTAACTGTAAAATTCTGTAAATTAGCCAACCTGTGGCAACTTTATTTTATTGGAATTGAATGTCAAAGTTTGTTGGCTAAATTCTAATCATGTTTTCTTGGATTCCAGAATCATGCATTACTTAAGTTACTCAGTCCTCTGATGTTGGAAGTGCGTTGGCACATTTTATTTCATTTAGATACTGCAAGGCTACCAGATGTTCTGTGCATTGGCTCCAGAATCAATATGAGCTTAAAAATGAAGCTCCAAAATGAAAATAGCATCAATATAACATGCATTAATCAGTGACATTAGATCCTCAGGATGTGCTTCTTTAACAAAAAACTATAATTCACGTGGAATGCCAGTTATATTCTTCCTTTTTGTTTCTTTTAAAATTGAAAGTACAGGTAATAAGACAAATACTTGGTTAATTAATTTTTGAGGTAAATTGAACAATGGTTCAATCAATTTGATTAATTTAAACAATATAATCTCATCCTGAAAACCTTCTTCAAGCTTGTGAGAAATATTTGCTGGATAAACACTTTGGGAACAGAGGTACCATGGGTGAAAGACCTGATCAATTTTCGAACCAAGTATTCTTCTGGCTTTCTTGAGTTTGCTTTTTGATGTGCTCTGCATTGACTAATCTTGGTCAGGATAGCAACAGTTAATAATGTAACCCTCGCTTCGCCTAGCGGTTAACAGTACAGAGAAGCCATTACAGTAACATGGGGAGAAGGGATGGACATTAATCTGGATTCCTAAAACTATCTGTGATCTAATGGACTTGGAATAAAGCTCCCACATGGGCATGCCTTATATCACACTAGAGATTACATACTCTTGAGCTATATTGTCACTTAGTGTTTCTTCATGAGCCACTGTGGTCTCCTGCAAATGCTTCCTCCAAATGAATTGAAGTCAACACTTTTGCACTGCTGCCCAAGCGTATCATTTGATTGGCCTGTCAACCTACAATGTGATTGATTACTGTAGGTCACCCCACTGCACGGCAGGTGGTTAGCAGGAAAATCAGGCTGGAGTTCATGGACATATGAGAGAAAATACATTACAGGAAAAAATTGATTGACAGAATTGCTCTGAGGTCTGGCATGGGAATGGCTAAATTGCTTCCATCTATACCTTAAAAATATGAAAATATAAGCTTTGAAATGCTGAGGCCAACCATATCAACTTGGTTCTTTAGAAAACCAGGCAGAGACCAGTGACCAACTTTGGGATGCCCTTGACCTGCATGGCATCTCCCAACTTAATGGAAAACCTACCAGTGGAAAGTTATGTGTACATGCAGAAAACTGCTCAGCAATTTGTGAGAGTTAACTCAAACTAAGACCAGGTCTATGGCTTCCAGTGGAAAATTATCGTACTAAATAAAAAAACAGCTCCTGCTGACAATAAAAGTTGTCAATAAATTATTGCTTACCAATACAGTATTAATTGAAGGGGATTGAAATAATCTTAATTTTAGTGCTAATGATTATTTTACATGGAGCAGAAAGTGTGAAATCGCAATAAAATCCACTGATAGTTTGTCGATGATGTTATCATTCCTTTTTTTCCTGTTAAATTTGTTAAGATTGTTAATTTGTTAAGATTAAGATTGTTCCTGTTAAATAGATATTTTAAGGGAAGATAATTAGTTGTAGCTACATTGGAAGGAAATCAGTATTTCGTAAGGATTGAGTTGATAGTGGTGTTTACATTCCCAGTTGTTAGAACATCCCTGAATTAAAACCCACCCAACAAGTTGTTTTCTATATGGTGCTTTACTGAGATCTAGAGAGTTGAACCAATATTCAGCCATCCTAGATTATATTCTCTTGGTGAATAAAATGTGATGCCAATTAAGAGCACAGCTCTCCTGCCCCTTTGGTTTACTTTGTGAGAGTGAAAAGCATTCTGATTAATTAACCCTTTTCTGTTTGCCAGCACCTTTAATTTACATTTTTGAGAAAAATGTTATCAAGCATACTTATGATATGTAATTTGCTGTGTGTTACTAGAATCTGCTGTCGGTAGGCTGATGTTGGATACACAGTACTTAGTGTGGCGTTAGTAGGAGGAAATAAATTCCTTAAATTCATTTATTTAATTTACTTGAAAAAATATTTTGTAATGAAAATGGGTTTATGAAGTGTGATATTTTTGTAGCACTATGATAAGTATAGGACTTTGTATATTAAAAGGAACTGCTCCAAAAGCTGAGATTGTGTTCTTGTTTTTCTTAGTCTCTTGGTCTAGATGGTATTCCCTAACATTTGGTTACCTAATTTTACAAATTACTTACATACTATATGTTATTGGCAAGACGCCAAGACGGCACCTCCATTAGGATCAGTAGGGCCAAGTCCTTCCTGTTTTCTCATCTCAGGTGGCCTGTTTACACTCCTCCTGATCAGGCTGCATTTCAGCATCCTTAAAGAAAAATAAACTCTGAAAGAGCACTTTGTTGTGAGGTACGCTCTCTTGCTGTGAGCTGAGACAGTTTTTAAAACGAATTTCTTTATGGTAACTCAATTACTTCTTTCTCTGCCAAGAGGGATTTTTCAGGAAATGGGAAGGCACTGTATGGGAATTATTTGTACCCCACCAAGGCTTTGCATGCCAATTTAAATGATGTATTTGTACAGAAGGAGTAAAGAATTCTGGAAATTGGCTTCCTGTGTTTTGGTTTTAAATATAATGTTTTATTTTTCAAGCCTATTTTGGTGAAGGTGATGATGCTGCTGCTAAAGCAACACTCACTTTGTTGATTTGGGTACCTCTCTGCAACTGTGGACATACAGGATGATAGCAGAACTTGGTTGAATCAGATCTAGAAGTGTCAGAGACTGACATAACTAATCACATGATGGAGAAACCTCACAGCAGATGGCTCTTTACAGGGTGCAGTGAAAAGTAGAAAAGCTGTAAATGGTACAAAGGGAGTGACATACACCAAGAAACAGGAACATAAGCCTTCGCCAGAACTGAAATAAATCAAAGATGCTCAGCCAATATAATAGACTGTGAACAAGGAGACTGAGCATTAGGGACGTATCAGTGGTGTGCCTGGGACATGATTACAAGTATTCTTGCTTTGTTTTGCATCAAGCAGAAAATATATGATTAGGCAAAATCCACTGTTAACTTGCTAATGCTCTTTTTCTTCTTTTTTACCCTTTTAATCTGCCAATTTAGGAAAGTACTCTAAAATATCAGTCAAATTGATGCAATTGAGTTCAAAAGGAGGATTAACTTTTAGATACACAAGAAGGAAGGAAGTATGTCATAGCTGATCGTTACATAAGAAAATGGGAAGAAAAAGGCCTGGGAAAAGGAAAGTTAAAGCAGTGTGAGAAGATGTAAGGATGGGTTGGATTTTTACAGTTACTTTTCATTCAATGGACATGAGGTTTACAAACAGACCCAGCTTTGAATTGCCCTTGAGTAGCTGTGACATGTGTCTTCTTGACCTTCTGCAGTCCTTGAGGTGTGGGCATTCTGTTCAGAAGGGTATTTGAGGATTTTGGCCAAGTGTAGTTGAAGGAGCAGCAATATAAGCCCATGTCAAGATTAGGTGTGACTTGGAGGGCCACTTACAGGTGGTAGTATTTTCATAATTTTGCTGCCCTTGTCCTCCTAGCTTGTAAAGATTTTGGGCTTTGGAGATATTGTTCAAAAAGCGTTGGTGTGTTGCTGCAGTACATCTTGAGCACGGTTCAAACCATGACTACTGTTCATTGGTGGTGCAGTGAGTGGATGCTTGTGAATGGAGTGCCTTGGCTTCTATGTTCTGCATGGTGTCCCGCTTCTTGAGCATAGTTGAAGCTGTACTCATCCAGGCAAGTGGAGAGTGTTACACAAAGGAAAATCCTGGAGATAGAATATGTGGTCCACTGGAGAAAGGCAGATGCAGATGCTCTCACATGGATTCTATTCCATCAAAGTATCTCAGTCCCAAAGGTCATCTATCGCAACCCTTCTCCCATGCAGCTATCCTAACCATTTGCTCTCCTGCATGCCCTGATGCAAATAAGCTTGAAAGCAGATATTGCTTGATACATTGTGGAAGACTGAACTAGAGTAAACTCAGCTAAACAAGTTAACTGCCCAAAGTGTTAGAGGCAAGGTACTAGCGTGGAGAAAAGGTTGGCTGACTGGCAGAAGGCAGAGAGGGGACAAAGAGATGCTTCTCAGGATGGCTGCTGGTGATTAATGGCATTCTACAAAGATCACAGCTTGTCATTTTATACATTACTGATCTGTATTTAATGGAACTGATGGCAGTGTGGCCAAGTTTGCGGATGATACAAAGATAGGTAGAGGATCAGGTCATGTTGAGAAAGCAGAATCTTCAGAAGGACTCATACATATTAGGAGAATGGGCAAAGAAGTGGCAGATGAAATATAGCATAGGGTATTACAGAGTTATACACTTTGGTAGGATGTATAAAGGTGTATGCAGTTTTCTAAATGGAGATAGAATTCAGAAATTGGAGGTGCAAAGGGATTTGGGAGTCCTTGGGAACCCCTTAAGGTTAACGCAGCATGAGTTGGTAGAAAATAAGGCAAATGCAATATTAGGATTCATTTTGAGAAGATTTGAATATAAAAGCAAGGATGTACTGCTAAAGCTTTATAATGCATTGGTCAGATCACATTTAGAATATTGTGCACAGTTTTGAGCCCAGTATCTAAGGAAAGATGTGCTGGCCCCAGAGATGGTCCACAGAAGATTCGTAAGAATGATTCAAGGATTGAAAGGCTTAATATCTGAACAGCAATTAATAGTTTGGGCCTGTACTCTCTGCTGTTCAGAAAGATGGGGGGGGGGGGCGGGGAGGGAGTCTCATTGAAACCGACTAAATATCAAAAAACCTGGATAGAGAGGACATGGAGAAAATGATTCTAGTTGTGGGAGAGTCTAGGATCCAAGGGGACAATAATAGAATATTCTTTTAGAACCTGAGATGAGGAGGAATTTCTTCAGCCACAGAGTGGTAAATATGTGAACTTCATTGCCATTGAGGGTTGAGGTAGCCAAATCATTGGGTGTACTTAAGGCAGAGATTGATGGATAGGTTCTTGATTGGTAAGAAGGCTAAGAGTTGTGGGGAGAAGACAGGAGAATGGAATTGAGAAAAGAAAAAAAAATCAGCCCAAATGGTATGGAGGAGCAGACCCAATGGGTTAAATAGCCCAATTGTAATCCAATGTCTTTGGAGTGGAGTAGGGAATTAAAGCAGCAAGCTGTTGGGTGCTTTAAGATCCAGGACCAAAGAAAAGAAATTTGGCTTAGCAATCACTTTAACTGAGCTATGTCTCATATGAGCACAGGAGACCACACCAAGAGCAGTGAATATAAAGTTACAGGGGACACGCATACATTTCTGACTTAATCTGGATAGGCCGGGCAGGGGTGAATGGAAGAATTCTGTACGAGTAATTCAGGATGGCACTTGGCAGAAGAATAAAATGGGAAGTTCTGAAGGGAATGATTCTTGATGATGGGCTTCAATGTGAAATATTTACTTCTCTCTTCTCAGATGCTCTCTGATGAGCTGCATGGCCCTGGCATGTTCTGTTACATTTTGTTCCTTTCCAGCCGCCAGTTCTACTATTGCTGGATCATCAAATGTACATGTGGATTGGGCTGGTCAGTGAGGCATTGTTTCCCAACACTAACAGATCGCTAGAGCACACAGTAAGACTGCCGAGGGCAACAAAGAAATGATACCATTGTAATTTAAACCAGAAATCTTTATAATATATTACTTACAGAATATTTATTGAATTGACTTTATTATTTACATTCTTCACATACACAAGGAGTACGTTACATCTTCGTCTAAATGTGCAATGTGCAATTTATAGTAATTTGTAATAAATAGTATGTGCAACAGGATAGCCAATATAGTATAGAAATACAATTACATCAGTTGGTAGAAGTGGACTCCCTCACTTCTACCCCTCTGACCCTCAACACAAGTGCCCCCCAGAGCTGTGTCCTAAGCCCCCTCCTTTACTCTGTATACCCATGACCCACCACCCACAGCTCCAAACTACTAATTAAATTTGCTGGTAGCAGCTGGAACAGTTTGTGGTTGGGGTAACTTGGAACCCCAATGATCCTTTGGGCCCTTTTTACACATCTATCTCAGTAAATGTCCTGAATAACGGGAAGTTCACATCTACAGATGCACTGGGCTGTTTGCCCCTGTCTCTGCAGAGTCCTGCGATTGAGGGAAGTACAGTTCCCATACCGGGCAGTGATGCAGCCAGTCAGGATGCTCACAATCGTGCCCCTACAGAAAGTCCTTAGGATTTGGGGACCCAGATCTATTGATGTCAATAGGGGTTAGCTTAT
This sequence comes from Hypanus sabinus, assembly GCF_030144855.1. Classification (NCBI taxonomy): domain Eukaryota; kingdom Metazoa; phylum Chordata; class Chondrichthyes; order Myliobatiformes; family Dasyatidae; genus Hypanus; species Hypanus sabinus. The sequence goes on along the minus strand of NC_082717.1, from coordinate 61,105,715 downwards.
CTCTATTCCTCCTGTAGTCCACAACCAGCTCCATTGTTTTTTGCGACTTTGAGGGAGAGGTTATTTTCCTGACACCACTGTGTCAGAGTGATGACTTCTGCTTTGTAGGCTGTCTCGTTATTATTTGAGATTAGGCCAATCAATGTAGTATCATCAGCAAATTTAATTAGTAGATTGGAGCTGTGGGTGGTGACACAGTCATGGGTATACAGAGTAAAGGAGGGGGTTTAGGACACAGCCCTGGGGGGCACCTGTGTTGAGGGTCAGAGGGGAAGAAGTGAGGGAGTCCACTTTTACCACCAGCTGACAGCAAGTCCAGGATCCAGTTGCACAAGGCTGGGTGAAGACCAAGGTCTCCGAGCTCCTTGTCAATTATGGTGTTGAATGCTGAACTGTAGTCCAAGAACGGCATTCTCACATAAGCATCCTTCTTCCCCAGATGTGTGAGGATGGTGTGTAGAGCAGTGGCTATTGCATCGTCTGTCGATCTGTTATGTTGGTAGGCGAATTGTGGGGGGTCAGTTTGGGTGGTAGCAAGCTGCAGATGTAATCCTTGACTAGACTCTCAAAGCATTTGCTCATTATTGAGGTGAGCGTGACTGGACGCCAGTCATTCAGACATGGTTACCTTGGTCTTTTTTAGGTACAGGGACAATTGTGAATGTTTTGAAGCAGAAAGATACTCTACACTGGGAGAGGGAGAGATTAAACACACCTGCCAGTTGTGCTGTGCATATCCTGAGTGTCCACCCTGGGTTGCCATCTGGCCCTGCAGCCTTGTAACTGTCTATCATTGGAAACTGAGGCACTTCCGTGATGTGTTCATGATCATTTGCAAATGGTACCATTGGCAAGCAACATGTGTTCTGCAAACTAACAGTGCAAATTTTGTCAATATATTCTTGCTCTATTATTTAATTTTATTGGTGAATTGGTAATATTTCAATCATATATTGAAAAACCACAATGGATTATTAGAAAAATATAACTTGCTACATCTTTGAAACTATTAAGAGTTGGTTCCCGAATGGAAAATAGCAAATGCTTCAGTTGCAAATTGAAGGTACTTTTTTTTTGAAGAGCCTTTTTTGTATTTCAATCAAAGCTATTGTAGTTGTTTATGAAGACAACGTAGTCTGTATAATTGTACTGTATATTATTTTGCTTAGCCAATGACCTTCTACTGTGCTATAGCTATTTCATGATTTTCCGGAATCACAGAATAATAACAGCACAGTGGGAGGCTATTTGGCCTGTCAAGTTTGTACTAGCTCTAAGCAAGAACATTCAAGCTCATCCTGTTCTCTTCCCATTTCCCCAGAGCCTTGCAAATTCCTTCCTTTCAGATATTCATCTAACCCCCTTTTGAATGATACAATTGCTTCAACCTGCACAGCTAGTACTGACAGTGCATTCTAGAGCCAAGACATTCAAGAACTTTTTAAAAGTAGTATACACTGAAACTAACTGTGGTGCCTGGAAACAGAAGGATGGGTTGCTGATGCTCACTAATATTAAAATATAAATCCAGTAATCTGGCACACGTAGGATTTAGGTGATGCGGGTCTGGCATTTTTATTAATACACCAATGTATTTTAATGACTTTTTTAGATGTTGCACAATATTAAAATAAATGTTGTGTAATCAGATATGAATAAATGATCCACTGGAGAGTGAGAAGGGAACATGGAAACTGGAGACATTTTGTGTAGGAAGGGAGCATGGCAAACATTGCAAAGTGAGATAGGTGTCAAACCACTGGGATTTGTAAATCGTTGGATAGCTGATTATTGGAGTTTTAGTCAAAGGAGATTACGTTTTATGCAGGACATTTATTGGTTAAAACAATTGCAGAGCCATCTCTGAAATGTTGTTTCCATGTTCAACAATTTGTAGCCTTGTTTCATTGTGGATAATTTTGTTCAGATTGAATGATGCCGGGTTTGAAGTAGCTTGTTAAGGAGTGTTGCAAATGGATGAAGAATAAACTTAACACCAGATGAAAGATCCAAAGTCTACACTCCCTTTTCTCACTCCATAGATGTGACCTGTCCAGTTGATAATCTCCATCCTTTTATTTTCCCATCTAATTTCCAGTTGTCACAGTATTTTGCTTTTCTCATAGGGTTATGCTTTATGATGCTCCAACTGCACACACTGTTATAAAACAAATTGATAAACATCAGGAGAAGCAAACCAAAGGTCGATGAGCTAGTCCTCATTGAAAGATAAGAGGTGGAGAGGGTGAGCAATCTTAAATTCCGAGGTGTTTTTATTTCAAAGGACCTGCCCTGGTCCCAGCATGTAAGTGCAATTATGAAAAAAGTGCAGCAGTGCCTCTAGGTCCTTAGGAGCTTGTGAACGTTTGGCATGACAGCTAAAACTCTGACAAACTTTTATTGATGTGTAGTGGAGAGTATATTGACTGGCTGCATCACAACCTGTCATGGAAGCAACAATACCCTTGAATGGAAAATCCTACAAAAAGTAGGATTCAGCCCAATCCATCATGGATAAAGCCTATCCCACCATTGAAAACATCTACGTGAAACATTGTCACAGGAAAGAAGCATCCATCATCAGGGACCCCTAATCTCTTCTCGCTGCTGCCATTAGGAAGTAGGCACAAGAGCCTTGCACCACTAGGATTAGGAACAGTTATTACCTCTTAACCATCAGGCTCTTAAACTAAGGGAATAACTTAACTCAACTTTACTTGCCCCATTGTTGAACTGTTCCCACAACCATTGGACTCACTTTCAAGGACTCTTCATCTCACATTCTCAATATTTATTGCTTATTTATTTATAATATTGTTTCTTGTTTTTGCATTTGCACAATTTGTTGTCTTTTATTTGGTTGAAAGCCCTATATGGGTGGTCATTCATTGAATTTGTTACAGTTACTTTTCTATAGATTTGCTGAGTATGTCTATAAGAAAATGAATCTCAGGGTTGTATATGGTGACGTGGTACTTTGATAATAACATTTACTTTGAACTTTGACTGGGCAACTGTTGGATCATTGTGTGCAGTTCTGGTTATCACAATACAGGAAGAATATGATTGCACTGGAGAAGTCTACAATATGTACCTTGGGAAGGAATATTTCATTTATGAGAGCAGGAGTGGATACGTTTTCCATGGAGTGGAGGAGACTGAGAGGGAGAGGTGTACAAAATTATGAGGGGCACAGACTGGGTCGATATTTGAGAACTTTTTCTCCCTGACACAGATGTCTAAAACCAGAAACTGTGGATTTAAGGTGAGGGGTAAGAAGATTAGAAGAGATATGAGAATTTTTTTCACAAAGAACATGTTTGTAATCTGGAACACACTACCTGAGAAGGTGGTGAAGGCAGGACTCTCACAATATTCAAGAAGCATCAAGCCATGAACCAAGAGCTGGTAAATGAGATTCATATAGAGAGGTGCTTGATGGGCACGATCATGGTGGGCCAAACTGTCTGTCTCTGTGCTCTGTGAATCCATGACTCTTTAGCTGCAGCAGTTGCAAACAGTGCAATCATTGTTGCTTTATTCCTGTGGAGTATATCAAAACAAGAAGATAGAAAAATACAGACAAATAATTGTAAGTGTCTGTTACTGAGTATTACAAAAGGGAAGGGAAGAATTGTAATATGCCAATCAACTTGGATAACTGTTTTGATTATTTTTAAGAACATTGTGTTTTTTGTGAAAGGATAAATTGTACAAAGTCAGGCAGCTATTCAAATTGTTATTCTGCACTGTACATAAATCAGAATTCAAAATAAGCATGCTCTCATTCCTATTCTACTTAATTTTTCATGACACCTAGTCATAATCACCCTGATTTAAATTATTAATATCATGGTGAACATCAAAGCAGTTAATGTAATGAATTTCATAATACCATACAATTAATACCCAGAAATTGGACAGTATTTGTCTTTGGCAACTAGACAGCAGGAACACATCTCATTAGCAAGGCAGGATGGTTGACAGAGAGAGCTTGCAGATTTTCTAAAAGCAATATTTTTATGTTTTGTAGCTCCTAAAACTAATTGAAAGAAACACAGGGGAGCCAGAAATCGTGTCTACTTAGTTTTTACTTCCCTTCTCTTTAGTGAGGCGCTCACATATGAAGTGGTGGATAATAATGTAAGCCGTGCCCATATTTCTGGCATAAAACCCACAATGAATAGCGTAAATAAACAAAGAATGCTTAATCAAATATATTAACAATATTGCTCAAATATTACTGGAATATACTACTCTGCTCCCTTCTTAGCTATAATCTCCAACTCAATATGGAATACATCTTAGCTCACATATGTAACATATTGCTCTCTAGGAGGATAGTTCTACTCTTGTGAGATAATGTCTTTCCTGCCGGTGAGGTGGGGGGGGTGGGGATCACACTGCTCAACGGGTGAGTGCCGTAGCTGTGAAACAAAGTCAGGATCGTGGTTGTAGGAGTCGACTCTGGGCTGCACAAAGTGGTCCTAACAGCTTTGGACACCTTTCTTCTCTGATAATTGATGCTGTTCTCCTCACTGTATCGTCTCCTGATGATATCAGATGCAATCTCCACTCCGTAGGACAGTGATCCCATTTTGTCCTTAATCTTACCAAGTACCCGCTTTTGAACGCTTCTGTAGTTCCTCACCAGGACTGCTTGTTCAGGAGTCAAACATTGAACCTGCTTAGTTAGGAGATGTCAGCTTGCCTCATCCGCTTGTCCTGCATACCCCTGCTGAGATTGGGTTTGAGGAGATTCAAGCATGAGCGGGGAGGATGACCCAGGTACAGCATAGCTGGGTGAGTTGTTGGCTGTGTGTTGTGCTGCAATGTGATTTCTTTCCTTTTCCAAGGATAAACTGAACAATCCATCAACATTTTCATAATAAGTTGTCCTCCAAGAATCAAAGTCAATCTCTGCAATCATGCTGCTGCTGTTAGTGGAACACAATTCTGTAGATAGAAAATGGACACTCAGGCTAATGAGCAGGAACGAGGGTAAACTCTCTCCCATATAGGTACTGGCTAAAAGTTTTACATCTCAAACCAGACTCAAGGCTTCTTTGTCTCTCTGTGTGCTATTTATCTCTGCATCAGTAAGAGAATGTGAAGCAAAGGCTGTGGATGTTCTCTTCCATCACTCATCACATGTGACATGACTGCACCTGTACCATAAGGTGAAGCTTCACAGGGAAGATTCAGTGGGCAATGTGGATCATAACAGTGTTTGATGTCACCATTTTCTTTGTCTTTTGGAAAACCACTTCACATTGCTTTGTCCATTGCTATTTCTTCCCAATCTCTAATAATGAGTTCAAGAGATGGTGCACAGTATTAAGGTTTGGCAGGAACCTGTTGCAGTAATTGATTAATCCTAAAGAAAGGACTGCAAGGCCTTGGGGCATCCACCTCTGCTTGCAGTGATGTGACCACTGTTGATGATGCTTGGTTTACAGAATTGACTTTTGTTGCGATGTGATCTGAGCCCATAATCTTATAAACTTTTTAACAGTGTCTTGAGATTTTGGAGATGATGCTTGTCATACTTACTGCTAATAATAATGTCATCCAGGCACTCCCAAGTACAGCCTTACTGCACCTGGTTGATAGCATTCTGCCATATTGTAAATACCGATGGAACTCCAAATATAAGCTTGTTGTAGTGATAAAGCCCTTTTGTGAGCGTTTATTGTGAGAAACACGTTGAACTCTTCTTCCATCTCCATCTGTAGCCTCAGCTAAGTCCACTTTGCTGAAGTGTTTTCCTTCAGAAAGTTTTGCAAAGATATCTTCTATCCTGGGCAGAGGGTATTGATCTACTTTCAGTACTGGGTTGATGGTTTGGAGTACCCACTGTTAATCATCTAGTTCTGTAAGTCTGTTCTTGTAGTCACCCTGGACCGAGCTCCCTTCCGATCCCTTGCCTCCGTCGGGTCAGCAGGCTGGACTGCTGTTGCCTGGCAGGGGACTCTGACTTTTTCCTACCCCTCTCTTTCGATGGGTTGTGCCCTGCATCCTGCCCAGGTGCCCTGTGACCTGCCCAAGCCCCTGTGTTCCTGCCTGGGAGGCCGGGACCTGCCCAGAAGTAATGTGGCCCACCCAGGGGGCTATCCTCCCAGCATTCCTTGTCCCATAGACCCATCCTTTAGCCTAGCCAGGGTCCTGCCTTCGCCATGAACTCCAGGGTGATGCCTTCGCCATGAACTCTCTGAACCCCAGGATCGCCTTTGCATGCCACGGTCTCCCCATCTTGTTCTATACTTCAGTTGTTCCTGTCCTGCCGCTAGTACTTCAGTACATGCGTCCTGCATTTGAGTCCAGTCTCCATGTCCCCTTGTGACAGAGACGCTGCTGGGCTTTCTTTGCTATGGAGCTAGTGTTGAGGGGCCAGGTGAGATTCTCCGCCAGGTAAACATCAAGAAATTTGGTGCTGCTAACGATCTCTACCGAGGATCCATCGATGTTCAGTGGAGAGTAGTCGCTCCGTGCCCTCCTGAAGTCAACAACCATCTGTTTTGTTTTGTTCACATTCAGATACAGGTTGTTGGCTCTGCACCAGTCTGTTAGCCACTGCACCTGTTCTCTATAGCTGACTTGTCGTTCTTGCAGATGAGACCCACCATGATTCAATACCCTCTGACCCTAGGTCACCCCTTTCTGATGACTTAATTTCATTTTTGACTAATAGAGCAACTCCAACCCCTCTCCTTTCATCCGGGGCTCTGTCATGCCCAAAGAATCTTGTCTCTATACCTCTAACTATGGAATCTCCTATCAACACTGCAGTCCTCTTCCCCTCTCTGCTCTTCTGAGCTGCAGCACCAGAGTCAGTGCCACAGACCTAGTTACTGACACTCTGCCTGGCAGGTTGTCCCCTTTAAGAGTATCTAAATTTGTAAAGTTCTCCAGACAGTCATCCAGTTACCTGTCTCCTGCAATCTCAGGGTGACTACCTCCCTGTGGCTTTTGAGGCATGGCTTTGAGGTTCTCAATAACCAGTCATAGAGCATGGATACCCAAATGTCAATGGGATTGTTTGAACATACAAATGTTGTATACTTGAATCTGTTGTGGGACAGGATTACCAAGCAGTCAACTTATGGCACATCCTATTTCACTTCAGGAATTGCTCAAATTCGTGTGTAACAAGCTGAAAGTTGTTGTATGAGCTTGCAAAAAGATGCTTCAGGAGATTCCCAGTGCTGTCAGCAATGGTCAGATGTAAGGGAAGCACCTTTCAAGTAGACATTACTCACTAGCAGTAAATACCATCTGTCCACTTGAGACAATGTCGCTGAGGCTGCCAGTTTACCATGGGTACAGAAGTGAAGGGCCTATCAGCAGTCTCATGGGCTCATACTGACTTGGAAAATTTTATATGTCCTCTGGACACTTTCCTCCCTTGCTTGTTCTGCTCCTAAAACATCATATCAATGGCAGTTTTTGTGGAAGTCAGGGTCAATAGTTCAGGAATATGAGTAAGTTAATGTGGTGAGGTAAAATAGCAGCTCAATGTTGCTCATTTTCAGAGTCCTTCTTTACACACAGGGTTGACTGTACCAGCAATAGTTGGAAAATGAATATTCAAAAATGATTGCAGGTGACGGAGTGACATTATGGTGTTCACATCTGTTGTTTTCTGCAGATTATGAGGGAGTTAGGAGTGAGATGGTGAAAACAGACACTGGATGGTGGTGCTACAAGTGATGCTGTAGTTACAGGGAAGCAGGTTCATGGATCGATAAGTGGGACTGAATATATTGATTATGAACAAGCGCATTAAACATTTATTTACAAACAATAAAGCACTCAACCAAACATCTAATTCAAATAAGTATTCATTTAAGTCACCCTAAGTCACAAAACTGTGACACTAAACTTTCACTAACAATTCAAACTGAACAGATACTTCATTAAATTTCCTTGAGTTCCACAACTACATTTAACAAATAGTTTCTTAGCTGAGTGTGCATGGGACATCCTGTACCCGCAGCCTACTTTCTCAATGGTTCTTCTGCACTGGATGTGAACTCAGTGTGAAGGGGAGCCCCTGATGACCAAGGAAAGAGAGAGTGAGTCTCTCACACGTGCTATCCTTAGAGCTCTGAGGTGCTCAGAACTGGAAACCGGTGCCGTGGCGCAAAATGGGAAAAAGGTGCTTTAGCCTTCGAGTGGTCCACTTCAGAAGCAACTTTCAACCAGCAAGTAAGTTAACCCTTCATATTAACTCTTTCCTGGTAAATATTAGTCGAATTTGCCTGGACACTCTGGCTTCAAGATCTGACAGCCATTTCTGGCTAGATCTGTGGCATTCAACTCTGGCAACCCAGGCCTGTATCAGAAAACCAGGTATGATTTGTGGAGGGCAAAGAGACAGTTTCAAATGAGGTTGGAGGTGGCATCGGATGCATGGCAACTTTGGCAGGGTCTGCAAGACATTACTTCCTACAAAGCAAAATCCAATAGCATGAATGGCAGCGATGCTTCACCATCAGATGAACTCAACTCTTTCTGTGCATGCCTTGAAAGGGAGAACATAACTACAACTGTGAAGATTCCTGATGACCCCCATGGTTTCTGTCTCAGAGGCCAACATGTCTTTAAAGAGAGTGAACCCTCGCAAGGTGGAAGGTCCCGATGGAGTACCCAGTAAGGCTCTGAAAACCTGTGCCAACCAACTGGTGGGAGTATTCAAGGACATTTTCAACCTGTCACTATTATGTGTGAAAGTACCCACTTCAAAAAGACAACAACTATACTAGTGAGTGTTACGAACCCCGTAATTGGGTGTCTTGCCAGCAAAGATAGGAGTAGTCGTTGAAGTCTGATGATACTACTTTTAACAGTGTTTATTAGTAAAAATACACAAAAATAATATCAATGCGAACGTACAGATAATATACGTCATCAATACTAAACCTAAAAGTGCGGGTATAATAATCATCAATAAAAAATAAGCTCTATCGTTGTCTAGGGGATAATGAATTGTCCGATGGAAATATAAAGTTCATTTCAGTTCATACAGGCTGCAGTCGTTGCTGATCACCGTGTGGCAATTATTGGAGAGAGAGAGAGAGAGAGAGAGAGAGAGAGAGAGAGAGAGAGAGAGAGAGAGAGAAAAACTTGCCGACTTTCCTTGTTACGATCTTGATCCGTATCCATCCTTTAGCTAGACCATTCCGTGGAGGACTCGTCACCCAGGCAAGGATGGACACACACACAAGCCCCACACGGGTCTCGTACGTTTCTCCTGATGTGTCTGAGGGGTGTTCCCCAGACCCGACTTTTATCCTGACTCACAGGGTCTCAGATGTCAATCAGGTTGATGCAATCCCTCAACCAGACCACTCTGGTTGCCCCCGAGGGGTTTCAATGAATAGTACAGTAATCAATGCACAATTCCGTCTCCAAGAGACAATAGCAGTAATCTCTCTCTTTGTCAATAGGAGACATTCCACCTTGTGTATTCTGCGTTGTCTATAACAACTGCCTTTGCTGTTATCCTGTGTCTCTCTCATCTCCCTTGATAACAGCATCGGAATAATAGCGATTTGCGATTCTCCAAAAGGAGGGGGCGACTTTGCACCTTTCGGCCCATCAGAGTTGCTCCACATTGGTAACATGAGTAATAGGAATAATGTGAGCTCCCTTAATGACGATCACCCAGTGGCACTCACATCAACAATGATGAAATGCTTTGAGAGGTTGGTCATGACTAGACTGAACTCCTGCCTCAGCAAGGACCTCAACCTATTGTAATTTGCCTATCATCACAATAGGTCAATGGCAGATGCAATCTCAATGGCTCTCCACACGGCTTTAGACCACCTAAACAACACAAACACCCATGTCAGGATGCTGTTCATCGACTATTGCTCAGCATTTAATACCATCATTCCCACAATCCTGATTGAGAAATTGCAGAACCTGGGCCTCTGAACCTCCCTCTGCAAATGAATCCTCAACTTCCTCACCGGAAGACCACAGTCTGTGCAGATTGGTGATAACTTATCCTCCTCGCTGATGATCAACACTGAGGCACCTCAAGGGTGTGTGCTTAGCCCACTGCTCTGCTCTCTCCATACCCATGACTGTGTGGCTAGGCATAGCTCAAATATCATCTATAAATTTACTGATGATACAACCATTGTTGGTAGAATCTCAGTCAATGATGAGAGGGTGTACAGGAGTAAGATATGCCAACTAGTGGAGTGGTGCCACAGCAACAACCTGGCACTCAATGTCAACAAGACAAAAGAGCTGATTGTGGAATTCAGGAAAGGTGAGACGAAAGAACACATTCCAATCCTCATCAAGGGATCAGAAGTGGAGAGAGTGAGCAGTTTCAAGTTCCTGCATGTCAAGATCTCTGAGGATCTAACCTGGTCCCAACATATCGAAGCAGTTATAAAGAAGACAAGATGGTGACTATACTTCACTGGGAGTTTGAAGTGATTTGGTATGTCAACTGTTACGTACCCATGGGTATCTTGTGACTGTCACATGACCACGATGTAATTGGGCTCTGCTGGGCACGATGTAATGGTCTTGTGAAGGTAGAGTAATGCAATTTTCTCACCAGTGAGGGGTCATGTGATGTTTTTTTCCAACAGGGTATAAAAGGAGAACCCCTCCCTGTCATGCAGATCAGTTCGTGGTTGAATTCGTCAATGACTCTGTTCTGCTGCGTATTTGATTTTATGATGCAGCTTCATTTTAAAAGTGGAGTTTTAATTTCTACTGTAAGAATTGTTGTGCCAGCAGTTCTGAAAATCACTGCCAGTCAAAGTCCAGTCGGAGAGTGAAGATTTATCAAAGTTTGGGAAGCTGAAGGATCGAGGAGAGTTGATGTCGGTGGTGAAACAGGTTCAACTTTATTTAATCTTTGTACAAGGAATTAGTAACCTGTGTCCGAGATACCTCCTGCTTTGCTAAAAGAGCAGAAAGAGTTGGATACAGAGTTTCACCAATGAAAGGTCAGTGCCTTTAAGCCATTTTATTTCCTTCATCGTAAAACATTTGGGCAAGGTACTTCGGCTGGGATCAGCAGTAACGTCACGAAAAAGAGTTTATTACTTCAAGGAAAGTCTTTCCTAACTGACTGTAAATCATTTTGGACTTTTGCAACACTACTTTAAAAAACTGAGTTCGCATTTCTCACTTTAAGAACTGTTTGAGCTGCCGTATAGCAGCTGACTTCCGGTTAAGTTAGTCGTTTGTTACTTTTGGGGCTTTTTTAGCAGTGTTTAATAAATGTTTTATTTGTTATTAAAAAACCTGTCTCAATTATATATTCATTGTTGCTGGATCGTAACACAACAAATACAATAAAAAATTTCTATAGATGTACCATGGAGAGCATTCTGACAGGCTGCATGGCTGCTATGGGGGGAAGGGGGGGAGCTACTGCACAGGACTGAAAGAAACTGCAGAGGGTTGTAAATTTAGTTGGCTCGAACTTGGATACAAGCCTACAAAGCACCCAGGACATGTTCAAAGAGCAGTGTCTCAGAAAGGCAGTGTCTATTACTAAGGACCTCCAACACCCAGGGCATGCCCTTTTCTCACAGTTACCGTCAGGTAGGAGGTACAGAAGCTTGAAGGCACACACTCAGTGATTCAGGAACAGCTTCTTCCCCTCTGCCATCCAATTCCTAAATGGACATAAAACTCTTGGACACTACCTCACTTCTTAAATATATAGTATTTCTGTTTTTGCATTATTTTTAATCTATTCAGTATCTGTATACTATTATTTATTTATTTCTATATTATGTATTGCATTGAACTGCTGGTGCTAAGTTAACAAATTTCACGACACATGCCTGTGATAATAAACCTGATTCTGATTCTATTTAAACTCCACATTTCAAGAACAATATACTTGTGGGCCCTTGCCCTGACTTAAAGTGAAGTCAAGGCAGGAGTCGGCTTTGTAACTGAGCGACCACAGCTTAGTGGATGAATTACTGGAGCTTGTGGTGGAACAGCTTGAGAGAGTCATTATCCTGTGGCTGTGGAGCAGAGAAGGAGGGGGATGTGGGGAAACCTCCACCTCACTCTGTCTTGCAGAGGGCCATTAAACTCATGTTCCAGAAGTTGCAGACAGCAGTTAAACATGTATAAAACTAGGCAACATCATGTTTACCATTGTTTTTTAAACTGCTTTTGTCTTTTTTAAGAGTGAGCCAATTTACTTCACATCCATCCCAATTCTGATTCCAATTTTCAACTTGTTAGAGATTACAGTAGATCAACTATTCCTTTAGATGGCGCCATTGAGTGCTTGATTTTGCCACAGGAAACTGACAACGTCAATATCAGATAGACCTGCCATCACGTTTACTGGTGAGAAGATTCCATGTGTGCATGTGAAATTGTGGTATCTTTTACAGAACAACATCTAAAGTTGGCAACAAGTATAAGTAACATTTATCAGCAGATGGTGAAGGTATCCTCTCCAATTCCCCCAGGAATATTACAAAGAGATAAGTATAACAGTATGCGTTTTTAAAAGTTAGCTTATCTGTTTCAAAATTGCCTGAGAATGTTTCCAACAAAAACAATCTATAAAAACTTATGTTGTTGATTTAGTACTTTGCTGATCGCCTTATAACATTTAGTCAGAAATAATGCAGCAGAAAAAAGAATAAAACAAACACTTTTTGGCACAGAGATTCTACTAATGCTGCGTCTCCTGAGGAACATACGCAGAATTCTGGCGGAACCCCTGCCACAATGTGGCCGAACTCAGGTTTGGTGAGCAACACCTTACATTTCATCTGGGTAGCCTCCAAACTGACAGCATGAACATTGATTTCTCTAATTTCTGATAATTTTTCCTCTACCCCCTTTATATTTTTTCCATACCGCATTCTAATTACCCGCTCACTCTTCCTCTTCTCCTCATCTGTTCATCACCTCCCTCTGGTTCTTTTCCTCCTTCACCTTCTTCCACGCTCCACTGTTCACTCCATTTAGATTTTATCCTCTTAAGCTCTTTACCTCTCCCACCTATCAAATCCCAACTTCTTCCTTCATCCCTCCATTTCCCACCCACCATTACCCCCCACACCTGGTTTCACCTGTCACCTCCCCCACAACCTGGATCAGCACATTGATGTCATGTGGAGCCTTGCATGCTTCAAGGACTTTATCAGGCGATGCCAACTCTGGGCCACCCATGATGGAGTGGCTGTGGACGAGGTGTCAGACGAAGGTTGATCCAATCCTGGCTCCCGAACAGACAGACTTGCATCTGCCCTTCCTGGGTCACACTTCAATTAGAAGTGTGAATGCCATACGAAACAACAACAACAACGACCTATCACCTGCTAGCTTGTATTCCTTCCAGTCCTTCCCTCACTGTCTTTTTCTGACCTTCCATCTTGCTTTCCAGTCCTGATGAAGGGTATTGGCCCAAAATATCGACTGTTTACTCCCCTCCATTGAAGCTGGCTGACCTGCTGAGCTCCTGCGGCATTCCTGGCTCGACAATATACGTAATTTGCAAATTCAAACATTACCTTAAATATGTCAGTTACATGGTTTAATTTGCATGGAGCCATCAAGAGTCATTAAACTCATTTTGTGGTTCCGGTGACATTCATGAACAAGGTTTGAACATAATCCATTGTCTAATGAGAACAATAGTAAATGTAATTAATTATTTTGGGAGGATAAAATAATTAGCCTAAAACAATGACTAAATTTGCAAAATGAATTTCTTTTGAAGCCACCATCTTGTTATACCATTTCATAGAGACAAAAAGGGAAATCCTCATAATAATATGAGTCCTAATATCCCTCAAGTATTTATTCAGCTAGAAGTGACAAAGAGACAACCCATTTCAGCTTCCTCCTGAAATCTCTACCATCATAGAACCCAGCCATTCCCTACATGGGCTATTAAGAAGCAATTGAGAGTATTGACTGTAGCAATGTCCACCACCCAGGACATGGTGAATTCTGTTTGTTGCCATCAGGAAGAAGGTACAAGAGCCTCAGGAAACACACAACCAGATGAGGAAAAGTTCCTATCCTTCATCCATCAGGCTGTGGAACCAATGGGGAGAACTTCACTTGTACCATCATTGAAATGCTCCCACAACCTATGGACTCACTTTGAAGGACTTCTCATCTCTCGATTTCTGTATGTACTGCTTATTTATTTATGTTATTGTTTCTTCTTTTTGCATTTGCACAGTATGTTGTCTTCTGCACTCTGGTTGAATGCCCTAGTTGTGTGGTCTTTCATTGATTCTGTTATAAGAGCAAAGATATAGGAGCAGAATTAGGCCATTTGGCCCATCGAGTCTTCTTCACGATTTCAAGATGGCTGATCCAATTTTCCTCTCAGCTCCAATTGCCTGCCTTCTCCCTGTATCTCTGCATCCCCGACCAATCAAGAATCTATCAACCTCTGCCTTAAAAGTACATGAAGACTTGGCCCCTGCAGCTGCCAGTGGCAAAGAATTCCACAGATTCACCACCTTCTGGATAAAGAAATTCCTCCTCATCGCCACTCTAAAAGGACGTCCCTCTATCCTGAGGCTGTGTCCTAATGTCTTAGACTCTCCCATCATAGGAAACATCCTTTCCACATCCACTCTATTAAGGCCTTTCACCATTCAGGTTTCAATGAATTCACCCCTCAGTCCTCTGAATTCTGGTGAATACAGGTCCAGAGCCATCAAATGCTCTTCATATGATAAACCATTCAATCCTCAAAACACTTTCATGAATGTCCTTTGAACCCTCTCCAGTTTTAGCACATCCTTTCTAAAATAAGGGGTCCAAACCTACTCTCAATACTCCAAGTGAGGCCTCACCAGTGCTTTATAAAATTTCAGCACCACATCTTTGCTGCTATATTCTAGTCCTCTTGAAATGAATGCTAACATTGCATTTGCCTTCGGCACCACAGACTTGATCTGCAAATTAACCTTTAGGGAATCCTGCACAATGGCTCTCAAGTCAGATTTGAAACTCAGTTTTTTTGTATTTTCTCTCCATTTCTCCATTTAGAAAATAGTCAACCCTTTCATTTCTTCTACCAAAGTGCATGACCAAACATGTCCCAATACTATATTTCATCTACCATTTCTTTGCCTGTTCTCCTAATCTATCCTTCTGTAGATTTTCTACTTCCTCAAAACTATCTGCCCCTCCACCTATCTTCATATTATCTGCAAACTTTGCAGCAAAGCCTTCAATTCCATCATCCAAATCATTGACATATAACGCAAAATGAATTGGTCCCAACACAGACCTCTGAGGAACACCACTAATCACTTGGCAGCAAGTTAGGAAAAACTCCCTTTATTCTTATTCTTCGCCTCCAGCCAATCAGCCACTGCTTTATCCATGTTAGAACCTATCCTGTAATACCATGGGCTAGTAGCTTGATAAGCAGCTTTATGTGTGGCACCTTGTCAAAGGCTTCTGAAGATCTAAGTACAGAACACCAACCAATTCTCCTTCATTTATCCTGCTCATTGCTTCTTCAAAGAATTGCAACAAATTTTTCAGGCAAGATTTTCCTTGAGGAAACCATGCTGACTATGGTTTATTTTATCATGTGTCTCCAAGTACCTGTGACTTCATCCTTAATAATTCACTCCAACATCATCCCAACCACTGGGGTCAGACTAACTGGCTTATAGTTTCCTTTCTTTAACCTCTCCTCCTTCTTAAAGAATGGAGTGACATTTGCAATTTTCCAGTCTTCCAGAACCATTTCAGAATCTAGTGATTCTCGAAAGATCATTACTAATACCTCCTTAATCTGTTCAGCCACCTCTTTCAGAACCCTGGGGTGTACACAGTCTGTTCTAGGTGACTTATCTACCTTCAGACCTGTCAGTTTCCCAATATCCTTCTGCCTATTAATGGTAACTTCACACACTTAATGTCCCCTGACACCTGGAACTGCCACTGTACTGCTAGTGTCTTCTACCATGAAGACTGATGCAAGGTACTTATTCAGTTTATCAATTATTTCCTTGTCCCCCATTACTACCTCCCTAGCATCATTTTCCAGCTGTTTGATATCCACTGTTGTCTCTTACACGTTATGTCTTTGAAGAAACTTTTGGTATCCTCTTTAATATTATTGGCTAGCATACTTTTGTATTCCAGCTTTACCTTCTCAGTAACATTTTTAGTTGCCTTCTGATGGTTTTTAAAAGGTTCCCAATCCTCTAACTTCCCTCTATTCTTTGTTCTATTATATGCCTTCTCTTTGGATTTTACATTGACTTTGACTTTTCTCATTAGTCATGGTTAGTCATCTTTCCTTTAGAATCCTTCTTCTTGGTATGTATATATCCTGTGCCTTCTGAATTGTTTGAAGAAATTCCAGCCATTGCTGCTCTGCCATCATCCCTGCCAGTGTTCTTTTCTAATCAATTCTGGCCAACTCCTCTCTCATGTTTCTGTAATTCACTTTACTCCACTCTAATACTGACACATCTGACTTTAGCTTCTCCTTAAATTTCAGGTTGAATTTGATGATATTATGATCTCTTGTCCCTAAGGGTTCTTTTACCTTAAGTTCTCTAATTAATTCTTGTTCACTGCACAACATCCAATCCAGAATAGCTGCTCATAGGCATTCCTGAAACTCCCCCTCTTGTAATCCAGCACCAACTTGATTTTCCCAATCTACCTGCATATTGAAGTTATTATTCTGTAGATTTATTGAATATGCTCACAAGAAAATGAATTTTAGGATTATATATGGAGACATGTATGTACTTTGATAATAAAACTTACTTTGAACTTTGATTGTGGACCAAGCAACATCAGTGAAGACTTACATTCTATATCTCTAGCTATTACTAACCAGGTTGAAGATTGGCAGTGAAGCAGAGGATAAGACTTGCTCTGCTTTTCTGGGCAATCAGTGTTCTCTTAATCACCAGCAAAGTGATGGAAAGTAATGGAATCACCAACATGAGCAATAACTTGCTTACCAATGTCCATTTCCAGTTTCACCTGGAGACACAACAAACTGCAGATCTCGAGCCTGGAACACCAAATAGTCTGCTGGAGAAACTCAGCAAATCAGGCAGAAAAGAAACTAAATATTTCAGGTTGAAACCCTGCATTAGGAGCTGGAAGACTCATCACAGTCTTCATCTAAACATGAAGCAGAGGTGAAGGGAAAGTAACTGTGCTGGACATCAGACATTAACTTAGCTTTTGACATCATGGACCCCTGGTCATTGAGCATCAAGTGGGAAACAGTTTCATGCTTATAGTCCACCCCTGCACATAGGAAGAGGAATGTGTTTGCTGGAAATCTATCGGCATATTCCAGGACATCACCCCAGGACTTCTTTGGGGGAGTGAAACAGCATCCGTCTTCAAATGCTTCATCAATGACCTTCTTTCTATCATTCCATGGGGGATTCAGTAACCTATCTTGACATGGTCTGTCAACGTACAAGTAAAGAGTATTTGTTGAGTGGACAGTTCAAGATGAATGGGAGAGATGGACTGCAGCTGACGATCTGGATTCTCCCAGTCACATTCTTCCCAGTAACACAAACACATCTTTTGCTGGTCTTGTGTGGGACAAATGACAATGCAAATTCCAAATCCTTTAAGCATTCATTTATCCATAACCCAACCTAGGTACAGAGAAACAAGTGATTAGTCACTTCTCCCTGTGCTGTCTCTCACAGCAGACTCCATGTAAGGACCCTTTTCCTTCCACTTGTCCTGTGGTTGAACATCATCCTGCTATGGCAACAGCCAACTCTCATGCCTGGAAAAAGGCCTCAAGTGCCAGCTGGAGATGTTTCCAAAGTGAACTCATTGTCTCTTATCACCCTACTGTTTGCTTCACATAGTTCCAACATGGCTCTGCTGTTTCCTGAGTATTTCAGGTTATTACTGCTGCTGCCGAAGTAATAGGGCTTGTAATATCCAAGCAGATGGATATTATAGTGGGTGCTTTCTCCCCAAATGCATGCATTTGACCTGCTGGGCTCTAGCTATGTGACCTTGTCTGATACCTTAGCTGGCAGCAGAACTCTTCAGCAAAATATGCAAGGTCATGTTAACCTTTCAGTGCCCATGCTAATGAGGGACCCTTTCTATATGTCCCACTGACTACAAACACAAAGTCAGAAATTTGCAGATGTCCAATGTCCAGTTTCTTTATATCTCAGCATGCAGGACTTTGAAAACATTCCAGCATTGCCTAATAAATGGCAGATAACCTTAGCAGTACAGAAGTGGCGGACAATGAATGTCTTCAACAAGACAGTTTAACCTTAACCTTAACTACATCTTAGTGGGTTCCCACCAACAATATCATGGGGGTCAATATTGACCTGTAACTGAAGAATACAATAGAGAAATATCAGAATCAGCTTTCTTATCACTGTCAAATGTTAATAAATTTGTTGTTTTGTGGTAAAAATGCAGTATATGATATAAAAAGAAATTACTATAAGACACAATAAAAAGTAAAATAAATAAACAGTGAAAAAGAAGAAAAGTTCATGAGTTCATAGATAATTCAGAAATCTGATGGCAGAGGGGTAGAGCTGTTCCTAAAACATTGAATGTGTGCCTTCAGGCTCTTGTACCTCCTTCCTAATAGAAGTAGTGAGAAGAGGGTTCATTCCGGATGGTGACACTCCTTAATGATGGATGCTGCCTTTGTGAGGCATATGGTGATTGACATAGATGTGATGGACTCAAAGGCCCGTTTCTATCATGTACTGCTCCATGACTTTGAAATTCTAAGCTCCTGTTCTGCTGGTAGACTTCACACAGAGTCCAATCATGAAGCTCGGCCCTTGGCAAATGATTCAGTTTTGTGTGGGAGTCTTGAAACATCCCAGGGTTCACATGAATGTATGCTGGAGATCTGTGTAGAACTGGAAACAAACTGATATCATAAAGCCTGTAGTGATATTGTTTCTTTATTAATTTATCTAGCGATACAGTGCGGAGTTCACCCTTCCAGTGCTTGATCTACACCGACCCACCAACCCGCGACAAACCTGATTAACCTGAGCTAATCATGGGACAATTTACAATGACCAATTAATCTACCTGGTATGTCTTTGGATTGTGGGAGGAACTGTAGGACCTGGAGAAAACTCACACATTCCATGGGGAGGACAGATGAAGACTCTTTACCGAATGGCACCAGAACTGAACTCCGAACTCTGGAAGACCCTGAGCTGTAACAGCGTCATGCTAACTGTTATGCTACCATGGAACTACTTGTTGGCAGTAAGGTTATTGCTGCCACACCAACCACTGCAGAGACTGTAATTTACTGTCAGTGTCTTTTGTCAGTTAAAATCTAATTCTAATTGTTACAGAATTACCGAATCCTGACCTACACCCAGACCTTGCTTACCTATTGGATTTTGTTACCTTTAAAACTGACTCTTCCACTTTGTCCTAATACTCTAAACTTGTCTGAACTTTTCAAATTCTCACTCCCATAATCTCTTCTTGTAAATCAGCCTTTGAAATCTAATCCTGCAGCTTTGTCTATTGTTCCACTGCTTAAATTTGATTATAGAAATTAAATGGAGCTGAAATTCCAAAGCTAAGTAAAATATGCAGCTGCTGTTGAATAGGTGTGTTGACTCAAAGTCATTACGGGTGAATTTGTATGAATGCTTCATATCATCACATATTACTTTTTTCTTCCTAGGGAGTGTGCCCCATAATTGCTTCCAGTTCTCAAATACGATCCAAGAAGGATTTTCTATAATGGCCGCATAACCTCTTGTCCCATGTTTACCAATCTTTTAGATATGAAGGTCAGTTCTTTTTTCACCTATTTTTGACTATTTTCTCTGCTTGTCCATGTCATTTTAATATGCACATGGGCCCTGCCCTGGTCTCTGGGCCTATGTTTCATAATTTTGTACAGATTTTGTTGCATTCATTATTGTCTCATTGAGATACATTTGCTTATCTTTGTCCCTTCACGACATCTATTTCAAAGACAAATCCAATTGATCAGCTGCAGAAAAGTGTGATGGAACATGCAAGCACTTCTGGAGGAAGCCAGAATTGGGAAATCAAGCCTCTGCAAATGATGGAAGTGGAAAGTGAGTTAGCTTCAGTACTATTCAGAATTGTTTACGTGCCAGAAAAGAGAGAACTAAGCATCAAGAAAAGGAGAAGCCAAAAGACTCTCAAACTTGCTTTTGTATGGTAAATATAAATTGAAATATCTGGCACCAAGACTGGATCCTCAGCTCAGAAGGGAAGGAGGGAAAAGAGGAGAGCAGTAGTGATAGGGGATTCAATACTTAGGAGGACAGATAGGAGGTTCTGTGGAAGACATTGAGAATCTCGGATGGTCTATTGCCTCCCTGGTGCCAGGGTCCATGATATCTCGGATCGAGTTCTCAGTATTCTCAAGAGGGAGGGTGAGATGTCGTGGTCCATGTAGAGACCAATGTGTTGGAGAGCACTTCGGGTCCAGTGATCACAATGCCACTAGTTTCAATATAGTTATGGAGAAGGATAGGACTGGACCCAGGGTTGAGATTTTTGATTGGAGAAAGGCTAACTTTGAGGAGATGCGAAAGGGTTTAGAAGGAATAGATTGGGACTATTTGTTTTATGAGAAGGATGTAATAGAGAAATGGAGGTCATTTAAAGGTGAAATTTTAAGGGTACAGAATCTTTATGTTCCTATTAGGTTGAAAGGAAAGGTTAAGAGAGCCATGGTTTTCAAGGGATATTGGACATTTGGTTAGGAAAAAGAGAGATATCTACAATAAATATAGGCAGCATGGAGTAAATGAGGTGCTTGAGGAATATAAAGAATGTAAAAAGAATCTTAAGAAAGAAATTAGAAAAGCTAAAAGAAGTTACAAGGTTGCTTTGGCAAGTAAGGTGAAAATAAATCCAAAGGGTTTCTACAGTTATATTAATAGCAAAAGGATAGTGAGGGATAAAATTGGACGCTTAGAAGCTATGTGTGGTGCAAAAAGAGATGGGGGAAATATTGAACAATTTCTTTTCTTTGGTATTCACTAAGGAGAAGGATATTGAATTGTGTAAGGTAAGGGGAAACAAATACAGAAGTTATGGAAACTATGACGATTAAAGAGGAGGAAGTGCTGGTGCCTTTAAGGAATATAAAAGTGGATAAAACTCCGGCTCCTGACAGGATATTCCCTAGGACCTCGAGGGTAGTTAGTGTGGAAATAGCAGGAGCTCTGACAGAAATATTTCAAATGTCATTAGAAATGGAGATGGTGCTGGAGGATTGGCGTATTGCTCATGTGGTTCCATTGTTTAAAAAGGGTTCTAAGAGTAATCCTAGCAAATATAGGTTTGTAAGTGTGACGTCAGTGGTGGGTAAATTAATGGAAAGTATTCTTAGAGATGGTATATATAATTACCTGGATAGACAGGGTCTGATTAGGAACAGTCAACATGGATTTGTGCGTGGAAGGTCACGTTTGACAAATCTTATTGAATTTTTTGAAGAGTTTACTAGGAAAGTTGATGAGGGTAAAGCAGTGGATGTTGTCTATATGGACTTCAGTAAGGCCTTTGACAAGGTTCCGCATGGAAGGTTAGTTAGGAAGGTTCAATTGTTAGGTATTAATATCGAAGTAGTAAAATGGATTCAACAGTGGCTGGATGGGAGATACCAGAGAGTAGTGGTGGATAACTGTTTGTCAGTTTGGAGGCTGATGACTAGTGGTGTGCCTCAGGGATCTGTACCGGGTCCAATGTTGTTTGTCATATATATTAATGATCTGGATGATGGGGCGCTAAATTGGATTAGTAAGTATGCAGATGATACTAAGGTAGGTGGCGTTGTGGATAATGAAGTAGGTTTTCAAAGCTTGCAGAGAGATTTAGGCCAGTTATAAGAGTGGGCTGAAAGATGGCAGATGGAGTTTAATGCTGAGGTGCTACATTTTGGTAGGACTAATCAAAATAGGACATACATGGTTAATGGTAGGGCATTGAAGAATGCAATAGAACAGAGTGATCTAGGAATAATCGTGCATAGTTCCCTGAAGGTGGAATCTCATGTGGATAGGGTGGTGAAGAAAGCTTTTGGTATGCTGGCCTTTATAAATCAGAGCATTGAGTATAGGAGTTGGGATGTAATGTTAAAATTGTACAAGGCATTGATAAGGCCAAATTTGGAGTATTGTGTACAGTTCTGGTCACCAAATTATCGGAAAGATGTTAACAAAATAGAGAGAGTACAGAGAAGATTTACTAGAATGTTACCTGGGTTTCAGCACCTAAGTTACTGAGAAAGGTTGAACAAGATAGATTTTTATTCTTTGGAGCGTAGAAGGTTGAGGGGGGACTTGCTAAAGGTATTTAAAATTGAGGTGGTAGATAGATGTGGATAGGTTTTTTCCATTGATAGTAGGGGAGATTCAAATAAGAGGACATGGGTTGAGAGTTAGGGGGCAAAAGTTTAGGGGTAACAAGGGGAACTTTTTTACTCAGAGTAGTAGCTATGTGGAATGAGCTTCCAGTAGAAGTGGTAAAGGCAAGTTCGATATTGTCATTTGAAGTAAAATTGGATAGGTATATGGACAGGAAAGGAATGGAGGGTTAGGGGCTGACTGCAGGTCGGTGGGACTATGTGAGAGTAAGCATTGGGCACGGACCAGAAGGGCCGAGATGGCCTGTTTCTGTGTTGTAATTGTTATATGGTTATATAATTTTATTTAAAACTTTTGAAAGAATTATTACATCAAATATAATTACAAACTAACAGTCTCTAAACTTATCAATTATTTCTATGAAAAGTAACAATACTGCAAGTATTTATTACAACAATTTAGCGTACCCATGAGCATTTTGTAATAAAGAACAGTAACGCACTAGTTTCATACTAATTATTTTTAAGCTTCTGCAACATGTTAAATTCCAACACTGGAAACTCTGCACTAGTTGGATGTTACAGTGTTATAGCTTTGCTTACAGTCAACTGCAGAATGAATTCTTATGGACTGGAGAGCTTAACTAGAGCTTACATTTAAATGGTTAACATAGTCAATTAAATCGAAGTGCATCATCACAAAGACTTTTGTACTGAGGCAGAAAAGAGATAGGCTAAAGGACCTGGACTGGATTAAGTTGGATTGGACTACATTGGTGGAGAGTGAATTGATGCATTCTAGAGGTAACTGCAACATTCTTCAATGAAGGAAATATTCTAAGATGCTTCAGAAAACAATAAACCCAAAAAGAGAAAAAGTTGTTTCTGTAGCATTCTTTAGCAATGTTGTTATTGTGATTTAGAAAGGTCTTAAAGGAGGAGAGAGGTGAGGGAATTCTAAACTTTGGAGTCCTAACAAAGATTGAAACAGTCAATACCGGTGGAGGTTGCACAAGAGGCCAAGGTTTTCAAAGAAAATCTAGTCAGAGAGAAATGAAGGCCATGTTACTTCAATGGAAAGAAAATGGACTTAAGTGGAAAAGAATGTCAAGCAGTATTGTCAGTCTTGTAAACATTTATGTAAGCCTCCCAGTACCCTACTTCCCCTTCCTTCAAACACAGCTGGAAATGGCAAAAAGTTGTTAGATAAAAGTGGTGGCAAATTTAGATCTTGTATAATAATAATGAAAGTATTGAATAGTTAGCTGGTTTGATCTTGTTGCTCGGTTTTTTACATTGTTTGGAAAGACATACAGTATCTGCTTAATGCATTTTCTCAATCATCCATCTGGCGCAAGTGGGAATATACACTATGGAATCTCCTTATTGCAACAGTTCATGAATACATTTCCTAAATTAAACAAGTTGAAAAATCCTTTATTTCTTCTAATCAGCAAGGTGCTCACTTTGTCTGAACTGTTACTATGATGCTTAACAGAAAACAGAAAGAAACAGGAAATAATGTAACTACTTGTAATGAACCTGACTTGACAGATCATTTTTTAAAAATCAGTAATAGAACCAGTGTCAATGTTTCTCAGAAACACAAGAAGCTCATCCTTTGCTTCTGTTATTGACAGACTTCCTGAGCTGTAACCGGCACTGATACAACTAAGGCAAACAGTGTAGTGAATCTGTCCACTATAAGAGGCATGCACTATTAATGGAGCTTCCACTTATGAGTCAGTAATTATCAAAGTTGTTTTTCATTATTGACTTGGGTACTCTGCCATGTTCAGTGCTTAATTTTAGTTGTGTTTTCATTATTTGCACGGATCTGCTTTGTAGCAATGCTTCTCTGGATTGGCGCTTTGATTGGTCTTCCAGATGATACCAAACGTTGACCTAAATTGATCTGTTCAGAAGTGTAAACGGTTTCCTAAAAGTGTTCTTGTTTGGGTTCAGTAGCATTCTTTTGGTTGTTGTTTCTTAACTGTGGAGAAAATATTTTAAACAATTTTTAGATTGTGCTTGCGATGTTTGTTTCACAGACACATGTGAAACAGCCCAATCTCTAAAATGTGTCTACCCACTACTACCCTGAAATATATTTAGTCTTTTTTTGAACAATTGTAAAGAGGATTATGAATCACAGTAAATGTATAAATGCCTTACCATCTTCCATAGCTTTAGTCAGAATCTCTTTGTTGTGTGATTGAGATGCATTTGTTGAACTGTGTGATAGCCAATGGATGAAGGTATAGACTCTGGAATTAAATGGAAATTATTGTAATAATGGGTACAATTTTAGATTTTTAGATAGCATTGTGTGCAGCATTTCAGAATCAGCGTTAGGTTTATTATCACTAGTATGTGTCATGAAATTTGTTAACTTAGTAGCAGCAGTTCAATGCAATACATAATATAGAAAGATAAATAAATAAATAAATAAATAAACAAACAAGTACACCATATACAGTAAGTATATATATATATATATATATATGCATATTGAATAGATTAAAGTAGTGCAAAAACAGAAATAATATATATTATTAAAAAGTGAGGTCGTGTTTCATGGGTTCAATGGCTATTTAGGAATCGGATGACAGAGGGGAAGAAGCTGTTCCTGAATCACTGAGTGTGTGCCTTCAGGCTTCTGTACCTCCTACCTGATAGTAACAGTGAGAAAAAATCATGCCCTGGGTGCTGGAGGTCCTTAATAATGGATGCTGCCTTTCTGAGACACCGCTCCCTGAAAATGTCTTGGGTACTTTGTAGGCCCCCACCACCCATCAGCAAATGTGAAACTCACAAAGCTAAACTGGAAGTTAGTCACTCTCATCCCAAGGGAAAACCTAAGAACGGGGAGAAGTATTAACACTCTTATGTAAACAAATTATTTTAATTAGTTGAAGAGGTGATTACGAATTTGAACACTGGCCAGGCATTTCCCTCACAACTGCAGCTCTTCATCTGTTGTCCTGGCTGAGATCAGTTCTCAGAGTTAGCAGCAGGGAGCTAGTCATTAGACCACTGGATTTGATATGTAATAATCCACATGAGCGTCCTTCCAATCAGCTTTTCCCTTTTTCCTTCATGTATTTATTTAGCTTCTCCTTAAAATATCTGCACAATGTGATACTGAGTCCCACCGTGTCACCACTCTGGGAGATGCAGTTTCCTCAGGATTATCTACCAGAATTGTTGGAGACTTCCGTTCATAACATCTATAACATATATAATTCTAGAATGGGTGGAAGGATCTTGATGTAATTCATTAAACTCTTTCATATATTAGAGTCTATACTAGCTAACAACACTCCAATTGTGCCAAAGTGAGCTAAAATCCAGTTCAGATCATTTACAGAAATTAGATACTGTGCTTTCCTCTCAGTAGGATCTGCCTATGGAAAGGGAGCATTTGGTTTGAGGAATTTTCTTGAATATCCCAAAGACAAGGACAGGACTGAGCAGAGGTAAGGAATCAGAACAGCACTAAGTGTTGTGGCCAGATGGAGGAGTGGGTATAGCAAAACCCTCTCCCTTGCAGGCACAGCACTCTCACTCCACAAGGTCACTGAGTGATAACACAGAGTCTGGCCGAGTCCTCCACGCCTTCAATGGAAGTAGATGTGCAGAGCCCAGACAAGTTGTGACATCAGTATTACCTATCATCAGTGTACTCCTGTCTAATGTTTTTGTAATTAGTTTTTTCCCCAATTTACTACTTTGAGCCAGATTTCAATTTCATTTTTATCCATTTCCCACTTGTGGCTCCTTCCATGGCTGGATTATCTGTGTACTATGTCAAGAAATGCTGTTGGAAGCACTTAACTTGTTCTGCCCCACGTTAGTCTCTGGCACTAGTGGAGTCTCAATCAAATTTGGGGAAATTGATGTCAACAATTACAAATACATGTTTGTATTACATCTTTCCATAATCTACCTACATAACTGTTCCTCCATCTCCCACTGGCTGGTGTGAGGTTGCAGTCGTTTACAATTTATAATCTCACCATAGTGAATGCACCTTTCCTATTCCATAATAAGATGAGCACTAGCCAAGTTATCTCAGAGGAAGGGCCCTACAAGGAATGCTCGTTCAGTGCTACTATGACTGTTGTGTCTGTGCACAATGACAATTAAGTAAAAGTAAAATTAAGTAAAAGCATAGCCATGGGAGATGGCTTTAACTTGTGTATACACACACACACACACGCAGACAACAGATCAGTACATAATGCTATATGGGGGAAGGGGTGGTCATTGCTCTAAAATAAATAGATCCATACATTACAGTGACATTCTCCTTGATCAATAACAAAGTCCCTCACCTCTTTTACATCCCTCTCTGTTGCACCAGAAACATCTGAATCCTAGCACTTGAGCTGCTAGAACTACCTTTCTCTCAACCAACTCTCTGTAGTGGTTAAAATATGATATTGCCATGTATTACTCCAGACTCATTTGTAAGCTCATTTTCTTTATCCAAAAGCTCCTTGCATTGAAATAAATGAACTTTGACCTGTTAGCCTACCATGTTTGTTAATTTGATTCTGTCTATCCTTCCATTTAACCTTGACCTAATCTGTGTCTTCCCTTCAATCACTTGTTGGCCTACTGTCCAGCCTTCTGCTACTATTTTAAAAGCTCCTTAAATAAACAAGATCTACGTGTGGTAATTTGAAGATAGGGCTACTGTAACCACTCCCCCCCCCCCCCCGGGACTCATTGGGTTTAATCTTTAAGAGCGCCTAGCACCTCTTTTCTGTGAATAAATGAAAGGTGAGGAAGACCTACATTCTGCTGGTTACTGCGTTACCTACCTGTGGTACAGCATCGCCAAAAACTGTATAAAGATTACAAATGCAAAGATGGCGAGAAAGACGAACGTCAGTGGTTGTATTTTGAGATATTCGTTCTTCACAACAGTTCCATTGTGTGCGAGTTTTGGGCTGACGATTCCATCAGTAACTAATTGTAGGAGAAATGATCCTACTAACCATAACAAATTAATCATCAAATACAGGAAGAGAGCCTGGTGAAAATGGAATGGAAAAAATAACATTAACAGAATAAATCCAGGCAACAAAGGAAATGGAATCAGGCAATCTAGTATCTTAGGGCATTTGTATATTTTCGTTATCCAAAGCTGTTATGCAATTTTTGGACCAAGGTGGATATCTGAGAAAGTTTAACTGGTATAGTTCCTCTGTGTAGAGCAAGGTGTTTACTTGCTGCTGTTTCCCGACCTTTCAGACATTTAATGTAAGCTCAAGGCTCTATGAAATACAGGACCCTCTGAATGTAATTGCTTTGACAGTTGCCACTTGATGAATAGACACAGATACAAAATGCATGAATATCCACAAATATCAGACCTTAAGAACAACAAAAAATTATGGAAACGATTGATTTCATTCAAATTATTATTTTTAAATAGCCAGTTTAAGTCAATTTGGTTACTGCATGTTTAGAAAGCATATTCCCCAAAATAGCGTTTCTTAAACAGCAGGAAAATCGCACAGTTGTTTGGTGGACATTTTAGGGTCGGTGTACATCACTCAGAAACTTCATATACTGTATGATAATGTGCCTTCACGAGAAAATTATTCCTTATCACCAAAGTAGGTTCAAGAGGTTGCTAAATATAAAAAAAGTATAACTTCCACCAACACCTTCCTGCACCTCTCTGAGTAGCAAAGAGAAAAGACTGTTTAACCAACCTTATTCCTGAGAGTCAGAAGTTCCCTCTTGATTGTTTTCAAATAATATTTATCTTCAGAGAGGGGCTTCAGATACACCTGTATCAGTTTACTCCAAAATAAGGATTCATCCTAAAATAAGAAGAAAATGTATTAAAATAACCTCCCTTGGTACTGAGTCACAGAACATATTTGACATCAATGAGTAACTGATACACTAAAGTGTTTGTATAAAAACACCATTTATGTTTTCCAGATTGACTCCAGTTGTGAAGATTATCAAGCGTTTTAGAAATACACATTGGTATCTGAAATTAGTTGAAAATTGAATTACAAATAAAAGAGTAAGATTTTGAGTTAATTAGTGTCAACTTAAATCCATTCCTCTGCTCACGGCAACGCATTCAGCAGCATTTGCAGTCCAAGTACTATAATCACAGCTCAGTCCATTTCACCTTCTGGCCATTTAGTGCAATGGGCCTAGGCTGAATCAAATTCCTCCTTCCTTTCCCTTCTAAGCTGAGCACATTTCCCACAAACATCAGTTGTGAATCCAATTGTCTGGATCCTTTAGTATAATTACAATTTAGAACCCATCTCTTGTGTATGAGTATGAGATTTAATTACAGTAATTTTGATCAGACTAATGTTTGTATCCATTTCTTATTAACTAGTTAATTTCCATTTTCTGGTATGTTTGCTATTGTCCCTTGTTTTGTTACCAAGTGTAATCTTCACCCTGCACCAAATATTCTTCATGTTCCACCCATCACCAGCCTGTGCACATTCATTGCTGGATTCATGCCATGTTTCTGGAATGGCAGAAATGCATCTTTCTATAAATAACAATATAATAACTTCAGATTCCATGAGCACACTCATTTTTGGCAACACATCCTGGGTGCTAAGCCAGATACCTTTGTACGGACTGCAGAACATTGCAAAGCAATACCCATGATAATATCAAGCTGTTGTCCTACAAAAATCAGTTGAAATAAGATCACAGTAAATCTGAAATAAGACATGACTGCCTAGATGTTGTTCCCATTAAGCAGAATTGTCTTCATCAGATCAGGAGTGTGGAGCTAAATTTGATGATGTCACAGTACCACAAACAGCAGATAAAATACTAGCCAAAACAAGGGAATTACATGAAAGGTTGTTCTTCTGATTTCCTGACCTGCCCTGGAGATCTTTCAACCTTTCAATCAGGCAAGCTGACAACCACCATGGCATTCCCAAAGGAGCTTCCTTTGATCAGGAAAATGGAGCACCATTTCTATGATACTGTCAGTTTGGTAACTTGGTTCTAGCCAAATGGTGCGCTGAGCATAAACCATTCCTTGCAAGTGGCATGAACAGGAACACCAGGCTATCAGGATGACACAGCAATAATGAAGTCCACCAAGTGCTTCATCCTTTATTGAAATGTAAGTAAAATCAGGGGCTGTTCTGACACAGATATGTGAGTCCTGCCTGTCAGGTGTCCTCTGTGCACTGATCCCAGCAATATTTTGTGCCCAAGTGTGAAAGGAAATTCTAGTTCAGGCTAGAGTACAATTCACTGCTTAATAATTAATGACAGCTTAGAGTTACACATATGTAATCTTACTTCTTCCAGGGAATCTTCAGTAAAGAGTGTTGTCTTTTTCAACTCAGAGAGCCAACCTAGAAAATACAAACACATTATAAGATGTGTAAAATGTAAAAGATGATGACAGCCATTGATCGTGTGGATAGTCAGAGGCTTTTTCCCAGAGCTGAAATGGCTAGCGTGAGAGGGCACAGTTTTAAGGTGCTTGGAAATAGGTACAGAGGAGATGTCAGGGTTAAGTTTTTTTTACGCAGAGAGTGGTGAGTGCGTGGAATGGTCTGCCGGTGACAGTGGTGGAGGCAGATACAACAGGGTCTTTTAAGAGACTCCTGGACAGGTACATGGAACTCAGAAAAATAGAGGGCTATGGGTAACCCTAGGTAATTTCTAAGGTAAGGACATGTTCAGCACAGCTTTGTGGGCCGAAGAACCTGTAT
Organism: Hypanus sabinus; assembly: GCF_030144855.1. Lineage (NCBI taxonomy): Eukaryota > Metazoa > Chordata > Chondrichthyes > Myliobatiformes > Dasyatidae > Hypanus > Hypanus sabinus. The sequence continues at coordinate 61,075,616 of NC_082717.1, read as the reverse complement.
TGTGCTGTAGGTTTTCTATGTTTCTAATAATTCAGATAGTACCTATACTCCACAGCTTCTAAACTGATGAAGTCCTTTGCAGTCAATTCTCTCTGCTGTCAGTACAGTTCAGAATTACACCAACAGTTATACTCACACCCCACCGAAAATACAGTCAGAACATAAGAAAGAAGAACAGGAGTCATCACTCAATCCCTCTGCATTTGCTCTGACATTCCATAAGATGACAACTCACCATTTACTTTAGTACCAATTTTCTGACAGACCCAAATTCCCTGCAATTCCTTAATGTATAAACATTTGCTGCTGGATTAATGATATATTTATTGTGGACATTATTATTGATATGTAAATCATGAGTAACTTTTGATAGGAAATAACTCCTTAGGGATTAGGAATCACTTTTTTGTGAAATTTGTAGTCTGCTTGTACCTTTATAAAAAGGCAACTTACCATTACTCAGGAGTTTCATGATATTACATTTGCATTAAATTGCTGATTACCATATCCACAGGAAGTTAGGGATTTTATATGACACTTTATTTCTCCAATGTTGCCCAATTTCCTTAAAACATAGAGCCATGGCGTCATAGAGTTGCACTGTACAGAAATGGGCTGTTCAGCACCCTACCTCCTTCCAATCTTTTTGCTTATCAACACTAATCCCATTCATCTGTATCCTATATCCTTCTACACACAGTGCCTCTCTAAATGACTCAGACAAAGTAGAGATTGTAAATTTCCTCCTTAAAACATATCCTCTCTGAACTTCTTGGGATTTTACAATGATCCAAATACTTCATGGACCATTTCCCCCGATGTCCTTTAAATTAGCCTAAAATGTTCCACGTGCCTATTTTCTGACCACTAAAGATGTTTCAGTGTAAACACAGTTGTATTGGGTGTGAGGTTTAGACAGATAAAACACTTCAAATCTCAAAGTCCTGTATACTCACAGTTTTCTACTGGTGATTGCAGCTTCTCTGTGACTTCATCTGTTTCACTTTTCCTTGGGAAATAATAGAACAAGTTACTTAATCAGAGACCATGTCTAGTCTGGAAAATAGAAAACCTACACTCCCATTTTTAAGTATTGGAATATTATTTTAATTATTAGAACATCCTTGTCCTTACATTTTGAAAGAGCTGTTATTTTATTCAAATCAATATGCTTTTGAAATAGAAGAGAGATGGTTGAGGTTAATGCCATATCTATTCAAGTGATGCTAGAATAATTTCAAATACTAACAGAATATTAAGCTTTTTATCAAAGGGAATGCATTAAAGTTGTGCAGTTTTATAAAGATTTAATTAGAATATGTATGGAATACTTCTATCTATTCTGGGTGCAGTATTAAGGGAAGGATATATTGGCCTTAGAGTGTGTTTCCTACAGAATCGAGGCTGGGGATAGAGAGATATTGCATTAACTAGAATTGATTTATTTTAACAAATTAAAAATTAAAGTGTGGTCCAATTAAGGTGATAAAAGGATTTACAGGCTCAAGGGAAAGGGTATCTTTCTTCTGGTGAGGCTGTCACCTTAGCCTTAGATGATGTCAGAAAGGGTAGGCAGTGGGACCCCTGAAAAATCTGAGATAATAATGAGGATTTCAGAACAACTAGTGACAGATTTTCAAAGTAAAAGAGAACTAAATAATATTGAAGCACGGCAGATATGTGAAGATTTGCTGGAAAGTATGTAGACTGCCATGTATTTGGGTTTGCCACCTAGAACTTAATAAGAGCACTAAGACAATGGATGCAAAACACCTCACTACTCCTACATTGTCTCCAAACAGTCTTGTCTCATTTTTGATACAGAAGTCAATTTGCACACCATGATAATTACTTTTCAAATGTTCCTTTGGTGGGATGCTGAGCTTTTTGACAACGAATTGTACATTCAAAGTGCCAACGACCTCTTTGATATCTCAGGTGCTGATCATTCTGTGAACTTCCATTTTGCTGCTTTGGTTTCTTCTCTCTGGTTCCCCAAGATGTGACGTGCAAGTTTGCCAATGAATAAATTGGTTGCAGCATTGACGCCGCAGGAATGCAAAGGAGATAGAGGAATCCATATATAACGAGGGATGTTTCAGTTGGGTGCAACAGTGCACTGATGAAATAAAGCAGTACCAGAGAAGTAATGAAAATACCAATTGGTGACACGAATGTTCCATCACTGATTATCATGCCTACAAAAAAACGAAACAGATAATTTTATCACTAATTTTATCTACAACGTCAAACACTCTGTAATTAGTGGCCAGCCCTTCATAATCTGAATGGACTTTACTCTTGCTCTAACACTTCCTTGATTTCTACAATTCACGTAAAATCACTGCCCACAAAAATTAGTAGATTTATTGCTTGGCTAAGTGCTTGCAAAAATAATGTATCACAGAGGGATCATTGAATCCTTTCTGTAGATCAGGGTTGCCAAGCTGGCATCCTTGGCTAATGGTAGGGGTCCATGACTTAAAAAAGCTTAGGAACGTCTGCTACAGATTTATATTGACTCTTCCAGTTGTTTCACCTTGGAGAGGGAAATACCGATAAAGCAGCCAATTTGATGCTACAATACTGGTCTTGCTACTTTCTCTCTCCTTTTCCTGAGGCAATATTCCATTGTCAAACTTCATAACTCAAATTGCACAAGCAATCTTTTCGATTGCCTTCAACTTCACAAATGCAAATTGTCTTTAAATATGTAGTCAATTGACTATGCCATCATCAAAAAAGTATTCGCTTACTCATCCTAATAAAGCAAACAGCATCTTGGAATTGAACTGAAGCCATTGACAAAAGATGAATGCTGTATAAAATTCTGTTGTTACCAAGTTTTCCCTCTCTTTTCACTTCTGCCTTCCCTGTCAAGTGTTGAGATCCTTATCCTGCTATCTGAAGAAACATAACACTCTCATGAAAATGAAAGTAATACATAGACATAAAGTTCAGAAGCAATACTTACCAAATGCAGCAAGAACTCCACCAATCATGGCAAGGGTATAAACAGCGGTAAAGAATGCAGTCACTCTGATCTGAGTATTGGGAGTTGTCGTGTAGCAGACGATTAGGTAAATTATTGGAGGGATGACTGAAACGATCAAGCACCTGTTATAATCCCAGTCGCTGAAGAAGGACAGAGCAGCTGCAAATTTAAAAAAGAATTATTGCCAAAGACCCGGGAGAAAATTCCTCTGCAGCATTTTCATAGAATCCCAATGACCTCAACAGATCTGTGATGTGTGCACAAGTGTGATTTAAAGTGGAAATCTTTGAAGATGCCCTCAGTGATTCCTGTTCCTACACATCATGTATACGTTGCAGAGTATTCTTCAGAGGTTAATGGCCTGACGAAGACTTCAGGTGCTTGCAAACCATTAACGTTGCAAAGAAAACCTGAAAAAGTTATACTTCGCAGTTTGAGATTTTGATGAGTTTTAATTGTCTTTCAAAACCAGAATCACTGTCTACCAATCTCCCTGATCCTAAATAGTTGATTGAATACGTCTTGAATTTTCTTTCCGTAAATCAAAATAATTTTATATCTTGTTTATAAAGCTTGCTGGCAATTTAGTCTATATGTTAATCCATTAAGTATTCTCCAATCTTTATTTTGTTCTCAGTAAAATATTCAATTATGAATTAAAGTTGATGCATTTAATTAACCCTAGTGCACTGTCAACAAGGATTATTCCCACTGATTGGTGACTTGGCCTACTCATTTCTAGCATTGTTTTTGAGCGCTCAATATCCATAGGACCCATGGCCAACACCAGTGAGCACCGAAAGAGCACTAGTGGCAGCTTTATTCTAGGTTAATGTTGAAGTGTTGTATACCACTGGCTACAGAAACTAAGCTGTTTTGTCAGCTTTTCAAAACATCATGCTCCCATTCCAACTGTATGGTTTCTTCCTTCACCTCCCAGGCATATTAGTGCAATTTATTGCTGCTTTGTTAAATAAAATCATCTACCATTAAATTTTTATCACTGACTGTTGGTATGTTTTGACACACCTGAGTTTTCATATCACATTTGATCCAAAACTCAGAAACTGGAATTTCACACTCGGAGGAATGTGCAGTCAGAGAGCCTGTAGATAATATGCACAAATCATTAAAAAGAAACTTAATCCAGGCACCCAACTCACCTTGCAATATGATATGTTAATTTGGGGACTTGAGCAGGTTTTGTATGGTTTACTCTCATGTTAAATATCACTGAGCACAAAGTGGTTAATCGGATATAAGGTTATATCACCTCCTATTGTAGAGCAAATGTTATATGTAAAAAGATACCATGTGATCTGTTGGGCCACCTTTGTATTTCTATATTTGTAAAGGAACTGACTGTTTCTAATTTTAAGTATGAGTGGGATTCAGTAGGAACTTGGATACTGTTCCAAATGAGGATACTGGCTGAAATCTTCTGAGTTATTCGCACATCTGCTTCTGCCATTCTAATGGAGTTCTTGAGAAAAATTGCACCTCTATTAATTAGACCATAAACTCAAACTAGAGCTGTGGTGCAGATTTCTGGGGATTGGAGCAAATTGTGTCTGCAGTTGTTAGTGCAGAAAGACAGAGTGTGAAAGAAGTTATACTCAACTCCAGCCCACAGAATTCACAGGAGCCATTTAACACCATTAACCAAAAATAAATTTAAACCCTGGATCACATGTCATTGATGTGCTTGTTCCTTCAGAGGCCCAGTGAAGCATGTGTTATTGCACTGGTGTAACAGAGCAAAACAAACTGCAATCGTTTATTTCATTTTACCTGCAATAAGGAAACAGACAGTGGATGGCCCCACTAGAGTTGCCATCAAGTACAGGATCTGGTAGAGAAGAAATGGTCTTGAAACAGATGGGTTTTTCCTTGAAGTTTCAAATCCATTACCCAGCAGCTCAATGATATTTGCGATTTTTGATGGGTCCCAGCGTCGCCGTTGGTTGAAGAACTCCTTGAATTCTTGAGGGGCGTTGGTGTACGAGTCGGAAGCTCCGCAGTACTCGATTCGCCAGCCCTGCTGCAGCATCAGGAGGCAAAGCCACCGGTCTTCACCTACAGAGCACATTTCAACATCACTTTGTAATGATATGGAACAAGGGAAGAACTGGAGAGCAGTTGTGGAGGAACTGTAAACACTTGATACTTTGGGACCTGTACTCACTGGACTTTAGAAGAAAGAGGGGGGATCTCATTGAAATCTCCCAAATATTGAAAGCTGGGATATAGCGAAAAAGGAGAGCATGTTTTCTATAGTGAGGGAGTCAAGCACCAAAGGCCACAGTCTCAGAATAGAAGGACGTCCCTTTAGAAGAGAGATGAGGAAGAATTTCTTTAGCCAGAGGATGGTGAGTCATTACCTCAGAAGCCAAGTCTTTGGGTATACTTAAAGTAGAGTTTAATAGCTTCTTGATTAGTAAGGGAATCAAAGATTACAGGAAGAAGGCATGAGAATGGGGTTGAGAGGGATATAATTCAGCCATGATGGAATGGTGGAGCAGGCTTGATGGGCTGCATGGCCAAATTCTGCCTGTATCTCTTAGGGTCTTATGGTCTAAACAGCAAAAAATAGAACCGATGGCAACAACTGCTCTTGAAAACTGTGTGAAACGGTCAGCTGGGCTTCTGTTGTTTAATCCAGTTGGGAGGCCGAGGTCAGAATGAGGAGAGATAGAGAACTGCTCCTGCGGGTGTTCTTTATGTGAAGTTGCAGAGGAACCTTATAACCATCACAAACAGGTGGTTAACAAAGTTAACTGGTAGCTAATCATTGACAGGTTTGGAAATTGACAGACAGACACAAGGCAGATGGATAATAATTGTCATAAAGTCATAGAAGGATACAGAACAGAAGGAGGACCTTTGATCCATCGAGTCTGTGCTGACCATCACACAGCCACTGACTCTAATCCTACACTGATCCCATGTTTTATTCTCCGCACATTCTCATCACCTCTCTCTGGAATTTAATACTCACCTGAACATAAGTGAACTACATGTCTGTGTGTTTTTGGGATGTGTGAGGATTCTAGAGCAGTTGGGGTAACCCCATGTGGTCACAAGGAGAATGTGCAAACTCCAGCACTGAACCTGGGTCTCTGGCACTGTGCGGCAATGGCTCAACAAGCTGTGCCATCCTAAATCTGAAGGGATATTCAAATGTGAGAATATTTTGAATAACTTGTGTGATGAGATAAAATGTCACATTTTCAAGCTTAGCAAAATCACATTGTGGCTGAATAAACAGTAGAAGGAAGCATTAAGTTACAAAGAGATATCAATTGATAAAGGAACTGTAATAAACAGAGTCAAATGCAGACAGAATGAGGTCGGATCTTTTGTCCCAGTAAATAATCCAAATATTTGAGGTAAATCTAGAGAATATATCTAAAGGGGTGAGATGCAAGCCAATTGAAGGCGTGCTATAATTATTCTGTACTTTGCTCTACTTAAACCCCACTAGGACAACTGGGAGCAGTTTTGAGCACCTCATTAAGGAAGGTGTGTTCTTGGAACACAGGAGGTATTTACCACAAAAGTACCTTCACAACAGAGGCAATGTTTAGAACCAACCGGCCCAAGTACACTGTGGAGGAAAGGCAGGAGCCATTACTAAGGCCACTCTGGGAGAAAATGTCCGCTTCAGAGTGGAGCTGACCATTGATGTATCCCATCTTTAGAAAAATTTTGCCAGAGTTTTGGATCAATGTTTATAATTATTCTTTGTGTCCCCCAGCTGTGCACCTCCAAGTCTTTGAAAGCATGCAACAAAAGACTTGCCTGCTGTGCTGAGTATTTCTGACTTCGCTCCTGCACTCTCTGCACTCACAGTGTACACATTTACCTTGGTCATACTGGAGGTGCTCCACTGCAGTCGTGGGCTTCATTGCATATTTTTTCAGTACGTTGTCATCCATTAGAGCTGTTGCCCTGAACAAGCTGAAGCAGCCTGGACTGCACAGCACGCAACCCAGCACGTGTTCGGATGTCTTCTGGAGCCAGTGACTAACAGCGTATTCAAACTTCTGGTACCACACCATAGGACCTAGGATACATCAAAATAATTTTGTAAAAGCAGAAATTATACAGATCCTGTGTGAATTTTATTAATTTATTGCACAAGAGTTGTTCACTGTGAATACTGGATTTCACATTTATGTGCCCTTATAATTTCCAGTGACAGTTTTCACATCAGCACTGTAACTGTAACAGGGATTTCCTGTTTCCTTTATTCAAAGAACTTACTGCCACTTTGTTTTTTCAATAGTTTTCTCACATTGATAATACAGTCCCAGAATATTCAATGGTGAAGATGAAATTTGCTAAACCTGTTATCAGTAATTAAAGTGTAAAATCCCACAGGTAATTAACTCTGAAGTGAAAACAGAAAAATTTGGAAATATTCAGTAGTTCTGTGATTGCAGACCCAGTTTCAGTGGCTGAACAGGCGATACATTGACAAGCTCAGCTGCTTTCCTGATCCTCCACCTTTTCTAAGACTGGCCTGAATTTTAACCCTCCTGGGCAGGTGATTGGTGTGTGGCAGCTTAAATCCTACCCTTGGATGTGGACCCGAGGGTTTCCTCTTCTACCAGCTGATTTATCCCTTCAGGCATGCAGGAACTGAAAATCCATAAGATCATTAAAAGGATACTTTTATGTGAAGTTTATCTACTCGGAATGTACAGTTATATTGAGAACAAGCAAGATGGAGACAAGAAGCAGGCTATTCATCACTCAAGGCTTTTCCACCATTCATTTTAATAATAGCTGATCTGTATCTTAAACAATATAACTTTCCAAAGGTCTGTAAACATGAAAGCATCTGCCCTCTTTGCCTCAGTAGGAGTGTTTGGATTGTGAGACTGTGCTAGGCTTAAAAAGAGATCAGGGCCTTTTGGAAATTTTCGGCAGGCTGCAATAATCACAAGAGGTCATCATTTGGCAAGGCTGCGTGAGGTTTAAAAAGAAAGGGGCCTTTCAGAACTTCTCAGCACACTGCAAATACAGTGATCTTTGGTGCTTGGCAGGGGCCAATAAGATTTAGTGAGGTACAAGCAGAGCAGCCATTGTGGGAGTGGACCAGTGTAAGAGTGGTCATGCTTAGGCAAGAACAGGTGAGGTTTGATCTTAAGCCTGGGAGGTTAGGGGTATAACAGGAGCAGGCAGGATGCTAGTTCAGATAGTGGAATGGTTCCCCGATGAGTTGTGGGATTTCAGGGTATCGAACGGTCTCCTGGATGACTGCATTTGCGGGAAGTGCACACAACTTTAGCTCCTGACTGACAAGGTCAAAGATCCGGAGCTAGAGCTAGATATACTCAGGACCACCTGGGAGGCTGAAAACCTCATAGATGAGACTTTTCACAAACAAGGGAAAATCTGCAGATTCTGGAAATCTGAGCAACACACACAAAATGCTGGAGGAACTCAGCAGGCCGGGCAGCATCTAGGAAAAGAGTACAGTCGACGTTTCAGGCTGAAACGTTTCAGCAGGACTTTGACTTTTATTAAGGTGGTCACGCCCAGAGTGCAGGCATCAGACAGAAGATGGGTGAGTACCAGCAGAAGAAAGGGGGATAAGCAGTCAGTGCTGGGTCCCCTGTGGCCATTCCCCTCAGTAACAAGTGTACCACTCTGGATACTGCTGTGGCAGGCTTGGAAAATTATCTCTCAAGACAAAACAGCAGCAGCCAGGCCAGGGGCTCAGTGTCCGTTCAGCAGGGAAGGGTAAAGACAGGCAGAGCGATAGTGATAGGAGATAATTAGGGGTCAGGAAGCAGATTCTGTGAATGCAAATTTGAAACCAGGATGGTGTGCTAGGGTCCAGGATGTCAGAGAGTGCCAGCAGAAAATTGTCAAGGGAGGGTGAAAAGCCTGAGTTTGTGGTGCACATTGACAGCTGTGACACAGGTAGAAAGGGGGAAGAGGTCCTGCACAGAGAGTATCGGAAATATGGTAGATGATCTTGTTATACAGTTAGAGACTGGCAGGTATGACATTGTGGGCATCACTGAGTTGTGGGTGAACAAAAATTACAGTTGGGAACTTAACATTCAAGGATGCTCCTGGTATCAAAAGATCAGGCAGGAAGGCAGAGAGGGTAGGATAGCTCAGAGAGGTGACATAGGAACAGAAGAGTTAAGAAACTCTTAAGAAACTGAAAGGTTAAAAAGACCCTGACGGAAGGTATCTTCTGGCTCCCGGACAGTAGCCAAAATGTGAGATATCAATTTCAATGGGAAATAGAAAAAACGTGTAATGAGGGCACTGTTATGATAGTCATGGGGGATTTTACTCTGCAGGTATATTAGGAAAATCAAGTTGGTTCTGAATCCCAAGAGAGGAGATCTGTAAAACGCTTACGAGATGGTTTCTAAGAGTAGCTTGTGGCCGAACCCGCTAGGGGAAAGTCAATTTTGCACTGGGTTATCTGTAATGAACTAGATTTGATTGGGGAGATTAAGTTAAAAGAATCTTTAGGAGACAGTGATCTTAATATAAAAAAATTCACACTGCAATTTGAGAAGGAGAAGATGAGGTCAAATGTATCAGTATTACAGTGGAGTAGAGGGAACTACAGATGCAGGAGAGAGGACCTGGCCAGAGTTGACTGGAAAGGAACACTAGCAGAGATGATAGCAGAACAGCAATAGCTGGAGTTTCTAGGTGCAACTCTGGAGACACAGAGTAAATACATCCCAAAGATGAAGAAGTATTCTAAGGGGAAGATGAGGAAACCATGGCTAACAAGGGAAGTGAAAGCCAACATAAAAGCAAAGAAATTAGTGGGAAGTCAGAGGATTGGGGAGCTTTTTAAAACTGACAGAAGTCAACTAAAAAAAACCGTAAGGAGAGAAAAGATGAACTATGAATGTAGCTAGCCAATAATGTTAAGGAAGATATAAAGGTTTTTTTTCAAATATATAAAGAGTAAAAGAGAGGCAGGTGTGGAAATTGGACCACTGGAAAATGATACTGGAGAGCTAGTAATAGGGGACAAACTTATCAAGTATTTTGCATCGGTCTTCACTGTGGAAGATACTAGCAGTATGCCAGAAATTCGACAGTGTCAGAGGAAGAAGTGAGTGTAGTTGCTATTACAAGAGAGAAGGTTCTTGGCAAACAGAAAAGTCTGAAGTTAGATAAGTCACCTGAACCAGATGGATTGCACCATAGGGTTCTGAAAGGGGCAGCTGAGGAGATTGTGAAGTTATTATAAATGATTTTTCAATAATCACTGGACTCTGGAATGGTTCTAGAGGACTGGAAAATTGCAAGTGTCGCTCCATTCTTTAAGAAGGGAAGGAGGCAGATGGAAGGAAATTTACAGGCCATTTAGCCTGACTTCAGTGGTTTGGAAGATGTGGGAGTCCATGTTTAAGAATGAGGTTTCAGGGTACTTGGAGGGACATGAGAAAGTAGGCCAAAGTCAGTATTGTTTCCTTAAGAGGAAATTTTACCTGACAAATCTGTTGGAAATTCTTTGAGAAATTAACAGGCAGGATAGACAAAGGAGAGTTCGTCGATGTTGTGTTCTAGGATTTTCAGAGGCCTTTGACAAGGTGTCGCACATTTTGCTGCTTAACAAGACAAGAGCCCATGGTATTACAGGAAAAATTCCAGCATGGATAGAAGATTGGCTGTCTGACAGGAGGCAAAGAGTGGGAATAAAGGGGGCCTATTCTAATAGTAGTGTTCTGCAGGATTCAGTATTGTGACCTCTTCTTTTTTTGTTACTTGTAAATGATTTGGATGACGGAATTGATGGCTTTGAGACCAAGTTTGCAGACGATACAAAGGTAGCTGGAAGTTGTTGTCAGTGTTGAGGAAGCAGGGAGCCTGCAGAATGACTTGGACTTATTAGGAGAATGGGCAAATAAGTGACAAATGAAATTCAGTATAGGAAACTGTATGGTCAAGCACATTGGTAGAAGGATTAAAGCTGCATACTATTTGCTAAGTTGCAAGCAAATTCAAAAATCAGAGGTGCAAAGCGGCTTAGGCTTCCTTGTGCAGGATTCGCTAAAGTTTAAATTGCAAGCGAAGTCAATGTTAAGGAAAGCAAATGTAATGTTAGCATTCATTTTGAGAAAACTATAATATAAGAGCATAGAATACTTATATATACTTATATATAGAATACTATAATATAAGAGCTTTATAAAGTGCACTTGGAGTATTGTGAGCAGTTTTGGGCCCCTTTTCTAAGAAAAGTTGTGGTGGCATTGAAGAGGGGGCCAAAGGAGATTTTCACGAATGATTCTGGGAATGAAAGGATTGATGTATGAGGAGCATTTGATGGTTCTGGGTCTGTACCCGCTGGAGTTTAGAAGAATGAGAGGGAATCTCATTAAAATCTGTTGAATATTGAAAGGCCTAGATAGAGTGGATGTGAAGAAGATGTTTCTTACAATGAGTGAATCTAGGACCAGAGTGTAGAGTCTCATAATAGAGGGAAGTCCATTGAGAACAGAGATGAGGAGGAATTTTTTTAGCTTGAGGGCGATGATTCTAGGAATTCATTGCCAGGGACAATTGTGGGATGCCAAGTCATTGAGTATATATAAAGCAGAGGTTGATAGGATCTTGGTTAGTCAGGGTGAAGGCAGGAGAGTGGGGTTGAGAGGGATAGTAAATCAGACATGATCGAATGGCAGAGCAATCTTGGTGAGCCTAGTGTCCTAATTCTGTTCTTATGTTTTATGGTCTTATGGTCAGAGTCACATGGTGTCCCCTTTTCAATAGTTTATATTTTCAGAGATTGTCTGGGACATTTCAAGTTATAGTTTCAACATAAAAATAATTTGTTAGCTACCTCAAAAGAGAATCCAAATACCCATTTTTGAATATTTTAAAATAATTTCCCATTTGGGTCAATAAAGTACACTATTATAATTATTATTAATTTTCTGTATACCAATGCATTCAAGGAGAAGTTACAAAAATTCACTTTCCAGAGTGAGAGCCTAATTGTCAAGGAAACTCATAAACTTCTTGACAATGATTTGGGGAAACTCTGAACAACATGCCATTTGCAAACGTTGACTGTTTTCTTTGACGTTAATTAGTCAGACTGCTGCTCACAATGTAAAAAATGTTTGCTTTTCTTTAATTTTGCTTCTGAGACTCTGGCCAAGTCAGGCCTGCTCCCAGCCTGCACATACAGGCACCTCCCTGTCTCCATGCAGATAATAGCATTTACCTGCCACTCATTACCTCAGCCTATTTAGCCAGAGTTCTCATCCTCACACCTTGTGCACTCATTGAACCAGCTGACCTCAAACAATTGCTCCCAGCTTTCACTCTTCCTGCCTCAAGTTTACCTTGCTGTGTTTAATTTCTGTTTTGTGGACCCTTGAGGCTCGCTGTTTAGTTGTCCATTATTGAAGTTATTGTTCACTGCTGAATCATCTCTGCAGCTCTGTTTCTGGGTCTGTCCTTCTCTACGGTTCAGGACAGGATGAGTGATTAACCAGCAGAGTATGGAAGTTGCCGCTGATATGAACACATGATCCGGAAACAGTGGGAACCATTGCCCACCTGCCTGCCTCTTTCATCCGGCTCTCTGCCTCGGTGCAGCAACTCCATGCCAGTGAGCCTCCTCCCTCCAAGTCCCAAGTCCCAAGTCGCCATGCTTGAACACTTTGACGGATCTCAAACCCAATGCTACAACTTCCTGTCCCAGTGTGCTTTACTCTTTGAATTTCAGCTGTCTCTGTACCCTACAGGCCTGGCCAAGATCACCTTCCTCATCTCTCTCTTGTGACTGGCCGAGCTCTGACCTGGGACATAAAACCAATACCTGCAACAAATAGGAAGATTTTGCCACTGAGGTGCTCCAGGTTTTCGACCATCCGGGAAGCGGAAGGGAGGCAGTGGATTTGATACATAATCCTATGCTGAGGCTCATGCTCTATGCCGGAATACATACTGAAAATCCCTTGAGGTGGAGTACACCTGGAATGGGGAAGTGCTGCTGACCCATTACCATCACAACCTCAGAGTACTTGGAAGACAAGCTGTCTACCCAGGAGATGCTCACCAACTTCAAATGGCCTCTGGCTCTTCATTTTGACAAGTGTCTTATGGAACGAATTTCCTGACCGTCATCAATGCCGCCAGAACCCAGGCCGTTAAGGAGAGCATCCTTCATTCCCCACACGAGCATTAGTGGAGAAACAACTTGTGCACCTACAGCAGACCAGACCACAACCAACACATCACATGGCCACTGTATAACCCATCTCACCCTCTCTGTCCTCCGCCACACTTCGCCGGCCCTACTTGCAAAGGAAGCTCTGGTGCACAGAAAAGTGTCTGGATTGCACTGTGTGTACAGCTTGGACTCCCTACTGAACCTGTCTCTCACCTCTTCAACATCACAGCCATTGTGTGTGGGACACAGCCTTTGTACATAAACACCATGAGTCCATCTAATTCTTCCTGAGCAATTCACCCAACACCCTTCTCAGCCTGAGTTACTCATGCCTCTCCATCCATGACCCTCACTTTGTCTGGTCATCTAGTGCCCTGCTGAGTTCAGGACTCATCTGCCTGCAACCTCAGTTGACTTCACCCGTAAGTCTATGAAAACAGGAAATCGTCGACCTCACCAAATTCCCATAGGAATATCAAGACTTAGCCATAGCCTTCAGTGAAATGGAAGCCAGCATCCTACTGCTTCACAGACCACAGGAAGGCACGATCAACCTCCTCCCAGGCACCACATATTCCCAAAGCTATCTTTGTCCCTTTCCTCCAGAGTGAGCCATGAATGACGTATTGCCCATCCTAGTTGTCGGCTAGTGCAGGATTCTTCTTTGCCAAAAAGAAAGATGGAGATCTTCAATCCTGCATTGACTACTGTGGAGATGAGTGGAAGCCAGCTTTCAGAACACCCACCTACAAATGCTTGGTGATGCCATTTGAACTTTTCAACAATCCAGCTGTTTTCCAAGCCTTCACTAACAAGTTCCTCTGAGGCATGCTACACAGGTATCCTCAACATTCTCATCTTCTCCAAGAAGCCTCAAGACCACATCTGTCATGTCCATTCAGTCCTTCAGCATCTCCTCAAAAAAACTAACTGTACTGCAAGTTAGAAAAATGCCAGTTCCAACCTCAGTCCTCTATTTCCTGGCTCACGTCCTTTCACTCCAGGCATAATCATGGACTAGAGAAAGCAAAGACTGTCATTGAATGGCCCTGACAGTACTCCTTCACGCAGCTACAGCACTTTTTGGGGTTCTCCAACTTCTACCACTATTTCATCAGCAATTACAGCCAAATCACTTCTCCTCTTGACTCTCTCACCAAGCCACCTAGCTCACCTAACTCACTGCCTACAGAATGTGCAATGGGATCAAATAACACTTGAACAATAGCAGGATGATGCAGGAACTACGCCAAAACAACTACAATACTGGCATCCTGTGACAATGTGAACAATTGTCCAGATAAATCCCGTTCACAGAAAACAGGAAAACCGAATGGAGTCAGTTACTACTCTGACAGTCCATTCTCGTTCATCAGCAAAGTGAAAGGTGCCAGTTTTGGTTCAAGTTCACTCCAAAGAGCTGAATTCTGTAGCAGACCATCTTTGACATCAAAGCAGCATTTGATTGAGAGCATCTTCAATGGGTATTGGGAAGCAAACACTCCAGCTTACACAAAGAAAGATGGACAAGGTTGTTGTATGTCAATCACCCGGTCAGAGGGCATAACTGCTGAAGTTCCTCAGGGCAACGCCCTAAGGCAGAGATGATGATGATTGCTGGTGACTGTAAAATGTTCAATCCTGTTTGCAACAAAACTTGGACAACATTCAGGCATGGGCTGATAATTGTAACATCTATATTGCAAAGGTGCCAAGAAATGGCCATTTCCAGCAAAAGGGACACCAGGTATTCTGTAGATGTTGAAAATCTTGAACAGCGCACACAAAATACAGAAGGAACTCAGCAGCTCAGGCAGCATCGATGGAGGGAAATAAACACTTGATGTTTCAGGCTGAGATCCTTCATTCAGTCCTGATGAGTTCCTGCAGCATTCTGTCCTCACATGAAATATTTCACAGTTCTTTCTTCCTTGCTAAGTCTAAATAATGGAAGCATCTACAAGCTCCCTGTGGGAGTATCTTTACCAACAGGAATGTCTAAGGTTCAAGAAGGTGGCTCACAAAGGACAGTGCCCTTCACAAGGGTAGTTAGGAATGGAAATAAATTCTGGCTTTGGCAGTGAAGCCCAAAGCCCAAAAAATAATAAAAGTAATCATTTTGGGTCCTGGGCAGCTTGTAGTAACATTAATGATTTTCCTACCTATTCCGACTGGGTGTACTCGCCCACAGGCAGCTCCGACTTTAGGGTACCTTCTGAGTCTGTCAATCAGCAGAGTTACAGCAGATGGCTGGAATTCAATGTCCCCATCCAGAGTTAAAATATACGTGTTCTTTTTCTCAGTCTGTAAAGTAGACAGTTTAGTTAAATCAGGAATTTAAACTCCAGTCTGCTCAACAGGTCTACCAGTCATTCACTTCCTACTCACCTCCAACCTTCCAAGAATTTTAGTTCCATCCTCTGGATGTAGATGTTGGCATATAAAGTGTTTCCTGTACAGTCTCCAGCCCAGCACATAGTACATACACATCACCTGGACAGAAAATACTGGTTAAAGATTTGGGAAAAGACAGATTGGAACAGGAAAATGAATCATCTGCCACTCTGGCTATCATTACATGAAAGGCTCATGAAGAATGCAATTGGCATGAACACAGAGATAGAGCCCTTCCTCAGCAGAGGGAAACTCCATTCTGTAATATCATCTAGTCTTCAGCTAGTGCAGAGACTGCTGCCAAGCCTGATAACAGTGCCTGGTAACTCAAAGCTGTTCGCATCAGGATAAAGCGTTTGAAAATGCATTTACCATGGAAGAAAATGCAATAATCACCATTTCCAGGTTATTTCACAATCCCAAAAATTCAAGTGACCATATCCTGATAAATTGGGATGAGACTTCCACTTCAGACACCCATCCCATTCACTTCCTGGCACACACAGTTCTGAACATCACACGGAAAATCAGGACACTTGAGTGACTACCATCAGGACAAGTCATTCTCAAGCAAATTGTTCCACACAGTGCAGTGTCAGGATGGACCCTCATTAAAATAATCCCCATACAATCCTTCGATCGTATGGCTATATCACTGCTTTCCCTTCACAATACTAAAGCACTCCTTCTCCCTGACTTTCACCCACCCATCCTCCCATTCCCAAATCCTTGACCAGCATGGATACCAACCACAACAACCACTGGTCTCCCTCATCTCCCCTCAAACCTTCACTCATCCAAGCAGATTTCTTGTCTCAAACTCCCAGTTACCTCCCATTCCCATGAGAACTGCAATGAAGGCCCCAGCAGACCCATACCATGATCAAACCTATAACCTTTAATCCTCTCCTTCCAAGACCTAGCCTCAAGCCCATGGCCACAAAAGTGCAAAGTCTTTCGCACATAAGATCTATGTAGCACTAATAGGCCTTCATCCATGTTTACTTTCAACCAAATCATAGATTTACGAGAGCCTTTGTGCATCCAGTTTGTAAGTTAAGGTATAATTTTTTAGAGATGGGTGCCAATGAACAATTGTCTCTTTAGATGGAATTGGAACATGAGGCCTGAAGAACATTCTCCACTGTTCCACTCTAATGGATGGATTGAGACATTACTGAGTATAACTAGTGAAAACATGGATTGAAAACACTCTGCAGAAGGTTTTCTGGTGATAACTGTGGCTTGTCTTGAGTAAATTAGCAATATCAGCAATTACTTAGGGCTAAGTTTGCATGAAAAAATGAATAGAACTGTTGGAGAATAAATATCTGCAGGACAAAGACCATTGAATCCAACCATCACCTTAAAAATTCTCTGCTGTCAGGCATTGTTGTTTTTCAAATCAATATCAGTTTGCACTATGATTAGTTAATACAGAGTTAAACCTTGGAATAACCTGAGGGGCTCCTAGGACATAGCTAGATGACCAAGGATCACATGAATGGTTTTCTGCATCAGCACTGATCTGGAATACCGCAGAAAAACAATGGTATCAGGTTGCAAATTTGAAAGTTATCATATACCAAAACCAGTTGGTAATTTTTGATGAAATGTACCATAGTTGATATTTTTGATAGAATATATCTCAGGGAATTAGTGAACAGTTGATTATCAGTTATTCTGTCCTAGATTTCCAATACTGAAGCTGAAATATTAACTTCCCAGCTTAAACGCTAATACTTAATATGGTAGTCAACTGCATTTTTCATTGAATTTCACTTTTAGGCATGTGCCTCTCTGCCAGACCCTCGGAATAATATTCATATGGGTACTCTCAAAGTTTCTTCCAGCAAACCCCTCAATTCAATCAGGTGGTGGACACTCTGCCAGACCCCAGCTTTGGAAGCCAGGTGGAAGCTCTGCAGCAGGTATCTCCACAAACTTGCTCCTCAGTGAAATTTAGTAGGGTTGGAGTCGACAGCTTGGCTGATATACTGCTGGTTACAGAGCTCAACTATTGCACAACTGAGCTTAAGGCCCAGTCCTTAAATAGGAAGTTAGAACATTTCAAAACTTAAATTCCAGCTTTGCTCTTTGCAAGAGAAGTAACTAAAAGGGCAGTACAAAAGTTTTGCAAAGTCAATGCTGAGGTCACTGGCCATTGAGTTAAATGCCTAATTGTTCCATCACAGCAAACCAAAGTTTTACATTGAACCTGTGACCATCTTTTCCGGTTCTGAACAAACTCCGTGTCTTTCAGATGGACGTGTAGACCATTTCCACGAGGTAAGGTGTACGAGAGTCGTCCTCCATAGGGAGTGGAGATCACTTTTGTTCCTGAAGCACCATTTTCATCTTTATCTGAAGAGCTTCTGGAGGTGGTTGTTTGGAATATTCTAAAACAACAGAGATCTTATTAATCACAAGGAAATAGTGACCACATCCTTTATTATTTATGGAGTGACATATCTGGGAACAAAAACCTGCAGAGGTTGTCTCAGTTTACACAGAGCATTTCTCACTATTTTGGGAAATCTCCAGCTTCAGTTAAAGCACAAGATGTCTGTCTAATCTACAGTGAAAAACCAACCTGACAGCAGAGCCAGGCTTCATCCACTGAACTGCATGTCTCACTTACTTGGGCAGGTATTTATGCTCCCAGTGCAAGCCTACTCAATTACAAATATTTACTGAAAGATAGATATTCAGATGTACTTTGGCAGATGTTTTAATTAATGTTGAAAGCATTGTGAATGCTCTTCCCACTGGAAGCATGTGCCGACCAACCAGCTGGAGTGTTCAAAGATATCTTCAATCTCAAACTGCTGTGGTCTGAGGTTCTCATCTACTATAAAAAGGCAGCAATTATACCAGTACCCAAGAAGAGTATCATAGGTTATGTCTAAAATTAATTCCTGCCTGAAGAAGGACCATGACTCCTGCAATTTGCTTACTGCTGGAACAGTTGTACGGTGGGCAAAATCTTACTGATTCTCCACTCAGCTTTGGAGCATCTAAATATCAGCCAGAATTATATTAGGATACTGGTTATCAATTATAGGACAGCATTTAATACCATTATCCGCTCAGTATTAAGGACCAAATTTTTAAACTTGGGCCTTTATATTTTCCTCTGCAACTGAATCCTTGTCTTTCTCATTGGGAGATAACAGTCAGTGCGTATTAGTAATGATATCTCCTCACTGTCAATCAACACAAGCGTGCCACAATGATGTGTGCTTAGTCTAATCTAAGCCTGCTCTACTCTCTCTACACTAATGACTGTGTGGTTATGCATAGCTCAAATACCATCTATAAATTTGCCCATGACACCACTGTTGTTGGTAGAATTTCAGGTGTCAACAAGGAGATAGATTGACTGGTTGAGTGGTATTGCAACAACAACAACCTTGCACCAAACTTGAGCAAGACCAAGGGATTAATTGTGGATAAGGAAGAAGAAGTTGGGAGAACACACACAAGTCCTCATTGAGGGGTCAATGGTGGGAAGGGTGAGCAGATTCAAGTTGCTGCTTAATGGGAGAGGGGCAGGTAGTTACTTATGAAAGCTAAGGGGCTTTTGAAAGGAAGTCATGGGTTGTCATGGCATTTTAGAGAGCAGGAAGGATTTCTGTAACTGAGTACTGTCACTGACCCTGGACCAATGAATTAGCAGCCATTAAGTTGGCACTGAAGTTCTTCTGTCATTATGCTATGACTTAGCCTTGTCTTTGAAATTCCATCATTTGGAACGGAAGAAGTTCCAGCTACCCACAAAGAGCCAAATGAAAACAGGAACCTGGGGACCAGCAAATCAAGTCAAGTCAACTTTTATTGTCATTTTGACCATAACTGCTGGTACAGTGCATAGTAAAAATGAGACCATGTTTTTCAGGACCATGGTTTACATGACACAGTACAAAAAACTAGACTGAACTATGTAATTAAAAAAAACACAGAGAAAACTACACTAGACTACAGACCTACACTGCACTGCATAAAGTGCACAAAAACAGTGCAGGCATTACAATAAATAATAAACAGGACAGTAGAGCAAGGTGTTAGTCCAGGCTTTGGGTATTGATGAGTCTGATAGCTTGAGGGAAGAAACTGTTACATAGTCTGGTCGAGAGAGCCCGAATGCTTCGGAGCCTTTTCCCAGATGGCAGGAGGGAGAAGAGATTGTATGAGGGGTGCATGGGGTCCTTCATAACACTGTTTCCTTTGCGGATGCAGTGTGTAGTGTAAATGTCTGTGATGGCAGGAAGAGAGACCCCGATGATCTTCTCAGCTGACCTCACTATCCACTGCAGGGTCTTGCGATCCGAGATGGTGCAATTTCCGAACCAGGCAGTGATGCTCAGGATGCTCTCAATACAACCCCTGTAGAATGTGATGAGGATGGGGGGGGGGTGGGAGATGGACTTTCCTCAGCCTTCGCAAAAAGTAGAGATGCTGCTGGGTTTTCTTTGCTATGGAGCTGGTGTTGAGATGTAAGTCAATATATTATTCTCCAGGTTTTTTTTCTCTCTACTCACCCCATTTTCTGAGCACAAGCAAGGTGTTAGTGAGATGAATAATGCTCCTTGTTGTTGCTTCCAATGAACAAAGTAACACTGGAAGAAACCATTTTGGCTCTATGTTTCACGGTGGTAAATGGGACCTCATAATAGCAATGTCCAGACCCCAGAAATGAACAAACTAACTAAAATGAAATCTAAGCATTTTCTAAAGGTAAGTTTCCTGCAAGTTCTTGATTACTAGAAGCCAAACTCAGGAGAAAAGAATCACTTCCATACCTGTAGTTTTCATCTATTGCTTTGATGAGCGACTCCACATATTCATTGATAACTCTCTTTCTGGTGCCCACCTCTTTAGCTGTAACATTCCTGAAAGCATCATCGAACATAATGTGGACTTCAAAGTCAAAGATGTCATCACTTTTATCCAAAGCCTTCCATCGCTTTTCACTGAATCTGTCCAACCTGTTGGCGATATATAAATGGATTCACAAGATGTTACCAACATCAGAGCCGCTGAGAGGGGTAATGACAGTTCAATGTGGAAAGAGCATGCGTCCAAAGCCTGATCATTGAAGATGTTGTATTTACTTAATCTATAGCATTTAAATGCAGTGCACTGTGTTCTACCCAGGAAAACACGTGAAATTACACAGCTCGGTATTCACTCTTTAGTTCATTTGAGAACTAAAATACTCACAATAAGTGTCTGCAGGAGCTAACGTCTAACTAGAGCTTATCTCCTACAAACCACAACACGTGAATTGAAATAATATTAAACAACAGTGTGGCTCACAGCCAGACTGAGAGGAACTGAGACATCATTAGTGGAGAGAATGGTGACACCCAGTTATACAACAACCTCCAAACTGGATGAGGAACTGGCAAGTGAAATATAGGTAGTGATTAAAAACTTTATCTTTCAAAATACAATGCTCCTTTAGAGACTGATCAATACACATTTAATTACCCTTTATATATTGGAGAATTAAATTAGATAAGTAGATAGCTCATCCCAAGTACCTGAACAATGAAGATATTAAGGGTAACATTTCTTCTGTTGATTCATGCCACAAGGTAACACACACATAAATCATCAGATTTTCTCTTCTACTTTTCCTGCTAAATAGAAAAAAAAATGAATGAAACAGTCCGTTTGGAATTTTGGGTTTTATGCATTATGGTTTACTTGTGAAGATTGGTTATACTGTAGCATTTTGCCTCAAAGGTTCAAACCCCACTCGAGGCTGATACACCTCTACCATACACATTTCTGAAGTCAAGAGGGGGCCTACAGGTGGTGTTATCCTAGGAAGACCTGCTGATTTCTCTCTTGACAAATGTTAAAAACACTGACTAAGAAATCATTGTAGCAATGTTGAAAGGTAATTAATTTGTGGAGGAGGTGTTTTAATGATGTGATAGAATCTCATAAATTCAGTTATGTTGAACATAACAACTATTATGACTGCGTGAATATTCAACAAGACTGCCATTCTATCAGCACCTGTCACTTTGACAGATGGCTCACTTTCTTAGGGGAAAACGTAGATGGCAGATGCTCAAACACAGAAAAAGCAGGAGGAGAGCTGATCAAAAATGAAAGGTTCTCTGTTTTAAGGAGGAGTGAAAAAGGGGGCCCAGAGGAACTTCCAGGTTTGGAATCTAGGACTTGACCTCCAGTGATAAGAACATGCAGTGAGGGATGCACAGGATGCTGGCGGTAGGGTCATGGAAAGTCTAGCTGCCTGAGGTTGAGAGACTTGATGTAGTTGCAGGGATGGAGATATTGACCACACAACTCTGTGGCTACAAGAATAAATATCATAAGTTTGAGATGTTGTCAAAACCGCATCTATTGTAAGCCAACAAAGCAAGTCATGGCATGACGCAGGACTCTGAGCTGTATAGGAGCATGTGGGGGATGGTGTTCCGAAACGAATAGGAGACACTTGACAAAGACGTGTCTAAGGGTGCCATGTAAGAATGGAGCAGTGGCTGCCAACGTTATCCAAATGAATTTAGAACTGGTCAATTTATTCTTCAAGAGGGATCGGTGTCAGTAGTAAAGTTGGGTTTACCAAGACACTATCTGTTTAATTCAAAGTTGATCTGGTAAAAACACTAAACTGGAGTCAGGGATAATGGCAGCAGTAGAGTGTTTAGGTGAGGGTCTTCTGTTGTTGGGAAAATGGGAAGAGTGAAACATGCTCCAGTGATGAGATGGATTGGCAATGTTCTGCCAAGGCAAGATTAGGGGAGAGGTGAGGGGGTGGAGGAGAAAATAATGGAACAGTGTGTGCCAGAACCAGCATCATTGTGCAGCAATCTTCCTGCAGCAAGATGTGAGAGTAAGAGTGACCTCTGTCAATTCCTCCACTTTGGGAATTCCGACAATACAACCAAGTGCCAGCTCTAAAAATTAACTTCACAATAAGAAAAATATCAAGGTTTCCCCACCGGGATAGTTAAACATTCCACAGCTTCTCACAGAACAATATCAGCAGGGTGTTATCTCTACAGTATATTACAGTGGAGGAAAGCATCCTGAAGAAGTTCAAAGTAAATTTATTTTCAAAGTCCATATATAAGTCACTGTATACAAGCCTGAGATTCATGTTCTTGTGGGCATACTCAATAAATCCATAATATAATTATAACCATAACAGAATCAATGAAAGACTGCACCAACTGGATGTTCAGCCAATGTGCAGAGATCTTGAACGTAAGTCCATAAGTTGTGGGAACATTTCAGTGATGGGGCAAGTGAAGTTGGTTCAAGAATCTGATGGTTGAGGGGTAATAACTGTTCCTGAACAGGGTAGTGTGAGTCCTGAGGCTCCTGTACCTGTTTGACCAGACTTTCCTTTACCCGTTCCGTGCCTGAGTAACATCGAACCACATCTGTATCTGCAAGATTTCTTTCTGGCCACTTAATTTTGAGGAGGCCCATCTGCGTGGTGACTGGGATCTCTGTTAGTGTTTATCTACTTAGGACTTGTACCACAGAGAGTAGTGCTGCAAAACTGCTAATGGCTGCAAGAGAAGTGTACCAAGCCCTTTAAAATAATGCAGCATTGGAACACTGCATGAATATTTTTTTGCCTGTGAGCATTATTAAGACGAACTTAGTCAAAATCTAGCTGGAAGCAACATTTTATGATGTGAAGAGACAAAGTCAAGTAACAAATCTATCTCAAAAAGACCTCACAGTATGAATGACTGTATTGACATATTCAGACAGACAGACATACTTTATTGATCCCGAGGGAAATTGGGTTTTGTTACAGCCACACCAACCAAGAATAGCGAAGAAATATAGCAATATAAACCATAAATAATTAAATAATAATAAGTTAATCGTTAATCATGCCAAGTGGAAATAAGTCCAGGAACAGCCTATTGGCTCAGGGTGTCTGACACTCCCAGAGAGGTGTTGTAAAGTTTGATGGCAACAGGTAGGAATGACCTCCTATGACGCTCAGTGTTGCATCTCGATGGAAGGACCAAGGATTCAAGGACCAAGGATCATCTTTACAAAAAACATGCATTTAATTTTACTTCAATCAGACATTCGTCTGGGCAACAATGATTTTCTGACATTGTGTAAGCTAATTGCTCATCTGTGGCCTGTATACCTGCAGGGTATAAAATCCATAGTCTCCTGAGATTTATCCTTTGCTTTTAAAGAGAAGAGAACACATAAAATCATACTACAATACTTAAATAAGACCAATTATTGATCCTATTCTCAGCAGGTGGAATAGAATCAGAGATTTAGAATCAATTCATCCTTTCATTTGCATTTAGGATTAGAACCCACAATTTTCTCTGAAGCAATCTACCAATGTTTTGCAAAATTTGTACAATTATTTTGTTGTTTTGCTTACAAAAACAAAATTTATGTAAAATGCTTAAACTAATCCTGAGGTTAAATTATTTACAGCCAAGACAGTTTAATTTATTCCCTACTTTTGTTAAAGTTTCAAAGAAAAAAATGTATAGAAAGAAAGATATATGGCAACTTGGTGTCTCCTGCCATCTAAAACATGCAATGATATCTGTACCTTGGGTTGCTTTCCTCTGTGTTCTGTGGACTGATGTGGAATCTTTTGTTCAGAAGCATGGATTGTTCTAGAAAGGCAGCTCCATAGATTCTCCGAACAAAGGTCTCTGATGTCCGTTGTATTCTTTTGACATTCTGGGTCCACACGTAGATTGTTGTGAAAATGAGTCCAACCCACCAGAGTGCCCCAGCAGCTCCCATTAACCCAACGCTGACCATGTTTACTAAATCTCCCTGCTCGCAGATACTGCGAATGATTTCTGAAAAGAGGATATCTACACTAACTGTTTCATTTACCGCAGTTCTGGAATTGGCACAGAAATCTGAGATATTAAAATTATTGTTTGTCTGCAGGAACTCATTGTAATGAATTCTGAAAACTACCAAGAGAAAGGTGAGCATGACAGGAGAACTTAGGATCAAAGGAAGACCAAAACTTCGCTTCACTGCATGGACCTTACACGCAACACCCCCAAACCAGGAACAAAGCATTGATGCCACAGCCTGCACTCCAAAAAGGCCCAGGATTATTCTGATTTCATGAGATGCAACATCACTGATAGTTGCCCACTCCAACTCTCGAATGGGTATCAAAGCTCCTACAACACAAGCAGTGACAACAATTCTCACTACACTGATACACAGGCTCAACATATTCCTGGATTTATCCAAGTCATATCTCAGATGTCTAAACATTGGATGCTTCCAATTTGAGATAAAGTTCTCCCACCAGGTTAAGGAAGTTATAACTGAGAATAATATAATCAAACCCAAGTACACCACATCATGTTTCTTTAGATAAAACATCTGGACAAATAGGAAGAGACCATAGGCACACAAGAGAATGAGCAGCCCAGCCAGAGGAGCTGTGACTTTGAACCGATGGCTGATGTTCAAAGAGATCACTTGTAGAACCGATGGGACGAGATAAACGCTGTTGGAAATGAACACGTTGGTCAGGATGTCAAATTGAGGAAGGCAGACGACAACCAGCATTGCTGTACCAAAGGATGCAACTGCTTCCAGGAGGCACACCTGAAAGAGATGCAAGAAGCTTTAGACTTCAGGTGAAAAGAAACTTAACAATCAATCTCACTTGATTTTTCCAGTCAAATATCCCATGTGCAACCTGAAATTATCCTTGGATTGGGTGTAGCTCATGTGCTGATGCAGAAGACCTTAGTTTCAAGTCCCACTCTAGAGATTTCTGGTGTGTTACTCAATTTACACATCAGGATGGTGCTGGCAAACTGACCCATGTCCTCTCAGGTGGCACTATTTGATGAAGGTCAGGAAAATCCGCCCTAACTAATGTCACTATAACTTACCACATTACAACTCTATGCTTATATCTCAATATTTGGAATAAAGTCTTCTTTTCTGCTTTTAAGTTGCTGACGTAACAACTTTTGGACAGCAACAACCCTCCTTTATATTTTCCTTTGGCTCTAAGCTACCCTGCCAACATTACACTTTGCTATTATTTTACCATTTTCTCTAGCCCCCCCCCCCCACTCCTTTTCCAACTTTCCACAGCTCTCTCAATAAATGCAGAAGCTCTACATTCACTTACAGTTATCAGGCTGCGTGCAGGTAGCATTGATTCAGGAAGGAATGAGAATTTCCACAGACACTTTGCAATCGTCAGTATGCTGGGAACTATCAGTACGCAACCAACAATCAGGTGACTGAAGGGCTTGTTGGTAAAATAAACAGAAAGATCACCTGTGGCTGAGATTATCAGAAGAAGAGAAACCTGGAGAGAACATGATGGTAAATTTGTTTGTGGGAATGCATTAAAGGGGACAATATAACAACATTTATTAATCAAACTTCCGAGGTAGTATTCTTACTAAGAGCATATATAAATTATTCTTCACTGCAGGAGTTTCTCCGCAAGGTGTCCTGTCTCATAAAGAGCAATTGAGTATGGTCAGGACAAATGGAAAAGGGATGGTTGCTGGAATGGAAAGCTAGCTGACTGCATGTCAACACCATAGATGACAGAAGGGAGAAAATGCCTTTCCACAAGGATAATCACACTGACAACTGAATTTTATAATTTTTGTAAAGTGTTTTAGACTTTTTTAATAATAGTACAATTTGCAAAGTTAAGGATGCCCAAACAGGAAGGTTAGGCAATCACAAGGACACATGAATGAACTTGAAAAATGAGTGTGTAAATGGCAAATGGGTTTCCTGACTTGTGCTTTGATCACCACCAGTCCTAGAGGCTGCTGTTGAGTTCACTATAGCTGTACCCATGATCCTTGACAATGGAGAGGAAGCTCACATCTTCACTTATGAGCAATTCAAGAGAAGGGGCATCAAACTATCTAAAGGAGTGGTGTCCTTTGAACAAGAGGGTTAGGATAACTGATACTAGGATCGTCAACATTGTATATCAAAGATAAGGGACTGTTTGCAATAACTTGCAATTCTCCATCTTCACATACATGTGTGAAGGAATCATTGAGAATGTTGCCTCAGTGCAAGGCCAACAATGTTTCACTGATAAACCAGAAGGGACTATTGCCTCCCCTGACTCCAGGGCTACAGCCAAGTGCTGATGGCAGGAAGTTGTCAAGCATGAGTACAGCTTGTGAATGCTGCATTTTGGGGAAGCCTATGATGCAGGTTTATGTGCAGTAACCTACTCCACAGCTTCCATAGGCTGATGGAGAAGTAAATTAACTCAGGCCTTCTGTGGTAGGAAGCGTAAAATAGCAGAGGTGGGCTGGAATAACTCTAAAGGGGTGCAAGTAGTGTCTCTTACAGCCATCCCTGAAGCAATGTGAATGAGGTAAACCTTGTCTAGTGTCACAGAGCAATGCAACATGGAACTCTTTTAAAAGTTTATTAAAACTGACCAAAGTTCAAAATTCAAAGTGAATTTATTATCAAAGTACAAATATGTTACCAGATAACATATAGAACTTAATTTTGTTACAGGTATTTATAGGAAAAAAGAAATACAATAAAATTTATGAAAAAACTATACTTAAAGAATGACAAATAACCTATATGTAAAAGAAGATAAGTTGTGCAAATAAAAAAAATATATAATACTGAGCAAGATAATAGAAACATATATATAGCAAACAACTTGACATTAACACGTACAACAAGCTGGATGTACTCAGCAGGTCGGGGAGCATCCATTGAAATGAGCAGTCAACAGTTGCTGCCCGACCTGCTGAGTTCACCCAGCTTGTTGTACATGTTGATTTGACCACAGCATCCGCAGTGTGCTTTGTGTTAACATGACATTAAATAATTATGTTGTGCAAAAATACAAACTGTTAGACAATAATATGAGCTTGGTCTTCCATACCTTACACAGCTTTAACCGATAACCTTAAACCGTAAGGTGTGATCTCTATTGGTATGTGCTTCTCTCTGATTGTGTATGAGAGATCAACCTTGTTGACAGTTTCCCTGGATAGTGTCTGTCCTGAGCCTTCCTTCCTTTATAACCTAATAGCCAATACTTCCCGTCTGCTCTTTCAGTCCGGAAGAAGGGTCTCAACCCAAAACGTCAGGTCCTCCATATATGCTACATGGCCTGCTGAGTTCCTCCAGGAGTTTGTCTTTTGCTCTATATGTAAGTGAGGCAATTTTGTGCACACCCTCTCAAATGAATGCTTTTAAACTCAACTAAAATAGCTGGACCACAGCAGGGTTACTTATGCTGATCTTCTCCAAATGAGGAAAGACAAAGCCTCTGGAATACTTGTGGTCAAATAGATTCAATTTAAATATAGTAAGCTTCATAAGAACAATACAACAGTAATTTATCTTTTCTAGATAGAAAGTAGAAATTGTTTGAAAAACATTACAAAAGGAATATTTCAGGCAGCACTAACTCACCTTGCTAAGGAAGGCAAGAGTCAGCACAAAGAGTCCAAGGCACACACAGCAAAGGAATCTCACTAATCCCATAAATTTTGTTTGACTTTCTTCTTCATCACGGACTTTATGGATATAAAAAGTATCCCAAGCATTCCTGTTTAAAATAAATTTCTTCTTTTAATGAGTGTATCTCAATGATTCTTCTACAAATAGCATTCATGAGGAGTTGTGGGTTGGAGGACATGGAGTTGTGAGGCTAAGACCCAAAGTCTAATTGGGTCATATTCTCTTGTGACAAAGGAAGCTGGGACACATTGACACATTGTCAATCCCAGAGAACAGGAAGAGATACCACGGTTTATGCAAAAGTTTAATCTTAGAGTATTACAAATCAAATATAAGTTACTACATTGCAAGACCCAGATATGAGGTTGTGGCTTGGAAGGTTTAGGATTTTATTTTGGTGGACTTCTTGGATCTGCAGAGATGAAGTCTTGATCAATACAATGAGTCGTGTATACATCCCATGAAAACATATTATTGAAAGGAGAATCCCAGACCTTGTATCTATCCAAGTCACTTATAATCCATAGAACAGGCTTTGAATTTTTTATAAAGTCATGCTAAGTTTTTTTTGGGCAATGTAGCTTTGTGACTATCTTGGGATTATTTTTCACATAAGTGACTCTTCAGGTTATTTGGAAGTTGACTCTAGAACACCACAGACTGGCTGCTTAGTTCAACTCAGTCTGACCTGAGCTTTCACTGGAGCCCTATCCTGACATGGTTGGCCCAAGGCTGAGCCTGGTTCGGACATGAAACCAGTCTCTGAATTTCACTTCCTTCAATTACAATGTATCATCAGATACTATTCTGATCAACTGACTACTCTCCTATCCAATTGGATATTTTGAATTATAAAAGGGACAGAATTTCTGGCATTTGTTGCAGTTGATGATTGCAACTCACATGCCAACATGTAAGAGTTATTACAAAGAAGGCATGGCAGTGCCTCAACTTTCTTAGATGTTTGCACAGATTTGGCATGTGATCTAAAACTTAAGATAAATTTCTACAAATGTACGGCGGGGAGTATCCTGACGGGTTGTGTCACTGCCTGGTATGGAAACACGAGTGCCCAAGAATGGAAAAGCCTACAAAAAAGTAATGGATACAGCCCAGTTCATCACAGGAAAATCCCTCCCCACCATTGAACACATTTTCCAGGAGCACTATCACGGAAAGCAGCATCCATCATCATGGACCCTCATCATCTAGGATACGCTCTCTTCCCACTGCTACCAATGGAAAGGAGGTTCAGAAGCCTCAAGTCACACACCATCAAGTTGAGGAACAGTTCTTAACCTTCACTAATCAGGCAGCTGAACCATCATGGTTAACTTCACTGACCTCAACTCTGAACTGATTCCACAACTTTTGGACTCAATTTCAAGGCCTCTACAACTCATGTTCTTAGCATTATGTATTTATTTGTTTGTCTGTTTGTTTTTTTTTGTATTTGTGCAGTTTGTCTTCTTTATGCATCAATTATTTGTCTCCCTTTGTGTGTAGTTTTTCATTGATTCTGTTGTAGTTTTCCTTTGTTTCACTATAAACTCCTAGCATTGAAGGGCTGCAGATGTTCCCTTATTCAAGAAAGGGAGTAGGGATAGCCCAGGAAATTATAGACCAGTGAGTCTTAATTCAATGGTTGGTAAGTTGATGGGGAAGAACCTGAGAGGCAGGATTTATGAACATTTGGAGGGGCATAATATGATTAGGAATAGTCAGAATGGCTTTGTCAAGGGCAGGTTGTGCCTTATGAGCCTGATTGAAATTTTTGAGGATGTGACTAAACACATTGAAGAAGGTAGAGCCATAGATGTAGCGAAATATGGATTTTAGCAAGGCATTTGATAAGGTACCCCATGCAAGGGTTATTGAGAAAATAAGGAGGCATGGGATCCAAGGGGACATTACTTTATGGATCCAGAACTGGCTTGTCCACAGAAGGCAAAGAGTGGTTGTAAATGGGTCATATTCTGCATGGAGGTCGGTAACCAGTGGTGTGCCTCAGGGATCTGTTCTGGGACTCCTTCTCTTCATGATGTTTATAAATGACCTAGATGAGGATATGGAGGGATGAGGAAGTGGAGGGATGGGTTAGTAAATTTGCTGATGACACAAAGGTTGGGGGTGTTATGGCTAGTGTGGAGGGCTGTCAGAGTTTACAGCGGGACATTGATAGGATGCAAAACTGGGCTGAGAAGAGGCAGATGGAGTTTAACCCAGATAAGTGTGAGGTGGTTCATTTTGGTAGGTCAAATATGATGGCAGAATATAGCATTAATGGTAACAGACAGGCAGACAAGCATATTTTATTGATCCCGAGGGAAATTGGGTAAGACTCTTGGCAGTGTGGAGGATCAGAGGGATCTTGGGGTCCAAGTCTATAGGACACTCAAAGCTGCTACGCAGGTTAACTCTGTGGTTAAGAAGGCATATGATGTACTGGCCTCCATCAGACGTGGGATTGAGTTTGAGCTGAGAGGTAATGTTGCAGCTATATTGGACCCTGGTCAGATCCCACTTGGAGTACTGTGTTCTTTTCTGGTGGCCTCAGTTCAGGAAGGATGTGGAAACCATAGAAAGGGTGCAGAGGAGATTTACAAGGATGTTACTTGGACTGGGGAGCATGCCTTTTGAGAATAGGTTGAGTGAACTTGGCTTTTTCTCCTTGGAGCGACGGAGGGTGAGAGGTGACCTGATAGAGGTGTACAAGGTAATGAGAGGCATTGATCGTGTGGACAGTCAGAGGCTTTTCCCCAGGGCTGAAATGGGTAGCATGAGAGGGCACAGTTTTGTGGTGCTTGGAAGTAGGTACAGAGGAGATGTCAGGGGTAAGTTTTTTTTTATACAGAGAGTGGTGAGTGCGTGGAATGGGCTGCCGGTGGCAGCGGTGGAGGCGGAAATGATAGGGTCTTTCAAGAGACTCCTGGATGGCTACATGGAGCTTAGAAAAATAGAGGGCTATGGGTAACCTGAGGTCATTTCTTTGATAAGGACATGTTCGGCACAGCTTTTGTGGGCTGAAGGGCCTGTATTGTGCTGTAGGTTTTCTATTTCTATGTTTCTATGTCTGCGGGAAAATGAATCTCAGGGTAGTATATACTTTGATAATAAATTTACTTTGAACTTTGCACTTTAGATGCCATCAAAAGTGACATTTACAATATTTTTCCATTGGGTCCTGGTAAGTGCCTGACAAAGGTGCCTGGAATCCTGACTCAGCACATGAATGCACAGAATGTAATCCATCAAGCACGCTATTAGCAATCACTTACACACTTCTCTGAACAAAGTGAGTGATGAATTGAGGCTTTGGTAATTGAGCAATCAGTTTATGCTTCTTCTTCCATTTGTCCATTCATGTTAGCTTCCACACATGCCATTCTGATTGTCTGCTAAACATCACCTGATGCTGGATTTGAAGTCAATGTTCATTCAAGCTGGTCACAGGAACGAGCTTCGTTCACGTCAGTGAGTGGAGGGTAAATGTTATATTATAGAAATAATCAATGGCTAGTATCATTTTTTTTGTCGTTTAATCAAAATGATAGCCTGTTAAAGGTCTTGGTGCTAATAGGCTAATGACTCTTTTCCACAGATGATGCCTGACCTGCTGAGTTCCTCCAGCATTTTGTGTGTGTTGCTTTGGATTTCCAGCGTCTGCAGATTTTCTAGTGCCTGTTTAAAAAGGTTAATTTTTTTTTGCTAAAGAAAGGGAGAAAGGTACTTGATATAAACCAGTCAGCCCAGCCCCAGGACATGAGTGCAGGAGATCCTGGGGACAGACACTCAGCTCCAGCAATTACATTCTCTTCTGACTTTCACAATTCCTCAGCTCATTTCACATCCACTCCTTCATCCCTGCTGTGAGACCTGGCTAAAGTTATGGGTGTAAAATATCCTGGAAGTT
The DNA here is from genome assembly GCF_030144855.1 of Hypanus sabinus. NCBI lineage: Eukaryota > Metazoa > Chordata > Chondrichthyes > Myliobatiformes > Dasyatidae > Hypanus > Hypanus sabinus. The sequence continues at coordinate 61,043,627 of NC_082717.1, read as the reverse complement.
ACAGCACAATAGGAGGCTATTCTACTGAATGATGATCAGACTGACCTGTTTAAACGGCACCATTTTTGAGTCATTAGTCTTGTATCCTGCTCCTTTCTAAGTGCAGCGAGGTTTTCAGACCCTCCCCCACCCTTTCCAGGCCAAATTCCAAACTCCAGTTCTCCATGGGCAGAGAAGTTTAATCCTTACACCAACTGATTTACCTCCATTTTGACTTTTTATCCAGTAAGTGAAATGTGAACTTCTCTCATGCCCTGTTGGATAATTCTATACATTTGAGTTAGAACGTCCTTCAGTATCCTTTGTTCAAAAGAACCCAACCTGCCCTCGTCCGTCTCTCCTCATAACAATTAAAAGCTGTCAGTCGTCTTTTTTCCCTTTTCTACAATTTTAATTTCCTCATGTCTTGAAATCCATTGCTCTGCTGCCCAGAATGAATTATCTGAAAATTGGCAAAAAAGCATCCGTGACACATGTGATTGCGTCTGACCACTTCCCCTTGGCATTTAGTGATGATACCACTGACAGGTCACTCTCCATCAAGGGTGCTGCATTTCACCAGTGATCATTCACTCAGCTGGAGCATGTATATCAACCCTATCACTTACGCTAGAATCCTCTTCCCATACATTTTCTCAATTTATCAAGCCGTTAGTATTTCTTCATAATTTGATATTTCCTTCCACACTGATTACGTCACTTGTCTTTGTGTCACTAGAAAGCTAGGATGTGTCATTATTTCATCCCATCGAAGTCATCTGTAAAATTGGGAATAATTGTGCCTCTCTTGCAGTTCTTGTGGGAAAGCACAGGGAGCATCTGTCCACAGTAGGAGGAAATGTCCATTATCCCGCTTCTCTGCTGCAGCCACTTGCTAATTTTCTAACTAAATCAATATTTTGCCTTCATATTACACTGAATTTGACAAACAACAGCATTCTTTCAGATGTCTGAACGGCCCATAAACCCATGAACACTACCTCACTATCTCTCAATTTGTACTAATTTATTTTTTCATTTTTTCTTATTGTAGCTTATAGTATTTTTTGTATGGATTGTACTGTACTGCTCCACAAAACAACAGATTTCATTACATATGTATGTCAATGGTAATCAACCTGATTATGATTCTAATTCAAAATCCTTTAACTCCCTCCCCAAAGCTTTCCAACAGTAAATTCATCAGTTTCTACAGCAGTGGTTCCTTAAAGCTGTTGTAGCCAAGAGGGGGTGCGTAGGTAGTGGAGATAACTCCAACTAACTATTAAAATTTCCAATTGTGAGCACTACAAATAGCTTCTGACAACCAAGTCCAGCTCCTGGCCTTCACATGTGGCTTAGTTACTAAGCCCAACAAAACCATTTCTACTGACAGGAGAATGGGCAAAGACGGGTTACTGGCAACTTAAAACCAGTCACTTCAGGCAGATGGGGCTCACCAGATGTGGTCGGCAGCCTATCCAGGCAAAGGAAAGCTCTGACCTCAAACATCCACCGCCTTGTGGCTATACCCACTTATTGGGAAGGCTTCGGGAGTAAACACCGAGGAAAAATCTGTAGCTGGGGTCCCTAAGGCAGTCCGACACTGAGCTCAATGCTGACTGGCAACTCCTGCAATGCTGTTGGTGCCAAACTGTATCGCTCTCTGTCCTTTCATTTGTATTCACCTGCTGCACGGAGAGGGTACTGCCCTGGCTTGTGTATTGACTGAACAGACAGCTAGGATGCAACGTCCATGGCTGACACTAATCAGCGGAGAGCCAGTACTACAGCAGTCCAAGAAGGCAGCTTGCCACCACCACTTGAAAACAATTAGGAGGGACTATGAATACGAGCCTTAGCAGCACCACACATATCCCACAAACATATTCCAAGAGAAACTTTCTTTTGTTTTGATCTAACATGTCTTCACTGCTGCTATAGAGAAGATATTAAATGGGCTAAGCATAACTGTGCTACATTAATTTACTTAATATGTGCATTAAAATTATATAATAATACCACTGACAGTCTTGTTCTATTTAACACTATACACTGATTACAGAGGACAATAATTAGATCATTAGTACCATAAATATATTTAGAATTATTTCCTCTCTTAGTTACTTCTAGTTGAAATACTCTATTACGCCAGGAAAAAAATCCTCACAAATTCATTCATAATTCAAAGTAGCCAGTGGTCATAGATGAATAATAAAGCAAGATGAGAAACGCACATTCAATACTATAAAATTCCACTTTTTACTCATTCTAATTTATACTTTCAGTACTCACTTAACTTCTTTGCTTTGAGTGGAGTTCTCCATTTTGACTTTGCAGTCCTTTCAACTATCGATTGTATTCCGATCAGATGTTAGTGAGAATTTTTGGAAGGAAAGTTATGGAATTGAATGAGTTTCTGCTATGATGCAGATATTATGTATATGCCACACCCAGTCTCATACTTTAACCAGGCAGTGACCTGCTTTAAGCTATTTTTGTCCAATCAAAGAACTCTGAGTTTATAGCAATTGTTATAAATGGGATATGAAGTGCCCGCCAAAAACATAACAATATTTAACCGATTTCGATGAGAAAAAATTCATGCTATGCCTTTTGAAATCTGCATATTTCACTGCAAATAAACATTTTACTAAACTGTTATTGATAAAGGGCTGTTCAGAACTTTCATATTTCGGTGAAATAAAGTTGGTCTCTGTTCTGAAAGAGCAAGGTGTTGGTGGCTTCAACAGGCACTCTAAGTGCCTACAATGTGTTCTTGGTGAGCTACTTCTGTAAATTCAGAAAGCACTGGGAAACCCTGCATTGGCATTGCTGCGAGATATTCAAACTAAAAAAAATGCTGTGAGGAATAGTCAAACTTAAAACAGCCCAGCATGGGCAGAGTTGCCAAATTTTAAAAAAAGACCATAAACAGAAAAGTTCAGTTTTCATAAAAAAGAGAGTACCAATTGATAATAATCATTATAAAAAAAGCAAAAATGCCTGGGTACATTGGAAAGATTGAAGAGTTTGATTACACAACAAGTAATTAAATAATTGAAGTAAATGAAATAGCCAATGAGAAGCAAGTGCAAATTTTGCTGAGTGCTCTGGTTTTAAGGACATACAGTTTGCTTCAAGCTTTGACTGCTCCAATCAAACCATCAGAAATGAGCCTTGCTACTATTGTAAAAGTGATACAAGAACACTTAGAACCAAAGTCACTGTTGATTAAGGATCATAAGTGCAATCAAAAGAAGGGAAGTCCATTTCAGCCTATGTGGCTGAATTGTTATCCGAGCATTGTAGGTTCAGTAATGATACACTGAGAGATGGCTTAGTTTGTAGAGTCTTAAAAGAAGACATTCAAAAATGGCTCCTAACTACAACACAGCCTATATTCAGAAGAGCAATTGAAATTGCTGTTCAAATAGAAACCGCTGACAGAGTTGCAGTCAAGAAAGAAAGTAAACATGAATAAAATTACAGTGTCTAAAAAGAAACCAGCCAGGCCAAACAAATTGTGCTACTTTTGTGGCAGGGTTTCACATACACCAAACAAGTGCAGATTTAAAGGCAAAACTTGTAGAAAGTGCAACGAAGTAGAATGCATACACAGAGCACGTCAGACCGACAAAAATAAATCGACTGCTCAGGGAAGAGGAAAAACTAAAAATTCAAATTGCAGTTTCAAAAAGAGCACTAATCTGCATGGTGTTGATGAAAAAATTCTGTTAATGATGAGAGTGACACAGGACTGTGTAGCCTTTAGCTTTACAGCATGAAAACTAATAGACAAGCAATATGTTTTACACCAGAAGTAAACAGCAAATTAATTTAAATGGAATTGGACGCTGGTTCAGCTATTTCAGTCCTTCTACAAGAGGAGTTTGAACAGCTTTTCACCAATACTGAACTGAAGCCTGCAGATATCCAACTATGAACTTATAATGGAGAAAAGATAACTCCTGTGGGAATGACATTCACAACAGTGAAATACAACAACAAAAAAGCTACATTGAGCTTGTATGTGATAAAATTAGGAAAACCAGCATTGTGGGGGAATGATTGACTGAGATAACTAAAACTTGATTGCGATCCATCAATAATTTGCATACCACACCCCCTGCAATGAAGCCACATGAAAGTGAATTAAGAAAAGTACTAGATAATGCCATGCTGCACAGTCTCCACGTGAATTGTTGCCCATCAGAGGACAAACAGATGTTGGTACCAATCTGTTGTCTCTGGTTGGAAAGCATATTGAAGCAATGCTGCTCAGAGAAATCATGGTAGTGCCAAAAGTAGTTGTCCAACTATAAACAACTTTTGTAGGTAACATATCGGAGAAAGCTACCAATATGTTAATAAGATGGTTACTTGTGAAATGTGGCTTGGCTTGGATTTAAGCTGGGAGGAAGTTAAAAGAGCTTCAGGAAAATTGCAAAACGTGTGCTTTTGTGAATAGAAAGATGCAGAATCTACTCTGTGTGTATTAAAGTTATTACATCAACTTCAAATGGGAGATAGAATGCTTCTTGCAAAAGTGGATGCAAAGACCAAAGCCCAGCTGGATGAATGGAAAACCAAACAGAAAGGAGTCAACAGAGATATGAAAACACAGGATTTGTCAGATGATGTGGATGCAGAAACTAAGAGAAGAGATCAGATCGTAAAGGGAGCAATAGAATAATTAATTAGAGAATAAGCCAATGAACTAAATACACCTTCGCAAGACCAAAATGCACAAATTAGAAAAAGAAAGAGAGAAGAGACAGAGAGAAAGAATGTGAACAAGAAACAGAAAGATATGAAAGAGAGAAAAAATGTGAGAAGTAAAAGAAAGGGATCGAAGTAGATCCAGAGAGACAAAAGGAGAAGAAAGGTGTCCAGAGCTGTCAGAACCACTTCCTGCCGTCTCAGGGTTGACTCCTACATCCACCGCGGAGGAGGTCGCAGACCTGAGAATGTTTTCACAGCCACAAATTCCACCTGCCAAGCAGAGTGACCCCCTTTGTTGGGAATGTCTTTACCCCACGAGAGTGGGAAAGCCTCCACAACAATTAAATCTTCAAGCCTGACTGGGACACTTTAAAACTTACAATGCTGTGAATGTCTGTAGATAACAGTTGTATTATATAATATACTGTGTATATAATTGAGATGCATTCTCCACAGAGTTGAAGTTAATAGCTAAGCAGGTAGGAATGTTGTGTATTTCATATTTAAGTAATGTTTGAGTAATCTTGTATTTTATATATATATATATATATATATATATATAAATTATATATAACATTATATATATATAGGTTGATTAAGCATTATTGCTTGTTTAAATAACTATAGATTATATGTAAAGATACTGTACATTATTTGCATTATAATCACGTTACCACACCACTCCAGAGAGAACAACCCAAGTTTGTTGAACCTCTCATTATAGCACATGCCATCTAATCTAGGCAGCATCCTGGTAAACAGCTTCTGCACCCTCTCCAAAGATTAATGTAAAGACTAAGTTACACCTGTATTCCTGGACCCCCATTCTCTGCTCCACACTCAAAGCCAACACACATCGATGTTGGGCATCCGTGGTCAGATATCAGACGTTGATGTCAGACTAGCAGACAGTGGGTGTGCCCCTCACGCCACCCCCAAGTCAGCAAGGTGCCGGTGAGTTCCAGAGCTGGAGTTCTGTGTGTGCAGGAGCTGTGTGGTCGAGTTCCAATGACACCCCTCCCCTCGTTCGCCAATCAGTAAGACTGGAGTTCGAGGCCAAGTGCTTGGGACCCTATCATCGGCACATCTGGAGTATGAGGCCTGGTATTTGGTGATCGGTGTGTCGTGGAAGTGATGCTGAGGACCAAGACCCAAGGGTCGAATCAGAAGCCCACATGTGAAGTTTATTGGCCAGAGTCGAGTCTGCGAATTTCTGACAGTCTTTTGGGGAGATCAGAGCCTGGTGTCAGCAGGACAAAGTCTGTGTCACTGGAGGATAGATGCCTGAGGCCTGTCCTGAGGTTTAAGGCTTGCATACAGGTATGTGTGTGGCAGGCGGTGGGGGGAGGGAGGAGGAATGGGGCTTGTTTCTGCTGTTGTTGCTTGTTGCTTGCTGTGTTCTGATTTGTTCTGTTGAGCATCATGGGCATGCAATGTTAGTGCCAGAAAGTGAAATGACACTTGGGTCTGTCCCCAGCACAACCTCAGGTGTGTTGGTTGTTAACTCAAACAACACGTTTCACTGTAGGTTTTGATGTACATGTGACCAATAACCTTAAATTTTGAATCCAGAGTATTGAACTTTGATGGATCAGATGAAATCTGACTTTACATCATTTGAACATCACTTTAAATCACTTTTAGGGTTGTTGTGATGGGAGATTTTAACTTTCCTTATATTGACTGGCATCTCCTTAGAGCAAGGGGTTTAGATGGGGTGGAGTTTGTTAAGTGTGTTCAGAAAGGTTTCCTGACACAATATGTAGATAAGCAACTAGAGGAGAGGCTGTACTTGATCTGGTATTGGGAAATGAACCTGGTCAGGTGTCAGATCTCGTGGTGGGAGAGCATTTTGGAGGTAGTGACGACAACACTATCTCCTTCACCATAGCACTGGAGAGCAATTGGAGCAGACAATCTGGGAAAGATTTAATTGGGAAAGGAGAAAATATGATGCTATTAGGCAGGAACCTGGGAGCATAAATCGGGAGCAGAAGTTCTCAGGAAAATGAACAGCAGAAATGTGGCAAATGTTCAGGTAATATTTGCATGGAGTTCTGCATAGATATTGTTCCATTGAGGCAGGGAAAGGATGGTAGGGCTAAAGAGCCATTGTGTACAAAGTACGTAGGAAATCTAATTAAGAAGAAAGGAAAACTTTACAAAAGAAACTGGGTACTGTTAGAGCTCTAAAAAATTACAAGGTTGCTAGGAATGAGCTTAGGAATGCAATTAGGAGAGCCAGAGGGGGCCATGAGAAGGCCTTGGTGAGCAGGATTAAGGAAACACCAAGGCATTCTACAAGTACGTGAAGAGCAAAAGGATGAGCCATGTGAGAATAGGACCAAGCAGGTGTAATAGCGGAAACATGTGCATGGAGTCGGAGGACATAGCGAAAGAACCTAATGAATACTTTGCTTCAGTATTCACCAGTGAAAAAGACCTTGGCAATTGTGGGCATGACTTACAGCAGACTGGAATGCTTGAGAATATAGATATTAAGAAAGGGGATGTGCTGGAGATTTTGAAAAGCATCAAGTTGGATAAATCACTGGGTCCGGACAGGATATACCCCAGGCTACTGTGGGAAGCAAGGGAGGAGATTGCTGAACCTCTGGCAATGATCTTTGCATCATCAATGAGGACGGGAGAGGTTCCGGAGGATTGGAGGGTTGCGAATGTTGTTCCCTTATTCAAGCAAGGGAATAGGGATAGCCCAGGAAATTATAGGCTAGTGAGTCTTACTTCAGTAAGTTGATGGAGAAGATCCTGAGAGACAGGATTTATGAACATTTGGAGAGACATAATCTGATTATGTCAGATGAATGTCATAATCAGATTATGTCAGAATAGTCAGCATGACTTTGTCAAGGGTAGGTCGTGATTTACCAGTCTGAATGAATTCTTTGAGGATGTAACAAAACACATTGATGAAGGTAGAGCAGTGGATGTAGTGTATATGGATTTCAGTAAGGCATTTGATAAGGTTCCCCATGCAAGGCTCCTTCAGAAAGTAAGGAGGCATGCGATCCAAGGAGACCTTGCTTTGTGAATCCAGAATTGGCTTGCTCACAGAAGGCAAAGGGTGGTTGTAGATGGTTCATATTCTGCAGGGAGGCCGGAGACCAGTGGCGTTCTGCGGGGATCTGTTCTGGGACCCCTCCTCTTTGTGATTTTTAGAAATGACCTGGATGAAGAAATAGAAGGTTGGGTTGGGCTAATAAGTTTGCTGATGACACAAAGGTTGGGGGTGTTGTGGATAGTCTGGAGGATTGTCAATGGTTACAGCGAAACATCAATAGGATGCAGAACTGGGCTGAAAAGTGGCAGATGGAGTACAACCCAGAGAAGTGTGAATTGAATTGAACTGACTTGACTTTATTTCTTACATCCTTTACATACATGAGAAGTAAAAATCTTTTTGTTATGTCTCCGTCTTAATGTGTGATGTGCAACCTTAGTAATTTATAATAATTTATAATAAATAGAACAGTCAATGTAATATAGAATACACTCAAATCAGCATGAGTTAATCAGTCTGATGGCCTGGTGGAAGAAGCTGTCCCGAAGCCTGTTGGTCCTGGTTTTTATGCTGCCATACAGTTTCCCAGATGGTAACAGCTGGAATAGATTGCAGATCCTCAATGATTCTAAGGGCCCTTTTTACACACCTGTCCTCATAAATGTCCCGTATCATGGGAAGTTCACAACTACAGATGCACTGGGCTGTCTGCACTCACCCTCTGCAGAGTCCAGCGATTGAGGGAGGTACAATTTCCATACCAGGCAGTGATGCAGCCAGTCAGGAGGCTCTCAATTGCACCCTTGTAGAAAGTTCTTAGGATTTGGGGGCCCATACCAAACTTCCTCGACCTCTGAGGTGAAAGAGGTGCTGTTGAGGTCCTCGGTGATGTGGATACCGAGGAACTTGAAGCTATTTACCCTCTCAACCCCAGATCCACTGATATCATCAATGCCCATCTCCATCCCTCCTGTAATCCACAACCAGCTCCTTTGTTTTTGCGACATTGAGGGAGAGTTTGTTTTCTTGACACCACTTCGTGAGAGAGATGACTTCTTCCCTGTAGGCCACCTCATTATTGTTTGAGATAAGGCTAATCGATGTAGTGTCGCCGACAGATTTAATTAGCAGATTACAGCCGTAGGTGGCAACACAGTTATGGGTATAGAGGGAGTAAAGGAGGGGACTTAGTACACAGCCCTGAGGTTCGTTTTGGTAGGTCCAATTTGAAGACAGAACATAATATAAACAGTAAGACTCTCGGCAGTGTGGAGGATCTGAGAGATCTTGGGGTCCATGTCAATAGGCCACTCAAAGCTGCTGTACAGGTTGACAGTGTTGTTAAGAAGGCATACAGTGTGTTGGCATTCATCAACCATGGAACTGAGTTCAAGAGCCGTGAGGTACTGTTACAGCTAAATAAGACCCTGGTCAGACCCTGCTTGGAGTACTGTGTTCAGTTCTGGTCACCACACTACAGCAAGAATGTGGATACTATTGAGAGAGTGCAGAGCAGATTTTATGGCTTAGAAGTAGGTACTGAGAGGATGTTGGGGTAAGTTTTTCACACAGAGAGTGGTGGGTGCATTAAATGCACTGCTGACGGCGGTGGTGGAAGCAGATACAATATGGTATTTTAAGAGCGTCTTAGATAGGTATGTACAACTTAGAAACATAGAGGGCTATGTGCTAGGGAAATTCCAGGCAGTCTCTAGAGTAGGTTACATGGTCGGCACAATATTGTGGGCCAAAGGGCCTGTAATGTGCTTTAAATTTCTATTATCTAGGTTTTATGTTTTATATCAGTTGTTCTAGAACATCACCAGGAACAACTTGGACCAACATTAGATGGAAAGAGGCTACAATCTACCTCCAGCTCACTCCTCCTGCCCGGTTTTAACAGAGGCAGACAAGGCCCTGAGCTGATACTCCAGTTTTTGAATGTTGTTGACAATTAGGCACATGAACAACTAGCACTGGCATTATATTAACCTAAATACCGAAGTGCAAAAATGTTCAACTAAGTCAACTTGTCATTTGAAATTATATGACCAACGCAGTTTACCAGAGACTTAGGACACTTGTCAGATGAGTGCCTTTAAAGATTTGTCTTGCTGATCTCAGCAGGCACATTCCTTAAAGTTATATCATCAGTTGTTTCCAGCACACACCTTGCAGAATTATAAGAAACTTTAGGCTTTCAACTAGACTGAATAAGCGTCACTGTGGACATATCCAAAAGGGAGGGAGACTATTCATAGCAGTGACATCATGCTGTGATGGGACAAAGAGATCCATGCAGGAGGAGGATGCCCAGGAGAGAGGAGCAAGGCGACAGACAAGACAGCAACGCTGACTACCTTGACTGGATTACATGCTAATGCTCGACATGATCAGACTGCACACCAGGTGTTCTGATTTATCAACAACCTCCTCAATACAAGAGGTCATGGTTTTGCATTTCCCTTCATTGCCCAAGCCACCAGAGCTCCCAATTTCTTTCCCTCATATAGCACAGCTGCCACTGAGCTGTTCCCCGTGGAGTGAACTCAGGTCACCTTTCTGGCTGTTGGCTTTGGCTGGAACGGGCAGGTATTTGCAATCACACCCTTTGGGAACCTGAAGCTCATCACACCCACTAGCAGCTTTTATCAACCATCTGGGATGTATCCCCTGACTTTGATAAACATCCTGTGGATTTCATGGCCACTGATAAACTGACAGGTATTGGAAGAGGAGGCAGTAATCAGTGATAAGTGCCACCTGGAGAGTATAATCTCATTTTCTTGTAGAACATAGAGTGTAGAACAGTATGGCACAGGAACAAGCCCTTCAGCCTGCTGTATTGTGCCGAATCAAGTAATCAAATAGCCAACTAAACTAATCCTTTCTAGAAAATAGTTGTTGCAGTTTTGCACGATTTTAATTGGGTTGGACTAGCGCTGTGGCCTGCAGATCGTGACTAATGCGCCACTGGATTGAACTGAAATATTTCCACTTCTGATCCCTCAATAAAGACCGGTGTGTGTCCTATTGTCTTACCCTTTCTGAAGTCCACAATCAGCTCTTTCACCTTACTGACATTGAGTGCAAGGTTGTTGCTGCAACACAACTCAACAAGCTGATCTAGCTCGTCATCATCTGAAATTCTGCCAACAATAGTTCTGTTGTCAGCAGATTTATAAATGGCATTTGAGCTGTGCTTATCCACACTTCCATGGGTGTAGAGAGAGTAGAGCAATTGCCTAAACACACATACTTGAGGTGCGCCAGTGTTGATTGTCAGCGAGCTGGAGATTATTATTTCCGATCCGTACAGATAATGATCTTCCAGTGAGGAAATCAAGGATCCAGCTACAGAGGGAGGTACAAAAACCCAGCTTTTGAAGCTCTTTGATCAGAATTGCAGGAATGGTTGTGTTAAACACTGAGCGTCGTCAATAAACAGCATCCCAACAGAAGTATTAGTATTGTCCAGGTGATCGAAAACCACATGAAAATCCAGTGAGAAGATGTTTTCTGTAGACCTATGGAGGTGATCGACAAATTACAGTGGGCCCAGAAGTTGATTCTAGCCGTATAACCTCTTAAAACACATCATCACTGTAGATGTGTGTGTGGTAGTCATTAAGACAACTCAGGCACTGGGATGAATGTTGCACTTTTGAAACAGGTGGGAACTCCTGACTGTAGGAATGAGAGAATGGCACTGGTTTTTAGACCCCTACCAGGTACTCTATCAGGGCCTGTTGCCTCTTGAGGGCTCACCCTCTTGAAAGACAATCTGGCATCATTCAGACTCAAAGATGAATCCCTAAGTACAGTCAGTGCACCAACACAAAGCTGCCCTGAAAGGTCTCCTGCGCCTGCTTGGTCCTCAGTCCTGGTGCTGAGGTCTTCAGTCTCTGCCCATACTCAGAGAGGAGAAGTACAGCCAGGTGATCAGACTTCCCGAGGTGTGGGCGTGCGATAGCATGGTAAGTGCTTTTGGAGGTAGTATAACAGTGGTCCAGTGTGTTGGCTCTGGTTCCACAAGTGATATGTTGGTTGTAATTATTTAGAGACTTTTTTAAGCTGGTCTGGTTAAAATCCCCAGAATGATGGAGAATGATGGTGCGCTGTTACATGCCTATTTATTATGTTACTCAGTTCTAATCAATAAGCTCCAAAACCTGAGCCTCTGTACCTCCCTTTGCAACTGGATCCCTGACTTCCTCATTGGGAGACCACAGTCGATGTGGATTAGAAATAACAGCCCCTCCTCACTGAACATCAACGCCAGTCCACTTCAATATTGTTGGCAGAAATTCAGATGGCGATGAGGAGATGCTCATGAGTGAAATAAATCAGCTGGTTGAGCAGCGTTGTAACAACAGCCTTGCGTTCTACATCATCAAGGTGAAGGAACTGATTGTAGACTTCAGGAAAGGGAAGTTGAGGGAACACACACTGGTACTCGTTGACGGATGAACAGTTTCAAGTCCTACATGTCAACCCTTCTCCTGGGCCCAACATATTGATACAATTACAAAGAAGGCATGACAGTGGCTATATCTCATTAGGAATCTGAGGAAACTTGGTATGTCACCGAAGACTCTCACCAATTCCACCGATGTACCATGGAGGACATTTGAACTGGCTGCATCGCCATCTGGTATAAAAGGACCACCGCACAAGATTGGAAAAAGCTGCAGGAAGTTGTAAACTCAGCCAGCTCCATCATAAGACCATAAAACGTCGGAACAGAATTAGGGCCACTCAACGCATCGAGTCTGCTCTGCCATTCCATCATGGCTGATCCCAGGTGTCACTCAACCCCGTACACCTGCCTTTTCTCACCATATCCTTTGATGCCCTGACTGATCAGAAAACTATCAACTTCCTCCTTAAGGACACACACACGGATTTAGCCTCCACCTCAGTCTGTGACAGAACATTCCACAGATTCACTACTCTCTGGTTAAAAGAATTCCTCCTTATCTCTGTACTAAAAGGTTTCCCCTCAATTTTGAGGCTGTGCCTTCTAGTTCTGGATACCCCCACCATAGGAAATATCCTCTCATCATCCACTTTATTTAGTCCTTTCAACATTCGGTAGGTTTCAATGGGATGTTCCAGTATTCTTCTAAATCCCAGTGAGTACAGGCCCAAAGCTGCCAAATACTCCTCATATGTTAACCTCTTCATTCTTGGAATCATCGTTGTGAACTCCTCTGAACTCCTCTCAAATCCTTTCTGAGATATGGGGCCCATAACTATTGACAAGACTTGAAATGTGGTCTGACAACGTCATCGTCAAGAATGGCAGCTTAAGTCACAAGCCCCTCCGGAAAAACACGTATTAAGCCTTCTTATCCCATCAAATATAATATTTTTTGAAAAATATTTGAACTGAAAAGGGGGCAAGAATGGGGAGAAGAAATGGAAATAAAAAAAGCGACACTGTGGAGCCTGCGTCTGAGAGGAGTGCAGCAAGTGGGTCTCTGACCCAACCGTGCACGAGCGAGGCAGCTGCTGGGCCTCATTCAGGCGAAGTGGCGAGTGTCTTTGAAATCCTGAAAGAAATAATGGAGGTCTAGAAAGATATAAAGCAGCAGCTCCGTGATATTAAGGCAGAGCTCACCAGCGTTAAGAAGGTGGAAGATTGCGTTCAAAACATGGAACGGATACTGAGCAAGACAATAAAAATGTTAAATCACCAAGAAGGTAAACTGCTTGATCTGGACGGAAGATCACGGCGGAAAAATATCAGAATCTACACGTTCGAAGGAGCGGAGGGCCTGTCTATGATGGAGTTTGTTGAAAAGTTACTGTGAGATGCGTTGGATCTTCCCTTGTTTATGGAGCTGGAAGTCGAGAGAGCCCACCGCGCGTTCGTTCCGAAACCTACCCAGGATAGAAAGCCATGCTCAATAATAAATAAATTCCTGCGGTACAGCACCAAGGCGCAGATTCTACAAAGGGACTGGGGTAAGAAGAGAGTGTTTTATGATGATAAATTAATATATTTCAACCAAGATTACACCTCCACGGTCCTGCAGAAACACCAAGAATACTCTGAAGTAAAGTGAGTACTAAAGCAAAACAAGATTAGATTTCAAACTCCATACCCTGCTAAACTTTGAGTGTTTTACGACAACGGGACGAGTTGTACCAGACAGTGGAAGCGGCGACTACAGACGTGAAGGCCAGAGGGTTGCCTGTTAGCGTCACCAAAATGAGGGAAAGCCTGATTGAGGAATTATCCCGCTCCGCTTGGGAAATAGTGCGAGTCACTTTGCTGAACAGTTAACTGCCGGTTAACTGTCGGCTAACTATTACTTGGATTGCACTACCTGTATGTATAATCTATATTTTCATTTATATTTATCATTATTATTGTTATGAGCAGAGAGACAACATCTGCCGGAAGTAAATTCCTTGTATGTGCACAGGTACTTGGCGATTAAAGTCTGATTCTGATTCTGAGAATCGAGAAGGCAGGAGACGGGAGGAGGCCGAGAGAAATATATCAGGAAGAGACCAGGGGTTTCCCAAAGACAGTCCTCACCCCCTTCAGAAGAGCCATAAGGTTTGGCTAACTTTAAACATGTTGAGAATCTAAACGGAAGCAAAAATACACGGTAATATACCTATCTCGAGAAATACTTATTATAATGTGGATTTTATATTACTTAGTTGTTATTCTTTATTCGCTTACTTACTCCTTTTCCACACCAAAATGAGAATATATATATGTGTATATAATGTGTGTGTGTATGTGTGTGTATGTATGTATATATATACATACATATATAGGAGGAGTACACAGGGAAATCTTTTCTGTGTAATGGATTTGTTCACTGACTTTTATGAATACTGCAATGGGGGTCTTCAACTCACAAGTAGGAGGGGTTATCCCCCACAGCTAGACATTTCCTCTAGCTCAACGCAAGGTCATTTACTAGAGAGCTCAGCTTTGGAATCACACATTCGTTGCCATTTTTGTTGTTATTTGCGTTTCTTGGTTCTTATTTGTTCAGGGAGTAGATCGATTAAGTTTTATTCTAATTTCAATGATACATTGACAGATAAATACAGATGGCTAAGGACAAGGTAAAATTAATTTCTTTTAATGTCAATGGGCTATTAAATCCAATAAAATGTAAGAGAATTTTATCCAATTTGGAACAATTTGATTCATACTGGGAAAAATGGTTCAGCTACATAATGCCTCATAGGCCTGATTTTATTCTCACAAATCAATGAATCTGTTGTAAAAAAAGATCACTCCCTACTTGTACATAGTTCTTTCTTTTTGCTTGTTTTTTCTTTCCACTCTTTTCTATGACTGTATACCTCAGATAAATACTTTGTGGAGATTTGTGATATATATGATATATATGTACAATGTCTGAAATACATCTTATGGAAGTGTTTGATGATGAACTTCAATAAAAAAATTACAAAAAAAAAAGAAATGTGGTCTGACTAGTGTCTTATAAAGGCTCAGCATTATCTCCTTGTTTTTATATTCTATTCTCCTTGAAATAAATGGCACATTGCATTTGCCCTCTTTACCACAGACCCAACCTGTAAATTAACCTTCTGGGAGTCTTGCATGAGGACTCCTAAGCTCCTTTTTGCCCCTGATTGTTTGACTTTTCTCCCCATTTATGTAATAGTCTGCGCTATTGTTAATTTTACCAAAATGCATTATCAGATATTTCCCAACACTATATTCCATTGTTACTTTTTTTGCCTATTCTTCCAATTTGTCTAAGTCCTGCTGCAATCATATTGCTTCTTCAGCACTACCTACGTATCTTTGTATCATCTGCAACCTTTGCTACAAAGCCATTATCTGAATCATTGATGAACAATGTGAAAAGTAGAGGTCCCAATGCTGACCCCTGAGGAACACCACTAGTCACTGGCAGCCAACCAGAAAATGCCCATTTTATTCCCACTCGCTGCCCTCCTGCATATCAGCCAATCCTTTATCAATGCCAGTATCTTTCTTGTAACGTATTAAGCACACTCATGTGCGGCACTTTATCAAATGCCTTCCAAACATCCAAGTAAATGACATCCACTGCCTCTCCTATGTCCATGATGCTTGTTGGTTTCTCTGAGATCTCTAACAGATCTGTCAGTTGAGAACTTAAAGGAAATTTGCAAAGCGTGTGTTTTTACAGAGACTGGTAAATGACTGGGACTTAATGCAGGGAGGGGTTATAGGAGCATTTAAGAAGCTTTTAGACAACTGTATGAATGGACAAAGAGTAGAAGGATATAGACCATGTGCAGGCAGATGGGATACATCAGACTGAAATGATGGCTGGCGCAGAAGTGATAGGCTCAAAAGTCCATGCAGTACTTTCTATTTTAATATAGAACATATAATCTGTGTTCTAGAGTAAATAAACTGGATGTCTGGATCGCACAGCAGAGAAGTGGTGGTGTTGGATAGGCTGAGCTCCGAAGGTTATCGTCCCAATGTAAGAAAATGGGATTAGAGTCAGTGAGCAAGGAGATCGGCATGGACATTGTGAGGGGAAGGCCCTGTCTCCAGGCTGTACAACTGAGACTGATGATTCATGTTAATAGTTAACATATTTATTGTTCTTAATAAAATGCACCCTTTTAAATGCTGCATGTTAGGCAGATTAAAACCTTTTTCCATTGTGATGTACGTAGATGTAGATTGAGTTGAATCATAACTAAGGCAATGCACACGAGATATGTCATTATTGAACTTCTAAAGAATTGTCAAGGTGATTGTTTTCACACATTGACTTTTTTGCACCATGTATAATTGCTTCTGCATACAGGTATACTGTTGCCTGTGGGGCTTGAACCCTTTGCCAACATGTGGGACCAATCACTTAGTGATGTGGGTGCACATATGCCTGAGTGTGAACCTGGCATTCTTACCTGTAACCTAAAACCTGTTTCTTCCTTCTGGCTGGCCATTTTCAATCTGTCTGTTGTTTTAGTGGAGGAAGGCAAATGGGGAAAAGACCAGAGATTATAGCTGAGAACCATGCCTGAAGATTTCAAAGTTCAAAGTAAATTCATTACCAAAGTATTTCACCATATACAATCCTGAGATTCATTTTTGTAGTCATTCACAGTAGAACAAAGCAGTACAATGGAATCAATGAAAAACTACACACAGACGCAGAATGACAAACAACTGATGTGCAAAAGAAGACATTTTGCACAAAATACAAAAAAAGTAAATAAGTAAATAATACTATGAACATGAGTTGTGCAGATCTTGGAAATGGATCCATAGGTTGTGGAATCAGTTCAGTGTTGTGGTGAGTGAAGTTATCTGCCCTGGTTCCGAGACTGACGGTTGATCCTGATGGTGTGGGAGCGAAGATTGCTGTACTTCCTGTCCAATGGCAGCAGTGAGGTGCATAATTTTATCTAACATGATTGAGGAATTGAGGGCTATTTGGAACTGACACAGAGGGGAGTTGAAGTCTGGGGCAGATCAACCAAAAACACATTAAATGGTCCAATCTGTGAAATCTGCATTTCCGGTTCACAGTCCGGTCCGTGGACTCCAGACTCCGGGTCTTCCAGCTTTCCCTTGTTTCTGTTGGGCTTAATCATAGGCACCTGATGCTCGGCTTGAGGTTGGGAATATAAGTGGCTCTGGGGGCAAGTGTGGGGGTTGGTTTGTCTTGTCAGTATCCCCTTGGAGCAACCTGCAGGTGGAAGGCTAGCGCGTACTGTTTTGTGGATGGTAGCAGCTGGACTAGTTTGTGGTTGGGGTGACTCAGGTCTCCATTGATCCTTTGGGCCTTTTTACACACCTGTCTCTGTAAATGTCCTGAATAGTGGGAAGTTCACATCTACAGATGTGCTGGGCTGTCCGCACCATTCGCTGCAGAATCCTGTGATTGAGGGAAGTACAGTTCACATACCAGACAGTGATGCAGCCAGTCAGGATGTTCTCAATCATGCCCCTGTAGAAAGTAATTAGAATTTGGGGACCATACCAAACTTCATCAATCTTCTGAGGTAAAAGAGGCACTGTTGTACCTTTTTCACCACACAGCCAGTTTGTACAGACCATGTGATATCCTAGTGATGCTCATGCCAAGGAACTTAAAGCTGTTCACCCTCTCAACCTCAGATCCATTGACGTCTATAGGGGTTGGCATATCTCCATTCCTTCTGTAGTCCACAATCAGCTCCTTTGTTTTTGCGACGTTGAGGGAGAGTTTGTTTTCTTGACACCACTGTGTCAGGGTGATGACTTCTTCTCTGTAGGTTGCCTCATTGTTATTTGAGATTAGGCCAATCAGCATAGTGTCGTCAGCATGGTTTCCACCATTGCACCCCATCTGGTCAATATATGCTGCTCAGCATTCAATGGGAATCTTGTAAAAGCCAGCCAACCTGAATCCCAGGTCATCTTTGACCTGTATAAGCTATAATCTGAGTTTCTTTACAGGTTTGTGGATGGCATTAATCTAGGAATTCTGCAGGATCCTAACAATCCTTCCAGAAACCATGGAAACAGAGGGAAGACAAGCAGTAGCAATGGGTTCCTCCTAGTTGTTAGGTTTCCAGTTTTTTTTTCTGTTAGCCCTTTTAAGACTGAGGGAAATAAAGACTAGTTTTATCATCTCTACCTCTGAATGTGTGTGAACTATCTCTCATCTAGTTTCAACTTCCCTTTTTGTGCTCCATCACCTACAACTCCTATCAGTTTGTTTCCACTGCAGACATGCTACTGCTCAGAGTGGTGATGCTGAGGCCACTTGGCCTGTCAATCAGAACCTACTCTGTACAGTCCACAGAGCTGCTCCAGCAGTGGGCTGCCCATTGGAAGACAGTGATGTCACGATGTTCTGCCCGAGGCATGTGCCCGCTAAAGATATTATATTGGCTATATAACAGAAAGAAGCTGATCGTTGTTCTTCTATTTGTACCTACAATTGTTGGTAACTATTTTAGCAACAAAAAAATTTATGAAGAGAATGTAAAATATAGAATGAAAGGAAGGATGTAAAGAAATGTTGGAGGACCACTGCTTCATGGAGCCTGTTGTCTCTAGTCATCGGGTATGGATTCAGCCGTTTCTGGGGCCAGCTGAGTGGCCGTCTAGATATGGATTTGGCTGTTTCTGTAGCCAGCCAAGGTTGCTGGCTGCCCCAAGACTCAGAGCCACCATGGATTGAGCTCACTTCTTGTCCTTGCCTCCGTGGGGTAAGTCAGGCCGTCCTTGCAGTTACTCTGCGGTTGGATCTGTCCCTTCCTGTCCTTGCCTCCCCTGGGTAAGCCAGGCTCTCTTTGATGTTACCCTGAGGCAGGACTGTTCTCTTCCCCTCCCCATCTTAACCCCTGACAATTTCCTCGGCAGTTTACCTTGGCAGTCATCCCAGCCTGGCGTCCAAGGAAAGGGCCTGGCCCTGCGAAAGCATCCTAGCCCTGTGCCCTAGGAAGGGTCCCAGCCCTGTGCTCTAAGAAGGAGTACCTCGTCCTGCCCAGGCAAGCCTCGAAGAACCCATGTCCTCACCTAGTTGAGGGGTCCGAGCCCAAGTCAAGGCCCAAATTTTGGGTCCTTGTCCAGTCTCTGGCTCGGAGTCCAAGCTCAGGCTCCTAGGTCCCAGTTCCTCGTCCTGGTCCCACTTTCCTAGCCCAAGTCTGTGTTCCTGTCCCAGCTCTTAGTCTGTGTCCAGTCCCATCCCTAACTCTAGTCCAGTCCAGTTCCCAATACTTCAGTGTCTGTGTCACGCATTTGGGTCTGCCTTATGACAGGAGAAGGCTTGAAGGGCTTGGTGTCCAGTTCTCATGTGGTCTAACTGCATCAGAGGATGATGGTAGGAGGAACCAATCAAACACATCCTCACTTCTCTCTAAGCCTGCAAGCCCCAGCCCTCATTTCTCTCTCACTCACCTCAGACTTAGATGAAGTACTTTATTGTCAATAGATGGGAGTTATTTTTATGTAATGTTTTGTACATTCATGATATAGGACATAATTAAATTTCCACATTTCACTTCACATACTAAAAGATCATATACCCTCCCCCTTTTCTACCAAATAAGTCAGTGAACAATCTGCGATTGAGAAGCTATCAAATGCCACAGTTCATACTTGGAGACATAATTTGATGGAGTCAAATCCAACAGCATAAATATTCCAGTGGATATGTGGTATTTTCTCTCTGTATCATCTGGGCCATTCACTAATGCCGTTTTCAGCACTTACTAATAGCTGTAGTTGAAACAACAAGCTGAGTGAATCTCCTTAAGCCTACTTGACATCAAAACTTATATAAAATAATCACTGCTCTAGATTTGTCGAATTTGGAGAACAGCTACGGCAGAACAATGCTCATTCCTGACCTCACATTAGCCTGAGTAGCAACCCTTGCTTAATGCTACTGAAACCACATGGCAGTGTATGGATGTTGCTAATGATGTCTATTCTTTCTCTTGTCTTGCTGATCCTAAGCAGGTACCAGCATAAAGTAGGAAAAAAAGAGGATTCAGAGAGTAATTCAACAGTGGTGGGATCCACTGCTGTCTTGCAGAAATGAAGCTGCATTCCAAGACCTTCAAATGAGCTTTTCCTCAAACAGCCAAAGGCACTGCTGATGCACAAAAGGTGACGGTATACAGTACTGAAGTTCAAGTTTGTCATTGGCAGACATACCTTGTTATAAATGCCACAAAGGCTAGCAGCAGTACAGTACATTACAAAAGCGTCAAAGATACGTTAACGTAAATTTAAGTTAACCTAAATTATACACAGCTTACATGATTAAATAACCATAATGGAAGGTTGTGTGTGTGAGAGAGAGAGAGAGAGAGAGAGAGGGAGAGAAAGGGAAAGAGGGAGGGGGGAGAGAGCAGAGGGCAAGTGAGGGAGAAAATGTGAGGGAGAGGGGGAGAGAGAAATAAAAATATATCAGGTCAGTTCAAGAACCTGATGTCAGTGGGTTCTATGATCTACAGCTCACTTTCAAAGTCTGTTTATAACTCATGTTCTCACAGCATTCTGTTTATATATGGTTTTTCATAAAATTCTTGCAAGAAAATGAATCTCAAGGTAGACTATGGTAACGTAAGCATACTTCGATAATAAGTTTACATTGAATTTTGAGGGAGAAGCTGTTGCTGAACCCTGAGGTGGTCTTCAGGCTCCATACCTGCTGCCTGATGCCAGCAATGAGCAGAGTGCTTCGCCCGGATGGCGAGGGTCCCTGATAATGGACGTTGCCTTCCTGAGACATTGCCTCTTGCAGATTTCCCTGATGATGAGGAGAGCTGTATCCATGATGCAGCTGGCTGAGTCCACCACCCTCCAAAGCCTCTTGCTTTGGAGTTTCTACACCAGTTCATGAAGAAACCAATCAGAATGTATTCCATTATAAATCTGTAGATGCTTGTCGGAGTCTTTGGTAACATGCCAGATTTCCTTAAACTTCCAAGAAAACAGAGGTGCAGTTAATTCCTCTTTATGGATGTTTCTACTGCATACACTTGGTCTTCTGAGATGCTGACAGCCAGCAACATTAATCTGCTCACACCCTTCAACTAGGACTGGCATGTGCTCATCTGGCTCCGCTTTCCAAAACTCTTCAAAATGGCATCAATGATGTCCACCTTCGTTAAGAGATGTTCCCAAAATTTGTGAGGGAGCCAACATTTTCTATGGACTGATCATGGGCTTTTACTATTAGGGCTTGTGTTTCACAGTGGAAGCAGACAGAGTTCCTGCAAATTCATGACTAAAGTTGGGGTAAATTTTGTTCTGGAGTGGAGGGGACATAAGTTGAAGTTTCCCACTTGTCCTGTATCTTATCTCCACTATAGTCAGAAGCTTTGTAATGTAACCAGAAAGAGTGAGAAACAGCCTTAATTGAAACTGGTCTGCATTGGGTTTTGATGTGTTGTAGACCCCCGATTCAGGTTAAGATTTGTATGTCAGTAGGAATCAAATGGAGGATGGAGATGAATTCCAGAGTTAAAGGCTATCGTGACAGCTGAATAGCTTCCATTGAGGGACAGAGCATGTTTTGAGCAACAAGAATTCTCAGCCTGGAAATCGTGCTCGATGGTGCTGTGCCAATGAAAGTTAGCACCGCTGTCAGAAGGTACCGGGAACAATCTGTGTTTGAGGAGAGTGAAATTTCAGAGTGTGAAGACTGGCTGCCAGTGGTAGAACAAGTAAAGCTGGGAAGCAGATGCAGTGTGAGGGAAAGGAAAGAGACCATCTCAGATCATGAAGTCCATCTGAGAAGAGGAGCAGGAATTCCTGGTTTATCGAGTCCCTCCACACACTCCCACAATTCCCTTAGTGTAAGAACAGTTTCAGAGAAGATTCATTGGATATGGTACAAGCTATGATTTTTCTTAACTACGTTCTAGGCTGTTTATTACATTCTTGTTAATGCAAGAATGCAATTGTGCTAGAAATTCCAAGTGCTTTATGGCTAGGAATTTGTTCTTCAGTCATTCCATTTAACATCATGCAATCTGTTCTGAATAAATAAATGTTGACGTGTCTTTGCCATAGGTGTTATTACAGGAAACCTCATACTTATTTATAGTGAATGTCTCATGTGTTTTGTTAAGAGTATTTCAAACCTAAGCCTGCTGGTGTAATTATTCTGTAGAAAAGAGAAAACATTTGATATTTTGAGCCGAGACATCTTGGCCTGTTTATTCGATCAGCTGCTGATAAGCTCTCCTGAGAAGTCTGTTGAAGAAGAGCTTGAAACTATCCTGAAATTTGGAGCTGCAAAGATTTTTGGTTTTTCATACCATTTTTTAGGAGAAAAAAACAAAGAAATGATTCATGAAACATATTGTTTTGAACACAAAGCATATTACCCCTAACAATGCTTTTGAGAACACGTTGTGAAAATGCATTCAGTGGCCACTTTATTAGGTACCTCCTATACTTAATAAAGTGGCCACAGAGTGTATGTTAGTGTCTTCTGCTGTTGTGGTCCTCCCACTTTAAGGTTTGTCATGTTGTGCATTCAGAGATGCTCTTCTGCACACCACGGTTGTAACGCTTGGTTATTTGAGTCACCAACCTCTCTGTAAACTCTATAGACTGTTGTGCGTGAAAGTCTCACAGAGATCAGCAGTTTCTGAGATACTCAAACCACTCCAACTGACACCAAAAATCATTCCACGGTCAAAGTCACTCAGATCAGATTTCTTCCCCTTTCTGATGTTTGGTCTGAACAACAACTGAATCTCTTGACTATGTCTGCATGCTTTTATGCACTGAGTTGCTGCCACAGGGATATTTGCATCGACGAGCAGGTATGCAGGTGTACCTGATAAGGTGGTTGCTGAGTGTAGAGTCTGAAGCAGCAGAGCTCACAAAATATGACTTGTCGTTGGCCATGCCTTTTGTAAGCTGGATATTTGTCACATGGAGCCCACACCTGGCTGGTTTGGAATGTTAGCCGATATCTCTGTTTCACATATTTTATAAAAGGATAATTGGCTGCTTGCTTAGGGGTAATCTAGGACAAATTGTTGTTCACAATAACTATGCTGCTTGAAGGCTAATCAGCCACATGACAGCTCTACATCAGGTTAGGTATGTAAGAGGGCAGTGTTCAGAGGTAGAAACGCCACCATTTGTACACACGCTATCTCTATAGCTGTTCCATGTGAGGTGAAGTCACCAAAGAAAGAGACCCCAGCCTATAGAGATCCAGGTCCTCATCACCCCAAACAGCCTAACTTCAGGATCATTCAAGGAAGTAGATGCTGTGCTATTGCTTGGGAAAGCACCTTTGTGAGTTCAATACTGCTCTCTACTAAAAGGGATTTTGTCTGAGGAACTTGTTTAGGCGTTATCAAAATAAAGATTATCTGGAAGGTAAACAATTTTGCACACTTTTCTTTGTCTCCGACTACTTATTTTGGCACAGGGTATTCTTATCCCCAGATGTCATCTTTTTGTATTCAATTCATACAAATGTAAACAGCAATCAGCATTGCATTCAGAATCAGAATTAGGTTTACCATCTCCGACATACATTGTGAACATTGTTTTGTGGCATCAGCACAATGCAATGCATACAAATGATGAGAAGTTATAATAAGCAGCAGAATCATGTTTGTTATCACCGGCTTGTATTGTGAAATGTTTTAACTTAGCAGCAGCAGTTCAATGCAATACATGATCATATAGAATGATAAAAAAGAAAACAAATAACTAAATAAATAAATTACATTAAGTATATACATCTATTGAATAGATTTAAAATAGTGCAAAACAGAAATAATATATATTTTTAAAAATGTAGTGTTCATGGATTCAATGTCCATTTAGGAATCGGATGGGAGAGGGGAAGAAGCTGTTGCTGAATCGCTGAGTGTGTGCCTTCAGGCTTCTGTACCTCCTACCTCATAGTAACAATGAGAAAGGAGCACATCCTTGGTGATGGGGGTCCTTAATAATGGATGTCGCCTTTCTGTAGCGCCACTCCTTGAAGATGCTTTGGAGACTAATACCCATGATGGAGCTGACTAATTTAAAAACCCCTTTGTAGCTTCTTATGTTCCTGTGCAGTAGGCCCCCCCTCCCACCACCTCATACCAGACAATGATGCAGCCTGGCAGAATGCTCTCCATGGTACATCTATAAGTTTTCAATTGAATTGAATTGACTTTATTTCTTACACCTTTCGCATACCTGAGGAGTAAAAATCTTTATGTTACGTCTCCATCTAAATGTGCCATGTGCAATTATAGTAATTTATAATAATTTGTAATAAATAGAACAGTCAATGTCATATAGAGTACACTCTAATCAGCGTGAGTTCATCAGTCTGATGGCCTGGTGGAAGAAGCTGTCCCAGAGCCTGTTGGTCTTGGCTATTATTCTGTGGTACTGTTTCCCAGATGGTAGCATCTGGGATAGATTGTGATTGGAGTGACTTGGGTCCCCAATGATTCTATGGGCCCTTTTTAAACATCTGACCTTCTAAATATCCTGAATCATGGGAAGTTCACAATTACAGATAGTTATGAACTTCCCATGATACAGGATATGCACTGGGCTATCCACAGCACTCTCTGCAGTGTCCTACGATTAAGGAAGGTACAGTTCCCATGAGAGGTTGTTTTCTTGACACCACTGTGTCAGAGAGATGACTTCTTCTATGTAGGAAGAATTGTTATTGTTTGAGATAGAGCCAATCAATGTAGTGTCGTCGGCAAATTTAATTAGCCGATTGGAGCTGTGGCTGGAGATACAGTCATGGGTATACAGGGGGTAAAGGAGGGGACTCTACACAGCCCTGAGGGGCTCCTGTATTGAGAGTCACAGGGTTGGAGGTGAGGGAGCCCACTCTTACAACCTGCTGGCAATCTGACAGGAAGTCCAGGATCCAGCTGCACAAGGCAGGGTCAAGGCCGAGGTCTCTGAGCTTCTTGTCGAGCCTGGATGGAACTACGTTGTTGAATGCTGAACTGTAGTCCAAGAACAGCATTCTCAGATAGGAATGCAGAGCAGTGGCTATTACATCATCTGTCCAGTGGTTGTGTCGTTAGGTGAATTGTAGGGGGTCCAGTTTGGGTAGCAGCGAGCTGCAGATGTAATCCTTGACCAGCCTCTCAAAGCATTTGCTTATTATTGAGGTGAGTGCAACAGGACGCCAGTCATTCAGGCATGTTACCTGGGTCTTTTTTGTACAGGGACAATGGTGGATCATTTGAAGCAGGAGGGCACTCTACACTAGGAGAGGGAGAGATTAAAAATATAAGTAAACACACCTGCCAGTTGTGCCATGCACATCCTATGCACTCACCCTGGGATGCTGCCCGGTCCCATAGCATTGCCACTGCCCACTCATTGGAAACATCTGCGTACCTCAGCCTCAGAGATGACCAGGTTGCAGGTTATAGTGGTGGCTTTCCTCAGAGGCTCTGAGTTAGTGACATCAAACCTAGTATAAAAGTGATTGTGCTCATCTGGGAGAGAGGCTGTCATGTTGGCAGCACCACAACATTTGGCCTTGAAGTCTGCAATGGTATGCAGCCCTCGCTACAAGTCACATGTGCTATTTGTTGTAAATCTTGACTCAATCTTCTCCCTATATTGTTATTTCACAGCCTCGATAGATTTGTGCAGATCGTAACTGGTTTTCTTGAGCTCTAGTTGATCTCCAATGATGTAGGCTCTATGTTGCACTGTAAGTGCTGCTCGCACGGAACTATTGATCCAGGTTTTTTGGTTCAGGAAGACCCTGACCAACCTCTGGGGGCCAATGTCATTGATGCACTTCTGGATGAAGCACGTGACTCTATCAGTGAACTCGGAGACATCCTCATCATGGAAGACATTCCAGTCATTTGTTTAGTTGACAAAGAAAATCTCTTCAAACTTCTAATGAAATCTAGCAGCTGTCTTCCCTTCTTTATAGCTATATCAATACGTTAGATCCTTAGAGATCATGACACCCAGGGACTTGAAATTGCTCACTCTCTCCACTTCAGATCCCTCTATGAGGATTGGTATGTGTTCGTTCCTTTGTCTTACTCTTCCTGAAGTCCACATGTTATCAGCTCTTTCGTCTTATGGACATTGAGTGCAAGGTTGTTGCTGCAATACCACTCAACTAGCTGGTATATCTTGCTCCTGCACATCCTGCAATTCGACCAACAATGGTTGCACAATCAGTGGATTTATAGATGGTAATTGAGCTATGCCTAGCCACACAGCCACGAGTAGAGAGGGAGTAGAGCAGTGGGCTAAGCACACACCTGGGGTGCGCCAGTGTTGATTATCAGTGAGAAGGAGATATTATCACCAATCCGCACAAACAGGTCTTCTGGTTAGGAAGTGGAGAATTCAATTGCAGAGGGAGCGTACAGAACTCCAGGTTCTGTAGTTTATTGATCAGGATTGTGGGAATGATGGTGTTAAACACTGAGCTATAGACAACAAACAGCAACCTGACATAGGTGTTTGTATTGTCCAGGTGATCTAAGGCCGTGTGAAGAGCCATTGAGTTTGCATCTGCTGTTGACCTGTTGTGGTGATAGGCAAATTGCAATGGGTCCAGATCCTTGCCGTGGCCAACCTCTCAAAGCATTTCATCACTGTTGATGTGAGTGCTACTGTATGATAGTCATTAAGGCAACTCACATTACTCTTCTTAGGCACGGGTATAATTGTTGCCATTTTGAAGCAGGTGGGAACTTCTGACTGTAGCAATGAGAGGTTGAAAATGTCCCTGAATACTGCTGCCAGTTGGTTGGCACAAGTGTTCAGAACCTTACCAGGTACTCCACTGGGGCATTCCACCTTGCAAGGGTTAACCCTTATAGACAATAGACAATAGCCAATAGGTGCAGGAGGAGACAATTCAGCCCTTCGATCCAGCACCGCCATTCACTGTGATCATGGCTGATCATCCACAATCAGTACCCCGTTCCTGCCTTCTCCCCATATCCCTTGACTCTGTTATCTTTAAGAGCTCTATCTAACTCTTTCTTGAAAGCATCCAGAGAATTGGCCTCCACTGCCTTCTGAGGCAGAGCATTCCACAGATCCACAACTCTCTGGGTGAAACAGTTTTTCCTCAACTCCAATCTAAATGGCCTACCCCTTATTCTTAAACTGTGGCCTCTGGTTCTGGACTCCCCCAACATTGGGAACATGTTTCCTGCCTCTAGCATGTCCAATTGCTTAAGAATCTTATATGTTTCAATCAGATCCCCTCTCATCCTTCTAAATTCCAGTGTAAACAAGCCCAGTCACTCCAATCTTTCAATTAACCTCGTGAACCTACGCTGCACTCCCTCAATAGCAAGAATTTCCTTCCTCAAATTTGGAGACCAAAACTGCACACAATACTCTAGATGTGGTTTCACTAGGGCCCTGTACAACTGCTGAAAGACCTCTTTGCTTCTATACTCAACTCCCCTTGTTATGAAGGCCAACATGTTATTAGCCTTCTTCACTGCCTGCTGTACTTGCATGCTTACTTTCAGTGACTGATGAACAAGGACACCTAGATTTCATTGTACTTCCCTTTTTCCTAACTTTACACCATTCAGATAGTAATCTGCCTTCCTGTTCTTGCCACCAAAGTGGACAACCTCACAGTTATCCACATTAAACTGCATCTGCCTTGCATCTGCTCACTCACTCAATCTGTCCAAGTCACCCTGCATTCTCATAACATCCTCCTCACATTTCACACTGCCACCCAGCTTTGTGTCATCTGCAAATTTGCTAATGTTACTTGTAATCCCTTTAAAACATTAAATCATTAATGTATATTGTAAATAGCTTCAGTCCCAGCATTGAACCTTGCGGTATCCCACTAGTCACTGCCTGCCATTCTGAAAAGGACCTGTTAATCCCTACTCTTCGTTTCCTGTCTGCCAACCAATTTTCTATCCATGTCAGTACCCTACCGCTACCATGTGCTCTAATTTTGCCCACTAATCTCCTATGTATGACCTTATCAAAGGCTTTCTGAAGGTCCAGGTACACTACATCCACTGGTTCTCCCTTGTCCATTTTCATAATTACATCCTCAAAAAATTTCAGAAGATTGGTCAAGCATGATTTCCCCTTTGTAAATCCATGCTGACTCAGACCGATCCTGTTACTGCTATCCAAATGTGCTGCTATTTCATCTTTTATAATTGACTCCAACATCTTCCCACCACTGATGTCAGGCTAACTGGTCTATAATTCCCTGTTTTCACTCTCCCTCCTTTCTTAAAAAGTGGGATAACATTAGCTACCCTCCAATCCTCAGGAACTGATCCTGAATCTATAGAACATTGGAATATGATTACCAATGCGTCCACAATCTTTAGAGCCACCTCTTTAAGTACTCTGGGATGCAGACCATCAGGCCCTGGGGATTTATCAGTCTTCAGTCCCATCAGGCCCAACTCCATTTTCTGCCTAATGTGAATTTCCTTCAGTTCCTCTGTTACCCTAGGTCCTCTGGCCACTATTACATAGAACCATAGAACACTACAGCACAGTACAGGCGTTTCAGCCCTCCATGTTGTGCTGACCCATATAATCCTTTAAAAAAATACTAAACTCACACTACCTCTTAACCATTTTTCTTTCATCCATGTGCCTGTTCAAGAGGCTCTTAAATACCCCTAATATTTTAGCCTCCACCACCATCCCTGGCAAGTCATTCCAGGCACTCACAACCCTCTGTGTAAAAAAACTTACCCGATGTCTCCCCTAAACTTCCCTCCCTTAATTTTGTACATATGCCCTCTGGTGTTAGCTATTGGTGCCCTGGGAAACAGGTACTGACTATTCACCCTATCTGTGCCTCTCATAATCTTGTAGACCTCTATCAAGTCCCCTCTTATTCTTCTATGCTCCAAAGAGAAAAGTCCCAGCTCAACTAACCTTGCTTCATATGACTTGTATCCTATGACAGGCAACATCCTGGTAAATCTCCTCTGTGCCCTCTCCATAGCTTCCACATCCTTCCTATAATGAGGTGACCAGAATTGAACACAATACTCTAAGTGCAGTCTCACCAGAGATTTGTAGAGTTGCAACATAACCTCTCTACTCTTGAACTCAATCCCCCTGTTAATGAAGTCTAGCATCCCATAGGCCTTCTTAACTACCCTATCAACCTGTGCAGTGACCTTGAGGGATGTATGGATTTGAACCCCAAGGTCCCTTTGTTCATCCACACTCTTAAGTAACTGACCATTAATCCTGTACACAGTCTTTTGGATTGTCCTTCCAAAATGCATCACCTCACACTTGTCTGGATTGAACTCTATCTGCCATTTTTCTGCCCAACTCTGCAGCCTGTCTATATCCTCTTGTAACCTTCGACAACCTACAGCTCCATCCACAACTCCTCCAATCTTCGTGTCATCCGCAAATTTACTCACCCATCCTTCCACCTCTACATCCAGGTCATTTATAAAAATCACAAATAGCAGGGGTCCCAGGACAGATCCCTGCGGCACTCCACTAGTCACCGACCTCCAGGCAGAATACTTTCCTTCCACAACTACCTTCTGCTTTCTTCCTTTAAGCCAATTTTTTATCCAAACAGCCAAGGTTCCACTTATCCCATGCCTCATGACTTTCTGGACGAGTCTCTCATGAGGGACCTTGTCAAATGCTTTGCTAAAGTCCATGTAGACCACATCCACTGCCCTACCCTCATCAATTTCATTTGTTACCTTTTCAAAAAACTCAATCAGGCTTGTGAGGCATGATCTTTCTGGGAGATTGTGTCTTCCCTAGTGAAGACAGATCCAAAGTGCTTGTTCAACTGGTCTGCCATTTCCTTGTTCCCCATAATAAATTCACCCGTTTCTGTCTACAAGGGCCCAACTTTGGTCTTAACTAATTTTTATCTCTACATATACCTAAAGTTGCCTTTACCATCCTCCTTTATATTCTTGGCTAGCTTACCTTCATACCTCATCTTTGTAGTTATCT
Organism: Hypanus sabinus; assembly: GCF_030144855.1. Classification (NCBI taxonomy): domain Eukaryota; kingdom Metazoa; phylum Chordata; class Chondrichthyes; order Myliobatiformes; family Dasyatidae; genus Hypanus; species Hypanus sabinus. Next base: position 61,013,454 of record NC_082717.1, on the reverse strand, counting down.
TCTGCCTTAAAGACAGGCCTCAAGACAGAGATCACAGGGTCAGCAGGTGAAGCAGCTGTAGTTACGTTCTCCCTTTCAAAGCGGGCATAGAAGGCATTGAGCTCATCTGGTAGTGAAGCATCACTGCCCTTCATGCTATTAGATTTTGCTTCATAGGAAGTGGTGTCCTGCAAACACTGCCAGAGTGGATGTGCATCCGATGTCGCCTCCAACCTCACTCTAGATCAGGGGTGGGCAAACTTTTTGACTTGTAGGCCACAAAGGGTTCTAAAATTTGACAGGGGGGCCGGACCAGGAGCAGATGGACGGAGTGTTTTGGTAATACACCTCATAAGAGAAAATAAAATATCATGGGATATGTAGAAAACATGTGCTTTAATTTCAATTGAAAATGAACAAATGCATTACAACAAAATATCTGTCTTTGAAGTCCCATGGTATTTAGCTATTTATTGAAATGACTTTTAAAACACTGAAAATTAAATGAATAAAATACAGCTTTTTTTAATAGTAACAGTTATTATTTTAAAGCACTGAAAATTCTGTTATCCTTCAAGATATTATCATCATCACTCTCCTCCTGACTGTCTTTATTTCAAAAACGGTAGGAGATGCAGGTCTACTTGTCCTGCTCCTTCTTATTCAATTGTCCCCGTGCCAAAACTCAACAACGACCAGCACAATGACAGAACAGTGACAGCGCACCAGTATGCGGAGCGTGTTATTTGATCTGGAGCGCATTTTTTATTTTGAGAACGTACGTGCACCTGCGCACTACTCATGTCCATCAGTAGTACAAAAAGTGAACAAAAATTGAGGCAAAGTTTATGGGTTCATGGTCCATTCAGAAATCTGATGCTGTTGGGAAACAAGCTGTTCCTAAAACATTGAGTATGTCTTCAGGCTCCTGTACCTCCTCTATGATGGAAGCAATAAGGAGGAAGCATCCTGAGTGAGGGGGTCTTTAATGATAGGTACTGCCTTCTAAAGGCGTCACCTATTAAGGATTACCTCGATGCTGGGGAGGTGAGCTGTCATGATGGAGCTGTCTGAGTTCACAACACTCTACAGCTTTTTCTGATACTGTGCAGTGGTATCTCCATACCAGACAGTGATGCAACCAGTCAGAATGTTCTCCATGGTGCATCTGTAAAAATTTGATCATCTTCGGCAACATACTAAATCTCCTAATTAAATATACTGCTGGCATGACTTTGTAATTATATCAATACGTTGGCCCCAACATAGATCTTCAGAGATGTTAACAGACATGGATTGGAAGCTGTTCACCCTTTTCACTGCTGACCCCTCGATGAGGACTGGTGTGTGTTCCTCTGCCTTCCCCTTCCTGAAGTCCACAATCAGTTCTTTCATCTTACTGACACTGAGTGCAAAGTTGTTGTTGCACCACTCAACCAGCCAAACTATCTCTCTCCTGTACATCTCCCAAAGAAAAAATATCTGTCATATTTTCAGCCATGCTCATCAGGACAAAAGCAGATATTATTCACTTCCAAAACAACCAGCTTTTATTAATGGAGAACCCGCAAAGATCATTTTTGAATGGGCCAGTCATCTTGAGCGTACTGTACACTATCGTATACACAGATAGCTCTTTTTCTACACTGCTTACACTGAATATTGGCTTTCTGCCATCCTCACACATTTTCTGCAACTGGAACTACTTTACAAAGGCTATTTGGCAGAAAAGACTATAAGAAAACAAGAACAGGAGTAGGCTGCTCAGCCCATCAATCTTGCCCTGCCATTCAATATGATTTTGGCTGTTGTGCATTTCCCCAAGACCCTCAGGTCACCGATCTTTCAAAAAAGTATCTATCTTTTCTTTAAATATCACAGAGTTGCATCCTTCGTAGCTCCAGGTAGAGAATTCCAGATTCACCACTATCTGTGTCAGGAAGTTCCTACACTTCTCAAGAGACTGAATGTGGGTTTGATCGCAACACTGAAGAGAAGTTTGGATATGTTCATGAACGGGAGGAGTACAGGTGGCTATGGTCCAGGTGCAGGTCAATGGAACTAAGCAGAATAACATTTCGACATGGACTTGTGTTGTAGTACTTTTTGACTTTATAACTCTTCTCAGTTTTAAATGATCACCCCTAATCTTGTAACTATGCCTCCTATCGCCTGCCATCTGGTACCTCTTCCCTCCCCCCACTTCTTATTCTGTCTTCTGCCCTTCCCTTTCCAGTCCTGGTCTTGGCCCAAAACATCAGCTATTTATTTCTCTCCATAAATGGTGCAATGCTGTCTCACTTGCTGAATTCCTCCAGCACTGTGTGTATGTAATTTAATAACTGTACAATAATATGAACTGATCAGCTCTGTATGTGTGTGTATTTCCTTTACGAAAGACTTTTGATTAGATTTTCTGCTCCAACTACTTCCACACAGTGGCCCCTCTGTGCCTACCGTTTAACTCATGGGCAGCTTCTCCCTTCAAGTTGGGCAGGCTTCCACAGTTTATAGCAGATGATGACAAAAAACTCTGGATTACTGGCAACTGCAACTTCTTAGGCTGAGTGGCCAAGGTCTGGGACAGTTGGCTGTGAGGTACAGATAAGTGCATTGTCTGACAACCAAAGTTGTGAGGAGAGACTTAGAGATTCTGAGAAGGAGGTACTTTTATGCTCCAAAATGCTGGTGGGTCATTCAACCAGGTGACACAACCAACTCAGGCCAAGCAGTAGCCTTCCCGCCGTTCTGTATCGACTGGTGCCACTGTGAAATGAGAAAAGTAGATTCCTTATGTGTTTAGTAGGACTACTCTGCTAATGCCAGCTGACACTCAATGTGAAACATGGGCCTCCAGTCTAACCAGCTTAACACTTGCAGCCACTCTGTAAGTTGGTGCTCAGTGGTGAGGAGGCAATGATGCACAACCCATTGCATTGGTCATGGTCTTTCAAGAAACACCTGATTCTGGCATGGTCCCAGAGGACTGGAAGATTACAAATGTCACTCCACTCTTTAAGATGGGAGAAAGGCAAAAGAAAGGAAATTATAGGCCAGTTGGCCCATCCTCAGTGGCTGGGAAAGCATTGGAGTCTATTATTAAGGATGCGATTTTGAGGTACTTGGAAAGCAATGATAAAATAAGTCAAAGTCGGCATAGTTTCTGTAAATGGAAATCTTGCCTGATAAATCTGTTAGAGTTCTTCAAGGTAGTAGCAGGCAGGGTGGACAAAGGAGGGCCAATGAATGACATTTACTTGGATTTTCAGAAGGCGTTTGATAAGGTGCCTCACATGAGGCTGCCTAACAAGATAAAATCCTATGGAATTACAGGTAAAATAGCAACATGGATAGCACAATGCCTGACAAGCAGGAGGCAGTGAGTGGAAATTCCTCAGGGGCCAGTATTGGGACCGCTACATTTCACATTGTTTGTTAATGGTTGGATAATGAAATTGATGGCTTTGTGACAAAGCTTGTAGATGGTATGAGGACAGGTGGAGGGGTAGGTAGTGCTGAGGAAGCAATATGACTGCAGACAAATTGGAGGAACGGGCAAAAAAGTAGCAGATGGAATACAGTTTTAGGAAATGTATGATAATGCATTTTGGTAAAAGGAACAATAGTGCAGACTATTATCTAAATGGGGAGAAGGTTCAAACATAAGAGGTGTCAGAGGGACTTGGGAGTCCTTGTGCAAGACTCCCTAAAGGACAATTTACAGGTTGAGACTTGGTAAAGAAGGCAAATGCAGCATTGGCATTTATTTCAAGAGGAATAGAAAATAAAAGCAAGGAGCTAATGCCGAGGATTTATAAGACAGTCGTCAGGCTGCACTTAGAGTATTGTCAACACTTTTGGGCCAATGATGTGTTGTCATTGGAGAGAGTCCAGAGGAGGTTCACAATGATGATTCCAGGAATGAAGGGGTTAACATGAGAAGAGATTGGCTGCTTTGGGCCTATACTCAATGGAATTTAGAAGAATGTGGGGGGATCTCATTGGAACCTACCAAATGTTGAAAGAACTAGTTAGGATGATTGTGGAGGGTGTCCAGAACTAGAGGGCATAGCGTCAAAATTGAGAGGGGACCCTTTAGAACAGATATAAGGAGGAATTTTTTTAACCAGAGAGTAGTAAATCTTTGGAATTCTCTACCACAGGCTGCAGTGGAGGCTCAGTCTGTACGTATATTTAAGGTGGAAGTTGATCACTTCCTGATTGGTCAAGGCATCAAAGGATGTGGCAAGAAGGCAGGTGTATGGGATCCGGGATTAGTCATGATGGAATTGTGGAGCAGACCCGATGGGCTGAATGGCCTAATTCTGCTCCCGTGTCTTATAGTCTAATCTTTATCCACCTTCTCTGTGCTTACTTGTGATGTAAGTAAGTTTGCAAATGTCACAAATATTGGCAGAGTTGTAGATTATCAGGAAGTTTGTCAAAATGATACAGCAGGATATAGACTGGTTGGAAATGTGGGCAGAGAAGTGGCTGGTTAATCTGGACAGGTACGAAAGAATGTTGCACTTTGAGAGATTGAATGTAAGAAGAAAGTATGCAGTAAATGGTAGGACCCTTCAGAGCATGGGATGTCCATAGCTTCCTGAAAATGCAAAGATGTTTACCCCAAAATGTAGACATAGTACATATAACATAGAATTGTACAGCTCAGGAGCACATCTTTCAGCCCACTGTGTCTGTGCTGATTGATTCCAAACCAACTTAATCCCATCTATCTGTACATGTCTATGTTCTTCTGCACCAGCTTGTTCATGTGCTTGTCTAAATGTGTCTTAAATGCTACTATCATATTTGCTTCCACCATTTCCCCAGGCACATACCACTGACTGTGTTCAAAGCACTTACCTTGAGCCGCTCAGCAGATGCCCAATATTGAGCTACCAATGACTGTTACCCATTTGTTAACAGCACAAATCCTGAAGACTTTGTTACCCAATTTGCAATTAACCCTGCACAAGCATGAAAAGCTGCTGGCCAAACATGCAGAGTCAGCTTCACAAGCCCAATTCAGAGTTAACTCATTTTGATTGGGCAAAATTAGAAAAAACTGTGGGGGGGGGGTGTAATATATACACAGAGTATACACAGAGTTAAAATTGAAAATATATTGAGAATGTGACAAAGCAGTAAATCCTGGCCATTTCTCCAGGCCTCAAAATGTTCCATTTTGTAGTTGTTACCTCAAGAGCGATAGATTGTTTCTTTCAGCAATTAAGTGCTGGAAATACCCAATAGGTTAATTAGCATTTTGAAGGAAAAAAGGCAGTCAGCAATTGGTGAGTAAACTTTTCAGCAGTTTTTCTTTATTTTATTCCTTTATTCCTGAGTATAAGTTACAGTTTGAAGTGTTCAACTGTACTATCCCTTTCTGAATGCGGTAGAACTGCTGATTCCATTTCTTGCCATGATTCCAGGATTCTCAGTTTTTCCACATTCTTTTTAATTCTTCATAGTTTTTTTTTCTTCTGCAGCTTCTTTACATCAAGATTCTCTGAGATTGTACCTGTTTTTCTAATTTTTTTCATCTGCAGGAATTGGTTAAAACTGTATTAGTGCACATTCCTATTTACTATTACAAGTTGGAAATAGTATTCCTTGAAAACTCATTCAACTCATTGTTTTTTTTTGCTAGATCTGTGGTGACCCAAGAGCTGGAGCAAGAGCTTATCAGAAATGTAAACTAATTAAATACAAATTAGTTGATGAACTTTGGAAAGTGACTAAGGTTTGAATAATACGTTTTAAGTCAGACACAGAATTGAAAATTTACGATGTTCATTAAGCGCTTCTTATTCCCAGTTGTGAAATATATACATACAATGCTTGACATAAATCTCCTTGTTACCACAATGTGCTGATCATGGAAATGGACAGTAGGCTTGAGTTATAGAAATAGAGATTAATGTGAGCTGTGTAGTATTTGAGGTCATTGTGGCTGATGAAAGGCAATTTACTGTATTGTGAACTACAAGCTCTAACCAGAAAATTGTAACTCAGTTTGATGAATTTTGTAACTTGCATTTATTTAAGAATCATTAGCTTTCCTGTGGGCCATTAGCTGTCATGGCACTACCTTTATGTAAGCCTATCAACTTCTACTGTTTTTAGTGGGAAACTTCAAGGTCACAAGTATCCTGTTGAGAATCAAGGTCTCATGCATCAGTGAAGTGCACCAGTAACTCCTCCAGTTCCTGTTGCTTGTCAGTTCTGCTGGCTAATTCATTAGTCCTTAATGTAATTTGCATTCTGAGGTCATTGAGGGTGAAGTAATGGAATTTGAATGGACAGAAATAAAAAAGGGGGCATAAATCCAAGCTCTAGTTAGTTAGTTAGTTGGTTCTCCAAGCTGTAAGTATTCTATTTTAGAACTTTTGTTTACCGTTTGGAATTTCAATGGCAGTAGAGGAATTTTTAAGAACACGTAATCTTGCTCAATGCCAACCCTTTTCAGGAAACCATAAAAAGCCCAAGCAAATTTTCAATATTACTGAAAACAAAAGAGAATTTATAGTACTGAACAATGTTCAGTCTAACTGATATAGCCCAGTGTTTATGCACATAAACCTTCAAAAATCTAACCCAACATATCCACCTATAATCTTCTCCTCATGAGACACTTTAAACACAGATACTTCACATGGCTTTATGTTTCATGAGGCAGGATTTCATGTTCAAACTGCTCTGCAGAGATGAAGATTTCACCTGAGTTCCTAATTGGATTTACTATGGATTGATAACTATGAAGAACATGTAAAACATGCGGGAACAAGTCAACATTAAGAAAGATAATGTGCTGGAACTTTTGAAAAACATTAGGGTAGATAAGGGCCAGAAGGGATTTACCTCAGGTTACAGAGGGAAGTGAGGGAAGATATTACCGTGCCTTTGGCGATTATCTTTGCATTCTCACTGGCCAGAGGAGTAATATCAGAAGATTGGAAAGTTGCAAATGTTACTCCTTTGTTCAAGAAAAGCAACAAGCAACAACTGGGAATTATAGACAAGTGGGTCTTATGTCAGTGGTGGGCAAATTATTGTACAGGATTCTTAGAGATAGGATTTATGAGCATTTGGTGAAGCATAGTCTGATTAGGGATAATCAGATTACCTTTGTGAGAGCCAGAGCATAATGCTCATGAGCCTTATTGAATTCTTTGAGGAAGTGACAAAACAAATTGATGAAGGTAGAGCAGTGGATGAGGTATATGGATTTGAGTAAGGCATTCAAAATGGTTACCCAAAATAGACTTGCTCAGAAATTCCGGAGGCATAAGATCTAAGGAAACTTGGCTGCATGGATTCAGAATTGGCTTTCCTATAGAAGGCAGAGGGTGATAGTTGGTGGAACATATCCTGCCTGGAGGTCAGTGACCAGTGGTGTCCCAGGAATCTGTATCATTCTGTATCAACAGTGGAGTTGTGGATAATGTTGAACATTGCTGTAGATTATAAAGGGACATTGATAGGGTGCAGTGAAGTGGCATATGGAGTTCAATCTGGTAAAGAATGAAGTGATACACTTTGAAAGGTTGAACTTGAAGGCAGAATACAGGATTAATGGTAGGATTATTAGCAATGTGGGGGAACAGAGGAAGCTTGGGGTTCAAGCCCATAGATCCTTCAAAGTTGCAAGAAGAGGATGAGAGGTGACGTGATAGAGGTGTATAAGATGATAAGAGGCTCAGATCAAGTGCATAGCCAGAAACTTTTTTCCCTGGCAGAAATGGCTAATACTAGGGTGCATCATTCTAACAAGGTTGTCAGAAACTACAGGAGGGATGTCAGAGGTGAGTTTTTTTTTTACACAGAGAGTGCCTTTAAGAAGCCACTGGAGAAAGAGGGGTCAAAGTGCTGGCCTGATGGTGCATTTCAAAAAATGAAGTTTTCGATTCCCAACACCAACTATCCTGCTGGCAAACGTGCAGTCTCTGGTAAATAAAACTGATGATCTCAGAGCTAGGGTGCTGAATCTGAGGAACATGAAGAATGTGTGTGTCTCTTGTTTTACGGAATCTTCTTTAACCCTTTCCGTGCTGGACATGGTGATTTGAATAGACAGGCTCACAATATATATCGTCAAGATAAGTCAGTCAAGACTCTAAAAATGATCAGCTTCTCATGGTGTACTAAAGTGTTGGTGATGTCCCAGTGTTGCTCACCAGACCTGAACTACCTCACAATTAAGTGCTGGCTATTTTGCTTGCTGCGAGAGTTTTTAGCAATCTTTTTGATAGCGGTGTACATTCCACTTCAGGCTAATATCAAGCAGGCTCTAGACAAACTGAATGATGTAATTAACAGGCATGAAACAGCATATCCTGATGCCTTCCCCATCATTTTGAAGGTTTTTAATCAGGCCAGCTTGATAAATGATTATAATCAACAATTCACCTGTAATACCAGAGGAAATAAAACACTGGGCCACTGTTAGATTAAGATCGTGCTATCTCACACCCACTCTTTGGGAAGTCTGATTACCTGGCTGTACTTCTACTCCCTGAGTATAGGCAGAGACTGAAGACTGCAGCACCAGCAGTGAGGACCAAGAAGATATGGACAAGGGAAGCACAGAAGCACTTACAGGACTGCTTTGAATTAGTAGTCCGGTCTGTATTCTTTTATTTACAGTATATCCATTTGGACACCCTGCAAATATTTTCCCACAAATACCTGATGAAGCATTTTCCTAACCTTAAGCATCTGTATTAAACACAGAGAAAATACCTATATCTACTGAATATTCATGATCATATCAGCTTCTCAATTTTGGTGTTACTATTATGAGTGTGTTTGGCTTAATCTCCAATGCCCCCACTGTCGTTGTTATATGGAGACCAATAGACTGCTGTATATGCAGTGAAAGGATTTGCATGGAAATTGTTTACCTTTTATTTTTTTCAAGGTAATCAAATGGGTAAAATGTAATTTCAATTGAGATACAGAAAGTTGCCAATTAATTTAACCCACAATGTTAATAAGATAATGCTGTTATCTCTCCAAATTATCAAACAACAGGTAAAGTCAATAAGGTGAGTTTCCCAATGCTTTTCTCATTCCAGTAATGTATGAGAGTGCCATACCAATATTCGTGGTTATAAAAGGTGGTGAATTTCTTCAGGTTCAGCAGTAGTCTCCTGCCTCCTGTGTTCACCTGCCCTTCACCTACCAACACACTAAAGTCAGGGACCCCTCTCAACACACCTAAACATTCACTGCTCTATGTATTGCACAATAACATTTATTCTTCCTTATGGTCACAATTACAACCAGGTACACACACACTAACTCACTTACTCACACTGTTTGGCCATGAGCACTCATTCATAGGCACCATTTCGGTTATCCCCGATAGTTACACACGAATAAAAGAAAAATACAGGGCCATGTGGGAGAGAAGAGGTAGATTGATTTTGGAGTCGGTTAAAGGATTGGCACAACATTGTAGGCCAAAAGGCCTGTACGATGCTGTTCTGTTTTATGTTCTATGTAAACAAAAGTCTAAAGGTTTCAGATGCTGGAAATCTAAAACAACAGAAAATATTGGATGCCCTCACTGGGTCAGGTAGCCTCTGAGGAAATAGAAACATCCTTTATTCTATCCTTTTGGTATGCTCGCTGAAATGGGAGCCATCACCATGTGTTAATTGTGCATTGTGATCCAGGTTCCTACTTTGGAAGTTATGTAGAACTTATCAATCACCCCTCCTGGCTCAGAGGAAAGTACTCAGACTTGTTCAAACTGATAGGAAGGTGACAATACTGTACCTCAAACAACTATGCTTTGCAATAGAGGTGGGCAAAAGAGCATAGCTGAACACGCAACTTATCAAGACGTGAATGGGCTATAGCAACAGAAGGCCACAAACACACAGAAGTCCACCCAGTGGTCACTGAGTGTATTCCATAAGGCTCATTCTCTCTTCTGCTTAGTGAAGATGTCTGTGATGATTCAGAGCTCAATCTCTAAATGTGGTTGCATTATAAGTTGGTAATAATTAAAGTTGAATTTATGTTGGTTCTGGAATGCAGGTAGTACTGTCGGTCCTTCCGATTAACTCCACTCTAGCTTCAAAGCTGGAAGCACTGCGATAAAGAACTGTGAGAAGAGGTTAGGATGGTAACACTAGCATCTGGTCCACAGTGAATCCATTGGTGATGATCACAGCCATGGCGATGACAAATTCTTACAGACATCCAAATTGAAGAAACTTCTCCTTTATCCATATCAGCTGATGGAGTCAAAGACACTATCCTAACGTGGGAGGTGCATTACCCAATCTTCCCACAGGTTCTTCTCCCCACCTCTCTCTCCTTCATTCCACACCTCTCATATCATATGCCATCATCTTCACCTCGCAGCTTCTGCCATCTTTCCTACCCACATCTGCCTTTCAGCCCTTCCCCTGGATCTACCTACCACCAGCTGTACCCCTTCCCTCCACCATTTTTCTGGCCATCTCACCTTTCATTCCAGTCCAGATGAAGGGTCTTGGACCAAAATGTTGATTGTCCATTTCCCTCCGTATATCCTACCTGACTTGTACCTTCAGTGTTGCTTCAGATTCCGGCATCCGCAGTCTCTTGTGTCTCCATGTACATTGGTTATAGTTCCCCAGATTTCTCCATAGTTCCCCAGATTTTCATTGGTGGGATTACCAGGCTTATTTGCTTCCTGATGTTTGGAATCTGGATGGAGTTCTTCAACCACAGGTAGGAGGAGGTTCAGCAGGAGTCTTGTCATGGCAACCTGTGTAAGGCAGCAGGGGTGATCTGAATGCTGTCACTTCTGTGTCGTTTTCCTTGAGCACTGTTGGAGCTTCTTTCATTAAGACACACAACGGTCATTATAGCCCACCAAGAGAAATTGAAAGTTGATACCCCTGGGCATGGCACACAGAGTCTTTCAAATATTTGGTCATCATTATGCCAAAAGATTTGGCAAAATTATCAGAATGTAATTATCAGCCTTTATGTAAAAAAAATTAAAGAAGATGTGGCAAGATGGAACCTGATTCTTTTTTTCTGTCTCATTTCAAGGATTGAGTCTATTAAAATGAATATACTGCCCAGACTGTTATCTCTTTCAGACCCTACCAACAGAGATTAATCAAAATCAATTCAATGAATGGAATAAGATGTTATCAAGGTATATTTGACAGGGTAAAAAGCCTAGAGTTCGTCTCGAAACTTTGCAATTAGCAAAGGAAAAGGGGGGATGGGGCCTACCTTCTCTTAGAGATTATTACTTTGCAGCACAGTTGAGAGCTGTGATATGTTGGTGCAACCCATCATATGATGCTCAATGGAAAAACATTGAGGAGCGGGTAACAGTTCTTTGCAACATAATGAAAGAAAGAACATTGTTCAGTTTTGAAATCCTTAAAGAGAAACACATTAGAAAAAACAAGATTTTTATCTGTATTTACAGATGCAACAATATGTTAATAAGACGCTTTAAAATGTAACAAAGGCAAATAAATGCTTGAAAGAGCTATTCAAAAAAGCATATAATTCAGATAATCGTATTAGAATAATTTCAAGCATGTATAAGGACTTTATACATTAAAACAAAATGGGAAAAGGAAAGAGGCATAATTATATCTGAGGAAGAATGGACAACAATAAGGAGGTATCAATGGAAGTGTACCAGTTCACAGAAATGGAGGGAGTTTGGATGGAAAAAAATGATAAGATATTTTATTACACCCTCTCAGAAATTCCATTATAATAGTAACCTCCCTGTTTGTTGGAGAAATTGTGGAAATCACAATGCAAATCATTATCATATTTTTTGGGACTGCCCCGTTATCAAAAACTATTGGAGGGGGATACACAATGCTCTACAAGACATCTTTAAATGTGAAATACCCTTAGAGAGTAAGACCATATATTTTGGATATATACCTCAAGAATGGTTGAAAAGAGATAAGTATTTAATGAATATACTGTTAGTGGCTGGTAAAAAGACTCTTACTAGGAAATGGTTATCACAGGAGAGCCCAACTTTAAATACATGGATGGAAATTACAATTGACATTTACAAAATGGAGAAGATAACAGTATCTGTTAATCATAAGCTGGAACAATTTGATTCATACTGGGAAAAATGGTTCAGCTACATAATGCCTCATAGGCCTGATTCTATTCTCACAAATCAATGAATCTGTTGTTAAAAAAAAAATCACTCCCTACTTGTACATAGTTCTTTCCTTTTGATTGTTTTTTTTCTTTCCACTCTTTTCTATCAATGTATACCTTCAGATGAAAACTTTGTGGAGATTTGTGATATATATGATGTATATGTACAATGTCTGAAATACATCTTATGGAAATGTTTGTTTGATGATGAACTTAAATAAAAAAATAAATTACAAAAAAATACCAGAAGAAACTTAGTGACAAAGAGGTCACTGTTTGGATTCTCTCTCTAAGTAGCCTGTAAGGGTGAGTTTGAGTTCCATTCAAATACGAAGGTGTGACCATCACGTAGTTAATCCACAGGAGTGGGTTCTCTGGTGAGGGGAGTACCCTTCTGAAAACCACTTGTGTGTTACCCTTGTCTGGGTATGGTAGTTCACTGAAGAAAGGCACCCCTGTGGCAAATCACTGTTGGAGTTATTTCTTATGTCGTGGAACAGGATAAGTGGCTATCACGTTGTGTGTTTGGGGTAACTATGTGGAACCTACCGGTGTGTCAACCCTTGCCTTGGTCGTGGTTCCCTTGAAGAGTGTCACCTTAGTGATACGCTACTGTTGGTGATAATCCATATGTGGATTCTGTTTGAGTATCCTGTGGCCACCTCTTTGGGATGTCCCGTAGCTGAATTCAGGTGTGGTACCACCTGTGTTGAAAGGATATTCATTGAAGATCACTGTCGGTGATACTTCGTGTGTGGAGTGGAACAACTTTGGAGATAAAACCTACTACTATTGTTATCTTGTAAAGTTGTCATGGAGTCTGTGGAATATCGACGTAATTGCCTCCTCACAAGATTCACGTTTGGATTACAAACATCTCGCATTAATTAACCCGTGCCCCTGAACTGAATTTTTCTTGCCTATCATTCTAAGACTGTATCCCTTACCACTTAAGCTTGTAGAAGTTCGAGTGTATTATTTACATACCTGTATATGATACGTTCTGCTAACCTGTTTGATTTATCTGACTATATATTTCTGTATTGTGTAGTTACTAATAATAACATTAGTTAAAAGCAATGCCAGGCTATAGTTGTGTTCCATTTTGCTGGTTCTTTAAACCAATTACGGGGTACGTAACACTATGCACAGACAAGGTTACACACCGGGACTGGTGAACAACCGACATCTTCTTTCATTAAGACACACAACGGTCACTCCACAATGATCCTGATGTGACTTTCACAGGATGGGAAAGCTTTGGAGGTCAGGCATTCAAGAATGAAGATATCAGATATGAGCTGCCTCTTTTGCCACATTTTCCAGTCAATGGTAGTTCTGTGATGTTGACCAGGTGAGATTCAGTGACAGTGCTGCCGCTGAATGACATGGGGGTTTGGCCTTGTTCATTCACAATGACCATCGCTGGCAGCATGGCATGAATACTGCTTGTCACTCATCAGCAAAGCTGAGGTGACCAGCTGCCAAGTGTAAAACATTGCGATCTTTTTCCAGTAGGGAGCTGTAGGCTGCTGTCAACAGGGTGGAGGGAAGCACCAACAATGAAAGTTGCAAATATGATATCTAACTGTGGTATTAAGTGTACGGAAGCTGGTCAGCCTCGGAGCAGAGTGCTCCCTGTTCCTCCTTTACTCGTGATTCAAAAGGACACCCAGCTGGCACTAGAAGTTTTAATTGGTCAGTGTCAGAACTGACTGCAGTAGTTCAACCTTCGCCCAAAGCAGGTACTAAAAATAATTGTTCTGGGGAACTCTTAGTTGCTGATGAAAACAAGATGTTGGAGGAACTCAGCAGGCCAAGCAGCATCTAGGAAAAAAGTACAGGACACATTTTGTGCTGAGACCCTTTAGCAGGACTGGAGAAAAAAAGATGAAGGAAAAAGGTGGTGGAGGGAAGAGAGAAACACTAAGTGATAGGTGAAACCATGAGGGAGAGAGATGAGCTAAAGAGCTTGGAAGTTGATTAGTGAAAGAGATACAAGGCTGGAGAAGGTCCATCTGGGTAGCCTCCAACCTGATGGCATGAGCATCTGTTTCTCAATGGCCCCCTGGCCTCTCCTTCATCAGTCTCCATCCCCTTTCCTTCTCTCTCCTTGCCAGCCCATTGCCTCCCTCTGGTGTTCCTTCCCCCTTTTCTTTCTTCCACGGCCTTCTGTCCTCTCCTGTCAGACTCCCACCTTCTCCGGCATAATGTGTGAATAATAAAGAACTTCAATTCCCAGTGGGCAATGGGAGGGGTTCACCTGGAACTATGATGGTGACCTGGAAGCTATGATGGTGACCTGGTTGTGCAAGCACAGGGCTGAGGAGCAGTTTAAGTTTGCCTTTATTAAGAACAAACATAACATAGTGTCAGAAGAGAGCAAGATTTATCCAGTGAAGTTAAAAGCACCAGGCTACATTGAAGAGAAGGTTCCAGTAAAAGGGGACTGTATAGTGACCTTCAAGGACAAGAGGCAGGACCTAAAGACAGCTACTGATTGCAGAAAAGAGAGACGACCAATATTAGGTCTGAGGGCATCTGAAATCCTCAGCCTGGTTTTCATACTGGAATCACAGACCAAAGTTGATCACACAACACTTACGGAAGAGTATGCAGATGTCTTTGAGGGACTGGATGCTTACCTGGTGTACACAATACTCATACATGAGACAATGACTCTTCTTGTCCATGCATGCAAGAAAGTTCTGTTTCCACTTAGAGACAGACTTAAACAAGAACTAACTAGCATGGAATGGATGAATGTCATACAGAAAATTGAAGAACCAACAGAGTGGGTGAGCTCACTAATTAGTTTGCAAAAGAAAAATGGAGCATTGTGGACATCTCTAGGCCCAAGAGATCTCAATAAAGCCACCAAGAAAGAGCATTTTCAGTTATCAACACAGGAAGAGATCATGTACCAGTTTGCAAGAGCCAAGAGGTTCAGTGAGATCGACACTCGAAGCTTGATGAGGCAAGTTCGAGACAGTGTACTTTTAACACACCACAAGGAAGATATCACATTCTTCAGCTACTGTTTGGGACTCCGTCTGCACCAGATATCTATAACCATCCACATGATCTTTGAGGGCATACCTGATGTCAAGACCATGATGGATGACGACACCTTCCGGGGATCCACCAAAGATGAATATAGTACGTGATCGAGACAAGTGCTTGATGTGACACGGGAAGTCTACTTGAAATTAAATAAAAAAGAAATGTGTTTGTCATTAAGAGACTAATCTTTGAAGGAGATGTCATATCTGAAGAGGGAGTGAAGCTTGACCCAAGAAAGACATCAGCCGTTGAAAACATGGAGAGGCTCCAAAACAAAGAGGAGGTGAGACGAAACATGGGGATGGTGATTTGCCTGGCTGAGTTCATCCCACAACTGTCACCTGTGTCAGCATCACTTTGGTCACTCCTCAAGCAAAATGAGTGGATTTGGTCTCATGAGCAAGAAGAGTGTTTCCAGATGCTGAGAAGAGTCATAACTGCAGAGCCCATGCTGAAGTTTTATGGTCCAGATAGGTGTACTGGGAACCCAGCTGATGCATCCTAGCATGGCCTTGGAGCAGTACTACTGCAGCAACATGATGACACATGGCAACCTGTGGCCTATGCACCAAGAGTTTTAACAAGTGCAGAGGCCAAGTATGCACAGTTAGAGGAAGGGCTTCGCATATGTATGTATGTGAAAGGTTCCATCAGCATTTCTATGGACAAACTTTTGAAGTGGAGACAGACCATAAACCATTGGTCTCAATTATGTCCAAACCACTGAATGATTATTCCATGAGGATACAGTACATGTTGTTAAGGCTGGAGAAATATAATGTGAAGATTATCTACACACCTGGAAAACATACATTTGCTGCAGAAGTGCTGTCTTAAGCAGTTGACAAGAAAGAAAAGAGTGAACAAGAGGTTAATGTAAGGGGTTTTCAACATGTAACTCCAAGCCCACATCACCCCAAATCTAATGGCCTAGCAGTGGGTTCAGTCAAGGTAGGGAAGGGCCTCATGAAGAAAGCACAAGATGGACGAGAGGATTTCCACAAAATTCTATTGATTTACAAAGTGTGTCACTGACGAATGGCCTTTCACCAGCCCCAATGCTAATGGGTCGATGCATACTTAACCTTCCAATGCATGAAAATCTGTTGACACCTACAGGAGCACACAAGATCAAAATGGCTGAAGAGAAAGGGAAAGAAAAACCTGAACAGTATCTTGACAAGACTGCGAAAAGCCTACCAGCCTGACGAAGGGTCTGGGCCTGAAATGTTGACTGCTCATTTCCACGGATGCTGCCCAGCCTGCTGATTTCCTCCAGTGTGTTGTACACGTTGCTTTGACCACAGCATCTGCAGTGTACTTGGTGTTTACCAGCCTTGAAGCCTGGAGGTCAAGTGTGAATCTGAGATCCTGATTCTGGCACATGGTCTATGCAAGGATATGTGCAAGAGGAAGTAGTTCCACATTCCTACTAGATCCAGATCGAGCAAGGGACACCTCTGAGAAAGAACTGTATAAATCTACAACCACAAGCTCCAACCCATAGCCGTGATACATCACATGTCAGTACCCCAAAGGGGCCAGCATTTGCAAAACTGAACACGTTCATCAGAGTTCTCAGAATGACATAAATATTAACCCAGCAAATGCAAGCACTAACCTGTGAAAACAAACAGCCCACCAGAAAGGACCACTAAACCAACTCAGAGACTGACTGAAAGTTGATGAGTACTTAAGGGACTATAGTTGCTCATTACAATTGAAGTTGAAATGTTGAACAGTTGAAAGTTTGAGTAAAAATAAAATAGACTGGCTGCAGAACATTGATACCTTTGTTGGAAAAGATCATTGTTCCTTTCAGGTTTATGAGGACATCGTATTGTGTTTGTTTTTCTTTCAAGGGGGAAGATGTGTTATTATGTGTGCATAATAAAGAACTTCAATTCCCAGAGGAAAATGCGAGCGGTTCATCCAGATCCGGAAGCTGTGATGATGACCTAGTTGCATAAGCACAGGATTGAGGAGCAATTCAATAAATTTCTGATGTAAATCCATGCCATGTTTGTCTTCGTTAAGAACAAACATAACAGGCACAAGGCAAGACATGACATCAGTGGAGAGTCTATTCCCAGAAAGCTCTCACAGCCACAATTAACTTCCTGAACCAGTGTGTTGGGAAATCAGAGATTTATCAGTTTAACTCGTTTAGTTCATTTTTTCAAAGTGTGGGTATTGCTGGTAAGGCCAGATTTCATTAACTATCCCTAATTCTCTTTGAGAAACTGGTTGTGAGTCTATCTTCCTGACTCATTGCAGCCCTTCTGTTAAGTGCATTTCAAGTGCAATTGGGTAGGTCTAATAGGACAGAGGGAACAATCTATGCCTGTGCTTCTGTGTGCAGTGTTAGTCTTCTCCCTCTGCCTCAGCTTCTGAACCAGTTCCACCCCTACCCACACTGCATAAACACACAATATCCCTACATCAGCAAATTCTGGGATCCAGACCAAGAGATGTTGCAGGACTGGTGACGTTATTTCAAAATCAGGATGCTATGTGACTTGGAAAAGAATTTTCACATGTTGATGCTGCCTTGTGTCTTCTGCTGTTGACCTTCCTGTAAAAGGGTTGTGACTCAGGCAAGTAACTGCAATGTACTTTGTACATGGTACACACTGCCATTGCGATATGCAGATAGTGGAGGAGATCACATTTTAATGGATAGGTAGTTTGCTTTGTAATCAGAATCAGGTTTATCACCACCAGCATGTGATGTAAAATTTGTTAACTTAGCAGCAGCAGTTCAATGCAGCACATAATCTAGCAGAGAGAAAGATAAATAAATAAATAAATAAATAAATAAATAGATAAATAAATAGATAGATAGATAAATGGATAACAAATTTCCTGCATGTTGTAAGAACTACGCTTCTGCAGGCAAGTGAAGAAAATACTATCGCTTTCTCAATTTGTGCCTTTTCAAAGGTAGAAGGGTTAATGAGCCAATACAGTAGAATAATAAACCTTTGGCCAGTTCTTATGCCCATATAATTGGTCGCCTATAGTGAGCACCCCAGGATGCCTATGACTGGGAATTCAAGTGTGACTTGTTTCACTTAGTTGAGAATTGAGAATGGAATTGAGTATTATGCAATCATTACAAATATCTTCATTTCTGTTCTTATGTTGAAAGGTTTAGCTGGGGCAGAATTTTTTCTTGGAAGCATTCATGACACTATATGTAGACAGGCTGACTAGCGGAGAGGCTCTTGTGTCTCTACAACTACATATCAAATAAATAAAGGCACACATTTAGAGGGGGATTTAACGTATTTATTCACATTGCAGAGACAGCAGCAAATCAATGTGTCAGCACAAGGTGTCAGTCCTTAATTAATGCTAAGGGGAGTCATTTTGCTAAAAGAAATCTATCCATGCATTACACTTTCTCCCCCTTTAAATTAATGTGTACATAAACCTGTATATGGTACAAAACATTCAATTTCCCTTTAACAAACCATATTCAAATAAATGTGGTTTCACAATAACAGTTCATAATGAATTTCACAATACTAAAGATTTAATTTTTTTGGGTGGTCTGTTTCTTTCAGGATAACTCCTTTGGACATGTGGAATGGCATTAGGTTTTGCTAGTTGTCAAGGACAACTTTCTCTGATGCAGGTGTCATGTTGCTGTTAGTGACATGATCATCACTGAAAGGTAGTTCTGGTGTCTGTAGTGAGTCCATCTTGTTGGATAGAATTGACTCTGATGTGTTCTTTGGCTGAGCATCCAGTATTTGGTCCACATGATGTCTCATGTATAATCTCCAACATTCACTGTTTACATTAGTGGTCTCGTTCTTGTAGCTATCCTACTGGGTGTCCACTCATCTTCTGCGGAATCACACAATAGGATTTCCTATCCAACCTCAAAGTTTCTTGTTAATTTACTTGGCAACTGGATCAACTGTTTATTCGGCACTTCCCTCCATAGGTCTGGTTTCAGGATGTCTATGCGAGATTTCAGATTCCTGCTCATGCACAGCTTTGCAGATGTTTGATTTGTCATCGCATGAACAGAGTTCTGATACACAAAAAGGAAGTTGTCCACCTTATGTTGTAGAGAAATGTCCTTCTTGTCCATAGCTTTAATGGACTACTTAAAGGTTTGGATAAACATTTTGGCTAATCCATTTGATGCTGAGTGATGAGGAGGTGACTTGAAATATTTGATGCCATTTTTCTTAATGAATAGTTGGAGCTCTTTTGACGTGTATTGTGGTCCATTGTCACTCACAATTTGTTCTGGTAAGCCACTTCTGGAGAAGATAGTCCTCGGAGCGGGAACAGTCTTTTCTTTCTTTTTCTTTCTTTTTCAATCTTTTTATTGAATTTCATATATAAAAAAACATATCATAATATTGAATAGGTTATAAGTGCACTAGACTTGAAGTTGAATTAGTAATAAGATAATATCATTAAAATATCAGCAAAAAAAGTACATTAATCAATCAAACCTATATTAATTATACATGAAAAAGAGTAAGAATAATCATCAAAAGAAAAAAAAATTCTAAAATACAAGAAAAAAAATATATATTGAAAAAAAATTAAACCTAAACTAAACTAACATGGGCAGTAATAACAGTTTATATGTATATGATAGTGTCAAAAACTTCGGAACTCCATGCCAGAACAAGAATAAAAAGAGAAAAGGTCTGGAAGAGGCCAAATTAATTCATATGAAAGTGTCGAATGAACGGTCCCCAAGTTTCTTCAAATTTAATTGATGAGTCAAAAATAGTGCTTCTAATTTTTTCTAAGTTCAAATAAGAAATAGTTTGAGAGAACCACTGAAACGTGGTAGGAGGATTTACTTCTTTCCAATTTTGTGATATAGACCTTCTGGCCATTAATGTTACAAATGCGATCATTCGTCTAATTGAAGGGGAAAACCGATTACCATCCTCATTTGGTATACCAAAAATTGCAGTAATAAAATGAGGTTGTAAATCAATATTCCAAATTGAGGAAATGGTAGCAAATATGTCCTTCCAATAGTTATGTAAACTGGGACATGACCAAAACATGTGGGTCAATGAGGCCACATCTAAATGACATCTGTCACATTGAGGGTTAATATGAGAATAGAATCGAGCAAGCTTATCTTTAGACATATGGGCTCTATGTACGACCTTAAATTGTATTAAAGCATGTTTAGCACATATAGAAGAAGAATTAACCATTTGTAAAATTTTTTCCCATTTTTCTGTTGATATATTATATTGAAGTTCTTTTTCCCATTCTTGTTTAATTCTACCTAATATTTCTGGTTGTATCTTCATAATCATATTATAAATAAAAGCCACTAATCCCTTCTGACAAGGATTCAAGATAAAAAATCATATCTGAAAAATCTATTAAAGTTGAATTGGGGAAGGATGGTAGAACTTTATGTAAAAAATTTCTGATTTGTAAATATCTAAAAAAATTAGATTTAGGTAAATTAAATTTGTTGGAAAGTTGGTCGAAAGACATCAAACTACCTTCAAAAAAAAGATCACGAAACACATATTATACCTTTCCTTTTCCATATGCTAAAAGCTTGATCTGTCAAAGAAGGTTTAAAAAAGAAGTTAAGTAAGATAGGGCTATCAAGAACAAAGTTTTTCAGAGTAAAAAACTTACGAAATTGAAACCAAATTCGTAATGTGTGTTTGACAATAGGGTTGGATATCTGTTTATTGAATTTAACTAAATCAGCAGGAAGAGAAGAACCAAGAACGGAGAATAGAGAATATCCCTGTGTATCATTGCATTCTAAATTTACCCACTGTGGGCACAATGGTGAATCCAAATCTAATTTCCAATATATTAAGTTTTGAATATTATTCGCCCAATAGTAAAATCTAAAGTTAGGTAAAGCTAAACCACCACCTTTTTTAGATTTTTGTAATTGCCTTTTACTTAACCTGGGGTTTTTATTTTGCCACACAAATGAGGAAATTTTTGAATCAATGTTATCAAAAAAAGATTTAGGAATAAAAATTGGTAAGGCTTGAAATAAATATAAAAATTTCGGTAAAATCATCATTTTAATAGCATTAATCCAACCAACTAATGATAAGGATAAAGGAGACCATCTTGTAGTAAGTTGTTGAATTTGATGAAGCATAGGTAAAAAATTCAATCTGAATAAATCTTTATATTTCTTGGTAATTTTTATACCTAAATAAATAATGTTATCAGTAACAACTTTAAATGGTATCCTGTCATTCAATAAAGTTTGTGCATTTAAAGGGAATAATTCACTCTTATCCAAGTTTAGTTTATAACCAGAAAAACTACCAAATTGAACCAACAAGGATAAAATAGCGGGAATAGACCTGTCAGGATTAGAAATATATAACAACAAGTCATCAGCATAAAGTGATAACTTGTATAACTTCTCATTACGGGTAATACCAAAAATATTAGGGGATTCAGGAATAGCAATGGCTAGAGGTTCTAATGTGATATTAAATAATAAAGGACTTAAGGGACAACCTTGTCTCGTACCACGAGATAATTGAAAAAAAGAGGATCTGTAATTATTTGTAAGAACAGAAGCAACAGGTTTATAATATATTAATTTAATCCATGATATAAAATTAGGACTAAAATTAAAATTTCTCAAGGCATTAAATAAGTATGTCCATTCAACTCTATCAAAAGCTTTTTCAGCATCTAATGAAATAATACATTCTGGGGTTGTGGGTGATGAAGTATAAATTATATTAATCAATTTTCTAACATTAAAAAAGGAATACCGATTCCTAATAAAACCAGTTTGGTCTTCTGAAATAATCTGTGATAGTAACTTTTCTAATCTAATAGCTAAAATTTTTGTAAGAATCTTAGAGTCTACATTTAATAGCGATATAGGGCGATAAGATGTACATAAAGTAAGATCCTTATCTTTTTTAAGAATTAGAGAGATAGTAGCTTCATAAAAAGACTGGGGTAATCTCTTCTTAGTAAATGCATCATTAAAGATTTCACATAACCAAGGGGAAAGCAAAGAAGAAAAAGTTTTTAAAAATTCTATAATATAACCATCAGGACCAGGAGCTTTCCCTGAATTCATTAATGAGATAGCCTCTCCTATTTCGGCCATAGAGAGAGGAGCATCGAACAAGCTACGATCTTCATCTGTCAGTTTAGGAATATTCAAATTGTTAAAAAAATTATCCATCATGGACAGATTGCCATCAAATTCTGATTGATATAAAGATTTATAAAAATCTTGGAAAGTATTAATAATTTCTTTATGATCAGTAGTCAGATTACCGTCTTGTTTACGAATTTTAATAATTTGTCGCTTAGTCGAAATAGCTTTTAATTGGTTAGCTAACAATTTACCAGCTCGATCACTATGAATATAAAATTGAGCCCTGGTCTTAATTAATTGATTCTCAATTGAAGAAGATAATAATAAGCTATTTTCCATTTGAAGCTCAACTCTCTTCTTATAGAATTCTTTGGTAGGAATCATGGAATAAATCTTATCAATTTCTTTAATTTTATCCACTAATAAAGCAATATCTAAATATCTTTGTTTTCTTTTACCGACGGAATATGAGATAATTTGTCCACAGATAAAAGCCTTAAAAGAGTCCCAAAGTATTCCTCTGTCAATCTCTTCGGTATAGTTTGTTGAAAAAAACAAGTCAATTTGCTGTTTTATGTAGGTGATAAATTCTGGATCTTGAAGCAAAGTAGCGTTAAGTCTCCAAGATCTAGTATTATTGAAAGAGTCCGAAATCTTGATAGATAACTTCAAAGGTGCATGATCCAAAATGGCAATAGAATCATATTTACAATCAGTAACATCTGTTAATAAATGATAATCAATAAGGAAATAATCAATTCTAGAATAACTGTGATATACATGTGAAAAAAATGAAAATTCTTTATCTTTAGAGTTCAAAAACCGCCATATTTCAGTAATTCCCGAATCAACCATAAAGGAATTAATAAGTAAGGCTGATCTATTCGGAAGAATTTGAATAGGTTTAGATCTATCCATCAAAGGATTCAGACAACAATTGAAATCTCCACCCATTATCAACATATATTCATTTAGATTAGGGAGGGATGTAAATAAACGTTTAAAAAATTCAGGGCAGTCAAAGTTTGGAGCATAAATATTAACTAGAGCCACTTTTCGATTAAAAAGTGAACCAGTTATCAACAAAAATCTGCCCTGTGGATCAGAAATAATTTCATGATGTGTAAATGAAATTGAGGGGTCTATAAAAATAGACACACCCCTAATTTTGGCGGTACAATTCGAGTGAAATTGTTGACCCTTACAGAACCTAAAAAAGCGTTGATTATCCTCCCTCCTAATATGGGTCTCCTGTACAAAGATAATATTAGCATTTAGTCTATGGAATACTTTAAATATTTTTTACATTTAATCGGATGATTTAAACCATTAGTATTCCAAGAGATAAAGTTAATAGACTTATCCATCATGCCAATATTAATTGTATATATCATAAAAGGTTAAAAAGACACATAACCCATAATTCAGGAAGAAGGAAAAATGATTTCAGGAGCAACCGGAGAACATGACACTTCAACAATATTAATAATTTAAAGTCGGCCCATAAACTAACAGCAAAAAAATAAAAAGCAAAAGTGTGAAAAAAGATCCCTACCCCCTCCCCCAACCCCACGATAAAAAGCCAAGCAGCAGGCGCACAAACTAATACTAATATTACCCCCCATTTCAAGATGGCAACTCCATGAAAAGAAAAAAAAAGACTATATAACACCCAGATATAAATACAGGGTTGTAAAAAGAAAGAATATATATCAATCAAAATGAAAAAATAATATAATAAAGCAAAAGATCATTAATAAAAAAGGATAAACATTAAAGTTTAAAATAGTGTAATATGCCTTTTAAAAAAAAGATTCCATATTCAAATACAAGAAAATGACGTTTCAAAAACAGAGACTTATGGGAAGAAGAAACGACATTTTGAAAAAACCATATTACAGAATATAAATGTAAATTCACCAATCTATAAAGTCATCAAAATAGGATTAAAAAAGGATTCAATAATCACTACAATATATAAAAAAGGTCCAAAAATCCAAAACATTCGTCCCATTTTCAAGTACAAGCAAATAAATGCTTACAGAAAGCAAAGTCTTATGGGAAGAAGAAACGACATCTTAAAAAATAAATCATTATTACAAAGTATTAACGTGTATATCCAATTCAGAGGAAAAAAATTAAGAAAATAGACATTATAGTAAAATTAGAAGAGCATCTATAAACAATGATAATAAAAAAAAACAGGTCTACAGACCAAAGTAAAAAGCTATACCGCAGCTTCATAAGTTAAAGCCCAAAACGAAATGGCATCTTCTCTCCAAAAATTCT
This sequence comes from Hypanus sabinus, assembly GCF_030144855.1. Classification (NCBI taxonomy): domain Eukaryota; kingdom Metazoa; phylum Chordata; class Chondrichthyes; order Myliobatiformes; family Dasyatidae; genus Hypanus; species Hypanus sabinus. The sequence continues at coordinate 60,988,850 of NC_082717.1, read as the reverse complement.
TCAACATAACACATAGTTCAACTTGTACTAGAAGACCTATATTCTTCGACGAATTTCTTCGCTTCTTCCGGAGTATTAAAGAAGCGCTGACTGTCGTCACTCAACATAATTCTAAGATTCGCTGGGTATCTTAAAGCATGTTTAAGTCCAATCGAATGAATCTCTGCCATCACTGGTTTAAAAGCGATTCTCGCCTTCATCACTTCAAATGAATAATCTTCAACAATACGAAACTTGTTGTTTCTGAGAGAAATCATATCTTTCTGACGAGCTAATCGGATTAAAAGCTCTTTCTCCCGAGGATAATGGAGGCGAACAATCACAGCTCGTGGCTTGTCTCTCGAGATTGGAAATCTCGAAACTCTGTGGGCACAATCAATAGTAGGTTTAGCCCGCAAAGTGTCCTCGCCAAAAATTTCCCACAATAAGTTAGAGAAATATTCAGTTAAGTCACCAGACTCAACATTTTCGGGAAATCCGATAATTCGCAAGTTCTGTCTGCGAGATCGGTTTTCAAGATCGGTGATTTTAAACTTATTCTGCTCCACTATTTTAGCGGTCGACAGTACCTTCTTCTCCAAAGTTTCAATAGTACGTATTTTTTCACAAATTAACTTGTCAAGAGCCGCAAACTTTTCTTCATGCCGTTCAATATCTGCTGCCTGCGATTGAAGCTTGGTATCAAACGATCTAATGACTTCTTCAAGCTCAGACATTTTTGCAGTAAGCTTATTTTCCAGACCTGCAAGTTTAGTATCCAGTTTAGTATCCAGAAGACTGGAAATTGCCTCAAGAGATGGAGGGTCTTTAGACGATTTCTTAGATACAGACATTTTAAGTTTGAAAAGATTAAATCAAGTATTATTTTAGAAAAGAAGTAAATCGTAAATATCAACCCATGTAATTAAGTACAAAAAGATTTGATTAAAGGGTGATTATAGTTTAAAAAATGAAGAGCGCCTAAAAGGCAGATGTCTACGTCGCCATCTTGAAACTCCGCCCCAACAGTCTTTTCTGATGTGGTTGACTTCATTAGTGTAACCTCCGGCTACTTCAAATAAATATCCACAGCAATCAGAAACATGGAGTTCTTAAATGGCCCAGCAAGGGTAATATGTACTCTTTGCTATGGTGTAGACAGCCATTCCCATGGGTACAAAGGTGCCCATGTGGTGCATTTTGAACCTTCTGGTATCCCAAACAACTTTTGGTCAAGTCTTAATCTGCCTGTCTATTCCTGGTCACCACATGTAGCTCTAGATGAGTCTTGTCATCTTGATTGCACCCAGATATCCTTCATCAGATTCATAACACTCTGGTGGGCAGTTTAGAAGGAATCACAACATGCGATCCACACATCAGCATTCTTTGACATGCTGACAGTCAGTCTCATCTCACTGAGAATTGTGGAAACATAGGATTACCATGAGCTCGCCATCCTTTGATGGTGATATCATAGACTTTTGACAGGGTTGGGTCATTCCTTGATTCTTTTTGTATTTCAGAATTTATTACTGGCAGCTGGTCCATAATGCTTTGTAGAACACCTTTGCTGGGTCACAAAATGAAGACTTTTCTTCTTCAGTTGTCAGCAGTGAAAGACGTGACAAGCTGTCAGTGTTGCTGTGTCATTTGGTACACTTGACTCTATGTCATAAGAGTGGGCTCCAAGGAAAGGTGCTGGGATTCCTTTCCTGGGATTGAAAATGGACACACGGGGCTGGTGGTCTGTCACTAGTGTAAACCTTTGTCCATACAGGTAGCGGTGGAACCTCTTTACTCCCCATACTAGACTAAGGGTCTCTCTATTGATCTGATCGTAGTTGCGTTCTGAACTCTTCAGTGATCATGAAGCAAATGAAATTGGGCATTCAGATCCATCTTTCATAATGTGTATGTCAAAACGGCACCGGTGTCATAAGGGGTGAATCACACGCCAGTCTGATAGGTAGAGATGAGTCATAATTCTTGTTAGTCTCTTTGTTTCCTTGAAAGCTCTTTCACATCTTTCTGACCATTCCCACTTTGCTCCTATCTGCAACAGTGCATTCAATGGATGCAGCACTATATCAAGATTTGGAAGAAACCCATGGCAGTAGTTTACAAGGCCCTAGTATGACCCGAGATGTGACACATTTTCCGGTTTGGGTGCCTGTGGCACTGCTTCAGTCTTCTCTTGGGACTTGCATAAGCCATGCTTGTCAATGACTTGTCCACAAAATAAAATTGCATTCTTGAAAAACTCACATTTCTCTCTCTTTGTGTGTAGACCATACTCACTCAGCCTGGTAAGCACTTCACCAGGGTTCTGAAAGTGCTCTTCATCATTCTTGATGGTCACAGGGATTTCATCAAGGTAACATTGTGTTCCTGGGATGTCTTGGAACACCAGTACTCTTTGCCAAATTGCTGGAGCTGATGCCATGCCAAAGACAAGACAATTATACTGGGACAGTCCAGCCTTCACATTTTATCACTGGGACAATGGGCGTGGCCCAGTCACTCTACTCAACTTTGGACAGAAGGCCAGATGCCTCCAAGCTCTGAAGTTCAGTATTCACTTTAGATGTGGTGCATAAGGCACTGGATGAGCTTTATGGAATCTTGGTGTTGCTGCTTCATCCAATTCAATTCTGGCTTCCATGCTTTTGAGTTCACCAATGCCCCTCTTAAACACCTTCACATTAGCATTAAACAGCTGTGCCAGTCTCTGGTTAGTGCTACCGACTGGGTCGCAGCTGCCTGTTGATGACTCATTGAGAGCTTTGATTGCCATTCCAGTTGGATTTTTCTCAACCATTCTCATCCAGAAAGTGCAGACCCTCCACTTTTCAACACATGGATGTCTGACTGCTGTGTTGTGCCTCCGTCCATCATTTTCATTCTCAGTTTGCTTTTGGGATATACTTTCTCTCTTCTGTATGTCTTTGGCATCACTGAGGTCTTTTCTAAAGGTAGCTTAGAAAACAATCTGTTGTAGTCAGCCTCTGAAATTATAGACGAAGCTTCCAGCTCCATTTTCAGTTTTACACCAGATACACCTGTTGTGATTTACATGATTTTGTGATCTACTTCAGGTCCAGGGATGCTATGTAGTTCTAGGCATGACTGTTCACTTTTGTCAGACTCTGTTTTGTCTGATTCTGTTTCATATTTGGTCATTTTATGCATTTGTGTCACTTTGTGTTTGACACTTTTCATACTGTGTGTTTTCTCTTTGGTTGTGCTTTTTGTCTGACTTGTCTATGACACTTTGTGAAATTTAAATCTTTCGGCTATTGCCAGCAGTTTTGGGCTCAAGTGTTTTTGTAAAATTGCAACAATTTCATTGACTGTCTTGCTTTGCTGGCTTTGCAGGAGTTTCTAAGTTGCATAAGAGACTGTGCATTCTAGCACCCATTAATGTAAGATGTGTGGAGATCTTGTTTACCTCATCCACATCGTTAGCATTACAATACTATTCACCCTCATTTCTACTTTCAAATTCATCAACTTTCTCAACTAAGTCCATCATCACATTATTTTTATTTTAGCTTTGCTAGTTGTGCATCTCTCACTGTGAACTGTGCACTGTTACTCCATAGAACCATAGAACATTACTGCACAGAAACAGGCCTTTTGGCCCTTCTGAACCATTTTTTTGCCTAGTCCCACTGACCTGCACCTGCACCTGGGCCATATCCCTCCACACCCCTCTCATCCGTATACCTATACAACTTTTTCTTAAATGTCAAAAGTGAGCCCGCATTCAATACTTCATCTGGAGCTCATTCCACACTCCCACCACTCTGTGTGTGAAGAACCCCCCCACCAATGGTCCTTTTAAACTTTTCTCCCTTCACCCTTAACCCATGACCTCAGGTTTTTTTCTCCCTTGACCTCAGTGGAAAAAGCCTGCTTGTATTCAGTCTATCTATGCCCATCATAATTTTATACACCTCTATCAAATCACCCCTCATTCTCCTACGTTCCAGGGAATAAAGTCCTAACCTATTCAACCTTTCTCTGTAACTCAGTTTCTCAAGTCCCAGCAACATCCTTGTAAACCTTCTCTGCACTCTTTCAACCTTATTAATATCCTTTCTGTAATTAGATGACCAAAACTGCACATAATACTCCAAATTCGGTCTCACCAATGTCTTATATAACCTCACCATTACATTCCAACTCTTATATTCAATACTTTGATTTATAAAGGCCAATATACCAAAAGCTCTCTTTATGACCCTATCTACCTGTGACACCACTTTTAAGGAATTATGTATCTATACTCCCAGATCCCTCTGTTCTACTGCACTCCTCAGTGTCCTACCATTTACCTTGTATGTTCTACCTTGGTTTGGCTGTCCGAAGTGCAATACCTCACACTTGTCTGCATTAAATTCTATCTGCCATTTTTCAGCCCATTCCTCCAACTGGTCCAAATCCCTCTGCAAGCTTTGAAAACCTTCCTCACTGTCCACTACACCTCCAATCTTTGTATCATCAGCAAATTTGCGGATCCAATTTACCACATTATCATCCAGATCATTGATATAGATGACAAATAACAATGGACCCAGCACTGATCCCTGTGACACACAAGTCACAGGCCTCCATTTAGAGTAGCAATCCTCCACTACCACTCTCTGGCTTCTCCCATTGAGCCAGTGTCTAATCCAATTTACTACCTCTCCATGTATACCTAGTGACTGAATCTTCCTAACTAACCTCCCATGCAGGACCTTGTCAAAGGTCTTACTGAAGTCCATGTATACAACATCCACTGCTTTTCCTTCATCCACTTTCCTGTTAACTTCCTTGAAAAACTCTAATAGATTGGTCAAACATGACCTACCACGCAGAGCCATGCTGACTTTTTTAGTAAGTCCCTGTCTATCCAAATACTTGTAGATCCTATCTCTTAGTATTCCTTCCAATAATTTACCTACTACCGATGTCAAATTTACCGGCCTATAATTTCCCAGCTTACTTTTTGAGCCTTTTTTAAGTAACGTAACTACATGAGTTATCCTCCAATCCTCCGGCACCTCACCCGTAGATACCGACATTCTAAATATTTCTGCCAAGACCCCCGCAATTTCAACACTAGTCTCCTTCAACGTCTGAGGGAATACCCTGTCAGGTCCTGGGGATTTATCTACTCTGATTTTCCTCAAGACAGCAAGCACCTCTTCCTCTTTAATCTCATGACCTCCCTACTTGTTTGCCTTGTTTCCATAGACTCCATTCCAGTTTCCTTAGTAAATACAGATGCAAAAAACTCATTTAATATCTCTCCCATTTCTTTTAGTTCCATACATAGCCGACCACTCTGATCTTTTAGAGGACCAATTTTATCCCTTACTATTCTTTTACTCTTAACATACCTGTAGAAGCTCTTAGGATTATCCTTCACCCTGACTGCCAAAGCAACTCCTGCACCCTTTTCTAGCATCTGTGACCGCCTTCTCCATATTGGTTTACTCTTCCTTCTTACTGTCTCTCTCCCTTCCTCTGAATTCTGTCATCTCGTAGCTGTCAGTACAGTTGGTGATACTCTCTGACATTCAGGTTTGTACTCATCACCAATTTGTTATGTCTGTACAACTACGTATCAAATAAATAAAGGCACGCACTCGGAGGAGAATTTGATGTGTATATTCACTTTCCAGAGAGAGAAATAAATCAATGTGCATGGGTAAGTTATCAGTCAATAATAAGTGCTAAGAGTAATCATTGCACTGTAAGAAATAGATCCATACATTATAGAGGCCATACTGGACCAGGTCAGGTGACAGATCTCTCTGTTGGTGAGCAGTTTGGAGATGATGACCACAACCTCCTGACTTCTACCATAACCTTGGACAGGGAAAGAAATACACAGGATGGGAAAGTATTTGATTGGGGAGGGAAGGCACGTATTATGATGCTAATAGACAGAAACTTGAAAGTGTAAATTGGGAATGTATGTACACAGGGAAATATGTAACAGAAATGTGGAGTTGCTTAGGGAGCACTAGCCAAACAGAAGAAAGAACAGTTACTTGGGTTTTAGGAAACAGAGATCTTAAGAGGGCTCTAGAGAGTTACAAGGTAGGCCGAAAGGGGCTGACGAGTGGGCTTAGGAGAGCTAGAAGGGGGCATGAGACGGGCTTGGCAAGTAGGATTAAGAAAAACTCCAAGGTTACTTTGAACTTTGAATGTATTCTACACAAATATGAAGGACAAGAGGATGACTAGATTGAGTGTAGGATCAATCAGGGATAGAAGAGGAAGCATGTGCCTGGAGTCAGAGTTAGGAAGGAATACTTCAGTATTCACCAGTGAGAGACTCCTTGATGAATGCGGAGTCAGCATAAAACAGGCTGATAAACTGGAACATGACAATGTTAAGAAAGAGGATGCACTGGAACTTTTGAAAAACAGTAGGGTAGATAAGACCCCAGGGCCAGATATATATACTTCAAGTTATTACAGGAAGCAAAGGAAGAGATTACTATGTTTTTGGCAATGATCTTTGCATTCTCATGAGTCACAAGAGTGGTACCGACAATTGGGGGGTTGCAATGTTATCCAAGCCTAAGCTGGTGACTGTCCCACAATTTTCTATGCTACATCAATGTTTGCATTGGTGCTGCTTCCTGCACCCATGCTAAACTTGTCAACTTCATCCACTTTGCCTGTAACTTCCACCCTTTCTCAATCTCACTGTCTCTATCTCTGGAGACAGCTTATCCACTAATGTCTATTATAAAGCCATGGCTACCTGGACTATACCTCATCCCACCCTGTTACTTGTAAAAATCTCATCACCTTCTCTCAATCCCTCCATCTCTGCGGCATCTGCTCTCAGGATGATGCGTTTCATTCTCGAAGGAAGAAGATGTCTTTCTTTTTCAAAGAAAGGGGGCTTCCTTTCCTCCACCATTAATGTTGCCCTCAAATGCATCTCTCCTATTTCACACACGTCTGCTCTAACCCCATCTTCCCACCACCCTACCAGAGATAGGGTTCCTCGTGTTCTCATTTACCACCACACCAGACTTAGCATCTGGCACATGATTCTCCAAAACTTCTGCCACCTCCAACAGAATTCCACCACAAAACACACCTTTCCCCACCCCCATTTTCTGCTTTCTGCAAGGATCGCTCCCTACGCGACTCCCTTGTCCATTTGTCTGTCCCCACTGATCTCCCTCCTGGCACTTATTCTTGTGAGCGTAACAAGTGCTACACCTGCCTCTACACCCAATCACTCACTACCATTCAGGGCCCTAAACAGTCCTTCCAGGTGAGACGACACTTCACCTGTAAGTCTGTTGGGGTCATATACTGTGTTTGGTGCTCCCAGAGTGGCCTCCTGTATATCCAGCATAGACTGGGAGACCACTTTGCCGAGCACCCATGTTCTGCTGCCAGAAAATGCGGGATATCCCAGTGGCCATCCGTTTTAGTTCCACTTCCCATTCCCATTCTGATATGTCAATCCATGGCCTCCTCCACTGTCATGATGAGGCCTCACTGAGGCTGGAGGAACAACACCTTATATTCTGTTTGGGTAGCCTCTAACCTGAAGGCATGAACATCAATTTCTCAAACTTCCGGTAATGCCCCCCACTCTCCCTCTTTCACCATTTCCCATCCCCTTTTCCTTGTCTTACTTTATCTCCTTGCTCACCCATCACCTCTCTCTGGAGCTTCTCCCCCATCCCCCTTTTCTTTCTTCCATGACCTTCTGTCTCTTTCACCAATCAACTTCCCAACTCTTTACTTCATCCCTCTCCCTCCAGGTTTCAGCTATCACCTTGTGTTTCTCTCTCCCCTCCCCTCCCCACCTTTCAAATCTACTCCTCAACTTTTGTCTCCAGTCCTGCCAAAGGATTTTGGCCTGAAATGTTAACTGTACTCTTTTCCTAGATGCTGCCTGCCCAGCTGAGTTCTTCCAGCATTTTGTGTGTGTTGGTGGCAATATTATTCCTTTGTTCAAAGAAGGGTGTAGGACTAACCTTGAGAATTATATACCAATGAGTCTTACTTCCGTTGTGGGCAAATTATTGGAGAAGATTCTTAGAAGCAGGATTAGGGATAGTCAGCTTGGCTTTGTGAGGGATAGGTCATGCCTCATGAGCCTGGTTGAATTCTTTGAGGATATGACAAAGCAGAGTGATGAAGGTGGAGCAGTGGGTGTGGTGCATGTGGATTTTAGTAAGACAGTTGATTAGATTCCTCATGGTGGGCTTATTCAGAAAGTCATGAGGCATGGGATCCAGGGGAACTTGGCTGTGTGGATTTAGAATTAGTTTACACATAGAAACCAATTGTAGATGGGGTGTATTCTGCATGGAGGTCTGTGACCAGTGAGGTTCAGTGGGGATCCCTGCTCTTTATAATGTTTATACAAGACTTGGATGAGGAAATGGAAGAGAGGTTTAGTGAGTTTGCAGATCGCCCTAAGTTTAATGGAGTTGTGGATAGTGTGGAGGGTTGTTGTAAGTTACAAAAAAAACATTGATAGGATGTAGAGCTGGACTGAGCAGTGGCAGATGGAGTTCAGCCTGGAAGAGTGTGAAGTAATTTATTTTGGAAGGCCAAATTTGAAGGCAGCATACGGAATTAATGGAAAGCTTCTGAGGAATGGAGAGATCTTGGGTTCTTGTCTGTTGGTCCCTCAAAGGCATAGGTCGAGTGGAGAGCCAGATTCTTTTACTCTGGTCAGAAATGACTAATATAAGGGGTCATAATTTTAAGGTGATTGGAAGATAGTACGGGGGTGTGTGAAAGGTAAGTTTTTACACAGAGAGTGATGGGTGCATGGAAATCACTGCAAGGATTGGTAGTAGAGGCAGATACATTGGGGTATTGGATAGGCACATGGACGAATAGATGGTTATGTAGGAGGTAAGGGGTGGATGGATTGATTTTAGAGTAGGTTAAAATGTCATGTGCCAACAGGCCTGTGCTGTGCTGTAATTCTCAATGTTCTAGGAATCATATTGTTTGAAGACTGGTTTCTGTGAAGGTGGGATCTCAGGAGGAAGTTAAGATGGACCAGCTGCTGGACACTTCTCATTGAACACGGCTGTGGATGCTCAACTTCGTCTTTTGTACTCATGCGTCCAGACACACTTTGCTGAGATTGGGATGCGCTTGGAGACTCCTCTTCCAAGTAGATGTTAATTCACAAGCAGAGGTAGCAGGACTGCAGAGATTTCATCTGATCCACAGAGAGAAGGGTAGGAACCGCACAGTTGACTTTTGGAAGACAGTTTGAGTTGCAGAAAGGTGTCTGAGGATGCAGGAAAGGGTTGTTGAGCTTGAGCATGGTATAGAGTGGTGAAAGGGAGTTTTAATGCACTGGCCCACTACATAACATTTCTTGTGAGTGGCTTTGGTAAAAGCTGATACTACAATGAGTCTGTGATGGCTGTTGTCATTCAATCCGGTGTAAATTAAAATCTAACCAGATGTTTAATTTATGTGTTATACTGCTTACTGTTTACACTTGGATGATCTGAATAGGGAAAAGCATTGTCAAGTGTTACGAACCCCATAACTGGGTGTCTTACCAGCAAAGATAGAGGCATCCATTGGAGTCTGATGGTACTATTTTTAACAGTATTTATTAGTAAAATTCACAAAAATATTATCAATGCAAATATACAGATAATATATGTCATCAATACTAAACCTAAAAGTGCGGGGATAATAATAATCAATAAGAAATAAGCTCTATCGTTGTCTAGGGGATAATGAATTGTCCAATGGAAATCTAAAGTTCATTTCAGTTCATACAGGCTGCAGTCGTTGTTGATCGCTGTGTTGCAATTGTTGGAGAGAGAGAGAGAGAGAAAGAGAAAAACTTGCCAACTTTCCTTGGTACGATCTTGATCCGAATCCGTCCTTTAGCTAGACCATTCCACGGAGGACTCGCCACCCAGGCAAGGATGGACACACACAAGCCCCCCACGGGTCTCGTACATTTCTCCTGATGTGTCTGAGGGGTGTTCCCCAGACCCGACACTTTTATCCTCACTCACAGGGTCTCAGATGTCAATCAGGTTGGGATGTTGCAATCCCTCAACCAGACCACTCTGGTTGTCCCCTGAGGGGTTTCAATGAATAGTACAGTACTCAATACACAATTCCTTCTCCAAGAGACAATAGCAGTTATCAGTGGTTCCGTTCCGCTTTTTGTTAGGAGACATTCCACCTTGTTGTGTATTCTGCGTTGTCTGTAACAACTGCCTTTGCTGTGATCCTGCGTCTCTCTCTCTCATTACTGACATGATGTGTATCTCTCTCATTTCCTTGGTCTCAGACCCGAAATAATAGCAATTTTGCAATTCTCAAAAAGTGGGGGGGGGGGGGGACTTTGCTCCCTTCATTCGTAACACCCCCATCCTTCTAAGGATTTTTACCAGAGGGAAAAATTAAAAATGAACTAATACAGAGTCTTACAGAATTTCAGAATCTTAACACAATACAAAAGAATTTTTTTTCACTACAGAGTAATACAGTTATACATTCAATTCAGCATCTAGATAAACAGTCAGCGAGCACATTATCACTTCCTTTAATATCTTAATATCTGGTACCTTAATAAATTCCTGTAGCATCAGTCTCCAATTTAATAACCACCCATTTTTTTTATTCCTTTTCTTCAGCAAAACAAAACTAAAGAGTTGTGATCTTAGCTTACATGTATATTACAAAAGTTTATGCAAATACTAATCTTTATTTTACTTTCAAACTTAACAATCAATCTTCCATGGTGTTGTCTTTATTATTTACATGCTTTGTCAAAATCCCTTAAAACCGGATCCTGTTATTTAAAGTGGCATCCCGTCAACCCTCGCCCCTTTTCCAGTTAACTCCCACGTGGTTAGCTTGCTTACCAGTGTGGAATAGGCTTTTGCATGCTCCTTTCATAGGAGTTATTTTATCAACAATGTTTTCCAAACTTAACCCATTTTCTGAACTTCCACACAATTCTTTATTTTTAAGCAAGTCATTAGTTTTATCTTCAGGACCCTTCATTCTATTAGTTTTCAGTTTAATATCTACAAGTGATCCCTCTTTGTACAAACAGCATTTCAAATTCTGCCTTTTCACAGCACACCCTTGAATAACATTAGCGAGTGGGGCACCTTTACATTCCAAATCAAACTGTAATTGATTCGCAGGCACCGTGGTAACAAGCCATTGTTCCTTCAGCCTGGTTACTGCTTCTGACACCAAGCCAGACTTTAAATTTTCCTCATTCAATTTAGGAACTACACTTTTCCCTTTCCCTTCAAAAATAATATCCACATCACCACCTTTTATCTCCTCACTAACTTTTAACACACCTTCGAACACAAACAACTGGGAATTCTCACTTCCTACTAGTACCGTTAACCCTTTCTTCACTGAACCAAGTCCATCTGACCCACAAGGACTGCATTCCTTTTTAACTGAATCAGATACCTCAGACTTTTCCTGAGTTTCATTACTAGGTTCAGTACCACGTGCATCCACATCTTGAACACACTCAGACGGGACATCTGCCTCTTCCAGGCTTTCAATACCTGTCCCCATTTCAAATTCTAAGTTCCCCTAATCCTCCCAGTTACTCTCTGGGCAACTCCCTTCCGGAGTAAACTCAACCCTGCGGGCTGAAACAACCTCAGCAGACTCTGCCAACCCAGCAGACTCCTTCAAGGTAATGGCATCCTTTTCATCTAGGACTGCCCTCATTTCATTATCGGGAACACCTTTAGAAAATTCAACCTTTAGAAGTTGAATTTTCAACTTCTTCAAACAGTTCTGTCAAGCCAGACAGATCATCCATGTCCAACCCTGGACCTTCTAACAGCCTTATCTGTTTCTCATCTTTACTCCGTGCCTCTATACATTTCCTCCTGGCTAAGGGTAGGTCTACCTCCTCTCCTTTACTCTCTTTCACCTCCCTATTCTCTGTTTTACCACCCTCTAACCCCTCTTGGTACAGGGTCGGTAAAAATGTCTCAGCCAAATCGATACTGGCCTGATTTAAACTGGTCTCTTTCTCAGCTGCTTTTCTCGACATGCTGCAAGTGGTCGCGCATGCAGGATAGATCTTGGAACCCAGGGGCAGGACCTCAACACTTACAGGCTTGCTCGTCAGCTTCATTGCTGACCAAACCTCACCACCTGCTACATCATTACCCAGAAGGACGTCCACGTCAGTTCTCGGAAATTCTGATCACACCCCTATTTCAACTGGTCCAGATACTATTGGAGTATAAAAATATTATGGAGTATAAAAGTTGTATTATTTGCTATGTAACCAAAACTATGTAGTCAGCTTGCTATGCATGTAACCAAAATGAAATCCTAGGAATGTAGAAGGCAATGGTGTGTTAAAAGTAGCTAAAGAGATGTAGATTAGAACATAATTAAGTCACATAATCCTAGGACTACTATTTGCTATGCATGTATCCTAAAAATGTAGAAGACAATGGTGTGTTAATGAGAGGCAGCTAAGAGATGTAGATTAGAACATGATTAAGTCAATGGGACATACGTGTGGTACGTGTGAAACTGGACCAGGAGGTTGATATAAAAAATGCTGTGTCCAGGGATCGGTGGGCAATCAGCGACTAGCTCAATGACTGTCTCAGCTTTGATTTGCAAATTAAAGTTTAACCCTTCTTGAAGAATCTTCTGCCTCTCTTGGTCATTTCTGGGGCACGAGAAACCATGACAAAATTGGCGACCGCGGCAGAACCGGAAAGAGACCCACGGAAAGGAAACGGCAGATTGGGTATGCTTCCCAGTCCTCCAGGGACCCCCACAAGGCTAACAGAATTAAGGGTGCACCCAAACAAAAGGTAAGCGCTTTTGCGACAATTTGGACTAAGAATTCTGTTGGCTTTGGGGAGGTCTTGGAGTCTCAGAAGTGTGGAACCACTGCCGAAGGGTCTCTCCGGTCCAAAGAATCTGGCAGAATTGGGGGTTAACAGAGGAGGCTCAGAGGGATTGATCAAGAACACTGCAGTGAAGGTAAGTACAAATAGGTTAATAAGAAGTTAAGTTAAGAAAAACTCCACGTGGTGTTGGTAAATCCCTGTGGGTACCGCTTCGTATGAAACGAAGGGCTGACTGGGCAGGGCAAGGAAAATAGAATAGAATTAGAGTAGAAAATCCTCGTGGATACCGCCTTAAGAGATAAGGGTCTGAACAGGCAAGGTGTTGGTAAATCCCTGTGGGTACCGCTTCGTATGAAACGAAGGGCTGAATGGGCAGGGAAAGGAAAATAGACTAGGTGTAGAATTAGAGTAAGTTTAGTTAAGAAAAAGTCCACGTGGTATTAGACTAGGAAGAAAAAGTCCACGTGGTGTTATAGGAAGAAAAAGTCCATGCGGTGTTAGACTAGGACTAGGTGTAGAATTAGAGTAAATAATATTATCCAGTAAACAAACTGTGAGTCTCTGAACTACCTTAAAAAGAGAGAATAACATGACAGGTAAAGGAACGGCAGTAGAGATTCTGAGCAAAAAATTCCTGTTAATTAAAAATGAGATCACAAAAACTTCAGAAAAATGGGAAAAAAGAACCAATAACCTGGTCACAAAGTGGCCAAGAGAAGGAACGTTTGATGTAAGTTTGTGCGAAGAAATGGAGGGACTAATTAAAAATTACAAACCAAAAGGTAAATCTAAGAAAGAGGTCAAAAAAGAGAACGAGAAATGGAAGTGCTAAAGCTCTTCAGAACAGAGGGAGAAAGGCTGAGGAGGACAGGTAGAATATTGATTACAAGCGAGGAAGACACCAAGGTGCTGGAGAAACAGCCTGTTAGAGAGAGAGGAGGGTACGGTGAGAAGCTGGCTTCAGCTCCATGCCCGGATGCGAAAGAAATAGAAAAACCCCCTCCCTATAATGAGGACGGAACCCCTAAGCAATGCCTCCTGCTGACGGGGACAGTAAACATGCAGGGAGAAGTCCAAGTTTGGGATAATGAGGAAGAAAAAAAAACAATACGAGAAGGAAAAAGCGGCAATATGGAAGGAGATACAGGCAGAAAGGATAATGATAGAACAGGTACAGAGAGAAATGGGAGAAGAGATTGAACGGATGAAATACTTAAGAGAGGAAAAGGAGTATGAGGAGTATTGGTTATACCATAGAAATAAACAGACTAGAAGGTGACTCATTGGAGGAGCAAGAGTTAAGTGGAGAGAGAGAGGATGCGAGAATTTGCGGGGAAGAGGTAGGAGGGGGAAGCCTAGAAGGGCAGAAGGAGGCGGTAGGGGAGCGACTTGCAGAAGTAGAGAGAGAGCCAGATAAGTTAATGAGAGGGGATTGCCAGAGGAGATGTGAAAAATACTCCAGGGGCCAACCAAGTATTGAATTAAGACAGAATGGAGGGACTCCACAGGGTGACCGAGGGAAGAAGAGGACCCCAGAGAAATTTGTGTGGGAGGCAGTAAAGACATACCCTGAGACAGATGGGGAGTCAGGTAAGGAGGAGAGTCAGGGCAGGTGGGAAGAAGGAGGGAGAATGATGCCGTTGTTAGTTAAAGGATCAGGACAAGTGCAGTATATCCCTTGGGGATCCCAGGACCTAGAAGGGCTGAAAAACACTCTGCCCAATCTACATGAAGGAGCAGGGAAATGGATTAGAGCCTTTGAAGAAGAAACAGCGGGACGATTATTGGCTATGGGAGATTTGAAGGCACTGTTGATAAGGTTGATGGGAACCTCCAAATTTAACGAACTAATGGAAATGGCTGGCATAGTAAACTCGAACGACCCGAGAACTGATGGAGATGGGTTTGACAGAGTGAGGCAGAGTGTATGGCAGGCCTCAGGAAGCTTTATCCACCCAAAATGGACCCCAAAGCCTTAAAAGGGGATCCACTGGGAGACACTGAAAATCCAGCAACCTACGTAGAAAACCAGTTGAAAAGGTGGAGACTGGAGACTGAGCAAGAGGTGGAGAATAGCTTATTTATGACCTCACCGTTCCAACATAGCATTTTGGATGCAATGCCTCCACAAGTAAAATCCAAACTGGAGGAGGTGGTTGGGCTGACGTCAATGACCCCACAAGAACTTAGAGACCACGTAGTCCATGCAGTTGAGAAATACTGGAAAGACAAACCAAGGTTGGCTGAGCAGCAGGAAGAGGTGCAAAGAAAGTTAATACAAATGCAGCTCGAAGAACTCAAAAAGAAGGAAAAAGAGAAAAACAAAAAGATGCTGCCAGCAACCACCGGTCCGAGTACAGCCATCGAACTGGACAAAGCACTGCTATATGGGGGAACCGATCATACTGTAAGACAAGGGCTGGAAAACCCCATGCCAATAATCATCTTTGGGGGAGCATTCCCACAAATGCCCTATCAGGAACAGACTAAATTCAAACAGCCCAAACAGGACTGGAAGTTCCAAGGAGGGGGACAGAGGAGCTATGGGCAAAAGGGACCAGTGAGGAAACAGGGGAAAAGAGAGGTAGAGAGATTGTGCTGGGTATGTAATTAGCCAGGTCACACGAGAAGAGATTGTCCATTTACACTATGGCCTGTCACACACCAGCAGGAACCGATAAGAAGGGAACTAAAGTTTAGCCAAGGACCAGCCTTCACAGGCCCAAGCGGACCTGTGAACCCCTATGCAAGGTATTAGGGGTGCCCCGAGAACTCGAGTGGGAAGGGACATTACCCAATGATAACAGGGGAGGCAGATGAGGAACCCATTGTTCAGGTTATGTTAGAAGGGCAACTGACACCAATGATGATAGATACTGGATCCACGTACACTTGCGTACAGCCACAGTATTCCCTTCACCTTCCCATGTCAGGAAAGTTTATTAAGACGGTAGGGTTCTCGGGGAAAACACAGTTGACACAGTGCATGGCTCCAGTACGGTTGAGAATGGGAAATAAAGAAATTGTTTTGCTGGTGCTAGTATTTAAAGGAACTCCAATTAATTTGATAGGCAGAGATGCCTTAGTGAAATTGGAATTAAAATTAGAATGCACCAGAAATGGGCTAAGTGTGGGAAGAGCAGGGGCTCAATTGATAGTGCGAGAAGACAAGAAGGCTAATGTCTCTTGGATAGGAGACATCGCAGATCAGATTCAGGAAACCTGGGGAAAATGGAAAAAGGGCGTGCAGGCTATATTACCCAGGGCTGTAATGCCCAAATCTGAGCTACATTGTACAGTGATTTTTGACGAGACTCAGAACAGGGAATTAGAGGAGAGATGGCACCTGGAGGTATGTAGCAGCTTTACAAGTGGAACACCTTTTTAGAAAAATGGTACAGGATACCGGAGGCTGCGCCCCACATAACGTTGTTGGTATACATGGGATATTAATCTAAAGACTTAGGACCCTTAGTTAAGAGTGCTGAAACCGTAACAGTGTAGAGGAAAATCACGCCAGAGGTGTGGATATCAGAAGACAACAATTGCATTAAAATCATGGTAAGTGTAGATATGGTAGGGACAGTGAGAGAGGTTGAAATAACTCCCCAACCACACCTGCCCTTGCTGGGAAAGGAAAGAGGCCAGCAGAAAGATAAAAGGTTAGATGAGTTGCCGTCTATTCTGTGGTCACAGCATGACACGGACGTAGGGAAAATAAAAACAGCTAGTCCGGTGGAAATAAGGCTGAAAAAAGGAGCAATTCCACCCCGGAGACCACAATACCAGATGCAGAAGAGGGAATAGCATCGACAGTGCAGGGGTTGCTTGAAATAGGAGTGCTTAAAAAAACAGACAGTCCATGCAATACCCCGTTGCTGCCGGACTTAAAAGCAGATAAATCTAAGTGGAGATTGGTGCATGACTTGCGAGCGGTAAATGATGTGGTAGAGGACTAGCCAGCGGTAGTCCCCAACCCACACACGCTTTTGACTAATGTTCCACCAGAAGCAAGTTACTTTTCAGTGATTGATTTGTGTTTGGCTTTCTTCAGCATTCCTCTAGCTGATCAGTGTCAGCATTTGTTTGCATTTACTTGCAGAGGTGCTCAGTATACCTATACCAGAATGCCGCAAGGATTTAAACATTCACCACACGTTTTTAATCAGGTATTGAAGGCAGACCTAGAGGGCATGCCATTGGACAATATGTAGATGACCTGTTGATTTGCTCCCACAGCAAGGAACAGTGTGAGCAGGACACTATAACTCTGTTAGAGAAGCTGGCGCACGGAGGACATAAAGTATCCAAAAAGAAACTGCAATTTTGCACGCAGCAAGTGGAACACTTATGCAGGGTAATATCCAAGGGAATGAAGGCAATAGCACCAGATCAGATTGAGGCAATAACTAAGGCCCCCAAACCCCAGACTGTAGGGCAGATGATGACGTTTTTGGGAATGGCAGGGTACAGCTCAGATTGGATAGGAGAATATACTGAGATTGTGGCACCTTTGAGAAAGATAATGAAAGAAGCAGGACATACAAATTTGAAAAACGGCTTACAGTGGAATGGAGAGGCGGAGATAGCTTTCAATACTATTAAGCAGGAATTGCAGTCAGCACCAGCATTAGCTTTGCCTGACTATGAGAAGGTTTTTCATTTGTATGTATCTAACCGACAGGAGGGTTATGTCACAGTGGTTCTAACACAAGAAGACAGGCACAGGAAAAGCAAAGCAGCTGATAGCACACTACAGTATGAGACTAGATGAGGTGGCTCAGGGGTATCCACCCTGTTATCAGGGATTGGTGGCGCTGTACTATGCATATGAAAAGGCATCATCTGTAACCCTGGGCTATCCTGTGACTCTGTACACACACCATAAAGTAGCAGAATTGCTGGAAAGAGGGAAATTTGTGCTGACGCCAGCCAGGATAGCAGCGTATCAGATGCTATTGACATTTCCAGAAATAACTATACAGAGATGCACTACCAGTAATATAACCAATTTTGTCCCTTTGGACTATGAAGGAGAATCCCCATGACTGTGTAGGGAAGACGATGGCATTTGCCAAATTGAGAGCAGATTTACGGTCAGAACCACTAGAGGATGCAGATAAAAAGGTTCTGTTCGTAGATGGCTCTTGTTATAGGGATTATGATGGAAATCATGCAGGGTTCTCAGTAGTGCAGCAGGATCAGTCGAGCTATAAGATTATTAGGATAGAATCCTGTCCCCAACCGTGTTCAGCCCAACTAAAGGAAATCAAAGCCCTGACAGCTGCGTGTGAAATGATGGAAGGTGAGACAGTAGACATCTATTCTGATTCGGCATATGCTCATGGAGTATGCCATTTGTTTGGGGCAGTGTGGAAGCAGAGAGGTTTTAAAAAAAGTAGTGGAGATCCCATACAACATTGTCAGCAAATTCTAGACTTAATAAAAGCCATAATGAAACCTAAAGCATTGGCTATAGTAAAACGCCAGGCACATAAAAAGGGAAATGATGTAATAACAAAGGGAAATCAAGCTGTGGATGAGGCAGCCAGAAAAGCGTCTGGGTGTACGTCAGCTGTCATTGCCCCCCAGGTAAGCATAACTCCAGAACCTGATGAAAAGGACCTAATTGAAATACAAGGTAAGGCAACTTTGGCAGAACAGACAATGTGGAGACGAAGGGGGGCCAAGCAGAACCCGGAAGGCTTGTGGAGCACGGAAGACGGTTTATTGGTAGCGCCCACCCCTCTACTGACGATTCTGATTTTAGAAGACCATTGTGCAAGGGGGGAAGTGATAAAGAAATTAAAGAAGGATGGCTTTTGGTCACCTCATTTACAGGCTTCAGTGGACTTTGTCTTGTCACAGTGCACACAATAATGTTCGGAAGGGAATTACAACCCCAATAGGCCACATTCCTGTACCTGAAGGACCACTTAAACATCTAGTGATCGATTACATAGACATGATAAAGACAGTGAGAGGGAAAAGATACATGCTGGTAGTAATTGATCGATTTAGCAGATGGGTGGAGGCAGTACCTTCAAGAGATCAAGGGGCAAAGACAGTGGTAAAATTTCTGACAAATGAAGTGATCCCAAGGTTTGGAATACCTACAGAAGTTAGCTCAGACAATGGTTCAGCTTTTATCCAGAAAGTGGTCAAATTGGTACTACAAGCGCTGAGGATAAAGCAAAGATTTGGATGTGTATACCACCCTCAATCGCAGGGCATGGTAGAGAGAATTAATGGAACCCTGAAAACCAAACTAAACAAAATTTGTGCAGACACTAAACTTAATTGGGTCGATGCTTTACCGTTAGCATTGATGAGTTACCGCATGCAAACTAATCGAATGACATGCCTGACACCGCATGAGATGCTCACTGAGAGGCCCATGCCAGTGCCCCAGTGGAGAGGGCCGTATAAGGGACCTCGTTTGGAACAACTGGAAATAGAATAGAAACAATACATGCAGCAGCTAACTATGATACATAGGTCTATTTATGCCCAGGAAAAACAGAAAGAGCCGGAGACCGTACAAGGGGAAGGATCGATTAAAACAGGAGACCAGGTTTACGTGCGAGTTTTTCGGAGAAAGTGGAACGAGCCAAGAAGGGAAGGACCCTTTATGGTGACCGAGGCATCACCCACTGCAGTTCAGGTAGAAGGCCGCTCCACCTGGTACCATCTGAACCACTGCACGAGGGCAGTCCCGCAAGGGCAATCAGGTGAAGTGTCTGAGGTAAGTGATGCGGAAGAGCAGTTAGCGGGAGACAGACGGGGGAGCAAGAAGCTGACACTGCACCGCAGGAGTTTAATCAATTAGTAAGGGAAATTTTTGATTCTGAGAACGGGCCTCAAGACCTCCAGGATGTGGTGGTGGATAATAGGGCTTCCTCAGATAATGGGGATGAGCTGGGAACGACCAGTTGTGCCCCTGGGGACAAAGCACCCACAGTGCAGACTTGGGAACCGTTAGTGGGGCAGATATGGAATGGGACTAGTAACCTGCAGAAAAGAAGTAAGAGGAGCACAACACTTACCTCCTGGCCATGGTTACAGACACGTACTAATCAGTGGTATCAATGGGCAACTTACACGGCAGGAATGATGAAGAGACAGAATTGTTACCTGTGCTCAAGGGAAAGCCCCACTCAGCATGTAGTTCTCATGCCTTATAACTCCTCCACTTGCACGCGGTGGCGAAGAGACCACAGGGAACAATGTGAGCAATGATGTTCAGTTCCAGTTAGGGCTTGTCACAGGAGGATTTGTGTTAACACGGATCCTTGTTATCGAAACTGTCTGAACAATGCACCAATGTGCCCATATTGGTGTATGTTATATCAGGCGTCCTCGCAGTTTGACCAAAACAAGCTTGCCTCTGAATGCAATTACAGCAGACCATGGGCTATAAATAAAAGAAGCCAGACACCTACACTGCAACAGCTTATAATGCAGGACCATCTGAATTATGAATGTTTCATGCGGGTGGGCACTCACCCGGTTGGCCATTTCTGAGGCAACTGCACTCAGACGTGGGATGTAATCCCAGGTAAAAGACACTTTTTGGGTTCCCCTCCTCCCGAGGGTGCAATGGACTCTCAGACTATCCCATTAGCAGACACTTGGTGGCTGTGTGAACAGGAAGGAGGTCTGAGATCTACGCTCCCCCTCAGGTGGGAAGGAACATGTACGCGTGTCATGCTGCTTCAGGAAGTTATAGTGTCCTCTGAAGTACAGTCCAATGCTAACTTCCCTGAGCAGCGGACTCTGCTGCAGAAGAGACATTATGACCCGGACCCTACAATCCGGATTGACAGTATAGGACAGCTGAGAGGTATACCTAACGAATTCAAGGCACAAAATGAGATTGCTGCAGGCTGGGAAGCTATCATACCTGTGATAGGGGTAAGCAAAAATGTTGAATGGATAAACTATATATACTACAATCAACAGAGATTCATCAACTACACCGATGATGCACTGGAGGCCTTAGGGCAACAGCTAGATGCAACTAGCAGGATGGCGTGGCAAAACAGACAGGTACTGGATTGGCTTTTGGCAGAAAAAGGGGGTGTGTGTGTGTAATGTTTGGAGAACAATGCTGCACTTTCATTCCGAACAATACTAGCCCAGAAGGGTCTTTCACCAGAGCAATGAATAAATTAAAGAATCTGCAAACGGAGGTCAAACAGAATGCAGAATTTGAACATCAGTTTTTTGATTGGTTAGAAAGTAGACTCGGAGGGTGGGGAGCATGGCTGACTAAAATAGCAATAACTGTCAGTATTGTATTGTTGAGCTGTGCGCTTGTGCTGTGCTGTTTTTTTCCTTTTCTCAAGTCTCTTGTAGTGCGTGCTGCAACCAAACAATTTCCGATGCTCGTGGCAATTACTGAAGCAAGCTTAGTGGAGGAAGAAACACTGAAAATGTATCGTTACAGCCTACAACACCTGCAGGATGAACAAGAGCAAAACGACAGTGTGGGAGTAGATTGTAAGGGCTTATGAGTCTTTTTCCCTGTCTCAGGTACAAAGGGACAGGTTTTTGGCTCAGCAGCCTAGGGTATCAGGGAGAAAATACTTTGAGGTCGGCGCAGAAAATTATAGTTTAACCCGAGATTTGGGAATAAAGGCTTGAGTTTATTGGGGCTTTTGTGCACGGACTCTTAGTCTTTTCTCTGTGTGAGACCCTCTGGGTCTCAAAGGGAGGATATATTGGAGAATAAAAATATTATGGAGTGTAAAAGTTGTATTATTTGCTGTGTAACCAAAACTATGTAGTCAGCTTGCTATGCATGTAACCAAAATGAAATCCTATGTGGTGAACTACATATACCTGTCTGGACACGCCCCCTGCTGACTGCTCCTGTGGCTCCTCCCACAGACCCCTGTATAAAGGCGATCAAGGCCTGAGCCCAGCCTCTCAGTCTCCAGGATGTAGTATGGTGGTCACTCACTGCTTGTTCCTTCTTCCAGTCAATAAAAGCTGATATCTCGCCTTACGTCTCAGAGTGAGTCATTGATGGTGCATCATCCTAGGAATGTAGAAGGCAATGGTGTGTTAAAAGTTGCTAAAGAGATGTAGATTAGAACATTGGTCAGTTCTGAGTTGGCTATTATTTTGCTCAGTTCTGAGTTTGCTATTTGCTATGCATGTACCCAATTTAGTAGGAGAATGAAATCTTAAGAATGTAGAAGACAATGGTTTGTTAATGAGAGGCAGCTAAGAGATGTAGATTAGAACATGATTAAGTCAATGGGACATATGTGTGGTACATGTGAAACTGGACCAGGAGATTGATATAAAAAATGCTGTGTCCGGGGATCGGTGGGCAATTAGCGACTAGCTCAATGACTGTCTCAGCTTTGATTTGCAAATTAAAGTTTAACCCTTCTTGAAGAAACTTCTGCGTCTTTTGGTCATTTCTGGGGCACGAGAAACCACGACAATACCAGCTCACAATTTATAATGATCCTATGCAAAGGCACAGCTTCTGTCCCTTTTCCTATGCCTCTCAAAGCTGCCTCTCCTGTCTCAGGACCAAAATCTAGTACCTTACTGAGAATCAATGACAGCTCAGCTCCAGTGTCTCTCCAGATCCTCACTGGAACTGGTGTTTCTCCCTCTTTCACAGACACGGTCCCTACTGAAATAAATTTCTCATGCCCCTCTCGTATTCTATCTACCTGGGGCTTTCTCGTCGATTTACTAATCAACACAATACACCCTGTAGGGACTGCTGCTTTCCCTTTTCCTGTCTCCTTCCTCGGAGCAAAGCACTTAGATGCAATATGACCCACCTTTCCACAATTAAAACAGGTCAAGCCAGGACCCCTCCCACCATCTTGCCTTTCTTCCTCCTTATTTTTACCACTAGCTCCCGGCTGAATTTCTGCCTCAGCCGGCGGGCTTTCTCTACCGTTCCCACAGTCTTTCTGGTAACTCTTATTCGAGGAAAACTCTGTCTTGCGGGTTAGGGCATATTCATCTGCGAACCTGGCAAATTCAGATATGGACTTATTCGGCTTCTCGTTCAAGTACATCCGGATATAATCCGAAACACAACCTTTAAATTCCTCAATCAAAATTAACTCCCTTAAACGCCGGAAATCTTCTTCCACCATCTCTGCTGTACACCAATGAGCACACCCTTCTCATAGGCAAACTCTGCATACGTCTGATTCCACACTTTCTTTAAATTTCTGAACTTTTGTCTATAGGCCTCAGGTACCAATTCGTAGGCCTGAAGAATGGCCTCCTTTACTTCCTCGTAATTCTCATACTCCTCCTCTTCCACAGACAACGCCGCATATGCCCATTGTGCCTTCCCTTTTAACACACTTTGTAACAACGCCACCCACTGATCTCTGGGCCACTTCTGACTCACTGCCACCTTTTCAAAATGCAAGAAATAACTATCAACATCCGTCTCCTCGAACAGAGTTACTAACCTGAACTCCCTACTAACATTAAACCGCTCCTCTCGGTCTGGCCCTTGAGCTCTTCACTCTTTCCTTAACTTCTCCATGTGCAGCTCATGCTGCCTCTTTTTCTCCTTCTCCTCATACTCCCTTTGCTTTTCAGCTCTTTCCTTCTCCTTTTCAGCTGCTTCCAGCTGTTTTAACGTAATTTCATGCTCCCTCTGCTTTTTAGCTCTTTCCTTCTCCTTTTCAGCTGCTTCCAGCTGTTTTAACTTAATTTCATGCTCCCTCTGCTTTTCAGCTCTTTCCTTCTCCTTTTCAGCTGCTTCCAGCTGTTTTAACTTAATTTCCTTCTCCCTCTTCGCCTCTAACTCCTTTAGCTGGAGCTCATACTCCATTTTCCTCTGTTCCGCGTCCAGCCTCAATTTCCCCAACTCTAACTGAACCGTCCCACTAGTTGGTACCTTTTCGGGGATATTTTCCAATACCTCAGCCGAAAACACATTCTTCTCAATATAATACTGAGTTATGGCCCTCCGCATCTCCCACTTTTTTATTGACAACCTCTTCTCTGCGAGATTTAGTCCTTTCGCAATATTTACCAAGTCCGACATTATGGCCCCTTCTAGCGCCTTCAAAGTCGGGTTTTGAGTAAATTCGTCTGCGTCCATCTTTTCTGGTTTCCCGTCTGGTTACTCGCGCAACCAGATACAAGTCTGGACTTAAAAGCCTGATTTACTGGCCCTCCAATTTAGTATCAAATCTTGAGACGAGGCCCCAAGTTGTTACGAACCCTGTAACTGGGTGTCTTACCAGCAAAGATAGAGGCATCCGTTGGAGTCTGATGGTACTATTTTTAACAGTATTTATTAGTAAAAATACACAAAAATAATATCAATGCAAATATACAGATAATATACGTCGTCAATACTAAACCTAAAAGTGTGGGTATAATAATAATCAATAAGAAATAAGCTCTATCATTGTCTAGGGGATAATGAATTGTCCGATGGAAATCTAAAGTTCATTTCAGTTCATACAGGCTGCAGCCGTTGTTGATCGTTGTGTTGCAATTGTTGGAGAGAGAGAGAGAGAGAAAGAGAAAAACTTGCCAACTTTCCTTGGTACGATTTTGATCCGTATCCGTCCTTTAGCTAGACCATTCCATGGAGGACTCACCACCCAGGCAAGGATGGACACACACAAGCCCCCCACGGGTCTCGTACATTTCTCCTGATGTGTCTGAGGGGTGTTCCCCAGACCCAACTTTTATCCTCACTCACGGGGTCTCAGATGTCAATCAGGTTGGGATGATGCAATCCCTCAACCAGACCACTCTGGTTGTCCCCTGAGGGGTTTCAATGAATAGTACAGTACTCAATACACAATTCCCTCTCCAAGAGACAATAGCAGTTATCAGTGGTTCCATTCCGCTTTTTGTTAGGAGACATTCCACCTTGTTGTGTATTCTGCGTTGTCTGTAACAACTGCCTTTGCTGTGATCCTGCGTCTCTCTCTCTCATTACTGACATGATGTGTATCTCTCTCATTTCCTTGGTCTCAGACCTGAAATAATAGCAATTTTGCGATTCTCTAAAGGGGGGGGGGGTGACTTCGCTCCGTTCATTCGTAACACAAGGAATATGAAGATCTCACACCAAAGTAAACTAGCAATGTGGCGGTTGGTTTTCTGACTCCCTAAAGCAAGGTAATGCAGTGATAATAAGCATTTCAATTTTGCAATGCCTGTTTCTCTGAATCAACATTCATCTGCAGTGAAATTTTTATCCTCATTGGCCTAAGAAAAAGGTCAGATTGCTTAATCACAGAACGGGGATTTTACTCACTCTATTTCCCGAATCGCAACCACATAAAGACGAAGATTAAAAACCCGAAACTGCAGAGAAAGGAAACCAGAAATAAAAATTATAAAATGTTGCAAATGCTCAGCAGGTCAGAAAACTCTGTGGAAGGAAGAAAACAAAATAGTTAGAAGTTACTGAGAGGAATTCATAAAGATTCATATTTCTGACTGGGTGAGGCTAGTATTACAATGGTGACATGCTGTCTGTGTACTCCTCCGGCTGACGGAGTAATAATGGTCTTCAACAAGAGTGAGAAAATAAACAAGGGGACATTTAATGCTGTCAAACATGGCTCAGATTAATTCTTGGCAATTGAAATTATGTGAGTAATGTTGAAAACCCAGTATATCAGGCAGTATAGAGAGAGAGAGAAAAACTGGATTAATATTACAGGTGGATAGCCCAAAGCAAAACTAACTAGTTCTGGTAAAACTAGAGATAGGAAACTAACACAACGTGTTGAATTTAGTGCTGTGTCCTACATGCTGCAGTCTATTCAAAAGGATGGTGAGGCACTGTGGCTCAAGATTACATTGGCCCCACTGAAATACTGTGGAAGATCACCAAAGGATGGGAACTGGATGGAGAATTAAAGTGAGAGTCGCCTCATTAATCTATTTTGATTGTCACTGCAGTTAACTGCCAGGGATAATCTAATACATTTCCCAGGTCAGACTCCCTACCACCAAGAACAAAGTACAAGGCACAAGGTAAAATCAACACTTGAAGATTATTTTTCAAGCTGAACAACATCTTGACCTGAAAATAATGTCACCAGTCCTCCAAAATCACTTGGTCTATATCCTAGACTGAGCTTGAGTTGTGCAGTTCGTTGTGTTTACCCAGAGTGAGCTGGCGTGGAGCTGCTTCAGAAGCAGTGAGGTAATGGGGAGATAGAGCAGGAGGAGTAACTCTGACTGCATACAGTGTATATTGCTCCCTCTGTCCTGTTTATGACAAAGGTCATTAGACCCCCCCAGCAACACTCGGAATGTCTTTAACAGAAGGACTGCAATGATTCAGGAAGGTGGGCTCGCCATCAGTTTCTCAAGGGCACTTAATAGGAGTAGTAAATGCCGGCCTTACCAGAAGCAACGACATCTCAAAAAATGAGTTAAAAATAAACTGATTAATGCCTGATTGCTTGACATATGGGTGATGGTCGAATATAGAGACCCTGAGGGCCTTCGGGGAAGGTGAGGTATGGGCTGCATCAAGGCAGCAGGTGCTAGCCTGAGTGTGGGGAATGACTGTCTGATTGGCTGATTTAAGCACCAGGCCAAATTGAAAAGGTCAGGGTGTCAGGGCTGGAGGAGAGGGGCGGGACAATGTTCACCTCACTGCTCCACGAGGTTTGCCCATCTCTATGCTGAACTGAGGCTGTGGCCTGCAACTAACAGGCTCCTGGATTGGCTGAGACTGGCTCTGTCACTGTGGACTCACTTTTGTGAATTTCACTTCTGAATGTTATTTGCTTATTTTTATTGTTGGCACAATTTGTTTTCTTTCCCCCTGCACACTGGGGGTTTGATGTTCTTTTTTTTAATGGGTTCTGTTGTGTTTCTTTGTTCTGTGGCTGCCTGTGAGGAGATGGATCTTTCCCTCTTCTCCGAGGTCTCCGAACCTCCCTGAGTGGACTGCCACACCTTCCCAGAAGTGAAATGGAGTGGCAATGGCTGGCCTGAGGTGCCCAGTGAATGAGAAATTCAGTCAATGTACCAGACAGCACCATCATTTCTTCCACTCCCTGTGAGTGAATGTTGAGCTGTTCTGATGCTGCCCAGATCACTCTGCTCCTCATTCTCTTGAAAAAGTTCCATGGGAGTTAAGTGTATAGTTTTGAGCTCTAAATGGAGCAGGTTAAAACCTGTCTCTCTGTAGGCTGTCTCATCATTGTCGTTGACGAGCTCCACCACTGTCACGTCATCAGCGAACTTGGCAATGTGGTCACTTGGGTGTTCGGCCATGTTGTCATGCCGAGTATACGGCAGTGAGCTCAGCACACATCCCTGGGATAATGGCGAGGGAAGAGTGGCTGTGCATCCTGACTATCTGAGGTCTGTTTGTTATCAAGTCCAACACTCACTTGCACAGAAGTGGATTTAGACCAAGGAGCAGAAAATCACCAAGGTCTGTGTGATAACAGATGCTGTGGCATCTGTTGCAGAATAGTTTTGTCAGTAAGCATTAGGCTCCAAAGCGTCAGGAATAGAATTTGTGATATGCGCCATTGTCAGCCATTCAAAGCACTTCATAATGATTGGCGTCAGTGCCACTGGGGAATGGTCATTTAGTTCCTCAGTGTAGAGAATGATAGTGGCAGATTTGAAGCACGTGAGGACAGCAGCCTGGATGAGTGAAGTGTTGAAGATCTCTGTGAAGCGGTCAGTGCATGCCTCTTGATTACTCGGCTTGGGGCTGACTGCCTTACGGGGCTAGACTCTCAACAGAGTCTATCTCACAGCTGCTCACCTGGGAGAAGAGGGTGGTTTTTGTAGCCAGTGTTATGTTGCATGGCTTGAAGTGTGCATAAAAGTTGTTTAGAGAATCAGGGAGGGAGGTGTCACTGGTACAGTCGATGCTGTTTTTCCTTTTGTGGTCAGTCATGCCCCAGAAGCCTAGCCACTTACTCCAGGGATCACTACTAGACAGGTGTTCCTGAATTTTTTGTGCTCGTGCGGTCGTTGTCCTCTTGATGGCTAAGATGAGATTTCCTCAGGCTACTCTGAGACCTGTCCAGCCACTGGACTTGAAGGCAGCATCCCAGGATTTCAGCAACAAGTGCACCTCTGTGTTCAGCCAGGGTTTCAAGTTGGGCCATGAGAAGATCATACCTGAGGTACCAACATCATTTACACACCTACTGATGTAGCTGATGACAGACGAGGCATATTACTCAAGGTCTATGGCTTCTCCGTTTGTGGCAGCCTCCTTGAACATCTGCCAGTTGGCAAATTCACAGTTGCCACAATAACAATGGCAATTTTTTCAAGAAAATGCTGGTGTTGAAGGTGCCAATTCATTCAGGTGTGTTACGAAGAGGAGAGCATAAAGATACATAGCTTTTGCTATCGAAGCAACCACAGAATTTGGTATCTTCCTGCACAGGCATCTAAAATTAAACCATTGCAGATAACAGTGGAAAGTGAATGAGCTGAGGCCTGTCCCCTGTCCCCTGTACTTTTCAAACATGCTTGCTGGACTAGAATGAAAAAACACAATTCAAAGCCAATCTTCGATTTCCACAAACTTTCTTTTGAATGGTGAACATGTGTTGAAACATTGATGATTTTATTTCATTTTCTAAAGAAATTATAACATTGAAAATAATTTAGGAGCAGTGTATGAAACTTCTCAACTTACCAGTGATGCCTAAGAATTTTGAACATTCCTACAAAGAGTTGTTACAATGAGCAGTACTTAGATTTGCTCTGAGTAGCCAGTGATAATGCACCAGCTTTGTATGTTAGGTTTCCTAAAACACATGCTAAATATGAACAGTGAGGATCTCTATTGCTGTCTGAGTTATGACAGTTTTGTGGCTTTGCATACAATAAATTACAGGATAATATACAGTATTACAGGATAACTATGATGTAGGCTAAAAGACCCAGATAGAACTGGAGAAGAGTGACCTCATTCTGGAGGTAATAGCAACAATAGCTTGTTTCACTTTGTGACTTGAATGAAGGAAATTTCTCAAAAACAACATTTTCAAAACATATTTCCAGAAAACAAAAGTTAACACTTTAAACAGAGGTAAAGATGTAAGTTGCTTCTGCAGCACCTTTCAGCTGTGCAACCATTTTGATGTTGAAGGGATTTAAAGAAATCTTAATGAAGGAAGTTTGGAACTTCGAATATAGAACAGTACAATATAGGAAGAGAACCTCTGGCCCATCATGTTGTGCTAAACTTGTTAAGCTTGTGACACCTAACTAAACGAATCCTTGCTGTCTGCATACAAATGGCCTATGTTGCTTCATTCTCTGCAAATTCACATGCCCATCTAAAAGCCTCTTAAACACCCCTATGATATATGCCTCTATCACTAGATCTGGCATTGTATTCCAAGCACTCATAAAACCATAGGGCAGGAGCAGAATTAGGCCATTTGGCCCATCAAGTCTGCTCTGCCATTTCATCATGGTTGACCCAATCTTCTGCCTTCTTCCTATATCCCTTCATGCACTGACCAAACAAGAGTCTATTAACTCCTGCCTTAAATATACTTAAGGAATTGGCCTCCACGGCTGCCTGTGGCAAAGAATTCCATAGATTCGCCACTCTCCGGTTAAAGAAATTCCTCCTTATCTCCATTCTAAAAGGAAACACCTCCATTCTGAGGCTGTGTCCTCTGGTCTTAGACTCTCCCACCAAAGGAAACATTCTTTCCATATCTACTCTATCAAGGCCTTTTACCAGTCAATGAGGTCACCCCTCATTCTTCTGAATTTCAGTGAATACAGGCCCAGAGCCATCAAACACTCTTCATATGACAAGACATTCAAGTCTGGAATATCTTTTGTGAAACTCCTTTGAACCCTGCCAGTTTCAGCACATCCTTTCTAAGATAAGGGGCCGAAGACTGCTCACAATACTCCAAATGAGACATTACCAATGCTTTATAAAGTCTCAACATTACATCTTCACTTTGATATAACAGTCCACTTGAAATGAATGCGAACACTGCATTTGCCTTCCTGACTCAACCTGCAAAATAACCTTTTGGGAATCTTGCATGAGGACTCCCAAGACCCTTTACACCTCAGTTTTTTGTACTTACTCTGCATTTAGAAAATAGTCAACCCTTTAATTTCTTCTGCCAAGCACACCCTTACACTATATTCCACCTGCCACTTTTTTGCCCATTCTCCTAATCTGTCTAAGTTCTTCTGTAGCCTCTCTACTTCCTCATAACTGCTTGCCCCCTTTGCCTATCAACAAAGCCAGCAATTCCATA
Source organism: Hypanus sabinus (assembly GCF_030144855.1). Lineage (NCBI taxonomy): Eukaryota > Metazoa > Chordata > Chondrichthyes > Myliobatiformes > Dasyatidae > Hypanus > Hypanus sabinus. The sequence goes on along the minus strand of NC_082717.1, from coordinate 60,958,720 downwards.
ATCCAAATCATTAACATAAAAAGAATCAGTTCCAACACAGACCCCTGTGGAACACCACTACTCACCATCAGCCAGCCAGAAAAGGCTCCATTTATTCCCACTCTTTGTCTTCTGCCAATCAGCCGCTGCTTTCTCCATGCTAGAATATTTCCTGTGATACTATGGGCTTGTAGCTTGTGAAGCAGCCTCATATGTGGCACCTTGTGAAAAGCCTTCTGAAAATCCCGTAAACACCATCAACCAATTCTCCTTTGTCTATCCTGTTCATTATTTCTTCAAACAATTCCAACAGAATGGTCAGGTAAGATTTTCCTTTGAGAAAACCATGCTGACTATGGCCAATTTTATCATGTGCTTCCAAGTACCCTGAAGCCACATCCGTAACAATTGACTCCAACATCTTCCCAGCCACAGAGGTCAGACTAACTGACCTATAATTCCTTCCTTCTGCCTCACTCCCTTCTTGAAGAGAGGAGTGACATTTGCAATTTTCCAGTCTTCCAGAACCATTCCAGAATTTAGTGATTCTTGAAAGATCATTACTAATCCATCCTCAATCTTTTCTGCCACCTCTTTCAGAACCCTGGGCTGTATACCATTTGGTCTAGGTGACTTAACTACCTTCAGGCCTTTTTGTTTCCCAAGAACCTCCTCCCTAGTAATGGTAACTTCATAATGTTACGAAATCCCGTAACTGGATCACTTACCTGCAAAGATAGAGAGGTCCATCTGATGGTACTATTTTTAAAAGTACTTATTGATAAAGGGCACAAAAATAAGATTAATGCAAGCGTACAGATAATATACGTCCTCAATACTAAATCTAAAGCGCAGGTATAATAACAACCAATAAGAAATAGCTCTATCGTTGTCTAGGGGATAATGTATTGTCCAATGGAAAGATAACAGTCACTATCAGTTCGTTCAAGCTGCAGCGTTGTTGGGTTTAAGAGCGATGCGGTTTAAACTTGCCCAGGTCTTTTATGAAGTCAATCCATTGAGTCAGGGGAGCGGATTCCCCCGTTGTTAGCTAAAAGCTGTTTTCCGTAGTTCCAACCACCAAGTCCAGCCATGGAATTGAACGCACGTGGCCTCCTTCAGATGACTTCCTGCTGTTACGTGGTTGATTAACGTTTCTTCTGGTGCATCTGAGGGGGTTGTTCCCCAGACCCTCTTTTATCCTTACTCACGGGGTCTCAGATGTCAATCAGGTTGAGATGATGCAAACCCTCAACCAGCCCACTCTGGTCATCCCCTGAGGGGCTTCAATGAATAGCACAGTACTCAATACACAACTTGGTCTTCCGGAGACAATGGCCATGTCCTGTAGCTTTACATCGCCGGGGAAACGAGGCATTTTGCACGTCCCTCTCTAATTCCTGGGCCCCCTTTGACCCAACCCAACAGTGATCTTGCGATTCTCACAAAGGAGGGGGCTACGGACGTAGCAATAGACATCATGACATCTGGAACATCCCTTATACCGATATACCATCTGGAACATCCACTATACTGATCAGTCTTCTACAGAGAAGACTGATGCAAAATACTTATTCAGTGCATCTAGCATTTCCTTGTCACATATCCCTACCTCTCCAGCATCATTTTCCAGTGGTCTGATATCTATTCTCACCACTCTTTATGTATCTGAAGAAACCTTTGGTATCCTTTTTAATATTATTGGCTTGCTTAACTTTGTATTCCATCTTTACCTTTTTTTTGCCACAATATGTTTATTTGCATTTTAATACCATGAAATACAGCTTTTACCTTCCTATACTTCCTTATATTATTCAGAAAATACAGAAGTTGCTGTATTAACACAACAAACAAGACAACACACACAAAAAAACACAAAAAAAAGCTACTCCAATTTCAACAAGTGGTAATCTATATATAAAAACATGTAAAATTTAATAGGTATTTATAATACAATTCAAAAATCAATAAATAAATAATATAAATGTTCTACGTTTGAAAGCTGCATTGTCTACAGCAGGTAATACTCTTTTAATCTTCTGTTAAGTCCAAATCCTTACCTTCTTAATGAATTTTTAGTTGTATTCTGTTGGTTTTTAAAAGCTTCCCAATCCTCTAATTACCCATTAATTTTTGCTCTATTATATGCCCTATCTTTAGCTTTTATGTTGGCATAAACCATTTTTCTTATAATCATCTCCTATGTCTTGTTGACAATAAGGAAGATGTTATACGCCTGGCAGCAGGCCTCAAGCTCTTCCACTGCTACTGCTACTGTTGGAGCCTGTGACCTATATTTTGTTGTTGTGTTTTCAGGCCGATTGAGCAATCATTTACTTCACTGTCTTTGAGGGAGTTTGGTGAGCTTTCAAGTAAGGTGAGCAGCCTGGAGACCGGGCGCAAGACCATGATCAACTCCATTTCTTGCCGATCCCGTTGATTAAAGCGTCGAGGAAGATTAAAATCAATGAGAACAAAAGCAGAAGGCATGCAGGTGTTCAGCACCGTCTGCCTGTATGTGAATGTCGTCTCTCTCCCTTGCACTTTTATGCTGCCAGCAGATGACACCTTGGCATCCATGGAACTTGGGCAAGGCTTAAATGACATGGTTTGTGGCTTGGACTCTATGGTTCACGTTATGATGTCCCCCATTCTCCATATAAAATAAACCTTGCCCTACTCATATCTTTGGAACTTTTCCCCTCTCATCTTAGATGACTGGCCTCTAGCCTTAGATATTCTGACCTGGAGTGAAGATAAAACCTACCTACTCTGTCCCAAAGCCTTTCATAATTTTATAATCTTATAAACTTTTATCAGGTCTAAAACATTCCCTCAATTTGGTGACAGAACTGTAAAGTTTAGGACTTAGGTGGGAGATGGAATTGTTTCTGAAGGTGAAGAGAAAAGGCTGGATTGGAAGTGAGAATTATAAACATTTTAAAGCAAGGTCTAGTAGTTAAACAGAAAGGAGGAATATATACTGTAACTTCTTGGAAAGGAAAATGTGTTTGTTTAACAGAAAATTGAGAGATAATTATAATTTTGCCAGCATTTTCCATTATAAGGAGACATAGTTTTCTAAATCAAACAAGTAGAAAAAATAATTTATTAATTCCAGTCAAAAATACCCTAACTTTGTTTGAACTGTCACGTTCATACCTGGGCCAACAGAAAGTTTGTAACTTACTTCTGCCTATATTTTTAAGTGTTTTTTTTTTACAGTTGTTGTGTATTTTCTGTTACTTCTACTGTGTTGGGTACTCCACCATGATCAGTGCACAATATTAGATTAATTTTAATTGTTTCAATGAACCTCCTTTATAGCAATGATTCTCCAGATTCACACATTGGTTGGTCTCCCAGATGATGTCAATGGTAACCTTGCATTTCTTTGGTAGTTTTATCTAATACTGAAGCTGTCCATTTGGACAATGTGGTGGTCAATTCTTGAGTCTGTTCGGGGAAATGAAGCTAAAGATACTGCTGTTATCATCACTACTGAAGTCCCTTGATCTGTTTGCCATTTTCCTTGGGTGTCCTTGTTCATTTCAGGAGCAGCTGGACCCGTGGGCATAAGCAAGTGTTTCTTCCACTTCATTTTGTCTGATAAATGAAAATACAGTTTTCAGCATTTTCTGTTTGAACAGAAATTCATATGCAAGGAGAATGAACTTGCAACCACAACAATGTTAACATGATAGTCTCATAACAGCAGATAGAGTAAAAGAATACAAAACTTACAGATTACCCGTTTATAAAAATTCACTCTACTGTAGAAAAACTGAATGCTTCACCCAATTTTTATCAGGCTTTTATTGTTAGATCAAAAGGCAGAAACAGCACAGTCTCTGACATGTGCCCACCTACTATATGTTGAATGCTATTTAAAGCTGTATTTCTAAAGCAAGCAATTGTAAAGAGGACTATGAATCACTATAAAAGTGTCAATATCTTTCCACACGCTATAGCCTGAGTCAGAATTTCTTTATTGTGTGACTGAGACACATCTATTGAATCACTTGAAATCAAATGGATGAAGGTATAGATTCTGGAAATAAATGGAAATTGTTGTAATACTGAGTACAGCCTTAGATTTTTTGATAGCAGTGCAATCTATGACCAAAGACAATATTTGTAATTTGACAACGATCATTCAGTTTCAGTTTAAATATAGTTTGAGATTGTTAAAGCTACATTTAATGCACAATACATATTCTGAGAAGAATAGAAAAGATAGGCAAAGCACAATGACAAATTCCAAACCAGTGATCTGTAGCAAATCTACATGTAAGAGTCTTTCAGACACCAGCAATGACACCTTCAACACTTCCTGAGGCTCACTTCCATGGGACAGCAAATTGTTCCACACCTCCAAAGGCACATTTAACCAGGTAAATACAGTTTTTCTTTTGCTTTTGTATTCCCTGCAGCAATGATCCAATGCACAAGTCCCAAGGCCTTGGAATTCTGAAGCTGAGCAAAAGGCAACTGCACAACGAACTCAACAGGTCACCTATAAAGAGAAGTGTATGGTTGGTATTTCTGCTTGAGACTTTTCATCTGGCCCTGAAGGAGTAGAGGACAGATAGCCAGATAAACAGTCTCAATCCAAAACATCAGCCGTCCATTTCCGAACCAGATGCTGCCTGGCTTACTGAGGTCCTCCAGATGTTTGCTGCAAATTCAATCATCTGTTGCCCCTTGTGTCTTCATGAATCTGAGCAAAATCTGATCTCCTAATGCTTTGGCTATTCAGGTACGTCACAGGCACAAGGCTAGAGGTTGATGAATGTTGAGGAGATGTGCTGGTGTGGGAGCTGGCATGGGGGAATGGAATGGGGAATGGCTAGAAAGGTTTAGGTTTTGGAGGATGGACAGTGTCGTTGGTTAGGGAGGGTTGCTAATGGAGTATGGGATACAGGTCTGAAGATCCAAGTCCTTGCATTGGGAGCTTCAAAGAATAAGCTTCAAAAGAGAAGTGGTGGGGAGAGAAGGGGATAAGTCACAATGTTAGGGAGGTCTAAGGTCTAGGAGGATCCATGCACTGAACTCCAGTATCTTGAGGCTGGTCAGGGTGAAGTCTCTGGGATGCATTTTCAAAGAACGTTAGTGGGGAGTGAGAGAGAAAGTGGAACAGGCAATTATAATATCAATGGCATTCACCGGATGATCAGCAAAATTTCTGCAATTTCTTAGCAATGTATGTCTTCAATTGTAATTGCAGGAAGATAACTGGATTATTTATGAAATACATCTTAATAAATTAGAAGATACCTCATCCCCCACCCCAAAGCATTTTCTGCCTTGAGGTAGGGGAAGATTTCTCTTTTTCTGAGCATGTCTTCCCTAAATCAGCTCTCCTTAAATAACAACCTGGTTAAAGAACGTTGTTCAGTCTTGACTGAGTCCATTCCTCAGATAATATGACTGACTGATGATGAAGAGACATAAGTGTACAGTTTATTCCCACCCCCTCCCATAACTGTCATTCTTTATCTGCTGTTATGGCTGGAATCAGGTGCTTTGTAGCAGGAAGTTAACAGCATACAGCTAGTCATTCGATCCAATTGGCCTCATGTACAATAATTGGCATGAGTTTCCTCCCATCTTTTTTTATTTAACCCTATCAACCTATCCTTTCTTCCTCGTGCTTATCTATCTCCCTTTAAAGGCATCTGAATCATGTGGTAGTGAGTTCCATAATATAACCACTCACTAGAATCTGGAGTTTCCTCTGAACTCACTTCATATTTCTCCTTGTCTCCTGGAACTGTTAAAAAGATTTTCTGTTTTGATGTATCACTCTATTGGAAGTAAATATTCAGTTTTGGTATCAGACCAGTAAATCTTTTTTACAATATTTTAAAAATGCCTTGATATCTTCTGTATTATATGTTTTAAACCTTCTTCTTTGGCTGTCCATCATATTCGATGTTGTCTGAGGCCTGGTCAAGATTGTATGGAAGACCGGCAGTTGCCCGTGCTGCAAGTTTCCCCTCTCCATGCCCCCAATGTTGTCCAAGGGAAGGGCCTAGGCCGATACAGCTTGACACCGGAGTTGCCGCAGAGCAACGTGTAGTTAAGTGCCTTGCTCAAGGACACAACACACTGCCTCAGCTGAGGCTCGAACTGGCAACCTTCAGATCACTAGACCAATGCCTTAGCCACTTGGTTTAAAAGTGATCTCACAACCTACAAGTTATAAGTAATTGTGCAATGTACCCACTTCCCTTCTGATCATGGGCTGCTTACTGCCAAGCTTGCTAAGGCCTAGCCCCAGGGGTGCAGTGCTGCCAGAGTTCACCGGTACGCCACTCCAGCACCTCTGTAAAAAAAAGTGTCAAAATAAACAAGCTGGGAATTTAACAGCGGCTGCATTTTAAATAGAGGGAATTTTATGGAAGCAAAGGTTGGGGAGAGGGGTTGGTGGCTGGTGGGGAAACTACCACTAATAACATTAGGATAGGATATTTGATCTTTTTGGTGAAATCCTGGTGCTGTGTAACTGTTTTTTATTTAGGTATTTGTGAAATTCGTCCTCGCTCGACCCGTTGTTTTCCCAACTTACCCTGCTGTAGCCTCCCGCCATTTCACAGACCCTCAGTCTCTCTCCAGCTGAGGGAAGACTGTACACAAGTGTGAGCATTTTTCCGCTCTTTCCAATGGGTACCATTGGATTCCAGGTAGGAGCTATATTAAGCAAGGAATGAACATCGAAATCTAAGGTTAAAAGTCAAAAATAATGTAAGTAAAATTCATTGCTCGCTTATCTTCGGCCTGATTTTGATGAAGTATTCAAGGTAATCATCTAAAATCCCCTTCTACACCTGGATCAAGTGAATTTAGTTTTTTTACAAGCCAAATGGAAAAAAACACATTTCTAGGCTATAAGCTAGTTTGACATCATTTCAACTATCATTAATAGCGGATCAACCCCTTGGCCTCGCTCCACCAGCTATAATTGATTGGAAAGAGGCTCTTCTTCTCTTTGTGTTGATAGGAAAAAGAGTTATTTCGTGAGGCAATGAATGAGACAAAATGCATTTCCAAACCTCCCAAATAGTTGCTCTCCTCCCCGTTAACATTTGTCACTTCCAAAATACGGTATTTTTTATTCGTATAGATATGTTAATAATTTATGTAAAGATTCAAGCTTCTTTAACTTTTTATATATTTAAAGACTAAACAGGATCTGTATTGGTCTAATTATGTAATACCCAACGTGTGAGGATATTGTGAGTATCGACACTCAGGTACACTTCCTGTCCAACCATTTCTGCGAGAGAAACGGTATAAGGCAGAGTTGCCAACTTATCACTTTTGATACTAATATTCAGCAATATTCGTGGCTTTAGCAATAATTTATCAGATGTTCTTTTTTCATACTTGATTACTTGGTTCCAGTTTAGGTGGCTAAAAGTTAAAAAGCTTATTTGCTTTATTTCTGTTATCTTTATACTTGCTTAGGAACACTGCTAAGCCCTGCGGGCCCTGCTGTCCGCTCTGATTCAGTTGTATTAGTGAGGCTACATCTGTGGTGGTCCGTGGATTACTCGTTAATACAAAAGTAATTTTTTCTCACTAACAACCCTATGGCTTCTAAGAAAACAATGTTAACTTCTTTCTTTCGTAAACAAGCTGAGGAGTGTAACACGAATAACGTACAAGAGACTGATAACAGTAAAAGTGACAAAAGCTATGTTTTGCCTGCTTCTAGTTCAAATTTTCTAACTGGGTCAAAATGCAGTTCTGAAATAATGGTCCTTTGAAGTCAGGCTTGTATCCCTGTTCAGATGTTTGGACTGAAGAAATGTGGAAGAAAATGAAGGAAACTTATCCCTGGTTAGACTTTAAGGATGATAAACTTGGGTGTAAAGTATGTACAACTGTCAACCAAAGCGATCTAACACTTTTCACTTCGAAGGGTTTGAGGCTGTCAAATGAAGGCAGATGTACCAAGTATCCAATTGTGGAGCTGACCACAGTACACGCTTGAAGTCTCTCAGAAAAAAAATTGTTGATCACAAACTATCAAAAGCTCACACTGCTGCTCTAAGTGTTGAAACTATAGCTAGTGAAGATGTTCTTGGAAAATTATGTGATATCATGAATGCTTTGCATCTAAAGGCAACTTGTTCAGTTTTTCATTCTGCATATTATTAGGCTCAGAACGACAGACCATACTCTGATCACTTTGACTTATTGGAACTTAAAAAAAATTATGGCATTGACATTGGAATGGGACTGCATTCCCGCACTAGTGCTGCAGAGATAATTAATCACATAGCCATTAAAATAGAAAAGAAAATTTGCCAGCCTATCAGGCAGATAAACGGCAAATTTCCTGTTCTCATTGATGAATCAACAAGCCTGAGAGTTAAGACCACCCTAATAGTTTATTTAAAATGTGAAAGTGATAAGAAAGGTGATCCCCATTTTATGTTTTTCGATCTAATTGAACTGCCTGATCAGAAAGCTGCAACCATTGCTAAGCATCGATTGAACTGTCTCAATAACCATGGGTTTGATGACTCATGGGCTTGTTGTCAAACATTATGCTCGCCCCAGTTCTGTTTCAGAACCATTTAAGAGTCATCTTCATCTATTTCTTCATCTGTGTTTTCCAGAGAGTCTGATTCTACTTCCGATTCACTTTCATTTTCACTTCCAGTCGCAGTTGGAACTTACAGTTTTGTTTGCACCTGTTATTGCATAATCGTTTCTTCACGCATGCGCAGCTCCCGCCGTTTCTTCTTAGAGACCGTTGGTATTGTCGCAGCCTCCTGCCCTGCACCATCGGAGGCGACATGTACTTCACCGGGAAGAGATCCAACTTGAGTACGAGGCTCCGCCAAAACGGCCGGGCCTCTTTCCCCGCCAACTTGCGCTGTCTTCAAAGCAGTAATTCTCTTCTGTTTCTGTTTAGGTGGCATATCTAAAGATAGTCCTGAATTGTTTATAAGTAGTTTCTAGAAGGTATTTATTAACTTTTCTTCAAGAGAAGTCCTGATACAAATAATGCAGGAATTAAAAGTAATAAAAAAAGATATTAGAAATATGAAAGTTAAGCTTGATAAGGTGGTGGAAGAACAAAAGAAAATGGACAAGAAAGTTAAAAAGTTGGAAGAAAAAATGGGAGACAACACTGTAAGAATGGATAAGATGGAAGATAATATCCTTGCCTGGACATCAGAAAGAAAACGGTTGTTGGAAAAAGTAGATGTGCTCGAAAATTTCAGCAGACAAAACAATATTAAGATTGTTGGTCTTAAAGAAGGTATAGAGGGAGAAGATTCAATAAAATTCTTTCAAAAATGGATTCCGGAAATCTTGGAAATGGAAGAGGGAAGTCAGTTAATTGAAATCAAAAGGGCTCATAGAGCTTTAAGGCCAAAGCCCCAACAAGATCAAAATCCACGATCAATCTTGATAAAATGTTTAAGATACCAAGATAAAGAAAAAATCTTGAAGGCAGCTGCTCAAGATGCCAGAAAGAAAAATGGGCCATTGATGATAGAAGGGAAAAGAGTTCTTTTTTATCCTGATATAACTTACGGCCTTTTGAAGAAGTGGAAGGAATTTAATTCAGTGAAAAAAATCTTCTGGGAAAAGGGTTATAAATTTATATTGAGCTACCCAGCAACACTGATCATTTTTTTTTGGATGACAAAGAAAGAAGATTTTTTACTGATCATCAGAAAGCGGAGGAATTTGTACAAGAGCTTCCTAATATTCGCAAGATGCAGTGAAGAATCATGGAAATGAAATGGATTAAAGCTGAAGACTGAGATAGAGATTGGATTTGATGGACATTTATGAGTAGAAGAATATACAAATATACTTTGTATATGACAGAAGGGGAACAAGATAAAAAAATTGAGGAATATTAATTGGGAGTAGAGATATTAATTTTTTTTCTTCTTCACTTATATATATATATATATATATATATTTGTTACAGGGGAGCTGGAGGAGCTTCTGATTGATTGCTGCGGGATTCACATGCGCAATCATGGCAATTGCCATGACCCGTAAAATGGAGGGGGGTAATGTTGTGTTTCCATTCATTCACAGCATTAATGGGGGGGTATTTTGTTATTTTTTCTTTACTATCTATGTTTCTTCTATTTTTCTTTTGTTGCCTGGATGATTGGGGGGGAAACACATAACAACATGGAGAATTTTAAAGAGATTCCCCAAGGTATTATGAATGACTAATTTACTCAACTTTTAAAGTTTTAGTGTTAATGAGCTTAATGGACCTGTGAAAAGGGAAAGGAGTTTTAATATATATTAAGAAAATAAAAGGAGATATAGCTTTTTTGCAGGAAACACATTTAACAGAGACAGAACATCAGAAATTAAAGAGAGATTGGGTTGGAAGTGTTATTGCAGCTTCATTTAATTCAAAGTCAAGGGGAGTTGCAATTTTGGTCAATGAAACCTTACCAATTAAAATACAAAATGTACTAATTGATTCTGTGGGGAGATATGTTATTATACATTGTCAAATCTTTTCGGAATTACGGACTCTTGTAAACAGTTATACACCAAATGAAAATGATGCAAAATTCATACAAGAAGTTTTTTTGAATTTGGCTGACGCACACGATAAAATATTAATAGGTGGAAACTTTAACTTTTGTCTAAACCCAGTTCTACATAGGTCAACTAAGGCTATTACAAAATCAAAAGTAATAAAGCTAACTTTATCTTTGACGAAAGACTTAAATTTGATTGATATATGGAGAAGAATTAATCCAAGAGAAAGAGATTATTCATTATATTCAAATAGACATAAAACTTATTCAAGGATTGATTTTTTCATATTATCAATGAATATTCAGGATAGAGTGAAAAGTGTAGAATATAAAGTAAGAATACTGTCAGATCATTCCCCCTTGATAATGACAATGATAATGATGGATAAGGAGGAATTGATTTACAGATGGAGATTTAATACAATTTTATTAAAACGTCAAGATTTTTGTGATTTTATGAAAAAACAGTTCAAATTTTTTTGGATACGAACTCATATTCAGTTGATGATAAATTTATATTATGGGAAGTGATGAAATCATATTTGAGGGGTCAGATAATAAGTTATACTTCTAAAATTAAGAAGGAATATATGGTAGAAATAGATCAATTAGAAAAAGAGATTACAAAATTAGAAAAAGAATCCCAAAGATATATGACAGAAGAAAAACAAAGACAACTTGTTAATAAGAAGCTACCATATAATACACTCCAGACATATCAAACAGGAAAAGTAATTATGAGAACTAAACAGAGTTATTACGAATTAGGTGAAAGATCACACAAGATTCTTGCTTGGCAGTTGAAAACAGAGCAGGTTTCCAAAACAATAAATGCAATTAGAACAAGTGCAAATAAAATTACTTATAAATCTTTAGAAATTAATGAAACTTTTAAAAAAATTTACTCTGAATATCAATCAGAATCACAAAATGAGGTTGCTGAGATAGAATTTTTTTTTATCACAAATAACTCTTCCAAAATTGAATTCAGAAGAACAGAAAGGATTAGATATGCCCTTTACATTAAAAGAGGTTGAAGAAGCTTTAGGATCACTTCAGAGTAATAAATCTCCAGGAGAAGATGGTTTTCCACCTGAATTTTATAAAAAATTTAAAGATTTATTAATTAATTTATTAATATAACTTTATGGAGTTAATATATCAAGCGGAAAGAACACATAAACTTCCACAATCTTTTTCGACAGCGATCCTAATAGTATTTCCAAAAAAAGATAGAGATCCTTTAAAACCAACATCATATAGGCCTATTTCTTTGTTGAATATGGATTATAAAATAATAGCAAAAATTTTATCTAATAGATTATCTAAATATTTACCAAAAATTAATACATATGGATCAAACAGGCTTTATTAAAAATAGGCAATCGGCAGATAATGTAACTTGGTTACTTAGTATAATTCATCTGGCACAAAAGAACGAGGAAATGAGTGTGGCAGTTGCTTTGGATGCAGAAAAAGCATTTGATAGATTGGAATGGGATTTTTTTTAAGGTACTGGAAAAATATGGGTTAGGAAAATCTTTCATAAAATGGATTAAAACCTTAAATACTAGTCCCAAAGCTAAAGTAGTGACAAATGGTCAAATTTCAACATCATTTCAGTTAACAAGGTCAACTAGACAAGGCTGTCCATTATCACCTGGCCTATTTGTATTGACGATAGAACCATTAGCTGAATTAATTAGAATGGACCCAGACATTGTGGGCTTCAGAGTTAATCAGGAGGAATATAAGATTAATTTATTTGCTGATGATGTTCTGATTTACTTAACAAACCCATTACATTTGTTGCATAAATTATCTTTCAGATTGGAAGAAGATGGGAAAATATCAGCGTATAAAGTAAACTGGGATAAAAGTGAAATTTTACCCCTTACTAAAGGAGATTATAGTCAATGTCCATTAGTAACTCAATTTAGATGGCTGACAAATGGTATAAAATATTTAAGTATAAGAGTCAATAATGATATAAAGAATTTATATAAATTAAATTATTTGCCATTATTGAAAAAAATACAAGAAGATCTTGATAAATGGATGATGTTACCAATAACATTAGTAGGTAGAGTTATTGCTGTAAAAATAAATATATTTCCCAGATTACAATATTTATTCCAAACATTACCAATACAGCTGCCCCAGAAGTTTTTTCAAGAGTTGAATAAATATGTGAGGAAGTTTCTTTAGAAAGGTAAGATATCGAGAATATCGTTGGAAAAATTGACATGTAAATTTGACCTAGGAGGGTTACAACTCCCAAATTTTAAGAATTATTATAAAGCAAATAAACTTAGATTTATTGCATCTTTTTTTGATGAAGAAAAACCGGCATGGATTAGAATAGAGTTAGATAAGATAGGAGAAAATATACTAGAAGATTTTATATATAAATGGGAATCCAAATGGATATGGGAAAAGAAAGAATCTCTTATATTAAAACATTTGATCGATTTATGGAATAAGGTAAATGTGGATGATGAGATAAAGAAATCTTTATTAGCAAAGAGAACCCTAATTCAAAATAGACATTCCTTTTACAATGGATAATCAACTTTTATATAACTGGTTTGAAAAAGGGATCAGATATATAGGTGACTGTTTTGAAGGAGGTATATTGATGTCATTTGATCAAGTAAAGAATAAATATAAAATATCAAGTAACACTCTTTTCTGTTATTTTCAATTAAAGGCCTATTTAAGAGATAAACTGGGTCAAACAATGTTAATGCCAAAACCTAATGAAATAGAAACTTTAATTCAAAAAGGAAAAATTAAAAAATTTATGTCTTGTTTCATAATTTGATTCAAAAACAGACAAATTAAACCAGGAATTCATAAGTCAAGACAAAAACGGGAAACTGATTTGAATATTAAAATTGATGAAAAAAATTGGTCAAGGCTATGTCTTGATAGTATGACAAATACAATAAACATTCGACTTAGATTAGTACAATACAATTTTTTTATATCAATTATATATTACACCACAAAAAATAAATAGATTAAACCCAAATTTATCTGACCAATGTTTCCGATGTAATCAAGAAATCGGTACTTTTTAATACTCTACTTGGTCTTGTTTTAAAATTCAACCTTTTTGGATAAATCTAAGACTTTTACTGGAACAAATTATTGGAATACAACTTCCACATAGCCCAACATTATTTTCATTAGGTGATATTGAAGGGATAATACCGAAACTTAAATTGACCAAATATCAGAAAAAAAATTATTAAAATTGCATAGGCAGTAGCCAAAAAAGCTATTGCAGTTACTTGGAAATCAGATTCATACTTAACTATGGACCGTTAGAATAATGAAGTATATAGCTGCATTCCACTTGAAAAAATTACTTATAATTTAAGAAATGAATATGATATATTTTGGAAAATTTGGCACCCCTATCTACAAAAGATAGGATTAAATATATAGATCCTTTGAAGATAAAATTATTAGTTATTTGGGGGAAAAAATAAAGATATATACTAAAGTTATTTTGAAATCCATGGTACATGTGGGGATCCTCCGATATCCAGGCATTTCTTCTTTCTTTCTTTCTTTCTTTCTTTCTTTCTTTCTTTCTTTCTTTCTTTCTTTCTTTCTTTCTTTCTTTCTTTCTTTCTTTCTTTCTTTCTTTCTTTCTTTCTTTTTCTTTTTTCTTGACAGGGATGTTAAGGGGGGAAGGGTTAAGGGGAGGGGGGAGAGCTGATATTAATTTTCATTACTTTATTATTCTATTCGTTGTATGTAATTCTCTTAAAAATTTAATTAAAAATGTATTAATAAAAAGTCATCAAACCCATGGTTATTGCTACAATTCTCAAGGAACATTACCCTGATGTGATAATTTGGCACTGTCTTAATTACAGATTAGAACTTGCAGTAGGTGATTTGGTGAGAGGAGTTCATGGAATAAACCATTTTCAATCACTTATGGACAAATTGTACTCTGTTTACAGTAGATCACCTGTAAATCAAAAGGAACTGTCTGAATGTGCCTCTCAACTAGAACAACAAATTTACAAATTAGGCCGTGTTCTGAGCGCCAGGTGGGTAGCTAGCTAATTTCAAACAGTTTCAGCAGTGTGGCAAGATTATGAAGCATTGTGATTTCATTTTGAAAAAGCAATGAAGGATGAAACAAGATCCTGGGAGTGACAGAAAAACCTATGAAGGTCTGTAGAAAAGACTCTTCAGAACAGTTTCTATTGGACTTAGCTCTAATGTATAACACATTGCTGAACTTAGTTTACTGTCAGAGTGTTTACAGAAATGCACTACTACGATTGTTTATGCAGACAAACTGATCCAACGGAGCATAAGGTCACTGCATGGACTGAAAGAGCAATCTGGTACAAAAATTCTAGAAGGTCACGAGGCTGTTGAAAAGAGGAAGTTTGGAGAAAATACCAACAAAATTATATCGATTAATTATCTACAGTTTCTTACTAGTCTTATAAACAATTTGCAGCACTGTATGTTCACGGCAACATCCTTGAAAGGTTCTCAAACTTCTAAACTTCGAAGTATGTGTAAATCCCTGCTAAATGAAATGTGTGTCCTTGATAAAGATAACTGGCCTGCTGAAATACCGCCTAATCATCGAGAAGCTGCATTATCATCTCTCTGTGAGAGGTTTAAGCTTTCTTCCTCCTCTGTAATAAATGCCTTCAGAGATTATGTGGAGGATTGTGGACGCCTCATCCCTCAAGATTTACACCCATTACTGAACTGTTCACAAGTTATTTCTATTAGTACTGCTGAGTGTGAGAGAGGATTCAGTCACATGAACTCAGTAATAACAACAACATGCTCAAGGATTCTCATAGATCATGTATCAGTACTTACGTTTCTTAAACTACATGGACCTCTTCCAGTTCAATGGAATCCCGAGCTATATGTCACATCATGGCTGTGGTACCACAGGTCAACAGATAACACCAGGACAAGAGTTGCTTCAGACCCCCGAACACATATTACACCTGAGCCTTTGTGGAAATTATTGTGAAACGTCTCCTTGGTGGCATTTGGTGAGTAGGTAATTACTTTTAAATTGGTAAAATACATGATTACCGTCTTTTTCTTTACTTGCTTGATAATTATATTTAATGATAATTAGTGAGTGCAATTGTGCAATACTTTGTCATATTATTAAATTAAGTATTATATGTTTAATTGTAACAGTTATACACTGAAATGTAGTGATAGGGTATAATCCTGTTAATGTCTTAACTATCATTATAATTTTGTGAAGCTCTGGAAGTCATGTATTTCTTTCATCTTGGTTTAGTACTTGACATTATAAGAAGTCCTATATATATATATATGTGTGTGTGTGTGTGTGTGTGTGTGTGTGTGTGTGTGTGTGTGTGTGTGTGTGTGTGTGTGTGTGCGTGTGTGACACAAATTCGGTAAGATATACGAGGGGTGATTGAGAAGTTCAAGACCTAAGGTGGAAGGAATCAATTTTAGAAAACCTAGAAATTTTCAATTCTCTGAAACAGAAATACCACAAAGGTTATTAACTTCAAACTTTCTGCACAATCACTCAAAGAGTTGAACTGCCCGTGCATGTAACAACAACAGTACAACCTCAGGCCACGAACTTATCAATCACCCCTCGTACAGCTCTGGCACCTAAAAAATTGGCACTGCACCCCTGCTGAGCCCAAGCTCTGAATTCCATTACACTCATGTTGGAAGGGGAGAGTGTGGAGCAGATTGTCAGATCCAGTCAGGCTAGAGGGGTAAAACTGGAGATGAGCACCATACAGTAAAAGCATTGGGGGAGGGGGTGGGAAACTGAGCCTTCACTTAGCGAGATTGGAGATTCAGGATCAGAATCAATGGGGGGTATGGGATGGGAGAGCGGAAACCTGCTAGACAGGGCTTAAAGGGGTAACTGACAAGAACAGTGTGAATGGAATTACAGCCTGCAGTAGTTTCACAAAAATTGACCACTGGAGGTCCCTGCAAGGAAACATGAATTCATTTTCCTGGCAGAGTTCCAGAGGAAAATATCAGCTAGCACATGTCTGATGCAAAAGGAAGTGTCTGATGCAATTTGAATATGACTGAAACTCAAGAAAGAATACCCATTGGTAATTTTCCCAGAATGACAGATTTGCTCGAGGATATAGTGCTGTATGTTTCATCCAAGAAAAATGTTCTCCTCAAGCACGCAATATTCAAAGGACTCTATATCTGAATTTAAAGGTATGTGTAATTGCAGAAATTTTTGGCAACAACCCTTCAAGGTGCACAAGATGTTTTTTTTTAAACTGAATTCCAGAGCCAAGATGACCTGTTTCCATGCTGTAGTTCGTATATGGCTATATATGATTTGTTAATTCCACCCACGTACAGAGCACGGGTTTATATTGGTAAAATTAAACAAATAATTGGAATGGTCAAGGAGGCTTTAAAAAATATACCCTCAGAAACAGACCCTTCAGCCCATCTAGTCCATGCCATATGATTTAAACTGCCTACTCCCATTAACATGCATTCGGACCATACCCCTACCATCCACGTACAAATCCAAACTTCTCTTAAACACTGAAATCAAACTTGCTTGCACCACTGGTAGCTCATTCCATCCTCTCGTAACCCTCTGAGTGAAGAAGTTACCCCTCATGTTTCCCTTAAACTTTTATCCTTGACCAGTGTAGTTCCAGCCAATCTCAATGGAAAATGCTGTTTGTATTTACCCTCATAATTTTGTATACTTCTGTCAAATTTCCCCTCAATTTTCTACATTCCAAGGAATAAAGTCCTGACCTACTTAGTCTTCATTTGTAACTCAGACTCTCCAGTCCTAGCAGCAGCCTTGAATTTTTTTCTGTATGCTTTCAACCTTATTAACATCTTTTTTGAAGGTAGGTGTCTAAAACTGCACAAAGTTTAGTCACTTACAAATTAGTCACACTCCAAATTAGGCCTAATCAACTTCAACATAATATCCCATCTCGTATACTCAGTACTTTGGACCAATGTGCCAAAAGCTTTCTTCATCTGTAGTGTTGACAAAGGGCAGGTTTCACTTAGCATGTACATTATTGGTCATTGAAGAGACTGCATGACTGGATGCACATTAACAATCACGTATGTTTCAAAGGTTCATTTATTATCAAAGTATACAACTCAGAAATTCATCTTCTCCAGATAGCCATGAAACAAAGAAAGAACATAAAAGTCATTCAGAGAGGAACAACATCCCCCACCCCCACATCAGAAAAGTATGACATCCCAATCATCAACTCTCAAAGTCCCCCCCACATAGAATTGACCAAAAACACCAAACCTCCTACCCCCACACAGAACGGACCAAGAACATCAGCCCCAAATCACCTCCCCACACAGAATGGACCAAGAACATCACCGCAAACTCCCTCCCCCCACCCCACACACACACAACAAAAAAGAAAGGAATGGGGAAAAAACACAGAATGTAAAAACCATAAGTCTGAAAATTGTCCACAGTTCATAAATGCAATAGTCGAATCCATAAACTCTGAACCATGGTAACATCCTCCATCATGGAAAGAGAGGAACACCACACAAATGCAGGGAGACCTACCCGCCTGCCACAGTGAGCCACACAGTGATGGGCCCCTCACTGACTCCTTCTCCAACAGCGATCGAAAGGCAGGCAGTTGGCACTGAATTCTCGCTCGCCTCAGTGTCTCAGGCGTTCCCGGTGCTCTATTTGGCAAAATGGAGTCAAACATCAGCTCGCGTCCCTCTCTTCACATCAAGGCTGTCCGAGTACACGCTCGCTTCCCAGAATCTTCCCTGAGACAGCAAAACGCTGGTCGTTTGAAATGATCTCCAAACTGCAAATCACAGGCTCTAACTGCTCCACAAATACATTTAAGATGAAGAACAAACGTAAAAGAAGTAAAATAGATATTTCTGTGGGCTATCTGGAAGATGTCGACCAAGGGAGTGTTGTGAGCTGTCACCACCTTGTCGAGATAATTTAATTGATGCTGAAAGGAATGCTGACCATCTTCTACTGATTGGACAGGAGTTGTGAAGAGGGATTATGCAGACTTTCTTAATACCTTGCTAAGGCTTTGCCAGCACCAAAGTCAACACTTATTGTGTAAATTATCTGAGGAGGTCAACTAACCTGAGGAAAGGGAATACTTGGCCTGAAGTATTTTCTTGGCTTTCTCAAAATCCAGGAAATGGCAGAGCAGAGGGGTAGCAGCACAAACTGTTGTGGGGTAGATGGAGGGGAGGGGATGGCAGCACCTTGGCACAGCACATTCTCCCCACTAGAATGTCAAGTGATGACACAGAAAAACAATATGCCCTCTCTCTCCCTCTCTATGTCATCTAAAATATGTCTTTATGTGTCTGACAGAGTCCTCCATAACTTTAGTGGAAGTAGGTGTGTGAAGCCCAAACAAACTGCGGCATCAAAAACGGTCTGATTAGCACCCGAGGATTAAACTTACTAGGCCTCATTCCAAATGTTGAAGAACTTTGAAATGATTTTAATAGTAAAATACATCTGAACTTAGAGGTTAAATCCAGCTGGCAAGGTAGACTGTGTACCCTTTGATCAAAACAGTCTCTTGTTTCCGTGTTTTCAACTCTGTTTCTATGGAAGTGCACCCTGATTTGTTTTTGCTGAGCTTAATGTTTTGAAACTTGCTTCTGATTTTTGGGTCCAAATTGAAACTACAGACTCAAGAATCTGACACCAGTTTTGTGGACAGCGTATTTCAGCTCTTGCCTCTGTGAAGAACATTTATTTTGTAGCCAGCTATTTAAGAGCATTTTCCTTTGTCTTTAGTCTTGTAGAACATTATTCAAGAAAATAAGAGCAGGTCACTCAGCTGCTTAATCTGCCCCATTATTACATTAATAATGTTTTATCTGGCCTTAGGCGTTACATCTTCTTTCTGTGCAGGGCCTCAATTCCAATGTCACTTAAAAAATAGTTCAACACCCTTTTTAAAAAAATAATGATCTATGTAATGTGCAGATCTATTTCTTTTAGAACAATGACTCCCCTTAGCACTACATATAATCTGTTGTCTATGTAAGTCTCTCTCTCTCTCTCCCTCTCTCTCTCTCTCTCTCTCTCTCTCCCTCTCTCTCTCTCTCTCTCTCTCTCTCCCTCTCTCTCTCCCTCTCTCTCTCTCTCTCTCTCTCTCTCTCTCTCTCTCTCTCTCTCTCTCTCTCTCTCTCTCTCTCTCTCTCTCTCTCTCTCTCTCTCTCTCTCTCTCCCCCCTTTCTCTCACTCTTATATTTAATTAATATATAGTTGTGCACACACAACAAGTTGGCAAACCTGTATGTCAGGAAATATCATGAACTACACAGACAGTTACGAGACAAAACAGCAAAAGGAAAGAGTTAAACAGTATGGAAGGCCGTCTTGGACGCTGACAAGGGGATGCTCAAGTACCCTGCATCGTACACAGTGAAAGACACACAACTAGCAAAGTTAAAATGAAAATAACATGTTGATGGCTTTAGTCAGGAAAACTGATGAATTTGATAGTGCTAATGAAGCTGGGAGTTGTATATGGAGAGGGTTGAACTATATTGTAGGGTGAACAACGTGGCTGAGCAAAAGGATGCCTCCAAGCTTCTTAGCTTAATGGGTGCAAGGACACACAGTCTCTTACACAACTTCATAACCCCTGAAAAGCCAGCCGGCAAGTTGTTCAGTGTAATTGTTACAACTTTACAAAATCACCTGAGCCCCAAACCACTAGTAATAGCTGAGAGAATTAGATTTTATAAAAAGAACGAGTCAAGGGATGAAAGCATTTCTGAATACATTGCAGACCCCCACAGATATTCCCAGTACTGTGACTTTAGAAGTGGACTTTCTAATGCATGAGGAACAGACTTTTATGTTGCATGCATAGCCAAAGCACTCAGAAGATGCTACTTTCAGAACTCACCTTTGAATGGTATTGATTATTACAATATCATTAGAGCCGGCAGCAAAGGATGAAGCAGAACTACAGCAGAAAAAGAGTTTAGAATGTGTAAGACCCAAAATATCCCTGAATGGTGCAAAAATCCAAAAATATTCTTGATGTGGCAAATCCTCCCATGATGCAAATGACTGTTGGTTGAAAGAAGAAGTTTGCAGTAAGTGTAACAACCAAGGTCACAGAGGGAGAGTGTGCAAGGCCTAAAATTTCACTCACAATAATAATCAAGTGGATAAAGTCACCGAATGTCAAACAGAATCAAATTACACAGAGCCTGATAAAGGGGAACTGCATAGTATAACTGAAGCAGATCACAAAATCATATGGATCACAATAGACGCGTCTGGTGTAAAACTGAAAATGAAGCTGGACACAGGGAAGAAACAAGAGAAAATCTGCAGATGCTGGAAATCCAAGCAACACACACAAAATACTGGAGGAACTCAGCAGCCAGGCAGTATCTGTGGAAAAAAGTACCATGGATGACTTGGGCTTCGGCAGCACTGGAGAATAAAAAGATGAGCAGTAGATTTAAAAGGTGGGAGAGCAGAGAGAGAAAGGCTAGGTGAAACCGGGAGGGAGCGGGCTGAAGTAAATAGCTGCGAAGTTGCTCGGTGAAAGAGCTGAATGGATACTTAATGAATACTTTGCTTCAGTGTTCACTACGGAAGAGGATCTCGGCGATTGTTGGGAAGACTTACAGCAGACTGAAAAGTTTGAGCATATAGACATTAAGAAAGGAGCTTTTGGGGAGCATCAAATTGCGTAACTCACCGGGACCAGACGAGATGTACCCTAGGCTACTGTGGGAGGCGAGGGAGGAGTTTGCTGAGCCTCTGACAATGATCTTTGCATCATCAGTGGGGTCAGGAGAGGTTCCAGAGGATTGGAGGGTTGCAGATGTTGTGCCCTTATTCAAGAAAGGGAGTAGAGATAGCCCAGGAAATTATAGACCAGTGAGTCTTACTTCAGTGGTTGGTAGGTGGATGGAGAAGATCCTGAGAGGCACGAATAATGAATATTTGGAAAGACATAATATGATTAGGAACAGTCAACATGGCTTTGTCAAAGGCAGGTCGTGCCTTATGAGCCTGACAGAATTTTTTGAGGATGTGACTAAGCACATTGATGAAGGTAGTGTATATGGATTTCAGCAAGGCATTTGATAAGGTACCCCATGCAAGGCTTATTCAGAAATTAAGGAGACATGGGATCCAAGGGGACCTTGCTTTGTGGATCCAGAATTGGCTTGCCCATAGAAGGCAAAGAGTGGTTCTAGATGGGTCATATTCTGCATGAGGTTGGTGAACAGTGGTGTGCCTGAAATACCTGTTCTGGGACACCTTCTCTTTGTGGTGTTTATAAATGACCTGGATGAGGAAGTGGAGGGATGTTAGTAAATTTGCTGATGACACGAAGGTTGGGAGTGTTGTGGATAGTGTGGAGGGCTGTCAGAGGTTACAGCGGGAAATTGATAGGATGCAAAACTGGGCTGAGAAGTGGCAGATGGAGTTCAACCCAGATAATTGTGAGATGGTTCATTTTGGTAGGTCAAATATGATGGCAGAATATCGTATTAATAAATGATAGTGTGCAGTGTGGAGGATCAGAGGGATCTTGGGGTCCGAGTCAATAGGACGCTCAAAGCAGCTGCGCAGGTTGACTGTGTGGTTAAGAAAGCATATGGTGCATTGGCCTTCATCACTTGTGGGATTGAGTTTAAGAGCCAAGAGAGCCTACATAGGACCCTGGTCAGACTCCACTTGGAGTACTGTGCTCAGTTCTGGTCGCCTCACTACAGGAAGGATGTGGAAGCCATAGAAAGGGTGCAGAGGAGATTTACAAAGATGTTGCCTGGATTGAGGAGCATGCCTTATGAGAATAGGTTGAGTGAATTTGGCCTTATTTCCTTGGAGCGACAGAGGATGAGAGGTGACCTGATAGAGGTGTATAAGATGATGAGAGGCATTGATCGTATGGATAGTCAGAGGCTTTTTCCCAGGGCTGAAATAGCTAACACAAGAGGGCAGTTTTAAGGTGCTTAGAAGTAGGTACAGAGGAGATATTGGGGTATGTTTTTTTACACAGAGAGTGGCGAGTGCGTGGAATGGGCTGCCAGCGATGATAGTGGTTATGATAGGGTCTTTTCAGAGACTCCTGGATAGGTACATGGAGCTTAGAAAAATAAAGGGCTATGGGTAACCTGATGTAATTTCTAAAGTATGTACGTGTTTGGCACAGAATTGTGGGCCAAAGGGCCTGTATTGTGCTGTAGGTTTTCTATGTTTCTAGATACAGGGCTGGAGAAGTGGCAGGTCTGATAAGAGAGCACAGAAGGCCATGGAAGAAAGAAAAGGGGGGAGGAGCACCAGAGGGAGGTGTTGGGCAAGCAGGAAGATAAGGTGAGGAAGGGAAAAGGGAATGGGGTTTGTTGAAGGAGAGGGTGGGGAGGGGTCATTGCTGGGAGTTGGAGAAATCGATGTTCATGCCACCAGTTTGGAGGCCACCAGATGGAATCTAAGGTGTTGTTCTTCCAACCTGAGTGTGGCCTCATCGCAACAGTAGAGGAGGCCATGGATTGACATATTGGAATGGGAATGGAAAGTGGAATTAAGATGTTTGGCTATTGAGAGATCCTGCTTCTGGTGGATGGAATGTAGGTGCTCAGCAAAGCAGTCTACCAATCTGTGTTGGGTCTCATTGATATACAGGAGGCCACACTGGGAGCACCAGACACTGTATGACCCAACAGGTGAAGTGTCACCTCACCTGGAAGGACTGTTTGGAGCCCTGGATGGTAGTGAGGGAGGAGGTGTAGGGACAGGTGTAGCACTTGATCCGCTTGCAAAGGTAAGTGCCAGGAGGGAGATCAGTGGGAAGAGACACAGGATAGGCTTCTATAATTTCAGAGGGTGACAACAACGGATAGCATTAGAGAAGACCCAAGTGATGCTAAAGATCTGCACAGTGAAAAAATGTCTTGCAAATGCAAACAAAGTGAATGTGATGTATAAAGGCGAAGCACAACAGTTAGAGCCAGCACTTTTCGGACGTGAATGGTAGAGAAAAATCCAACTTGACTGGCACTCAATCAAAGCTCTCCCCATGGCATTAATTGCTTTGTACTTGTGCAGACACAGAAATTTGGCTTCCAGAATCTTATACGGTAGATAATTCCAGAGATTCTGCACACCATCTGTGAGAAAAAAAATGCTATGCACTTCCGTTTTTAAATGATATATATTTTTTGCACTTGGCTGAAACAGTCTGTAAAATTGGGTATAATGAAAACTAATTTATAGAATATTTGAAAAATAAATTAACGTGCAGTAACCTGAAAATTCCACTGTATCTAATGGACACCACCTTCAAGAGCTAATCAAGCCCTCTTTTCTGGAAATAAAGGAAATGTGATGAAGAACACTGGTAGCTCCATTACCTATGCATGGGACATCATTGCCACAAACAGAATGCTGGAAAGGTGGCAAGAAAGGTAAACGCCACTGGTTGTATTTTAAGCTATTCGTTCACCACAACAGATCCATTTTTGCATTGTTTGGACTGATGATTCCATCACTAATTAATTATAGGAGAGATGACCCTCCTACCCACAGAAAATTGTAGGAGAGATGACCCTCCTGTCCATAGAAGATTGTAGGAGAGATGACCCTCCGGTCCATAGCAAATTGTAGGAGAGATGACCCTCCTGTCCATAGAAGATTGTAGGAGAAATGACTCTAGTATCCATAGCAAATTATAGTAGAGATGACCCTCCTGTCCATGGCAAATTAATCATAAAATACAAAAAGATACCCTGGGTGGAAATGAAATAGGAAAAATAAACAAATCCACGGTAACATAAGAAATGGGGAAGCATATTGGGCTGCCGAGTAGTTCTGGACATTTATAGATTTTTGTTAACCAAACCTGCAATTCAATTTTTGGAGGAAGTTGGATACCCCTGAAAGAAAAGGGATTGGTCTGGATCTTACCAAAAGGCTTGAGGCTATGTTCCTCAGTGTACAGCAAGTTGTTTATCTGGAGCCGCCGTCCCTCCAAGTTGCACAGATGCATGGTCGCACAGTAACTCCCATGCACGTTAGCCTCTGGTGTCACACAGATGGAATTTTCTTTTATGTAGTGCTAATTTAATTTTGAAATCTATGTTAACATAATTGTGAAATCAGAATCAGATTTATTATCAGGCATGTGTCGTGAAACTTGTTAACTTAGCAGCAGCAGTTCAATGCAATATATAATATAGAAGAGAAAAGAATAATAATAAATAAATAAATAAATCACAGTATATGTATATTGAATAGATTAAAAATGTGCAAAAAAGAGAAATAATATATATTTAAAAAGTGAGGTAGTGCTCATGTGTTCAATGTTCATTTAGGAATCGGATGGCAGAAGAGAAGAAGCTGGTCCTGAATCTCTGAGTGTGTGCCTTCAGGCTTCTGTACCTCCTTCCTGATGATAACAGTGAGAAGGGAGCATGCCCTGGGTGCTGGAGGTTCTTAATAATGGATGCTGCCTTTCTGAGACACTGTTCCTTGAAGGTGTCATGTGTACTTTGTAGGCTAGGACCCAAGATGGAGCTGACTAGATTTACAACCCTCTGCAGCTTTGTCTGGTCCTGTGCAGTAGCCCCCTCCCTCCCCCCATACCAGACAGTGATGCAGTCTGTCAGAGTGCTCTCCACGTTACATCTATAGAAGCTTTTGAATGTAATTGTTGACATACTGAATCTTTTCAAACTCCTAATGAAGTATAGTTGCTGTCTTGCCTTCTTTATAACTGTATCAATATATTGGGACCAGGTTAGGTCCTCAGAGATCTTGACACCCAGGAACTTGAAACTGCTCACTTCTGCTCTGTTTAAGAGGATTGGTATGTGTTCTTTCATCTTACCCTTCCTGAAGTCCACTATCAGCTCTCGATAACAAATGCCCTGATAATTATGTTAATGCATATAATCGATAAGTTTTCTAAATAACGAATGTACCACAGCCTTAACTTTGAAACATTTTAGAGCTTCTATCTACTTACATTGTCAGTGTTTCAAGTTATAACACTGTTACAAATTGTAAAAATAAACCCAGAATAGAAGTCTGTAGCTCTTTGTTTATAAACTCTTGCCCACCAAACACTAACACCATCTATTCAAACTATTTTACTCTTGCCATTGTGCCTGTCAGTTGTTTTGACAGTCTGACATTGTTTACTTGAATTGTGATTTGTGGTTTGTGTTTGTTTGATGTGAAAAAATCTATATTCTAACTTTTTTGGTAAGTGATCAGAAGTATGTAATTTTTCAATTTTCTTTTGAAATATTCATAGTATGAATATTACAAAAAGAATATTTAAAGTGCTGAACAGTTTTCAAGCTGTGTAAAAATTCCCTGCTCAGAGAAATGGTTGGTCTGGACAGCTTTAAAAATAATTAGAGGGAACATTGTTTGGAGCTGGTCCTCCTGTGCTCTCAGGCATTTAATGTGAGTTTTCTGGTAGAGCAGGAATAGTTCCCAGCTCCTGGGTAACTTTTTAGATCAAGAAAATCAACATTCATTTCACGCTCAGTTTGCTTAATGCTTATCATATGACTGCTATATGAAATTGTTAACAATACTTTAAGCATGCACTGTAGCTAAAACAATGGAAAGATATTAGCACTTTTAAAAAAGGAACAAGAAACACAAGTTCATACCCTTAACACCCTTTAAAATAAAATGGCAAAATTTCTTTAGAGCGAAATCATCTATGTGGCAAAAGCTTACACAGCTTCCTACTCCTGTGTTCTTTTATTCAGTTATCACAGCTGTGGGTCTGAGTTCACTGCTCCCTGCCACTTGAATGGTCTACTCTATCCCATTCCCACTCTGACCTCCCTCTGTTTTCCTACATTGTTACAATGAGAAATAACAGTAACTTGAAGAACAAATCACCACGGTAGCACAGTGCTTAGCATGACGCTATCACAGCTTGGAACTTCAGAGTTCGGAGATCAGTCCCGGCGTCCTATTGCAATCCTGTGCATTGGTGCCCCTATATACTGCAACCACTCAGAATGTATCTATAGAAATTTGCTGAAGGCTTTTGCTGAAATTTGCTGATCTAAGAAATCTCCTCAAGCTCCTAATGAAGTATAGCCACTGCCAGTCTTCATCATGATTGCATTAATCTGGTGGGTGAGTTGTTGACACCCAGGAATTTGAAGTTGCTCACCCTTTCCACTGCTGACCTCTCTATAACTATTGGTATGACTTCCCCTTCCTGAAGTTCACAATCATTGTTCCTACTGACATTGAATGCAAGGTCGTTGTTGTGACACCACTCAACCTGCTGATCTGTTTCACTCCTTGTTGCCATGTGAGATTGTCAATTCAGAGTACCCTCCACCCACCAAGCAAGCAGTAGCAAAGCCCCCAATAAAGACCATGATCTGCAGTACAACAAAAACTAATTGTTCACTCAACAATTCAACATGTCACAGGCTCCCTCTCTCACCCTAATAAAGGAGAAAAGAAGTGTCCCTTTCACAGTGAGAAGGGAGATATAACAAAACAAGGCACCTATGTAAGTTACTTCCATATCCCTACATTTGGTCCATATTCCTCCAGGTCTATTCTAATCACGTATTTATCCAAATGTCTTATAAACACTGTAATTGTACTCACAACCATAACCTCCCCTAGCAGGTTGTTCCCTATGCTACAGTTCCTCTGTTAATCTTTCTCTTCTCTCCATAAACCTAAGCTCTCTAGTTTTAGACTCCCCTATCCTGGGACAAAGTCCATGATCATCAACCTTAATTTTACAAAACTCAATAACATCAATCTTCTTCACTCCAGAGAAAAAAGCCCATCCATCCCCTCCTCATATGTAACTCAAGACCTCCAGTCCCAGTAACATACTCTGCCCTTTCCAGCTTAGTGGAGAGATGGTTAATGTTAATGCAGTAACTACATATGCAATCCATGTGGTGTATAAAGAACGAGTTAGAGATCCCTCAGGGAAAGCTGGCAAAGAGTTTTAAAAGGTGGGTCTTTTGCAAATAACTTTGCTGAACTTCTTTGAAGAAATAGCTAGGGAAATTGTCCTTGATGGTTACTTATACAGACTTAAATGAAATTCCATGCCAGAGAACTTTGACAAACATGGAAATGGTGCCAGTCTTCTGATATGGATCGGAAATTGCTTGAATGGTAGGAAATGCTGGTAAGAGCTCCAAAAGGTAACATTTGTTCCAACAGATTTCACAGGAATCTGTACAGATCCTACATTGGGGAAGGAACTTTTCTGACAGTGTGGGGCACAGAGAAAGCATGCGACAGAAAAGGTTTCAAAAGGGTTCTGGCAGATTGAGCTAATGTAAGAAAAGGCCTGTCCATTCTAGCCCAGAGGGTGAATTTTAGAGTACTTTCTAAATGATAAAGAGGCAGGAAATGAGCAGAAAGCGAGATTATCAGGTCCAAAGACAAAGGTCACTAAAATCAGTGGGCAAATATACAAATTAAACTGATAGATCCATAAAGCATTAAGCCTTAAGGATTGCATTATAATGGTGCTGTTGTAAAAAAATTTTGATTATAGTATATCTGGAATATTCACTGCCTCAGAGACAGATATGTTGAACTTAGATTGGAATTAGGGATAGAGACAGATTTTATTAACTAAGATTGATTTCTTTTAACAAATTAAAAATTAAAGGGTGATCCAATTAAGGTGTTGAACAGATTTGATCAGCTAGAGGGAAAGGACATCTTTCTTTTGGTGAAGCCATCACCTTAACCTTGGATGATATCAGAAAGAATAGGCCCTGAAAAATCTGAGATAATATCAACTGAGGACTTCAGAACCACGTGGTAGAGTTTCAAAGTAAATGGGAACGAAAGAATATTGAAGCAGGGCAGATGTGTGAGAGATCTGCTGGAAAGCATATTGACTGGTTAATATATAGTTCTGATAGCCACATCAGAAATAACAGCACTAAGGTAATCGATATGATTATTTTCAATCCACATCAATAATACCTTTCCAAGTTAATGCAGCATGATACAATAAATCTCACAATTACCACACTGGCTAGAAACAATCTTGTCACATTTTTGCAACAGCAATCAATTAACACCATTTTACACCTGATAATTACTTTACCATTTCTTTAGTGGGATGCTCAGCTTTTTGGCAACAAATTGCACATTCAAAGCGCCAACAACCCCTTTGGTATGTAGGATGGTGATCATTGTGTGAACTTCCATGCTGCTGCTTTGACCCCACCTCTCTGGTTCTCCAAGGTGCGATGTGTCAATTTGCCAATGAATAAATTGGTTGCAGCATTGAAGCCACTGGAATGCAAAGGAGATAGAGGAAGCTGTATATAACAAAGGATGTTTCAGTTGGGTGCAACTGACGAAATAAAGCAGTACAAGAGAAGTAATGAAAATAACAATTGGTGACACAATTGTTCCATCACTGATTATCATGCCTACAAAAAAAACAATTTTATCACAAATAATTATGCTCATAATAATGAATACTATTAATTAGTGACTAGTGCTTTATGAATTTAGTAACTTTTACACTTGTGCTAACATTGTTCTCTTATTTTTTGTATTTAAAACCTGAACTGAAATGCAGTCAGCTTCCTCAAAAGAGATAACTATATCACATCACCGTCAGCTTGCACTAAGAGTGTACCACTCAGGCCATTGGTTACTCTAAGATTTACTGTGCTCAAAGGCTGAAAGAACCTTCATACTTTGAAAATGGAATCATTTTATGGTCTTGGTAACAATGATACCCAAAGCAGCAAGCTTATTTGAACAGAATTTGCATATCCAATGAATTACATTTTTATATAACAGAACTTGAATCCTGATAAAATAGAAACAGAATATATTGTATCCACCTCCACCATTGGCAGTCCATTCCACGTACTCACCATTCTCTACGTAAAATATTTACCCCTGACATCTCCTCTGTACCTATTTCCAAGCACCTTAAAACTATGCCCTCTCATGCTAACTATTTCAGCTATCCGCACAATCAATGCCTCACATCATCTTATACACCTTTATCAGGTCACCTCTGTCGCTCCACAGAGAAAAGACTGAGTTCGCTCAACCTATTCTCATAAGGCATGCTCCCCAATCCAGGAAACATCCTTGTAAATCACCTCATTCTATAGTTTCCACATCCTTCCTGGAGTGAGGTGACTAGAAGTGAGCACAGTGCTCCAAGTGGGGTCTGACCAGTGTCCCATATAGCTGCAACATTACCTCTCGGCTCCCAAACTCAATCCCACAACTGATGAAGGCCAATGCACCGTATGC
Organism: Hypanus sabinus; assembly: GCF_030144855.1. Lineage (NCBI taxonomy): Eukaryota > Metazoa > Chordata > Chondrichthyes > Myliobatiformes > Dasyatidae > Hypanus > Hypanus sabinus. The sequence goes on along the minus strand of NC_082717.1, from coordinate 60,928,873 downwards.
CTTCTGAGCCACAGTCAACCTGTGCAGGAGCTTTGAATGTCCTATGGACTCACTCGCCAAGATCCCTCCGATCCTCCACACTGACCAGAGTCTTACCATTAATGTTATATTCTGCCATCATATTTGACCTACCAAAATAAACCACCTCACACTTATGTGCAGGTCTTTTAGAGTATGCAGGCCTCTCCTTCACATGTTCTACCAGTCTGTTGTCACCAGTACAATCTTCTATGTGGTGGTGTGCTGGGCAATGGTATCAGCAAGGGTGATGCCAACAGGCTCAATAGGCTGATTAGAAAGGCTTGCTTTATTATGGGACTCAAACTGGACACACTGGAGACAATGATAGAACAAAGGATCCTACGAAAACTCCTGGCAATTCTGGACAATGTTTCTCACCCTCTGCATACCACCTTTGCTGAAAAGAGGAGCACTTTTAATTTTAGACTAAGACAGCTGCACTGCTCCAAAGAGTGCTACCTGAGCTCATTCTTACCCTCGGCCATTAGGCTCTATAATGAATTGACCTATAGCCAGGGAAGTGATGACCCTTCCTGCTAGACTGTTTGAGGTAACTTATTTTTTCTTTCTTACTTCTCTTCAAATATTTGTATATTTGTATACCTGTGCACTTGTAATGCTACTGTGACACTATAATTTCCTTTAGGATCAATAAAGTATCTACTTGTCTATATATCTGCCTTCGGGTTGGTACAATTGACTTGGTTTTGAATGCAAGCCCTGAATGGTAGTCCTATTTATTGATTTATGCTTCACCTTCATTGAGGAGTACCAGTAAACTAGCCTAAGAAACTGCTCTTCCCACTGTCCAATTTGGAATTGCTTTGAATCTGGTTTCTTGAAATAGAAAAGGTCCCTTTCCCCAGTGTGGTGAACTACATATACCTGTCTGGACATGCACCCCCACCCCCACACGCTGACTACTCCTGTGGCTCCTCCCACAGACGCTGGTATAAAGGCGATTGGAGGCACTGCTCCTCCCTCAGTCTCCAGGATGTTGTGTGGTGGTCGCTTGCTGCTTGTGCTTTCTTCCAGCCAATAAAAGCCTACCTTAACTCACGTCTCCGAGAGTTATTGATGGTGCATCACCCAGAAACAATACTAAATTGTCAGGCCACATGGCTCAAGATCCAACAGTGATTTTTGACAGGTCCTTTACAAATGCAAATTGAATTTTAAGCACATTGAGTTTAAATATGTCCATTGCCACTCACTCATCACAATACACAAGCTACATTTTGGAAATGAACTGAAGCTACTGACAAAATATGAGTGCTTTATAAAATTCTGCAGCTATCTGTTTCTCCCCTTTCCTTTAAATGTTGAGTTCCTTATTCTGCCGTATGAAAAAACAAAAATACTCTCGTGAAAATGAAAATAACGTGCTGACAGAAAGTTCCAAAGCCATACTCACTAAATGCCGCAAGAATTTCACCAGTCATGGCAAAGGTGAAAACGACAGGAAAGACTGAAGTCACTGTGATCTGAATACTAGGAGTTGCCATGTAGCAGACAATTAAGTAAGTTATCAGAGGAATGATTGAAATGATCAGACACCAATTATAATCCCAGTTGGTGAAAAAGGACAGAGCACCTGCAAATTCAAAAAAAAAGAATTATTACCAAAGATCCCAGAGAAAATTTCTTGAAGAATTTTCCCATAATGCCAATGGTCTAGGAATCTCTCAACAACCTGTGATGTATACACATAGAAGGTTTAAAAATGGAAACCCTTGAAGATACTGTCAGTGATTCCTGTTCCTTCACACTGCGCGTCCTTTGCAGTGTAGTCTTCAGAAGTCAATGGTTTGACAGTGGGACGGTTACAACTGGAGATAGAAAAAGCATGTAAAAAAGGCAATGTTAGATGGTCATGGGGGATTTTAATGTGCAAGTAAGGTTGATGCTGGATCCCAAGAGAAGGAGTTTGTGGAATGCCAATGAGAAGCCTGTTTTGAGCCCACTAGTGAAGTGACAATTCTGGATTGTGTGTTGCACAGTGAACCATGTTTTCTTAGCGAGCTGAAATTAAAGGAACTCTTAGGAGGTAGTGATCATAATATGATAGAATTCACCCTGAAGGTTGAAAGGGAGAAGCAAAAATCAGTATTAAAATTGAGTAAAGATAACTAAAGAGGTATGAGAGATGAGCTGGCTAAAGTTTATTAAAAGTGGACACCAGAAGGGATGAGAGTAGAGCAGCCATGGCTAGAGTTTCAGGAAGCAATTAAAGAGATGCAGGATCAGTTTATCCCAAAGAAGCATTCTAATGGAGAAATATGGCAACCGCGGTTGACAAGGGAAGTCAAAGGCAGCTTAAAGGTAAAAGAGAGAACATACAATATAGCAAAAAAAAAGAGGGAAATAGAAGATTGCAAAGCTTTTACAAACCAATGGAAGGCAACTAAAAAGCAATAAGTAGAGAAGAATATAAAATGAAGGGAACCAATCTAGTAACATAAAAACAAATATCAACTTTTTTGTCAGATATATAATGAGTAAAAGAGAGGCAAGAGTAGATATTGGAATGCTGGAGAATAACACTGGAGAGGTAGTAATGGGGAACAAAGAAATCACAGATGATCAGTTTAGGTATTTTGCACCAGTCTTCACTATAGAAGACACCACTAGCATGCCAGAAATTCAAAAGTACCAGGGTGCAGAACTGATATTATGAAGGAGAAGGTGCTTCAGAAGCTAAAAGGTCTGAAGGTAGATAAGTCACCTGGACCAGATCAACTACACCCCAGGGTTCTGAAAGTAGCTGAAGAGGGTGTGGAGGCAATAGTAGTTATCTTTCAAGAATCACTAGATTCCACACCCTCTTCAGCTACCTACTTCAGGACCCTGGCTGTAGTCAGTCTGGTCCAGGAAGGCTGGAAATTTGCAACTGTCACTCCACTCCTTAGGAAGGAAGGGAGGAAAATGGCAAGAAATTAAAGGTCAATTATCCTGAATTCAGTGGTTGGCAAGATGTTAGAGTCCATTATAAAGAATGAGGTTTCAGGCGTATGGAGGCACACGGCAAAATAGATTGAAGTCACCACTGAGTCCTTAAGAGAAAATATTATGTGACATAGCTTTTGGAGTTCTTTGAGGAAATAACAGACAGGATAGAGAAAGGAGAGCTGGTGGATGCTACTTATTTAGATTTTGATGCCCTGGTTAAGAAAGAAAGGAGGTGTATAGCAGAAATAGGGAAGTAGAAACCAATGAAGTACTTATGGAGTATAAGAAATGTAGGAAAACACTCAAGGAAGAAATCAGGAGGGCTAAAAGAAGGTATGAGGTTGCCTTAGAAGACCAGGTGAAGGACAGATATGTTCATAGCAAAAGGATTAGTAGATTGGTTCTCTGGAAGACAAAAATGGTCATCTATGTTTGGAGCCAAAAGAGATGTGGGAGATCTTGAATGGATTTTATGTATCTGTTTTTACTTGGGAGACAGAATCAGAGTCTATAGAAGGGAGGCAAAGCAGTAGTGAGGTCATGGATATTATACAGATTACAGAGGAGAAGGAGGTTGTTACCTTGAGGCAAAATAGGGAGGATAAATCCCCATAGTCTGACAAGGAATAAATGCATAGACTATTTTCTCAATGGCGAACAAATTCAGATATTGAAGGTACAAAGGGATTTGAGAGTCCTAATGCAGGATTCCCTAAAGGTTAACTTGTCAGTTAAGTGGGCCACCTTGACTAAAAGCACAGCAATATTTAAACTCCCTGCTTGCCCTCATCCTTGTCTGGGAAAGAAGACGAGCATTTCGACAGATGCTGTAAAGGGGTGATATTAATTTAGCTTTTAGTTATTGCTTCCAGCCATGTTGTTGGCATTTAACTCAGTTTGAGAGTTTTGTTAACAGCCCTGTTGGCCTAGCATTTATTGCTTTTCTTTTCCTTTAAATTCTGCAACAGTTCTCATAAGAGTAAACTTTGACCCACCTCTGTGTGTGTCTCTCTCTCTCTCTCCACACACTTGGGACATATCCGATGGCTTTGATAGGACACTGAGGTTGAAAGAGAAAATAAATCAGCCATGATTGAGTGATGGAGCAGACTGATGCACCATCAATAACTCACACTGAGACGTAAGGCGAGATATCGGCTTTTATTGACTGGAAGAAGGAACCAGGAGTGAGTGTCCATCATACAATGTCCTGGAGACTGAGGCCGAGCGTCAGGCCTCAGATCGCCTTTATACAGGGGCCTGTGGGAGGAGCCACAGGAGCAGTCAGCGGGGGGCGTGTCCAGACAGGCACATAGTTCACCACACAGACTCAATGGGCTAAATGACCAAATTCTGCTCCTGTGTCTTACGGTCTTATGACACAGACTTCAGATACTAGCAAACCATTCACATTGCAAAGAAAACCTGAAAATGTTAGTCTTTGCTGCCTGAGGTGCAAGTGAATTTAATTGTCTTTCACAATCATAATAACCTCCCTGGCCGCAAGTAATTAATTCACTGTGAGTTAATTCAACTTTTATTCCCATCAATCACAACATTATAATACTTTCTGTTTTCTTCTGTTTTCTACATTTCAGTATCTGCCTTAATACATTCTGTTTTTGCTTTTAAAGCTGATGCATCTTTTCAACCTCTAGTGTCCTGTAGGCAACAATTCTTCCCATTACTTGGTGACTCAGCCTGGGTGTTGCTATCATTGTTTCTGCACACCACAGGTCTTTTAGGACTCATGCCCAATACCGAAGGGCATCAAAAGAACTTTATTGTAGATTAGTGGTGATTGCTATTGTATGCTGGCACTCTTAGCTTCCTGATTGTTTTCCATGTTGTACCACAACCTCCACCCTCTTGTATTCTAGACGGGCAGATATAAAAACTGGCACCCCTTGATTAGATTATTTTCTATACTGTACATGACAATGTAATATCCTATACATCTGAGTTCCTGTGTCTCTTTGGATCCACACAGTTTCTAACTTTAGAAAGGTTCCCTTCTCCGGTAGTCCTTCAAGTTGAGGATGACCTTCTTCCACTCTGGTTATGTGAGTTTTGAGCAATTGATGAGGCCACAGGGGAACTGCAAGAAGTGCCTAACTCATCAGGCAGCTGATAAGGTTTCTGAGGTGCTTACTACTTCTGCTGCTTACAGAGGACTTCTTGCATTCCTGTTCCAGGCCCTTGAGATACTCAATCCCATTCTGAATATTCTTTCTCCACGCAGAGTGAATGTGGTCCAGGGATTCCCAAGAGTCAGTGGAGTTGTTGCACTTACTGCAATCTTTGAATACATCTTTGAATCTTCCATTTGATTGATAATCTCTATCCAAATTAGAGCTCAGAACAGAATGTTTGTCTTGGAGTTTGGACGCTTCCATGTGAGCAAAATGACCCACCTTATGGAGCCAACTGAGTGTAATTAAGGCATCAAAAATAGGGACACTGGTCAGGAAAAGCACACTCCATTACATTTGGAGAATCTTGCAGATAACAGTTGTGGTACTTAACCAGTGAAGTGAGTACCTGCAGTTGTTTGCTCAGGCTGGAACATAATGGGGCTTGTTCATTCAGCATTCCTTTTTCTCATTCAACTAAAGGTCGTGCTGGTGCATTAAAAGCAGAGGTGAGTTTCATCAGTGACTGCTTTTGCCGAAAAATTGCTCCTGAGATTCGGGAAGTGTGGTGTTTTCTGTCCTAATCTTTCGGGGAACAAAGTAAATGACTTGGTGCAAAATCCATATCTCACAATCTTGGTCATTTGCTTTATCTACTAATATACTTCTGTAACTTTATGCTACATTTAATACTGCTTATCATGTGAACAATCAACTCGATTATGTGGCATTTTATCTCACTATCCAAATCATTCACAAGCATGGTGGATAGTTGATGCCCTGGCACAGATCCTTCTGGAAGATTTTGTGTCAGGGTAGTAGTGCTGATTGTGCATAATGCTCTCTAGCTATAGACTGATTTTGAGATGTGCTCCACAGGTGAAGACTAGTGGCTTTGCCTTCTGCTGCTGCTGCAGGACTGGAGAATTGAGTATATGCAGGATGTGACTTGTACACCAATGCTCCTCAGGAATTTAAGGAGTTTTTCAACCGATGGCAATGCTGGGACCCGTCAAAAATCGCAAATATCATTGCTGGGTAAAGGATTTGAAATTTCAAGGAAGGACACATTGTTGCAAGACCATTTATCCTCTACCAGATCTCATTCATGAAGGCAACTCTATTCAGACCATCCAATGTCTATTTTCTAATTGTAGGTAAAACACAAGCCATAAAAAGTATAATTACATCTAGTTTTTTTCTCTTACGCTTCACGGTAACAATACATGCTTTACTGGGCCCCTGGCATCCTGTCTCCCCTTGTCTGGTCCCTTCACATCTACATCCAGGACACCTCTCATGTCCACCACCAACTGGAAAACTCCCAATTCCCCGGCCCCCAAAACTTCATCTTCACGAAGATCTCCAGTCTTCATCATCTTCGTAATTTTCATCCTCCATCAGGAAGGTCTAAAAGCCATCTGCTTCTTTCTGCTACAAACATCTGACAAGTACTCCTTCACCAACAGACTCTTCCATCTGGCTGACCTAGTACTTACCTTAAACATCTTCTCTTTTGACTCCTCTCACTTTCTAAAAATCAAAGGTGTAGCCATGGGCTTCATCTATGCCTGTGCTGGCTATGCAGAGAAGCCACTGTTCCAAACCTCTTGTACCACTCCCAACTCTTTTTCCACTACACTGACGACTGCATCGGTGCTGCTTCTTGCACCCATGCAGAAATCATCAATTTAATCACCAACTTCCACCCCGCTTTCAAATCCTTGCGAAGCATCAGTGAGGCTTCTCTCCCTTTTCTAGGTCCGGTCTGTGGACTCCGGACTCTGAGTCTCCTGGCTGTCCCTTGTTTCAGTTGGGCTTACTCACGGGCACCTGATGCTCGTCTTGGGGCTGGGAATATAAGTGGCCCTGGGTTTGAGTGTAGGTGCTGGTTTGTCTTGTCAGTATCCTGTCTTTGCCTCTGTGGGGTAAGTCAGGCTGTCTATCCCCTTCCCCTATTTCTGTAGCCCTTGGCTGGAGCCTTGCCTGCTCCCTTTTGCCTGGAGTTTTCCTTGCCTGTGTCCTTGCCTATTCTTGCCGTCAAGTTCTACCGCTGGAGCAAGACCAGAGCCTTGCTGTGTCCAGGTAAGGAACTGGCTTTCGTTGTTTGGAACTGTCTCTTTGTGTCCTTGCCTTTGCTAGGTAGGTCTGACGGTTTGCAGCTACCTAGTGTTGGGAACTGTCTTGTCGTATTCAACTTTCTGTGTATGAGTCCTGGCCCTATGTCCTGTTCCCAAGCGGGGGTCCTGGTTCTGTGTTCCATGTTCCTGACTCCCAGGACCAAGGCCCCGCTTCATGTCCTTGTCCAGCCCAGGAGTCCTGTATCCTGCCCCCACATCCAGTCCTGTTACCTTACCACGTCTTGTCCTCACCTAGATCCGGAGGCCGCGCTCAAGTCAAGACTCAAGTTTCGGGCCCCTGTCCAGTCTCTGGCTCAGAGTCCTTGTCCAGGTTCCAAGTTCCTCATCTAGGTCCTGCTTTCCTGGTCTAGTCCTAGCCCAGGCCCTGTATCCTAGTCTCATCCAGGGCCTGTGTCTCGTCCAGTGTTATTTCTTCCCCACCCCCCTTGCTTTCTTGACATACCTAGTACTGTTGCTAGTACTTCAGTGTCTGTGTCTTGCATTTGGGTCCGCTCTCAATGCCTGACTTAATATCTGCAGGGTGAATGATAAACCTCACAAGAATAAATGTCGGCAGTATTGAACACCACCGCCTTGAGAGATGCACTGGTCTTAAAGAATCACTGTGGGGATATGCTGCAGAGATACTTGGACTTTATGTGTCACACCAGACATCGATCTTCTCACCCAAGTGCACTTAGGAGATTCTATTGCCACTACAGGACCTGATCTCAAGGTGTTCAGTGACAGAATTTGCTGGATTTGTACAATACAGCTTCAGGTGAAAGCAGGGAAGTGGTTGTAATGCATTCCAGTGTAATGTTATTTACAGTTGGCGTGAATTTTTTGGACAAGAGTAACCAGGCTTTCTGATCAAGGATTCTTCTATGGTGTAACTGTAGCCATTCTGGAGATCATCAGTAACAGCCTCACCAAGTGAAGTCTGCTTTGAGCTTCCATTTTCCAATAAGGGCCAATGTTCAAAAGGGTAGGGTCTTCCTTTGTAGCATTTCAATTCAAATGACATTTGGTTTTGTATGTTTAGCTTTCCACTAAAGTATCCAACCTCTGATATTGCTATCAACACAGAAGATAATAGAAAACCTCTACACCTATTGTATAATCATTGGCTTCAGAGGACAGCTGGACACTAAACGATTTATCCAAGTTTTAGAAAAACATTGTTGGTATATTGGGTCAGGTTTATACTTAATTTCTGTGCCCCTCAGCAATGCACCTCTAAGGCTTTGAAAATACTCCTACTGAGACTTTGCCTGCCCTGCAGAGTATTTCCTAAGGTTGGAGTCCTCTCCCCAGCACTCCCATCCCTGTGGTTGCACAGGGTACACTGAGTCGGAAGTTTACATACCTTTACTTTGGTCAATAGACAATAGACAATAGGTGCAGAAGTAGACCATTCGGCCCTTCGAGCTTGCACGGCCATTTTGAGATCATGGCTGATCATCTACTATCAATAGCTGGTTCCTGCCTTGTCCTCATATCCCTTGATTCCCCTATCCATAAGATACCTATCTAGCTCCTTCTTGAAAGCTCCTTCTTGATGTTATTTTCTGGCCTCCTCTGCCTTCCGAGGCAGTGCATTCCAGACCCCCACAACTCTATGAGAGAAAGTTTTTCCTTAACTCTGTCCTAAATGACCAACTCCTTATTCTCAAACCATGCCCTCTGGTATTGGACTCTCCCAGCATCTGGAACATGTTTCCAGCCTCTATCTTGTCCAATCCCTTAATAATCTTATATGTTTCAATCAGATCCCCTCTCAATCTCCTTAATTCCAGCGTGTACAAGCCCAGTCTCTCTAACCTCTCAGCATAAGACAGTCCAGACATCCCAGGAAGTATCCTTGTGAATCTACGCTGCACTTCCTCTACAGCCAGGATGTCCTTCCTTAACTCTGGAGACCAAAACTGTACACAATACTCCAGGTGTGGTCTCACCAGGGCCCTGTACAAATGCAAAAGGATTTCCTTGCTCTTATACTCAATTCCCTTTGTAATAAAGGCCAACATTCCATTAGCCTTCTTCACTGCCTGCTACACTTGCTCATTCACCTTCAGTGACTGATGAACAAGGGCTCCTAGATCTCTTTGTATTTCTCCCTTACCTAACTCTACACTGTTCAGATAATAATCTGCCTTCCTGTTCTTACTCCCAAAGTGGATAACCTCACACTTATTCCCATTAAACGTCATCTGCCAAATATCTGGTCATACTGTAGGACAGCTTTTCTCAAACATTTTGGCCTGGAGGAACCTTCAAACTAACTTTCAGGCCTTAGGGAACCCTTGCGTAAAAATTACTAGATCTACAGCTCACGGTACATTAGCGTATTCAGTAAGTTGTAGATACAATAATCTGTAAGTAATTGTCAATGCCCTTTTGAGCAGAGAATGAAATTTTAGCCAATCTTTCTTCAAAAAAGACAGGTAGTTAAACTTTATTGAAATGAATCCTTTCTTTCCCTTTCATAAATGTTAAAAACTCATAAGGCAACATCATAAATTTCTGTTGAATAGCTGGCTTAAGCCAAAATGAGATTTAATTTTTCAAAAGGTCAGCTCAGTAGATTTAATTTAAATAAAGGTTGTAAATTGTTTTTAATTAATGCTATTTACAACAAGAAAATGTATTGACAATGTTGAATGATGAGGATGATGGCTGGTTCTTCGCTTGTGAAGATCACAAGGGAAAACTCCATCGCTGTTGGGCTTCTCTTCCCATGTGCGTTGTGTGGGATTATGGTGGGGATTAGTGCATGCCGACTGATTCCAGTCTTTAGTCTGGGGGACGTTCCACAATGGCACAGCGAGCTGTGATGTCTGTGGCGACCACAAGGCCACAGACATCACACAGATTGAGCATCAGAGCTTTCCTTCTCCTACCTGGCAAGGCTAATGAGCCCCATCTAACCCAGGTTTGGAATCGGACTTGTCCTTTCCCTAGACTGGCTGCCAACCGAAGCTGATGAGTGCAGCCTGCCTGCCCAGTCATTCTGCTGGACACTCGCCCACTCCATAAAATTGCCAACTCAGTAAGAACAGGGATGCCACATGAAGGTGTTGATATAGGCACAGTAGTGTAGGAGAGGCCATATATGAGTGACCTCCTGCATGGTCCTGTGGCGATCACTATACCTGGAAAGGAGAGAGTCTGGGAAACACTTCGCCTTCTTTAAGTGAGCAGGACATCCAGCCCAGGACTTATCTGGCCCCAATAGTATCGTTACTAAAAGGCAAGCAAAATAAATAAAAATATAGCCTCAAACACAATTTTATACAAGACTTTGAAAAAACATGTTCTTACTAAGTGACATAATCAGGCTCAGGTATAAGCCTAGCATATGAGACCTGTGCTTGTTTTATTGCTGCACAAATACGCAATTCTGGTCAAACCTGAGATAAGCAGACACAGATTTCACCTTCAATGAGACCATTTCTATCCTTGCTCCTCATGCTTGTTAAACATAAAAAGCTTGCTCATACATGTAAGAAGTTGAAAACTGCAGCAAAATGTTCATTGCTTTCATATGAATGGCAGGATACTTGTCTTTCACAGGAATCCAGAACTTGTCTTAAAGTCAAGTTCTCAGGCTGGGTAGAAGATTCAGAGAAAGGGTCCTTCACTCAATCATACACTTGTGTTGAAAGGAAGGAAAAATACTCTTCAATTTTGTTCTGCCCCTCTTCCAGGTGGTTTTCAATAAGACTCACAACTTTCTGATATCCTTCCTCACTCTCAACCTGAAGCAGCAGTGGAAACATTTCAAGATTTCCTTTTGCAACATGATTTTTCCAAAGATTGGTTTTCCTTTAATTCCAGGAATCTTGTCACTTGAAGTCAAAACATTTTCTCTAGGGTCTTTTTTAGACATTCTCAAGGGAACTGGTCTTTGTTTAATCAAGTTAACCATTTTTATAGCCGGAACTTTTGTCATTCATCTCCAAGAGTTTTTGACATCAGCACCTTTCGGAGAAGATCCCTCCAATTTCCTACGACACCAGTGGAGTTTGTTTGCTTCCTTAAGTCAGTTGGTGGCGCGTACGAGGAAGTTGGGGGAGTTAATTCTGGAGCAAAAGGCTGACATCACAGCCCAAGTTGGATGAGTCCATTCAATTCTCGGAAAACACAGTTCACACTCCTCATAAGCCTACTGTCCTCCCCTCTGTACAATACAGCATTCACCAGTTATTAACAGCCTCCGTATCTTGCACCAAAAACTGAGAATGGACACAACCAAATAAACCCGTTTCTACTGTGCACTGCCACACTGGGATGAGAGAACTCGAATGAGATTGCAGATTTCTTTTCATCATGATTTCGTGCAGAAACTCTGGTAACTTCTCAGGGAACCCCGGTTAAGAAACCCTGCTGTAGGTTTGCCCCTGCAGTCAGTGGATATCTTTTCAGTAAGCTATCACCCATTAGAGCAGCTGGCATGTCTTCTGCTACATATCATAGGCCCTGAGGTACATGAAACTATTTTGTAAACCAGTAATTGTATAAATTGAATGGTGCATGTGTGCATTTGGTTGATTTATTGCACAAGTGTCATTCAGTGACAGTTCAGACAGCAGCACATGTAACTGTAACAGGAATTTCCTCTTTCCTTTTTAAAAGAACTCACTTTCACTTTGTTTTTAATGGTTTTCTCATGTTAATAATAGTCTTAGAATATTCAATGGTGAAGATGAAATTTGCTAAACCTGTCATCAGTAATTAAAGTGCAAAATCCCACAGGTAATTAACTCTGAAGTGAAAACAGAAAAAGTTGGAAATGTTCAGTAGTTCTGTGATTACAGATCCAGTTTCAGTGGCTGAACAGACAATACACTGACAAGCTCAGCTCCTTTCCTGGTTCCTCTGCCTTTTCTGAGACTGGCCTGAATTTTATCCTTCCTGGGCAGGCGATTGGTGTGAGATAGCTTTAAATCAAACCACCACAAATAGACCTGAGGAATTCACCTTCTACAAGCTGATTTATCCCTTCAGACAACCAAACAGCCACAAAGCAGGCATAACTGTTACATGCCAACCAAGAAACCCATCTAAGCTTGACCCATCTGCCTGCTGTTGACACATATCCCTCTGAACCATTAATCTTCTAAACTATACCAAGAACAGAATGGTTCTCACCAGATGCTGAAGTGTACTCTACCTATTGATGCCATGGGTAAAATTTGGTATGAGCAAGAGGGAGAAAGGAGGTGGCCAAACCCCTCCAAGATCCTTCTCCCATTCAATTGCATCTTATTTGATCTTTGCTTTAAATTGTCTGGCATTCAATTATCGTTTATATGGAAGTGATAGTGGGACAAGAACATTCTTGAAAGCTCAAGAAATTTCTTTTTTTTTGTAATTTATTTTTTATTGAAGTTCATCATCAAACAAACATTTCCATAAGAGGTATTTCAGACATTGTACATATATATCATATAATCATATATATCACAAATCTCCAAAAAGTATTTATCTGAGGTATACAATAGACAATAGACAATAGGTGCAGAAGTAGACCATTCGGCCCTTCGAGCCTGCACCGCCATTCTGAGATCATGGCTGATCAATTCCTATCAATACCCGGTTCCTGCCTTGTCCCCATATCCCTTGATTCCCCTATCCATAAGATACCTATCTAGCTCCTTCTTGAAAGCTCCTTCTTGATGTTATTTTCTGGCCTCCACTGCCTTCCGAGGCAGTGCATTCCAGACCCCCACAACTCTATGAGAGAAAGTTTTTCCTTAACTCTGTCCTAAATGACCAACTCCTTATTCTCAAACCATGCCCTCTGGTATTGGACTCTCCCAGCATCTGGAACATGTTTCCAGCCTCTATCTTGTCCAATCCCTTAATAATCTTATATGTTTCAATCAGATCCCCTCTCAATCTCCTTAATTCCAGCGTGTACAAGCCCAGTCTCTCTAACCTCTCAGCATAAGACAGTCCAGACATCCCAGGAAGTATCCTTGTGAATCTACGCTGCACTTCCTCTACAGCCAGGATGTCCTTCCTTAACTCTGGAGACCAAAACTGTACACAATACTCCAGGTGTGGTCTCACCAGGGCCCTGTACAAATGCAAAAGGATTTCCTTGCTCTTATACTCAATTCCCTTTGTAATAAAGGCCAACATTCCATTAGCCTTCTTCACTGCCTGCTACACTTGCTCATTCACCTTCAGTGACTGATGAACAAGGGCTCCTAGATCTCTTTGTATTTCTCCCTTACCTAACTCTACACTGTTCAGATAATAATCTGCCTTCCTGTTCTTACTCCCAAAGTGGATAACCTCACACTTATTCCCATTAAACGTCATCTGCCAAATATCTGGTCATACTGTAGGACAGCTTTTCTCAAACATTTTGGCCTGGAGGAACCTTCAAACTAACTTTCAGGCCTTAGGGAACCCTTGCGTAAAAATTACTAGATCTACAGCTCACGGTACATTAGCGTATTCAGTAAGTTGTAGATACAATAATCTGTAAGTAATTGTCAATGCCCTTTTGAGCAGAGAATGAAATTTTAGCCAATCTTTCTTCAAAAAAGACAGGTAGTTAAACTTTATTGAAATGAATCCTTTCTTTCCCTTTCATAAATGTTAAAAACTCATAAGGCAACATCATAAATTTCTGTTGAATAGCTGGCTTAAGCCAAAATGAGATTTAATTTTTCAAAAGGTCAGCTCAGTAGATTTAATTTAAATAAAGGTTGTAAATTGTTTTTAATTAATGCTATTTACAACAAGAAAATGTATTGACAATGTTGAATGATGAGGATGATGGCTGGTTCTTCGCTTGTGAAGATCACAAGGGAAAACTCCATCGCTGTTGGGCTTCTCTTCCCATGTGCGTTGTGTGGGATTATGGTGGGGATTAGTGCATGCCGACTGATTCCAGTCTTTAGTCTGGGGGACGTTCCACAATGGCACAGCGAGCTGTGATGTCTGTGGCGACCACAAGGCCACAGACATCACACAGATTGAGCATCAGAGCTTTCCTTCTCCTACCTGGCAAGGCTAATGAGCCCCATCTAACCCAGGTTTGGAATCGGACTTGTCCTTTCCCTAGACTGGCTGCCAACCGAAGCTGATGAGTGCAGCCTGCCTGCCCAGTCATTCTGCTGGACACTCGCCCACTCCATAAAATTGCCAACTCAGTAAGAACAGGGATGCCACATGAAGGTGTTGATATAGGCACAGTAGTGTAGGAGAGGCCATATATGAGTGACCTCCTGCATGGTCCTGTGGCGATCACTATACCTGGAAAGGAGAGAGTCTGGGAAACACTTCGCCTTCTTTAAGTGAGCAGGACATCCAGCCCAGGACTTATCTGGCCCCAATAGTATCGTTACTAAAAGGCAAGCAAAATAAATAAAAATATAGCCTCAAACACAATTTTATACAAGACTTTGAAAAAACATGTTCTTACTAAGTGACATAATCAGGCTCAGGTATAAGCCTAGCATATGAGACCTGTGCTTGTTTTATTGCTGCACAAATACGCAATTCTGGTCAAACCTGAGATAAGCAGACACAGATTTCACCTTCAATGAGACCATTTCTATCCTTGCTCCTCATGCTTGTTAAACATAAAAAGCTTGCTCATACATGTAAGAAGTTGAAAACTGCAGCAAAATGTTCATTGCTTTCATATGAATGGCAGGATACTTGTCTTTCACAGGAATCCAGAACTTGTCTTAAAGTCAAGTTCTCAGGCTGGGTAGAAGATTCAGAGAAAGGGTCCTTCACTCAATCATACACTTGTGTTGAAAGGAAGGAAAAATACTCTTCAATTTTGTTCTGCCCCTCTTCCAGGTGGTTTTCAATAAGACTCACAACTTTCTGATATCCTTCCTCACTCTCAACCTGAAGCAGCAGTGGAAACATTTCAAGATTTCCTTTTGCAACATGATTTTTCCAAAGATTGGTTTTCCTTTAATTCCAGGAATCTTGTCACTTGAAGTCAAAACATTTTCTCTAGGGTCTTTTTTAGACATTCTCAAGGGAACTGGTCTTTGTTTAATCAAGTTAACCATTTTTATAGCCGGAACTTTTGTCATTCATCTCCAAGAGTTTTTGACATCAGCACCTTTCGGAGAAGATCCCTCCAATTTCCTACGACACCAGTGGAGTTTGTTTGCTTCCTTAAGTCAGTTGGTGGCGCGTACGAGGAAGTTGGGGGAGTTAATTCTGGAGCAAAAGGCTGACATCACAGCCCAAGTTGGATGAGTCCATTCAATTCTCGGAAAACACAGTTCACACTCCTCATAAGCCTACTGTCCTCCCCTCTGTACAATACAGCATTCACCAGTTATTAACAGCCTCCGTATCTTGCACCAAAAACTGAGAATGGACACAACCAAATAAACCCGTTTCTACTGTGCACTGCCACACTGGGATGAGAGAACTCGAATGAGATTGCAGATTTCTTTTCATCATGATTTCGTGCAGAAACTCTGGTAACTTCTCAGGGAACCCCGGTTAAGAAACCCTGCTGTAGGTTTGCCCCTGCAGTCAGTGGATATCTTTTCAGTAAGCTATCACCCATTAGAGCAGCTGGCATGTCTTCTGCTACATATCATAGGCCCTGAGGTACATGAAACTATTTTGTAAACCAGTAATTGTATAAATTGAATGGTGCATGTGTGCATTTGGTTGATTTATTGCACAAGTGTCATTCAGTGACAGTTCAGACAGCAGCACATGTAACTGTAACAGGAATTTCCTCTTTCCTTTTTAAAAGAACTCACTTTCACTTTGTTTTTAATGGTTTTCTCATGTTAATAATAGTCTTAGAATATTCAATGGTGAAGATGAAATTTGCTAAACCTGTCATCAGTAATTAAAGTGCAAAATCCCACAGGTAATTAACTCTGAAGTGAAAACAGAAAAAGTTGGAAATGTTCAGTAGTTCTGTGATTACAGATCCAGTTTCAGTGGCTGAACAGACAATACACTGACAAGCTCAGCTCCTTTCCTGGTTCCTCTGCCTTTTCTGAGACTGGCCTGAATTTTATCCTTCCTGGGCAGGCGATTGGTGTGAGATAGCTTTAAATCAAACCACCACAAATAGACCTGAGGAATTCACCTTCTACAAGCTGATTTATCCCTTCAGACAACCAAACAGCCACAAAGCAGGCATAACTGTTACATGCCAACCAAGAAACCCATCTAAGCTTGACCCATCTGCCTGCTGTTGACACATATCCCTCTGAACCATTAATCTTCTAAACTATACCAAGAACAGAATGGTTCTCACCAGATGCTGAAGTGTACTCTACCTATTGATGCCATGGGTAAAATTTGGTATGAGCAAGAGGGAGAAAGGAGGTGGCCAAACCCCTCCAAGATCCTTCTCCCATTCAATTGCATCTTATTTGATCTTTGCTTTAAATTGTCTGGCATTCAATTATCGTTTATATGGAAGTGATAGTGGGACAAGAACATTCTTGAAAGCTCAAGAAATTTCTTTTTTTTTGTAATTTATTTTTTATTGAAGTTCATCATCAAACAAACATTTCCATAAGAGGTATTTCAGACATTGTACATATATATCATATAATCATATATATCACAAATCTCCAAAAAGTATTTATCTGAGGTATACAATAGACAATAGACAATAGGTGCAGAAGTAGACCATTCAGCCCTTCGAGCCTGCACCGCCATTCTGAGATCATGGCTGATCAATTCCTATCAATACCCGGTTCCTGCCTTGTCCCCATATCCCTTGATTCCCCTATCCATAAGATACCTATCTAGCTCCTTCTTGAAAGCTCCTTCTTGATGTTATTTTCTGGCCTCCACTGCCTTCCGAGGCAGTGCATTCCAGACCCCCACAACTCTATGAGAGAAGAAGTTTTTCCTTAACTCTGTCCTAAATGACCAACTCCTTATTCTCAAACCATGCCCTCTGGTACTGGACTCTTCCAGCATCTGGAACATATTTCCAGCCTCTATCTTGTCCAATCCCTTAATAATCCTATATGTTTCAATCAGATCCCCTCTCAATCTCCTTAATTCCAGCGTGTACAAGCCCAGTCTCTCTAACCTCTCAGCAGAAGACAGTCCAGACATCCCAGGAATTAACCTCGTGAATCTACGCTGCACTTCCTCTACAGCCAGGATGTCCTTCCTTAACCCTGGAGACCAAAACTGTACACAGTACTCCAGGTGTGGTCTCACCAGGGCCCTGTACAAATGCAAAAGGATTTCCTTGCTCTTGTACTCAATTCCCCTTGTAATAAAGGCCAACATTCCATTAGCCTTCTTCACTGCCTGCTGCACTTGCTCATTCACCTTCAGTGACTGATGAACAAGACTCCTAGATCTCTTTGTATTTCTCCCTTACCTAACTCTACACCGTCCAGATAATAATCTGCCTTCCTGTTCTTACTCCCAAAGTGGATAACCTCACACTTATTCACATTAAACGCCATCTGCCAAGTATCTGCCCACTCACCCAGCCTATCCAAGTCACCCTAAGTTCTCCTAACATCCTCATCACATGTCACACAGCCACCCAGCTTAGTATCATCAGCAAATTTGCTGATGTTATTTTCTATGCCTTCATCCAAATCGTTAACGTAAATGGTAAACAACTGTGGTCCCAATACCGAGCCCTGTGGCACCCCACTAGTCACCACCTGCCATTCCGAGAAACAACCATTCACCGCTACCCTTTGCTTTCTATCTGCCAACCAGTTTTCTATCCATGTCAATGCCTTCCCCCCCGATGCCCTGAGCTTTGATTTAACCCACTAATCTTCTATGTGGGACCTTATCAAATGCCTTCTGAAAATCGAGGTACACTACATCCACTGGATCTCCCCCGTCTAACTTCCTGGTTACATCCTCGAAAACTCCAACAGATTAGTCAAGCATGATTTGCCCTTGGTAAATCCATGCTGGCTCGGCCCAATCCTATCACTGCTATCTAGATATGCCACTATTTCATCCTTAATAATGAACTCTAGCATCTTTCCCACCACCGATGTCAAGCTGACAGGTCAATAGTTCTCTGTTTTCTCCCTCCCTCCTTTCTTAAAAAGTGGGATAACATTAGCCATTCTCCAATCCTCAGGAACTGATCCTGAATCTAAGGAACATTGGAAAATGATTACCAATGCATCTGCAATTTCCAGGGCTACCTCCTTTAGTTCCCTAGGGTGCAGACCATCTGGACCTGGGGATTTTTCAGCCTTCAGTCCCATCAGTCTTCTTATCACCGTTTCCTTCCGAATATCAATCTGTTTCATTTCCTCTGTTACCCTATGTCCTTGGCCCATCCATACATCTGGGAGATTGCTTGTGTCTTCCTTAGTGAAAACAGATCTAAAGTACTCATTAAATTCTTCTGCCATTTCTCTGTTTCCCATAACAATTTCACCCAATTCATTCTTCAAGGGCCCAACATTGTTCTTAACTATCTTCTTTCTCTTCACATAACTAAAAAAGCTTTTGCTATCTTCCTTTATGTTCCTGGCTAGCTTGTGTTTGTACCTCATTTTTTTCTCTCCATATTGTCTTTTTAGTTAAGTTCTGTTGTTCCTTAAAAACTTCCCAATCATCTGTCCTCCCACTCACCTTAGCTCTGTCATATTTCCTTTTTTTTAATGCTATGCAATCTCTGACTTCCTTTGTCAACCACTGAGGCCCCTTCCCCCCCTTTGAATCCTTCCTTCTCTGGGGGATGAACTGATTTTGCACCTTGTGCATTATTCCCAAGAATACCTGCCATTGCTGTTCCACTGTTTTTTCTGCTAGGCTATCCGTCCAGTCAACTTTGGCCAGCTCCTCCCTCATGGCTCCTTAGGTTCCCCTGTTCATCTGCAACACTGACACCTCCGAGCTGCCCTTATCCTTCTCAAATTGCAGATAAAAGCTTATCATATTGTGATCACTACCTCCTAATGGCTCCTTTACTGCGAGATCGCTTATCAAATCTTGTTCATTACATAACACTAAATCCAGAATAGTCTTGTCCCTGGTCAGCTCTCGTACAAGCTGTTCCAATAATGCATCCCATAGGCACTCTACAAACTCTCTATCCTGTGGTCCAACACCAACCTGATTCTCCCAGTTCACCTGCATGTTGAAATCCCCCATAACTACTGTGACATTACCTTTGCCACATGCCAATGTTAACTCCCTATTCAACTTGCACCCAATATCCATGCTACTGTTTGGTGGCCTGTAGACAACGCCCATTTGGGTCCTTTTGCCCTTACTGTTCTTCAGTTCTATCCACACAGACTCTACTTCTCCTGACCCTATGTCCCCCCTTGCAAAGGACTGAATCTCATTCCTCACCAACAGGGCCACCCCCACCCCCTCTGCCCACATTTCTGTCCCTACGATAGCACGTATACCCTTGTACATTCATTTCCCAGGTCTGATCTCCCTGCAGCCATGTCTCCATTATCCCAACAACATCATAGTTACCCATTCGCACCTGGGCTTCAAGCTCATCCGCCTTATTTCTGACACTTCGTGTGTTCAGATATAGAATTTTTAACCCATTTCTCCTCTCTCTGTTTGAATCGCTGCCTATTGTGCTTAACCCAGTTCCCTGAACTCCCATCGGGCTATATGCCCCTAGAATTTTGTTGTCCTTCCTACATTTACTTATTCTTTCAACACATTTAACTCCATGTTCCGTCAGACCATCCCTCTGTACACGAGTCCTCCTTATCACTTGTTCCGCCCCACCTTCCTCTACTACACACTTAATATTCTGGAACAGTGTAGTCCCCACCTGTCCTTTGTTCTTCCTCTCGCTATCCTCTCTCACATTCTGGACCCCCGCCCCCTGCAAATTTAGTTTAAACCCCCACCAAGAAGCTCTAGCAATCTTCCCTGCAAGAATGTTAGTACTGCTCCAGTTCAGGTGTAAACCGTCCCTTCGGAACAGATCCCACCTTCCCTGGAACAAGGCCCAATTATCTACAAACCTGAAGCCCTCCCTCCTGCACCATCCTCTCAGCCACGTATTAATCTTTGTAATCCTCCTGTTCCTTGCCTCACTCGCATGTGGCACAGGTAGCAATCCTGAGATTGTTACCCTGGAGGTCCTGCTCTTCAGCTTCGCACCTAACTCCCTGAACTCCCTACGCAGGACCCCCTCACTAATCCTACCCACGTCGTTGGTCCCTACATGGACCACAATATCTGGATTCTTGCCCTCCCTCTCGAGAATAACCTGCACCCGATCTGAGATATACACTTATAGAAAAGAGTGGGAAAAAGAAACAAGCAAAAGGAAAGAACTATGTACAAGTAGCGAGTGATCTTTTTTTTACAACAGATTCATTGATTTGTGAGAATAAAATCAGGCCTATGAGGCATTATGTAGTTAACCATTTTTCCCAGTATGAATCAAATTGTTCCAGCTTATAGACAATAGACAATAGGTGCAGAAGTAGACCGTTCGGCCCTTCAAGCCTGCACCGTCATTTTGAGATCATGGCTGATCAATACCCGGTTCCTGCCTTGTCCCCATATCCCTTGATTCCCCTATCCATAAAATACCTATCTAGCTCCTTTTTGAAAGCATCCAGAGAATTGGCCTCCACTACCTTCCGAGGCTGTGCATTCCAGACCCCCATAACTCTATGAGAGAAGGTTTTTCCTTAACTCTGTCCTAAATGACCTACCCCTTATTCTCACAGCATACCCTCTGGTACTGGACTCTCCCAGCATCTGGAACATATTTCCTGCCTCTATCTTGTCCAATCCCTTAATAATCTTATATGTTTCAATCAGATCCCCTCTCAATGTCCTTAATTCCAGCGTGTACAAGCCCAGTCTCTCTAACCTCTCTGCGTAAGACAGTCCAGGCATCCCAGGAATTAACCTCGTGAATCTATGCTGCACTTCCTCTACAGCCAGGATGTCCTTCCTTAACCCTGGAGACCAAAACTGCACACAACACTCCAGATGTGGTCTTACAAATGCAAGAGGATTTCCTTGCTCTTGTACTCAATTCCCTTTGTAATAAAGGCTAACGTTCTATTAGCCTTCTTCACTGCCTGCTGCACTTGCTCATTCACCTTCAGTGACTGATGAACAAGGACTCCTAGATCTCTTTGTATTTCTCCCTTACCTAAATCTACACCGTTCAGATAATAATCTGCTTTTCTGTTCTTACTCCCAAAGTGGATAACCTCACACTTATTCACATTAAGCACCATCTGCCAAGTATCTGCCCACTCACCCAGCCTATCCAAGTCACCCTGAATTCTCCTAACATCCTCATCACATGTCACACTGCCACCCAGCTTAGTATCAGCAGCAAATTTGCTGATGCTATTCTCAATGCCTTCATCTAAATCGTTGACGTAAATCGTAAACAGCTGTGGTCCCAATACCGAGCCCTGTGGCACCCCATTAGTCACCACCTGCCATTCCAAGGAACACCCATTCACCGCTACCCTTTGCTTTCTATCTGCCAACAAGTTTTCTATCCATGTCAATGTCTTCCTCCCAATGCCATGAGCTTTGATTTTATCCACCAATCTCCTATGTGGGACCTTATCAAACGCCTTCTGAAAATGATTAACAGATGCTGTTATCTTCTCCATTTTGTAAATGTCCATTGTAATTTCCATCCATGTATTTAAAATTGGGCTCTCCTGTGATAACCATTTCCTAGTAAGAGTCTTTTTAACCATCCACCAACAGTATATTCATTAAATATTTATCTCTTTTCAACCAATCTTGAGGTATATATCCAAAATATATGGTCTTACTCTCTAAGGGTATTTCACATTTAAAGATGTCTTGTAGGGCATTGTGTATCCCCCTCCAATAGTTTTTGATAACAGGGCAGTCCCAAAAAATATGATAATGATTTGCATTTTGATTTCCACAATTTCTCCAGCAAACAGGGATCATAATGGGATTTCTGAGAGGGTGTAATAAAATATCTTATCAAGTTTTTCCATCCAAACTCCCTCCATTTCTGTGAATTGGTACACTTCCATTGATCTCCATATTGTTGTCCATTCTTCCTCAGATATAGTTATCCCTCCTTCCTTCTCCCATTTTGTTTTAATGCATGAAGTCAAATGCATTTTAAGATTTGACAACCCCTTATACATGCTAGAAATGATTCTACTACCATTATCTGAATTATATGCTTTTCTAAAAGAGCTCTATCAAGCATATATTTGCCTTGGTTACATTTTTAAGTGTCTTATTAACATATTGTCGCATCTGTAAATACCAATAAAAATCTTGTTTTTCTAATAAGTGTTGCTCTTTAAGCATTTCAAAACTGAACGGTGAACAATGTTCCTTCTTTCATTATGTTGCAAAGAACTGTTATTCCTTTAGCTGTCCAGTCCTTAAATCTAGCATCAAATTGATTTGGTGTAAAATCAGAGTCATATGCACACCATTTAAGAATTGCAATATCTCCCTCTAGATTATATTCTTTTATAGTATTTTTCCATATTTTAAGAGTCAGTTTCACCCATGGGTTATCAATAGTGTTCATGTATCTTTGCAGGTTGTTATCAGCCAAAATTGCTTGTATGGGGATGGGAAGTACCCGCTCCTCAATGTTTTTCCATTGAGCATCATATGATGGGTTGCACCAACATATCACAACTCTCAACTGTGCTGCAAAATAATAAGAGAAGGTAGGCCCCATCCCCCCTTTTCCTTGGCTAATTGCAAAGTCTTGAGACAAACTCTATGCCTTTTACCCTGCCAAATATACCTTGATAGCATCTTGTTCCATTCATTGAATTGATTTTGATTAATCTCTATTGGTAGGGTCTGAAAGAGATATAACAGTCTGGGCAGTATATTCATTTTAATAAATTCAGTCCTTGAACTAAGACTGAAAAAAGGAATCAGGTTCCATCTTGCCACATCTTCCTTAATTTTTTTGTATAAAGGCTGATAATTACATTCTGATAATTTTGCCAAATCTTTTGGCATAATGATGCCCAAATATTTGAAAGGCTCTGTGTGCCATGCCCAGGGGTATCAATTTTCAATTTCTCTTCGTGGGCTATAGTAATATGAAAGTAATTGGGTTTTATCTATGTTGATCTTGTATCCTGATAATTGACCATATTGTTCAAAGGATTGCATCAATTTAGGCAAAGAGTATGTTGGTTGCCCTAGATCGGGAGTCGGCAACCTGCGGCTCCCGAGCCATTTGTGGCTCTTTCACCTCTGTGCTGCGGCTCCCTGTGGCTTTGGGAAATAATTGGTCAGTATTTAATTAAAATGTATTTTATGTTAGTTTGTTAGCTTTTGAAATGTAATTATGGTGATCTTGTACAACCTAAGTGTAGCGACACATTTCCTGCCACATCCGAAACGGCTCACAATTAGCCAGCATTCTGGCTAAGGGAGATAGCCTACGGGGGTTTGTGAGTACGCGTCTTTTGCAGCATCTGCGTCCATGGGGGGCTGGGTTGAGGGAGGCTTAAAAGCAAGGCTGTTTAGTTCGAATAAAGCTATCTTTGACTGCAGTTTACTGACACCGCTACAACGTGTTTTTATCGCTGGCTGTCCAGACGGAAGGTGCTGAAACGCTTTGTCGCGTGTCTGGAAGAAGTGAAAACTTTCCTGGGCAGCAAAGGGCTCACCTTTCCTGAGCTGGAACAGCCAGAGTGGCTGGAAAAGCTACACTTCATGGTAGACATGACAGCGCACCTGAACACGCTGAACACAGCTCTTCAGGGGAAAGGACGTACAGCCCTGCACATGTTGGAGGATGTTTTGGCATTCGAGCGCAAGTTGACAGTGCTTGCCAGAGATTTACAGAAAGGCACTTTGTCTCACTTCCCCAATTTGAGAGAGTTCAAACAAGGTCACGACATGATAATTTCGGAGTATTTACATTCTGCAATCATCGCAATGCAAACATCGTTTGGGAAACGCTTCTGTGAGTTCAGAGAGGAAAAAAACACATTATCCTTCCCGGTCACTCCCTTAAGCATCGATCCTTCCCTACTGAATACGACTGCATTGGCAGGTGTGAGTCAACCTGATCTTGAGATGGAACTGGCCGACATAGCCGACAAAGACATATGGGTGTCCAAGTTTAGACGCTTGACAGCAGACCTTGAAGATGTTGCCCGTCAGAAGGCCGTTCTTGCTCAGAAACACAAATGGAGTGATATTGAAAACCTCACAGATGACAGCTTGCGATCCTGTGTAAAGATGAAGGTGACATCATACAGCCCTGATGTGCAGACGCTGTGCGCTGAGGTCCAGGAGCAGAAATCCCATTAACCAAGTATGATAAATATTTTAATTGCCTATTATTTTACTTATATTCATATTTTTTCATTGTTCAGTGAAATAGTCCTTTCATTTTTCAGGATGACAGCTGGCTGACGTTATTTTTGGTTTGCTGCTGGCGGAAAATTTAAGTTCGGCGTTTTTCATAAATACAAGAAGGACTCAAATAGACATTGAATATTTTACTTAAAAGTAACTTTCAACCCAAACGTCTTTTTTTCGGAGTTCAAAATGTTTTTGTTGCATGCAGAAATGTAATTTAGTTTTCTCTGCAGGAGTTCATCAATTTCATAAATGCAACACATTATAGTTTGTTTATACATAGCATAAAGGCAAAAAAAAACGTTGTATGCAGTGTTATTTCATTTTAAATGTCAAACGGGTTTTGCGGCTCCCAGTGTTTTCTTTTCTGTGGGAAACGGGTCCAAGTGGCTCTTTCAGTGGTAAAGGTTGCTGACCCCTGCCCTAGATAGATCAAAATGTTATCTGCATAACAAACCAATTTATGCTCTGTCCCTTTAATAGTAATTCCCCTGATATCTTCATTTTGTCTGATGTATTGAGCTAATGGTTCCAGATATAACGTGAAGAGTATTGGTGACCATGCACAACCCTGTCTTATGCCCCTTTCTAGGGTAAGACTATTTGATAAATATCCATTGATTTTCATCCTAGCTGTAGGGTTGTCATATAGTGTCTGTATAGCTTTAATAATTGTGTCTTGGAAACCAAATCTATGTAAAACTCTGTAAAGAAAATTCCAATTAACCGAATCAAATGCTTTTTCAGTGTCCACGTTTATCACTATTGCTTCAATTTTATTTTTTTTTGTATATGATCCATAATGTGAAGAGTCCTTCGTATATTTTCTTGTGTCTGGCATTGTCGTATAAAACCTGTCTGATCGTTACATATCAGTATGGGTAGAAACTCTTCTAATCGTTTGGCCGTGATGGAGGTAAATAACCTATAATCTACATTAAGAACGGATATTGGTCTAAATGACCCGCATTCCATTTTATCCTTGCCTTCTTTCGGTATAGCTGAGAGTATCGCTTCCTTCCAACTGGGTGGCATTTGTGCCTTTTTTAGAGCCCAGTTCAGTATGGGGAGTAAAACAGGAATTAACTCATTTTTAAATTCTTTGTACCACTCTGCCGTATACCCATCTGATCCTGGTGACTTGCTTAATTTAAGCCTACCGATTGCAACTTTTAATTCAACTTCACTTATGTCAGCAGTCATCCTTCTATTTTGTTCTTCGCTTAATGTGGGTAACTCTAGAGAATTCAAGAAGGTGTCAATTTGTGTTATGCTTCCCCCTGGAACTTTGGAATACAGAGTTTTGTAAAACACTTCAAAAGCTTCTTGAATTTCACTTAGCTTATTTTTTATCATTTTCATTCTTGGGTCCCTATTTCTATGAATTGAATTTTCTGCTAGCTTTTTTTTTTCAATTCCCATGCCAGTATTTTCATAGATTTCGATCCACTTTCATAATGTCTCTATTTCAGAAACATTGTTTTTCCTGATTTCTTGCGTAGCCAAATTATTTACTTAATTCCTAATTCTTTTAATTTCCCCTAATGTATCCTTGTGCCAAATTCAACTTGTGTTTTTTCTCTAGTTCCTTCAGCCTATTTTGTAATTCCTTTAATGTTTTATTCCTTATTTTTTTCTTATATGAAGATATCGCTATAATTTTCCATCTTAAAACCGCCTTCAGAGTATCCCATAAAATGGGAGGTAAAACCTCTCCATTATCATTAAATTCTAAGTAAAGACCAATTTCTTTTTTAATTTGTTCCTTAAAGTATGGATCATTGAGTAGACTTGAATTTAGTTTCCAAATAGCATTCTTTGGTTGTAGGTCAAAATCAACGGATAAATATATAGGTGCATGGTCACTTACATCGATTGTCCCAATTCCACAGGTGTTTATTTTGTCTTTGTCTTTTCCAAATGTTATGTAATAGTCTATTCTTGTATATACAGAATGGGGAGCAGAATAATGAGTGTAATCCCTTCTGTCCGTGAAAAGGTCCCTCCATATATCAATTAAACCAACATCCTCAAAAAGTGTATTAACTTTCTTATGTAAATATTTTGTTTCATAGGTTTTTCTATTGGAAGAGTCTAAGTTTGGTTGTAATTGTAAATTTAAGTCTCCCCCACATATCAGGAGACCTTCAGTTTCCATTACCATAATATCAGTAATTTTCTGCAATAAACCAATATCACTTCCCAGAGGTGTGTATATATTTAATAGAATAACTGAGTTGCCATCTATCTTCCCCCTTACCAGAATATATCTGCCCTCTTTATCTTCCATTTCAAATACTTTTTCAAAATTTAGCTTACTTGAGATAAGAATAGCAACTCCTCTCCTATGTCCTGATTTATATGAGGAGAAAAACATATTAGTGAAGCCCATTCTCTTTTGTTTTTTATGCTCATTATCACTTAAATGAGTTTTCTGTAAATATACTACATGGACTCGTTCTTTTTTCATTTTGGATAAATTTCTCTTACGTTTGATTGGATTTAATAGCTCATTGACATTAAAAGAAATGAATTTTACCTTGTCCTTAGCCATCTGTATTTATCTGTCAATGTATCATTGAAATTAGAACAGAACTTAATCGACCTACTCCCTGAAAATATAAGAACCAAGAAACGCAAATAATAACTAAAATGGCAATGAACGTGTGATTCCAAGGCTGAGGTCTCTAGTAGATGACCCTGCATTGAGCTAGAGGAAATGTCTAGATGTGGGGGATAACCCCTCCTACTTGTGAGTTGAGGGCCCCCATTAGCAGTATTCATAAAAGTCAGTGAACAAATCCATTACACAGAAAATATTTCCCTGTGTACTCCTCCCATATATATATACACACATACATACATACATATATATGCACATATATATATATATATTTTCTCATTTTGGTGGGGAAAAAGGAGTAAGTGAGCAAATAAAGAATAACTACTAAGTAATATAAAATCCACTTTATCAGGTCAAGTCAAGTCAACTTTTATTGTCATTTCGACCATATCTGCTGGTGCAGTGCATATTAAAATGAGACAACATTTTTCAGGACCATGGTGTTACATGACACAGTACAAAAACTAGAATGAACTACGTAATAAAAAACAACACAGAGAAAGCTACACTAGACTACAGACTGGACTGCATAAAGTGCACAAAAACAGTGCAGGCATTACAATAAATAATAAACAGGACAGTAGGGCAAGGTGTCAGTCCAGGCTCTGGGTATTGAGGAGTCTGATAGCTTGGGGGAAGAAACTGTCACATAGTCTGGTCATGAGAGCCCGAATGCTTCAGAGCCTTTTCCCAGACGGCAGGAGGGAGAAGAGTTTGTATGAGGGGTGCGTGGGGTCCTTCATAATGCTGTTTCCTTTGCAGATGCAGCCTGTAGTGTAAATGTCTGTAATGGCGGCAAGAGAGACCCCGATGATCTTCTCAGCTGACCTCACTATCCGCTGCAGGGTCTTGCGATCCGAGATGGTGCAATTTCCGAACCAGGCAGTGATGCAGTTGCTCAGGATGCTCTCAGTACAACCCTTGCAGAATGTGATAGGGGGTGGGAGATGGACTTTCCTCAGCCTTCACAGAAAGTAGAGAGGCTGCTGTGCTTTCTTTGCTATGGAGCTTGTGTTGAGGGACCAGGTGAGATTCTCTGCCTGGTGAACACCAAGAAATTTGGTGCTCTTTACAATCTCTACCGAGGAGCCGTCGATATTCAGCGGGGAGTGGTCGCTCCGTGCCCTCCTGAAGTCAACAACCATCTCCTTTGTTTTGTTCACATTAATATAATAAGTATTTCTTGAGATAGGTATATCACTGTGTACTTCTGCTTCTGTTTAGCTTCTCAACATTTTTACAGTTAGCCAAACCTTATGGCTCTTCTGAAGGAGGTGATTTCTGTCTTTGGGAAACTCCTGGTCCCTTCCTGATATATTTCTCTAAGCCTCCTCCCATCTTCTGCCTTCTCGTTTCTCACACTATTTCCCAAGCGGAGCGGGATAATTCCTCAGCCAGGCTTTCCCTCATTTTGGTCATGCTGACGGGCAACCCTCTGGCCTTCATGTCTGTAGTCGCCTCTTCCACTGTCTGGTACAACCACATCCTGTTGTCATAAAACACTCTAAGTTTAGCAGGGTACGGAGTTTGAAATCTAATCTTATTTTGCTTTAGTACTCGCTTTACTTCAGTGTTTTCTTTGCGTTTCTGGAGGACCGCGGGGGGGGGGTAATCTTGGTCGAAATATATTAATTTATCCTCTAAAAACACTCTTTTCTTACCCCAGTCCCTTCGTTGAATCTCTGCCTTGGTGCTGCACCGAAGGAACTTAATTATTATTGAGTGTGGCTTTCTATCCTGGGTAGGTTTCGAGACTAACGCGTGGTGGGCTCTTTTGATTCCCAGCTTCATAGCCGGGCGAAGATCCAGCATGCCCCGCAGTAACTTTCCGACAAACTCCTTCATAGACAAGCCCTCCGGTCCTTTGGGAACATTGTAGATTCTGATATTTTTCCGCCGTGATCTTCCCTCCAGGTCAAGCAGTTTACCTTCTTGGTGATTTAATATTTTTATTGTCTTACTCAGTATCCGTTCCACGTTTTGAATGTGATCTTCCACCTTCTCAATGCGAGTCTCTGCCACCACTATTTTTTGATTGACGCTGGCGAGCTCTGCCTTAACATCACGGAGCTGCTGCTTTATTTCTTTCTGGACCTCCATTATTTATTTCAGGATTTCGAAGATATTCGCCGCTTCGCCTGAATGAGGCCCAGCGTCCTCCTCGCTAGCATGCAGTCGGGTAGGAGAGCCGCTCGCTGCACTCCTCTCGGACGCAGTCTCCGCAGTGTCGCTTTTTTTATTTCCATTCCTTTTCCCCATTCTTGCCCCTCTTTTCAGTTCAAATATTTTTCGAAAAATACTATATTTGATGGGTTAATGGGGCTTAATACGTGTTTTTCCGGAGGAGCTAGTGACTTAAACTGCCATTCTCGATGATGATGTCACTGGAAACCTTCCTGATGTGTTTTAGACAAAATCATTTGGTAGGCAAGGTAACTTTTATGAATTAATCTTTGTTTATCAGCATGTGGAGCACTTATCAAACCCAGTTGGGTGTAAGCGTAACTTCGGGGTACTTGCTGAGTCTGTCACTCAGTGGTGTTACAGCAGACGGTTCGAATTCCATGTCCCATCCAGAGTCAAAATATACTTGTTTTTTTTTTCTCTCTGTCTGTAAAGTAGACAGTTTAGTTACATCGAGAATTATTTCTCCAGTCTGCTCAACAGGTCTACCAATCATTCACTTCCTACTCACCTCCAACCTTTCAAGAAGTTTAGTTCCATCCTCTGGACGCAGATGTTGGCATATAAAGTGCTTCCTGTACAGTCTCCAGCCCAGCACATAGTACATACACATCACCTGGACAGAAAATGTACTGGTTAATGATTTGGGAGAAGAACAGATTGGAAACGGAAAACAAATCAGTTGCCATTCTGTTCATCATTACTTGAAAGGCTTGCAAAGGCTGCAAATGTCCTGAACACAATGCTCTTCCTCAGCGTAGGGAAACTCCGTTTCTTTAATGTTATCTCATAGACCTGATCTGGTGCAGAGACAACCACCAAGCTTGAAATCAGAGCCAGAAATTCAGATGTGTAGTGCTGTTTGTGTGAGTTCTACACTTCTGAAAATTTAATCACTAGAGAACAAAAAGTGATAATGACCATTCACAGTTAATTCCACCTGCTGCAGATATGGCCAGTGTTTGTTCCATTTGTGGCCATCTGATTAGCTGATGCTCCTGCAATGCATCTTTTGGCAGAGTAGGATCCCATTTTATCCTTTCCTTTCCTTTTATCCTTGAACTTCACCACTATACTTTCATAGTATAGTACCTAAACCCAAGCTTCCTCCCACTGATCTCCAACCCTTGACCTCTCAACCATGCTCAAATTACACAACCACCAATCTTCCTTATAATCTTTCATTTTCTCAGGCCTCAATCCACTTCTCATTTCCTACTACCATCTCTTGATGTTCGAAGGCATTACCATAATTAAGTCCATCGCTGTCAACATCCTGAGAACCAAAATTAACCAAAAAATACAAGACCAGCAAAACAAATATCCTGACAATATCAGCAGGCCTAGGTATCCTGTGGTGAGTGACTCATCCTTGACATCCCTAGGCCTTTCTCACCTAGTTAAATGCCGAATGTTTAATCACAGCAAACCAACTTTTCCAATAAAGCCGTGACTATTTTTTACAGCTTTGGTCACGTTGTATGTAGACCATTCCCACAAGGCTAGGTGTAAGAGAGTTTTCATCCACAGGGAGTGGAGATCACTTTTGTTCCTGATGTGTCATTTTGATCTTCACCCAAAGAGTGCATGGAAAAATGTGCCTGAAATATTGTAAAACACAGAGTATAAACTGATCACATCCCTTTCTTGTTTACAAAGTGATGTGTGCATGAACACATACCTACAGAAGCTGTTTCACTTTCTGCGGAACAGGAGGTCATTTTCTGCCCAGCTGACTTACATGAGCATTTAAATTATATCCCATTCCCTGTGACACAGCATGGGTGGGGGGAAGGTCCAAAGGGACTATTGTTGAGAGCCAGGTTGTGATAAGTACAAGCTGAGCTGATTCACTTCAAGGAACAGCATGCCCAGCTTCCTTAGCCTGGTTTGTGATACACCATCAATAACCCTCGGAGACGTGAGGCGAGAGATAGGCTTTTATTAGCTGGAAGAGAGAGCACTATCAGCAGCAAGAGACCATCACACAACATCCTGGAGACTGAGGGAGGAGCAGTGCCTCCAATCGCCTTTATACAGGGGTCTGTGGGAGGAGCCACAGGAGCAGTCAGCAGAGGGGGGCGTGTCCAGACAGGTATATGTAGTTCACCACATTCACCCCCCTTTGTTTTAAAAGAGAGTCCCCATGCGGCGAAGTTTCTTACAAGTATATTTACAGGTCAAGTCTATCAGGTAGTCGAGTCCGTCACTGCGATCTACGTAGCACCAGTGGTGATTGCACCAGAGACGGTGGTTGTGCTAGATCCAGCCTGACTTGAGGCGTCAGCACATTAGGCGTCAGTGATCCCTCATGCTTGTGTGAGGTGCCCGGTATGGGACTGTCGTGAGGGGTCTGTGTAGGGCTTGGTGTGCGCGGTGTCTGGTAGATATACACCTCGGTGGGTACAGGGTTCATAGTTACCGTGGAGTGTTCGGGGTAGTGGTCTGCTGCTCCCAAGGGCGCCAGGTCGCAGACGGAGACCGTGTCCTCCCGCCCATCAGGTAAAACCATGTAGGCATTCTGGGGGTTCACATGTAGTAGGTGAACCCTCTCAACCAGCAGGGAGTATTTATTGCTCCTCGCATGTTTCCGGAGCAGCACTGGCCCTGGGGACGTCAGCCAAGCCGGTAAGGTGGTCCCAGTGGCAGACTTCCTGGGAAAAGAAAAGAGGCGCTCATGAGGGGTGGCATTGGTGGACGTGAATAACAGAGAGCGGATAGAGTGGAATGCCTCAGGGAGGACTTCCTGCCATTGAGAGACCGGCAACCCCTTTGACTTAAGGGCTAAAAGTGTGGCCTTCCACACTGTGGCATTCTCCCTCTCCACTTGTCCATTTCCCCAGGGATTATAGTTCGTGGTCCTATTAGTAGTAATGCCACTAGCCAGCAGATACTGGCGCAGCTCGTCACTCGTAAAGGATATAGCAGGGATATCCGAACAGAGTGAAGAGCTGGTGCAGGGCTTTTATGACGGAAGTGGTAGTGGTGTCGGGGCAGGGGATGGCAAAGGGGAACCGTGAGTACTCGTCAATTATGTTGAGAAAGTAGACATTGTGGTCGGTGGAGGGAAGGGGGCCCTTAAAGTCAACACTCAGTTGCTCAAAGGGGAGGGTGGCCTTGATAAATTGTGCCTTGTCAGGACGGTAGAAGTGCGGTTTGCACTCAGCGCAGACTTGGCAGTCCCTGGTCATCGTCCTGATCTCCTCAAGGGAGTATGGCAGGTTCCCGGCTTTCATGAAATAGTAAAATCAGGTGACCCCCAGGTGGCAAAGATGTGCATGGAGGGCGTATAGCTGGGCGAGCTGCATGCTGGCACACGCTCCCCGGGATAGGGCATCAGGGGGCTCATTGAGCCTTCCAGGCCGGTACAGGATATCACAGTTGTAGGTGGAGAGTTCTATTCTCCACCGCAAAATTTTATCATTTTTGATTTTGCCCTGCTGTTGGTTGCTGAACAGGAACGCAACTGAGTGCTGGTCAGTCAGCAAGGTGAACCTTTTGCCGGCGAGATAGTGCCTCCAGTGCCTAATAGCTTCCACTATGGCCTGGGCTTCTTTCTCCACCGCGGAGTGCTGAATTGCAGAGCCTTGAAGGGTATGGGAGAAGAACGCTACTGGCCTGCCTGCCTGATTGAGGGTAGCAGCCAGCGCGGTCAGAGGCGTCACTCTCTACTTGGAAGGGAATGGTCTCATCCACCGCATGCATCGTTGCTTTGGCAATGTTCCCTTTAATGCGGCTGAAGGCCGCGCGGGCCTCGGCAGAGAGGGGAAATGTGGTGGACTTGACCGGGGGTGGGCCTTGTCTACGTAATGAGGGACCCATTGGGTGTAATAGGAAAAGAAGCCCAGGCACCATCTGAGGGCTCGGAGGGTGGTGGGAAGAGGGAGTTCTAACGGGGGGTGCATACGGTCGGGATCAGGGCCAATGACCTCATTCTCCACGACATACCCAAGGATAGCAAGTCGGGTGGATCCGAACACACACTTGTCCCTATTATAAGTAAGGTTCAGGGCTTTGGCCACTTGGAAAAATCGCTGGAGGTTGGCGTTGTGATCCAGCCAGTCGTGACCGCAGATGGTGATGTTGACCAGATAGGGAAATGTGGCCTTCAGTTGGCACTGGTCCACCATCTGGTCCATTTCCCTCTGGAAGACAGGGACACCATTTGTGGCACCGAAGGGGACGCGCAGGAAGTGATAGAGCCTGCCGTCCGCCTCAAAGGCGGTGTAGGGGCGGTCCTCCGGCGGATGGGGAGCTGGTGGTAAGCGGATTTCAGATCTATTGTCGAGTACACCTTGAACTGAGCTATCTGATTGACCATACCCGTGATGCAGGATAGGGGGTACGCGTCAAGCTGCGTGAACCTATTGATGGTCTGGCTATAGTCCACGACCATCCTATTTTTCTGCCCGGTCCAAACAACAACCACCTGGGCCCTCCAAGGACTTGTGCTTGGCTCAGTGATCCCCTCCCTGAGCAGCCGCTGCACCTCCGACTGAATGAAGGCCCTGTCCCCCGCGCTGTACCTCCTGCTTTTAGTTGCTACAGGTTTACAGTCGGGGATCAGGTTGGCGAACACCGGTGGGGGAGGGATCTTGAGGGTGGAGAGGCTGCAAGTGGTGTCAGTAGCGCAGCTGTCGGCATGGTGCTGGGTGGGATGTGTGGGTCGGGGTGTGTGTGTGTCGTCAGTAGCGGGATATATGATGAAGTCTCACAAAACTGAGGATTCCTGACAGTCAGTGGTGGGAGGGGCCCGTCATACACCATTGTCACACTTTTTAGGTGGCTCTGGAAGTCCAGCCCCAATAGCACAGGCGCGCACAGTTGAGGCATGACTAGTAGCGCAAAGTCCCAATATTCTGTGCCCTGCACCACCAATATCGCTACACAACCCTCCCGGATGTCTGTGGAATGTAACCCAGAAGCCATGGTGACCCTCTGGCTTACTGGCTGTGTCACGAGTCTGCAGCATTGCACCGTGTCTGGGTGAATAAAACTCTCAGTGCTGCCCGTGTTGAACAGGCAGCTAGTCCTGTGCCCCTCCACCAGGATGTCCATCATTGACCTTGCAAGCTGGTGTGGAGCGCTTTGGTCGAGGGATATGGAGGCCAGAGTTGAACTGCCGTCTTGGTGCCTGGTAAACACCCCTGGGTCGGAGGCGGGGCTCGGTGGCACCGACCAAGATGGCGGCCCCCATGCCTCACACGTGGCGCTGCTCGACCCCACTCGTGGTTCAGACTTACAGACCTTGGCGAAATGGCCCTTCTTTCCGCAGCTGGAGCAGGTAGCTTCTCGGGCCGGGCAGCGTTTTGGGGGGTGTTTTTCGAGTCCACAGAAGTAACACTGCACGGACTTGTGACTGGCAGCAGCCGTGGTCGATTCACCGGAGGGTTGCGGGGAGTTCACGGACTCGTGAGTGGCAGCAGCTGAGGTTGATTCGCTGGCGAGTGGCGGGGTCTGCGGCGTCCACGGGACCAGCGGGAACTCACATGGCCGGACAGCATCAGCGTTGTGCAGAGCAGCCTCCAGCATGTCAGCCAGCTCGATTGCCGAACATATGGTAAGATCAGCGTTTTCCAGCAGCCGCTGGTGCACGTACACTGACCTGATCCCCATAACGAAGGCGTCTCATACCAGGAGCTCTGCATGCTGTTCCACCATCAGTCCCTTGCAGTAGGGCTCGGAGAAACTCCCTGCTCGACTCACTGGATCACTGCCACCACATCGCTAAGCAATGTCTTGCGTAGACGGTGTTCACCGGCCGCAGGTACTGTCTTTTGAGGGCATCCAGTTCCCCTTGGTAGGTTGGCGGATCCCTGATTTAGGGGGAATACCCTCGGACTGACTCTGGAAAGGAGGATTTTGTGCATTGTGGCAGGCTCAGACACGGGAATCTCTTCCAAGTATGATTGGAAGCATGCAAGTCAGAGTTCAAAGGCAAGAGCTGCTTCTGGAGCTTGAGGGTCCATCCAATTTTTCCGGACATAAAATACTCTCCATGTTTTAAAACTTCCAGCCAATAAAATTGATGCACCATCAATAACTCTCGGAGAAGTGAGGTGAGATATCGGCTTTTATTCGCTGGAAGAGAGCAGTCAGCAGCAAGACACCACCATACAACATCCTGGAGACTGAGGGAGGAGCAGTGCCTCCAATCACCTTTATACAGGGGTCTGTGGGAGGAGCCACAGGAGCAGTCAGTGGG
This sequence comes from Hypanus sabinus, assembly GCF_030144855.1. Taxonomy (NCBI): domain Eukaryota; kingdom Metazoa; phylum Chordata; class Chondrichthyes; order Myliobatiformes; family Dasyatidae; genus Hypanus; species Hypanus sabinus. Next base: position 60,893,317 of record NC_082717.1, on the reverse strand, counting down.
GGTGGGGGCGTGTCGAGACAGGTATATGTAGTTCACCACAGTTTGCATGTTCCTAGTTCAAATCCACATATCTTTGTATAGGGCAGTTCAGTCACCAGGCAAGGGATCCTGCTGGAGTCATCAGCTAGCTGTGCAAGGGTAGAGTCACAAGCTGAGTGTGCAAGAAGTAACAGACTTGCTGCTTGTCTTGAATGGGAGGTGATGAGTAAGAAAGACTGACAGCCTCATGTTTACTTCTTGTATTAGAAGCAAACATCATTCTGACAAAACATCACTGGTCTCTCATCAGTGCTGGGTCTAAATCCCTGCCTATCATCTCTGTGGGAGTCCCTCCACCAGGTCAGCCAGGTGGCCCACCATCTCCTCCATGTCATGTTGGGATGGGAAATAGCAATGTCCAGACCCCAGAAATAAGTAAACTAACTAATATGGATTTTTTTTCTTTTTCTAATGACAAGTTTTCTGCAAGTCAAACTCAGGAGAGGAGAATCATTTCCATACCTATAGTTTTCATCTAGTGCTCTGATGTTCATTGATATCTGCTGGTGCCCATCCTTTTATCAATCATATTCTTGAAAGCATCATTGAACATAATGTAGACTTCAAAGTCAAAGCTGTCCAAAGCCTTCTATCACTTCTCCCTGAATCTGCCCAACCTGTTGGTAAGTATACAAATGGTGTCACAAAATGTCACCAATATCAGGCCCACTGAAAAGGGTAATGTGGAAAGAGCATGTGTCCAAAGCCTGATCATTAAAGGTGTTGTACTGACTAAATCTACAACATTTGGATGCAGCACACTGTATCCTACCCAGGGAAGCACATGATTAACACAGTTTGCTATTCATTCTTTAGCTTTTTTGGGGACTGTCATACTCACAGAGTGATAAATCACACAACGGACATGTCTATAGAACTAAGAGTCTACCCAGAGCTCAACTCCTAACAATCACAGCACATGAAATGAAATGAAATTAAACTGCAGTGTGGCTCACAGCCGGACTAAGAGGAACAATGACAAGATATCGTTGCTCCAGGCATGAACGTTGTTATCGGTGACACCCAGCTGAATGCAACAAGAGAACACTTGCTGTCACTCAGCTACTATTTGTGTTTTTCCACCAGCTGTACTTTTATTCTGCCCTGAGGGGGTGAGAAAAACATTAACTTCAGCAGACCTTAATATCATTGTATGAGACTGAGCTCGCTTCCTGGCAGAAGTCAATTAATTCAGCTCCAAGGTTGGACCTTCCGAATCTCTGTGATCCGTTTGACAAAATCTGCGAGGAGATCAGCCTGTGCGCAGGGTATATTTGTGTTATATTATGTTACATACTAAAGTAGAAGACTTGCCTAATTAGTTAATTAGATAAATTAATATTAAGAGGTTATCTGTGATGGTGATCATGGAGCATCAAATTGTGCTGTAACCTGCCTGGTTTATTAATGTCCTATAGACAAGGAGATCACATTCACATTGTCTAGCCTATATGTGACTGCAGATTTACAGCAATGTACTCAGTTCTTCCTACACCAATGAAATAACCGACTAAGCCACTAAATTGAGGGAACACCAAGGGAAAAGTATCAACAGACAACCTATTCAATGATACCCCATTTTTTCAATTGAAGTTAAAAGTTTGTTGACGTAGATGACCAAAGATGTCATTGGGAAGAGCCTGTGCAGTGGACTGTGTGGAGTAATTAATCCCAGGGGAAATAAGCCATCACTCAATGACTGCTGTTGAAGCGTACATGAAAGTTGCTGCCTTTTTGTGTAATGTATCACAACTCTACCATCTTGGCTCACATTTGAAGTATAATCATAAGTCCTGCTGATTTAGGTGAGTATAGATTCCACAGAACATTAAAAGGGGAATGAGATACATACATCTCAACGCTTCATCAAAGAAGGACTGTTATATTCAAGAACATCTTGATCAATGTTTATTTAATTATGAAATATAATTAAACAGGATAACTTTTCCCAAGTACTTGAACAGTGAAGATATTAAGCATAGCATTACTTCTGCTATTTCATACCACAGAGCAACATACATCAGATTTTCTGGCAAATAAAATAATTTTTAAATACAACAGTCAGAACAAAATCTGAACTTCAATTGGTTATTTAAATGAACCAAACAATACTCTGTTTACACTTGTAAAAATTGATCACAATTTTGGCTCCATAATAATTTTTCGAATCAGGTTACGGAGAATATCTATTAGGCTAACGAGGCTGCATGTTCCTGAAATAAGTACAGATCTATGAGCTTGGTGAGCAGCTCACTGAAGTTCTTAGAATATTGTTCCAAGAAGACTGACACGAAAATCGCCCTCAGGAAATGTCAAAAACTTGGAAATCGCAACCACAATTGAAAATTGATTGGTGTTTTTGTGATGTGGTGACAGACTCTGTGAAATCATTTAAATCAAGGTGTGCTTATATGGAATATCTACTAATATGAATCTGTGAGCAAGTCTAAAGATTAAAGGCAATGGGGCATGTTGAAAATATGATTAAGAAGACCTAATGAAAGATAGCTACTGTTGTATCATCTTTGTAATTCCAACAATATGTTGGACCCAGGATAGATCTTCAGAGATGTTGACACCCAGGAACTCGAAATTGCTAACCCTTTCCACTTTTGCTACCTTAATGAGGACTGGTATGTGTTCCCTCTACTTACCTTTCCTGAAGTTCACAAGTAATTGCTTGGTCTTATTGAGATCGAGTGCAAGGTTGTTGTTGTGACACCACTCAAACAGCTAATCTATCTCACCCCTGTACTCCTCCTCCTCATCGTCTGAAATTCTGCCAGCAACAGTAGTGTCATTAGCAAATTTATAGATGTCATTTGAGCTGTGCCTAGCCACAGGTGTAAAGTGAGTAGAGCAATGGGCTATGCACGCATCCTTGAGGTGCACTGATGTAGATTGTTAGTGAGAAGGAGTTGTTTTATTTACGAACTGCACTTACTGCCGTCTCCTGGTGAAGAAGTCAGGGATCCACTTACAGAAGGAGATACAGAGGCCAGAGGCCCAGGTTCTGCAAACTTATTGATTTGTAATGAGAGTATAGTGGAGATGAACTCTGAGCTGTAATTAATAAACAGCAGGTGATCCAAGGCCACGTGGAAAGCCAGAGAGATTGCTTCCGCTATAGACCTATTGTAGTGATAGGCAAATTGCAGCAGGTCCAGGTCGTTGCTTAGGCAGGAGCTGATTCTGGCTAACCGCTCAGAGCGCTTCACCACAGTAGATGTGAGTACAACCTGCCGATATTTGTTGAGGGAGCTCATCTTGCTCTTCTTGGGCACTGGTGTGATCTTCACTCTTTTGAAGCAGGTGGGAACCTCTGACTGCAGCAGTGAGAGATTGAAGATGTCCTTGCACACTTCCACCAGTTGGTTGGCACAGATTTCCAGTGCCCTACTACGAACACCATCAGGGACAGATGCCCTGTGAGGGTTCACCCTCTTGAAGGATGTTTTTGATATTAGCTTCCAAGATAGAACTCCCAGGGTCACCAGATGCTGCAGGAATTTACACAGGTGCAGTTTTATTTTCCATTTCAAAGCAAATATAAAAGATGTCGAGCTTATCTGGGAGCTTATGGCCATGGACTATTTCCCATACCAGAAGCAGATAAAAACAGAGAATATTCTCTTAGAGTAATGGTTAAGATATTGAGAAGGGATTTGAGTGGTTTGTACCCAAAATACATTTACTAAGAGTGTGGTGGAAGAAGAGGTGTTGACAGCATTTGAATCACTTTGACACAGAAGACACCAGGTTGAATGCTGAAAGATGTGGTTACTGTGGACATGTGCCACTAGTCAGCGTGTATGTGTGGGCTGAATGCTCTGCCTTCATGCTACATAACTCTATAACAATCTGATTCTATCAGGTTCACTTTCTTGATAAATGGCTTATGGTGTTTCAAAGAGGAATAAAGAGAAAGTAGACAGTAGGACCATGAAAGGAACAGAAGAAGAGATGATTAAAATTTGTGATCAATTGAGTAAAAACTACTGTAGAAACTTCAACAGGGAAAGAATGGTAAATTAAACTTCAAACACACCATGATATCTGTACCTTGGGTCACTTTCCTCTGTGATCTGTCGACTGATGTGGAACCTTTTGTTCAACAGCATGGATTGTTCTAGAAAGGCAGCTTCGTAGATTCTCCGAACAAAGGTCTCTGATGTCCGTTGTATTCTGTTGACATTCTGGGTCCACACGTAGATTGTTGTCAAAATGAGTCCAACCCACCAGACTGCCCCAGCAGCACCCACTAATCCAACGCTGACCATGTTTACTAAATCTCCCTGCTCGCAGATACTGCGAATGATTTCTGAAAAGAGGATATCTACACTAACTGTTTCATTTACCGCAGTTCTGGAATTGGCACAGAAATCTGAGATATTAGGATTGTTGTTTGTCTGCAGGAACTCATTGTAATGAATTCTGAAAACTACCAAGAGAAAGGTGAGCATGACAGGAGTATTTAGGATCAAAGGAAGACCAAAACTTCGCTTCACTGCATGGACCTTACACGCAACACCCCCAAACCAGGAACAAAGCATTGATGCCACAGCCTGCACTCCAAAAAGGCCCAGGATTATTCTGATTTCATGAGATGCAACATCACTGATAGTTGCCCACTCCAACTCTCGAATGGGTATCAAAGCTCCTACAACACAAGCAGTGACAACAATTCTCACTACACTGATACACAGGCTCAATACATTCCTGGATTTATCCAAGTCATATCTCAGATGTCTAAACATTGGATGCTTCCAATTTGAGATAAAGTTCTCCCACCAGGTTAAGGAAGTTATAACTGAGAATAATATAATCAAACCCAAGTACACCACATCATGTTTCTTTAGATAAAACATCTGGACAAATAGGAAGAGACCATAGGCACACAAGAGAATGAGCAGCCCAGCCAGAGGAGCTGTGACTTTGAACCGATGGCTGATGTTCAAAGAGATCACTTGTAGAACCGATGGGACGAGATAAACGCTGTTGGAAATGAACACATTGGTCAGGATGTCAAATTGAGGAAGGCAGACGACAACCAGCATTGCTGTACCAAAGGATGCAACTGCTTCCAGGAGGCACACCTGAAAGAGAAGCAAGAGGCTTTAGACTTCTGATGAATAGAAACCTGATAATCAAAAGAAGTTCTGAATAAATTAATTGGTATTTACAGATTAAAAACCCACAGGTACTGCTGTTGATTCTCTTTCTCGTTAGTTTCAAATTCCTTTCTAGGGAGTTGTCTGTGTGTTTCTAACCTATATATCTAGGTTGTGTTGAATAACTGAACTATGTCTTTCTTTCTTTTTTTTCAATCTTTTTATTGAATTTCATATATAAAAAAAACATATCATAATATTGAATAGGTTATAAGTGCACTAGACTTGAAGTTGAATTAGTAATAAGATAACAATATCTTATTAAAATATCAGCAAAAAATAGTACATTAATCAATCAAACCTATATTAATTATACATGAAAAAGACTAAGAATAATCATCAAAAGAAAAAAAAATTAAAAAAATATAAGAAAAAAAATATTGAAAAAAAATTAAACCTAAACTAAACTAACATGGGCAGTAATAACAGCTTATATGTATATGATCGTGTCAAAAACTCCGGAACTCCATACCAGAACAAGAATAAAAAAAGAAAAGGTCTGGAAGAGGCCAAATTAATTCATATGAAAGTGTCGAATGAACGGTCCCCAAGTTTCTTCAAATTTAATTGATGAGTCAAAAATAGTGCTTATAATTTTTTCTAAGCTCAAATAAGAAATAGTTTGAGAGAACCACTGAAACGTGGTAGGAGGATTTACTTCTTTCCAATTTTGTAATATAGACCTTCTGGCCATTAATGTTACAAAGGCAATCATTCGTCTAATTGAAGGAGAAAACCGATTACCATCCTCATTTGGTATACCAAAAATTGCAGTAATAAAATGAGGTTGTAAATCAATATTCCAAATTGAGGAAATGGTAGCAAATATGTCCTTCCAATAGTTATGTAAGGTGGGACATGACCAAAACATATGGGTCAATGAGGCCACATCTGAATGACATCTGTCACATTGAGGGTTAATATGAGAATAGAATCGAGCAAGCTTATCTTTAGACATATGAGCTCTATGTACAGCCTTAAATTGTATTAAAGCATGTTTAGCACATATAGAAGAGGAATTAACCATTTGTAAATTTTTTTCCCATTTTTCTGTTGATATATTATATTGAAGTTCTTTTTCCCATTCTTGTTTAATTCTACCTGATATTTCTGGTTGTATCTTCATAATCATATTATAAATAAGAGCCACTAATCCCTTCTGACAAGGATTCCAACTATGTCTTCCTGGAAGGATTTTAAAAAACTTACGGTATTATTTAAAGCATATCTGGGTGTTTTCAGTCACACAATGGATGACAACATTAAAGTGCTTATTTATATTTTACTTTACTGTAATGAAAACCTCATCCATTACTGTAATAAGTTGGATGATCAGCCATGATCATACTGAATGGTGGTGCAGGCTCGAAGGGCCGAATGGCCTACTCCTGCATCTATTTTCTAAACCCTCACCACCCAGGGCATATCCTGTTACCGTCAGGAAGGAGGTACAGAAACCTGAAGGTACCCACTCAGCGATTTAGGAGTAGCGTCTTCTCCCCTCTACCATATGATTCCTAACCCAACCTAACTTTTTAATACATATTATTTCTGTTTTTATTTTAAATCCATTCAATATATATATATATATACACACACACACACACATAGGCTGTCCAGACTATCCTTCAGTTTTGACTTCTTCTTTGTACTCTAACCCAAAGTGTTCCTTTCAATCTTGTGCTTCAGTATGTTTCTTCATTGTGCCCTGTCTGAAACCATTGATCCTCAGCTATGGCCACAGTTTCACCCTCTAAGTCCTCAATAATCAGCAATTTTAACACAAAACCCCCCTGTTTTCTCCTCTCTATTGGCCACTTTGACCAGGTTTGATTCATGTGTTCTGACGGAGAGTCTCAGCTTGAAATGTTGACTGTTTATTTTCCTCCATAGATGCTGCCTGACTTCAATTACCACTTGCATTTCATGTGTTGCTAGAGATTTCCAGCAAATACAGAACCTCTTGTGTCTCTAGACTCCTCCCCCAGGCTTTCTACCCCCCTCTCACTGGTTGGTAATTCATCAAGTATTTCTAATATTTACTGTTTATTCTTCAGAAATCTAGCAACTGCTTTTCCTTTGAGAGAGTTGAAAATTTGTTCCAATGTAGTTATTTTCTAAACCTCAGAATTAGAATCACATGTGGCAACCCACTTTCTGCGCAGGCGAACCGGCTCACAAATAGCCAGAGCGCGGGGAGGGACTTTGGTAATGCACCTCTGACGCCATTTCCGCCCGGAGAGGGTGGGCACTAGGGATTAAATGCCAGCGCTGCGAAGTTTGAATAAACTAGTCTCGAAATGACTTACCGACTGCGTGTCATCTCTAGCTCTGTATGTAATACGTTGCTACATTGGTGACCCCGACGGTCCAAACAGGTTTTGGACCAAAGGTGACCAACTCTTCAACTGTTCATGCAGTTTCGCTAAAACTGCCGACTTTCTGGACGCTGCGACCACGCGTGTGGTTTAGCCAAGCAGAAGCCCAGTTCCAGATTTGGCAGATATCCTCTGATTCCACGTGTTACTACCACGTGGTGAGCACCCTTGACCAGGTTGCAGATTTCATACAATCGCCCCTGGAAGAAGGCAAATATGAAGCATTCAAAGCGCTGCTCATTGGGACCTTTGGCCTCTTGCGGCGTGAGCGGGGGTGCCCGCCTGCTTCACCTGGACGGTTTGGGAGACAGACTGCCATCAGCATTGATGAACGAGATGCTGGCCCTGGCTGACGGACACAAGCCCTGCCTCATGTTCGAGCAAACGTTCCTAGAGCAGCTGCCGAAGACATATATCTGCTGCTGGCCGACGCAGATTTCAGCGACCCCCAGAAGGTGGCGGCCTGGGCAGATGTGCTGTGGAAAGCCAAGAGGGAGAGCATGGCGTCCGTCGGTCAGATTACTAGGCCACACGCCCAACAGCAGACCAGACCAGGTCTGGCAGGGGGGGGCACACACAACACAGAGGCAGGAGTGAGGAGGCCAGTGTACAGTGGTTTTCCTACCACCAGCGGTGGGGCACAAAAGCCCGCCGTCGCCGCCCACCCTGCAAGGGCCAGGGCCAGGGCCAGCAGCCGCTAATGACTATGGCGGCTGGCCACCAGAACAGCCTCTTGTACATCTGGGACAAACAGTCGGAACGCTTCTTCTTGGTCGACACTGGAGAGGAGATCAGTGTCTTGCCACCGACGGGGTATGACACCCGCAACAGGACGCCAGGACCCACCCTGAGGGCCGCAAACGGCAGCACGATATGGACCTACGGTACCTGCACGGTGCAGCTGCAGTTCAGCGCCAGCTGGTTCACGTGGGACTTCACATTGGCCGCCGTGGCCCAACCACTCCTGGGGGCGGACTTCTTGCGAGCGCACAGCCTGCTGGTCAACTTGCAAGGGAAAAGACTGGTACATGCCGAGACTTTCCAGACGTTCTCCCTGGGTGAAGCCAAGTTGCCGGCCCCACACCTGGACTCCATCATGCTGTCGGACAACAAATTCACCAGAATCCTGGTGGACTTTCCATCGATTCTGGCACTGCAGTTCACGGCAGCCATGCCCAGACACAGGGTACAGCACCACATTCCGACCCAGGGACCACCCCTCCACGCCTGCGCGCGAAGGCTCCCCCCAGAAAAGCTCCGCCTGGTGGTGGAGGAGTTCAAGAGGATGGAGGAATTGGGGAATGTACGGAGGTCCGACAGCCCATGGGCCTCCCCCCTGCACATGGTGCCCAAAGCAGCCGGGGTTGGAGACCATGTGGCGACTACCACAGACTGAACGAGGCTACACCTCCAGACTGCTACCCCGTGCCACACATACAGGACTTTGCAGCAAACCTGCACGGGGCAAGAATCTTTTGCAAAGTAGACCTCGTCCGGGGGTACCATCAAATCCCAGTGCACCCTGAAGACATCCCCAAAACAGCACTCATCACCCCTTTTGACCTGTTCGAGTTCCTCCGAATGCCGTTCGGCCTGAAGAATGCCACATAGACGTTCCAGCAGCTAATGGATGTGGTGGGACGTGACCTGGACTTTACGTTCATCTATTTGGACGACATCCTTATAGCCAGCAGTTGTCAGGAGCATCTGTCCCACCTCCGCCAGCTCTACTCCCGCCTGAGTGATTTCGGCCTCACGATCAACCCGGCCAAATGCCAGTTCAGTCTCGATACCATCGACTTCCTGGGCCACAGGATTACCAAAGACGGGCAACACCTCTGCCTGCCAAGGTAGATGCGATCTGTCACTTTGCCTGGCCCAACACGGTCAAAGGCCTGCAGGAGTTCGTTGGCATGGTGAACTTCTAACACCGTTTCCTCCCCTCAGCAGCCTGTATCATGTGCCCTTTGTTCACCCTGATGTCAGGTAAAAGCAAGGACATTACTTGAGACGAGGAGGCCACGTCCGCTTTCGTTAAAGCCAAGGAAGCCTTGGCAGATGCCGCGATGCTGGTGCACCCCAGAACGGACGTTCCGACCGCACTCACAGTGGATGCATCCCACACAGCAGTTGGTGGGGTGCTGGAGCAGCTCATCGAGGGGCGCTGGCAACCCTTGGCATTCTTCAGCAAGCACCTACGACCACCCGAACTCAAGTACAGTGCTTTCGACCAGGAGCTGTTGGCACTGTATCTGGCAACCCGGCATTTCAGGTACTTCTTAGAAGGCAGGCTGTTCACCGCATTCACGGACCACAAACCGTTGACCTTCGCGTTCACGAAGGTGTCCGATCCCTGGTCGGCTCGCCAGCAGCGACATCTGTCCTACATCTCCGAGTACATGACGGACATCCAGCATGTCTCGGGAAAGAACAACATCGTGGCGGACGCACTCTCCAGAGCAGCTGTCCAGGCCCTGTCCCTGGGGGTGGACTATGCAGCACTGGTGGAGGCGCAGCAGGCAGACGACAAGATGCCCAGCTACAGGACCGCAGTCTCGGATTTGCAGCTGCAGGACTTTCTCGTAGGCCCAGGCGAGGGGATCCTCCTGTGTGACGTGGCTACCTGCCAACCTCACCCCATCGTCCCGGCAGCCTGGAGGCAGCGAGATTTCAACTCCATACACGGTTTGGCGCACCCATCTATCATGACAACCATCCGGCTGGTCTCCAGCAAGTTCGCGTGACACGGACTTCGCAAGCAGGTCAGTGAATGGGCCAGAACGTGCGTGCTGTGCCAAACAGCCAAGGTGCAGCGGCACACTAAAGCCCCGCCGCAGCAGTTCAAACCCACCCACCGGAGGTTCGACCACAGTCATGTGGATATTGTGGGCCCCCTACGTCCCGAGGAGCACGGTACCTCCTATCTATGGTAGACCGGTTCATGAGGTGGCCTGAGGTGGTCCCGTTCACCGACACATCTGCTGATTCCTGCGCCCGAGCACTGATCACAACCTGGGTAACACGTTACGGGGTACCGGCCCATATTATCTACGACAGAGGCACTCAGTTCACCTCCAGCCTGTGGTCGGCTGTGGCCAGCCTGTTGGAAATGCAGCTACACCACACTACTGCCCACCACCCACAGTCGAACAGACTAGTGGAACGCTTCCACCGTCACTTGAAGTTGACTCTCATGGCCCGCCTGAGAGGACCTAACTGGGTGGACGAGCTTCCCTGGGTTCTGCTTGGAATTCGCACAGCGCCCAAACAGGATCTGCACACTTCGTCGGCCAACTTGGTGTACAGCGCACCCCTGGCAGTCCTAGGAGAGTTCATACCAGCCCCAAGGGGGCAAGAGGAAGAACCCGCAGCAGTCCTGGTCAGACTATGTGAAAGGCTCGGCAACCTGGCCCCTGTACCGACTTCACAGCACGGACAGAACCCGACCCATGTACCCAAATACCTACAGGACTGTAAGCTTGTGTTTGTATGAAGGGGCGGACCCCAGGCACTGCTACAATGGCCGTACAAGGGGCTGTTCAAGTTGATCAACAACAACGGGTCCACATACGTTCTGAACATTGGGGGGAGAGAGGAGGTTTTCACGGTGAACTGACTCAAACCAGCCCATGTGGACTTGGCGCAGCCAGTCGAGGTTCAGGCCCCGCGGCGCAGAGGCAGACCTCCCAAACAGAGGCTGATTCAGACTGTGGACATTGGGGGGTGTATTGCCAGTTCTGGGGGGGTGGTTATATGGCGACCCACTTTCTGCGCAGGTGAACCGGCTCACAAATAGCCAGCACGCTGGGGGAGACTTTGGTAATGCACCTCTGATGTCATTTCCACCCGGAGAGGGCGGGCGCTAGGGATTAAATGCCAGTGCCGCGAAGTTTGAATAAACTGGTCTCAAAACGATTTACTAACTACATGTTGTCTCTAGCTCTGTATGTAGTACAAAGCTACACAGGTGTATATATAGAGCTAGGGTGCCTAAGATTTTTGCACTGCACTGTAGTAATTTTATGTATTGTACTGTACCGCTGCAAAAAAAAAAATTGTGACTTACGTGAGTGATGATAAACACGATTCAGATCTGGGTCTCGATTGTGGACTGGGAGTGGGAAGGGAAACCATGGTTGGGAAAGGGGGAAGTGAGAGGGGATGGAGCGGGAAGCACCAAAGAGACACTCCGTAGTGATAAATAAACCAATATTTTGCAATGAAATGGCCTTCCCTGGTGTCTCATTTCATGTCCGTGCCAACCCTACCCCTGGCACCCCTTCTTTGCCACCTGTCCCATGGCGCACAACCTCACTATTCCCAACATCTTTTGTTCCCGGCAGGTTTACAAGCACACTCTCAGCTCCACGTATTGTGCAAAAGTCTCAGGCACCCTAGCTAGATAAATGTGCCTAAGACTTTTGCACAGTACTGTAAATTATGAAATATACAAATAATGCAAATGAAATAGTGGTCATGGGCTTGTGCACCATTCAGCAGTCTGATGATGAAGGGAGAGAAGTGCTTAATAAACAGAGCATTGACTTGGGATGGAATGAAAGTTTCCACAGACACTTCATGGCTGTCAGAATGCTGGGGATTTACCAACATGCACCCATGGACTAGGGGACTGAAGGGCTTCTTGGTAAAATGCACAGAAACATCACCTGTGGCTGAGATTATTAGAAGGGAAACCAGGAGAGAACACAACAGTTCATTTGTTAGCAGGAATGCACATTGAGAGATGAAATGTCACACACTTCAGTCTTAAATAACTGGCCCCTTATTTTGGATTTTTGTCCTTTTGTTTATCACTGTTGCGTGAGTGGAAACATCTCAGCATCCACCTTGCCTGAGCACATATTTGAATAAGGTCATCCCACATTCTTCAACGCTAGCTCTTGATAGGACAGTTTCCTCATTTGAGTCCCTTTCTGCTGGGTGTAGTGAAGATAAAGAAATGCAAACAGAGAAATGGTGAAGGAATAAATTGTACAAATTACCACATTTCAAATGTGCAGACAAAGCAGCTTTGGAATTAATTTATTGATCCTTCTCCACGAAGGACCACAGCCCTAGTAGATTACCAATTATTTACCATATGGCAATCCTCAATCTAGTACCAGTTCCAATCTTCAACAAAAAGAAATAAACATGTGAGGGCAAAGATCATTTTAATTTGTTTTCGAGGTTGGCTTCCTTGCTGTAGCTCAGTAAATTTGCATCTACTGATGTCAGCCTCGATCTTTAGGCTCATCATCTTCTGGAAAAACATGAGTACGAAGTATCAGCTATTGCTCCTTGCTGCAGTTTACAGTACATCCCCACAGAAATTAACTCACATAACAGGGATCTATTCAAGAGCACAGAGACTGACCCTGATCTTCAAGACAATCCTCTTGGAATTCTTTTAGACAGAATAGTTTTGATTGAAATTTTGTAAACTTTTTTTGAATGGTAACATATTAACTTTTCTTAGTAAAACAGCCTCCATTTGAAATATATTACCGAAGCAATGTTTCAACTCACCTTGCTAAGGAAAGCAAGTCCCAGCACATAGAATCCAAGGCCCACATAGCAAAAAAACCTCACTACTCCCTTTAATAATATTTGATTTTCTTCTTCATCACAGTTTTATGGATGTTAAATAAATTCCAAGTATTCCATTTTAAAATATTTTCTTTTAATGAGTGGACATCAATCATTTTGATATACAGTAAGCTGCAGTAATGAGGATTCAGTGGGGGAGTACGGGGTCAGAAGGACGTGGGGTGATGAAGCTGAGGCCTGAAATTGAATTGGGCCATTGGATGACAAAGGAAGCTGTAGGATATACATTGTCCTTTCAGGGACAGGGAGAGGCAATACAGATTACATAAAAGTCAAAACAAATCAAATATAAGATACCACATTGCAAAAAACCATGTATGAATTTGTGACTTCACTTTTTGGGGTCCTTATGGATTTGCAGAGATGAAATCTTAATTGTCACAAGCAATTGCGTGTATACATCCCATGAAAACATATTATTGAAAGGTGAATCCGAGACTTTCCATCTGGTGATGTCCAGATCACTTACAATCCAGAGAACCTTGCTTGAGTTTTTATAAAGTCACTTCAGTTTCTCAGGCAATGCTTTATTTATGACTGTCCTGGGGATTGTTTTCTCATAAGCGACTGACTTAGGTTGTTTAGAAGCTGACTTCAGCACACCACAGATTGGCAGTTTAGTTCAGCACAATCTGACCTGGGCCTTTGCTGGAGCCTGTCCCAGCCCGGTTGATCCAAGGCTGAACCGAGTTCTAACCTGAATTAAATTTGCTTCAATTACAATGCATCAGATGTTGGTCTGTGATGCACCATCAATAACTCACACTGAGACGTAAGGCGAGATATCGGCTTTTATTGACTGGAAGAGGGAACCAGGAGTGAGTGTCTATCATACAATGTCCTGGAGACTGAGGCCAAGCGTCAGGCCTCAGATCTCCTTTATACAGGGGCCTGTGGGAGGAGCCAACAGGGGCAGTCAGCAGGGGGCGTGTCCAGACAGGCACATAGTTCACCACAATCTGATTAGCTGACCACTCACTCATTCAACTGGATATTTCAAATTGTAAAAAGAATGGATCCTTTTCCATGTTGCTAGGAACATCATGGTTGGGGATATTCTCCTGAAACACGTACTATTCCAAACTCAATCACAGGAAGCGATTACCAGGCTGAAGAAAAATTCAAGGACACTGAGATAACAGTGGAGATTTTCTATTTCTCTTTAACTTCTGTTCATTAGATATGTGAAGTCACATTTCAGAACTGTCTGTGGTGCAGAGAGACCTTCTCATCATCCGGGAAGCTTCCCAGCTTTGTGAAACTTTCCATTTGTGACAATGTGTCAGTACTCAAAGAAAAATTCCTATTTCAGTGGCTCTCAGATTTTGGAATTTTGGATAAGGGGTGCTCAACCTGTATTACTGTGTTAATATTATTTTATTTAGCTGCATGCATGTTCACAACTGAATGACAATGAACTTGAACGTGAGCTTAACTGTCGAGTTTCATGGGCAGTGGCTGTTCAATGACAAAAAGACAGGTGTAGCTGGGACCCAAGTGAGCGCGTAATTCTCTGGAACTTCCACCACCAAGCACATTTTTCCCTCCTCCCACCACTTTCTGATTTCGACGGGGATCACTCCTTGCTCGACTCCCTTGGCCATTCGTCCTTCCCCATTGATCTCCCTCCTGGCACTTATTCTTGCAAGTGGAACACGTGCTACACCAGCCCCTACACCTTCTCCCTCACTACCATTCAGGGCCCCAAACAGAATCAGAATCAAGTTTATTATCACCAGCCAGGGTCCATCCAAGTGAGGCAACACTTCACCTGTGAGTCTTTTGGGGTCATATATTGTGTCCGATGCTCCTGGTGTGGCCTTCTGTAGATCAGTGAGACCCGTGTAGATTGAGAGACCGTTTCGCTGAGCACCTACGCTCCGTCTGCCAGACAAAGCGAGATCTCCCAGTGGCCACCTATTTTAATTCAACTTCCCATTCCCATTCCAATATGCCAGTCTGTGTCTTCCTCTACTGTTGCAATGGGGCCACACCCAGGTTGGAGGATTAACACTTTATATTCCATCTGGGTAGCCTCCAACTTAATGCCATGAACATCGATTTCTCGAACTTCCAGTAATGCCCCCCTTCACTATTCCCCATCCCCCTTTCCCTCTCTCACCTTACCTCCTTGCCTGCCATTGCCTCACTCTAGTGCTTCTCTCCCCTTTTCATTCTTCCATGGCCTCCTGTCTTCTCTTATTAGGTTCCCCATTCTCCAGCCTGGTATTCCTTTCACTGAACAACTTCCCAGCTCTTTACTTCATCCCTCCTCCTCCCAGTTCCACCTATCACTTGTGCTTCTCTCGCCCCTCCACCCCCCCCCCCCCCCCCACTCAGCTTTTACATCTACTCCACATCTTTTTTCTTCAGTCCTGCTGAAAGGTCTTGGCCTAAAACATCGACTATACTCTTTTCCACTGATGCTATTCAGACTGTAGTTCCTCCAGCATTTTGTGTGTGTTGCCCATTCATCTTTCTCTGGTTTTCCATGTCACTCCCTTTATTTCATGGTCTACTGTCCTTTCCTGTTGGATTTCTTCTTCAGCAGCAATTTACTTCTTCCACCTAACAACGCCAAGGTTCTGACACCATTCCCTCTCCTCCACGCACCCACCTTCCCCCTCATCCAGTATCTCTGCTGGCAGGTACTGCTTCCCGTTCCACCACTATTGTATTCTGGCTTCTGCCCCAACCTTTCCATTCCTGAAGAAGGGTTTCAGCCCAAAATCCAAAGATGCTGCCTCCAATATTTTGTGTTTTCAGAATCTCTTGTGTCTGTGTCTCATATATTATGTCTTCAAATTTCAATCACAGAATCTAAAATGTAAGTTGGCAGTCTATTGCAATATTTTGTTCTGCAGTATCAAAGGTCAGTTCCCTCTGATGACATTGTCCGGTCCCTCTAGTACACACGAACAGTTCAATAAAAACATTTTGAGTAGAGAGAAACTAACTGTAGTAGCCTGACCAATATTTATACATCACTCACCTTTACTAAAAAGGAAACCGTCTGTTTGTTAGCCCATTGCTGAGCATAGGAATAAGCAAGTTTAAATTGACTATTGCCTGCCAATGTTACAGCAGTGGCTAGTCCTTGATTGGCTGTGAAGTTCTTTGGGATATATATCCATATAACAATTACAGCACGGAAATAGGCCATCTTGGCCCTTCTAGTCCATGCCGAACGCTTACTCTCACCTAGTCCCGCTGACCTGCACTCAGCCCATAACCCTCCATTCCTTTCCCATCCATATACCTATGCAATTTTACTTTAAATGACAATATTGAACCTGCCTCTACCACTTCTACTGGAAGCTCATTCCACACAGCTACCACTCTCTGAGTAAAGAAGTTCCCCCTCATGTTACCCCTAAACTTTTGCCCCCTAACTCTCAACTCATGTCCTCTTGTTTGAATTGTCTCAATGGAAAAAGCCTATCCACATCAACTCTATTTATCCCCCTCATAATTTTAAATACCTCTATCAAGTACCCCCTCAACCTTCTATGCTCCAAAGAATAAAGACCTAACTTGTTCAACCTTTCTCTGTAACTTAGGTGCTGAAACCCAGGTGACATTCTAGTAAATCTTCTCTGTACTCTCTCTATTTTGTTGACATCTTTCCTATAATTTGGTGACCAGAACTGTACACAATACTCCAAATTCAGCCTTACCAATGCCTTGTACAATTTTAACATCTTGAGTGGAATGTGGCAGGTGACTGTCTAAGTTCTTTTTGTTTTTGACTTAACTCTAATCAAATTAATTTCATCCAAATATGCAGGATAAGAGAAAAGAAATACATCTGCAGTATATGTGAAGAATATGAACAAACTAGAAATAGCCCAAAAAAACGCTGGGGTCTTCTGTCGTGTAGGCAGGCAGAAGGGAATAGGAGAGGAACGAGAATTGATGGGCCTGGTCTGGCATGGATGTATTGGGCTGAATAACGTGATAAAAAATAATTTAAACTGAACCTGCAAAATGCTTGTGTACTTCAAGCTGTTATTGGATACTCTTTCAAAATTAACATCCTAATTCTTGGCAGCTCTAATTAAGCCTCCAGCACTTTTATGCTCTGAATTCCTGGCAAGCTTGTCAGGTAATGTCCTTGAAGACATATTTGCTCAGTTAAATTTAAGAAATGCCTCATCATGTTTACAGATGGTTGGATTATGGTGGTGTGTTGTAAACTTTGTTATTAATTTAAATCTTGTTCCAAATTATTATTAATTTGTTTCAAAGAAAACCATTATGGCATTTTGGCAACGTTTATTTGAACATAATCATTTCATTTTATAAAACAATTCTTTATTAAATCTTTGAACTGCAGCATCTAGGAAATGCAACCAACATTGTTATTTTTTATGAATAAATGATGCATAAAAATTTATTTTATCAGGAAAGATTGCACTAGTAATGTTTCCAGCTTAAAGGTGAAAGCAAGCCCATTATGAAACTGCATCAGGGCCCTCGGTATACAGTTCAATGGAGCTTTCAGGTATCAGGGTTCACCTAGTAGGTGCTGGTGTAGGGTGCCCCTTGACATTTTCTTTCTGAATGATGTGAATTGCAGCTTCTGGGTACAATCAATCTTCTTCTTTTTCATGTGCCTTGCGCGTTACACGCTTAGGCGATTATGGTTCTCCACATCAAGTGATCCCTTGCAGTGTCAATGATATCTCGCACATTTAGATTTGTTAGTTCTTTCACAGTGTCCATGTATTTTCTTCTTTGCCTTCCTCTTCTGCGTATCCCAGGCATACGGTCTTGTTATGTAAGGCATTCTATTTCTCCCTTTCTGATGACATGGCCCAGGAAATTAAGTTTCCTCTCATTTAATGTTCTCATTAAAGATCTTTTTGTATGGGCATGTTGGAGTACTGTCTCATTAGTTACCCTATCTCTATATGATATCTTCAGCATTCTTCTAAGAAACCACATTTCTGTTGCTTCTAAGTTTCTTTGGTGTTCTGGTGTTATAGTCCATGTTTTGGAAGCATACGGCAAGATTGACCAGACATAACATTTTAGTAGCCTAAACCTTGTTGTCATAGAAATGTGTCTGTTGTTTAAAAATGGGTTTCAATTTTTGGAAGTTGGTTTTGGCAATGGCAATTCGTATTTTTATTTCTACTTCTAGCATCTTGTGATATAAAGCTACCAAGGTAATTAAAGCTGGTCTTTTGTTCAATCTCTTGGTTACCGATGTACATTTGGAAGTTGGGAGTATCCTGCTGTTTTGATATTACCCTACATTTAGTGTTTTTACAGTTGATGCTTAGACCAAAATCTGCACTTGTTTGTACTACTTTGTCTAGGAGGATTTACTAGACAGGTATATGGAGGAATTTAAGGTGGGGGGTTATAAGGGAGGCAGGGTTTAGGGGTCGGCACAACATTGTGGGCCGAAGGGCCTGTACTGTTCTATGTTCTGTGTTCTATGTTCTATTTGTAGGTCTTCTGCTGCACCTGCTATTAGGGTGGTATCGTCTGCATATCTTATATTGTTGATGTTAACACCTCCAATTTCTATCCCATCTAGGTCTTCTCTGAGAATCATTTCACTATAGATATTAAATAGTTCTGGTGAGGCAACGCATCCCTGTCCAACTCCTCTTTGAATTTTAGTCCAACTGCTCATATTATCATCAATTTTTACTGCTGCCATTTGATTCCAATATAAATTTTGAAGCAGTTGTTCATCCCTTCCGTCAATGTTTAGTTTAGCGAGAATTTGAAATAATTTTTCATGATGCACTTTGTTGAATGCTTCAGCGAAATCAATAAAAGATAAAAAGACATCATTTTTGCATTCAATTGCCCTTTCTGAAAGCATTTGTAGTATGAAAATTCTGTTTCTCGTTCCTCTATCCTCAATAAACCCATATTGCAGTTTGGAAGTTTCTGGCCTTAACAATCAATAACCTCCAGTAAACAGTCACAGTGCAATAATGATGCATCCTGTGATTTTGTTGCATTTGGATCTCATTCAGTGGACATAACAAGACCCACCCTAAATCCTGATAAAGGGGCCTGGCCTGAGAAGTCGACTTTTTATTCTTTTCCTTAGACGTTGTCTGGCCTGCTGAGTTCCTCCAACATTTTGCGTATATTAACTCTGATTAAGTTAATAATTAACTCTGATTACTTCAGAGTCTTGCATTTCTGCAACCACGAGGTGACACTGTATGTGTATGTGAGAGGTTGCAGCCTCTATTTGAATTCCTGAAGGGAAATCTCCTTGTGGTGAATATGCTTCAGACTCACACCTCTGATTTCCAGCCACCCAGTGCAGACCACTCGGGGGATCTCCTGTAGTCTGTTTGAAGTCAAGTCAAGTCACTTTTTATTGTCATTTCGACCATAACTGCTGGTACAGTACACAGTAAAAACGAGACAACATTTTTCAGGACCATGGTGCTACATGAAACAGTACAAAAACTACATTGAACTACGTAAAACAACACAAAAAACTACACTAGACTACAGACCCAGCCAGGACTGCATAAAGTGCACCAAACAGTGCAGGCATTACAATAAATAATAATCAAGACAACAGGCACAGTAGAGAACAGTAAGCTGGTGTCAGTCCAGTCTGTGGGTATTGAGGAGTCTGATGGCTTGAGGGAAGAAACTGTTACATAGTCTGGTCGTGAGAGCCCGAATGCTTCGGTGCCTTTTCCCTGATGGCAGGAGGGAGAAGAGTTTGTATGAGGGGTGAGTCGGGTCCTTCACAATGCCCTTTGCTTTGTGGATACAATGTGTGATGCACTATCAATAACTCCAAAAGACTGGAAGTAGAGTAAATACTGAAAAGCTCTTATTAGCAGTAAAACGGAGCACGTCCATGCTGGATGACAGTGGGAGGAGCAGTGACACAATCACCTTTATCCAGGGGTCTGTGTGAGGAGCCACAGGAGCAGTCAGCAGGGGGGCATGTCCAGCCAGATAAATATGGTTTACCACAGTGTGTGGTGTAAATGTCCGTGATGGCAGGAAGAGAGACCCCGATGACCTCACAATCTGCTGCAGGGTCTTGCGATCCGAGATGGTGCAATTTCCGAACCAGGCAGTGATGCAGCTGCTCAGGATGCTCTCAATACAACCCCTGTAAAATGTAATGAGGATGGGGGGGTGTGGGAGATGAACTTTCCTCAGCCTTTGTAGAAAGTAGAGACACTGCTGGGCTTTCTTTGCTATGGAGCTGGTGTTGAGGGACCAGGTGAGATTCTCTGCCAGGTGAACACCAAAAAATTTGATCCTAGGCTTGGCCATGCTGGCCATTCATGAGTCCAGGCTGCTAGCAGTTGAGGGCTTTGCCCCAACCAAATGCCTGTCCCTCTCCCGGCTTTATGTCCGTGCCTGGGTGTCCCTGAGAAGGAGCATATGACCTCAGTCCAGAGGTACAATGGGGATTTTCCTGGATGGTGTGCACCTCAGGACTCACATGTGTTTTGGGCAGTCATGACCGTACTATAATTCGAAACTGCAAAATAGTGCATATTAAGATGTAATGTAAAATTGTATAATGTTGTATTTCCATGATACTGTAATGATTTGAATAAAGTTTTGTAATAAGAATAAGTTTTTTACAGGCTTCCTGCAAAGTGGGCTTAACTGCAAGCGAGAGTATTTATTAACATTTTAGCAGCTGAGGTATTTATATGCATATTTACTCATTATCCACTGGCAGTGTTTCATTAGTAACCTTTTTCAATATTAATTCCCCATTCACATCCCCCACAAGGATAAAGTTTTATCCCATCTATTCCTTTGCATGTACTTGTACAAGCTCTTAGTTTCTGTTTTCTAGATTTTTCATGTGTACTTTTATGATCTATTTCTCTCATCCGGTATCTGAAATTCTCCCAAACTTCTGTTCATCCAGCTTATTTTCACAGTTTTAAGAGTTCTTTTGATAGTGGCATCAAATTACTCACACACCCTTTACTCCCTTTTACCAATAAAATAAGTTTTTATTGAGAATTCTAAACTCTTTAAAAGTCTGCCACTGATTATCAATTCCCAACTAAATTTTTTAAATTCAATATATTCATTAGAATTTTTATTAGGAATCAACAGCACTCATCCAGATTTTCACCACCAAATAAAACAATATTTTTAAACATCACTCAATTCATAAAAATAATAAAGTAATTAATATTAAATTATTGATGCAATTGTAACAAAGATGCAGAATTGGGATTTTTTCTAGAAAAAAATAAGCAATGATGGAACAATCATTAATGAAAAGATTGCTTTGAAGAAAGTGCACAGTTTTATGATAGATTTTTGGAAGTAATATACAAATCTAAATAACTTATCTCCCTGAATATAGACAGATTAGCATGTGCCTGCAAGATTTCTTGGTTTTGGTTATAGATTTCCAGCATCATCAATGTTTGCTTTTGTTCAAATAAAAGGAATTGTTTATTCTTACAAAATCCAATTTAATTTTGATAGGCCATTCTGCCCAACTGCTCTCTGCTGGTATTGAGCCTCCTTCATCCAGTCCTTTCCCTCCCATTGGCCTGTTGTTATTTTCACTCAGTTATCAGGCCAATATCCGTCAGTTCTGAGTACCTCCTGATGCTTGTGATCGTCGCAATGGACATTTTTTTCTTCTCACTGGCTTCAACAGCTCCTTCTAAAAGAAAATAAGTATTGTTTGTTTGACTGGATTTTTGTTACATTTGTAATTCACCAAAACACCAGTTAAATTTTCAATCACACCACACAATAACAAGAACAATGGAGCTTAAATATTAATTGCCCACCTCCATGACTTTAGTTTATATATTTCTCTTCTATAGTAATTGCTTTCAGTAACCTTATAAAGGAAGTCTCAGCTATCAATAATGCAAATTCCGCAAATGCTGAATGGAATCCTGTTAACTTTCAATATGTAAATGTCAGTTCCAGTTTTTTTGTTAGCAGCAGGCTCATCCTCACGATGGATGTCCAATCCCTCTCTACCTCTATGCCACACCTAAATTTTCCAATGCCCCTTCCTTTTTTTCTTGCCCCATTCTCCACCACTTTCCTTTACCCTGGCTGAACTTAATCTCACTTTCAACAATTTTTCCAACAACTCTCATGTACTACAGCCCAAGCTGCACTTAATTTTGCTTTGGATAGATAGAATGCGCTTCATATTCCTGCTTCAAACACTTTCCCTCTTTGCATGGATAACTGTATTGCTTAAAGCAATTGTGCAGAACTCTGAAGTTTGATTAGTAATATACCATTCTTCACTCTGCTCTCACTTCTACGTGGTCCATATCTGACCCGTTCCTTCCCATTGCTATCTCCATCTCAGGGGATAGATTGGGGTGACCAATATCTATTACAAGCTCACCAACTCCCAGAGGTAGCTTGACTATGTCTCTTCCCACCCAATTTCCTGTAAAAATTTCAGGCAAGCACTCTGGTTCATTACTTTCCAGAGTAATGGCAGTACCTTTTTAATTCAATTTGTTTATTTTTCTTTCTTTTCTGTCTCCAACTATCAGTGGTTTAAATTGTTTCCTTCTTATCTTTTGTTCCCACACAATAATAGGTTGTCCCTTGGTGTTCTCCACACCCCTCTTGCTCTGCAGCTTAAAACATTTCCATCTCTTTACCTTTGACAGGCTTCTGACCTGAAGTCTCAGCTCTGTTTGTCTTCCCAAAGAAGCTGCTGGAGCAGTTGAGAGCTTTTGTTTCATATTTTCAGCATCAGCGGCTTTTTTTGCTCCAATATCAAAACCTTGACAATTTCCCCCAAGACACATTGTTTATTGAAGAAATTTTCAACACACCAAAGTTAAAAGCACCCAGAGTAGATGTTCCTGCAAATGTCTGACTTTTTCAGTTCATCTGAATTGTTATTCATACTTTTAGCACAAGGGTCTGGAGTTCATAATCCTCGTTTAGATATTGACGTTTTAACATCTCGCAGAATCACATGCATATCTCTTACGTTCCCTCACAAATACTGATACACATGGACACAGATGGAGTAGATGCAAATGCATGATGGCATAATTACATGCAAGTGCATGCACACATCATAAATGAAGCTCTCATCGAACTCTGACAATCATTTCATTGCAAGACTTTGAAATTACCTTCCATGATAAAGTTGACCATAATGCACATCTATCAGAATAAATCTAGAGGGTGGGGGTCTTATCTAACTCCAAGGTTCAGCAGACAGGAGGAGTTGATCCTCCTCCTTATGATCACTGGAGGAGTTCCCTGAATAGTTAGAAAATTGAAGTATCTAGTGTATTGCGTTGTATTGTATTGTAGTATAGTGTATCTAGTGAAGTATCTAGTATGTACGGACTTATCCTGTGCTCTCCTCCCTTAAATTAACAAACATTCTGTAGATATGGGCACTGGAGGAGTTTCCTGTGTCATTAGAAAATAGAAGTATCTGTGGTATGAAAGTGTCTATGGACTTATCCTGTGCTCTCCTCCCTTAAAGTAACAAGCAATCTGTAGATATCTATCTACATGTGTACCATGCATTGCACCTCATACACTCAAAGTTCAAAAGTTCAAACTAAATCTATTATCAAAAGATATGTCACCGTATACAATTCTGAGATTCATTTCCTTGTGAGCGTTCAGTCAATACAAAGAAACATAATAGAATCAATGAAAAGCTGCACACAAGACAGCAAAAACAACCAATGTGCAAAAGGCAACAATCTGAGCAAATACAAAACAAAAAAAAACAAACAAAATAATCATAAATAAATAACCAAAAAAATCAAGAACATGAGATGAACACATGCGTTGTGCATCGTTGTCTATCAGATCACATACAATTTACCCTTATCACTGCAGAGTTTCACACAAGATAGCCAGCCTCCTAGCATCACTTCATCCCCTCCACACAGAATTGCCACTCCAAAAGAGAAGAGGAGGAAATGGAAGAAGAAGATACAGGCTTTGTGAAGGTTCAACAAGCTAAATTAGATGGGTACATTCCATATTGAGAGAGACACCTGACATTTTCAAAGGCAGTTAGCACCTAATCTGCCTCAATGACAAGAAGAGCAGACCTGATATTTCAAGCAAAACACTGGAGGAACTCAGCAGGCCAGGCAGCGTCTATGGACAAGAGTACAGTCAACATTCCGGGACTAAACCCTTTGGCAGTCTCTACAGCAGTGTGTGTGTGTGTGTGTGTTGCTCGGATTTCCAGCAGCTGCTGATTTCCTCTTGTTTGTGATTGATATCCCCAATAAGGGTTAGAAACAAGGGTCTTACCTTTCTTAAAGGTGTTTGAATGATGTCCATGTTTTGATGGTTTTGATTCAGTCAGAGCAATTGACATCAAATGGATAACAGCATAAACTCTGCGAATTAAATAAAAATATAATTACAGTAAATACGCTACAAAAGATCCATTAAAATTGAAACCTAAGTCATCACTGTTTCTCAGATATCAGACTGACATAACAGTATAGCTAAGAATGATAGTCTTTCCACTAGTTGAAGTATAAACTAACATTAAAAATAGTAATGCATGGATTTAGTAGGTTGGATCAATATACCCAATGTTGCTCACCTTCCACACATACTATCAGAGGAAATGTGTAATTGCAAAATGTTTGAGGGTTTTTTTTTTGAATCCTTGGAATATTAAGCAAAATTGAAGTCAATATTTCCTTACAGTATTGTAGTTAGTAGTTAGCATCATATTGAAGGAGTTTACACTGCTGGAAGTGCTAGCTTTCTGATGCTTTACTGAGGCTCTCTGCTTCCTGAGGTGATCTTAGAATAAACCACAGCAATATATTAAACAGAGACTTCTCCCTAGGAATTATTTATTGACTGAAGTGGATTATCAGATGATTATCTCACAGATATTGGTAGAACTTTGATAACCGGATTCATTTTTTAAAATCTTAAACTGATTTTAAAATCCCTTGAGGTAGCCTGAGAGCATCCAAGACAATATTCAAGTT
Organism: Hypanus sabinus; assembly: GCF_030144855.1. NCBI lineage: Eukaryota > Metazoa > Chordata > Chondrichthyes > Myliobatiformes > Dasyatidae > Hypanus > Hypanus sabinus. The sequence goes on along the minus strand of NC_082717.1, from coordinate 60,868,150 downwards.
TATTTACATCTGTTGCTACAGGCTTCAATGATATTAAAGCATCAGACTAGGTCTGCTCTTTCGGGGAAAGTGATAAACTCAAGGAAGTTCCCTTTGTTTTCCCCAATGTTCTAGAATTAGAGTGAAGAATTGCAGTTGGTGTTTCAGATTTAAATCACAATCCCTTTGAAGTGCAACACAGCATTACACAGCTAAGTAAGAACTGCACTTGTTCCTTTCATGCAGAGATCCCATTACTGAAGCAATAACCTTAACATTGCTGATTCCCTTCACCAACATGTTCCTCCCCAGCAAGACTCCAATCTTGGTCAATAGTCATCCCTCAACTAAAAATTAATCAGATTTATGGTCTTTGTTACATGCTGTGTCAGTCCTTAAATGATTATATTTCAGAAATATAATTTCTGACTTTCAAATCTCTTACTATCTTTCCTTTCGGTTAGTCCTGACGAAGGGTCTCGGCCCGAAACGTCGACAGTGCTTCGCCCTATAGATGCTGCCTGGCCTGCTGTGTTCCACCAGCATTTTGTGTGTGTTGTTGTTTGAATTTCCAGCATCTGCAGATCTCCTCGTGTTTGATATTTCAGAAATAGTTAGCTTGAACTATTTTGAGTTCATGAGAGGTGTTTACATACATTAGGTACAAACATCCTTCTATTCTAAGAAACAAGTTAAATAAGAGCCAGAAGATTGCTTTCATAAAAGGGGATTTTAAAAAAATATTTCTTCCTTACATTCAGTATTATTTAAACAATTATATTTGCATTTATGCAAAGAAAAGGCTGTTGGGGGAAATCCACATGTCAGGCAGTATCTGTGGGTAGAAAGGTTTTTCAATGCAAAACACTGGCATTTCCTTTTCTCCACACGGAAGCTGCTTGATCTACCAACTACCTGCTGCACCGCGCTTTTTGCTCCAGATTTTAACATCTCCAGTCTCTTATTTCAAATTTCTCTTTATGTTTTCACTGTTCTCAAAGGAAGTCACAGAAGAAGATTCGTAAAATGAAGTCAAAAATTGCATACCTGTGGTACAGCATTGCCAGAAATTGAAGAACAAGAATAAGTGCAAAAGAAACAAGGAAGATGATTCCAAGGGGTTCAATCTCAACGTGTTCGTTAGGTATAATTTCTCCGTTGTAAAATTTCGGAACATGGATTCGAAGTGTGGAACTCATCAGTTGTAGAATAAAAGTTCCCACAAGCCATAGCAAATTAATTATGACGTAAATGAAAACAGCCTGATGAGAAAAGGTAAAATCTTAAAAGTTTTGCCAAAACACACATATATATACATACACATATACATACATGTGTTAAATTCAAAAGACTTGTTTCTAATTTAAGACTTCTACAATTATGCAGCAATTTTATGTTGTCATGTAGAAAGTCCCTATTTGAAGTTTCAAATTTGTTTTGGCATTTACTTCTGTCAGCATGAAAATCAGAAGCACTACTGTTTTGATTTTGTTTATCTTTTTAGGTGTGGCTCTTTTTTTCGTTGCTCAGTCATAGTGCCATTTGTTACCAAAAAGGAACAGGTTGCAAGCCATCACAAGCTGGGGAGCTCCACCCTATTTTTGCTATCATTGCCAATCTGTAATGAACAAGATGTTTCTTTCCATGCCTGTGGCAGATCAGGTGACAATTGATGTTTCTTTAGCAATTTTGTCTGTTTTTTTGATGAGGAGGTCTGTTTTTTTGATGAGGAGAAGTTACTAGCTCAACACCCAACCAAGGGCAGTTGGAACACGTTCAAGGAGACAGCTGGATTCAAACTCTGGACCACTCAGCTCGAAGTACAGTGCAGATGCCGCTACACCACTGGCCTGCTTTAGAATGAATAAAGAAGTAGCATAAGCTGTTGACCAGAGATGTGAAAAGGACCTGAGATCTCTAGTTTTTTTTTACTCAGTTAACGCTTCTACAGTAGGACGGTCACTATTCTAAACCTGTCATAAATACTAGAAACAGTCGTCTGCAGGCAAACACAAGGATTATCAGTTGTGGCCGTGAGATGTTGGAGAATCCTTTCAAGATTAAGTTGATAGTTTGAAGTTCATATGAACATTAAAAATGTTAAATTACTTTCTCCCAATATTACAACCACTGAAAATGTACATTAGGTCAGTTCTGCAATGAGGTCAATGGGTCTGCAGATTTCAGTGCAGGGTGTGTATTTGTCTCGTGCAAGGTGAGCCAGCGTGGAACATTACTGTTCTCATTTTGCGCTGATCCCAGCTAGGAGCAGCTGCAGAGCTTGCCAGTGCTTACTATCTTTTCTAGTGTGCTGAATAGGTCTATTTGAGCAGGTGGTCAAATGGAAGTAATGCCGTTGATCAGCACTCTTGCATTAGCCAGTCGTTACAGGATGGACAGCAGTGCATCAAAATGAGTTGGGACCCATAAGCTGAGCAAACATATTTGTCAGCATAGGGTGCAGTGCTAAATGTTTTCATTTAATGATGGAACTAGCCTAAGAATTTCACTAAGTACCTGATGACAGCAGGCAGTTGCATTCATTATTCATTCAGAAGGCAAAAACTTTGGTACACTTACCTTATTCCTCAGAGACAAGAGATCTTTTTTGGCCTGTTCTACTTGGTTTTTATCATTTTTAAGAGGTTCCAGATACCCCTTAATCATCTCACTCCAAAATAAGGATTCATCCTACAGTGAGAGAAAAATAAACTATGTTCTCCTCGATTCATGTTTCCATTATTTTCAAATGACTTCACTGCATAATCATCAATCAGATCTTACATAACAAATAACTGATAAATTTGATTTGGTGAGGTGCCACCTGCTATTGCAATTGTGAAATATCATCAAAGAGTAAAGAGTGAGACATCTCCTGTTGACATTTATGAAAAGAAAACATGGGTTTGCTTATTCCATTTCTACTTCATAATTCTCTGTCCCAGCTGCATGAATGACTGCCCCTCCTTTCAAACACACCCTCTTATGCTTTTTGCACAAATGCATCTCCATCCTCCTTTCTAGCATGTCACCCTATCTCCACTAGAGAAATTATTCCATAGGGGGAGAGTCACGCGATTGCATTGATATTTCACAAGCAAGTATATGAGGTCATCTTCCACCAATGATCAATCCAAATTGTCAACAACTTCTATGCTCATTAGTCAGAAAACGTGGCATTTACTTGTCAAAAGGCAGTTTGTACTCTATATACACCACTTATTTTTCATATTTTTAAGACATAGGAGTCCATTCGGCCCTTTGAGTCTCTGCTGGTTCGCAGAACATCCCTATTTATCATTATCCTGATTTTCTTGTCACCTACCTACACTAAGGATAACTCATAGAAGACAATTAACCTACCTTTGAGGTTTGAATGTAAACCCGAACACTGAAGAATACCTTACAGTAACAGAAGGAATATGTAAATTGAACAAAGGGAACACCTGTAGTCAGGGACAAACCCAGAGTGATGGAGCATTGTGGCAGTCTGTACTGCTCTTCCTCCACCAGGTCTGTCAACTCCTTAAAGAATGTTCTCATATACCAGCTCTATCTTCTTTAACAAATTCATCAATTGCAAATTCAATCAGTTTTTTCAAAATTGAGCAGGTACAAGGAGGGTTGATCAGGACTGTAATTTGATATGTCATGAATAGAATTTAACAAGACTTTAGACAAGGTCCCTCATGGTGGCTGGTCAAAAATTGTATCATCAAGGACCCAGGGGAGAGAGATCAGTTGGGCAGAAATATGGCAAATAGAATTTAATACAGAGAAAAGTCAGCTGATTCATCCAGTAAGGTTGGATAGTGATGCGGATTTAGGAAATGGTGGGATTTGAGGATGGCGTTGGCGGTGGCTATCAGAGATGATGCAACAAAGCAATACACAGAACAAGGTTGGAATTTATGTCCAAAGACGTTTGGAGATTGCAGAACACAGGATGTTTTCCTCTATTAGCTGAGGGGCAGAGCATGATAACAGAGAAGTTTTGTTAGAACTGTTCCTAAGAGTGTTGTACAATTCAGATCAGCATATTGCAGGACATACGGGATTCCGGAAAGAGGAAAGTGAAGATCCATAAGAATACAGAACTCAAGATATAGAAAATGAAGGCGCGTCCATAGGTTACGGAATCAGTTCTGTGTTGAGGTGAGTGATGTTATCCACGCGGGTTCAGGATGGTTATCCACGATGGTTGAAAGGTAACATCTGTTTCTGTACCTGGTTGTGTGGGACCTATGGCTCCTGTATTTGCTTCCCGACGGCAACAGCAAGAAGAGAGCATGATTTGAAAGTAAGTGGTCCTTAATGATGCTTGCTGCTTCCTTAAGGCAGTGCTCTTTATAGATGTGCGCTATGGTGGGGATAGCATTTCCTGTGATGGACTGGGCTTTCACCATCACTTTTTGTAGGCTTTTCAAAATTATTCAATGTCTTGTATACAATGGATAATCAGCTTACAGGGCCATGGTTAATTGATTTATTTTATGATGACATTTACAAAAAGAAATGGATTAAGTACTGGAAACATCACCTAAATATAATAGATACAAAAAGCATTTTTTAAAAGTCAGTCAGTTTTAGTCCCTCACTTCTTTAACATTTGTTAATGCCTTATTCAAAGATAATTTTTAACACCCACAAATGGAACATCTATTTTATGTGGTAAGAGTAGTCTGATTTCCTACTGGAATTCTTTTAACACTATGGCGTTGATCTATGTAGTTGAAGAAAAACTGAACAGGCCGAAAGGCTTATAAAGGTGTTTATACAAGAGGATTGGTAAACGTGGAATAGCTATTAGGAAAGGGTGACTTCAGATCTAGCAGCTGATGTTTAAGAGACTTGCAGTTGATTACACTGGTGGCAAATCACATTAAATTGCTAATGGAAACATAATACTACCTCTTCCATCTCATCCTCAATGAAACAAGTATTGGGCATTGCATTTGTTAATTCAGAGATCCAACCTATGAAACATTAAAAAAAAGAATTATCCATGAATTCTGAACATCCTATATTTCCAGGACTATTAATGTTTAAGCCTTATATATAACATCGATTAGTACACATAGGCTCACAAGGATCATGTGATCTTTTTACCCACGTTATTAATTTAGTAACACAACACCAAAAAGTTCTGTTGATTTTATGCAAGCTTATTAATATTGCATCACTTTTGTAGAACAGTTTTATCCTTACTTGACCTCAAATGTGAGTCAGTAATTAACTGTGCAATAGAACTTAATATTGTGTCACTGGTGTCACGAATCTTGGAAACAGTGTGGGACAATTAAGAACTAGAAGGAAATTAATGACTGTGCTCTTTAAAAAGTGGTTTTAATTCCAAAACCATGCCATTAGTAAATGTCCAATTTAACTTCATAAAAGGGCAATCCAAAAGGAATGCAGGATTGATATTTACCCAGCCTATGAGATTACAGCTGGGCCGGTTAGCTAACAAGCAATGTATAATGAATAGTTCACTCACAGTATTGCAGAGGTAGATCTTCTTCTTTTACTTCTTTGGTTGTATTGATGCTGAGAAATCAGAAGAATATAGTTGTAACAAAACAGCTAAATGCTGGCATCGCGGTATTTGACTAATTACTGCGTTCAATATAAAACCATAATTATAACTCTAGTTAGGTCACACTAGGAGTACTGTGTCCAGTTCTGGTTGCCTCACTATAGGAAGGATGTGGAAGCATTGGAAAGGGTACAGAGGAGATTTACCAGGATGCTGCCTGGTTTAGAGGTTATGCATTATGATCAGAGATTAAGGGAGCTAGGGCTTTACTCTTTAGAGAGATGGAGGATGAGAGGATAGAAGTATACAAGATATTAAGAGGAATAGATAGAATGGACAGCCAGTGCCCCTTCCCCAGGGCACCACTGCTCAATACAAGAGGACATAGCTTTAAGGTAAGGGGTGGGAAGTTCAAGGGGGATATTAGAGGAAGGTTTTTTACTCAGAGAGTGGTTAGTGCATGGAAAGCACTGTGTAAAATAGATCAATTTATATTGTCAGCAACACACACAGAATGCTGGAGGAACTTAGTAGGTCAGGCAAAATCTATGAAAATGTATAAAAGACCCTTCTTCAAGACTGGAAAAGAAGGGAGAAAACGCCAGAATAAAAAGGTGCGGAGAGGAGGTGGAAGACCAACTAAAAGGTGATAGGTGAAGCTAGGTGAGGTGAAGAGGTAAGAGGCCAGAGTAGGGAATGGAAGAAGAGGGAAGTGGGAGAGGAAACACTTTCCAAAAGGAGAAATCGATGTTGGAGGTTGGAGTCTACCCAGATGGGATATGAGAAGTTGCTTCTCCAACCTCACGATGGGAACAAAATGTCATGGTATTACCAAATCCTTGATATTGTGAGGACATAGAGAAAATTGTAAGTCCCCAGCCCTTTTCCTGATGGGTAATAATGCCAATTATGATGGGAAAACATTTTCTCTGGGAACCCAAATTTAAATTTTGTGACAATTCAGTTAAGAGTTTGGGTAGTGGGGAGGGGGACAGGAAGTGAAAGCAAGAGTCATAAATACATATTGAGATATAAAGAAAATGTAAATATAGGTGAGCTGACTCATCTAGTAAGGTTAAGAGGTAAGGGGGTTTAGGAGTAATGAGACATAATGTGAAAGAGAAATACAAGTATTGGAACTAGTAGAAATTAACTTAGGTCTGTTATTTCTCATGTACCTAAGCTGTCCAGAATGTCCTTCCAAAAGCATGACAAATATCAGGATTTTCTTTTGAATATTAGCTTTAGTAATATGAGATTCACCACCACTGAATTACCAATGATCCAAATTTTTTACACATAACCTGGTTTTCAGTGAAAGTGGTAGTTTATCTTTAGTCCAATCACTTTACAACTCCAGTGATCGGTGATTGAGGTTCAATTCCCACCATCATCCAAAAGGAATTTGTACATTCTCCCTGCGATAGTGTGTGTTTCCTCCAGGTGCCCCAGTTACCCCCAAAATTCCAAAGATGTATGATTAGCATTAGTAAATTGTGGGCATACTATGTTGGTGCTGAAAACGCGGCAACATTTTCAGACTGCCCCCAGCATAATCCTCAATGATTTAATCTGACACAAAATAATGCATTTCTCTGTAAATTTCAATGTACATGTGACAAGTAAAGCTAATCTTGGTTTTGCAGCATAGTAGATGACTAATCTTGATGAATGGTCTAATTTAAAATTTGTTCTGTGTGCTGGTAGAATGTGCATAAAAATCAATCATGTTCAGATTCATTCAGAGAAGCACTAAAAATGGCAATTAACGTAAGAACTGCTCCTCGCTTATGTAGAATGATTATATTTGAGAATAGCCAGCACAACAGTAATCAGAGGCACTATCACAGTACAAATGCATTCCTTTCTTAAGACAGACCTTCTACTGATGAGCAGCAATTACTAAAAAAATGTAATTTACGTACATCAGATTTAATTGGAAAACCATATCATGAGAGTTCTGGAAATGAGTGCACCAATTTATTCTCTGAATACAAATACTTCCCCTTTATAAATCCCCAAATTAGGTATTAAAATTGTCATATCAAATACTCTGATATCCAATACTGTTCTGAACATAGTGGTATTTTCTTTTTGTTAATTGTTTATTAACTCTGAACTCTGAACTCTGAAACTATGCAGTTTCCCAATGCTACAACCAGATTATGAGGTAAGTACAAAGTACAGGTATCGTTCATTCAATTGAATGAAAAATAAAGAAAAATTAGCCACTGGAAATCTAAAATAAAATCAGAAAATTCTGGAAATACTCAGCATATCAATCAGCATCTGTGGGAAGAAAATAGAGTTAATATTTCAGTTTGAAGACCCTTCACCAGCCAAAGGAGCTTTGTGTCCCGAAATAGTCCAAGTAGTGATTAGTCTGAGTCATTTAATTTTACTAAAAAACTTATTGTTTGAAATCTATCAAATTAATTATAGCGGAAATGAGGGAAAATGCAGACTGAAAGATTAATAATGAGTCATGACAAAAATTAATTTAAATTAAGATTGGCGTGCCAGTTTGATTCATTATTAGGTTATTAAAAAGAGATCTACTGTATTTGCCTTAAGAGAAGATACTAATGTGCTAGACATAGAATTATAATTACCAATGACAGTAAATACTCTGTAAATATGTCAAAATAAATCACCTTAAACAGTTAATCAACACACACAAAATGGTGGAGGGACTCAGCAGGTCAGGTAGCACCTATAGAAAAGAGTACAGTTGACGTTTTGCGCCTTGATCTCTGTCTGAAATGTTGACTGTTTACTCTTTTCTATAGATGCTGCCTGATCTGATGAGTTCCTCCAGCTTTTTGTGTGTGTTGCTTGGATTTCCAGCATCTGCAGATTTTCTCTTGTTTGTGATTGAACAGTTGAATTAATGTTGGATAGTTTAACATGCACCTTATAATCTGTCTGCACTGCACTTGCTCTGTAATTGTAACACCTTAGTTTACACTGTTATTGTACTAGATCAATGCACTTTGGGAATGAATTGATTGTATGAACGGTATGCAAGACAAATGTTTCACTGTAGCTTGGTATATGCGACAATAATAAACCAGTTTACCACGTTAACATAGGGTCATAGAGTCATAAGTGACATAATACAGAAACAGGCCCTTTGGCCCGAATAGTCCATGCTGATCACAATATCTTCCCTGCTAGTCGTAATTACCTGTGTTCGGCCCGTTACCCTCCAAGCCCTTCCTTTTATTTACCTATCCAAATGCCTGTTAATCGTTACAATTGTACTTGCTTCGACAGCTTCCTCTGGCAGCTCGTTCCAAGAACTCCCTACCCTATATGCAAAAAGGATTCCCCCCCAGGTTTCTTCTAAATCTCTCCCCTTTTATTTTGTATCTGTGCTCTCTACTTTTTGATTCCCAATCCAGGGGGGAAATTTATAACTATCCAACTTATCCGTATCCCTCATTTTATAAACTTCCATTATCTCACCTCTAATTCACCTCTGCTCCAAGGAAAAAAGATCCAGTGTGGCCAAACTCTCCATATAATTCAACTTCTCTGGTCCAGGCAGCATCTTCATAACTCTCTTCTGCACCCTCTCCATCTTGACAATTTATTTATTTTATGTTGAAATACAGCATGGTAACAGGCCTTTATGGTCCAATGACCGCATGCCACCCAATTACACCCATGTGACCAATCAATCTATGAGCACACACGTCTTTGGAATGTGAGAGGGAACTGGAGCACCTGAAGGAAAGCCATACAGTCAGAGAGAGACAGTACAAACTCCTTACAGGCAACAGCCAACCTGAACCCAGGTCACTAGCATTGTAATTGCTTTTCACCAACTGCTATGCTGCCAATGACTTAACTGTTACAGAAAGACCACAACTCTACACAATTGCAAGTGCAGTTACTCACTAGTGAGGTATATAACTGGAACGTAATATCTCTACTCCTAAACTCAGGCTGGTGAAGGTCAGTAAACTAAATGTCTTCATTCCCCACCTTGTCTACTTGTGTAGCCGCTTTCAGCAAACTGAGTATGTATTCTCAAAGGTCTCTCTGTATCACAACATTCCTAAGTGCCCTGCCATTCACTGTATTGGTCCTACCCTGGTTTGACTGTCCAATGATCATGATCTTACACTTACCTGAGTTGAAAACCATTTGCCAATCCTTAGAACATTACCCTAACTGATCAATATCTCTCTACAATTCATTGTAACCTATTTCACTATTAACAAGCCCCCCCTAATTTAATAGCATCAGTAAACTTGTCAATTCTGCCATGTCCATTCATGTCCAAATCATTTACATAAATGACAGAGGTCCCAGGGTCACTCCACTAGTCACAGGCCTCCAGCCAGAGAATTGATCTTCTATCAATGCCCCTCTACTTCCTATCATGAAGCCAGTTCCGAATTGATCTCACTAGTACTCCCAAATCTCATGGATGTAATGCTCCAGATCAGCCTGCCATGCAGGGCCTTGTCAATGGTCTTACTAAAGCCCATATAGGTGTTATTCACAGCCCTTCCTTCAACTATCCCTTTAGTAAGCTCTTTGAAAAACTCTAAAAGATTACTCTGGCATGACCTCTCATGCACTAAACCATGCTGTCTATTCCAGATCAGGCCTTGACTATCCAAGTGATGGTAGATCTCGTTCCTCACAACTCTCTCCAGTAACTTTCCTGCAGCTGAAGTCAGGCTCACTGGCCTGTAGTTCCCTGGACAGTCCTTGCTACCCTTCTTGAACAATGGAACAACATTAGCCACCTTGAGAAGATAAGCGGAAAGTGAGTTATATATCATGGAATTAGCTCGGTGTAGTGGTGAATGACGTCATCTATGCTGATTCAGGTGCCTGACGGCTGCAGGGTAATGACTGTTCCTGAGCCAGGGGGTGTGGGCAGGGCTTTGGTACCTCCTGCCCAATAGTAGGAATGAGAGGATGATATGACCTGGATGGTGAGGGTCTTTAATGATGGATGCTGCTTTCTTGAGGCAGCGTTTCATGTAAATGTGCTCAGTAGTGGGGAGCGCTTTGCCTATGATGGACTGGGCTGTACCAAGACTTTCTCTAACCTTTCTTGTTCCTGAATATTTGTGCTTCCAAACCAGGCTATGACGCAGCCAGTTAGAACACTCTCCACTGTGCATCTCTAGAAGTTTGTCAAAGTTTTTGGTGACGTGCTTAATCTATGCAGACTTTGAAGGAAGTGGAGGTGCTGCTGTGCCTTCTATGTGATGGCCCTCATGAGCTGGCTTGAAGGCAGATCCTCTGATATGTTAACACCAAAGAATTTAAAGGTGCTTACTCTCTCCACCCCTATGAGGACTTCGAGGTTGAAAATAACTCCATGCTCGTAATATGCATATTTTCCAAGACTTTGCTACTTATTGCCCTCATTTCGTTATTATGTTGATAATAATAATAATGTTTATTATTACTTCTAATCATTTTGGAATTATGCTTTTTTTCAACCCAGTAATTCTCCTGTTGAAAATGCAGTGCAGAGTATTGAAATGTTTTGATCTGATAACTTTATTAGGGGGAAAGGCTCTAGCATACTCATATCTTGCCATGTTTTCTGAAGGGACTGGAGACCTATCGCCCCCTCAGAGTTCAGCTCTCCTTTTGACTTGCACATGTGTGAAGATGCAGAAGTGTCAATGTCAGAGACACGCTGGAAGTTAGATGATATCACGCTTGAAATTAATACTCCGCCACAGCTTATGCGTCATATAAGCAATTAATTATTGAAGTACTGACCGGAGCGCCTGAAGCACTTCTCGTCACATTTACCTCAACATTACACTGTTGCTTGCTGGATGTAGCACAGCCCACTTTACTAGCGACCTGCGTATTTCGAGTAAGTCAGTGGCTCGTTTATTGTCTTTACCTTTAAAATTAATTTTTAAATTTAGGATGTTTTAAATTAAACTGATGATTTCTTAAATAACTTCTTTTAGTTACAAATATCAACGATTACCAGAGTGATTGGAACAGCTGTCTGACAACTTCATATCCAGGACTCAGTCCTGATTTCCAGATGCTACCTGCAAGGAAGCGTGCGATCTCCTGTGATCTCGTGGGTGGTCTGGTACATCCACCCCACGCCCATATCAACACCCCAAAGCCATGCCAGTTGGTGGATTTATTGACTCATAATCTGCCCCACGTGTAGATGGGTAGCAGGAGAATGAGGAGAGTTCATGAGCATGTGGGATAGAACAAGTTAAATGGAGAACTGTGGATGATGGGATTGCTCTGAAAGTAGACAGAGGCTCAGTAGGCCAAATGTCTTTCTTCTATGCAGAAAGGAAATATCGAAGGGAAGATTACTAGTTTTGTGGGCTTCAAGGTCAGGTATGAAGGATCAAAGGAGAAGGTTCTCTGCACCTCAGTCCAGTGAATCACAAAACACCAAGGTTAGTGAGTTTGAGAACAATAGGAATTTCCTAAAGAGTTCAGGAAGACCTGAGGAGACTCATACTTGTTCAGTTCAGTAGTCTTTATTGCACTGTTAACAATTTAGAAATAGCAGTTTTGGTGTTTAATGATGATCGAACCAGCAACAATTGTATTTTGTTGACGCTGATGCTGATTGATAGATAATGATAGAATTAAATAAACTTTAGGGCAGGGACTGTACGTGAAAATAAAGCTAAAATCTACTTGTACTGTGTCACTACCTGGGCTACACATCTCAAACCATGAGCAAAGGACAAAGGAAGAGCACCAAAGCAGCAATCCCACCAGTCAGAAGTGAGATTTTGTGACATATAACCCATCTCTAAAGCAGATGCCTGGGTCTTAAAGTACAAGGAAGAGAGGTCATTTGTTGGAAAAGAAATAGTAAATGGAGGTAGACAAAGTGGGTGAAAAAGGAGGGTATGTCTCCGTGATATCATATCAATTTCATCACATATCTTTTGGTCTCCAGGGGATTACAAGACCACGTGAGTGGGAAATGGTACTATACCTCAACTAGCATTACTCTACAGAACAAATGTATTTTTCTTCAAGTCAACTTCTTTGTTTACTAACAATAGCATTATAAAGGTTTGACTGCAAGGAAATGAGGATTACTAAACTGACTGATGAACAAATTGATTTCTATAAATCTCATGAAATAGAATTGATAATTGAAATTCAATTGATAACCAATACCTTGCTGGAGTTTCCAGAAGCATGGATTCCTTAGGTTTCTGGCGGGCTCGAACAATACAATCAATATACCAGGAGTAACATTTCCACTGTTTGAAGAACTTAACCTTTGACACATCGTTATTTCCATCTTTGTTTTGGACATTTGTTGCAGACTCCCTTGTGCCCCAAGAAGTAATATTTAAATTTGTAAATGTATAAATAGCCAGGATAAGTGCACCACTCGGGATACATATGAAGTACAATGGGCCATAGGCTATCAGTGGAAACTCCATCGGATGTAGTACTGCACTGACAAAGTACAGAACTGTCATTGATGTAATAAAGATACCAGTTGGCGTTAGAATTGTTCCTTCCAACAATATTAACCCTACAAAAAAAATCCAAAAAAATGTTACAGAAGATAATGCCCCTATAAATGATGAATAAATTGAAAAACATTAAGTGTGGACTATGAGGTGTAGTTTGAACCAAAACTATGGCTGTATGAGATATAAACATTTAAAGTATCCTAAACCCTGCCTCAGCTGAACTAATCTGCCCACTTTTGATTTTAATGCAGGTGGATTGGAGGATGAACAGCTTATGTGCTGCCAGGAGGTAGAGTTTCATAACAATGTTGAGTCTGTCCTCCATGTACAACTCCATGTTGAACATGGATGAGAAATTATGGGTGGAAATTATGAGATAGGTTTGTTTAGTGAACTTTTTGAGATGAGAGAAGGCCTGCTTCACCCATGCTCTTAAAGTTAATATATTTCACTTCCATCAAACACTAGATGCCCATCTGTTCTCCCCCGCCCTGGTTTTAAACTACAATACTGGAATAGTTTGCTACCAGGAAGTTCAGGAGGGGTGATCATCACAAGGTCCAGGTGCCCTGTACCCCTCCTGGAGTTCCTGCTAATACAGCTACTCATTCTCCGCCAAGCCCTGGGGTTGCTGCTTACTTTGGGGCATTCCCTGACTGCCAGGAAGCCAGGCTATCCAACAGCTTCATCTCTGAACATATTGCTGGAGTTCAATGTCATACGGCATCCTTTAAAACTGCCTAGAAACAAACCCCTCCTCCTTCCTGATTACAAAATGCAATTCATTCAACATCCATTGCCAAGAAATATTTATAAAATCAACACATCATAGAAATATAGAAATCATAGAAACCTCACGTACACAAGAACTTACACTTTTGTCTTTAAATATTTATCTAATTCATTCTTAATTCAATAGTGAAACACACATTAGGACACTTGTATTTCATGATCTATTTGTCCTTGTATGAACATTTTCTTCTGCTTCCCACCACCTTCAGTCTCCCTTGGCATTTTTCATTTGACCTGACATTTTTTAGAAAGAACATTAAAGGATCATAAAAATTTAGACTGTTTTGTGATTGCAGATATAAGCCAAAGTTTAGATTTCCTTATTAGCTAATTTTGTGCAGAGGGTTAGTTTGTTGGAGCCAGATGTTCTCAACATCTGATTTTGTCACGCTCCTTGGAGTGCTGGAAAGCAAAGGCCAATAGGCTGACTGAGTAAGGGGCCAGTTGACATTAGATATGTACAAAACTCCACTGACTGACTTAAAGTTGTAAGATTAAATTCTTTGTAAGAAATTACAGGGAAATTAGGATAAAAATTACATTGAAACTGTACACTTACCAATTATACTGAAAAGTGCTGCAATCATTAGGAAGGCATACAACAAGCTTAGAACTGCACCCACTGCAATCTGGGTGTCTGGCTTTGTTGTTAAGCAGATAATCAAGTAGAATGTTGGGACGATTATTGAAAATATCAGAGCACCAATGGGATCCCAGTTAAATACATATGTCATGACAACTGCAGAGATAAAGAGAATAAATTACTTATTGTTGGAGAAGTATCTCAAAGTAACTACTCTTAAGTATTAGAATCCAATTAATACAATTCACAGCCATTGTGTACAGACAATCTCATCCTCAATCCACTCATCCACTGTACAGGCATGTGGTCCACTTGATCCACGCAATGAGCCTTGTGGCTTACAACTTGATCACCTATGTGAGTGTATAAAACAAAATAAGAATCTGTCCTTTCATATAAATTGTAATTTCAATAAATCCCAGAAGAACTGGACACTTTTGTATTTGACCTGAGTGCATAGTCAATTGTAAAACCATCTATAAATAATTTTACGTAATGGAGGAAATTGCCAAGTCTCCAACATTTCAAAAGAAATCATATAAACTGCTAAGTTTGTCATCTCTACCTTGTGACTTCTGTTCTGAGGACTTTATTAAGGAGTGAATTAAAGCCTTAGGTGTTGGTGTCTTTCTAAGTCTTTTAACCACTCACATTACCACTCACATCCAGCTGTATGTCCCCCAAGGGTTACCATTGTCGAGGAGAAGTTCGTTAGAGCAAACAAGTTAAAGTCATAGCCACAGGTGGGACAGTGGATCAATATATCCGCCTTCCCATTCCACTACGTCTATTCACCAATTACAAGATCGAAGTCAGTTTAATCCGACACTTCCCTGAGGAATTAAGGGTTATGGAAATGGCACAACAGGGAGGCTGAGGCCAGCAGAGATCAGTCATGATCATATTGAGTAGTAAGCAGCTTTCAAAATCTATGAGTGGCCTAAAGCATCCTGAGTATTCACCTACAGGTTCATGTTCTATCAGAATATTACCGTCATACCGTGGAGGGTTCTGTCATTTATCAATATATACATTTTGAGAAAGACGAAAGATTTTTGTTTCAGAAAATATCATGATATCATACAGAGTTCTCTCGCCCTGAGAGATTCACAATCATTTTATTAGGAGTGAAGAGTCTGAATGATCAGGAAAGATTGGATAGGCTGTGTCTGTATTCCTTAGATTAAAGGAGACAGACTCATAACATAATAGAGATATATTGTATAAAATTAAGAGAGGCAAAGATAGGGTAGATATCAATCCTGTGGCAGGTGTATCTGAAACTAGAATCTATAGGTTTAAGGTGAGAGGGAGGAATTTGAAAGGGGATCTGTTCAACCCTATGATTCTCATAGTGCCACAAGCAACCCTTTGGATATTTGCTACAGGAAAATTAATTGTTCACAGATTAATCACCTTAAAAGTACAAAGTTACCTAAAATTAAAATCTTTCCTCAGTTTAAAACATAAGGTAAGACCAAGTGAATGCCATTGCTCAGATTTCAGTGAAAACAGTGATCTTGTCCTGAAAGACTTGGAAGGTATCCTTGAAGATCTTTTAGTGGGAAGTGAAATTCCAGTGAGGAGTTGATCATTAAAGGCAAGGGTAGTTCTGCAGTAATTAATAACTGAAGAAGTAAAAGTTTCATGTACTCTCTGAGAATAAATATAGCAGCTATCATAGCAGGATCACACCAACAGCAAAGAAGTCACTTGATACTCTCTGAAAGGGAAACATTGGGAAAGCACATTCAGCTCTTCCTCAGTGAATACCATGGCATGTTTAATATTTAATCATAAGATGACACCATCAAAAATGCCATCTTCTTTCCCCGTCCATCTGGAGTACTAACAATGCCAATCACTGTGATCCTGGGACAGTTTAGTTTGTGGATATGAGGCAGATGACAGATCACAGGAAGGCTACAGAACAGATCTCAGGGTGTTGGTGTGGGAGAGGGTGGGTGGAGGAATGGGCAGGTCCCAGCATACCTTATGCAGCAGAGACGGGCAGCTTCCAAGGCAGACTACAAATTGCTGAACAAGGTAGGGTCAGGGTCAAGTGGTCAGATCACAGAACAGAAGTCAAATGCGTTGTGGATTGTCAGCCTGTGTCATGGCCCATAAAATAGATTGCATTTTAACTTTAATTCAGTCTGTGCTGGAATTTACATGTTATTTCTTCAGGCAGCATGTTAAAATCAAACACGGTGTACACTTGTATGAAGGCATGCATGTTTGCAACATGCCGAGTAATTTGAGGGTGGTGCCTTCTCTTGGCCCTTCATGTACATGAAGTGCACTCCAGTTTTCTTATTCTGTATCTATTGCTCCAAACACTTATAGAGAGAAAGCAGCTGTGACTCTGCTGGAAATGAAAGTGTACTCACCTCCTACCATTAAGCAGACTGTAGCCGGAGCGATAAGAGAAGCTATCATAAAAATGATCTGATAAAGGAGGAAAAGTTTTGAAAGAGATGGGTTTTTCTTTGTAGTTTCAACTCCTCTACCCAACATGTCAATGGTATTTGCGATTTTTGACGGGTCCCAGCGTCGCCGTTGGTTGAAGAACTCCTTGAACTCCTGAGGGGCGTTGGTGTACGAGTCGGAACCAGCACAGTACTCGATTCGCCAGCCCTGCTGCAGCATCAGGAGGCAAAGCCACCGGTCTTCACCTGTGAGGCACATTCACATCACAAGGTGATAATTATAAAGGCTGAGTACAGTGCATTTCATAAAATTAGGAGATCTCGAAAAGCCAATTAAAGACCAGCCTGAGATGTGCGGGTAGGGGCAGGTCATTAGGCCAGCTAATATTGGCATGGAGGTAGATAGATCGTAGAGTCATCTCCAGTAGAGAAGAACAAAGATACTGAGCTGGTTATCATAGGGCAGAGATGAACAGATCACAAAGAGGTTACATAGAGCATGGGTCACAGGAACTATAATCAAAAAGAAAATTAATAATTTAGGAAAGCTAAATCATAATCAAACATCATCAAATGATTTTATAAAAGGAAAATCATATTTGACAAACTTGCTTGAATTCTTTGAGGCTATCGCAGCAAGAGGTGGTAGGTGGGGACCTGTAAGAGGGAACATCTGGATTTCTGAAAGGCATTTGACAAGGTGCCAAGAGGCTGGTGTATAAACTACGAGTCAAAGTATTGGAGGATGTGTGTTAGTTAATTTGAGGTTGTTTTTTTTTTAAATCGATATTTAAAAGAATGAGGGATGCTAAGGAGCTTGACAGGTTAGATGTTGAAATGCTCTCACAGCCTGGGACAGTCATGAATAAGCTGACATAGATGCAAAATAAGGGGCCAAATTTAAATGTGCAGAAAATTTTTCACTCAGAGGCCAGTGAGTCTCTAGAATTCCCTGCCCCAGATGATGGTGGAGACAGATAAATATCTGAAAATCAAGGACGTAAGGAAAATGATGAACTGGCATAGAAGAGGTGCTGAGGCCAGCATAGCTATGCTGACATCATACTGTATGGCGGGGCAGACTTGTGAATCAGAGTGCCCTATGCTTGTGCGCTCCGCATTCTTGTTCTTGTGAGAAAATGAACGGGTGCTGGTTAGGAGCACGTTACTTGCTGTGAAAGATGACAAATATAAGACTGTAAATTTCATTCACGTGTGGAAGGCTACTGGCAAGTAGTTTATCCCAAGTTATACAATGTATTCAAGATCACCAACAAAGTAGCAAATAAGGAAGTCACGGTTTCATGCACATGATTTAGCAATCAAATTACATTTTAAAAGACTTCATAGAAGTAATAGAAGCACACTTGAAGGGCTGAATGGTCTGCATCTGCTCCAATATCTTATAGTCTAATAAAATACTCTCATGGGAGGAAGGGCATGTTCCCTTCACCCTTCTTAACTAACTGCTCTTTAAGAATTTAATGGAGACTCTGCAAGCCTGATGGGGCATCAGATATAATGTGATAGAAACACTCCAGCTTTGAACTGCCTATCAAGTATGTTGATGTAAATATTCAGCTAACCTTGATCATATTGTAAGTGATTCATTGCTGTGACCGGCTTCATTGTGTATTTTTTCAGTACGTTGTCATCCATTAGAGCAGCTGCCCTGAACAAGCTGAAACAGCCTGGACTGCACAGCACGCAACCCAGCGCGTGTTCGGCTGTCTTCTGGAGCCAGTGACCAATGGCATATTCAAACTTCTGGTACCACACCATAGGGCCTGAGTTGCAAAAAAAAACAGTTAACTAGCGCTATAAATAAGGTATGCTTCTAGATATATGTTGCTGTCTATATTTGAGAGTGCAGAGCTAACGCTAATAAAGCACAATTACCAGAAGATTTGCTGTAATAAAACAGTGTTAAACCTCATTATTTAATTAAAATGTCCTTGATGATATCAATGTAGGCCAGGAGCTTTGAACAAACAAAAGCAGTAAAACTGCAACAAGGCACATCTAAAGTATGTACAATTTGAAAGTAACACAAGGCTTCCTATCTTTCGTGTGATGTGCAGACCTAGGCATGTGGATTGATTTAAGATACATATCCTTTGAGAGTTATGGCCTATTACATAATAATTCACATCCTGCTAGCAACTTATAATTTGAATTAATAAACCTGCATAGTAGTAAATGATCTACATCTGGACTTCTTTTATTTGATCCCAGTGTACTTTCCTGGACTAACTTTGTTATTAGATTTCTTCATTGCAGAAAGGATTACTGCTGTGTTATAAACATACAAAACTAGTCCAGATTTAAAATCTGGAAAAATGTATAGAAAGCAAAGGAGCATGAAGAAATCCTGATAGCACAAAGCAACGTATTTATCTGGCTCAGTATAAATGACTGTTGTACAGAGAACTTGAAATATGAAGTTGCCAGGAACATGGAATTGCAGTTTACTGTACTGGAGATAACTTAAATTCCTGAGTCTCATCCAATGTTGATGACACATTGGAACTTCAACACTAGATAACGCTTAATGTTGAGGCCAAAAAGTTCCACTTTCATCTCATCTGACTTTTTTCACATCTATACAGTATCCTCTAAGTGACTCTTTACAAAGTCTTTACAGACAGACAGACAGGCATACTTTATTGATCCCGAGGGAAATTGGGTTTCATTACAGTCATACCAACCAAGAATAGTGTAGAAGTATAGTTAAGTATGGTGGAGGTAGCTTCATGCTATGGGGATGCATTTCAGCAGCAGAGACTGGAAATATGGTCAGGATTGATGGGAAGATGAATGTTGCTACATAAAGAGAAAATCTGGATAAAAACCTGCCAGCATCTACAAGAAAGCTTAAACTGGGGAGCAAGTTGGTTTTTAAGCAGGACAATGACCCAAAGCACACTGCCAGAGCAACCATGGAGTGGCTTCAGGTGAAGAAAATTAATGTCCTTGAGTGGCCCAGTCAGAGTGCTGACTTTAACCCAACTGGACATCTTTGGCAAGACCTCAAACTTGCTGTGCACTGCTCCCCAACTACCCTGACACAGCTTGAGCAGTCTGCAAGGAGGAATGGAAAAATCTTGCTCCATCATGTTATGGAAAGCTAATAGAGATTTATTCAAAAAGACTAATAGCTGTGAGAGGAGGTTCTCCTGAGCAAAAAGGGATGAATACTTTTGAACTGCTGATAGTTCCGTTTTTGTATTCTTAGTTTATCATGGTTTAAAATTTTCCCTGTTTTTTGGACTTTGTGAAAAAGGAGCTAGTAAATAATAAAAATTCACAAATAAATATTCTCATATAAATTGTTCAGAATCCCTGGTTGTTATACTTACTTATGTCAACAAAGGGTTGGATGCTGACTATTTTTTCAAGGCACTGTACTTCAGGCCTCAGTAGCAAATAAAATGGGTAGCAAACCCGAGATCACAACCTGGATACTTGATATTCTTCAGAAGTCCAAATCTTTCCTCCTCCCTGTCAAACACAGTTATTGTAAACCTGTTCTGCAGCTTAAACGGGCACATAGACCCCACAGTAGAGTCAGGGTTTGTGACAATATTGATCACTTATCTTGCTTGTTCCTTATGTAATCAGAATCAGACTCAGAATCAGAGTGTGTGCCTTCAGGCTCCTGTACCTCCTCCCTGATGGTAGCAATGAGAAGAAGGCATGTCCTGGGTGGTGGATGTGCTTAATGATGGATGCCACCATTGCTCCTTGGAGATGTCCTGGATGCTGGAGAAGCTAGTGCCCATGATAGAGCTGACCAAGTTAACAACTTTCTGCAGCTTATTTTGATCCTGTGCAGTGCTCCCCCCACACCCCACCCCATCCTGATTGGGATGCAGCCAGTTAGAGCGTCCTCAATGCTAAATCGGTAGAGATTTGTGAGTGTTGTTGATGACATACCAAATCTCTTCAAACTCCTAATGAAATATAGCCACTAATGTACCTTCTTTGTAACTGCATTGATATGTTGGGCCCTCTGAGGATAGACC
This sequence comes from Hypanus sabinus, assembly GCF_030144855.1. Classification (NCBI taxonomy): domain Eukaryota; kingdom Metazoa; phylum Chordata; class Chondrichthyes; order Myliobatiformes; family Dasyatidae; genus Hypanus; species Hypanus sabinus. Next base: position 60,847,337 of record NC_082717.1, on the reverse strand, counting down.
CCTCAGAGATGTTGACACCCAGGAACTTGAAATAGTTCACCCTTTGCACTACTGATCCCTCTATGAGGACTGGTGTATTTTCCTTCATTTTGCGTTTTCTGAAGTCTGCAACCATTTCTTTGGTCTTATTGACGTTGACTGCAAGGCTGTTTCTTCAACACCACTCAGCTAGATGATATAATATATCTTGGATTTTAATTGCCAGCATATTTTCATGTCATCTCTTAGCATTTCTAATCACATCCCTGCACTTTCTACACTCTTCTTGGCTTTCTGCAGATTTGGTTGATGTAAGTTTATGCTTTATGTTATCCAGAGTGCTCCAGCCTTTTTGTCCTGGGACCCTGTGAATCTGCATCCTGAATACCAGGTAGCCTGACAAACAAGACCTCCATCAACTGGACCTGACAGCTGTGCTTCATCAATCCTGTTGAATTTACGTCCATTGTCAGAAGTGATACTTCTGGATCTAGAGACTTGGTCAACATCTCACATGAGCAAGTTATTGACCACCTCTTTGTCAAGGCTGATTTTTATATTATGTTTGCTTAGAAGTAGGCCAGTAAGAATAAAGGTGGCCTCCTCGCACTTTCTCCAAACCTGAGGGGTAGCTATGGGCATTCACAGGGGCTCAAGCTACATTATAACCTGCCTCTTCATCAGACTATATTCAAAGCCTTCCCGGTTATACTGCTTAATTCTTCCTCTGCTACACTGAGACCTACATTGGAGTTGGTCTATGTATCCATTCTAACTCATCAATTTTATAAATTTTGCCTCTAATTTCTACCCTGCCCTTAAATTCACTTGGTCCACTTCTGACACCTCCCTCCACTTTCTTGATCTCTTTGTCTCCATCCCTGGAGACAAGCTGACAGCCAACAACTTTTATAAATGTACTGATTCTCATGGTTATCTCAACAATCCTTTTTCCCACAGTACTTCCTGTAAAAATGCTATTCTCTTTTCTCACTTCCTTCGCCTCTGCAACATCTGTTCTCAGGATAAGGCTTTCCATTCCAGGATGTCCTCCTTCTTTAAGGAATGGGATTGCCATCCCTCTTCTATTAATGCTGCCCTCACCCTCTTCTCCTCTATTTCCCATATATCTGTACTCACCTCATATTCTCGCCGATGTAACAGTGATAGAATCCATTGTCCCTACCACCCCATCAATCTCTGCATCCAACGCATTATCCTTTGCAACTTTAACCATCTCTAAAGGGATCCTAGATTCAATGTCCATTTAAGAATCGGATGACACAGGGGAAGAAGCTGCTCCTGAACCGCTGAGTGTGTGCCTTCAGGCTTCTGTATCTCCTACCTGATGGTAACAGTGAGAAAAGAGCATGCTCTAGGTGCTGGAGGTCCTTAATAATGGACACTGCCTTTTTTAATATTAGCTCGTGGACTGTGTACTACAAAGAAATAATATAATCTTTGATTGCACATAGGGTTTTTCAAATGAACAACTGAATTTATAGTTGGTAGAAATCTCAGGCGGAATGCAGGGCAGGTGCTGATTTATCAGACTTACCAAACCCTGTTGGGTGTATTCGCCCACAGGCAGCTCCGACTTTAGGGTATCTTCTAAGTCTGTCAATCAGTTGAGTTACAGCAGATGGTTGGAATTCAGTGTCCCCGTCCAGTGCCAAAATGTATGTGTTCATTTTCTCCCTCTGTTAACACAAAATAGATCACCATAAAGAATCCACATTTCTTTTCTTATACTCCTGCGATTCAAAGTTCAAGACAGTTCAAAATAAAATTTATCAGATTTCATAAGTGTCACCACATGCATTCCTGAGGTTCTTTTTCTGCGGGCATACTTAGCAAATTTATAGAACAGGAACTGTAAACAGGATGAATGGACAACAAACTGTGCAAAAGCAAATATAAATAAATAGCAATAAAAAAACAAGCATGAAGCAACAAGATCAAAGAGTCCTTAAATGAGTGTAGTTATCCCCTTTTGTTCTAGAAGCTGACGGTTGAGGGGTAACAATTGCTCTTGAACCTGGTGGTACATGTCCTGAAGCATTTGTACCTTTTACCAGATAGCAGCAGCAAGAAAAGAGTATGGCCTGGGTGATGAGTATCTTTGATGATGGATGCTGCTTTTCTACAGTAACGTTTCATGTAGATGTGCTCAATGGCTGGGAGGGTTTTACCCATGATATACTGGGCTGAATCCATTACCTTCTGTAGGATTTTATGTTCAAAAGCTTTGGTGTTCCCCTGCCAGGCCATAATGCAGCCAGTCAGCACACTTTACACCACACATCGAAAGAAGTTTGCCAAGGTTTCTGATGATATGTTGAATCTCCATAGACTCCTGAGGAAGTAGAGGCATCATCGTGCTTTCTTGGCAATTATTTTTATATGATGGGTCCAGGACCAGCATTTGCTAAAAGTGCCAGTCTATAGACAGCGGAAATACTGGCATTTCCTTGCTCTGTCACTTTCATTGTACACTTAAAACACTTTGGTGTATTACTGGAGGAACGTAGCATTGCCAGATATGAAAATTAACCCTTGGCCCAATTTGCCCTTTTGGACCTTTACAAAAAAGAACTCAAAATATTTTCTGAAAGAGAAAAGAGGAATTTACTCACAAGAAGTGCAGAAACCATCAGATTACCTGGGATTGGGATTACAACTGAGATCACACCCTATCTCAAAAAAAAATTAGTAAAGTCTGAGGCCATTTAAGTATTGTATGATTGTGTATTGTTTCATTTGGTTCTACATGTAGTCATATCATTTAAGTTAATCCTATTCTTAGGCCTTGAATAATGCAGATTTATAACTAAAGTAATTAAACCACACTTGACAGCAGGAACAACTGTCACTCCCTGGACAGCAGATGTTCAGATTTGAAGCAACATTTATCCTAATGATGATTGTCAGACATGGCCCTGACTAAAGATCAAATCTTAAATGCTGATCATTCTTTTCTATTCGGGTTTAGGAATCATGGACATTGTAGAAGGAAGCTACCTTATTTCCTTCATTGAATTCTCACTACATGGATGAAGGCCAGACAGCCATTCCTGTTTTCAATTTCTCTGACAGCTTTGTCCACCTGAATAACTGACCTTCTTGAGTATAGATTAAAAAAATAAATGAATTCAAAATTACAGGTGTTATGGGATACACAGAAAAGGCCAAACAGCATTTGTGGAGAGAGAAGTACAGTTAATGCTTAAAGGTCCATGGCCTTTCTTCAGAAGGCTGTGGAGGCTTTGCACAGTTACCTCGCCTTATGAATCTCAGGATAGTGTGTGATTTATTAACTAATTTCACACTTCCTATCACCTCCAGAGATGAGATACCTTCCATTCCTGTACGTCCTTCAGATGTGTGCTAGTTAGTCAATGAGCTTCCTCACTCTTATTCCCCCCATTTCCCGAAATTAAAGTTCAGCTGCCTGCTTAGTCAGTATATCTACTGTATTTCTTCTCAAGACCTGTTACTGCCCTCCTAATGTTTTACCACACTTCCAGAATTTTGTGACAACTACACATTTTAAAGCAAATATCCCGTAAACCTCTGTTTGAGTCAATAATATACAGTACATCTAAATAAAACAGTGCCCACTGTCTGCCATCCTCCAATCTAAAAAACAACAGCTCATCACACATTCTACTCTGTAAAGAATGAGTGTTAATTTATTATCTCAATTTAGACAATGCATGAAAACATATTTAGATATCTCAATGAAGTCTATGTGGTAAGTACACGTGGATTTATTTCATGGGAGCCAATGTTGCAATAGATCTTGTGTAGTGAGGGCATTCTCCATGTGGTAATAAGAACCTGGAGGTGTAGTTGGGAGTGGGTGAATATACTGGGATGTTCATTTATTTCCCAATAGTCAGAGAGAAATTATACCAGTGGTTGTGACGTTCTCATAATACGTACAGTATAGTGCCTCACTATGGCTCTATCTTGTCTAAAGAAGGACATAGGGTCGTAAAATATGGGAGCAAAATTATGTCATTTGGCCATTGAGACTTCTCCACTATTCAATCATGGATGATTTATTTTTCCCTTTCAATCCATTTTCGTGCCTTCTTCCTGGAGTCTTTGACACCCCTACTAATCAAGAACCTATCAAACTCTTGCTTTAAGTACCCCAAACACTTGGATTCCAAGGCCATCTGTGGCAATGAATTCCACCCTCTGGACAAAGAAATCCCTCTCATCTCAATTCTTCATCCTTTTTTCTGAGACTGTGCTCTCTGGTCCTAGACTCCCCTCTACTGGAAACATCCTCCCCATGTCCACTATGCATTTTGCTCTCTGTTTCAATGAGATAACTCCTCATCCTTCTAAACTCTAATGAGTACAAGCCCAGAACTACTGTATCAAGTACTCCTCATACACTCATACATTATAAACTCAAGGGATACTGCAGATGCTGGGAATCCAGAAAATGCTAGAGGAACTCAGTAGATCAGGTTCCATCTCTCGAGACAGACTGTCCTCTCTCACCACATTCAGGGTCCATCCCAAAGAGGCAGTACAACATATGCAAGTCTGTCTGGGTCATCTACTGCATCTGGTGTTCCAAGTTCAGACTCCTCAATATCAGTGAGACCCGAATTAGATTGGGGCAACCCCTTTAGTGGAGCACCTTCACTCTAAAAGGGGGGACTTCTCGGTAGCCAGTCATTTTAATTCCGCTTCCCATTCCCATTCCGACATTTCAGTCCAAGACCTCCTCTACTGCCACAATGGGGCTGCTCTCAGGGCTGGAGGAGCAACACTACATGTTCCATTTGGGTAGCCTCCAACTTGATGGCATCAACATAATTTTTCCAAATTCCTCTAATTTCTCACCCCTCTCTGTTCTTCCCTTTCCCATTCTGGCTCCCCTCTTACCCATTCTCTTCTGCTCACCTGCCTATCACTTTCCTCTGGTGGCCTTGCTCCTTCTCTGGCCCACTCTCCTCTCCTATCAGATTTTGCCTTCTTTAGCCTTTTATTTTTCTTTTACTTCATTCCCTACCTCCCCCCTCAGGCTTCATCAATCAACTTCCTGCTTATTCTCCTTTCCCTCCCCCCACCCTCTTATTCCGGTTTCTTCCTTTCTAGTCCGGATGAAGAGTCTCAGCCTGGAAAGTCGACTCTTTGTTCCTCTCCATAAATGCTCCCTGACCTGTCGAGTTCTTCCAGCATTTTGTATATGCTACTCCTCATATATTAACCTTTTCATTCTCTGGATTAATGTAAAAAAAAACTCCTCTGTTGTCTCTCCACATCTTTCCATAGATATGCGGCCCAAAACCGTTCACATTTATCCAAATATGGTCTGACCAATGTTCCATAAAGCCCCAGCACTCCATTCCTTCTTTTATATTTTAATCCACTTGAAATGAATGCTAACATTTCATTTGCCTTTCTTACTACCAACTCAACATGCGATTTAAGCTTCAGGGAATTGTGCACTAGGAGTCTCATGTCACATTGAACATTCTATTTCTGAATTTTCCTCCATTTGGAAAATAGTCTACACCATTATTCTTTCTGCCAAAGTGCGTAACTATACACTTCCCTACATTGTATTCCATTTGCCATTTGGTACATGGAGCTTAGAAAAATAGAGGTAATTTCTAAAGTAAGTACATGTTCAGCACAGCATTGTGGGCCGAACAGCCTGTATTGTGCAGTAGGTTTTCTATGTTTCTATGTTCACCACGTTGTTCTCCATTCTCCAAAACTGTCCAAGTCCTTCTGCAGATTCCCTGCTTCCTCAACACTACCTGTCCCTCCACCTATCTTTGTATCATCCATAAACTTGGCAATAAAGTCAACCAGATCATTACCATATCATGTGAAAAGTAGAAGACCCAACATCAGCCCCTGGGGAACACCACTAATCACCAGGAGCTAACTAGAAAAGGCCTCCTTTAATCCTTACTCTTTTCTTTACCAATTTTCCATCTTCTATCTATGCTAGTACTTTTCCTGTAATACCATGGACTCCTATCTTGTCATATGTGGCACCTTGTCAAAGGCCTTCTGAAAGTCAAGTAAACAACATCCACTGACTATCCGTTGCCTATCCTTCCTTTTGCTTCCTTAAAGAATTCTAACAAAATTTTCAGGCAAGATCTCCAGTTAAGGAAACCGCACTGACTTTGGTCTATTTTATCATGTGCTTCCAAGTAACCCAAAATTTCATCCTTAATAATAGATTCCAGCATTTTGTCAACTACTGAAGTCAAGTTAACTAGCCTAAAATACCCTGTCCTTCTGCACCCCCCCCCCCCCCAGAGTGGAATGACATTTGCAATTTTCTTGTCCTCTGTAATGATCACAAGATCAAGTGATACTTGAAAGATCACTAATAACACCTCCATAATCACTTCAGTTACCTCTTTCAGAATCCTGGGTTGTAGTCTGTCTGGTCCAGTTGACTTATCTACCTTCACACGTTTCAACTTCCCAACATCTTCTCCTTAGTATTAGGGATTTCACTCACACCTGCTTCCCTGACACTCAAACTTCTGGCATACTGCTGGTATCTTTCACAGTGAAAATTGACACAAGATACTTATTCAGTTTGTCTGCCATTTGTTTGTTCCACATTGCTACTTCTCCAGTGTTATTTCCTAGAAGTCCGATGTCCACTCTTGACTGCCTTTTACTCTTTTTGATAAAAATTTTGAATCCTCTTTTATATTATTGGCTAACATACCCTCATAATTCATCTTTCATTATATAGAGCACAGAACGTTATAGCTCAGTAAGGGCCCTTGATGTTGTGCTGACCTCTTAACCTACTCTAAGATCAATCTAACTCTTCCCTACGACATAGTTCATTAACATACATTTTCCTTTTCTCTGCATGTCTATCTAAGAGTCTCTTCTCTGTCTTTTATATATTTGCCTCTACCACCAGCAGTAAGTTCCAAGCACCCACAACTGTGTAAAAATCCTACCTCTGTCTTTTTCTTCACTCAGTGGTTTTTTAGTTACTTTCCATTGATTTTTAAAAGCTTTCCAATCCTCTATCTTCCCACTAAGTTTGTCTAGGTTGTATGCCCTCTCTTGCTTTTATGCTACTGTTGACTTCTTTGTCAGCCACAGTTGCCTCACCCTCCGTCACAATGCTTCTTCTTTGGGATGAAATGACTGTCTTCAGAATTACTCCCAGAAACTCCAGCCATTGGTGCTCCATCATCATCCCTGTTTGGGTCTCCTTCCAAATCAACTTTGATTAGTTCCTCTGTAGTTAATAATGCCAATACATCCCATTTTAGCTTCTCCCTGTCAAACTGAAGCATGAGTTTAATCCTATTTTGAATACTGCTCCTAAAGGCACCTTTACCTTAAGCTCCCTCATCAAATCTGGTTCATTGCACAACACCAAATCCAGAATTGCCTTTTCCTTGGTGGGCTTGATCACAAGCTGCTCTGAAAAGCTATCTCATAGACATTCTACAAATGGATGATCTTTTCAAGTTTTGTGTAAAGTTAAAACCAATTCACTACATTTCTCTTACCTCTAAGTAGGAACAAAGTTTGGCTTTGATTTCTGGATGCAGTTGCTTAGATATATAATGCTTCCTGTATAGCTTCCAACCCAGAAGATAATACATATACATCACCTAAATAAAAAACAGTGCATGAGTCTCAGTTAAATTAGGGGCATGGATGCAATAGAGGTTTCACATTCTGTACATGTACATCTGCATACATTTATAATGTTCATGTCTTCATGGCAGCATCTCTCTTAATGACCAAACTTTCACAGATGTGCTTTTGTGTTTTCCCACATTGTTTAATTTTTTTTCTATTTTAATACTTAAAATAAAACCATTAAATTTCAAGCAACCTTGCAATTTTGTTGTTGTTTTATCTCTCACCACTCAAAGGTATGGCATACAAGAGAACTAAAGAAGATCTAAATTTTGACAACCATCACCACCAATACCATCACTAAAGGCCCTGAATGTACCACCTCTCCACCTGCTCAGCACCTATTAACCATTCCTCTGTTATGGTCCAGTCCAGAGACCGCATTCCGCGTCTTGATCTGATCCGCGGACTCCGGACTCCAGGTCTTGTAGCCATCCCTCCTTTCACCCTTGAGCCCAATTAGTCACACCTGTGGATCATCGTGGCTTGTTGGGGATCAAGGATGTGTACCTGATGCCCATCGACTGGCGGTGTATATAGGGGGCTCTGGGACTGAGTGGAATTTCCATCAGTATAAGAATGAGTTCTTTGAGTAAGTCTGGCAGTCACCCTGGACCTAGTTCCCTTCCTATCCTTTGCCTCTGTCGGGCAAGCCTGGCTGGACTGCCGTTGCCCGATGGGGGACTCTGCCCCTTTCCATCCCTTGCTGCTGAAGGGTTGTGCCCTGCAACCTACCCAGGTGCCCTGTGACCTGCTCAGGCCCCTGTGTTCCTGCCTGGGAGGTCTGGGCCCTGCCCAGGAGTTATGTGGCCTGCCCAGTGAATTCCTAGACCTTGCCTGAACTCTAAGACTCTCCCGGAACCCCAGAATCACCTTGAATGTCATGTCCCTCATGCACACCATGGTCACCACATCTTGTCTATCGTTTAGTTGTTCCTGTCCTGTGCCTAGTACTTTAGTGCCTGCATCCTGCACTTGGGTCCAGCCTCCTGTCCCCTTATGACAACCTCACCCTGTATCTCTCCAGCCCACAATGCCCTGAAGCCAGTATGATTTGCATGAGATCCAGACATGGACATCCCTTCTACCCCATCCTCCCTCATTGCCATGTACCAGCCTGCTGTCCTTAGAAGGGATGAAGCAGGATTCACTTCCACGTCACATAAAGTAGCTATGTGCTTCACCTGTGACCATCTTTTACGATTTCGGATAAGTTGCTTGTCTTTCATGTGGACATGCAGGCCACTTCCACAAGGTAAAATGTAAGACAGTCTTCCACCATAGGGAGTGGAGATCACCTTTGCTGAATTCATCCTGTCACCTTCTTTAGAAGAAGACGTTCCATTATTACCTTGAAAAGCCCTATTAAATGGAAAAAAATGCGTTACCACTGCAGGAAATACCTTAATTTGTCAAAGACCAAACAGAAACTAATTTCCTAGCAGGATATCAAGACTCATCTTCAAAAAGAGGCAACAGAACTTAAAAAGCAAATCCCTCTTACTCTCTTTCTTGAAAAGAACATGCGTATCAGTACAGAACATCCTCCTTCTGACATGTTCCCTTTGAAGGGAAACACACATTTTGTTTTGCTGCTGGGATTTGTTCCAGCCTAGATCTTCTAGAAAGTTCAAGTTTAATTGCCATTTAACCATATTGGAATACTCATGAATGCAGTGTGAAAAATACAGTACTAATAATCATACACAGCACAAGGCATGCATAGCACAGATACAATAGTGGCAAAAAACAGTCACACAAAAAAATTGTCTGTCCCTGAGTCCATGAATGTTGAAGCAGTCTGCAGATTAACACAATATACAATACTCTGCAGGAGTCAAGCACATATATCAGGTTTACATTAATCAGGTCCACAGTCCAAGGATAAAAGATAGGAGCAGGTCGTGGTTGTGTCAAAAAGCTTTGACCAGTGACCAATCAGCATATGGGATTGATTAGTAAGAGCAAATTAAAGGAAAGCAGCAGCAGTGGCCAGTGTTACAATGGCTGTCGTCTGAATGAATATGGTTAAAGTGCTGGTTGTAAGGATTTAGCTCTTTGAGACTTCAATGAAAGGAGGCTTCACTCAGAGAAAGTAAAGGAAAGAAAAGCTCTTTTTTTCCATTCTCTTCTTTATATCTGCTCAGCTAGGACAATAGGGATGACAGGCAGGATAGTGAAATGCTCCTCTTGCGGGATGTGGGAAGGCAGGGAAACCGCCAGTATCCCAGGTGACTACAAATGTGAGAAGTGCATCCAGCTGCAGCTTCTAACAATCCACGTCAAGGAGTTTGATCTGGAATGGGATGAACTCCTGATCATTTGAAATGAAGCGGTGATGGATAGGACATATCGAGAGGTAGTTACACCCAAGGTGCAGGACATGGGAATCTGAGTAACAATCAGGAAGGGGAAAGGGGTTAAGGAGTCCGTGGCTAACCGCCTCAATAACAGGTCTATCACCTTGGAAACTGTCAGGGGATGACCTACCGTCCCTGATAAAGATGGCAGAGTTGGTCATTGAAACATCAGTTATAACCATACCTGTACCCAGCTGGAAGCTCAAGATGATTTAGGGTGGAATATGAAAGTAAGTTAGCCAATAATATTAAAAAGGTTACCAGAAGTTTCTTCAGATACGTAAAATGTAAAAGGGAGGTGAGAGTGGACAACAGACTGTTGGAAAATGATGCTGGAGAGGTAATGATGAGGTACAACAAAATGGCGGATGAACTGAGTAAGTATTTGTATCTGTCTTCACAGTGGAAGACACTAGCAGTATGGTGTAAGTTTCAGGGGTCATGAAGTGTGAAAGGTCTGAAGATAGATAAGTCACTTGCACCAGGTGTACACCCCAGGGTTCTGAAGGAGGTGGCTGAAGAGATTGTGAGGCATTAGTAATGATTATTCAATAATCAGTTGATTCAGAAGACTGGAAAATTGTAAATGTCACTTCACTCTTCAAGAAGAGAGAAAGGCAGGAGAAAGAAACCTATAGGCCAGTTAATCTGACTACAGTGGTTGGGAAAGTGCTGGAGCCAATTATTTAGGATAAGATGTACATGACAGAGGCACATGATAAAACAGGTCATGGTCAGCATGGTTTCCTCAAGGAAAAATCTTGCCTGACAAACCTGTTTGAATTCTTTGAGGAAATAACAAGCAAGATAGACGAATAGAATCAGTTGATGGTGTGTACCTAAATTTTCAAAAGGCTTTCACAAGGTGCCAGACATGAGACTGCTTAACAAGCTACGAACCCATGGTGTTAGGAAAATATTTTTAGCATTGATAAAGAAGTGGCTGATTGGCAGTTGGCAAAGTGTGATAACAAAGGGAACCTTTTCTGGTTGGCTGCTAGTGATTAGCAGTGTTCTACTGAAGTCTGTGCTGGCACTAATTATTTTTATGTTTTATGTCAGTGATGCAGATGATAGAAACATAAATCCTACAGCACAATACAGGCCCTTGGCCCACAATGCTGTGCCGAACATATACTTACTTTAGAAATTACCTAGGGTTTCCCATAGCTTCCTATTTTTCTAAGTTCCATGTACCTATCCAGGAGTCTCTTAAAAGACCCTACAATATCCACCTCCACCACCGTCACCAGTAGCCCATTCCACACTCTGCCACTCTCTGCGTAAAAAATTTACCCCTGACATCTCCTCTGTACCTACTTCCAACCACCTTAAAATTGTACCCTCTTCTGTTAGCCATTTCAGCCCTGGGGAAAAAGCCTCTGACTATCCACAAGATCAATGCCTCTCATCATCTTACACAGCTCTATCAGGTCACCTCTCATCCTCTGCCACTCAAGGAGAAAAGGCCAAGTGCACTCAACCTATTCTCACAAGGCATGCTCCCCAATCCCTGTAGATCTCCTCCGCACTCTTTCTATAGTTTCCACATCTTTCCTGTAATGAGGAGACCAGAACTGACCATAGTATTCCAAGTGGGATCTGACCAGAGTCATATATAGTTGTGGCATTACCTCTCGGCTCTTAAACACAATCCCACAGTTGATGAAGGCCAATGCACCATATGCCTTCTTAACTACAGAGTCAACCTGCGCTGCAGTTTTGAGTGTCCTATGAACTCGGACCCCAAGATCCCTCTGATGCTCCACACTGTCAAGAGTCTTACCATTAATACTCACTTCTGCCATCATATTTGACCTACTGAAATGAACCACCTCACACTTATCTGAGTTGAACTCCATTTGCCACTTCTCAGCCCAGTTTTGCATTCTATCAATGTCCTGCTGTAACCTCTGACAGCCCTCCACACTATCCACAACACCCCCAACCTTTGTGTTATCAGCAAATTTAGTAACCCATCCCTCCACTTCCTCATCTAGGTCATTTATTAAAATCACGAAGAGGAGGGGTCCCAGAACAGATCCCTGAGGCACACCACTGGTCACCGACCTCCATGTAGAATAATGACCCATCTACAACCACTCTTTGCCTTTTGTGAGCAAGCCCGTTCTGGATCCCAAAGCAAGGAGCCCTTGGATCTCATGCCTCCTTACTTTCTCAACAAGCCTTGCATGGGGTACCTTATCAAATACCTTGCTGAAATCCATACACACTACATCTACAGCTCTACCTTTATCAATGTGCTTAGTCACATCCATGAAAAATTCAGACTCGTAAGGGGCGACTTGCCTTTGACAAAGCCATGCTGACTATTCCTAATCATATGCTTTTCCAAATGTTCATAAATGCTGACTCTCAGGATCTTCTCCATCAACATACCAACCAGTAAAGTAAGATTCACTGGTCTATAATTTCCTGGGCTATCTCTACTCCCTTTCTTGAATAAGGGAACATCTGCAACCCTCAAATCCTCCAGAACCTCTCCTGTCCCCATAGATGATGCAAAGATCATTGCCAGATGCTCAGCAATCTCCTCCTTCACCTCCCACAGTAGCCTGGGGTACATTTCATCCGGTCCTGAAGACTTATCCAACTTGATGCTTTCCAAAAGCTTCAGCACATCCTCTTTCTTAATGTCTGTATGCTCAAGTTTTTCAATCCATTGTAAGTCATCCCTACAATCACCAAGATCCTTTTCCATAGTGAATACTGAAGCAAAGTATTCATTAAGTATCTCTGCCATCTCCTCTGGTTCCATACACATTTTTCCACTGTCACTCTTGATTAATCCTATTCTCTCATGTCTTATCCTCTTGTTGTTCACATACTTGTAGAATGCCTTGGGGTTTTCCTTAATCCTGCCCGCCAAGGCCTTCTCATGGCCCCTTCTGGCTCTCCTAATTTCATTCTTAAGATCCTTCCTGCTGGCTTTATAATCTTCTAGATCTCTATCATCACCTAGTTTTTAGAACCTTTTGTAAACTTTCTTTTCTTCTTGACTAGATTTTCAACAGCCTTTGTACACTATGGTTCCTGTACCCTACCGTCCTTTTCCTGTCTCATTGGAACATACCTATGCAGAACACCACACAAATATCCCCTGAACTTTTGCCACATTTCTGCTGTACATTTCCCTGAGGACATCTGTTCCCAATTAATGCTTCCAAATTCCTGTCTGATTACTCCACTTAAACACTTTCCTAACTTGTCTGTTTCTATCCCTCTCCAATGCTGTGAGATGCTTTACAGCTCCAATGTAAAGAAGATAGAATTGTGATCACTATCTTCAAAATGTTCTCCCACTCAGAGACCTGACACCTGACCAGGTTCATTTCCCACTACCAGATCAAGTACAGTCTCTCCTCTTATAGGCCTATCTACATATTGCGTCAGGAAACCTTCCTGAACACACCTAACAAACTGCACCCCATCTAAACCCCTTGCTCTAGGGAGATGTTAATCAATATTTGGGGAATTAAAATCTCCCACCATGACAGCCCTGTATTATTACAATTTCCAGAATCTGTCTCCCTATCTGCTCCTCGATGTCCCCCTTACTATTGGGTGGTCTATAAAAAACACCTAGTAGAGTTATAGACCCCTTCCTGTTTCTAACTTCCACGCACAAGGACTCAGTAAATAATCCCTTCATGACTTCTTCCTTTTTTGCAGATGGAGTTGACGGCTTTGTTGCAAAGTTTGCAGACGATATGAAGATAGGTGGAGGGGCGGGTAGTTTTGAGAAAGTAGAGAGGCTACAAAAAAATTTATACAGATTAGAAGAATGGCCAAAGAAATGATAGATGGAATACCCAGTGTCAGGACGGCTGCAGACAGATGACAGTACCGCTTGCTGCCAAGTCCTCACTATGACCAAGGCTGCCCGGCTTCTTCATCGTCCAACCCCGCTATTTGACAATAAACCAATGAAACATTCCACACCATCAATGTCTAACTGGGTCATGTGGTCACAAGAAAAGCGACAAAGCAATCACGGTGTTAGACTGCACATTGCCTTCGTGCACAGACGCCTCTCTGTCACAGACAGCATCACAGTCCACAGTGAGTCCCTGTCCTTCTGTTTCTCCACCAACAAGCAACTCACTGATGGGGTAGACCTGCAGTATCTTAAGTTTTTAGTGTCTAGCTGGGTCTTGCAATCATAACAAATATGTTTAAGAAAGACAATAACACCTTTGGTTGACCCTGTAGAAGTTGCTGCGTCCAAGCACACCGCCATGTTACTGCAAATAATAAAGCTTCTATCCTCTAGCAAAAGAGCACATTGGGAATGTAGCATCTGCCTAGAAGCTGCCAAGAGTTGCATGGAGATAAGTTACGAAACAAACAGAGCCTACTGTTGCCTTCAGCCCCAAGTGGACACAGAGTCATTAGGGCTCTGACCTGGAGAACGAGTCAGTCACAGTTGTCTTCCAAAAGAGACCACGTAGGAAGCAACACTAAATAAAAAAGGTATTTCTGGCCAAGGTTAATTAAGTGAATACTCTGTACCATCTTTTCAGTTCTGACAAACATTGCATTCTTCTGAGCAATGAACCCACAAGATGTAAAATCGAATTTTCCATTACAGCTTCACAGATTCCAAATTAAATTAAACAATTTCAGGTAATTTTTTTTCATTCCCTGTTTTTATTTCAGATTTCTAAGTTGGTTAATTTTCCTTTATGTCATTTCAGATAATGATTTTCCTTCTTGTTCCTCCTTGAGACAAATACTGTTTTGCCTGTCTTGTTTCATGAACACTCTTTTTTACCGTCACTCTAATTCCATTTTGCTCCCCACTGCTACTGCATAACCTGCTAAGATATTTCCAAAGTCGTCTGTTTTACTTCAGGTTTTCGGCATGTACCATATTCTCCATTTGAATTCAGTAAATACAATTAAAAAGTTGTGTGGCGATTAATGCTTTAATGGTCATCAGAACTAAAATCTAATTTTTGATTGTGTTTGATACATGAATTTGGCGTAGCAAGAAGTTAGGATCGGCATTACTATGACAACCTAGCTACTTGCAATCACATCACTGACTTGTATTTACAGTTCCTGACAAATTTCCCTCAGGCAGTTTCTTTATGCTCAGTGTGACTTATGAAAGTAACTTCTCATAACAAACAATCAAGTATTTATGTACAGAACAGAAAGAATAAATTTCAGAATAATTAAAACCACACCTGTAAGTTTTATTTATTGCTTGGATTAGCGATTCCAAGAATTCATTAATAACCCTTTTTCTTGTGCCCGCCTCTCTATCTGTAACATTCGTGAAGGCGTCATCAAACATGATGTGGACTTCAAAGTCAAAGCTGTCATCACTTTTATCTGATGTTGCCCAATGCTTTTCCTTGAATCTGTCCAATCTGTTAAGAAATAATTTGTGTAACAATCACAAAATTCTGGAGACATTCAGCAAGTCAGGAGGCAAATGAACAGTTGTATCATGAAATTTCTTAACTTTGCAGCAGTAGTACAATGTGATGTATAATAGAGAGAAAAAAGAAAACTATGAATTAGAGTAAGTATATGTATATGTATATATATATATATAAAATAGTTAAATTAAATAGGTCATGCAAACAATGTTCTAAAATAGAAAACATCCTGAGAACACAGCGGAGGAACTGAGAGAAAGGAATAGCATATTTACAAGTGACTGGTGGGAAGAGGGAAACTCAACACAACTGTGAGAGGCAGTGGGTTTGTAAACGATGTCAATGATTGCAACAACAAGATTGAGGAAAGGAAGATCAGTGTCAGAGATGAGCCTTATAAATTTGAGGGCAGAGTGCAAGTGGGAGGCAAATTTGATGAGCACAGCATGGGTGTTGAATGTGGTGTGAAAAGAGTTAAGGGGTATTGCCGGTGTATGTTTTTAACACATAGCCGACAAACAGGCAGGCATAACAGGGACCATGCTAGTGCCCATGGGTACACCTTTGGTTTGGAGAAAGTCGGAGGAGACAAAAGAGAAATTGTTGCGGGTAAGAACCAGCTCTTCCAGATGGAGGGGGGTGGTGCTCAAGGAGAACTCTCTGTTGTCCAGAGAGAGAGATTTATGGCTTTCCAAACAGAACTGGAAGCATTATAGGGACTGGGAATCTATTTTGAAGATGAGATGATCTAGGCCAGGCAACTAAAAGCGATTGAAGTGCTGGAGAGCATATGATGTGTTATGGATATAGGTAGGAAGGGTTTGAACCAAGGAGTCTAAATACTGTATGTGGACATGAGTTCAGAGGGACAAGAGCTGGCAGAAACAATTGACCTGCCAGCTCATTCAGGATTGTGGACATTGGATAGGAGGTGGAATGAGCAGTGTGGGATACAGGAACAATGAGGTTGGAGGCAGTGGATGGGAGATCTCCAGAATCAATAAGGTTGGTGATGGTGCTGGAGACAATGGCCCGGTGCTGCATAGTGAAGTACTTGGCAAGGGGTGTGTGAGAGGAGGCAGCTGAGAGCTGACATCTGGCCTCAACAAGGTAGAGGTCAGTCCACCAGGCTACAACAGTAACCACGCTCCCTCTCCCCCACCCCACTACTGCCCATCAGTGGGTTAGATCGTGAGGTTGAGATTGGTGTGGAGAGAGCAGACGGCAGTGAGATAAGAGGGGATGAGAATAGAATAGAAGAGAATAAGAGTTGATGTCTCATCGACAGCAAGAGATATAAAGATCCAGAATGGACAAAAGTCAAGAGCAAGGCAGCTTAGAAGAGGAGGCTCAGTTAGGGTGGGGAAGTAGGTTCAGAGACGGAGACAATGGAAGAAGAGCTTGGCATCGGGATAGGCGTGGAACTCATTATTAATCACTCTTCTCACAGCAGCTGAATAGATCAGATAACATTTAATTTATATCTGAACCTTGCAGTCTCATGCAAAGTGTGTTTTTTGTAGCCAATGATAAGCCAGTGAACAACTAACCACAAAAGCAATATATTTTGGATGATGGAGATGCAATATAAGGAACAGCACGCGATGAAAATAGTAATCAGATGAGGCTGTGTCTCCCTTGCCAGCATATCCTTTCTTAGATATGGGGCCCAAAACTGCTCACAATACTTCAGACATGGTCTGACCAACGTCTTAGAAAGTTTCAGCATTACACCCTTTATTTATATTTTTGTCCTCTTGAAATGATTGCTAACATTGCATTTGTTTTCCTTACTACTGATGCAACTTGCAAGTTAACCTTTAGGGAAGTCCTGCACTAGGACTCCTAAGTCCCTTCTCACCTCTGATTTTGCAATTTGCTCCACATTTGGAAAATAGTCTATGCTTTTATTCCTTCTACCAAAGTGTATGACGATACAACTCCCTACACTGTATTCCATCTGCCACTTCTTTGTCCATTCTCCTAATCTGTCCAAGTCCTTCTGCAGAATTCCTTCTTCCTCAATGCTACTTGCCCCTCCACCTATCTTTGTATCATCCAAAAACATGGCCACAATGCCATCAATTCCTTCATTGAGATTATTAATATATAAAGTATAGTTACCTCACTTTATGAATCCCAGGATAGTATGTGATTTAATTACTTTCATATTTCCTGCCACCTTGAGAGACTACATACCCAGGTTCTCCCACTCCTATACATGCTTTAGATATATATGTGCTATTTAGTCAACCGAAGATTCAAACGAGAGGACATGATTTGAGAGTTAGGGGGCAGAGTTTAAGGGAAACACGAGGGGGTATTTCTTTACTCAGAGAGTGATAGCTGTGTGGAATGAGCTTCCTGTAGAAGTAGTAGAGGCCAGTTCAGTTGTGTCATTTAAGGTAAAATTGGATAGGTATATGGACAGGAAAGGAGTGGAGGGTTATGGGCTGAGTGCGGGTAGGTGGGACTAGGTGAGATTAAGAGTTCGGCACAGACTAGGAGGGCCGAGATGTTTCCGTGCTGTGATAGTTATATATGGTTATAACCTTCTCCATCACTGCTACTTCTGCCATTTCCTGAAATAAAATTTCAGCTATCCATTTAGTCAGTATATCTACTGTGTTTCTTCTCAAAGCCTAATGGTTTATCACTCTTCCAGGATTTTGTGTCACCTGCATGTTAAAAAATATATCCTATAAGCCTGTATCTGGGTCGATAATATACACTAGGATGGCACAGGAGCACATTGCTTAGCACAGTGCTTGACAGTACCAGTGACCTGGGTTCAAATCCTGCTACTGCAGGTGAGGAGTTTGAACATTCTCCCCATGACCGCATGGTTTTCCTCCAGGTGCTCCAGTTTCTTCCCACAGTGCAAAGACATTCCAGTTGGTAGGTTAATTGGCCATTGTAACTTGTCCCATGATTAGGGTGGATTTAAATTGGGGAGTGCTAGGCTTGAAGCACCAGGAGGGTCTATGCCAAGCTTAATCAATAAGCAAATAAAACAGTGACCACTCTCTACCCCCCTCCAGTATGAACATAACAGTTCACCACACATTCTGCTCTCTGCAAAGAATGAGTGTTAATTTATTATCTCAATTTAACAGTGCAAGAAAAGAAGTAACTATTTAGATATCCTACAGAAGTCATAGGGATGTGGATTTATTTCCGAGGAGGATAGAAATGCTGCAATAGGTTGAGTGGACCATAAAGAGGGCATTTTTTTTTGTAGAAAATAAGGATTTGAAGATGTAGTTAGGAGTGGGGCAGCAGGATTGGATTAATACACTGGGAGCTCTTAATTTTCCAATAGTCCAAGAAAAATTATACAAGCAGACATGACACTCTCAAATGCCTCATTGGACTTTAATATGTCTGGTGAAGGTTGTAAGACCTTAATATATGGGAGCAGAATTGCACCATTTGGCCCATCAAGTGTGCTTTACGATTTGATCATAGCTGATTTATTTACCACTCTCAACCCCATTCTCCTGCCTTCTCCTACCTTCTCCCATCAGCCTTTGACACCCTTACTAATGAAGAACCTATCAACCTCCATTTTAAATTTACCCAGTCACTTGGACTTCACAGCTGTCTGAATTCCATTGATTCACCACCTCTGTCTAATCCTCTTCATTTCAGTTCTAAAGGGACATCCTTTGATTCTGAGGTTGTACTCTTTAGTCCTAGTCTATCCCATTACTGAAAACATTCTCTCCATATCCACTCTATATTTCTTTCCATGCTTCACTGAGATACCCACTTATTCTTCTGAACTCCAATGAGTACAGGCCCAGAGCCATCAAATGCTCATCATACATGAATCTTTCATTCCTTGGATATTCTCATAAACCTCTTTTGGATGCTTTCCACATCCTTCCTTAGATTCTCTCCCATTTTGAAAATATTCTATACCTTTATACCTCTACCAAAGTAGGTAAATACACCCTTCCCTAGATTGTATTCCATCTCTCACGTCTTTGCTCATTCTTATAATCTGCACAAGTCCTGCTGCAGAATCCCCGATTGCTCAAAATCACCTGCCCTCTGCCTATTTGTGTATCATCTGCAACTCAGCCACAAAGCTGACATAAGATCACAACCTCACCTGTGATCAGCAGCCAACCAGAAAAGGTCCGCTTTATTACCACTCATTGCCTGGTGACAGTCAGCCATTCTTCTACCCATGCTAGTACCTTTGCAGTAATACCATGGGCTCATACCTTGTTTAGCAGCCTCATGTGGAGCACCTTGTCAAGGCTTTCTACAAACCCATGAAAACAAAACCTACTGGCTCTCAGTTGTCTATCTTGCCTGTTATTTCCTCAATGATTTCCAACAGATTTGTTAGGCAAGATTTTCCCATGTATCTGGATTTCAGCCTATGTACCCTCCCAGTACCCTGAAACCTCATCCTTAATAATGGATTCTAACATCTTACCAACCACTGAAGTCAACTGGCCTATATTTTTCTGTCTTTTGCCTCCCTCCTTTCTTAAAGAGTGGAATGACATTTGAGATTTTCCAGTCCTCTGATGTCTAGAATCTAGTGATGCTTGAAAGTTCACCACTAAAGCCTTCACAACTTCCAATTTTCCAAAGTAATGGAAAATGGACCTACCTCTTTCAGAGATCTGGAGGGAGAAACAGTTAACATTTCATGTGGAAGAATTAGGAAAGAGAGATAAATAAAGGAAAGTAATTTTAATGGGAAAATAAAGGATGCCAAGGAGATGGATAGGACAAAGAGAGAGTATTAGATAGCTGATTAAGAGCATCAGAAGAGCTTTCTTTGTCTGTGTTGTATTGTTAATAGCAGTGCTGTGGGAAATGCCCGACAGATTCCAGCTGGACGAATGGAGCAAGAAAAACTGAGCTAATGACACGGCTGACTGACATCCAGCAGAAATATCCAGTTTTCATACAGACAAAGAAATAATGTTATCGATGTATGAATGGAGAAATCAATATTGAGCCTGAAAATCTGCCACAAATCCGGATGAGATGTTTTTGGGCAATGTAGATTCAATGCAAGAAGCCATAGTCTGACTGGTCAGAGTAGGAGTAACAAAAGATTTCAATACTCTTCTGGCTTCTGTTTTGTACCTCCATACCTTCTTGAGAAAGAAAATTAAATCCTGGTGCAGATAATCACATGTCAAGGAAAAAGAAACTAAAACTAAAGAAATTAAAAAGGCAAGTAATATTTAGTTATCCTTGTCTAAACAAAAACAAAACTCACAGGCCAATAATTGCTGAGGATTATTATTGAACTTGTAAGTATCTTGTATTTACCTGAACAATGATGATATTACCCGTATCATTTCCTCTGCTGTTTCATGCCACATTGTTGCACAAATATAAATCATCATTTTTTCTTTCTTCCTGCGAATTTGAATAAAACCATTTTGACATAATGTATAAAACAGCATTAAACACTGCAACCTGCTATATATTGAATTAAATATGAAATAAAGTCTTATGTTTTATTAGTAATCAAATACCTGATAATAAATAAAGTGGCCATAAATAATTATAGGCAATGAATACAGTTTTGAAATTTAATCTAAAAGTCAATCAAGCTCAGAATTCAATGAGCAGATACAACCATATTCAGATTTGATGCTTAAAACAGAGGGCAAATTTCTAACCAGATATGCTTTTGTATACTTTTTAAATAAACCTGTATTATAAAATAATAGTATGTAAATCCAACAAAACCTGTATTAAAACTCAGCATTGATTGTCTATTAAATCTAAGACGCACCATGATATCTGTACCTTGGGTCACTTTCCTCTGTGTGCCGTGGACTGATGTGGTATCTTTTGTTCAGAAGCATGGATTGTTCTAGAAAGGCAGCTTCGTAGATTCTCCGAACAAAGGTCTCTGATGTCCGTTGTATTCTGTTGACATTCTGGGTCCACACGTAGATTGTTGTCAAAATGAGTCCAACCCACCAGACTGCCCCAGCAGCTCCCACTAATCCAACGCTGACCATGTTTACTAAATCTCCCTGCTCGCAGATACTGCGAATGATTTCTGAAAAGAGGATATCTACACTAACTGTTTCATTTACCGCAGTTCTGGAATTGGCACAGAAATCTGAGATATTAAAATTGTTGTTTGTCTGCAGGAACTCATTGTAATGAATTCTGAAAACTACCAAGAGAAAGGTGAGCATGACAGGAGAATTTAGGATCAAAGGAAGACCAAAACTTCGCTTCACTGCATGGACCTTACACGCAACACCCCCAAACCAGGAACAAAGCATTGATGCCACAGCCTGCACTCCAAAAAGGCCCAGGATTATTCTGATTTCATGAGATGCAACATCACTGATAGTTGCCCACTCCAACTCTCGAATGGGTATCAAAGCTCCTACAACACAAGCAGTGACAACAATTCTCACTACACTGATACACAGGCTCAACACATTCCTGGATTTATCCAAGTCATATCTCAGATGTCTAAATATTGGATGCTTCCAATTTAAGATAAAGTTTTCCCACCAGGTTAGGGAAGTTAAAACTGAGAATAATACAATCAGACCCAAGTATATCTTGTCATGTTCTTTCAGGTACAAAATCTGGCCAGCTATAAAGAGAATATAACCACAGATTAAAAACAGAAGTCCAGCCAGCGGTATTGTAATTCTTAGCTGATGGATGAATTTCAGAGAGATCACTTGTAGGACCGATGGGATCAGGTAAATACTGTTGGAAATGAACACATTGGTCAGGATGTCAAATTGAGGAAGGCAGACGACAACCAGCATTGCTGTACCAAAGGATGCAACTGCTTCCAGGAGGCACACCTGAAAGGGAAGCAAGAGGCATTACTCTTACAATATACTTCAAATAAATTTTGAATGATCTAGTGGTACTGAAGCCAATTATTCTTCCAAACCACATTCTCATGTCAACCTTTTGTTGCATTAATTTACTACTAGTTGTTATGCTTCTAGTATTTTTCCGGTTTTTGAATCAAATTTATGGTTTTGTTTATAACAATGCCACAATTGTCAAAGGGGAATTCAATATGAAGGTAGATTGGGAAAGTCAGGTTGGTGCTGGATTCCTAGAGGGCAAATTTCTGGAGTGCCTACATGACTGCTTTTTAGAGCAGCTTGTGTTTAAGCCCACTAGGGTATTGGCTATTCTGGATTGTGTGTTGTGCAGTGAATCAAAATTGATTAGAGAGCTTAAGGCAAAAGAACTCTTAGGGGCAAGTGATCATAATATGATTGAATTCACCCTAAAGTTTGAGAAGGGGAAGCTAAAGTCAGATGTATCAGTATTACAGTGGAGTGAAGGGAATTGTAAAGGCAGGAGAGAGGAGTTGGCCAGAACTGATTGGAAAAGAACACTAGCAGAGCATCGATGGCTGCAATTTCTGGAAGCAATTTGGAAGGCACAGAATATATACATCCCACAGAGGAAGAAGTATGCTAAATAAAAGATGACACGAACATGGCTAATAAGAGTCAAAGCCAACATAAAAGTCAAAAAGAGGGCATTAAATAGAACAAAAATTAGTGGGAAGTTAGAGAATTGGGAAGCTTTTAAGAAACAACAGAAGGCAACTAGAAGTCATTAAGAAAATAAACATGGAGTAGGAAAGTAAGCTAGCCAATAATATTAAAAAGGATACAAAAGGTCTTCAGATACATAAACTGTAAAAGGGAGGTGAGAGTGGATATCAGACTGCTGGAAAACGATGCTGGAGAGGTAGTAATGAGGGACAACGAAATGGCCAATGAACTGAATAAGTACCTTGCATCATTCTTCATGCTGGAAGGCACTAGCAGTATGGTAGAAGTTCCAGGTGTCAGGGGTCATGAAGTGTGTTAAGATACCACTACTAGAGAGCAGGTTCTTGGGAAGCTGAAGGAACTGAAGATAGATAAGTCACCTCAATCAGATAGTGTACACGCCAGAGTTCTGAAGGAGGTGGCTGAAGAGTAATAATCATTCAAGAATCAGTAGATTCTGCAATAGTTCCAGAAGACTGGACAATTGCAAATGTCACTCCACTCTTCAAGAAGGGAAAAAGGCAGAAGAAAGGAAACTATAGGCCAGTTAGTCTGACATCAATGCTTGGGAAGGTGCCAGAATCAATTATTTAGGATAAGATATCAGGGTACTTAGAGGCACATGATAAAATAGGCCATAGTCAGCATTGTTCCCTCAAGGGACAATCTTGCCTGACAAATATGTTGGAATTATTTGAAGAAATAACTAGCAGGATGGACAAAGGAGAATTGGTTGATGTTGTGTACTTAGATTTTCAGAAGGCCTTTAACAAGGTGCCACACATTAGGCTACTTAAAATGCTACAAGACTATGGATTTTAGCATAGATTAAACAGTGACTGATTGGCAAAGAGTGGAAATAAAGGGAACCTTTCTGGTTGGCCTCCAGTGACTGGTGGTGTTCCACAGAGGTCTGTGCTGGCATCGATTCTTTTTGCATTATATGTCAATGATTTAGATGATGGAATTGATGGCTTTTTTGCAAAGTTTGCAGATGGTATGAAGATAGGTGGAGGGGCAGATAGCTTTGAGGAAGCAGAGAGGCTGCAGAAGGACTTATACAGATTAGGAGAATGGGCAAAAAATGGCAGATGAAATACCCAGTATAGAGAGGTGTATAGTCAAGCATTTTTTGTAGAGAAATGAAGGGGTTGGCTATTTTCTAAATAGAGAGAAAATACAAAAAAAAACTGAGGTGCAAAGGGGCTTGGGTGTCCTTGTGCAGGATTCCCTGAAGGTTAAATGCAGGTTGAGTCATTGGTAAGGAAGACAAATATATGATAGCATTCATTTCAAGAGGACTACAATATAAAAGCAAGGATGTAATGCTGAAATTTTATAAAGCACTAGTGAGGACTCACTTAGAGTATTGTGTGCAGTTTTGGGCCCCTTATCTTAGAAACTAAGAGAATTCAATGGACGTTCACAAAAATGATTCCAGGATTGAATGGCCTATCATATGAAGACCATTTGATGGCTCTGGGCCTGTTTTCACTAGAATTCAGAAGAATGACGGGTGACCTCATTGAAACCTATTGAATGGTGAAAGCCTCGATAGCGTTAATGTGGAGAGGATGTTTCCTATGGTGGGAGAGTGTAAGACCAGAAGACACAGCCTCAGAATAGAGGGGTGTCCTTTTAGAATGGAGATGAGGAGGAATTTCTTTAGCATGTGGGTGGTGAATCTGTGGAATTCTTTGCCACAGGCAGCTATGAAGGCCAAGTCTTTATGTATATTTAAGGCAGAGATCGATAGATGCTTGATTGGTCAGGGCATGAAGGGATATGAGGAGAAGGCAACACATCGAGGCTGAGAGGAAAATTGGATCAGCCATTATGAAATGGTGAGGCAGACTCAAATGGTCAAATGGCCTCAGTCTGCTCCCATAACTTATGGTCTTATAACTGCAAGACGTATAACTGTAATTACCTTTGATTCTTTCTTGGTCTGAAGAAATGTTGAAAAGTTAACTCTGTCTTTCTTCCCAGAAATGGTGCCTGACCTGTAACCTGGAAGTTGCAGGCTGAAACACTTTCCAAAACCCCTCTAGCAGCTACAGTTTTTTGTCATCTTTTCCTCTGCCCCACCACTTTCTTCTTTACATAGGAATCATTCTCTCCCATGATTCTGTTATCTATTAATCCCTCCCCATCGATCTCCTCAGAGGCACTTATCACCACTAGCAGAAGAGGTGCTGCACCTGTCCATTCAGCCCCAAAATGGTTGGAGTCATCTACTACAGTATATCCTGTATTCCCAATACTGCCTCCTCTAGATTTATAAGACTCCTGAAGATTGGAGGGACCACTTTGTCAAGTACCTTCTTTTTAACCACAACAGGCAGGATTTCCCAGTGGCCATCCACTTTAATTATCATCCCTATTCCCATTCCTACATGTTGATCCATGGTCTCCTCTACTGTAGTAATGAGGACATTCTCTGTTGAAGAACCAACATATATTGTGCCTGGGTAGACTCCAAGCTGAGACATAAACATCGATTTCTCTATCTTACAGTAATTTTCGCCCCTCCCTCTTCATCCTTCTTCCACTCCCACTCTGGCTTTCGTCTTACCTCTTCTCTTCTGCTCACCCACCTCTCGCCTCCTGCTGATGTTCCTCCTCCTTCCCTTCCACTCTCCTCTCCTTTCTCTTTACCTTTTCCACCTACCTTCTCCCAGCTTCTCACTTCATCACCCTCCCCCCCCCCACCAGGCTTCACCTTCTAACGTACTCCTTCCCTTCGCACCCCCCCCCACCACTATTCTGGTTTCCTCACTCTTCCTCGCCAATCCTGATGAAGGGTCTAAGCTCAAAACATTATTTATTCCTTTCTTTAGATGCTGCCAGACCTGCTGAGTTCCTCTAGCATTTTGTGTGGATTATTCTGGGCTTCTATCATCTGCAGAATTTCTTGTGATTACGAAGTAAAGTACTAGGTGCTTCTGAGGAGGTGCGAATGGGATTGAACATTGTGCAATGACTAACAAGTATACACGAGGAAATCTGCAGATGCTGGAAATTCAAACAACAACACACAAAATGCTGGTGGAACACAGCAGGCCAGGCAGCATCTATAGAGAGAAGCGCTGTCGACGTTTCGGGCCAAGATGAAAGGGTCTTGGCCTGAAACGTTGACAGCGCTTCTCCCTATTGATGCTGCCTGGCCTGCTGTGTTCCACCAGCATTTTGTGTGTGTTGTTGACTAACAAGTATAATCAGTTCTGACCTCAGGAAGGAAAAGTCATTGATAAAGCAACTGAAGATGAATGAGCCTTGTCTATGACCTTGAGGAACTTCTGCAAGGTCGCATAATTCACCACTAATCAGCACAACTTTGTCTCCTTATGTGACTTCAGATCACAAATGGAAGTTGTCGAAGGGCAGCTTTATGATGATGACAACCTTAGACGAAGCTTAGATGAACCATCTCTTGCCTATGGATTCCACATCTTGGTTTCATTCATTTATGAGGATTGGCATCCACTCCTTCTGTCAACTGTTTAATTACTCACTACCATTCATGATTGGATATGACAGCAACACAAGGTTGTTTTTGCAGCAGCTAACAAAGTTTGGTCCTACCTCTCCAGAGGATATTCTGCCCTGGCTCCACCTGACATTAAGTGTCATCACTATTCACCCTTCCTTCTAACCACTCCTTCTCTTTTTCCAAGGTGAATTGCTCGTAGTTTCTCAAAAGCCAACAGTGAGCAGCACCTTCAGGCCTACTTTCCTGCCATTTAACTGTCCGTAGCTCATTAGCAATGAGACCAGAGAACTAACATCAGATATTTACTCACAATATCCACTGGAACCATCTACCTGCTTCCTCAATATTCAGCTGCTAATTTGTACTCTGCACACTTGTCATGTCCAGAAATGCACCATTTTTTGTTTAGTCCCTTTGCTTCCATACAAGAGCTTAGTTATGTTAATAAAAGAGGCTGCAACTTCCCACTAATGAAGACAGAATAGTTTAATAAAAATCTTTCATTTATTCCAAATTTGCTTACAGTTATCAGGCTGCTTGCAGGAAGCAACGATTCAGAACGAAATGTGAGATTCCAGAGACACTTTGCAGCCGTCAGGGTACTGGGAACTACCAGTACGCAGCCAAGAATCAGATGACTGAAGGGTTTATTGGTAAAGTAGACAGAAGCATCACTTGTGGCTGAAATTATCAGAAGAAGAGAAACCTGGAGAGAAGACAAGTTTTAGAAACTATGTAATTAATGTTAACAAAATTACACACCCTACATCCATCTGGAATTACTTAGCACAAGATAAGCTACCTGATTCATCAGATCGATGCTGGAGTTAGGGCTTTTGGAAACCTGCTTTTGCACCCCTCCCCCTCCCACTCCTTATCATCAAACCATTATGTTTTTATCTAGTTTACCACTGAAAGCATCTTTATTTGTTTTTAATTGATTTTTTATGCATTTCTACAACCACAACAAGCAAGAACCCAACAGTAAAATGAAGATTAATACTGTGCAAAATAAACATGTCAATTATATAGTTCAGAACAGCAAGGAAAAAGCGCCCAGAATATAATCATATAAAGTTAGAATCCTCCCCACCCTCCCACGGAAAAGAAAACTCCAGGCCAACCATTACAAGATGTAAAAAAAATTAATTGGAGCGTTCAAACCCCCAAAACTGTAAATATGAATAAAAACAAAGAATAATAATGCCTATTACCAAAACTAAAATGAAAGTTCAAACAGAAAGAACACCATATTTCTTTACCTCATCTGCACCTCATAATTATGAATTTCAGATTCATGACATTATTTTCGCCTGAACGACTTAGGAATATTGATGAATTTCTTATAAATGTTCACTCTATTTTTCTCCCTTCTTGAATAATTCTGCATTTGTAATACTTCCCATCCCTAGATCACCAGTCATTTTCAAGGATGATAAATGAAATATTTGACTTTAGTGGAAAGCCAATGGGAGTACAAATGTAATACAATATTGTTGAGATTGCAGTAGGTTTTATTGAGACTGGGTGCAGTATTTACATTCATATTTTTTTGTAGTCAATCCAATAGAAAGACTGAATAGATTTCTGAGATGAGGGGATATCCTATCTTCGTAGTTCTAGACCTGAAGAATTGTGGAGTCTCGATCTCTAAGTGCATTGAAGACGGGTCTCCAGCTTTCTGGATATTAAGGAATATGGAGAATTTAAAGAGAAGGAGTATTATGACAGCAGATTACCATGATCATGAGGAATACAGAGCTGTCTCAGAAGGTCAAATTGCATGCTCCTTGTCGTATTGTTTACAAACTTGTCAAATAATTGCCCCAAAGTACCAGGAGTTTAGAAGAAAAACATGATTCAATTAATATACGCAAAAATTCTAAAAGACATTGACAGGGTGAATTCCAGTGACACTGTTATGAATCCAGACTCTGGCATTCTGCCATGCCCTCTGCCCCACCAATCTCATGGGTCTGATGGAATATTGTTGTATTTGAGTAAAGCTAGTTTTTCAAGGTCTACACGGATGAGTTTGACTGGCTCATTGGACAACTGGAAAGGCACAGGGAGCTGGAGAAAAGATGACAAAGGCTTAAAACTCCTAGACCACATTCGTATTACAAACAAAATCAAATTTCTGGCAAAAATAAACAAGTAAAAGAAGAGAAAATACCAGGTCTAAACTAGTGACCTTCAAATGAGGCAGAGAAGTGAAAAGATGAAAAACAAATTCTGATAACCCGGGCTCATCACAAATAGTGATGAAACAGCTTCGTGCACAACCTGTCATGGTCCCAGAGCACATCCAACACAATTAAGAAAGCTCACCAAGGCCTCTGCTTTCTGAGGAGGCTGAAGAGGGCTGGACTACGTACATCGATACTCATGTCATTCTCCGGATATGGTGTAGACAGGATTCTAACATGCTGCACCACTGCATGGTATGGGAGCTGCACTATGGCAGCAGAAAGGTGATGGAAAAGGGCCAATAATATCATGAAGGATCCAACCCACTTTGCCCATGAACTGAGCATTCTATTCCTCTCAGGTAACGTAGCATCCACACCAGTACCTCCACACTCAAAAATAGTTACTTTCCCCAAGCATTGAGGTTGATCAACACCTCCACCCACTAACTCACCCCGCCACTACTATTTTATCATTTACTGTCAGTCACCTTATGTACAGACACTCCTCTGCTCAGTGTCACTTTATGAAGAATTATAGAATCAATCAATGTGTGATACAATCAATCTATCTTAAATAAGCTATCTTAAGTATTTTTATTACTGTGTTCTTTATCTTATTGTACTTTTTTGTGCTGTATTGGACCCGCAGTAACAATTATTTTGTTCTTCTTTACTGGAAGTTACATTAAACAATCTTGAATCGTGAAGAAGATAAATGCCTGGAAATGTACAACTGCAAAACACAGATTACCAGAAGAGGTGGCTTTATCCCATAAGTGGAGAATTCCATCAGAGCAGTTATGAAATATGAAAAATTAGGCACTGTTCACAATTGATACAACAATAAAATAGAAATATCTTTATTGCAGCAGTTGCTAATTCACATTAACTTACCTTGCTTAGTAGAGCAAAACCAAGCACGAAGGCAGCAAGAAGAGTACAGCAGAACAACTGGGCTACAGTCAAGCATGTTGAGTTGGTTTCGTCTTCAGTCTTAACTGTACTATTTTCAAACTGATCCCAGAATTTTCTATTCAATAACAGTAACACAGAATTTGAAACAGTCACAGATCAACTTTATATAATTCAGCTAACAACAGTAATATTCAGAACAGTCACTTCTTCGGTGTTATCTTTGAGTTAAAATGCAACACAAATAGTAAAACAGACATAAGCTTGTACAGTGTTAGGGACAAAGCAATGACTTCAATTGTCCTAATTCTGATTTTCCATTTAACATATTATCATGCATGGCTTTGCATTCATAAATACCAGCTCTTACTCTACTGTGAATGCCTGCAAGAAAATAGGTGGTATATGGTCACATGTACACACTTAGATAATACTTATAAATTACTTATTACTTATAAATTTGAGATACTCCCCTGGAGCAATTAATTGCACTAGGAACAATGAGTTTAGATCTACACCTGGAGATAGAATGTTAGCTTGGGGCAAGGCAAGTAATTCCTGGGCACAGTGGTGGCAATGGAAGTCTTAATGTAACCTGTTTGCACCATCTCATAAATTTCTGTTGCAATAAAGAGAGCAATTTTCTATCTAGCTAGTTTCACAACTTTTAATTGCAGGTGATGACTGATTTTACGTTGCAACAAAGGACCAAAATCAACCTTCCAATTATTTTGGTTGGAACCAATTATAGGAACTAGCTTTTCTAGATCTTAGGCAAAAATAGTGACTTAAAATTTTCACATTAGTAATACAAGAAGTTGACATTTCACCTTTAAACTGGTTCTGTTGCACTTCTTAGTTAACCACTTCACTGTACAGTACTTGCAGAGGTATCAAAAACTAGGGAAGTAAGCCTATATATCCTGCTTAAATCCAAACTACATAAATTTTCCAACCTTCAGTGTCCTACCTCCTACCTACCTGTGAGTTATTCTATCCCTTTTTAAACAAACCACAGATGAGACTGTAGATGTAACCACCAGTCACTGGCACAGTCAGTGAAGGGAAGCTACAGACTAGTTCTCATTGCCCACAGGTCACAGGAAGTATTCTGAATTCCAGAGAATTAAGAATGACTCTTCTTGCTTAATGTGTAATTATCACAGACCTTTACAATGTTCCTCAGGTGTCTTAGATTATAGTGCCTTGAAAATTTATTCTGCCCATAACCCTTTGTTCATATAAATGAGTGTTACAAATGGATTTTGAACAAGTGATTACCGATGGGTTCAATTCCAGCTGCTGTCTGTCAGGAGTTTGCATGTTCCCCTTATGACTGCACAGGTTTCTTCCCACATTCCAAAAACCCTTGGTTAGGGTTAATGAGCTCTGGCATCCTATGTTGGCTCCAGAAGCATGGTAATTCTCGCAAGCTGCCTTCTGCACAACCCTCAGAGTTATGGAGGTCGTTGATGCAAAACAACACATTTCACTGTATGTTTCAATGTGCATGTGACAACTAAAGCACATCTGTATTTTTTGGATAATTCTGCTTTAAGGAGTACCAGTTTTATCCAGACAGCTGTGGGAAATACAGGTTATCATTAAGGGCTTGAAATTAAAATTGCAACTGTTCCTAGTCCTTAGGTCATATGAAAGAAGAATCCAGAACTGGACACTCATTACAGGAATGCCCATTTTAATTAATCATTCTCTTATTACAGGAGTGACACCTATCAGTGCCTATGGCTCATCATCCACACCGAAACCCTGTAACATCAATCTCCCAACCTGACAGCCCTTACACCATGATTACTGATCAAATCTTGTTGACCTTATACACTCAGTGGACATTTTATTGGGCACTTCCTGTACCTAATAAAGTTGCCACTGTGTGTGTGTTCATGGTCTTCTGCTGCTGTAGCCCATCCACTTCAATGTTCAAGTTCTGTGGGCAGAGATGCTCTTCTGCACACCACTGCTGCCACTTGTGATTATTTGAGTTCCTGTCACCTTCCTGTCAGCTTGGACCAGTCTAGCCATTCTCCTTTGATCTCTCTTATTCACAAGGTGGGTTTGCCCACAGAACTGGCACTCACAGGATTTTTTTGTTTGTTGCTCACAACGCTCTCTCTAAGTTCCATGGTCAAAGTTAATTAGATCAAATTTCTTGTTACATACACCTGTTGGGTTGCATTCTCCAGGTACTTTATGAGGTATCCATAGCCTTCTGCCAGGAGCAGATGTCTTCAGGTGAAGCCCAGCCTTCACAGAGTGTTTCGACCCATTACCACTACACTCTCCAGTTGGTGGGCCAGCCCTGATGGCCAAATCACTGCCCATCTGCTCCTGGCTTCCAGCTTTCCTCCTCTCACCTACTCCAAATCTAACAAGAGGCTTGTTCTGCCTCTTAACCCAATCTACAAGCAGCTTGTTGTTTGTCTCTTTCGTCCAGGCCCAGAGCTGACAACAACCACCATGCTGATTTGGCTGGGAAACCTTCGCGGCCGATCTCCACAGGGAGCAACCATGTCTACCATCCCTGGTCTTTGCACCCCATTTTGTCCAGGCACCCTGGGACACTTGTTCCACTGTGTTTGCCATCCGTTTCTCTTCCTCATGGATCCATACTTCTGCCTGTACTATGTCTCACCTGTGCCTAATGCTTGCGTTTCCCCACTGCTGGAAGAGAGCTGAGCCGAGGCCTTGCTGCCTGATGCTGGAGCTGCCAATTATATCTTGCAGCTTCAGAGAACACACTGCCTGCTCTACTGCTGCTTTGGCTGGCCACTTGCGCCCAGATCTGGTTGTAACGCCTGCTTGCTTTACTAGGTCGTCATTGGAATATCTCAAGCTTAATAAGGCTCTGCGCCTAGCCACCTTGAACTCCTCCACAACAGATGACGGGAAGCTGCAGCTGCCCAGATCGAATATAGAGGCCCACTGAAGAGAAGCCCGGGGGAACCAACCATCTCCGCAGGTGCTTGTTGCTTTTCCCCTCGATGCCCTCTACGGCGGTCACGGGGAACTCGTAAACTGTGAAGAGCCAGAGAAGCCTGGGCAGAAGGCCGTATTGGTACAGCCAGGTCTTCAATTTACCAGGAAGTCCGGATTTGTCAATTTTCTTCAGCCATTCGTCCGTCTGCTTCACAGCATTGGTGACATTGGCCCCATTTGTCAGTGACGCATTTTTTATTGGGTTATCTTCGATGGAAGGGATGACCTCACCCTGAACATGGAGGATGAACTTGCTAGTTACTTTGCCCGTTCTGATCACCATACACCTGGACTTCTTGGTTTTGAAGGACATCATCGCCCAAGTGGCTACATTGCCCAGTGTTTCCAATACCCATCTTGCTTGGACATGTGACACAGTTGTTATAGTGATGTCGTCCATGAACCCTCATAGAGCCGGCTGGGCAATGCCCAAATCCGGCGTCAAGCCATGGGTTACATCCTCTGCTGCTGATATTAGGAGGTTCATTCCCATAATAAATAGGGTGGGGAAGATGCTGCACCCTGTTGGAATCCCCTTCTGGAGGTCCTGCAAACTTGCTGTGAAATGGGCTGATGTAAATCTGAATTTAAATCCTCCTGTGTAGCTGGTGATATGTCTTGAATAGCCACTGGGATGTAGTAGTGGTCAAATCCTTCTAGGATGAGGTCATGTGGAATAGACCTGAAGGCGTTCGCGAGGTCCAACTGGACAACTATTAGGTCGACTTTTTTTTGCTTGGCCTCACAGATCAAATAGCTAATCATTGAGTTGTGTTCCAGTCACTCCGAAAAGCCTGGAATGCTGCCTGTTGTGGATGCATGTGTTGATATAGCAGTTCTGCATCATG
Organism: Hypanus sabinus; assembly: GCF_030144855.1. Lineage (NCBI taxonomy): Eukaryota > Metazoa > Chordata > Chondrichthyes > Myliobatiformes > Dasyatidae > Hypanus > Hypanus sabinus. The sequence continues at coordinate 60,813,933 of NC_082717.1, read as the reverse complement.
TAAGAAGTCAGCCTTCTTGCAAGCACAGAAAAGAAAGTCTTACGTTCCACATCCAGGAGAGAAATTGTCCTAAACTGGGCAATTGTGGAAGAATCCTCTTCCTTTGGAATAAAGCATCCCTCTGCCAATTTCCAACCTGATGGAATAGTACCTTTGACCCAGATCTTTCTGATGACCTTCCACAGCCTCTGAAGAAGTTTTGGGCATTTCTTATACACCTTATAAGGTATGTCACTAAGGCCTGGGGCAGCTGATGCTTTAGCTTTCCGGATGATGTTCTGGATTTCCATCCATGTAGGCCCCTTCACATTCAGCTCCATTGATGGTTTTTCCAGTCTACCCACAGTCCGATTGGTTCCGTGGGTTGCTGTGTGCCTCCCGCAGGAACTCCTCTACCTCTGGCTTCGAGCTGGATAGTATGCCTTTTCTCTTTCTTCCTTTTTTGCTGTCGAACATGTTCTGCCCTCCAGAGTTTACACAGCTGTTCCCACAGCATGCTGGTTAGGTCCTTGATACCTTCTTTTTTGGCCAGTCAGCTGGTTTTAAAACTCTTGCTGAGCGTCTTTAATTCGCTTCTCAAGTGACGAAACTCCCTTTACCTCCTATTCAGTTGCCGCGGTAACTCGGCCTGACTTCTCCACTCCATCGGGCCAAATCGTTCTTTAGCTAGATTGTACGCTATGGCTGTGAGTGAGTTGATCTTTCTGTGTACTGGGCCTGCTAAGGCAATTTCCAGGATGCCGTCTAGATCATTATCGAACTGCAGCCAGGCGACATTGTCTGACGATCTAGGCCATATGATCCTGTCTTTCCTTGATGAATGGATTGGGGTAGCCAAAGGGAAACTCACCTGGTGTGTTGTTTGGTGCTGAGGCGACTCGAGTGCGGAGAGATCTTCAGCTCTGTGGGGTGCTTCCTGGCTGACATTCTTCTTCGTCTCACTGGATACCAAGTCCGTGCACTGCACTAGGGTCACCAATGATCCACATCTAGACCGGCTCTGGTGCATCTTGAGCCCTCTGATGCTTTTGCAGACTTTCCCGCAATGACACTTTACCGTGAGTTCCTCTCTGGTCAGTGTTGTTTGCTTTAGCTTCCTCGTAGTCGTGTTTCATGTCCTGGCCATTGCCGGTATGTTCTTCCAGTTGAGTCTCTCACCCTCCCTGCCTCTCGGGGGACTCTGGGGATATTGCTCGTCATGTTCAATCATAGCTTGAGTGGGCCTTCTTGCGAGCCGATGTTTGTTCTGAATAACAACCTCTTTATTTTATTTAGTTGTAACACAGAATAGGCCTTAACAGCCCTTCAAGCTGCACCAACCAGCAACCTCCAACAACCCTGATTTAATTCTAACCTAATCAGTGACAATTTACCTACCAGTAAGTCTTTAGATGGTGATAGGAACCCAGTGGACCCAGAAAAAATGCCCATGCATTCCACGGGGCAGATGTGCAGAGACTCCTTACAGAGGATGCAGAGATTGAACTCCGAACTCTGAATTCCAATGGCCCGAGCTGTAATGATGCCACACCAACCACTATCCCACCGACATCCATGTGATTCTCTTGGCCTTGCCTGCATACAGTCATGTGTTGCTGCTACATGACTGGCTGCTTTAACGAGCAGGTGTACCTAATAAAATGGTTATTAAGTGTGCATTCCCCAGTATCATCTTACAATCACCACCAAAAAAATGCTGTCCTAACTCCTTCAATACAATCCCTATTGATTCCTCTTACATAACCGCAGCCTGACGCCTTTACTACATTCCTGGACCTCTCCCTGCTTCAGCCTTTCCGGATTACAATAATGCTGTTATTTCTCCCCCTTTCCACAATGCTGCCCGTTAGAAGCAGCACTTCCAGCAGTTATGGTTTTGGCTCCAAATTTTCAGTATCTGCAGACTTTGGTTTTCATTCCTTGTTTTTCTTTCCTCTTAAGGCAGCTTTATTTTCCAGCTGCCCTGATTATGATTGTTGGCTATCAACTTGAAATCCACTTTGTATTTCTCCCTCCACAGATGCTGCCCAACCAAATGACTGGCTGCTTTAACGAGCGGGCTAGCAATCTGCCAATTGCTATTGTGCAGATTGGCAACAACATCACCTCCACAATTACCATCAGCACAAGTGCACCACAAGGCTGGTCTACTCGTTTTATATCTATGACCAAGTGGTTCAGTACAGCTCCAATGCCATAGTTAAGTTGGGTGATTGAACCACTGTTGTTGGCTGAATCAAATGGTGGTGATGAATCAGCATGTAGGAGGGAGGTTGGAAATTTGATTGAATTATGCCATTATAGCAATCATTCTCTTTGCAATCGTTGGCAACAAAATGAATGAGCTGATTATTGACTACAAGAGGAAGAGGCGGAGGTTCATGAACCAGTCCTCATCAGGGGATCGGAAGTGGAGAGGATCAGTGACTTTAAATTCCTTGGTGTTACCATATCAGAGGATCTGTCCTGGGACCAGCACTTAATGCCAATATAAAGAAGGCACAACCATGCCTCTACTTCCTTCAAGGTTTGCATAGATTCTGCATGTCATCTAAAACGTTGACAGTCTTCTATAGATGCACACTGGAGAGTATTTTGACTGGTTGCATCATGACCTGGTGTAGAAACACAAATGCCAGGTGCAGAAAAGTCTACAAAATGTGGTTAATACAGCCCAGTCCATCACAGATAAAACCCTTTCCTTTACTGTAAATATTTACAAGGAGCGCTGCCTCAGGAAAGCACCATCCATCATCAAAGACCCCCATCATCCAACCCATGATCTCTCCTCATTGCTACCATTAGGAATGAGGTACAGAAGCCTTATGTTCCACACCACCAGGTTTAGAAACAGATATTACCCTCCAACCATCAGGTAGCTGAACTAACATGGTTAATAAATTCACTCACTTCAGTGCTGAACTGCCTACACAACCTACAGACTCACTTTCAAGAACTCTACAGCTCATGTTCTTAGTTTTTAAAATTTATTTATTTATTTATTTATTTATTTAGTTCGTTAGTTAGTTATTTAGTTATCTATCTATCTATTTATTTATTAATTATTTGCATGACTTGTCTTCTTTTGTGAACTTGTTTTCTTTAGAGTTAGAATATATATGGCAGATCAAAACAGCTGAAGCGATCCATCAGCAGCTGCAGAATCTGGCAGCTACCTCATTCTATCATGATTACTGAACCGGGAGATGTTTATTGGACATCACAGTAAGAAATCTGATTAGTAACCTTGTGTATGACATAAAGATTGGTGGTGTGCTTGATAGTGAGGAAGTTATCCTTCAGCCAGAGAACAATATTGATCGGTTAGTAAGAGGGGCAGATGGAAATTAAATCTGAAAATTAGGAAGTGAAGCAGTTTCAGAGGACCAGTAACATTGAGATATGTTACGAATGTGCCACAAATCTGAGGGGCCGAAGGGTACAAAGTCGCCCCCTCCTTTTTGAGAATCGCAAGATCGCTATTAATTCGGGTCTGGGACCCAGGAAATGAGAGAGACAGAGAGACACACAGAATCCTCAGGGTTTGGAATGTGTCCTGGCCTCAGTAAAACCATGGATAACGGCTATTGTCTCTTGGAGACGGAATTGTGTGTTGTGTACTGTACTATTCATTGAAGCCCCTCAGGGGATGACCAGAGTGGGCTGGTTGAGGGATTGCATCATCCCAACCTGATTGACATCTGAGACCCCGTGAGTAAGGATAAAAGAGGGTCTGGGGAACAACCCCTTCAGACGCACCAGGAGAAACGCTAGAAATCCCGTGACAACGTTTAATAGCGACAGCCGGTGGGGCTCGCGTGCGTCCTTTCCCTTGCCTGGGATTGGCGGCCTCACCACGGAAGAACAGCTTAGCTAAAGGAGAGGCCACAAGTGAACGGCCACACTAACAAGGCTCTGATGGATCGAAATCATAAAAGGAATTGGCAAGTTTCTCCAAATCTCTCTCTCTCTCCAACCAAAGGCTGCAGCCTGCATGAACTGAGTGACTTTTATATTTCCATCGGACAATACATTTATCCCCTAGACAACGATAGAGCTTATTTCTTATTGATTATTATTATACCCACACTTTCAGATTTAGTATTGACGACGTATATTATCTGGATGTTTGCATTGATATTATTTTTGTGTATTTTTACTAATAAATACTGTTAAAATAGTACCATCAGACTTCAAAGGACCTCTCTATCTTTGCTGGTAAGTGACCCAGTTACAGGGTTCGTAACAGACGCTTACAATGCCTATAGAAACTGAGAGACTTCAATGTATTCGATGAGAGACTTCAAGGATTCTGAAGGCAGCAGCACTAGTAGAAAATGTTTTAAAAGGCGTACAGGATACTTGCTTTCATTAGTTAGAGAAAATAGAATATTACAGAACAGTACATGTTTCTCAGCCAACAATGTTGTGCAAACCTTTTAGAATGTAGAACATTGAACTGTACAGCACTGGAACAGGCCATTCGGCCCACAATGTGGTGCTAAGCAAGCTAAAAAGTAAATCAAAAACACCCAACACTAATCCTTCCTACCTACAACATTCCTCTATCTTCCTTACACCTCTCTGTCTACCCAAAGATCTCTTAACAGCCTTCAACATATTCCAGGCATCCATGACCTTCTGAGTAAAAAACTTACCCCTCACATCCTCCTTGAGCCTACCCCATCTTACCTGCAATGCATGTCCTCTGGTATTAGACATTTCAGCTGTGGGAAACAGATACTCTCTGTCCACTCTGTCTATGCCTCTTATAATCTTGTAAACCTCTATCATCTCTGGCACTCCAGAGAAAACATCCCAAGTTCATCCAGCCTCTCGTGATAGCATACTCCCTCTAAACCAAGCAGCGTCCTGGTTAGCCTCTCTTGCACCCTCTCCAAAGCCTCAACATCCTTCTATAGTGGGGTGACCAGCAAAGTATGCAATACTCCTGATGTGGCCCAACCAGAGTTTTATAAAGTTGCAGCATAACCTCTTGATTTTTGAGCTCAATGCCTCAAATAACAAAAGCAAGCATTCCGTAAGGTGCCTTAACCACCTATTGGCCCCGTGTAGCCACTTTCAAGGAGCTACGAACTTGGATGCCAGGTTCTCTCTGCTCAGCAAGACTGTTTATGGTCTTGCCCTTAACAATGTACTGTCTCCTTGCATTTGCCCCACCAAAGGGCAAAACCTCACATTTATCTGGGTTAAACTCCATCTAAGATATACTCTATGATACTAGTCTAATATCCGTCTAACCTGTTCCTCCTACATAACCGTTCATTTTTTAAATTATACGTGTGTCCATCTAAAAGCTTCGTGAATGGCCATAATGTATCTGCAGTGACCTCCACCTCTGGCAGGGCATTCTATACGCTCACCGCTCTCTGTGTAAAAACTTACCTCTGACATAACTCCTTTTACTTTTCTCTAATCACCTTCAAATTATGCACCTGCAAAGGATATGAAGATACATGGAGGGGCAGGTAGTTTTAAGAAAATAGAGAGATGACAGAATGACTTAGATTAGGAGAATGGGCAAAGAGGTGGCAGATGGATTACAGTATTGGGAAGTGTATGGTCATGCACTTTGGTAGATGAAATTAAAGGGTTGACTATTTTCTTAATGGAAAAAAAATACAAAAACTGAGGTGCAAAGGAACTTAGAAGTCCCTGTGCAGGATTCCCTGAAGGTTAATTTGCAGGTTGAGTCTGTGGTGAGGAAGGCAAATGCAGTGTTATCATTCATTGAAGAGGACTAGAATATAAAAGCAAGGATGTAATGTTGAGACTTTATAAAGCACAGGTGAAGTCTTACTCGGAGTACTGTGAGCAGCTTTTGGCCCCTTATCTTAGAAAGAATGCGATGAAACTGGAGACAGTCAAAGGAAGTTCACAAAAATGATTCCAGGATTGAACAGCTTGTCATATGAAGAGTGTTTCATGGCTCTGGGCCCTTATTCACTGGAACTCAGAAGAACGAGGGGTGACCTAATTGAAACATCGAATGGCAAAAGGCTTCGATAGAGTGGAATTGGAGAGGATGTTTCCTATGGTGGGAGAGTCTAGGGCCAGAAGGCACAGCCTCTGAATAGAGGGAAGATTGGAAGAAATTTCTTTAGCCAGGGAGTGGTGAATCTGTGGAATTCTTTGCTACAGACAGCTGTGGAGTCTAAGTCTTTATGTATATTTAAATGCAGAAATTAATAGATTCTTGATTGGCCAGGAGATGAAGGGATACAGGAGAAGGCAGGAGAATGAGGCTGACAAGAAAATTGGATCAGCCATGATGAAATGGCATTGCAGAAGCAATGGGCCAAATGGCCTAATTCTGCTCCTATATCTTATGGTCTTATGGTCTTCTGGCATTAGCCATTTCTGCACTGGGAAAAAGTCTCTGGCTTAGGTTCCTTCACCTTACCATCCTTTCCCTGCCTCAGAGGGACAAACCTTTCCAGAACCCATGGAAGTGTTCCACGGTTCCACTGTGCATTTAGCTGATCCATCTATTCCCAATTTATGCTTCCAAGTTCCTACCTATTGCATCCCTACTCACAGTTAAATAATTTCCTATACTGTCTGCTCCTATCCCTCTCCAGGCCAAGGTAAAGGTCAGGGAGTTGTGGGCACTATCTCTGAATGCATTGCCTTGCACCAGATCCAGTATGGCCTCTCCTCTGGTTGACCTATCTACATATTGTGTCAGGAGTCCTTCTGCCCCACCTAAGCTTTTTGCATTATGGAGGTATCAATCAATATTAGAGAACTTGAAGTCACCCATGACAACAACAGTGTTATTTTTGTATTATTCTGAGATCTATCTCCTCACTGTTCCTCAGTGTCTCTGCTGCTATGGGGATCTGGGGGAGGGGGGCATCTACAGCATTGACCAAAAAGAATGATTGCACCCTTCCTATTTCTGACTTCCACCCACACTGACTCAGAAGGTAATTCCTCCATGAGACCCTCCCCCTCTGCAGTTGTGGCAGCTGATGGTTCAACTGTAATAAATCATAGTCAGGTGTTACGTACCCCGTAACTGGGTCACTTACCAGCAAAGATACAGAGGTCCGTTGAAGTCTGATGGTACTATTTTTAACAGTACTTATTGATAAAAATACACAAAATAATATCAATGCAAACATACAGATAATATACGTCATCAATATTAAATCTAAAAGCGCGGGTATAATAATAATCAATAAGAAATAGCTCTATCGTTGTCTAGGGGTTAATGTATTGTCCGATGGAAATATAAAAGTCACTTTTAGTTCGTTCAAGCTGCAGCGTTTTGGTTTGAGAGAAAGACCAGTCCTTTTATGATGTCAATCCTTCGAGAGTCGTTGGGAGTTGATTTCCCTGTTGTTAGCTAAAAACCATTCTTCCTTGGTAAAGGACCACCGATTCCGGGGCAAATGGAAACGGACGCACGTGTCCTTCCCACCGGCTTTTGCTATTACGGGATCACTAGCGTTTCTTCTGGTGCATCTGAGGGGCTGTTCCCACAGACCCTCTTTTATCCTGACTCACAGGTCTCAGATGTCAATCAGGTTGGGATGATGCAATCCCTCCACCAACCTCCCTCTTGGTTCATTGCCTGGGGGCTTCGATGCATCATACAGGATGCAATACACAAGTCTGTCTCCAAGAGACAATAGCCGGTATCAATGGGTCCGCCTCTCGGAGGCCAGGACACATTCCACTCTTTGTGAATTCTGCATGCCTTTCTCTCATTTCCTGGGTCTCCTGAACGGACACAATAGTGATCTTGTGATTCTCACTAAGGAGGGGGCTACCCCGCACCCTTTGGCCCCTCAGAGCTGTGGTACATTCATAACACAGGCTACAGCTGGTGGACTGTGGAAAGCGCTCGTCACCACACTAAGAGAGGGATAAGTTGCACTAAAGAGGATGCAGTGAAGATTCACAAGGATGTTACCAGGACTGGAGTATTTTAGCTATGCAGAAGATCACTCTCAACCAGAAACCGAACTGCAGCAGCTACATAAACATGGCAGCTAAATGTGCAAACGGGAGACTAAATACCCTGTGGTGACTGGTACACCTCCTGATACTCAGAGACTTCCCACCAGATACGAGATTCAAATTGGCAGTGGTATGGAATATTCTCCAGTTGCCTGGTTGAATTCAACTCCAACAGCATTTTAGAAACTAGAAGCCATTCAGGTAAGGCACCCTAATTAATCGGCATTTGATCCACTGCATAGCCATTCATTCCCTCCAATACCAATTGTATAGCACCTGATATACAAAATATACCGCTGTTATTTGCCTCAACTATTCAACAACTCCTTCCAACACCACAATCTACCATCACAAAGGGCAATATCTTAGATGCATGGAAACCCCTCCAGGTTATACATTGTCCTTTTTTGGATATAAGAGATTCTGTAAATCTTGAACAAAACACACAAATGCCGTAGGAACTCAGCAGGTAAGGCCTCATCCCTGGGGAAATAGACAGACATCGGAATACAAGGTGTCTGCCAAAATCAGAACTTCCCAGTGGCCAAACATTTTAATTCCCATTCCCATTCCCATTCCAACATGTCGGTCCATGGCCCCCACTTGTGCCAAGATGAGGCCACCTCCTCCTCCCCTCTTCTATTCCCCAACTGAGCCTATCACTTTCACCTGGGTCTCCTCCTCCTTCCCATTCTCCTATGGTCCATTCTCCTCTCCTATCAGATTCCTTATTCTCCAGTCCTTTACCTTTGCAACCCACGTGGCTTCATCGAGCGCCTTCTAGCTAACCTCCTTCCCCCTCCCCATCTTTTTATTCTGGTGTCTTCCCCATTCCTTTCCAGTCCTGAAGAAGTGTCTCAGCCCAAACATCAAATACTTATTCATTCCCATAGATGCTGCCTGACCTGCTGAGTTCCTCCATACTGTGTCTGTGCTGGTTTGACGATGACCCACTCTGTCAGTGGCACACTTATTGGTCAGTCTATATTCATGGACAACTTCGAAAAAGAACTCAAACTCACTGACTCCTGCTGCAGAGACAAGATTGTGATCATTCTGTCAACGTTAAAAGCCTTATTAATCAATTAAAATTATTCAGTACTCACGTTGTTTCTTCATTATTTCTGTTCTCCATGCTTTCCCTGTCCAGATTTAGAGAAGCTCTGTTGTTTACAAGAAATTGTTGAGGTATGTTCCCTTTCTCAGCTGTGACAGCTTTTATCCTCCTAGGGCTTTGGCACGCCCTCACAAATTCATTACATTCTTGCATTTAGATAAGGAAGCTGAATCAGAATCAGTTTTATTGTTACTGATACACAGTATGCTCTGAAATTAGTTATTTTGCAGCAGCATTACAGTGTATTATAAAAAATAAATTACTGTAAGTTACAATAAGAAATATATTAAAAAAGTAATGCTAAAAGAGAACAAAAAGCGAGGCTATGTGCATGGGTCCATTCAGAAATCTGATGGCAGAGGGAAAGAAGCTATCCCTGAAACATTGAGTAAGTGTCTTCAAGCTGCTGTATCTCTGCCCTGATGGTAGTAATGAGAAGAGGACATTTCCTGGAAGGTGGGGCTCCTTAATGATAGATGCCACTTTCTAGAGACACCACCTATTGAAGATGTCCTTAATGGTGAGGAGGCTACAGCCCATAATGTTGCTGGTTGAGTTTAGAAACCTCTGCATCCTTCTCCAATCCTGAGCTTCAGTACCTGTGATGCAACCAGTCAGAATGTTATCCATGGTACTTCTGTAGAAGTTTGAATACTTCATGATACACCAAATCTCCGCTACTCCTAATGAAATATAGCCACTGGCCTGACATCCTTTTGATTGTATCAACATGTTGGGCCCAGGATTGACCTTCAAAGATGTTGACGCCCAGGAATATGAAGATGATCATCCTTTCCAATAGTGACCTCTTGATGAGGACTTTAGCCAGAGAGTGGACATTATTGTCACAGATGGCCGTGAAGGGCAAGTTGTTGAGTATATATAAAACAGAGGTTGATATTTTCTTGATTAGTCAGGGCATGAAGGGATATGGGGAGAAGGCAGGAGGTTGGGGCCATTTGGGAAAGTGGATCAGCCATGATGAAATGGTGGAGCAGACTTGATTAGCCAAATGGCCTAAGTCTGCTCTTGTATCTCATGGACTGATGTATGTTCTCCTGACTTCCCCTTCCTGAAGTCCAAAATCAGTTTTTTTTTACAAAGTGCCCACAAGTAGGGCATGCTCATGCAATGCCATATAAGCTGCATTTACAGTTACATTTCAGGCAACACTGGGTTTTGCATCAAAGTTCTATCTCCATCCCACTGTGGCAATATTTTCAAGAGGGGCACCATGGAAACCTCCCTTGAAGGAAAATAAATTAGATAGGTACAATTGTCTCAGATTAATTTGTCATCAGTTATGACAGATAGAATGGATGACACTATGACACTATTAACTGTATAAATGTAATAAATAAGAGGACAAGGAGAAATGAACCCCTTAAGCTTGCTTTAGTATTCAATAGGGTTGTCAATGACTTGATCTTCAGCCTCACTTCTACTCTCCTGCTTCATCCCCATGATTCTTAATCCTCCCACAACCCAAAGCCTTTTTACTTGGGCATTAATGTACTTAATGGCCTCTCAACCAATTCCAATTGACGAATGGTGGCCAATGAGCATTTGGCAGTTTCTGCATCAGGCAAAGTTTGAAATTAACATAAAAGAAATCATCATAAACACAATTATTGCTGCTCTACTTCCCTGTTTTTCCTAAGTCTCTCACTTATTTGGTTCCTCTTTCATTTCTAATATCACTTATTGGTAAGTAAAGACCAGGTAATCTGCTGGTACAGTGTTCAAGGCAGGTACCCCTTTTCTCTCCATGATGTCACTGATGGTGGGATCCCACTGGAAATGGTGGAAATGGTGAAGATTGATAGGCTGGTGACAGAGGTTGTTGGACTGAGGGTGAGGACCATGGCAACTCCATCTGGGCAAAGGAAAGGTGAGTGAGAGCAGACAAGATTGGAATGGATGAAATATCGGTGAAGGCTCCATCAATCACAGCAGGTGGGTGGGGGGGGGTCACATTTTCTGATGATGGAGAATGTTTCAGAAATTCTACATTGAAACTCTACCTTGAGAGCAGGTGTGGCAGAAACAGAGAAATTGAGGGAAAGGGGTGGCATCCTCACAAGAGACTCATAGGGAGGTGCAGTAGGCAAGGTAACTATCAGATTCCTCAGGTTTAATTGATATCAGTGAATAGTTCTTGTGATAGATCCAGAAAAGGTAGAGAAATGCTGGAATAATCCAGGCAAATTTGAGGGCAGGGTGGACATTGATTGCAAAGGAATTAAAATAAATGAGTTACACATGAAATGAGGAAGCAATCTCAATGCAGTAATGGAGAAAGATTTGGGGAGGGATGGCAGAGTTAAGTTTGGAATGTCCATTAATCCATGTAGCCTAGCAAAAGCCGTGCAAAGTCGGGGTCCATGCCAGTGCATGGCTACATCTTTGACTTGTTGAAAGTGGGAGGTGGGAAGGCTGTTCAGGGTCCAAATGGGCACTGTCAGGCAGAGGAGAGTGTTAGCCAGAATCAGAATCAAGTTTATTATCACCAGCATGTGATGTGAAATTTTTTAACTTAGTAGCAACAGTTCAATGCAATACATAATATAGAAGAATAAATAAATAAATCTTATTCAGTATACTTTATACAGTATACATATATTGAATAGGTTAAAAATCATGCAAAAAACAGAAATAATATTTAGTTTTAAAAAGTGAAGTAGTGGCCAAGGCTCAATGTCCATTTAGGAATTGGATGGCAGAGGGGAAGAAGCTGTTCCTGAATAACTGAGTGTGTGCCTTCAGGCTTCTGTACCTCCTACATGATGGTAACAGTGAGAAAAGGGCATGCCCTGGGTGCTGGTGGTCCTTAATAATGGATGCTGCCTTTCTGAGACACTGCTCCCTAAAGATGTCCTGGGTACTTTGTAGGCTAGTACCTAAGATGGAGCTGACTAGATTTACAACCCTCTGTAGCTTCTTTTGGTCCTATGCAGCAGCACCCCCCCACCCTCCATATGAGACAGTGATGCAGCCTGTCAAAATACTCTCAATGGTACATCTATAGAAATTTTTGAGTGTATTTGTTGACATACCCAATCTCTTCAAACTCCTAATAAAGTATACCGACTGCCTTGCCTTCTTTATAACTGCATCAATATGTTGGGACCAGGTTAGATCCTCGGAGATCTTGACAGAGATCAGAGATATTTGTTCCAGAAAGAAATGGAGAGCTGTAAAAGCTTCCAAATGGGGAATGGAGGTGTAGAGAAACTGGATGTTCATGGTGAAGATGAGTTAGTTGCAGCCATGGAGTTGAAATCTGTCTAAATGGTGGAGGCCTTGTAAGTTATCCCAAATGTTGGTAGAAAGGGTCTAAACAAGGGGAGAGAGGAGAGAGTTGAGGTATGAGGAAATAAATTTAGTTGGGCAAGAGCAGGCATGAACAATGAGCCCACCATAACCTTCTTGTTTGTGGATCTTGGGCAGGGTAGGGAGGCTAAGGTTGGGTACAGTGTTGAAATTGAACTTTGAACTTTGCTCTGCAGCACAGTGGCCTTGTGTTTATACATATTTTAAACATTAGTTTGTCAAAAGTTTTACTGCATAGTCCAAGACCTACCATACTATGATTACCCCTCATTCTGTGCTTGGAGTCATATTTTAGTTCCATTTTCGTAATTAAATCTTCTGTAGCTTCCTTCACTGTAAGAGTGTAAATTCTTTTAGTGTCAAATTTCTCAAATTTTGCATTTTTGTAGATCCATCAATCACCTTACATAAATCTTTTAGGCATTTACTCTTCGTAACTTTAACCATGTGATTCCCTCACTAAACCCCTCTATTCTCTACATGCTTTTTCAGTTGGTCAATATCATCTTCTCTATACTCCTATGAATTGCAAAGGGATTTCTTAGATATTAATGTGTTATCATATTGTTGGCCAGAAAGAATGACAATCTTCAAATCAGTGAATTCAAATGAATCAAGAACAGTGGAAACAGTCTTTGTTCTTGCTGTGTGCTTGGGGGATGGAGGCTGTCATTTTGTGAAGACACTGGATTCTCCATTTTGTGAGCTTGACATGCTGGACTTGATTAGTGTTTTAAAGAAGACACAAAGACCAGGTAATCTGCTGGACTGGAGGTCATTTCCAAATAAGGAGTTGTTTGTGAGGTGTTCTTTGATTGGCTATAACATGCAGACTTGTGAATGCCTGAGGTGAATCAAGCTCATTGTTGACTGAGAACAAAGAGCCATGAATCAGCAACTGTCCTTTGGTGGGGAGAGGACAATAGATGGATGCTGCTTTGGACCAGAGCCAATGACCAGGTGTTAAAGGCCAGACACCTGCGGCCAATGACATGGGAATTCGACATTTGAATTGATGAGCAATGGATATAAAAGTGGATGCTTTGTGTGTGCCGGGGGGCGGTAACTTTGAAGAATAACCATCGCAGACACAAGCGAGAAAAACCCTGCGTGAAGCACGTGGAGAGTAAGTCGGGACCACGAGGAACAAGGAACGCCCGGCCAGTGTAAATTCCTCCGCCCGGGTAATACCTTTGCTATTCTTTGACTATCCAGGAGAGTCAGGGGTACTTAGCAGTTGTGCGCACAAGGTATTTAGTGTATAAATTCACCTATTTGTTAGTTTGAACAATAAAGGTAATTGTCAGTAAATACCGATCTCTCTGTGCCTCACTCAGAATTGTTGGAAGAGGTAGAAGCGGTATCTCTCTCTCCTCTCTTTTCCAACAATATTGAAGTTATTTTGTTTCACTAAATAGGACTTAAATCTACATCCTGATTCAATACTTAAATGCAGCATTTATATAATTACTAAATTAATTTGTAGAATCTACAAAATCTCACCAGTAGGCGATGCTGGAGGGAGTAAAATTATACAAGTGATGTGTGCAGGCTATAATTTCCATTAATTTGCAGGTTACTCTAGCGCCACGGTGGCGTACACTTAGTGCAAAGCTCCAGGCATCGGAGCTTGGAGTTCAATCCAGGTGTCCCCTGGAAGGACTGTACATCCTCCGTACAGAATGCGTGGGTTTTCACCTGGTGAACCATTTTCCTCCCACAGTCCAAAGTAAAGGTTAAATTAATTTGCCTACAGGAATGGGAATACTGAGTGGATATAAAATTGAGATGACAGTGCAGTCAAATATTGAAGTCATTGTAGGCATTTAAAAAATCAGGGGCGTGAAAGGACAAAGAAGAAGAATGCAAGGCTGAATTGTGTTCTTTTGTGCAAGTAATTCATGTGGGGAGGTATATGAAAAGAGTATTAATCAGTACATGAATAAGATGTTGCTACCATCACTAAAGATATGATTGAAAGAAGGGCAGACCTGGCAGCTCAACATTCCAGGAGCAGGACATGTCCAGGGAAATGTAAAAGAGGAGGGGGCACAGAAATATTGATTCAGGAGTCTATTACTACAGTAATGAGAGAGGATATCCCAAAAGGCTCTGTGCTGTCTTTACGACAGTTATTTAGTTTATAATATTTTCGCTTAGTAATTCATTCAATAGTATTTTCTAGTTAGAATTAGAAGTGTTTAAAGTGTATTCATTGCATGTAAAATATATCGGCATGCGATGACGTCACATCCGGTTTCGCCGCGTCTTGTGGGAAAACACCGGTTTAAAATTAGCGCGAGGGTGGGGGCTTTCCACGAGGCTCACCTGAGCACAAGCAGTTTGCAGGCATGAGAAATCACAGTGAGAGCAACGCTGTAAGTTAATAGATAATCGATATATTGAACTAAGATATTAATGCTGATCCTGTTAGAGGTAACGACGGTAGATAATGTTTATGCTTTCGTTAGTTAAAGAGTCGCGGATAGTTTGCATGGAAGTGTATTTAAAGTAGTCAATGGAGCAGGTAAACTCTCCCTGTATACTGCACCTTAGTGTAATGTAGTTATAGTCACCTTTGCAAGTATTTACACTTGAAATGTGATATTAAGGAAGGAACAAATACTGTATCAATCTTGTATTGTTTTATCAACAGTTTTCACCATATGTTAATGTGAAGAGTGAACAGTAAATGGTTAATCTTACTGCGATCTGGTTTGCATTGGCTGTGGTTTATCCGGACGTTAAATTCGGCGTTTCGTTACACCCGAAGGAGAACGTGACAGTGAAAAAGCGGCATTATCAGGTGTTTCAAGTGCTGCAATGTCAGCTCAATCCAGCATCAAGTCGACGCCGCCCAGTGACAAGGGCAGTAAACCGACATCAAGTAAGCCCACCCGGGCGTTATCAGGTGTTCCAAGTGCTGCAATGTCAGCTCGATCCGGGATCAAGTCGATGGCGCCCAGCGACAAGGGCAGTAGAACGACATCAAGTAAGTCCGCACAGGCAAGAGCCAAGGCAGAAGCCGCCAAGGTGCGACTGCATTACGCCAGACAAGAAGCAGTTTTGAAAATGAAACTGGCCACCAGAGAAGCCGAAATCCAGAAAGAAGAGGCTGCCAGAGAAGCCGAAATCCAGAAAGAAAGGGCCGCCAGACAAAGAGAAGAGGCTGCCAGAGAAGCCGAAATCCAGAAAGAAAGGGCCACCAGAGAAGCCGAAATCCAGAAAGAAAGGGCCGCCCGAGAAGCCGAAATCCAGTTGGAAATGGCAAAAATATCGACAGAGTTGCAAGTGCTGCAGCTAGAAAGAGAAGAAGCTGCTGCCATGGCGGAAGCAAAGTACATAGAAGAAGCTGAAGGGTCGCGTGATCTGACCGCAGCAAGATCTACTTTAGAAAGGACCAGACTGGAACGCACAAGCGACTATGTACAATCTCAAATAGACAGGCAGGCTCGTCTCCCCTCTCCATACGTATTCGATAACTTCCCCAGCTACGAGGAACCTCAGAGAGTCACGATTGCATCACATCCATACGAGGAAGGAAATTTACCCTCACGGCTCCGTGATGAAGTCAAGAATGAAAGAACCGACAACGCTCCTTCACCCCCACAACAGGACGGCGGGGAGGGAGAGGTTCACTCCAGGACAACAATTGTCAGCTCGAACTGTACAGAAGTTTGCGGTCAAACTCAGTCAAGCCGTTCTTGTTCCGAGATCTGCCTCACTGAGGTGTACCCTAAAGAAGCACAACAAGACATTACCAAGCGTAAAGTAACCGACGAGACGCTAGGTCAGTCAGTTTTCGTTCAAACCGAGCACGGAAACAAACTTGCACAATCAGCTCAAGATACCATTTCTTTAAAACCCAAAGACACCAAGGTCTTCCGAGATGAAGCAAATAATGGGGTTGCCCCATTGCCTATCAGAGAACCATGCCAGCGCTCACCAGATAACAAAGAGCAGGCAGTCAAACGGTTCACGTCCTTACGGAAAACCCGGAAAAGGAAACCCGAGATGCAGCAACGCACCCGATTGGCCCACGAGGTACTGTGCACCCTAATGGCAGAGGTCACAGCCATTATAAACGCACAATCATTCCTACCTGTGTCTTCTGACCCAGAAAACCCCTTTATACTTTCGCCATCAACGCTCCTTACGCAGAAGGCAGGAGCACCTCCTCCACCAGGAGACTTCTCAGACAAGGATTTGTACACAAAGCAATGGAGACAAGTCCAGGCTCTGGCAAATCAGTTCTGGCCTCGCTGGAGACAAAAATATCTACCTTTGTTGCAACAGAGACAAAAGTGGACAGAACCCCGAAGGAATCTTCAAGTTGAAGACTTAGTCCTGCTCAGGGACAAGCAAGCCGCTCGCAACAGCTGGCCAACGGCCAGAATCACTGCTACATTCCCTAGCGAGGATGGACATGTCAGGAAGATTGAATTGAAGACTACCGACCAAGGTGATGTGAAAATTTACCAAGGGCCAGTTACAGAAGTTATTCTACTTCTACCCAATGACTGATTAAGAGACTAAGTTTTGTACTCTGCTCATTGTGACCTTACGAAGGTCAAGCGGGGAGTGTGCTGTCTTTACGACAGTTATTTAGTTTATAATATTTTCGCTTAGTAATTCATTCAATAGTATTTTCTAGTTAGAATTAGAAGTGTTTAAAGTGTATTCATTGCATGTAAAATATATCGGCATGCGATGACGTCACATCCGGTTTCGCCGCGTCTTGTGGGAAAACACCGGTTTAAAATTAGCGCGAGGGTGGGGGCTTTCCACGAGGCTCACCAGAGCACAAGCAGTTTTGCAGGCATGAGAAATCACAGTGAGAGCAACGCTGTAAGTTAATAGATAATCGATATATTGAACTAAGATGTTAATGCTGATCCTGTTAGAGGTAACGACGGTAGATAATGTTTATGCTTTCGTTAGTTAAAGAGTCGCGGATAGTTTGCATGGAAGTGTATTTAAAGTAGTCAATGGAGCAGGTAAACTCTCCCTGTATACTGCACCTTAGTGTAATGTAGTTATAGTCACCTTTGCAAGTATTTACACTTGAAATGTGATATTAAGGAAGGAACAAATACTGTATCAATCTTGTATTGTTTTATCAACAGTTTTCACCATATGTTAATGTGAAGAGTGAACAGTAAATGGTTAATCTTACTGCGATCTGGTTTGCATTGGCTGTGGTTTATCCGGTCGTTAAATTCGGCGTTTCGTTACACCCGAAGGAGAACGTGACAGGCTCCTCAAATGAGGTCACTTGGGCAGAGCTCAGGAACAAAAAAAGAGGTGAGTACTTTATGGAGGGTGTATGACCGGCCTCCTTTTGGTAAGTTGTGGGTGGGAGAACACTACATTTCTTGACCACTGAGGTGCTTCTGGTGAAGATTGAATCAATACAAGCTGGACAGAAGAGATTGAGAAGTCATCATTGGCAAATCCTAAAACTATTTATGTGTACTGTATATAAAGAGCAAGAGGGTAACTGGGGAAAAAATAGTACAAAATAGAATAAAAATGGGAATCTGTATGTGGAGTCTTAGGTGAGTTCTTAAATGAACGCTTCTCATCTGGGGAAAACATTAGGTATCCTAGTGGGCACAAATAGTTTGATGAGATGTATCCTGGGCTGATATGGGAGACTAGGGAGGAGAACGCTGGGATCGCGACAGAAATTTTTAAACCTTCACTGACTGCAAGTGAGGAGCTAGATGACTGAAGGCCAGCAAAAGTTGTACCTTTATTGAAAAAGGGATGCAGCCTGTTACTACATTGACATTGATGGGGAAGTTATTGGAAGAGGGACTGAATTAATTTACACTTGGAAATTCAAGGATTAATCAAAGTTAGTTGGCATGGCTTGTAAGGAGAGGTATGCCTAATTAATTTGATTTAATTTTTAGAAGAGTTAACATAATGTGTTCCTGAGAGCACTGCAGATTAAAAGATAATATCTCATAAGGACATGGCAGCCATGCAAAATTTCACTATTATTCTATGAGGTTAAAGCTCATGGGACACAAAATAGTCTTGGTGATGGGATACAGTGGTAAAGAGTCAATTTTGTGACTGGAAGCCTGATACTTGGGGTGTACCATGGTGATCGGTGATAGGGCTCTTACTTTTTTGTCATGCACCTTAATGATTTGGATCTGAATGTAATAGGCATGATAAATATAATATGGAAATTTGTGCTAATGTGACACAGTCAGAGAAACATGCCCTTTAAACCATCGAGTCCAGCCCAAACACCAACCGCCCATTTACTATTAACCATATTTTATTCTCTCCACATTCACATCAACTCCCACAGTTTGTATCCCTCACACAAACTCTGGTAGGAAATTATAATCATGGGAAATTAACAAAATAGTAGATAATTAACCTATTGGGCAACATGTCTTTGAAAAGAAACTGGAGGAGCTGAAGGAAACCCACACAGTGAATATATCAAATCTACATAAGTACCGAGAAAAAACTTAATACTGAGAAAAAATGGAATTTCATGTATATGTAAAATATAGACCCAGGAGACTCTGAGACGGAACTGTGAATATCAAATCTTCTTAAATTCATGGTTTTGACAGGTTTGTCAGAGCCCAGGTATACAAATTAGATACTATTTTCTTGGGTACTGATTAAAACTTACTTGTCTGGATTAACCAGTGAAACAAATACTTTAGTTGCTAGGTGATATTTTGATCTTTGTCATCGTACGACATCCCATACTTTAAAAGCAACACTTTCAGAAGATTGGTCATCTGTAACATGCTTCGTTGGGGTTACGTTTCTAGGTGTAAAATTATTGTTGAGTCACTCTTTCACAATGTGAGGATGTATCTGAATGTCTTTAATTGCAGGTTTAAGTACTGCTAACCTGAAAATCAACAACATAGAGATAAAGGCTGACTAGATATGACAATGTGACCGACCCCTCCCCCCCCCCCACCCCACATCCCCGAGAACCCGCCCTGCTATTCTCTTTGCTTTTCCTGGATTCCCAGCCTCTGCAGCTGAGCTCCTGGCCAATTGCTCCCTTGCAGAGGAAAAGGCTGTGTTTGATGTGAAGGACAATGGTGAGCTGCTCTGGGCATGGCTTTGGTTTGCACCATCTCATTTACTGGATGACATGCAAATGACTGGTTGTGAGGGAGGAGGAGTAGGGTCAGGTGTGGCACTTGTTCCTCCCTCACTATCATTCAGGAGAACAAGTGTCACACCTGCCCCTACACCTCCTCCCTCACTATCATTCAGGGCTCCAAACAGTCCTTTCAGGTGAGGCATCACTGCACCTGGGAGTCTGTTGGGGTCATCTACTGTATCTGCTGCTCCCGGTGTGGCCTCCTGTATATTGCTGAGACCTGACATAAATTGGGAGACCACATCATCAAGCACCTATCCTTTGCTTCATCCGCTGGGAAAAGCAACGTCTCCTGGTGGCTACCCATTTTAACTCTACTTCCCATTCCCATTCCAATATGTCAGTCCTCTACTGCTGTGATGAGGCCACATTCAAGCTGGAGGAGCGTCACTTTGTAATCTGTCTGGGTAGCCTCCAACCTGATGGTAAGAATATCGATCTCTCGAACTTCCAGTAATTGACCCCTCCCCCTTGCCCTCACCATTCCCCATTCTCATTCCCTTCTCTCAACTTATCTCCTTACCTGCCCATCACTCGCTCTGGTGCTCCTTCCCTTTTCCCTGATTCCATGGCCTTCTGTCCTCGCCTATCAGATTCCCCGTTCTCCAGCCCTTTATCTCTTTCACCAATCAAATTCCCAGCTCTTTACTTCACCCCTCCCTCTCTCCTGGTTTCACACATCACCTTGTACTTCTTCCTTTCCTCCCCCACCTTCTTACTCTCTCATCTTTTTTCTCCAGTCCTCATGAAGGGTTTTGCCCCAAAATGCCGACAGTTCAATCCTTTCCATAGATGATGCCTGGCCTGCTGAGTTCCTCCAGCATTTTTATGTGTGTTGCTTGGATTTCCTGTATCTGCAGATTTTCTCTGGTTTGGAGAGGGGAAGGTGATAGCTTGAGAGGCAGTGGAAAAATGTTGATGGCAGCTTCAAATGGTGCCAGTGAGTCATGGAGACATCCTGAGGGTTATGTATAACTCTTTTAAATATACTCTATTCTCTTCTGCTGCCAGCATGGGATGACGAGTCAAATCGGGACCCTGAGGACTTGTGGAATCTGTGTGGTGGTTTTTTTCGAACTTATAGTCTTTTAACATCTTTGGACTATTTTTACTGTGCCCGTGGTCTGTTTTTTTTTTATCAATTATGCTATTGTTTGCACTGTTGTAACTATGTGGTTTTGTGCAGGTCTTGTAGCTTTAGTTTTTGGTCTTGTTTAGTCTGGTGGATTTGGAGCTCCTTTCCAGGGAACGTGCTAAGATGGTAGCGCAATATTATACACAGCAGCCTCTCCGGACTCTGGATTGGGGATTGCCAAAGGTTACGTGGATTTCTGGTGTAGTCTGTTTTGTTATATGCTTTTGTGATATCATTCTGGAGGAACGTTGTCTCATTTTTTAACTGCATTGCATTTGTGGTTTCTAAATGACAATAAACTGAATCTGAATCTGAATTCGAATTACTCTCATTGCTATCTACAGCATGTAATTCTTTTCTAAGCAATGTACATTTAAATCAACAATGATGTACAGATTTCACGATTGCCTGAAGGAATCGGCAAACCAAGTGGATATGCCCCCCCGAAGTGAGGCAGGGTGGGGGGGGGGATCTCCAAATAAAACAGGAATGAGGCCCCTCCACCCACCATCTCATTAGCAACTGGAAAACAAAAACTGAGGACCTGAGGGCAAGATCACCGTATCAGAGGGAAATGAGGGTATGTTTGATATCTGAGCAAAACATGGCTTTTGCCCAGCACGCATGATACAGTGCTCAGGCCAGAAGACTTCTTAGTTCACAGAATAGCTCAAACTGTGGATTCAGAAAAGGCAAATGGTGGAGGTGTGTGTTCCGTGATAAACTCTATGTGGTGCTCTGATGTGGCGGTATTGTCGAATTCATGTTCCCCCAACCTTGAACACCCAATGGTCAAATGCCATCCATTCTATTTACCTAGGGCAGGCATGGGCAAACTACGGCCCGTTAAGCTTTTTAATCCGGCCCGCAGAACTTGATGAAATTATATTAATAAACCTTGTTAACATTTTCTCCCCGCAATTTTGGCGTTTTCCCAATAGATGACGCACTCTATATACATTGACCTTTGTTGAGGTGCAGCGTATTACTCCACATTTGCGCTTTACTTTGTGACCTTGTGGCGACCCATTTCCTGGCACATCCGAACCGGCTCACAATTAGCCAGCGTTCCGGCTAAGAGAGATAGCCTGCGGGGATTTGCGAGCACAGAGCTCCGCATACCGGCGCGCTCTCCCTGCTTTGTCATTGTGCGGGTCGTTGTTGAGTTTTGGCACAGGGGACAATTGAATAAGAAGGAGCAGGACAAGTAGACCTGCATCTCCTACCGTTTTTGAAATAAAGACAGTCAGGAGGAGAGTGATGATGATAATATCTTGAAGGATAACAGAATTTTCAGTGCTTTAAAATAATAACTGTTACTATTAAAAAAAGCTGTATTTTATTCATTTAATTTTCAGTGTTTTAAAAGTCATTTCAATAAATAGCTAAATACCATGGGACTTCAAAGACAGATATTTTGTTGTAATGCATTTGTTCATCTTCAATTGAAATTAAAGCACATGTTTTCTACATATCCCATGATATTTTATTTTCTCTTATGAGGTGTATTACCAAAACATTCCGTCCATCTGCTCCTGGTCCGGCCCTCCTGTCAAATTTTAGAACCCTTTGTGGCCCTCAAGTCAAAAAGTTTTCCCACCCCTGACCTAGGGAGTTCTCCTCCATAATTCTGACCGCAGTTTACATACCATCAGCGGCTGACTATAATCAAGATCTTGAGATACTGCATGATGCCATCTCCAAACAACAAACAGTCCATCATGACACATTTCAAATCATAGTTGAGGACTTCTGCCAAGCTTGTTTGAAAAAAACTCTGCCCAACTACCATCAGCATATAACGCATAGCATCACAGGTCCCAACACACTAGACCACTGCTATACTAAGATAAGGGATGCCTACCAGACAGCATATCAGTAAAACTGATCACTTGGCTGTCCTTCTCCTACCTGCATACAGGCAGAGACTAAAAAACAAAGCTCCAGAGATTAGGACAACAAAGAGTTGGTCATTGGAGAGAAGGCAATGGCAATAGCTTCAAGACAGTTCAAGTACTCATTTGAGGATCTGAATGAGTACACCGTGGTGCCCATGGACTTTACTAAAACAGTGGTAGATGAGTGTGTTCTCCCAAAATCATTCAGAGTCTTCTCCAAGCAGAAGCTCTGGATGAACCAAGAGATCCACAATCTGCTGAGGGCCAGATCAGAGGCATTCCAGACTGGTGACCAAGAAGTTCCTATACCGTTTCTTTATTCCTCCATTACTACCTCTCCAGCATTAATTTCCAGCAGTCCAATATCCACTTCTGTCTTTCATTTACTCTTTATATATCTGGAAAAAGCTTTTTGTATCTTCTTTAATACTATTGGCTCACTTACTTTCATATTTCATCTTTTCTCTCTTTGTGGTTTTGTTGTTGGTTTTTAAAAATCCCAAATCCCCTATCTCCCATCAATTGTTGCTGTATTATATGCTCCCTCTTTTGCTATTCTGCTGTTTTTGATTTCCCTTGTCAGCCACGGTTGCCTCATCCTCCCTTTAGATGACTTCTTCATTTTTGGGACTTTTCTTTCCTGCACTTTCTGAATTTCCCCCCATAAACATCAGCCATTGTTTTTCTGCCATCATCCATGCTAGTGTCTCCTTCCAACCAACTTTGACCAGTTGCTCTTTCATGCCTCCGTAATTCCCTTTACTGCACTGTAATACTAATTAATCTAACTTTATCTTCTCCCTCTCAAACTGCAGGGTGAATTCTATCATATTATGATCACTGCCTCCTAAGGGTTCCTTTACCTTAAGCTTCCTAATCAAATCTAGGTCATTAGATAATACCCCAAAGCAGAATTACAATTCCCCTAGTGAGCTCAACTGCACGCCGCTCAAAAATCCCATCTTGTAAGCATTCTAAAAATTCCCTGTCTTGGGATCCAGTACCAACTGGATATTGAAATCCACCATGATTATCGCAACATTTCCCCTTTTACAAGCCTTTTCCATCTCCCATAGTAATTCATAACCCACATCCTGGCAACCATTCAAGAGCCTGCATATAACTCCTGTTGGCCATGGTAGATTTAAAGCATGGAAGAAAGTGTTGAACTCACATGGTGCAAGGATTGTGGAAGCAGATAGATCAATTGTCTTTGTTCTTGCCATGTGTTCATAGATGGGGTCTGCCATTTTGTTGAATTGATTTGCATCCTCCATTTTGTAAGATGTAGTTGTTTAGTTTTCTATATTTTGAAGTAGACACAATGGTGCTTCAGGTAATGTGTTAGACCAAGGATCATTTCCAAATAAGAATTTGTTTGTGAGATTTCTTTAATAGAATATAACCTACAGGTTTGTGAATGTTGGTGTTTAGGCCTGCTTAGTGTGATTCAAGCTGGTTATTGAAGAGAACAAAGAGCCATAAATTACATGTGTAACTTCTGTATCAGAGCCAATAAAAAGTTGTTAAAGGGCAAATATCCAATGACACTGAAAGGCAATATTTGAATTGGTAAGGAATAAATATAAAAGTGGATGCTTTGATTGTGCTATCAGCAATAACTCTCTTCAGAGACCCACCATTGCAAGGAAGAACCCCCATGCCTTGAGCTGGGGGAAGAAATGGTCGATTGTCTATCCAGCGGAGATCCTCTATTTCAGTGTTATAAATTGGGAAAGTGGTCTGAGTGAGTACTGGTATGGAGGGAACAGTAGAATTCAATTTTTAAGTTGTTGGCTTGGGGTCAACATATTTTATGTTGTTTGTGCAGAGACAATAATGTGCGAGCTTCAATTAATTAAGAGTGCATAGTGAGTTTCCTGATCTAGTTCCATTGACGAACAGTCAACACTCCCATCAGGGTCTTTTTACCCTTGCAGTTTCTTAATTCTAACCACAAGGATTCTAACCACCTTCTGATCCTATGTCACTTCTTTCCAAGGATTTGATTCCATTTTTTACCAATACAGCCATCCCAACCCCTCTGCCAACCAACCTGTCCTTTTGATACAGTTCAATACTCTGCCTACCTGCCTATCCTTTCCTTGGATGTTAAGCTCCCAAATATGATCCTCTTTCAGCCTTGATTCGAAGATGCCCACAATGTCATACCTGCTGATCTCCAAATGAGCCACAAGGTCACTTACCTTATTCTGTATACTGTGTGATCTCAAATATAACATAGCCCTGTATTCATCACCTTTTTTTGATTTTGGCCTCCAGCTACGTTTTAACTCATCCCACTAACTGCAGTTTTGCCCTCTCATCTACCTGTGCTTCCTCACAGCCTCATTACACACTACACCAACTTCTCCATCCTTAACCCTATCACTCTGGTTCCCAACACCCCTGCCAAATCAGTTTAAACCCTCCGCCACAGCTCTAGCAAATCTGCCCACAAGGAAATTGGTCCCCCTCAGGATAAGGTATATCCTGTCCTTTTTGTACAGGTCATACCTTCCCCAGAAGAGATCCCAATGATCCAGAAATCTGAAACCCTGTCCCCTGCACCAATTCTTCAGCCACACATTCATTTGCAAAATTATCATGTTTTTACCCTCACTAGCATGTGCACAGGCCCCAACCCAGAGATGACTATACTAGAGGTCCTGCTCTTCAGCTTACTGCCTAACGCCCTATATTCTCTCTTCAAGACCTTCTACCTTTTCCTACCTATGTCATTGGTACCAATATGTACCACAACTTCTGCCTGTTCACTCTCCCTCCTTAAAATGTCATTGATATGATTTGAGAAATCCCTGACCCTGGCACCTGGGAGGCAAAATACATTTGCACCACCCATGTGTCTCCTTCGACTCCGCAGAAACTGCTTTTGGCTCCTCTAATTATGGAGTGCCCTATTACTACTGCACTCCTTTTCTCCCCCTCCCCTTCTGAGCACAGAGCGAGACTCAGTGTCAGAGGCCTGGTCACTGTGTTTAAACTAATGAGGCTATGGATGGGATCCAGAACGACTGTGCGTTAGGTAGAGAGGCTAATTCATATCAAGAACAAAAATAGGCAAGCCCACTGAGACAAAGAGACAGAGACAGAAAGGGATGGGAGGCTTACCTGCATTTACTTTAATGCAAACAGCTTCACCCATAAACTGAGAGCATGGGTTAGCAAATGGGATTAAGATATTGTTGTAATCACAGAAATGTGGCTTGAGAAACAGAAGGACCGGCAGTTTAATGTCCTGGTATACAAAGCTAATTGATTGCACTACAGCAGCACTTAGGGAGGATGTCCTAGAGAGCCTCAGCAATAAGGGCTTTATGAGTAGAATATAGGGAAAAAAAGGGAGCAGTCACCATAATGATGTTGGACTATAGGCTTCCCAAGAGTCACTGGGAATTAGAACAATAGCTATGCAGGCAGTTCTTAGCAGGGTGCAAAATGAATAAGAATGTAGAAATGGAGGATTCTAACTTTACTAATGTAGACTGGGATTGCCTTAGTGCAACAGGTTTACAAACAGAGGAATTCATGAACTGCTTAAAGCATCCTCTTTCTAGAACATGCTAGTCCTGAGCTCTGATCTTCCGGTGTTTAAACATCTCTTATGACAGATGTGGACTTACCTGATAACAGCTGCTCCCAGTTAACTCCCTGTAGCTTCCGTCTAATAATGTTGCAATTTGCTCTCCTCCAATTTAGTACTTTCCCACAAGGCCCAGATTTACCCATACTCATAACTGTCTTAAATCTTAATAAGCTGTGATCACTATTCCTAAAATGCCATTTGACCGAAAAGCTCATTTCCAAAACCAGGAAAATCCATTTCATCTAAGGATCATGCACATAGGAAATCCCAGTCAGTATTAGGGAAGGTAAAGTCACCATTATGACAATTGTTGTTTTGATATATTTCCATAATATGTCTACATACCTGTTCCTCTATTTTTCCACCAGCCACCGGGAGATTTACATTAAAACCCCGTCAAACCTTTTTTCTTATTTTTGAGCTCTGACCATCAGTAAATGAGCCCTCCTGTATGCCCCCTCTGAGAGCAGCTTAGACATTCTATATGATAAGTAATGCAACTCCTGCATCTCTTTTATTTTCCTCTCAATCTTGTTTGAAACATCGAAATCTAGGAACTTCGAACTGCCAGACATGTCAGTCTCACAGCCAAGTCTCTGTAATGCCCACAACTTTATAATTCTATCCTGGTGCATGTCACCTTTCTGATACAAAGAAAGGAATAGGTCACCTCAGGGACTAGAGTGGTAATCTACGTTTAGAGCCGGGGGTGTACGAGTGAAATCTTACATGAAAATTTCTCATCAGCCTTCATCATGGTGGAGGATGTGGAAGCTCGAGAATTAAGGGAAGCGTGTACTGGTCTTCTGGTGCATTTCAGGAAATAAGAGTGCTAGAAATACTGAAGTATATTAGGGTAAATAAATCCCCAGGTCAGGAGAAGATTTATCCCAGTATGCTAGGAGAAGTTAGGGAGGAAATTGCTGCGGCTCTGATGGAGATTTTGGCATCTGCATTAACGCCAGGTAAGGAGCTGGAAGACTGAAGAATGGTTAATGTTGCTCATGTGTCCAAAAATGGAGACAGAGATAAGCCTGAAAATGTACAGGCCAATGAACCTCATATCAGGGGTAGAGAAATTGTTGGAGGGCAGGATTTATGTTTACTTACAAAGTAGGAACTGAGTAGGAATGAGCACATTTGTGCAAGATCGATCCTATCACATAAATCTCATTGAGGTTCTTGAGGAGTTAGCCAATGACCTGATGAAGGTAGGGTGGTACATGGCATCTATACAGACTTTAGTGAAGATTTTATAAGGTCTTGCATGGTTAGTTTGTTGACAGGTTAAGGCACAACAAATCCAAAACATGTTGGTGAACTGGTCCTACAAATTTGACTTGGCAATAGAAGATAGAGGGTGGTTGTAAGGTCTATTTTTGACTGGGAATCTAAAATGAATGGTGCACTGCAGGGATTGGTGCTGGGGCCTTTGTTTAAAGTCATAGGCATGTCATGCAGATGGGAAAGCTAAATTATTGACTATTCAAGCTACAAATCTACACATTTGAAATATATATCTGTTGACTCTGTCATGATCACTGGGTTTCCCATCAACATGACAGATCTACCAGAGGTCTATGATTGAAAGGATGTAGCTATGTCAGCACTCAGCATTTACTCCAGGTCTCATGAAATTTCTTGGCATTAGGTCAAACACTAGCAAAGAAATCAATTCTTCAATACCACATACCATCTGCCTGAAATCTGATACATCAGTGGCATAAAACCATTGGACATAGGAGCAGAATGAGGCCATTCAGCCCATTGAGTCTTCTCTGTCCTTTGCTTATGGCTGACTTATTTTCCATCTTAACTCAATTTCCTCCCTTCTCCCTGTAACCTTTTTTTCACCCTTAATAATCAAGTCATTGGATATATTCCTTTAAATATATATATTCCTTTATATATATGACTTAGTCGCCACAGCTGTCTGTGGCAATAAATTCCATCCATACACCATCTTCTGTATAAAGAAATTCCCCCTCATCTCTGTGTAAAGGGACATCCTTTCTGAGGCTGTGCCCTCCAGTCCTAAACTCTCCCACAAATGGAAGCATCCCCTCCATGTCTACTCCATCTAGACATTTCAAAATTTGGTGGGTTTCAATGAGATCCCCACCCTCCTAATTTTTCTAAACTCCAGTGAGTACAGGCTCAGAGGCATGACACGCTCCTCATACATTAACCCTTTCCCCCCCAGAATCATTCTCATAAATCTCCTCTGGACCCTCTCTAATGCCACCACATCCTTTTTGAGATATGGGGTCCAAAACTGTTCAAGATACAGTTAATGGCAAGAGGGAAGTAAAAGAGGTACAGGAGTTGCAATGTTAATCAGAGAGAATGACACAGCTGTACTCAGAGGGGACATACAGGAGGGCTTATCCACTGAAGCCATATGGATGGAGCTCAAAAGTAAGAAAGGTCTAACAGATGCTCATGAATGTACTTTGTCACAGATGCCAGTCTGATTCACACCACATAATATTAAGAAACGGCTGAGAACATTAACAGGTTAACAAGCGAGACATTTTTTACAGCCACCAATAAGTTGGTTTGTCCTTAAGTCAGAAAATACAGAAAAAATCGCTTGATATGATAACCTCCATGAGTATTGTACTGAATAGCACCAAATGTATACAAGACAGAAAATAAATATTATTGAAAGTGGAGAGAGTGAGGGAAAGATATACAATATAAATGTACATGGAACTCTTGAATGTAGTCACATTAAGGGAGTTTGTTCATCTGTAGGAGTGTCTACATGATGAGTGTTCTTATCCCAGAGTTGGCCCGTACACGAAAAGCCAGACAATAATAAAGTTGTCTTGTTATATACAAATGTTAGGGTGCATTCTCCAGATACTTTATCAGACATCCATAGCCTTCAGCCAGGAGCAGATGTCATCAGGTGGTTCCCAGCCTTCACAGAGTGTTTCGACCCATCTTGCTTGGACATGTGACACAGTTGTTATAGTGATGTCGTCCATGAACCCTCATAGAGCCGGCTGGGCAATGCCCAAATCCGGCGTCAAGCCATGGGTTACATCCTCTGCTGCTGATATTAGGAGGTTCATTCCCATAATAAATAGGGTGGGGAAGATGCTGCACCCTGTTGGAATCCCCTTCTGGAGGTCCTGCAAACTTGCTGTGAAATGGGCTGATGTAAATCTGAATTTAAATCCTCCTGTGTAGCTGGTGATATGTCTCGAATAGCCACTGGGATGTAGTAGTGGTCAAGTCCTTCTAGGATGAGGTCATGTGGAATAGACCTGAAGGCGTTCGCGAGGTCCAACTGGACAACTATTAGGTCGACTTTTTTTTGCTTGGCCTCACAGATCAAATAGCTAATCATTGAGTTGTGTTCCAGTCACTCCGAAAAGCCTGGAATGCTGCCTGTTGTGGATGCATGTGTTGATATAGCAGTTCTGCGTCATGTAAGAAGTCAGCCTTCTTGCAAGCACAGAAAAGAAAGTCTTACGTTCCACATCCAGGAGAGAAATTGTCCTAAACTGGGCAATTGTGGAAGAATCCTCTTCCTTTGGAATAAAGCATCCCTCTGCCAATTTCCAACCTGATGGAATAGTACCTTTGACCCAGATCTTTTGCATGACCTTCCACAGCCTCTGAAGAAGTTTTGGGCATTTCTTATACACCTTATAAGGTATGTCACTAAGGCCTGGGGCAGCTGATGTTTTAGCTTTCCGGATGATGTTCTGGATTTCCAGCCACGTAGGCCCCTTCACATTCAGCTCCATTGATGGTTTTTCCAGTCTACGCACAGTCCGATTGGTTCCGTGGGTTGCTGTGTGCCTCCCGCAGGAACTCTACCTCTGGCTTCGAGCTGGATAGTATGCCTTTTCTCTTTCTTCCTTTTTTGCTGTCGAACATGTTCTGCCCTCCAGAGTTTACACAGCTGTTCCCACAGCATGCTGGTTAGGTCCTTGATACCTTCTTTTTTGGCCAGTCAGCTGGTTTTAAAACTCTTGCTGAGCGTCTTTAATTCGCTTCTCAAGTGACGAAACTCCCTTTACCTCCTATTCAGTTGCCGCGGTAACTCGGCCTGACTTCTCCACTCCATCGGGCCAAATCGTTCTTTAGCTAGGTTGTACGCTATGGCTGTGAGTGAGTTGATCTTTCTGTGTACTGGGCCTGCTAAGGCAGTTTCCAGGATGCCGTCTAGATCATTATCGAACTGCAGCCAGGCGACATTGTCTGACGATCTAGGCCATATGATCCTGTCTTTCCTTGATGAATGGATTGGGGTAGCCAAAGGGAAACTCACCTGGTGTGTTGTTTGGTGCTGAGGCAACTCGAGTGCGGAGAGATCTTCAGCTCTGTGGGGTGCTTCCTGGCTGACATTCTTCTTCGTCTCACTGGATACCAAGTCCGTGCACTGCACTAGGGTCACCAATGATCCACATCTAGACCGGCTCTGGTGCATCTTGAGCCCTCTGATGCTTTTGCAGACTTTCCCGCAATGACACTTTACCGTGAGTTCCTCTCTGGTCAGTGTTGTTTGCTTTAGCTTCCTCGTAGTCGTGTTTCATGTCCTGGCCATTGCCGGTATGTTCTTCCAGTTGAGTCTCTCACCCTCCCTGCCTCTCGGGGGACTCTGGGGATATTGCTCTTCATGTTCAGTCGTAGCTTGACTGCTGCCCATGTGCTTGCTAGCCTTGTGAGCCCATGCCAGTCTTTCCTGAAGGTCAGCTGTTTCTCCAGCGTCACCAACCTTCTTCTGTTGCCATCCAATCTTTCCTGGAAGCCACTGGTAAATACCAGAGATTACTTGTTACATACACCTGTTAGGGTGCATACTCCAGATACCTTATGAGGTTTCTGTAGCCTTACGCCAGGAGCAGATGTCATCAGGTGGTTCCCAACCTTCACAGAGTGTTTCGACCCATAACCAGGACACTCTCCAGCTGGTGGGCCGGCTGTGGTGTCACAAAATGTAGAACAAACCTACTTCAATAATTATCGCCTAATTAGGCTTTTCTCAACTGCAGGGATTTCAGCACAACTAATTGCCTCCAGATCTTCTCAGAGCTATTGATGAAAGGGATGTTTTCAAGAGGCAAAGTGTGAGTGACAAGCCTCGATAGTGAGGCAGCACTTAACCAAGTACGGCTTTGCCGAAAATGAAGTCAATAGGCATCAAAGAAAATACACTCCGATGACTGGAATCATACATCACACAGGGCAGGTGGTTGATTGTTGGAGGTCAATCATCACTTCAGGACCTCTTTAGGGTAGTGCTGTTCATCTTCAGCTGACCTTCCTTCCAGAATAAGGCTAAAATGATGTAACTGACTTGTGATCACACTCTTCACCAAATAAAACAGTTCATATATTTGCATGCAGCAAAACCTAGCCCTAGACCTTCGACAGTGGTAACCAAGATGACAATTCTCATGCATTGGGCCGTGAACTTACTGCCTTCAAAATGGCAATGGAAACAATTGGGAATTGCACCAATTAAGTTGCAGTGGACAATTGGGGGAATAGGATTACTTTACTAGGGGCCAACACTGACTAAGTGGGCTCCTTTCTAACAATTTATTCATATGTCCCTAATAACGCCAGGCAATGACCAACTCCAACAAGAGAAAGTTTAACTAATCATCTCCCCTCAACATTACCAAATCCACAGCATTGTCAAAAATAAAAACACAAAATGCTGGCAGAACTCAGCAGGCCAGACAGCATCTATGGGAGGAGGTAGTGACGATGTTTTGGGCCGACATATCCACATATCCAACAACATTGAAGAAATGTTACTTACCCAGCAATCTACTTGGTAAGTACAGCATCTGTCATCTGAACATTAATGTCCTCCTCCACTAACATATGAAGGTTTCACTCTGTGCAATCTGCAGTTATTTGCAGTCACTCCACTAGCAGCTCCTAAACCTACAACCTCTACTGTGAGGGAAGGGACTCATGCAGATGGAAAAATCGGCGCCCTGCAGTTCCTCTCACCATCCTGATGTGCTGCTGTTCCTTCCCTTTTGGAACTCCTACTATAACAACAGTTATGGAAGTACCTTCACATGAAGGACTGCAAAGATTCAAGGAAAATAGATTACCAGTATTTCTCAAGGGCTGTTTGAAATGGCCTTGCTAGCAATTCCAGATTTTTAAAAAAGGAAATGGGCAGATAGAGTCCTGGCAGTATTATGTTCCAAAACTATTTATTAGGCATGTAACCAGCTTGGATTATTTATCAAGTGTGTGTAACAGCACTGACATTTTAGAGTAGTTCAAAAGCTTTTCATACCAGCTTAGCTTTCACCACGAATCATTTTAAAGTTTAATGGTAGAAAACACCTGTATAAAGAAAATTGGGTAGCAGGTAACTGTGCTGAAGTTGAGAGATACCCTAATGCAGTTTGCAAAATTATTATGGGGGCTTTTAATGATAAAACAATCAGAAGGATTTGGGACTCCAGAGAAATAGGCTATGATACCTGAAGTCAGTGTCCTCAGACCAAAAGAGAATACAAATAGCAGGCTCAATACAGAGAACACTAAAAACTTTGACTGGATTTATAGGCCAATGGCTGATTTGTAATTGATAATAATTTTGTATTTCATACAATACAAAACCTGGGGATGGACGGAAGCAAACCCAGGTATAATGGAAGAATATAATGCTGGAGAGAATGTCAGTGGTGTTTTGGATGATATATTGTTGACCTGAGCTGCTGGGAATAACAATAAAGACCTTGAGCCTGAAATCAATGTAAGTACAACCATTTTTCAGCCCTCATGGAAGGAGCTATGGATTAAAATGGAAAATGTGAAATCAACTGCCCTTGTAATGGATAAGGCATGGAGTTAGAAACAATAGGGTTAAGCATCACTGTATTCAATTTCAGCAAGTATCTGGAAAAGAAATTGTGTTTGGAAAATAGAGATAGGAGTAGAAGTATGTCCTTGGTTCACCTACACTCAGTGTTGCTCTGTATATGCAATGAACTCATCCTGAAATTCAATCTTCCTAACATTAGAGTTATAATACATGAAGAACTTTAAATTTACACATACTTTAAATTTCACATATGTAATAAAAGATGAACGTCTATACTGTGAAATTTTGGCAGGAGCTAAAAGAGTTCTGCTTGCAGTTTCCTTAGACTTAGCTCTAGGTAATCCACATCTGGCTCATCCACATTTTGATGTCAAAGAAGAAATGAAGAAATCATGGGTGGCAACAGTATCATAAACAAACAATGATGATAGCTTCATGACCGTAACTAAACTTTAAGCATTATGTTGACTCTATTAGCAAAATGGGCAACTTTTCTGAGCCACTTAGTATTTATAAGTGATGAGTTATTCATTTTTTTCATGTTTCACTGAATAAATCTGCTAAATATGGCCAAGAAGGAAACATTAGTGAAATAATAGGGATACATTTGCCAGAGAAGCAATGGTACTAACCATCCACCATATAAAACATAATACATAGAACAAGAAATCTACAGCACATTATAGGCCCACTGGCCCACAATGGTGTGCCGACCATGTAACCTACTCTAGAAACTGCCTAGAATTTCCCTACCACATAGCCTTCTATTTTTCTAAGCTCCATGTACCTATCTAAAAGACTCTTAAAAGGCCCTATCGTCAAAAGATCCATCTGATCTATTTATTATTTTCTGGAGATAAGGAGGTAGGGAAAATAGAAATTATTTACCTACATTGCCACCAATGAAAAAACTAATGGACAAAATAACAAAATGGGAATACGCAACTTTTCTTCTTCAGATTCATATTCAGTTTATTGTCATTTAAAAATCACAAATGTAATGCAGTTAAAAAATGAGACAACATTCCTCCAGAATGATATCAACAAAGCACATGACAAAATAGACTACACCAGAAAATCCACGTAACGTTTGGCAATCCCCAATCCAGAGTCCGGAGAGGCTGCTGCGTATTAATATCGCACTACCGTCTAGCGCGTTTCCCAGAAAGGAGCTCCAAATCCACCAAACAAGACCAAAAACTAAAGCTACAAGACCTGCACAAAACCACAAAGTTACAACATATAGTTACAACAGCGCAAACAATACCATAATTTGTTTAAAAAGAAACAGACCATGGGCACAGTAAAAATACTCCAAAGATGTTATAAGACTATAATATCGAAAGAAACCACCACACAATTTCCACAAGTCTTCAGGGTCCTGATAGAATCGTCATCTCACGCCGGTGGCAGAAGGGAATACCCCCACTATGGACTTCCATGGCGCCGCCTGACTCAGTCTCGCAGATGCAGCACACAATGAAAGCTCCGTCAAACCCAGCCTCGCAGACGTAACATACACTGAAAGCGACCTGACCGCAGCAGACTTCGAATCCGTCAAACCTCCGAGCCTCCGGCACAGCTTCTCCGAGCATCATCCTCTGCCGAGCGTATTAAGGTGCCATCGCCAACGGCCACTGGCAACGCAACCTCGAGGACTGGGGGCTTGTACTTCTCAGCAGAAACCGGGACTTCACAGCAGCAGCAGCAATGAAGAGGGCCTTCCTGGAGATTTCCTGATGTTCCTCCGTGCTCCATGTTCCCACGTCCGTTTTTCATTAGATTAGGGTTGCGCATGGCACCCTCGCTTAACAAATAATGTATCAGCTCCAGAGTAGCCACTGCAAGCTGCGTTGCACCGCCATCTTGAAAGACTGGTGTAACTTGCTATAAATTATAATGGAATATTTTAATGTAACATTAGTACATACTAAAAATTGCTTGCCTTTTCAACTTTTTTTTCAATGTAGGCCTCACCAGTGTTTTGCAAAGTTTCAACATTACATCCTTGTCTTTATATTCTGGTACTCTTAGAATGAATGCTAACATTGCATTTGTCTTCCTCACCACAGACTCAACCTGCAAACTAATCTTTAGGGAATCCTGTACAAGGACTCCCAAATCCCTTTGTATCTCAGTTTTTAGTATTTTCTTTCTATTTAGGAAACAGTCAACGTTTTCACTTCTTCTACCAAAGTACATGACCGTACACTTTCCAACCCTGTATTCCATCTGCTATTTCTTTGCTCATTCTCCTAATCTGTTTAAGTCCTTCTGTAGCCTCTCGACTTAATCAAAACTACCTGCCCCTCCACCTATCTTCATGTCGTTTGAAAACTTTGCAACAAAGCCATCAATTTCATCCAAGTCTTTGAGACATAACATTAAAAGAATCTGTCCCAACATAGACCCCTATGGTACACCAATAGTCACTGGCAGCAGTCAGAAAAGGCTCACTGTATTCCCACATTTCATTTGCTGCTAATCAGCCATTGCTTTATCCATGTTAATCTTTCCTGTAATACCATGGGCTCATAGCTTGTTAAGCAGCCTCATGTGGAGCACCTTGTCAAAGACCTTCTGAAAAAAGGATGCATGTCCAGCAAGATGCCGCCAGTGATCCTTGGCAATATTTTGTGAGCTGCAGACAATAGCTCTAAATATACTTGCAAATATACCTCTTTCGAATCACTCTCTCTGCAATCTGCAGAATAAAATTGTGGACCTGAGGGAAAGATTGCTGTATTGGAGGGAAATGAGAGCCTGTTGTATTCCATGTTTGACCAAGACGTAGCTTTCTCTCAGCACTCCAGATACAGTGGTAAAACTGCAAGGCTCTGGATTTACCAAATGGTCTAACTGATGATTTGAAAAGGCAAAAGGTGCAAGTGTGTGTTTCATGATAAAATCTTGGTGGTGCTCAATGTGGTGGTTTTGTCAAATTCATGCTTCTCTGACTTGAAACACCTAACATTCAAATGCCACCCACACTATTTACCTGGGAGTTCACATCATGATCCTCACTGGAATTTACATATCACCAGCAGCCTATGATAACTACCCACTCATGATACTGCGCAATGCCGTCTCCAAACAAGAAACAGTCCTTCCCGATGCATTTCAAATCATAGTTGGGGAATTCAACCAAACTTGTTTGAAGAAAATCCTGCCCATCAGCATATAACCGGACGAACCAGAGGTCCCAACACAGTAGACCACTGTTATGCTCAGGTAAGGAATGCTGTCCATGTCCAGAGTACATTTCGGTAAATCAAATCACTTGGTTGTCCTTCTACTTGCATACAGGGAGAGGCTAAAGAGCAAAGCCTCAGTGATTAGGACAACAGAGAGGTGGTGGGAGTTGCTACAGGATTTTGCTTCAAGTCAGTGGACAGGCTGCGTTCAGATCTAGAGATCTGAATGAATATACCACGGTTGTACTAGACTTAATTAAAACAGTAGACGAGTGTATCAGAGTCTTTCCCAATCAGAAGCCCTGGATGAACCATGAGATCCATAATCTGCTGAGAGTCAGATGAGAGGCATTTGAGCATGATGAACTAGAAAGTTGCAAGAGGTCCAGGAATGATCTCTGGAAAGCTATCTCTCATGGGTGAAGTGACAACTCTGAACCACACATGAATCAACGAAGGATGCTCGACAGTTGTGAATACTATCACCGCTTATAAAGTTGAATCTAGCAACATAGGCGACAACAGGGCTTCACTTGCAGATGAGCTCACTGCCTTCTATGCACACTTTGACTGGCAAAACATGGAGGAACTATCACAAACTCCCACATCTCCCGAGGATCCTGTGATTTCATTCTCTGAAGCCAACATGCAAGCAGCCTTCAGGAGGGTGAACACATGGAAAGCATACGGCCAAAATGCCGTACCTGGACGAGTACTGAAGACCTGTGCTGATCAAGTGGCTGATGTGTTCTTTGATATCTTTAACCTCTCGCTTCAGCAGTGTGGTACCCACCTGCTTCAATCGTACCGGTGTCCAAGAAGAGCATGGTGACTTGCCTCAATGACTATCACCCTATAGCACTTACATACACCATGATGAAGTGTTTTGAGAGACTGGAGATGAAACGTATCAGCTCCTGCCCGAGAAATGACTTAAATTTGCTCCAATTTGGCTATTGGAGCAACCAATCCACAGCAGATGCCATCACACTGGCTCTTTACTCAACCTTGGTACATCGGGACAGCAAAGATACATACCTCAGGATGCTCTTTATTGGCTACAGCTCAGCATTCAATACCATCATCGGAAAACTAATCAATTAGCTCCAAGACCTTGGCCTTAACACCTGCTTGTGCAAATGGATCTTCGATTTCCTCACTCACAGACTCCAATCAGTTCAGATTGGCAGCGATACCTCCTCCACAATTTTGATCAGTACAGGTGCACCACAAGGCTGGGTACTTAGTCCCCTGCTCTACTTGCTTTACACTTATGACAGTGGTGAAGTACTGCTCTAATGTCATATTCAAGTTTTCTGATGACTCCACCGTTGTAAGACAAATCAAAGACAGTGATGAAACAGCATATAAGAGGAAGGTTGAAAATCTGGCTCTTCCTCAATGTTAGCAAGACCAAGAACCTAATTATAGACTCAGGAGAAGGAAATCAGAGGTCCATGAGACAGTCCTCAGCAGAGGAACAGAGATGGATAGGGTTAGCAACTTCATATTCCTAGATGTTATTATTTCAGGGTACCTATCCTGGGACTAGTACATAAGTACAATTACAGAAATATAGAAACATAGAAAACCTACAGCACAATACAGGCCCTTCAGCCCACAAAGCTGTGCTGAACAAGTCCTTATCTTAGATATTATGTAGGGTTACCTATAGCCCTCTATTTTTCTGAGCTCCATGTACCTGTCCAGGAGTCTCTTAAAAGACCCTGTCGTATCCGCCTTTACCACCGACACCAGCAGCCCATTCCACACACTCACCACTCTCTGCGTAAAAAACTTAGCCCTGACATCTCTGTACCTAATTCCAAGCCAGAGGCTCAGCAATCTCCTCCCTCACCTCCCACAGTAGCCTGGGGTTTATCTCATCTGGTCCTGGTGACTTATCCAACTTGATGCTTTCCAAAAGCTTCAGCACATCTTCTTTCTTAATATCTACCTGTTCAAGCTTTTCAGTCCACTCTAGGTCATCCCTACAATTGCCAAGATCTTTTTCTGTAGTGAATACTGAAGCAAAGTATTCATTCGGTAGCTCTGCCATCTCCTCTGGTTCCCTGCACACTTTTCCACTGTCACACTTGATTGGTCCTATTCTCTCACGTCTGATCCTCTTGCTCTTCACATGCTTGTAGAATGCCCTGGGGTTTTCCTTAATCCTGCTCGCCAAGGCCTTCTTATGGCCCTTTCTGGCTCTCCTAATTTCATTCCAAAATTCCTTCCTGCTGGCTTTATAATCTTCTAGATCTCCATCATTACCTAATTTTTTGAACCTTTCGTAAGCTTTATTTTCTTCTTGACTAGATTTTCAACAGCTTTTGTACACCACAGTTCCTATCCCCTACCATCCTTCACCCTGTCTCAGTGGAACATGCCTATGCAGAACACCACACAAATATCCCCTGAACACACATTTCTGCCGTACATTTCCCTGAGAACATCTGTTCCCAATTAATGCTTCCAAGTTCCTGCCTGATAGCTTCATATTTCCCTTTACTCCACTTAATCACTTTCCTAACTTGTCTGTTCCAACCCCTCTCCATTACTATGGTATAGAATTGTGATCACTATCTTCAAAATTATGAAGAAAGTGACATCTAAAACTTTGACAAACTTCTATAAATATGTAGTGGAGAGTGTATTGAAAGGCTACATCACAGCCAGATGTGGAAACACCCATGCCCTTGAACAGAAACCCTACAAAATTATTGGATACAGCCCAGTCCATCATGGTTAAAACCCACCCAACCATTTAGCACATTGCACAAAATGCTGTCACAGGAAAGCAACATCTATCATCACAGACCCCACCACCCAGGACATGCTCTTGTCGTGCTGCTGCCATCGGAAAGAAACCACAGGAGCCTCAGGACTCACACCACTAAGTTCAGGAACAGCAACCATCAGGCTCTTGAACCAAAGGGGATAACTGCACTCAACTTCACTTGCCCCAGCATTGAAATGTTCCCACACCCAATGGACTCAGCTTCAAGGACTCTTCATCTCATATTCTGAATATCGGTTGCTTTATGACTATTATTATTTCTTTTTGTATTTCTACAGTTTGTGTCGTTTGCACACTAGTTGAATGCCCAAGTTGGTAAAGGTATTCATTGATTTTTTTTATATAAAGATCAATTGTGGATTTATTGAGTAAGCTTACAAGAAAATGAACCTTGGGGTTGTATATGGCGACATATTGATAATGAATTTACTTTGGACTTTGAGATTGGGTGGGAGTAAAATGGTACTGGTGGCAAACTGAGTGACTGGACAGCACTGCAAGAATCTGCACTGGATTGAGAGAATTTGGGTGCCTGTAAGAACATGCAGATATCATTGTTCTAGAGAACAATGTGCGTGTTTGATTCACAATGAGTATGTTTGAAAGGTGTTAAAAGAGTTTGAGTAGCAGGAAAGTTATTTGAATTTAGGTAGCAGTGAAAGATTACTCATGGTGTTAAAAATGTTTCCATTGTTTTGAAGGAATTTGAAAAGCAACTAGAGAATTTGGAGAGCACACTGAGAGGCTGGGCGATAATGAGAAAGTCTGCGTGCCAGTGGAGTAATTCAAGCGGCAAGATCAAAGAGTAGTGAGAAAGCTTGATTGGCAGCGGAAGACTTTGAAAGACAGAGAGTTCAGATGGTAATACAAGAGACTTCAAATATGGGGTAGTTTAGAGACACAAGAGACTGCAATCATAAAACAAGAAGAACTCACAAGTCAGGCAACATCTATGGAGGAAAATTGAGAGCTAATATTTTCGATAGAGGGGAGTTAGTCGGTAGAAAAGGTTGATAAGTGGAGTGAAGTTGGAAATTGCATGATAATGAGATATTCTACATGCATTAGAGATAGTTTGGACAGTGGTGAGAGAGCTTACTGCAGTAAAGAGCTTGTAATGAAAATAAATTAGAAAATGGCATTAGAAATGATCTTTCAAAAATCATTGGACTCTTCAAATATCAGAGGACTGGAAAATTCCAAAGGTCATTCCACTCTTTAAGAAAAGAGGAAGGCAGCAGAAAGTTAGCCTGACCTCAGTGGTTGGGAAGATGTTAGAGTTAATTGTTAAGGATGAGGTGACACTTTGTTGCCAAGTTTGTAGATGATACAAAGGTTGGTGGAAGGGCAGGTAGTGTTGAGGAAATTGGTAGGCTGCAGAAGGACTTAGACAGATTAGGAGAATGGGTAAGAAAATGGCAGATGAAGTACAATGTTGGAAAATGCATGGTCATGCACTTTGGTAGTAGAAATACATGTGCCAACTATTTTCTAAAAGGAGAGAAAATCCAGGAATCTGAGATGCAGAGGGACTTGGGAGTCCTTGTGCAGAACACCCTGAAGGTTACCTTACAGGTTGAGTCTGTGGTGAGGAAGGCAAATGCCATGTTAGTATTCATTTCAAGAGGTCTAGTATACAAGAGCAAGGATGTGATGCTGAGGCTTTATAAGGCACTGGTGGGGCCTCACCTTGAGTATTGTGAACAGTTTTGGGCCCCTCATCTTAGAAAAGATGTGCTGGCATTGCAGAGGGTCCAGAGGAGTTTCACGAGAATGAGTCTGGGAATGAAAGGGTTATCGTACAAGGAAAATTTGATGGTTCTGGGTCTGTACTCGGTGGAATTCAGAAGAATGAGGGGATCTCATTGAAACATTTTGAATGTTGAAAGGCTTAGTACATGTGGAATGGTGTGCCATGGTGGGAGAGTTTAGGACAAAAGGGCACTCCCTCAGGATAGAGTGGTGTCCTTTCAAAACAGAGACCTGGACAAATTTCTTTAGCCAGAGGGTGGTGGAATTTGTGGAGTTTGTTGCCACATGCAGCCTTGGAGGCCAGGTCCCTGGGTGTATTTAAGGCAGAGGTTGATAGATTCTTGATTGGACGTGGCATCAAAGGTTACAGAGAGAAGGCAGGGAACTAGGATTGAGGAGCAGATAGAGAAAAAGGATCAGCCATGATTGAATGCTGGAACAGACTCAATGGGCCAGATGGCTTAATTCTGCTCTTATGTCTTATGGTCTTATGGTCTAAATGAGGTGAATGGTAAAGAGGGTTTGTGGGTAGACTTTGAATGGTGGAGACTGGGTTTGGTTTGCAGTGTAATTATTTGTATAGAAGAGAGAGACAGATTGCTTGGCAGTGGGAGGATCTGTGAGGCACAGAGATGGCAGAGAGAGGGTATGGATGGAGTTGGGAGAGTTTGAATGAAAGAGAGTTAGGTGGATGCC
Source organism: Hypanus sabinus (assembly GCF_030144855.1). Taxonomy (NCBI): domain Eukaryota; kingdom Metazoa; phylum Chordata; class Chondrichthyes; order Myliobatiformes; family Dasyatidae; genus Hypanus; species Hypanus sabinus. The sequence continues at coordinate 60,772,439 of NC_082717.1, read as the reverse complement.
AATGAGAAAATTAGGATGGTGGTGAAAGTGAGGGAATTATTTTGAGTAGCATTGTAAGATTTCAGAAAGTTGTGAGAAAGTTGTTGAGAGAGCTTGGAAGGCAGAGTCAGAGATTGAATGGCAGTGAAGTATTTGGGCAGCAGCAAGTGAATTTAGACGGAGAGTTTACTGGTCAGTGGGAGTGCTCGGTTGTCAGTGGAATTAGTTGGTTTGTACAGCCATGACATAAATTAATGGAAGTGATCATGTTATGATGGTAAACTGGGAGCTTGCTTGGTGCTGGGAATGTTCACGTGGCAGTAAGAGAGGACTTGTGTGACAGCCAGCGAGTTTCCATGGCTGTGAGTGAAAAAGCTTGGCAGCAAGATGAGACTTTCCAAAGCAGTGACATATCTGGAGCAAGATTGGATTACATTTTCGGCATTCACTTCTGTCAGGTGTCATTGATCTATGGTGGAGGAGTAACACTGATTTTAAGATCATGTGATCAACACCTGCAATCACCTGAGGAGTCCTCTTAGCAATATCTAAAATCTTTGATGATGTGGAAGAAATAAAGCTAAAACATTTCCTTCTAGATCAATACTGGATTAGTGGTGGTGAGCTGAATGACCTGTATCTATGACTCTCTGTCCCTGGGTTTCTTTCAATGAAGTTTTCATATGGAACAGGGGCCTATGTTCAAACTGGCAGAAGATAAACTGAAACATGAAAAAGATGAGAATATGTGAAATCTAACTAAAAAAGCAGAAAATACTAAAAACCTCAGCAGATTAGGGAGAGAAAAACAATTAACATTTCAGTTCAGTAACTTACGATTGAAACTTGGTAATTTATTGTCAAAGTGGTAGTAAAGGCTTGAACCAGTGTTAAAAACAAGTGGGAAAGTTAAGATAATTTTATAAGTGATCAGAAAGATGGTTCTTATTGTGTGACTCTAATTTTTGGGCTTGATAAGCGAACATGAATATTAACTTGAAGCAGCAGAACGGAGCAGAGATCAGAAAATACAAGAACTCCATCTAGTGTTTGTCTTTCTACTTGCACCCTTATACCTGCACGAAGGCTCTTTGCAGCACTTTGATGAGTTGAATGTGAACGTAGGAAGTATGACTGCTAGGTCAGTGGTGTACTGGGTAACAAGAAAAAGCTGTAACACAGCAAAAGGAGATGGTTCAAATGAATAATTGGGAAAGGCTTTGGCAGATGGAGTTTAATCCCTAGAAATGTGAGATTCAAGATGAAAGACTGTTGTTCTTCAGCACACAACTGTTGACAGGAAAGGACTGAGAGCTGACAGGTTATGGGCTGAGTGCAGATCAGTGGGACTAGGTGAGAGTAAGTGTTTGGCACAGAATAGAAGGGCCGAGATGGCCTGTTTCTGTGCTGTAATTGTTATATGGTTATATAAGTGTAAAGGAGAATGAAATGATTGTTAACGAAGTTCTAACGCAGCATAAAAAAAACACAGTAAGAACAAAGGGCAAAATAAAAAACAAAAAAACACAATAAATATAAATGTAAAAGCAATCCTATAAAGCTCCAAGGAAGTAACTGTTAAATACATAGACTGATTGTATGTACGTAAAGTGACAATAGGTGATGTGCATGTAGTTGTGGTGCATTAGTGGGATGGTTAATGGGTGGAGGTGTTGATGGCTTGGAAGTCTGAACTGTTTTTGAATCTAATGGTCCTGATGTGGATGCTGCGTCACCTCTTCCCTTATGGAAGTGGAACAAATAGTCCATAAGCAGGACAGGTGGGACCCTTCATGAAATTGCTGGCCCTTATCCAGCATATTTCCGTATATAGGTTCTGGATGGCGGGAAGATTAGTTCCAGTAGTGTTGAGCAGTTTTATCTACCCATTTTAGGGCCCTCCTATTTGCTGCAGTGCAGTTCAGGTAAAGCATTTTGGAAGCCAAGCATGTGAGCACATTTACAATAACGAGTAGAGCCTTAAGGAGTGTTGATGAACAGAGACACCTTGGGTTCACAACCTAAGTCAGTGATATCAAGCCAGAAAGTGGTGAAAAGGGCATAGCTGTCAACAATTATTGTTGGCAGAGTTTCAGGTGGTAACAAGAGGACATACAGGAGCAAGGTATATCAACTAGTTGAATGGTGTCGCAGCAACAACTTTGCACTCACTGTCAAGAACTGATTGTGGACTTCAGAAAGGGTAAGGCAAAGAAACACGCACCAGACCTCATAGAGGGATCAGAAGTAGAAAGAGTGAGCTGTTTCAAGTTCCTGTGTGTCAAGTTCTATGAGGACATAACCTGGACCCACCATATTGATGCAGCAATATTTCACCAAGGACACTCACAAGTTTCTACAGATGTACTGTACAGAGCATTCTAACTGGTTGCATCACAGTCAGGTACGGGGTGGGGGCACAACTGCACAAGATCCAAATAAGCTGCAGAGAGCTGTAAATTTAGTTCCATCAGGGGCACTAGGACATCCAGGACATCGTCAAGGAGCAATGTTTAAAAATGGTGGGATTCATCATTAAGGACCCCCATCACCGAGGACATGCCCTCTTCTCATTGCTACCATCAGAAAGGAGGTACAGGAGCCTGAAGGCACACATTCAATGATTTAGGAACAGCTTCTTCCCCTCTCCCATCTAATTTCTGAATGGATATTAAATACTGACTCACTACTTGTTTTATTTTTGTTTTTGCTCTATTTATTTAATTAATATTTATGTGCTTACTGTAATTCACCTTGCTTCTCTCTATTATGTATTGCATTGTATTGCTGCTGCAAAGACAACAAATTTCACAACAAACACGAGGAAATCTGCAGATGCTGGAAATTCAAACAACAACACACACAAAATGCTGGTGGAACACAGTAGGCCAGACAGCATCTATAGGGAGAAGCGCTGTCGACGTTTCAGGTCGAGACCCTTCGTCAGGATTTCACAACATATGCCAGTGATATTAAAACTGATTCTGAATTATGAATTCTGGCACACTTGCCTTCATAAGTCAGGGCACAGAATATAATTGTTGGGATGTCATGTTCCGACTTTACAAAGTGTAATTTAGCCATACTAGAAGTATTGCAGTTTTAGTCACCACACCATAGAAAGGAAGTGGTTGCTACAGTTGTACTGTACAGACCATACACTCCTAGACTGGAGTGCTTTGGGTAAGCCAAGAAATTAGATAGGATGCCATTATTTTTCCCTTGGCAATTAAAGCTAAGGGATGACCTGACAGAGGAATATAAGATTGTGAGAAGCACAGATAAGATGGAGAGAATCTTTTTTCTATTAAAAACAAGAAAGGAAAGAGGTGAGAGGAAAGAGCTTTAAGTGGGATTTGAGGGGAAATTTCTTTACACATGCAGTTTCTGTTTTATCTGCCTCCTTTTGAGTAAAAAAGTTAGTTACATTTGCAATGGCAAAATTTGCAGACACATGCATCAGACTGGTTAATTCCTTCAGAATATTTGTTGAATGCTCTCTATGTGGCCAGACCCATGTTTTTCTAATATTGTTCAGCCCTTCATTTATCATCTGGTGCATTGATATGTCATTGATGGTATCCCCAACAGGAGTGTAAATCAGAGGTCAGTCTCACTGCTGTGATTCAAAGCAAATCAGCAATTGGGAATCTGCACAGAAATTTTCACAATGGAGCAAGGATGCCACCCATTAACTTCCTTCCTAGTAAATTCTTTCAACGGTCTGGGAAAGCTGTGTAGTAGTTCTTTGATTTGGAAGCGTAAAGAAAAAGAACCCTAATGTTTGAGAGGGAGAAGCTAAGATCAGATGTATTGGTATTATAGTGGAGTAATGGGAACTACAGAGGCATGAGAGAGGAGCTGGCCAAAGTTGGTTGGAAGGGTTTACTAGCAGAGATGATGGTAAAAGAACAATGGTTGGAGTTTCTGGGAGTAATTTGGAAGGTGCAGGATAGATACATCGCGAAGAAGAAATATTCTAAAGGGAACAATGGACAACGATGACTGACAAGGGAAGTTAAAAACAGCATAAAAGCAAAAGAGAAGGCATATGATATAGCAAAAATTAGTGGATAACTGGAGGATTGGGAAGCTTTTAAAAACTAACAAAGACAACTAAAAAGTAATTATATATACACACACACACATACAGTATATATAGAGTAAAGGAGAGGTGAGAGTGGATATCAGATGACTGGAAAATTATGCGAGAGAGGTAATAATGGGGGAAATGAAATGGCGGATGAACTTAGTAAGTATTTTGCATCGGTCATCATCGTGGAAGACACCAGCAGTATGCCAGAAACTTTAGAGAGTCAGGGAACAGAAATGAGTGTAGTTGTTATTACCAATGAGAAGATGCTTAGTAAGCTGCAAGATCTGAAGGTAGATAAGTCCAGTTAGAAAACACCTCAGAGTTCTGAAAGAGATAATTGAAGATATTGTGGAGGCATTAGAAATTATCTTTCAGGATTCACTAGATTATGGAATGGTTCTGTAGGACTGGAAAATTGCAGAAGTCACTCCTCTCTTTGAGAAGTAACAGAGGGAGATGAAAGGAAATTATAATCCAGTTAACCTGACTTCAATGATGTTGCAGGCTATTATTAAAGATGAGTTTTCATGGGCTTGGAGGCACATGATATAATAATCTGAAGTCAGTATAGTTTCCTTCAGGGGAAATCTCTCCTGACAAATCTAATGGAATTCTTTGAGGAAATAACAGGAAGGATAAGCAAAGAAGAGACAGCAGATGTTGTTTACATAGATTTTCAGAAGGCCTTCAACAAGGCACAATAGGTAGAGAGATAGGTTAGATAGATCGGATGGATAGATGGGTTCATGAGGCTATAGGTAGTGAGATGAAGATTCTGGAGAAAGATAAGATATAGAGAGCAGCCAAACCAAAAAGATGTGTAACCACAGGGATCTATGCAATCAAATGGAAACACTGCGGAAGCATGAGCCATGAAGATCAGCAAACACAGGGAACACAGCCTCTACTTCCTTAGGAGTCTGCAGAGATTCAGCATGACATCTAAAACTTTGGCAAACTTCTATTGATGTGTAGTGGAGAGTATATTGACTGGCTGCATCAAGGCCTGGTATGGAAACACCAATGCCTTCGAATGGAAAATCCTTGAAAAGGTAGTGGATTCAGTCCAGTACATCACGTGTAATGCCCCCCCCCCCCCACTATGGAACACATCTACATGAAACACTGTCGTAGGAAAGCAGCATCCATCATCAGAGATCCACACCACACCGACTATCTTCTCTTCTTACCGTTGCCATCAGGTAGAAGGTACAAGAGCCTCAGGGCACACACCACCAGGTTCAAGAACAATTACTACCCCTCAACAATCAGGCTCTTGAACAAAAAGGGATAACTACACTCTGTATCCCATCCATTGAGACGTTCCCACAACCAATGATCTCACTTTAACAACTCTTTATCTTGGTATTTCATGTTCTCATTATATATTGCTATTTATTTATATTTCCATTTGCACAGTTTGTTGTCATCTGCACTCTACTTGATCTTTCATTGACCCTGATATGGTTACTATTCTCTAGATTTGCTGAGTCTGTCTGCAGGAAAATGAATCTCAGGGTCATTTGTGATGATATCCTTTGATAATAAAACTTACTTTCAACATCGAACTTTGACAAATAACTTTAGCTTGATGCAGAGAAGCTCCAAGTGATGGAGGCTTGGATGAACAAAGCAAGGGAGTAAGGTGCCCACCTCAGAAAGTACCACAATAACGTTTCTGGTGGTGAAATAGAAACCATAAATGCTGGAGTACTCAATAGATCAGTAGCATTTTTTCACAGATCTAGTTGTTGAAAACTCCCAGAGAACACATCCTCCTGACTTTCTGAGAATTTCAAGCATTTCCTGTTTTCTTATCGGATTTCTAATACTTGAAGTCATTTGCTTTTATATAAATTTATTAAAAATCTCATTCAAACATTTTTTTAAAACTTCAGAATTTGAAATGAAATGTCAAATGCAAGAATATAAGAGTGAAGAAATGTTGATTCTGGAATCAGACATAAAGACACAGGAAATATTTGCATGTTTCTTTTGGCCTGTGGGTACAGTCTATTATTAGACGGTTTTTTCATTTTTTCAGTTTCCATTCAACACCTATCCCTGGGGATATTTTACCAACATTATTGTTTCTATACCGATAAAATATAGTCTGAACCGCAAACAAAATATTTCATGTCTCTTCCTTCAAATCACATGATTGTTTACTTGTACACAGAACTTGGAGGACAATCCTGACTAATTATAGGATATAAAGTCTGCAAATTGCCCTGGCTATATCTGATGGAATTTTATTGTTGCATGATCTTAAATTCTAAGATAATCCTGCAAATGACATTGCCAAATAACATAAGAAATAAAAGCAGGAATTGCTCCTTGACCCAATTAATGAGACCATGGCTAATTCAACATGCCTTGGCTCCACATTCCTGGTCAAACCCCACTAGACTTGATTCCCACATGATATAACATTTCCTTAACTCAACCTCAAATATCAGAATCCACAGACCATTTTGATAAAGTGTCTCACAAATGTACAACTTCTGAGAGAAAAAAAAATCCGTCTGCCCCTCAGGTTGTCGACACTTTATGCTGAGATGATGTTTCCTTGTTTTGGACTCCCATCAGGTTGGAATAATGTGTAGGAAAATGTATAGTCTTGTACTTTGGTAGAAGGAATAAAGGTGTAGACTGTTTACTAAACGAGGAGAAAATTCAAAGCTCAGGGCTACAAAGAGACTTAGGAATCCTTGTGTAGGATTCCCCTAAGGTTAACTTGCAGTTTGAGTTGATGGTAAGGAAGGCAAATGCAATGTTAACAATTAATTCATGAGAACTTGAATATAAAGGCAAGGATATGTTGCTGAGGCTTTATAAAGCATTGGTCACACCACACTTGGAGTATTTGAACAGTTTTGGCCATTATCTATGAAAAGATGTGCTGGTATTGGAGAGGCTACTCACTGGAATTTAGAAGAATGAGGGATATCTTATTGAAACCTATCAAATATTGAAAGGTCTAGACTGAGTGGATGTGGAGAAGATGTTTCCTGTCATGGGTGAGTTGTGGACCAGAGGGTACAGCCTCAGAAGAGGGGGATGTCCATCTGGAACATAAAACCATTAGGCCACAAATATAGGGGCAAAACTAGGCCATTTGGCCCATTGAGTCTGCTCTGCCATTTCATCATAGTTGATCCATTTTCCCTCTCAGCCCCAATCTCCTGCCTTTTCTCCATTACCCTGCATGTCCTGAAGAATCAAGAACCTATCGACCTCTGCCTTAAGTATACCCAAGGACATAGCCAGCACCTCCACCTGTGACAACGAATTCTACAGATTCACCACTCTCTGGCTAAAGAAATTCCTCCTCATCTCTGTTCTAAATGGATGTCCCTCTATTCTGAGGCTGTGTCCTCTGGTCTTAGACTCCCCCATCATAGGAAACATCGTCTCCACATCCACTCTATCAAGGCCTTTTACCATTCAATAAGTTTCATTGAGAACCTCATTTTTCTGAATTCCAGTGAGTACAGGCCCAGAGCCATCAACTGCTGCTCATATGATATGCTTTCAGACCTGAATCATTTTTGTGAACTTCCTTTAAACCTTCTACAAGGTCAGCACATCTTTTCTTATACAAGGTGCCCAAAACTGCAAAAGAGCCTCATTAGTACCTAATAAAGCCTCAACATCACATCATAAGACAAAGGAGCAGAAGTTGGCCATTTGGCCCATCGAGTCTGCTCCGCCATTTCATCATGAGCTGATCCAATCTCCCCTTTAGTTCCATTCCCCCACCTTCTCACCATAACCTTTGATGCCCTGACTACTCAGATACCTATCAATCTCTGCCTTAAATACACCCAATGACTTGGCCTCCACTGCTGCCCGTGGCAACAAATTCCATAGATTGACCACCCTCTGGCTAAAAAAAATTTTTTGCATCTCTGTTCTGAATGGGTGCCCTGCAATCCTCACATCATGTCCTCTCGTACTAGACTCCCCCACCATGGGAAACAACTTTGCCACATCCACTCTGTCCATGTCTTTCAACATTCAAAATGTTTCTATGAGGTTCCCCCCTCATTCTTCTAAACTCCAAGGAGTACAGTCCAAGAGTGGTCAAACGCTCCTCATATGTTAATCCTCTCATTCCCGGAATATTTCTAGTGAATCTTCTCTGAACCCTCTCCAATGTCAGCACATCCTTTCTTAAATAAGGAGCCCAAAACTGCGCACAGTATTCCAAGTGGTCTTACCAGTGCCTTATAGAGCCGCAACATCACATCCCTGCTCCTGTACTCTATTCCTCTAGAAATGAACGCCAACATTGCATTCGCCTTCTTCACCACCGACTCAACCTGGAGGTTAACCTTAAGGGTATCCTGCACGAGGACTCCCAAGTCCTGTTGCATCTCAGAACTTTGAATTCTCTCCACATTTAAATAATAGTCTGCCTGTTTATTTCTTCTACCAAAGTACATGACCATACACTTTCCAACATCGTACTTCATTTGCCACTTCTTCGTACATTCTCCCAATCTATCCAAGTCTCTCTGCAGACTCTCTGTTTCCTCAGCACTACGGGCCCCTCCACCTATCTTCGTATCATCAGCAAACTTAGCCACAAAGCCATCTATTCCATAATCCAATAATTGATATACAACATAAAAACACGGACCCCTGTGGAACACCACTGGTAACCGGCAGCCAACCAGAATGGGATCCCTTTATTCCCACTCTCTGTTTCCTGCCAATCAACCAAAGCTCTATCCATGTATGTAACTTTCCCATAATTCCATGGGCTCTTAACTTGTTTAGCAGCCTCACATGCGGCACCTTGTCAAAGGCCTTCTGAAAATCCAAATACACAACATCCACTGAATTTCCCTTGTCGAGACTACTTGAAATTTCCTCAAAAGATTGCAATAGGTTTGTTAGGCAGGATTTTCCTTTAAGGAAACCATGCTGAGTTCTGCCTATCTTGTCATATGCCTCCAGGTACTCTGTAACCTCATCCTTGACAATCAACTCCAACAATTTCCCAGTCACCGATGTCAAGCGAACAGGTCAAAAATTTTCTTTTTGTTTCCTTGCCCCCCTTCTTAAATAGCAGAGTGACATTTGCAATCTTCCGTTCCTCCAGAACCAGGTCAGAATCTATCGACTTTTGAAAGATTATTGCTAATGCCTCCGCAATCTCCACTGCTACTTCCTTCAGAACATGAGGGTACATTCCATCTGGTCCAGGAGATTTATCTACCCTTAGATTATTCAGCTTCTTGAGTACTTTCTCTGTCGTAATTGTGACTGCACATATTTCTCCTCCCTGACACCCTTGAATGTCCGGTATATTGCTGATATCCTCCTCAGTGAAGACTGATGCAAAATACTCATTCAGTTCCTCCACCATCTCCTTATTTCTCATTACAATTTCTCCAGCATCATTTTCTATTGGTCCTTGCTTTTATATTCTATTCCTCTGGCATTTGCCAACTCAAACTGTAAATTAACCTTTAAGGAATCCTGCACGAGGACTCCCAAGTCCCTTTGCAGCTCAGGTTTTTGAATTTTCTCTTCACTTACAAAATAGTCTACACTTTTATTTCTTCTGCCAAAGTGTGTGACTGTATACTTCCGAACACTGTATCCCATTTTCTACTCTGTTTTCCATTCTACTAAACTGTCTAAGTCCTCTTGGAACCTGCCTGCTTCCTCAACACTACCTGCCCCTCCACCCATCTTTGTATCATCCGCAAACCTGGCTACAAAGCCATCAATTCTGTCATCCGAATCACTGACATATAACACAAAAAGAAACAATCCCAACACAGACCCTGGCAGAACCCCACTAGTCACCTGCAACCAGTCAGAAATAGCTCATTTAATCCCACTCTGCCTCCTGTCAATCAGGCAATGCTCTATCCATGCTAATAACTTCGACTTAATACCATGAGCTCTTAACTTATTAAGGAGCTTTATGTGCGACACCTTGTCAAAGGCCTTCTGAAAATCCAAGTACAGAACATCCACCGATTCTCCTTTGTGTACCTTGCTTATTATTTCTTCAAATAATTCCAACATATTTGTCAGGCAAGGTTTTCCCTTAAGGAAACCATGCTGACTATGGCTTATTTCATCATGGACCTCCAAGAACCCCAATTCACATCCTTAACGATTAACTCCAACATCTTCCCAACCACTAATTGTGACGAATTGGCCTACAATTTCATTTCTTCTGCCTCTCTCCCTTCTTGAACAGTGGAATGACATTTGCAATACTCCAGTCCTCCGGAACTATGCCAGAATTTATTGATTTTTCAAAGATCATCTTAGGCCATACTTTCAGAACCCTGGGATGTCAACCATCAGATACAGGTGATTTATCTACCTCCAGACCTTTCAGTTACCCATATGCCTTCTCCCTAGTGATGGCAACTTCACATACTTCTGCCCCCTGCCACTACTGAACTTCTCACATACTGTTAGAAACATTGAAAACCTACAGCATAATACAGGCCCTTCAGCCCACAAAGTTGTGCTGAACATGTCCCTACCTTAGAAATTACTAGACTTCCTCATAGCCCTCTATTTTTCTAAGCTCCATGTACCTATCCAAAAGTCTCTTAAAAGACCCTATCTACCTGCCTCCACCACCATTGCCTTGCAGCCCATTCCACGCACTCACCACTCTCTGCGTAAAAAACCTACCCCTGACATCTCCGCTGTACCTACACCCCAGCACCTTAAACCCGTGTCCTCTTGTGGCAACAATTTCAGCCCTTGGTAAAAGCCACTGACTATCCACACAATCAATGACTCTGATCATCTTATACACCTCTATCAGGTTACCTCTCATCCTTCGGCGCTCCAAGGAGAAAAGGCCAAGTTCACTCAGCCTGTTTTCATCAGGCATGTTCCCCAATCCAGGCAACATCCTTGTAAATCTCCTCTGCACCCTTTCTATGGCTTCCACATCCTTCCTTTAGTGAGGCAACCAGAACTGAGCACAGTACTCCAAGTAGGGTCTGACCGGGGTCCTATATAGCTGCAACATTACTGCCTGGCTCCTAAATTTAATTCCACAGTTAATGAAGGTCAATACACTGTATGCCTTCTTAACCACAAAGTGAACCTGTGCAGCTGCTTTGAGTGTCCTATGGACTCAGACCCCAAGATCCCTCTGATCCTCCACACTGCCAAGAGTCTTACCATTAATACTTTCTTCAGTCATCATATTTGACCTACCAAAATGAACCACTTCACACTTATCTGGGTTGAAATCCATCTGCCACTTCTGAACCCAGTTTTGTATCTTATCAATATCTTGCTGTAACCTCTGACAGCCCTCCACGCTATCCACAACACCTCTAACCTTTCTGTCATCAACAAACTTACTAACCCATCCCTCCACTTAATCATCAAGGTCATTTATAAAAATAATGAAGACTAAGGGTCCCAGAACAGATCCCTGAGTCACACCACTGGTCACCGACCTCCATACAGAATATGACCCGTCTACAACCACTCTTTCTTTGCCTCCCGTGGGCAAGCCAGTCCTGGATCCACAAAGCAATGTGCCCTTGGATCCTATGCCTCCTTACTTTCTCAATAAGCCTTGCATGGGGTACCTTATCAAATGCCTTGCTAAAATCCATATACACTACATCTACTACTCTTCCTTCATCAATATGTTTAATTACATCATCAAAAAATTCAATCAGGCTCATAAGGCACAGTCTGCCCTTGACAAAGCCATGATGACTATTCCTAATCATATTATATCTCTCCAAATATTCATAAATCCTGCCTCTCAGGATCTTCTCCGTCAACCTACCAACCACTGAAGTAAGACTCACTGGTCTATAATTTCCTGGGCTATCTCTACTCCCTTTCTTGAATAAAGGAACAATATCCACAACCCTCCAATCCTCCAGAACCTCTCCCATCCCCATTGATGATTCAAAGATCATTGTCAGAGGCTCAGCAAACTCCTCCCTCACCTCCCACAGTAGTCTAGAGTACATCTCATCCAGTCCCAGCAACTTCTACAACTTGATACTTTCCAAAAGCTCCAGCACATCCCCTTTCTTAATATCCACATGTTCAAGCTTTTCAGTCTGCTGCAAGTCATCACTACAATCACCAAAATCCTTTTCCATAGTGAATGCTGAAGTAAAGTATTCAATAAGTACCTCTGCTATTTCCTCCGGTTCCATAACACACTTTCCCACTGTCACACTTGATATGTCCTATTTTCTCACGTCTTATCCTCTTGCTCTTCACGTACTTGTAGAATGCCTTGGGATTTTCCTTAATCCTGCCCACCAAGGCCTTCTCATGGCCCCTTTTGGCTCTCCTAATTTCCTTCTTAAGCTCCTTCCTGTTTGCCTTATAATCATCTAGATCTCTAACATTACATAGCTCTCTGAACCTTTTGTAAGCTTTTCTTTTCTTCTTGACTAGATTTATTACAGCCTTTGTTCACCACAGTTCCTGTATCTTACCATAACTTCCCTGTCTCATTGGAATATACCTATGCAGAACTCCACACAAATATCCCCTGAACATTTGCTAGATTTCTTCCGTACTTTTCCCTGAGAACATCTGCTTCCAATTTAAGCTTCCAATTTCCTGCCTGATACCCTCATAATTCCCTTTACTCCAATTAAATAAATGTTTTTCTAACTTCTCTGTTCCTATCTCTCTCCAATGCTATTGTAAAGGAGATAGAATTGTGATCACTATCTTCAAAATGCTCTCCCACTGAGAGATCTGACACATGACCAGTTTCATTTCCCAATACCAAATCAAGGTCAGTCTCTCCTCTTGTAGGCTTATCTACATATTGTGTCAAGAAACCTTCCTGAGCACACCTAACAAACTGCACCCCATCTAAACCCCTCACTCGAGGGAGACGCCAATCGATATTTGGGAAAATAAAATCTCTCATCACTACAACTCTGTTATTATTACAGCTTTCCAGGATCTGTTTCCTTGATATCTGCTCCTTGATATCCCTGTTACTATTGGGTGGCCTAAGAAAAGCACCCAGTAAAATAATTGACCCCTTCCTGTTCCTAACCTCCACCCACAGAGACTCTGTAGACAATCCCTCCATGATGTCCACCTTTTCTGGAGCTGTGACAACATCTCTGATCAACAGTGCCACGTCCCCACCTCTTTTGCCTCCTTCCCTGTCCTTTCTGAAACACCTAAAACCCAGCACTTAAAGTAACCATTCCTGTGCCTGAGCCATCCAAGTCTCTGTAATGGCCACCACATCATATCCCCAAGTACTGATCCATGCTGTAAGCTCCTCCGCTTTGTTCACAATATTCCTTGTGTTAAAATAGATACATCTCAAAATGTTCATCTCAGCACATCCCTTCTCTATCACCTGCCTATCCTCCCTCATACACTGTCTCCTATTTTTCTCTATTTGTGAACCAATTGCCTCTCCCCCAATCTCTTCAGTTCAGTTCCCACCCCCCAACTATTCAAGTTTAAACTTTCCCCAGTAGCCTTAGCAAACCTCCCCGCCAGGATATTAGTCCCCTTGGGATTCAAGTGCAACCTGTCCTTTTTGTAAAGGTCACACCCGCCCCAAAAGAGGCCCCAATGATCCAGAAATCTGAATCCCTGCCTCCTGCTCCAATCCCTCAGCCACACATTTATCCTCCACCTCATTCTATTCCTCTGCTCACTGTCGCATGGCACAGGCAGTAATCCAGAGATTACTACCTTGGCGTTCCTGCTTCTCAACTTCCTTCCTGACTCCCTGTAATCTTTTCTCAGGACCTCTTCCCTTTCCCTACCTATGTCATTGGTACCAATACGTACCATGACCTCTGGCTGTTCTCCCTCCCATTGCAGGATATCTTGGACGTGATCTGAAACATCCCGGACCCTGGCACCTGGGAGGCAAACTACCATCTGATTTTCTTTCCTGCGTTCACAGAATTGCCTGTCTGACCCCCTAACTATAGAGTCCCCTATCACTACTGCCTTCCTCTTCCTCTCCCTACTCTTCTGAGACACAGGGCCAGACTCTGTGCCAGAGGCACGGCCACTGTTGCTTCCCCCAGGTAGGCTGTCCCCCCCAACAGTACTCAAACAGGAGTACTTATTGTCCAGGGGTACTTTCTAGTACCTGACTCTTCCCCTTCCCTCTCCTGACTGTTGCCCACTTGTCTGACTCCCGTGGCCCTGGGGTGACCACCTGCCATTAACTCCTTTCTATCACCTCCTTGCTCTCCCTGACCAGGTGAAGGTCATCGAGCTGCATCTCCACTTCTCTAACTCGGTCCCTTAGGAGCTGCAGTTCGACACACCAGGTGCAGATATAGCCGTCCAGGAGGCTGGGAGACTCCAGGACCTCCCACACCTGACACCGAGCACAGAACACCAGCCTCACACACATACTACTTCCTTTCAGCAATTAGCACAGGTAGCCCTACCTCGCCTCATGACCGCCTAAGCCCATTGAGCCAAAGCCCTATCACTCTGCTGCCTCTCACTCCGCTACCTGCTGAATATGACAGTCTTCCACAGTGAAGATTGATGAAAAATACTTACTTCAGTTCATCTGCCATTTCATTGTTCCCCATTACTGCCTCTCCAGCATAATTTTCCAGCGGACTGATATCTACTCTTCCCTCTCTGTTACACTTTATATATCTGAAGAAACTTTTGGCACCTTCTTTAATACTACTAGCTAGCTTACATACCTTCGTATCCCATCTTTTCCTTCTTTATGACTTTTTTAGATGCCTGCTGTTGGATTTTGAAAGGTTCCGAATCCTCTAACTTCCCATTAATTTTTGGCTCTATTATACGGCCTCTGACTTTTCTCTTGGCTTTGACTTCCCTTGTCTGTCACAGTTGCATCATCTTGCCTTTAGAATACTGATTCTTTGGGACGTATCTGTCCTATGCTTTCCGAATTGCTCCCAGGAACTCCAGCCATTGCTGCTCTGCTGTCATCCCTGCCAGTGTTCTTTTCCAATTAATTCTGGCCAACTCCTCTCTCATGCCTCTATAACTTCCTTTACTCCTCTGTAATATTTTCCTATGTCACCTCTTTCTAAGGATTTGATTTCATTTTTTACCAACAGAACCACCCCATCCCTTCTGCCTACCTGTCTGTCCTATCAATAAAATGGGAACTCTTGGATATTAAGCTCCAAGCTATAATCTTATTTCCACCACGATTCAGTAATACCCACAACGTTATACATGACAATCTGTAACTGTGCTATATATTCATCTACTTTATTCTGTATACTGCGTGCATTCAAATATAACTCCTTCAGTCCTGTATTCATCATTATTTTTGATTTTGTTCCCCTTTTTACAGTGCAACTATCTGCAAATTTGCCCTATCATCAGGCTGTCTTTGCTAGAAGTCTCACTGCACACTGCCTCTGCCTCATCCCTATCACTCCAGCTCCCATCGCCCTGTCAAATTAGTTTAAACCCTCCCAAACAACTCTCGCAAACCTGCCCATGAGGACATTGGTCCCCCTCAGGTTCAGATGTAACCTATCCCTTTTGTACGGGTCATTGCTTCCCCAGAAGAGATCCAAATGATCTGGAAATCTGAAACCCTGCCCCTGCACCAGTTCCTCAGCTGTGCATTTACTTGCCAAAAGCTCCTTTTATTACCCTCAGTATTGCGTGATAAAAGGATGCAATTCAGAGATTACAATCCTGGAGGTCTGGCTTTTCGTCTTTCTACCAAGCTCCCTAAAATCTCTATTTAGGACCTCCTCAACTTTCCTATCTATGTTATTAGTGCTAATAGGTACCAGACCTTTTAGCTGCTCTCTATCCTCCTTTAGAATGCCACGGACCCAATCCGGGACATCCCTCACCTTGGCATCTGGGAGGCAACATACCATTCAAGTGTCTCTATTGTGTCCACAGAATCATGTCTACGTTCCTCTGACCATGGAATCAGCTTATCATTACTGCAGTCCTCTTCACTTCTCTCCAGACTCAGTGTCAGAAACCCCGTTGCTACAATTCGTAACCCACCCCCCCCCCCCATAGGTCATCCCTCTCAACAGTATCCTAACTGGTATAATTATTGAGGGGAACAGCCATGGGGGTACTCTTTCTTCTCCTGACAGTCACTCAGTTTATTTAATTTAATTTATTTTATTTTATTTAGTAGGTTCTTCCAGCCCTACAAGCTGAGCTGGCCCAACAACCCCCAATTTGCCCTTAGCCTAATCACAAGACAATTTACAATGGCCAATTAACCTACCCAGTACATCTTTGGACTGTGGGAAGAAACCGGAGCACTCAGAAAAAACCCACCCTTTCGACAGGGAGGACATACAGAGTCTCCTTACAGAGGAGACTGGGACTGAACTCAGAACTCCAATGCCCAGAGCTGTAATAGCATTACGCTATCTGCTACACTACTGTGCTGCCTGCTTTTGCTCCAGAGTTCCAGGATCTACAGCATTATTTTGATTTTCATGCTGTTCCACAAAATGCACACAAAGATTTCATTTCAACGTGCAGTCGCAACGCACTGTATTCACAGGAGTTTAGAAGAATGGGGGGGGGAGGGAATTTCATTGAAACCTGTCGAATGTTGAAAGGCGTAGACAAAGTGGACGTGGAGAGGATATTTCTAATTGTGGGAGAGTCTAGGACCAGAGGGCACAGTCTCAGAATATAATAGAACAGAGATGAGAAGGAATTTCTTTCACCAGAGGGTTACCTGCTCCTGCATCCTAGAGGTGAAAAATGAATCCTTACCTCACACGAGCCTGAATTGGCTGAAGCCTGATGAGCCAATACCACCATAACACTGGCGCAGTCACACAATGGCACTTCACTTGCCTCATCCTTAAGTTATCCCCCCTTTCTAATCAATCACACTCTTTGATTGGGCACAGTTGAAAGTCCAGACTACTGCAAAGTTCTGCTTTTTCTCATTTTCAATCACGTCCTGCCACCACTTCTTCACCTGCAAGGTTGAAACTCATCTTGAAGAAGAATTTCTTTAACCAGAGTGTGGTGAATCTGCAGAAGCTGTGGAGGTCTAGTCAATCAGTATATTTAAAGCTGAGATTAATAGATGCTTGAATAGTCAAATGTTACTTGGAGAAGGCAGGAGAATGGGTCTGAGGGGGATAATAGGTCTGAGCCCTCCCACCGGGCTGGATAACAGACTTGGCTCGTTAGCTAACTCTGCTAACAGCAACGTAATTCAGCGGTGAGAAGGACACCTTCCATAAACAATATACACCTAGGATTGGTATGATGAGGAGTTTAACCAAACAGGAATATTGTAACATTCTGATTTAAGGAACCTCAATCTGAGCGAATGCTGTGTAAATACTGTCCATACACTGTTATCAGTGGCCCAGAAATGACAGATTGTACACCAGCATAAAATTATAAAGCAAGTTATATTTACCAAATTTTCAACTTTAACAGTTAAACCAGTCCAAATGTGTGCATAATACTGGAGGTTATTCTGGAGTAGTCAGGGGTATATCTCTTTACTCATGCACTAGACCCACGGTCTACGTGAAAGCACCACCACATTCCAAACTCCCCTCCAAGTCCATTTTGAATGAACCGGCTAACTCAGGAATATTGGCCCTGACTCCTTGGAGCCATTCGTCCATACAAGGCACTTCTTGCAAAGGGGATTCTCCTTCCAATAGCATTCTGCAGCATCTCTCCTAGTGCCCTGCTCTGCAGCTCCCACTAAAAGACCACAAACCAGACTACTGTCCCTCAGAAAAACTCTTCCCCACAGCTCTCTAGAACCTTCTATCACATCCCACAATCCCAAGTGGCTGACACACATTCCTAGTTGGACAACACATTTCCTCATCTCAGCTGAAGCCAAAAAATACTTACCAGCATGGCAACCTGCTCTTACAGAAAACTGCTAATATAAGCTACCTTGCAGAATAGCAATAGAAATGTTATTCAGGGCATTACAATGTATCAGCCATGATGGAATGGCAGATCAGGCTCAATGGGCCAAATGGACTCATTATGAGCAATGGAAGGTGGTGAACCAAAGTGCAGAGTAATGTCTAGAATTAACTCAGACTCAAAATAAGATGACTCAAAATAAGATGACACAAACAAATTCCAAAGGTAAAATCACTAACAGAAATGGAACTCCTATGACTAAGCACTGAGTGCTTAGCATGAGGCCCTTAAGTACAGACTTTCCATGAAGGAATGTGGCAGGCAATAATTGGCAGACTGAGTCTTAAAGGGACATCGGCAGCTAACCACACTCCAGCAAATTAGAGTGCCGAAACCTGAATGCCAGCCACTGTTCATTCAGGACCAAGACAGAACCTCTCCTCATACGGCCATTTCCTGATGGCCCAGGGAGATCAGGATGGTGCTGCTGAAAGTCCTCTATCGAGGCAGAGTCCAAGATGTCCCATAAAGGAATTCAGCTTCTTTCTTCTGGGTCATATCCCTCCCAATCCATGACGTACAACTTTTTACTTCAAAAAATGCAGGTGTCCAGAAGTCACCAGACTGTGAAGTTGAGTTGTCCCTCAACAATTCTGGGAGGCAGGGGAGGTTTGGAAACCAGAAGCAAGGAGCTGGCACACAGGACACATGGAATGTGGGATGAATCCAAATGGTGCTCAGGAGTTGAAGAGAATAGGTAACAGGGTTGATGCATCTCAGGATTTTGAACAAGCTGATGTAACGAGGAGCCATCTTTCTGGATTCAACCCACATGGACAATCTCTAGTTGAGAGCCAGACCCACCAACCAAGAAGGTGTTAGTCCCCGTCTCCTCCAGCCAGCTATGTCTTTCTCGGCTTAACCAATTTTTGGCGACATCTCTGGACCAGTTTGTCTACTGATGGATCCCGCTCCTCCCCTTCTTGTTCAGGGAACAGCGGAGAACGGTACCCAAACTGACATTCGAAAGGGGACATCCCCAAAGCCGAATGCTGAAGTGTGTTGAATGCAAGATCCTCCCAGGTAAGGTTGTCACTCCGTGTAGGGTTCCCCGAGGCAAGGCATCTGAGTGCTCTCTCTGGATATTTTTTGACTCACTCCATTTGTCCATTGGTCTGCGGGTGGGCAAAAGACTAGCAGAGGCCCCAGTGAGCTCACAACATGCCTTCCAAAACCTGGAGGCAAACTGGGGGCAATGTCCCAGGGAAACGGTGAATCCTGAAGATGTGCTGTAACTTGAGCTTGGTGGTCTCTGAAGCTGATGGTAGTTTGGGTAGGGTACAAAACACCAGGCCTTGGAGAATCAGTTCACCAGCACCATTACTGTATTACACCGAGATGCCAGAAGGCCAAAGGCAAAGTCCATAAAAATATGGGACCGAGGGCAAGTTGGAATGGGGAAAGGCTGAAACAGACCTTGAGGCTGTGTTCGGGATTCTTTATTTTGGGTGCAGACATCACACACTAAGACATATTCCCAGACAACTTTAGTCATGCCTGGCCACCAGTAACATCTCTTGACGAACTCTAGGGTGTGAGACCCCTGGATGCCCAGCCAAGTTCGAAGTATATCTCCAGTTGAGCACCTCTGAACAAATAGGTCCAGGAACAAAGATACATCCAGGAGAACCACTACCAAGATCTGCCCCATGTTGCTCTTGGGCACAGCGCACTATCAAGTCTATATACTAGCAGATGGGCGCCACTGGTCTAGAACATAGAATTATAGTTGAAGGGTTCTTTTCCTGCTTAGGTGCTTCGAACTGTCAAGAGAGGATGTCTGTTTTTTTAAAATCCTGGGTGGTAAGTAATATGCAAGTTGAACCTTTTGAAGAATAGGGACCAACATGCCTGACTGGAATTTAGCCTCTTTGCATCCTGGCTAGGCTAGATTTTTTGTGGTTGGTCCATACCACAAACAAATGTTTGGACCCCTTCAACCAGTGCCTCCGCTCCACCAGTGCCAGTTTAGCAGCCAACAATTCACAATGTCACAGTTTGCCTCCGTGGAAGAAAGACATCTTGAGTAGAAGGCACAGGGATGAAGTTTGTGGTTCAAGGCATTTCACTGGGACAAGATCGTTCCTACTACCACGTCCAATACGCCAAACTCCACCACTGAAGTTAGGTCCAGATCCAAGGAAGGAGACTGTGGATACATGGAATTCATTCTTCTCGAGCTTGGTGGACAGTTAAGTGTTGAGAAGCTGTTGTAGAAACTGCTGAAAATCTTCTTAAGGTGCACCAGGTGAAAATGAGTATATTGCCTAGGTAGATGAAGATGAAATGATGTAGCATCTCATGGGGCACATCACTGATGAAGGTCTGAAATATCGCTGGAGCATTTATCAATTCAAAATGCATTACCCAGCCCTTAGGTGTGTTGTATGCCATCTTCCATTCATCTCCCTCATTAGATAGTAGGCACTTCGGAGGTTCATTTGGGTAAATATTGTAGCTCCCTGGAGTATCTCAAAGGCTGTGTCCATGAGAAGAAGCGGGGAGTGATACTGGTTTTTAACAGTGATCTTACTTAGCCCCTTATGGTCTATGCAGGGTCTTGGTCCACCATTCTTAATGAAGGAAAACCCAGCCCTAGCAGAATATGCAGACAGTCCTCCATGACTTTTCTCTCTGAGGCCAGTAGCAAGTAGAACTATCCTGGAGGAGGACAAGTACCCGATAGCAGATTATTGGTATAGTCGTAGTGCTGGTAAGGTGCTGGCCTTTTTCTTGCTGAAGACCTCCAGTAGGTATGATTATCCTGGAGTGGAGATACTCTAGACAAAGCAAATGCACTGGGGTTAGAGGTGGAAGGTTCAACAGTAATTCGGGAGACATGTCAGAGGGAGTCTCGGAAGTACCCCTGAAGCTAACTTGGAGGGAGTCTTCGGCTTCATTTAGAATCTTCTCTTTGCATTGGATTGACCAGCCCAAAATAACTCCAGGAATCAAATTGACTCTCGAGCTGTGGGATGACTGGATGAACGGTATTTCTGGAGAGCAAAAGAGATGGAGCTGGATTGATTCCACATGCTGGCTAATTTTGAGCTTGAGCAAGGATGCTTGATGTTTGTTCTACCTAAGCACTAATGTCTCCCATCCTGGGCGTGGCAACGAACCGCTTCTTGAGACACAAAAACAGATTTTCATTCTTCTGGCCAATCTGAGGCCCAAAAACTGCACTAGAATCAATAAAGACGTCTAGGGAATGTTTTTGGCCCATAAGTGTGATACAAGGAGCACCACTCTGGAGGGACCTGTACCAGGAGTGAGGCAAGCAACCATCTGAACCCCCTCTATGCCAGACAATCCCGGGAGTTCTCCAGCAGCTTGGGATAAGAGGTCTGATAATGTCTGTTCTCTCCACAGTAAATGCAGCAACTCTCCCTCCTCTTTTTCTCTCTTTTGGCTCGAGAGAGCCTGATACAGCCCATTTGCATAGGTTCCACAGAGTCTGAGATCAGCAGCAGTCAAGGAGGAGTCCTAGCCCAGGGAATAGGAGAGGACGGAGAATAGTCAGGGGGAGAGTCTCCTCTGAGTACAGTGTTGGGAAATGTATGATAATGCATTCGGTAAAAGGAACAAAAGTGCAGACTATTATCTTAAGGGGAGAAAAATCAAACATCAGAGGTGCAAAGGGAGTCCTCATGCAAGGCTCCCAGAAGGTTAATTTATAGGTTGAGTCTGTGGTAAAGAAGTCAAATGCAATGTTGGCATTCATTTCAAAGAAATAGAATATAAAAGCAAGCAGATAATGCTGAGCCTTTATAAGACACTAGTCAGGCCACACTTGGAGTGTTGTCAACAGTATAATAATCTCCGGATTATTACCTGAGCCACGAACAAATTTGGCTAGGTTAAATAAAATTAGGGAGTTAAACGCGTGGCTCAAAGACTGGTGTGGGAGAAGTGGGTTTTGCTTCTTGGGACACTAGCACCAGTACTGGGACAGGAAAGAACTGTTCCAGAGGGATGGGCTTCACCTAAACCGGGCTGGGGTTAGCGTCCTGGCGAATCATATAACTAGGGCTGCAGAGAGGTCTTTAAACTAACTAGTGGGGGGGGGGGGGAGGATTCTAGAGAGCAAATAATTAAAAAGACAATGGAGAAGGTAATGGATGTAGGTAAAAGTGGAGAAATAAAAAGAGAGTGTGTCAGGAGGGGAAAGAATGTATGGAGATAAGCGTAAAGTTGTACAAAAGGAAAAAGTAGGAAATAAATGTCAAACATATTTGAAAGTCCTTTATTTGAATGCACGTAGTATTAGGAATAAAATTGATGAGTTGACGGTACAAATAATTACGTATGGTTATGATATTGTGGCAATTATGGAAACATGGCTGCTGGGTGACCAGGACTGGGAATTAAACATACAAGGGTATTCGACAATTAGGAGAGACAGGCAAGAAGGAAAAGGAGGTGGGGTGGCTATGTTAATAAAGCAAGAAATCACTGCAATAAAGCGAAATGATATTGGCTCAAAGGATCAGGATAACAAAACAATTTGGGTAGAAATAAGAAATAGTAAAGGGAAAAAAGCAGTGGTGGGAGTAGTCTATAGGCCTCCAAACAGCTGTAACTCAGTTGGTCGGAGCATAAATCAGGAAATAGTTGGGGCTTGTAATAAGGGAACAGCTATAATTATGGGGGATTTTAACTTTCATATTGACTGGACTAATCAAGTCGGACACGGCAGCCTTGAAGAAGAGTTTATTGAGTGTATTTGGGATGGGTTCCTTGAACAATACGTTACTGAGCCGACAAGGGGGCAAGCAGTCTTAGATCTGGTCCTGTGTAATGAGACAGGACTAGTAAAAAATGTCCTAGTAAAGGATCCCCTTGGAATGAGTGACCATAACATGGTTGAATTCCATATTCAATTAGAGGATGAGAGGGTTGGATCTCAAACAAGCGTACTGAGCTTAAATAAAGGAGACTATGATGGTATGAGAGCGGAATTGCTTAAGATGGATTGGGAAAATAGATTAAAGGGTAGATCGGTGCTTGATCAGTGGTGTATATTTAAGGAGTTATTTTACAACTATCAAGAAAAATATATTCCACTTTAGAAAAAAGGGTGTAAAAGAAAAAATAGTTATCCGTGGCTAAGTAAAGAAATAAAGCAAAGTATACGACTAAAAAGAAAGTTATATAAGGTAGCTAAATCTAGTGGGAAGATTGAAGATCGAGAAGCTTTTAAAGATCAGCAGCAAATAACAAAAAGATTGATTAAGAAGGGGAAGATAGATTATGAAAGTAAATTGGCGAAAAACATAAAAGCAGCTAGTAAGAGTTTTTATAGTTACATAAAAAGAAAAAGGGTGGCTAAAGTAAATGTTGGTCCGCTAGAAGATGAGACCGGGAAATTAATGGTAGGGGACATGGAGATGGCGGAAACGCTGAACAAATATTTTGTATCAGTTTTTACAGTAGAGGACACTCAAAATATCCCAACACTAGATAAACAGGGGGCTCTAGGGGGAGAGAAGCTAACTATGATTCAAATCACCAAGGAAATGGTACTTGATAAATTAATGGGACTGAAGGTGGATAAATCCCCTGGACCGGATGGCTTGCATCCTCGGGTCTTAAGGGAAGTGGCCGTTGGGATTGTGGATGCATTAGTGATAATTTTTCAAAACTCGCTGGACTCGGCAATGGTCCCGGCAGATTGGAAAAATGCTAATGTAACTCCTTTATTTAAAAAGGGCAATAGACAGAAGGCTGGGAATTATAGGCCAGTTAGCCTAACATCTGTGGTTGGCAAAATGTTGGAATCGATAATTAAGGAAACAGTAACAGGGCATTTGGATAAACATAGCTTAATAGGACAAAGTCAGCATGGCTTTACAAAAGGGAAGTCATGTTTGACAAATTTGTTGGAGTTCTTTGAGGACATAACATATAGGGTAGATAAAGGGGAACCAGTGGATGTGGTGTATTTGGACTTCTAAAAGGCATTTGACAAGGTGCCACACCAAAGATTATTACTTAAAGTAAAAAATCATGGGATTGGGGATAATATTCTGGCATGGGTGGAGTACTGGCTTTCTAACAGAAAACAGAGAGTTGGGATAAACGGTTTATTCTCAGACTGGCAGTTGGTGACTAGTGGTGTTCCGCAGGGGTCGGTGTTGGGACCCCAACTCTTTACAATCTATATTAATGATTTGGAGAAAGGGACTAAGTGCAACGTATCGAAGTTTGCTGATGACACAAAGATGGGAGGGAGCATAATGAGTGCGGAGGACATTGAAACCCTGCAGGGGGACATAGATAGGCTAAGTGATTGGGCAGACATTTGGCAGATGAAATATAATACTGACAAGTGTGAGGTCTTGCACTTTGGCAGGAAAAATAATAGAGCAAGTTATTATCTAAATGGAGAGAAACTGGAAAGTGCTTCTGTGCAAAGGGATCTGGGGGTCCTGGTGCAGGAAACACAAAAAGTTAGTATGCAAGTGCAGCAGGTGGTCAAGAAGGCCAATGGAATGCTGGCTTTTATTGCTAGGGGGATGGAGTATAAGAACAGGGAGGTCTTACTGCAGTTGTACCGGGTATTGGTGAGACCACACCTGGAGTACTGCGTGCAGTTCTGGTGTCCATATTTAAGAAAGGACATACTGGCTCTCGAGGCAGTGCAGAGAAGGTTCACTAGGTTAATTCCGGGGATGGCTGGGTTGATGTATGATGAGAGGTTGAGTAGATTGGGACTCTACTCATTGGAGTTCCGAAGAATGAGAGGCGATCTTATTGAAACATATAAGATTGTGAAGGGGCTTGATCGGGTGGATGCGGGGAGAATGTTCCCAATGATGGGTGAAACTAGGACTAGGGGGCATCATATTAAAATAAGGGGATGCCGTTCCAGGACTGAGATGAGGAGAAATTTCTTCACTCAGAGGGTAGTGGGGCTGTGGAATTTACTGCCCCAGAGAGCTGTGGAAGCTACTACACTCAATAAATTCAAAACGGAGATAGACACTTTCCTGGATAAAAATGACATTAGGGGATACGGTGAGCGAGCAGGTAAGTGGACATGAGGCTAGGTTTAGATCAGCCATGTGATCTCCTGGACCAGTCTCCTGGATGGGTCGGAGAGGAATTTTCCAGATTTTTTCTCCTCAATTGGCAAATCGTTTTTTTTTCCCTGGGTGATCACATGGGTTTGGGCGGGATGAATAATAAAATAAAATGGACGGCATGGTGCCCTGTTGGTTGGCACAGTTGCCTTGTGGGATTCGGTGAAAACTAGAGTTAAGATTGGATCAGCCATGATCTTGTTGAATGGCGGAGCAGGCTCGAGGGGCCGATTGGCCTACTCCTGCTCCTATCTTTTATGTTCTTATGTTTGTATTGGGACTCATATCTCAGAAAGGACGTGTTGGCATTGGAGAGAGTCCATAGATGATTCTGGGAATGAAGGGGTTAACATATAAGGAGCATTTGGCAGCTTTGGGCCTGTACTCACTGGAATTTGGACGAACGTGGGGGGGGTGTGGATCTCATTGAAGCCTACTGAATGTTGAAAAGACTAGATAGGGTAGATGTAGAGAGGATGCTTCCTGTGGTGGGGATGTCCAGAACTAGGGGGCACAGCACCAAAATTGAGGGGCAACACTTCAGAACAAAGGTAAGGAGGATATTTTTATCCAGAGAGTAGTGAATCTGTGGAATGCTCTGCCACACACTGCGATGGAGGCCAAAACCATGAGTATATTTAAGGTGAAGATTGATAGTTTCCTGATCAGTCAGGGCATTGGAGTTTAAGGCAAGAAGGCCATATGAGGTTGAGTGGGATCAGGAATCAGGTGGATTGGCAGAGCAGACTGAGTGGGCTGAATGGCCTAATTCTGCTGCTACATCTTATGGAATAATCCCCTTCATCTACCCCTTCTCCTTTCTGTTAACTGGTTACCAACTCAAATCACCGGGTCCATAAGACTCTTATACACTCTGCCGGATCTCAGATCACAAGGGCAACCTTTAGCTCGTCACTCAATCCCTCATGGAACAGAATGGTTTGTGCTTCCTTATTCCAACCACTGTGTGGCCAATGTGTGAAATTCTATGGAATAAGTAGTCACAGACCAATTCCGCTAGTGCAATTTGAGGAGCCTTATCACCAACCTCCGCACTCATTATGCTCCCTCCCATCTTTGTGTCATCAGCAAACTTCGATACGTTGCACTTAGTCCCTTTCTCCAAATCATTAATATAGATTGTAAAGAGTTGGGGTCCCAACACCGACCCCTGCGGAACACCACTAGTCACCAACTGCCAGTCTGAGAATAAACCGTTTATCCCAACTCTCTGTTTTCTGTTAGAAAGCCAGTACTCCACCCATGACACCCTCCTCAAGGTCTCTAACAAGAGGTCTGCATTGGCACAGAAGGGCGAGCTCTTCTCACAGAGTGTAGTAGTCCAGGCAAGGGCTCCTCCAGAAAGGAGTGACATTATATAGGCCAACTTACTGCTTTCTGACTTGATAGCCATAACTGAAAGGTAAAGGAGCATGCATTAGGAATCCTTGGCATACTTCATGGTTACCATCCTATCACTCAGAAGGTGCAGCAAACTCTCATGAGTATTGAGTTTAAACAAGCTCAGAATTGGTCACTCTGGCCAAACTTGGATCCTGCCTACCAGAGGTAAAGAGTTTCTGGAGAGTGGTGAGGATTTCCTGAAGCACGTTATCATGCCTGCCTGCGGTTGTTCTCTGGTAGGTCAATGCAGTTCACAGGCATTCATACTCTGCTAGGTTCATGACAGCTCAACCATGCTGTAACAAGAGAGTTATAAATGGAAATGAGCCCACGTGCAGAGTAAGGTCTGGAATTACTCTGATTCAGACACAAAATAAACCAGACAACACAAACAATCACCCTAAAAAAATGGATCTCCTATGATTGAACTCTGAGTGCAAAGCATGAGGACTTTAGGTAGGCAATAATTGGCAGATTGAGTCTTAATGGGACATCAGCAGTTGACTATACTCCGAGGAAGTGGAATCTGAAACTCAGGATCCTGCATAATTAGTGCCTATGTCTTAAGGTCTTATGCAACTACTGAGGCATAGTGATGGTGGTTCTAGGCATGGCCCAAATTTAAGTTCATGAATTTTACAGGATAGATGGAGAGCTGTAGAGTATGGGCCAAAGCAGAAAATCAAGGATAATTGTTGAAACTACCTTCATGAAATTAAGTGATATAATGAAGCAAAATAGGCTTTGGAGGCTTTATCCAAAAGCAAAATATTTCAGCTGTGGGAATTCTGAAGTAAAACCAGAGGATGCTGAAAAAATTTAGTGTGTCAGGCAGCATCTGTGGAGAGAGAAAAATAGGATTATTTCTGGTCAATGACCATTCATCAAAACTTCATTTCTATGACAATGGTAGCTTTGCGTTAGTGGGATGTTATGATTGATAGATACCTTAGTGATCCTTGATACAGAAAATATTGCAAATCACTCCATGGTTCAATCCAAGACAAGTTTTTCACTGTACCTTGGTACGAGACAATATCAATGATTCAAAACATTGGACTTCATAAATGGATATCCATCAGATTCAACAGGATCTGATGTAGATAGCAGAAAATTACCATTTCCCACTCTTACAGCCAGCTATACTGTATCTTGGCCAGGTCCGCAGATGAGTCATCCACTTTGCCATATCCCTTCTTCATGGCCTACCAGTCCACTAGATGGCAGCATGATAGATAACATTAAACCCAAGAAATCACCACTGTCTGGGGACCTAAGGGCAAGGAGGAGTACAGAGAATGCAGCAACAGGGGATCATGGAAAATATGAGTTGTTTATGATGAGTAGGTCAGCTTTAATAGTACATCCTAATTTTCCTTCATTTACAGATCAACTCTCCTGGTTTGCGTTCAGCACAGAAATCTCTGGAAATGTGTTCACTCTCTGGATGCAGTTTGTGTCACTACCCTTTCTCTGCTTGGTTTTTCAGACTGGAATTACTGCTCATACCCATCGACTCCTCAGGCACAAGGGCTTATTGACTTATCAAAATATTGTTCAGTTTCTCAAGAGCAGTGTTTATGCACAGATTCTAAAGTGAGTATTTATGGTGGCTCAAATTTCATGTTGGAAAAAATTTACTGAAATTGTACAGTAGTTCATGTGGCGTGTGTAGGGAGAAAATAGTTAACTTTTCACTTCGTCAGGATTGGAAGAACTTTATGTTACAAGTATGTGGTGAAAACAAAATGTGACAGGGTGGAGACCAAATGACTCTCAATGCCAAATGGCAGTGATGTCCCTAAGACAGGGTGGTGAAGGCATGTTAGTTACCTCAAAAGGGTGTAATTAGAAGGAGATGATAGTGAAAGAAAATGCCAAAATGGGATCTGTGAGATACAAATCACAGGGGCTGATGGAAGACTGAATTAAATGAGGATGCTGGAAATGCTCAGCAGATCCGGCTGCACCTATGGTGATTTTAATCACTCCTGTTTAAAATCCAAGCCTTTGACTACCAAGGTTCCCAGATCTGGACTCCTTCCCTAAATCATTATACTTTTCTCACTTTCCTTCCACTACTAAGAGTGTTTTCTAAACTTAATTCTACACCACCATGATTAACTCTTTGGATCACTGCAAGCCTGAAACAGTGTAAAACGATGTTTGATAGCACTCCTGTGAACTACGTTGGCACATGTATTAAAGTTGCTTTACTAATGGAGGTTACAGTCATTATACAATAACGGAAACAGGGTAACATTGCTGTTTTACCATCATATCCATGGCCAGAAGATAGATCCCAGTTTAGAGTCATAGCAAAAGAACATGGACTTGAAACAAACGTACACATAAAGGTGTAATAAGAGAAAGAGTAGACCATTAGCTCCTCAGTCCTACTCAGCTACTGTCAAAATCATAGTTGATTTCACTTTAACTTCAATTCTACCTTCAGTCCATCTGAGTTAACCATTGCTTATCAAGCATCAAGAATCTTTGTACTCTACCTTAGAATCATCCATAGACTCTCCTTTCACTGTCCCCTTGAGAAAGAAAATCCCAAAATCTCACAGGCCTCTGAGAAAGAAAAAGAAGAGCCTCATCTGTTTTCTTTTTTAATAATGTCTCTTATTTCTAGATTCAAAGACAAGAGAACCTATACTCACCACAACCATTCTGTTAGTGAAATGTCTAATCCATGAGAAGGCCAACAAGTGAAATTGTTAGAAGAGGAAATCCCACATCAATGGGATGAGACAATGAAGACATAGAATATAAAGGCAAGGAAAAGAGAGGTATACTGTAGATGGGATTGTAAGAGGAAGGGGAATGGAAATACTGGAGAATGGCAAGATACATGGAGAAGCAAGACCTAAAGGATATATAAAGACAAAGATCTGGGGTTTAAACTGGAAACACTGAGGAAAGGTCTCCAAACGCAGGGACAAACCTACCCAGATCTTGGTGCAGAATGGGATACCTTCGTGCAGATAGGTGGAGGTTTGGATGAACAAAGTACTGCAGGGGGTGGCCCATCACTGAGATCATTGCAATTGTTGTATCTGGTGATGAAATATAAATAGAAAATGCTGGAGTAGTCAACAGGCCATGCAGCATTTTTCACGGATCAAAACTTTTACTTTTACTTTTACCATCCCCTTTTTCTACATTCCGTGCGGCTGAAGTTCTGAAAACTCCCATGGAGCACCACCTTTTAAGCACCTACTGTGCTTCCAGCATTTTCTGTTTTCATTTCAGATTTCTGATACATGCAGTCATTTGCTTTGAAATAAATTTATCAAAGATTTCAGTGTAATGACAGGATTTGAACTGAGATACCAAATGGAAGAATCCGAAAGGAAAGAGCTGTAGATTCTAAAATAAAAGCACTGGAATTTCTCAATATGTTTTTTTTTTGCCTGTGGGTATGATCTATTATTAATCGGTTTTCTCACTTTTCCGATATTTGAGTTTCTAGTCAACACCTTTCCCTGGGGATGTTTCACTGATGTTTCTGTTCAGCTCAGAGATCGCTCATGTGTTGTTTTGCTTCAAGAGCGTATAAAATGCTTCACCTTTTCTCCTTGGCAATATATCTAATCCAGCACTTGAAGGAGAATTTTGACAAATTGAGGAAAGCACTCTCTGAGTTCTGTTATTCAAGCATCAGGGAATGAGATTGTGCTGCCAGGTTTTCAGTTCCAAATTGAAGCACCCTCTCAGTATTTCCCCTGTCAAATGCCCTCAGAATCTTATCTTTTTTTAAGTAGGATCACTTCTCACTCATCTGGATACCTAATATTAATATTGCAAGCTGCTCTGCACTTCCTTCCAAGAAATCCTCTTGTCCCAGAAATCAATTTAGTGATCGTTGTTTTCTCCCCCTTCAAGGAATATATATGTTTCCTTAAATAGGGAAACAAAAATTTTGCCCAGTACTTCAAAAAAGGGATGGTCAGGATGTACCTCAGTAGGAGTTGGTCTGGGGCCTGTTGCTCTGTTAGGAGAATATCCTTTTAGGAAGGGCTCCCAATACCTCTTCTCTATCTATTTTCCTTTTTCCTATCATTGCTGTCCTTCTTCCTCTCGGAATATATTTTGCCCTGATGGGATCCCATTGCCTAAAAGCGCTAAAGGCTAGAGTGTCCACTGGGAAATATGGAGGCCGAATGTCTGTGAGCCCATACGTGCACTGGAGGCTGGAGGCCAAAGACTGCCTGTCCATTGTGGCTTTGTGCATGGACTTCAGTTGAAACTTGAAATGGCTGGATTCCAAGTTAAGCCTGTACAACTTGCTTGAACTCTGTCAAAGAATTCCTTCAATTATCCATAAATTTGACACAGAAGTGGACTGAAAATTGGGTTAGAGTATACACAAAAACATGCATTTTGTTTGGAGCTCATTTTCAGTAAATGCTGTTCCAAACTGTTGAAAAGCAAAGGGAGTGGATTACTTTGTCAGCTGAATCTAGTCGGAAGTTGCTTCTCCTCCCATTCCCATGAAGCAGCCAATTGAGAACAGCTCCAAAATTCTCAGTACAAATGTTCAGCTGAAATTGCAGATTTCTTGGGATCTTTGCTGCTAGGAGACCTCACTCCCTCTACTTGCTTCAGGTCTTAGCATAACATGGCAATTGTATCTTGAAGACCGTGGCCTAATTCAGCAGGGTGACCACATGATTGTTGACTATTTTTCCTGGATCAGTTCCTGGAGTAATGCAGCATTTAAGGAAAGAACCCTTTCTTCTTCTCAGCATGTCCATGTAACCATTTACACTGATCGATTTACCAGCAATTAGTCCTTAACCTTCTATCACTGTTGATTCAAGCACTCTCCTAGATACTTCTTAAATGGCATGAGAGGCTCGCCTTTCACCATACTCTTAGATAGAGTGTTCAGATCCAAACCACTTCCTAGGTAAATAAAAACTTCCTCAAATTTCCTCTAACACTCCTGCACTTAGAATACACAGTGCTCTACAGTCCAGAAAACTTTTCGTAATGAGGAAAAGTTTCTCACCATATACCATGTACTTCAATGATTTGTACTCCACTATTATGTCATCCCTCTCCTCCCATACAAAGAAACCAAACCCGGCCTATCCAATCAGCCTTTATGGCTGATATGCTTCATCATAGTTAACATACTGATGAATCTCTTCTGCACCCTCTGCTGTGCAATAGCATTCCTTGTAGAGAAGATTGCAATGTTTAAAATGAATCTGGACGGCTAATTGAAGAGGAAAGGAGTAGAAGGATACAAATGGGATTAACTTCGACAGACATCACGGTCGAGCTTTATAATTTCTGACACTACAATCTAATGATCAGGAATGCACCAGGCATGGCTTCTGATGTTGAAGACACACAATTAAGACTTAATATGATCTTTTATTCATCTAACAGATGCCTACATCTTTGCTAAAACTACCTCACAGCTCTTCATATTATATGTTGCAGGCCTAGTCCAATGGTACCAAGATACGAAGGCTTGTGGGCTGGTAGGTGAGGGTAAGAGGAGCCCTAACCCTGGTGTGGTGGTGGGAGGGTGGGGCTGGTCCAGTCACTAGCTTGTTGGATCAGTGATGAGCAGTTTGACTGTGTTGTGTTCTGTTCCATTAGCAGCTTTATTGTTCCTCAGTATTCAATGACATGATTGCTGGAGGTGTTATTTCCAATCCACACAGATTGTGGTCTTCCAGTTAGGAAGTCAAGGATCCAATTGCAGAGGGAGGTACAGAGGCCCAGGTTCAAGAAATTTATGATGGTTTTAAACATGCAGCTGTAGTCAATAAATTGTATTTGAATTGTCCAGGTGATCCACACTCAGGTGATGAGCCAATGAGATTGCATCCACTGTAGACCTATTGTGGCATTAGGCAAGTAGCAGTGGGTCCAGGTCTCTGCTGAGACAGAAGGTAACTTAAGCCTTAACCAACCTCTCGAAGCACTTTATCACTGTAGATGTGAGTACTACCGGATGATAGTTGCTATCATCCCTTCTTGAGCACTGGTTTTATTGTTGCCCTTTTGACTCAGGTGGGAACTTCTGCAGCAATGAGAGATTGAAAGTGTCTTTGAACACTCCTGCCAGTTAGTTGCCATAGGTTTTCAGAGCCCTACCAGGTATTCCATCAGGACCTGTCACCTCGTGATGGTTCACCCTCTTCAAAGACAACTTGGCATTGGCCTCTGAGACAGATCAGAGCATCAAAAGTGAAGACTTGAACAAGTCTTCGCCATTACCGTGATCTTCAGTGAACGTTGCTTCATAATGAGGTAACAGTCTGGCCTCACTTACGTTCTCCATATTCTGAGTGCTAGTTTTGTTGTGAAGATAAATGTTATTGCTCTGCTTTTAGTTGCTCTGGGATGTATCTTCCAACAATAGAGGTACTGTTGTACAGTAGTTCCTTGAAGTTTTTATTCTACGTGACTCTGGCTGAAGTATCAGTGGCTGTCCTTACCGCTAACTCTAGCCTACAGCCTGTGTGAATTCAGCTGTATTGTGGTTCAGAAATTATGCTGAACTCAAACAAATTAGCTTCAACACAACTTGACAAATCTTCTTTCCTATAAAAGCTTAGGGCATCTTTCTTACTGCTTTGATACAGGCTAGAAAGTGACTGTTCAGGTCAGGTGGTAGGAAAGGAAAAAGGGCTGGAGAAGAAGGAATCTGATAGGAGAGGAGAATGAACCATGGGAGAAAGGAAAGGAGGATCATGAGGGGAGGTGACAGGGATGTGAGGAAAAGAAATAAAAGACCAAAGTGAGGAATAGAAGTCAAGGAAATGGAGAAGGGAAAAGAAAGAATGAGAAAGAAATTGTCAAAAGAAGAAATCGATGTTCATGCCATCTGGTTGTTAACTACCAAGATATTGCTCCTCCAGCATGAAGGGATTTCTTTTTCTCCACCATTGACACTGCCCTCAACCACATCTCCTCCATTTCCCAGATATCTGAGATTACCCTTTCTTCCTGCTGCCTTAACAGGGATCCTCTTGTCCTTATCTACCACTCCATTAGCCTCCACATCCAACACATTATTTTCTGCAACTTCAGCCATCTTCAATTGGATCCTACCACCAAACACATCCTTTCTTCACTCACTCTCTACTTTCCTCAGGGATTGCTTTCTCTGTGATTCATTTATCCATGTGTCCTTCCCCACTAACCTCTCTCCTGATACATATCCTAGCAAGCGAGAGAAATGCTACGTCTGCTCAACCACCTCTTCCCTTACCTCCATTCAGGGCCCCAAACAGTCTTTCCAGATGAGGCAAAATTTCACTTAGAAATCTGGTGGTGGTGTCTACTGTATCCGGTGCTCCCAAGGTGGCTTCCTCTTCATTGCTGAGACTCAATGTGAATTGGCGGAGTACTTCCACTAAAACTGCCAAAAACAGATTTCTTAGTAGCCAAAACTTGCGACATCAGTCGATGGACTCCTCTTCTGCCACAATGAGGCCACTCTCAGGGTGGAGGAGCAACACCTCATATCCTGCCTCAATAGCCTCCAACATGAACATTGATTTCTCCTTCTGGTAATTTTTTTTCTCTTTTTTTTCTTTTCCCCTCTCCTTTCCCTCTTCTTCTATTCCCTACTCTGGCCTCTTACTACATCTGCTAACCTGCCAATCACCTCCTCCTGGTGTCTTTCCTTCTTACCTCCTCAAGGAGTTTACTGTTGTGCTCATCACCACTGGCTGCATCCCCCCAAGCATGAACAACAAGGATGCACTGGGAGACCTTTATAGTATCATCAGCTCTCTACAAAACAAGCATCTGGCTGGTCTCTTCATATTTGCAGGGGACCTTAATCACATCAACCTGCAGGACATTTTACCCAAATTCCACCAACATATCACTGTACAGCAAATGTACGAGGTACTTACAAAGCCATCCTCATCCCTCATCTCTCTGAACACATTTTCCTAATGTTAATCCAGCAAACTGAGCGCTGCAGAAAATGAAGAAGCCAGTCAAGAGGACCATCATTATATGGCCTAGTGGCCTCTAGGTTTCAGGTCCGGTTTGGATGGATCAGTAGGGAGATGTTCAAGGACGCCACCACAACTGGAGTAGACACAGACCGCCAGAACAGAACAGCTCTCAGAGCAGCAAGGAGAAACTTCACCTAAGGCATCAAGAGGTCAAGTCAAGCCAAGTCAAGTCAACTTTTATCGTCATTTCGACCATAACTGCTGGTACAGTGCATAGTAAAAATGAGACAACATTTTTCAGGACCATGGTGTTACATGACACGGTACAAAAAACTAGACTGAACTACGTAATTAAAAAAAACACAGAGAAAACTACACTAGACTACAGACCTACACTGGACTGCATAAAGTGCACAAAAACAGTGCAGGCATTACAATAAATAATAAACAGGACAGTAGGGCAAGGTGTCAGTCCAGGCTTCAGGTATTGAGGAGTCTGATAGCTTGGGGGAAGAAACTGTTACATAGTCTGGTCGTGAGAGCCCGAATGCTTCGGAGCCTTTTCCCAGACGGCAGGAGGGAGAAAAGGTTGTATTGGGGTGCATGGGGTCCTTCATAATGCTGTTTCCTTTGTGAATGCAGCGTGTAGAGTAAATATCCATGATGGCAGGAAGAGAGACCCCAATGATCTTCTCAGCTGACCTCACTATCCACTGCAGGGTCTTGCGATCCGAGATGCTGCAATTTCTGAACCAGGCAGTGATGCAGTTGCTCAGGATGCTCTCAATACAACCCCTGTAGAATGTGATGAGGATGAGGAGGTGGGAGATGGACTTTCCTCAGTCTTTGCAAAAAGTAGAGAAGCTGCTGGGCTTTCTTTGCTATGGAGCTGGTGTTGAGGGACCAGGTGAGATTCTCCCTCAGGTGAACACCAAGAAATTTGGTGCTGTTTACGATCTCTACCGAGGAGCCATCGATGTTCAGCGAGGAGTGGTCACTCCGTGCCCTCCTGAAGTCAACAACCATCTCTTTTGTTTTGTTCACATTCAGAGACAGGTTCTTGGCTCTGCACCAGTCCGTTAGCCGCTGCACCTCCTCTCTGTAAGCTGACTCGTCGTCCTTGCTGATGAGACCCACCACGGTCGTGTCATCGGCGAACTTGATGATATGGTTCGAGCTGTGTGTTGCTGCACAGTCGTGGGTCAGCAGAGTGAACAGCAGTGGACTGAGCACGCAGCCCTGGGGAGTCCCTGTGCTCAGTGTGACGGTTGGAGATGCTGCTCCCGATCCGGACTGACTGAGGTCTCCCAGTCAGGAAGTCTAGGATCCATTTGCAGAGGGAGGTGTTCAGGCCCAGTAGGCTCAGCTTTCCAATCAGTTTCTGAGGGATGATTGTGTTGAATGCTGATCTGAAGTCTATGAACAGCATCCGAACGTACATGTCTTTTTTGTCCAGGTGGCAATGGCATTGTTTTTTGAGTGGTTGGGACGGTACGCTAACTGCAGGTGGTCCAGTGAGGGGGGCAGCAGGGTCTTGATATGCCTCATGACGAGCCTCTCGAAACACTTCATGATGATGGATGTGAGTGCAATGGGACAGTAGTCATTTAGGCAGGACTTCTTCAGCACAGGGACAATGGTGGTGGCCTTGAAGCACATTGGAATGGTGGCGCTGCTCAGGGAGATGTTGAAGATGTCAGTGAGAACATCTGCTAGCTGGTCTGCACAGCCTCTGAGCACTCTACCAGGGATGTTGTCTGGTCCAGCAGCCTTCCGTGGGTTGACCCTGCACAGGGTTCTTCTCATGTCGGCCACGGAGAGACACAGCACCTGGTCATTCGCAGGAGGGGTGGACTTCCTCGCCGCCACGTCATTTTCTGCCTCAAACTGGGCGTAGAAGTTATTCAGCGCATTTGGGAGGGAGGCATCACCTGCACAGTCAGGATATGTTGTCCTGTAATTGGTGATGTCCTGGATGCCCTGCCACATGAGCCACGTGTCGCCACTGTCCTGGAAGTGACTGTGGATTAGCTGGGCATGTGCACGCTTTGCCCCTCTGATGGCTCGGGATAGTTTGGCCCTTGCTGTTGTTAAAGCTGCCTTGTCGCCTGCTCTGAAGGCGGAGTCGCAGGACCTCAGCAGCGCACGCACCTCTGTGGTCATCCATGGCTTCTGGTTGGCACGTATAGTGATGGTCTTGGACAGAGTAACATCATCAATGCACTTGCTGATGTAGCTGGTCACTGATGCTGTGTTCTCCTCTAAGTTGGTAGAGTCGCCATCGGTTGCAGCCTCCCTGAACATGTGCCAGTCAGTGTGCTCAAAGCAGTCTTGAAGAGCAGAGATGGCTCCTGCTGGCCAGGTTTTCACCCGCTTCTGAACTGGTCTGGAGCGCCTGGCGAGCGGTCTGTCTGCTGGGATTAGCATAACAGAGATGTGGTCTGAGTATCCGAGGTGGGGGTGGGGCTCTGCCCAGTATGCGTCGGGATTGTTTGTGTAAACCAGGTCCAACACGTTCTCCCCCCTCATTGCAAAGTCCACATACTGATGGAATTTGGGGAGGACTGACTTAAGGTTCACATGGTTAAAATCACTGGCAACAACAAACAGACCATCAGGGTGTGCGTTCTGCAGTTCGCTAATTGCCCCGTACAGTTCACAGAGCGCCTCCTTAGCATTAGCGCTGGGGGGAATGTAGACACCGAATATAAGGACAGAGGTGAACTCCCGTGGCAAATAAAATGGTCTGCATCGAACTGCCACAAATTCCACTAATGATGAGCAGTGTCTGAAAACCAGCACAGAGTTCTTACACTATTCCGTGTTGATGTAAACACAGACACCGCCACCGCAGACCTTACCGGAGAGAGCTGCATCTCTGTCCGAACGAAACAAAGCTAGTCCGTCTAGCTGGATGGCAGCGTCCAAAATCCCATCAGTGAGCCATGTCTCTGTGAAGACAAACACGGAGCAAACTCTGTACTCCCGCCGAGTATTACGTTGGAGTCGGATGTAGTCCATTTTATTGTCCAGGGAGCGGATGTTGGAGAGCAGAATGGACAGGAGAGCCGGCCATCTAGGGTTTGGTTTTAGCCTGGCACAGACCCCTGCCCGTATGCCTCGCTTCTGCTTCCTTGCACATCGCTTTCGACGTCTCCATTTCCAGCTCCCAGCATCAGGCAAGTCCGAGGATTGTAGGCCTGTTCCCCTCAACAAGCCGACATTGCGTAATTCAGCCAGCAGATCTTTGTGAAGGTTCATTTTTGGGCGATCTCTGTATTGTAGTAGTATCTGGCGATGGTAGATAGCCACTCTGTTATCCCTGTGCCCTAATCGAAAATTGTGTATCAAATTTAAATTAGAAAATTAAATTAAAGTAACAGGAGGTCTGAAAGGCCGCTGCTACCGTGCCGCGCTGCCTCATGGGAGTTCCTCCGGCAGGAGGTCAAGGACCACCTACACATAAAGCATTCAGCAACACCTCTCTGATATCGATCCTCAACGTGTGTAGTTGGGCATCAAGGGCATTACTGACTATGAAAGGAAAAACAGCATCGACTGTACCAGAGACTCCTTCCTCCCTGATGCTCTAAACAACTTTTATGCATGCTTCGAGGCATGCAGCAAAACACTGGCCATGAAAGCTAATCCGTCCCACGTGAGCAGCCACGGTCTGTAACAGCAACAGACATGAGAGGATCTCTGCAGAAAGTCAACCCCCATAAAGCGACTGGACCAGATAACATCCCAGATCAAGTACTCAAGGAGTGTTCACACCAGCTCACCGACATCTTCATGGACATCTTCCATACATCACTCATTCAAGTTGCTGTCCACATATGCTTCAAATCAGCCATCATCCTCCCTGTACCAAAGGATTTTACAC
Organism: Hypanus sabinus; assembly: GCF_030144855.1. Lineage (NCBI taxonomy): Eukaryota > Metazoa > Chordata > Chondrichthyes > Myliobatiformes > Dasyatidae > Hypanus > Hypanus sabinus. The sequence goes on along the minus strand of NC_082717.1, from coordinate 60,734,111 downwards.
CTTCAGACAAAGTGTCTACTGCCTGGCAGTGCAGACACTGGTCATCATGAAGTTCTTTGAACGGCCGGTAATGGCACATATCAAAAACTCCATTCCTGCCACATTGGACACTAATTAACATGTTTATAAACAGAACCACTCTACGACAGATACCATAGAATCTGACATTCACCTGACCCTGACCCACCAAGAAAACAAGGACACATGTCAGATCGCTGTTCCTGGATATCAGTTCGGCTTTCAACTCTATTGTCCCACAGACCTTGCTGAACAAACTCCTACTCCTTGGTCTAAATATACCACTGTGCAACTGGGTTTAGGACTTCCTAACTAACTGACATCAGATAGTCAAGATGCACAACCGCTCCTCCCTCCCCATCATCCTCAACACGTGTGCCCTCCAGGGCTGTGTGCTGACCCCATTGCTGCACACTCTGCTCACACTCAACTGCATGCCCAAACAGCCAAGTTATCACATCATCAATTTTGTTGATGACATAACAATGGTGGGGCTCATCAGCGAAAACAATGAGATGGCCCAGGGAGAAGGCAGAATACCCAGGCAAATAACTTGTTCCTTCATGCCAACACATCAAGGGAGATGGTTATCAAATTCAAGAGATCTCGCACTATTCACACCCCTCTTTACATTGGCATCAGAGCAGTGGAAACTGCAAGCAGTTTCAAATTCCTATGAGTACACGTCAGACACAATCTCCCATGTTCCCCCAGCATGTGAAGAAAACTCACCAATACCTCTGCTTTCTGAGGAGACTGAAGAGAGCTGGACATACCCACGTCAGTCTACAGATGTGCAGTAGAGAGCATCCCGACAAGCTGCGTCACTGCCTGTTCTGGGAACTTCTCTGTGGAAGGAGGGCTCTGCAACAGGGAATTTAAACTTCCCAGCACACTGGCACCAGCCTATCCACTGTGAAGGGCATGCAAATATATACAGAAAAAGGGTCAGTAACATCATGAAGGATCCCACCCACCCTGCTCGTGGACTGTTTGTCCCATTCTCATTGAAGATATGGCTACATAGCATCCACGCCAGGACCATCAGGCTCAAAAACAGTTACTTTCCCCTAGCAGTAAGACAGGTCAACACCTCCACCGCTACTTTATTGTTTCCTGTCAGTCACCCATGTGCAGACTGGCATCACTTTATGGACATGTATATAAACTATCTTATGTATTTATATTTATTGTGTATTTCTATTATTATTATTATTGTGTTCTTGTTTTGTTTTCGAATTTGGAGTAAAGGTTATTTCATTCTCCTCACACTTGTTCTTCCCTTTCTCCCATGATCCATTCTTCTCTCCTATCAGATTCCTTTTTCTCCAACCCTTGACCTATCCCACCCACCTAGCCTCACTTATTTCTTTCTATATTGCCCTCCTTCCCATTCCCCTCCTTTTTATTCTGACGCCTTTCCCTTCCTTTCCAGTTCTGATGAAGGAACTTGGCCTGAAACATTGACTGTTTGTTCATTTTCATAGATGCTGCCGGACCTGCAGAGTTCCTCCAGCATTTTGTGTGTGCTACTTCATAATCTTACATTCCACCAGGACCCAACGTGCTTACTGTTTACCTTTCATTCAGCAATCCAAACCAATAATGCAGGATGTCATTAGCTTATGTGATCCCTGCTTGCTAACCAGTTCAGCAGCTCATACGGAGCTAAACAGAGGGCAGTGGTATTCACTGCCTCACCATTCGTTACTAGAAGTTCAAATCCCTCAAGCAAAAAATTCAGCTATGACTGCGCAAACCCCTGGACAGACATGCCTAAAAGCTTCTGCACAATTCTAGCCACCACACCTTAAGGAATAAACAGTGGCTGGGGAGTAATTGCAGCCTAGAGTTTCCTGGATTCCGTGGGTTTAATTATGAAGCAAGGCTTACACAAACTAAAGATGTATTCCCTACAATGTAGAAACCTAATCGGGAGCTAATATTTCTGGATTGACAAAGACTCGTGGACCTGAAACATTAGCTCTTTTGCTCTTTCCACAGATGCTGCTTGTGATCTGCTGAATACTACCAGCATTTATGGTTTTTGATAATGAGAGGTTTTTGATTGAAGTTTTCACCCTAAGGGGGAACAAACTGTAGGTTAGAAAGCACCTGTTTATGTCAGCTGGGGTTACTACAACCACAATCACAAATTCAATATCATTGGCCTGTGAAAAGAGAGGTAGAAATTTGAGAGGCTCCTCTGTGAATGCAACTGATGCTTGTTCATTGCTAATGTCACCTCTGTGATAGACAGGTTTTTTAAATAAATATGAGGACAAATACTGGAGCAAACAGCTCAGTGGGTGCAGTTGTCTATTAGTTTGGGCAGGGTAAGGGCATCACACAACACCCCCTCGTAATTTCACTGCTTTTCCTCCACAGTATATACTACTAGAAGCCTACTCTATTCTTTTGTAACACTTTGCCGTCAATAAATTACCTGTTAGAGGAGAACTGATGTAAACATTAGTTTCTCATGCTATCTTCTCCCTCCTCCCACACTCTACTTCTGAAATATGCAAAAATTAGTTTCACAGTGCAAATTGTCCATCAACGTTGTCTCTTCAAAGCAATTCATCTGTGCCTCTTACTTCATCAATTTCGGTGAGGCTGAACCGTGAGTCAGATCATCATGTGAACCAATACTTTGCAAGAATTTCCATCCTTCTTATGAGTCATCAGTTACATGGCCTCAAAGCAACTGGTTTGTTGAGTATGTAAAAAAATCAGCACAAATCAGAACAATTTAATGTAATGTAAACATTTTTACTCATATGTGTGAAGGATGTAAGAAATAAAGTCAATTTGACCAATATCTGCCCCAAAAGTTGGATCCTTACATGCACACAGTAGGAAGAGGAATTGTGTCCATTACAGTGTCCAGATCCTATCCTTGATATACTCTGGTCTTAATCACAAATAGCCTGAAGAAGCTATGGTCAAGAATCCATAGGTTTATGACCCATCACCCAAGGAAGTGCCAAGTGATGAGAGTTAGTGAAACTGGGAGTGAGGGTGCTTTGGGTTTTGAATGAAATCAATAAGGCAGGGACATAACTCTATCATTTTGGAATCAAAATCAGAATCAGATTTAATATCACCAGCATATGTCGTGAAATTTGTTAACTTTACATCAGCAGTACAATGAAATAAATGATAAATAAATATACAGTAAAAAATCTGAGTTACATTGAGTACATATATGTCTATTAGTTAAGTTAAAATTAGTGCAAAATATCTGAAATAAAAAAATAGTGCTATTCCGTGTTTATTCTGTAATATATATATATATATCCTGTAATATTATATATATACTAGTGAAGTTTAAGAGACTACTAGACAGGTATATGGAGGAATTTAAGGTGGGGGGCATTATATGGGAGGCAGGGTTTGAGGGTCGCCACAACATTGTGGGCCAAAGGGTCTGTAATGTGCCATACTATTCTATGTTCTATGTTCTATGTCCATTTAGAAATAACAAAAATAATTTAAAAATAATTTTTTCAGGTATTCCCTCTTGCCCTCTTAATGCACATTAAGTTCTTGCCACACACATAGGTTCCATCAGGGTCGGTTGAACGGGAAGCTGGAACCAATTCTCCACGCAGAATGTCTGGTAAATTGGGGACAGGGAAACACATCTGCATACTTCTGCCAAAGGGTGTGTGTGGGAAATAGGTGATACCCAGCAACTGTATTGAATTTGGCATCCATGTATTGAATTTGGCACTGCCATCCATGGGAATACAACCATGGTTATTTCACTGGTGTGCACCTCATGTTTCAGTTCTTCCTTGTGACCTCTTCAGGTTTTATCCCCCATCAAACCTGATGTTACTTTGCCTGGGTTTCCTGTCCTTTACTGTGACTTGACCAACACTCTCAAATGTTCTTCCTGCCTTCCATCTATCAACAATCACTTGAAAGGAGGAGTCACGAGTGCAATTAATTGGCAGGTAAAATTTACTCCCCATTTCTCTTTCCACTGAAACTGCCTGTCCTGTTGAGTGCTTCCAAAATTTTCTGTTTCATTTACCCAACTTTTTCTATTTTTGCACTCTGACCAAATGTCACCTTTGGCATTTATCAGACAACTGAAATGTCACAAGTATGGTTTGTGTTTCCAGCTTTAACCAATAAAACAGTCCATCACACCTAGAATGATTGCTCGTTTCTTCAATGATATAAATTATGCTTGATGAAATAAGGTAACATTTTATAAAAATGAGAAATTCTGCAGATGCTGGAAATCCAATGCAACACATACAAAATGCTGGAGGAACTGAACAGGTCAAACAGTAATTATGGAAATGAAAAAACAGTTGACTTTTCTGGCCAAAACCCTACTGCAGGACAGGAAAGGAAGGAAGTAAATGACAAAATAAAAACAAGGTAAGGGAGGGGAAGGACAATAGCTAGAAGGTGATAGGTTAAACCAGGTGGGTAGAACAGTAAAGGACTGGAGAGAAAGGTATCTGATAGGAGAGGAGAGTGGCCCATAGGAGAATGGGAAGAAGAAACGGACCCCAGGGGAGGTGATAAGCAGGTGCAAAGAGTTAAGGGGTCAGAGTGGGGAATAGAAGAAGAGAGGAAGAGGGAGAGAATTTTTATTTACCGGATAGAGAAAGACATATTCACATTATCAGATGGAAGATAAAGTGTTGTTCTGCCGCCCTGAAAATGGGCTTATTGTGGCTCAAGAGGAGGCCATGGACCGATATGTCAGAACAGGAATGGGAATCGGAATTAAGATGTTCAGCCACCGTAAAGTTCCACTTATGGTGGATGGAGCAGAGGTGCCCCGTTTTTCCCTGGTGTCATGGATTATTGATTACCTGACTGGCAGACCACAGTACGTGCGCTTGCAACACTGTGTGTCAGACAGAGTGGTCAGCAGCACTGGGGCTCCACAGGGGATTGTCCTGTCTCCCTTTCTCTTCACCATCTACACCTCCGACTTCAACTACAACACAGTCTTGCCATCTTCAGAATTTGTCTGATGACTCTGCCATAGTTGGATGCATCAGCAAGGGAGATGAGGCTGAGTACAGGGCTACGGTGGGAAACGTCGTCACATGGTGCGAGCAGAATCATCTGCAGCTTAATGTGAAAAAGACTAAGGAGCTGGTGGTGGACCTGAGGAGGGCTAAGGCACCGGTGACCCCTGTTTCCATCCAAGGGGTCAGTGTGGGCATGGTCAAGGATTACAAATTCCTGGGGATACGAATGGACAATAAACTGAACTGGTCAAAGAACACTGAGGCTGTCTTCAAGAAGGGTCAGAGCTGTCTCTATTTCCTGAGGAAACTGAGGTCCTTTAACATCTGCCGGACGATGCTGCGAATGTTCTACGAGGCTGTGGTGGCCAGAGCTATCATGTTTGCTGTTGTGTGCTGGGGCAGTAGGCTGAGGATAGCAGACACCAACAGAATCAGCAGACTCATTCGTAAGGCCAGTGATGTTGTGGGGGTGGAACTGGACTCTCTGACGGTGGTGTCTGAAAAGAGGATGCTGTCCAAGTTGCATGCTATCTTGGACAATGACTCCCATCCACTTCATAATGTACTGGTTAGGCACAGGAGTACATTCAGCCATAGACTCATTCCACCGAGATGTAACACTGAGCATCATAGGAAGTCATTCCTACCTGTGGCCATCAAACTTTACAACTCCTCCCTCAGAGTGTCAGACACTCTGAGCCAATAGGCTGGTCCTGGACTTATTTCCACTTGGCATGATTAACTTCTTATTATTTAATTATTTATGGTTTTATATTGCTATATTTCTGCACTATTCTTGGCTGGTGCGGCTGTAATGAAACCCAATTTCCCTCGGGATCAATAAAGTATGTCTGTCTGTCTGTCTTACATTAGGTCGCACCAATGTAGAGGAAGCTGCATCAGGAGCGCCAGATGCAGTAGGTGATCCCAGCAGATTCAGTGTAACATTTGGCTTTCCAGATATATACCACTGATCAATCCCATTTGTTTACGAGACTCTCTGATCATAGAAGTGATATGGTGGTGACAAAAACCATCGGTGTGAGCTTGTGATGGAAATCAACATATATATTTGTCATTGCCCCAGCCAAAAATAAAACTTTCTTCCAAGGAGTAATTAAAGGGCTGCTTGAATTAATCTGTATGTTTTGCAGAGTCATTGTGTCTATAATTACTTGCCAAAAACTATTGGATTTCAGAGTACAGAATATTGAAAAACCCTGTCTCAACACCTCTATGCATGTCACTTAACAAAAAACTTCAAAAGCAGAATGAGGAAGAGGTTTAATGTCATTCATGAATTTGCTTGGGAAATGGTGGAATTAGGGACCACAGTGAATCACATAAATGTATCCTTCATTGAAATGAAATGAAATAGTTTCTTCAGCAAACATGCTGATCACACAAACTGCGAAGAGTAGAACAAGTGTCCCCTCACACCTGCTTAGATGTAGTAAGATCATGGCCATTTTGATTGAAGCTAAGTTCCATTGGGTATGGGTCTACTCTTGTGCAATATTTTGTTATGAGTGATGAACAGACCTGATGGGCAATGGGGTACAGAGTTAACCATCCCCCACGAGAACCATAAACTATTACTGTTGCTATGCTAACCATGAGAAAGAGAGACAAAAAAACAGGCAAGAACATCGGCGACAGATAAGAGAGAGAGGGAGATTGCTGATTAACTGTATTGTGACTCCTTTTGAATTATTTACTGTTTCGCTGCATGGACAATAGTTTACTTGCTAACATTCCTCAGTGGACTGTAGGAGTGGCATGATTTGATGGACACAATCATTCAGAGTTGATGGATAGCTGAGACCCCGTTAGTAGGGACAAAAGACAGGTCTGGACAGACACTCTCCAGACACGCCAGTGGACACTGATTGAGTGTTGGAACCCACAAGAAAGGTGGGGACTTTGGAGACCGAACCAGGAGGTCGGTCAGTAAGGCTATCAGTGTAAAAGCAGGGGCGGTGGGGACCTGTGTGTGTGTCCACTCATGCCCGAGTGACGAGTCCACCGCAGAAGAACGGTCTAGCAGAAGGACGGAGGGGTCATAGCTGAATGACCACCACAACAACGGTGCAACGGAATCAAAAGGCAACAGGAAGGTTAGCTGACTACAGCTGCTTAATCTCTCACTCTCTCTCCAACAATAACAACACAACAAGCATAACTACCTCAGCACTCATGAACTGAACTGAACTGAACTTTATATTCTATGACAATTCATTTACCCCTAGACATCAACAGAGCTTGTATATTATTGCTTATTATTATTATTCCAACATTTTTAGGTTTATTACTGCTACCTTGTGTTATATGTATATTTGCATTATTGATATAGTTTTGCTTATTTTTATTAATAAACATCTTTAAATATAGTACCACCAGACTCCAACGGATTCTTCTTTCTCTGCTGGTCAGACACCCAGTTACGGGGTACGTAACAAATTGGGGGCTCATTCGAAATTTGATTACCAAATTAGGAGGCCAGTGAATTGGGATAAAAGTCCCTTATCTGATCCGGTTGTGAGATTAACCAGACGGGAAACCAGCAGAAATGGAGATTGTCAAATTTTTAAAAGACCCAACTTCGGGGGCATTAAAGGTTGCCAGGAAAGCTGAATTAGTGAATGTTGCGAAACGATTAGATCTCCCAGAGGTGAAATCGTCGATGAGAAAGGTGGATAGACAGAGAGAAATAGCTTTGCATTATGTATCCAAGGGTGTGTTCACACCAGATGTATTGGACCTGTTCCCTGAGAGGAAACCAGCCGAGGGTGAGGTTCAGTTCGAGACAGAAAAATTAAGGTTGGCTGAGAAGAAGGAGAAGAGGGAGCAAGAGCTTCGGATAAGGTGGCTGGAAGCAGAGAGAGAAGCTGCAGGGTGAAGAGAGGATGCTGAGAGGAGAAGGGAGGAAGTTGAGAGGGAGGCTGAAAGGAGGAAGGAAGAAGCTGAAAGGCAGATAGAGGGAAGGGAGAAAGAGAGGCAGCATGCATTGGAAATAGAGAGGTTAAAGGTACAGCAGGGAAGAGGCCGGGCGGTAGACCCAAATGAGGGGTTCAAGATTGGTCGGGAGATCCAGTTGGTACCTCCATTCGAGGAGATGGATGTTGAAAAGTTCTTCCTCCATTTTGAGAAAGTGGCTGTGAATCAGAACTGGCCTGAGAGAAAATGGACTGTTCTGGTACAGAGCGTACTTAGGGGGAAGGCTCAGCAAGCATATTTGGCATGAGTTGAAGGATGAGTCTAAGGATTATGAGGATTATTAAAAGGGCTTTACTAAGGAGTTACGAGTTGGTGCCAGAGGCATGCCGGCAGAAGTTCCGGAACTTGAGAAAGTCATGGAAACACACGTATTTAGAGTTTGCCCGTGAGATGCAAAGGTATTGTGAGCGTTGGTGCGCCTCAAAAGGGGTTGATGAAGATTATGATAAACTGTTATAGTTAATACTGATGGAGCAATTTAAAAGTTGTATCCCTGAGAGTATGAAGATGCACTTGGATGAGAAGGAGACAGAGACTCTGTCTGCGACTGCCAAGTTAGCAGACAAGTATACTTTAATCCACAAGTCAAAGTTTTCCTCAAACAAGAGCTACCAGAGAGGCAGTAGGGATGGTAGGGAAAGCCCACCGGCTAAGGCAGAGAATAAGCCGGGAGCTAGTGGAAAAGGGAAGGAGGAGGAAAAACAGGCTGGCAGGAAGGTTCCTAGCTTTACCTGTTATAATTGTGGGAAAGCTGGTCATATAGCATCTAAGTGCTTTGCTCTGAAGAAGGAGACAGGAAAAGGGAAAATAGCAATTCCGACTGGTTGCATTGAGCCGGTCAATGGATTGAGGAGGTTAGAAGGAGCTCAAGAGGGGCGTGAGAAGTTTATCTTGGAAGGGACGGTGTCTGTGACGGAGGGTGAAACCCCAGTTCCAGTGCGGATCTGGAGAGATACTGGAGCTGAGCAGTCATTGATTTTAAGGAAGGTAATAGATTTTGATTCTGTGACCCAGACTGGGGAGGGTGTGTTAAGAGGTATCAGAAAAGGGACAGAGGCTGTACCTTTGCACAGGATATTTCTGAAATGTGACCTGGTATCTAGACCAGTCAAAATAGGGGCGCGGTCAAAACTACCGATGGACGGCGTGGATGTCCTACTAGGTAACGATCTGGCAGGTGGTGACGTGTGTTCAGCAGTGAAGCTGACAAGCAAGCCTGTGAGTGCTGAGGACCCGCCCATAGATTCTAAGATCTATCCCGCATGCACAGTAACTCGCAGCATGTCTAGAAAGGCGGCTGAGAAAGGAGCCAGTTTAAATGAGTCCAGTGTTGATTTGGCGGAGACGTTTTTACCGGCCCTGTACCAAGAGGGGTTAGAGAGTGGTAAAACGGAGGATAGTGGGGTGAAAGAGAGTAAAGGAGAGGAGGTAGATCTACCCTTAGCCAGGAGGGAATTTATAAAGGAACAGAGATGTGATGAGGAGCTTGTGGCGTTGAGAGAGTCAGCTCTTTCTGAGGCAGAAATTGATAGGGAACCAGAGGGCTACTACCTGAAGGAGGGAGTGTTAATGAGGAAGTGGAGGACGACCACAGTGCCAGTCAATGAGGACTGGGCTGTGGTACACCAGGTGGTGGTTCCGAAGGTCTATCGGAACGAAATTTTGAACCTGGCTCACAAGATATCCCTAGGTGGACACTTAGGAGTGAGGATGGAGGTTATGGAGGCACAAAGTAAAGATGAGAAACAGATGAGGCAGTTAGAAGGTCCAGGGTTGGACACGGATGATCTGTCTGGCTTGACAGAGCAGTTTGCAGTTGAAGAATTTAAATGTGTTCCTGATAATGATGTAAGGGCTGTCCTAGATGAAAAGGATGCCGCTACCTTGGGGGAGTCTGCTGGGTTAGCAGACAAGGTTGCTTTTACCTGCAGGGTTGCGTTTACTCCAGATGGGAGTTGCCCAGAGAGTAACTCGGAGGATCAGGGGAACCTAGAATTTGAAAAGGGGACTGGTATTGAAAGCCTGGAAGAGGTAAATGTCCCGTTTGCGTGTGTTCAGGGTGTGAAGGGTGTGGATACACATAATACTGAACCTAGTATTGAAACTCAGGAAAAGTCTGAGGTATCTGATTTACTTGAAAAGGAATGCAGTCCTTTTGGGTCAGATGGACTTGGTTCAGTGAAGAAAGGGTTAACCTTGGTACCAGTGGAAAGTGAGAATTCTCAGTTGTTCGTGGTAGAAGATGTGTTAAAAGTTAATGATGAGATGAAAGCTGGTGATGTGAATATTATTGAAGGAGAAAGGAAAGGTGTTGTTCCTAAATTGAATAAAGAAAATTTAAAGTCTGAATTGGTTTTAGAAGGATTGACAAAAGGGAAGGGACCGTTAACTGAACAATGGCTTGTGAACAAGGTGCCTGTGAATCAATTACAGTTTGTTTGGAAATTTAAAGATAGACAACTCGCTGTGTTATTCAAGTATGTGATTTGGAGAGGGAGAACTTGAAATGTTGTTTTGACCAAGAGGGATCATCTGCAGCTGTTAAACTGAAAACAAATAGAATGAAAGATCCTGTAGATAAAATTAATGACTTGCTTAAAATTAACAAATTGTGTGGAAGTTCAGCAAATGGGCTTAGTTTGGAAAACATTGGTAATAATCCTGTGAAAGTTGTCTGTGAAGGCCTATTCCACACTGATGAGCAAGCTAACCACTTGAGAGTTAAATGGAAAAGGGACAAAGGTTGACCAAATGCCACTTTGAATAACAGGATCTGGTTCTGAGGGAATTTGACAAAGCATGTGAAAGATAAAAAAAACACCATGAAAGATTGACTGTTTGAATGTTAAGTTTTAAAGTAAAATAGAGATTAGTATTTGCACAAACTTTTGTAATGTACTATATTATAATCACACATGTATTGGTTCACATTTTGTAATATACACCTAAGCTAAGAAAAATAAAAAATAAGTGGTTATTAAATTGGAGTCTGTTGTTACAGGAATTTGATATTAAAATACAACATGTAAAGGGGAGTGATAATGTTATTGCTGATTGTTTATCTAGATGTTAATTTGAACGTGTATCTGTATTATTCTTGTAGATAAGACAACTTCTGTATTTTGTTAAACTCTGTAATTCAGTCATGTGCTTTATTAGTTAATTTTCCCCCTGGTGAAAATTCCCTGAAGGATGGTAGTGTTATCAGTGATGAACAGACATGATGGGCAATGGGGTACAGAGTTAACCATTCCCGCCCGAGAACCACAAACTATTACTGTTGCTATGCTAACCATGAGAAAGAGAGACAAAAAACAGGCAAGAACATCGGCGACAGATAAGAGAGAGAGGGAGATTGCTGATTAACCGTATTGTGTCTCCTTTTGAATTATTTACTGTTTCGTTGCAAGGACAATAGTTTACTTGTTAACATTCCTCAGTGGACTGTAGGAGTGGCATGATTTGATGGACACAATCATTCAGAGTTGATGGATAGCTGAGACCCCGTTAGTAGGGACAAAAGACAGGTCTGGACAGACACTCTCCAGACACGCCAGTGGACACTGAATGAGTGTTGGAACCCACAAGAAAGGTGGGGGCTTTGGAGACCGAACCAGGAGGTCGGTCAGTAAGGCTATCAGTGTAAAAGCAGGGGCGGTGGGGACCTGTGTGTGTGTCCACTCATGCCCGAGTGACGAGTCCACCGCAGAAGAATGGTCTAGCAGAAGGACGGAGGGGTCATAGCTGAATGACCACCACAACAACGGTGCAACGGAATCAAAAGGCAACAGGAAGGTTTGCTGACTATAGCTGCTTAATCTCTCGCTCTCTCCAACGATAACAACACAACAAGCATAACTACCTCAGCACTCATGAACTGAACTTTATATTCTACGACAATTCATTTACCCCTAGACATCAACAGAGCTTGTTTATTATTGCTTATTATTATTATTCCTACATTTTTAGGTTTATTACTGCTACCTTGTGTTATATGTATATTTGCATTATTGATATAGTTTTGCTTATTTTTATTAATAAGCATCTTTAAATATAGTACCACCAGACTCCAACGGATTCTTCTTTCTCTGCTGGTCAGACACCCAGTTACGGGGTACGTAACAATTCCAAGGAATATGTTTGACTGGGATTCAGTATTAATGGTGTAAGGTTCTACTAGATTATGGTTTGTTTTTGCAATGTTTCATAGAGGTACACTCTGCTGGATTATATATGCTTCTACTGGACTTTAGGGAAGGGGGAAAAGTTTAAAGGGAACATTGGCGGGGCTTCTTCATACAGAGAGTGGTGGGAGTGTGGAATGAGCTGCCAGATGAAGTGGTGAATGTGGGCTCACTTTTGACATTTAAGAAAAACTTGGACAGGTATATGGATGAGAGGGGTTTGATGGGATATGGCCCAGGTGCAGGTCAGTGGGACTAGGCAGAAAAATGGTTAGGCACAGCCAAGAAGGGCCAAAAGGCCTGTTTCTGTGCTGTAATATTCTATGGTTCTATGCAGAGTGTTTGGTTCTATGTGCAGACCTAAAGGGTACTGAGCTATACTTCCTCCAATAGTCACCAGCAACATAAATAAGACCACAAGACACAAGGTCAGAATTAGACCATTTGGCCCATCGAGTCTACTTCATGATTTCATCACGGCTGATCTATTCTTCCCCTTAGCCCCAATCTCCTGCCTTTTCCCGTATATCCCTTCACACCCTGAACAATCAAGTATCTATCAGCCTCTGCCTTAAATATTCAAAGCCATTGGGGGGGCAGGTTTGGGGACAGGACAAAGGGGGTGGCTCATGAAAGGCTTGATGCAGGACACATGTAAGCTGGGATGAATGCAGCGAAGAGTGGAGGAGAGCTTGAGACAGACTGCAGGAAGCCTGATAGCAATGGGAAAGGGGCCGATGAAGCAAGGTGCGAGCTTGCTGGAATCCACCTTGAGGGGTATGAAAGCCATACACTGTCCCTGGTGGTAACGTGGGACCTTGGAGCAATGGCGGTCAGCTTGAAATTGATCTGAGCAGAGGCACAGAGAAGGGCAGAGCAAGTGTGCCTTCACATCCGCTGACAACGGGGGATGAATGCCTCAGCAGATGAAACGCCAACCTCCTCCTCCTGGGCAGGAAACAGTGGAGGTTGGTAGCCAAGGCAGCACTCGAAAGGGGACAGACTGGTGGATGAGGACGGATGAGAGTTTATGGCGAACACAGCGCAGGGTAGCTGCTGACTCCACGCGGTGGGGTTCTGGGAGACCAGACACCACAATACTGTCTCCAGCTGTTAGATGTCCCACTCAGTCTGGCCTTTGGTCTGTGGGTGGAATCCTGAAGACAGACTCACGGAGGCACCCAGATTACAGAATGCCCTCCAGAAGCTGGATGTGAATTGAGAACCCCTGTCTGACACAACTTCCACAGGTAAACCATGTAATTTAAAAACATGCAGGACTAGTAATCTGGCTGTTTCTCTGGCAGAGGGGAGTTTAGGTAAAGGAATGAAGTATACAGACTTGGAGAAATGATCAACTACTGTGAGAATGGTGGTGTTACCATCTGATGGGGGAAAGACAAGTGACAAAATCCAGGGCAATATGGGGATATAACTCTTGGGGATAGACAGGGGTCGTAACAAACCAGCAGGTGACCTGTTAGAGTTCTTGCCCTGAGCACAGACCGAGCAGGCTGAGACAAAGTTGCCGATGTCATCTCCCATGGAGGGCCACCAGAACCGCGCACTGATGAAGGCCTGAGTACGCCTGGTTCCAGGGTGACAGGATAACCAGGAAGAATGACCCCACTGCAATACCTGTGAGTGGACAGAGCTGGGGACATAAACACGGTAAGTGGGGCATTGACTAGGGGCTGCCTCGCTCTGTTGAACAGCTTGCACCATGGCTTCAATGTCCCATTGCACTGAACCCACGAGACAGTGAGCAGGGAGGATGACCTCGGGGACCTCAGGGCTCTCAGAGGATGGAAATCTTCAGGAGAGGGCATCAGGTTTTCCGTTCTTGGAACCAGGGCGGAAGGACAGAGTAAAATTGAATCTTAAGAAAAACAGGGACCAACGAGCTTGATGGGAGTTGAGACGCTTGGCCGTACGGATATATTCCAGATTCTTGTGATCAGTCCAGACTAAGAATGACACCTTGGCTCCCTGCAGCCAATGCCTCCACTCCTCCAGAGCTGGGTTCACAGCCAGCAGCTCCCGGTTTCTGACATTGTAATTCCGCTCTGTGGGAGTGAGATGGGGAGAGAAGAAATCACAGGGGTGTACCTTCTCATCCTTGGCCGAGTGCTGAGAGAGAACAGCTCCTACACCAATATCAGATGCAGCCACTTCCACAATGAACTGCCGGTCGGTGTCGGGTTGAATCAGGATGGGGGCAGAGGGGAAATGTTCCTTCAGGTCAGAGGATGCTTTTTCAGCAGCAGGGGACCAGGGGAATCTGACAGCTGATGAGGGAAGAGCAGTGAGTGGTGCAGCCAGTGTACTGTAATTACTGATGAAGCAGCGATAGAAGTTAGCGAAGCCCAAGAAGCACTGCAACTCCTGACGAGTGGAAGGTTGGGGTCATTTGACCACCACCCTGACCTTCTGTTGGTCCATCTGAATGGAATCACCTGAAATTACATACCCCAGGAAGGAGACGGTATTGCGATGAAACACATTTCTCAGCCTTCAAAAAGAGCTGGTTCTCCAGAAGGTCTGTGGACGTGATCTCTGTGTTCAGCAAGGGACTTAGAAAAAAAAACTCAAAATGTTGTCAAAATACACAAAAACAAATTGGTTTAGCATGTCCCTGAGAAGGTCATTTACCAGGGCTTGGAAGACGGAGGGGGCATTGGTAAGACCGAATGGCATGACCAGATACTCGTAATGGCCTGAGGTGGTGTTGAAGGCTGTCTTCCACTCGTCCCCCTTCGCGGATGCGGACAAGATGGTAGGCATTATGGAGGTCAAGCTTGGTGAAAACTGAGGCTCCTTGCAGTAGTTCAAATGCCGAGGTCATGAGCGGAAGAGGGTAACGGTTCTTAACAGAGATTTCATTCAGTCCCTGGTAATCAATGCATGGACGCAAGGAGCCGTCCATCTTTTCAACAAAAAATAATGGCACCAGCAGGGGAGGAAGACAGCCGGATGATGCCTGCAGCCAGAGACTCTTGAATGCACTTACTCATGGCTTCTGTTTCAGGTACAGACAGGGAATAGAGGCAGCCCCTTGGGGGAGATGAGCTAGGCAAGAGGTCAATGGCACAATCTTATGTATGATGAGGCAGTAGAGAATTGGCCCAGGACTTGCTGAACACAGCCTTGAGGTCCATGTATTCAGGAGGAATGGCAGAAATTCCTTGGGGGAATCTGGGCTTGAAGACAAGGGAATTGGAGCTTGGTGGAGGCAGTGGGAGTGACAGAATGGGCTCCAGCCTACAATCATGTGACTGAGCCAGTCAATGTGGGGTTTATGTCTGACTAACCAGGGATGGCCCGGGACAATGGGAAATTGAGGAGAATCAATAACATGAAGGGTTAACTGTTCACGATGGTTGTTAGATAAACTGAGACTCACCGGGGCCATGACATGAGTGATGTTAGCCAGTCTCTGACTGTTCAAGGTGTTGGCCATTAATGGTGACTGGAGAGCAGACGTAGGTCGTCCTCAATGGGCAGCCAAGCCGGAATCGATAAAACACCCCTCCACACCAGAATCAACCAAGATGGAGACTGCTCACCAATGGACGCTCAACTGCAGAGAAGCAGGTATAAGAGTGAGTGGCATCGAGGAGTGCCGGACAGGGGTCGCACTCACCAGTACTCCTCATCCTACTGGTGGGCACTTGGCTTTTACTGGGCAGGTGGAGATGAAGTGGTCTGGTTGGCCACAGTACAGCCAGGAACAGGTGCGGATTCTCCTTTGTCCTTCAGTCAGCCCAGTGCCCCCAGGGTCCCTCTGGAACTCCTCCCTCTGCGGCACTGCTGAAGGCAAACATCAATACCATGGCCAAATCCATCAGGTGGCAGGAAGGTCCTGGGTGACCAGCTCATCATTGATGTCTTCAGAGAAGACTTTCAGGAAGGTATCAACTGTGTCTCCGAGTTCCAGCCGCTGGAGGTGGCTAGAGTCCAGAACTCTATGGTGTAATCTGACACAGATCTGTGCCCCTGGAGCATGTGCAGCATTTCACGGGCAGCCTCTCTGATCAAACACTTTTCTCATCTCCTCAGAAAATAACTGAAAACTGATGCAGAAGGGTGAGCCTGCCTCCCAAACAGCTGTTCCCCATTCTCTCGCCCAACCGGAGTACTATTCTGGAGGAAGCAGACGGGGCTCTTGGACAGGAGGAGCATGCGAGGATGCGGAGAGCAGGGCAGAAGATGCAGAAGCAGAAAGTTGATGGGCGCTCTGGGACAGCTGGAATGACTGAGTCTGGGCCACAAGATCGGCTACATAGAGACTCCACCGCCCTGAACATGGAGTCTGGCTGGTTCTGGTGTTTCCTCAACATCACTCTCTGTTATTTCAGGGCAGCTCTCAGACGATCGGGTTCTGCTAGATCCATTCTGGTCAGGTTGTGCAGTCAGGACGCCAAAACAGGGATCTAATCACAGACCCAGTACTGTGCACACCATGATATTAATTAACAAATCCCAAGATGCAACAAAGTCAGCGATAAAGTTCAGGCAGAGATCAAAACACCCAGAGAAATTCAAAACCCAGAATCGGGAAACAGGCAGAGTCTATATTCAGACAGACAGACAGACAGACAGACAGACAGACAGACAGAGTGCAGATACAAACGCTGGAAAGGCTCAGGAAAATTCACTGGCGCAATCTGGCAACAGACAAGTGAAAACACAGGACTGAAATACACCGAGCAATAAACAGAGAGGCAGATGATAGGTGGAGTACAATGAGACAGAAGTGGCAGCAAAACAGTTAATAATGAGAAACAGGTGAGAGGCGGAGAACTCAGTAATATGGGGGCTGGAGCAGAGCAGGAGCGGGGACAGGAGCACATGGGGCATGAAAACAAACAAGAGCACATGGCAATACAAAACCACAGACTGACCACTGGGGGAAAACACACAAAAAGACAAAGTTCAACTGGAGGCACTGACAGAAAATTGTAAATACAGTTTTGTTTGAATCGTATTGAGTTTTCTTTGATCTTTATCATATAAGTGTGGGTAGTACTGGGCATAGGCAAACCTTTCCACCAAAAGCATCTCCATATGATGCCTATTCTACCTTGTTTTGCCAAATAAAAAAGAAGCTTCATGTCTACAATACTTTTCTCCAGTGACTTCTTTTAAACAGCACCAGCCGTCACCTTTTGGGTCCTCAGAGCCTTCATCTTCCTCCCACCACACCTTCCCTGAACACCCAAACCCTCCCCTATTCTCTGGTGCCACCAATTTTCTTTGCCCCTCTGATTTCTGATCCCATTTCTAATCCTTAGCGTGTTTTCACCATTCCCTCGAACCCTCCCCTAAAGTTCAGTCCTCAGCAAGGGCCTTACCTTTGACCCCCTTCCCCGCATCTCAGTGAGTTCACACCAGCAACAGCATTAAGCTCTTCTTCCATTGCCTCTATCTCCAAGCCCTCTTCTTTGGTAAGAATTCCCCATCCTGCACTGATGACCCTTTCTCTCATTTCCAACCCGCTGCCTCTTCTTCAACACCCTGCTTTGAATCCTTTCATCTTGAATTGCCGACGAGAAATCAACCATCTTCACTTCAGCCCTCCACTCTCCTCCTCGAACTTTACCCCTTCTGAACATACTGCCCTTCACTCCCTCCACATCCATCCCAACCTTACTATCAAACCCACTGAGGCCAGGTGGGAACTATCAGACATCTCCTCATACCTACCCTTTGAAGAGGACCCCACTCCGGATCATTAGAAAACTGTCTGCTCACTGACCTCATAAAGTCTGAGAAATCCCATCCATGGCCACCAAACTCAGTCCCTTACATTTCACTGCTCACTTCTATGTCCTACCCAAGATCCACAATGCTGACTGTCTGGGTAGGTCTGTTGTCTCTGCCTGCTCCTACCCCACTGAGCACACGTCCTCATACCTTGACTTCATTCTATGCCCCTCCTTTCAGTCCCTTCCCACCTACATCTGCCACACTCTTGATCTCCTCAATAACTTTCAATTCCCTGGCCCTGTCTGCCTCATCTTCACCATGGATTTCCAGTCCCCATACACTTCTATCCCCCATTAAGAAAGCCTTAAAGCTCTTTGCCTCTTTCTCAATTAAAGAGCCAACCAGATTCCCTCCACCACCACTCTCCCCAATCTGGCAGAACTGGTCCTCACCCTCAACAATTCTTCCTTTGGCCCCTCCCACTTTCTCCAGATTCGAGGGGTAGCCATGGACCACAGCTATGGCTGTTTTTTCATTGGCTATGGAAATCAGTCCACATTCCCCAACTCTTCCTCTGTTAAACTGATGACCGCATTGGTGCTCATATGCTGAGCTCATCAATTTCATCAACTTTAACTCTAACTTCTACCCTGACTTTCTCTTCCTTCCCCTTTCTCAGCCTCTCTAGAGACAGACTGTTGACTGACATCTTTTCTAAACCTACCGATTTGCATGGTTATCTGAATGATACCTCTTCCCACCCTGTCTCCTATAAAAATGCTATTGCCTTTTCTCAGTTCCTTTGTCTCTGCTGCATTTGTTCCCAGGATGTGGCTTTGCTTTCCCAGACATCAGAGATGTCCTCCTTCATCAAGCAAAGAGGTTTCCCTTCCCCACCATTGATGCTGCCACCACCCACATCTCCTGCATTTACTGAACATCTGCGCTAGCACATCTTCCCACCACTATAACAGTAGCAGAGTTCCTCTTGTCCTTGCCTACCACCCCATGAGCCTCTGCATCCAGCACATCATTTTCCATAACTTCTGCCATCCCCAAAGGGATCCTGCTACCAAACATATCTTTACCTTGTCCCTCTCTCCGTGATTCCCTTGTCCATTCATCCCTCCCCTCTAATTTCCCTCCTGGCAATTATCCCTGCAAGCAGCCAAAGTGCCTCAACTGTATGTTCACCTCCTCTCTCTCCTCTGTTCAGGGTCCCAAACAGACCTTCCAGTTGTTTGCAATGCAGCCTCCTCTATATTTGTGAGACCTGTTGCAAATTGGGGAACCACTTTGTCGAGCACCTCTGCTCCATCTGCCAAAAATAGTCGTTCCCTGTCGCCAAACATTCTAATTCCCATTCTGATTCTGACATGTCAGCCCATAGTCTCCTCTTGTGCCACGATGAGGCCACCCTCAGGGTGGAGAAGCAATACTGTGTATTCCACCAACCTGATGGCATGAACATTAATCTCTCCTTCCAATAAAAAATAGTTCCCTCCTCCTCCCAGCTTCTTCTGTTCGCCACTCTGTCCCTTCAGCTTTTTCTCACCTGCCTATCACCTCCCCTGGGTCTCTTCCTCCTTCCCTTTCTCCTATGGTCCACTTTGCTCTCCTATCAGATTCCTTTCAGTCAAGCCCTTTACCTTCCTATCCACTCGGCTACACCTATCACCTAGCTAGCCTCCTTCCCCTCGGCACATGTTTAAACTTTGGTGTCTTACTCCTTCCTTTCCAGTCCTGAAGAAGGGTCTCAGTCCAAAACATTGACTGCTTATTCATTACCATAGATGCTGCCTGACCTGCTGAGTTCCTCTAGTGTGTTGCTGTAGTTGGAGTCGAACCCAGCGGACAGTTTGGAGATCAATCATCTCAGCCACTGGACATCTCGGCAGGAATTGCTCGGGTTAGTGTCTTGGTCCAACCTTCTTCAACTGATTCATCAATGATTTCCCTTCAATCATAAGGTCAGAAATGATGGTGTTTGATGATTGTTGCACAATATTCATGAAACAGCTCACTTCCAAATGCAGCAAGCTCTCAACAAGATCCAGGTTTGGACTAACAGAGGGCAACACATCATCCAACTACACGAGTGCCACTCAATCACAATATCCAGCTATTATCCCCTGATATTCAGTACCAATACTATCACTGAATCCCCCACGCCCGCAGACACAATTAACCATTGGCCAGCAACTGAACTGAGGATTCTGCAATGGAAGGGTGCCGATGCTTTAAGCAATGAGTTGCATCCATACCCTGCCTGTTAAGATTTGACAGTTTAACACCCACAATTTAATAAAACATACATATTACCACTTAATATAATATAGATATGGCCGCTTCTTGATTGCCAAGAATTGCTCCATATAAGCACAGTTACAACACACTGCAATCTATATGCTTGAGAGAAATGGTCTGTGCGATTCTAATGAACACAACAACATGACTTACCTACAATACACCATCTTGCCCAACTAGGTGTAGGAGTATGGGAACCAAGGATAGTGATTTCGTTTTGGCCACCCTTTCTCATCAGCATCCTTCATAATAATCACACATAATATTAATAATGTGAAGTCTTGTTTTCTCCTGCTTCTTTTCATGGTCTATTTTCACAGTGCAGATATGGCCTAATTAAAAGCTTTTATAGGGGAGCTGCTGTAGCTACCAGAAGACTTTTTTTCTTTCATACGCTCTCCCTATGTGAAGAAGAAAAAATAACCAGAGCAGTGGTGGCAGAACATACGATGATGATGATGCTGTTGTCACAGGAAACTGTCAGGATTAACTGGCTCACACATTTTGATTCAATGTATCTGTAACTGGTATTGTTTGGCTTAGGGTCACTGACAGGGATTGTTCACTGTATACCTCCAGTTTCTGAATGTTTTCCCTTCTCTTAGATATGTATCCTACTGCTTGATTTTTATCATATTAATTGGATGTGCCCGTATAGTCAAATTTATCGATGATATAATTAGAATGTAATTTTGAAAAATTCAAAGCTATAGTTTTTATCATTGATCATTATTAGCTGCTTAATCATTTATAGAGTACATAAAAGCTTACAGAAATTTCAGCACTTCAGGAAAATCACATACGTTTTTATAGGGTTATAATAACTTTCATATCTGAACATGAGACTGCTTACATTATACATACCAAATAGCCTTGACAGAAAAGGTCAAAAGGCTTAAAAATCACTATCAATTAGAAAAAAAAATCAAAACAAATTCTCTCTAACCCACAAAGTATCATAAATTAGCTCAAGCAGACTATGAAAGTAATTTGCCTTGTTTTGTACTTAACTCTTAATATGATACTATGCCCAACCCAGCATGAACATTCTTTCCTCAGTTAGAACACTGTTGTCAGTTCACTGTGCAGATGCCATAAGATACGTTTCATTCCTACTACCAAAATCAGCTTTATCTGGTCGAAGGAACAAATATTATTCTAGTTTTTAATTAGCCCACATCTGGCACTGTGGACATGGAATTACTGTTTTCAAAATGAGTGTGCATTTTAAATATAATACAATAAATTATAAAGGGAAATCATACTAAAACCTGTTACATTTGTCCAATAATAGAAAATCAAATAGAAACACTTAAAGTTAATGAATCAGTTTATTTTGTGGGTTACGGGTTCGTGCATGTAGATATCAACAGATTTTCATTCACTCCATTGATTTTCTTAGAAATTAGCCATCACATTCAACCTACACAATAATAGATAACTTAATTTTATGCAAACAGTAATTAGTGCAAGTATTAGTCACACAAAACTATTGTGACCATTTACATATCAACAATTAATAAATGTGGGACAAAACTGACTGCATAATTCAAGAATCATAAAGCCAACTACTGAAAAAGTTTGCTGTATCATTAGTTAGTTGAAAAATGTGATCACCATATTTTATTAGCAAATAAACTTTGAAAGTTTAAAATGGAAAAGCACATAATGTGAAACCCACTGGGTGCAGTTCATCCAGTGTTAAAATTGAATGGGTTGTGTACTTTGGAGATGTTAAAAGTGATCAATAGCAAATATTATCTCAGAATCTATGCTTTTAATTAAATGAAGAGTTCGATTAACTAGAGGAAACAATAATTATTTGGTAGCTTAAAATATCATTGGTAGAATTTTAAAGTGCATTTGAAAACCATATTTGAAGTAATGCTGTATGTTACACATGAGTATTTCCTATCATTTGCAATTGTGAAATACACCAAACTACATCAAACAATTGTACTCTAAAACCAAATAGATATAAAAAGATATTTAATTGATAGCAAATTTATTGGGTTACTTATAATAAATTAACATTTTTGTTTCTTTTACATATTCTACGGTTACAAGGTAATATTACACAGAAACTGGAACAACTGACCATTTTGTGCAAAAGTTTAAATTCTACTAATTCATGGTCAGTTGAAGATTATTGCAATTGCACATGAATAATTCTGTTCATTTGGCATAATGCACTTCCATTTTATGAGTGTGTGCTTGTGCACATGCACCTGTATATCCAAAACTATCTTTGTCTTCTTTCACTAATGTACAATGAAAGACCACTGGATGTTTATTGCACTATAAAGATGCTAATCGTCCCAGACCAACAATATTCCATTGCTCCTTTATTTATCAACTGCTGTTCTTTATCCTTTGACTTGGACAAATGACGTTCACCTTGACCAAAGCTGATTGTCACAACAGCAAACTACGGTCCAACACAAGACTGACCTCTGCTGTCATTGTAAATGTTCAGAACAAGATTGTTGGGTGAAGAAGCATCAATAAACAAACAGATACAATGAGGGAAGACTAATGATGATAGTGGCACAAGTTTGTGTTCTAAAAAGGAACATTTCCATGCATTACAAAGTAGCAAAATATTTATAATTATTTTATACTAAGTTTTGCAATGGAATGTATCTAGATTAAAATTTCACCTCATTTCTTTAATTAGATGATTGTCATATATGGAATGTTATACTTTGACATAGATCAAGGTAAGTATTTACACCCACAAAATATATTGGTCATTCCTGAGATACTTTGTTAACTAAAATTGTGTTCTTAAAAAATATTCACTACATGACTGAGTTAATTATAGATGTAAAGGCCATTAACCAAATCTGATGGTACTGGTTTAACAATATGTCAGTACAATTCAGTCAACAAGTAGACACCAATCATGCCTTCAGCGGCAGCCTGTGGTCTCGGGTTCAGATGTTAACTCAAGGGATGAACTGAGTTGTGGATGAGAATTGGTTTTCCACCTCTCGCAGGGAGCCATGTTGTCAACTGGGTGCTCATTTCAGATATGCAAAACAGGCAATTCTAATTAATCTAGTTCTATTTGCAATGCCCTCTTACTAATTACTAATGGACCAGCAGTTTTTACTTCATAAATATCCATTTAGGAACATGATTAGTATGCAGCTGAACTTCAAACAGTTAATGCTGGTGTAAGTATGAAATCAACAAGTTGCAGTTCAATTCTTCTCCAGCTCTGTTGATTTATCTTCTATATAATGTCAATCTTCAAAATCTTTATGCTAAAAGAAAAGAAAAAAAATTAAGATTCAACTTTCATTTCAGATTTCATGCCTTATAATATTTTGTTCTTTAGAAATAACAGGTAAATTACACGGAAGTAAAATTTTATTTTCGGGGTAGATTTAGTGGTGTCATTTTGCTAGTATGGCTCTTTCTTGTTTGTGTTGCAATTGCTAAGATTGCAGCCAGAGAAATGGAGGCTGCAGAACAGGGTAAGTGGCTGTGTTGCATGTAAATCAATCAAATTGTGAAAGTGGGAGTGCAAGAGCTGAGAAGGAAACATACTTTCAAGTAATGATTACAGATTTCAAACTAGATAGGAAAGCTAACAGAGAAAGGGAAATAAGAGGAATCTAAAAAGCAAAAACAAAATACATGAAGTCAGTATCTCATATTTTGAAAATATCTAACAGTTAAAGCTGAAGCAGTAAGACTGTGCACATGTGATTGTTATCTTCCGTGCTTGACACAATGATGGAAAGGTACTGAAAGCATCTCTCAGATCTAATCCTGGCTTCACTGGGAATGATTAATTGATATAACTCTAAAAACAGAGCCTTGCTTACTCCAAGCCAGGTCTAACTTTCTGTGTTCCTTTATTTACGATGCAAATACAGGAACTTCACAGCACTCCGTCCTCATCAGTGGTGAGCTGGTCAGTGGCATGCTGTCACTCTATCCATGTTTGGCTTTGCAGGGGAGTATCATTGGATTTAACACTTTTAGTAATAATGGAATTGATTTGAAGTCTTTCAATGGAATAGCATAGTGAAATTTGTCAGGGCTTACCTTTTGATATGCTCCAACAGTCCTTTGAGGTTTCACTTCAGTTCCTTTATACGCAATAAAGTGGATGAGGGTATTAATCCTGCAAAATAGTAAATACCACTTATTACTTGCTCACTATTAGATTGATTGAATGTAAAACAGAGTAATTTGTGATAAATACCTGTGGAACAACATAGTGATGAATTGGATTCCCAGCAGTATAGCAAATGATATCAAGAACATAAAACCAATTGGCTCAACTTCTAGACTCTCAGATTCTGAGAAGCTGCCATTTGAGAGGATTTTGGGGATCTTTATGTGTATATCAGGGCCAATCAGTTGCAGAAAGAATGTTGAAACAAGCCACAGAACATTAATGATGAAAAATAGGAAAGTGGCCTAGAAAAAGAAGACATTGTTTAAAACCAAGTATTATAATATACACAATCTTTTCCTTTGATTAGAATGAGATCAAAAATAAACTGAACTACTCAGTGTGGGTGCTCTGTGGGAGCTGTTGATTTACTGAACTGTGCAAATCAGCTATCCACTTCTGCTGCAGCAACTTTCTAATTCATAGCCTGATGTAGCAAAGATATACTCAAGGAATGAAGCCAGATAAGATGTGTCCTTTCATCCATTACCTTGAAGACTCTTGCATTCTGCTTTTATTTCATTTAGAAGTTATTCTGCACAATGGTCAAGCTTCTGGCAAGAATGCATAGAAATAATAGTTGGCCTATTTTATTTATTGAGCTTAATAGGCCAAGTGAGGTGATGACAGCCCTCCCTGACTTTAGACTCTTAAAATCTGCCCTGTTTCTCTGCCTTTGCAGCTCCCTTGTTATTTCATCCTTCCACACTAAAATGAATTTTATATTTACATTTAATCAAAATGGTGATCAGATTCCATTCAAATGTTTGTAACCAATCCCTACCTTGTTCCTCAGGGACTTCAGATTTTGGGCAATTTCTTTCTGTCTCTCTTTATCTTCATCGATTGGTTTAAGATACGCCTCAATCAGATCATTCCAGAATGGAGTTTCATTCTACAAGTTACAGAATATCATAGATAAAATGTTTGACTCAATTGATCAATGCATCCATCATATTTTCTTTATAATACAGGTGAATAGTTACATGCAACATTTTATGGCAGAATTTTTAAGGCAAACACAGCAGTATCACGTTAGTGCTACAGTGTCACATCTCTAGGGACACAGATTCAATCCTGCTGTGGAGTTTGCATGCTCTCCCTCCCAAGGACTCTGCAAGTTTCTGTCCAAGTCTTGGATTTTGTCCCACATCCCAAACACTTCCTGGTATTCAAACTAGCCACTGTCAATGGTCCCTCGCCCATATACAGTTGGTTAGTGGCCAAAAAAAATCAAGGATAAATTGATGGACATGCAAGAGAAAAGAAGCTGCAAGTATGCAGCTAAATAAGGAGAGGTGAGAATAAGACTGGTAGGATTGTTCAGCTAGAAGTTGATATTAAGCTGTTGGAATCCGAGGATCTGCATGGCCACTTTCTGTGTCATAATAAATAGCAAATTCTCTCCAAAAGAAACTAAGAGTATGGTGGTTTGCAATACTTACTTCATCAAGATCCTTTTCAACAAAATCTATATGGATAGAGTCCTTTTGCAATTTGCCAATCCAATCTATATAATAAAAATTAAGAAAAAGATTATTCTCAGGCTCATTGCAGTTGGATCAGTCAAGCATGAAAACTGGGTGAGCCAATTGTCAGAATCTGGTTTATCATCACCAATTAACAAACAAGCGAAAATCTCCAGATGCTGGAAATCAAAGTAATACACGCAACATACTGGAGGAACTCAGCAGGTCAGTCAGCATCGATGGAAAAGAGAAAATGGTCAATGTTTCGGACCAAGACCCTTCATCAGGACTGGAACAAAGGGAAAAAGGAGATCTCGTTTTTCTAGTCCTGATGAAGGGTCTCGGCCCGAAACTTCAGCTGTTTACTCTTTTCCATAGATGATGTCTGGCCTGATGAGTTCTTCCAGCATGTTACGAATCAATTGTTCCCAGCCATTCACACTGAATTAAGACCAATGCTTCAAGTGGGTTTCCCACATGCCTGGTACTACTGAACAACAGATGAAATCCCAGTGACAGTCATTCATTTTGCTAAGGGACCCCAACTTGACATTATTCTATGCAAATTAGGCCTGCTGTAGGATCAGAGGAAGATTTCTCTGAATAGGGTATTCTTGGCCTGTGTAAATGAAGTGCCTTTTAAATTTTTTTTTAGTATTTTGTTATTTGCATGAACGTTAGTCATTTCTAAACTTCTCCAAAAAATGTTAACTTTCTTGATAACTTTGACAAGATAATTTTGAGGACAGAGCATGAGAGCCATCAAAATGGGGTCTTTTGATATTTTGTTGGTCACATTCAGGTTGCAGGGGCTCGGTCAGATTTCAAGCCAGTTTAGTACAAATGGGAGAGAAGCACTGATGGCAGGATCGGACAGTAGCCCAGATCCAGCACACCCAACATCTTTTACATTTTCCTTCAGAAGGTTGTAGCCCAAATTTCTGATTGCTTTTGAGGCTGGAAATAAGCTATTTGTCTTTTTAAATGGAAAGTATAAAAGCAATTCCACCATATGGTGTGGAACTTCAGAATTAGATGAAGCCTGTGTAAGGTTGATGTCAAAGAAGATGTGAAATCCAGAATTCTCAACCCCAAAAAGCCTTTGAGGTAAAGTCAACAGAAAATATCAAAAGTGAGATTACTGGATTTATAAAGCAATTAAGAGTAATGAAAACAAGATGAGTAAATCAAGATAAATCTAACTGAATACCTAAGTAAGCATGCCAGCATGTTCCCTTATCCCTATTGTGAATGTCTTGGCTGACACATCAAAACAATTTTTGAGAGAGATGGGGGAAAGCCTGCAAATAAATGTGTCAGGCTCTGATGGTGTACTGGATAGGGCTCTAAAAACCTGTGCCAACCAGCTGATGGGAGAGTTGAAGGACATTTTAAATCTCTTACTGCTACAATCTGAGATTCCCATAATTACTTAAAAAGTATTAATACTCACTGTCGTCAATTTTGGGTTCCAATTCTTCTACTTCTTCAACTGCACTACTGGAAACAAAATGAAAACACACTTGAATAGTTTGATGATATGACACAAAGAAGAAAAATAATGCAACAAGATAAAAATAACTTCTGGACAAGCCAGAAGAGTCAAGTCAATCTTCCCAATAAATAAAATCAACAGAGATCTACAATCAAGAGCAAAGTAGGAATGAACTCTCAACAACTAAGCACAAGGAGAATGGAAGGCTGTGCATAATGGAAAGATGTCATGGAAGGCAAAAAGAAAATATATAATTCTTTTAACTGCAGTATGTAAGAAGAAATGGTCATAAACATTTTTCAATTTCCTCCCATGCACGTTAGCAATCTCCAAACTCAGGATAACTGTTAACTAATCCATTGTTGATCTTAAGCTTCCAAACAATGTCGTGGAGAAAGATGCAAGGACTTTGTGATGAAACAGAAGTTGTCAACCCTATATCAAAGTTCAAAGTAAATTTATTATCAAAGTACATAAATGTCACCATACACAACCCTGAGATTCATTTTCTTGTGGGCAATCACAGTGAATACAAGAAAGTTAATAGAATCAATTATAGAACCACATCCAACAGAATGAACAAACAACCAACATGCAAAAAGACAAACTATGCCGGTACAAAAAAGAGAGAAAATAATAATGAATAAATAAATTTAAATAAATAAATAGATAGATAAATGGGTAGGTAAATACATAAATAAACTATAAATATTGAGAACATAAGACAAAGCGTCCTTGGAAGCGAGTCGAATTCGGTAGGAACAGTTCAGTGATAGGTGAGTGAAGATATCCCCTCCGGCTCAATAGCCTCATGGGTGAGTGAAATGAACCTAGCCTTTTAAACTTCTGAGGCACAATTTGAGGAGAAAGTATAAAACCAAAGAAAATACCTCAATCAAAATATAGCTTCACCCACATGTCCAAAAAACTGATTCAAAATAGAGAACAGAGTAATAAGATGTCATTAAAATATTTTTAGAAGTTAAGTGTCCTTTAACTTTATGTGTCAATGTAACAAGTGAGATACCTGTCTGTTTGTCGAATTTCTTCCTTTTTATCTTCTTTTATTACAAGTTCAATATCCCAGCAGATGCACTTGCATTTCTTTTCATATCGCCTAATCTGTTGCGGCTTTGCTTTGGTCTGTTTCTTTGGAGAGGCCGTTTCACGAGTGCCCCAAGAAACATTATTCATGTTCACCATAGAATAAATTGGCAATAGCAAATATCCACTTGGAATGCAGATTATGTACAACATTCCATATAAAACAAGGTGGAATTCCTGGGGATGCAGCAGTGCTGTTGAGACGAAAAGGATCATCATGGAGATGAAGAACAAGCCAGTTGGTGTGATAAAAGTCTGCTCTCTGACAATCTCACCTGAACGGAGCAAAACATTATATTAGAATTTTGACAACAATGACTCATCTTTCCTAACAAATGAAATTTGTAAATACATTCACATGAAGCTTCTTATATACTTAAAAATGTCATGGGCCACCATTCTCCCATTTATTCTAGAATTTTTAAATTACAGTCTATAATCAACAAATAAGTTATTGTAATCATATTGAAATTGCCTAATAATGGATTAGACAAGCTTGTTTCTTACTTACAGCAGTGACAACATTTAAGTGACTTCTGGACCAGGTATTTGAATGAGTAGGGTACAGAGAGAAATGGAAATATCTGCAGGCAAGTGGGATTAGTACAAATAGTTGGCATAGATAGAGTTGGCTGATGAACCCATTCTATCCTATATAATCTTATGCTCTATCCCTTATGTCATTAAGTGAGCCTTAAGAAGACAAGGTGATGCATTTTTCTTGCAGCCATCAGTAATTGTGCTATATTTTCCCTCATCATTTTTCTCTACCTGTGTAAGTTAATGGCTTCCTGAAATTGAATAAAAATGTTGCTATTTTAAATTGAAAGGCCTGCTGAAATTTAGAGTAATAATTTTAAGACTGTCACACCCTCTGGTTTGGGAATTAAATACTGGTATGTTTATACCTATCAACAAAAGCAGCAGTAACTGAAAGTCAGAGGAAATTAAAGATATGGTAGGGTACAAAAGAAAATAAAGCAACTTGTCTGTTTATTGGCAAACATATGATATTAATAAATTAAATGATGATATGGCAGACTATCACAAAATGTACCCCGAACCCTCAGTCACAAATTAACTCAATAACAAAGTACAGGTAATCATTTTAGTTCAGTCTTCCTTTTGCTTGCTCGGATATCTGGGTTGGGAGTAGGGAATGGTGTCCAGAAAGTGGAAAATGCTCCAGTAACAAAACAGGGTGCTGATGCACCATCAATAACTCTCGGAGACGGGAGGCGAACGATAGGCTTTTATTAGCAGCAAAAGAGACGACAACATCTTGGAGACTGAGGAAGGAGCAGTGTGATGCACCATCAATAACTCACACTGAGACGTAAGGCGAGATATCGGCTTTTATTGACTGGAAGAAGGAACCAGGAGTGAGTGTCCATCATACTATGTCCTGGAGACTGAGGCCTGTGGGAGGAGCCACAGGAGCAGTCAGCAGGGGGCGTGTCCAGACAGGCACATAGTTCACCACACTGTGCCTCCAATCGCCTTTATACAGGGGTCTGTGGGAGTAGCCACAGGAGCAGACAGCAGAGGGGCATGTCCACAGAGTAGTCAGCAGAGGGGCGTGTCCAGACAGGTATACATAGTTTACCACAGGTGCCTTTTAGGATTAAACTAAGTGCTGTAAGGATATAATGGATCAACATAGTGAGCTGCAGTTGATCTACAATACAGCAATAACTAGGTCTTTACTGTAATTTAACTGAATTTTGACAGAACTGTCCGACTTGGCAACTTTAAATGATAAAAGAATGCTTTGATTTCTCTCCACTGCCACATCATTTTTGTAGTACCTCTATTTAGTAAATAGCAATGATGATTGATTAACACAAATTAAATTAGTATATTAATATCAAAATGAAAAACTAACCTAATGTACCCATATTTTAATATAATTAATTACAAAAGTATATTGACAAGGATAATTGATATGGAACATAAATGTTATCAAACAAAAGATACTGCTCACCAATGATGGACATTATTGTTGCAATCATTAGAAAAGCATAAAAAATGCTTAGAACTGCAGCAATATTGATCTGAGTATCAGATTTGACATAGTAACAGATGAGTATATAAAGAGCTGGCGGAATAATTCCAAGAGCCAGGGCAACATTTCCATTCCAATTAAACACGAAGGTAAATGATCCTGTAAAAGATATTGTACAGAAAATAGTCACCTCCATTGAATAATAAAAAGGTAGAGTGTCATATTTAATGAGTTTTCTGATTTTCTTTCACCGATCCAATGTATAATCATCTAATGTATTTCATATTAGGTTACAAGCAAGAATTTCCTGAAGTTACTCCTGTGGGGCAATCATAACTTTACCCCAAAGACTTTCTCAGTCTAAATCTGTCAAAGTGGTAGTTACAGAGCAGTGGCAATTCCAAGCAAATTTCTGGTTCACGTCATCAATCACATTAGAGTTTTCACTAATACTATTTTATGTTCATTCTCTGCTGAGTTCTTTGTGAGTTTCTGTTATATTGTTATATTGTAAAATGGAACATTAATACCTTCAGAAGGCAATGGGGTATCAGTGTGAATGGAAAGTTTAAATGGACATTGACTTCATGACTTTTATTTATTTGGTGAAAATGACAAATTCAGATTTCACAATTATTTACTCCATCTGATGTCTGACACAATGATGTACTTGAGTAGGAAGCACTATTGTTGAAGACTGGGTGTTGGAAACAGCAGAAAATTATCAAAGTCAATTGACACTCCCATCAAACCATGAGCTTTTGCTTAAACTCCTCATGATGGATATTCTGAGGTTTGCATCTCACTCTGAAGCTATATATATAAATATCATAAACATACTATTCACATGGTGTTATTTCTGTAAATTCCTTTCTCGAATTTAATGTACTTTATGATTGGATTGATAGATCTGTGTTTGAATTCCAAAATATAAACCCTCTTAATGGGACACAGAAGAAAAAAAATCTATGTCATGTTTACTGTGTACAGTTAAATTTGTGACAATTTTACAAAATTGCTGTATAAATAAAACAAGGAGTGATAAAATAAACAAGTAATGTATTATCATTAGTTATTAGTAAGAAAAGATTGCATTTATTGCATGATCACCTGCTATCATTAAGACCACAGTGGAGGGACCCAGAATTGATGCTGCTGTCCCAACAATTTGGTACAGTATGTAGAGTTTTGAAATTGAAGGGTTTTTCTTTGATGTTTCTGCAGCACTATCCAAAAGGTCAATTGTATTTGCTAAAGTTGATGGTACCCAACGGCGTCGTTGGTTGTAGAATTCTTTGAATTCTTGTGGTGCATTTGTGTAGGCATCTGAAGCGGCATTGTATTCCACTCTCCATCCTTGTTGCAACAATAGTGTGCATAGCCAACGGTCTTCTCCTATCGTTACACATTAACAAATAAAAATTATTAGTATTTCTTGAGCTATGATAAATTAAATCAAAGAATACCTTCAGCCAGATTGATTCAGACTTCTGCATACAGTTCCAATTTGCTTGTTTTAATGATTGTTCCAGTATCTAGCCTATTATTGCCGTATGACATCAAATCGTCAGTACTGAAACTTGATCTATTTGGCCTCTCAGTTTACATTATCTCTTCATAGTGGAGGATGTTCACAAATTCCACTTCTCAAATAAATCTTTGTTTTAAATAGTCTTGTTTCCTTTATAAGCAACATGATAGAACTAACATGGAAGCCTGCCAAATCTTTCAATGTACATAGAATTGGTAGAGTAAAAGAATCTTTTCCAAACAATACAAATACCATTAACTAGCTACCAAAATTATAACAATAGATCGAGATAAGTTATAAAAAATTCCAGCTCAGTGCATAACCAAAAGTTAGAAGAATTATATTTGTTAACTTTACCTTGATCATATTGGACAAAATGTTGTGCTTCAGTTGCCCTGGTGGTGTATTTTTTCACAACATTGTCATCCATTAGCGCCTCTGCCCTGAACAAGCTGAAGCAGCCTGGACTGCACAGCACGCAGCCTAACACGTGTTCAGCTGTCTTCTGGAGCCAGTGACCCACAGCATATTCAAACTTCTGGTACCACACCATAGGACCTTTGAGAGGAAGAGGAAAAACTTGCAATTTACTGTTCTGTATTAATTTGTTGAGGTTTGAAAGTTGATACTTGTTAGACACTGTTCCTTCTAATCCGCATGGGTGCACAGCTGCACAGTAACCAAAATGCTTCTGTGCACATAGCCTTTGTTACTATGCAGCTGGAATTTTCTTGTACATAAAGTTAGTACAATTTGAAATTTATATTAATATAATTATGAAATGTTGTAATCAATTATGTATTAATGCATATAATTCATACACTTTCTAAATAATAAATAAACCAACTCAACACATTATGGTTAAGCCTGAGTATGGATAATTACAGGGGATTGAGCTCAACTTCCAATTTATTATTTCTAACCTATCCTCATATTGAGCCATTCTCCCATTCCCAGAGGACGAGAAGTTTCCCTAACCCGGGGGTCGGCAACCCGCGGCTCCGGAGCCACATGTGGCTCTTTTACGTCTGTGCTGCGGCTCCCTGTTGCTTTGGGAAATAATTGGTTGTGGTGACCCTTTTCCTGGCACATCCGAACCTGCTCACAATTAGATAGCCTACGGGGGTTTGCGAGCACAGAGCTTTGGAGCCTCTGCGCCATGGGGGGCAGGTTGAGGGAGGCTTAAAAGTGAGGCTGAAGATTTTGAATAAAGTTTTTTCCTTCGCCTGCAGTTACCGACTCCATGTCGTAATTTTAGCGCTGTGTGTAGCACACCGTTACATGGTCAGTATTTAATTAAAATGTATTTTATGTTAGTTTGTTAGTTTTTGAAATGTAAATCTAAATTTGAAGATTATGGTGATCTTGTACAATCTAAATAAGACGTTGTGGCGACCC
The DNA here is from genome assembly GCF_030144855.1 of Hypanus sabinus. Classification (NCBI taxonomy): domain Eukaryota; kingdom Metazoa; phylum Chordata; class Chondrichthyes; order Myliobatiformes; family Dasyatidae; genus Hypanus; species Hypanus sabinus. The sequence continues at coordinate 60,700,696 of NC_082717.1, read as the reverse complement.
ATTTCCTGAAACATCCGAACCGGCTCACAATTAGCCAGCGTTCAGGCTAAGGGAGATAGCCTACGGGGGTTTGTGAGTACGTGTCTTTTGCAGCATCCGCGCCCATGGGGGGGGGCGGGTTGAGGGAGGCTTAAAAGCAAGGCTGTTTAGTTCGAATAAAGCTATCTTTGACTGCAGTTTACCGACTGCGTGTAGCACACCGCTACAACGTGTTTTTATCGCTGGCTGTCCAGAGGGGAGGTGCTGAAACGCTTTGTCGCGTGTCTGGAAGAAGTGAAAACTTTCCTGGGCAGCAAAGGGCTCAACTTTCCTGAGCTGGAACAGCCAGAGTGGCTGGAAAAGCTACACTTCATGGTAGACATGACAGCGCACCTGAACACAGCTCTTCAACGGGGTAAGGACGTACAGCCCTGCACATGTTGGAGGATGTTTTGGCATTCGAGCGCAAGTTGACGTTGCTTGCCAGAGATTTACAGAAAGGCACATTGTCTCACTTCCCCAATTTGAGAGAGTTCAAACAAGGTCACGACATAATAAATTCGGAGTATTTACATTCTGCAATCATCGCAATGCAAACATCGTTTGGGAAACGCTTCTGTGAGTTCAGAGAGGAAAAAAACACATTATCCTTCCCGGTCACTCCCCTAAGCATCGATCCATCCCTACTGAATACGACTGCATTGTCAGGTGTGAGTCAACCTGACCAAGTATGATAAATATTTTAATTGCCTATTATTTTACGTATATTCATATGTTTTCATTGTTCAGTGAAATAGTCCTTTTATTTTTCAGGTTGACAGCTGGCTGACGTTATTTTTGGTTTGCTGCTGGCGGCAAATTTAAGTTTGGCGTTTTTCATAAATACAAGAAGGACTCAAATAGACATTGAGTATTTTACTTAAAAGTAACCTTCAACCCAACGTCTTTTTTTCGGAGTTCAAAATGTTTTTGTTGCATGCAGAAATGTAATTTCGTTTTCTCTGCAGGAGTTCATCAATTTCATAAATGCAACACATTATAGTTTGTTTATACATAGCATAAAGGCAAAACAAAACGTTGTATGCAGTGTTATTTCATTTTAAATGTCAAACGGGTTTTGCGGCTCCCAGTGTTTTCTTTTCTGTGGGAAACGGGTCCAAGTGGCTCTTTCAGTGGTAAAGGTTGCTGACCCCTGCCCTAAACCTACTCATTTTTCTCAATGTGTCAAGTCACAGAATTTATTCCATACATTGCTGATGGGTTAATTGTTTTAACTCAGAAAACATGATTGGAATCTTTCTTTTTGAATAAAATAATAGCATAGAACAATTTTCTTTGACCATAAACAAAGAATTGGTGATAACAATGTTACATGTATGATCCTGTGTGTTACCTATATTATATACTGTGTCAAAAATAAAGATAGGTCATTAAACAGGTAGAGTAGTGTAGTGATATAACGTCATACCAACTCCTGTTGGATGTATTCTACCGCATGCAGCCCCCACATGTGGATATCTCCTCAGCCTGTCAACAAGCAAGATCAAAGCTGAAGGCTGGAAGTCAGTGTCTCCATCCAATGCCAGAATGTAGGTGTTTTCCTTCTCAATCTTTAAGCAAAGTAAAACAAATAAAAGCAAATTAAAATATGGCATGTTCCCAAATGAATTATAAAAAGTCATATGTGAAATCTGCTTGAAATTCTCTCCCAGAAACCATGGGCTTTGTTTGAAGGTGTTGGTCAGGAAAAACTCTGGAGCAGGTCACTGCTCCAAGCAGTGAGTGTGTGAGTTCAGATCTTTGCTTTGGGTGGGCAGTTACTGATCTGTAAGGACTCTAGTCCCAGCTGAATTTAAAATCCTTATTACCAGGTACTTTGTGTGAGAAGGAGGACTCCAGTCCAGCTGAAGGGCAAGAAATAAGTACTCCTGCTCTGCCTGGCCAAAGGCACTTAGCTTCTCTTCAAAGCTATCTTCACTTGCCTTGAATTGACAGGTTTCAAAAGGTCTGAAAGCTCAGATGGGCAGGATTGCCAGTTAATACTCAAGGCTGATTTCCTCACTAAGAATCACCCACCTCTTCAAAGGATCAGTAACTAATTAGAAATTACACTTAGATCTATGTTCAAAATAGGCAAGGAAGTTGGAGCTGGAAATGCTACACAATTCAAAAGAATCAAACAGCAAAAGCAAAGTGAATTTACATCTACACTGCCTAAGTGATCAATGGCAAATTTCTAATCCTATGTATCTGAACCATATTGTTACTTATCTTCATTTTTAGGTTCTATAAATTAAAACACAATCCTCACCAATAAGGGACCTTCAGCAGATACTTCATCTACGGATTTTCCTGACAAGGTGGTGTACTTCCTATTTAGCTTCCATCCCAGCAGATAATACATGTACATGATCTGAAAATATATGTAGAGAACGTTGACATTCACAGGCAGGACATACAATAAAATACACTCATATTAACCATTCTTGCTACATAAACCATTAAATATAAAACATTTTTTCAGGTTGCCCAGAAGATAAATTATGAACCGTCTAAGAGTTGAATGTGGCTTCAGATCTCAAATGTTATTCAGCAGCTCTGAATCAATGGAAGTGAATTTTACCAATTCTCAGCCATTATTAACAATTTCTATGAGTCAAAAACATCAAATCAGGTTTCAAATTTAGTTGCTGCATTTCCACTAAACCTTAAGAAGTTTGCAGATGAGCCTTGTTGTTAATATAAAAGTCAACTTTGATCCCAATTGGTGAAATTCTTTCCCAGAAGTCATGGGCTTTGCTTGATGGGTATTTCCAATTCACCAATTAAAGTGCCCATTAAATCTTAGTATCAAGTGCTTTCTAGTTGTTATAAATTATATGTGTGCATTGATGGTGCAGTTTCAAGTGGGTAAAAGAATTGATAACCAAGTAAACTGTTTGTACTTGACACTGTTGAGCTTTTGTGAAGCTGAAGCTGCACACTTCAGGTATAGAGAAATCTATTTTATCACACTCCTAACTTGTTCCTCTAGGACATCAAGGGTAAGTCACTCAATATTTAGCTATACCTGAGACCACCTCTTCTTGTGTCGGATTTTCTGTTTGTCTTTCAAATGGACAAGTATGGTATTTCCATATGGAAGTGTATAGCTGATTCTTCCACCATAAGGTGTCTCCATTATAGATTGCCTCACAAAGTCATCATCTTCCTGTTCCGGTTCCTCCATGGCAGAGCGCTTTTCACGAGAAAATATCCTGTTTAACAAATGAAATATTCCAGAAAATTTAACAGCATATACCTTCTTGAAATTGAACTTTATAGTATTTTGTTCCACAGTAGTATGGTTCATAACAAACATAAAATATTTCCAATACCTAAAAATGTTCTCCATTGTGTCAACAAAGTTCTTCACATACTCATTCACAACTCTTTCCTGCAAATTTTCATTTGGACTATTAATAGTAAATGCATCATCGAAGAAAATATGCGTTTCAAAGTCAAAATTGTCTTTATGTGATTTTGCAGCATGGGGTTTGTATTTGTCCAGCCTGTAAAGAGAAATGGCTAAATGAGATTTGCATATACATTGTGGAAGTAATTAGTATATGATTTCTTATTTTGAAAGTGAGTGCCAAAGGTAATTTTCATTAGCATATATTAAGCATGGTAACTAGACGGTGCAAAAGTAAAGTCATTGCACTTTTAACTATCAAATTCAATAATTTTCACCAAAAAGCCGTTTGGTTTTGTTTGCTGATCTTTGTCAGTGCTGTCCTGGGGCATCACATGGAGCATTGTTGAAAATGGGAAGTCTCATCTGTAAGAGATGAATGCAGGCTAGAGGTAACCAGTTCCCAGCTTTAGAGTACTCCCCCCTTCTGCTGGCTGGTCACCGGACTGAATTGTTAAGGGCAGTGTGATGGGGCTCTCTCCATAAAGAGGAGGGGTAGTATGCAACTAATGGAATGTGACAGAAATGCAACAGTGTGTTAAAAATAGCATATTAAAACTCCAAGTCAAAGTAGGAAGAGCAAAAGTAGATTGGAGCATATGAACATTAAATGGTTTGGAGGAAAATACCATTTGCAGTAGTTCTAAACAGACCTTAGAACTTTAGTTTCCTAGCACTTCAAGATGACCATTCATTTGACATTAGACAGTGCAGTGATTATGCATAGACTGATGACTGGTACACCTTCCCAGAGAAAAAAAATATCAGTTGAGAAATGCATATCATATTAAATTTTAGTTTGTTTCTCCACCATGAGTGTGACTCAGTAAAAATGGGCATTATACCAGCTGTTCAAACAGCTGTGCAATCTGCAGGAGTTGCTCATGTCCAGATATCAGTACTTGCTCTTTTATTTGCTAGTTTATTTCTCATCAATGTAGCCAACTTTGAGGGAACACATCACTGACAATAAGTCCACATTCAGTGATAAATGGCACCAAAACACAAAGCATGTTTTATGACATTTGAAGATGCATAAAAAAAACTCATAATAGGAATTCATGCTTGAGACTGCTAAGATCTGGAAACAACTTCAAATAAATTAGTTGAAGCCTCAGCAATTTGTTTGAGGTGCAACCTATCAGTATACCTGGCAAAAGTATACAACTACAAGTTTTATAATGATTGAAACGTGCAAGCATTACTTAAGGCAATTATACATTTATACACATACAAGTTGTCTAGTCTATCAGTGAATAAGCAACCTTGAAAGGAAGCACACAGAATGGTTTTGAAAAGAGTATCCAAAATCAATTCTTCTACATTTACCTGAATATTGAGGAAAGAATTTTTTCCATTTCATCCACTGTTTCATGCCACATTGTTGCACACAGATATATCATGACATGATCTGATTTCCTGTTTAAAAAATTGTTGTGAAAATTAAGTATGTTTTACAAAATGCATAAAAATGTAAATTAAATATGGCTTTGATATTTGAATCAATAAACCTCTGAGGAAATTATTTTACACTGTTTTTACCTAGATGTTTCTATACTCTAGGTAATTTCTAAGGTAAGTATATGTTTGTCACAGCTTTGAGGGCCAAAGGACCTGTATTGTGCTGTAGGTTTTCTATGTTTTCTGTGTTATAGGGAGTCATTTTTTTCTTAATCTTTGTCAAGTTAATGCTACTTCACCATTCAAAGGTCAAAAAACAAGCAAGAAAAATCTCATATATGTGTTACTTTATCTCCCCCTTTACTTTACTTGAACTCCCCCTTTATATCCTTCCACCCAACTCTTGAAACTATTTTATGATTTATTGGGGTGGGATGGGGGTAAGCCATTATAATTATACAATTATAATGTAAGCATGTTGTTCATTAGGTATTTGAATTCATCTTAAGCATTAAGCATTTTGCACCTCACCTCCAATACTATTAAAGACTGTGCATTTAGGAATATGATTACTTTAACTTTCCCAGTATAATTTTCTTTAGATTCTTATGAGAGCTTCCTGGGGTAAACTGTAAATCCTTAAGACACCAAGAGAATCCTAGAACATCCTCTCTTGGAGCTGCTGCCTAAAACCAAGGAGAAAGCTCAACAGAGCAGGATCACAGAGAAAGACCTCTGGGTTTTGTGCTACGGTTATCACTAGCACATTGTGACTACTCAGTCTTATAACTTGCATTGCTGATGGTGAAAATGCTAGATTTTACTACATAGTGTCAGAATAATACTATGTTGACATTAATACAATTGAAAATTGTCAGTTATTCACTGCTGTCTACTGCGTTTTGGGGAAGTATAATTAGATTTCAGCTGAACTACGGTATGAACTATCAGAAATTTTTAATGAAAGGAAAAGGTATTGGATAAAGTGTTTCTCTGGCTAGCCCTGTACCTTCCAAAATTTTCATTGTAGAGAAGTTTGCTTATGCATGCTACTTTTCCATATAATAAAGGTCACATTATGTCAAAAGATGCAGTAGGTTTTGGAAAGTCTTATTTCAAAAAATAGTGGGAATTTGTTATCTAGCACTCTACCGCATTTTAAACACTGCAGCGTGAAAAGAATCTCTTTAAACTTGGCTGTGATTGTTCAAAGGAATTTCCCTTGGGGAAGGATTAACCAAACCATGAAATGAGACAATATTTCCTTACTTGGCATTTACTGCAGTTATTCAATAAGGTAGCATGATAAAAGAAATTTCAGTAGAATTATAACAGTGAAATCAAGTGTATCGGATGCAACCACCCCCCTGCACTATATAAATCTGAAGAAAGAAACATTTTCCATTATTATAGCTGTGAAAAATTCTAACAATAAGATGTACCTTTTGCCTTCCTTATTTTCCACATTATCCCGGGCCCGTGTGTTCAACAACATTGACTGATCCATGAAGGCAGCTTCATATAGCCATCGGACAAAGAGATGGGATGTCCGTTCAATCCTTTGAAAGTGGCGGTTCCAAACGTAGAATGTTGAGAAAAATAGCCCAAGCCAAAAGCATATAGCAGCGGAGATAAATAGTCCCAAGCCAATTTTGCTGGTATTTAAGATTGCCTGTGATCTGCAAAAGCTTTGTGGGATTTCCAAAAATAGGATCCGTACAGAATTGGTTTCATTGGTAAAATTTAAACTATTGCAGAAGAAGGTCAGATTAAAAGTACTAATTCCATCAGCATATTTGTTAGAGCTATCATAGACCATGATCAAAATAGCAATAAATACCAGTGGTGTGGCTAATATAGACGGCACTATAAAGCTCCGTTTGACTGCATGCATTTTGCACACGAGGATACTAAACCAGTAGTAGAGGAAAGAAGAACATGCTTGTATTCCGAAGAGGCTCAAAACAATTCTTAATTCAGTTTCAGAGACTGTTTTCAGATCTTCCCAGTTATACTTTTTAATTGGAATCCATGCCCCCATTACAGCTAAAATAACTATAATCCTAACCGCACTGGTACAGAGATAGGTGAAATTTTTTTTCTTGTACAGTGTATCCCTTATTTTTTTCAAGCGTTCCACTTTACAATCCAAGACAAAATTTTCCCACCAATTGAAGGATATTAGTATTAGGGAAACTATCGCTAGGGCTACGTATATCTGGAGGTACCTTGTATCTTCTGACTGTTGCTGAGGAATGTGGACCACAATAAAGAGCAATAGGCCAAGAAAAGTCAACCCAAAGCCAATCAGCGGGGGTAGCAAATTACATCTGAAATTTTTCAGCTTAAGCAGTATTTGTACAAATGAGGGAAACAGACAGACCCCATTCAAAACGCACAGATTGGTTATAGAGTCAAAGTGAGGTAAGCAGACTAGCACGAGGACTGCAGTGGCAAGTGCAATAAGTGCTTCAATCAAGCATATCTAGCAAGAGTCAGAATAGTGGTGAGGGTGAGGATGTAGGGAATGAGGGGGGAAGACAAAAACAGAGTTTACGACTCTAAATTATAATGATGTTATATTAGTTAAAGGGTTCAAGCTCCATTTATTTTCAATTACTTTTGCCCATGTTCATATAGAAGTTACAGTCTTAAATCTATATAGGTTCTTATTGCACCAGAAATTCTTTATAAAACATTTTCAATATGCCCTTTGATAATGAGCAAGGCATTATTAATCGTACAATATTATTCCAGTTATAATATAGCAGAACATTTAGGTATGAACCTCAGGCACAAAAATAGAATACATTGTACAATGTGCCATTGCATCATGATAACCTCATTACCAACTTTCTCTTTTCCATCTTTAATATTTTCCAGGATCTTAATCTTACAGTTTAGCTTAATTTTATACTTTAAATAAACACTCTCTAAATTTTTATTTACAGCTCTTAAAGTTTTGCCTATAGGGATGTATATTGTGAAGTTCTGTGTATTGAAATGTGCAATTGCATTTGGCATAATCACAAGATAATATAAAAACAGACTTGACATATTTAGGAATGTAAGAACATGGAGCAGATCTAGGCCAAGTGGCCCCTCAAGCTTGTTCCACCATTCAAGAAGTTAATTAGTAATCTGATCTTCACTATAAGCTCTATTTTCCTGAGCAATCCCCATGATCTTTGATCTAAATTTGGTTCAAGAATATAGCTCATAGAAAACCTGCAGCACAATACAGGCACTTCAGCCCAGAATGCTGTGCTGAACACATTCTTACTTTAGAAATTACCTCGGGTTACCCATTGCCCTCTATTTTTCTAAGCTCCGTGTACCTATCCAGGAGACTCTTAAAAGAACCTATTGTATCCACCCCCACCACTGTGGCCAGTAGCCCATTCCACACTCTCACCACTCTCTGGATAAAAAAACTTTCTCCTGACATCTCCTCTCTCCCTACTTCCAAGCACCTTAAAACTGTGTCCTCTCATGTTAGCCATTTCAGCCCTGGGAAAAAACCTCTGACTATCCACACGATCAATGCCTCTCATTATCTTAAGCACTTCTATCAGTCTTGAAAGTATTTAATGGCTCAGCACCCACAACTGTCTGAAATAGAAAATTTACCAATTCTTCATGTTCTCCAAGATAAAATTTCTCTTCATCTCAGACTCATGACTAGCCTTTTAACCTGAAGTTAGCCAAAACCAGTTTCAAAGAATAGGATTTCTTCTAAACTACCTTTTGTCAATCATTTACAGTAAATGTATAAATATTTGTACAACATGATTCTTTATTTAGAAGTACAGAATGACTTAAATGTAATTATAGACAGGTGCTAAATGCTTTTGTTTCAAACTCCTTTCTGAGCAGAATTCTCAATCCCCTTAAGAAAGTCAATTAGATTTTTATCCATTGCCATACAATTTCAGTTTTTAATTTCAAAGTATCTATAACTATGTACTTCTGGAAAGATTTTTTAAAATTTGCATGTTAAAATCAACTCACCATGCCAAGAATTGTCTTTGGGGGACTAGAGGATGACTTAAATGATGTTTTCCATAAGGCTTTTCCAAATGATAAGATATTAGGCACCACTAATACACAAGCCAAGACAAGATGACTGAAAGGTTTGTTTTCAAAGGGTGAGTTTGGGTTTGAAATGCTGATCAATAAAAGAAGACTGGACTGCAAAGCAAAAATAAATGTTTTTCAATATAAGCATCACTTGTAACACGCAGCACCAAAAATAATCATTACTTTAATGAAGGAAAATAGATTCAATTCCGGTTTCTTCTCCACTGGAACCATAACAAACTGCAGTTTTCCCCAGAGCAGCATGCCAAGTTGCTCCCTGCACTAGGTAACTAGATAAAAGGGAAACAGCTACTGATGATCTCTCAGAATAGGAAACTCCACTCAGCCCCACATAATCGCTACCAACTGCAGATCTTGTTTAAATACCTAACATACCTGGCTCTGTCTCAGTCTCTCCTGCATACACTGCATCTGAGATGTCACACATCAAACAAATTTGCAGCAAATTTTGTTCACTAGACAATTTTCTTTGCCTGAAAGTTGTGTAATTTAAGTGAAAAACACATCACTATTTCAAAAACTTTTGTATTACAGATGCCAAGCAATAAAAATTGTTTATAGTTTCATTCACTTTCTAGCTCTTCGCCTTACAAGTAAATTTAAGAAAAGCTTAGCTTGAAAATGTTGTAAAACAAAGGATGAATATAGCAAATGATCAAACAAGAACCTAAACAAGAACACCAGTTATTCTAATTGTCCAATCTGTTTCAACGAGTTTATCTACTCCACAATGCTAATTTGTATATCTTCCAGGGGTCAGTAAGCAATGCTTGTAACTCTGAATCAAAGGGCTGTGGATCCTAGGCCCCCATTCAAAAGTACTAAGTATGAAGGCTTTGCTGAAACTCCATAACAGCACTGAGAAGGTGCATTCTTTTAAGGTGAGATATTTGACTGATGACTCAGGGATATAAAGGGTCTTTGCCCCTATTCAAATAAGAAAAAATATTTTCCCAGAAGCTTGGCCAACAGTTGTAAATCAAATTATCTTTTTTGACTATTTATTTAATTGTCTTTCATTTATTTCCAGTAGTATATATTACATGGCACAGGGGACTACAGATGATAGAAAGTGGAGCAAAAAAATAAGCTGCCAGGGAAACTCAGCTGATGGAATAGCATCTATGGAGGGAAATTGACAGACAATATTTCAGATTGGGAGCCTTCTTCTGGATCACTAGTATTTATTTGATAGAAATGCACTATGCAAGACATAAGATCTTAAATGCTACATATAACTACAAGCCATTCCTTATATCATGGCCCACTAATCTACATTGAAAATGAACTACTTTACACCAACAAAATTGGTATGCAGATGGAACTTGATAAAGACTGGACTGCAAAGCAAAAGTAAATGTTCTTCAGTATAAGTATTACTTGTAACATGTAGCAGCAAAAATAATTATTATTTTAATGAAGGAAAATCATAATAGATTCAATTCCAGTTTCTCCTCCACTGGAACCATAATAGACCACAGTTTTCCCCAGACCAGCATGCCAAGTTGTTCCCTACACTAGATAACCAGATAGAAGGGAAACAGCTGCTGAGGAATTTCCCAGAATAGGAATCTCTCCATTCAGCCCCATGTAATCACTACCAATTGCTGATCTAGCTCAAGAACTGACATACCGTACTCTGTCTCAATTTATCCTGCATGTATTGCAAATGAGATGCCATACCTCAAACAAATTTACAGCAAATTTTCAAGGTTTCAAGCAATAATTCAAAGTTTTTCATTATTTTCAGTAGTGCCTCTTTAAGGATTTACTGACCTTGCTGAGAAAAACAAACCCAAGCACACAAATTCCGAAGATAAAGCAGACTGCATACTGAAGAAACTGAATGGATTTCTTGGTTACTTCTTCTTCATCATTGACTGTTTTTAACATAAAAGGATCCCATGTTTTTCGGAAACTAAATTTTAAAAAAAGGTGATATTGAATTTTGAAGGTAATCATTGTTCAATTAAGACTTGGTAATTTTTGTTCAAATTTTCCACCTTTTGTATAATATTTCAAATGCAATTATTACATATAAACTTAGCTAAAAACATACATGTATTAAGTTTCACAATGCTAAACTGAATATCTCTACCATGCATTATTCATTGCAACAGTGTTCAATCTGAAAATATCAATTCTAATTAAAGGGTCAGAACAAGTCAATTAAATGTCTGAGATTTAAGTAACTTTGCCCTATTGAAATAATTTCAATAATTCTTTAATTCTCTTCATTCATTTAAGTTTCCCCTTCAAACAGTGAATACATGCAAAATTTGAATCATAAACTGCACTTAATACACTTTTAATTTATCAGACCCAGCTGTGATATCAAGTAGTCAATTATTTCTGTTATGTATTTTTTATGAAATTTAAAAATTAATGAAACAAATAAATTTACCTGCTTCTGCGGCGTCTATTCAAATCATGAAGTTCTACATCTATATTATCCATTTTGTTTCAATGATTTTACTCCTCACTTAGAACAGGAGATTAGTTAGACTGAATGTTTGCTATATTGAAACCTGTATATAGTCAATGGGTGTGGTGATTAGCCTGCATAATTAGCTACACCTATCCTCTCACTTACGTCATGATAATTTTGAAAAGGAGCAGCTTTAATACAAATGGCATGAGCATAAAATATTAAATATGAATTTGTTTCATGTTAAAACACTTAAAGCTTATGTCCAGAGTCAAAGCAGTTAATAACTATCAGATGACAATAAAAATTTAATTCCCATATTTACTGAACTCTAAACTAAATAAAGACCAAATTTAAAATAACCTAATCACTGCAATTTATTGATTGGTCACTCAGATGAATCTTGATTTCCATCCACAGTCTGAAGCTTAAGTCAGGAATATCTGTTCATCAAATTTACCCATTGCTAAATGTTTCTAAAGCTCTAGCTAGGGGTACACAGACTTCCCAATTCTTTTGTATTGAATTGTACAGCATTTTTCAAAGTTGCTGGTCTTAAATTAGAACAAGTTTATAGCACTGAGCCATTTGTAAACTTTCAGATGTAAACTGCAGGGCAAATGCAGAATTAATTGTGCAATTGGGCAAAATCAGATGTCTTGCTCAAAATGACATTACCACAAATCTTTCCAATAAATACTGCTTTTCATACTTTTCTCCATTGTATACTAATTGGTAAGATGTTTAAGGTTACAATTAAAAATAATGTCTTAAGCTTTTTATGATTTGGGCGAAGGGGTAACTACAAGATTGTGTACATGAATTTTAAACAGTACGTATTTCTGAAATGCTTTCATCTGCTTTCACAATGATTACCTTGCCAAAAATCCTTGAAGCATAGGTGTAGGTTAAGCAATATGAGATGTTACACCCAAGTAGTGAGAGCAAAAGCTCATTTTGTAATTAAACAATCTTTATAGAATCTAAACCTTATTCATTTATACCATGCCTGGTATTAGATCAAAGAACGTATGATTCAGATATAAGTGTGTATCTCCGTTCTCCAAAAGGTATGCAATTTTTGGTTTTTTAGGGCTCTATTAACTAAATGATTAAACAAGAGATCTCCGCTGATGCTAAAATTGTGAACGGAAAATAGATGAATGGAACCCAGAGAAATACATTAGTCACCACCTGCCCTCACCCACTAAGATTATTTTACCATGTAATTATCCCTTGTTTTTCAAAACATACCAATCTTACTTGTTTTGCCAAAGTAAAATACACGCACATGTATCAATATTGGTTGCACTCTTCTCCGTATATTTATGCCAAAGGTGCGAATGTGAGTACATCTAGCAAATGACAATCACAAAGTCAGTATCAGTGGCCAAAGACAAGTTTGTTTTTATTCAGTCATGAAATTCAAATTGACACAGGATTGATAATCTCACATAGGAAGGATTGAAACTCCCACCATTACGGGAAAACATTCTCCCTCATTTTCCTTCTAAGATTCAAAACTCTCCTATTTAAAAAAGTGATTCCTTGTCTGGATTCCCCAGAGGAGAAGGTCATTTCTTTGCATTGATTCTTTGTATCAATTTAAATTGGGTGGTTCAAGACCTCAGTGAAAATGTTTGCTTACAACTTTTCTGTATTACACGTAAATTCTAATCTGCAATGCAAAAGAGTAGCTGCAAAATAGCAGCTAGAGAGAGAGGCTGAAATGATGAAAGAGAGTAACAATGGAACAGAAGATGGGTTGAAATAAAAGATGGCATTGCTCTGAATTATGGAAACACCATAATTAAAACACCTCTAAAGTGGCACAAAAAGAAGTGATTTAACCACTTATTAGATTTAGAGCCCCAATTCCTTTGCATCAAAATCATTGCGCTGCATCAGCATGTGTTGGGATTTTAGGCAAGTTTGCCCTGAGATTAGTTGTTATACATTCACTTCTCAGTTACTTCCAGCCTCCTCAAACCCTGAAAATAATAACAGAAAGCTTTGCTGAAAAGCCCTGAAAATGCACAATCAGTCACCCAGTCAGAACAATGAGAAGCAACCTCTCTAAAAGTCTGAAACAAGATTTAATAAACAAGCTGTCAATAAGAACATCACTCTTGATTCAAATTCCAGGAGTCACATTGCTCTAGCTATATTTGTTGAAATAATTCCTAATCAAATTTTTAATTAGGTGTGAAAATTAATGTGACCTCACAAAATATTCTGTGTGCTTTGGGATATCAAAGGAATTAATGTAGTCTGTAAATTGCAACCTAGAGTTCTAACACTATCAACTGACGCAGATAATCTGCTTTCTTAGAAATATATGATTCAGTCATGCATTATCACTCTTACACAACAAAACTGAAATCTCATAAACAAGGAAGCATTATTGGCTATTTCTTGATTTCGTTTTTGTCATGGTTCTTTCATCCTTGAAAGAGTATTTGCCCTGCTGACAATAAAGGAATTTGCCCTGCTGACAATAAAGGAAGTCTCCTCCTTTTGCTAGCTATTAGGATTCTTTTCAAAAGGTCCCCATTCGTTTCTGGTAGAGAAGTTCTCCAGCAAGCAACAATACAGAAAATGGCCCATGTAAGTTTCAGTAAATGACTTGCTTGAAAAAATAGGTGATCTGATAAGTACTGGTGAAATTAAACCCTAAAGCTACCTGCTCAGTTTAGTTGGCTATTGCAACACAATGTTCACCCAAAGATCCCTTTGCTCATCAATGCTTCAACTGACCCTGCCAATCACTGTATACTTTCCTCTTGCATTTGATCTTCTGAAATGCACTACCTTACACTTGCCCAGATGAAACTCTATCTGCTATTTCTCTCCCTAACCTACATCCTGCTATATTCTTTAACAATCGCTATCTGCAGTTCTATTAATTTTAAGTTAGCTGCAGCCTTGCTTATCAGACCACCTATAGTTTCAGCCAAGTCGTTTACTATATATACTACAAATATATAGCCCAGCACCAATCCTTGTGGAACACTACTGGTCACAGACTTCTAGCCAAAACAGCACCATTACTCTCCACCACTACACTCAGACTTCTATGACCAAGTCTATTTTGAATCCAGCCTACCAACCCATAAATCGTTTGGATCACCTTACCAAGGAGGACCTTGTCAAATGCTTTAGTAAAATCCATGAACAAAGTATCTATTGCTGTAGTGTCATTCAACATCATAGTTACCTCTACAAAACACTTAGTTGAGTTTGTGAGACATACAGATATGTGCCTCAGCTGTTTTACAGCCATATAGGACTCTGGTCAGACCCCACTTGAAATACTGAGCTCAGTTCTGGTCACCTCAATACAGGGAGGATATGGATACTATACAAAGAGTGCAGAGGAGATTTACAAGGATGTTGCCTGGATTGGGAAGCATGCCTTATGAGAATAGGTTGAGTGAACTTGGCCTTTTCTCCTTGGAGTGATGGAGGATGAGAGGTGACCTGATAGAGGTGTATAAGATGATGAGAGGCATTGATTGTGTGGATAGTCAGAGGTTTTTCCCAGGGCTGAAATGGCTAACACAAGAGGGTGCAGCTTTAAGGTGCTTGGAAGTAGGTACAGAGGAGATGTCAAAGGTAATTTTTTTACGCAGAGAATGGTGAGTCAATGGAATGGGTTGCTGGCGACAGTGGTGCAGACAGATACGATAGGGTCTTTTAAGAGACTCTTGGATAGGTACATGGAGCTCAGAAAAATAGAGGGTATGGGTAACCTCAGGTAATTTCTAAAGTAAGTACATGTCTGACACAACATTGTGGGACATAGGACCTGTATTTTGCTGTAGGTTTCATATATTTCTATGACATGACCTTCTCTACACAAAGCTATGCTATCCCTGATAAATCCATGTCTTTCCAAATAACAGTGAACCCCATCCTTAAGAATCTTCTCCACTAATTTCCTTCCTACTTGCATAAGGCTCGACAGCCTATAATTTCTTAGATTATTCTAATTGCTCATCTTAAACAAAGGAACAACATTGGCTATTTTCTAGTCTCCTGGGGAAGGACCTAAAGAAAATACAAGGAGCTCAGATAAGGCCGCAGAAATTTTCTTTCTGGCCTCCCTTAGTACCTTAGAATGGATTCCTTCAGGCCCCAAAGACTTATTGAGCAGTATCAGGCACAAAGCAATGCAAGTCAAATTGTACTTATAATATAGAATATAGCCCTTCTGATTCATTTTGTAAGCTTGTTCCTGTTTCATTTATATTTTTCACAGAGGACCTTCTGTGTTTTCAGCTTCCTAAAGGTCATGTATACTTGTTTTTCCTTTTCAAATAAACTTACAACATCTATTGCTATCACAAGTTCTCAAACTTTGTCATCCTTATCTTTCACCCCCATAAGAACATTTTGGTGCCGAACTCTAAACCGTCATCTATAAAAGAATCTCACATGTCAGATGTGCCTTTAGCCAAAAACAGGGGTTCCCAATCTACTCTTGTACACCTGCTTTGCACTATTGTAGTTAGCTCCAATCTTTTCCTTATCCATAACTATCTGAAAACTTAGGATTATGATCGCTGTTCCAAAATTGCTCCTCCAATGAAACTCTTATCACCTGGCTAAGTTAATTTCCCAGTTCAAGGGCTAGTGTAGCCCTTCCATGGTTGGACCATCTACATGGTGTTTCAAAAAGCCCCCCTGGATGCACCTGGCAAATCTGCCTTACCTAAGCTGATGACTCACGTTTAAAATCTTCTACAACAGCAATAGTTGGCTTAGTTTTGTGGGATAGTCAGTATGGCTTGTGAGAGGCAGTTTATGTTTCACAAACTTATTTGAAATCTTCAAGACAGTAACAAAACAAATTGATGGACATAAAGCAGTGGGATTTAGTAAAGTATTCCACAGGTTTCCCCATGGTACGGTCATTCAGAAAGTCAGGAGGCACGGCATTCTGGGAAACATGGCTGCGTGGATTCAGATTGGTATTCCCATAGAAGTCAGAGAGTGGTGGTAGATGGAGCATCTTCTGCCTAGACCAGTGACCAATAAGGTTCCACAAGGATTTGTTCTGAGACACCTGATCTTTGTGATTTTCATTAATTATTTGGATGAGGAAGTGGAAGGATGGGTTAGTAAATCTGTATCTCCTGATGACTATCGGGAGGCCTATAACATAAACCCACCAGAATGCTTGCACTTTTCTTATCCTGAGCTCTGCCCGTGTGGCCCTGCTGAATGAGCTTCCAGGGAGTCCTCCCTGTACAGCTGTGGTAGTCTGTTTATCCAATGTGCTCAGAAAGCTCCCCGATCTTTTTATTTACCTCTCCCTCTTTTTTGTGGTGAAGTGAGTGGTGGGGTAAGTTTCAGGGAGAAGTACCTTGGGCTTGTGGTGCATTTGGCACATTATGAGCCTTTGAAGACTCACTCAGCACGACCACAGGTGTTAGGTTATTCAGGTACTTGATATCCTGCATGCAAGTGCTGAGAGATCTACACCTGGCTTTGACCCTTTGCGATGTGAATGCGGAAGGGCTCTTGGATGCACACCACATACTTCACCAGGGCATCCAGTGTAACACTGCACATTCCATTTACTTCAGCATGGCTTTGGAATGTCTGCCTGCTCAAATGTTTCCCAAATACCATTGGCTCTGCATGGCGAGCTCTGAGACTAGTAAATAAGAAATGCACTATTTTGGTAGAAAAGGCAAAGCATTTTTAAGTAGAAGATTTACAATTGGTTGTTCCTGCAGATCTGGTGTCCTCATATGTAAATATAGAATGGTAGCATGCAGCAATTGGGAAGGAAAACTACATACTTTTAAGCACAAAGACCTACCTCCATTCATATACCAATGCTGCATCAAGGGCTTTGGCTTGCAGACAACTGAGAGGTCAGAGGTCAAGTCACAATACCAAGGAGAGGAGTGATTTGATGCTCCAGTTTCTCATTTAAGAAGTGTGTTAAGCTTGGCAGGACAAAATACTTTACTCAGTAGAATCTGTAAGAAAGGCATTCTTAAGTGCGTGTTAATTCTCTCTATACAAGATTTACATCAGAGAATCTGTAGATATTGAAAGATGTGAAGCATCGCCAAATAATTTTTAGGGTCTCTATCAAAAGAAGGGCATGAATTTGGGAAGAAATTCCTTTAATTGTCTGCCTTTCAGTGAGTTGAGTGGAATTGGCTGCTGGAGTGCACGTCCTCTGATCCCACCAGAAGTTTTATTTGAGATTGTGGTCCAGAATACTGATTTATTTTCATGAATGTTACTGTACCTGTTATACAAATGAACCTGTCGGCTACATACCTAACTGCTTTCCTCCTTACAGATATGCAGCATGCTGCGGTTTTCCAACTTATTCTGACAAGTAGATCAGCCGGATGAGCCTCTAAGTTTACAATCATCCATTCTCAGCAGTCTCAGACCCTGAACAGCTCTTTGAGACCAGGCTGCAGATTCCAGTGGTGATGTTATAGAGTCATAGTGAAGTACAGCACAGAAACAGGTCCTTTGGCCCATCTAGTTCATGCAGAACCCATTTAAACAGACCACTCCCATCATGCTGCACTGGGACCAATGCCCTCCATATCCCTGTACTTACCAAATGTTTCTTAAACATTGAAATCTTTGATACCATTAAAATTGACCTTTCTCTAATCTAGAATCTCAACCCACGGACCAGACCTATCTTTTTGTATTTTTACTTTGAAGCTAATGGCACTGTGGTCTGTGTTCCCCTACACGAATTTCTGACTCCTACCTTGTCTCATTCTCTGAAAGCAGATCTAGGATCGCACATTCTGAGTATAATTCATAGGAATGCAGTATTTCAGGATAATCTTTGTCAAGTATTATGCCAGTCACTATGGTGATTCATTAGAGCTCAAATGTGTTGTGAATGCTGACTTAGTATCTTAAATGTCATGGATGTTTATTAGCTCAGTCACTGCATAATAGCTTGTTCCGAAGAAAAAAAAACAGCTTGAATTTTCTGTAAGTGAAGTTAAGACAGAGGATTGATAACACTATTTCTTTTCCGTTAGATGCCATCTGTAATAGTGAAAAAAACAAACAGCTTGTCAAGCAGTATCTGGGGAGAGAAATGGATCATTAACCTTTCAGGTCAGCACCCTGCATCAGCTTTGAAAGGGGAGAAGGCAAACTGCCAATATGAAGAGGAGGGAGAGTGGTAAGACAGGAGCCGGTGAGTGAAAGGGGGATCAAGGGGGGAGTGAAGGATGATGTGCAGATGGAACTAGGGTGGTGACAAGTGGAGACAAAGACAAAGAAAACAAGAAGGGAGATGGAACCACATAGGGAAGGGGAGGCAAGGGTGAAGGTAGCAACAACTGTTAGACAGTGAGAAGCAGACTGTACAAAGACTGCCAGTGCTGGAATTTGATAAATAAGGCAGGCGATACTAAGAACCGTTAAGGGAGAGTTGAAGGGCAGATAGAACCATACGGAGAAGAGGAAATGTGTGGGTAGCAGGATGGGAATGGGACCAAAAATGCAGACATCCCACCTCTCCCAGAAGTTCCGGGAGTCTCCCACATATTGATAGTGGCTCCCTGATGCCTGCAAATTATATACAATATCCCGGAAATCAATTTTTTTGAGAGTGAGCGAGCGATTGGGAGAGGGGGAGAGAGAGAGAGAGAGAGAGAGAGCAAGTGACAAACATAGCAAGGGAGTGGCAGAGAGAACATCCTGATCGGTCTCTCTTTGTGCTAAGTAGACCTATCAGGTCTCTGTGGGCAGGCTTTACAGTCGATCTCTCTCTCTCTCTCTCTCTCTCTCTCTCTTTCATTGTCCATCAGTTCAGTTTAGTGTCCTGCAGTGCCATGGCAGAGTGTTCCAAAAAAAGAAAATATGAAACGTACTCCACCCCAGAATACAGTAAAGTGTACCCCTGCCTAATAGAGGTCAAAATTAATGACAGTGTTGCTCGCTGCACTGTTTGCAACAATGACTTTTCTATTGCCCGTGGTGGGTTAAATGACTGTAAAAGACATGTTGAGCTGAGTTTAACAGGTGTCATTCGTTCATTAGCATAGCTAACGGTATTTAAACTAGCTGGCTAACAGTGAAGGAGCTACTCTATTGATGACCTTCGTGATGAGGCCAAACTCCCTGTAGACTTGCTTAAAGTTGTAATAGAATTTAAAAAACGACTTCATGATAGCTGTCTCACAAAGCACTTGTGAATCTGATGCCTTGCAAAATTACAAATTCATTGAGGTTGAGACTTCCGGCAAAATGCTCAAATCTGCCAAGCAAGCCACATCACAGTACAATGAGTTTGGGCAGCCTGGTCAAAATTTCTGTTATTGTGAATAGTTAAGTGAGTAGAAGTTGACCTGAACTCCAAAAGTCAAAAGGTTAAAGATGAAACATTCTTTTCAACATTTTAAGCAAGTTTAGTGCATTACTTTTATTTTGTATAATTTTACATGAGAAAAAGGAAAGCAGCACCATGCAAAGGTTTGGTACCCCAAGAGATTTGAGCTCTCAGATAACTTTTACTAGTTCTCAGACCTTAATTAGCTTGTTAGGGCTATGGCTTGTTCACAGTCATCATTAGGAAAGGCCAGGTGATGCAAATTTCAAAGCTTTATAAATACCCTGACTCCTCAAATCTTGTCCCAACAATCAGCAGCCATGGGCTCCTCTAAGCAGCTGCCCAGCACTCTGAAAATTAAAATAAATGATGCCCACAAAGCAGGGGAAGGCTATAAGAAGATAGCAAATTGTTTTCAGGTAGCCGTTTCCTCAGTTAGTAATGTAATTAAGAAATTGCAGTTAACAGGAACTGTGGAGGTCAAGTTGAGGTCTGGAAGACCAAGAAAACTTTCCAAGAGGACTGCTCATAGGATTGCTAGAAAGGCAATCGAAACCCCCATTTGACTGCAAAAGACCTTCAGGAAGATTTAGCAAACTCTGAAGTGGTGGTGCACTGTTCTACTGTGCAGCGACACCTGCACGAATGTGACCTTCATGGAAGAGTCATCAGAAGAAAACCTTTCCTGCGTCCTCACCACAAAATTCAGCATCAGAAGTTTGCAAAGGAACATCTAAACAAGTCTGATGAATTTTGGAAACAAGTCCTGTGGACTGATGAAGTTAAAATAGAACTTTCTGGCCACAATGAGCAAAGGTATGTTTGGAGAAAAAAGGATGCAGAATTTCATAAAAAGAACACTTCTCCAACTATTAAGCACAGACACGGATCGATCATGCTTGTGTTGCAGCCAGTGGCACGGGGAACATTTCACTGGTAGAGGGAAGAATGAATTCAATAAAATACCAGCAAATTCTGGAAGCAAACATCACACTGTCTGTAAAAAAGCTGAAGGTGAAAAGGTGACAATGACTTATTCTACAACAGGATAATGATTCTAAACGCACCTCAAAATCCACAATGGACTACCTCAAGAGGTGCAAGCTGGAGGTTTTGCCATGGCCCTCAAAGTCCCCTAGACTAAACGTCATCGAAAATCTGTGGAGAGGCCTCAAAAGAGCAGTGCATGCAAGACGGCCCAAGAATCTCACAGAATGAGAAGCCTTTTGCAAGGAAGAATGGGTGAAAATCCCTCAAACAAGAAGTGAAAGACTTTTAGCTGGCTTCAGAAAGTGTTCACAAGCTGTGATACTTGCCATAGGGGGTGTTACTAAGTACTGACCATGCAGGGTGCCCAAACTTTTGCTTTGTGTCCTTTTCCTTTTTTGTTATTTTGAAACTGTAAAAGATAGATATAAAAAGTAATCTTGCTTAAAATATTAAAGAAATGTGTCATCTTTAACTTTTTGCCTTTTGGAAATCAGGTCATCTTTTACTCGCTTAGCTATTCACAGCAACAGAAATTTTGACCGGGGTGCCCAAACTTCTGCACGTCACTGTATATTTGTGTGTAAATAGTTTCAACATGTGATCAAATAAATTGTTGCGTTCTTTCATAATCAAATGCCCTGTATACATACACCCTTGGAGGTCAACTGGGGAGGGGGGGGTATATGGTGTTGCGGGGATGGGGATGTATGGTGCCACCTCCCTGAAATTAGTTTTTGCAGGGTGGGATGTCTGAAAATGGGAAGAGTAGAGGTGGGTTGGAAGGAGAAAGGGGTGGGGGTGGGGACATGGAATGAAAGGGTTTGCCTGAAATCAAAATATCCAACTATGTTGCCACCAGGGTGTAGGTTACCCAGGCAGAATACAAGGTATGGTTCCTTCAGTTTGCACTAGGCCTCTCCCAGTAGTGGAGAAGGCCGAGGACAAACAGGTTAGTGTGGGAATGGGAACTGGAGATGAAATGGCATGCAAGCAGGAGGTTGGGATGGTGCTTGTGGATAGAATGGAGATGGTCTACAAATCAGGCTCCAAGTCTGTGCTTGGTCGCATAGACTCCAGCATCTGCAATCTCTTGCGTCTGTTCTTTTATTAACTTACTTATGCTTCATAAGCCCATAAAAAAGATGCTGTGTGATTTTAGAAAGGCATTGGTTCTTTTAAATACTTGCACAACATAACTACCTTTTCCATGCTTGGTAGCCTAGATTAAAGTTCACTCTGAAATTATAGCTCCTACAATGGGAAAACTGAGAAACTTGAACATAAAAGAAAGTGCCTCAAAATATGAATGCTGTTAAGGTGCATCTTCCAGACAGACAGACTGAGAAAGATAGGAAATCAAATGTAAATTGGAATAGTCATTAGATCTTCAAAGTGTTGCCACCATCTTCATCAACATGTCTTATGGGGCAAATTTGCATGTGTGTTCTCCAAATGCTGTTACAGTGCATTAAAGGCACTTGAAGCCAAAATGTGAAAGGGCCAAAACAATAAGAGGGCATGGAGTGAATTTGGTCCAAAAACTAGCAGATGTTGGAAATCTGAAAACGAGAAAAAGAATTTTTTGAATACCTAACAGATTGGGCAGCAACAGCATGGAAAGCAAAGAGTTGGTGTTTCAGCTCAGCATAAGTTCACTGCTTCAGAGAAACCATACTGCCTGAGTTTTCACTGAGTGCTCTAGTTTTCAAAATTAGAATCCAGAATCATGAAATTTGTTTTGTGGCATCATTACAACACCAAACACAAATTTTACAATAAGAAATAAAATAAATAAACAGCTCAAAGGAGGATTAGTGAGATAGTGTTCATGGGTGCATGGACTGTTCAGAAATCTGAACAGTGAAATCTCCTAAAATGTTGAGTGTGCATGTTCATGCTCCGGTACCACTTCTCTGATGGTAACAGTGAGAAAAGGCCATGTCCCAAATGATGAATGCAGCATTCTTGAGGCACTGCTTTTTGAAGATGCCTTCAATGATGAGGTGGCTTGTGCCCATGATGGAGCTGGCTGAGTTTACAACCCTCTGCAATCTCATTTGGTCCTGCACAATGGAATGTCCATAAAAGGCATGATGGAAACAATCAGCAATATCATCTCTGTAGAAATTTGCTAGAGTCTTTGGTGATAGACCAAATCTTCTCCAACTCCTAACCCCACATTTCATCCCACATTCCAAATATGTGCAGGATTGTGTGTTGACTGGCCATTTCTAAAATCTAATGTGAGTAGTGGAATAAGAACATAAGAAATAAGAGCAGCAGTAGGCCATCTGGCCCATCGAGCCTGCTCCGCCATTCAATAAGATCATGGCTGATCTGGCCATGAACTCATCTTCATCTACCTGTCTTTCTCCCATAAACCTTAATTCCCCTACTATGCACCCTATGCACTCCCATAAACCTTAATTCCCCTTGTCTTAAATATATTTACTGAGGTAACCCCTGTAGTGTACCTGGACTTTTAGAAAGCCTTTGATCAGGTCCCACATAGGAGATTAGCGGGCAAAATTAGAGCACATGGTATTGGGGGTAGGGTACTAACATGGATAGAAAATTGTTAGCAGACAGGAAACAAAGAGTAGGGATTAACGGGTTCTTTTCAGGATGGCAGGCAGTGACTAGTGGGGTACCGCAAGGCTCGGTGCTGGGACCACAGCTATTTACAATATACATTAATCATTTAGATGAAGGGATTAAAAGTAACATCAGCAAATTTGCAGATGACACAAAGCTGGGTGGCAGTGTGAAATATGAGGAGGATGTTAGGAGAATGCAGGATGACTTGGACAGGTTGGGTGAGTGGGCAGATGCAAGGCAGATGCAGATTAATGTGGATAAATGTGAGGTTATCCACTTTGGTGGCAAGAACAGGAAGGCAGATTACTATCTGAATGGTTCAAGTTAGGAAAAGGGGAAGTACAATGATATCTAGGTGTCCTTGTTCATCAGCCACTGAAAGTAAGCATGCAGGTACAGCAGGCAGTGAAGAAGGCTAATGGCATGTTGGCCTTCATAACAAGGGGAGTTAAATATAGGAACAAAGAGGTCCTTCTGCAGTTTTACGGGGCCCTGGTGAGACAACACCTGGAGTATTGCGTTCAGTTTTTGTTTCCAAATCTGAGGAAGGACATTCTCGCTATTGAGGGAGTTCAGCATAGGTTCACGAGGTTGACTCCCAGGATGGCGCAACTGTCATATGTTGAAAGATTGGAGCGACTGGGCTTGTATACACTGGAATTTAGAAGGATGAGAGGGGATCTGATTGAAACATACAAGATTATTAACGGATTGGACACGCTAGAGGCAAGAAACATGTTCCCGATGTTGGGGGAGTCCAGACCCAGAGGCCACAGTTTAAGAATAAGGGGTAGGCCATTTAGAACGGAGTTCAGGAAAAACTTCTTCACCCAGAGGGTTGTGGATCTGTGGAATGCTCTGCCTCCGAAGGCAGTTGAGGCCAATTCTCTGGATGCTTTCAAGGAAGAGTTAGATAGAGCTATTAAAGATTGCGGAGTCAAGGGATATGGGGAGAAGGCAGAAACAGGGTACTGATTGTGGATGATCAGCCGTGATCACATTGAATGGCGGTGCTGGCTCAAAGGGCCAATTGGCCTACTGCTGCACCTATTGTCTATAGTGTATTCACTGCTTCTTTAGGCAGGGAATTCCACAGATTCACTACTCTCTGGCAAAAGCAATTTCTCCTAATCTCCATCCTAAAACTACTCCCCCAAATTTTGAGGCTATGTCCCCTAGTTGTAGACTCACCTATCAGTGTAAATGACTTTTTTGCCTCTATCTTATCTATCCCTTTCATAATTTTATATGTTTCCAAAAGATCTCCTCTCATTCTTCTAGGATAGGGGAAGGGATTGAAGAGAAATGTGTAATTATTCTAGAAGATAATCATGTGTGGTTGGTGGTTGATCTGCACAGACTCTGGGCTAAAGCAAGTTTATTCATGTAGTTGTAGTGCCCCGTTTCTGTGCTGAATGTCTCTATCACTCATTATCTCAAAGACACCTCACTAGAACTAGCAAAGTGAGAAAATAAGTCTACATTAAGTTCAGGTGAGGTAGGGAGCGGGGGGAAAGTAGGGAATGTGTTGACAGAGTGCCCATCAAAGCAGTTAAGGTAACACTAACCTTAAAAACAGTTAGTTTACACAAAATCTGAGAAAAACTTGAGAAAAGACCTGTTGTTATGATAAAAGATTTTATTTTGTGCCAAAATTGTTAAAAACAAGAGAAAATCTGCAGATGCTGGAAATCCAACCAACGCACATAAAATGCTGGAGGAACTCAGCAGGACAGGCAGCATCTACAAAAAAGAGTACATTCAATGTTCCGGGACGAGAACCAGCTTGCACATCTATGGAAGCTTGCAGGATGGAATTGAGAAAAGAAGAAAAAGAAGTGCAAGGATACAAAGACTGACTGAGTAAAGAGCCTAGATGGAGTGAAATTCATGACACATCTAAGAGTACGTATTTCTGAAACCAACTCACAGACAGTACTAATGAGGATGGGAATGTATGTCACCTTGTGTAGAAAATGAGGATGGGCAAGTGGTTGAGGTATTGAAAGTATCCATTGATAAACCCTTTGGCTTGATCATAATTCAGTAAGTTTCAAGATAGTCATGACAAAAGATAAGGCTGGTCCGAGAGTTAGGATCGTAAATAGGAAGAAGGCAGGTGTCAACAGTATAAGACAAGACCTGGTGAAAGTAGATTTGGTGCAGTTACTGAAGGAAAAACTACATCCAATAAGTGGGAAGCATTTAAAAGAGAGATAGTAAGAGCTCAAAGACAGCATTTCCTCATAAGGGTTAGAGACAAAAATGGTAAGATTAGTAAATTGGGGTGTGTGTGTGTGTGTGTGTGTGTGTGTGTGTGTGTGTGTGTGTGTGTGTGTGTGTGTGTGTGTGTGTGTGTGTGTGTGTGTGTGTGTGTGTGTGTGTGTGTGTTTGTCCCCTTAATTCTCGGTGGAGTGGTCAGGGCACCGGCATGACAAGCTTTTCGCACTGGTCTTTTTTGGTGATTGCTCATCATATCTTGGGCATCTGAAATCTGGCAGAGCCCCATCCTTAATTGAAGGTGTGTACAGGAAAAGGAAGGAAATACATCAGGTATAGGCAACTTGTATCAAATGACTCCTTTGACTTTATAGGGGATAAAGTGAGAATAAAAAATAGGAGAAGAAAAGAGGTACAGGAAATATCATTGGTAAGCAGGATTAAGGAAAATACCAAAACCTTTTAAAATTTAATGCAAGAAAGATATTGGCAAGTGGCCTATGTGAATAGAAAATCAAGATGAGGCCTCACTCATTGAAAGATATAAAAAAAACCTTTTCACCAAAAAGTTATTATTAATTGAAGTTTTCAAATCTGATATTCATTGGTTTTTCAAATACTAAAGTAGTATAGAAGGAAGCTGATCTTGGGCGAGAGTAGAATTGAATAGAACAGGAATGCTGTCAGAGTGTATTAAGATGATGTCACAATGTTTCTCTGCTGGTTGGTTGTTGAGGATGCTATACAATGATTGAAGTGATCATGCATATCTACACCATGAATCATACCTTCCCTAATATTGATGAAGGAAGAGCGGTAGATGTAGCGTATATGGATTTTAGCAAGGCATTTGATAACGTAGCCCATGCAAGGCTTATTGAGAAAGTAAGGAGGCAAGGGATCCAAGGAGACATTGCTTTGTGCATCCAGAACTGACGCCCACAGAAGGCAAAGAGTGGTTGTAGACGGGTCATATTCTGCATGGGAGGTCAGTCACCAGTGGAGTGCCTCGGGTATCTGTTCTGGGACCTTTAGAAGCTATAGAGGAGATTTACAAGGATGTTGCCTGAATTGGGGAGCATGCCTTATGAGAATAGGTTAAGTGAACTCTGCCTTTTCTCCTTGGAGCGATGGAGGATGAGAGGTGACCTGATAGAGGTGTATAAAATGATGAGAGGCATTGATCATGTGGATAGTCAGAGGTGTTTTCCCAGGGCTGAAATGGTTGCCACAAGAGGACAGAGGTTTAAGGTGCTGGGGAGTAGGTACGGAGAGATGTCAGGGGTAAGTTTTTTACTCAGAGAGTGGTGAGTGCATGGAATGGCAACGGTGGTGGAGGTGGATACGATAGAGTCTCAAGAGACTTTTGGAGAGGTACATGGAGCTTAGAAAAATAGAGGGCTATGGGTAAGCCTAGTAATCTAGTAATTTCTAGGGTAGGAACATGTTCGGCACAACTTTGTGGGCCAAAGTGCTTGTATTATGCTGTAGGTTTTCTATGCTTCTATTACAAAAGAATGCCAAACATCCAATTCTAACCTCACACAGTAAAATGTACATTCCACAACAGAAAGGAACTCTGTCACCCCACAAACATAATTTAAAGGGAAGAACAGCCATTTGCAGCTGTTTGATTACCTTTGGCTATTGCAAACTTCAAGAATTGTCATGCCTGCAGCAATACAGTTCTCCCAGATGTGGGTACAAGAAGAGGAACTACCCTCAGGAGCAATACAACACAGGAATTGTGGGCAGCAGATAGACAATGCAGTGGAGGAAGGAGGAATGGTTACAGATGGTGAACTCCAGCTGGTAAAGCACGCAAGCTGTTGTTCTGAGCAGGGGTGGAGTGACTGTTCTATGGGAGGAAGCAAAATGCTGGTAAGACACAGTAAGTTAGACAGTACTTAGAGTTTCACTATTCATGCTGATGACATTTAATTACAATCTGAAATAATAACTTTGTTTCCTTCCCACAAAAGTTACTAGTCCTACTATGTGTTTCCAGCACTTGCTCTTTACTTTAGCGAATGAAGAGCCTGGCACAGACGATCTTACAGCTGCAGCAGGCTAAGAAATGAGGATTGAGCTCTGAGATTATGGCAGCAGAATTTCCTATAGGGGTGTGATGGTGATGGACTGACATGTTTCTCTGCAAGAAAGTGAAAAGCAATGGAGATTGTTGGTAGTTTTGTGGTGGGAGTAAGTTGCAATGAGAAATACCTGTGGCTTGCAGTGCACATTTGGTGGATGATGCCATTTGAAGATGTACTCTACACGACCACAAATGCGAGGTTATTCAACTTCTTAAGTTACTGCTCCCAGATGCTCGGGGCTCTGTGCCTGGTTTTGACCAGCAAAGATTTATCCTTTATTTACGGTGTGAGTCTAGAAGGCTTCCTGGACCTCCCCACCTTCTCCACCGGGACATCCAGTGTAATGCTGGTAAACTATAAAGCCTGCTTTCTCCATTGGTAACTTGGTAAATTGGTTTATTATAAACAATAACAGAGTGCAGAATGAAGTGTTACAGTTACAGAGAATGTGCAGTGCAGGTAGACAATAAGGTGCAATAGTCCACCTTGACTGATTAGGGAATCATTCAATACTCATAATTGTGGGATCGAAGTTGTCCATGAGCCTGGTGGCACACATTTTCAGAATTTTGCATTTTCTATTCGTTGGAGGAGGAGAAAAGGGTTTTTGATTATGCAACCTGCTTTATTGAAACAGAGAATTATAGTCATGGTGGCAGACTAGTTTCCATGACATGCTGAGCCAGGTCCACAGATTACTACCATTTCCTGTAGTCTCAGGCGGAGCCCTTGCCATACCAAGCTCTAATGCATCTGGATAGGATGGTGCATCAAGAAAAATTGGTGATGGCCAAAAGGGGCATGCCAGATTTCTTGGCGCTCCTGAGGAAGCAAAGGTACCAGTAAGCTTTCTTGGCTGTGACATCAACATGGCAGGACCAGGACACACTATTGGTCATGTTCACACCTAGGAACCTGAAGCTCTTGACCCTTTCAACCTGAATAATATTGAGGTAGACAGAAGATTAGGCTCTGTTCCCTTTCTGAGGTCAATAACCAGCTCTTTTGTTTTGCTAATATTGAGGGAAAGGTTGCTTATGTTGCCCTGTTGTTATGTTTGCTTAGGTCATTATGTTGCTTTGTAATGTCTGCTGATAGCATATCACTCAGACAACTACCAGCGGCTGCAGTCAATAGAATCATAGAGTAATCTAGCACAGAAACAGGCCCTCTGGCCCAACTGGTCCATGCTGACCATAACATCATCCCTGATAGTCCCAGACCTTCACATTCAGTCCATAAGCCTCTAAGTCCCTCCCCTACAAGTACTTATTCAAATGCTTCTTAAATTTTGTAATTAGAACTGCTTTGACCACTTCCTTTGGTAGCCATTCCATGTACTGAATCACTTCTATGTAAGGAAGTGACTTCTCACAGCTCTTTCTATCTCTCCCCTCTTAGCTATCTGTACTTTCTAGTTTTGGACTCCCCTACTGGGAAAAAGACTATGACCATCCACTTTACTCATCCCTCTTATGATTTTATGAGCTTCCATAAGGTCAACTCTCCTTCTCCTTCTCTACACAGAATGAAGAACTAGCGTGGCCAACCACTCTCTATATCTCAAGCCCTCTAGTCTAGGCAGCCTCCATGGAAATCTCTGCTGCACCCTCTCCAGCTTGACAATGTCTTTCCTATAAAAACGTGACCAAAACTGTACAAACTACTGTTACAAATATGCCACAACTCTGAGGGGCCGAAGGGTACAAAGTAGCCCCCTCCTTCTTGAGAATCGCAAGATCGCTATTAATTCGAGCCTGGGATCCAGGAAATGAGAGAGAATCCTCAAGGTTTTGGAATGTGTCCTGGCCTCAGCAAGACAAAGCCACGGATAACGGCCATTGTCTCTTGGAAATGGAATTGAGTATTGAGTACTGTACTATTCATTGAAGCCCTCAAGGGACGACCAGAGTGGGCTGGTTGAGGGATTGCATCATCCCAACCTGATTGACATCTGAGACCCCGTGAGTAAGAATAAAAGAGGGTCTGGGGAACAACCCCTTTAGACACACCAGGAGAAACGTATGAGACCGGTGGGGGCTTGTGTGTGTCCATCCTTGCCTGGATGACAAGTTCTCCACGGAACGGCCTCACTAAAGGACGAATACGGATCAAGATTGGATAAAGGAAAGCCGGCAAGTTTCTGTTCCCAAGATCTCTCTCTCTCTCCAACAATTGAAAACCCAGTGGTCCAACCAAAGGCTGAAGCCTGAATGAACTGAGTGACTTTTATATTTCCATCGGACAATACACTACCCCAGACAACGATAGAGCTATTTTTCATTGATTATTATTTCTACCCGCACTTTTAGATTTAGTAATGACGACGTATATTATCTGTATGTTTGCATTGATATTATTTTTGTGTATTTTTACTAATAAATGCTGTTAAAAATAGTACCATCAGACTTCAACGGACCTCTCTATCTTTGCTGTTAAGTGACCCAGTTACGGGGTTCGTAACAAAGTGGGGATCTCGTCTCGAGATTTGATACCAAATTGGAGGGCCAGTGAATTGGGCTTGTAAGTCCAAACTTG
The DNA here is from genome assembly GCF_030144855.1 of Hypanus sabinus. Lineage (NCBI taxonomy): Eukaryota > Metazoa > Chordata > Chondrichthyes > Myliobatiformes > Dasyatidae > Hypanus > Hypanus sabinus. The sequence continues at coordinate 60,670,553 of NC_082717.1, read as the reverse complement.
GGTCTGGTTGCGCAGGTAGCCAGACGGGAAACCAGCAAAGATGGACATGGATGAATTTATAGAAAACCCGACTCTGCATGCGCTAGAGGCAGCCACAAAGTCAGACTTGATAAATATTGCGAAAGGACTAAACCTCGCAGAGGTGAGGTTATCAATGAAAAAGCAGGAGGTGCGGAAGGCCATAACTCAGTATTATATTGTGAAGAATGTGTTTTTGGCTGAGGTATTGGAAAATATCCCTGAAAAGGTACCAGCTAGTGGGACGGCTCAGTTAGAGTTGGAGAAATTGAGGCTGGGTGCGGAACAGAGGAAGAGGGAGCATGAGCTCCAGATAAAGGAGTTAGAGGAGAAAAGCAAGCAGGAAAGAGCTGAGAAAGAAAGGGAGCATGAAATTCAGCTAAAACAGCTGGAAGCAGCTGAAAAAGAGAAAGAAAGGGCCGAAAAAGAGAGGGAGAAAGCCAAAAAGGAGAGGGAGGTGGAGAAACAGAGGCAACATGACTTGGTCATGGAGAAGTTAAGGCAAGAGCGAAGAGCTCAAGGGTCAAACCGAGAGGAGTGGTTTAATGTTAGTAGGGAGTTTGGGTTAGTACCTCCGTTCGAGGAGATGGATGTTGATAGTTATTTCTTGCATTTTGAAAAGGTGGCAGTGAGTCAGAAGTGGCCCAAAGAGCAATGGATGGCATTGTTACAAAGTGTGTTAAACGGGAAGGCACAATGAGCATATGTGGCGTTGTCCATGGAGGAGGAAGAGTCTGAGAATTATGAAAAAGTAAAGGAGGCCATTCTTCAGACCTACGAATTGGTACCTGAAGCCTATAGACAAAAGTTCAGAAATTTAAAGAAAAAGTGGAATCAGACGTATACTGAGTTTGCCTATGAGAAGGGTGTGCTCTTGGATCATTGTTGTGCAGCAGAAATAGTGGAAGAAGATTTTTGGTGTCTCAGAGAGTTAATTCTGATTGAGGAATTTAAAGGTTGTGTTTCGAATGATATCCGGATGTATTTGAATGAGAAGCCGAATAAGTCCATCTCCGAATTTGCTAGGTTAGCAGATGAATATGCCCTAACCTACAAGACAAAGTTTTCCTCGAATAAAAGTTACCAGAGAGACCATGGGAATGGTAGAGAAAGCTCGCCGGCTGAGGCAGAGGTCCTGCTGGGAGCTAGTGGTAAGATTGAGGAGGAGAGGCAAGACGGCAGGAGAGGTCCTGGCTTGACCTGTTTTAATTGTGGAAAGGTGGGTCATATTGCATCTAAGTGCCTTGCTCCAAGGAAGGAGACAGGAAAATGGAAATCTGCAGTCCCTATAGGATGTGCTGTGGTAATCAGTAAATCGACGAGAGAGCCCCAGGTAGACAGAGTACGAGAAGGGTCTGAGAAATGTATTTCAAAAGGAACCATGTCTGCGAGAGAGGAAGACACACCAGTTCCAGTGCAGATCTGGAAAGACATGGGAGCTGAACTGTCATTAATTAGCAGTAAGGTACTGGATTTTGGTCGCAAGACTGGAATGGTAGCTTTGAGAGGCATAGGAAAAGGGACAGAAGTGGTGCCCTTGCATAGGATCATTATAAATTGTGAGCTGGTATCTGGACCAGTTGAAGTAGGGGTGCGATCAGAATTTCCAAGAACTGACGTGGACGTCCTTCTTGGTAACGATTTAGCCGGTGGTAAGATTTGGTCAGCAATGAAGCTGACGAGCCAGCCTGTAAGTGTTGAGGTCCCGCCCCTAGATTCCAAGATCTATCCCGCATGCACGATCACTCGCAGCATGTCGAGAAAGGCAGCTGAGAACGAGCACCAGTTTAAATCCAGCCAGTAACGATTTGGCCGAGACGTTTTTACCGACCCTGTACCAAGAGGGTTTAGAGGGTGGAAAAACAGAGAATAGGAAAGTGAAAGAGAGTAAGGGAGAGGAGGTAGACCTGCCCTTAGCCAGGAGGAAATTTATAGAGGCACGGAGTAAAGATGAGAAACAGATAAGGCTGTTAAAAGGTCCAGAGTTGGACATGGATGATCTGTCTGGTTTGGCAGAACTGTTTGAAGAAGTTGAAAATTCTAAAGGTGTTCCCGATAATGAAATGAGGGCAGTCCTAGATGAAGAGGATGTCATTACCTTGAAGAAGTCTGCTGGGTTGGCAGATGAGGTTGTTTCAGCCCGCGGGGTTGAGTTTACTCTGGAAGGGAGTTGCCCAGAGGGTAGCTGGGAGGATCAGGGGAATTTAGAATTTGAAAAGGGTACAGGTATTGAAAGCTTGGAAGAGGCAAATGTCCTGTTTGAGTGTGTTCAAGATGTGGATGCACATGGTACTGAACCTACTAATGGAGCTCAGAAAAAGTCTGAGGTACTTCATTCAGTTGAAAAGGAATGCAGTCCTTGTGGGTCAGATGGACTTGGTTCAGTGAAGAAAGGGTTAACCTTGGTAATAGTGCGAAGTGAGAATCCCCAGTTGTTTGTGCTCAAAGGTGTGTTAAAAGTTAGTGAGGAGATAAAAGGTGGTGAGGTGAATATTATTATTGACAGAAATGGGAAAAGTGTAGTTCCTAAATTGAATGAAGAAATTTTAAACTCTGGATTGATGTCAGAAGCAGCAACCAGGCTACAGAGACAATGGCTTGGTAACACGGTGCCTGCAAATCAATTACAGGTTGAGTTGGAATGTAAAGGTACCCCACACGCTATTGTTATTCAAGAGTGTGGTGTGAAAAAGCAGAATTCGAAATGCTGTTTGAACAAAGAGGGATCACTTGCAGATCTTAAATTGAAAACTAATAGCATGAAGGGTCCTGAAGAGAAAACTAGCAACTTGCTTAAAACTAAAGAATTGTGTGGAAATTCGGAAAATGGTCTAAGTCTGGAACACATTGTTGATAAAATAACTCCTAGGAAAGGAGCAGGCGAAAGCCTATTCCACACTGGTGCACGAGCTCACCACGTGGGAGTTAACTGGAAACGGGGCGAGGGTTGACGGGATGCCATTTTAAAATAACAGGATCCGGTTTTAAGGGATTTCGAAAAAGCATGTAAATAATAAAAACAACCCCCATGGAAGTTTGACTGTTCAGTTTGAAAGTAACATGAAGATTAGTATTTGCATGAGCTTTTGTAGTAGACACGTAAGCTAAGATCACAACTCTTTAGTTTTTGTTTGCTGAAGAAAAGGAATAAAAAAAGGTGGTTATTAAATTGAAGTCTGATGCTACAAGACTTTAGTAAGGTACAAGATGTTAGATATTAAAGGAAGTGACAATGTAATCGCTAGCTGTTTAGATGCTGAATTGAATGTGTAACTGTATTCCTCTGTAGTGAAAAAAAAACTCTTTTGTATTGTGTTAGATTCTAAAATCCTGTAAGACTCTGTATTAATTCATTTTTACCGATGGTGAAAAAGCTTTGAAGGAAGGGGGTGTTACGAATGTGCCACAACTCTGAGGGGCCGAAGGGTACAGTAGCCCCTTCCTTCTTGAGAATTGCAAGATCGCTATTAATTCAGGTCTGGGACTCAGGAAATGAGAGAGAATCCTCAAGGTTTTGGAATGTGTCCTGGCCTCAGCAAGACAAAGCCACGGTAACGGCCATTGTCTCTTGGAAATGGAATTGCGTATTGAGTACTGTACTATTCATTGAAGCCCTCAGGGGATGACCAGAGTGGGCTGGTTGAGGGATTGCATCATCCCAACCTGATTGACATCTGAGACCCCGTGAGTAAGAATAAAAGAGGGTCTGGGGAACAACCCCTTTAGACACACCAGGAGAAACGTATGAGAGCGGTGGGGGCTTGTGTGTGTCCATCCTTGCCCGGATAACAAGTTCTCCACGGAACGGCCTCACTAAAGGACGAATACGGATCAAGATTGGATAAAGGAAAGCCGGCAAGTTTCTGTTCCCAAGATCTCTCTCTCTCTCCAACAATTGAAAACCCAGTGGTCCAACCAAAGGCTGAAGCCTGAATGAACTGAGTGACTTTTATATTTCCATCGGACAATACATTACCCCTCTAGACAACGATAGAGCTATTTCTTATTGATTATTATTCTACCCGCACTTTTAGATTTAGTATTGACGACATATATTATCTGTACGTTCGCATTGATATTATTTTTGTGTATTTTTACTAATAAATGCTGTTAAAAATAGTACCATCAGACTTCAACGGACCTCTCTATCTTTGCTGGTAAGTGACCCAGTTACGGGGTTCGTAACACTACTCCAAATCTGATCTTGCTAATGACATATAACTGCAACATAATATCCAACTCCTGAACCCTGATTGATGGAAGCTAACTTGCTAAATATTTGTCAACTTATGTGGCTGCTTTCAGCAAACTGCCCACTTATACTCCCATACTGAAGTTCATACAACCATGTAGGACAAAAGTGTTGTTTCCCGCTGCAGATAATTTCAGTATAATTCATGAGAATGCAGAATTTCAAGGCATTTTCTTCAAGTACCGCACCAGTTCCATTGATTATACTGTACTGTTCGATCCCTTATTTTGAGTTATTATCCTTCATTGGGATTAAGGAATTATAGAAAGATGTGAACAACAAACTCATAATCACATTCATCTGTTTAAGACCCCAGTCCTGTGAGTAATCAAAACTCCAGAGGCTAAGGAGACAGGCTCTGTTTAGCAAAGAAGAAAGTTAGGCCCACTTTATTAGGAGCAAGAAAGTGTGGCATATCCATAAAATGCTTCAAGTGTTACCAATCAGTGAATAACAGCCTAGTTTCTAAAGATTCCTGGTGATTGATTTGCAATGAACTTCTCATGCTGAGCTTGCATTTTAAATATTATTTGCCAAACTGTTGATTAGAGTAGGTTACTCTGAAAAGGCAAGTTTGAATATGTAATGAGTTTAATTTTCTTTTTCAGCAAACAGCACCAGAGTTCAAACTACAAGATCTCAAATTATAAATATCATAAAATTATCCAACCTTATGATTAACATATGAATCCAAATACAAAATACTGATTAAAGTTTTCAGATTTCTCATTGACTCTGGTTTCTATTTTATAGATACTAAAATTCTTCAGTATTTAAAATATTTTCTCCTTCATAATGTAGACAAAGTTTTTTTTGCACACCATGATCACTCTTGGAGAGCTTCATAAACAGCACACATTCACTCTACTGAATTTTGTCATTCATCCTTATTTCCTGTGTTCTCCTCACGCTTGTCTGTGCTTTAAATGCTTAACTCCTCTCTTAAGGATTGCAGTGAATTTTGCCCCTTGTGTTTCTCAGCAAACCATTCTACATTCAGTAGCTCTCTGCATAATTATAATCCTTAAATGAATAGCTCATCATCAGTCACTTTCAAACCAATGTGACAAAGTGCCCATTCACATTCCTCACTTTTTGCACAATGTTCCCACTGCTGATCAAAATTTATGGCATTACACTGCATTCAATGTTCCCACTAATTCGTAATAACCAGTTTGTGCAAAAATCTTGTGTTGTGTAATTTTTCACCCAGTGACCACAGCATGTGCACAATGAATTTTTAAGTGGAAGTAAACCTAAGGCCATTCTGAGGATAATAAACTACCAAGGCCAGTTTGTTGTCCTTTGTTTAAAACAAATAAAGTAACTGTCAATAAGAACTTTGATCTCTTCTGTGGTTGATTGTTTTCACTCTTGTTCATCTGCACTCTCACGAAACATATGTAGCAGGCCTATAGCAGGTAATGAAAAATCCTCTTCCCGGAGCTTGTGCACACCATCCACATGTGATTTACTTGTTAAATGAAGCTTTAAAAAGTCGAGTTTCCAAATATCATTCCGCTTCTTCCCACTTGCAAATTCTCCAGCATCTTTTGCAGGTAACACCAGATGATGTATTTCTCATCACTGCACGTTCCTGACCTCATGAGCTTTCAGTGTAGGAGTTTCTACTGCTTCATTAAGCCATTCTGTTTGAAATGAACTAATAGTTCTTTTATACTTCCACACCCTTCGCTTCTTTAGAATTGGACAAGGTGAATTAATAATGTCTTCAATAAAAACAGCATAAACAAGCCAGATCTAAAATCTGCAGATAAATCATCCCAAACTCCACATTGTCAATACCATCTACATCAGAAACCAGTAAAAGGAAATGTGATTGTGAAATACACTTAACGTACCAATGAGTTAGATGTGACAAGCGACCTTGATGAAGACGGTTTGGACTCAAGTGCTGAAGTATCCGAGACTGGTACTGAGACACGGCATAAAGCTGGAATGAGAACTGAGCAAAAACAAAGCGTGAGACGATATTTCCAGTTGGGCGTATGATTGAGTACTGAGGTGCTCTTCAAATATTCAATTCTTGGCACCCAATACATGATTGCCAATTAGTGGGATAATCCTGAACCCTTAAAGGGGTCACAACAGCTATCCATACTCTGGAGAGTTCGAATGTCTAAAGGCTGGAAGCTGCCGCAGTTGGGTACATATTGTAACAGGACCCCCTCTCCTATGGCTGACTCTTGCCAGCCCTGGTTGCTCAGAGAGATGGTGATGGTAGTCATGGATGAAAGCCAGATCCACGATATCCCTTTCAGGAACCTAGTACCGTTTCCCAGGTTCGAATCCCTCCCAGTCCATGATGAACTGCTGAACACCCCAAACAGATTGTGAATCCAAGTTTTTTCTCATGGTGAAGACCTGTTCCCCGTTGACAAACCTGGGCGGCGGCGGGACTGATGATGCTAGGTATAAAGGGCTGGTGCTGACAGATTTTAATTTAGAGATGTGGAAAGTGGGATTGATCTTGGGGAGCTGCAAGGTGTAGGCTGTTAGGTTTACTTTCCTGAGTACTTTGAAGGGGGTAATGAACTTGGGTGCCAATTTCCTAGACTCCATCCAGAGAGGCAAATCCTGAGTCAGTTGCCAGACCTGTTGCCAAGGCTGCAAAACTGGACCTTCTCTTCTCTTGTGGTTAGCCTTTATTTCAGCCTTCTAGGTAGAGGCTAACAAAATCTCCCTTGCCCTAATCCATTTCTCCTAACAGCATCAGTGAGATCTTTGGCCACAGAAGCCACAACCACTGCCTCCTGCTCAGGGAAGAGTGGTGAACAATACCCAGATTGGCATTTGAAAGGAGACATCCTGTGCACCGAATGCCATAAAGTATCCTGGGTGACCTCTGTCCACATCAAATGATTACTCCACTCAACCGGTCTTTCAGAGGCCAGGCGTCTAAGGCTACATTCCAAATCTTGGGTCACCTGCGCCATTAGACTGTGGGTGAAACTCAAAGGGAAGACTCACTGTTGCCCCAATCAGCTTGCAAAACTCTCTCCAGAAAGTGCTGCTAATTGTGGACCACAATCCATGACTATGTCCACTGAAAAACCATGGATTCTGAAGACCTGGTCCAGGTCAATTTCAGCCACCTCAGCCACAGATGGTAGCTTGTCCAAGGCAATAAATCTGCAGGCCTTTGAAAATTTACTGACAATTGCCATGATGATGGGCAGTAGACCTATGACAAAGTCCTTGCAGATGTGTGCCCGTGGTCAGTCTGGAACAGATAGTGGGTGGAGGATCCCTTAAAGTCGGGTACAGGGCTCCTTGGTCCAGACACACTCCACATATTGTCAAACCTCTTTCATCATTCTAGGCCACCAATGCCTTCTCTTGATGAACTCAAGGATCCTGACAATGCCTGGGTCAGTGGTTATTCTCGATGAATGTCCTCAGCTGAGCACCTGTGACTTGACAGAGCTTGGGACAAACAGTCAACCCAGATCACTGTCCCTAGGAGTCTCCCCTTAAGCCTGGGCCTTCCCATCAGGCTCATCAATTCTGCAATGGGTTGACACTATCACCTTCACTTGGGGCAAAATGGTGGTAAGTTTCTCCTCTAATTTGGGTTTGTCAAACTGATGATACAAGGCATCTGGTTTTTGATTCTTTGACCGCAGTCAATAGGTCCAGACGAAGTTAAAATGGTTGAAGAAAAGAGGCCTCCTGGCCTGCCTGGACTTCAATCTCCTGGCCTCCTGAATACAAGCCAGGTTCTTGTGGTCCATCCAGACAATAAAAGGGTTCTGGGCCCCCTCAAGTCAGTGACACCACTCCTCCAATGCCAAGTTAACTGCTATTAGCTCCCGATTCGCAATGTCATAATTTCTCTCTGCTGGGGATAGCCTCCTGGAAAAGAATGCACACAGGTGCAGTTCACTGTCTGAATGTGAGACAACTCTGCTCCCACTCCAGTGTCCGAGGCGGCCACCTCCACGATGAAGGGAAGATCCGAGTTAAGTGAAACCAAGATGGGAGCTGATGTGAACCACGGGTAAAGCTCTACAAAAGCAACCACCACTTCATTAGTCCAGACAAACAGGCCCATTGATTTCTTAATTAGAGCCATCAGAGGAGCTGCCACTGAGCCAAAGATCCTGATGAACTCCCGGTAAAATTTAGCAAACCCCAGGAATCTTTGGACTTGCTTAATACTGTGGTCAATTTCTGACCACCTGGATCTTCAAAGGGTCCATCCTGAGATTGCCAATGGAGACGATGAACCCAAAAATGAAATGGTCATCATGTGAAATCTAGAATTCTCCAACATGACAAAGTCCATAGTCTAGAAGCCTCTTTAGAATGTACCAGACATGTGTGATGTGCTCCTCCATGTACTTCAAGATGATTAGGATATCATCCAAGTAAACGAAGGATACTTATGGAGAGTATCCCAGAGCATGTCTTGTATAAAGGCCTGAAACACTGCTGGAGCATTCACAAGGCTAAGTGCCAGGAGGGAGATTAGTAAGGAGGGATGGATAGACAAGGGATTCAAGGGAAGGGACAGGGAGATAAAGATCTGCTTGGTGACTAAATACATCTTTACCTTCTTCCTGCTCTCTGCTTTCCACAGTGATCATTCTGTTTGATTCCCTTGTCCATTCATCTCTCCCATTAATTTCCTTCCTCGCATATTCCTGCAAACTGAAGAAGTGCTACAACTTCCCTTTTACATTATTCCTCACCTCCATTCAGAGCCACAAACAATCCTTCCAGGCGAGGCAACAGTTTACCTGCAAATCTACTGGAGCTGTCTATTGTATCCAGTGCTCCCAATGCAGCCTCTTCTACACTGATGAGACTCAATGTAGATTGGGAGACTGGTTTGTTCGCTCCATGCACAACAAGCAGGATTAGCCAGTGACCAACCGTTTCAATTCCAATCCCTACTCCTATTCCAATATGACAGTTCATGACCTCCTCTACTGCCATGATGAGGCCACCCTCAGGTTGGAGGAACAACAATTCCTATTCCATCTGAGTAGCCTCCAACATGATGGCATGAACATTGATTTTTCCAAACTCCAGTAATTTCCCCCCGTGCTTCTTCACTCTTCTTCCATTTCCCACTCTTGTTTTCCTCTTACTTCTTTTCTTCTCTGTACCTGCCTACCTTCTCCCCCTGGTGGCCCTCCTCCTTCCTTTCCTCCCATGGTCCACTCTCCTCTCCTATTGGATTCCTTTGTCTTCAGCCCTTTATCTTTTTATACCTATAACTTCCCAGATTCTCACTTCATTGCTGTCCCCACTCACCTGACTTTCATATAATACCTTCGAGCTTTCCCTCTTCCGTCACCTTATGATCTGGCTTCTTCCCACTTTGTTTGCTATCCAGATGAAGTGCCTCAGTCCAAAACATTGACTGCTTATTCCTTTGTCTAGATGTCTCCTGATCTGTTGAATTCCTCCAGCATTTCCTGTTAGTTAGTCTGGATTTCCAGCATCCGCGGAATCCCTTGTGCCTATCAACTCGCCAGCCAGGAAGGGCTCAAAGATCATCATCAATGCCTTAGTAATTGTTTCTCCCACTTCCTGTAGTGACATGGAATATATCCCATCCAGCTTGTCTGTCCTAATATTGTACTAAAACTCCAGGAGGGCTTCATTAATGCAGAGGAGGCCGCATTGGGATATCCAGACCCAATAGATGACCTCAGCAGATTTGTAGGTGATGTATGCTTCACCTGGAAGGACTATTTGGAGCCCATTATGGAGGTGAGGGAGGAGGAGTGTGGGCAGGTGTAGAACTTAAGCTGCTTGCGGGGATAAGTGCTTGAGAGGGATGAATGGACAAGGGAATTGTGGAAGAAACATTCTCTGCAATGAAGATGGGAGTGGGAGGTAAAGATATATTTAGTGGTGGTATCCCTTTGTTGGTGGCAGAAGTCACAGAGGATGTTGTGCTGATGTGGAGACTCATGGGGTGGTAGGTAAGGACAAGAGTAAAGGCTGATTTATACTTCTGCATATGGGCTATGCCGCAGCCTACGGTACAGTGTAGGGTACATGACACCTATGGTGCAGATGCGACGCATAAGTATAAATCAACTCTATCACTGTTAAAGTGGCGGGAAGATAAGTGAGCATGGAGGTTCGAGAAATGGAGGAGTTGTGGATGAGGGCAGTATCACATTTTCTGCTACGTCAAACCCTTCAGAATCGTGTATGTGCTTACAAGAACATCACTCATTATTCTAAAGTAGGCTCATCCTGCTCAATCAGGAGTCAATCCAATAAAACTTCACTGCACAGGTCTATTCTTTCCTTACTAAAGAAACCAAAGCTTCCCACAGAACTTCACCAAGTCCAGCAAGATTTCCTTAACTTCGCACTCAATTGTCCTTCCAATCATCACACTTGCCTTTTTACTTGCTTACTGTTGCTGCGTACTAATGTTCAATGTGTTTTATGTATGAGCATCATGATCTCTCTGGCTACTAATGTTTATCAGCATTAGTCTATTGAAGTAATCTTCTACTTTTTGTGCCAAAGAACATAAGAAAATAGGAAGAGTCAGCCAATGAGCTCTTCGAGCCTGCTCTAACATTCAATGACGGGTTCTCCGTACCCAAGACTCATTTCCTTTTCTTTGCCAGTTCAGCATGGCCCTAAGCTATCTATCATTCAAAAATTCACCTCCTTCTTCCTTAAATATTTCAAATAGTCTAGTCTCCACAATGCCCCAGGAAAGAGAGCTCGGGAGATTCATCACATTCTGCCGTAATTGTGCCACTCTTCTCCTACAAGAGTGAAAACTTGCTGACATCTGCATTGTCATGTTCCTTCGTGATCTCATTCGTTTCAATCACCCTTTATTCCTTTAAATATCAAAGAATACAGATATGGTTTCTTTTGTAGCTGCTGATGAAAGGACTCACAAGAACACAGGAAAATAGAAGCAGAAGGAAACCACTTAGTCTATTAAACGTGATCTACACCAGGCTTCGATTCCTCCTCCATGCCTATTCTCATAGCACACAATCACATAAACTTTCAGAAATTATCTGTCTCCAATTTAAATACTTCTAATGAGGTGGTTTCTACAACTCTCAGGTGTACAGAAGCTCAAAATGTCACAATCCTCTGAAAGAAGAAATTTTGACATTGATTTTAAATGACCAGCTCCTTATCTTGAAATTATGCCTTCTTTTGAGATTCTTTAACTAGTGAAAACATGGCCATGGTAATTCTGCCTTGCACCCCCATCCCCTTAGGATCGTATATGCTTCAATCATAAGACCACAAGACATAGGCACAGAATTAGACCACTCGCCCCATTGACTCTTCTCCATCATTCCATCAAGGCTGATTTATTATCCTTCTCAACCCCATTCTCCTGCCTACTTCCTGTAACTTTTGACTTCCTGGCTAATCAAGAACCTATCAATCTTTGCTTTAAATATTTTTAGTGAATTGGCCTCCACAGCCATCTGAGGCAATGAATTCAAAAGATTCACTACCTTCTGGCTAAAGAAATTCTCCTCCTTATGTTCTAACTGGTTGCCCCACTATTCTGAGGCAGTGCCCTCTGGTCCTAAACTCCTCCACTATAGCAACTACCCTCTCCACATCCACTCTATTAGAGCTTTCAATATTTGATAGGTTTCAATGAGATCCCCCTTCATACTTCTAAGCTCCAGCAAGTACAGGCACAGAGCCATCAAATGCAACTCATACATTGACCCTTTCATTCCTGGAATCATTTTCCTGAACTTCCTCTAGACACTCTCCAATGCCAGTACATCTTTTCGCAGAGAATGAGCTGAAAACTGCTCACAATACTCCAAGTGCAGTCTGACCAATCTCAGCATCACTTCCTTGCTCTTATATTCTAGTTCGCTCAAAATGAATACTAATAATGCATTGCCTTCCTTACCACTGGTTCATCCAGCAAGTTAACCACGAGGGAATCTGGCACATGGACTCCCAAGGCCCAATATACTTCTGATTTTTGAATCTTCTTCCAGTATCATAAAATAGTCTATGACCTTAATTTTTCTACAAAAATGCATGTCCATACACTTCTCAACACTGAATTCCATCGACCACTTCCTTGTCCATTCCTTAAATCTGTCCAAATTCTTCTGCAGACTCACTGGTTCCCCAATATTAGCTGCTCCTCCAGCTAACTTTGTATTGTCTGCAAACTTGGCCACAAAGCCATCAATTAATTCCATCATCTAAATCATTGACAAATGCCAGTGCCATTGACAAATTGACGTGAAAAATGTGGTCCCAAAACCAACCCCTTCAGAACAGCACTTGTCACCAGCACCCAACCAGAAAAGGCTCCCATTATTCGACTCTTTGTTCCTGCTAATCAGCCAATCTTCAATCTATGTTAGTACCTTTCCTGGAATACCATGGACTCTTGTCTTGTTAAGCTGCTTTATGTGCGACACCTTGTCAAAGGCCTTCTGAAAATCCAAATAAACAACAGCTACTGACACATTCAATTTGCAGCAACAGTATAATGCAATGCATGATAAATATAGGGAAAAATGGATTATGGTAAGTATAAATGTGTATATTAAATAGTTAAGTTAAAATAAGTAGTGCAAAAACAGAAATATAAAATATTATGAGGAGGTGTTCATGGGTCCAATGAAATCGGATGGCAGAGGGGAAGAAGCTGTTCCTGAATTCCTGGGCGTGTGCCTTCAGGCTTCAGTACCTCCTTCTTAATGGCCATCCATGAGATGAAGGCATGTCTTGGGTGGTGGAGGTCCCTAATGATGGACACTGCCTTCCTGAGGCCCATTCCTTTAAGATGTTTTGAAAACTACAAAGGCTAATACCCATGATGGAGCTGCCTAATTTTATAATCTCTTGCAACTTACTTTGATCTCATGCAGAAGCCCACCACCCCTTCCCCCGCCCCCCAGCATACCAGACAGTGATGCAGCCAGTCAGAATGCTCTCTAGGGTACATCTGTAAAAGTTTTTGAGTGTTGTAGATGAGAAACCAAATCACCTCAAACTCATACTAAAATATAGCCTCTGCCTGCCTTTGCTATAGCTGCATCAGTATGTTGTGAACAGGTTAGATCCTCAGAGATCCTGAAACCCAGGAACTTGAAATTGCTCACACCCTCCACTTCTGATCCCATTATAAGGATTGGTTTGTGTTCACTCTTCTTATCCTTTCTGAATTCCACAATCAGCTCTTTGGTCTTGCTTACGTTGAGTGCAAGGTTGTTGCTGCCACGTCACTCAACAAGCTGGTGTATTTCCCTCCTGATTGCAATCTCGTCTCCATCTGAGATTCTGCCAACAATGGTTGTATCATCAGAAAATTTACAGATGGCATTTGGGCTATGCCTAGCCACACAGTCATGGATATAAGTCAAGTCAAGTCACTTTTATTGTCATTTCGACCATAACTGCTGGTACAGTATGTAGTAAAAATGAGAGAACATATAGAGAGAGTAGAGCAGTGGGCTAAGCACACACCCCTGAGGTGCACCAGTGTTGATCTTCAGCGAGGAGGATATGTTATCACCAACCCGCACAGATTGTGGTCTTCCAGTTAGGAAGTCAAGGATCCAACTGCTGAGGGAGGTACAGAGGCCCAGGTTTTGGAGCTTTTTGATCATGGCTGTAGGAATGATGGTGTTAAACACTCAGCTGTACTCAATAAACAGCATCCTGACATAGGTATCTGCAATGTCCAGGTGAACCAAGGGTGCGTGGACAGCCAATGAGATCACTTCCGGTGTAGACCTATTGAAAGTTGCAGTGGATTCAGATTCTTGTTGATGCAGGAGTTGATTCGAGCCATGACCAACCTCTCAAAGCATTTTATCACAGTAGTTGTGAGTGCAGATAATTGTTGAGGCAGCTCGTGCAGCTCTTCTTGGCCACTGGCATAATCGTTGCCCTTTTGAAGTAGGTGGGAACTTCCGACTGTAGCAATGAGAGATTGGAAATGTCTTTAAATACCCCCACCAGCTGGCAAGCACAGGCTTTCGGAGCTTTACCTGGTACTCCATCAGGACCTGCTATCTTGCGAGGGTTCTCCCTTTGGAAAGGCAACCTGAGGTTGGCCTCTGAGACAGAGATCACAGGATCACCAGATGCTGTGGGTATCCTCATAACTGTAGTTTTGTTCTCCCTTTCAAATTATAAAAGGCATGAGCTCATCTGGGGGTGAAGCATCACTGCCATTCATGATGTTGGGTTTAGCTTTGTAGGAAGTATTGGCCTGCATGCCTGAATTTTCCCTAGAAACCAACCATTGTTGTTGTGCCTTCATTTCTACTAGTGTCTCCTGCAAATCAGCTTTTGCCAGCTCTTTTCTCATGCCTCTGTGATTCCCTTTGCTCCACTGTAATACTGATACATCTGACTTTAGTCTTTCCTTCTCAAACTCGAGGGTGAATTCTATCATATTATGATCACTGCATCCCAAGGGTTCCTTTCCTTTAAGATTCCTAATCAAATCCGGTTCATTACACAACACCCAATCCAGATTTCACTTTTCCCTAGTGGGCTCAACCACAAGCTGCTCTAAAAAGCCACCTCACTGGCATTCTACAAATTCCCTCTCTTGGGATCTAGCACCAACCTGATTTTCCCTATCTTAACATATATTGAAAACCCCATGACTATCATAATGTTGCCCATATTTCCCACTGAAATTTATATCCCATATTGTGGCTACTGTTCAGCGGCCTTTACATTACTCTCTTCAGGGTCTTTGCACCCTTGCAGTTTTTTAACTCTACCCACAAGAATTCTAATCTATTGATCCTATATCACCTCTTTCTAAGGATTTGATTTCATTTTTTTCCAAGAGAGTCACTCACCCCCTCTGCCTACCTGCCTGTCCTTTTGATACAAGGTGCATCCTTGGATGCTGTTCCCAACTGTGATCATTCAGTCACGTCTCAGTGACGCCTGCAAGCTTATAGCTGCTATTCTCTAAACCGGCTACAAGATCATCTACCTTGTTCAGTATACTGCATCCATTCAAATATAACACTTTCAGTCCTGTGTTAATCACCCTTTTCAATTTTGCCCCCATGTTAAACCACCACATCCAACTGATTGCAATTTTGCACTCTCATTTGGCTGTCCATGCTCACAGTCTCAATGCACACTGTATACCAACAGTTGGTTTTTGACAGATACACCAAATGCCAATCAGACATTCCTTCTTTCTCCTTGAGCCTCTCAACAGGACAGTCCTCTCACCCCAGGAATAAGACTAGTGAATTTCTCCTGGACTGTTTCTGATGCTACTATATTCATTCCTAGCTAAGGAGACTAAAACTGTGAGCAGTATTCCAGGTGCAGTCTCACCCACAATCTGTACATTTGTTACAAAACTTCTCTGTTTCTACATTCCAGCTCCCTTGCAATAAAGGGCAATATGTGATTTAACTTCCTAATCATTTGCTACAGCTGCCTGATATCTCTTTGTGATTTATGAACAGAAGCACCTATTGTAGATCCTTCCAGACTTCACTCATCCACAGTCTTTCTCCATTTAGATCATAATCTGCCTTTCGACATCTCTTGCTAACATGTGCATGATCACATACTTTCTGATATTAATCAAGCTCATCCACTCAACCTATCTATATCCTGATACAAAATATAACATACCCTTCCACATCTCTGTGTCGCGATAGTGTACTGGTTAGCATAATGTTATTGTAGCTCCAGCAGGCTGGGTTCAATTCATCTGCTGTCAGTCAGTTGTTTGTACTTTTTCCATGTGACTGCGTGAATTTCCTCTGGGTGCTCTAGTTTCATCCCACATTCCAAAGACATATGGTTTAATAGGTTAATTGGTCGAAAAGGTATAGATGGTGGCATGGCTCAATGGGCCTGTTACTATGCTGTATTTCTATATAATATCATGAAAGGTAAAATATTTTTCTGTCATCAGCAAAACTTGGATACAATACACACTGCCATCTCCTCCAGGTCATTATTGTAAATCAACAGTAATGGACAGCCAAGAAATTAACAATGGTCTCTCCATTAATTATGTTCTCCCCACCCACCCACCCCCAACTAAAAAAGACCTACCTGCTCCACCTTTTATGTGATCTTTATTCCACACTTACATATTTTTGTTAATGGCATCTGCTCTGCATCAGCCTTTTTTATGGGCCACCTTGACTAATGCCTTCTCAAAATCCAGATGCACTACATCTGCAAGTTCCCCTCTATTGACTCTGCTCAGATTCTCAAAATTTTTAAACATAATTTACCATTCATAAAACTGTATTTTCTTGATTTGACTCCATTCACAAAATATTACACACCTAGATCAAGTCACATCTCATCTTCCCTTGCTCGAGAGAAGAAAGGCTTAGCCTTAGTTCACTGAACTATTTACTTCCTTGATTACAGATCTGTTAATCTAAATTGTTCCATATCTACTCCATCTTTATTCATAATACCCTTTCACTCTAATCCCACACTTCTTTATCTGACCATAGATGGTTAAGCTTCGCCATGGATGTGAAGGAACCTGCCTGCACATCAGAGGAAGGAAATATATATTTTTTTAATTTGTTCAACAATCAACTAAACTTTTAATCTAACTTCTCAATTCACTGAAGCAAACTCAATCAGAAAATACAGATTGATGCATTTATTTAACTTTTAGGCACTGGTTTCAGATTTTAGATTGCTTTTCTCAAGCTGACAGAAATTTTTCTCATGGTAAGATGAGAGGGAGAGGGTTCCAAGATTGGTGACACAGGATAGTGAGAGGAAAATTGACGATGTACCACATGCTGGGGCAGAAAATGTTAACAAACATATGGTGTACAGGAAGAATTTGGAGCCAATAAAAAAAAAAGTTGTGTCTTTATTTGAATTCATGTTGCATTTTCAATAAGAGAGATGAGATGACAACACGGAGAAACACACAACTACAATCTAACAGCTATTCTGGAGGCATGTTTGCAGAGTGATCAGGCTTGGATGCTTCAAAAGAACAGGCTAAAAGGGAAATGATGTGAGATAGCTTTGCTAATCAAGGTATCAGCAAGTATTAAGCTGTGATATGGAGGAGGTGAAAAATAATGTAGAATCATGAAAAACAGGGGGAAGAAGACATGGGTAGGATCCAGCAGCAAAAGACTAATGCTTGCTTTTAATAGAAAATGTGAATGTTATATTAAAGCAGTAAAGTTGTATAGATATATAATTTGGAAGAAGGTGGTTAAAGAGATGGTGTAGGACCTTCAGAGATTAAGACTAGTGAATTAATAACTGGAAACAAGGAAATGTCAGATATACAGTATTAAATCCATTTTTTGCATCAGTCCTCATTGTGCTGATGCTGCAAATATCTCTAAGGTACCAGCTGGGCTAACTTCAAAGAAGGGAGCAAATTTCAAATATCACAGCCACAAGGATAAAACATTAAAGAAACTCAAGTGGCTAAAGTTGGACAAATCGCTGACATCCAATGGCCTGCACAAAGAATTTACAAACGTTTGTAAATGAAATGGCTGTAAAGATAGTGGACTCAATAGTTGAAAATTTTAAGATCTCACTAAATTCAGTGAGGGTACCAAATGAGTGGAAAACAGCCAAATAGAATCCCTTGTTCCCTCATGGGTTAATGGTTTCATTCCTTTACTCCAAGTGAAAGCCCGTTATGTGTGACCATGAAGGACTTCTACTCAAGATGTAATGTTGATATTTTCCAAATATCTTGAAAGAATTAGTTAGTGCTTTATAAGATTTACATATTTTGCAATTAAGTAAGTAAAATCAAGTTCAAATTCATGTAAAACTATCTACTCATGTTTTATAAGAAGCCCATGAAATTTTGGAAATTTAAGGATACTGAATCTCAGAATTCTGTATGTATTTGTTGGCAGTCTTGACTTCCCTCAAAATCCTGGGTTTGGAATGATTCATATGTGATCAGAGGTGTCTGTTCAGTTTTCGGGACAATTGGATCTGGAAAGGCGTTCTTCCATTCCTGCCTCCTTTTCACTGTCTCAACAAGTACTGAGAGCTTTGGCAAGAAAAGTTAATATTCATTTCACATGATCTTCCCAGTCTGGTTTCAACAATCATCAAGTTGAGTCAAGTTTATCAACATGTGCTTACAAATAAGGTAAGGAATAGGTACAATGGAAAAAATTGCTTGAGTCAATATCACAGGCATGATGATTCAGATAACATACGAAATGTAAATTATAAATAAATTATACAAGACACTGAAGAGAAAAAATAGACTATACAAAACAAGGAATTAGTGCTAAAAAATATAATCAGGTATAAGTTCATGGTGGTGCAAGAGGTGGTTCAGAAGATGTTCAGTGGCTGAAACTGTATTAGACCTGTACAGACCGGTTCAAGAACCTAATGGTTCTAAGCTGCTGTTTCTGAACCTGGTAATGTTCCAAATCACAGATCATACAGCAGAGAAACAAATTCCTTGGCCTATCATTTCTACACTGAACTCTTGATATAACAATACTATATATCCCCCTCAGGACAATATCCCACTGTGTCTTCCCTAATTAAGACTCTGTCATAATGCCTATTGAATTAATAATCATTTCACAACCTCCTTTGGGCAGCTTATTCTAGATATCAACCACGCTTTGCATAAAAAAATACACAGTCCTACGTCCTATTTCAAACTCCTTCAGCTCACCTTAAAATTATCTCCTCGTGTTTTTGGTATATTTACCATAGGAAATAAGAGTTGGACTGTCAACTCTATCTATGGCTTTCATATACCTCTATCAGATAACCAATCAGCCTCCTTCTCTCAAGGAAAAACAAACCTAGCTTATCCACTCTCTACATATTTAAAGACTACCAATCCAGTGGATCTCTTCTGCATCCTCTCTAGGAAGGGTATGGTATCCTAGGAACCATATCCTTCCCAGAGTGTGACAATAAGAACTGCACACAATATTCCAAGTATGGCAAACCAGCATTCTGTAAAGTTGCACCACAATATTCCTACAGATATATTCTATGCACTGACTGGTGCAAGCATTCCAGAAGTGATCTTCACCACTCTATCTACCATTGTTGCTAGTTTCAGGAATTACAGTATGGGCTTGGATCCTTATTGCCTTACCATTTACTGTACACGTTTGACTCATATTAGACTTCCCAAAATGCATCACCTTAAACGTTGGGGTAAATTCCATCTACCAATGTTTCACCTAACTTCGCAACTGATCTATGTTCAGGGTCTCGGCCCGAAACATCAACAGTGCTTCTCCCTATAGATGCTGCCTGGCCTGTTGTGTTCCACCAGCATTTTGTGTGAGTTGTTTATGTTCAGCTGCAACTGGATTGTTGTGTCATTATCTATTACACTACCAATGCTCATGTCAACTGGAATCATACTCATCATTCCTCCTACATTTGCACCCAAATTGTTCATATGTAGCCCAGACAACTTAAGGTCCCAGCACTGAATGTGAACCTGTGTTTACATCTTCAAATGCCAATTCAATTCTTTATCAAAATGATATGCAAACAAAAGAACCGCAGGGCTACTGCTAATCCAAAGCTTTTGTGACTCCACATCCACAACCCCACTGCTGTAATGTCCTTTTCTCCTGAAGGTTCCAGCTGATGAAAAAACTGGCAAGAAATCTGCTTGATGCAAGTCCAGATGCCTAATTTCTTAATCAGTCTGGGGTCTTCCAGTGCAGACATTCTGTGCAGACCATCTCTTTTGAATCGAATGACAACCACAAACAATTTTCTGATCACATTTCTGCCCATCTTCCTCACTGTTATTCCACTAAAACATAGTTCTTTCACGCCTAAATATTTAGCTTTCATAATTTTTTTCTCCCTACCCTTCCACTCATGATAATTACTATTTACTTCAGTGATTTTTTTCACGCTTCATTTATTTGGAAAATGACTACTTGGGATAACCCTTTGCTACAGGTCCAGTCTTGTTGAAAGTTCCCTCTGGATATTAGTGGTTGATGGATTGTTATCATAGAAAAAAGTACAACACAAAAATTGATTAGAAGTTGCTAATTTGCCAAATGTTTGATATTGATTTATGGAATTTTTGGCTTAAATTAATGTAACAGTACACAAGTCCTCTCTCTGCAAATCAAAGTTTTAATGTTGTACCAAACTCTATCTTAAATTAATTGAAAACTAGTTGATGCTGTGGTATTTCACAGGTATTTATGAGATATGTGTCAGCATAATACCTTGTATGTGTCTTTCTTTTGTACATGTTAGTAACTACATTCAGTAGAGGAACAGGAAGAGATGACTCAATATAATGGAAACATTACCTTGTAGTGTTTCTAGTGTTGAATGGTAGGAATTAAATAATTGTATGGGTCCAGTGGCATCATTGATAATGGTAAATGTCCTAAGACCATAAGGCATAGGAGCAGAATTAGGTCATTCAGACAGTCGAGTCTGCTCTGCCTTTCCATCATGGCTGATCCCAGATCCCACTCAACCCCATACACCTGCCTTCTCACCAAATCCCTTGATGCCCTGACCGATCAGGAAACTTTCAACTTCCACCTTAAATATGCACACTGACCTGGCCTCCACCACAGTCTGTGGCAGAGCATTCCACAGATTTACTATTCTGGATAAAAAAAAATCCTACTTACCTCTGTTCTAAATAGTGAGTTTATTCCCTCTAGTTCTGGATACCCCCATCACAGGAAACATCCTCTCTAAATCCGCCCTATCTAGTCCTTTCAACATTTGGTAGGTTTCAATGAGATCCCCATGTATTCTTCTGAATTCTAGTGAGTACAAGCCCAAAGCTGCCAAACGCTCCTCATATGTTAGCTTCCTCATTCTCAGTATCATCCTCATGTACCTCCTCTGGCCTCTCTCCAATGATAACACATCCTTTCTGAGATAAGGGGCCCAAAACTGCTGACAATACTCTAAGCACAGCCTGACTAGTGTCTTATAAAGGCTCAGCATTATCTCCTTGCTTTTATATTCTATTCCCTTTGAAATAAATGCCAACATTGCATTTGCCTTCTTTACCACAGAGTCTTGCACGAGGACTCCTAATGTCAATTAGCTACTAAGAAAAAGTGCCACCTTCAGACTGATAAATTGCTACTGCACTAATAGATTGTATCATTGTTGCACAATATGAGCAGTTCAGCTGAGGTCCAATTGCCACAAATAAATCTTGTGATGACATCACACAGTGATATTCTGCAGAGGCTAGGGTTGGGTCTGCTACTTTTTACAATATATGTTACCAGACTCAGGGCACTACAGAACAGAAACAGACCATTTGGCCCATTATATACGTACCCAGCCTAATCCCATCAACTCGCATCTGGACCATACTCCTCCCATTCATGTGCATCTGCCAACTTGCCTTAAGTGTGGCAATCAAACACAGATCCACCTCTTCCACTAGCAACTCATTCCACACTCGCACAATGGTCTAAGTGAAGAAGTTCTCCCTCAGGTTTCCCTTAAATATTTCACCTTACACCTTTAACCTATAAATTCTGGTCTTGTCTTAGCCAACCTCAATGAAAAAGCCTACTTACATTTACCCTATCTATATACCCATAATTTTGTACGTCCATCAACTCTTCTCTCATTCCCCTACGTTCTAGGGAAAAAAAGTCACAATCTATTCAGTCTTTCCCTATAACTCAGGTCCTCAAGTCCTCGCAAAATACTTATAAATTTTCTAGATGACAGAATTGATAGCATTGTGGTCAAGTTTGTAGATGACACAGTAGTTGGAGGTTTGGGTAGTATTGATGAAGTAAGGAGTCTGCAGAAGGAGATGGACAGATTAGGAGAATGGAAAAAGAAGTGGCAGATGGAATACATTGTAGGGAAGTCTATGATCATGCACTTTGGTAGAAGGAATAAAGACATAGACAATTTTCTAAACAGGAAGTGAAAACAGAAATTGGAGGTGCAAACAGACATGGAAGTATGCACCTTTTTATTCTGGTGTCTTCTCACTTCCTTTTCAGTCCTGAAGAAAGGTCTCGGCCAAAACGTTGACTGCTTATTCATTTCCATAGATGTTGCCTGACCTGCTGAGTTCCTCCAGCATTTTGTGTGTGATGTTTTCGGAGTTCTAGTGCAGTATTTCTTAAAGATGAGCTTGTAGGTCGAGTCAGTAGTAATGAAGGCAAACACAATGTTACATTGCATTGCATGGGGGAGTTTACAAGGATGATCCTGGGAGTGAAAGGGTTATCATATGAGGAGTATTTGATGGCTCTGGGTCTGTGCTTGCTGGAGTTTAGAAGAATGAGGGTATCAGTGAAACCTACCAAATATTGAAAGGCTTGGATAGAATGGCACACAGCAAACGCTGGAGAAACTCAATGGGTAGTACGTTCTCTCTGGCTGACGTAGTTCTTGCTCTCTTTACTGGTACCTTACTTCTTGAGACAAGCTTCCTTAATGTCGCCGTTGGCATGCGAGCAATTTTGATGGCATGAGGTTCAAGAGGTTAAGTCATTTCTGATATATCTCCTGATGAAATTCTGTTGTTCTAAAGCACTTTGAATAAGTGCTTCTCTTATAAGCACTTTGAATAAATGCAGCTTTTGTTGTGGCATACTGGGTGGTTGGTATGGAGAAGTTATTTCCAGTAGTGGAGAGTGTTAAAAACTATGTACAATTGTTGGAGTGCAAATATTTACAACAGTGCCTGGTGGTTGATTATGGTTTGTAAAATTTGAATTACATAAACCTACATCAGGTAAGTCTTTTGTGGTTTCTTGCATCTGGATGTTGTTATCAATATACTATAAAATTAGTTAAGGGAGAGGGACGTGCAATAAGAACTGAAACAAAGATAAATCCACATATTCCACAAAGAGGTGAATTCTCTACGCTTCACTACACTTTTGCCATGGAAGAAGTCAGTAGAGTGGAAGGAAAGTTGTTCTTTGTGAGCATGAGTTGAGCCTGGCAAATCAGCTTGTTAATGGAGGGAAACTGGTTGGCCTCCTGTGCAAAGAAGCAGAAATCCCTGAAAACCTCCTTAAGTAGGGTGGAGACCTGAGAGATGTATGTCCTAGAGAAGAAGATGGTTGGGACTAAGGATTAGAAGTGACGGAGAATATCTGAAGGATGAAATCAATGTGGAAAGAAATTTGGGAGGACAAGAGCAGGCTGAAATAGTGAGTCTGGACAGATTCTGGATCCTGGTAGAAGGTGAAAGTGGACTGGGTGAGCCTGGGGCAGCAAAAGATTGGAACCTATGGAGGAAAGATCTCCTGAAAGAATGAGATTGGTAATTGTGTAGGAGGACAATAGCCTCTTGTTCAGTGGTGGAATTACAGTCCAGAGGGTAGTGTGAGGATGTCTGAGAGTAGATGTTTGGCTTCTGCAAGAGAGAAGTCGTTTTAGCTTCTCCTGAGTCATCGGTGCATAGAACAACTGGTCTGTACAACCCTTCAAATCATCAGTGCCTTCCAGCTAAAAATCCTACAGAAGGTAGCGGATTCAGTCTATTATATCATGGGTAAAGGCCCCCCCCACCCCAAAGCATTGAGCACATCTACAGGAAATGTTGCCATACAAAAGCAGCATCCATTGTCAAAGGTTCTCACCACACAGGCCATGCTCTTTTCTCACTGCTGCCTCAGGATTCACACCACCAGATTCATGAACAACTAGTATCCCTCAACCATCAGACTCTTGAGCAAAAGAGGGTATCCATACTCGTTTACTGAGATGTTTCCACATCCACTGATCTCAATTGAAGAACTCTTTATCTTGTTATTTCATGCTTTTGTTGTTTGTTGTTATTTATTTATAATTCCAGTTGCACAGTTTGTTGTCTTCTATGCTCTTGTTCTTTCATTGATCCTGTTTACAGTTACTGTTCTATAGATTTGCTGAGTATGCCCACAGAAAAAGAAACACTGGGTTGTATGCAGTAATGTGCATGTACACAGATAATAAATTTTACTTTGAACCTTTGAACTTTATAGAAGTGTACCATTAAAAAGAACCATTCCTATTAAAAAAACTTTTCACAAGTATGGAAAGCAGCCAAATCTGTTGAACTACAGAGGCAGCCAAAAGACAGAATTTAGCAACTCACTTATAAGTGGTTTATTTAATGACAACAGTCTCATGTTTTCACAAGCAAGGGAAAATCTGCAGTTGCTGGAAATCCAAGCAACATGCACAAAATGCTGGAGGAACTCAGCAGGCCAGACAGCATTCAGGAAAAGTGTACAGTTGACGTAGGCTCCTGATAGAACCATAGAACATTACAGCACAGAAATAGGCCTTTTGGCCCTTCTTGGCTGTGCCAAACCATAGACTGAATTTAAAATGCAGCTCCAAGCAATGGTCTTCCTGAGGTTGCATTCTGGAGTAAGTAGAGATGTCTGCATGTGAATGAATGCAATCAATAGCCCATTGACCTGAAGCGTGCGCACAGGCACAAATAGAAGTCAGAGACCTTAGTAATCAACACTTATTTTGGCCATGTTGGTGGGAAGATCCAGGTATCTGGAAAATTACATGTAACTCAAAAGACTCATTATGAAGGCATTTGTAACTATAGAAATATCCCTGCTACCTTTGTTCTTTAACATATTAAAATATTCTGTAATGTTGGGTCAGGGAGAATCTCTCCCTGTTGAGTGTGTCCAAAGGATGTCCGCTTGTGTGTGTCCCAAATAAAGACTTTTATATCTACCAACTGCATCTCTCCAGGGGCTTCATTCACAGTTGTGACAAGAGGATCATGAATATTTGGAATTCTCTCTTCTAGAGTGTTGTAAGTGCTGTGTCATTGAGTGCATTCTGGGCTGCAAGAGAAATCAAGGGTTGTGTGATCAGGCAGTGAACTTCATGTTAGTGATAACTTCAGTAGCTAACCTGAAGGGCGATATGGTCCATTTGTGCTTCAATTTTTTTATGTCGTAAACTTGAATGGCTGGTATACAGAACCATCACAGAGGAGATGAGATGCTTATGAGTGAATTACTCAAGCAGAATTAAAATTTCAACTGAATTCTTAACTCAGTGGATTTCCTAGGTTAACTGGACTCATTAGTGGCAGTAACTGTGGAAACCAGATCAATTCCACTGAAATACTACACTACAGCTGGGCACTTAACCTGCCAGGAGGGAAGTCTTAGTTTCTGATACATTTATTGGGAATTCACTTGCCACAGGCTGAAGATTTTTTTTAAAAAAACCCCATTAGGAACATAAAATTGCTACAGTTCTTTACAATGGTCTCAGGCATCCGAGCTATATATTTGTGCCTAAGACTTTTGCACAGTACTGTAGCAATTTTATGTATTTTTATACCCAATGAATAAGTAATAAAGTACAATTGTTATGTGAGAGTCTTGCTTCCTTTCCAAAGAGCAGGAAAGAGGGAGGAGAGGTGAAATGACTAAAGGAGTGATGGTGCAAGTGGAAAGTGGGAGGTGAAAAAATATAATTCATTCTTATTAGCATTATCGGAGACATAGTTGGCAGAACTGCCAGACCTGGCAATTATGCCATCAATCATTTTGCATGTGCTGGTAACTAGTAAGTTCTAATTTATCTCTGGCAAAGCCCTGGTATGTGCCTGGCGCCAAACCTTGGGAGTAGTGGAGGACTGTGAGCTGCTAGCCAGCAGGAGTTTCTCACTACCTGCTCTTCTTGCTCCTGACCGAATGCTAACCCAGCAGATGAAGGAAGCTGAACTATTGTTTTTTTTTCTGTATCTGGTCACTATTGTTTCCTGTAAACTATACCTCTCTGAGGATCATCACACTGTTGTGGTGGAGAGGCTTGAGAGTTTCTGACATCCGGAAGAGTGCTGCCGTCCGCAGCCTAGCTCCTGGTAGGGTCATGCATGCCGGTAAGGTCAATGGGGAGGTTCCAGCAAAGAGCGATCCAAGCAAGCCCTCAGAGGTAGAGCTGGTGAGTGAAGATGGCAGTGAAAGCAGAGGAAGGCTTCAGCAGTGAAAGGCTTGCATTCCCCTTTTCTTTCTTCCACGGCCTTCTGTCTCTTTCACAAATCACCTTCCCAGCTCTCTACTTCATCCCTCCCACTCACCTATCAGCTAGTGTTTTTGAAGGGTCTCAGCCCGAAATGTCAACTGTTCACTCTTTTCCATAGATTCTGCCTGGCCTGCTGAATTTGTTCCAGCATTTTCTGTGAGTAGCATGCTGTCCTTTATTTTAAACTTGAGCCCAGAGAATTACACAGCCTGTGAAACAGTAGTGTTTGATCAGAATAGTACATCTGTCATCATGTTGGCAGCAGCCATTTAGGTATAAGCCTAATATATTTTTACAGATAGCATCTTTTACGATTGTGGGAAAACCATGCTGTACTGCAAGATAGTCTACATTCATTTGCAATTTTGTTAGCACTTGTTGGCTCTTTACCTCAGATGCATTTTCTTGCAATTTTTTCCTTGTATAAAATTCAATTTAAGTTAAGGTGCAAATTTTGAGTTCCAGTGAGTTTTTCCAGTATCACTGATTTGAAGGCAACAGTTCTTATTTACCAGCAGAAAGCCTATCTTTATTTTCCCCTGAAATTAAATTTCAGATAAGCAACAATCTACCTTCATTCTTTCCCCTTAATGAGATTTATATCCTCCTGTGACCTCAAATATAGTCTCATGTGTACGCCTAGACTATTTGCCCCTGCAAGTCAAGGTTACATTCACTCTGAGCCTCATAGCCAGAAGATGATTCTAAATGCTTACTTCTGATATATCTCACAATTTGTTGATCATTCTGCATTGCAAAGGTCCATATAAATTCTCCTTCGAGGACAGGAGATTTCATTGGCTTTTCGTTCAGCCCACAGGAGCAGGCGGAGCACAGGCAGGCATTTCCTTGCTTTCGAAGTGCAGATATTTCTGAACTTCATTCTTACACAAACTCCTGGACAGGATCTCATCAGGACTGCCTAACTCTATTCTTCAATGTGTACTGCATCTGGGAGAATGTCTTGTTTGTGATATGCCCCTTCATAAGCTAGGCTGTGAACATAGCACCTACAGGACTAAACGATGATGGCTGTGGGAAACTGCAACTGCTCAAAAGGGAAGGTCACATTGAAACCATTTATGTCAATTTTAGCACAGTATTGCACAGGGAAACCTCACAAATGAAGTACTTGCTCTTTATGTGACTTCAATATACAGCTTTACGGTGATCAACCATGTTGCTTAAATGTCATTAAAAGACTGTAATGGTAATTCTTGCTGTGAAATCCTGTTCACCATGTGAGAGGTCTACATGTACCTTAAAATGCCATTTGGCAATTTAAGAAACCTTTCCATCACAAAGTTTTACTTACAGAGCCCCATTCCAATTCGTGTCTCCAGAATGCATCATTAAACAAGGCAAAAGCAACTAGAGTTGTGGAGTTGTTCAGCACAGAACAAATCCCTTCAGCCCCCACTTGTCCGTTCCAACCAAGGTGTTTGTTGAAGCTAATCCCTTTTCCCAGCACTTTACCCATAACCCTTTAAACTCTTATTATTTATATATGACTACATACTTCTTAAATGTATTTAATGTATCTGCCTCAGCTACTTCCTCTGATAGCAGTTCCATATGTCTACTACCTGCTGTGTAAAAAAAATAAAGTTACCCTTTATGTTTTTATTAAACCTTTCACCTCTAACATTAAAACTACAGTATGTCCTCTAGGTTTTGTTTCTCCAGTCTTTAAAGACCACTGACCTATCTATTCCCCTCAAGATTTAATATACTACTAAAAGATCTTAAATCAGTCTCCCAAGCTCCAGGAAGTAAAGCTCTGTCAAACCTCTTCTGAGAACTCAGTTCCTCAAGTCTCAGCAAATTATTGTAAAAAAATGTTACACCCTTTCCAGTATAACCACATTCTTCCTATAACAGGAAGACCTAAACTTAACACAAAAAGTCACATATAATTACAACATGAATTCCCATCTTCTATATTCTGTGCCATGTTTGATGCCCCATGGCTTCTCTACTGCTCTGTCTACCTGTGAATCAACTTTAAGTGAACTATGCACCTGTACTCTAAGGAACTTCTGTTCTACTTCAGAACCCAGGGCTCGTCAACTTATTATAAAAATTCCTACCTTGATTTATCCATCCAAATTATCACACATGGCACATGAAATAAATTTCATTTGTCATTCCTTAGCCCACCTACCCAGATGATCAGGAACCTGTTACAGTTCTTGATACTCCTCTTCATTGTCTATGGCACCACCTGTTTTAGTCATCTGCAGACTTATTAACTATTCTTTGCATATTCTCATCCAAATCATTTATATAGATGACAAAAAACAATGATCCCTGGAGATATACATATATAATAAAAATAGTGAAAACACAGAAATAATACATATTAAAAAAAGGTGAGGTGGTGTTCAAGGGTTCAATGTCCATTTAGGAATTGTATGGTACAGGGGATGAAGCTGTTCTGAATAGCTGAGTGTGTGCCTTCAGCTTCTGTACCCCCTTCCTGATGGAAACAATAGGAAGAATGCATGTCCTCCATGTTGGGGGTTCTTAATAATGAATGTTATCTTTCTGAAGCAATGCCTTGGATACTACAGAGGCTAATACCAAAGCTGGCAATTAATAATTTTACAACTTTCTCTAGCATTTTGTTGTCCTGTGCAGTAGCACCACGCCTCCGCTCCCCCCCCCCCCCCATACCAGGCAGTGGTGCAGCCTGTCAAAATGTTCTCGACAGTAAATTTTGTAGAAGTTTTTGAGTGTTTTATTTGACAAACCAATTCTCTTCAAAATAGCTACTGCCTTGCCTTCTTCATAGCTGCATCAATATGCTGGGACTAGGCTAGATCCTCAGAGAGGTTGACACCCAGGAACTCAAAATTGCTCACTCTCTCCACTTCTGATCCCTCTGTGAGGATTGGTTTGTGTTCCCTTGTCTTACCCTTCCTGAAGTCCACAATCAACTCTTTTGTCTTACTGATGTTGAGTGCAAGGTTGTTGCTGCAGCACCACTCAACAAGTTGGTATATCTCGCTCCTGTGCAGCTTCATATTTCCATCTGAGATTCTACCAACAATGACTGTTTCATCAGCAAACTTATAGGTGGTATTCAAGCTATACCTAGCCACACAGTCCTGGCAGTAGAGGAAGTAGAGCAGAGAGTAACAGACCTCCAGTCTGAGAAATATTCTTCCAAATTAGCCTCTGTTTCGAATGAGCTGCCCAATTTTATATAAAAGTTGGCAAGCTCTCCTTGGATGCCAAATAATCTAACCTTTGAGAACAACTTGCCATGTGGAACTTCATACAAAACCTTAGTGAAGTCCATATGTACAGCATCCACCACCATCCCCTTGTAAACCTTCCTTGTCATTTCATCAAAAAATTCACTCAATTTAATAAGACAAGATCTCCCATGTACAAAGCCAGATAGGCTACACCTAATCAATCCCTACCTTTCCAAATGTTAGTATATCTTATCTCTCAGTATGTTTTCCAGCAACTTTTTCTACCATGGATGTTAATTTAATGGGTCTATAACTACTAGGTCTATCCCTACAGCTTAAAGAAAAGCACATTTGCTATTCTCCACTCTGCCAGAACCTCACCTGAGAATAACGATGTTGCAAATATCTCACTGAGTGGTCCTGCAATTTCTTCTCTAGTTTCCCATATTGTTCTTGGATATATCTGATCCAGACCTGGAGATTTACCTATCTTCATGCATCTTAGCACATTCAAAAACATTTCCATTAACTTTGCCAAGTTCCCAAGTCTTCACATTTTTTCTCTATGGCAAAAGCAGAGGAGAAATAAACACCAAAAACTCTTTCCATCTCCAGTGGCTCCACAGACAGATTTCTATCTTGGTCTTTGAAGTGCCCTACTCTCTTCCTAGTCACTCTTTTTTTCTCTTAATGTACTAGAATTCTCCTTAACTTTCTCTACAAAGCCATCTCACACCTCCTCTTGGCCCTCCTAATTTCTTTCTTGAGTGTACTCTGGCATTCTCTTTGGAACCCCTTTTTAAAGGGTGTCTCTAGATATGAGGCTCATTAGCCCCTTCAGACAGCCACCAGACTCAGCATTGAGAAAACCACCTTTC
Source organism: Hypanus sabinus (assembly GCF_030144855.1). Lineage (NCBI taxonomy): Eukaryota > Metazoa > Chordata > Chondrichthyes > Myliobatiformes > Dasyatidae > Hypanus > Hypanus sabinus. Next base: position 60,640,206 of record NC_082717.1, on the reverse strand, counting down.
TCAGACTCTGTACATCTAGGATAGATGTGACCTTAGTCCTGCCAAACCCATGAGGTTGGGATGTCTTGCCCACCCAAGAACCGGTTTGTGTGAATGCTGTGTGATTTACTGCCCCATGCAATTGCCTGTTGCAAGAAATAATAGATAATACACTGCATAGAATTATAAAGAAAGTTTATTTATGAATGTAAACCACATAGCTATTAAAGAAAAGAAATTGAAAAACAAAAATTAAATTATAATTAAACAGTCCAATGTGCACAGGTTGGGGCTGAAATCTTCCAAACGCCAATGTGTCAGATGTACTCTTGGCACCAACACAAATTCACCAATCCCCAACAGAACTCCTCCGCTTGGACTCCATCAAAATATGCATTCAGCTGGAATGACTCATACAGCTATTTCTCTTGAGCTTCTTCTTTCTCCATTGCCCTCCAAAAACAACCTCAACCCACCTCAGTGCCCGCCACAAATCCTTTCACCCAGCGTTCTCTAGAGCCTTCTCCCAGTTCCATCATCCTGATTGGATGACACACCATTCCTAAGCATCCCTCATCTTTAACTGTAACCCAAACACTACCAGCAGAACACACTGCTTCTAAAGAAACCCAACGCATGAAATACCCTACAACATTAGCAGTAAAATCTTTACCAGCGCATTACATCTGTGCATCTCCAGTAATTCCCTCGATCCCAGCTACCTGTATCTGACTCAAGCCTTCTTCTTTTACTTGACCAGTGTTACAATGACCCTTGACATCCAGGGTTCCAAACTCCCAGTAGTCCTTGAAATCTTGCTATCTCACTTTTAAAAACATCCCACTTGTCAGAGATCTCTTTTCCCACAAACAACCTAGCTCAATCAATTGCTGCATCACCTCAATGTTGTAAGTACAAGATGACTTGCTTTTCCAGAAATAAGGGATGATAATTTTAGCTTTTATCAGTTTATGAGTTTACCAAAAACTACCTTTAGGCATTTCTGTCAATTTTTGGCTTTGCTACTGGGCTTCTCTAAATTATTTGGAGGGGAAATTTACTCTGGGGAGCTATTTTTTCTCTCTCCTTAGGCTCTCTTGCAGATTGGCTAGCCTTTTGGAGGTATTTGCATCACTATACCCTAAGGTACAGGAAGTTAAGGAAGAATGAGGAAGAATGATTTGTATGGGGAATTAACAAAACATTGCTGAAAATTTTATCTGCAAATTCCAACCAAGTCTATCAGCCATTGTGCAATAATGTTGAATCACTATCAGTTAAATCCAGATTTTTGTTCCACGCAATTAATTACTGACAGGCAAGAATGGTGAATTTAAGATTTTTGAGAAAAAGATCTTAGTTCCAAAATGGAGGAGAGTACCACAATAAAAAATCCTAAGGTAGAATGTTTACAGGTTAGAGAACTGACTAAAACTTGAATTAATGTCCCTCTCTGCCCATTCAAATTCCATTATTTTACTTCTCAATGACTTTAGAATATAAGGACATTAACGACTAATGAATTAGCTAGAAATGACAAGCAACAGAAAGCAGAGGAGTTATTTGTGGACTCCACTGATGCATGAGACCTTGATTCTCAGCAATGTACTTGCACCCATTACCAGAAGTTTGCCATTAAACACAATAACAGTTGGTAAGCATATATATGTATAACTCATTTTTAAACAAAGATAAGTTATATATAACTTCAAACTGGGTTACTGGAATACAATTTTCTGTTAAGAGCTTGTAGTTCACAATATAATAAATTACCTCCCCACCAGCCGAAATGACCTCCACTGCTAAACAGCACGCATTAATCTCTATCTCTATAACTCACACCTACTATCTTTTCCCACAAATAGCCCAAGATGGTGTCAAGGAAACTTTCGTCAACCATTGCATATATTAAGATCTGTTGGGAGTAGGAAGCTGATAATGAGCAATATTATAAATTTCCAGACTCTATCTGACCTTCAAAGCATTGCTCATACTTCTGAAGTTCATCAGCTCACTTTGTTCAAGCAATAGATGTTTCTTATAAGTTCTAGCTCCAGCTCTTGGGTCACCACAGCTCAGGCAAAAAACAATGAGTTGTATGAGTTTTCAAGAAACAGGATTTCCAACTCGTAATAGTAAATAGGAATGTGCAATAATACAGTTTTAGCCCAATTGCTGCAAATGAAAAAAATTAGGAAAATCATAAGGTACAATCTCAGAATGTTGTTGTAAAGAATTGAAGGAAAAAAACTGAGGAAAAAGTAAAAAGGATAGAAAACTGAAAATACTGGAGTCATAACAAGAAATGTAAACATACAGCAAATCCATTTGCATTCATAAAGAGATAGCTCAGATTAACACCACACTGTAAACTTTACTCAGAAATTGATAAAATAATTATCTTTAAATTGGTGTCAGCATTTATTTTCTTAAAAATACTGATGAACCTGTTGAATACTTTCAGCATTTAATCATTGATATACAGTTCCAAAGACAACAGCCATCAAACAGGGCATTTTTGAGGTCTGGGACTTCCTGTTTCATCACATTCTCAATACATTTTCAATATGAACTGAATCCCTCACAACTTAAATGATTTTCTTGCTTAAGAATATTGGCAGTTATTGGCTAATTGCACCACCACTAACAAGACGGAGAATTTATAATGACAACTGCACTGTAAGAGGAAGACCAAAAATATGGTGTTTCCGTGTGCTTTAACAGGAAGCTTCAGAATTTGAACTGTAAGAACAGTGTCCGAAAGAATGATGTGACTGCTCTCCAGTCACTTTTGACTGTCCACAAATTTATAATTACAAAATAGAGACTCAATATCTGGATTTCATCCAAAGGAGCTTTTTAATAAGTATTTTATGGAAGAATTGTAAATTTACACATGCTTGGTTCAGCATCAGAAAATGTGTGATGGAAATGTTTTTAAGGTTTGAAATTGCCCAGCTGAAATAATTCCTATTATGAAAATGTAATTCTGTTGATCAGACTTCACACCTAGAATCATGGAAGATGTCAATCGCTGTTAGTCTTAATTCTTCCTTCACTTGCTTAATGGCTAAGGAGAACCAACTTCAGCAAATTTACAGATGGATAAGGCTACCAATATAGGCTTATTAATATTTAAATATTGGGATCTAATGATGTAACTCAGACCACAATAGGACACTAGTTGACAATTTTAACTAATGGTATATGTTCTGAATAAGAAAACCTGCAACAATTTTATATAGGGTGAAAGATCTCCAAAGACCACGATCAAGTAGCAAAGGTCTTTATCAAAACGGAACTACATTACATTTCATAGACATTCCATGTGGCATGCAGAAGTTCCACAATAGGTTCTAATTTTGTAATTCCTTTCATTCTCCTCTCTCCATCCCAGTTACCCTTCAAGACATAAAAGCATTGCAATGATGTTATTTGGCCTAAATGTGGAGACAGACATTTTTAACCTGTTCCATTCTATTCCACCTTGGCACTTCTGATGCAAGTTCACCAAGCAGTAAAGTTAACTCTGTTCGTGTCCCCTACAGATGTTGACTAATCCGTTGGGGAAGCAACATAAAAAACAATGCTAGGAATGGCCCATTCAGAACTTTGACCCTTTCCACATTCAATGTCCATGGCTGATCATCTATCCCAGCACATTTTTGTTTGCTCTATTATCCAGAAATGTCACAGACTGAATTCAATCAATCAGTCTCGACACTTCAAAACAGAGGATCCCAATAGTTCATCATCCTTTGAGTGAGGAAATTTCTCATTTCAGTCCTAAATTATATCGTCCTTGTATTAAGATTATGGTCCCAAACTCCAGACTCCACAGACAAGGATAACTTCCTTTCCATTTGCCTCATCAGACCTACAAAGAACTTTGTACAATTCAGTGAGGTCACTTAATCTTTTATCTAATCTCTAAAATATCAAGGGATAAAAGTGAATTGACCATTCACATCATTGAACTACGATCACAAGAAGCAGTTTGATGAATCTTTGCTGCCCTCCTATAGCAAGTACAGCCTTTATTAGTTAAGGAGACCAAATTGTGCAAAGTACACAAGTATTTCTGGCATTTGCGTTCATTTCAGAGCTATTTTATCACAGGTCGGGGCCTATTTTTCCCCTCCAGACAGAACAGCTGCAATTAAACAAGGTTTCAGAGCCCTCTCTCAACTAGGGGCAACACTGTCGTATACCAAAAATCTGAAGCAGAAAATGCAAAAAGCAACCGTTTCTCTATCCACAGGTGCTGAATTACCTGCTGAGTATTTCCTGCTTTTGTTCTTGCACCATTCAGCCCTTCTTGGTATCCACCTTATTATTATTCTATCCACTTTTCTTCCTTCTCTGCAATCTAAAATACCTTTGGTTTCCTGCTTTTCCTAGTTCTGTAGTAAAGTCATCCACTTGAAGTGGTAACTTGGCTTCTGCCTCTCCCAGGGCTGCCTAGCATGTTGAGTATTTCTATTACTTGCTTTTGCTGCTTCTACTTCCTGAAGGACTGGATGATGTTTGCTAATTGTTCCACTCAAGAGAAGGTGACAGAGTTGAGGCTTGAAAGTCACTTGGAAACAGGGTTGGTGTAAATGTCAGCAAAATACAGGATATGAGTTAAAAACCAAGGATAATGATTTATTCTTGTACTTAATTCAGTAATTGTGATCAAAGATGGCAACTAACATGTAGATATTAAAAGCAACACTTTGAATGTCAAAGGTAATTGGTTAAAAATTGGTGGAATATAACTCAGCAGTTTAGGCAATATCAGCTTAAAGAGAAATAACTATAATTTCAGGTCAAAGACACTTTCCTCAGATGCTGCTGATTCTTTCCAGAATAGTCTGTTTTTATTTCAGATTTCAAATACCTGTAACATATAAACTTTCATAAATAAACTCTTGCTGATGTGGTGTGAATATTACTTGACAATTGCTTTGCAATTATCATCGAATGGTTTTATTGCATATAGGCATGATCTGCTTTCTTTTCTAAGATACAAATAAAATTTAATCATCAGCAAGGTTACCTACCTTTGATCTTATGATGGAAGGAAGGACAGGAACAGCAGAAGATAGTTGACAGCATGTGCAAGCTTAGGTAAGGGTGTAAGGTTTGAGCTATGCTACATTTCTGCAGTGAAACATATGGGTGCCAGGTACACGGTTCCATTGATGAAAACAGTTGGTGGTTGAGCAAGGGGACTGTGGTGAATGAAGCAATGAATGATGTTAGTATAGGTACAGACTGCTTTTGAAAATGCTTTCATTGACCTGAACTACACACAAAACAAGAAATTGTCACAAGCATTTTTCATGAATGACAAATAACACACTGTTTTCCAGTCATTGATAAACAGGATACAATTGCAACTTGAGAAGCATCAAAAACATATGCACATTTCTGTGGCTCTGTTTAATGCATAAATTAAATGGTATAATTTGGAATAACAACTTTTCTAATCATGTCATTACTACATAGGTATTACGAGGTAATGATTTCATAGCAAGCTGATATGCTTGCTATGAGAAATTAAGAACAATCATTCAAACTTGGTTAACTTTCCCCCTACTCAGATGCAATCAGCAAAAAAAAAAGTTCTATAAAAAAGAGGAGTTCGCTGCAGGATATATTGCAGGTTGAATATACTTTGGTTCATATAGCAAGATTAATACATAGTGGTCCAAACAGTAGCATTTGTCATCATTTTTTCTTCTGCATTAGGTTTCTTCAAGCAATTTGTCTCAAACCTAATGGCTGCACTGTTCCATTAAACACTAAGAAGCACTTCAAATGTGGTATCTCCCACCTTTATTTTCTGCAGTGGAAGTGGTTATTGCTTACTAACAAGCATTTCCTGATATGATAGTAAGCCATTATATAATTACATTGTTTTCCAAATGACTACTACAAATTCGACTGCTTCTAAATAAGAGTGCTAAACCTGCCTTGCAGATTCATGATTAATGCAGTTTTTAATTGCAAACCTGGTGATAATGAGCTTTAATCATGTGTTTGTACTTCTCTGTCCCCCTGTTCTACAACACACCCCGGGACCCTGCCGTTCACTGTGAAATAATCAGGGTTTCATTCCTGCTGCTGTCTGTAAAGAGGTGTTAATTTCTCCATGTGACTGTACGGGTGTCCTCCAGGTGCCCTGGTTTCCTCCCACATTGCAGAGACGCACAGGTTAGTGAGCGGTGGATATGCCATGTTAGCGCCAGAAGCATAGCGACACTCGTAGGCTGACACTGCATATCCTCAGATTAGCTTTACATGTCAACACATACAGTGAAACACAATGTTTGTGACTACAACCAATGATGCTTAAGCACAGGGTGACGCTTAAAGGTTGTTTTTCAGTTTGGAGCCCCTTGACTAGTGGTGTACAACACGGGGTGGTGTATGTCAGCCCATTGTTACTTATCATCTATATCAATGACTTGAATAAGGAGGCATGATAGGCATGTTTGCAGACGACACCAAAATGGGTGGTGTTGTTGATGGAAAGATAGTTATCAGGGACTACAACAGGACCTTGACCATTTTGGTTAAGTGTGCCAAGGAATGGTAAATTAAATTTAGTTTGATTTAAGTCGGTGCAGGGTATTGCATTTCACAGTATGAATTTCACAGTGAATGGAGGGTCCTGGGGAGTATTGTAGAACAGAGCGACCAGGGAGTACAAGCACGTGGTTTCATGAGTAGACAGAGTGGTGAAGAAGGTTATTAGCATTCAAATCACAAACAAGAGAAAATCTGCAGACACTGGAAAACTGCGCAACACGTACAAAATGCTGAAGGAACTCAGCATGCCAGGCAGCATCTATGGAAAAAAGTACAGTCGACATTTTGGGCTGAAACCCTTCGGCAGGACTGGAGGAAAAAAGCTGTAGAGCAGATTTGAATGGTGGGGGAAGGAGAGAGAGGATCACCAGACAATAGATGAAACCTGGAAGGGGAGGGATAAAACAAAGAGTGAAAAAGTTGATTGGTGAAAGAGACAGAAGGCCACAGAAGAAAGAAAAGGGGGGCAGAGGAACACCAGAGGGAGGCAATGGGCAGGCGAGGAAATAACATGAGAGAGGAACAAGGGGATGGGAAATGGTTGAGGGGGTGGGGAGAGGCATTACTGTAAGTTTGAAAAATTGATGTTCATGCCATCAGGTTGGAGGCTACTCAAACAGAATATAAGGTCTTTCTCCTCCAATCTATGTGTGGCCTTATCCCGATAGTGGAGGAGGCCATAGATGGACATATCAGAATGGAAATGGGAAGTGGAATTAAAATGGGTGGTCACCGGGAGATCCCACTTGGTCTGGCCGACAAAGTGTAGATACTTGGAGAAGCGGTCTCCCAATCTACGTCAGGGCTCACTAAGATACAAGAGGCCACACCAGGAGCACCAAACAAGACTCACAAGTCATCTCGCAGGCATTTTTGAAAGACCCCTTCTGGAATCCCATGCCAACCTCATTTTCCCAATATACCTGCTTATTAAAGTCCCCCCATGACTATTGTAACATAGCTCTTTTTAGCATTCACTTTCTATCTCCCATTGTAATTTGTAGACCATATCCCTACTACTATTTGGGGTCTGTACATCAGGGTCTTTTTACCCTCGCAGTTCCTTAGCTCTCTCCACAATGATTCAACACTTTTGGACCAAATGTCACCCCCTTCTAATGATTTGCTTTAATTTTTTATCAATACAGCAATGCCATCCCCTCTGCCTTCCTGCCTATCCTTTTGACACAATGTGTATCCATGGATATTAAGCTCTCAGCTATAATCTTCTTTCAACCATGATTCAGTCATGCCTACAACATCATACATGCCAATCGGTAACTGTGCTACATATTCAACTATCTTATTCTGTATACTGGCACAATCAAATATAACACCTTCAGTACTGTATTCACCCTTCTTGATTTTGTCCAACTTTTACATTGCAACTCATCCTGTTGACTGCAATTTTGCCTGATCAACAGCCTCTCCTTGCTAGGAGTCTCACTAGACACTGCCTCTGTTCGTAAACCAACTACCTCATCTTCAGTACTATCACTTGGGTTGCCATCCCTTGCCAAATTAGTTTAAACCCACCTGAACAACTCTAGCCAACCTGCCTACAAGGATATTGGATCCCCTTGGGTTCATGTGTAACCATCACTTTTGTACAGGTCATACCTTCCCCAGAAGAGATCCCAATGATCTATAAATCTGAACCCCTGCCCCTTGGACCAGTTCTTCAGCCACGCATTCACCTGCCAAATCATTCTCTTCTTGCCCTTGCTGGTACGTGGCACAGATAGCAATCCAGAGATTACTACCTGTTTCTCATCTTCCTATCTAGCTCTTGAAAAATCTCTCTTCAGGACCTTCTCATTGGTGCTAATATGCATCAAGACTGCTAGCTGCTCACCCTCACCCTCCAGAATGTCTTGGACCTGATCTGAGACATACCTGATCCTTGCACCAAGGATGCAACACACCATCTGGGTGTCTCCATTGTGTTCACAGAACCTCATCTCTGTTCCTCTGACAAAGGAATCTCGTATGAACACTGCAGTCCTCTTCACCTCTCTGCTCTTCTGAACCACAGCACCAAACTCAGTTCCAGAGACCTGGTCACTCTTGTTCCCACGTGGTAGGTCACCCCCCTCAATAGTATCAAAGTTGTATACTTATTATTGAGGGGAATGGCCACTGGTATACTCTGCACTGGCTGTTTATTTCCCCTCTTTCTTCTGACAGCCATCCAGTTACCTGTCTCCTTTAATCTAGGGGTGACTAACTCCCTGTAACTCCTGTTTATTACCTCCTCATTCTCATGTATGGGTTGAAGGTCATTGAGCTGCAGCTCCAGTTTCTGAATATGTTCTCTCAGGAGCTGCAGCTCGGTGCCCCTGGTATAGATATGTTTACCTGGGAGACTGGACATCTCCCAGACTTCCCACATCCCACACACTGTACAGAACCCTAACAAGGACAGAAAGAGTAATTTACAAGTCAATCTACCTCACCCAAGCCTGATGAGCCAAAGCCACTTTAACAACTGGCAGACCCATATGAATAGTCACTCTGCTTGCACTTGAATTATCCTTATTGGCCCTGGCTGGTCACTCCTCTAATCGGGAAAAAAATGCCACAAAACTCTACCTTCAAAATTTTGATCACTGCCGTGATTAAAAAGTAGCTCTTTTCATGCCGCCTGGTGTGGATTGTCCACACAGGACATTTTTTCTTGATCCTTGCTCAAGAAAAAGAGACAAAATAGTTTTACCTCATGAAGAGTGAAGCTGAGGACTCCCAAATGCTACTGTATGCAACAGAGTGGGAAATGTGCACAGCACCTGCTGCCTGGAATGAGGTTAGCATGTTCAGGTTTAATACTTCCCCCAATAGTAGCTTTAGCTTTGTGGTGTAGCTTATTGAATAGGACAGATTCAACAGGTTATATGGACTGCTCCAGCTCTTATTCCAAAATACTCTTAAGAATTTGGTGTATTTTTTATGAATTTCTTGGGCTTGATTGTTCATGAAAGTATGTCGTGTTAGGTAAATTCTATATTCTGAGAAATACAAAATGGGCGTCAACAGATTTTTATGTGAAATGCTCTAGGTGAAATACATGAGACACAAATGTATTGCGATTTTCAGTCAAGACTCCCGAGGACATGACATGTCAACATGCATTTATTCAGAACAGATTGTGTAATATTAAATCAAACATCACTCATCACAAGAAAATAAAAGCTTGGGCACAGCAATTCATTTTAAGGCTCCATTGTAGCTTTGTCAAGACATTCCAGGAAATTCAGGTCAAGAGGTTACTAAATGCCCATGAAACAATTCCAAAGTTATGGCTTCTCCTTTCATTTGATAACATGTGATCTGTTTTGAATGGGTGGATATTGACGCGTCATGTCCAGATGAGTTTTGCTTATGTTTCTGTTTCTACATTTCTTATCTGCCTCAAGCATGCACATTCTAAATTACTTGCTAGGTGTTATGGTAAATTTCCCTTTGATTTCCCTGAAGTTCAGAGTATAATTTACATCAAATTTATGCCACTAAATTTCCCCATAAACCCTCTTAACCATATTCATCTTCTCCCAAATTCTACCATGCACCTGACAATTCAGTGGTTAATTAATCTACCAACCTGCATATCTGTAGGATGTAGGAGAAAATTGGAAAATTGGAAGAAGACCATGCAGTCAGAGGAAAAATATGCAAACTCCAGAAGTCAAACAGTCTCCAAGGACTCCGGTAAATTTCTACAAATGTACAGTGGACAGCAATCCGACTGGTTTCATCACCACCTGTTATGAAAACTCCAATGTAAAGGATCAACAAATTGAGATTGTGAGGTTAGAAGTTGGATAATGTGGTGATTATACGTAGGTATGGGAGAATAGCACAAAGGGAAAGGTGAAATGAGGAAGGTCTAAAGAGTGGGCTCAGTAAAGAAGGTTTGATAAGGGCAGAAAATAATGGTACAGTTGGTAGAAGATGATAAGGAGAGCAGGAAAAACAGTAAATATGGAATCAGAATCAGATTTAATATCACTAGCGTATGTTGTGATATTTGTCAACAGCTGCAGCAGTACAATGCAATGTATGGTAAATAAAGAAAAAATAAGTAGATCAATGAGAGTAAGTAGATATAGGGTATCTTAAATAGCTAAATTAGAATAGTGCAAAAACAGAAATAATTTTTAAAATGTGAGAAGTGTTCATGGATTCAATATCCATTAAGAAATTGGACGGCAGAGGGGATGAAGCTGTTTCTAATTTTCTGAGTGTGGCCTTCAGGCTCCTATACCTCCTTCCTGATGGTAACAATGAGAAGAGGGCATGTCCTGGGTGATGGGGGTCTCTAATAATGGATGCCAGCTTTCTGAGGCACTGCTCCTTGAATATGCCTTGGATAATATGGAAGCTTGTGCCCATGATGGAGCTGACTAATTGCATAACTTTCTGTAGCTTCTTTCGACACTGTGCAATAGACACCCCCCATACCAGAGAGTGATGCAGCCTGTCAGTATCCTTTCCATGATACATCTATAAAAGTCTGAGTGCTTTAGTTGACAAACCACATCTTCTCAAACTCCTAATAAAATATAGCTGCTGCTTGCCTTATTTATAACTATCAATATATTGGGACCAGGTTAGATTCTCTGAGATATTGACACCCTGGAACTTGAAATTACTCATGTTTAATGAGCAAATGATCATGGAAGGGAGAAATCTGGGGTGGGGTGGGGGTTGAGAAGTTGAGACTTTAAGAAGTTAGTTGAAGAGATGATTCTTAAAATTTTAGCAGACTCAAAATCACTAATATCAGGGAGAAGCCGTTTGATAGGTCTTGGATTGAATGGGTTCAGGATACAAGGTGGCAAGGAGACATTCCCTTTGAATTGCATAAAACAGGAAGTTACTTCAAAGAAGAACAATTTCTGTCTTCCTGATGACGGTCCAGATCGAGATGCATTCTTCAAAATGAATCAACTTTCCATTTAAGATCTTCTCTAATGTTTGAGCCCTGAGTCACTCAGGAACCATATACTTGTGGCTAATTGTCCACATACTGATGATGTCAATCATGTACTGTACAACAACTGACATCACTACACATTGTCAGTAGACTCTTTGCATATATATATATATGACATGCACAAAGAAAAAGATCTAATTTAGGTAAATTATAGGACAAATAAAGCTAAACAAACTTATTCCAATGATGTCATAAACAGCAATGCCTAAATTTATTATCAGTGACACTTTCTAGCAAAATATTCTGTAAAATAACAGTTGCTGTTGGCTCACAGAAATACCAGCTTTTATTAATACCGGAAGTTCAAAAACAAAGTTCAGTTAAAAGGCAACAATGGATTCATAACCAAATTGCTACATAGACTCTACGTGTCCAGATTTCTCTGCACACTGCTTATACAAAATAGGTGTAACACTTGAAACACTTAAATGCACCCAAAATTTTCTTCCAATAAACATTTGTTTAGCCCTAACTTTTGTTCGAGTGGATGCCATGGATCCATAGGATTTCTCACAGGTATCAGAGATACCCAGAAGGGCAAAACTGCAGAATGGATACAAGTACTCAGTACTTACCTCTAATCTGAACCATGGTATCTACTGTACAGTACAGTGTCTGTGCATTCTGTGAATCCAAATGACAGTCCTCAAATCTGTGACCTATTAAACCTCATGCTCAAGATGTACAAATTTCTATACTGTTCTTAGAGGATATCTGTAGCTTCAGCTTCTTAGCATCATCAGAATCACTGAAGAAGACATGGGATACTCAGCTACCAGCAAGAACTCCCATTCACCTACTTCCCTTGTCCGTGTTGGATATAGTATCAGGGAGGTTCATTGATTTTACTATAGGTACAATCATACAGAACTGTCAGCATGAACAACAGGCCATCTTTTACTGAAGGTAGCCATTATCAAATTAAACAAGACTATTATATGACATGGTATATTTATTCCCTAAACATTCAGCCAGTTATACCACCCTGACACAATTAGCAGATCTGTGTAGTACTGAGGGACTTCGTAGAAGGCATAGTATTGTAATACCCTGGTAAAGGTTTTACTGCAAATGTCGCAGAGTATTTCATGTAACAGGTTTTCTGTAGAAGCAGTGTGTTCTGTTGGCAGTATTTGGGCTACCATTAAAGATAAGGGATGCTTAGGAATGTGTGTATCATCCATTCAGGAGGGTGGAACTGGGAGAAAGTTCTAGAGAATGCTGGGGGGGCTGCTGTTGTGACTGACACCGGTGTGGGTTGAGGTCTTTTTTTGGCAGGAGGCGGAGAGAGAAGGAGCTCAAGAGAACTGGCCGTAGAATTCGAGTCGGCAGGAACATGCAATCCAATGGAGTCCAAGAGGGGAACTTTCACTGGGGAGTGGTGAACCGGAGCTGGTGCAGTGAGTACATCTGGAAGAGTTGAGCTGCAACGTGGATGTCTGACTGTTTAGTTAAAATGGGCCCTTTTTGTTCTTTTCTTTAATAATTATTTGGTTAAATTAGCATTCATAAATGTACTTTCTGTATAACTGTATGCAGTGTACAATCTGTTATTTCTTGCGACAGTGTTTGCAGGGTGCAGTAGATAACACATCATTCACACAAACTGGGGTTTGGGTGGGCAAGACAACCCAGCCTCACGGGTTTGGTGGGACCTAGGTCATATCTACCCTAGACATAGAGAGCCTGAGAAAGGTGGTTTTCTCATCGCTGAGTCCAGTGACTGTTAACGAGGGACTAACGAGCTGCATCTCTAGAGACATTCAGTAAAAAGGGTGGTGTGAAAGTGGTGGAAATAATTAATGTTTAGGCTACGTCCACACTAGACCAGATAAATCTGTAACCAAATCTTTTTCTCTTCGTTTTGACCCTCCGTCCACACTAAAACAGTGTTTTTGTCTCCCGAAAACGGAGCTTTTCTAAAACACCCTCCAGGGTGTGTAATTTTGAAAATGCTGGATTGGCCAGAACAGTGTGGATGGGGTAACCAGAGAAATCTAAAAATGCTGTCATGACGTGTCGGAACAGATGGTGATGGCAGCGCGCCATTTCATTGTTTCATTGAATGCAACCTAACAATTTCAGAACAGACAGCAACAAGACTAAAGCTAGAAGAGTTAGAAATGTACTCACCAAATACTTTGACCCATAACTTACTGAATAAATAAGTATACTCACTTTGCCCTGTTTTCTGTCCTTGCTTGTATGAAGGTGGTTTACCTATTTATGCAAGTACTTCTCTGACAGTAGATGTGTAACAGCCTAATGTAACATTGTATAGAAATACAAGATAACACTGCGGCATACATGTTTTATACATTTAACAAGCAGCTTTATTAATGCAACAGAGTTAGTTAGTTTTTCATACTGTCCATGAACTCCCTGTTGGTTGCCTCCATATGCTCCAGTATGTTTTTTTTTTAGTTTTAAGTCCTCCTGAGCAAGAGCCAACAGCTGTCCATCTTTTAAGATTTTCTAGTCTGTAACAGAACAAATGTGCATCAACTCTTTCACAGCGAGGTTTGATACCAAACAGTAGATGTGTCCTGCGCATGCGCAGTAGAAGATTCACCGAAATATCCATTTCAATGTGGACAGAAATATTTTCAAAAACACTTAGTGTGGACACCTATTGTTTTTACACGAAACCGGCATTTTCAAAATTATCTGGTCTAGTTTGGATGTAGCCTTAGGGTGGTTGATAAACTGCCAATTAAGGCTTAATTTAAGCAAGTGTTTTGTCTTGCATATGTTGAGTTGCTGAGCTAGACAAGTGACATCAAACTTCCAATTTGCATCCTGTATATGCTAAGGAAGTACTGAGATGTCAGGAGGTGCAATATACCCAATTTCAGCCTTGCTCTCACAGCCACAATACTTTGTGTGGTCATTCAGGTGAGATTCTAAAAAGAGGTAACCTCCAAGTTGTTGATGTTGTGGGACTCAATGATGATGGCATTGGATATCAACAGTAGGTGCTCAATCTCTTTCTTGTTAGGGATGGTCATTGTCTGGTATTTTGTGGTGTGAATATTACTTGCCAATCAGAAATCCAAGTTTTAATGTTGTAAAGATACGATAGATGTTGCTGCAAGTAGGGACAGTCCGGTTGGTTTAATGAGAAATTCTGATGGAATTGAACATCCTTATTAAGTGTTAACACTTCTACCATTATACTGTAAGAAAGGTCACTGATGAAACGGCCATAGATAATTGAGCTGAGGATTCTCCTCTGAGGAAATATGACAGAAGACTCTGAGGTGGGATGACTGATATTCAGCAACAGAAAAGGTACATACATGTCCATCTTTTGACCACGATATGCTGACGAAACCAACATCAGAGATGTTACGGAGACACACTACTTCACAAAACCAGACTTCACTTATATTGCACAAGGGAAAGCAGATTAGTATATGTTCCCCTTGCCCACTTTTCTAAAGTGCAGTTTTTACAGATTACACTTGTATCCTCAAAATAAAAGGTCCTTCTGGGGATCTTCCTCTCTATTTCAACAACTACAGAATCTAAGCAGCACTAATTATACTGTGATTGGTTAGGCACAACGACAGGCCAATATGATCAATGACTAATACTTGTTAGAGCTACATAAAATCTGCTTGCAACATTTTAAAGGAACGTTCTTTTATGCACAGATGATAGTCATTTGAACTCATTTGTACCTTCCTCCCCGATGGCCTCAGCAAGAAGAGAGCATGGTCTGGATGGTGGGGGTCCTTAATGATGGGGGCTACTTTTTTCTGGCAGTGCTCCTTGTAGATGGGCTCAGGGTGGAGACATTTCCTGTGATGGATTGGACTGTATCTACATTTTGTTGGCTTTTCCATTCTTGGATATTAGTGTTCCCATTCTAGACTGTGATATAACCAGTCAAGATACATTTCATTTGTGTCTATAGAAGGTTGTTGAAGTTTTAGATTACATGCTGAATCTATGCAAATTTCAAAGAAAATAGACAAGCTACCATATGTTTTTTGTAATGGCACTTATGTGCTGGTCCCAGGTCAGATTGTCTGAAATAATAACGTTAAAGAATTTTAAGTTACTGAACTTCTCTACCTCTGATCTCTTGATAAGGGCTAGCTAATGGACCTTCAATTTCCTTCTCCTGTAGTCAATAGTCAGGCTTTTTGGTTTTACTGACATTGAGTGAGAGGTTTTTGTTGTGACACCATTCAACCAGATTGTCATTCTCCCTCCTATTTGCCAATTTGTCACCACCTTCCATTCATCAAACAACTGTGGTATTGTCAGCAAACTTAAAAATGGCACTGGAGCTGTACTTAACCTCACAGGTTACAGTCACTAGACATGACTGTTAACAATAAATCAGCATGGCTTTGTGGATGGTAGTTCATGTCTAACCAATCTTATAGAGTTTACCAAGGAAGTTACCAGGAAAGTTGATAAGGACATGGCATGGCCTTTAGCAAGGCATCTGACAAAGTCCGGCATGGGAGGTTGGTCAAGAAGGTTCAGTCACTCAGTATTCAAGATGAGGTGGGAGTATGGAGGGCTATGGTTTCGGTGCAGGTCAATGGGAATAGGCAGTTTAAATGGTTTGGCACAACCCAGATGGGCCAAAGGGCCTGTTTTTGTGCTGTACTTTTCTATGACTCTATGTATAAAATGAGTAGAGCAGCAGGATACGCGCACAGCCTTGGGGTGTGCCTGTGCTGATAATGATTGTGGAGGAGATGTTTTTGCCAATCCAAACTGACAGGAGAATACCAGCGAGGAAATCGAGGATCCAGTTGCACAAGAAGGCATTGAGCCCTAGGTCTTGAAGCTTATTATTAGATTTGAAGGGATAATAATGTTCAATGCTGAACTATAGCCAATAAAGACCATCCTGATATATGCATCTTCATTGTCCAGATGTTCAAAGGCTGAGTGCAATGGCATCTGCTGTTGACTTGTTGTGATGGTAAGCAAATTGGAATGGATCCAAGTTACTCCTCAAGCAGGAGCTGATATGTTTCATGACCGACCTCTCAAAGCTCTTCATCACATTGAACGCAAGTGCTTCTGGATGATAGTTATTGAGACAGGTTACCATGTTCTTCAGCACCAATATGATTGAAGCCTGCTTGAAGTAGGTGGGTACGTCAAACTGCCGAAGTAAGATTTATAGATGATGCAGTTAACATTGGTTTGGACGTTATACCATAGCACCTCCATTTCCCCTAATACATATGTCAGGATTCATTTGGTCAATTTCAGTTTAGCCTTCAGTATCATTGTCCCTGAGCTAATGCAAGAGAAACTCTTCAAACTTAACATACAGCAGGTAGTATGTGAGACAAAGCAAGCACAACTCCACAGCTTGCTCCATCAGTACTGGTGTACCACAGGGGTGTGTTCCCTCCTCTTCTATTTTCTCTGTATACCAATGACCACATTTCCACTGAGCCATCACTTAAACTGATAAAGTTTATAGAAAACACCATTCTCATAGGATTAACCACCAGACACAAAGCATCCAAGTACCACCAGGAAGTACACGAGCTAATGCCCTGGTGCAATCACATCAACTTGATCTGAATGACTCAAAACCATAGAGATGTATATTGACTTCAGCAGAAACACGTCTCCTTTCTACCTATGCATCACCAACAATTCTATAGTTCACACCATTGCAATATTCAGGTTCCTAGGTATCATTATTTTACCTCATGTGAGATGCTTATGTGAGAATGCTATACTTCGACTACAGTTCAGCATTCAACACCATAATTCCCTACAGGTTCAACATGAAGCTCAGAGACCTTGGCCTTCACTCTGCTTTGTGTAGCTGGATCCTGGACTTCCTGTCAGATAGCTGGCAGGTGGTAACAGAGGGCTCCCTCACCTCCGCCCCCCCCCCTCGACCCTCAATACAGGTGCCCCTCAGGACTGTGTCCTAAGCCCCCTCCTTTACTCTCTGTATATCCAAGACTGCGTCACCACCCATAGCTCCAATCTGCTAATAAAATTCACTGAGAACACTACACTGACTGGCCTAATCTCAAATAATAATCAGGTAGCCTGCAGAGAAGAAGCCACCTGACACAGTGGTGTCAAGAAAACAACCTCTCCCTCAATGTTTCAAAAACAAAGGAGCTGACTGTGGGCTACAGGAGGAATGGAGACTGGCTAACTCCTATTGACATCAATGGATCTGGGGTAAAGAGGGTGTATAGCTTTAAGTTCTTCAGCATAAACATATCCGAGGATCTCATGTGTCTGTACGTACCATATAACCATATAACAATTACAGCATGGAAACAAGCCATCTCGGCCCTTCTAGTCTGTGCCGAACACTTACTCTCATCTAGTCCCATCTACCTGCTCTCAGCCCATAACCCTCCATTCCTTTCCTGTCCGTATACCTATCCAATTTTCCTTTAAATGACAATATTGAACCTGCCTCTACCACTTCTACTGGAAGCTCATTCCACACAGCTACCACTCTCTGAGTCAAGAAATTCCCCCTCACATTACCCCTAAACTTTTGCCCCCTAACTCTCAACTCATGTCCTCTTGTTTGAATCTCTCCTACTCTCAATGGAAAAAGCCTATCCACGTCAACTTTATCTATCCCCCTCATAATTTTAAATACCTCTATCAAGTCCCCCCTCAAACTTCTACGCTCCAAAGAATAAAGACCTAACTTGTTCAACCTTTCCCTGTAACTTAGGTGCTGAAACCCAGGTAACATTCTATTAAATCTTCTCTGTACTCTCTCTATTTGGTTGACATCTTTCCTATAATTCGGTGACCAGAACTGTACACAATACTCCAAATTCGGCCTTACCAATGCCTTGTACAATTTTAATATTACATCCCAACTCCTATACTCAATGCTCTGATTTATAAAGGCCAGCATACCAAACGCTTTCTTCATCACCCTATCTACATGAGATTCCACCTTCAGGGAACTGTGTACCATTATTCCTACCGGCAGCTGTGTGGTGAAAAGAGCACAACAGCGGCTCTTTCACCTCAGATGGTTGAAGTAGTTTGGTGTGGGCTCCCAAATCCTAAGAATTTTCTACAGGGGCACAATTGAGAGCATCCTGACTGGCTGCATCACTGCCTGCTATGGGAACTGTACTTTCCTCAACCACAGGACTCTGCAGAGAGTGGTGCAGACAGCCCAGCACATCTGTGCTGTGAACTTCCCATGATTTAGGACATTTACAAAGACAGATATGTAAAAAGGGACCGTAGGATCTTTGGGGAACCTAGTCACCCCAACCACAAACTGTTCCAGCTGCTACCAGCAGGGAAACAGTACCGCAGCATAAAAGCCAGGACCAATAGGACAGCTTCTTCCACCAGGCCATCAGACTGATTAATTCATGCTGACACAACTGTATTTCTATTGACTGCCCTGTTGTACATGCTACTTATTATAAATTACTATAAATTGCACATTGCACATTTAGATGGAGACCCAATGTAAAGATTTTTACTCCTCATGTATATGAAGGATGTAAGTAATAAAGTCACTTTAATTCAATTCATGTGGGAGAACCATATCTCCTTCGTTAACAAAACGGCTTGGCACAAAATGTACTTCTTGCAGCAGATGGGAAAATTCCATCTTCCCCAAAACATACTGATGCAATTCTGCACTGCCAACATGGAGAGCATCCTCACATCAGCCATTACTGTCTGGTTTGGAGAAGCATCCACTCACAAAATTCAAAAACTACAGCTAACTGTCAGCACAACAGAAAAGGTTGTTGTCTTCAGTTTATCATCACTGCAGAGCTTGTTTGTGTCAAGGATAAGGCGGGTAGGAAAAATTATTGTGGCCACTATCCACCC
Source organism: Hypanus sabinus (assembly GCF_030144855.1). Lineage (NCBI taxonomy): Eukaryota > Metazoa > Chordata > Chondrichthyes > Myliobatiformes > Dasyatidae > Hypanus > Hypanus sabinus. Next base: position 60,620,819 of record NC_082717.1, on the reverse strand, counting down.
AGCAAACAGACCTTTCCAGATCTTCCATCTGAAAATCTCTAATGGGCTATTAAAACAAAAACTTCATGTCACCTTAAAAGCTTCTTCCTCTAAGCAGTTAATCTGATCAATCATTCTTGTCACCCACCTCCTTCCCCTCAATTTCTGTGTTGTATTGGGAACACTTTACACTGTGAATACCTGCTGGTACTGATGTACTGTATCTATGTATATTTATTCCATATCTGTACTCTTAACTTTATTTTTATATCATTCTTTATTTTTAATAAAGTGTTTCTTAGTGTTTGTTGCACCAACACACCAAAGCCAATTCCCAATATATGTAAACATATACAGCAGATAAAATTGATACCTAATAGAGATAGTGTTAGAAAGACAAACCAGGGCCATAACAGGCTTTTGATCCACAAAATTACCAAGGAGATCCCTAGATGAACATAAGTTCAAGCCTACAATTTAGGCAAAGCTCCACTTTGTCCGCTTGTTCCTGCAAGATGAGGAAAACTACACAGACATGCTGCAAATACTGAGTTCTTATTCTGCCCAGCCAACCCTCCAGCCTACTCTGACATTTTTTGTGGCATGTACAGTATATTCATAAGTCTACTTCCAAATGTGTCTGATGCCAACAAATACATAAACAAAATCAAAAATGAGAGAAAATCTCCAGATGCTGAAAATCCAAGCAACACACACAAAATATTGGAGGAACTCAGCAGGCCAGGCAGCATCTATGGAAAAGAGTAAACAGTGGACATTTCAGGCTGAAGGGTCTTGACCCGAAACGTCAACTGTTTATTCTTTTCCATAGATGTTGCCTGGCCTGCTGAGTTCCTCCAGCATTTTGTGTGTGTTGCTTAATCTATTGTTTAATAGATTTAAACAAAAATACATTAAAATACACTGAAAAGCTATAATTCTGATATTAAAATATCTTAAGTAATAATTAAAATCATTATTGACTAAAATAGAAACAAAACAGAATTGTCTTTAGTTAACTTTTTCATCCGGGTCAGTGACATTATTCATGGGTTATACCAAACAATCATGGTTGGTAACAAGATAAGATGGTTAGGGGCAGGCTCTTGGTATTCCATACACAGGGTCATCTGATCTCCGATGTGTTCCTGACTTATAAAATGCATTGCACATGCATAGAAGTCAGAGATGACCTGCTACTTGCAAGATATCTGCACGAGGAAGGTAGAGTTCAGTCCAATGCAACCCCCTCTCCTTAAGCATGTAACTTAGTTGACCTTCTTAAGAAAGCAATAAACCAGAAACTCTGAAATGTCATTGAGATTATTTTAAATACATGAATGATATAACGACGATATCCATAAACAAAACAGTCAAGGCAAACAAGTGGGGCTATTCTTTTTTGGATTGTTGGAGGGCTGGGATCTTAACGAGGACAAATAACGTATTGACCCATGGCTTTATAAACAACAGGGGGAAACTGTGTTTGTTCTGAGTATGTAAGATTGTTCTTTTCTCAGTGCTACTACTGCAAACACATTCTGTGCATTGAACTACTGTTTACATCATTTGAGGGAGATCTATATCAGAAAAAAATGAGGAGCTAAACTTAGCAATGTCACCTAAGGCACCCAGAAATGTTGCACAAACTTACTCACCCTCAGCTAACTTGTCTTACACTAGATTGACACTTTTGTTTTGAGTCCTGTGAACAAATGTATTGACCCATTATATGCTGGAATGACATTTATCCATTTCTTTGAAATACTGCTTTGAACCTGCAAGAACAATATTTCTTGAATAACAGCAAAACAGTCAAAAAAACTCCTGTAGTATCACATTTACAGTACATTTTGCAAAGACCATATATTCATCCTCTATTACATGCAATGTTATAATCCTCCAGTTAATGAAACTAAATTTCAGAAACCAGAAATGCAGAGCAGATTTATTACTATATGCTATTTAACACAAAAAAAAGGACAAATTCCTTCTTTGTTGTATTTAGATAAATATAAAGAAAACTGGATGCTGGATCTGGCAAATTCACCAAAGTGGTGGACATTTAAACATGCCTTTCCAAATGTGGGTGTCAGCAACCTAGAAGAGAGGAAAAGAGATGTCAATGAGGAAGACATACATTTATCTTTTGGTAAACACACATAATTAAATTATAAAAAATTACAGTACCAAGAAACCAAGTATTAATTTAAAATATCTAAACCGATCTTTCTACCAACCAGGCCTTGCTTTCTTCTCGTTGTTGCCATCAGGAAGGAGATAAACGAGCCTTAGATCCCACACCACCAGATTCAGCAAGTTACTTCCCTTCAATCATCAGGCTCTTCAATTAACATGGATATCTTCACTCACCTCAATTCCGAACTGATTCCACATTCTCTAGACTCACTTTCAAGGACTCCTCAACTCATGTTTTCAGTGTTATTTATTTGTTATTGGTTCTTTTGTATTTGAACAGTTTGTCTTTTGCACACTGGTTGTTATCCATTTTTGTTTTTTTTTGCAGTATTTAATTGATTCTATTGTACTTATTTGTTCTACTGTGAATGCCTGCAAGAAAATGAATCTCAGAGTAGCATATGGTGACATATATGTACTTTGATAATGTGCTTTAAAGTTTGAACTTTGATCTTTGAAAACTACATTCTACAACAAATCAGCATGTGACTTAAGAATGAGTGTCTTTTCTTTCTCCCTTCTGTCAAATGTGGTTAATCTCCTCAGACTCTCCAATATCAGATCTCTCTTCAAATGCCAAGGTCAGCTCCACGCTCTAACTCTGACCTTCCTCTCTTTTCAAACTGTGTCACTCTCATCTCCACAACCCAATGCTTCCCTTAGCTTTGAGTCCAGAACTCCAATTTTGGTCACTACTGGATGCCAAGTACTATTCCCTGGTTCAGCCTTTTGACAATAATGGTGCCAACAAAAAAATTAGCCAGCATGTTCACCATTTTTACTTAGATATCAATTTTAAAGCAACCTTGTCATTTGCCTGCAGATTTTACTTCTGACGTCTCAGACCTGCTTTAATTCCTCTTCAGTTTGCTAGAAGTAAGATTAAATTTGGACATTAGCAATTTTATTTACTTCTTACACTTGTTCTAATCCTGCATTTTGATTTTCCATGGTATTTTCCATGGGCAGCTCTGGATATTGCTTGCAGTTACATGATGTTCAATTACATCCATAAGAAAACATTATTCTAATGTCTTCATTTTAAGCATTTTTGCTTCTTTGAAAACAATTTTGTGGTATTAGAATAACCTATTTTAAGGCTTCCAAGTTACAAACGAGCTTCAGTCTGAGAAAAGTGATTTCATTGGAAACAAGGTCATGCCCATCAAATCTTTGGGCATTAGTGAGATGCAACACTTTGTGGCAAAGAAGGGTACAGAGAAGGGGAAGTGTTTTCTAATGTCAGCTGTTACGATTCGGCCATTTCATCTCAATATAAGGAATTCTGGTCTTTCATCGTTTACTAAATTTCGCTAGTCAGGAATTCTACAGAGCCAGGATTAATTCATTTATCAGCCCATTGTAATCAAAGTTCAAAGCAAATTTATTATCAAGGCCCTGTTGGTCAGAAAGAACTACAGTCTACAAATCAGTGAGTTTGAATGAATCAAGGACAATGACAGACCAATTGCCTTTCAGCTTGCCTTGAGGGAGGAGATGGAGGCTGCCATTTTATGAAGAGATTTTATGTTCTCCATTTTATGAGCCACAGTCACTTGGCTTGATCAGTGTTTTAAAGTCAACATAATAAAGCTCCAGGGTCTTCTGCTGGACTAGAGATAATTTCCAAATAAGAAGTTATTTGTGAGGTGTTCTTTGGTTGGATATAACATGCAGGTTTGTGACTGTTGAGGTCTGTATTTGCCCCGTGTGATGCAAGGTGGTTGTTGGTTGAGAACAAAGAACCATAAATTACTGATTGTCACTTGCTGGAAGAGGACAATAAGTGGGTGTTGGCCTGGGACTGAGTCAATAGAAGGTTTTAAAGGACAGACAGATGACCAATAGCCAATGACACTGGAATGCAATATTTGAATTGGTAAGAAATTAGTATAAAAGCAATGTTTTTCACACAGAAGTCAGCGATGACTCAGTAGGAAATTCACCGCCATGGATGTGAGGTGCCCCCTGGACATGTAGAGATTAGAAACAGGACTACAAGGAACATATGGCCCTAGAAGCAGAAACTCCTTTTTAACTATGTTTTCTGTTGTTTGACTGTTACGGATGTTCAGGAAAATTTAGTAGGTGTGCACACATGTACTTGGTTGTGTAAGTTGGCATGTTCTTCTGTTGAGACAATAAAAATACTTGTCAATAACTACAGATCCTCTCTGTGCCTCCCTGATTATTACTACAGGGGTGATTCTTGTAACAGTACATATATATCACCATATACAACCCCGAGATTCAATACTCAATATAACCATATTAATAATCATAATAGAAACAATAAAAACTGCACCAATGTAGGCGTTCAACTAGTGTGCAAAAGACAATGGAAAGAGACTGGTCAATCAAACCAACCCTGTATTGGTAGAAATATTTGATCAATTCCATTCCATGCCCTTTCCCCCATAGACCAAAGTGTTCCTATCCAATTTCCTTTTGAATGTAGATTTATTCTACTTCCACCACACTTACTAGCAGCAAATGTCATGAACCTGCAGGCCCCTGGGGCTTGCCGTAGAGCTTTTGGCTTCTCGGTTTCTCGAGCACCTGAATTCACTAACTGTTGTCTTAACGAGAGTTGTAAGCCCTTTGCTGTCTGATTTATCTGGTCAGTTAACTGTGACTGGCATGGGTTTCTCGCATTCTGTGATTATTTAAAGAGAACTCTCATTTAGTGCCTTAATTGAGTCATTGTGTTGGAGAGAATGATTTGTCTTGTGGTGTCACTCAGTTATCCCTCCAAAGCTCTGTTGGTATTCCTATGTCTAATCTCTTGTTTCTGCCTTTTCATGGGGAATCTGCAGCTCTCTGCTCCTAGGGTCGAGTTGCAGTCAGCACTTCCCGTGACTAAGGCCACCTTCCGCCGCACCTGGTTGCGTCAGTGCCAGCAACTGCTGTGACAGAGAGAGCCTGCCGTTACTTTGCACTTGGGGCCAGTCCTGTGAATGCATACTGTCACAGAATAACTCCACTAATAATGGACCTAGTGAAGGCTTCATTCCAAGAGGTTCCCGAAGACTTTATTCTGAGCTTCTCCAGTCTACACTCATGATGTTTTTCTAAGGTTCTGAGTCAACAAGGTTTGTAATGTCTCCCGTTTTATGCAACATTTTCAAATTATATGCAATGTTTGCAAGTTATATGCTTGATGCACCATCAATAACTCACACTGAGACGTAGGCGAGATATCGGCTTTTATTGACTGGAAGAAGGAACCAGGAGTGAGTGTCTATCATACAAGGTCCTGGAGACTGAGGCCGATCTTCAAGCCGCAGGTCTCCTTTATACAGGGGCCTGTGGGAGGAGCCACAGGAGCAGTCAGCAGGGGCGTGTCCCGACAGGCACATAGTTCACCACATTCACCCCCCCTTCGTTTGAAAAAGTCCTCATGTAGCGAAGGTTCTTACAAGTCAAGCCGATCAGGCGGTCGAATCTGTCGCTGCGATCTACGTAGCACCGGCTGTGACCGCATAGGTGCCGGCAACATTGGCGATTGCACAGGGGACGGGGGTTGCGCGTGTTCTTGCCCACTAGGCGCCGGTGATCCCTCATGCATGTGCGAGGCGCCTGGTATAAATGCGTACGAAACACCCGGTATACAAGTGTCGTGAGGAGTCTGTGTAGGGCCTGGTGAGTACGGTGTCACCTCTGGTGCAGGGTTCACAGTTACCGGAGAGCCTTCAGGGTAGTGGTCTGCTGCACCTGCGGGTGCCAGGTCGCGGATGGAGACCGTGTCCTCCCGCCCATCAGGTAAGACCACGTAAGCATACTGGGGGTTCGCATGGAGAAGGTGAACCCTCTCCACCAGCGGGGAGTATTTATTGCTCCTCACATGTTTCCGGAGCAGCACTGGCCCCGGGGACGTCAGCCAAACTGGTAGGGTGGTCCCAGTGACAGACTTCCTGGGAAAAGAGAATAGGCGTTCGTGAGGGGTGGCATTGGTGGACGTACATAACAGAGAGCGGATAGAGTGCAGTGCCTCAGGGAGGACCTCCTGCCATCGAGAGACCGGCAACCCTTTGGACTTGAGGGCTAAAAGTGTGGCCTTCCACACTGTGACATTCTCCCGCTCTACCTGGCCATTACCCCGGGGATTATAACTCGTGGTCCGACTGGTAGCAATGCCCCTAGCTAGCAAGTACTGGCGCAGCTCCTCACTCATAAAGGAGGACCCTCTATCACTGTGGATATAGCAGGGATACCCGAACAGAGTGAAGAGCTGGCGCAGGGCTTTTATGACGGACGTGGCAGTGGTGTCGGGGCAGGGGATGGCAAAGGGGAACCGTGAGAACTCGTCAATAACACTGAGAAAATAGACATTGCGGTCAGTGGAGGGAAGGGGGCCCTTAAAGTCAACACTCAGGCGTTCAAAGGGCGGGTGGCCTTGACAAGTTGTGCCGTGTCAGGACAGTAGAAGTGCGGTTTGCACTCGGCACAAATTTGGCAGTCCCTGGTCATCGTCCTGATGTCCTCCAGGGAGTACGGCAGGTTCCGTGCTTTCACAAAATGGTAAAATCGGGTGACCCCCGGATGGCAAAGTTGTGCATGAAGGGCGTACAGCTGGTCGAGCTGTGTGCTAGCACATGTTCCCCGGGATAGGGCATCAGGGGGCTCATTGAGTCTGCCAGGCCGGTACAGGATATCATAGGTGTAGGTGGAGAGTTCTATCCTCCACCGCAAAATCTTATCATTTTTGATCTTGCCCCGCTGTTGGTTGCTGAACAGGAATGCAACCGAGCGCTGGTCGGTCAGCACAGTGAATCTTTTGCCAACAAGATAGTGCCTCCAGTGCCTAACAGCCTCCACTATGGCCTGGGCTTCTTTCTCCACCGCGGAGTGCCGAATTTCAGAGCCTTGGAGGGTGTGAGAAAAGAATGCTACTGGTCTGCCTTCCTGATTAAGGGTAGCAGCCAGAGCGAAATCGGAGGCATCACACTCCACTTGGAAGGGAGCGGTCTCGTCCACTGCATGCATCGTAGCTTTGGCAATGTCCGCTTTAATGCAGTTGAAGGCCGCGCAGGCCTCAGCAGAGAGGGGAAACGAGGTAGACTTGACCAGGGGGCGAGCCTTGTCTGCGTAATGGGGGACCCATTGGGCGTAATAGGAAAAAAACCCCAGGCACCGTCTGAGGGCCTTGAGAGTGGTGGGAAGAGGGAGCTCTAACAGGGGGCGCATACGTTCGGGATCAGGCCCAATAACCCCGTTTTCCACGACATACCCAAGTATAGCAAGGCGGGTGGTACCAAAAACACACTTGTCCCTGTTATAAGTAAGGTTCAGAGCTGCGGCCACTTGGAGAAACCGTTGGAGGTTGGCGTCGTGATCTGGCCTGTCATGACCACAGATGGTGATGTTATCCAGATAGGGAAATGTGGCCTGCAGTTGGTACTGGTCCACCATCCGGTCCATTTCCCTCTGGAAGACAGAGACACCATTCGTGACACCGAAAGGGACGCGCAGGAAGTGATAGAGCCGGCCGCCCGCCTCGAAGGCGGTGTAGGGGCGGTCCTCTGGGCAGATGGGGAGCTGGTGATAAGCGGATTTTAGATCTATTGTCGAGTACACCTTATACTGAGCAATCTGGTTGACCATATCCGCGATGCGGGGTAGGGGGTATGCGTCAAGCTGCGTAAACCTATTGATGGTTTGACTATAGTCCACCACCATCCTATTTTTCTGCCCAGTCCGAACAACAACCACCTGGGCCCTCCAAGGGCTTGTGCTCGGCTCAATGATCCCCTCCCTGAGCAGCCGCTGCACCTCCGACTGAATGAAGGCCCGGTCCCCCGCGCTGTACCTCCTGCTTTTGGTTGCCACAGGTTTACAGTCGGGGGTCAGGTTGGCGAACAGCGGTGGGGGAGGGATCTTGAGAGTGGAGAGGCTGCAAGTGTCGGTAGCGCAGCTGTTGGCCTGGTTCTGGATGGGATGTGTGTGTCCGTGTGTGTGTGTGGTCAGTAGCGGGGTATGTGAAGAAGTCCCACAAAACTGAGGATTCTTGACAGTGAGTGGTGGGAGGGGCCCGTCGTATACCATAGTCACACTTTCGAGATGGCTCTGGAAGTCCAGCCCCAATAGCACAGGTGCACACAGATTAGGCATGACCAGCAGTTCAAAGTCCCGATATACTGTGCCTTGCACCACCAAAGTCGCTACACAACCCGCCCGGATGTCTGCGGACTGCGACCCAGAGGCCAAATGGAACCTCCGACTGACCGGCCGCGTTGCAAGTCCGCAGCGTTGCACTGTGTCCGGGTGAATAAAACTCCCAGTGCTGCCCGTGTCAAACAGGCATCCAGTCCAATGCCCCTCCACCTGGATGTCCATCATGGATCTTGCAAGCTGGTGTGGGGCGCTTTGGTCGAGAGTCACAGTGGCCAGAGTTGGATCGCCGTCGGGGTACCCGGTCAGCATCGGAGGGTCGGGGGCGGGGCATGCTGACGCCGACAAAGATGGCCGCTCACATCCGGGGTACCCGGTCAGCATCCGAGGATCGGGGGCGGGGCGTGCTGACGTCGACAAAGATGGCCGCCCACATCCTGGCATGCAAGATGGTGGCCCCCACGTTTCACCCGCAGCGCTGCACTCCGCTCGAGGTTGAGACTTACAGACCTTGGCGAAGTGGCCCCGCTTTCCGCAGCTGGAGCAGGTCGCTTCTCGCGCTGGACAGCGTTGTCGAGGATGTTTCTTTTGGCCACAGAAATAACAAAGCACGAGTTTCTTACGGGCCACAGCCGTGGTCTGGGTCGGGGAGCTCGTGGAATCGCGACTGGCGGCGGCGTTGGCGAATTCGCTCCCGGGAGCCGGCGGTGGCGGGGTCTGAGGCGTCCACGAAACCGGCGGGGAATCGCGCGACTGGACAGCGTCGGCGTTATGCCGCGCAGCTTCTAGAGCGTTGGCCTTCTCTATCGCCGAGCTTAAGGTAAGATCCGAGTTCTCCAGCAGCCGCTGGCGCATGTACACTGACCTCAGTCCCGTCACAAAGGCGTCTCGCACCAGCAGCTCCGCATGCTGTTCTGCCGTGAGCGTCTTGCAGTCACAAGCTCGGACGAGCGTCTGTAGTGCTCGGAGAAACTCAGCGCACGATTCGCCAGGCCGCTGTTGCCGGGTAGCTAAGCGATGTCTTGCGTAGACGGTGTTCACCGGCCGCAGGTACTGTCGTTTGAGGGCATCCAGTGCCCCTTCGTAGGTCGGCAGGTCCCGGATAAAGGAGTAAACTTTGGAGGAGACCCTCGAGAGTAGGATTCTGTGCATAACGGCGGGTTCAGTCGCACGAAGCTCCGCCAAGTACGATTGGAAGCATGCAAGCCAGTGTTCAAAAGCGAGAGCTGCGTCAGGGTCTTGAGGGTCCAAATCCAACCGGTCCGGACGCAAAACGGGTTCCATGTTTTAAAACTTCCAGTCAATAAAATTGATGCACCATCAATAACTCACACTGAGACGTAGGCGAGATATTGGCTTTTATTGACTGGAAGAAGGAACCAGGAGTGAGTGTCTATCATACAAGGTCCTGGAGACTGAGGCCGATCTTCAGGCCGCAGGTCTCCTTTATACAGGGGCCTGTGGGAGGAGCCACAGGAGCAGTCAGCAGGGGCGTGTCCCGACAGGCACATAGTTCACCACAATGCTCCATTCCAAGAAGCATCTGGTCTGTGCTGAGTTTTCCAGACCTGCTCCAAGAAGCATGAGCTCTTTGCTGGAGTTTCCAGACCTATTTCAAGAAGCATGATATCTGTGCCAAGTTTTCCAGACCTGACTCGAGAAGCATCAGGATTGTGCCAGGGTTTCCAGACCTGCCTTGAGGTCTCCAGGGCTCCCTGGGCCATCATGAGCCTACAGGCCTCTGCGGCTTGTTGTAGAGCATTGGACTTCTAAGTTACTTGAGCACCTGTATTTTCTAATTGCTGTCTTAATAACAGTTCCTCTGAGATTCTTTTGGTATTCCTTTGTCAAAACTCTTGTTCCATCTCTTTATGGGGAATCTGCGGCTCTCTGCTCCTAGGGTCAAGTCGCTGTCAACGTTTCCATGACTGAGGCCGCCTTCCACTGCACCCAGTTGAGTTTGTGCCAGCAACTGCTGTGACAGAGAGAGTTCGCCACTACTTTGCACTTGGGTCCATTCCTGAGTGCACACTGTGACAGCAAATTCCAAATCTCAACAACATTCTTATATTCAGGGCCTTCCTTGAATCTTCCCTGTATGTTTTACTTAAAATCTTTATTCAAATACTGAGATTGATCTGTTAATGCCAACTCTCCTGAATTTAATCCACCTAAACCAATCTTGATCTAATACAGTTCTACTAGATCTCCTCTCCACCTTTGTCACTCACAGGAGAGCAAACCCAGATTTTTCTGGTGTAGCTGAAATTCCTTGCATTTGAAATATTTCGCAAGATTTCCAGTTTTATACAAGTGCAACGTAACCTTCCTGAGTTTGCACTCAGTATCCCTACTAAGCAATCAAGATAACATAAGCTTAAATAAACATTTTGTCAGCAGGCTCTTCAATTTAAAAGGATTTTCTGCATCAACTTGTTTCCTTTATACCAACATGCCCTTGTTGAAATGAGGAGGAAATGCCAGAGTGAGTAGAAAAATAAATGAAATAGGAAACAAGGTGCAGTTTCAACAGAAATCAAAGACAGGTCAGGCAACTACAGGCCAATTAGCTTGATGTCAGGTGTGTGCGTGTGGTGATTGCTCATCGTACAGCATGTCTTGGGCATCTGAAATCTGGTGGAGCCCATCCCTCTCCAGGTTTTTGGAGCTGGCTGGATTCGAATTCGTGAGCCTTCAGTCTGAAGTCCGGCGCTAATGCCACTATGCCACCAGTCAGCCTACCAGTAGTAGTTACTGGGCGTAATTCTTAAGGACAAGATCTATCAGCATTTGGATGGACAAAATCTTATCAGGAGGAGCCAGTATGGCTTTGTGCAAGAAAAGTCATACTTGGCAAATGTTTCTTGGATGTTATCTATTTGGACTTTAACAAGACCTTCAGTGATGTCCCACATGGTAAGCAAGTCCATAAGGTTAGGTCCATTGAAATCCAGTGAGAGCTAGTGAGGTGGATTCAAAATTGGCTCAGAGATAAGAAAGAGAGGGTGGTGCTTGAAGGTTGTTTTTCAGATCAGGGTCTGGTAACTAGTGGTGTGTTGCGACCCTTGTTATTTGCTATTTATATAAATGATTTGGATGCAAATGCATGAGGCTTAATCAAAGCGTTATATGCATAATGCAAATTAGGTGTCATTAATCATGAAGAATGTTATTGTAGATTACAGGGGAATCTTAATTAGTTTGATAAGTGGGCCAAAGAGTGGAAAATGAATTTCAGTACAGATGAGTATGAAGTGATGCATTTTGGATAGTCAAACTAGTATAGGACTTGTACTTTGAATAGTAGTGCACTGCGACGAGTAGTGGAACAGAGGGATTGAGGAATACAAGTACATTGTTGGTTGAAAGCAGTATCTTGGGTAGACAAGGTGAAAGTGATGTTTAGTATACTGACCTTCATCAGTCAAAAGCAATGAGTAAAGATGTTGCGACATTATGTTTCATTTATCTGAGTGGTGGAGAGGTCACACGGAGTACAGTGTATAGTTTTGGTCACCCTGTTAAGAAACATGGAAACATAGAAAACCTACAGCACAATACAGGCCCTTCAGTCCACAATGTTATGCCAAACATGTATGTACTTTAAAAATTACCTAGGGTTACCCATAGCCCTATATTTTTCTAAGCTCCATGTACCTATCCAGGACTCTCTTAAAAGATACTATCGCATCTGCCTCCATCACTGTTGCTGGCAGCCCATTCCATGCACTCACCACTCTTTGTATTTATAAAAAAACAAACAACTTACCTCTGACATCTCCTTTGTACCTACTTCCAAGCACCTTAAAACTGTGCCTTCCTGTGTTAGCCATTTCAGCCCTGGGAAAAAGCCTTTGACTATCCACACGATCCATGCCTTATATACCTTTATCAGGTCACCTCATCCTCCATCACTCTAAGGAGAATGAAATCCTCCCTCTGATCCTCCACACTGCCAAGAGTCTTACCAATAAAGCTATAATCTGCCATCATAATTGACCTACCAAAATGAACCACCTCACACTTACCTGGGTTGAACTCCATCTGCCACTTCTCAGCCCAATTTTGCATCAGTGTCCCACTGTAACCTCTGACAGCCCTCCACACTATCCACAACACCCCCAAACTTTATGTCACAGACCTTCTAACCCCTTATTCTACTTCCAGGTCCCTCAGGTCGTCTGACTTGGGTCTCCTGGCTGTCCTGTGATCTAAACTTAAGCTCAGGGGTGACCTCTCCACCAGGGTGAGCGGCCGCCCGGCACCTGCCTGTCTCACCCGCCAGTGGCAGGGGAGCTGGGGCACACTGGGTTGGTCCGCCTTCTCAACTACCTGCCGGCAGTCGTGCAGTGCCCTCCAGTGTCGCCTCGCCGGCACTCCGTTCTCTTCTGCCTACGACCTCAGAACAGACGTGGCAACCCGCTGAATTTAAGCATATTACTAAGCAGAGGAAAATAAACTAAAGAGGATTCCCTCAGTAACTGCAGGTGAAGAGGGAAGAGCCCAGCACCAAATCCCCGGTCACCTGGCGATTGCATGAAATGTGCTGTACAGAAGATCTCCTTTCTCCCACTTCTGCTTCTATTCTTCCAGATGTGCTGCCACCAACATCAACAGTTTTTGAAGAAACTGTTGTGCCAGTTTCAGCACCAGTTCCTGATGTGTCACTCATTTTTCAAGATGAAGATGTTGATGATCCTGACAACCCCACACTTGCAAACATGTAACATTGCCTGAAGGTATATTAAAAGTCTCATTTTAGAAGCAGAAGTGCTCAACTGTTCTGTATAAGTTAATTCCTGTACATTTACCTGTACCCTTTACTTTAACTATGCTGTACAGTATATATTGCTTTATTAAAATTTCACTTGCTACACATTTAATATTTGTTTCATTATTATCTAACTTGTACTGACTTACATGATATTTTAAAGGTATGATGAGGTGGTTAGCTATTGCTTAATGTGATCCTTCTGTATTTTGGCATTTTCACTAATCTGGCACTCTACAGGTCCCAAAGGTGCCGGATTAGTGAAGGTTTACCTGTACTGGAAATGCACAGCAAAACACACAGAATGATGGTGAACAGACAATGGGCAACCTGACTAATGGGCCACAACAATTCACTGGTGGAGAGTTAGGGGCAGACCAGGAATGTTGTTATCCCTGGAAAAACTGGTGGGTTTCTTAGACTACGTACGTTACCACTAACCTCACAGGTAAAGCTTCAGCATCTAATTGACTAGATATATCGGAATGTTAGGCTGCTAACTACGAAGCTCTGTTAACCAAGTTATCCAGGGCCAAAAATGCAGCAGTTTAATTTTGTACTGCTGTAGTCAGTACTTTAATAGAAGCACTTCTAGAGAGAAATGGCTGCATTCAATTATCAATTAAGAAGGGAGCAATAACTCAGTGTGTTTCCTGATAAAATAATGATTGAGTAGTGGTTATTCATGGCTCTAGAATCTTTAGCCCTGTTATCAGGGCTGGTCAATGTTTCATTCAATAAGTTCTAGACATTCTCAAATGCATTTAATGTGAATCTCTACTCACGTACCTGCATTCTCTGATTTAAGAAATGTAGCTTCTGGTTCAGCAACCCCATTTCCTGAAAGAATGTGGACAGGTCAATATATTTACAATTTCTATCCTTACACTTGTAAACTGTACAAGAATCCTGCTTCAGTAATTAAATTTATAATTAAGAAAAGTATTATAAACATTATGAATTAGATAAAGGAAAAGGCCACTCTACCCTCAAGTCTACTCCATCATATGATAGAATCATGGGTGACCTGATAATGACCCCAACTTCACATTCTGGTTTACCTATATTAATATAATTAATCTCCCACATCATTGCTTACTGTGAATCTATCTAAACCTGACTTTACAATATTCAAAGATTCTGCTTCCAACCTAACATGCTGTTAGCTAGAGAGTTAGATGGATTGCCAAAGCTTTACCTGTGAGATAGCAGTAATTCTAAGAAGCCACAATTTTTCCTGGGATAACACCATTCCTGGTTTACCCCTACCTCTCCACCAGTAAATAGCTGTGACCCATTAGACAGATTCTGCTTTGAGGAAGATTTCAAAAACTTCTTTCTGAGGGAGAAAATAAAACCAACCCAATTCTCTGTCTTAAATTGGTGGCTCCTTATTTTTAATATGGTGACTTCTAGTTCTAGATCCTTCCACATGAGGAAATATTCAATCTGTGCCTATCTTGCCTAAACTCTAATCAAACCCTTTCTCATTATTCTAAACTCCAACAGACAGAGCCTAGTCTGTCCAATCCTTTCTTAGAACAAGTTATGTTACAGCTTTTAAAACTCTAGTTAGGTCTCATCTGGAGGATTGTATTCATTTCTTGTTGCCCCATCATCGAAAGGTTATGGAGACCTTGGACAGGGTGCAGAAAAGATTTGTCAGGATAAAAGAGTATGTACTATAAAGAGAGGTTGGACAAGCTTGGATTGCTTTCTTCGGAGCAGCACAGATAGGGGGACACTTGATAGAAAATTATGAGAGAAATCAATAAGAGTGGACAGCTGGTATCTATTTCCTAGGGTTGAAATGCCTAATACTAGTTAGAGGGGGTAAGTTCCAATGAGACATGCAGGGTAATTCTGTTTTTTTTACAGACAGAGTGCTGGGTACATTGAATGCACTGCCAGGGGTGGCGGTGGAGCAAAAAGGTGATAAAGGAATTTAAGAGGCTCTTAGGTCGGCACATCATTCTAGATGAAATTAGATCAGTTAATGTTAAAAAAGAAATAGCAAGACATCTGGAAAGAAATGGATCCATCAGGAAGACGCATCATGGATTCAGCAAAGGCAGGTCCTGTTTAACAAACTTACTGGAGTTCTTTGAGGATATAACAAGTGCAGTGGATAGAGAGGAACAGATGGGTGTTAATTAATTGGATTTCCATAAGGTGTTCGATAAAGTGCCACATAAAGACTTACCCATAAGATAAGGATGCACAGAGTTGGGAGTGATGTATTAGATTGGATAGAGGACTGGTTAACCAATAGAAAGCAGAGAGTTGGGATACAAGGGTGTTTCTCTGGTTGGCAATCGATGATGAGTGGTGTGCCACAGGGGTCGGTACCGTTCATGATATACGTAAACAATCTGGAAGAGGGGACCGAGTGTAGTGTATCTAAATTTTCTGATGATACTAAATTGAATGGAAAAGCAAAGTGTATAGAAGATACAGAGAGTCTGCAGAGACATATAGATAGGTCAAATGAGTGGGCAGATGGAGTACAATGTTGGCAAATGTGAGATAATCCACTTTCGAAGGAAACATGAAAGAACAGATTATTATTTATATAGTGAAAAATTGCAGCACGCTGCTGTGTAGAGCGACTTGGCAATGCTTGTGCAGGAATCACAAAAGGCTGGTTTGCATGTGCAACAGGCTATCAAGAAAGCAAATGGAATGTTGGCTTCATTGCTAGAGGGATTGAATTTAAGAGCAGGAAGGTTATGCTGCAATGGTACAGGGTACTGGTGAGGCCATATCTGGAATACTCCATGCAGTCCTGGTCTCCTTACTTGAAGAAGGATATACTGGTTTTGAAGGCAGTGCAGGGGAGGTTCACCAGGGTGATTCCAGAGATGAAAGGGTTAGACTAGGATGAGAGGTTGAGTCACCTGGGACTGTACTCACTGGAATTCAGAATTAGAGATCTTATAGAAACATATGAAGTTATGAAAGGGATAGGTAAGATAGAGGCAGGAAAGTTGTGTCCACTGGTAGGTGAGACTTGAACTAGGGGACATAGCCTCAAGATTCGGGGAGTTGACTTAGGACGGAGATGAGGAGGAATTGTTTTTCCCAGAGAATGGTGAATCTGTGGAATTCTCTGCCCAATGAAGCTGTGGAGGCTGCTTCAGTAAATATATTTAAGACAAGGGTGGACGTATTTTTGCATAATACAGGAATTAGGGATTATGAGGAAAAGGCAGGTAGGTGGAGATGAGCCATGATCTAATTTAATGATGGAAAAGGCTCGACGGGCCAGATGGCCTACTCCTGTTCCTACTTCATATGTACATCAGCAGAAAATTCAAGGATATGGACAATGTGAACACAGAAGGAATTAATTTAGTTAGGCATTTTATTGTTATTTTAATTAGTTTGTGGGCCAAAATGCCTGTTGCTGTAATGTACTGTTCTATGTACAATATATTAAGCCCTGCCATTCCCAATATGTCTCTGAATTGCTTTGAATAAATAATAAATGTGACAAATGTATTAAATACAAATAATATTGCATGAACCATTGCTCATCACATCCTTTGCTAACTAGTTGCACACAAATTGCTAGAGGAACTCAGCAGGCCTGGCAGCATCTATGGAAAAAGTACAGTTGACATTTCGGGCCAAGACCCTTCAGTAGTACTGGAGAAAAAAGATGAGGGGCAGATTTTAAAGGTGGGGAAGGGGAGAGGGAAACACAAAGTGATAGTGAAACCAGCATTGGGAGGAATGAAATACATAGCTGGGAAGTTGATTGCTGAAAGAGATACAGGGCTAGAGAAGGGGGGAATCTGATAGGTGGGGATAAAAGGCCATGGAAGAAAGAAAAGGGAGCACCATAGAAGTTGATGGGCAGGCATGGAGATAAGGAGAGGGAGGGAAGAGGGGATGGGGACTGGTGAAGGATGGGGCAGTGGGAGGCCATTACCAGAAGTTCAAGAAATCGATGTCATTGCCTTCAGGTTGGAGGCTACCCAGATGGAATACAAGGCGTTGTTCCTCCAAACTGAGTGTGGCCTCATCGCGGCAATAGAGGAGGCCATGGATTGACATATCAGAATGGGAATGGGAAGTGGAATTAAAATATGTGGCCACTGGGATATCCCACTTCTTCTGGCAAACGGAGCTTAGCTGTTCAGCCAAACGGTTTCCCAATCTACGTTGGGTCTCACCGATATACAGGAGGCCACACTGGGTGAAGTGTCACTTCACCTGGAAGGACTGTTTGGGGCCCTGAATGGTAGTGAGAAGGAAGTGTAGGGGCAGGTGTAGCATTTGTCTTGCTTGCAAGGTTAAGTGCCAGGAGGGTGATCAGTGGGGAGGGACGAATGGACAAGGGAGTCGCTTAGGGAGCAAACCCTGCAGAAAGCAGAAAGACTGGAGCATTTCCTACAAATTAATATTTACGTTGAACATCAGACTTCTTTTCTTTCTCATAGGGTGAGACATATTAGCGCTGGCAACTAAAATGCTTCACGTTATTGATTTGAACTGAAATGAGTTGACTTTATTTCTTACATCCTTCACACATGTGAGGAGTAAAAATCTTCACCTTACAACTCCGTCTGAATCTGCAATATGCAAATTAAAGTCATTTGTAATAAATAGTATGCACAGTAAGACATACAACAGCACAGTCAATATAGCTTAGAAATACAGTTGTGTCAGCATGACTTAATCAGTCTGATGGCCTGGTGGAAGAAGCTGTCCTGGAGCCTGTTGGTCCTGGATTTATGCTGCAGTACCGTTTCCTGGATGGTAGCAGCTGGAACAGTTTGTGGTTGGGGTGACTCGGGTCCCCAATGATCCTTCAGGCCCTTTTTACACACCTTTCTTTGTAAATGTCCTGAATAGTGGGAAGTTCACATCTACAGATACGCTGGGCTGTCTGCACACCTCTCTGCAGAGCCCGGTGTTTTAGGGAAGTACAGCTCCCATACCAGGAAGTGATACAGCCAGTCAGGATGCTCTCAATTGTGCTCCTGTAGAAAGTCCTTGGGATTTGGGGATCCATGCCAAACTTCTTCAGGCACTGTTGTGCTTTTTTCACCACACAGCCAATATGTACAGACCAAGAGAAGTCCTCGGTGATGTGTAAACAATGCTGTTCACCCCTTCAACCCTAGATCCATTGATGTCAATAGGGGTGAGCCTGTCTCCATTCCTCCTGTAGTCCACAACCAGCTCTTTTGTTTTTGTGACATTGAGGAAGAGGTTGTTTTCTTGACACCACTGTGTCAGGGTAATGACTTCTTCTCTGTAAGCTGACTCGTTATTATTTGAGATGAGGCTAATCAACGTATCTTCTGCAAATTTAATTAGCAGATTGGAGCAGTGGTGGCAACGCAGTCCTGGGTAAACAGAGAGAAAAGCAGGGGGCTTAGGACACAGCCCTGAGGGGCACCTGTTCTGAGGGTCAGAGGAGCAGAGGTGAGGGAGCCACTCTTACCACCTGCTGGTGATCTAACAGGAAGTCCAGGATCCAGCTCCACAAGGCAGGTCATTACAAGCAATTATCAAGCTAGATCCAAGTACAGAGACATAGATGGATGGGTAGAATAATTGATAACGCTGTCATCTTTGTGAATAAAAAAATCAGAAACCTGTCATGTAACATAGTCAATATGATTTTGTTTGTGAAGGAAATTATGTTTGACCAAACTAATATGTAGCTCTTTACAGTTGCACTTAGCAACATGTGCAATTGAGTAGTGTATTTGGATTTTGAAAAGGTATTTGATACAGTGATGCATGAAAGGTTCATACACAACGACTCTAGATAATGAGTATATCAAAGTTAACTTTGGTTAACCAACAGAAAGCAGAAAGATAAATGGGCCATTTTAGGTTGGCAAAACATAATCAATGCAATGCCAAATTGTTCAGTTCTGGGTCTTCAGCTACTTAACGTTGATGAAAGAACCATATTGTCGTGAGCATTTGGTCTATGATGACAGACAAGAGATGCTCGTTTAGCTCAACTGCAGGTTTTATAGCAAAAAGCACAAAAACGGGCGCTATGACCAAGAGAGAGAATCACTTAGTCTCATACAGAAGCTGGAGGTGATTATCACACACCCCGGTTACAGTCAGAACGATCATAAACACAAGCAAGTAACTGTATAACCCAAGTTAAAATGTAACATTAAATGAACTTGAACATCCAACCATATTCCCATCAACGCATTTTAAACAAGAACAATAAATAGCACTGGCCAGTAGGAATACTGGGGTGGGCTATCGACCACGCCCCCGGAGAGGCATACTGCCCCCACCCTGAGGGGTCAGCTGCCCCAGGCAACGCCAGAGTCCACAACAAGTGAAAAAGTCCCATTAGCGGCCAACACCATTGCCTGGGCTCTGTGGGGTATCTGTGGCCCTCCCCCAAGGGAGGAACTGTTGGATGAGGCCAGAGGTGGGGCACTTCCTTCCTTCAGCCTCGCAGGTTCAGTGGCAGCCGAGAGCTGATACAGTGCCACCCAGCACAATTGCGCTCCATTGCTCAGGCGTCTGCACCCAGTATACCACAACGGAGATGTGGTCGAGCACACCACCCGGCCTCTTCCAGCACTTTCCAAGCTTGAGGGATAGTCCCTTCTCCCGAGTGGAGCAGTAGAATATACCTGGGCTCCCTCCATGTACTGCTGCATTGGTATCCTAGATTGATTGCCAGGCATCACAGCAGTGCATGAACAGCTCCACGCCTGCCTGTATCCAGGCCAGTAGAAGCATTCACACAGCTTGCCCAATGTCTTTGCGACCTCGAAATGCGAGCCCCCACCAGCCCACACACCGATTGCAGCACCGTGATGAGGATCCCCCGGGGAACTACCAGATGCAGGAGATGCCTGACTCTGCTGCTGGAGGATCTCCAATGTGCCCCACTGAGAGTATAGGGCTTTGGCCCCTCGATCCAGGGCAGAGACCTCTGCCATGCTCAGCCATCCCCTCACCAGGCCAGCTCCCCTGCTCACTGCTGGTGGGGAGGCCCACCTTGCCATTGGCTACCACCTGAAGTGCCGCCACCATCGCTCGACCCCGGCTCCGCTGCATTGCGCTGGGCCCCTGCGGGGTGTGCTGCAGAGCAGCGTGCCACTGTGAGACCAGTGGTGTTTGTTGCCTGGTCCACTGTCTGGAGCTGCCCTGCCAGAGAGCCATGGCTTCAGTGCAGGGGTAGCATGTTGCCCCCGGCACATCCACACAGGCCCCCTGGCAGGACAGTAGGTCCAGACCAATAATGCAGAACGCCCAGACGCCAGCGAGTCACACCTTGTGCTCCACTGTGTGCACTGCCACCTCTTCTCTCTCATCACCACACAGCCAACTGGACCGTTGTTGTTGTCCACCCAGGCAGGATGGCAGGACAATGTTGGTGAGGACACCGGGATGATAGGGATGGCTGACCCCCACGTCCACCAGCACACAGCATCTGATGTCCTCTGCCACGCGATCCACATCTAAGCCTTGCTCTTCACTCAAATGGCCCACCCAGAGAGGTGACAACAGAGGGATTCTGATGGAGGCCTCAGGCAGCACAGTCCCGGGCAACACAGCTTGATTCGCCACAGCGGTAGCAGCGATCACTCTGTGGCACGAGGTGAGGCTGGCACATCACTGGCCAGATTTGTCTCAAGGGCTCCTCCTCCAACTTGATGATACTAGCACAAGCTCACAGCATGTGGGGCAATGCTGGAATGCCTTGGGTGGCGGGCTAAAATTGCTTTGGCCCTCTCGGCAAGCGACGATGTGAATGCCCCCAGGCTTTCTCCCACATGGCGCTGTCTGCTGGCCAGTTCTTCCCTCATTGCTTACTCTGACGACCTCAGCTCAAAATGCTGCTACAGTGTTGCTATGAGGGCTCTGCATTTGCGCTGCACAGCTGGTGTTCCACAGCACCAGGACAAGGTGCATCACTGTCTTGGTGGGGCTCCACCCATCGTGTCATGCAGTGTTTGACTTGTGCCAGGAAAGGCTTCAGGAAGCTGGTACCATTGCACCAGGGGAGCTCCAGGGTGGACCTTGTGGTGTTAATTGCTGAGCCTCATTGTTCTTCCTCTTGCTCCAACGGCATTGGTGATGCCTGCCATGGTGCCCATCCTCCCATGGCTGCAGTGTTTTGGTTCCTTGGTGCAGGCCACAAATGAGGTGGGTGATGTGCTCTGCTGTGTCCCCTGGTTTGGGGAGCCTGGCTATGTTTGCTCCATCAGGCTTCCCTGGAATGGTACGATGCTGGCTTCCCAAGGCCTCCATCTGTATCAGTGTCCCATCTTCGACAGCCTGCCCCAGGGTGCAGGGAAAGGCATACTGCTCGGTCCTTCAACTTATTTCCCGGGTCTTAAGGCATTCCATCTGACATCATAGCTCTTCAATCTCACCATCAACAGAGGAGAGAAGCTTGTTTAGCTCAACTGCTGGTTTTATTATAAGAAGCACAAAAACAGACTAGGCACTGTGACCTGGGGAGAGAACTGCTCCATCTCATTCAGATGGGGGAGGTGATCCTCACTCTACCCTGGTCACAGTCAGGGTGACCTACAAACACAGGCGAATAACTTGAAACCTAAGCTAAAATTAACAATAAATGAACTTGAACATCCCACCATTATCCCACAAACACATTCTAAAACAAGAACAACAAATAACAAGGACCACTAGGAATGCTGGAGTGGGTTGTTGACCATGTCCCCAGAATGCCACAGAATGTTTGAATATTAATTGTATATTAATATATGTTATTCATTCAAAGATATGTGCAAAACCAGGTTGAGAACAGGACACAAGATTCTGCCTACTGATAAACTGAGTGAGTTAATCTTTCACTGATTCAGTATAATGTAGAAAAATATGGGGTTATAGATTTTGGTAGGGAAAAATAAAAATACAGAATGTGATTTAAATGGCCTGAGCCCATTGAAAATGGGATAGAGAGTAAAATATCATTTGACTTTCTACTATGACAATACAGGTCTGTGATAAGGCCTTCCAGGATCACTGCGTGCAGTTTAGATTTCTTTATGTAAAAAAAATATGCTTGATTTTGTGGCAGTGCAGAGAAGGTTTTCTAGATTACTTGCAGTTGTTAAGATATTATCATAAGAATCTGTAACAATTAGAGTCTGTAGCTTCTTGATATTAGAAGAGTGAGAGGTGATCTTACTGAAACATAAAAGATCATGAAAAGGCTTGACAGGGATGGAAGCTAAGAAAACGTGTCCCTCTTTCTCCAGATTCAAGGGGTACCCATGGGCACCCACACTGGCCCCAGCTATGCCTTCTATTCATTGGGTACATGGAACAGTATGTTCCTAGCCTTACTGGGTAATGCTTCCCTAATCTTTCTGCACTACATTGATGGCTGCATTAGTGCTGCTCCATATGCCAATGCTGAGCTCATCAATTTCATCAACTTTGCCGTAAAACTTCCACACTGCCCTTAAATTCACTTGGTACATTTCTGATAGTCTCTCCCCTTGTTCTCCATCTCTGGAGACAAACTGTCTGCTGATATATTTTATATATCTAGTGATTCCCATGGCTATCTTGACTTTTCCACTTCCCACCTTGTCTCCTGTAAAAATGTTATTCCCTTTTGTCAATTCCTACATCTCCACCACATCTGTTCCCAGCATGAGATTTTCCTTTCCAGTACTTCAGAGATGTTCTCCTTCTTCAGACAAGGGGGTTTCCCTTCCTTCACCAGTGAAGCTGCTCTTACCAGAATCCTCTCCATTTCCTTCAGCGATAAAATGAATTACACTTGTTTACATATTTCAAAGGTTTCAGGAAATAAATTAACAATTAATTTTCATTTTTGCTCATTAAACAAGTATCATATTATTCACATTTATAATCTACTCATTGATAGCAAAAAATGGCTACCTCATATAGCTTGTCTTGCCACTTCATTTTTATTTCTGGCACTAGTTTTTCAGACCTCTCAATCTAAAAGAAATTTGGCAATAAGGAAATTCAATGAAATTAATTAAATATAAATACAGATGGGGAAATGAAAGATAAAAATCACTTCCGCCAGATTCCTGTAATAAAAATTATATTAACATTTTTGATGATACAAGCACAATAACCATTAAATATCAAGCCATTTTATGACACGTGAGATATACGATCAATGGCCACTTTATTAAGTACCTCCTATTGCCCATCCACTTCAAGGTTCAACATGTTATGCATAGAAAGATTTTCTTCTACACACCATTGCATGGTTATCTGAGTTACTATCACCTTCCTATCAGCTTGATCTTTCTGGTCATTCCCCTCCGACCTCTCTCATTAATAAGACATTTTCACATACTGAACTGCTGCTCACTGGATGTATTTTGTTTCTGGCACCATTCTTTGGAAGTTTTAGAAACTGTTGTGCATGAAAATCCAAGGAGATCATCAGTTTCTGAGATACTCAAACCACAACATTGGCACCAACAATAATTTCACAGCCAAAGTCACTTATATCACATTTCTTCCCCATTCTTATATTTGATCTGAACAACAACTGAACCTTTTCACTATGTGTGCAGCTTTCTGCTCTTGTGCATGGAGTTGCTGCCATGTGCTTGGCTATTTGCACTAGTGAGCAGGTGGAGAGGTGTACCTAATAAAGTGGCCACTGAGTGTATAAACCCAATTGTACAAAGACTGGGTCAAATTACATCTGGAGTTTTCCATTCACTTTTGGACACCAAAATCAAGGGATGTTGCCTTGGAATGAGCGCAATATAAATATGTCAGGTTTTTAAATATTATATTGCAAGGACAAGTGTGACATTGCTTGGCTGAAGCTTGCAAAGCAATTGAATTAAAACAAAGAAACAGCAAAAACAATTAAAGTTTTTAAATATCCAAATATCATTTCAAATAAAAAAGCATGCAATTAATAAAAGAATTTGTTACTACCTCACATTTCAGTTGTCGATTAGGTGGTGTATTCCCATTAAAGTCACAAGATTGTATTCAAGGCCTACGATTGAGACTGAAGTACGTAAACCATCTGGGCTATCATTCCACTACAGATCTGTGGAAGCATTCAGAAGTATTGTATTTGAGATCTTAAACCAAGATCCCATCTGCTTTCTTTGGCTGATATAAACTTTAGCAATGTTTATTGCCAAAAAGAGAAGTGTTCTCTGTTGTATATTAGAACAATCAAAGAGCAGTACAGCACAGGAACAGGCCCTTCAGCCCACAGTGGCATGCTGATTATAATGCTAAAGGAAAATAATCCCATCAAGTTGCACCTTGTCTCTATCCCTCTTTTCTTTGTATGTTTGTGTGCTTATCTAGATATGTCTTAAACATTGCTATCGTATCTGCTTCCATTGCTTCCCGTGCCAGCACACTACCACTCTCTGTAAAACATCTCATCCTGTATATCACAAGGAAATCTGCAGATGCTGGAAATTCAAGCAACACACACATAATGCTGGTGGAACACAGCAGGCCAGGCAGCATCTATAGGAAGAAGAACTGTCGACGTTTCGGGCCGAGACCCTTCGTCAGGACTAACTGAAAGGAGAGATTCTAAGAGATTTAACTGAAAGGACAGATTCTAAGAGATTTTACAGGATCTCCCAGTGGCCACACATTTTAATTCCACATCCCATTCCCATTCTGATATGTCTATCCATGGCCTCCTCTACTGTCAAGATGAATCCACAATCAGATTGGAGGAACAACACCTTATATACCGGCTGGGTAGCCTCCAACCTGATGGCATGAACACTGACTTCTCTAACTTCCGTTAATGCCCCTCCTCCCCTTCTTACCCCATCCCTGACATATTTCAATGTTTGTTTTTTTCTCTCTCTCTTTCTGCCCATCACCCTGCCTGTTCTCCATCTCCCTCTGGTGCTCCCCCCTTTCTCCCGAGGCCTCCCGTCCCATGATCCTTTCCTTTCTCCAGCTCTGTATCACTTTCGCCAATCACCTTTCCAGCTCTAAGCTTCACCGCACCCCCTCCAGTCTTCTCCTATCATTTCGCATTTCCCCCTCCCCCCACTACTTTCAAATCTCTTAGAATCTCTCCTTTCAGTTAGTCCTGACGAGGGGTCTCAGCCCGACGCGTCGACAGTGCTTCTCCCTATAGATGCTGCCTGGCCTGCTGTGTTCCACCAGCATTTTGTGTGTGTCATCCTGTATATTTTCTTTAAACCTCCCCCTCTCATCTTAAAGCTACACTCTCTACTATTTGACATTTCCATCCTGAAAATGGCTCAATTATCTGCACCTATCATAAATTTAATGTATTTCTGTAACGTCTCAGTCTTGTAAATGGCGAGAAAATTTACTGAACAATTATACATTCACCCTGTGGCTACTACTAGGTACAGGAATGGAACTCTTTGTGGTCTTTTGCAGCTGTAGCCATCCACTTCAAGGTTTGACATGTTTTGCACTCAGAGATGCTCTTCTGTACACCATTGTGGTAACATTTGGTTATTTGAGTTACTGTTGCCTTCAGCTTGAACCAGTCTAGCCATTCTCCTCTGACTTCCATCATTAACAAAACACTTTTGCCCACAGAACTGCCACTCACTGGATTTTTTTTCACAAAATTCTCTGTAAACTCTACAGACTGTTGTACATGAAGGTATATGGAGAAATTTAAAGTGAGGGTTTATATGGGAGGCAGGGTTTAAGGGTCGGCACAACATTGTGGGCCGAAGGGCCTATACTGTGCTGTATTATTCTATGTTTTATGTTCTATGTTCTATAACTTCTTCCCTCCTTTTATACCTATCCCCCAGTTAAGTTCCCACCATCCTCTGAATTTTGTATAAAATGCTGTCCTTTGTTTTCTTCTTCCAACTTTGTTGCCACAGTGATTGAATAAAGTTTTTAATTATGAGTTTCACTTCCCCTTTATGCAAAGGCATCACAACATTTATAACCTTAATTTTAAGTGATTGCTTGGCTAGAATAATTGCCACCTCATTTCCTTCAACACCAACATGGGCAGGGACCCAGAAGAACTGGATACACACGCCTAGACCCGCTTCAACAGATGTTGTCCAATCTGAAGAAGAATGCCTGGCCTACAATTTGAAATCCTTGTTGTGATAGATGTCAAAATCAAGAACAAATCAGAGCACAGACATACAGTGGTGCCAGGAAGTTAGTGAACCCTTTCAAATTTTCTCTATTTCTGCATAAATATGATCTCAAATGTGATCAGATCTTTATGTCAGTACTAGAGAATCCAATTACAATAAATAACACAAAAACCTTATACATGTTCATTTATTGAGAAAAATGTTCTAATATTACATGTATTTGATGGAAAAAGTATGTGAACCATAGCTTTCAGTAACTGGTGTGACCCCCTTTTACAGCAATAACTTCAACCAAACATTTCTGGTAACTGTTGATCAGTCCTGCACATCAGCTTAGAGGAACTTTAGACCATTCCTCCATACAAAACTGTTTCAGTTCATCAATATTTCTGGGATACCTTGTATGAAAAGCCCTCTTCAGGTTATGCAACAGCATCTCAATTAGGTTAAGATCTGGACTCTGACTTGGCCATTTCAAAACACAAATTTTCTTCTTTTTAAACCATTCTGTTGTTAATTTACTTTTGTGTTTTAGATAATTGACTTGTTGCATCATCCAACTTCTATTAAGCTTCAAGTGACAGACCACTATCCTGATGTTCTCCTGTAAAATGTCTTGATACAATTGTGAATTCATTGTTCCCTCAATGACTGCAAGCTGTCCAGGCCCTGAGGCAGCAAAGCAGCCCCAAACCATGATGTTCCTTCCACTATGCTTCACAGTTGTATACAGTTTTGGTGTTGGTGTGTTTTTCCCTCCAAACATAACAGTGCACATTTCTACCAAAAGTTTAGCTTTTGTCTCATCTATCCATAGAATATTGTCCCAGGAGTGTTGTAGAACACCCAGGTTGTCTTTTGCAAATGAGATGTGCTGCAATGTTTTGCTTCTGGAGAGCAGTGGTTTCCTCCATGATGCTCTACCATGAACACCATTCTTGTTCAGTGTTTTTCTTATAGTGGACACATGAACAGAGACTTCAGCAAATTCGAGAGGTTTCTGCAGGTCTTTTCCTGCTACTCTTGGGTACTTTTACACCTCCTTCAGCATTGCACAGTGTGCTCTTGGTGTGATCTTTGCAGGATGCCCACTCCGAGGGAGCATAGCAACAGTATTGAATTTCCTCCATTTGGAGACAATTTCTCTAATTGTGGACTGATGAACACTCAGGTCTTTAGAAATGCTTTTGTAGCCTTTTCTAGCTTCATGCATCTCTACAATTCTTCTTCTAAAGCCCTCTGGAAGTTGTTTTATTTAAGGCATTGTACACAAAAAGAGATCTTTCTTGAGAAGTGCAGGTTCTGCCAGTAACCTGATTTTGTATGTCTTTTTTAAAGGGCATCTCTACAACCCACATCTCCAATCTCAACTCATTGATTGGAACACCTGATTCCAAATAGTTTTTGTAGAAGGCATTACTCCAAAGGTACACATACTTTATTGAACCGAAACTATGATTGTTTAAATGGCGTACTCAGTAATGGTGAGAAGAAGTACAATTGTTTCTGTGTTATTAGTTTAGGCAGTTTGTGTTTCTCTATTATTGTGACTTAAATGAAGATCACATTTCTCAGTAATTAATGCAGAAAACCAGGTAATTGCAAAGGGTTCACAAACTTCTTCTTGCAATTGTAACCAGGACGTATGGAACCTTTCACTAAGGGATTAAATTTCAAAATGGTATCCAACAAACCAGATTCTTGTAAATATGGAAGCTTAGGTAAATATTGTTGTAAAAAATGTCTAACCTGAAAATATTGCAAAAAATATGTATGAACGAGGGAGTATTTATTAATTAACTCTTCAAAAGTCATCAATCGACCATCACAGAATAAATCTGTAAAAAAATGGATCCCTTCATTTTTCCATAAGAAAAAAATGCAGTCGATTATTGAAGGTTTAAATGAAAAGTTTCGATATATACAACTAGACAACTTAAATTGTTTAAAATTTTAAAAATTACGAAACTGAATCCAAATCTGTAAAGATTGTTTAATAACCAGGTAAAACTTTAAATTTGGAATTAGTAAAATTAGTAGAATTCCATTAGTAGAATTTATAATGTACTTTTGTTACAAAAAGAGAACCAATCACTAAAGATTAAACAAGATTGGGAGAGAGAACTTAATATGATCTCTGTGAATGAAGAGTGGGTTCGTATTTTGAAAAACGTAAATTCTTCTATATGTGCCAATCACTAATTCAATTTAAAATTGTCCATCGTTATTATTTAACAAAGCAGAGACTATCTAAAATATTTCCTAGTGTTGATAATCACTGTGATAGATGTAAAACTTAAGTTGCTACTTTGTCACATACGTTCTGGTCATGTTCTTCGTTAAAACTGTTTTGGAAATCTTTATTTTCTACAATCTCTAAAGCTTTGAAAATTAATTTACAACCTAATAGATTAACTGTTCTATTTGGAATAGTTCCGCATCATATTCAAGGTATTTCATCTTCAGATCAACATGTAATTGCATTTGTTACATTGTTGGCAAGAAGGGCTATTTTATTAAAATGGAAAGATATCTCTTCCCCTACATTAATTGAATGGTTTTCTCAAGTAATGTTATGTCTCAGTTTGGAAAAAATTAGAAGTAGAACTCTTTGAACATTGATTTGATTTTGAGAGAAGATGGGGTTCTTTTGCTAATTATTACCATTTAATTTGAATTATTCTATATGGTTTCCTTCCAATTTTATTATCTTTTTTTTAAAAATGTGAATTGGCGGTTGATGACTTTTTTAATATATATTTAGATGATGGCTAAACATATTGCTTCTGGGGGTTGATTCCTAATGGGTTTTTTTTGTAGTTAATGGGGTTTTTTCTTAGTTAGATGGGATTCTTTTTTTTCCCCTTCTTTTTTCTATATAATTTTTTTTTCATTTTTATATATTATGATTAGTTTTTTTTCTTCAGCTTTACTAATTGTATACATTTCAATTGTTGAAGTTTTGTATTACTCTATTGTTGTAGAATATTGTGTATCAATAAAAAGATCCTTAAAATGAAAAAGTAATCAGGGCATATTTCTCAACCTATTCCAAGGCTGAAGAGGCAGCAATTATCTCAGACATGAATACTGACACTTTATTTGATAACCTTTTCTAAATAGACACCTAAACCAGAAGCGTCTGCATGACCTTTCACTTGATTTTTTTGAATCATCTGTGTAGATATGCAAGAAATCTGCCTTGCACATATTGCTGAAATTCTGTGCCACTGATATCAATCGTTTTTTATCTTGATCTTTTCTTGAAGATATAAGTCAACCATGGGCAGAGGGATAAACCATGGATGGCTGACAGGAAAGAACACACTAGGACTATATTCCACATTAACCAACTCAAGATTTTGTGCCCATTCATTTCCAATTCACCCAAAACTGAAGACCTTATAAATGCAGTGCACCCAACACTAATAATGGTGGCAACCTTCTGTCCTCTTACCTGATCTACTCGCTTTACACTTATGACTGTGCGGCTAAGCACAACTTCAATGCCATATTCAAGTTTGTTGATGACATCACAGTCATTGGCCAAATCAAAGATTGTTATGAATCAGATAGAAAAAGGCAGACTGAAACATCTCACTCAACTTCAGCTTATCCAAGGAACTGATTATTGACTCAGGACAAGGAAAGCAAAGATCCATGAGCCAGTCCTCATCAGAGGATCAGTGGTGGAGAGGGTCAGCAACCCTACCTGGCACCTTTTTTTCATCAATTTAATCAACATCAATGAGCTATTTGTTCTGACTCTTCCACAAGACTCTTTTAAATGTTTACCATCCACAACTTATCCCCCAACTAGTCCATGGATACATCTTGAGGCACTCCAGAGCTTACTCCCCAAAGCCACTGTCATTCAACATGACTCCTTGGTGTTACTTTCCATCCTCTCACAGCTTTTAACCCCAAAGCTTTCTCAAATTACT
This sequence comes from Hypanus sabinus, assembly GCF_030144855.1. Lineage (NCBI taxonomy): Eukaryota > Metazoa > Chordata > Chondrichthyes > Myliobatiformes > Dasyatidae > Hypanus > Hypanus sabinus. The sequence continues at coordinate 60,590,742 of NC_082717.1, read as the reverse complement.
TATTATGTTTACAAAACACAAATAGTGTCCCATCTCTTAAAGGTTTTGCACTCACAATATCTCCTAATGATATTTTTCAAATCCTTAGCTGGATTGGATTGATATCAGAAACAGGTCCACTGTCAAAACTCAACAAAACTTTACACTCTTCCTTCTTTCTTTAATTTAAATCCTGTCTATTGCCTTCATCACCACAACAATACTCAATCAGCTGCTTATTTTTCCATTTCCCAGTAACTTGCCATTCACCTTCCACCAGCCAACTCCTATCACTCAATACCATCTCCCTTTCACTACCTCCATCTTCTCTGTCTCTTGCTGCCATCTCTACCCCACACCATTCCTGCCTAACAGCAGGCTCAGCCCTTTGCTCCAAAACTCCAAACAGGACTCCAGGGTTCTACTGGAATATTCCTCCTCTCAACTAAACCTCTTGACCATGTTTGCATTGAGTTGCTGCCACATGATTGACTGATTAGATATTTGCATTGAAGACCAGTTGTACCTAATAAAGTAGCCAGAGAGTGGAGATAGATGATTATGGGTGGCTCAGAAGGCAAGGGGGGGGGGGAGTGGAAGAATGCAGTTAGAGGAGTAGATTGGAGAGTCTGTGGAAGTGATAGAATGACCCAGAAGGTATGTTGCCTCCCAGGTGCCAGGTCAGGGATGTTTTGTGTCCAGGACGCAGTATACGAAATAAGGTAGATGATCTTGTAGCACAGTTAGAGATTGGCAGGGATGACATTGTGGGGATCACAGAGTCAAGGCTGAAAGACGATTGTACCGGGGAGCTTAATATCAAAGGATATACCATCTATCAAAAGGAAAGACAGGTTGGCATTAGAGGAGGACTGGCTCTGCTGGTAAAAGTGAAATCAAATCTTTAGAAAGAGGTGACATAGGATCGGAATATGTAGAATCCTTTTGGATAAAGTTAAGAAACTGCAAGGGTAAGAAGACACTAGAGGAAGTTATTTACAGGCCTCCGAACAGTAGCCAGGATGAGGTCTAAAAATTACAGTGAGAAATAGAAATAGCACATCAAAAAGGCAATGTTACATTAGCAACAATGTTTCAATATACAGATAGATTTGGAAAATCAAGTTGATGCTGGATCCCAAGAGAGAAAATTCGTGGAATGCCTCCAAGATGGCTTTTTGGTGCAACTTTGGTTGAGCCCACTAGGGAATCAGCTATTCTGAATTGAATGTTGTATAATTAACCCAATATGATCAGGGAGCTTATGTTAAAGGAACCCTTAGATAACAATGATTATAACATGATACAAGTCTCCCTGCAATTTGAGAGGAAGAAGCTAAAGTTAAATCTATCGGTACTACAATGGAGTAAAGGGAATTACAGAGGCACGAGAGAGGAGCTGGCAAATTTGATTGAAAGGGGATACAAGCAGAGATGATGACAGAGCAGCAATGTCAGGAGTTTCTAGGAGCAATTCAGAAAACATAGGATAATATACATCCCAAAGAAGAGAAAGTATTCTAAAGGCCTGACTGAGGCTGACGAAGAAAGTCAAAGCCAACATAAAAGCAAAAGAGAGGCCATAAAATAGTAGGAAGTGAGAGGATTGGGGAACTTTTTAAAACTAACTGAAGGCAGCTTAAAAAAAAGCCAAAAGGGGTGGGGGGAGATGAAATATAAAGGTAAGCTAGACAATAATATCAACAATGATACCAGAAGTTTTTTCAGATATATAAAGGGTAAAACACAGGGAAGAGTAGATATTAGAACACTGGAAAATAATGCTGGAGAGATAGTAACGGGGGACAAGGTAATGGTGGATAAACTGAATAAGTATTTTGCCTCAGTCTTAACTGTGGAGGATACCAGTAGTATGCCAGAAGTTTGAGTGTGACAGGAGACAGATGTGAGTGCAGTTGCTACTACTAGGGAGGTGGAAACTGAAAGGTCTGAAGTAAATAAGTCACCTGGACCTGATACATTACACACCAGAGTTCTGAAAGAGGTGGTTGAAAAGATTATGAAGGCATTAGTAATGATCTTTCAAGACTCAATAGATTCTGGCATAGTTCCAGAGGACTGGAAAATTGCAAATGGCACTCTACTCTTCAAGAAGGGAGAGAGCCAGAAGAAAGGGAATTATTAAGCAGTTCACCTGACCTCAGTGGTTTCCGAGATGTTGGAAATCGATTGTTAAGGATGTGGTTTTGGGGTACTTGGAGGCACATGACAAAATAGGCCAAATGTCAACATAGATTCCTTAAGGGAAAATCGTGCTTGACCAATTTGTTGGAATTTTTTGAAGAAATAACAAGCAGAATAGACAAAGGAAAAGCTTGTGTACTTAGATTTTCAAAAGGCCATTGACAAGATGCTGCACATGAGACTGCTAAACAAAATAAGAGCCCAGGATATTACAAGAAAAATACTAGCATGGATAGATCATTGGCTGAATGAAATGAGGCAAAGAGTGGGAATAAAGGAAATCCTTTCAGATTGGCTACTGGTGACAAGTAGACTTCCACAGGGGCCTGTGTTGGGACCACTTCTTTTTACATTGCATGTCAACAATTTGGCTGATGAAATTGATAGCTTTGTTGTCAGGTTTGTGGACAATATGAGGGTAGTTGAAGAGGCAGGTAGTGCTGAGGAAGCAGAGAGACTGCAAATTAGAGAGATTAGGAGAATGGGCAAAGAGATAGCAGATAGAATACAATGTTGGAAAGTGCATAGTTATGCACTTGGTAGAAAGAATAAAAGCATAATATTTTCTAAATGGGAAGAAAATTCAAAAATCCAAGATGCTAAGGTATTTGGAAGTCTTCATGCAGGATTCCCTGAAGATTAATTCGCAGTTTAAATTGGCATGAGGAAAGTGAATGCAAGGTTAGCATTTATTTCAAGAGGACTAGAATATAAAAGCAAGTATATAATGCTAAGGCTGTATAAGGCACATGTAAGGCCTCACTTGGAGTATTATAAGCTGTTCAAAGTCCCAATTAGAAACAAGGTGAGGAAGAATTTCTTTATCAAGAGGGTGGTGAACCTGTGTAATTCATTGCAATGGCAGTAATGGAGGCTGGGTCACAGGATATATGTAAGGTGGCGGTTGGTAGGTTCTTGATTAGTCAGGGCATAAAAGGTTATGGGGAGAAGGCAGGAGAATGGGGTTGAGAGAGAAATGGATCAGCCATGATGAAATGGCGGAGGAGAACTGAAATGGCCTAATTCTACTCTAGGTCTTATGGTCTTATATAAAAATTGTAAGCATGCATAGGAAAGTTAAACAAGCAAAAAAACCCACCAGAAATATAACAATTTGACACCCTAGTATAACGTTTACCAAAGTTCAAGAGAAAATAATTTAAGTTTTCCCAACCCCTCCTTAAAGTTGATACTCTCTAATCCAGGAATCATCCAGGTGTTCATATCCAAGTGCTGCCTCCCCAAATTTTTATTTCGTCACATATGACTTCTCAACTTTCATGCTTGACACCTTCCCATCCTCTCTCCTTGTATTGCTGCTTTCCAGGAGCTATAGATTTGCACCCTAATGCTCCTAAGAGTCTGTCCATTTACATTTTTTCACCATTTTTATTTAGAGATGCAGCACAGAACAGGCCCTAATGAGTTGCTATGCCCATTAACCCATAAAACCATAAGACATAGGAGCAGAATTAGGCCAATCAGCCCAACAAGTCTGCTCCAGTATTCTATAATGTCTGATCCCGGATCCTACTGAAACTCATACACATGTCTTCTCGCCATATCCTTTGATGCCTTGGGCAATCAGGAAACTATCAACTTCCACTCTAAGTACACCCATAGACCTGGCCTCCGCCACGGTCTACAGCAGAGCATTCCAGAGATTTACGACTCTCTGACTAAAAACAATCCTCCTTTCTTCTGTTCTAAAAGGTCGCCCGTCAGTTTTGAGGCCATACCCTTTAGTTCTGCATACCCCCACCACAGGAAACATCCTCTCCACATCCACCAAATCCAGTCCCTTCAACATTTGGTAGGTTTTAGTGAAATCAAAATGCATTCTTCTAAATTCCAGTGAGCGCAGGCCCAAAACTGCCAAATACCCCTCCTATGTGTAACCCCTTCATTCCTGGAATCATCCTCGTGTACCTCCTCTGGTCTCTCTCCAAAGACAACACATCCTTTCTGTGATACAGGACCCAAAACTGTTGACAATACTCCAAGTGCGGCCTGACTAGTGTCATAAAGCTTCAGCATTATCTCCTTGCTTATATTCTATTCCCCTTGAACTAAATGCCAATATTGAACTTGCCTTCTTTACCATAGAATCAACCTGTAAATTAACCTCCTGGGAGTCTTGTACGAAGACTGCTAAGTCCTTCTGCACTCCTGATGTTTGAATTTATTCCCCATTTAGATAATAGTCTACAATATTGTTCCTTTTACCAAAATACATTTCACAACACGGTATTCCATCTCCCACTTTTTTTGCCTATTCTTCCAATTTGTCTAAGTCCTCCTGTAATCACATTGCTTCCTCAGCACCACCTATCCCTCCACCTATCTTTGTATCATCTGCGTACTTTGTCATAAAGCCATCAATTCCATTATCTGAATCATTGACAAACAATGTGAAAAGTAACAGTCCCAATACTGATCCCTGAGAAACACCACTAGTCACTGGCAGCCAGACAGTAAAGGCCTCTTTATTCTCACTCACTGCCTCCTGCCTATCAGCCATTCCTCTATCCATGTCAGTACCTTTCCAGTAACACCTTCGGATTTTATCTTGTTAAGCAGCCTCATTCGAGTCACCTTATCAAGTACCTTCTGAAAATCCAAGTAAATGACATCCACTGCCTCCTCTTTGACCACCCTGCTTGTTACTTCCTTGAAGAACTCTAACAGATTTGCCAGGCAAGATTTCCATTTACAGAAACCATGCTGACTCGACTTATTTTATCATTAGTCTCTAAGTACCCAAAAACCTCATCTTTAATAATATTAACACTTTCACAAACACTGTTAGGCTAACTAGCATGTAATTGCCTTTCTTTTGCCTTCCTCCCTCCTTAAAGAGTGCAGTGACATTTGCAATCTTCCAGTCCTCTGAGACCATGCCAGAATCAAGTGATTATTGAAAAATCAGATCATGACCAATACATCTGTTATTTCTTCAGCAACTTCCCTCAGGACTCTGGGGTATAATCCATCTGGTCCAGGAGACTTAGCCACCTTAAGACCTTTGAGTATGCCTAGCACTTTTTCCTTTGTAATAGCAATGGCACTCACTCCGGTTCTCTGACACTCACGGACCTCTGGCACATTGCTAGAGTCTTCCACAGTGAAAACAGTTGCAAAGTACCCATTAAGTTAATCTGCCATTTCTTTGTTCCCCATTATAACCTCACCAGCATCATTTTCCAGTGGTCCAATAACAACTCTCACCTCCCTTTTACTCTTTATATAACTGGAAAAACTTTTGGTATCCTGCTTTATATTGCTGGATAGTTTGCCCTCATATTTCGTCTTTTCCCTTCTTATGGCTATTTTGGTTGCCTTTTGTTGAATTTTAAAACCTTCTCAATCATCCAACTTCCCACTCACTTTTGCTACTTTATATGTCCTTTCCTTGGCTTTTATGCAGTCCTTAACTTCCCTTGTGAACTATTCCCAGAAACTTCAGCTATCTCTGCTCTGCCATCATCCCCACTAATATCCTCCTCTAATCCACCTGCGCAAGTTCCTCTTTCATGCCTCTGTAATTCCCTTTATGCCATTGTGATACTGATACATAAACCCACCTTTTTATCCATAGCCTAATTACAGGGCAATTCCATAACTGGCTACCATCTGGATGAAAATGTTCAAGGTAAATTTATTAACAAAATTCATACAGTGGTATGCAAAAGTTTGGGCACCCCTGGTCAAAATTTCTGTTACTGTGAATAGTTAAGTGAGTAGAAGATGAACTGATCTCCAAAAGTCATAAAGTTAAAGATGAAACATTATTTTCAACATTTTAAGCAAGTTTAGTGTATTATTTTTGTTTTGTACAATCTTAGGGTGAAGAAAGAGAAAGGAGCACCATGCAAAAGTTTGGGCACCCCAAGAGATTTGAGATCTCAAGTAACTTTTACCAAGGTCTCAGACCTTAATTAGCTTGTTAGGGCTATGGTTTGTTCACAACCATCATTAGGAAAGGCCAGGTGATGCAAATTTCAAAGCTTTATAAATACCCAGACACATCAAAACTTGTCCCAACTATCATCAGCCATGGGCTCCTCTAAGAACATGTACAAATAAGCTGGATGAATTCAGCAGGTTGGGCAGCTTCCATTGAAAGGAGCAGTCAACGTTTCGGGCCAAGACCCTTTGTCAGGACTAAAGAAGGAGGGGGCAGGGGCCCTATAAAGAAGGTGGGGGAGGGTGGAATGTGCCAGGTGAAAAACCAATCAGAGGAAAGATCAAGGGGTGGGGAGACAAAGCAGGAAGGAGATAGGCAGGAAAGGTGAAGAAGGAATCTAAGGGGAAAGCACTGTGGGTAATAGAAGAAGGTAGAGTCATGAGAGAGGTGATAGGTAGCTAGAAGAGGAGACAGAGTGAAAGTGGGTTGGGGAAGGGAGAAGGAGGTTATTACCGGAAGTTGGAGAATTCGATGTTCATACCACCATAAGTGGGAGAATTCGTAAGCTGCCTAGCACTCTGAAAATTAAAATAATTGATGCCCACAAAGCAGGAGAAGGCTAAAAGAAGATAGCAAAGCATTTTCATGTAGCTGTTTCCTCAGTTCATAATGTAATTAAGAAATGGCAGTTAAAAGGAACAGTAGAGGTCAATTTGAGGTCTAGAAAACCAAGATAATTTTCCAAGAGAGCTGCTTGTAGGGTTGCTAGAAACACAAATCAAAACGCCTGTTTCACTGCAAAAGACCTTCAGGAAGATCTAGCAGACTCTGGAGTGATGATGCACTGTTCTGCTGTGCAGCGACACCTGCATGAATATGACCTTCATGGAAGAGTCATCAGAAGAAAACCTTTGCTGTGTCCTCACTACAAAATTCAGTGTCAGAAGTTTGCAAAGGAACATCTAAACAAGCCTGATGCATTTTGGAAACAAGTCCTGTGGACTGATGAAATTAAAATAGAACTTTTTGGCCGTAATGAGCAAAGATATGTTTGGAGAAAAAAGGATGCAGAATTTCATAAAAAGAACACCTCTCCAACTATTAAGCACAGGCACGGATTGATCATGCTTGTGTTGCAGCCAGTGGCACGGGGAACATTTCACTGGTAGAGGGAAGAATGAATTCAATAAAATACCAGCAAATTCTGGAAGCAAACATCACACTGTCTGTAAAAAAGCTGAAGGTGAAAAGAGGATGGCTTCTGCAACAGGATAATGATCCTAAAGACACCTCAAAATCCACAATGGACTACCTGAAGAGGCGCAAGCTGAAGGTTTTGCCATGGCCCTCGCAGTCCCCTGACCGAAACATTATCAAAAATCTGTGGATAGACCTCCCAAAGAGCAGTGCATGCAAGACTCCCAAGAATCTCACAGAACTAGAAGCCTTTTGCAAGGAAGAGTGGGTGAAAATCCCCCAAACAAGAATTGAAAGACCCTTAGCTGGCTACAGAAAGCGTTTACAAGCTGTGATACTTGCCAAAGGGGGTGTTAGTAAGCACTGACCATGCAGGGTGCCCAAACTTCTGCCTTGGGCTCTTTTCCTTTTCTGTTATTTTGAAACTGTAAAAGATGGAAATAAAAAGGTAATCTTGCTTAAAATATTAAAGAAATGTGTCATCTTTAACTTTATGCCTTTTGGAAATCAGGTCATCTTTCACTAGCTTAGCTATTCACAGTAATGGAAATTTTGACCAGGGGTGCCCAAACTTTTGCATGCCACTGTATATATCACCATATATAACTCTGATATTCAATTTCTTATGGGCATTTACAGTAAATACAAAGAAACAACAAAACATGCCAAATAATAATAATAAATAGGCAATAAATATCAAGCCCATGAGATAGAGTGTCCCTGAAAGTGAGCCCATAGGTTGTGGGAACAGTTCAGTGAGGGGGCTAGGTGAAGGTGAATGAAGTTAGCCCCTCTTGTTCAAGAGCCTAACTGTTCCTGAACCCGGTGATGTGCGTCCTCAGACTCCTGTACCTTCTCCTTGATTGCAGCAGCAAGCAGAGAGCATAGCCTGGATAATGGAGGTCCATGATGATGGATGCTGCTCTCTTGTGACAATGTTTCAAGTAGATATGATCAGTAGTGGGGAGGGCTTTATCTATGATCGATTGGGCTGTTTCCACTACCTTTTGTCAGCTTTACTATTCAAGGGCATTGACATTGCCATTCTAGCTTGTGATGCAACCAGTCAATATACGCTCCACTACACATCTATAGAATTTTGTTGAAGTTTTAGGCGTCATGCCAAATCTTCGCAAATTCCTAAGGAGGTAAAGGTGCTGTCATGCCTTCTTCACAAATGTACTTATGTGCTGGGCCCAGGACAGGTCTTCTGAAAAAAATAACACCAAGGAATTCAAATTTGCTGGCCCTCCCCACTTATGATGCTGCAATGAGGACTGGCTCATGGACCTCTGGTTTCCCCTTCCTGAAGTCAATAATCACCTCCTTGTTTTTGCTGACATTAAGTGAAAATTGCCCTCAAGTTCCTATTGAAATGTGTCATCTTGACTTTAGAATGCTTTCTTTGAAATGTATCCATCGTGTGCCTTACGAAGTGCTCCCAGAAACTCCAACCGTTGTTGCACTGCCATCATCCCTGCTAGTGAGCCCTTCCAATCAACTTCAGCCAGTTCCTCTCTCATGCCTCTGTAATTCCCTTTACTTCACCTTAATACTGATAGATCTGACCTTATCTTCTCCCTTTCAAATTACAGAGCTCCTTTACCTTAAGCTTCCTAATCAAGTCTGGTTATTACACAAAAATACAACTGCAGATGCTGTGAATCAAAGAATACGTACACAATGCTGGAAGAACTCAGCCGGTCAGGCAGCATCTGTGAGAAAAGAGTAGCCAACGTTTCGGGCCAAGACCCTTCATCAGGAATGGGTGGTAAGAGAGGGCCGAAGCCCAGTAATACAGATAGGGGAGGGGGTAGGGCCTAGAGGCGCCTGGTGGAAAACCAATCAGAGGAAAGATAAAGGGGGAGTGGGAGGGGATAAGCATGATGATGATCCCCTCCCCCTCCCCCCTTTATCTTTCTTTTATGATGTATGACCTATCTTTAAATTTTTGATTACAGAGTGGTATACCTTTATGTGATATGCTATAACATTTTGATCAATTCTATTACAATATATGAATGTACACAATTTATGTTGAGATGTATCTATGTGTTGCACTCTGTAAATCTTGTTTTTTCTTCTGAATAAAAATATTGTAAAAAGAGAGGAGTGCAGCAAGTGGCTCTCCTGCCTGACTGCATGCTAGCGAGGCAGACGCTGGGCCTTGTTCAGGTGAAGTGGTGAATATGTTCGAAATCCTGAAAGAGAAAAGGGAGTTCCGGAAAGAAAAAGAGCAGCAGCTCCATGATATTAAGTTACAGCTCACCAGCGTCAATCAAAAAATAGCGGTGGCAGAGACTCGCATTGAGAAGGTGGAAGATCGCATTCAAAATGTGGAACGAATACTGAGTAAGACAATAAAAGTATTACATCACAAAGGAGGTAAACTGCTTGACCTGGAGGGAAGATCACAGCAGAAAAATATCAGAATCTACAACGTTTCCAAAGGACCGGAGGGCTCGTCTATGATGGAGTTTGTCGGAAAGTCAATGTCGGGCGCGCTGGATCTTTCCTCGGCTATGGAGCTGGAAGTCGAAAGAGCCTATCATGTGCTCATCCTGAACCTACCCAGGATAGAAAGCCATGCTCAATAATAATAAAATTCCTTCGGTACAGCACCAAGGCAGAGATTCTACGAAGGGCCTGGGGTAAGAAGAGAGTGTTTTTCAACGATAAATTAATATAGTTCGACCAAGATTACCCCCCCACCCCGCAGTCCTGCAGAAATGCAAAGAACACTCTGAAGTAAAGCAAGTACTAAAGCAAAAAAAAATTAGATTTCAAACTCCGTACCCTGCTAAACCTCAAGTGTTTTATGACAACAGGACGCAGTTGTACTAGCCAGTAGTAGAGGTGACTATAGACCTGAAGGCCAGAGGGTTGCCCGTCAGCGTGACCAAAACGAGGGAAAGCCTGGCTGAGCAATTATCCCACTCCGCTTGGGAAATAGTGCGAGAATCGAGAAGGCAGAAGACGGGAGGAGGCTGAGAGAAATATATCAGGAAGAGACCGGGAGTTTCCCAAAGACAGTCCTCACCCCCTTCAGAAGAGCCATAAGGTTTGGCTAACTTTAAAAATGTTGAGAAGCTAAACAGAAGCAAAAGTACAAGGTGATAAACCTGTCTCGAGAAATACTTATAATGTGTATTTTATATCACTTAGTTGTTATTCTTTATTCGCTTACTTACTCCTTTATCCCCACCAAAATGAGAATATACATATGTGTACATATGTTATATATATATATATATATATATATATATATATATATATGTATGGAGTACACAGGGAAATCTTTTCAGTGTAATGGATTTGTTCACTGACTTTTATGAATACTGCAATGGGGGCCCTCAACTCACAAGTAGGAGGTAGACATTTCCTCTAGCTCAACGCAGGGTCATCTACTAGAGACCTCAGCCTTGGAATCACACGTCTGTTGCCATTTTTGCTATTATTTGCATTTCTTGGTTCTTATTTGTTCAGGGAGGAGATCGATTAAATTTTATTCTAATTTCAATGATACATTGACAGATAAATACAGACGGCTAAGGACAAGGTAAAATTCATTTCTTTTACTGTCAATGGGCTATTAAATCCAATCAAACATAAGGGAATTTTATCCAAAATGAAAAAAGAACAAGCCCATGCAGTATATTTACAGAAAACTCATTTAAGTGATAATGAGCATAAAAAACTAAAGAGAATGGGTTTCACTAATCTGTTTTGCTCCTCATATAAATCAGGACATAGAAGAGGAGTTGCTATTCTTACCTCAAGCAAGCTAAATTTTGAAAAGTATTCAAAATGGGAGATAAAGAGGGCAGATATATTCTGGTAAGAGGGAATATAGACGGAAATTCAGTTACTCTATTGAATATATACGCACCCCCGGGAAGTGATAATTGGTTTCTTTCAGAAAATTACTGATATTATGGTAACAGAAACAGAAGGTCTCCTGATATGTGGGGGAGACTTAAATTTACAATTACAACCAAATTTAGACTCTTCCAATAGAAAAACATATGAAACAAAATCTTTACATAAGAAAGTTAATACACTTTTTGAGGATGCTGGTTTAATTGATATATGGAGGGACCTTTTCCCTGACAGAAGGGATTACACTCATTATTCTGCTCCCCATTCTGTATATACAAGAATAGACTATTTCATAACATTTGGAAAAGACAAAGACAAAATAAACTCCTGTGGAATTGGGACAATAGATTTAAGTGACCATGCACCTATATATTTATCCGTTGATTTTGACCTACAACCAAAGAATACTATTTGGAAACTAAATTCAAGTCTACTCAATGATCCGTACTTTAAGGAACAAATTAAAAAAGCAATTGGTCTCTACTTAGAATTTAATGATAATGGAGAGGTTTCACTTCCCATTTTATAGGATACTCTGAAGGCGGTCTTAAGAGGGAAAATTATCGTGATATCTCCATATAAGGAAAAAATAAGGAATAAAACATTAGAGGAATTACAGAATAGGCTGCAGGAACTAGAGAAAAAACACAAATTGAATTTGGCACAGGATACATTAGGGGAAATTAAAAGAATTAGGAATGAAATAAATAACTTGGCTACGCAAGAAATCAGGAAAAATTTAATGCTTCTGAAACAGAGACACTATGAAAGTGGATCAAAATCTATGAAAATACTGGCGTGGAAACTGAAAAAAAAGATAGCAGAAAATTCAATTCATAAAATTAGGGACCCAAGAACGAACATGATAAAAAATAAGCTAAGTGAAATTCAAGAAGCTTTTGAAGTGTTTTACAAAACTCTATATTCCAAAGTTCCAGGGGGAAGTCTAACTCAAATTGACACCCTCTTGAATTCTCTAGAGTTACCCACTTTAAGCGAAGAAGAAAATAGAATGATGACTGCTGACATAACTGAAGTTGAATTAAAAGCTGCAATTAGTAGGCTTCAATTAAGCAAGTCACCAGGATCAGATGGGTATACGGTAGAGTGGGACAAAGAATTTAAAAATTAGTTAATTCCTGTTTAACTCCCCACACTGAACCAGACTCTAAAAAAGGCACAAATGCCACCCAATTGGAAGGAAGCGATAATCTTAGCTATACCGAAAGAAGGCAAGGATAAAATGGAATGCTGGTCATTTAGACCAATATCCGTTCTTAATGTAGATTATAGGTTATTTACCTCCATCATAGCCAAACGATTAGAGGAGTTTCTACCCATACTGATACGTAATGATCAGACAGGTTTTATACGACAATGCCAGACACAAGACAATATACGAAGGACACTTCACATTATGGATCATATACAAAAAAATAAAATCAAAGCAATAGTGATAAGCATGGATGCTGAAAAGGCAGTTGATTTGGTTAATTGGAATTCTCTTTACAGAGTTTTACATAGATTTGGTTTCCAAGACACAATTATTAAAACTATACAGACACTATATGACAATCCCATTGCTAGGATTAAAATCAATGGATAATTATCAAATAGTCTTACCCTAGAAAGGGGCACGAGACAGGGTTGTGCATGGTCACTGCTACTCTTCGTGTTATATCTGGAACCATTAGCTCAATACATCAGACAAAATGAAGATATCAGGGGAATTACTATTAAAGGGACAGAGCATAAATTGGCTTGTTATGCGGATGACATATTGATCTATCTAGAGCAACCAACACACTCTTTACCTAAATTGATGTAATCCTTTGAACAATATGGTCCATTATCAGGATACAAGATCAACTTAAATAAAACCCAATCACTTTCATATTACTGTAGCCCACCAAGACAAATTGAAAGTTGATACCCCTGGGCATGGCACACAGAGTCTTTCACATATTTGGGCATCATTATGCCAAAAGATTTGGCAAAATTATCAGAATATAATTATCAGCCTTTACATAAAAAAAATTAAGGAAGATGTGGCAAGATGGAACCTGATTCCTTTTTTCAGTGTCAGTTCAAGGATTGAGTCTATTAAAATGAATATACTGCCCAAACTGTTATATCTCTTTCAGACCCTACTAATAGAGATTAATCAAAATCAATTCAATGAATGGAACAAGATGCTATCAAGGTTTATTTGGCAGGGTAAAAGGCCTAGAGTTCGTCTCAAAACTTTGCAATTAGCGAAGGAAAAGGGGGGGGGGTGGGGCCTACCTTCTCTTAGAGATTATTATTTTGCAGCACAGTTGAGAGCTATGATATGTTGGTGCAACCCATCATATGATGCTCAATGGAAAAACATTGAGGAGTGGGTACTTCCCATCCCTATACAAGCAATTTTGGCTGATAACAACCTGCAAAGGTACATTAATACTATTGATAACCCATGGGTGAAATTGACTCTTAAAATATGGAAAACTACTATAAAAGCATATAATTTAGAGGGAGATATTGCAATTCTTAAATGGTGTGCATATGACTCAGATTTTATATCAAATAAATTGGATTCTAGATTTAAGGACTGGACAGCTAAAGAAATAACAGTTCTTTGCAACATAATGAAAGAAGGAACACTGTTCATTTTTTAAATGCTTAAAGAGAAACACTTATTAGAAAAACAAGATTTTTTATCGGTATTTACAGATGCGACAATATGTTAATAAGGTACTTAAAAATGTAACCAAGGGAAGTACGTGCTTGATAGAGCTCTTTAGAAAAGCATATAATTCAGATAATGGTATTAGAATCATTTCAAGCATGTATAAGGGGTTGTCAAATCTTAAAACACACTTGACTTCATTCATTAAAACAAAACGGGAGAAGGAAGGAGGGATAATTATATCTGAAGAAGAATGGACAACAATATGGAGGTATCAATGGAAGTGTACCAGTTCACAGAAATGGAGGGAGTTTGGATGGAAAAAATTGATAAGATATTTTATTACACCCTCTCAGAAATCCCATTATAATAGTAACCTCCCTGTTTGTTGGAGAAATTGTGGAAATCACAATGCAAATCATTATCATATTTTTTGGGACTGCCCTGTTATCAAAAACTATTGGAGGGGGATACACAATGCCCTACAAGACATCTTTAAATATGAAATACCCTTAAAGAGTAAGACCATATATTTTGGATATATACCTCAAGATTGGTTGAAAAGAGATAAATATTTAATGAATATACTGCTGGTGGCTGGTAAAAAGACTCTTACTAGGAAATGGTTATCACAAGAGAGCCCAACTTTAAATACATGGATGGAAATTACAATGGACATTTACAAAATGAAGAAGGTAACAGCATCCGTTAATCATAAGCTGGAACAATTTGATTCATACTGAGAAAAATGGTTTAACTACATAATGCCTCATAGGCCTGATTTTATTCTCACAAATCAATGAATCTTTTGTAAAAAAAAAAGATCACTCCCTACTTGTACATAGTTCTTTCCTTTTGCTTGTTTTTTCTTTCCACTCTTTTCTATAAGTGTATATCTCAGATAAATACTTTGTGGAGATTTGTGATATATATGATTATATGCTATATATGTACAAAGTCTGAAGTACATCTTATGGAAATGTTTGTTTGATGATGATGAATAAAAAAAATAAATTACAAAAAAAAAGAAATCTGGATCGGCATGGACCAGTTGGGCTAAAAAGTGTGTTTCCATGCTTCATGACTCTGACTCTGAGTTCCAACGTCAGTGAATTACATTGCAGGTATATAAAACTTTTCATTAGATCATATTTGGAGTGCTCTCTGCAGTTCTGGTCGCTGCATTATAGAAATTATGTGGAAGCTTTGGAGAGGGTGCAAAAGAAGTTCAAGATTTTGCCAGGATTAGAGAGCATTAGCTGCAAGGAGAGGTTGGACACACGGGTTGTTTTCTTTGAAGCAGCATAAGGCTGAGTGGTGTCCTGGTAGGATTATATAAAATTATGTGCAGCATAACTAGATCATTATAGTCTTTTTTCCCAGGATAGAAATTTCAAATAAGTTTAAGATGAAAAGGAAAAATTGAAAGGAGAGCTAAAGATTTTTTTAAACACAGAGGGTGGTAGGTTGGTGGAACACTCCCAGCAGAAGTCGTAAAAGCAGATAACATAGCAATGTATTTAGACAGACAAATGATCAAGTTGGGAGCTGAGAGATATGGACTTCGTACATGCGAATGGGGTTAGTTCAAATTCAGATCATGACGGGTATTGACAACACAGTATATTGTCCATGTTCTATATTAAAAATGGTAAACAATCCAGCTCATCCTACTTCTGAAACCGACCTTCTATAAAACCACTTCAAAATTATCCCAAAACAGATTAGTAAAGCTCCCCGGCATGACACAGACCATGCTCTGTTATCTGTCCATATTGAACTGACCTCAACAAATACAGTTCAGTCACTTTAATTGCATATCCTATTTCTACTTTGACTGTGGCTTCCAGTACAGTTACAATGAGGGCCATCAAAAGCTGAGGAAGAACACCTTATCTTCTATTTGGGGACACTGCAGCCGTCTGGACTAAATATCGAAATGACTTATTTTAACTTGCTCTTTCTGTCCATATCAAAACTAGCCATTTCTGCCTGTCAACTATCTGTCAATTTACCTCAGTTTTTCTCTACAATTGGTATGGTGTAGCATTTTATTACATCTCACAGCCTTGCTATTAGCAAAACATAAAGAAACATAATCTGATTCTGTCATATTGAGTCATGATCAGATAGTCCCCTTGTCTCACCATGCCCTTCCTCTACCCTCTCTGCTGCTGGAAAATAACTTTTATCTCTTTCCTAGTTCTAATGAATGGTCTGGACCTGAAGGGCGAATACTTAACCCTTCTCTACAGACTCTACCTGGCCTTTGCTTTACACTTATGACCGTGTGGCCAAGCACAGTTCCAATGCCATATTCAGGTTTGCCGACACCACCACTATTATTGACTGAATCAAAGGTGGTGACAAATCAGCATGTTGGAGGCAGGCTGAAAATCTGTCTGAGTGATGCCATAACAACAAAAACTCAGTGCCAGCAAGACCAAGGATCTGTTTATTGACTTCAGGAGGAGGAAACCAGAGGTCCATGAACCAGTCCTCATCAGAGGCATCAGAGATGGAGAGGGTCAGCAACTTTAAATACCTCGGTGCTATTATTTCAGACGACCTCTCCTGAGCCCAGCACCTAAGTGCAATGATGAAGAAAGCACGGCAGCACCTCTACTTCCTTTGTAATTTGCAAAGATTCTGGATGACATCTAAAACTTTGACAAATTCTATAGATGTATGGTGAAAAGTATCTTAACTGGTTGCATCACAGCCTGGTATGGAAACACCAATGCCCTTAAATGGAAAATCCCACAAAAAGTCGTGGATATGGCCCAGTCCATCACAGGTAAAGCCCTCCCAACCATTAAGTACATCTACATGGAGTGTTGTCGCAGGAAAGCAGCATCCAACTTCAGGGACCCCCACCATTCAAGTCATCCTCTCTTTTTGGTGCTGCCATCAAAGAAAGTACAGGAGCTTCAGGATTAACACCACCAGGTTCAGGAACAACTATTAACCATCAACCATTAGGCTCCTGAAAGAGAGTGGATAACTTTACCCAAATTCACTTGCCCATCACTGAACTGTTCCCACAACCTGTGGACTCTCTTTCATTGACTGATCATCTCATATTCTTGATATTTATTCCTTACTGTTATTATCTTTTTTCGTTCTTTTTGTATTTGCATCTTTTGTTGGAATGTGCACCCCCTCTGCACATCTCCTTTGATGCCTTCTTCCTTGGGTGGCTGTAGCAGGAAGCAAAATAGTGCACAACAAGTCCAGCTGCACTGCAATCAAGCAACTTGCTGATGGTGTAGACCTACAGTACTTGATCTTCTTAATGTTCAGCAATGACTTGCAATTGGAAAAATGACTTAAAAGGAATTATATGGCCAAACCCAGAGCTGACCTAGATCAAAGCCCCGAAATTACAGAGATCTGATCCCTGCCAAAATCACTTTTGTCTTTGGAGTCATTTTCTGTAAGTCTGAACAGGCCTTATCTTCATAAGGAAAGGTAACTTGAGTTGGGTGGAGACTATGTAAAGCCCCTGCATCTCTCTGAAGATACCTCTGGAAGTTATCAAGGCTTTAACAAGCCATTTCTAGGTAACAGAGATATCCAGAGGCCTAGACTAAAACTATACTTAGGGAGTAAATCCTGTTCTTAAATTTGCCACATCCAAGAGAAGATACGTATGCACCGGCGGTGACAGTCAATTACGTGCTCCCGTATACCTGAATGGGACAGTGACAGTTCAGATGCTACACATTAGTGAAGGGGAAAGTGTAGGGTAATGCTGTGACGATCAATATCAGCTGAAATGGATTGAAGATGGCCAAAACGCATCAAGCTGGACTATCACTAGTCTCATACATGGAGAATGGATTGTATACTGTGCAAGGGTGTGAGAGCTAAACTTTCTCTTTGCAACTAAGATTTTGAAAAAGCTAAGGTTATATATTCACCAGTGGTTGCTGCTGTTCTAATTTAGCAGAATGTTCAGGCAACCCAGAGGGATACAACCTCAGTGGGCAGGAAATTTTTTTTTAAATTGAATATTGTTGAAATTCTTAAAGCGGAATGATTGAGAATTGGAGCTCCAGAGATATTTGAAAATTACAATCTAGAGAGCAGGAAGCTCAAATATTAGGACATGCTTTATAATATTCAGAAAAGAATAGTGAGTGGGAGCATACGACACCAAATCCAGTTCAGATACTCTCTCTGAATGGATTTCAGAATCAAGCTGGAAGGACTGAGCATAACTGCAGCAAGGCTGAGAGGGAAACAGGCTTGGCCAAGAAACAGCTTATGTAAACGGAGCAGTGTTCAACTGTAGGCTGACATGACGGGTTTTTTTTAACTCAATACACAGATTAATTCTGTACAATATTTAACCAATCATACTAAACATCAATGATCATATCGTTGAGGAGATGGAGACATACTCCACTCCTTCTACAGAAACTCAGATAACATGAAGATAGCCATACTGGTGTAGCTAAGGACCAGGTAAACATTGTCCAGCTGTTGCCAAGGAGGGAAGAACAGTCTCAGGTGGAACTGTGCTCTGTCACAACACATCACAGTTAGAATCAGGGATAATGTTAGCATTGTGGAAAAATGGAATATTTTGGCTGCAGCTTTATTTTGACAACTCCAGAATATCACAACAATAGCCTGATTATCTCCACCCCTAGGAAACCCACGTGCCCTACCACCCTATGTCACCCACGCATAATGCTGGTGGTGCTACGCCCATATTCAATTATTCTACCAAGAAAGAAAACAAAATTGTTTTCATGATACCAGTTCCCAGAAACACATCAACACAATGAGAAATCAAAATCAATGTGAATTTACCAAGGTTGAGTGAAAGGCTTATCTTGCATTCTGTTCAGACAGATCAATCCATTCCACAGTGCATTGATGTAATACAAAGTAAACCAATACAGAATGCAGAATAACGCATAATCTCTACAGCCAAAGTGCACTGCAGGTAGGCAATAAGGTACAAAATCATAACAAGTTAGATTATGAGGTCAGAAGTCCATCTGATTTACTAGGGTCCAATTCAATAGTCTTATAATAGCTAAATAGAAACTGTCCTTGATACTGGAGGTACATGCTTTTAGGCTTTTCTGTCTTTTGCCTATGGGAGAGCAGAGAACAGACAATGTCTGGGGTGGGTGGGGCTTTGATTATGTTTGCTGCTTTACCAAGGCAGTGAGAAGTACAGACTGAGTTCAAGGAGGGAAGGCTGGTTTCCCTAATATGGTGAGTAATGTCTACAGCTCTGCAGGTTCGTACAGCTTCACACAGACTAGTCGACAAACTCAGCCATGATACATCCAGGTAGAGTGCTTTCTATGGTGTATAGAACCAACTAAAGACTTAATTGTAGACAGTGGCATGTTGCCTTTAAATCAACAGAAATTTTGACTGCAAAATGGAATCTGGAACTACCGGAGTTCAGGTTCAACAACCAATCTGCTGGAAGAACTTTGCGAGTGAAGCAATGTCTGTGTGAGGAATGGAATTTTTAATGTTTCAGGTTAAAACCCTACATCCACACTGAGGGTGGAGAGCCAAGATGGCCAGTATAGAGTGGAGAAGAGGGAGTGGCAAGAAAAGATTTTGAGTATCTCTGCTTGGTTTCATCAATGTAAAGAAGGCCTCATTGAGTAAGTTAAATACGTTAGATCCAAAGTTCAAAGTAAAAATTATTATCAGAGTGCATACATGTCACAACATACAGCCCTGAGATTGAATTTCCTACCGCCATATTCAACAAATCTATAGAATAGTAGCATCTGTGGGAGAAAAGGAATTTTTGATGTTTCAGTTTGAAACCCCACATCCACCCAGAGGGTGGAGAGCCAAGATAGCCAGCATAGAGTGGAGAAGTGGAGAATAGGATCAATGAAAGAGCAAACAAAGAATAGAAGACAACAAGCTGTGCAAATATAAATAAATAGCAATAAACAATAAGAGCATGAAATAACAAGATAAAGAGTCCTTAAAGTGAGATCATTGGTTGTGGGAACATCTCAGTAGATCAGTGCAGTTATCCTCTTTTTTTCAAGAGCCTGATGATTGAGGGGTAGTAACTGTTCTTCAGACTGGTGGTGCAAGTCCTGAAGCATTTGTACCTTCTACCCAATGGCAGTATTGAGAAAAGAATACGGCCTGGGTGGTGAGAATCTCTGATGGTGGGTGCTGCTTTCCTACGACAGCATTTTATGTGGATGTGCTCTACGGTTGGGAGAGCTTTACCCATGACATACTGTCCAAATCCACCAAGTTTTATAACATTTTCTATTCAAAGACATTGGTGTTCCCATACCAGGCTGTAATGCACACTGTCAATATGCTTTCCGCTGCACATCTATAGAAGTTTATCTAAGTTTTTGATGTCATACCAAATCTCCGCAGACTCCTAAAGAAGTAGAGGTGCTGCCTTGCTTTCTTTACAATTACATTTACATGTTGGATCCAGAGAGTTTCACTCAGGAATTTAAAGTTACTGACCCTCTCTGCCTCTGATCTTCCGATGAGGACTGGCTCTGGATTCCGTCTGCTGAAGTCTACAATCAGTTCTTCAGTCTTTCTGACATTGAGTGAGAGGTTGTTTTTATGACACCACTTAGCCAAATTTTCAATCTCCCTCCTGTACACTGATTCATCTCCACCTTTGATGCAGTGGTGTCATCAGCAAACTTGAGTATGATGTTGGAGCAGTACTTAGCCACACAGTCAAGGGTGCAAAGTGAGTAGAGCAGGGGTCAAACCACAGCCCTGTGGTGCACCTGTGCTGACAGAGATCATGGAGGAAATACTTCAGCCAATCTGAACTGACTGGGGTCTACAAGTGAGGAAATCCAGAATCCTAATGCACAAGATGGTACTGAAGCCAGTTTCTACTGACTGGGTTCAGTAAGTCATGCTACATATTGCTACCAATAACATAGGTAGGAAATGGGAGGAGGTCCTAAAGAAAAAATATAGGGAATTAGATGGAAAGCTGAAAAGCAGGACCTCCAGGGTAATAATCTCTGGACTGCTACCTATGCCTTCACCACTGAGGGTAAGAATAGGATGATTTGGCAGATCATTAGGCTCTCTCCTGGGGAAGGTGTGACCTGTACAAATTGGGCAGGTTACACCTGAACCCAAAGGCAACCTATATCCTTGTAGGCAGGTTTGCTAGAGCTGTTAGTGAGGATTTGAACTAATTTGGCAAGGAGATAGAAATAGGAAAGTTAGGGCTGAAGATGGGACAGTTGGTAATCAAGTAGATGCAGTGTGAACTGAGACTTTCAAGAAGGGCAGAGAGATGATAGCACAACATTGCAGTCAGAGGGATGAGTTACAGTGGGGCAAAATCAAAAAGGGTGATGAATACAGGACCGAATGTGTTATAATTTTAATGCACACAGTACACAGAATGATATCACAGAGTTGTGGCTGGAAGAAGATCATAGTTGGGAGATTAACATCCAATGATAGACCTTGTATGAAAAGGACACACAAGCAGACAGAGGGGGTGGGGTAGCTCTATTGGAAATCCTTAGAAAGAGGTGACATAGGATCAGAACATGTAGAATCCTTGTGGGTAGTTAAGAAACTGAAAGGATAAAAATACACTGATGAGAGTTATATACAGGACTCCAAATAGAAGCCAGGATGTGGGTTACAAATTACAACAGGAGATAGAAAAGACATGTAAAAAGGACAATGCTACAACGGTCACTTGGGGGGGAGGGGTCAATATGTAGGTATTGAGAAAATCATGTTGCTGCTGGATCCCACTCTGTTGAATGCCTATGAGATGATCTTTTAGAGCAACTTGTGATTGAGTCACTAGGGGATCAGCTAGTTCTGGATTGGGTGCTGTGTAATGAACCAAATTTGATTAGCAAGCTCAAAGCAAAGGAACCCTTACAAAGCAGTAATCAGAATATCATAGAATTCACCCTGCAATTTGGAAGGGAGAAAATAAAGAGAGGTGTACCGGTGGAGTAAAGGAAGTTACAGAGGCATGAGAGGGGCTGGCCAAAGCTGATTGGAAGGGGACACCAGCAAGGATGATGGCAGAACAATGATGGCTGGACTTTCTGGGGACAATTCAAAATACGACCCACAGATTTCTTTAAGGTTAACTTGAAGGTTGAGTTGATGGTAAGGAAGACTAATGAAATGCTGACATTGGAGGACTAGAATATAAGAACAAGAGCTGAGGCTTTATACGGAATTGGTCAGACGTCAGTCAGTGTATTGTGAACAGTTTTGGGCCCCTTGTTTAAGAAAAATGTGCTGGCATTGGAGAGGGCCCAAAGGAGGTTCACAAGAGTGATTATGGGAATGAAAGGGTTAATGTATGAGGAGCATTTGATGGCTCTGGGCCTGTACTCGCTGGAGATTAGAAGAATGAAGGGGAATCTCATTGAGACCTTTTAACATTGAAAGACCTGGATAGAGTGGATGTAGGAAGGATATTTCCTATTGCGGGTGAGTCTAGGACCAGAGGGCACAGTCTCTGACTGGAGGGACATCCCCTTAGAATAGAGGCAAGGAGGAATTTCTTTTACCATAGGATAGTGAATCTGTGGAATTCATTGCCACATGCAGCTGTGGAGGCCATATCATTCATTATATTTAATGCAGAGGTTGATAGGTTCTTGATTAGTCAGGGCATGAAGGGTTGCGAGGGATAATAAATCAGCCACAGTGGAATGGCAGAGCAGACTTAGTGGGCCAAATGGTCTAATTCTGCTCCTATCTCTTATGGTATTATAAGGTTGAAGGAGATGCATGTGAACTTGTGTCTCAGCTGGGTGAAGTTTAGGTCCCTAGATGGTAGTGAGGGAGGAAGAGTAAGGACAATTGTTAAATCTACCAAGAGGGCAGGGCAATGTGTTAGGGGTCAAGGAAAGGGGTGTGGAGGGATGAGGGTCCAGAGAGCCACCAAGAAAGTGGTCCCTGCAGAAGTGGGGTATGGGGAGAAGATATGACTAAAGGTGGGATCTCATTACAGCTGGCAGAAATGATGACTTTAGGTTAATGAGATGTTTGTATCTATGTTTTTGCACAGATTCCTGCATTCCTTTGTGTTAGACCTTTAAAAGTTTTTCTTGAGGTATGAGTGATTTTGTTGTACATTGTCCTGTGTCCTTGAGAGTAAGTCATATTTTGTTTGACGTGTGAGAATGCACTGTGCATTTTAAAATGTTAAATGATGTTTGGCAGCTTTTGTGTTGCAGCAGAGATAATTGAGATATTTTGTATAGAAACAGTTGTGAAACAGGAGAGAAATAGCAATTGATTACCTATGGAATGGAGATGCAGGAAGCTACAAATAAGACTGGGCCTTGGATACAAAACTTATTACGTATCTGTGTCTAAGCCAATGAATCTTTTGAGATAGATGTTTTAATTTAGTTATAGTAAGACTCAGCTATCATTTTATTGAATAGAAATTGAAATCAGTGGAATTCTTTGGTTTTATTTCAAACATGGAGTTAACTGAATTGAACTGCTTTTTAATACAAGCACGAGAAGTGAGTTTTGGATTGGTTCTCCCCAAAGAAAGTTGTGTCCACTAATAAGATGTTAGTTATGGTTTTAATTTCGATCAATTCCGTTTGGATCTTGGAGAGAGAACTTAACGAGAGTTATTGAAAAAGCAAAAAGCCAGCATAAAAGAATGAATTTATTGTACTATCAGACTCATATTTCATTGCTTCTAATCCTGCCACTGGTGAAAAGTGTGAGAAGTTAATCCTATCTATCATCCATTCCTTCATCTCTATGCCAAAGTAGGAAGTTTTAATTGTGGAAAATATTCCTGATATGTACCCTCAACTGCTTCTCTTTCCACACTTGCTGCCAATCTTGCTGCTTGTTTCTCGCATTTTTGTTTCCTGTTTCAGGTTTCTACTCCTGTAGTTTTTTTTAAATATGATGACAAAACCCGCCAGTCTAATAATAACTTTGTTTCCAGCCTATAAGTGAAGAGAGACATTTCTGGGACTGAGATCACTGATGGATATTAGGCTAATCTCACTGTTCCTTTTTAAATCAGGAAAGATTAGGTTATTAATTATTTTCCATCTTAGTGGTGTTTCAGGCTGAAATGTAAAAAGAATGGCTTGTACTAGAAAGCATATTTGAACATGCTGCTGGTCTACAACAATGTGTGTATGCAGGTGTGATTGGTTGCAAGGAAGTACTGTACTTTGAGGAACAGACTGTACACATGAAGTTACTTAAATTACTATAACATGATAATAGTAGCATGAGAGAAAGAGGAGTGAGTGGAGGCTGTTTGGGGTGTGTTAAGATGAGGCAGTGTTCTCTTAAAAAAATAAGTAAATATTGGAAGTATGTGAGCTTTTATTCTTTCACAAAGAGTTTAATTTTTAGTTCACTATAAAATTAAGCTTTCCTTTTAGAAAGTTTTACTGTTTTTTAATGAAAGAAAACAAGACTGAATTATGTTAGTCTATTTGAAGCAGGTTTTCTTTTACTTTTTGCTCTCTTTCTTTGTGTTTATTCCATTCAATCAATATAAATACTAAATTAGAATTGTTATTGGATAAAATCACACTAAATTCAATGATGGTCATAATATTTGGCTTAATATTGCAAAGTAAGTGAGAATTGCAAGATCCAGCCACAAAATTACTACATATTAAAAGGTGATAACATCAAATACCATAATTCCAAGCAAACTCATCACCAGACTCTGAGATCCAGGAGTTAACAGTCCCGCTGCAACTGGATCCTTGACTTTCTGACTAACAGACTGCAATCAGTAAGGACAGATAACAATACTTATGTCAATATTTTTTGCTACTGGTGCTTCACTAGGCTGCGTCCTCAAACTGCTGCTTTATTCCTTACCGCACAAGCAGATTCTATTCCAGGGGTTCCCAGCCTGGGGTGCCCGCACCCCCAGGGGGTGCGACAAAGAGTGGCTTGTGTCCTTGAGTGACAAGTCACAAGTCATCACTCAGCCAGTTGCCAGTGTGACTTGAGAAGTGGTAGTAACGTTTGTCCCAAGCACACTCCAGTCTCCCGCTGCCCGAGTCAGCATTGAGGATTCTCATCAGTGTAACCTGGGAAGTTACACATCAGAGTCGAGGAGTCTCATCATTGTTAGCTAGAAGGTTACATCCCAGAGTTAAAAATCATCTCATAATGCCAAAATCTTTATATATCCCGAATCAACCATCAAGTAACGACTTCGCGTTAAAACCAAACCCCCAGACAGTAGGTAAATTATTCAATTATAAAATTTTAAAAAGCCGCATTTTGATAAAAAGCAGCTGAAGTCATTCATTCATATTTGTCTCAATGCATTACAGAAGTTTTTGAATTTCAAAGGTCTTTTTCCTCTTAGAAGGTTTTTTTTCTTGAATCGTTTATAATTTTGAATTATGTTAGTTGAGAAGGAATCATGGTTAGCTCTGAGGATTTTGAATCGTGTGATGGGAGTAGCATTTCCACCTGACGATTTCTCTTGGCTTAACCGCAGATAATATCGTAATATAATATTCAAAAGCGTATTTCTCGTGATACTTTGCTATAGGCGTGTCTGGTTGAGTAAAGTGGTCATCCCTGACTTAGTCAGATAGTTTTTCTCATATTAGCTTATATTTTTCCCTTCATTAACCCTTCATAATGTCAAACAGAGGGAAATGGAATGATGACTGTGTGTGCTTTGGTTTCACTTGCGCAACAGGACAATAATGGCTTGCAAAAAACCCAGTGCATTCTTTGTAGCGTTGTGTTTTCCAACTCAAATCTGCAGCTATCCAAGCTTCAAGAGCACTTCAAGAACAAGCATGGCGGAGCTGATGTTGAAGGACATGATGTTGGGTCATTGAAAATCAAAAGAGCTCGTTTTGATTCACAAAGAACTCTTCTAAAATTAGACTCCATTTCTGTTGAAAAACCATTACTTCTTGCTTCATACCAAGTGGCATATAAAGTGGCCAAATCCAAGAAGCCTCATACAATTGCAGAAGATCTCATCAAGCCATGTGCACTGGAAATGGCAACAATTATCCTGGGCAAAGAAGCAAGAAAAAAATTTGAACAGGTGCCCCTATCAAATAATGTCCTTCACAACCCAATCAATGATTAGAGTGAAGATATTTTGGACCAATCCATCTCAGATGTCAGAGCTAGTCCTCTCAAAATCTCTATTCAGTTGGATGAGTCAACTGATGTCTCCAGTTGCAGTCAACTCATCACATTAGTGAGGTAAGTCAATGATGGTGCTGTGAAGGAAGATTTCTTGTTTTGTAAAGATCTGAAAACAAACACAACTGCAAAATATGTGATGCAACTGGTGAAAGACGTCTTTGCCAAACATGATTTAGATATCAAAGTCATTGGTTCTGTGTGCACTGATGGGGCACCTGCAATGCTTGGAAATAAATCTGGCTTTTCTGCATTGATGAAAAAGGAGATTCCAGACTTGCATGTCACCCATTGTTTTCTTCATCGTCGTGCTTTGGCATCAAAAACATTGCCTCCAAATTTGAAGAAAGTCGTTGATACTTGTGTGAAGGTCATCAACTGGATCAGAGGGCATGCTTTGGACAATCTGGGAAGTGAGCATTCAGTTTTGCTTTTCCACACAGAAGTCCATTGGTTGTCATGAGGACACACTTTAACTCGCTTCTTTGAACTGCGGGAAGAAATCAAAGTTTTTCTGGAGGAGCGTGAATGTGATCTGGTTGAGCAATGGAATCACAGGAATTCGCCCAAATGCTGGCTTACTTAGCTGACATTTTCACTCGTATGAATGACCTGAGTGTTTCTTTTCAAGGAAAAGGGATAAACATATTGACGGCTTGTGAAAAGTTGAATGCCTTCAAAGAAAAGTTACGCCTTTGGCGATGAAGGATTGAAAGAGCAGTCTGTCAAATTTTCCTTCACGAGAAGAGATGGTTGATTATGCTGGATCCATAAATCCTACTGTGCGTGAAGAAATTGTGGCTCATTTGGAAATGCTGTCAGAATCATTTGATAGATATTTTGCTGCTGGAGACCTGAAGATTTCAGAAGAATGGATCATGAATCCATATCCCTACAATTTGGAGAAAATGTCAGATAATGAAGAGCTGAAATCTTTTATTGATTTGTGGACAAATCAAGCTCTTGAAATGCAATTGGAAAACAAGACTTTGGAGGAGTTTTGGTGTGCAGCACTGGATATGTTCCCAAGACTTGGTGGAAAAACACTCTGTGTCCTCACTCCATTTGCAACAACATACTTGTGTGAATCTGGATTCAGTTCTCTTTTGTCAATCAAGACAAAAATCTAGAAATCGCCTGAATCCACAGGCAGATCTGCAGATCGCAGTCAGCAAGAAAGTTCCACGTTTTGACAAAATCATGAATGAGAAGCAGGAGCAAAGAAGTCATTGAATTTTATGTTCACAATTGGGATTGATTTTACTGTTTACAATTTTTCTGAATAAATTAGAATCTAATTGCTCAGTTTATATTTGCATTTTATGCACTGAATTAAGCTTTTTTTAAGTTCAATTTGTTCACCCACAGTATTGTATGTGGTTCAAAAATAAGAAATTAGACTTCTTCATCTTCAAATGTGATATTACTTTTGTAGGGGGTGCAAACATTAATCAAACATTTCCTAGGGGTGTGGGGCATAGAAAAGGTTGGGAACCACTGTTCTATTCCAACTCTGTCTACAAGTTTATAGATGACACCTCTGTAGTGGGCCATTTCTCAAATAACAATGAGTTAAAGTACAGAAAGAAAATAGAGAACTTAGTAACATCCTATCATCACAACAACCTTTCCCTCAATTTGAACAACAGAGCTAATCACAGTCTTCAGAAATAGGGACAGCGCACATTCTCCTGTCTAAGTCAATGGTGCTGAAGTTGAAAGGATTGACTGCTTCAAGTTTTTAGGAAAGTTCATCACCAGTAGCCTGTCCTGTAGCATCAATGTCCAACCACATTGATGCTACAGCCACGAAAGCTCACCAATGCCTCGATTTCCTCAGGATACTGAAGAAATTTGGCATGTCCCCACTGATCCTTACCAATTTTTATCAAGGTACCCTCCAAAAAAAGCATCCTGTCTGGATACATCACAGCTTGGTATGACAACTGTTCTGCCTGTGATCACAAGAAATTGCAGAGCTAAAGACACAGGTCAGCGCATCACAGAAACTAGCTACTCTCCATCCACACTGTGTGCATGTCAAGATTGCTTTATGTCATCTCCAATACAAAAATGTAAAGGAGAACAAAATAATTATTCCTCTGGATCCGATGCACCATATAAAAACACATGGAATACAAGAATAAGAATATAATACAATAAGAATACAATAATAATAAAAATATATAAATACATAAGACAGCTTATATACATGGATTGATTATATGTACATAAAGTGTCTCTCAGTAGGGGGTGGCTGTACATAAGGTGACTCTGGCAGGAAATGATAAAGTAGTGATGGTGGAGGGTGTATTGGAGTGGGTTAATGGTTGGAGGTGTTAATCAGTTGAACTGCTTAGGGAAAGTAACTGTTTTTGAGTCAGGTGGTCCTGGCATGGATACTATGTAGCCTCTTCCCTGATGGGAATGGGACAAACAGTCCATGAGCAGCAACACACACAAAATGCTGGTGGTAATCTCTTACTATCTTTTCTTTCAGTTAGTCCTGACAAAGGGTCTCGGCCCGAAACGTCGACTGTACTTCTTCCTATAGATGCTGTCTGGCCTGCTGTGTTCCACCAGCATTTTGCGTGTGTTGCTTGAATTTCCAGCATCTGCAGTTTTCCTCATGTTTGCGAGTCCATGAGCAGGATGGGTGGAATCCTTCACGATATTGTTGGCCTTTTTCAGGCACCATTCTGTATGTAACGTCCTTGACGGTGGATAGACTGCTGGTGGTGGTGCACTGGATACCTATTGTAAAAACTTCCTGAACTTGACAGTGCAGTTTCCATACCTAGCATGTTAGGAAGCTCTCTACTGCACATCTGTAGAAGACTGTGAGTATTGATGTGCATAGTTCAGCTCTCTTCAGCCTCCTCAGAAAGTAGAGGTGTTGGTGAGCTTTCTTGATTGCGTAGGATGTGTTTTGGGACCATGAGAGGTTATGCGAAATGCGTACCCACAAGAGTTTGAAACTGCTTGCAGTCTCCACTACTGTGTCACCAACAAAAAGACAGGTGCGAGTGGTGCAAGATCTCCTGAAGTTGATAGCCTCTGCGGCTCGCTGCCGCAGTAGAGCAGCAAGCGTAATCAAAAACCCCGCCCTCCCTAAACATTCTCTCTTCTTCCCTCTCCCACTGGGTAAAAGATACAAAAGCCTCAAAGCACATATCACCACGCTCAAGGCAAAGAAAGTTTCTACCCCATTGTTATAAAACTATTGAATGGTTCTCTAGTACATTAAGATGGACTCTTGGTTTCACGATCCACTTCATTATGCCATTGCCCCATATTGCCTATCTATACTGTACTTTCTCTGCTGCTGTTACATTTTATTCTGCATTGTCTCATTGTTTTATCTTGTACTACGTCAATGCACTATGTAATGAACTGATCTACATGAACTGTATGCAAAACATTTTTGTCTATACCTTGATACTTGATAAACTAACTCAAATTCCAAAAAGTAAATAGTGAAAAATTTGACCAATTTAGTCATAATCACTTCATTTGTCACTCCAAGCTTTGCATGAAATAAATTACCTTCCATTCATATTTTTAAAAATAACTTTATCTAAGTCTTATATACAAGAGATTCTGAAGATGTTGGAAATTCAGAGTAACTCATACTCTGGAGGAACACTGGAGGAACTCAGCAGGTCAGACAGCATCTATGAAAGAATAAACAGTTGACATTTTGGTCCAAGATCAGGATCCCAAAGGAAGGGAGAAAATGCCAGAATAAGAAGGTGGGGAGAGGGGAAAGAGGACTAGCTAGAGGTGATAGGTGGAGCCAGGTGGGTGGGAGAAGGAATGAAATAGGAAGCTGGGAGATGATAGGTGGAAAAGGTAAAGGGCTGGAGAAGAAGAAATCTGATAAGAGAGGAAATTGAACCATGGGAGAAAGAGGAGGGACGCCAATGGGAGGTGATATGCAGGTGAGGAGAAGAGGCAAGAAGGAATTGAAGAAAAAGGAGGGGGGAGGGAGAAAAATTACTGGAAGTTAGAGACATGGATGTTCATGCCATCAGATTGGAGGCTACCTAGATGGAATATGAGGTGTGGCTTCTCAAACTGAGAGCTGCCTCAACCACATCTGAAGCACAAGATGGGAAAATTATGTGCAGATACAAAACTTGGGTGAAGTATTCCATGGTTAAAAGAGAGTGGATCAACCCTCCTTTTGATTTGGATCACATTCCAGAACCCCCCTCCTCAGACAGTTTAAGATCTCCCATCTTCTCTTCTCTTTGGCCTTCTCCAGAAAAGCAGTAAATTAATAAAAAGTTGACAATGAAGAAGGAAGATTCTTTTGACCGCAGATATGTGTTTCAGGCTCAACCTCAGAGTGGGGGAGAAACAAGAAATGCGGTCAACTCTCAATAAATCAAATGGTATGCATGCAGAGAGAATCAAAGTCAACACTTCAAGTCAAGAACATTTCAACAGAACCAGAAAAGACAGAAAGCAAACTTGTTCTAAGTGGCAGAGAGAGAAGGATAGAGATAACAGAGGGAATGTCTGTAATAAAACACAGTCTAAAATCATCAATGTTTTCACAGCAACAATTTTAAAACCACAGAGAGGGATAGAAGATTAAAGCAAAGAAACTAATTTAAACAGGAAAGTACAGTGACATATTTGGACTGAGAGGAAAAATAGAATGGCTACCTGAAATTGTTAATTTACTATCTAGTTCCAAGGGCTGCAACATGCCAATATGGAAGATTAGATGCTTTGGGGTATTATTAGAGCAGTGTAAAAGAATAAAGGAAAAAGGGTCGGAATGAGTTGGATAGAGATTAAAGTGACAAGGTAGGCGCAGACGTGGCTACAAAACAGGATGCGTGCACATAGTTCCTGCGTGCTGAAGCAGTGTTAAAGCCTACAGACAAGTGTACATGTATAGTACTCTTTATTATGCAAGGAATTATTTATGTGGAACAAATCATATTGACAGTTCCTTAAAATTAAACATTAATACTTCTCACGTGCATTGCCTCGAGTATGATTCCGGCTAAAAAACATTCTGTACCCACAGTGAAAACAGGTGTTTCTCTCTGTAAAAATGCATCCAAACTTGGAGAACTAAGTGGTATATTTTCAATTTTAAAATGTAAATAATTAGCCTGAATCTCCAATCCCAGTAGTTGCCTAACATTTTGTTAAACTTCATATAAATACAAATTGCAAATTAACATTACTAAAACCTTCTCCAGCTGCAATTTTTCACATTGATCTTCTAGAACTTAGAACAGTAAGTATAAGCCCTTCAGCCTAACTTGCATAAATTTGGCAAATGATTTATTTTGCAATCTAGGCACTTAAGTTTTCATACCCTTTTCATGATGCTTTGCAGTCTGTTCTTCAAACCTTTATTGATAACCGTCAACGTAGCATTACGAGGTCTGGGCATAACTGAAGATGAAAGAACAGACTAACAGGAAAAAATATACTTTGCATAATTTATAGTCTGTTTTCTATTCACAATTTCTATACCACTTCTTTAGACATGTGACCAATTCCTATACTCCAAAGGCTTGATCTTGTTATGCACAGGGATATCAGTAAGGTGCTCCAAACAAGAGGCTCACTGAGAGGAATTTAAGTGATTCATTAGCTTATAGTATTCGTCTGGTGGTGTTCTTGCCCCTGTATTCTGTTTCTCAGGATGCCACATATTTTAATCTTTCTGGCATTCCATCACTCATTATGGTTGTACTTGTTTCTATAACCAATACTGCTTCTTCTTTTTTAGTTCATATTTTCCAAAGGCCCTCTACCATAAACTACTGAATTATCAGTTTGCCCTTAAATAATGTTTTGGTAGTAATTAGGTATTTATACTTTTAAGTGACCATGTCTCATAAGCTTTCCCACAGCTCCGGCTGTTCTTCCTCAGACTTCCAGGCAGTAGCAACACCAAACAGTGGTGGATAAAATTTTGCTGCCTGTGTGCACAATTTACTGAATAATACATAATGTTGGTGTATAAGCAATATCTTTAAAGTTCTGCATTGTAAGAATGTAATAAGCCTTTCAAATGTAGTCATTCTGTGGAGGTCAAAAATCAGAAAACACTGATGTACTTGACTTCAGTCACAAGAACATCAAGATAGATAGATTATGGTTATCATTCTGCTTCAAGGTGTCAATGCAGCAAAGTTTATTTATTTTTCAACATTATTACATGAAGACTATTTTACTTAACAAATTACATACCATGTTGAAACAACTTCACTACTTCCAGAACATATGGCCTACAAAAAAAATGAAACATAATTAAAAGCTTTTAATTAAAGAATTTAATTTAAAGAATGAAATTAAAGAATTTCAAAGCTGAAAGTTTAAAAAGTAGATTTATTATCCAAGTACACATATATCTCCATATACAACCCTGATATTTATTTTCTTGCAGGCATGATCGATAAATTAATAATAGAATAATAACCATAATAGAATCAATGAAAGATCACATCAACTTGGGCATTCAACCAGTGTGCAAAAGACAACAAACTGCATAACTACAAAAAGAAAGAAATAATAAAAATAAATAAGTAAGCAAGTATTTATAATTTTAACATTTAACTGTAGGTTGCACCATCCTGAAATTAAAATCACATGTTGAGATCTATAAGATACAAAATTCAAGAACAAATATTAATTTGAGAATGACCTCAAATTGATTAGGGAGAGCCTAATTAGTGCAAGCCAGCATGGTTTTGCGCAGGGCAAATCACATCTTACTAATTTCATTGGGTTTTTTGATGAGGTGACACAGGTGATTGATCAAGGTAGAGCTAAGGATGTTGTCTACTTGGGACTTTAGTAAGGTGTTTTATCAAGATCCCTCATTGGAAGCTCATCCAGTAGATTAAGATGCATGGGATCAATGGTGAATTGACCATTTGGATTCAGAACTGATTTGCTCATAAAAGGCAAAGGGTAGCGGTCAAAGGGAATTATTCTAGCTGGTGGTCTTTGATCAGTGGTGTTTCTTAGGGTTCTGTACTGGGACCTCTACTGCTTGGGATATAGATCAGATAAAGATATGGGTGGAGAAATTGTTCAGAGTATGGAATACCTACAAATTCTGATGCCCACATGTGTGCTACTTAGTTTTATTTGGCATAGCAACTACTATTTCAATTGTGAATTAGCTATTGTAAACCTACGTGGTACTCAAGGACGCCGAAAGCTAAGGAGTGAGAAGTAAGAGAAGATTATTGATTGGAAGCCTGATTGGGTCCCGCCTGCCAGGAGAGAATTGTGCCGAGCAGGCAGGATATTGCCATTTGGAGCTGGGGTGACTGATGGAGGGATGAAAATACTTAGGGCCAGGAAGGATTTGAGATAGCACAACTTTGATGGCCTGAGAGTAAAAGTGGGTGTAGGGAGGTTGTATACCTACAGATTGCACCTTTTGTATGTGTTGGATACAACTAGCATGAAACCAAGCCAGATACACAATCATCATTCATGACCAGATGTGTCTGGCTATATTTTCCTAGTTTCTACTTTCATAATCTTTTGGTTTGATAATTCTTCTGAACCACTGCCAATATGTCATTATGCAGTTAATGTAATTGAATAGCATTGCCTTTAACTCTGTATATTTTCTGTACTCTCTTTACCACATTAGGCAATGTTGTGCACTGAGAAAACCTAGACCAATCTTACAGAATTCTAGAAATTTTACATGAAAGTACAGAAAAACAGCAATACCTTGCAACCTTAAAATAGCGCTCACAGCCAAGATAAACAGCCAGGAAACTCCAAGGGGTTGAAAAAGCAATCATCAATAGCAGACTGCACAGGGGTTTGAATTCAAGTATTAGAAAAGCAGAAAGTGCACATGGATTGGTAAGACTGGAGGAGGACGCAGAGGCAGCACAGGGCAAGGGACACTTTGTGGGTAAGAATATGAAACCTGAATTTAGGTACTCAGAGAAGTTTGCAGGATAATTCTTAAGGCATTAGGACTTCATATATGTAAGAAAAATGCCTATTTTGAAAGAGATCAGCCAGAAAATTATTAGAGAATCCTCATTTCAGAATTACTCAGTGACAGACAACAATTTTGGAAGGAGTGAAACAACACATGCTATTCATGAAAAAAATATTCATTCATACTGTAGAAACGAAGGTTCAATGACAGGACTAACATTTAATGACCATCTCTATTATCCTTTAATGTGGTAGTAAATTGTGTAAATGAAACACAGCTGTACTCCAATGAAACTACACCATCCACAGTGCTTAACAGAAGCTCAAGAATTTAGACTCATCAATGATAAAGGAAAAGCATTTTCTAAGTAAATCTGAATAATTTTTGTCTTGTATGGGAATTGGCTACCCTTTTCTTCTCAGGTGTAGAGATCACAAGCTTGGGATAAGTTGTCTTGCCAAGTAAACATGGTACTTTTTTGTAAACAACAAACACAAATGCCTGTGCACATTACTGGTGGGGTCAATAAATATTTAGAGTAGTGGATGAAATGCCATGGAATACTTGATGTGGTAGATGGCAGAAAGAGTGGCACAAGGAGCAAAGTAAAGAAGAATCATATGATGAGATTCATTACATTCATCTGCAGTCACTTCTGCTGTATGTAGCTGACTGAAGAATGCAGCAAGTTCACTGAGAAAAGTTATTACTTACGTTTGTTTGCTGTTTATGTTCAGTTCACTATTAATTGGAATCAAATAACCTTGGCTGTTTCGAAGCTGTAAAACAACATTTTAGCATGTAGAACAATTAATACCCTGAAATGTTGACAACTTTGGATACAGCAAGCTTCCACACTATAAAGGATCTAACCAAACTCTACGAGACCCTTAGACAGCCTTCAATATGAAGTGGCATTTAGATTCAAGCAAGCGATTTCTCAGTTAATGAGAATATTGTGGAAATGTGATTATTAAATTCATCAATTTAT
This sequence comes from Hypanus sabinus, assembly GCF_030144855.1. Lineage (NCBI taxonomy): Eukaryota > Metazoa > Chordata > Chondrichthyes > Myliobatiformes > Dasyatidae > Hypanus > Hypanus sabinus. Next base: position 60,555,794 of record NC_082717.1, on the reverse strand, counting down.
TTTTAAGGTAATTTCAGAAACTAATAATAACTGTACTCAAAATAAGAGTCAAAGTTATACAGCACAGAAACAGGCCCTGTGGCCCAATTGTCCATGCCAACCAACGTTAGTTCCATTTGTCTGTGTATGGTGCATATCCCTCTAAACCTTTCCTATCCATGCACCTGCCATATGAAACAACAGCAACAACCTAAATACCTTTTAAACACTGTAAATGTCCCTGTCTCTATCATTCCCTCTGGTAACTTGTTCCCCAAACCCACCACCTTGTGCGTGAAAAATTTACCCTTCCAATTCCCTTTAAATCTGTCTCCACCCACCTTGAGCTATGCCTCTACCTTTAGCCTCATTTATCCTGGGAAAAAGACGTTGACCATTCTATGTCCCTCATGATTTTATATACTTCTTCAAGTTCACCCTTAGTTTTCTCTGCTTTGGGGGGAGAAAATCCTAGCCTATCCAGCCTTTTCTTATAACTCAGGAATTCCACTCTCAGTAACATGCTCATGAATCCTTTCTGCACTCTTCCCAATTTAATGACATCTTTCCAATTAGAAATGCATACAATACTTCAGGTGCCATCTCACCAACAACTTGTACAACTGTAACATGACCCAGTTCTTGTAGTCAATGTAATATGGCTTCTTCATAGAACCATAAAGAGGTACAGCACAGAAACAGGCCCTTTGGGCCATCTCGTCCATGTTGAAAACAGTTAAACTGCTTACTCCCATCAACCTGCATCAGGACCCCAACTATCCATGTACCTATCCAAACCATTTAAACATTGAAATCAAGCTTGTATGCATCACTAGTGCTGGCAGATCATTCCACACTCTCATAACGCTCTGAGTGAAAAAGTTTCCCCTCGTGTTCCCCAAGCTTTTCAACTTTCACCATTAACCCATAGCCTTTGATTGTAATACCACCCAACCTCAGTGGAAAACGCCTCCTTGCATTTAACCTATCTCTACCCCCTAATTCTGTATACATCTATCACATCTCTTAATCTCCTAAGTTTGAAGGAATGAAGTCCTAACCTATTCAATCTTTCTTTATAACTCAGGTCCTCCAGACCCAGGAACATCGCCATAAATTTTCTCTGTGTACTTTCAATCTTATTTACATCTTTCCTGTAAGTAGGTAACCAAAATTGCACACAATACTCCAGATTACGCCTCACCAACATTTTAAACAACTTCAACATTACAGCCATCTCCTGTACTGTCGGCCCTCCTTATCCATGGGGAATTGGTTCCCAGACCCTCTATGGATACCGAAAAACATGGATGCTCAAGTCCCTTATTGAACCTGTATCAGTGTGGTGGACTTTAGGACCCGGCAGAGCTCCGGAACTTATTTAACTTGGCTCAGTGCAGTGGACTTCAGGACCCAACAGAGCTCAGGACCCACCGCCCACAGTGTTTCTGTTCTGTTGACATGAAACGATCATGATTGAAAATAAAGTGGAAATAATAAAGCGATCAGAAAGAGGTGGAACGCCATCAGTCATTGGAAAAGCGTTAGGCTACAGTCAGTCAACGATCGGAACAATTTTAAAGGATAAGTGAGTATAATGGAGCATGTTAAAGGCCCTGCCCCAATGGAAGCTACAATTATTACTAAGCAATGCAGTGGTTCAATTATTGAAATACATATGTTTCTTAAGTGTTTTATATGCATAGAATGGTAAAATACATGCTATATACTAAGACAAACGTTTGACTAACTAACGCTAAATAATATCGGATGTACCTTTTCCGACTTACTTATAATACCTAATACAAAGTAAATGCTATGTAAATAGTTGTTATACTGTATTGTTTAGGGAATAATGACAAGAAAAAAGTCTGTACATCCTCAAACAACGAGTGCTGGAGAAAGAACTTCCAGTTTTTTTTACGATCCTGATCCACAGTAACCTATGCACATCCTCCCGTATACTCTAAATCATCCCTAGATTACTTATAATAGCTGATACAATGTAAATGTTATGTAAATAGTTGTAATGCCATATTGTTTAGGGAATAACAACAAGAAAAAAAAGTCTGTACATCTGTACATGCTCAAACAACAAGTGCTGGAGAGAGAACTTCCGGGTTTTCCTGAACTGCAGTTGGTTGAACCCGCGCATGCGGAAACCGCAAATAAGGAGGGCCAACTGTACTCAATACATTGATTTATGACGGCCAATGTGCCAAAAGCTTTCTTTAAATTATGTACCTGTATTCCCAGTCTTCAGTGCCCTACTGCTCACTGTGCAAAACCCACCCTGGTTGATCCTACTGAAGTGCAAAACCTCACACTTGACTGCATTGAGTTCCATCTACCATTTTTCAGCCTATTTTTCCAGCTGATGCAGATTCCTCTGCAAGCCATGATAGTCTTCCTCACAGCAACCTCAATCTTGGTGTCATCAGCAAATTTGCTGATCCAGTTAAAAATCCAGATCATTTGATGTTGATGACAAACAACGACGGACCCAGGACTGATCCCTGCAGCAAACCACTAGTCACAGTTAGAGAGGCAACCATCTACTATCAATCTCTGGCTTCTCCCACAAAGCCAATGTCTAAATTAATTAATTAACTCATTTTCAATGCTGAGTGACTAAACCTTCTTGACAACCTCCCATGCTGGCTAAGGTGCGTGGAGCAGCACAGTAGCGTAGTGGTTAGCACAACACTTTACAGTCCCATCAACCCAGATTCAATTCCCGCCACTGCCTGTGAGGAGTTTGTACATTCTTCCCATGACTGCATGGGTTTCCTCCCACAATCCAAAGATGTACCAGTTAGTAGGTTAATTGGTCATTGTAAGTTGTTCTATGATTAGGCTAGGGCGGTGTTTCCACAACTTTTTTAGCTCAATGCCCCTGTAAAGCACTTTCATACCTGCCAACGCCCCCCTAAGGCACCTTCATACTTGCCAATGCCCCTCTTTGGCACAATACACTTTCTGGTACCCCCATAGTATAAAAACACATTTACCAGATGCTAAGATAAGAAAAGTGATACTGCTTTAAATTTTTATTTGTCTTTAAACCTAGCTTATACAGCATCTGTGAACTGTACAGCAGCTTCGATATCAATGTGATCCTTGAGCTTGATGGTTTTTATCAAGAGTTGAAATATCTGGTTCAAATTGTGACAGCAAAAGTCTTAAGTCCCCACGTGTAACAATGTACAAGTGGTTTCTGTTTTTTGAGAGTATGTGGTTCACTGCACTAATGACTCTCTTAGCAAGGTAGGAGGATGGAAATGTAATGAAGAGCAGTTTGGCTCTTCTCCAAAGGCCAGGAAACTTCAAGTGACAGTGTAGCCGCATACCACAAAAGCCAGACTTTTTGAAAAGCATTTTTGCTTCATCATTCTGAATTTTGATCACTTCTTCTTGGAAGTTCTCTTCCCGGTCTTCCACCGTGCAAAGAAATGGGTTATTTACCCAGTCCAGTATTTCCAGATTGCTCAAATCCTTGAATCAATTCTGAAAATCCTTTTTCAGTGACTGCACATGTAAACAGTACTCTTGCAAATAACTTCCTGTGAAAGAGAATGCCATACTTTCCATGCAGGGAAACTCTGAGAACATTCTTCTCCCACTGTTTTGCTTATATGTTTCCAATTTTCTAATAAAAATGAACACTGCACTTTTTGCCTGGGTTAAACTGAAGTTCTTACCTGCTGTTTCATGTTTAGAATGTTTATTTTGTCATACAGATCAGCTAGATATACCACACCTACATGTTTTTCCCTTTCAGGGTTCTTTTGAAGACCCTGACCTGGAGTTGCACGCTGACCGGTTCTTTGCAGGAATGGGACCCATTCTCGGGGTTTCAGGACTGGCCATTGTTCAGCATGCCAAGGGCTTGGCCTGACAGATCGGCTCAAATTCAGAGGCCTAAGATCTTGGAGCTCTAGAGATGGGTGGATCGAGAGTCAGTGTCATGGCAGGAGACCCGTGTGTCGTCAGGGGAGTCGAGATATCTGCTACGGGCCCAAAGACCTGGGATCTTTGCAATCTTCAGGCACAGAGCTCAAAAAAAGAGACGTAACAGACTTATAACATCGTAAACCAGCAAGTTGTTTGTTATATCTCCCCACTCACTGGGGGGAAAACGGAGACACTGACAGAGAGAGAGAATCTGCGGTATGTCAAATTCCAGGTGTAGTGCGCAGTCTTTGTGGTAACTGCAAGTCTGTGACTTTGCTACTGCTTTGCTCACGCTTGAGTGCTCAGTGGTGGTATCGATGTTTGTTTTTTTGGCCGGTGGGGGGAGGGGGAGATTGTAGCTTGCTGCTGCTTACGCACGGGAGGGAGAGGACCATGGGGTTCTTAAGTTTATTTGTCGATTATTCTTTGGGGCAATTCTCTGTTTTTGTGGATGTTTGCGAAGAAAAAGCACTTCAGGATGTATATTATATACATTTCTCTGACATTAAATTGGACTTTTGAGTCTTTGAAGAAGTTCAGTTTTGGTTCCCAAGCTCTTGTCAACTTTGAGCAAAAATTCAACCAATGTCAAAATGATCAAAGAAATGTTTTAAGCAGCAGCCTTTTGATAGCCAATGCACTACATTGTGAAAAAGCAAGCATTCAAGCTCTTCATCATTATCTTGGCATAACTGATGTTCTGCTATTTAATGGATGATCTTTAACTTTGTTGATACTAGATATTCCAAGACTCATGCTTGAAGAAAGTCTCTGACTAAAGTTTTTGGCAAGATGTTAACAATGAATTCCACAATAGATTGCAAACAGACTTGGAATTTCTTTTTTCATAGATGCCACTAATCCTCTCACATATGGTGCTCCATTGGTTGTACAAGAAATCATGTTCCGAATCCAAATACTTTTATCTTCAATATACATTTTGAGTCATCATAGATTGATTCTCTGTTGATATTTGGTTTTAACATTTTACAAAAGGGAATCCCTTCATAAAAGTTCACATTTTTCTTAAACCCTACATATGCCATTAGCAATGTCTTGATGTCTTGCACAGTTGACTCATCCAGTTGTAGCCGAAATTCAGTTTTTTGTAGCTCTATGCACGGGTGATACTCAAAGTCTTCACACACTTCAATATGACAAGCTACTGAGTTATTACTCAGAGGAATTGATTTTAAAATAGTGGTATCCATTTTGAGAACAGTAGTGAGTGCTTCTGACACAGCAGACATTATTAATCTTTCACCAATTGTATGAGATTTTCCACACTTTGCTATCATTTTGGAAACAATATAAGAAGCATTGAGACCACTATCAAGGTCGTTTTTAGCTTTCTTGGCAAATGACTCAAGTGAGCAATACTTTTCATATGCTTCTTTCATCTTCCGGAATTGAGTAATACCATAAGTCAGTGGTCCCCAGCCACCAGGCCACGGACCGGTACCAGGCCGTAAAGCATGTGCTACTGGGCTGTGAGGAAACGATATGATCTGGCAATGTGAAACGATATCAGTCAGCTGCACCTTTCCTTATACCCTGTCACGCCAAGTGAAGAACTTGAACACACGCGAGGTCATTACCCACGCATGGTCATCAGTCGCCTAAACGCAGTGATACCCTAGCGCCAGGGATCACTGGTTGGCCTCAGGTAACCAGCTGCCTCACGCAGCCGGCGAGAAGTGTTGTTGCTACTGGCCTAGAGCATAGACAGATGGGCGCTGCCTCTAAACCTGTTTACCACACCAAATGTTCGTGGGGAAGCCGGTGCTAAAATATTTACAGGTGATCTAATTTGGGCTCTGCATTTCGTAAGTAGCAGAGCAGCTACCTCGCTGCGATCTACTGAAAATCATCCCTCGAGCCAAACTTTTGTCAGCCGATAGATCCCGCTTACCTACGGGGGGGAGGGGGGGGGCAGGTGCATGCTCTGTCGCACTCCTCACTCGGTCGGTCGCTCTCTCTGGACTGCAACCACCGTGGCCCCAGCAAGGGGACCTCCGGCCCTTACCGTGACTTCTCATCCCACCCACGACCAGCTGCACCTGGCCAGGCTATTATATGTTCATACAAGGAAAAGATGCGCTGTGTGTTTAATATCCAAACATTACTTAAAATGTTATGATGCTAGTGGCTTATAATTGACTTATCACTATATTCATGCGAGGAAAATATGCGCTGTGTGTTTAATATTAAATTTGTTAGATAAACCCTTTTAGAAAATAAACTGAGTGTAATAGCCACTTATAAGGGACATAGTTGACTTATCACCTATATTCCGTTTGTGATCAACACACATAACCTCTCCCCCCCCCCACCCTTCCCAGCGCCAGTCCCCAAGAATATTGTCAATATTATACCAGTCTGCGTGCAAAAAAGGTTGGTGACCCCTGCCATAAGAAGCCATTTCAGGGTGTCTTTTACAGAAGTCTTCCTGCAATCTTGATGGTTTCATGGCTCCATTAGACAGTACAGTATTACAAATAAGACACATGGGTCATCACTGATCTGACAGGAACGGAATCAAAACCATACTCCGGGTATGTGACATTATATTGATGCATTCTCTGTAGTTTCTGTTTTTTAGCAGATTAGAATTCAAAGCTACACTGCCTTTGGACTCAGATCATGCTGTACATACTTATCCATCATTAATGGGGCTAAATTAAAATAAAAAATTAACACACACTATCAGATGTTGACAAGGTCAGTCAGGCCTCATGCCTCAAGTTAGGGTGCCGCTTACCACCACCCCCAACAACTTCTATTCCCCCTAATGCCCCCTTAGGGCACGTAACCGTCCCTGTTGGGAATCACTGGACTGTCATTAGATCAAGGGCGGGGGGGGGGGGGGGGGGTTGCTCAGTGGCAAGGGCCTGCTCTGCATTGTATTTCAATAAAATGTTTAAAAAATAACATACATTCAAAATAGCGAGAGAAAAAAATACACATCATTATGCAAGAAAACACATGTATAGTCCAAGATCCAGTAATCCAGCCTTTGCACTCAAGGGCAACACCAATGGGAGGGCAAAAGAACACTTCAAGCAACTCCGCAAAAAGGTTATTGAAAAACACAAGTCAGGAGATAGATACAAGAAAATTTCCAAGTCGTTGAATATCCCTTTGAGTACAGTTAAGTTAATCATCAAGAAATGGAAAGAATACGGCACAGCTGTTGGTCAGTGATCAATCATCCGAGCATTGGGACATTCTGCAGGCATACCTCGGGGCAGTTTCCAGTCATCTTCAGCTGTTTCCCCATTGACCTTTCTTCCAACATAAGGTCAGTACAGGGGATGCTCACTGAAGATTACATAATATTCAACTGCATACGTAAGTCTTATCCAAATAAAACTGCTCATTAATGCACACAGCACGACTCCGAATGTTGATATGTGGCAAATAACAATCTTGGCACAGAAGTGCCAGCCAATGACCACCTCCAACATAGACAGCCTAGGCACCAATGGCTTGTGTATTGTCGAGACCCTCACCAACAACATTCTTGTCACCACTGACCAAAAACTTGTGCAGCCACATAAATACCATAACTACATGAGAAGATTAGAGACTGGGTGTTGTGCGGTGAGTAACCTCAAGGCTTATCTACCAGCTAATGTCAGATGTACAGTCTGATAGAATATGCCCATAACAAAAACACTAGAACCCCAACCTTTCCTCATGGGCAGACCCTAGTTAAATGCATTGGCAACATCTCCTTCATACCTACCATCAGAGCAGGTGCACCAGAAGGTTACGTGCTTCGCTCCCTGCTCTACTCACTTTATACCTGTGATTGTGTGGCGAAGGACAACTCCAATACTGTATTTAAGGAATGTGGGGTAAGTGAATTTTTTTTTTTAAATTTCATCTGTATTTGAATTTCCTTATTGTGAAATTTCTTTTTAGATTGACAGGTCAGAGAAACTGGCATCAGAAATAAAAATGAAGTGGCAACACAAGTTATACAATGTAGAACATTCCTGCTGTCAATAAGTATATAACAAATGTGATTTATTTAATTGTTGTGTATTGGGCAAAATTGTAAATACCTCAATACAATGGCATGCAAAAGTTTGGGCACCCCTGGTCAAAACTTCTGTTACTGTGAATAGTTAAGTGAGTAGCACATGAACTGATCTCCAAAAGTCATAAAGTTAAGATGAAACATTCTTTTCAACACTTTAAGCAAGATTTGTGTATTATTTTTGTTTTGTACAATTTTAGAGTGGGAAAAAAAGGAAAGCAGCACCATGCAAGAGTTCTGGCACCCCAAGAGATTTGAGCTCTCAAATAATTTTTACTAGGTCTCAGACCTTAATTAGCTTGTTAGGGCTATGGCTTGTTCACAGTCATCATTAGGAAAGGCCAGGTGATGCAAATTTCAAAGCTTTATAAATACCCAGACTCCTCAAACCTTGTCCCAACAATCAGTGATCATGGGCTCCTCTATGCAGCTGCCTAGCACTCTGAAAACTAAAATAAATGATGCCCACAAAGCAGGAGAAGGCTATAAGAAGATAGCAAAGTGTTTCAGCTAGACGTTTCCTCAGTTTGTAATGTAATTTAGAAATGGCAGGAACTGTGGAGGTCAAGTTGAGATCTGGAAGACCAAGAAAGCTTTCCAAAAGAACAGCTCATAGGATTAGAAAGGCAATTGAAATCCCTATTTGACTGCAAAGGACCTTCAGGAAGATCTAGCAGACTCTGAAGTGGTGGCGCACTGTTCTACTCTGCAGCGACACCTGCATGAATATGACCTTCATGGAAGAATCATCAGAAGAAAACCTTTCCTGCTTCCTTACCACAAAATACAGCATCATAAATTTGCAAAGGAACATCTAAACAAGTCTGATGCATTTTGGAAACAAATCCTGTGGACTGATGAAGATAAAATAGAGGTTTTTGGCCACAATGACCGAAGGTATGTTTGGAGAAAAAAGGGTGCAGAATTTCATGAAAAGAACTCCTCTCCAACTGTTAAGCACGGGGGTGGATCGATCATACTTTGGGCTTGTGTTGCAGCCAGTGGCACAGGGAACATTTCACTGGTAGAGGGAAGAATGAATTCAATTAAATACCAGCAAATTCTGGAAGCAAACATCACACCATCTGTAAAAAAGCTGAAGATGAAAAGAGAATGGCTTCTACAACAGGATAATAATCCTAAGCACCTCAAAATCCACAATAGACTACCTCAAGAGGTGCAAGCTGAAGGTTTTGCCATGGCCCTCACAGTCCCCTGACCTAAACATCATTGAAAATCTGTGGATAGACTTCAAAAGAGCAGTGCATGCAAGACAGCCCAAGAATCTCACAGAACTAGAAGCCTTTTGCAAAGAAGAATGAGTGAAAATCCCCCAAACAAGAACTGAAAGACTGGTTACAGCTGGCTACAGAGTGTTTACAAGCTGTGATACTTGCCAAAGGGGGTGTTACTAAGTATTAAACATTCAGGGTGCCCAAACTTTTGCCTCGGGCCACTTTCCTTTTTTGAAATAAAAAAAGTAATCTTGCTTAAAATACTAAAGAAATATGTCATCTTTAACTTCATGCCTTTTGGAAATCTGGTCATCTTTTACTCTCTTAGCTGTTCACATTAACAGAAATTTTGACCAGGGTGCCTAAACTTTTGCATGCCACTGTATATAACTTCCTAGAACCTTTGCCATATGTAAAAATGTAATTCTACACTTGAACCCTTTTCTAGTTTGTCATTTAGATGATATTAATCTGTACCTTAGCCTTTATTTGCCATTCTTTGATCTTCTTAATATTTTATGAAGACATTTCTTGATATCAGCCTTGCAAGTATCAATTGACTTAGCAATCACATACTTTTTGAAGGGAGGGTGTTCTTGACTAAAAGATACAAATAGAAGTGGTTCTAATTGAGTGAGGATGGTGAAGGCTTTTAACTACATCTGATCTATCTATATTAGTATAAGGAGAGAAATGAAAACAGGAATGAAGTAAAAGAGAATGTTAGCTAGTTCTGACTCAAACTGCAATGTCTGGTTGCCTGAATTTGTTGAATTTAGCATTGAGTCCTGAGTTTTGTAACTCTGCACAAAACTAGGATGTTTTCCTTTGGTTTGCTGCAAGAAGTTTAGAGGTTACAGACAATGCCTTTTTAATGGGAGAGATCAGAGGAAAATGGCAAACTGTTTTAAGCTGATAGGAAGGCGACAATAACTCAAATAACCATTCATTGCAACAGTAGTGTTCAGAAGAGCATCTCTGAATACACAACATGTTGAACCTCGAAGTGGATAGGCTACAGAGCAGAAGACCACACTGGGTTCTACTCCTGTATTTAATAAAGTGTACTTTTTAATTCATGAAACAGTTACCGAATAAAGATTTGTTAATTTTGCTTTTAAATTATTATAAACAAGAGGCAAGAATTCTTAATTTAACCATTCAGCAACGGAATCAAAATATTTTGAGTTAGATTTATGTCATTGATCATGCACATTTATTTTAGCTTTGAATATCGGTATTACCTTCAAAACAAAGACGCTGTTGTCTAGCCCGAAGGAATGAAAGAGAACCTGTAATTCAGAAGCATACAAATTAATCAGTACAGATATCTGTACTGATAAAAAATTGAATCATTTCTAAAATGCAAGGAATTCAATATAACTTTCCTGATACATTAAATAGCGCTCAAAGAAAATATTTAAGAATGATTAGAATGGATTTGATGAATCCTTCTAAATCTAACTAGTTCTTACTTCCACAGCTAGAACAAAAGTTAGATGTACTAAGTTCTTAGGCAGCCCCTCAGACATGAAGAAAACTTACTTCTATTTGTTCCTTGTGAGGTTACCAACGAGGACAATGTAGGAACAACAGATTCATCCACAAAGTGAAACCAAGCGACATAGGTGACTACAAGCCCTCATTCTCAGATGAGCTCAATGCCTTGTATGTTCACTTTGACTAACAAAATATAGAGGAGCCTTCACAAACTCCACAGCACCCAAAGACCCTGTTATTTCAGTCTGTGAGGTCGACAGGAAAGCATCCTTCAGGAGGGTCAGCCCATGGAAAGCAACTTGCCCAAGCAGTGTAACTGGCCAAGTGCTAAACACCTGTGCCGATTTGGCAATCTGAAGTATCCAATAGCTTCAAACAGATTTTAATTATACTGGTGCTTCAAAAGAATGTGGTAACCTGCCTCAAAGACTATTGCCAAATGCACTTCCCTCTACTGAGACGAAGTGTTTGAGAGGTGAGTGATGAAATATATCAACTGCTGCCTGAGAAGCAACTTGGATCTGGATACCGTCACAACAGATTAATAGCAGATGCCATTTCATTGGCTCTTCACTCAACCCTGAAACATCTGGACAACGAAGATGCATACATCACCATGCTCTTCAATGACTACAGCTTGGCATTCAATACTATCATTGCTTCAAAACTAATCAATAAGCTTCAAGACCTTGGCTTTGTTGGAAACTACTTTTCTTTTAAATAATACCTTAAGGTTGTTATAGCCAGGGGTAGTAATAGGGACAAGCTCCCAATACCTATTAAATGCTCCCAATGGCATGCACCTCGAATAGCCTCTGACAAATAAGTCCAGCTCCTGGCCTTGATGAGTGGTTTAGCTGCTAAACTCGGCGGAACCGTTTCTACTGACAGGAGAGGGGCAAAGGCAGGTTACTGGCACCTTAAAACTAGTCGCTTCAAGCAGGTGAGGGTTGTCAGCCATGGTTGGCAACTCATCTAGGAGAAGGGAAACTCTGATCTCAAACCTCCACTAACTTACCTGCTCATGGGGAAGGCTTCAGGAGTAAACCCCAAGGGAAAAATCTGGAACAGGAGTCCCTAAGGCAGTCCTACATTGAGCTTGATGCTGACTAGCAACTCCTGTGACGCTGCTGGGACCTAACTGAATCGGTCTTTGCCATTCCTCTGGGTTCACCAGATGTATGGAGATGGGGAGCTTGCTACATGGTCAACAGCTTGCTCTCCCCATCATACTGCCAAAGCTTGCATATCTATACAGCTAGGATGCAACATCCATGATCAACTCTGAACATAAGAACATCGGAAGATAAGAAAAAGGAGCAGGAGTAGGTCATCTGGCCCATCAAGCCTGCTCCGCCATTCCAAAAGATCATGGCTGATCTGGCCATGCACTCATCTCCACCTACCTGCCTTTTCCCCATAACCCATAATTCCCCTACAATGCAACAATCTATCCAACCTTGTCTTAAATATATTTACTGAAACATCCCCCATTGGTCAGAGAATTCCACAGATTCACCACTCTCTGGGAAAGGCAGTTCCTCCTAATCTCTGTCCTAAATTTACTCTCCCTGAATCTTGAGGCTTTGTCCCCGAGTTCTAGTCTCACCTACCAGTGGAAACAACTTTCCTACCTCTACCTTATCTATCCCTTTCATAATTTTATAATTTGTAGTCACATTTTAGTATATATTTGAAACCAGGGTTCTGTGCAGTAATTTAAATTTGGCACTTTTTGGAGGTGTTTATAAATCTGCAATTCATGATATGAGGTGTAGGTTTGTGGGCAATTCTATAATTTTACATTAAATATATATAAGAACATAAGAAATAGGAGCAGGAGTAGGCCATCTGACCCATCCAACCTTCTCTGGCCATAGACTCAACTCCATCTACCTGTCTTTTCCCCATGACTCTTAATTCCACTACTATGCAAAAATCTATCCAACTTTGTCTTAAATATTTTTACTGAGGAAGCCTCTACTGCTTCATTGGGCAGAGAATACTACAGATTCACTGCTATCTGGGAAAAGCAGTTCCTCCTCATCTCCGTCCTAAAACAAATCTTGAGGCTATGTCCCCTAGTTCTAGTCTCACCTACCAGTAGAAACAACTTTCTTGCCTCTATCTTCTCTATCCCTTTCAAAATTTTATATGTTTCTAGAAGATCTCCTCCCATTCTTCTGAATTCCAGTGAATACAGTCCCAGTCAACTCAATCTCTCCTCATAGACTAACCCCCTCATCTCTGGAATCAACTTGGTGAACCTCCTCTGCACCACCTCCAAAACCAGTATATCCTTCTTCAGGTAAGGAGACCAGAACTGCACAAAGTATTCTAGGTGCGGCCTCACCAGTACCCTGTACAGTTGCAGCATAACCTCTCTGCTCTTAAATTCAATCTCTCTAGCATTGAAGGCCAACATTACATTTGCCTTCTTGATAGCCTGCTGCACCTGTGAACCAATCCTTTGTGATTCATGCACAAGCACTCCCAAGTCCCTCTGCATAGCAGCACACTGCAATGTTTTACCATTTAAATAATAACCTGATCTTCCATTTCCTTCTAAAGTGGATGACCTTATATATACCAACATTGTATTCCATCTGCCAGACCCTTGCCCACTCACTTAACCTATCTATATACCTTTGCAGACTCACCAATTCTTCTGCACAATTTGCTTTTCCATTCAATTTAGTATCATCAGCAAGCATAGCTACACTACACTCAGTCCCTTCTTCCAGATCGTTAATGTATATGGTAAACAGTTGCGGGCCCAGCACCAATCCCTGCAGCACACCACTCGCCAGTGACTGCCAACCAGAGTAATGCCTATGTATCCCACTTCTCTGCTTTCTATTAGTTAACCAACCTCTATCTATGTTAATACATCACCCTACAACTCTATGCATCCTTATCTTACGGATAAGTCTTTTATGCAGCACCTTATCGAACACTTTCTGGAAATCCAAGTAAATAACATCCATCTGTTCCACTCCATCCGCTGCACTCATTATATCCTCAAAGAACTCCAGTAAGTTTGTTAAACAGGATCTCCCTTTGCTGAATCCATGCTGTGTCTGCCCGAAGGATCCATTCCTCTGACCGAGCAGACCCTCACCCTCACTTTTTATAAGATTTGTACTGTTTAACAAACAAGTATTTTTTACATTCACTGGTAGAAAGTAGTATCGCTAAATTAACAGTTCATTACCTTTCTCATTTTTCAATGGCTAAGTATTAGCCCATTACCCATGTAATGTAATTGTTTTAATTATGTAGCCCATTAACTAATATATCACTATCTAAGGAATTTTCTTTATCTTATCTATAAAAGTGATAGATTTTTCGGAAGCACCATCTTTATTTTCTTTTTTTCCTTTGTCTTACACCCCTTAGCATTCATTTCCCTCAACATCAATTCCCAGCTCTCTATTTAGTTTGCTTAGTATTTGTTCAATACCTCCTTGACTAACTGGATCCTCAACTTCCTCACTTGCGGACCCCAGTAGGATTGGACTGGCAGAAACATCTCCTCCACGATCTCCATCAGTACAGGTTCACCACAATGCTATGTGCTTAGCCCGCTGCTCTACTCACTTTATACTTATGACCGTGAGGCTAAGCACAACTCCAATGCCAAATTTAAGTCTGCTGACAACAGCAATGTCATTGGCAAAATCAAAGATGGTGATGAATCAGCAGATAGGAGGGAGGTTGAAAATCTGGCAGAATGGTGCCACAACAATGTCAGCAAGACCAAGGAGATAATTATTAACTTCAGGAAGAGCAAGCTGAAGGTCCACGAGCCAGTCCTCATTGGGGGGATCACAGGTGGAGACGGTCAGCAACTTCAAATTCCTCAGTGTTATCATTTCAAAGGATCTGTCCTGGGTCCAGTGTGTAACTGCCATTACAAAGAAAGCATGGCAGCACTTAAGCTTTCTTAGGAGTTTGGCAAAAATTTTAAATGTCAACTAAAATTTTGACAAACTTCTACAGATATATTGACTGGTTGTATCACAGTCTGGTATGGAAATTCCAATGATATTGAACTGAAAAGCCTACATGAAGTAGTGGACACGACCCACCCCATCCAGGTAAAGCCCTTCCCAACGTTGAGCACATCTATATAGAGTGCTGTCGCAGGAAAGCAGCATCCATCATCAAGTACTCTCACCGTCCAGGTCACGCTCTCTTCTTGTTGCTGTCATCAGGAGGGAGATACAGGAGCCTCAGAACCCACACCACCAGGTTCACCAACAGCTGTTGCCTCTCAATCATCAGGCTCTTGAACCAGAGAGAATAGATTCACTCATCTTCATTTACCCCATCATTGAACTGCTCCCGCAACCTATAAATTCGCTTTCAAGGACACATCATTTCATGTTCTGGCTCTTTATTTTTTATTTATTATTATCATTATTTCTTTTTTTCCTCTTTTGTATTTGCACAGTTTGCTGTCTTTTGCACATTGATAGTCTGTCCATCTTGATGGTTGCAGTATTTCATTGATTCTATTGTCTTGTATTGACTGTGAACACCCACAAGAAAATGAATGTCTGGGTTGTTTATGGTGACATTTATGCACTTTGATAATACATTTACATTAAACATTGAGCTTTGAATAAATAGTGCAGGTTACAACTGTCAGGCCATGTGGGCAGGTAAGTTGAGAGATAGCCTCCACCTTTTGCCACTTCCTTGTAATCCTGGTATATAGCCTCAGGTTTCTCACTATCATCCAAAATATTCCTTCTCTACACTGAGAGGTCATAGGCCAGATTTTCTCAAGGATCAGTAAAGATGTTGCATTTATTCCAGGAGACTTTAAACATATCCTCAGAACAGTGCATCTGTTTTAGGAGTCTGATTGTGCATCTTGTCCTAAGGCATAGTAGAGAACAGGCTATGTTCTGGTAAATGGGACTAGTTTAGAGGGGTACTTGTGTTTTGTACTCTTGATGAAGGTGGAGAACTTAGCAGCCATGGTGATTTTTTTCTTTCACCTGTTGCAGGCAACTCAGGTCTCATAACCATATAGAGAGTCAGCAATCACTGCTGCACGAGGGAAACTAGTCCAAAAAATTAAACTTCATTTGATCAAAGACAATTTGGCAAATTTGCATAAAAGCTTAAAACTTTATTTAAGCAAACATTCCTATCATACCTGCTTAGCAGCAACAGCATCTAGCCCTTGTGAAATCCAGACATCTTTGACAATAGTAACTTCATCATCTGAAAGAAAAGTACAAATAGTTGGATATGTGTCACAATATTTATAAGATTTGGATTACCAGCAAAACAGGATGCAACCATTACCTTCATCTAAGTTACTAATATAATCGTGAAAGAATGAAAAGGGATTTCAGTACAACACATAAAAAGGGGGTAGGAGATGTTGTGAGTAAAATATCACCTGATGGAGTCATTTAGGGGGCAAGGTCTCTTCTTAAGATTGCGACAAAGAGAAATTACTGAGTCATTAAATACATTCAAGGCTGAGACAGATTTTTTGAGCTTAGGTATATCAAAGGTTATGGACAGAAAGCAAATAAAATGGTGCCATGGCCAAAGCTCAGATCAGTCATGATCTTATGAACAGTGCAGGAAGCTCAAAGGATAGCACTACGTACTTTATCCCCTTTTTTATGTTCACTCTATCAAACAAGCTAACAACAAGATGAAAAAATTAAATCAATAAAATCCAAAAACAATAAGCACGACATTTCTAGAGCCAGTGAATGAAAGAGGTGACATACTATCACTAGTACTAAAAGCCACATCTATTTCCAAAGGAGTTAACAACTGTTGCTGCCCGTTGTTGCTATTTTACCATGGTGAAAAATATATTCAACATAAACTTTGTGGTTGGCTGCTTTGTTAATCACAATAGTTTTGATTAACTCATTACTGTCAATGAACCGGAGGAGATTAGGGAGCTTAAGAGAAAAGAACCCTTAGGAAGCAGTGATCACAATATGATTGAGTTCACCTTGAAATCTGATAGAGAGAAAGTAATGTCTGACGTAGCAGTATTTCAGCTGAATAAAGTAAATTACAGTGGTATGAGAAAGAAGTTGGCAAAGTAAATTGGAAGGAGCTGCTGGTAGGGATGTCAGCAGAGCAGCAATGGCATGAGTTTCTGGAAAAAATGAGGAAAGCACGGAATAGATGTATTCCAAAAACAAAGAAATATTCAAAAGGCAAAATAGTACAACCGTGTCTGACAAGGGAAGTCAAAGCTAATGTAAAAGCAAAAGAGAGGGCATACAAAGCAAAAATTAATGGGAATGCAGAGGATTGGAAAGCTTTTTAAAACCTTCAGAGAGCAACTAAAAGAATCCTTTCATTTTTAATCTTTTTTATTGATTTTAAAATATATAAAGACAAATACAAATCAGAGAAGTTATATCAAATACATATTCCAATGGAAGTACAAACAACAAAAAAGGAGTGTACACTGTCAAAATGATATATAGTATAATACTGAGCTCCTCAATATCCACAACTCCTCCTAACAATTCAAAAAAAAAGATCAAAAATTGCCATTTTTAAGAAAAAGAAAAAAACACACTAAACTAACCTAAAAAAAAAGACTGGGCATTCCATTTGAGGATGTAATTACAAAAAAAAGGGGGAAATCCTTCCGGTCAAATCTGAAAAGTCACGGAGAAGAAGAAAAAAGATTACCTAAAAAAATGAAAAAAAAGAAAATTTAAATCATGTGAAAATATGGAACAAAAGGTCGCCAGGTTTGCTCAAGTTCAAAAGATGTATCAAATGTCCGACTTCTAATTTTCTCCAGGCTTAAACACGACATAATGGAGGAGAGCCAAAAAAAACAGTAGGTGGATTGGGATCTTTCCAATACAACAAAATAGCTCTCCTAGCCAATAAAGTTGAAAAAGTTGTAATATGTTGAGCGCAAGCAGAAACATTTCCTGCTTCCTTTGGAGTGGTCCCAAAAATTGCCATAAGTGAATTTGGTTGTAGGTCCAAACCTATGACTTTGGATAACGTTTTAAAAACATCTCTCCAAAAATGATTTAATTTTATACAGGACCAAAACATGAGTTAAGGTAACCACCTCAGCATTACATCTATCACAGATGGGATTTATATTAGAAAAAATATGCGCTAGTTTATCTTTTGACATATGCACCCTGTGCACTACCTTGAACTGAATCAAGGAGTGATGGGCACAGATGGATGAATTGTTGACTAAATGATAAATTTTATTCCATTGATTATCTGAAAGTGACTCCTGAAGTTCCTACTAAAAGAATCATTTGGACGAATAAAATGTAATATGAAAGCAAGCTAGCAAACAATATCAAAGTGGATAGTCAAAGCTTTTTCGAAGTATGCAAAAAACTAAAAGAGATGAGGGTGCATATAGGACCATTGGAAATGAAGCCAGGTAAATAATAAAGGGTGAGAGGAGATGGTAGATGAACTAAATGAGCATTTTGCATTAGTCTTCACTGTGGAAGACACCAGGAGTGTGTAGCTGAAGGGTACGAGGGAAGAGAAGTGAGTCCAGTTACAGTGAATCCAAAAATATAAGATGCAAAGGGACTTGCAAGTCCTCATGCACAACAACCTAAAGGTTAACTTGCAGGTTAAGTCTGTGGTGAAGGTAGTAAATGCAATGTTAGCATTCACTTCAACAGGTCTAGAATACAAGAGCAGGGATTTATAAGGTGCTGGTGAGGCCTCACCTTGAGTATTGTGAACAGTTTTTGGCTCCTCATCTAAGAAAAGATGTGCTGGCGTTGGAGAAGGTTAAGAAGAGGTTCACAAAGATGATCCCAGCTATGAAAAGATTATCATATGAGGAACATTTGATAGCTCTGAGTCTGTACTTGCTAGAAATTAGGATGGGGGAGGGGGAATCTCATTGAAACCTTTTGAATGTTGAAAGGCCTAACAGTGTAGATGTGGAAAGGATGTTTCCCATGAAGGGGGAGTTAAGGTCAAGAGGGCACAGCCAGAAAATGGTGGATTTGTGGAATTTGCTATCACAGGCAGTTGTGGAGGCCAGCTCGTTGGGTGTATTTAAGGCAAAGCTTGTTAGGTTCTTGATTGAACTAAGGTTACAGAGAGAAGGCCAGAGAGTGGGGCTGATGAGGGGAAAAAAAATCAGCTATGATTGAATGGCAGAGCAGACTCAACAGGCCAACATGTGAGTTGATTATCACCATCCTGTACAAAGAGAAATTTACCTTCGGGGATGACTTACTATCTAGTCACTTAACACAGAACTGGAATTGGCACAATGAATTTCCTGATATGAAGATTAATACCATAATTCTACATGAATCCCATATGCAGTCCCAGCTTTGCAGCCCGTCAATGATTAAATTTAAAGACAGCAGCCAACTGTACAGTTTGAGTTAGTGCTTAATTGTCATTCACCCATATACGAATACCCATGAATAAAGCCAAACGAAATAGCAATCCTCCTTGAACTTGAACACAAAATACACTGCAGATGCTGTGGTCAAATCAACATGAAATACAAACAAGCTGGAGGAACTCAGCAGGTTGGACAGCATCTGTGAAAATGAGCAGTCAATGTTTCAGGCCCAGACCCTTCATCGGTCCTGACGAAGGGTCTCAGCCCAAAACGTTGACTGCTCGTTTCCATGGATGCTGTCCGACCTGGTGAGTTCCTGCAGCTTGTTTGTACGTGTCTCCTTGAACTTGAACTGTACTCTTGAAGACTAATTTAAATATAGTCTTTAAGACTCCTAATTCTCCAAGGTGAGACAAGGTCAATCAACTGCCTTGAAAATAACAGCAGGTAAATACGTGATGAATTAGGATTGTGATATGAGCCACAATTTTAATATTTTCAATTCAGGTTTTTTCAAACCATTTTTTTGGAGTAGATTAATAGAAATAAACAAAATAGAATATTTTGTAGAATGTTCCAATATTCCCCAGAACACAAAGTTCATATGTGATTTTCTTTGCAATTATTTGACAATGTCTGTCAAAAAGACAGTCCTCTCTCAGTTGTGACCGACAAGTAAAGTGTTATCTCTGGGTGCACTTGCTCTCCAGGAGGATGGGGAACTAATTCCAAGAAGAAATTAAATAGAAAAAAAGAACAGGTCTTCATGTTCCTGAAGGTGCTCACCTACTAAGTAGATCTTTAAATATTTCAGTCAAAACACTAACTGATCGGTCACATTGCTCATTACAGGGCAAGGGTTGAAGAGATGAGATGAAAATATTTTTCTTCAAATCAGAGGAAAGTGAACCTGCGGAATTTAATATATAGATTACAGAGGCCAAGTTGCTGAATGTACATAAAATGGAAATACATAAATTTCTCTTTTTTTATTTCTAAGATTCTCTGTGCTAATTTACAATAAATTGTTGCCAGTTTTACGTGATAGCTAAGGCTGGGGGTGAATAATATTTTAAGAATTATGATTAGTAAAATTGACTACTCAGCTAGCACAAGTACAGCATTGCCAGAAGTCAGGAATTGTTCTTGATAAATGTTTGACTGCAAATACAATCAGTAAAAGATCAGTCCTCATAGAAATCCTTAAACATTTATTATCAAAGATTATCAAACTCATTATAAAAGATGGCAGACCATTGTGCAATGCAACTTGAAGTGCAATAATGCATTTGCACAATAATATTGGAATTACAACTAATGTAAATAATTGCTCAAACATAGAATAAAGATTGTTATTAGAGGTTAAATCTTTCTATTTAACATCCATTTAATGTTAACAATACTTAGCTTTGCAGGTTGCAAGAGGTACAGGATGGAAACAGTGTAGTCCCTCCCAACGGATGTACAGTGTAGGATGCTCACTAGTTTTTTTTCTCTCTCGCTTCACCTTAATGTTTTAAAGAGTTATAATATCCCTTAAATGATTAACTTCCAGTGTCGTAAATAAAAGCAAAACATTGTAGATGGGGAAGAGGGAACCTGAAATGGCAGAATGAGTGAGTAGTTGACTAGGAAATATACAACATTCAGCATCTTTGAATAGAAAAATTATATTATAAGTCAATGCAACAC
Organism: Hypanus sabinus; assembly: GCF_030144855.1. Taxonomy (NCBI): domain Eukaryota; kingdom Metazoa; phylum Chordata; class Chondrichthyes; order Myliobatiformes; family Dasyatidae; genus Hypanus; species Hypanus sabinus. The sequence goes on along the minus strand of NC_082717.1, from coordinate 60,535,027 downwards.
ACACAAAATGCTGCAGGAACTCAGCAGGTCAGGCAGCATCTATGGAACTGAATACAGAGTTGATGTTTTGGGCTGAGAACCATGTTCCGGGCAGACAGCTATCTTCTTGAGCCCTGAAAAAGGGACTAGGCCCGAAACATCAACTATCTATTCATTTTCATAGATACTGCCTGATGTGCAAAGCTTCTCCAGCATTTCATGTGTGTTGCTTTGGATTTCCAGCATCTGCAGACTTTCTCGCATTTATTGTAAATCAATGATGTTTCATCAAAACTGCATCTGACCATATTAAATGATTGTGAACCAAGCCAATTATCTCAAAGAAAGAAACTTATCCAGAATGGCAAATTCATTACCATATTGGATATTAAATAGAAAATAAGGAGAGAGAAAGCAAGATGGGATTAATTTGAACAAAACAAAGGGCTAAATAAAAGAGGTTAAGCATTCATTTTTTTTAGTCACTAGCAAAAGTTAAAACTCCAAACTAAATGCTAGAGAAGATGGCTGCCAACAGTTTATAAAATGCTCTTTATGATTTTCTGTGGCGAATTCATATTGAATTTATTAAGTAATCATCAAAAACATTACTCTGCACAATACGTTGATCACACAAATATTTCAGGTGGAAATTTAAATTCCCTAGTTTAATCATACAACTGCAATTGCCAAAACTTGAAATGTCACTTGCAAATTAATGGCAGGGAACCAGTTTATTCTTGCTGATACTTGCCAACAATTTCAGGATTGCAAATAACTTTAATTAACATCATTGTAATATATTTTAAAATATACTAGCACTTCACAGAGAATAATAACACTAGTCAGCTGTGATCATAGCACAAATGAAAGGAACCTTCATCAAAGGTTTGATTAAAGGCTGGATGACCTCCGGATCATTCGGGAGAATGGGAAGTTTATAGATAGTAGCTACAGGGAGGTAGTTACACCAAAGGAGCAGCGCACAGGTAATTGGGTTACCGTCAGGCGAGGGAAGGGGAAAGGGCAGGCAGAGCAGGGCTCCCCTGTGGCCATTCCCCTCAACAACAAGTACACCAATTTGGATACTGTTGGGGGGGATAACTTACCTGGGACAAGCTGTGGAAGCCAGATCTCTGGCACTGAGTCTGGTTCTGCAGTGCAGAAGGGAGGGTGGAAGAAGAGGAGAGTGGTTGATAGGGGACTCGATAGTTAGAGGTACAGACAGGAGATTCTGTGGTCACAACAGAGACTCCCGGATGGTTTGTTGCTTCCCGGGTGCCAGGGTCAGGGATGTCTCTGATCGCATGCACAGCATTCTGAAATGGGAGGGTGAGCAGCCAGATGTCATGGTACACATCGGTACCAATGACGTAGGAAGAAAGAGTGAGGAGGTCCTGAAGAGTGAGTATAGAGAGCTTGGTAGGAAGTTAAAAAGCAGGACCTCAAGGGTGGTAATCTCAGGATTGCTACCTGTGCCACGTGCCAGTGAGGGTAAGTGTAGGATGCTCTGAAGGATGAACACGTGGCTGAGGAACTTGTGTAGGGGGCAGGGTTTCAGATTTCAGGATCATTGGGACCTCTTCTGGGGCAGGTGGGACCTGTACAAGAGAGATGGGTTACACCAGAACTACAGGGGGACCAATATCCTTGCAGGGAGGTTTGTTAGTGCTATTGGGGGAGGGGGGTTTAAACTAGATAAGCAGGGGGATGGAAACCAGAGTGCCAGAGTGGATAGTGGAACAGGGGTGAAAATAAATGATGTTAAAATTTCATGCAAAGTCACAAATAGAAGGGTTTTGTGTGGTGGTAATAATCTTCTAAGGTGTGTCTATTTCAATGCAAGGAGTATTGTGGGGAAGGCTGATGAGCTGAGGGCGCAGATTGACATGTGGAATTATGACATTGTAGCCATTAGTGAAACTTGGCTACAGGAGGAGCAAGACAAGCAGCTTAATGTTCCAGGGTTCCGATGTTTCAGACGTGATACAGGCAGAGGGATGAAGGGTGGAGGGGTGGCATTGCAAGTCAGGGAAAATGTTACAGCAGTGCTCAGGCAGGACAGATTAATGGGCTTGTCTACCGAGGCCATATGGGTGGAGCTGAGAAACAGGAAAAGTATGACCACATTAAAAGGGTTGTATTATAGACCACCCAATGTCAGCGAGAATTGGAGGAGCAAACCTGCAGAAAGATAGCAGACAACTGCAGAAAACATAAAGTTGTGATAGTAGGGGATTTTAATTTTCCACATATTGATTGGGACTCTCATACTGTTAAAGGTCGAGGTGGGTTAGAGTTTGTAAAATGTGTTCAGGAAAGTTTTCTAAACCAATATTTAGAGGTACCAACTAGACAGGATGCAATATTAGATCTCCTATTAGGAAATGAGTTAGGACAGGTGACAGAAGTGTGTGTAGGGGAACACTTCAGTTCCAGTGATCATAACACCATTAGATTCAACTTGATCATGGATAAAGATAGATCTGGTCCTCGGGTTGAGGTTCTAAACTGGAAAAAGGCCAAATTTGAAGAAATGAGAAAAGATCTAAAAAGCGTGGATTGGGACAGGCTTTTCTCTGGCAAGGATGTCGTTGGTAAGTGGGAGGCCTTCAAAGGAGAAATTTTGAGCATGCAGAGTTTGTATGTTCCTGTCAGGATTAAAGGCAAAGTGAATAAGGATAAGGAACCTTGGTTCTCTAGGGATATTGGAACTCTGATCAGGAAGAAGAGAGAGATGTATGACATGTACAAGAAACAGGGAGCAAATAAGGTACTTGAGGAGTATAGAAAGTGCAAAAAAATACTTAAGAAATCAGGAGGGCTAAAAGAAGACATGAGGTAGCTTTGGCAGTCAAAGTGAAGGATAATCCAAAGAGCTTCTACAGGTATATTAAGAGCAAAAGGATAGCAAGGGATAAAATTGGTCCTCTTGAAGATCAGAGTGGTTGGCTATGTATGGAACCAAAAGAAATGGGGGCGATCTTAAATGGGTTTTTCGCATCTGTATTTACTAAGGAAACTGGCATGGAGTCAAGTCACACTTCCTCTGAGCAGCATGCTTATTCCTTGGTCAAATATGCTTTCCAACCAGAGGCACAGAGGTTGACATCAACACCTATTTACCTTCTGTTGGGCAGCAGTTAATAGTATGGAGACAGTTTTGGCATCATCCAGTACCTTTCTTAATTCACTTTCAGTTGACTCAATTACAGAGGATGTGGCATGCATATTGTGGATGTATCTCCAATCAAATTGCATTTATCTCATCCAGTCATGTCCTTCAATGCTGGCCCTCCTGTTTTTAACCACATACAAGCCCAACGTGGCTTGTTGGTTGTTGTATCTCACTGCTATAAATGTCATTCTCACAATAATTATCCAGAATAAGTTCTTAGTTGGATATCAGCAGGCTTCAGTTCAGTATTTTTGAAATGCCATTCAAAATCATTTTGGGAATGACTGAAACAGCCAAACCAGCATTCAATTCCAAACACAAAGTACACTGCAGATGCTGTGGTCAAAAAAACACGTACAAACAAGGGTTTGTAGAAGGGTAGAAGGGTCTCGGCCCGAAATATTGACTGCTCCTTTCAACGGACGCTGCCTGACTCGCTGAGTTCATCCAGCTTGTTTGTACAGCATTCAATTCCATTTTAATTAATTTGCTGTTCACTTCTGGTGAAAGCCATTTTGCTTGTCTATTGTTAGTATTCACATTATACATCTCAAGGCTACCCCCTCCTGTGTCATTCTCATCATTATCAGATTTTTCATCAACATCATCAACTCATCACCACCTTCTCAAGGGCAACTAGGGACAGGCAATAAATGCTGGCTGAGCTGACGATGCCCACATCCGATAAATTAATAAATAATTTTTAAAAGATTAGAATCAGAATTAGGTTTATTATCACCTGCATGTGTCATGGAATTTGTTAACTTAGCAGCAGCAGTACAATGAAATACATAATAGCATAGAAACAAGTAAATAGCTGCATTATATATATATATAGACTAAAATAGTGCAAAAAACAAAATAAGATATACATTAAAAAAGTGAGGTTGTGTCCATGGGTTCAATGTCCAGTTAGGAATTGTATGGTAGAGAGGAAGAAGCTGTTCCTGAATTGCTGAGTGTGTGCCTTCTGCACCTCCTTCCTGATGGTAACAATGAGAAGTGGGCATGCCCTGGGTGATAGGAGTCCTTAATAATGTTCGTCGCCTTTCTGAGGCACTGCTTCTTGAAGATGTCTTGGGTACTAAGGAGGCTGGTGCTCAAGATGGAGCTGAGTATTTTTACTTTCTGTGGTTTCTTTTCAGTTTTGTTCAGTAGCCCCTGCCCCCATACTAGACAGTAATGCAGCATGTCAGAATGTTCTCCACGGTATATCTCTAGAAGTTTTTGGGTGCTTTAGTTGACACACCAAATCACTTCAAACTCCTAGTGAAATATAGCCGCTGTCTTGCCTTCTTTATAGTTACCTCGATACGTTGAGACCAGGTTACATTCTCAGAGATCTTGACACCCAGGAACTTGAGGATTGGTTCATGTAACCTTGTCTTACCCTTCCTGAATTCCACAATCTGCTCTTACTGACATGGAGTGCAAGGTTGTTGCTGCGACACCACTCAACTAGCTGGTATATCTCACTCCTGTAGGCACTCTCATCTTCATCTTAGATTCTACCAACAAGGGTTGTAACACCAGCAAATTTATAGATGGTATTTGAGCTATGCCTAGCCACACAGTCATGGGTTTTAAGAATGTAGAGCAGTGGACTAAGTACATACTCCTGAGGTGCGCCAGTATTGATCGTCAGCAAGCAGGAGATATTAAACCACACAGATTGTGTTCTTCCAGTTAGAAAGTGGAGGATCCAAATATCAGAGGGAGGTAGAGGGGCCCAGCTTCTGTAACTTATCGATCAGGATTTTAGGAATGATGGTGTTAAATACTGAGCTATAATCAACAAACAGCATCCTGATATAGGTGTTTGATTTGTCCAGGTGAACTAAAGCTGTGTGCAGAGCATCTACCGTAGACCTGTTAGTGCTCTTACTGCAATTACTATTACTGCAACTTGACTTTTTATCTTTTTTCTCTTCCCTGTGAAGTCCACTTATTTTTCTCCGCTCGAAATGCTCTTTGTACATGTTCTACCTTGTAGCATTTTCTGCAAATTGAGCCCTTGAACCAGTCTAGTGTATGTGAGACCCTGTACAATGGTAACACAATTTGTTTGGCCAGCCAGCTTTCTGTTGCAATTTTGTTCACGTTCACTTTCATTCCTGACTGCAACTCAATTGTGTCTCAGTCTGTGGTTTCTATTGAGCTATTTCAACTGCTTTCTTAATATAAGTTGTGCCTCAGTTAGGAGCCAATCTTGAATGCTTTTTGTAAGATTCCATAAACTAAATGATCTTTCAGTGTATATTAAGCCCATTACCAAACTGACAATGGTCAGACTTCATCAATTCATTCACATACTGTACGTTAAAATTGATCCTGATTATGAAACCTAAAGCATTCTGCAATTAATAAATTCAAGTTTAATTGTCATTCAGCCATACATGAATACACCCTAGAACAATGTTAGTCTAGGCCAATGTGCAAAACACAGTACCAACAGTCACATACAGCACATATAAGATATCAGTAAAATACAGTCCCACAAAAAATATATTCTAAGACCCTGAATCTATGAATGTTGCAGGAGGCTGCAGTCAAACACAATACAGCTCATCTTCTGCTGAGCGAACACCGGGGACAGCACCAACTCCAGACTGGATACTGCAGCACACCACCTCCAGTAGAGCACACTGACTCGTACACCTCTCTCCTGGGTGGCTGTAAACACGTGACACCGTGGCTTGAGGCCTAACCCTCTTTACAACTGAGGCCACACAATTTCCCCACCATCCCACCCCTTTCATCCGCCAATAAGTCAGTGAATTGTACTTGCAACATTGCACGTTAACAATGTCCAACAAGGTGTTGCAATCACAATAAAAGTGATCACTCACTCTGAAAATGCATACTGCTTTTGCACACCAACGCATTGCAGAAAGCACAATCCGCATAAAGTGCAGATACTTCACTTTCTCTGCCGATGAGCAACTCGCTGATGGGGTAGTCCTGTAGTACTTTAAGTACTTATTGTCCAGCAGAGCCTTGTGATCATGAAAAATACACTTAAAAAGGACAATAACATCTTTGGTTGACCACGTAGAAGCCGATACTCTCAAATGTACTGCCATCAATCATTTCAGTTCTAAATGTTCCTGTATTGCCTGCACAATATCAGCAAAGCTCATTTTGGCTGCCTTTATTGGAGCAGTCAGTCAAATTCCTAAGCAAACTGTATGCTTTTAAAGCCAATGCACTCAGCAACATTGGCACTCACTTCTCACCAGCTATTCCATTCTGTTGTGTAATTAAATGTATCAGTCTTTCTGATGCAGCCAGCCATTTCTGCTTTCCTTATTGATTCATTGTTTATGAACCTCTAAATTTGTCCTTTTACTGTCTTTATTTTAACTTGAGTGTATCCTTTTTCAAAGAAGCACGTGTTGTGTTTTTTTTAACTCAACTGTTTCTTGCTGCGCTTTTTTTTTACCTCGACTGTCTTGCTACATTTTTTTTAAACTCAAATGTCTCCCTGCACTTCAAGTAGGTACTCATCTCAGGTTGATTTTAAACTGACTCATCGCCACTGTTACGTTTTGTAATTTCAAAATCATTAAACTACATGCAAGAAAAAAGCAGGAGTCCAGGAGAATGGGTCTTAGTTTTGTGTTTAACTTTAAATGAGGCGTACGTGCTTCACATGGTAGTGTCTCGGTGTATGCAGTTCACCTATTTTTACATATAACTCAGAATGAATGAAACAAACAACAAAGAATGCTTAATCAAACAATTTATTTACAACATTACTCAAACATAACTGAAATGTTAAATACACAACAAAATCAAAGAGAATTGGGGTGGGAATAGGAGTCAAGACAGTTGAAAACATACCTACCTACGATAGGCCAGATAAAGTCTGGAATGAGGAAGGCACAGAATTCAATGATTACAAATATCTTGAGGATTTGAGATGGAAATAAAACTTATGCAGAAAAGGCAGGTTAGTCAAAGGATAGATTTCAATTTCAATTTATCGCCTTTCAACTATACACATGTATAATGCCAAAAAAAACAACATTTCTCTCGACCAAGGTGCACAACACAGTACAAATAGTTCACACACACATACAAAATAACATTGCCCCAAACAAATTAACAAGCAATAAGGTATTTGTATGACACAAGTTAAAAAGTAAACAGAATAACACTGATGTGTTGATGCGTGATGAGACCTGGGTGGTGCAGAAAGTTCAGTAGTCTCACAGCCTGGGGCTAAGAGCTGCTTCCCATCCTAGCAATTCATGCAGCATTAGGATTCTGCAGTACCTCCTGCCTGCTGGTAGGGAAGTCAAAGAGATTGTTGGGGAAATGGGAGTGATTGTTGACAATGCTAAGTGTCCTGCAGATACAGCACTCCTGATGGGTAGAAGAGATCCTCTCAGCAGTCATCACAATCTTTTTAAGCATTTGTGGTCAGATGCCTTGCAACTTCCAGATCAGACAGTGATGCAGCTGCTCAGGACACCCCAGATTAGGTTTCTCAACAGGGGTTCTGACAGTGGTTAAAAAAAATAAACATTGTTTTTTGAACTTCACGCCACATGATGTCTGCGCTCGTAGTGATGAGCAGTGACCAAGCAGCCCCATTTGCAGAGGTCTCTCAGCCCAGTGTGGCAGTCTGCAGCAGGACCATATTTTATTTGGTAAAGTCCATACTCAGTTTCTGGTGCGAGATAGGGGAGGCTGCTGATAATTGGTGAGTGCTGTATTGCATGGAGGGGAGGACAGTAGGCTGATAGTTGGTGAGTGCTGTATTGCACTGTACTGGACTATAGGTGTTGAGGAGCGTGAAGTGCCTTTTAGAAACATTGAATGGACTTGCTTAACTTGGACTGTGACGTCAACCTCTCCCTCTCAAGTTACCTCCCCCAATTTCCCCTTGAGTGCCACCAACTGACTTATGTGAGCGAACAAACTCTACCAGTGGAATAGAAAGTTGGAGGGAATTATCATTCTAAAGACAGTCCAGTGTGGCAATTTTTGAAGAGAAGGTGTGAGATGGAAGAGGAGGATTCTAGGCCTAATGATGAAGAATTACAATCTTCTGAGTCATTTCACTGCACTTGTGCAACAACAGACACAAAAATGTCCATCCTTACAATGAAAGCTACTTATCAATGGGCTTTACATGAACCAGTGATCCAAGTTGTCCTATTTCATTGTGCCTTGTCTGTGACAAAAAACATATGAATGTAGCAATGGCTCCAGCAAAATTGAAAAGACACTTACCTACAAGTCACAACCATATGACAAGTGAAACTGCTGAATATTTTAAACAATGATTTGAATCTCAAAATAAACAGATGAAACCTTTTGAAAATGAAGTCACAGTCAGTAAAAAGATTCAGGAAGCAAATTATTTAGTAGCTTTAAGACCAGTTCACATGAGAATATTTTAAAAACTGAAAATCTGGACAAAGAGCATATCAATCTTCTGTTGCACACAGAAATCTGGGGGCTTAGCAGAGCAAGAGTTTTCAACAGGGTGTTTGAGCTGAAAGGTGAATTGCAGGAGTACTTTCAAGAAAATGAGAATGCTTAGAAGATGAAGAATGTCTTCAGAAACTAGCCTACTTAAAAGACATTTTTCATCATATGAACCAGTTGAACAAGTCTCTGTAAGGCCCTGGGGAAAATGTTTTGACATCTACTGTCAAGATTCTTGGATTTAAAAGGGAACTGAATTTTTGGAAATATCATGTCGCAAAGGAAATCATGAAATGTTTCCATTGCTGCTTGAGCTTGATGTGAGGAAGGATATCAGAAAGTCTCGAGTCTTACTGAAAGCTGTCCCTGGAAGAACAGCAGAACAAAATTGAAGAGTATTTTTCCTCCTTTCAACATGAGTGTATGACTGCATGAGGGACACTTCTCTGAATCATCTACTCAGCCTGAGAACTTGACTTTGAGCGAAGAGGAAGAACTTTGTAAGCTGCACCTTGATCATGCACTCAAGATGAGATTTACTAACCTGCCCTAGGACAAGTAATGGATTTCTGTGAAATAAGAGTATCCTGCCATTCATATCAAAGCAATGAACATTTTGCTGCAATTTTCAACTTCTTACATGTGTGAGCAAGCTTCTTCTTGTTTAGCAAGCATCAAGAGCAAGGATAGAGATTGTCTCATTTCAGCTGAATGTGAAATCCATGTGTGCCTATCTGAAACATGAGGAAATCTGCACCTACCACCCCACCAGCCTCCAGGTCCAATGTATAATTCTCCATAACTTCCTCTACCTCCAACGGGATCCAACTACCAAGCACATCTTTCACTCCCCCCCTTCCTGCTTTCTGCAGGGATCGCTCCCTACATGACTCCCTTGTCCATTTGTCCCCACCATCCCTTCCCACTGATCTCCCTCTTGGAACTTATCCTCATAAGCAGAACAAGTGCTACACCTGCCCTTACACTTCCTCCCTCACCACCATTCAGGACCCTAGACAGTCCTTCCAGATGAGGCGACGCTTCACCTGTGAGTCGGCTGGTGTGGTATACTCCATCCTGTGCTCCCGGTGTGGCCTTTTATATATTGGTGAGACCTGATGCAGACTGGGAGACCGTTTCGCTGAACACCTATGCTCTGTCTGCCAGAGAAAGCAGGATCTCCCAGTGGCCACACATTTTAATTCCACATCCCATTCCCATTCTGATATGTCTATCCATGGCCTCCTCTACTGTCAAGATGAAGCCACACTCAGTTTGGAGGAACAACACCTTATATTCCGTCTGGGTAGCCTCCAACCTGATGGCATGAACATTGATTTCTCTAACTTCCATTAATGCCCCTCCTCCCCTTCTTACTCCATCACTTATTAATTTATTTATCCCACCCCACTGCCCCCCTCACAATCACTCCTTGTCCGTTCTCCATCTCCCTCTGGTGCTCCCCTCACCCTTTCTTTCTCCCTAGGCCTCCCGTCCCATGATCCTTTCCTTTCTCCAGCTCTGTATCCCTTTTGCCAATCACCTTTCCAGCTCTTAGCTTCACCCCACCCCCTCCGGTCTTCTCCTATCATTTTGGATTCCCCCCCCCTTTCAAATCTCTTACTATCTTTTCTTTCAGTTAGTCCTGACGAACGGTCCCGGCCCGAAACATTGACAGTGCTTCTTCCTATAGATGCTGCCTGCATTCCACCAGCATTTTGTGTGTGTGCTTATCTCAAGTTTGATCCAGAATTGATAAATTTATTATGTTTGCCGTATGAGTTTTTAAAATTTATGAAAGAGATTACTTTCAAGAAAGGTAAATTGGGCTTAACTATCTTATGTTTTTCAGGAAAGATTAGCTCAAAATTAATTCTCCACTCAAAAAGCATTGACAATTATTTTTGGAATATTATACCTACATCTTACTGATCACACTAACGTACTGTGAGCTGGATGCAGGGGTTCCCTGAGACCTTTAAATTATTTCAAGGGCAAAATGTTTAAGAGCGGCTGCTCTAGATGGTGTGCCTGTAAAAATTAGTTAGAATGTGGGCAGAACCTCACACACCTCGACCTCCTCAGAAAGTGCAGATGCTGCTGTGTTTTCTTGACCAAAGAGATGGTATTCGGGGAGCAGGTGAGATTGTCCAATTCGTGCACTCCCAGAAACTTGGTGCTGCTGACTCTCTCCACAGAGGAGGTATATATGTACAATGAGGAGAGGTCAGCCTGCACCTTCCTAAAGTCCACCATCATGTCTTTGGTCTTGTCCACATTGACACTCAAGTTGCTGTGTTCACACCATTCTACCTGTGGCTCTACCTCCTCTCTGTATGCCGTCTCACCATCATCGTTGATGAGGCAAACCACTGTTGTGTCAGCAGCAAACTTGATGGCTCAGTCTGAACTGCATCTAGCAGTGCAGTCACGCATCAGCTACGTGAACAGCCACAGGCTGAGAACAATGCTCAGCGTGATGGAGATAAAGACGCTTCTGCCAAAATGAACTGACTGTGGCTACTCTGTCAATAAGTCCAGGATCCAGTTACAAAGGGAGGTGTTGAGAGGACAGATTACCCATCTAAGGGATGCTCATATTAAAAATCGAGCTGAAGTCGATAAACAACATCTTGGCATATGAAGCTCCATCTTCCAGGTGGGTCAGGGCAGAGTGTAGTGCAGAGGATGGAGTGTAATCATCAATGGACTGATTAGAGTGATAAGCTAACTGGAAAGGATCCAGTGAAGCAGGAGGATGGGATTTAATGTGGTCCATAACCAGCCACTCAAAGCACTTAATTAGTGTTGAGGTCAGTACCACTGGACAGTAGTCATTGCGGCATGTTCTTGGGCACTGGGATGATGGTGGCTGTCTTTGAGCCTGTGGAGTCAGACAAAAGTTGAGGATGTCTGTTGGAAACTGTTAACTGGGCTGAATGTCCCTCAGCACCTGACCAGGTATGTTAGCAAGCCCTCCAGCTTTACATAGGCTGGCTAGGGTCTTCCTCTCATCTGCTGCAGCCAGACTGGGGGGTGGGGGTTAGGAGGACATCCTCACTGGCACATTGTTCTGTGCATCAAACCGAGTGTAAAAGACATTCAGCCTATTAGGAAGAGCAGAGTCACTGTCCTTGAGACACAGTCTGAATGCCCTGCAAACCAACCAGGACAGTTTACTCTGTCCTCAAAGACAGTTGTCTCTGGTGTCACAGAAACCAGGATAGGAATTATAAATTTGAGTATTGCTTAACAGGAAACTATAAGGTCAGCAAACAAAGGGGATGGAGTGAATCGGACATGATACAAGCAGCAAAACTTTGAGTGGCTAAATTCATGGAGAGTGAAATAAAAGCCTGACCTGCAAAAAGTTCAATTGGTCAAGTGAGGGGATAACAAATCTTTAGTTGAGGATTTCAACAGCATGCTAGCCACGTAAAGGCGAGAACTTCGCGATATTAACAAATTGGAAATAGACACTCAGCGATGATTTGAGATGTAAAATTTAATTTTTGGCATGACACCAACGTGGTAAGCTGTTAGATTCTCTTTCAGGTTACCCGTTGCTGAGGGAGCGGTGGCTGGAGTCAATAAAATATACACGCACGGACATACTAAGTTCAACCATTTGAGGGCACTGTTTCACGCAAGCAATAGCAAAATGAATAACATGTCGTCTGTTCAGTGATATCCCTACCGTTAAGGTCCAGTCGTTTCAAAGCAATCCAGATGCGGGAGGCAGTCGCTTCGTTTGTAACCGCTGCCATGTTCCCCGTTTCGGCCTGCCTTTCTCGCACAGTCAGGCTCCGTGCTGCTGCGTGTCTCGCCGCGTTCTCCAATCAGAAAACGATCTTCGACACCTGGAAAAGGGAATAAGGTAGCTCGCTGACCCCAGGCTCATGAAGCCGCAGGGATGGGGGGGGGATGGGGGGGGGGTGGATTCTACTTGTGCAAATAATGTATTGTGATCATAAACTGGGGAAACCGTTTTCATTATACATCTTTAACATTTTGTCTGAACAATAATAATGCGCTTTATTTTCTTGTATTCCTGGTATCTACCATCTTCTGTGTATAAATCAATATAATATCTGCGGGTTCCACGTATTATAAATTATGATTTTGTATCAGATTAATCTCTCACAGTTCTTAAAAGAAGGAGATAAAACGCAAACACAAGGAATCTGCAAGTGCTGGAAATTCAAACAAGACACACAAAATGCTGTTGAGTCTTGACGAAGGGTCTCGGCCGGAAACGTGACTGTGTTTCTCTATAGATGCTGCCTGGCCTGCTGCGTTACACCAGCATTTTGTGTGTGTTGCAGGAGATAACACGATCGGCTTCAGTAGGAGAAAAGATTTTTTTAATTTGGAACATAAAAAATGAATTGTTCAAAACCTGAGAATAAAATTTAAAATTATGGAAATCTGGTAGTACAGTTCTCAGGCACCTCCGAGTATCTCCCTCTACCATGACTCACCACTGAACATCAGACTATTACTTCCCAGTCCCCCAATTTGCTTCCTGAGTTGATCTTCCCTCCAGAGATTCAACCTTGTAGTCCTTTGGCCTAATACAGCTCACTTCTTCATGCCAAATATCTACAATTGGTACCGTCCAGATAGCCCTATTGTTTTAGTATGCTCTTGCCCCTCACTCAAAATTTTTTCTTCCAACTTTGACTTCATCCTTTCTGCTCTGATCTCACCTACCCACTGCACCATCTTTATCATGGATACAACCACTGGGTATACATTTATAAAGAGAGTGCACGGAAGGTATTCTTAATTCATTTAGAATTGTTAACTATCAAAATGGATCTTGATATAATAACTGCAGCAGTGAACTTCATATTGGAGAAAAGTTCTAGTAATCATTTCCATGATGCAAACATGAATTGTTCCAACAATATTACATCTGTTATATCAGTGCCCTTATCTTTTGGGCTAGAGCAGGACATAGGTAGTAAACTATTTGGTCCTTTATTTACTTTGAAGTCAGCACAGTGTCCAGAATGTAAATATAGCCTTATGCAGTAACCAGTTCTTGACACTGAGAGGCAAGTTGCAACTATTTTCAGCCCCTTGATGATGCTAAACAAACATTTTATGACTGTTTCTATATTGTACAGTATTGCCAATTAACTATTAGATCCTTAATTTATATCATACATAGATCGTGATACCATTTAAAATTTCCTTTTAGCCTACTCTTGTTCATACATCCCAAAAGCTAGCTTCCTATCATTGTTGTTTCTTAATCTATAAATTCTTCTTCGATTGCCCATCGGAATCCGATGACGACATCCACTCCTTTAACGGTGAGATCTTTGGTGACTATACAGTCCTATCCTGGACCCATAAGTTCTACTGCAGATGGGATATGTATATGTGGTAGCGGTGGTAGTGATGGCAACCATGGCTGCATTTCTGCTGACTCTCTTATGCTGTCTTCTGGTTGTTCTTTCCATCTCCATCCCTGCACAGCTGTCACTGAGTGTTACAGTCAGCAGCAACATCCTCTAGGTCCTCAGGTCTGATCTTGCACTTCCTTAAAGCATTCTTCATCTGATCCTTATAACATTTCTTCGGCCCTCCAGCTGTTGACCATAATGTAACTGGCCGTATAACGCTCTGCGAGGTAGCTGACATGGAGATATCCTTATCACATGCCCCAGCCACTGCAGCTGACACTGGGTGATCATGGCCTCAATACTTCTGCAGCTGGTCTTTACAAGTATTTCAGTGTGAAGCATCCGCTCACGCCAAGTAATTCTTAGGAAGCGCTGAAGGCAGCTTATGTGGAAGCACTCCGAGAACTTGATGTGATGGCTGTAGGTTACCCAAGCCTCACAGCTATAAAGGAGGGTGGTGACACAGACCGCTTGGTATACAGCGACCTTTGTGGAGGGACAAAGGCTCCTGTTCTGAAAGACTCTACATAGAAGTCTCCCAAAGGCAGCTGATGCCTGTTTAATGCGGCTCTGGATGTCATTGTTAATGCTACTATCGTCAGAGAGAATGCTCCCCAGATATTCAGAAGATGGCACTACTGACAGCTTTTCTTCACCAACAGTGAAGGCAGGTAGAGTGGGTGGGACACCGGTACTCCATTGGCAAACCACTTCTGTCTTGTGGTATTGACAGTCAGCCCCATCCTGCTGTACGCTCTCACCGCCACAGCAAGGACAATGTGAGGATTCTCCGGAGTATGGGCCACAGGAGCACAGTCACCTGCATACTGCAGCTCCAGGACCTGTTCTCTATAGAGTTTGGTGGTTGCGTGGAGACTCCTGATGTTAAAGTGGTTGCCATCTAATCTGACGTCCACTGCCATACCGCTGCTGTCCTCAATCTCTTTGTGGAGATGCCTGGTAACTCACAAGAGGAAGATGTTGAAGAGCACTGGTGCTAGCACACACCCCTGCCTCACCCCTGTACGTACAAGGAAGGGCTCCAACTCTTGTCCTCCTACGGTCACCTGTGCAGTCATCCCATTGTGGAACTGGTGGATGATATTAACAAATTTATTAGGACAGCCAAACCTGAGGAGGACATCCCATAAGAGCTCTCTTTGCACGGTGTCAAATGCTTTGGAGAGATCGACAAAGGCCATAAACAGGTCTTGATGGTGCTCCCGGCACTTTTCCTGAAGTTGCTGGGCTGTGAAGATCATGTCGATTGTGCTCCTGTTCTTCCCAGGTCCACACTGTGATTCAGGCAGCATTGACTCGGTGATGTTGCTGATGAGCCTCTGAAGCATCACCTTAGCCAGGACCTTTCCAGCAACAAAAAAGATACCATTTAAAGTTTCCTTTTAGCCTACCCTTGTTCATACATCCAAAAAATTAGCTTTCTGTCATTGTTGTTTCTTAATCTATAAATTAGTGCACCAAAATCAGACAAGTTGATAATCCTTTGAAAAACTACTTGAAGTGGACAAGTTAACTTCACTACTTTATGGTTTTGTTCCTTTGCTCTACTCTTATGGCATAGTTTAAAGAGAATGTAACAGGGCAACAGAGATGCAGAGTCTGAAAATCCATTCAAATCAAAATAGGCAATACTGAAAACATAGCATCTGCAGAATCAAAATTAAATTCCAGTTATTATCACACTTCAAGTTTTGATTAAATGTAGACCTTGAGATTTCTTGAATAATGCTCATAAGAGTTAAGAATTTCCTGGCGTGGAAATTCACAAGCCAGGAAACATCTGATCATTTATTCAGGGGTTAGGCAAGGCAGAAAAACATCCTTAAACACAGATTAAGATTTTCAAATAAATCATCAGAGGTTGTAATTGGCAGTGACTGGTTTAGAGTCGGTGGAGGCAACCAATATCCAACCATGGTTTCTGATTTTACACATAGAGTTGGGAACAATACTTCTGCTTCTTACAGTCAATGAGTTATAGCATGGAAGCAGGCTCTTTGGCTCAACTTGTCCATTCTAACCAAGGTGCCTTACTGAGCTTGTCTATTTGCCTGCGTATGGCTCATATCCCTCTAAACATTCCTAATCATGAATCTACCTCAGTGGCTTTTAAACACTGCATTTGTACTCTCCTCTACTACTTCATCTGTCAGCTTTTTCCATTTACCCATGACCCTCTTACAGTACCGAGCAAAAGTCTTGGGCACGTACATATAGCTAGCATGCCTAAGACTTTCACACTGTACTTTAGTAAATTTATGTATTACCCTGCACTGCTGCTGCTGCAAAAAAAAACAAATTTCATGGCATATTTTCGAGTGAAGATAAACCTGATTCTGATATGGGTGTCTATTGTGAAGTGAGAGTGGGAAGAGAGCCAGAAGAGGGGAATCAAGGTTGGGAAAAGGGAAAGGGCAAGGCGAGGGAGTGAGAAGCACCAGAGAGGCATTCTGTAGTGATCAATAAATGGATTATTTGGACTCAAATCACCCTACCTGGTGTTTCAGAGCTGGGTGTGTCTGCATCTGTGTCATCCCCTGCCCCTGGCACTCCTTATCTGCCACCTGTCCCATGTCCCTCACACAGTGCTCCACCATTGCCATTCCCAATATCCTTTGCTCCTGCCAGATTTACACACTCACTCTCTGTTCCATGTTGATAAATACAGTTCTGTGCAGAAGTCTTTGGCACCCTAGCTATATACAGAGAGTGTGCCTTAGACTTTTGTACAGTACTGTACTTGCCTTTCTGGTAGCTCAGTGACCTCTGGGAAAGGCAAGGAGAGTAGGCAGACAGTGCAGTTTTTCTGTGGCCCTTCCCCTCACTGATAGCTATACCTCCTTGAATACCATTGGTGGGGACAATCAATGAGAGGGTAAAAGTTGCAGTCTGAGGACAAGGAGGACACAACAGCTCTGAGGCTCAGCAGGAAAGGTGCAGTCAAACAGAGCAATTAAATCTTAATAAAAGTGAATTGTTTCCATTAAATAAACGGGTCCCAATTTATGGAAATTTACCCTTTAAATTAGTTAATGACTCTTTTACTTATTTAGGGATCAAAATCACAAAGAACCATAAAGATTTGTTTGGATTTAATTTTTTACCCTTAATTGATCAGATTAAAGGTTTGTTTACTAGGTGGTCACCTTTGTCTCTATCTCTAATAGGCAGGATTAATGCGATTAAGATGGTTATTTTACCTAAGTTTTTATATATTTTTCAAGCGATACCAATTTTTATCCCGAAATCTTTTTTTACTAATGTTGACTCTAAAATTTCTTCATATATATGGCAGAATAAAAATCCCAGGTTAGGTAAAACATATTTACAGAAGACAAAAAAGGAAGGCGGGTTAGCATTACCTAATTTCAGATTTTACTATTGGGCAGCTAATATTAGATATTTGTTATGCTGGTTGAAAGATGGGGGTGGATCTTTTGGCCCTTGTTGGGTGAGTTTAGAAACTAAATCGGTATCAGCTTATGCTTTGGGTTCTATTTTAGGGACTTCTCTCCCTTTTGCTCTTTCTAAATTGCCGAAACGAATTGACAACCCGATAGTTAAATATACATTGCGTATATGGTTTCAATTTCGGAGATTTTTTGGGTTGACTCAATTCGTTTTAAATAGTCCTATTGTATCTAATTGTTTTTTTCACCCTTCCATTATAGATCAAGCTTATTCAGCTTGGAAAACTAAGGGATTACTAAGATTTTCTGATTTATTTTTAGATAATTGTTTCATGTCTTTTGAACAATTATCCAACAGATATAACTTGCCGAGATTTCATTTTTTTAGATATTTACAGATTAGACATTTTTTAAGTTCTGTACTCTCTACGTTTCCAAATTTTGTGCCTTCAGATACTTTGGAGAGTTTATTTGAATTAGACTCTTTTCAAAAAGGGCTTATTTCAAAACTTTATAATATAATTATGAAGATACATTCAGAGCCCCTTTATAAGACTAAACAGGATTGGGAAAGAGAGCTTAGTTTTAGTATTTCTAGTGAGAATTGGGATAGAATTCTTCAATTAGTTAATACATCATCGTTATGTGCCAAACATTCACTAATACAATTTAAGGTTGTACATAGGGCCCATATGTCCAAGGATAAATTAGCTCATTTTTACTCTCATATAAGTCCTATTTGTGATAGATGTCATTCTGAAATTGCGTCTTTAACTCACATGTTTTGGTCGTGTTCATTTTTGGAGAAATATTGGAAAGATATTTTTGATATTATATCTGCGGTTTTGAATATTGATTTACAACCTCATCCTATTACCGCAATTTTTGGTTTACCAATGTTAGATTCACAGCATTTATCTTCTTCAGCCCGTCGAATGATTGCATTTCTAACTTTGATGGCTAGAAGATCTATATTGTTGAATTGGAAAGAAATTGATCCTCCCACTGTATTTAATTGGTTCTCTCAAACTATGTTATGTTTAAATTTAGAAAAAATTAGAAGTGGTACTTTTGAGACTTCTTTTAAATTTGAAAAGTTATGGAGACCATTTATTCAACATTTTCATATGATGTAATATGACCCTTTGCCAAGTACATTTGATTTCCCAGCTTTTAGCTTATGTATTTTGAGAGGACCGGAAGTGACGGCATTGATGAATACTTATTTTTGTGAGATATTATAAACAGCCCACTTTTTTTTTCCTTCTCTTTTGTTTGTTTTTTTTTCTTTTATATTACTTATTAGCTATAGTTATTAGATTAGATTAGTTAGTTCTGCATTATATAAATTTTTTTTTGTTTTTTTTTTCTTTCTTTTTTCTGTTTTTTTTATATTATACATTATGAAATATTTAGATTTACTATGTCCATACATATATCTTATGGCTTATGTCTTGGTAAACTCATTTATATTGTAACTATTATGTATGTTTTTTTTTCATATGTAATGGAATGTGTATGTTGGTAATTTCTTTATCAATATATCATCTGTATTCTGTCCATATTATTAATATTAATAAAAAGATTTAGAAAGAAAGAAAAGAAACAGAGCAATAATGATAACAGACTCGTAGTTAGGGGGGCAGACAGGAGATTCTGTGGCCATAGAAGAGATTCTAGTTAAGATGTGTTGCTCCTAGGTGAAAGAGTTAAGGTCATAAGATATTGGAGCAGAATTAGGCCATTTGGCCCATTGAGTCTGCTCTGCCATCTTATCATGGCTGATCCATTTCTCCCCTCAGCTTCAGTCTCCTGCCTTCTCCCTGTATCCTGTATCCTTTCATGCCAATCAAGAATCTATCGATGTCTGCCTTAAATATACCCAAAGACTTGGCCTCCACAGCCGCCTGTGGCAACGAATTCCACAAATTCACCGCTCTCTGGCTAAAGAAATTCCTCTTCATCTCTATTCCAAAAAAAAACCCTCTATTCTTGGCTGTGCCCTCTGGTCTTAGACTCCCACACCAAAGGAAACATTCTTTCACATCCACTCTACTGAGGCCTTTCAACATTGGATAGGTTTCGATGGGATCACTCCTCATTCTTCTGAATTCTAGTGAATACAGCCTCAGAGCCATTGAACACTCTTCATATGAAAGCCTTTCAATCCCGGAGTCATTCTGATGAACCTCCTTTGAACCCTCTCCAATGACAGCACATCCTTTCTTACATTGTGTTAAATTATCGCTGCAAACAGTAAAGGGGTGAGTGATGGTGAGGCAAGTTCAGCAGATGGATTGTTGCAGATGGAGTTCCAATGCCCAGTCAGCTGGCCCTGGAGCAAGGGTCGATTGTTCTAGGACATCTCTGAGCAGTTGCAAAAGGTTCTCAAGAAGGAAGGTGAACATCTGGAAGTCTCAAAATGTTACCAACAAAATAGGTGTAAAAAGGGATAAGGTACAACGGAGTGAGCATAGTGAATTGGAAAATAGTTTAATAGGCAGGACATAAGAGTGATGACCTCTGATTTACTACCAATGCCATGTACTAGTGAGGGTAGGAACAGAAAGATATGCCAGAAGGCAATACTTCAGAACCTTGGATCATTCAGAACTTTTCTGGGCTAATGGTGACTATGACAAGATGGACAAATGCACTTGAACTGGAGGGGAACCAAGATCCTGGCAAGGAGGTTTGCAAGTGCTATTTGGGATGATTTAAACTAGAGGGGTGGGACCAGGAGTGGTAGTGAGGCTGATGAGAAGTTATGGAAAGATACTGTAACAAGATAAAGTTTAGCAGTCAGGATAGCCAGTAACACAATCAAAAGAAAAAGTGCTGGTTTTAATTGCTGCTAAGTCTTTTGCATTACCTTTAATGCAAAAGACTTAACAGAAAGCCAGTTGAACGGGCGGCATGAATTGGCTCTGGGATATTATTGCCTTACCAGAAACATAGCAGAATTGGTATATTAATATTACAAAATACAGGTGCTTGGACATGATACAGTTACAGGTAAGAGAGGAGGATTTGCTTTCTTGGAGGGAGGACATAACAACAATGCTTGGCGAGGATAGTCCTGGGAGGTTATCTAATGAGGCCACATGGATAGAACTTAGAAACAAAAGTGGATGGTCATGTTGACAGGACCACCCCCCGCCCCCCCACCAGCAGACAGTGGGAATTAGAGCAGATGCATAGACAAATTTTAGAAAGCTGTAAGAATAATCAGGTAGTATTAGTTTGAAATTTTTAACCATCATAACATTGATTGGCTACCCATTGGGCAAAGGCATTGGATGATATGGAATTTGATAAATGTGCCCTATAAAGTTTCCTTAATCAATGTGTAGGGGTCCCTTTTAGAGAAAGTGCAACACTGGACTTCCTCTTAGGGAAAGAGATAGAGCAAGTGACTGACCTGCAAGTCAGTGAGCACCTCAGGTCGAGTGATATACCTCCGTTGGTTTTAAGATAGTTATGGAATAAGATAGGGTCGAGTGGATGAGACTGTTTGCTGGTAAATTGATGACTAGCAAGTGAGAGGTTTTTAAGAGTGTAACATAAGGAATGCAGGGACAACATATTCCTGCTCAGGTAAAGGGCAGCACTGGCAAATTTTGGGAACACCGGCTAACAGGAGATACTGAGGCTCTGGTCAGTGTTATATAAAGGGTTAACTATTAGTCTTTGTACATACAAAGGAAATTTACTAAAAGAATTTTGTACACACCAACAAGATCTACTGGAATAATGGTGTGCACACTAAGAGATCTGCTGGAATAATTGTGTACACACTAGATCTGCTAGAATAATGGTGTACACAGTAAGAAATCTGCTGGAATATGCTGTACACACTAAGAGACCTGCTGGAATAATGGTGTAAACTAACTAAATTTGCTGGAATATTGGTGTACATACTAATAAGATTTACCAGACTAATGGATCATTTCCTTAATGTGCACACCAACATCTGCCAAAATAATGGTGTGCACATTAAGGAAATGTACCAGAATAAAGTTGTATGTACTGACAAGATTTACCATAATAATGATGAGCACACTAACAAGATTTACCAGATTGATGCTGTGCACATTAGCTAGATTTACCTGGATAATTGTATTCACACTAATGTGCTTTGCTGGAATGATGCTGTGAATACCAATGATATCTGTAAGAATAATGGGCTACATATTGACAAATATTCTGGAATTAGGATGTATAGCAAATATTAACTAGAGCAACCAATCTTTAGACCTGCACATGGATTGTAGATTAAATTTAAAATGCTCCCTACACAACAGTTTCCTAGAGTTGTGGGCATAAGTTAATGAAAAAAAGACAATGCTGATTAACATTTATTTTGGGTGTCTGGAGTGTAGGTGCAGAGGAGGTGAAAATTATGTGCAATTCAAAGGAAGCATTGTAGATACAAGTTTTAAGGACAACTATAGAATTGTCCTTTGATCTTTAGCATATAAAATATCATGTAATATTGGGTCGAAGATGTCTCTTCCTTCAGTGTGTTTCATTTTGTTGAATAAAAGACTACTTTTGTATCTACTGGCTGCACCTCACCAGTGACTTCTTTCACTCTACAATATTTGGGGCCTCATCCAGGACACCTTCGTGTGACCCACCATGTGGCCACAGAGCTCAGCAGTCAAAGTGGGTATTTTTAAAATGAGCACCACTTACACATGGGGATCAGTTCCATTTGTTGACTATTGGATAACGTACTGTCACAAACGTGGCAGAGAATTGAACCAGTAGATGTAAAAGTAGTGTGGTGTGTGTGCGCATGTGAATGGGTGTTTATGTGAGAGATTAAACATGTGTGTGTTAGTTTGGTGACACAGGGCCACTAGTTACAATCGATGGTTACTGATAGTTTGGGACGCCAGAGTGGGGGTACAGATACTTGTTCTGGGTACCGTATTTTGGCAGACGCTTTTGCGAGTTTGTGTCTGTAACCTTGGTGTAATAGTTTTAAATGTAACAGGCATTATGAGTTCAATTGCACATAAGTGACAGATTGCAGAGTACTGTTTAATTTTTATTTGTCATTTATATTTTGTGTAGTGTAGAAATTAGTGTGGAGATATTGGTATAAAGGTTATGCCCAAATATGTAAGACCAGAAGATATAGGAGCAGAATTAGGCCATTTGGCCTGCTGAGTCTGCTCAGCCATTTCATCATGGCTGATCCAATTTTCCTCTCAGCCCAAATCTCCTGCCTTCTCCCCATATCCTTTCACCTCCATAGCTGCCTGTGGCAAAGAATTCCATAGATTCACCACTCTCTGGCTAAAGAAATTCCTCATTTCCATTCTAAAAGGACACCCTCTATTCTGAGACTGCGACCTCTGGTCTTTAAAATTGTTTAAAAATAAAATGTTTGTAAAACAGCTGCACCACCCAGCAACCCATGATTTAACACCAGGCCCTCCCACCATGGGAAATAAGTTCTCCACATCCACTCTACAAAGGCCTTTCGCCATTCAATAGGTTTCAATGAGGTCATCCCTCATTCTTCTGAATTCTAGTGAATACAGGCCCAGAGCCATCAATGCTCTTCATATGGTAAGCCAGTCAATCCTGGAATCATTTTTGTGAAACTCCTTTGAACCCTTTTCAATTTTAGCACATCTTCAGTGGTTGGTAAATTGATGGAGAAGATCCTGAGAGACAAGGTTTATAAACTTTTTAAGAGGCATAATATGATTAGGAATAGTCAACATAGCTGTGTCAAAGGCAGGTCGTGCCTTACGAGCCTGATGGAATTTTCTGAGGATGTGACTAAACACATTGAAGGAAAAGCAGTAGATGTAGTGTATATGATTTCAGCAAGGCACTTGATAAGATACCCCATGCAAGGCTTATTGAGAAAGTAAAGAGGCATGGGATCCAAGGTGACTTTGCTTTGTGGATCCAGAATTGGCTTGCCCACAGGAGGCAAAGAGTGATTATAGTTGGGTCATATTCTGCATGAAGGTCAGTGACTAGTGGTTTCCCTCAGGGATCTGTTCTGGGGCTCCTTCTCTTTGTGATGTTTATAGATGACCTGGATGAGGAAGTGGAGGGATGGATTAGTAAATTTGATGATGACATAAAGGTTGGGGGTGTTGTGCATTGTCTGGAGGGTTTTCAGAGACTACAGCAGGATATCAATACTGGGCTGAGAAGTGGCAGATGGAGTTCAACCCAGATAAGTGTGAGGTGGTTCATTTTGGTAGGTCAAATATGATGGCAGGATATAGTATTAAGACTTTTGGCAGTGTAGAGGATCAGAGGGATCTTGGGGTCTGAGACAATAGGACAATTAAAGCTGATACGCAGGTTGACTGTGTGGTTAAGAAGGCATACGGTGCATTGGCCTTCATCAACCATGAGATTGAGTTCAAGAACCGAGAGGTAATGTTGCAGCTATATAGGACCCTGGTCAGACTCCACTTGGAGTACTGTGCTCAGTTCTAGTGGCCTCACCACAGGAAGGATATGGAAACTATAGAAAGGGTGCAGAGGAGATTTACAAGGATGTTGCCTGGATTGGGAGCATGCCTTATGAGAATAGGTTGAGTGAACTCGGCCTTTTCTCCGTGGAGTGGCAGAGGATGAGAGGTGTATAAGATGATGAGAGGCATTGATCAAGTGGATAGTCAGAGGCTTTTTCCCAGGGCTGAAATGGCTGCCACGAGAGGACACAATTTTAAGGTGCTTGTAAGTAGGTACAGAGGAGATTTTGTGGTAAATATTTTTACACAGAGAGTGCTGAGTGCATGATCTGCTGGGCTGCCAGCAACAGTGGTGGAGACGGATACAGTAGAGTATTTTAAGAGACTCTTGGATAGGTACATGGATCTTAGAAAAATAGAGGGCTATGGGTAACTCGAGGTAATTTCTAAAGTAAGTACATGTTCGGCACAGCATTGTGGTCTGAAGGGCCTGTATTGTGCTATAGGTTTTCTATGCTTCTATTATCTTTAAGGGTTGCAAATTTGCTCACAGTACTCCAAATGAGGCCTCACCAGTCTCAACCTTACATCCTTGCTTTTATCTTCTCAACCTCTTGAAATGAATGCTAACATCGCATTTGCCTTCATCACCACAGACTCAACCTGCAAGTTAACCTTTAGGGAATTGTAAAGTTCAATCAGGTTTGCAGATCTGGCGAGTGAGACAAGGGAATGCACCGACTTTGAGTATGTATATTAATAATTTATTTACAAACAGTAAAAATTCATCCAAGCATTGATTTGAAATGAATTCACTTTATTTCTTACATCCTTCACATACATGAGGGGTAAAAATCTTTTTATTACATCTCCATCTAAATGTAATCTGCAATCATAGTAATTTATAATAAATAGAACAGTCAATGTAATATAGACTATACTCAAATCAGCGTGATTTGCCTGGTGGAAGAAGCTGTCCCGGAGCCTGTTGGTCCTGGCTTTTATGCCGTGGTACCACATCCCAAGTGGTAGCAGCTGGAATAGATTGTGGTTGAGATGGCTTGGGTCCCCAATGATCCTACAGGCCCTTTTTACACACCTGTCCTTGTAAATATCCTGAATCATGGTAGGTTAACAACTACAGATGCGCTGGGCTGTCTGCACCTCTCTCTGCAGAATCCTGCGATTAAGGGAGGTACAATTCCCATTCCAGGCAGAGATGCAGCCAGTCAGGATGCTCTCAGTTGTGCCCCTGTAGAAAGGATTTGGGGGCCCATACCAAACTTCCTCAACTGTCTGAGGTGAAAGAGGCGCTATTGTGTCTTCTTCATCACACAGCTGATGTTCACGGACCATGTGAGGTCCTCAGTGATGTGGATGCTGAGGAACTTGAAGCTGTTCACCCTGTCAACCCCAGATCCACTGATGTCAATAGGGGTTAGCCCGTCTCCATTCTTCCTATAATCCACAACCAGCTCCTTTGTTTTTGCAACATTGAGGTTGTTTTCTTGCCACCACTGTGTCAGAGAGATGACTTCTTCCCTGTAGGCCACCTCATTATTGTTTGAGATAAGGCCAAACAATGTAGAGTTATCGGCAAATTTAATTAGTCAATTGGAGCTGTGGGTGGCGATACTGTCATGGATATACGGGGAGTAAAGGAGGGGACTCTACAAAGCCCTGAGGGGCTCCTATATTGAGAGTCAGAGAGTTGGAGGTGAGGGAGCACACTTTTACAATCTGCTGGCGATCTGACAGGTCTCTGAGCGCCTTGTCAAGCCTGGATGGAACTATCGTCTTGAATGCTGAACTGTAGTCCAAGAACAGCATTCTCACATAAGCATCCTTCTTCTCCAGATGTGTAAGAACAGTATATGGAGCAATGGCTATTGTGTCATCTGTTGATCAGTTGTGTCGTTAGGCGAATTGTTAGGGGGTCCACTAGGAGAGGGAGAGATTAAAAATATCAGTAAATACACCTGCCAGTTGTGCTGTGCACATCCTGTGTACTTGCCCTAGGAGGCCGTCCGGTCCTGCAGACTTGTGACTGTCCACTCGTTGGAAACATCTGCGTACCTCAGCCTCAGAGATGACCAGGTTGCAGGTTGTAGCGGTGGCTTACCTCAGAGGCTCAGAGTTAGCGATATTGAACCTAGCAGAAAAGCGATTGAACTCATCTGGGAGACAGGCTGTGATGTTGGCAGCACCAGAACGTTTGGCCTTGAAGTCTGTGACGGTATGCAGCCCTCACTGCAGGTCATGTGTTATTCACTGTAAGTCTTGACTCAGTCTTCTCCCTATATTCTTGTTTCGCAGCCTTGATAGCTTTGCGCAGATCATAGCTATACTTGATCTCCAGTGATGTAAGCTCTACATCGCGCAGTAAGTGCTGCTCGCACGGGAACTATTGATCCAGGGTTTCCGGTACAGGAAGACCCTGGGAACAACAACACTGATGCACTTCCGAATGAAGCACGTGGTTCTATCAGTGAACTTGGAGACATCCTCATCATGGAAGACATTCCAGTCGACGTGCAGCATGGAGGCCGACTGGTCGGACCAAGAGAGGATGGTTTTCACTATGGCCGCCTCATTTCAGCTTCTGCTTGTACGTCAGCAGAAGCAGGATCGATGAGTGATCTGATTTTCTAAAAGCTGGGCAAAGGAGAGCTTTGTAAGTGTCGAGGAAGGGAGTGTAACAGTGGTTAAGTATCTTATCTCCACGAATGATCACCTGGATGTGCTGACAAATCTTCGGAGAGACTTTCATTAGCTTAAGGTCACCAGTGACGATGAGGGCAGCCTCTGGGTGAGCAGTCTCCAGCGTGTTGATGGTCTCATACAGTTCCTTGAGAGCAAGGTCAGTATCAGCCTGCAGCGGAATGTACACCGCCATGATGATAACAGCCATGAACTCCCTGGGCAGTCAGTATGGTCTGCACAGCAGCAACAGCTAGTCTAGGTCTGGGGAGCAAGAGGATTTGAGTGCATGCACATTCTGAAGGTCACACCAAACATTGCTCATCATGAAGCATACCCCTCCTCCTTTACTCTTCCCAATGAGGTTTTTCGATCTGTCTGCCCGGAACAGGGAGAACCCAGAGGGTTGATGGCATGATCCGCTATCTCCTCCATCAGCCAGGTCTCCACAAAACACGAAGCACATTCATGTTCCCCAAGTTACGGACACTGCAAAGCTGAATACTCAACAAACATAGTACATTCAACAAACATACTTAATTAAATGAGCATACCTTCCCAACGGTCTCACCTTCAACAAAGGAAGAAGAGAGCAAGCCCCTTCCTTACTCTATTTTATATCCCCAGGATATTTGAAACAGGACACCATACATCTATCCAACGGGAAAAGCAGCTGCAGCTTCTAAACTAACCAATCACAACAGAAGTGACTTTCAACAAATAGAATAAGACTCGCTCCCACAGGACACTCCTTTTCTTTCTAAATCTTTTTATTATTAGTAGTAATATGGACAGAATACAAATGATATATTGATAAAGAAATTACCAACATACAAATTCCATTACATATGAGAAAAAACATACATAATAGTTGCAATATAAATGAGTTTACCAAGACATAAACCATAAAATATATGTATGAACATGGTAAGTCTAAGTATTTCATAATATATGATATTAAAAAACAGAAAAAAGAAAGAAAAAACTAAAAATATATATATATAACGCAAAACTAGCTAATCTACTAATCTAATAACTATAACTAATAAGTAATAAAAAAAAAGAGGAAAAAAAAAGGGGGAAAGGGGGGCTGTTTATAATATCTCACAAAAATAAGTATTCATCAATGCCGTCACTTCCGGTCCTCTCAAAATACATAAGCTAAGAGCTGGGAAATCAAATGAACTTGGCACAGGGTCATATTACATCATATGAAAATGTTGAATAAATCGTCTCCATAACTTTTCAAATTTAATAGAAGTCTCAAAAGTACCACTTCTAATTTTTTCTAAATTTAAACATAACATAGTTTGAGAGAACCAATTAAATACAGTGGGAGGATTAATTTCCTTCCAATTCAACAATATAGATCTTCTAGCCATCAGAGTTAGAAATGCAATTATTCGACGGGCAGAAGAAGATAAATGCAGTGAGTCTAACATTGGTAAACCAAAAATTGCGGTAATAGGATGAGGTTGTAAATCAATATTCAAAACCGCAGAAATAATATCAAAAATATCTTTCCAATATTTCTCCAAAAATGAACAAGACCAAAACATATGAGTTAAAGACGCAATTTCAGATTGACATCTATCACAAATAGGACTAATATCAGAGTAAAAATGAGCTAATTTATCCTTGGACATATGGGCCCTATGTACGACCTTAAATTGTATTAATGAATGTTTGGCACATAACGATGATGTATTAACTAATTGAAGAATTCTATCCCAATTCTCACTAGAAATAATAAGGCTAAGCTCTCTTTCCCAATCCTTTTTAGTCTTATAAAGAGGCTCTGAACGTATCTTCATAATTATATTATAAAGTTTTGAAATAAGCCCTTTTTGAAAAGGGTCTAATTCAAATAAACTCTCCAAAATATCTGAAGGCACAAAATTTAGAAACGTAGGGAGTACAGAACTTAAAAAATGTCTAATCTGTAAATATCTGAAAAACTGAAATCTAGGCAAATTATATTTATTGGATAATTGCTCAAAAGGCATGAAACAATTGTCCAAAAATAAATCAGAAAATCTTAGTAATCCCTTAGTTTTCCAAGCCGAATAAGCTTGATCTATAATGGAAGGGTGGAAAAAACAATTAGATACAATAAGACTATTTAAAGCGAATTGAGTCAACCCAAAAAATCTCCGAAATTGAAACCATATACGCAAAGTATGTTTAACTGTCGGGTTGTCAATTCGTTTCGGCAATTTAGAAAGAGCAAAAGGGAGAGAAGTCCCTAAAATAGAACGCAGAGCATAAGCTGATACAGATTTAGTTTCTAAACTCACCCAACGAGGGCCGAAAGATCCACCCCCATTTTTCAACCAACATAACAAATATCTAATATTAACTGCCCAATAGTAAAATCTGAAATTAGATAATGCTAACCCACCTTCCTTTTTTGTCTTCTGTAAATATATTTTATCTAACCTGGGATTTTTATTCTGCCATATATATGAAGAAATTTTAGAGTCAACATTAGTAAAAAAAAGATTTCGGGATAAAAATTGGTATCGCTTGAAAAATATATAAAAACTTAGGTAAAATAACCATTAATCCTACCGATGAGGGATAAAGATAATGGTGACCACTTAGTAAACAAACCTTTAATCTGATCAATTAAGGGTAAAAAATTAAATCTAAATAAATCTTTATGGTTTTTTGTGATTTTGATCCCTAAATAAGTAAAAGAATCATTAACTAATTTAAAAGGTAAATTTCCATAAATTGGGACCCGTTTATTCAAAGGAAACAATTCACTTTTATTAAGATTTAACTTATACCCAGAAAACTCACTAAATTGAACCAATAATGATAAAACTGCTGGGATGGATTTCTCTGGGTTAGAAATGAATAGTAATAAATCATCTGCATACAAAGATAACTTATGAATGTCTGTCCCACGATTAATACCCAAAATATCCTGTGATTGTCTGATGGCAATTGCCAAAGGTTCTAAGGCAATGTTAAATAGTAATGGACTAAGAGGACATCCTTGTCTAGTGCCCCGAAATAGGCGAAAAAAGGGAGATCTTTGATTATTGGTAAACACTGAGGCTACTGGAGTATGATAAATCAATTTAATCCATGATATAAATATCGGACTAAAATTAAACTTCTCCAACACATTAAATAAGTAAGGCCATTCAACTCTATCAAATGCTTTCTTCGCATCTAATGAAATCACCCATTCTGAAGTGTCATGTGAGGGAGTATAAACAATATTCAACAATCTCCTAATGTTAAAAAAATAGCGATTTTTAATAAAACTGGTTTGATCATCTGAAATAATTTTGGGTAATACCTTCTCCAATCTAGATGCCAGTAACTTGGAAAAAATCTTGGAGTCTACATTCAATAAAGATATTGGTCTATAGGAAGCACAGTTAATAGGGTCTTTATCTTTCTTCAATATTAGAGAAATGGAAGCTCTATAAAAAGATTGTGGCAAATTCCCCAATCTAATGGCTTCCTCAAAAACCTTACGTAACCAAGGGGAAAGAGTAGCGGAAAAAAACTTTAAAAATTCAACTGTTTCACCATCTGGACCCGGTGCTTTCCCAGAATTCATTGAGGAAATAGCCCCTTTAATTTCTACATCCGTAATAGGAGTATCCAATATTAAAAGATCATCAGATGATAATCTTGGAAAATTTAATTTCCCAAGAAAATCAGACATGGTCTTATGATCTTGAGGAAATTCAGATTGATACAGGGAGGTACAGAAGTCTTGAAATGCCTTATTTATCTCATCATGATTAACTGTCAGATTCCCATTCTGCTGACAAATCTTAGTGATTTGACGTTTAACCAAAGCATTCTTCAATTGACTGGCTAACATTTTACCAGATTTATCACTGTGTATATAAAAATCAGATCTAGTTTTCATTAATTGATTTTCAATCAAGGATGTAAGTAATAAACTATGTTCCATTTGAAGTTCAACCCTTTGTTTGTAAAGCTCCTTACTAGGAGCAATTGAATATTTCTTATCAATCTCTTTAATTTTATCAACCAATAAAAGAGTTTCCATCTTAGTACGTTTCCTCAAACCAACAGAATAAGAAATAATCTGTCCACGTATATACGCTTTAAAAGTGTCCCAAAGTGTTCAGCAGGAGATATCATCTGTAGAATTAGTTGAAAAGAAGAAGTCAATCTGCTCCTCCATAAATTTTATAAAGTCAGAGTCTTGCAATAAGATAGAGTCAAATCGCCATTGTCTGGCATTAGAAGCTGTATCCGTAAATTTCATAGAAAGTAATAATGGAGCATGATCAGAGATAGCTATAATATCATAGTTACAACCAATTACCAATGGAATAAAACAAGAGTCTACAAAAAAATAATCAATTCTCGAATAAGAGTGATAAACATGTGAGAAAAAAGAAAACTCTTTGTCTTTAGGATGCCGAAATCTCCAAATATCAAAAACTCCATTGTCAGTCAAAAAAGAGTTAATACAAGTGGCCGACTTATTAGGTAAAGTCTGAATAGATAGAGATTTATCCATCAGAGGATTTAAACAGCAATTAAAGTCACCACCCATTATTAACTTATATTCATTTAGATTGGGTAAAGAGGTAAATAAGGACTTAAAAAAGTCAGGACAATCCACATTTGGAGCATAAACATTAACCAAAGCAACCTTTTTATTACAAAGTAAACCCATAATTAACAAAAATCTACCATTCGGATCCGAAAAAATATCATGTTGAACAAATGGAATAGAGGAGTCAATAAAAATTGAAACTCCTTTTACTTTAGCATTCGAATTTGCGTGATACTGTTGACCCCGCCAAAATCTAAAAAAACGAAATTTGTCCTCCTTCCTCACATGAGTTTCTTGTACAAAAATGATATGAGCATTAAGTCTTTGGAATACTTTGAAAATTTTCTTTCGTTTAATTGGATGATTTAAACCATTAGTATTCCAAGACACAAAATTAATGGTCTGAGCCATAATTCTAAAATCAACCCTTTGGTATAGAAAGGGTTAACCAACTTATAAACTCATGCACCCAGAAGAGGAACAAAAGTAAAGAGAAGACCCGGAAGTGACGACAACACAAACATATTTGAAGTTCAAAAACAGCCCAAATAAAAAAACTAACACAAACTGATGCAAAAAAAATAGAATTAGAAAACAGACCATCCCCCCACCCCCCAAGAAAAAGAGAAAAAGCCAAAATATGACTTAAAAAAGGAAAAAGTAAGACTAATTCTACCCCCATGTCAGCTGAAGAACACTCCATATATAAAGGATATATAGAAAAGAATCACCCCAACTTTAAAAATTAAAATCGCTATAATAAAAACCATATTTCTAAGCATAGTTAGTTGTAAAAAAAATAAGAATATAGTCACTAAAAAAAATTACAAATCGGGCTCTAGCCCAGACAAAACAAAAAATATTTAAGCTATGATAAGCGATGCATTGTAGGAAGAAGACGAAAGAAAGAAAAAAAATAACGCCATCTTAAGCAAAACCAAAAAACTTTTTCAAAAAACCACCATCTTAATCAAAGAAAAATTCACCTTCAAAGAATTAAAAATATACCTTCGAAGGAACAAAGTTAATGGACAAGAATGTAGTATAATGGTTAAAGTGTATAAGGCAGAACAATTAATATGACGAAAACACGCTTTAACTTAAGTATAAAGTATAGGATGAACCTACACCAATAACCAGATTTTAATTCTGGTTTAAGAGACTGACAACCATCTTACACGATCAGAATCGTTCATTTATTAGAGACCGGTGTCTGTAGCAGTAGGGAAGTTCTCCTCCAGATATTTTCTCGCTTCTGAAGTTGAAAGAAAAACCTGTCGTGGAGCATTCGACGGAGATATTCGAAGCTTCGCAGGGTATAGGAGCGCAGGTTTCAGATTTTTCTCATAACATTCAGCCATCAACGGTTTAAAAAGCCTTCTTTTTAAAAGGTCAGGGCTAAAGTCTTCGACCAGGCGGAAGCAGTATTCTTTGAATTTAATCATTCCTGCCCGACGAGCTGCACATATAAGTTGTTCTTTGTCATATACATAATGGAACCGGACAATTACCACCGAAGGTTTGTCTGTAGCACTCGGTGATCGACGCCGAATTCTATGTGCCCGATCCAATAAAGGAGGGTTATTTGGGAAAATCGTCGGAAACGCTTCTTTTAAAAGTTGAGCAAAATATTTCGAAGGGTCATCTTTTTCTATGCCGTCTGGAAGACCAGGTATATGTAAGTTCTGTCTTCTGGACCGATTCTCAAAATCGTCACTCTTGGCTTTAAGGGCTTCCATCAGCTTAATGGTCGAAATTAAATCCTGTTGCAGTTTTTCAATAGTCAAATCTCGCTTCCGAGCATCTTCTTGCAGAGACGCAATAAGAGCTTGTTGCTGTTTAATTACTGAACCCGTCTTAACCATGTACTCTTGAAAAGCCTTTATATCTTCTTTAAAAAATTGTTGTAGTTCATCAAATTTTTTATCCAAAACCTCCATAAACAATTCATAAGTTCATTGAGTTTGTTGTGGCAGAGCCTGCTTCTTTCCATTACCGTTCTGATTGCGTCCAGGATCCCGTCCCTTAGACCTGAGAGACATTTCTGTTTGCATATCTTCAAAAGTTCACAACAAACTCTTGGCAGTAAGTTTAAAAAAAATTAACAAAGAAACTTTCGGTATAGGTAAAAATAAGCTGAATAAGGGTGATTAAAGGTTAAAAAAAAGTAAAGGTTATGGAGTGAATCCAAAACAGTACTCACTCCATGAGCGTCTCCAGCTGGCTCGACAGTCCATCCCTCAAAAGTTGCAAACATGATGATCCAAACCTCAGACTAGTATGACTCTCACAAACTCCCAACTATGTTATGCATAAATACAAGAGTACAATTTCCAGTCCTGTAAACCCAATAGTCATCTCTTCAGTATACTATAGTAGTCCACCAGCCTCCCTTTGCCCCAAAAGGCCACCAGCCCCACCCTGTAGTGTAATAGCCAATGAGCTGGTCCCACACTTAGTTTTATACACTGGCTTTGAGATATGATCAACCAGGTGAGTGAAGTTCACCAACCCATCAGGAATGCAGGTACAAGTAATGGTACAAGTACCATCTTCTTTTGTGAGCAGATAATCCAAGGCATCAGTTCCTGGGGCTGTCTGGCTGTACCATGCAGAGAAAGGCTATCATTCAAACAGCCTTCCTTTGTAACAGCCCTCTTTAACAACCAGCACGGGTAAGATGCTCATCCAGGGCATTGGGGTGGCATACGTACAGCACCACGTATCAATCCCACCACCCAGTGGGAACAATGGGTGAGCCTTGGAACTCCATATCCAGTAAGTACCACTCAACTTCCAACAAGTGCCCAGCTTCACAACACTGCTTGGCACAGGCACAGGCATCAGAAGATTCTGCTCCTGCTCACACTTGCCACCCACCTTGCACCCACCCTGTACCTGTACTCAACATACCACCTACACCAGCACTCTGTCTGGTGGGGAAATCACTTTAAGTGTCACGACTTTCCAATTATACAAATGGTATATAGGGAAATACCAGCCCTGAAAGCACTTACTCAACAATGGTTATTAAGGCTCAAGTCCTATTAAGACTGTTACCATACTCTGGGTTGAGGTTGGCTAAAATAGACTACCCCTCTCAGATTCCCCAAAACAGAATGCCAAAACCCGAGAGGCCAGATCATTTCTTTGTCGTCAAAGAGATCAACATCAGTGGCATCCCTTCTGTAATGTGATTCATACAAATTCAGCAGTCTGACTCGTTGGTCCAATGTTCAAACACCATCCCCAGGAATGTATAACAGGATCTCCCACCACAAATCAGCATTCACCATGTTGCTATTTGGTATTGCAGTGAGATACAAATGCACTTGCTCCTGATCAATCACTGGACATTTAGAAAACAAAAATTCTAGAACTTCAAGAATTGAGCCCAAGTGCTCATTTCCCTCTGAAATGAAGGTACCTCATATCTGGAATAAAATTGCCCAAATTTCAACTCAAATTTCATATGGCCACTATGAAATGAATCATCCATAAACCAATTATATGGGGAAACAAGTAACAAAGTAACAGATTAAGACAAAATAAACACATACAGAATTAGAAAACAAGAAACAAAGTATTTGCCTGAACAAAAACAGGAAACAAAGTCACAGATTAAACACAAATCACAAAGCCTGGGCTGTACGCCTCTTCTTTAAAACTTCTTATGAAAGTGCCAAAACTTAGAACAGTTAATTTCCTACTTATCAGAGAACTGATAAGGAAAAAGTAACTGGGTGGGACCCAACATAATTCACAGAGTCTCTTAAAGGCCAAGTACACACATGCGCGCGCACACACACACGCAAACTGATGTGTGGCCACACCTCATATTTCTCTGCATTCAAATCATTCAGACTCTATTTACAGCAAAGAAGGATGCAAATTGAATGACCCCTCCCTACAACGAGGTGCAAAAATACTGACCACCACCCGTCCCCCAATGATTCACACTTGTATCATTATTATGTACAACAGGCTGGTCAATATAGCATAGAAATACAGTCCTGTCAGCAAAAATTAAGCAGTCTGATGACCTAGTGGAAGAGCCTGTTGGTCCTGGCTTTTATGCTGCGGTACCATTTCCAGATGGTAGCAGCTGGAACAGTTTGTGGTTGGTGTGACTCCGGTCTCCAGTGATCCTTCGGGCCTTTTTTACACACTTGTCTTTGTAAATGTCCTGAATAGTTGGAAGTTCACATCTACAGATGCGCTGGGCTGTCCATGCAACTCTCTGCAGAGTCCTTCGATTGAGAGAAGTTCAGATCCCATACCTGTCAGTGATGCAGCCAGCCAGGACGCCCCTGTAGAAAGTTCTTGGAATTTTCTTAGATCGAGGGATGACTGCGCAAGCGCATGGACGTGAGCGAGTAACACCAGTGTGAAGAGGTTAAAAGGAGACTGATTTTCCTTCAGTGGTTTGATCGAAGGACAACTGTGCAAGTGCTTGGAAATCAGCAAAGAGTTTAAAAGGAGACAGCTTTATAGAACAGGCACCAGAGGAGCAGGGGACAGTAGCTGCATAGGTACGTTCCAATGAGACAGGGAAAGGATGGTAGGATACAGGAACTATGGCGTACAAAGGCTGTTGAAAATCTAGTCAAGAAGAAAAGCTTACGAAAGGTTCAAAAAACTAGGTAGTGATAGAGATCTATAAGATGATAAGGCTCACAGGAAGAACCTTAAGAATGGAATCAGGGGAGCCAGAAGGAGCCATGAAAAGGCCTTGGCAAGCAGGATTAAGGAAAACCCGAAGGCATTCAATAAGTATGTGAAGAGCAAGAGCATGAGAAATGATAGAATAGGGCCAATCAAGTGTGACAGTGAACAAGTGTGTATGGAACCGGAGGAGACAGCAGAGATATTTAGTGAGTACTTCGCTTCAGTACTCACTATGGAAAAGGATCTTGGCAATTGTAAGGAGGACTTAAGAGTGGATTGAAAAGCTTGAGCATATAGGCATTATGAAAGAGGATGTGCTGGAGCATTTGGAAAGCATCAAGTTGATAGGTCTCTGGGACCAAATGAGATGTACCCCAGGCTACTGTGGGAGGCAGAAGCAGATTGCTGAGCCTCTGGCAATAATTTTTGCATCATCAATGGGGACAGTAGAGGTTCCGGAGGATTAGAGGGTTGCAGATGTTGTTCCCTTATTCAAGAAAGGGAGTAGAGATAGCCCAGGAAATTATAGACCAGTGTGTCTAACTTTAATGGTTGGTAAGTTGATGGAGAAGACCCTGAGAGGCAGGATTTATGAACATTTGGAGAGGCATAATATGATTAGCGATGGTCAGCACCAGCATGGCTTTGTCAAGGCAGCTCGTGCCTTATGAACCTGATTGAATTTTTTGAGGATGTGACTAAACACATTGTGAAAGGTAGAGCAGTAGATGTAGTGTATATGGATTTCAGCAAGGCATTTGATAAGGTTCCCTATGCCAGGCTTATTGAGAAAGTAAAGAGGAATTGGATCCAAGAGGACCTTGCTTTCTGGATCAAGGATTAGCTTGCTCACAGAAGGCAAAGAGTGGTTGTAGACGGGTCAAAAATGGAAGTCAGAGACCAGTGGTGTGCCGCAGGGATCTGTTCTAGGGCGCCTTCTCTTTTTTTTTATAAATGGCCTAGATGTGGAAGTGGAGGGATGGGTTTGTAAATTTACTGATGACACAAAGGTTGGGGGTGTTGTGGATAGTGTGGAGAGCTGTCAGAGGTTACAGCGGGACACTGATAGGATGCAAAATTGGGCTGAGAAGTGGCAGATGGAGTTCAACCCAGATAAGTGTGAGATGGTTCATTTTGGTAGGTCAAATATGATAGCAGAATATAGTATTAAAGATAAGACTCTTGGCAATGTGAGGATCAGAAGGATCTTGGCTTCAAGTCCATAGGACACTCAAAGCTGCTGTGCAAGTTGACTCTGTGGTTAAGAAGGCATATGGTGCATTGTCCTTCATCAACCACAGGATTGAGTTCAAGAGCCAGGAGGTAATGTTACAGCTGTATACGACCCTGGTCAGACCCCACTTGGAGTACTGCACTCAGTTCTGGATGCCTCACTACAGAAAGGATGTGGAAGCCATAGACAGGGTGCAGAGGAGATCTACAAGGATGTTCCCTGGATTGGGGTGCATGTCTTATGAGAATAGGTTGAGTGATCTCGGCCATTTCTCCTTAGAGCGGTGCAGGATGAGAGGTGACCTGACAGAGGTGTATATGATGATGAAAGGCATTGATCGTGTGGATAGTCAGAGGCTTTTTCCAGGGATGAAATGGCTAACACAAGAGGGCACAGTTTTAAGGTGCTTCGAAGTAGATACAGAGGAGGTGTCAGGGATAAGTTTTTTGACACAGAGAGTGGTGAGTACGTGGAATGGCGACAGTGGGAGAGCCAGATACGATAGGATAAGTCCTGGATAGATATGTGGCACTTAGAAAAAAAGAGGGCTATGGGTTCTGCACAGCATTGTGGGCTGAAGGGCCTGTATTGTGCTATAGGCTTTCTATGTTTCTAATTTAGGGGGCCATACCAAACTTCTTCAACCGTCTGAGGTGAAAGAGGCACTGTTGTGCCTTTTTCACCACGCACCTGATACGTACAGGACACGTGAGATCCTTGGTGATGTTTATGATGAGGAACTTAAAGCTGTTTCCCCTCTTAACCACAGATCCATTGATGTCTATAGGGGTTCTGTCTCCATTCCCCCTGTAGTTCACAACCAGCTCCTTTGTTTTTGCAACAATGAGGGAGAGGTTGTTTTTTTGACTCCACTGTGTCAGGGTGATGACTTCCTCTCTGTAGGCTGCCTCATTATTATTTGAGATTATGCCAATCAGTACAGTAACATCAGCAAATTTAATTAGTAGATTGGAACTATGGGTGGCGACACATTCATGTGCAAACAGACAGTAAAGGACCAACTAGCATAGAACTTTAGTACCCTCATCTATTGTGCTCCATTCTGCTTGGGATTTTAAATTCCATTCAGTAAGACAATGATACTTATGTTTAACTGTTGCTGTTACCCGAATCCATAGTGATTCATTATGCTCAGGGAAGCAAACAGTGTTCTCAAGGTATTATTGATTATGTGTTGGGACAAAAGGCTCCCTAAAGAACCTACCTCTGCTAGATAGGATTACTCCAGTACCCCCCTCATCCCATATTCTCAATAACCACACGACCAAAGATTCCTCAGCCTTTTGTCTGTACCTGTCCCCTAAGCTCTCCATTTCCTTATTGGAGAATTCCAAGCACTGTTGTCTTGAAAGTGTCCATTACACCATCTCTCACACATTTCTGAGGCTCCACCTCGAGAGGAAGAAGCTGCAGGCCGATGCCCCCCATGGCAAGTGTGGGAACTGGCCTGGTCCATACTTTTTTGGACACACAAGGGAGAAGGCAATCATTTCAAGGATTAAATATCTTTCTCTCTCATTTTCATCATCCAGCCAGACATCCATAACTCCTAGCACCACAGTAGGATCAGCGTCCCATGTCAACATGGCTCGAACCATAACTCAATCAGGTTCCCAATTGACCCTTCAAGCAGTTCATTCTTAAGACTTACTATCATATAACATTTATAACCATATAACAATTACAGCATGGAAACAGGCCATCTCGGCCCTTCTAGTCTGTGCTGAACACTTATCATATTTTATTGATGTCTTACAATTGTTGCAAACAGCCAGAAAGCATCCCTCCAGCTATCTTTTCTTTTGGGAAAACCCAATGACTTAAGTATAGAAACAATGTGATGTCCCATTTCAACCCCAGCAAAATCTAACTCGTCTGACCAATATCCTGGCATCCCGTAAACCATCAGTAAATTAACAAGACTTTCATAGCCCACACTATTATCTGTCCACCCTGGGACTCTACATCTCTCATTCCGTGGGTCCTCCCTTTTAAATAACCTCTCGAAGAAATGCATTTCTGCTCAAAAAGCCACACCATGCTTGTGGCGCCAAATATAATTTCAGTCAAGTTCACAAATCTGGCAAGTGAGACAAGGAAATGCACTAACTTCAAATAGTTTATAATAATTTATTTACAAACAGTAAAAATTCGACTGAGCATTCATGTTCGCCAAGTTACAGACACTACAAAGCTGAATACTCAACAAACATATGTACATTCAACAAACATACTTAGTTAAAAGTTTGCACACAGCATACCTTCCCAACGGTCCCACCTTAAACAAAGGAAGAAGAGAGCAAGCCCCTTCCTTACGCCATATTATATCCCCAGCATATTTGAAACTGGACACCAGATGTCTACCCAAAGGGAAAAACAACTGCAGTTTCTAAACTAACCAATAACAAATGGAAGTGACTTTTGATAATCAGAATAAGGTACGCCCCTACAGGACAGGAATCCTGCACAAGGACTCCCAAAAACATTTGTGTCTCAGCTTTTTGTACTTTCTCTCCATTTAGAAAATTGTCAACCCTTTTATTTCTTCTACTAAAGTACATGACCATACACTTCTGGACACTGCATTCCATCTGCCTTTTTTTTTGCCTATTCTCCTAATCTGTCTAAATCCTTCTGTAGCCTCTCTACTTCCTCAAAACTACCTGGCCCTATCTTTGTATTGTCTGCATACTTTGCAACAAAACCATCAATTCCGTCATCCAAATCATTGACATATAGCATAACAAGAATCATTCCCAACACAGACCACTGTGGAACACCACTGGTCACCAGCAGCCTACCAGAAAAGGCTCCCTTTATTCCCATTCTTTGCTTCCTGCCAATCAGATGTGGCTTTATCGATGCTAGGAGCTTTCCTGTTAATTCCATGGGCTTGTAGCTTGTTAAGCAGCCTCATGTGTGGCACCTTGTCAAAGGCCTTCAGAAAATCCAAGTACACAACATCAACTAATTCTCCTTTGTCTAACCTGCTTGCAATTTCTTCAAAGAATTCCAACAGACTTTTCAGACAAGGTTTTCCTTTGAGCAAAACCATGCTGACTATGGCCTATTTTATCATGTGCCTCCAAGTATCCTGACACCTCAAATTTAATAATCAGCTTTAACATCTTCCCAACCACTGAGGTTAGACTAACTGGCTTACAGTTCCCTTTCTTCTGACCCTTTCCCTTCTTGAAGAGTGGAGTGATATTTGCAATTTTCCAGTCTTCTGTAACCATTCTGGAATCTTGTGATTCTTGAAAGATCATTACTCATGCCTCCACAATCACTTCAGTCATCTCTTTAAGAATCTAGGGGTGTATACCATCTGGTCCAGGTGACTGATCTAGCTTCAAACCATTCAGTTTCCCAAGAACCTTCTCTCTAGTAACAATAACTTCTCACACTTCATGACCCCTGTCACCTGCAACTTCCACCATACTGCTAGTGTCTTCCACATTGAAAACTAATGCAAAATACGTAGGCAGTTCATCCGCCATTTCTTTGTCCCCCATTTACTATATCTCCAGCATCATTTTCCATTGGTCCAATGTCCATTCTCACCTCTCTTTTATACTTTATACATTTTCAGAAACTTCTTGTATCCTCTTTAATATTATTGGTTAGGTTACTTCTGTATTCCATCTTTACCTTCTTAATGACTTTTTAATTTGTCTTTTGTTGGCTTTTAAAAGCTTCTCAATCCTCTAACTTCCAACTAGTATTTACTCTATTATATTCCATCTCATTGGCTTTTGTGTTGCTTTTGGCGTCTCCTATTAGCCACGGTTGTGTCATATTTCCTTTAGAATTCTTCTTCCTTCTTCCTCTATTGTGTATAGTTCTGGTCACTGAATTATAGGAAAGACGTCAACAAAATAGAGAGATTTACTGGGTTTCAGCACCTAAGTTACAGAGAAAGGTTGAACAAGTTAGGTCTTTATTCTTTGGAACGCAGAAGGTTGAGGGGGGACTTGATAGAGGTATTTATAATTATGAGGGGGATAGATAGAGTTGACATGGATAGGCTTTTCCCATTGAGAGTAAGGAAGATTCAAACAAGAGGACATGAGTTGAGAGTTAAGGGGCAAAAGTTTAGGGGTAACACAAGGGGGAACTTCTTTACTCAGAAAGTGGTAGCTGTGTGGAAGGAGCTTCCAGTAGAAGTAGTAAAGGCAGGTTTGATTTTGTCATTTAAAAAATATTGGTTAGGTATATGGACAGGAAAGGAATGGAGTGTTATCGGCTGAGTGCAGGTAGGTGGGACTAGGTAAGAGGAAGCGTTTGGCATGGACTAGAAGGGCCGAGATGGCCTGTTTCCATGCTGTAATTGTTATATGGTTATATCTGTCAGTATATCTCTCAGGATGGCACCAATTGAGGTAAAGCAACGTCTTGTTGAGAACCCTGAAGACCCGAGCCAGCCCTTAAATTTGTTTATGACCATCCATAAGCCCTTCAGTCTCGGGGACAAGCAGAGCATTTTGTCAGAGTTGACCTCACTTAAAGGTGCCTGTGAGAATGCAAAATTCTGGCGTAAGCTTGAGGAAATCATTGAAATTCACCAGATGCACCCTAAAGATATCCACGTGTTGGTAAAAGCAAAATTTCTGAGGAGTATGTGGGACAGTATGACCCAGGGGTTGCAGGATGGTACATGGGCAATGACGAGGAATGCCAGCAATTTAGAGAGAT
The DNA here is from genome assembly GCF_030144855.1 of Hypanus sabinus. Taxonomy (NCBI): domain Eukaryota; kingdom Metazoa; phylum Chordata; class Chondrichthyes; order Myliobatiformes; family Dasyatidae; genus Hypanus; species Hypanus sabinus. The sequence goes on along the minus strand of NC_082717.1, from coordinate 60,493,252 downwards.
ATTGCTTCTTTAAGGGGGAAGTGAGGCAGCAAGTGGAAGGAGGTGAAAGTAACTGGGGGGATGATGGTGTCAGTAGTTCAGAGAGCTGATGAGCCTGCCATGGATTATGCAGAATGTAAATATCAAGCGTATGAGGAGTATTCAGGGTTGGATAATCCAGGGAGGGATGACCCAGTCTTCCTGAAAATGCTGAAGGATGGCCTGAGCTCAGCCCATCAGGAAGTTTTAGATTTGGGAATAGTAGTGGGATTGACCTACTCCACAATAGTATCGTGGACCAGAGAAGGGGGGAAGAGAAGCCAGAAACTGGCGGTAATGAATGTAGCAGCTGTCACCGAGCCAGAGAGAACTTGTTTTGCGTGCCAGCAGCTGGGGCACGTAGCAAGAAATTGCTAGAGTAGACGTGAGAGGGTCAAGATAATGATTTGTTACAGCTGTGGGTTCTCAAGCCATGGTTGGAGCAGTGCTCTGTAAAAAAGAGGAAAGTATGAAAATCACTCACCAAGTCAGGCAGAATTCACAGCAGCACCTTCTCTTTCCAATTTGACTGCTGACCAGATTATAGAGCTGATGAGGTCAGACAAATGACTGACAGCAGTCTCTGTTGCCAGTGGTAGTCATCCACAGATGTACACAAGAGGTTTATTAGGGGGCCAGCAATGCGAAATGTTAGTGGACATGGGGTTGTCATTATCAACAACTGATATATCCTTGCCCACGACTGAAGAGACAATTTACATTACCAATGCAGGAAGTGAAACAATGAGGGCAGAGAGAAGTCAACCCCAGATACTTGAGATTGAAGGAATGTAGCTTCCTTGAGATATTGGGTGTGCCCAAACAATGAAGATACTCTCCTGAGGAAAGTCACACTGAGTAAGGCAGGTGCTATCATAGACTCAGGAAAAGAAGAAATAACATGAACCAGACAGGGACAACAAACATGTTGTGACCCACAATACAGCTAACATGGTCCACAGAAAGAGACAGCAGCCCCAAGCAGACAGAAGAGACAGGGCAATGTGTGGAAATCATGTCACAAGGTCCCAAGGGTAGGGGCCAAGCACAGCCAGGAGTTGTAAGAAGTAGTGCAGCTGCCTGAGGAGGTAGCAGTGGTTAACATAAAAGCTCACCAGAAAGGGGAGAGTAAGGGGCAGAAAGAGAATGAGCAGGCAGACATCAGTGCGAGGAGGGCAGTGGAGAAGCACCAGGAATTACAGGAAGATACTACAACTGCTAAGTTAGCAAGATTACAAGGAGATCTGAAGTGCCATTGTAAACAAGGAAAATCACTGAGCGATCAAACAAACAGTAACGACATTTTGTGGATCAGAGACCCAGAGGGAGAGAAGATAGACTTCCCACAGCCAGGTGACCAAGTCACGGTAAGGAAGCTGGCTGAGGAGAAACGTTTCACTCCCAGGTGGTGCTCCAGACAAATAACACCTCTATCTGTGTACAGTCCTAGCGAGGCAGCCACTGGACTCTGGTTAAACTGTCTGACCAACCTTGTCGCTCTGAGACAGAGCCGGGGATCAAGTGTACCTGGTAACAGTGTAATTGCAGAGAACCCAAGTGATGAACACCAGCCGGCTGCATCAGACCTGACCACAGCTGATGGAAGAAGACCCACAACAAATGCGAAGACCAAGAGAACACGACAGCAAGCCATAAACAGCATACTGAAGTATAACTGTAACAATACTCTGTAATGAAGGCTGGTTGTTGAAGGCAGATCATTAATTGTATAACTCAGTATAGAAAAACATTTGGGAAAAATAGATGGGAAGGGACCCGAGTTACAACAGAGAAATCAGGTTCCACAACTTTGATGGAATGGCAGATTGAGAAAGAGAAAAAATTGCACATGGCATCTGCAGGTAGTCACCCAGCCTGAATGGGGAGTGAATACAAATGAGCTGGGCTTTCTCAGTGGCTGGGCCAGCGATTGACTGACACTCCAGAAGGGGATGCCAGCAGGGAGAGGTCCTCGTAGTCATTCAAATAGAGACCACCCCAACCACTAATAGCCACTGCAGAATTTTAGCTATCAGAGGCTGGAGGGGTGAATATAAAGAATGTCATTAAACTGCAATCAGCCAACAGGGAAGAAGGCAACAGGCATACAAATGATGAAAGCTGCATTTTAAAGATTATTGATCAAATTTCTGGAACAACCTCTGCTTAGAATCTGGAAGATAGCCATTAAGAATGACAGCATAAATGTAGATGCACATGACAGGTAAATTGCAAAGAGGTTCCAAGGCACAGCATTTTTGCTGCCCAATTTGATCAGATTCTCCATGAGGTTTGACCTTTCCTCAAGCAAATTTAGTTTTGTCCAGGAGGGTCGGAAGGAGAGACTGTTAGGGAATATTCTGGAATTAGGATATATAACAAATATTAACTTAAGCAACCAATCATTAGACCAGAACGTGAATTGTAGATTAAATTTAAAATGCAGCCCTGGACAATAGTTTCCTGGAGCTGTGGACATTAGTTAACTAAAAAAAAAGATAATGCTGATTAACATTTGTTTTAGGTGGCTGCAGTGTAGGGCGAAGAAGGAGGTGAAAATTATATGTAATTCAAAGGAAGCACTGCAGATACAATGTAAGTATAAAATTGTCCTTTGGTCTTTAGCATATAAAATGTCATGCAATATTGTGTCAAAGAGGCCTCTTGCTTCAGAGAGTGTCTAATCTTGTTGAATAAAAGACTACTTTTATATCTACCAGCTGCGCCTCTCTAGTTATTTTGTTCATGTTACAATAGTACACACTGTCTGAATAATGGTGTGCACTAAAGAGGTCTCTCAGAATAATGGTGTACACGAGAAAAATGTTGGGAAAATGGTGTACATATTAATGAGATCTGAAAGAATAATGGTATGCATATTAATGACATCCAATGAAATAATGGGCAGGACAATAACGAGACCAGCAGGAATAATAGTAAGTACACAAACTAGATTTGCTGGAATAATAATTTGCCAGAATAAAAGTATTCACATTAACAAGATTTACCAGAATAGTGTGTACACTAACGAGATTTACCAATAGAATGGTGTACACACTAATGAGATCTACTGAAATAATATTGTGCACACTAATGAGATATGCCAGAATAATGTGGTGCCCACTAATGAAATTTACCACAATAATGGTGTACACACTAACTAGATTTATCAGAATAATGGTGTGCACACTAATGAGATTTATCAGAATAATGGTATGCACACTAATGAGATTTACCAATAAGATGCTGTAAACACTAACAAGGTCTGCCGGAATAATGTAGTGCCCACTAATGATATTTACCAGAATAACAGAGAGCACACTATTGAGATCTGACAGAATAACAATTCTCAGAATTATGACTAAAAATGTGACTATATTGTAAACATTGTCCACCAACCTCAACAGTTATCAAAAGTATGATATGCAGTTACAAATAAGAATGCACATTCCTGCACATGTATAAAAGTAGAGAATCAAGGCTTTTCTTCAGACTTCACAGAGGCCAGGGTTGCAACCTGTCATCAACCTGCCACTTTCAGGGAACGCTTTACTTGCGCACTTGTTCCACAGCACTCTGCAGGGCATTACATTAATGATTTCGACTTAAATATAGCAGCGTGGCAGAGACTTCCAGGTGTTAGAAAACTGACTGGAGATGATACAGAAATACTGTCAATGACATGGTACTCAGACATCTAAATGATAAACTGTGACCTGCAGGCAATGGAACAAGCGCCGAATTGGGCAAGGTATCTGATTTTTGTCTGAATGATAAAATGGGTCCTTGTATCAAAAATCTTATGAATTACGTATTGAAAAATTAGGCAGCAATGGAAAAACCAAAGCATAAAATCATAAAGACAAAGAAGGAATTATTATTTTAATTTCCTCACTTTTTCTTGTGTCTGCAAATTATATTCTCTCACGTTGGTTTCCAATTCAATCCAATTTATTTCCAAATGCTACTTTAACTGTTTCTATCAGATTATAGCCTGTGCGTTCCGGATGAATCGCTATATAATAAAGCTTACCACATATACTGCAACGTTTCCCTATTCCTTAAACCATAAACTTCTCTATAGCCCTGTCTAAATCTGACATGATCTTGTACACCTGTTAAATTTCTGCTCAATCTAACTTGCTCCGAAAACAACTTCTCTAATCTAACTCTTTAAATGGAATCAACACACACAAAATGCTGGTGGAACACAGCAGGCCAGGTAGCATCTATAGGAAGAAGCACTGTCGACATTTCGGGCCGAGACCCTTCGTCAGGAACTTACTTTCCCCAAAATCATTCTAGTACATTTTTTTCTGCGGCATCGCCATAATATACACGTACTTTCTATGATATGGCGATCTAACTTAGACATTATTTTTACAAAAGTAAGTATCAATCCCTAAATGTCTCCGAAAAGGTGTTGGTGAGATATCGGGAGCGACTTACGAAATTATTTAGCCAAGCAAATTGCTGGGGAACTGGTTTAAAGATGGATTTCCTCTAAAGAAAATTTAGATTTTCGACATGGAGCAATTTCATCCGTACACTGAAGATGTTTATGTCTTTCACTCGCACTGTTTCGATCAGCCTTTCGATGTCTGCAGCCAAGCTGCCCAGCAACCACCTCCCGTGCGCCACCTCCTTCTCCGTCCGGAGCGGACCTCGGCAAGGAGCTGCAGCATGGGGACGATATTATGGTGACGCCACTGGCTTCCAGCTGCTTCCTGGCGAATTTAGCGGAAGCTTCATTTTCCTGTTTTACTACTTTTGGATCAGTTCAATGGAGAAATTGAGAAGAGTTTTGAGTGGCCAGGACGATGAGGAGCAAGGCCTTACGACGCAGGTAAGAAGGTTTCCGCTGCCTTTACAGTCAGGAGATACCTGGGCGGCCCAAGTGGTGGTTTTGGATCTGGCCAGCGGTTTCGTGGATCTCTCTTTCCTTTCCACATTATTGCAGAAATTAAAAGAAAAATATTGTTGACTGAGGTGAAAGTGTGAATGTGAAACGGAGGCAGGGGTTAACACACACACAATATATGCTGGGCCATCGCTTATTATGACCTGAGTCTTCGAGTTCAGGCAACATCCTTGTGAGTATTTTCCTTAACCTCTATAGCTTAATCTTCCTCTAGCGTGGCAACCAGAACTGCACATTTGCACTCCTAGTCTTCCTCTTCACCAACATTCCTTCGTGCCCTAGCATTGACTAGCATTTGTAGTGATTAAATTCTGTCTGTTAATGCAATTGATCTGTATTCTGCTGTAGCCTTGGACAAGATCTTAATGAAATATAATAACTAACTGTTCATCCTACATGTTTGTGTCAGTTCTTTGGTCAAACTATTTGGTTAATTTCCCTTTCCTGCTCACCCTCACCCCAACCCACCCCCATTAGTTGGTGTTGAGCCACCTACTTGAATTACTCCAGTTTGTGTGCAAGGTAAATACCCTGACAATTTTGTGTAGGGAGTTCTAGTACATGTACCTAGAGACCATGAATATATTGCAAAAAACTCCCAAGAGATTGACTTAGGTGCACCTAGATTATAGTTTAACTGTATATTTGATTCTCTTGGCTTTCTTGTTCATAGGTTTTGTAGTAGCCAGAAAGGGTGTTAATTGATGTAGTGAATATTGAATATTGATGTAGTGTTAATTGAATATTGAATGTACACAGTTTCACCATCAGAAACAATCCTGAGTAAACGAGTAGTGTTGAACTTACCATAACTCGCATGTAATGTAACATCAGAATTGACCAATTTTCCAACCATAACTTTTATTGAATCCCTTTCTGACTCATTTGGATTAGTTTTATTGAATTGCAATCTGGATTGAACATTTTAAGTATTTTTTATTCTATTCTAGCTCAGATGTTTCATTGATTAGAATAGTTCTCCTGCACAGATAAAAGAGTGAGTCCCCAGATCCAAATATTTGGAGCTTTGTTTGGTATTTGCTACCTCTTTTGGATAGCATCCTCAAAAAGGGATCTGTTGTATCCATGAAAGCAAAAGCAGTACAGAGGTTTTTCAACCAGTTTATTTCACTGATTCATGTTAAATATAAGTCAAAAGTTTTTCTTAATAAAGAAGCAGCAAGGATGGATTAAATTTAAATTTTATACAGATGATTAATTAAAGCCAAGGTTAATTAAAGTTAAAGTGGATCAGTAAGAGAGAAGAGTAGAAAAAGGAATTTGAATCATTTAAAAAAATTTGCAGCATTAGATTTCTTTGAGTATGTGTTTAAATGTTGTTTCATTATACACCCCATCCTCGTTATATGCGGGGGATATGTTCCTCGTAGTCAATGCATAATGTGAATAATTGTTTAAATGGAGAAAATAGGGATGTGTTCCAGAGGGCTTCCTAAATATGTTTTATCTGTAATTTATTCACATTTTCATACCAATATGACACAAAAGCAGTACTACAAGGCAACATTTGTATTATATTTCATCAGTTTAAGGTAATATTCAGTGCAATGAATCATTGAAAGTTAATATAGTAGGGTGTACAGTACTCACCAACAGTGGGAGGTGTGTTCGCTTCAGGAGATGAGTGGTTGTTGTGGTGTTGGGATCATATCAAGCACAGAAAGGGGTGAAGGAAGACTCACAGAACTCTTAGAACTGCTGGCAGCAGGAGATTACACTGGTTTGAAGAAAGTGGTGAGGGTTGTTTGCTTGGCAGCGTTTTGTTTTTCAGCATAATTTGCTTGTAGGGAAGAAGAGTTGACGGCAGGGAACAACTGAAATACTGACTCCATTCTAAAGTTGAGTCCATGTCTATCGCCATTTGTGCCAAGTGTTCCCACTTCCACCATTCCCTCATCATTGGTAAACTCTCAGGATTTTCAAAATTGGCTGTTGCTTGCAGTATCTGAGAGATGGTTCACCGTAAAAAAAAATACACCTTGAATGTGGATCACATCTTGGTCCAGTAGTTGAATCAGCGATGTTGTGTTAGGCGACAGGAAACGCACTGTTATGTTAGGATGAATGCTGTCCAAATGTTTAGGATGGGCTGGCACATTGTCAAGCAACAAAAGAACTTTAAAGGCAAGATTCTGTTCCTGGCAGTAGCATCCCAGAGCTATGTTATCTTCCCCTGGTGCTGTGCTATTTATAATTTCCAACTTTTTTTCAAGTGTTAAAGTGGTTATCTGCCGCTCAGCTGATGGCCCAAGACATGACATTGGATGCTTAGGAGGCATAGTAAATATTTCAAGCACAAAGTCACTGCACAGTAGGTAAACCCAACTGAAGTTTAAGAGTGCAAGATTGCACATCCACACCTTGTCAAAACCAATGCGAGACTTGCGGGATTGAGATTGTGAGGCACGCACACCTGACTTGTATTGGCAGGAAAGCAGTGCTTCTTGCAGAACTGTGAGTTTTAGACGCATATAAGGAGACGTTGATAGAAGTAGGTTCCTCGCATAACTGTGAATCTGCATAGTCTGAAGATGCATATAACGAGGATAGGGTGTAGTTGGAATAATCATCACTCCTGCCATGGAAGATGTGAAGAATCCTTGACCCAAAAGCAAATCAACTCTCTCTCTTTCAATCAATGCTGTTGGATCTGCTGGATTTTCAGCACTTTCTGTTTTTACTTCAGTTTCCACCATCTGCCGTTTTTCTTTGGTTTCAAGTGTAATCTGGGTTTTCTAATTTTCATTCCTTACTTCCTCTCCAAAAACAGCAAAAAACTGTGCAGGAAGTAAAAAAAATTGATAACAGAGCTTGGGGAAGTATGTAATAGCTATGCCAATGACTTAATAACTTTTATGCCATGAATTGAGCAGCAGCACAATTTCCGTAAGTTTCCATAACTTCGACAATCTTCTGTCGATACATTGAAGAATATCCTAAATGGTTGCATCATGCTGCTGGTATGGAAACACCAATGCCCAAGTTGAAAAGACTACGGAGAGTGGTGGATACAGCCAAGCCCATTACAAACAAAATCCTCCTCACCATTGAGTACATCAACCTGGAATGTTGCACAGAAAAGCAGCATTCATCATTAAACACCCCATCGTTCAGCCCAAGCTCTCTTCTCTCTGCAGGAGATACAGAAGCCTTAGGTCTTACACCAATAGGTTCAGGAACAGTTATTAACCTATGACGATCAGACTCCTGAACTGGCTTTACCCACCACAACTCTGAACTGAATCTACAACCTACAGGCTGACCTTTAGGGGCTTTTTGCAACTTGTATTCTCATTTGCACAGTTTGTTTTTTTGTACATTGGTTGGTTGTCAGTCTTTTGTAAATTCTAATACTGTGCCTTGAAAAAGTATTCAACCCCTACAGCTATTTACACATTTTACTGTCTCATTTTCTAAATTTAAAATATATTAAGTAGGATTTTTAGGCTAATCTACAAAACATCACGCATAATGTCGAATCAAATGAAAAATTCCAAAGCCTGTCAACAAATTACTAAAATTAAAAACCAAATTGTGAGGCTAAAAAAGCATTCTCCTCTTTGTAATTACTACGCTAAGTTTCCATGTGTGTATTACTGTATGTTACCTTACCAATTCAGCTAATTTGTTGCTGAAGAAAATTGGAGGATCACCTGTTTTCAATGAATTCTTAAGAATAAATACCCCTTTCTCTGTAAAATCCAACAGTATTGTAGATTTTCAACAAATCAAACCAAAAAGAAGACTCGGAAGTTTTCAAAACAAGTTGGAAGTGCAAATAAAGAAGCACAAATCTGGGGAAGGATACAAGACCATCTCAAAGGCACTGAACATACCTCAGAGCTCAGTGCAGTCCATCGTGAAAGTGTGGGGGAAAAAATGTAACCACAGCCACACTGTCTAGGTCAGGCTGCCCCTCTAAACTTAGTCACTAGAGAAGAACGGTACTTGTAAAAGGCTGCTGTGATGCCAACAGTCAAGCTGAGTGAGCTATAGAAGTCGGTGGCCACAACTGGAGATAAAGTTTACGGCTCCACAGTCTCTAGGCCAGGTTCACAGGTTTGGTGAGACAGAAAACACTGACTACAAATGAGCATATTAATCATTTATTTATAGTTAAAAATTAGATCGAACATTTAAGTTCCCCCAAGTTACACAAACTAGGAAACTAAATATTCAACAAACAGATACTCAGTTAAAAGTATAGTCGGCCCTCCTTATCTGTGGGGGATTGGTTCCGGGACCCCTCGCGGATACCAGAATCCGCGGATGCTCAAGTCCCTTATTCAACCTGTCTCAATGCGGTGAACCTTAGGACCCAGCAGAACCCCAGACCTTATTTAACCTGTCTCAATATGGTGGACATTAGGACCCGGTGCCAGAGTTCTGAATGCGCAGTGTTTCTGTTCACGAAAATAATCACGATCACAATTAAAAATAAAGTGGAAATAATAAAGCGATCGGAAAGAGGTGAAACACCATCGGTCATTGGAGAAGCATTAGAATATGTCGGTCAACGATCGGAACAATTTTAAAGGATAAAGTGAGAAAGGCTCTGCCCCGATGAAAGCTACAATTATTACTAAGCAACACAGTGGTTTAATTATTGGGTTTTGGGTTTTTGATCCTCCACATCAACCCGGCACGGTGGAGAACGCACGCGGGAGCAATCTGTCCCGAGAGCTTCCATTCCCGAGCCCGGCGCTGAAACATACATTCCTAAGTGTTTTATATGCATAGTAAGGTAAAATATATGCCATATACTAAGACAAACATTTGACTAACTGACGCTAAATAATACCGGATGTACCTGTTCTGACTTACTTAGTAAGAGAACTTCCGATTTTTTTTCAATCCTGATGCACAATAACCCACGCACATCCTCCCATGTACTTTAAATCATCTCTGGATTACTTGTAATACCTAATATAATGTAAATGCTATGTAAAATGGTTGTTATACTGCATTGTTTAGGGAATAATGACAAGAAAAAAAAAGTCTGTACATACTCGAACAACAAGTGCTGGAAGAGCACTTACGGGTTTTCACGATTCGCGGCAGGTTGAATTCGCGCATGCGGAATCCGCGGATAAGGAGGGCTGACTGTATGCATGGAGCATACCTTCCTGATGGTCTGAGGCATGCTTTAGAGACAAAGCGGAGAGAGAAAGCTGCTCGTACATGCTATTCTTTATACCCAAGGTATTTAAAAACAGATACAGTCGGCCCTCCATATCCACGGGTTCTGCATCCACGGATTCAACCAACCGCGGATCAAAATATTTGAAAAAAAAATCCAGACATTTCCAAAAAGCAAAACTTCAATTTACCATGCGCTGAGCACTGCACTGAATACACATGAATGAAGTGATGTGTAGGCATACCCTGCTGTAGCCTCCCGCCATTTCACAGATCCTCAGTCTCTCAGGATCTCTCAACATTGTTCATCTCGCATCTCGTTTGTTCGCTACTTGCGTTGTGAGTGAGAGGAAGGAGTTTAAGGCTAGTAAAGGATGGCTGGCTAACTATGTAAGGGGCCTCAGCCTCAAGAACTTAAAGATCACCGGAGAATTGGCATCAGCTGATGCCAAGGCAGCATCTGCGTTCCCAGAAGAGCTATGATGGTTGCATCTGTACTGAACATGTACAGACTCCTGATGAAGGGTTTTGGCCCGAAACGTCGTCACTACCTCCTCCCATAGATGCTGTCTGGCCTGCTGAGTTCTGCTAGCATTTTGTGTTTTTATTGAACGTGTACAGACTTTTTTCTTGTCATTATTCCCTAAACAATATAGTACAACTATTTACATAGCATTTACATTGTATTACGTATTATAAGTAATCTAGAGATTATTTAAAGTATACGGGAGGATGTGTGTAGGTTATATGCAAATACTACGCAATTTTATATAAGGGACGAGCGTCCGCAGATATTGGTGTCCAAGGGGGGTCCTGGAACGAATCCCCCGCAGATACCAAGGGACAACTGTACACCCATTTGCCATTCTGTAATGCAGGGAGATACAAATGTAACTCACTCTTGATTAGTCACTGGGTATTTAGACACAAAAAAAACAAATTCCCTTGAATTGCTTCCAAATGCTTTGTGTCCCTCTGAAATGTGGGCAACTCATTTCCAGAATGAATTTGCCCAAACTCTACACCATTAACCCAAATTTCACATAGCGAGTGTGAAATATGGGTTATCCCTATAACCAATTGCATGGGAAACGAGCAACAGACTTAAGAACATAGAGAACAAATAAGTAACAGACTTAAAACACAGGGAACAAAAAATCCAGGCTTGAACTTTTCTTTACAACTTCACATGGAACTGCGAAAATTTAAACAAACAGTTAATTCCCGCAGGGGAAAAACACACAAAAGGGAAAGTAAAAAATAACTGGGCAGGGCCCAGCACATTCACAGTCTCTTAAAGGCAAGGTCTCTTGAAGGTAAAAACCCTCATATACACACATTCTCTATCTCTGTTCCCCCTCCCCACCCTGCGTGTGGCCTCACCTCACACATTTCTCCACATTTAAATCATTCATACTCTATTGACTGGAAAGAGGGATGCAGGTTGAATGATTTCTCCCCTCCTTTCGAAGATGAGGCACGAAAGTGCTAACCTGCCCAGATTCCCACTGCTGTTGAAGGTCAGCCCTGTGTAATGCCTCCAGCACAGGATTTAAAGAATCCTAAATGGAACGCGAGGAATCCATCAGAGGACAAAAGAAGCCATAATTGGGAGAGGGTTTGAATAATGACCTTTCCCTGATAATGGCCTCCCTTTCTCGCTTCCCTTTCCACATTACAGAAGATGGGGGTGGGAACTCCATTTACCTCTGGGACCCCTGCTCTCAGTAATGCCAAAAGTCTTTCATTGCAGGTGTTTCGGGAATGCTTATGCTCTATTTGCTTATCCAACTTCCTTACCTGGTTTCACTCACCTACAACTCCAAACCTTGTAATAATCGAATTACTGTACTTATAGGACAAACCAACTGCTAGTCCTATTAAAGGCAGCACTATTCATTTTAAAAGGGAAGCTGCTGCCTTAACTATGTGTTCTATCATGCTAGATGCTAGTTCAACATTCTTTGGGGGGGTCTATAACTATCATTGTACAATTCTATAATAAGAACTCATTGGCAAAGGGCTTTAGTGCCTCCATGTCCTGTGCTCCATTACACTTAGGGTTTTAAATTATGTTCAAGGAATGAAGGGTACTTGAATTCAACCGCTGCTGCCCATAGTGATGCATTATGCTTAGTGGAAGCAAGCAGCATTCTCAGGGTGTTATTGATCGCGTGATGGAGTGATAGTCTCCCTACAGCATCCATCTGTCTGTTAGATAGGCTCACTCTGGTACACCCCCCCCATCCCATATCCTCAATAACCATGTGGCCACAGACTCCACAGCTTCTACAGCTTCTGCCTGTACCTTTCCCTTAAACTCACCAATTCCTTAGCGGAGAACTCCCTAATCTCTTTTGTCTTGGAGGGGTCCACTGTACCATCCTCTACACGTTCCTGATCATTCTCCACCTCCCCACTCCCCAGGAGGAAGAATCCATGGACCGATGCCCCATGTGGCAGGTTTAGCAGTACATGATCACTGGCCTGGACCATAGAGTTTCAGGTTTGCAGGAAAGATGGTGATAATTTCCAGGAATAATCCTAGGGGTGCATGTAAGCCTCTCCCCCTCATATTCATTATCCAGCCAGATACCCCCATCCTCCAACATCCCCTCACCACACGGTAGAATCATCACCCTCCATATTAAAGTTTGTACCTTATCAGGAATAGACTGCAAATTAGCTCGCTGGGCAGCCTCCAATTAGTCCACCTTCATTAGCTGACAAGCTCTTTCTTCTTAATGTTCTATCTTTTCAGCCCAAGTCTGGACCATCAGTAGTGCTTGTCTCATAATCATGCAGCAGTGATTTATCTCCTGGACCTCATTCCCCTAACCATCAGTAGGTTAGCAAGACTCCCAAAACCCACACTGATATCAGTCCAACCTGGGACGGCATCTGTGAAACAGGGGGGCGGGGGGGGGGGGGCATCCTCTCTTTTAAATAACCTTATAAAGAAATACATTTTCTGCCCAAAATCCCCCAAACCCTGCTAAAGCAGTGCCAATTTGTTACTTGGAAGCTAGTTCACAGGTTTGGTGAGTGAGACAGAAAACACTGACTTTAAAAAAAGCATATTAGTTTTTTTATTTACAAATAGTAAAAAATTCAACCAAACGTTTACAGTTGCAAAAAAAGGTTTGTGAACCATTTGTATTTAACTAGTTTTCAGCATTAATTACTCTTAAAGTGTGGTCTGATCTTCATCTAAGTCACAAAGGGCATCTTCAACCTCTCACTGCTACGGGCAGAAGTTCCCACTTGCTTCAAAAAGGCAACAATTATACCAGTGTCTAGTAAGAATAATGTGGGCTGCCTTAATGACTATCGCCTGGTAGCACTCACATCAGCAGTCATGACTAGACTGAACTCATGCCTCAGCAAGGACCTGGACCCATTGGAATTTGCCTATTGCCACAATAGGTCAATGGCAGATGCAATTTCAATGGCTCTCCACATGGCTTTAGACCACCTGGACAACACAAACACCTATGTCAGGATGCCGTCCTGAGAAATGTTGTCTCATTTTTACTATGCACTGTACCAGCAGTTATGGTCGAAATGACAATAAAAGTAACAACTTGACTGTAGCTCAGCATTTAATACCACCATTCCCACAATCCTGATTGAGAAGTTGCAGAACCTGGGCCTCTGTACCTCCCTCTGCACTTGGATCCTCAACTTCCTAATCGGAAGACCACAATCTGTGCGAATTGGTGATAACATATCTTCCTCACTGACGATCAGCACTGATACACCTCAGGGGTGTGTGCTTAGCCCACTGCTCTACTGTCTATATACACATGACTGTGTGGCTAGGTTTAGCTTAAATACCATCTATAAATTTGCTGATGTCAAGGACGTTGTTGGTAGATTCTCAGGTGGTGACAAGCGGGTGTATACCAACTAGTGGAATGGCGCTGCAGCAACAACCTGGCACTCAATGTCAGTAAGACGAAAGAGCTGATTGTGGACTTCACAAGGGTAAGACAAAGGAACACATACCAATCCTCATAGAGGGATCAGAAGTGGAGAGAGTGAGCAGTTTCAAGTTCTTGGGTGTCAAGATCTCTGAGGATCTAACCTGGTCCCAACATATCGATATAGTTATAAGGAAGGCAAGACAGCTGCTATACTTCATTAGGAGTTTGAGAAGATTTGGCATGTTAACAAATACACTCAAAAACTTCTATAGATGTACTGTGGAGAGCATGCTGACAGGCTGCATCACTGTCTGGTATGGGGGTGGGGGGGCTACTGCACAGGACTGAAAGAAGCTGCAGAGGGTTGTAAATCTAGTCGGCTCCATCTTGGGTACCAGCCTACAAAGTACCCAGAACATCTTCACCGAGCGGTGTGTCAGAAAGGCAGCATTCATTATTAAGGACCTCCAACACCCAGGGCATGCTCTTTTCTCACTGTTACCATCAGACAGGAAGTACAGAAGCCTGAAGGCACACACTCAGCTATTCAGGGACAGCTTCTTCCCCTCTGCCATCCAATTCCTAAATGGACATTGAACCCTTGGACACTACCACACTTTTCTTAATTTACAGTATTTGTTTTTTGCACATTTTTTAATCCATTCAATATAGCTATACAGTAATTGATTTACTTATTATTTTTATTTTTTTCTCTCTTCTGTATTATGTATTGCATTGAACTGCTGCTGCTAAATTAACAAATTTCACGTCACATGCTGGTGATAATAAACCTGATTCTGATTCCGATAGTAGACAAACACAGTCAGCCTAAATAATAACACACAGTTGTACTTCTCGTCAATACTAAGTACAACATTTAAACAATCACAGTCTATGGATGATGCAACAAATCAATAAGCCAAAACACAAGAGTAAATCAACAATAGAATGATTTAAAAAGAAGATAATTTGTGTCTTTGAATGGGCAAGCAGAGTCCAAACCTTTACACAATTGAGATGTTGCATGACCTAAAGAGAGCTTTCATGAAAGGAATCCCAGAAGTATTGATGAACTGAAACAGTTTTGTATGGAGGCATGGTCGAAAATTCCTCCTTGCCATTCTGCAAGTCTGATCAGCAGCTACAGGAAATGAGTGGTGGAGGTTATGCTGCTAATTTAGATTCTACCAATTATAACATACAAAGATTCACATACTTTTCTAGCCTGGACTGTGAATGATTAACCAATGTGTTCAATAAAGACATGAAAAGTACAATTGTTTATGTGTTACTAGTTCAGGCAGATTGTTTTCATCTATTATTGTGACTCAGATGAAGATCAGGCCACATTTTATGAGTAATTAATGCAGAAAACCAAGTCATTGCAAAGGGTTGACAAACTTTTTCTTGTAACTTTAAGTTCCACCAGGTTACACAAACTAAGATATTCAACTTTGGATTGTTGTGCTGAAGCATGAACTTCCTCCTCAGTTTAAAAAGTAAACACAAGGAAATCTGCAGATGCTGGAAATTCAAACAACACACACAAAATGCTGGTGGAACACAGCAGGCCAGGCAGCATCTATAGGGAGAAGCACTGTCGACGTTTCGGGCCGAGACCCTTCGTCAGGACTAACTGGAAGGAAAGATAGTAAGAGAATTGAAAGTAGGAAGGGGAGGGGAAAATGCGAAATGATAGGAGAAGACCGGAGGGGGTGGGGTGAAGCTAAGAGCCGGAAAGGTGATTGGCGAAAGGGATACAGAGCTGGAGAAGGGAAAGGATCATGAGATGGGAGGCCTAGGGAGAAATAAAGAGGGAGATGGAGAACAGGCAGAGTGACGGGCAGAGAGAGAGGTAAAAAAAAGGAGGGGAAAAAGAACTAAATATATCAGGGATGGGGTAAGAAGGGGAGGAGAGGCATTAACGGAAGTTAGAGAAGTCAATGTTAATGCCATCAGGTTGGAGGCTACCCAGCCAGTATATAAGGTGTTGTTCCTCCAACCTGAGTGTGGCTTCATCTTGATAGTAGAGGAGGCCATGGATAGACATATCAGAATGGGACGTGGAATTAAAATGTGTGGCCACTGGGAGATCCTGCTTTCTCTGGCAGACAGAGCGTAGGTGTTCAGCGAAACGGTCTCCCAGTCTGCATCTGGTCTCACCAATATATAAAAGGCCACACCGGACGCAGTATACCACACCAGCTGACTCACAGGTGAAGTGTTGCCTCACCTGGAAGGACTGTCTGGGGCCCTGAATGGTGGTGAGGGAGGAAGTGTAAGGGCAGGTGTAGTACTTGTTCCACTTACAAGGATAAGTGCCAGGAGGGAGATCGGTGGGAAGGGATGTGGGAGGGACGAATGAACAAAGGAGTCATGTAGGGAGCGATTCCTGCAGAAAGCAGAAAGGGGGAGAGTGAAAGATGTGCTTGGTAGTTGGATCCTGTTGGAGGTAGAGGAAGTTACGGAGAATTATTTGTTGGACCTGGAGGCTGGTGGGGTGGTAGGTGAGGACGAGGGGACCCCTATCCCGAGTGGGGTAAGGGCAGATGTGTGGGAAATGGGAAAGATGCGTTTGAGAGCAGAGTTGATGGTAGAAGAAGGGAAGCCCCTTTGTTTAAAAAAGGAAGACATTTCTTTTGTCCTGGAATGAAAAGCCTCCTCCTGAGAGTAGATGCAGTGGAGACAGAGGAATTGCAAGAAGGGGGATAGCATTTTTGCAAGTGACAGGGTGGGAAGAGGAATAGTCCAGGTAGCTGTGAGAGTCTGTAGGCTTATAGTAGATATCAGTAGATAAGCTGTCTCCAGAGGTGGAGACAGAAAGATCAAGAATGGGGATGGAGGTGTCAGAAATGGACCAGGTAAATTTGAGGGCAGGGTGAAAGTTGGAGGCAAAGTTAATGAAGTCAACGAGCTCAGCATGCGTGCAAGAGGCAGCGCCAATGCAGTCGTCGATGTAGTGAAGGAAAAGAGGGGGGTGGATACCCATATAGGCTTGGAACATAGACTGTTCCACAAAGCCAACAAAAAGGGCAGGCATAACTGGGACCCATGCGGGTGCCCATGGCTACACCCTTGGTTTGGAGGAAGTGGGAGGAGCCAAAGGACAAATTATTCAGAGTAAGAACCAATTCCTCTAGGTGGAGGAGAGTGGTGGTAGAGGGGAATTGGTTAGGTCTGGAATCCAAAAAGAAGCGAAGAGCTTGGAGACCTTCCTGGCAGGGGATGGATGTATATAGGGTCTGGACATCCATGGTGAAAATAAGGCAGTGGGAGCCAAGGAACTTAAAATCATTGAAAAAATTCAAAGCGTGAGAAGTGTCCCATTCTGATATGTCTATCCATGGCCTCCTCTACTGTCAAGATGAAGCCACACTCAGGTTGGAAGAACAACACCTTATATACCGGCTGGGTAGCTTCCAACCCGATGGCATGAACATTGACTTCTCTAACTTCTGTTAATGCCCCTCCTCCCAATATATTTAGTTCTTTTTCCCCCTCCTCTTTTTTCTCTCTCTCTGCTCATCACCCTGCCTGTTCTCCATCTCCCTCTGGTGCTCCCCTCCCCCTCCTACTTTCAAATCTCTTACTAACTTTTCTTTCAGTTAGTCCTGACAAAGGGTCTCGGCCCGAAATGTCGACAGTGCTTCTCCCTATAGATGCTGCCTGGCCTGCTGTGTTCCACCAGCATTTTGTGTGTGTTGTTTGAATTTCCAGCATCTGCAGATTTCCTCGTGTTTGCTTTTTAAACTGAGGAGGAAGTTCATCCTTCAGCACAACAACAATCCAAAGTACATTTCCAGAACAGCCATGGAGTCTTCAAGTAATGAGAATTGATTTCCTTGAGTGATCTGGTCAGAGTTCTGACCTTAACCCAATCAAACATTTCTGGCAAGACCTCAAGATTGCTGTCCACCACTACTCCTCATATAACCTACTGCAACTTGAGCAATTTTGCAAGGAGGAATGGGCAAATTTTGCTCCATCACGTTGTGCAAAGCTAATAAAGACTTATCCACAAAGACTACTGACTAATAGCTGTGACAAGTGGTTCAACTAAGTACTAAACAAAGGGGGATGAGTAAAGGGGGCTGACATTTCACTTTCTGAATGTTTAGTTTTCCACGCTTTACAATGTTGCATGTTCTTTGAGCTCAGTTGTGGGGGAGAAGGGAGTGTGCAATTCACAAATAAAATTTCTCAGTTAAATTGATCAGAATCCCTGGTTGTAATACTCATTTATGTGAACAAAAGGCTGGAGCTGAATCCTTTTACAAAGCACTGTATATCTCTTCATTTTTCCTGTAAGTGTCGGAGGGAAAATGATCCTCAGGTTCGGATATCATAACTTATAGTACTTTGATAATAAATTTACTTTGAACTTTGAAAGTAGCATCGGTGTACTTCTTGTGGTTATTAAAAAGACAAGGCAGTTGCTACCCAGGAAGGTGGAGACAAATTAATTGCATGTATATTTTTATGCTCCATCTCTGACATTCTTCACAAAGACAGAGATCAGCCTCAGCTCTTCAAATGAGGAAAGGATACTTTAAATTAGCAAAACTCATCCAAATAGTATGCCCCAAACCTGCTGAAAATATTACTATTAATCCTTTGCAATAAGTATTGTCTCTGACCCATTCCAAAAGGCTTCTCATTTGTGTATTCTGAATTGTGCCTGAAAGAAATGTGCATACCTACAGTGTATTGTGGATGTTTTCTTGACATACTTGAAAACCATGATTTCTGTTCTTAATTCAGTGGAAATGGCATATGAAGGTGTCTCATTTTCAATTAATAAAAGTATAACATTTTGTACTTTCGTTCAATGTCACCAATGTTAAATTGTGAATAAGTCCATTCATTTGTTGTGCCTTCCAAATCAAGCCCTTCTTCTCAGAAATTATTTTATGTCATCTTCAAAACAAAAGTTTAAAGCATTGACCAACTTCCCACATCAAGTAAAGAAGTATTCCATTGAGAATAAGTCATTTTTCTTCATTGTAAGCTTGCAGAATTGCTGAACTAAATCACTAAAGTGTCTCTAAAATCCAAGTTGCCATGTAATAGAAATTGAACTTAAGTAGAGATTTTATTTCATGACTGCTATATTAAATGAATGCATTAAATAAATCTTAGATAATTAGTAAGTATTAGTAATTCTTAGTACTAGTTGTAGTTAGGGGTGTCATAGTAGCATAATGGTTAACACTAAGCTGTGACAGCTTGGGGCATTGGAGTTCAGAATTAAGTTCCGGCAACATCTATAAAGATTTTGTACGTTCTCTCTGTGACCACGTAGGTTTCCTCCAGGTGGTCTGGTTTCCTCCCACAGTCCAAAGTCATACTGGTTAGTGGGTTAATTAGTCACTGTAAATTGTCCTCTGATTAGGCTAGGGTTAAATAGGTGAGTTGCTGGGTGACACAGCTTATTGGGCCAGAAGAGTCTGTTCCATGCTGTATCACTAAATAAAATAAATAGTATTTCCAATTCTGCTTTCATTGGTAGTTGTAATGGCATTCTCTTTAGTAGAAACAATGAAAGTAAAGCCATGATTTTAAGACCATAGATATTCAAGCACATGTTGGTTAGAAAGTTTGAAGAGTATCGGTTGTAACGTTCTCCTTCGCGTGTCACGAAACGCCGAATTTAACGTCGAGATAAACCACAGTTAATAAGAACCAGATCGCAGTAAGATTAACCATTTACTGTTCACTCTTCACATTAACATATGGTGAAAACTGTTGATAAAACAATACAAGATTGATACAGTATTTGTTCCTTCCTTAATATCACATTTCAAGTGTAAATACTTGCAAAGGTGACTATAACTACATTACACTAAGGTGCAGTATACAGGGAGAGTTTACCTGCTCCATTGACTACTTTAAATACACTTCCATGCAAACTATCCGCGACTCTTTAACTAACGAAAGCATAAACATTATCTACCGTCGTTACTTCTAACAGGATCGGCATTAACATCTTAGTTCAATATATCGATTATCTATTAACTTACAGCGTTGCTCTCACTGTGATTTCTCATGCCTGCAAAACAACTTCTGCTCAGGTGAGCCTCGTGGTGAGCCCCCACCCTCGCGCTAATTTCAAACCGGTATTTTCCCACAAGACGCGACGAAACCGGATGTGACGTCATCGCATGCCGATATATTTTACATGCAATGAATATACTTTAAACACTTCTTATTCTAACTAGAAAATACTATCGAATGAATTACTAAGCGGAAATATTATAAACTAAATAACTGTCGTAAAGACAGCACACTCCCCGCTTGACCTTCGTAAGGTCACAATGAGCAGAGTACAAAACTTAGTCTCTTAATCAGTCATTGGGTAGAAGTAGAATAACTTCTGTAACTGGCCCTTGGTAAATTTTCACATCGCCTTGGTCGGTAGTCTTCAATTCGATCTTCCTGACATGTCCATCCCCGCTAGGGAATGTAGCAGTGATTCTGGCCGTTGGCCAGATTCCTGTGGGGTTCTGTCCACTTTTGTCTCTGTTGCAACAAAGGTAGATATTTTTGTCTCCAGCGAGGCCAGAACTGATTTGCCAGAGCCTGGACTTGTCTCCATTGCTTTGTGTACAAATCCTTGTCTGAGAAGTCTCCTGGTGGAGGAGGTGCTCCTGCCTTCTGCGTAAGGAGCATTGATGGCGAAAGTATAAAGGGGTTTTCTGGGTCAGAAGACACAGGTAGGAATGATTGTGCATTTATAATGGCTGTGACCTCTGCCATTAGGGTGCACAGTACCTCGTGGGCCAATCGGGTGCGTTGCTGCATCTCAGGTTTCCTTTTCCGGGTTTTCCGTAAGGACGTGAACCGTTTGACTGCCTGCTCTTTGTTATCTGGTGAGCGCTGGCGTGGTTCTCTGAAAGGCAATGGGGCAACCCCATTATTTGCTTCATCTCTGAAGACCTTGGTGTCTTTGGGTTTTAAAGAAATGGTATCTTGAGCTGATTGTGCAAGTTTGTTTCCGTGCTCGGTTTGAACGAAAACTGACTGACCTAGCGTCTCGTCGGTTACTTTACGCTTGGTAATGTCTTGTTGTGCTTCTTCAGGGTACACCTCAGTGAGGCAGATCTTGGAACAAGAACGGCTTGACTGAGTTTGACTGCAAACTTCTGTACAGTTCGAGCTGACAATTGTTGTCCTGGAGTGAACCTCTCCCTCCCCGCCGTCCTGTTGTGGGGGTGAAGGAGCGTTGTCGGTTCTTTCATTCTTGACTTCATCACGGAGCCGTGAGGGTAAATTTCCTTCCTCGTATGGATGTGATGCAATCGTGACTCTCTGAGGTTCCTCGTAGCTGGGGAAGTTATCGAATACGTATGGAGAGGGGAGACGAGCCTGCCTGTCTATTTGAGATTGTACATAGTCGCTTGTGCGTTCCAGTCTGGTCCTTTCTAAAGTAGATCTTGCTTCGGTCAGATCACGCGACCCTTCAGCTTCTTCTATGTAATTTGCTTCTGCCATGGCAGCTTCTTCTTCTCTTTCTAGCTGCAGCACTTGCAACTCTGTCGATATTTTTGCCATTTCCAACTGGATTTCGGCTTCTCGGGCAGCCGCTTCGGCTTCTCTGGCAGCCTTTTCTTTCTGGATTTCGGCTTCTCGGGTGGCCGCTTCGGCTTCTCTGGCAGCCCTTTCTCTTTGTCTGGCGGCCCTTTCTTTCTGGATTTCGGCTTCTCTGGCAGCCTCTTCTCTCTGGATTTCGGCTTCTCTGGTGGCCAGTTTCATTTTCAAAACTGCTTCTTGTCTGGCGTAACGCAGTCGCACCTTGGCGGCTTCTGCCTTTCTGGCGGCCCTTTCGGCTTCTCTGGCAGCCCTTTCGGCTTCTCTGGCAGCCCTTTCGGCTTCTCTGGCAGCCTTTTCTTTCTGGATTTCGGCTTCTTTCTGGATTTCGGCTTCTCTGATGGCCAGTTTCATTTTCAAAACTGCCTTTTGTCTGGCGTAACGCAGTCGCACCTTGGCGGCTTCTGCCTTGGCTCTTGCCTGGGTGGACTTACTTGATGTCGGTTTACCGCCCTTGTCGCTGGGCGGCGTCAACTTGATGCTGGATCGAGCTGACATTGCAGCACTTGAAACACCTGATAATGCCGCTTTTTCACTGTAACGTTCTCCTTCGCGTGTCACGAAACGCCAAATTTAACGTCGAGATAAACCACAGTTAATAAGAACCAGATCGCAGTAAGATTAACCATTTACTGTTCACTCTTCACATTAACATATGGTGAAAACTGTTGATAAAACAATACAAGATTGATACAGTATTTGTTCCTTCCTTAATATCACATTTCAAGTGTAAATACTTGCAAAGGTGACTATAACTACATTACACTAAGGTGCAGTATACAGGGAGAGTTTACCTGCTCCATTGACTACTTTAAATACACTTCCATGCAAACTATCCGCGACTCTTTAACTAACGAAAGCATAAACATTATCTACCGTCGTTACTTCTAACAGGATCGGCATTAACATCTTAGTTCAATATATCGATTATCTATTAACTTACAGCGTTGCTCTCACTGTGATTTCTCATGCCTGCAAAACAACTTCTGCTCAGGTGAGCCTCGTGGTGAGCCCCCACCCTCGCGCTAATTTCAAACCGGTATTTTCCCACAAGACGCGACGAAACCGGATGTGACGTCATCGCATGCCGATATATTTTACATGCAATGAATATACTTTAAACACTTCTAATTCTAACTAGAAAATACTATCGAATGAATTACTAAGCGGAAATATTATAAACTAAATAACTGTCGTAAAGACAGCACATCGGTTGTTCATGTAGGGTGACCCAAAGTTTGCAGAAACTAAATGATGTAAAAACCTATCTGATAGTCATTCATTGTTTTAACTTAGTGCACATTGAGCAAAGGTCCAGTCATTTTTATCAGCATTTTGAGTGAATTACTTCTAAATGCTGAGAATGAAGTCCAAAAGAGGATTTTTTTTAAATTTGCGATGATAATAGTTTTAGTTTCAGAAGCCGAAAAAATTGGAGAAGAAAGATTTTAACTTAAAAGTACTTTTGGAATAGGACCATATATGCAGGCTGAAACATCAGATTTGTCCCTAATGTGCAAAACTCTGCTGTTAATTGAGAACACCAAAAGGTTATGCAGAAATAAAAACCAAAACGCTGAGAAGTATCAGGCAGTGTCTGTTGAAAGAGTTAACACTTCAGGTTGAGGACCATCCATCAGAACTCAGCCTGAAGGGCTAAATGTTTCTCTTAATTGATAGGATTTTGGTTGGATCAGTGGTTCCCTAAGTGTGCAATATCACCCTCCTGGGGGCACGGGAGTTTCTAAGGAGGCAATAAAGATAAAGGGGGTTGTGTAGGGGTGCTTGGTAGAGTGGGGGCAGCTAAGGGATTACAGGCTTAATTTAAGAAATGATCCTCAGTGCCTCATAATTGATTACAATGATCACATAATCACCTTATCTCTTGCTAATCTGCTGTTTTCTTCAGTTTTGCTCAAAGCACATTATACAGTAGCATGCAAAAGTTTGGGCACCCCTGGTCAAAATTTCTGTTCCTGTGAATAGTTAAGTGAGAAGATGAACTGATCTCCAAAAGTCATAAAGTTAAAGATGAAACATTCTTCTCAAAAATTTAAGCAAGATTGGTGTACTATTTTTGTTTTGTACAATTTTAGAGTGGAAAAAAAGGAAAGGAGCACAATGCAAAAGTTTGGGCACCCCAAGAGATTTGAGCTCTCAGATAACTGTTATCTCAGACCTTAATTAGCTTGTTAGGGCTATGGCTTGTTCACAGTCAACATTAGGAAAATCCAGGTGATGCAAATTTCAAAGCTTTATAAATACCCTGACTCCTCAAATCTTGTCCCAACAATCAGTGATCATGGGCTCCTCTATGCAGCTACCTAGCACTCTGAAAACTAAAATAAATGATGCCCACAAAGCAGGAGAAGGCTATAAGAAGATAGCAAAGCGTTTTCAGCTAGCTGTTTCCTCAATTTGTAATGCAATTAAGAAATGGCAGTTAGCAGAAATAGTGGAGGTCAAGTTGAAGTCTGGAAGACCAAGAAAACTTTCCGAGAAAACTGCTCGTAGGATTGCTAGAAAGGCAAATCACAACCCCTGTTTGACTACAAAAGACCTTCAGAAAGTTTTAGCAGACTCTGGAGTGGTGGTGCACTGTTCTACTGTGCAGCGACACCTGCACAAATATGACCTTCATGGAAGAGTCGTCAGAAGAGAACCTTTCCTGTGTCCTCACCAGAAAATTCAGTGTCAGAAGTTTCCAAAGTTACATCTAAACAAGCCTGATGCATTTTGGAAACAAGTCCTGTGGACTGATGAAGTTAAAATAGAACTTTTTGGCCGTAATGAGCAAAGGTATGTTTGGAGAAAAAAGGTGCAGAATTTCATAAAAAGAACACCTCTCCAACTATTAAGCACAGGCACGGATTGATCATGCTTGTGTTGCAGCCAGTGGCACGGGGAACATTTCACTGGTAGAGGGAAGAATGAATTCAATAAAATACCAGCAAATTCTGGAAGCAAACATCACACTGTCTGTAAAAAAGCTGAAGGTGAAAAGAGGATGGCTTCTGCAACAGGATAATGATCCTAAAGACACCTCAAAATCCACAATGGACTACCTGAAGAGGCGCAAGCTAAAGGTTTTGCTATGGCCCTCACAGTCCCCCAACCTAAACATCATCGAAAATCTGTGGATAGACCTCAAAAGAGCAGTGCATGCAAGACAGCCGAAGAATCTCACAGAACTAGAAGCCTTCTGCAAGGAAGAATGGGCAAAAATCCCCCAAACACTAATTGAAAGACTCTTAGCTGGCTACAGAAAGCGTTTACAAGCTGTGATACTTGCAAAAGGGGGTATTACTAAGTATTGACCACACAGGGTGCCCAAACTTTTGCTTCAGGCCCTTTAACCTTTTTTGTTATTTTGAAACTATAAATGATAGAAAAACAAGTAATCTTGCTTAAAATATTTTTTTAAATGTGTCATCTTTAACTTTATGCCTTTTGGAAATCAGGTCATCTATTACTCTGTTAGCTAATCACAGTAACAGAAATTTTGACCGGGGTGCCAGGACTTTTGCATGCCACTGTAGCTGTTGAAAAGCAATGTGACGCTTCTGTATTTGGAATTTTGTTCAAAATCCCAACTGAGAAAATCAGCGAAACAAGTGCTACAACTGCCCTTACACTTCCTCCCTCACCACCGCTCAGGGCCCCAGACAGTCCTTCCAGTTGAGGCAACACTTCACCTGTGAATCGGCTGGTGTTGTATACTGTGTCCGTTGCTCTCGGTGTGGTCTTTTATATATCGGTGAGACCCGATGCAGACTGGGAGACTGTTTTGCTGAACACCTACGCTCTGTCCATCAGAGAAAGCAGGATCTCCCAGTGGGCACGCAATTTAATTCTGCATCCCATTCCCATTCTGATATGTCTATCCATGGTCTCCTCCACTATCAAGATGAAGCCACACTCAGGTTGGAGGAACAACACCTTATATACTGGCTGAGTAGCCTTCAACCTGATGGCATGAACATTGACTTCTCTAACTTCCGTTAATGCCCCTCCTCCCCTTCTTACCCCATCCCTGACATATTTAGTTGTTTGTTTTTTTTCTCTTTCTCTCTCTGCCCATTGCTCTGCCTGTTCTCCATCTCCCTCTGGTGCTCCCCTCCCCTTTCTTTCTCCCTAGGCCTCCCATCCCATGATCCTTTCCCTTCTCCAGTTCTGTATCCCTTTTGCCAATCACCTTTCCAGCTCACAGCTTCACCCACCCCCTCCGGTCTTCTCCTATCATTTCACAATTTCCCTCCCCCTCCTACTTTCAACTCTCTTACTAACTTTCCTTTCAGTTAGTCCTGATAAAGGGTCTCTGCCCGAAACGTCAACAGTGTTTCTCCCTATAGATGCTGCCTGGCGTGTTGCGTTCTGCCAGCATTTTGTATGTGTTGCTTGAAAAAAATCTGTGTTATCTCTGAGCCCAGCTCACACATTATTGCCGTTCACTACTCAAAGTACAGTGTTAACTCATACAATTCCCATACTCTTATCACACAGTGATGCAATGCCTGTGAATTAGGGTATGATGATTAAAGGGGTAAAGATCAGAATCTGTCCTTTCAAATGCTCTTGATTGGATTTCTCTAGCCCACGGCCCAGCCTAGATATCACTGCCCCACTTTACGTACCTGCAGGCAGACAGTCAGGTTTTAAGACCATGAGCAGAATTGGGCCATTTAACCCATCAAGTCTGCTCCACCATTTCATCGTACCTGATCTATTTCACTCTCAACCTTAATCCCCTGCCTCCTCCCCATACCCCTTCATGTCCTGACTAATCAGGAACCTATCAACCTCTGCCTTAAATGTACCCAATGACTTGGCTTCCACAGCCATTCCACAGATTCACCATTCTCTGGCTAAAGAAATTCCTCCTCATTTCTGTTCTAAATGGATGTGCCTCTATTCAGAGGCTGTATTCTCTGGTCTGAGATGCACCCACCATAGGAAACATCCTTTCCACATCCACTCAGTCGAGGCCTTTCAGCATTCGATAAGTTTCATTAAGGTCCCCCTCATTCTTCTGAATTCCAGTGATTGCAGGCCCAGAGCCATCAGACACTCCTCAGATGATAAGCCTTTCAATCCCAGAATTATTTTCATAAACCACCTTTGTACCCTCTTCAATATCAGCACATCCTTTTTTAGATCAAGGATCCAAAACGGCTCACAATACTCAAGTAAGGCCTCACCAATGTTTTATAAAGCCACAACATTACTTCCTTGCTTTTATGTTTTAGTCCTCTTGAAATGACCACTGACTCAGCCTACAAATTAACCTTTAGGGAATCCTGCATAAGGACTTCCAAGTCCCTTTGCATCTCAAATTTTTGAACTTCTTCTCCATTTTGAAAACCATAGTGTATGACCATCCACTTCCTGCCACTGTATTCTACCTGCCACTTTTTTGCGCATTCTCCTAATCCGTCTATGTCCTTCCATATTCTTTCTGCTTCCTCAAAACTACCTGCCCCTCGATCTGTCGTCTTTTCATGTGCAAACTTGGCCGCAAAGCCACCATTGCCTGGCTTGCAAGGATAAATGCCAGAATGGAGATCAGTGGGGAGGGATGAATGGACAAGAGAGTCACCTAGGGAAGCAATCACAAACAGTCTTTCCAGGTGAGGCAGTGTTTCGCCTGTGAGTCTGTTGGGGTCATATACTGTGTCTGGTGCTCCTGGTGTGGCCTTCTGTATATCAGTGAAACCCGTGTAGATTGGGCGACTGCTTTGCTGAGCACCTACGCTCCATCTGCCAGAAGAAGTGGGATCTCCCAGTGGCCATTGACTTTAATTCCACTTCCCATTCCCATTCCAGTATGTCTATCCATGGCCTGTTCTACTGTCATGATGAGGCCACACTCAGGTTGGAGGAACAGCACCTTAAATGCTGCCTGGGTAGCCTCCAACCTGATGGCATAAACATCGATTTCTCAAACTTCCGGTAATGCCCCTCTCCCCCTCCACCTTACCATTCCACGGCCCCTTTTCCATCTCACCTTATCTCCTTGTCTGTCCATCACCTCCCTCTGGTGCTCCTCCCCTTCTATCCTTTCCTATTAGATTCCCCTTTCAACAGCCCTGTACCTCTTAATCCAATTAACCCCAGCTCTTTACTTCACCCCTTCTGCTCCCAGTTTCACCTACCACCTTGTGTTTCTCCCTCCCCACTCCCCACCTTTTAACTCGACTCACCTTTTTTTGCTCCAGTCCTTCAGTGCTGAAGGATCTCAGCCCAAAACGTAGACTGCCTGGCCTGCTGAGCTCCTCCAGCATTTTGTGTATTTTGCTTGGATTTCCAGTATCTGCAGTTTTCCTCATGTTTCTGTTTGCATCTGCTGGCATGTCAGCCTTATTATCAGGCTGTTAATTTGAATACCTGTAGTCAGTTAACACACACAAAATGCTGGTGGAACGCAGCAGGTCAGGCAACATCTATAGGAAGAAACTCTGTCCATATTTCGGGCCGAGACCCTTTGTCATTTAGAAGGTGTATTCCGCCAGCATTTTGTGTGTGTCATGCTTGAATTTCCAGCATCTGCAGATTTCCTTGTGTTGACCTGTAGTCAGTTGCAGAGTATCTGTATTAGGCTGCTTAAGTCCAATCCTGTGCACTGAATGTCTGCAGAATTCCTAGTTTTCTAGGTGAAAAATCTGCCACTGAGAATACACCAGTATATATTGTAGCTTTTTTTTGCATCTTTAATTTTTTTTAGCATTTACTGAATGATTTTGTGTTTTTTTTCTGTTGAAGACATCCAGAAATATTCATAAAAGTGACAGCTTTTACAACAGTGAGCTCGAGGCTGGACACTCAATAGCTTTAAAATAGCTCAGAAAACTCTGCTCCACATAAGAACAAACAGTACAGTTCTGGACATGAGCATCCAATAATCTCAGTGTAGTGGAAGATTGCTTTCCTATTTCTTCTGGTCTCAGTGAAACTTGGGTTATGAATATATCATGAAGTAAAGCTCGTGAGCTGGTACTCACCAGTATAACACTGCAGATATTTGTTGGCTAGTCTTCTATAAAAAATGGTGTTGACATGGTTAACAGTCCTAAGTTGCTAAACTTGGAAGATTTCTAAGAATGACCCAATAGATTCAGAATTGAAAGGGAGAAATTAAATCTTGTGAAAGGTGATGAATTCACCCAATTCCTAATGAATGATGTGTAATGCCCTGGGAAAGGTTTCACTGCTAATGTAATGGTTTTTCTGTAGCAGCAGTGTTTGGGTTATGACCAGAGATAACGGGGCCTTTGGACTACGTGCCATCCAGTGAAGGGATTATTTTTTCCTTGATGTGTGCCTGAGAGCGAGCTGTTTGAGGTCCTTTGTCCAGTGGAAGTTGAAGAGAGAAGATGCCTGAAAGGAGTGGACTTGGACAGGGGCCGGGAGTCAACAAAGCCCGGGGAAATCAATGGAGGACCATCGAAAGGGAAACCGTGAGCTCCAACATGCACATTAGAGTAACACATCATGCAGCATCCACACAAGGTCTTGCACCTCACAGTTCACATATTTGGCGAGGCCAGAGGCTATCTTCCATAGACTAACACCGCTGGCTGAACCTAAGGGTTGCAGTTGTATATTGTAGTAATGAACATTTGGCTGAATCAAAGGTGGTGATGAATCAGCACACAGGAGTGAGATTGAAAATCTGGCTGAGTGGTGCCACAACAGCAACCTCTCACTCAAAGTCAGCAAGACCAAGGAGTTGAATTGTGATGCAAGGAGAAGGAAACCACAGGCTGTAAGCCAGTTCTCATTGGAGGATGAGAGGTGGAGAGAGTCAGCAATCTTAAATTCCTTGGTATTATTATTTCAGAGGATTTGTCCTGGGTCCCATCACACCAGTGCCATTAAGAAGAAAATATGATAGCGCCTCTACTGCCTCAGAAGTTTGAGAAAATTTGGCATGACATCTAAAACTTAGATTTGTGCTGGAGAGTAGATTTACTGGTCATATCACATTCTGGTATGGGATCACCGATGCCCTTGAATGGAAAATCGTACAAATAGTAGTTGATACAGCCCAGACCATCATGGATAAAGCCCTCCCCACCTCTGACCACATCTACATCGACTGTTTTTGGAGGAAAGAAGCATCCATCATCAAGAATCCCCCTACCCAGGCCATGTCTCCTCTCATGCTGTCATTAGGAAAAAAGTACAGGAGCATCAGGACCCACACCATCTGATTCAGGAAAGTACTACCCCTCAACCATCAGGCTCGTGAACCAGAGGAGATAACTTCACTCACTTTTACTTGCCCCATCTCTGAACTGCTGCCATAATCTATGGACTCACTTTCAAGGGCTCTTCCTCTCTTGTTCTTGATACATATTGCTTATTTGTTTATTTATTTATTTTGTATTTGCGCAGTTTACTGCCTTTTGTTCATTAGTCACACACACAAAATGCTTGGAGGAACTCAGTGTGCCCGACAGCAC
Source organism: Hypanus sabinus (assembly GCF_030144855.1). Lineage (NCBI taxonomy): Eukaryota > Metazoa > Chordata > Chondrichthyes > Myliobatiformes > Dasyatidae > Hypanus > Hypanus sabinus. The sequence goes on along the minus strand of NC_082717.1, from coordinate 60,463,178 downwards.
CTATGATAAAGCGTACAGTCGATGTCTCGAGCCAAGACCCTTCATCCTCTGCCTGAAGTGGTGACTATACTCTTTTCCATAGATGCTGCCTGGCTTACTGAGTTCCCCCAGCATTTTGGGTGTGTCGTTTGGATTTCCAGCATCTACAGGTTTTCTCTTGTTTGTGTTTGCACATTAGTTGTTTCTCTTTCATGCAGTTTTTTATTGATTCTATTGTGGTACTTAGATTTACTGTTTATGACAGCAAGAAAATGAATCTCAGGGTGACATGTGTACTTTGATAATAAATTACTGCACTTGTTTCTTTCATGCTTCCTAAGGATAAATATGAGGAACTGATGTGGTAAGTTTTCCTATTATGATATCCCAATGCATTGTGTATAGCAAAAACAGTGGACTCTGGTTAATTGAGACACATTGGGACCAGTACTTGGCCCATTTAAGTGGTTACCCCAATTAGCAGAAGTTTCATGGGAAATAGTTAAATGCTATAAAAAAGACAAACTATTGTTTACCTAGCAATTAATATATTTAAATGAAACACAGAACAAATTAGAACTACCAATACCTCTAAAGTACCATAAGACTGTATAAGCTCTTAATAGTTATTGACGGAAGAATTTATCTGCCATGTTCTTTTGATTATAAATGAACAAAATCACTGCAGACTGGTGCAGATAGTGGACTGCTTTCATATAATGTTTCAGATGATTCCGTCCTCCAAATCTTCATTTTTGTTGTAACATTTAAAATGATTGTTGATACCTTCATAATTCTTAATTTGTTAAAGTAGTGAAATTGTTTCAGTTTCACTCTCAACCATTTCTGGCATCTCCAGGCCTGAATGCTTGAAACCATAGGGAGCAAAACATTCTGAGTTTTTCTGCTTTTTCACCAGCTATCGGTGACAAAGCTCACTGCTTGTTGAACACAAACACACATAACTGACATTATTTAAAAACTGTTTGCTCCAAGTACAGTGTAGTGTCCATCAGCTATAGAAGTGTACATGACTGACCCTAGTTAGAAACTTCAACAACAAACTCCTGCCCCAATTAAGCAGCATGGTCCCAAATAAACAAAGGAAAACCAAGCTATTTTCTCAATTTAGTTTTTGTTCTTTGTGGTGTCCCTAATAAATCGCTGTTCTGAATAAGCAATGGCCCAATTAACCAGAATTCACTGTACTATGCGAAATTTTACTTACAAATTTAATTTTTTTTTTAGTATGCTGTGAGAAATGTCAGGGTTCTCCATCAGAAATTTCTAGAGATTAAGAAGGCACAGCAGAGTTTCCTGCCAGAGGCATAGGGAGTTTGGAATGGATAAGAACATTAAGTGTCATGCTACAGCATATAAATAGAAGAGCTGCATTAAAGGACTATGGAAATAGATTCTTCATTTGAACATTTTAATACTTGAATTGCCTTTTGATAGAGTTTATACCTATCAGATCTCTCTGCGTTGTGTTCTAATTGATTACTATTCTACCAGATGCAACTACCACAGAGAGTCAAACTCCTCAAATAATTTTTTCTCAAGGAAAGGGAGTTTTATGTATCTCTAAACCAGAGATCGGTAAAAGAAAGTTTGAAAAACTTTACGATTTATGTTTAATATGTATAGGGGTACTACCTCAACTGGAACTAGTTTTTAAAAATTCATACATTGTTTTCTATAATATACTGTTATTTGTCTTTGTATAAAGTTCTGTGCTATATTTAACACAAATTGTCAATTGTTTATATCAAGGAATGGATTTGTTTATTTTTGATTGTTCCATAATTTCTGCCTTGCCTCCATACCGTAAGTCTCAGGAAAATACATTTAACTCTTTATTTCGTGCCGTGGGGGACTGATGTCTTTCTTCCAACTACTTCTATGGCTTTCTGTATTTTATGGCTATCTGGAGAAGACAAATCTCTGAGTATCAAATCTTTGATACTAAAATGAACACTTGAACTTTTCTTTACAAAGTAACTTTTCTTAAAAAAAATTGGTTATATCACCTTTATTTAAATTATTTTAATTTCATTTTCTTTGCCCTCTATAATTTGAAGCAGTGAGTATAAATGCTGGTTAAAGATCTTAAAAGTATTTGGGGATATTTCATCAGCTGTTCAGCTCTCATAGTTATAGCTCAGAACTGAACCATTTGTATTGTATTCTTTTGGTATGCTGAATTAAAAAAAAACATTAATGGGAGCATTTTTCATGAGCATTTCAATGGATCTGGTTTTAATTTTGATTCTTAAATTAATAATTTAATATTTTTACGGAGTCATTTGTTAATAGCATAGTACACTTGCATAATTAGACCATAAGATATAGGAGCAGAATTAAGCCATTTCGTTTTCCCTCTTAGCCCCAATCTCCTGCCTTCTTCCTGTGTTCTTTCATGCCCTGACTAATCAAAAATCTGTCAACCTCTGCCTTAAATATATTCAATGACTTGGCTTCCACAGCTGCCTGTGGCAACAAATTCCATGTTCATCACTCTCTTGCTAAAGAAATTCCTCCTCACCTCCTTTCTAAAAGGACGTCCCTCTATTCTCAGGCAGTGTCTTCTGGTCCTAGACTCTCCCACCATAGGAAACATCCTCTCCACATTCACTTTATCGAGGCATTTCACCATATGATGGGTTTCAATGAGGTCACCCCTCGTTCTTCTGAATTCCAGTGAATACAGGCCCAGAGCCATCAAATGCGCTTCATAGAGAAGCCATTTTGTCCTGGGATCCTGGAAACTATAATACTGTTGTTTACTTCAAGATAAATTGATCAGAAATGACTTCTAATTTTATACAATATTGAACAAATGTAATTCAAGTCAGATTTACATTTTTAACATTCCTGAATTTTAATATCTTGGATCTGATTTCAATTTTCATTTTTAATTTCATCTTTAAAAACTGGTATAAAGCTGTCTGAAAGTTTAATTTTGGGTTAGCCTTTTAGTTTCTGATGAATGTTTTTCCTTTGCTCTCCATTTTTTAGAGTTATAATTCCAAATATTTAAGTGCATATAGTTTAACTAGATGTATTCAAAAAGCTTATCAAGGAAATTCACCATTTTGTTTCATTTAAGGTATACTTTCATAATTTTTACATGAATATTGGGAAAATATTTCTTAAATTTATGCTTTTATTTTAAGGTGCTCGATTCAACGTCACTTAACTTTGGGACGAGGGTGAAATGGTTTGCGATATGCTTTGTCTTTGGAGTTTTTTGCTCAATTCTTGTAAGTAGCTGTACTCTGTTGCTTTTTTATTTGTCATGTTAATAATTTAAAACATTCCAGGTCAAAGTTATTGCTTAAAAGATATAAAAACATTTTATAAGTCACTTGGCCTCCAGATCACTGTAACTATTACTCCTGTTTCTGGAATGGTCCCTGCACAAGTTCATATTTGTCCTCCTAAAATGTGTCTCTTCAGGATTAAATTCCCTGTGCCTTTGCTCTGGCCATTTTACCAGCTCATTAGTATCATTCTTTAGCTAAGATTGCCCTCCTCACTATCAACACTACTTCTAATTTTCATACAACAACACACACAAAATGCTGGTGGAACACAGCAGGCCAGGCAGCATCTATAGGGAGAAGCGCTGTCGACGTTTCGGGCCGAGACCCTTCGTCAGGACTAACCGAAAGGAAAGATAGTAAGAGATTTGAAAGTAGTGGGGGGAGGGGGAAATGCAAAATGATAGGAGAAGACCGGACGGGGTGGGATGAAGCTAAGAGCTGGAAAGGTGATTGGCAAAAGTGATACAGAGCTGGAGAAGGGAAAGGATCATGGGACAGGAGGCCTCAGGAGAAAGAAAGGTTGGCAGGGGGAAGCACCAGAAGGAGATGGAGAACAGGCAGACAACTAAATATGTCAGGGATGGGGTAAAAAGGGGAGGAGGGGCATTAACCGAAGTTAGAGAAGTCATTGTTCATGCCATCAGGTTGAAGGCTACCCAGCCAGTATATAAGGTGTTGTTCCTCAAACCTGAGTGTGGCTTCATCTTGATAGTAGAGGAGACCATGGATAGACATATCAGAATGGGACGTGGAATTAAAATGTGTGGCCACTGGGAGATCCTGCTTTCTCTGGCGGACCGAGAGTAGGTGTTCAGTGAAACGGTCTCCCAGTCTGCGTCGGGTCTCACCAATATATAAAAGGCCACACCGAGAGCACTGGACACAGTATACCACACCAGCCGATTCACAGTTGAAGTGTCGCTTCACCTGGAAGGACTGTCTGGGGCCCTGAATGGTGGTGAGGGAGGAAGTGTAAGGGCAGGTGTAGCACTTGTTCCGCTTACGAGGATAAGTGCCAGGAGGAAGATCAGTGGGAAGGGATGGTGGGGACTAGTGGACAAGGGAGTTGCATAGGGAGCGATCCCTGTGGAAAGCAGAAAGGAAGGGAAGGGAAAGATGTGCTTGGTAGTGGGATCCAGTTGGAGGTGGCGGAAGTTACGGAGAATTATACGTTGGATCCAGAGGCTGGTGGGGTGGTAAGTGAGGACAAGGGGAACCCTATCCCGAGTGGGGTGGCGGGCAGATGGGGTGAGGGCAGATGTGCAGGAAATGGAGGGAGGCGTTTGAGAGCAGAGTTGATGGTGGAAGAAGGGAAGCCCCTTTGTTTAAAAAAGGAAGACATCTCCTTCGTCCTGGAATGAAAAGCCTCATTCTGAGAGCAGATGCGGTGGAGACAGAGGAATTGTGAGAAGGGGATAGCATTTTTGCAAGAGACAGGGTGGGAAGAGGAATAGTCCAGGTAGCTGTGAGAGTCTGTAGGCTTATAGTAGATATCAATAGATAAGCTGTCTCCAGAGATGGAGACAGAAAGATCAAGAAAGGGGAGGGAGGTGTCGGAAATGGACCGGGTAAATTTGAGGGCAGGATGAAAGTTGGAGGCAAAGTTAATGAAGTCAACGAGCTCAGCATGCGTGCAGGAGGCAGCGCCAATGTAGTCATCAATGTAGCAAAGGAAAAGAGGGGGACGGATACTCGTATAGACTTGGAACATGGACTGTTCCACAAAGTCAACAAAAAGGCAGGCATAACTGGGACCCATGCGGGTGCCTATGGCTACACCCTTGGTTTGGAGGAAGTGGGAGGAGCCAAGTTGCCAAAAATGATTTGAATATAATTTGAAGTTTTTAACAGTACATAACTTTGACACAGTTATGACAATATGAATGCAATGAATATTTGGCTACTAGGTTGAGTAGTGGCACATAATGACTTGAAGAACCACTTTGCTAGTCCGATATCATCCCAGTTAATTTCCTCGAACACTTGGCCTTCCTGAGTGTCCCTTTCTAAGTAAAATTAACCGAAATTAATTATTGGGTCTTTAAATCTATTATATGGGTTTGACCTGAAAAATAAATGTAATCAATACCTTTGGCATCACAAAAAATCCAGTACACTTTAAAGGAGACATAAATGCACCATAGAGCATGTTGGCAATGCTCATATTACTCACATTATGATCCATTTTGATATAGAACAGTATTTTTATTTATTTTCAGTAGTTTGTTTAATATAGTCATATTGTTAACAGCAATACTTTGCATTCAGCAATAAGGGGCACTTAAATGCCTACTCTTCAGTTCCACAGCTAAGAAGTTCTTTTTATCTCAGTCACTAAGCCTTAAAAATGTACATTCATCATATGAAGGTTTTAATTGTATAGAATTTTGCTGTGTGCTAATCATACTTGACCTGGCAAGCTGGTTTCTGCATTCTTGAAAGCTATATTGCAACATAAATTTCACTCTGAGTTTTCTTTTTTTTAATATAATCAATGTTTCTGCTTTTTTGTTTTAAATTGTCCCTGCCTAACTTGGCAGTTATTTATAATTTAAATTAGTTTTGAAATCAAGACCACAGTTTTGAAATTTTGCAGATGATACCAAAAAGAGGATAATCATCAATCCCTTACTGCAAATTACAGAGAAAATTAATAAATGAACAGAATTGGTAAATTAATTTCAATATTGTTTTATATGAGTTATTGCATTTTAATGTCAAAAAAGATAGATGACACTTTTATTGAAGATAATGCAGGAGAATATAGGAGAATAAATAAATCATTTAAAATCATATTAAGTAACAAAATAAATATATCATGTGCTACCTTTGCTTCTATATAAATAGCATTGCACAAAAGACAATCTGAGCCAAGAATAAAACATTGATTAGTCTACACTTCACCCCCTTTAAATCTGTATTGCATAGATGCACCTTTGGCTGCAGTTATAGCCTTGAGTCTGTATGGAGTGATCTCTATCATCTTTGCACATCTGAACTCTGCAATTTTCCCCCAACCTCTGTACAAAACTGCCCAAGCTCTGTCAGATTGCATGGGGATCGTGAGTGAACAGCCCTTTTCAAGTCCAGTCACAAATTTGCAATTAATTGAGGTCTGGACTCTGACTTGGCCACTCCAGGACATTAACTTTGTTGTTTTTAAGCCATTCCTGTATTGCTTTCGCTTTATACTTGGGGTCATTGTCTTGCTGGAAAACAAATCTTCCCCCAATCACAGTTCTCTTGCAGACTGCATCAGGTTTTCCTCCAGGATTTCCATGTTTTGCTGCATTCATTTTACCCTCTACCTCCACAAGCCTTCCAAGGCCTGCTGTAATGAAGCATGCCCACAGTGTGATGCAGCCCCCACCATGCTTCAAGGTAGGGATAGTGTGTTTGTGATGATGTGCGGTGTTTGGCTTATGCCAAATATAGCATTTAGTCTAATGGCCAAAAAGCTCAATTTTGATTTTATCAAACTATAGAACCTTCTCCAGCTGACTTCAGAGTCTCCCACATGCCTTCTGGCAAACTCTAGCTGAGATTTCAAGTGAGTTTTTTCAACAGTGGCTTTCTCTTTGCCACTATCCCATAATGCTGTGATTGGTGAAACACCCGGACAACAGCTGTACATGCAGACTCTCCCATATCAGCCACTGAAGCTTGTAACTCCTCCACGGTTGTCATAGGTCTCTTGGTGGCCTCCCTCGCTAGTCCACTTCTTGCACGCTCACTCAGTTTTTGAGAATCATCTGCTGTAGGCAAAATTACAGCTGTGCGATGTTCTTTTTATTTCCTGATGATTGACTTAATTGTACTCCAAGGGATATTCAGTGACTTGAAAATTTTCTTGTATCCATCTCCTGACTTGTGCTTTCCAATAACCTTCTTTGGAGTTGCTTGGAGTTTCCTTTTGGTGTAGTTTTTACCAGGATACTGACTCACCAGCAGTTGGACCTTCCACACAGCTCTCCAAAAACAGATCTGCATTTAACTAATTATGCGACTTTGTATCAGTGATGATTTGGTATGTCATTAAAGGGGGAGGAATGAATATTTATGCAATCAATTTATATTTATCATTAATTTAGATCACTTTGTAGTGATCTGTTTTCACTTTAACACAAAAGAGTTTTTTTCCTGTTGATCAGTGTCAAAAAAAGCTAAATTAAATCCACTGTGATTCAATGTTGTAAAACAATAAAATATGAAAACTTCCAAGGAGGCTGAATACCTTTTATGGGCACTTTATATAAACAATACTGTAGAAAGTTGCAAATACCAAAAATGTGAGTTTGCACAGTATCAAACAATGATAAGAATTTGAGTCCAATTTCTGTTGATAAGAACTGAGGATTTGGCACAGGGTGGGACATGGTGGCAATTTATCAGCATGGGACTGCTGGAGTATATTGCACTGCATTGCAAAGACACAGAAACATAGAAGAACATAACCAGTGAACGAAAGGTGTGCAAAATTGTTAAAAGATAATTTCATAGTTAATTTTAGTTGGATAAAGGACAGGTATGTGTGCAAAATGAGAGTTTGCACAGTGGTGCATCCAGTAGAGTTGCTGCCTCACAGTGTCAGAGACATGGACCTCAGGTGGTGTATGTTTGGAGTTTGCACATTCACCCTGTGATGACTTGGGTTCCTTTCAGGTGCTACAATTTCTTCCCAAAGATTCACGACCACTCATTAGCCTGTAGTGTATTGTGAGTGAGTAGTAAAAGGGAGTAATAGAATCAGGGTGCTGTTGGTGACAATATGCGGCGAAATATTAGTGCTAATAAGTATGTGAAGGGTGAGGTAGACTCCGTGGATGCAGGTGTCTTTTCAGTGTAATATTGTTCCAATACTTTAATTTGTGATGTAAAGTTTACATGCAGGACATCTTAAGTGAAAAGCAAATGTTTATAATAAAATTATTCCATTTGACTCATTCATCCATCAATCCAGCTTCTTTAAATCAGTCAGTATTTGATTTCATAATTTTACATGACAGCAAGACGTTCTCTACCTAATTGAAAGCTGTCTTCTGCTGCTTAGAAATAGTAAAATGTCAAAAAAAATGATAATAGGAAATTAATAGAACATAAAACAGTACAGGCCCTTCAGCCTATTTTAACCCTTTAACATCAATCTAGCCTTTCACTCCCTTAGCCCTTCATTTTTCCTTTAACAATGTGATTTTCTGAGCTTCTCTTAAACATCCCTAAGGTATCTGCCTCTACTGCCATCCCTGGCACTGCATTCTTTGCACCTACCACTCTATTCTTAAAAAATCTGTTATTCTCCCTTATACTTTCCTCCAAACACCTTAAATGTTATGCCATTTCCACTGGAAAAGGTCTCCGTCTGTGAAGGCCAATGAAGAGTACACCTTCTTAAAATCCAATCACCTTGCACTTCAATTTTGAAGGATCTGTAGACATGGACTCCAAGATTACGCTGTTCCTCCACACTGCCAAGAATCCTGTCCTGTACACTGTGTTCTGCCTTCAAACTCACCCTTCCAAGGTGAATCAGTAAATACTTCTCCAGATTGAACTCCGCCTGCCACTTGTCACCCCAGCTCCGCATCTTATCAATATGCTGTTGTAACCTACAACAACCTTGTACACTATCCACAGTATCTTCATGTCATTTGCATGCCTATACCAATCCACCCTTTCATTTCCTCATCCAAGTTTATTAAAGTCACAAAGAGCATGGGTCCCAGAACAGATCCCTGTGAGGCAATGCTGGTCAACTTCTTCCAGGCAGAATACCTCCATCTACTACCACCTTCGGCCTTCTGTGGGCAAACCAGTTCTGAATCTGTGCAGCTAATTCAGGTTTCCCTGGATCCCACGCCTCCTGACTTTCTGAATGAGCCTAATACTATATGAAATTAATTAAGTAAACCAGAATGAATCATATAAACTGAAGATAATCCTATTATTGGATATAGTTAATTTTATGTTTATTTTACACTTAATTCTCAAGTATATCTATGTTGCATAAGGAAAATATTTTTTCCAGATGCACGTACTCTCGGATTAGATAGCTGAGCAATACAGGTTGAGGTCTAGAGAGAGAGAAGTAAGCAGGATGTGATTTCACACAATTCAGTTGCTTACTTTTTGGACAGGAATGGCAGGTTAACAATTTTCCTATTAATATGGACACCTTTCTCTGTTGTTTTAGTAAGAAGCTAATATACATATTTAGCAATTTCATGAAAATCACAGGAATATTAAGAACAGGATGAACATTCGTAGAGCTAACAATGGAGCAACATAAATTGGCCACAACTGATGGTAGTTCATAATTCACACAACATGTCTGGCTTGCTATAAATAGCTAGTCAATTTAACAATTATAATCTGTCATGTTCATACAGTATTATCCATTTTAGTCAAATCTGGTTGACAGCCAGCTAGTCCATTATCCATGTGAAAACTGATAAACTTCTTTTAAAATAAAAACTGAAGTTGTCATTTTATTTTCTTCAGTACATTGTTGTAGAAATTTAATATAGATGAAGTTCACCTACAGTATAAACAGTCAGCAGCTTAGCAGGTCACATGATTATTAATACTTACCTTTTGCATTGTGTACTCTTGTTTCAGGGAACAGTTTTGCTCTGGCTTCCTAATGGAATAAAATTATTTGCACTCTTTTACACATTAGGAAATATTGCTGCACTTGCCAGGTGAGTGTTTACAATCCTTTAAATAAATTGACCTGCTTTACTGTACATCAGAGTATTTGTTATGAGCCATATGCCTTTGCCCATCCTGTCTCTAGTTCATTGGTTTACCCAGTATTGCCAGTAAATTTTCAGAATGGAATATCATTTCTATTATGCCCATTTCTGTGGAACTACTATTTTACATTGATGAGAAAGATCTCCAGATCATTCACTGCTAATATAGACCATTTGCTTCCATTTTCTACTTTCGTGCTACGTATTTATTATCTTATGTTTTAAAGTAAAATCCATCACCGTTTAACCTTTCTAATGAACTCTTCTCCCTCCTGCCATCTGGCAAAAGGTGCCAAAGCATTCAGGCTCTCACGACCAGTCTATGCAACAGTTTCTTCCCCCAAGCCATCAGACTCCTTAATACTCAGTCCAGACTGACATCTACATCATTTATTATTATATTGTAATTTGTCCTCTACTGTGCTATTGTCTTCTTTATATAATTATTGTACTGCCCTGCACTGTTTTGTGCACTTTATGTAGTCCTGTGCAGGTCTGTAGTCTAGTGCAGTTTTTTATGTTTTATGTAGTCTGGTGTAGCCTTGTGCTGTCTCATGTAGTTTTGTGTTTCATGTAGCACCAGGGTCCTGGAGGAATGTTGTTCCGTTTTTGCTATGTACTGTACCAGCAGTTTATGGTCGAAATGACAATAAACTTGACTTGAGTTCATTTTTATTGGTCCAATGTGACCAGATAGTTTGACATTATCAGCAATACTTCAGCAAAATTCTGCTTTGAAAAGTTACTTTAAATTTTCGTCTGTAGCTACTTTTACAACATTAAAATTAGACCAAAATTCTGTCCTTCAGATGATTTAAGCTGATTGTACATGCATTTCATAGAACACATAAAAAAGTATAGACCATTTTCTAAATGGAGAGAAAATTTAAAGATCTGAAATGCAAAGGAACTTGGGAGTCCTCGTGTAGGATTTCCTAAAGGTTAATTTGCAGGTGGTGTTGGTGGTGAGGATGGCAAATGCAGTGTTAGCATTCATTCCAAGAGGACTAGAATATATACATAATATAAAAGCAAGGATGTGATGTTGAGGCTTTATAAGGCACTGGTGAGGCCTCACTTAGAGTATTGTGAGCAGTTTGGGGCCCCTTATCTAAGAAAGCATATGCTGACATTGGAGAGAGTTCAAAGAGGTTCACAAAAATGATTACAGGATTGAAAGGTTTATTATATAAGAATTGGGGGGAGGGATCTCGTTGAAACCTATCGAATGTTGAAAGGCCTCAACAGAGTGGATGTAGAGAGAATGGTTCCTATGATAAGCAGTCTAAGACCAAAGGGCCGACATAGAATATAATAGCCTTGGAATAGAATGAAAATGAGGAGGAATTTCTTTTGCCGGAGAGTGGAATCTGTGGAATTTGTTGCCACAGGCAGCTGTGGAGGCCAGGTCATTGGCTTTAATGGCAGAGGTTGATATATTCTTGACTAGTCAGGGCATGAAGGGATACGGGGTGAAGACAGGAGATTGGGGCTGAGACAATGAAATGATGCAGCAGACTCGATGGACCAAATGGCCTAATTCTGCTCCAGTATTTAGAGTCATAAAGATCTACAGCACAGAAGCAAACCCTTCTGCCCATCTGGTTTATGCTGAAACCATTTAAACTGCCTACACCCTTCGACCTGCACCAGAACCCTAGCCCTCCATGTCCCTACTATCCGTGTACCTATCACTTAAACATTGAAATCAAGTTCGCTTGAGCCGCTTGTGCTGGCAGCTCATTCTACACTATCACAACCCTCTGAGTGAGGTTTCCCTGATGTTCCTCTTAAACTTCTCACTTTTCACCCTTAACTAATGACCTCTAGTTATAGTCCCACCCAACCTCAGTAGAAAAGGTCTGCTTGCACTTACCCTATTTATACCCCGCATAATTTTGTATACCTCTATCAAATCTTCTATGTTCTGAGGAATAAAGTCCTTGCCTGTTCAATCTTTCCATATAACTTCAGTCCTCCAGGCCCAGCAACATTGTTATAAATTTTCTCTGTACTCTTTTAACCTTATTTACATATTTCCTGTAGGTAGGTGACCAAAGCTGCACACAATATTCCAAATTAGGCCTCACCAACATCCTGTGCAACTTCAATATAACATTCCATCTCCTGTACTCAGTACATTAATTTATGAAGGCCAATGTGCCAAAAGCTTTCTTTATGACCCTATCTGGTTGTGACACCACTTTCAATAAATTATGGTCCTGTATTCGCAGATCCTTTTGTTCTACGACACTCCTCAGTGCCCTGCCATTAACTGTGTAAGATCTACCCTGGGTGGCCTACCAAAGTGCAAAACCTCATACTTACCTGCATTAAATTCCATCTGCCATTTTCCCAGCTGATGACGATCCCCCTGTAACCCATAATAGCCTTCCTCACTGTCCACTATACCCTCAGTCTTGGTGTCATCTGTAAATTTGCTGTTCTAGTTAACCACATTAACATCTAGATCATTGATATAGATGACAAACAACAAAGGACCCAGCACCAAGTCCTGCAGCACACCACTAATCACAGGCCTCCAATCTCTGGCTTCTCCCACAAAGCCAATGGCTAACCTAATTTACTACCTCATCCTGAATGCCGAACAACTGAACCTTCTTGACCAGCCTCCCATGCGGGACCTTGTCAAATGCCTCACGAAAGTCCATGAGAAACATCATGCACTGCCTTGTCTTCATCCACTTTCCTCCTAACTTCATTGAAAAGGTTAGACATGACCTATCACGTACAAAGCCATGCTGACTATCCTTAATGGCTAACCAAATACTTATATATTTGGTCCCTTCTAATAACTTGTAATAACTTTTCCACAATTGATGTCAGACTCACCAACTTGTAATTTCCTGGTTTATGTTTAGAGCCTTTTTTAAGCAGCAGAACAACATTGGCTGTCCTCCAGTCGTCTGGTACCTCTCCTGTCACTAAGAATAATTTAATTATCTCTGCTAGGACACTGGCAATTTCTGCACTTGCCTCCCTTTACTTTTCTTTCTTTCTAAATCTTTTTATTAGTATTAGTAATATGGACAGAATACAAATGATATATTGATAAAGAAATTACCAACATACACATTCCATTACATATGAAAAAAAAACATACATAATAGTTACAATATATATGAGTTTACCAAGACCTAAGCCATAAGATATATGTATGGACATAGTAAATCTAAATATTTCATAATGTATAATATAAAGAAAACAGAAAAAGAAAAGAAAAAAAAACAAAAAAAAAATTTATAATGCAAAACTAGCTAATCTAATAACTATAACTAATAAGTAATAAAAAAAAGAGAAGGAAAAAAAAAGGGGGAAAGGGGGGCTGTTTATAATATCTCACAAAAATAAGTATTCATCAATGCCGTCACTTCCGGTCCTCTCAAAATACATAAGCTAAAAGCTGGGAAATCAAATGAACTTGGCACAGGGTCATATTACATCATATGAAAATGTTGAATAAATGGTCTCCATAACTTTTCAAATTTAATAGAAGTCTCAAAAGTACCACTTCTAATTTTTTCTAAATTTAAACATAACATAGTTTGAGAGAACCAATTAAATACAGTGGGAGGATCAATTTCTTTCCAATTCAACAATATAGATCTTCTAGCCATCAGAGTTAGAAATGCAATCATTCGACGGACTGAAGAAGATAAATGCAGTGAGTCTAACATTGGTAAACCAAAAATTGCGGTAATAGGATGAGGTTGTAAATCAATATTCAAAACCGCAGAAATAATATCAAAAATATCTTTCCAATATTTCTCCAAAAATGAACACGACCAAAACATATGAGTTAAAGACACAATTTCAGAATGACATCTATCACAAATAGGACATATGAGAGTAAAAACGAGCTAATTTATCCTTGGACATATGGGCCCTATGTACGACCTTAAATTGTATTAGTGAATGTTTGGCATATAACGATGATGTATTAACTAATTGAAGAATTCTATCCCAATTCTCACTAGAAATACTAAAACTAAGCTCTCTTTCCCAATCCTTTTTAATCTTATAAAGAGGCTCTGAACGTATCTTCATAATTATATTATAAAGTTTTGAAATAAGCCCTTTTTGAAAAGGGTCTAATTCAAATAAACTCTCCAAAGTATCTGAAGGCACAAAATTTGGAAACGTAGAGTACAGAACTTAAAAAATGTCTACTCTGTAAATATCTAAAAAAGTGAAATCTCGGCAAGTTATATTTGTTGGATAATTGCTCAAAAGACATGAAACAATTATCTAAAAATAAATCAGAAAATCTTAGTAATCCCTTAGTTTTCCAAGCCGAATAAGCTTGATCTATAATGGAAGGGTGAAAAAAACAATTAGATACAATAGGACTATTTAAAACAAATTGAGTCAACCCAAAAAATCTCTGAAATTGAAACCATATACGCAAAGTATGTTTAACTATCGGGTTGTCAATTCGTTTCGGCAATTTAGAAAGAGCAAAAGGGAGAGAAGTCCCTAAAATAGAACCCAGAGCATAAGCTGATACTGATTTAGTTTCTAAACTCACCCAACAAGGGGCAAAAGATCCACCCCCATCTTTCAACCAACATAACAAATATCTAATATTAACTGCCCAATAGTAAAATCTAAAATTAGGTCATGCTAACCCGCCTTCCTTTTTTGTCTTCTGTAAATATGTTTTCCCTAACCTGGGATTTTTATTCTGCCATATATATGAAGAAATTTTAGAGTCAACATTAATAAAAAAAGATTTCGGGATAAAAATTGGTATCGCTTGAAAAATATATAAAAACTTAGGTAAAATAACCATCTTAATAGCATTAATCCTACCTATTAGGGATAAAGACAGAGGTGACCACCTAGTAAACAAACCTTTAATCTGATCAATTAAGGGTAAAAAATTAAATCTAAATAAATCTTTATGGTTTTTTGTGATTTTGATCCCTAAATAAGTAAAAAAGTCATTAACTAATTTAAAAGGTAAATTTCCATAAATTGGGACCCGTTTATTCAATGGAAACAATTCACTTTTATTAAGATTTAACCTATACCCAGAAAACTCACTAAATTGAGCCAATAATGATAAAACTGCTGGAATGGATTTCTCCGGGTTAGAAATGAATAGTAATAAATCATCTGCATACAAAGATAACTTATGAATATCTGTCCCACGATTAATACCCAAAATATCCTGTGATTGTCTGATGGCAATTGCCAAAGGTTCTAAGGCAATGTTAAATAGTAATGGACTAAGATGACATCCTTGTCTAGTGCCCCGAAATAGACGAAAAAAGGGAGATCTTTGATTATTGGTAAACACTGAGTCTACTGGAGTATGATAAATCAATTTAATCCATGATATAAATATCGGACTAAAATTAAACTTTTCCAACACCTTAAATAAGTAAGGCCATTCAACTCTGTCAAATGCTTTCTCCGCATCTAATGAAATCACGCATTCTGAAGTATCATGTGAGGGAGTATAAACAATATTCAACAATCTCCTAATGTTAAAAAAAGAATAACGATTTTTAATAAAGCCAGTTTGATCATCTGAAATAATTTTGGGTAATACCTTCTCCAATCTAGATGCCAGTAACTTGGAAAAAATCTTTGAGTCTACATTCAATAAAGATATAGGTATATAAGAAGCACAGTTAGTAGGGTCTTTATCTTTCTTCAATATTAAAGAAATGGAAGCTCTATAAAAAGATTGTGGCAAATTCCCTAATCTAATGGCTTCCTCAAAAACCTTACCTAACCAAGGGGAAAGAGTAGTGGAAAAAAATTTTAAAAATTCAGCTGTAATAACCATCTGGACCCGGTGCTTTCCCAGAATTCATTGAGGAAATAGCCCCTTTAATTTCTACATCCGTAATAGGAGTATCCAATATCAAAAGATCATCAGATGATAACCTTGGAAAATTTAATTATCCAAGAAAATCAGACATGGTATTATAATCTTGAGGAAATTCAGGTTGATACAGGGAGGTATAGAAATCTTGAAATGCCTTATTTATCTCATCATGATTAACTGTCAGATTCCCATTCTGCTGACCAATCTTAGTGATTTGACGTTTAACTAAAGCATTCTTCAATTGACTAGCTAACAGTTTACCAGATTTATCACTATGTATATAAAAATCAGATTTAGTTTTCATTAATTGATTTTCAATCGAGGATGTAAGTAATAAACTATGTTCCATTTGAAGTTCAACCCTTTGTTTGTAAAGCTCCTTACTAGGAGCAATCGAATATTTCTTATCAATCTCTTTAATTTTATCAACCAATAAAAGAGTTTCCATCTTGATACGTTTCCTCAAACCAACAGAATAAGAAATAATCTGTCCACGTATATAAGCTTTAAAAGTGTCCCAAGGTGTTCCGCAGGAAATATCATCTGTAGAATTAGTTGAGAAGAAGAAGTCGATCTGCTCCTCCATAAATTTTATAAACTCAGAGTCTTGCAACAAGGTAGAATCAAATCGCCATTGTCCAGCATTAGAAGCTGTATCCGTAAATTTCATAGAAAGTAATAACGGAGCATGATCAGTGATAGCTATAATATCATAGTTACAACCGATTACCAATGGAATAAAACAAGAGTCTACAAAAAAAATAATCAATTCTCGAATAAGAGTGATAAACATGTGAGAAAAAAGAAAACTCTTTGTCATTAGGATGCCGGAATCTCCAAATATCAAAAACTCCATTGTCAGTCAAAAAAGAGTTAATACAAGTGGCCGACTTATTAGGTAAAGTCTGAATAGATAAAGATTTATCCATCAGAGGATTTAAACAACAATTAAAGTCACCACCCATTATTAACTTATATTCGTTTAGATTAGGTAAAGAAGTAAATAAAGACTTAAAAAAGTCAGGACAATCCACATTTGGAGCATAAACATTAACCAAAGCAACCTTTTTATTACAAAGTAAACCCATAATTAACAAAAATCTACCATTCGGATCCGAAAAAATCATGTTGAACAAATGAAATAGAGGAGTCAATAAAAATTGAAACTCCTTTTACTTTAGCATTTGAATTTGGTTGATACTGTTGACCCCGCCAAAATCTAAAAAAACAAAATTTGTCCTCCCTCCTCACATGAGTTTCTTGTACAAAAATGATATGAGCATTAAGTCTTTGGAATACTTTGAAAATCTTCTTTCGTTTAATTGGATGATTTAAACCATTAGTATTCCAAGACACAAAATTAATGGTCTGCGCCATAATTCTATAATCAACCCTTTGGTATAAAAAGGTTTAACCAACTTATAAACTCATGCACCCGGAAGAGGAACAAAAGTAGTGAGAAGACCCGGAAGTGACGACAACACAGACATATTTGAAGTTCAAAAACAGCCCAAATAAAAAAACTAACACAAACTGGTACAAAAAAAATAGAATTAGAAAACAGACCATCCCCCCACCCCCCGAGAAAAAGAGAAAAAGCCAAAATATGACTTAAAAAGAGAAAAAGTAAGACTAATCCTACCCCCATGTCAGCTGAAGAACACTCCATATAAAAAGGATATATATAAAAGAATCACCCCAACTTTAAAAATTAAAATCGCTCTAATAAAAACCATATTTCTAAGTATAGTTAGTTGTAAAAAGAATAAAAATATAATCACTAAAAAAAAACTTATAAATCGGGCTCTGGCCCAGACAAAACAAAAAATATTTAAGCTAAGATAAGCGATGCATTGTACGGAAGAAACGCAAAAAATATAAACATAACACCATCTTAAGCAAAACCAAAAATCTTTTCCAAAAAACCACCATCTTAATCAAGGAAAAATTCACCTTCAAAGAATTAAAAATATACCTTTGAAGGAACAAAGTTAATAGACAAATATGTAGTTAAATGATTAAAGTGTATAAGGCAAAACAATTAATATGACGCAAACACACTTTAACTTAAGTATAACGTGTAGGATGAACCTACACCAATAACCAGATTTTAATTCTGTTTTAAGAGATCGAGAACCATCTTACACGATCAGAATCGTTCATTTATTAGAGACTGGTGTCTGTAGCAGTAGGGAAGTTCTCCTCCAGATATTTTCTCGCTTCTGAAGTTGAAATGAAAACCTGTCGTGGAGCATTCGACAGAGATATTCGAAGCTTCGCAGGGTATAGAAGCGCAGGTTTCAGATTTTTCTCATAACATTCAGCCATCAACGGTTTAAAAAGAAGCCTTCTTTTTAAAAGGTCTGGACTAAAATCTTCGATCAGGCGGAAGCAAAAATCTTTGAATTTAATCATTCCTGCTCGACGAGAAGCTCTTATAAGTTGTTCTTTGTCATGTACATAATGGAACCGGACAATTACCACCGAAGGTTTGTCTGTAACACTCGGTGATCGACGCCGAATTCTATGTGCCCGATCCAATAAAGGAGGGTTATTCGGGAAAATCGTCGGAAACGCTTCTTTTAAAAGTTGAGCAAAATATTTCGAAGGGTCATCTTTTTCTATGCCATCTGGAAGACCAAGTATACGTAAGTTCTGTCTTCTGGACCGATTCTCAAAATCGTCACTCTTGGCTTTAAGGGCTTCCATCGGCTTAATGGTCGAAATTAAATCCTGTTGCAGTTTTCCAATAGTCAAATCTCGCTTCCGAGCATCTTCTTGCAGAGACGCAATAAGAGCTTGTTGCTGTTTAATTACTAAATCCGTCTTAACCATGTACTCTTGAAAAGCCTTTATATCTTCTTTAAAAAATTGTTGTAGTTCAGCAAATTTTTTATCCAAAACCTCCATAAACAATTCAAAAGTTAATTGAGTTTGTTGTGTCGGAGCCTGCTTTTTTCCGTTACCGTTCGGATTACGTCCGGGATCCCGTCCCTTAGACCTGAGAGACATTTCTGTTTGCATATCTTCAAAAGTTCACAACAAACTCTTGGCAGTAAATCCAAAAAAAAAATGAATAAAGAAACTTTCGGTATAGGTAAAAATAAACTGAATAAGGGTGATCAAAGGTTAAAAAAAGTAAAGGTTATGGAGCGAATCCAAAACAGTACTCACTCCATGAGCGTCTCCAGCTGAGTCTTCCTGCCTCCCTTTAGGGTCAGAGGGAGCACCTTGTCAGGCCCTGGTGATTTTCCACCCTGATTTGTCTCAGAGTAGCAAACACCTCCTCTGTGAGCTGTACAGCGTCCATGAAGTTGATGCCACTTTGCCTCACATCTATAGACACTGTATTCATCTCCTGAGTAAACACAGATGCAAAGCATTCATTTAAGATCATTCCATCTGTCTTGGATTCACACATGGATTACCATTCTGGCCTTCCAGAGAACAAATTTTGTCCCTTGCAATGCCGCCTTTTAGCCTGCACGAGGAAATCTGCAGATGCTGGAAATTTAAGCAACGCACACAAAATGCTGGTGAAACACAGCAGGCCAGGCAGCATCTATAAGGAGAAGCACTGTCGACGTTTCGGGCCAAGACCTCCTGATGAAGGGTCTCGGCCTGAAATGTCGACAGTGCTTCTCCTTATAGATGCTGCCTGGCCTGCTGTGTTCCACCAGCATTTTGTGTGTGTTCCTTGTTTTAGCCTTCCTTATTTATTTCTTAAGTGTTCTCGTACATTTCTTGTACTCCTTAAGCAATTATTTTGTTCCTACTTGCCAATACCTGCTATGCTCCTTTTTTCTCTTAACCAGGGCCTCAATATCCGTTGAAAACCAAGGCTCTCTACACTTTTTACCTTTACCTTTTATTCCAACAGGCACATTCAAGCTTTGTACTCTCAAAATTTTGTTTTTGAAGGCCTCCCATTTGCCATTCATTTCTGATACCATCAGAATTGACCTTTCTCCAATTTAGAATCTCAACCCATGGACCAGCTCTATCTTTTTGCATATTTACTTTGAAACTAATGGCTTTACTAGATGCAAAGTGTTCCCCTACACAAACTTCTGACACCTGCCCTGTCTCATTCCCTAATAGCAGATAGGGCATCGAATGCTCTCTCATTGGGACTTCCTATGGACTGATGAAGGAAACTTTTCTGAACACATTTGACAAACTCTATCCCATATAGTCCTTTTGCAGTAAACCACACAAATGCTGGAGGAATTCAGCAGGCCAAACAGCATCTATGGAAAAGAGTACAGAGGACATTTCAGGCCAAGACCCTTCTGCAGGACCTTTTATAGTATGGGGTTCCCAGTCAATAAGTGGAAAGTTAAAATCACCTACTATAACAAGCTTTTATTTCTTGTAACAGTGTGTGATTTCTTTACACATTTGTTCCTCTAAATCCCTAGGATTGTTGGGTGTTCTTTAATCTAGTCCTATTAACGTGGTCATATCTTTCTTTTTTCTCAGTTCCACAAATAACCCCTGACTAGTCAAGTTCTCCAGTCTGTCCTGACAGAGCACTGCTGTGACATTTTCCCTGACTGGTAATGCCACTCCTCCTTCTTTAACCCCCACTGCTCTGTCATGTCTAAAACAATAGAAACCTGGAATATTGAGCTGCCAGTCCTGGTCCTCCTGCAACCAAGTCTCACCAATGGCTAAAACGTTATAATTCCAGGTGTTCATCCATGCACTGAGCTCATCTGCCTTTCCTATGTCCTAATGGTCTTCTGGGCTTATAATGCTTTATGTAGTAATTCTAGAGATCTAATGCTAGATGCCAATTAAGTATGACTATTCACACCAACGTGCTACAAAACATTCGAAGTTTGATACATCAAACCCATTGTTAAATGCTGATATGGTAACTAAATTGCTGGAAGCACTCAGCAGATCAGGAAGCATCCTTGAAAAATTAAGTAGAGTATCAAACCCTTTATCAGACTTACATTTATCTACTGTACATTAGATTAGTACTCTGCCTGCTGCTATTTACACTTCTGTTGCAACACTCTACTTAATCCGGTTCTAACCACATCAATAATTTTACTGTTGACACAGCAGTGGTTAGCCTCATCAGCAACAGTGATGAGCTGGCATACAGAGAGGAAGTAGAGAGGTATGGACTGGTGCAAACACAACAACTTGAGTCTCAACGTGGACAAGACTAAACAGATGATTGTGTATTTCAGGAAGTTGCAGGCTGACCACTTCCTACTGCACATCAGTGGCTCCTCTGTGGAGAGAGTCAGGAGCACCATGTTTCCTGGAGTGCACATCATAGATTACCTCACCTGGTCCCTCAACATCACCTCTTTAGTCAAGAAAACACATCAGCGCCTCCAATGAGGAGATCCCCACCCCCATTCTAACTACCTTTTACCGGAGCACTATTGAGCGTGCCCTGACCAGCTGTATCACAGTCTGGGATGGGATTTGTAAGGCATCTGACTACAAGTCTCTACAAAGGATTGTGAGAACTGCTGAGAGAATCATCAGGATTTCTCTTGCCCCACCCCACCCATCCAGGACATACCAGAAGTGCTGTGTTCACAGAGCCCTCTGCATGGTCAAGGGCACCTCCCATCCTTCCCACAATCTCTCTGACAGTCCTTGTTCTTGCACTACAGTGCCTCCTGTCAGGTGGAAGTTACTGCAATGTCAGAACAAGGACTTTAGGCTAGCTAACTGCTTTTTGCCCCTGGCTTTGACTTTTGAACACCTTGCTACACAGTACACATCATCCATGACAATGCCAGTAGCAGTAATATTGTTGTATATTTAACTATATGTTGTACATGACTTTATGTCGACTTGTACGTATATCTAAAGATTTTTTTCTCTTAATATTATTTGATATGCTGTATGGTTGTATGTGATATATCTACTGTATTTTGCATCTTTGTCCCTGAGGTACATTGTTTTGTTTAGCTGTGTAAATGTGTACAGTTGAATGACAATAGACTTGAACTATGTTGCACCAGCTCACTCAACTGTCTAGATTGCTTCAAAGTAATATTGCTCCATTCTCCTCACAAATCATGCAGCCAATAGATTTATTCTTAGAGATACAGCACAGTACAGTCCCTTGTGGCCCAGTGAGACCATGCACTCAATTATATGCATGTGATCAATTACCCTACTGTAATGTGGGAGGAAACCAGAGCACCAGAAGAAAACTCGCGTGGTTATGGAAAACATACAAACTTTTTATAGACAACAGCAGGAAATGAACCTGGGTTGCTGGCCCTGTGAAGTGTTACACTAACTGCCACGCTACCTTGCCACCCCTAGCTTTAGCAAGGCATTGTTTTCTTTTTCAGAAGTCCATGATGATCTATTCAGTCCTATTATTCTTTTGAAGATGTTCAATATATACATCCTTCATTAAAGGTTGCACCATTTTCCCTACTACTGACCATAGGCTAATAGATCTCTGATTCTCCGTTTGCTCTTTTCCTCCTTTCTGAAATGATGGGATCATATTTGATACCCTTTAAACTATAGGAAGAATTCCAGAATCTCTAACCAGAGCATCCCATATTGGTATAATCTTTACTGAAATTTGGTTGAGAGAGGTGCAAGACAGACTGCTCAATGTTTAGGTATTTCAGACATGATAGAAAGGGATGTAAAAGAGTTGCATTACTCATTAGAGAGAATATCACAGTGCACCTAGAGAGGACAACTTGGAGGGCTTATCCAGTAAGACCATATTGGCAGAGTTCAGAAATAAGAAAGGTGCAATAATTTGGCTTCCAAACATTTAGCAGGCAATAAGAGGAACAGATATTTTGGCAGACTTGTGGAAAGATGTAAAACAATGTTGTTGAAGTCGGTGATTTTTAACTTCCCCAATATTAACTGTGACTCTCTTAATGTTTGGGACTTGGATGGGGCAAAAATTGTTAAGTCCTTCCAGGGGGATTCCTTGAAACAAGAAAAATATTGTCCAACCAAGGAAGGGGCTATACTAGACTTTGTTCTGGATAATAACCTGGTCAAATGATTGAAGTTTCAGTGACAGAGCATTTTGGGAACAGAGATCATAATTCTGCTTTTTAAAATAGTTATCTATGAAATAAGACTGCTCTGTGGGTGAAGCTGTTAAATTTGTGGAAAGCTTTATTCCAGCAGTTTTAGCTAGGAATTGGGGGGTGGGGGGATAGATTGGGAGTGGCTGTTTGGGGATAAAGTCACATCTGAAATGGGTTGGTTAGATTTCAGAATCAGCATGTTGCTGTGAGGATGAAAGTCAGGCCTGGTAAGGTGCAGGAGCATTGAATAACAAGGAATGTCATAAATTTAGTCAAAAAGAAAAAACAATTGCATGCAAGATTTATGAAGCTGAAGTTAAAGGAAGCAAGAAAGAACTTGAACACAAAATTAGAATGGCAAGATCCCAGAAGACTGGAGAGCAGCATTGTTTAAGAGAGGCCAAAAAGATTATCTGTGAAATTTTGGGATGATGAACCTTATACTGGTGGTAGGGAAATTATTGGAGAAGATTCTTAGGGACTGGATTTACCAGTATTTGGCAACTCATCTCACATATCCCCTAACCCCTTATATAGAAAATCGTGCCTCTCATTTCATCTTTAAAATTTTTATAAACCCTGGAGGAGAAGACTGAAAACAACTTGAAGTTGCTCTCTCTGCTGCTAAATAAACTACTGTAGCGGTGTGCTACATGCAGCGCTAAAATTACGACACTGGGTCAGTAACTGCAATCGAAGCAAAAACTTTATTCGAAATCTTCAGCCTCACTTTTAAGCCTCCCTCAACCTGCCCCCCGTGGCGCAGAGGCTCCAAAGCTCTGTGCTCGCAAACCCCCGTAGGCTATCTAATTGTGAGCCGGTTCGGATGTGCCAGGAAATGGGTCGCCACATAACCCCCCCCCCCCCAGAACCGGCTATACACCCCCCAATGTCCACAGTCTGGGCCAGAACCTGCTTGGGAGGTCGGCCTCTGCGCCAAGGTTCCGGAAACTCGGCCGGTTGCGCCAGGTCCACATGGGCCGGTTTGAGGCGGTCCACCGTGAAAACCTCCTCTTTCCCCCCCAACGTCCAGCACGAACGTGGACCTGTTGTTCCGGAGCACCATAAACGGCCCCTCGTATGGCCGCTGCAGCGGTGGCCGATGCCCGCCCCTTCATACAAACACAAACTTACAGTTCTGTAGGTCTTTGGGTACGCAGGTCGGGTGCCGCCCGTGCTGTGAAGTGGGTATGGGGGCCAGGTTACCGAGCTTCTCGCGTAGTCTGCCCAGGACTGCTGCGGGATCTTCCTCTTGCCCCCGTGGGGCTGGTAGGAACTCCCCAGGGATGACCAGGGGCGCGCCGTATACCAACTCGGCCGACGAGGCGTGCTGGTCATCCTTGGGCGCTCTGCGGATGCCAAGTAGGACCCAGGGAAGCTCGTCCGCCCAGTTGGCTCCTCGCAGGCGGGCCATGAGGGCCGACTTCAGGTGACAGTGGAAACGCTCCACTAGCCCGTTCGACTGTGGGTGGTAGGCAGTGGTGTGGTGCAGCTGAGTCCCCAAAAGGCTGGCCATAGCTGACCACAGGCTGGAGGTGAACTGGGCGCCTCTGTCGGAGGTAATGTGGGCCGGTACACCAAAGCGAGATGTCCAGGTGGCGATCAGGGCTCGGGCGCAAGATTTGGAGGTGGTGTCGGTGAGCGGGACCACCTCTGGCCATCTTGTGAACCGGTCCACGATAGTCAGGAGGTGCCGCGCTCTGCGCGACACTGGCAGGGGGCCCACGATATCCACATGAATGTGGTCGAAACGCCGGTGGGCGGGATGGAACTGCTGCGGTGGGGCTTTGGTGTGCCGCTGCACCTTGGCCGTCTGGCAGTGCATGCACGTTTTGGCCCATTCACTGACCTGTTCGCGGAGTCCGTGCCAAACGAACCTGCTGGAAACCATCCGGACAGTTGTCCGGATGGAGGGATGCGCCAAGTTATGAATGGAATCGAAAACACGGCGCCGCCAGGCTGTCGGGACGACGGGACGGGGCTGGCCGGTGGCGATGTCACAGAGTAGGGTCCTCTCACCCGGGCCCACGGGGAGGTCCTGGAGCTGCAAACCGGAGACTGCGGTTCTGTAACTCGGAATCTCCTCATCCGCCTGCTGCGCCTCTGCCAGTGCCTCAAAGTCTACCCCTTGGGAAAAGGCATGAACGGTAGGGCGAGAGAGCGCATCAGCCACGACATTGTCCTTACCCGAGACGTGCCGGACATCCGTCGTGTATTCAGAGATGTAGGACAGGTGGCGTTGCTGGCGGGACGACCAGGGGTCGGACGCTTTCGTAAACGCAAAGGTAAGCGGTTTGTGGTCCGTGAACGCGGTGAAGTGCCGACCTTCTAGGAAGTACCTGAAATGCCGGATTGCCAGGTAGAGCGCCAACAGTTCCCGGTCGAAAGCACTGTACTTGAGCTCGGGCGGCCGCAGGTGTTTGCTGAAAAACGCCAGGGGTTGCCAGCGACCTGCGATGAGTTGCTCCAGCACCCCACCGACTGCCGTGTTAGATGCGTCCACTGTGAGGGCGGTAGGGGCGTCCATTCTGGGATGTACTAGCATTGCGGCGTTCGCCAAAGCTTCCTTCGTTTGAACAAAAGCGGCGGCGGACTCCTCGTCCCAGGTAATGTCCTTGCTCGGACCCGACATCAGGGCGAACAGGGGGCGCATGATCCGGGCAGCTGAAGGGAGGAAACGGCGGTAGAAATTCACCATACCTACGAATTCCTGAAGGCCTTTGATCGTGGTGGGTCGGGGGAAGTGGCGGACCGCATCTACCTTAGCGGGCAGAGGGGTTGCCCCGTCTTTAGTAATCCTGTGGCCCAGGAAGTCAATGGTATCGAGTCCGAACTGGCATTTGGCGGGGTTGATTGTAAGACCGTACTCACTCAGTCGGGCGCAGAGTTGACGGAGGTGGGACAAATGCTCCTGACGACTGCTGCTGACTATGAGGATGTCGTCCAAATAGATGAATGCGAAGTCCAGGTCCCGTCCCACCGCGTCCATTAGCCGCTGGAACGTCTGTGTGGCATTCTTCAGGCCGAACGGCATGCAGAGGAACACGAAAAGGCCAAACGGGGTAATGAGAGCCGTTTTGGGGACGTCGTCAGGATGCATCGGGATTTGATGGTACCCTCGGACGAGGTCTACCTTGGAGAAGATCCGTGCGCCGTGCAGGTTTGCTGCAAAGTCCTGAATGTGCGGCACAGGGTAGCGGTCCGGTGTGGTAGCCTCGTTCAGCCTGCGGTAGTCGCCGCACGGTCTCCAGCCTCCCGTCGCTTTGGGCACCATGTGCAGGGGGGAGGCCCATGGGCTGTCGGACCGCCGGATGATCCCCAATTCCTCCATCCTCTGGAACTCCTCCTTCGCCAGTCGGAGCTTGTCCGGGGGAAGCCGCCGAGCGCGGGCGTGGAGGGGTGGTCCCTGGGTCAGGATGTGGTGCTGCACGCCATGTCGGGGCTTGGCTGCTGTGAACTGCGGTGCCAGAACCGATGGGAAATCCGCCAGGACCCTGGTGAAGTCGTTGTCGGACAGCATGATGGAGCCGAGGTGAGGGGCTGGCAACTGGGCTGCACCCAGGGAGAACGTCTGAAAGGTCTCGATGTGTACCAGTCTCTTCCTGGGCAGGTCAACCAGTAGGCTGTGAGCCCGCAAAAAATCTGCACCCAGAAGCGGTTGGGCTACGGCGGCCAGTGTAAAGTCCCACGTGAACTGGCTGGAGCCGAACTGTAGCTGCACCTGACGGGTGCCATAGGTCCTTACTGTGCTGCCGTTCACGGCCCTCAGGGGGGGACCCGGTGCCCTGCTGCGGGTGTCGTAACTCGTCGGAGGTAAAACTCTGATCTCGGCACCAGTATCGACCAAAAACCGGCGTCCCGACCTTCTATCCCACACATACAGGAGGCTATCCCGATGGCCAGCTGCCGTAGCCATCAGCGGCGGCTGGCCCTGGCGTTTCCCGGGAACTTGCAGGGCGGGCGACAACGTCGGGCTTCTGCGCCCCACCGCTGGTGGTAGAAGCACCAGTGTTCATTGGGCCAGGAGTTGGCAGGCTCTGCGGCCGGGCCTGGACTGATTTGCTGCTGGGAGCGTGGCTGGGAGATCCGTGCGATGGACGCCCCGCTCACCTTTTTGGCGTTCCACAGCAAGTCTGCCCGGGCTGCCACCTTCCGGGGGTCACTGAAATCCGCGTCGGACAGCAGCAGGCGTATGTCCTCGGGCAGCTGCTCCAGGAATGCCTGCTCAAACATGAGGGAGGGCTTGTGTCCTCCAGCCAGAGACAACATCTCATTCATTAAAGCTGATGGAGGTCTGTCGCCCAAGCCATCCAGGTGCAGTAAACGGGCAGCCCGCTCACGCCATGAGAGTCCGAAAGTCCTGAGGAGCAGGGCTTTGAATTCTGTGTACTTGCTGTCTACCGGGGGCGACTGTACGAACTCCACGACCTGGGCCGCTGTGTCCTGGTCGAGGGAGCTCACCACGTAGTAGTAGCGGGTGTCTTCTGAGGTGATCTGGTGAACGTGGAATTGGGCTTCGGCTTGCTGGAACCATAGGTTCGGTTGCTGTGTCCAGAAACCCAGCAGTTTCAACGAAACCGCATGAACAGAGGCGGCGTCGGTCATTTCTGGTCCAAAAATCGTTTGGACCGTCGGGGTCACCAATTGTAGCGGTGTGCTACATGCAGCGCTAAAATTACGACACGGAGTCGGTAACTGCAGTCGAAGGAAAAACTTTATTCGTAATCTTCAGCCTCACTTTTAAGCCTTCCTCAACCTGCCCCCCGTGGCACAGAGGCTCCAAAGCTCTGTGCTCACAAACCCTCGTAGGCTATCTAATTGTGAGCCGGTTCGGATGTGCCAGGAAATGGGTCGCCACACTACCACCCTTAATTATCATCTTCCTTGTTTTACCCCATTTGCTCACCCATCCCCATATTTCCCACCTACAATGCCATCTAGTCTATCCTACATATTGATTTTAAAATGTTCATTTCTTATTTAAGTAGCTTTCTGACCTTATCTCTCTTTATCTTCATTAATCACCATGAACTCCATGTTTTCCGACCCTGGATTTATGTCCGGACTTAAGCGTTCATGATATTGGGTGATGTTTGTTAGCGTGGATTGACATTTGATCATCAGATGCAATATATAGTGAGAATAAATTTATCTTTTTCATAATGGATGTATGTAACTAATAGTGTTCCGGGATCAATTCTTAGCTCATGTATCTGGTGTCCAAGTTTGTCATGGAAGTAGTTGGATTGAGAGTACTTGGATTCCGTAGATGGACAAATACTTTATAAATGGACCTGAGGGTTGTACGAATTCCTTTTTGCAAAGAGTTGTGAATTTCTGGAATTCTCTATCCCAGAGTTGTGGAAACTAGATTTACAGTGCATTGAAGAAGTATTCAGTCCCCAACCATTTGTTCACATAGATGTGTATTACAACCAGGAATTTTGATCAATTTAACTGAGAATATTTATTTCTGAATCACGTACTCCTGTTTTCTACAGTAGAGTCCAATAAGCAAGGCAAACTGTAAAGCATGAAGAACTAAAATTTCAAAATCTGAAGTATCGGTACTTAGTTAAACCACCTCATGCAGCTATTACAACTAATAGTCTTCTTGGATTAATCTTTATTAGCTCAACACAATGTGATAGAGTAAGATTTACCCATTCCTCCTTGCAAAATTGCTCAAGCTGTGCCAGGTTAGTTGGGGTGGCAGTGGACAGTAACCTTGAAGTCTTGCCAGAGATGTTCAATTGGACTGAGGTCAAGATTCTGACTGGGCCACTCGAGGACAGAAAAGTTAACTTTGAATTACAGTACACCTCCTTGAAACTTTATACAATATTTACAGTTTTTTATTTTTCTTATTTGGTTCCAATGTTTCATTTTAATTTTAATTAAGTACAGATCAGCACACTGAAACTGATAATGGTTCTGCTTTTCATAGGGTTGGACACCCAGATTCAACCTGGACCTCGGTTTGCTGTAATTTCTTCCCTCATCCCAGATTAATAACGTTGTAAATTGCCTTAGAATAGTGGTCACCAATCTTTTTAAGCCCAAGATCCCCAGATCGATTTGTTACACACATGCGCACCAGGGCAGAAAAGACCAGAAGTAGAAATAATGTATAAACACCAGGGGTACCCACCCTTTTTTGCACCGCAGACTGGTTTAATATTGACAATATTCTTGCGGACTGACCGACCGGGGTGGGGGGTGTGGTTGTTAAACACGACCGGAATACAGCGATACTTGAAGCAGGTTCCTAATGTCCAGTCTATTCCACAATTTAGTTTTCGCGGCTCTCAGCACTTATCTTCTGTCCCGCTTGCTTACGTTTTTTCCGCTCTCAAAATTCAACGCATTTGTCTTTCAGTGTGGGGTGTTTGGATTCAGGGTACCGAAGCAGTTTTGAGGGCTTTATTGCCTCATTAGACAGCCTCCCAGCCTGAACTGCAGCCTCCCGCCTACCCACCCGCTGCCAGATGCCTTGGCCAGGTGCAGCTGGTTGTGGCTGGGGTGAGAGGACAAGGTCAGGACCGGAAGTCCCCATGCCAGGGCCGCGGCAGTCGCAGTCCAGGGAGAGTGACCGACCGAGCGAGGAGTGCGACAGGATGCCCTCCCCCCCCCCCCCCCCCCAATAGTATCTATCGGCCAACAAAAGTTTGTTTCAGTAGATCGCAGCGCGGTAGCTGCTCTGCTACTTATGAAACGCTGAGCCCGAATTAGATCGTCTGCAAATATTTTAGCACTGGGTTTCCCACGAACATTCGGTGTGCTAAACGGGTTTAAAGGCGACACCCATCTGTCTGCGCTCCAGGCCAGTAGCATTGGGCAGTTCTCACTGGCCGCGCGAGGCAACCAGTGATCCCTGGCGAAAGGGTACACCTAGACATGTTTTTACAAATAAACTAAAGAGGTAATTCTAATTTAAGATTTTTATAAATAATTTAATAATAATATAGTAATTGAGTTCGGCTTTGTCTCCTTTTTTTCTGGTGGAACAGAGAGTGCTTTAGTCTTGATAATTTTCTAAATCTGATTTCCAAGTTTTAAACTGTTGTCTACCTTTTCATTTCTAGCACCTGTTTTCTTATGGGACCACTGAAGCAGCTGAAGAAGATGGTTGACCCAAATCGTTTGGTTACCACCATTGTTATGTTGGTAATTGTGCCGTTACTATATAATATTTTGTTGTTATCAGGTCATACACTTGTAATGGAAAATGTATGCTTATGTGCTCCATAAATATATTTCTCAAAAATGCATGTCTCATCGGCATATGAAATGCCTATACAGGCAGTCCCCAGGTTACGAACTAGTTCCGTTCCCAAGTCCGTCTTCGGATTTGTACCTAAGTCGGAACAGGTACACCCGGTATTATTTAGTGTCAGTTAGTCAAATGTTTGTCTTAGTATATAGTATATATTTTACCTTTCTATGCATATAAAACACTTAAGAAACATATGTATTTCAATAATTGAACCACTGCATTGCTTAGTAATAATTGTAGCTTTCATTGGGGCAGGGCCTTTCACATGCTCCATTATTCTCACTTTATCCTTTACCTGTATTCTTTGAAGTTGTTCCAATTGTTGACTGACTGCAGCCTGAAGCTTTTCCAATAACTGATGGCATTTCACCTCTTTCCAATTGCTTTATTATTTCCACTTTATTTTCAATCATGAACATTTTCCATCAACGGAACAGAAAACTGCGGATTTTATGTTCTATCGCTGAGCAGCAGTGAACCATCTGATTGGCCTATCAGAGTTCTCTTTAGGAGCTAGTTGACTTGATCAGCATTTCTGATCTGGCTATTGTTCACGATTGCACTTAAACAAAATTCATCAGCAGCCAAGGGTAGCGGGTCTTGTGCTGCTCCAGGTCCTAAAGTCCACCTGCACTGAGACAGGCTAAGTGGGACAAATGGGGACGGTGCTGACTGGAAAAGGGGAAGGGGGGGTCAGGGCAAATCTTGCTAAGAAATATTTAAGCTAAATACACAGTTACACACTCAACACAGTGTTAACGGCAATGACTTAAAATGGTGGACAGTGTTCTCCTCCCTCTGTTCGTAAGTACAAGTTGTCCGTAAGTCAGACATTCATAACTCAGGGACTGCCTGTATCTACATATTTTTTAAATGGATATGCAAGTACTTGTGAAGTTTTCCCTAACCCAAAATGCAATTGCATAAGATAATATAGTACAAGTATTTTCCATATTTATCTATCTCTGTCATTCTTCACAACTGTTTCTACTGACAGAAGGGGGCAAAGGTGGCTTAAAACCAGTCGATTTGGGCAGATGAGGCTTGTCATCTGTGGTTGGCAGCTCATCTTGGAGAAGAAAGCTCTGATTCCCTACAACTATACCCACTCATGGAGAAGGGTTCAGGAGTAAATCCAGAGCTGGAATCTCTAAGGTGGTCCTATGTTGAGTTCAGTGCTGACTAGCAACTCCTGTGGCACCACTGGTGCCAATCTGTATTGGTCTCTGCTGTTCCTCTGGATGCATCAGCTGCATGGAGAGGGGGAGCCTGTTACATGGGCAACAGCTTGCTCTCCATATCATACTGCCCTCTCTTGTATATCACGTAGACAGCTGGGATTCAACATCCATGGTCAACCCCAACCAATGGAGGGCCTCAGGTTTACTTCCCTTTTGATTCTCTACAGCAAGCAGTGGGTACCCTCTCCCTACCAAGAGAGAGGGTAGCTAACAAATTTCACTTATTTTGAGTGATACCTATTTAAATCCACACATTCTAAAAACACTCTTAACACTCACAGAGGATTTCTATCTTAAGCATTTCTCAATTCACACAGAGGATTTCTATTTTATTTTGAATCATTATCTTGATTACTTCTATGCTACTTGCTCTCTACATTAATACTATTTTTCTCGGGTGACAATCGGAAGCATATGATATTTCCTCAGTTATCCTTTTAATACAAGCATTTTTGGAGACATAGTCTTGAGTTAATGCTGTAAAGCTAACTTCTTTGAATAATAAAACACACAACTAAAACACATCAGTCATTGATATATTAGATGATATTATCCCTGTGTTCTGCAAGCTTCCTTAAACTAAGCAACTTAAGAGTAAGCTTGTCTGTTAGAAACATAGAAAATAGGTGCAGGAGTAGGCCATTTGGCCCTTCGAGCCTGCACCGCCATTCAGTATGATCATGGCTGATCATCCAACTCAGAACCCTTTACCTGCTTTACTCTCCATACTCCCTGATCCCTTTAGCCACAAGGGCCATATCTAACTTCCTCTTAAATATAGCCAATGAACCGGCCTCAACCGTTTCCTCTGGCAGAGAATTCCACAGATTCACCAGTCTCTGTGTGAAGAAGCTTTTCCTCATCTCGGTCCTAAAAGGCTTCCCCTTTATCCTTAAACTGTGACCCCTTGTTCTGGACTTCCCCAACATCGGAAACAATCTGCCTGCATCTAGCCTGTCCAATCCCTTAACAACCAAATTAAATAACTTATTGTCTTATACTCTACTCTTGAGTAATAGTAAAGCAGGTGCAGTGACTAGCATCTGCTTGTACAAAGACAGAGCATTTGTGAAATACAGATCCTGTTGGGTTTTTTTAGCTTGAAGCTGATTACTGCTTTCCATTTACATTTTAAGAATTGAAGATTGACTTCTATTTTATGACCAGAAACTAAACAAACTGTTGATTAGAAGTTTACTTGCAATTGTTTTTGATCTTACAAGTGGCAAATGCCATTTATAAAGAAAGCTTAGCAAAATAACTAAGTTAATATCTATCACACACCCCCTCCTGCTAAGCAAAGATTAGCTCCTTCCTATCTATATCAGCTTTGCAGTCAAAACTCCTGCCAAGACTCCTCTTGGGAACAGACTATCACTCCTCCATCAGTTCCAGAAGGTTATCAATACTGGAAAAGCCTCCCTTCACTCCCTTTCATCCGATGCTCAAAGAATTCATTGACTGCTTCCCATTGTAAGAGTTTCTGTGTGAGTATTCCCTTCCTCAAACTGAGCTGCACACTGTTCTTTGCAGTTTGCGAAAAGTCACCATTATAACTGTCCATAAACACGCGACAATGATACATCAATGTCCACATTATAAGAGGAATAGGTAAAGAGGCGAGTACGAGGCAGTGTATAGCACAATAGTCATACGAGACATAAGTCATAGTAGTTCAGATTAGGTACGGGAGTTAATCAAGTCTTGTGGGGGAAGTTTTTGTACAAAAACAAAGTCAAACTTCCATCCTTGCAGACTTCAATATCTCAACAAAAACTATGAAATATTCCATTTCTGAAGTAGTTGGGATGCTTTGCTTTGATTACTCACACACTGAACCCACATTCTGCGTGAAAGACGCCGGCCATGGTTCAAACTTCCCTCAAAGACCTTTTCGTACAGACTGTCTAACTCAGGAGAATTGGCACTTCCTCCTTTGCACAAAGTACTTCTTATAATAGTCTCCCCTTCAAATAGGGTCCTCCAAGCATCTTCCCTTGTTCTGTTCTCCCCACCTCTGCCAAAAGACCCCAAACTAGACTACTGCCCTTCAGAAATCTGATTCTGTCCAGCTCTCTCGAATCTTCCATTGCATCCCACTGGGCAGAAAGTTACAACTTGTACCAAGACAAACTAGATTGGCTGACATAACATTCCTAAGTTGGACAAAATGGCTCCTTTAGCCGAAGCGGAAACATTCTTACTAACAGGACACACTGTGTTTACAGAAATCTGCTAAATTATAAGTATCCCACAGCATAGCAGTAGAAATCTTAACCAGAGCATTACACCCGCTATTGGGAACATCATCACCCTGTGTAATCTGGCCTTTCAGTATTTAGTAGGCTTCAATGAGCTATTCCCTCATTTTTCTAAACTCAAATGAGTAATGGCCTGGAGCCATCAAACACTCCTCATACATTAATCCTTTCATTCCTGGAGGATCAATCTTGTAAACTTCATTGGGATCCTCTCCATTGCTAGCACATCCTTTCTTAGATATGGGACCTAAAACTGCTCACAATGCACCAAATGTGGTCTGGCCAGCACCATATAAAGCTTCAGAACTGCATCCTTGCTTTTATATTCTAGTCCTCTCAAAATGAACTCAACATTGCAATTGCCTTCCTTACTACCAGTTCAACCTGTAAGTTAACATTTAGGGCATCCTGCACTGGGACTCCCAAGTCCCTTTGTACTTCTGATTTTTTAATTCACTCCCAGTTTAGAAAATCTACACCTTTATTTCTTCTGCCAAAATGCATAATCATACACTTCACTGCGCTGTATTCTATCTGCCACTTCTTTGCCCAATCTCCTAAATTTGTCCAAGTCCTTCTGCAGACTCCCTGCTTCCTCAATACTACCTGCCCCTCCACCTAACTTTGTATCCTCTGTAAACATGGCCACAATGTCATCAATTCCATCACCCAGATTATTGACATATAATGTAAAAAAAGTGGAATCAACACTGCCCCCTATGGAACACTACCAGTGACATTCAACCAACCAGTAAAGTCCTCCTTTATTCCTACTCTTTGCTTCCTGCAAGTCAGCCAATCTTCTATCCATGCTAGTATCTTTCCTGTAATACCACGGTCTTCTGTCTTAGCACCCTCATTTGCAGCACCTTGTTAAAAGCCTTTTGAAAATCCAGGTAAAGAACATCCACGCACTTCTCTTTTGTCAATGCTACTTTGTTCCTTCCTCAAAGAATTCCAAAGGAATGGTCGGGCAAGATTTCCCCTAGAGGAAACCATGCTGGCTTCAACCTATTTTATCATGTGCTGAAAGTACCCTGGAGCGCCATCTTTAATAATGGACTTCAACATCTCTCATATGTATTATCTACATTCTCCTATATATTATTGGCCAAAGTACCTCATATTTAATTTTTTTTCTCCTTATTGCTTGTTCAGTTGCTGCCTGTTGTTGATCCTGTATTTCACTTCCCTTGTCAGCCATGGTTGCCTTGTCAGGTCCTGATGGAGTGTTTTAGTCCAAAATGTCAACCTTTTATTCCTCTCCAAAGATACAGCCTGACCTGCTGATTCCTCCAGCATTTTGTGTGTATCTGCCAGGTTTTGTAAGATGCTTCTAGGTATACCTAAAATTGAAACTTAAGTAAAAAACTAAAGTTTTAATTTTTTTAAAGCCACTGGCAAGAAAATCACTAACTTGCCTTTTTAAATTATTTTTCACTTTTGTACTTGTGTTATTCAAATGAATTTTGAGCATCTTGTCCTCGACTTAACATGAACAGGTTCTCTACAGCAAAATCCAGGAAATCTCAACAAACTGCTCTTCATTTGACTCCTTTCAGAGTCCAGTGACAGAGCACAGCTGAAAAATTGTAATAGAATTTAGTCAACAAGAAAAGGATCTGGATTTCACATGTGAGTTACAAAATTTGCAGGTTCTTGGGTAAATGCCTGTAGTTCAATATGGCCAAATACAACAGATTCTTGGCCAGTATAATTTCAAAAGCTGAAACTAATTTGTATTTTTCCTGGTAGTATTTCTTTCTTAGGCAGCTAATATATACCGAAATAATAATGTACTGAACAAAGGGTATTTTTCTTCCATTAGCAGCCACAGACAATTAGTGTCAAAACAAAGTAAATGAGTATTAAAGGAACAGAAAACATTTGTTCATATGGATTTGGCAACAGTTTTGTTGTTGTCAAATTAGTGATGTTTATGACTAACTTAAATATATACTTTAAGTATATTTATAAGTATAATTTATACTTTTTTGCTACTTCTTTTTAAAAAGAAAAAACATTTTCTCTTTTTTCCCCTACAGCTGTGCTTCATTTTAACATTATGTGCAGTATTTTGGGTAGGTACCATTTACTATGGCCTTTTCACTTTGAAATAAATTGTCAGCATATTAAGAATTATACATTATGTTGGTCCCCAGCTGATGGTCTTTAAATTCACAAACCTCCAACACCCTGAACTACCTGGACTATAATGTCCCTAGTTCAATGTTTGCTTTTTGGCAGGTAAGTTGATTTCAGTTAAAAAGTTAAGTAAACTTTTGTGCCCCTGTAGTTTGGAAAGGGGTAAAAGAAATATAGCTTTGCTTTTTCAAGTTAAATATTTTAGTGATGTTTATTGGAAAACTTGTGAATAGATAGTATTAGATTTGAACAGAATTTCCACTGATCACTGTCAAATGAATAACTGCTATGGACACTAAAATTAATATACCACAACTAAGGAATTGTCAGATTCCACGTTTGTAAATCTACTGAGGTTTCCAAATTTGTTGTCATAGTTAACTATTAGTTTAAATTTTCATGGAATATTATAAGCTGTTGACTCCTCACCTGTGTTACTATTCTGTAGATAGAATTTTGTATATAAAACATTAAAGAGATAGCAACTGGAGGGGAAAATTCAACCCCTTGAGCCCATTTTGCCATCTGTTCAGTTCTAGTGGATCTATATGCTGCCTCCCATCTATTTAACAAATCCCTATCAATTAAAAATTTCACAATCTAATCACAACAGCTTTTTGGTTGCAGGATTCTCACTTTTGAAATTGCTTTTGAGTAAAGAACCTTTTCCTGATGTCACTGTGCATGCCGTAGCTGAAATTGTTAAAGCTTTTGCTTTCTTCTGAACTATTAGGATACCACTGGTACCTAGAGAGCAAAAGACACACTCAGGCTTTGTGCTGCTGTGTCAGGGAACGAGTACAAACCTCCGTCCTCCACTGATACTGTCACAATATTGAAATGGTGATCTCATGGCTTGGTGTGACATGAGGCAGGTCCCTAGCACAGCAATGCTGTCCATAACAGATTTCTAGTAATACAATAATCCTTTATGGCACTAACTTCAGTAGTGCTCTTGCTCCTAGCAGTGCATTCTGAGTATCTTAGTAACATACAGTAAATCTAAACAAAGTGACTCTTGTATGGATGTAAATAAAATCAGGAGTGCACTGTTGCTTAAATGTATTTGCTTTTAAAATTCATTTTACTGTTATGTTGGAAATGGGCAAAATTAAAAATCACAACTAAAATGGTATCCATGCTCACAAGCAGAAACCCTGTGCATTGATTGATATCTTTAAGTAGAATGAGAGGTTGCACCATAGCATATGAATTCCTATGATGACAAATGGTTACTAATTATCTAATTGCTAAATATTTTTAACATTTTAAAACTAGTCAAACTTTTTTTTTCACTTTTAGTGGCACAAGAAAGGTCTTGCCCTAATCTTCTGTATATTACAGTTCCTAGCAACAACTTGGTAAGATTCATTAATATTATCTAAAGATAAAATTAAACCAAAATTAAATATCTCAAGATATATCTTATGTTTGTTATAGTTGACTTTTGATATCTTAACTGTTTAATCTACTATATCTGTTGGCGCATAGATGGTAGAAAGTTACAAATTTATTCCACTATTCAATTATTGCAAATTAAATTTGTTTAATTAATTTTATTCTCTTTTTGGTTTTAGTCTCACAACAAACCAACACACCAAACAGTGATTTCTAATGTATATCTTTGCTTGTCCATGTTCAGGCCTCAAACTAAATATGTTACCAAATTACCTCAACCTCCATGGGATCCTTCAGTAGCCAGAATAACACTTTGTGCTTTAAATTTAATAAACAGTAATAAAATTATGAGGCAGAGGGTGGTAAGGGAGGGGAGTGGATTGTCAGTTTGGAAGGCTGAGACCAGTAGTGTGTTAGGTCTGCTTTTGTTTGTAGTGTATGTCAATAATTTGGATGAAAAAGTAAGTGTCACAAATAGTAAGTTTGCAGATGACTCCAAAATTGCTTGTATTATGGACAGTGAAGTCAAATTCAAGTTTATTTACTTGCAGCAGCATCACAGGCACAAGAAAAACATAAACTGAACAGAAATTGTATGCAATTTTTTACAGAAACAATTAGAGCAAGATAAAAAAGCAAAGTCCATTCTTAATTCAAAATAATCAGAGTAGTCATCATGTTGCTTAACTGTAGAGGTAATTAAGGTTTTGTAGGTTGGTTTATGAACTGAATGGTTAAAAGAAAAGTAGCTGTTCTTGAACCTGGTGATGTAGGACTTCAGGCTTCTATACTTTCTGTCCAATGCCAGGATGGTGGGAATCTTTAATGAACGTTCCCTTCTCAAGGCAGTCCCTCCTGTAGATATTGCTGATGATGGGGAAGGATATGTCTGTGATGTATTGGGCAGAGTCCACTACTCTCTGCAATTTCTTGAGTTCCTATGCACTTGAATTGCCATACCAGACCATCTTAAAACCATTTGGGATACAGATCACCTGTAGGAATTTGTTAGGGTATCCAGTGACACACTGAACCTCCAAAGGAAGTAAAGATGCAGGCATGAATCCCTTGGCCCCAGACAGTCTTCCCTCACCACCATCACCAGGCCCCAGACAGTAACGGAAGAAGTGCTACACCTGTCCCCACACTTCTTCCCTCACCACCATCCCAGGCCTCAGACAGTCCTTTCAGGTGAGGCACCACTTCACCTGCGAGTCAACTGAGGTGCTGTACTGTATCCGGTGCTCCCGATGTGGCCATTTATACATTGGGGAGACCCGCCACAGACTGGGAGACCATTTCGTCGAACACCGGCGCTCAGTCCTCCAGCAGTGGCGGGATCTCCCTGTGGCCACACACTTCAATTCCACAGACCACTCCCACTCTGACATGTCTGTCCATGGCCTCCTCTACCATCAAGATGAGGCCACACGCAGGTTGATGGAGGAATACCTTATCTCCCGCCTTGGTAGCCTCCTTCCTGCCGGCATGAACATCCAACTCACAGACCTCCATTGATACCCCTGCCCCCTCCTTACCCCCATCTCTATCTATTATTTTAGTCTGGTTCTCTTTCCCTTTTCCCCCCTCACTATAATCTCCCCCCAGCCCTACTTTTCTTTCTCTTTTATTTCCCATAATTCTCCACCTTCCCCCCCCTCCAGCCCATTTCCCTCCAGCCTATCACTTCCCAGCTCTCTATTTCATCCCTCCCCCCACTTTTTATCCCCTCTCCACCATCCCATGTTACTTCACTCCTGATGAAGGGTTTCGGCCCGAAATGTCGTCACTACCTCCTCCCATAGATGCTGTCTGGTCTGCTGAGTTCTGCCAGCATTTTGTGTTTTTATTTATTTCCAGCATCTGCAGATTCACTAGTGTGCCTGTGAATTCCTTGGGTATTATTTATGTGCTGGGCAGTATCTTCTGATATTTTAACACTCAGGAATTTAAAGCTGCTGAATCTCTCCACTGCTCATTTCCCTCAATGTAGATAGGTATATATTTTCCCTCCTTCCACTTTCTGAAGTCAACTGTCAGCTCTTTAGCTTTACTGACATTGAGTGGGAGGTGGTTGTTGTGGCACCCTTCGCTCTAGTAAGCAGACTTATCACCACCTGCGATTCATCTAACAACAGTGGTGTCATTGGCAAATTTGTATGTGGCTTTGGAACCATGCTTAACCACATTGTCATATGCGTATAGCAAGTAGAGCAGAGGGCTAAGCTCATTGCCTTGAGGTACACCAGTTTTGATGATCATCAAGGAGATGTTGATGATCCTCACTGATTGTGGTCTGCCAATGGTGAAGTTGAGTATCTAGTTACATAGGAAAGCACAGTGGCCCAGACCTTGAAGCTTAATGATGAGTTTAGATAGGATGATCGTTGAGTGCCAAGCTGTTGTCAATGAACAGCAGCCTGACGTATGAGCTCTTGTTGTCCAGAGCACAGTGAAGAGCTAGAGAAGTTGTATCTGCTGTTAACCTGAAGAAAGTTATCCCAAGGTTACCACAGGATGTAGATCAAAAAGGAAAGTGGATGACAGAATAACAAATAGAATAGGAAGTGATGCATTTGGGAAGTTAAGACATACATAGTTAAGGGCAAGACCCTGGAAATGTTGAATAGATAACTCTGTATAGTTCACTGAAATGGGAATGCGGTAAACAAGACGGTAAGGAATGCATATGGCATGCTTATTTTCATTGGCCAAGGCAGTGAGTATAAGAGTTGGACTGTCATGTTACAGTACAAGACATTATTTAGGCCACACTTCAAGAAGGGAAGGAAGGCAACGTGTGTCAGACTATACTGGGTGATTGATGGTGAAAAAGCTCAGCAGCTTGAAATCCTTGGACATTAACATATTAGATAACCTGTCCTGGGTCCAGCTCATAGATATAATCACGAAGAAAGCACACCAGCATTTTCTTTACTTGGGTGGTTAAGGGGGCTCAGCTTCAAGATTCAAGATTCAAAAACTTTATTGTCATTCTAACCGTACATCAGCTCTGCAGGGCAGAATGAGACAGCGTTTCCCAGGAGCAGTGCAATCATAGCATAACAAATGCAACACTAAATAATAAACATAACAATAAATAGTAAAACACAACAGCCACATGTCAGTTAAAAACCAGTTATAAGTGTCCAGTGCAAGTTAGAAGCGTCCAAAGCAGAGTCAGGTAGAGCAGCTATTTAGCAGTCTGACAGCCTGTGGCAGCTGTTTAGTAGCCTTGTGGTTTTAGTTTTGATGCTCCTATAACGTTTACCTGATGGCAGAAGAACAAACAGTTCATGGAGAGGGTGTGAGGGGTCTTTAATGATGTACCGTGTCTTCTGGAGGCATTGACTCTGAAAGAGGTCTTGGACAGAAGGTAGAGAGACCCCAATAACCTTCTCTGCTCCCCTAACCACCCTCTGCAAGGCTTTTTTGTCGGCAGCACTGCAGCTGGAGTACCAGGTTGTGATGCAAAAGGTCAGCACGCCTCTGTAGACTAGTTAAGATGTTAGTGGAGAATGATGCTTGTTTAAGCTTCCTCAGAAAGTGCAATCTCTGCTGGGCTCGTTTCACAAACCCAGTGGTGTTCCTGGACCAGGTGAGATTGTCCAAGATATGCACCCCAAGAAACTTGATGCCTTCCACTCTCTCCACTGTGGAGCCACTGATGCTGAAGGGTGTGTGCTCAGGCTGAGACCGTCTGAAATCGACGATCATCTCCTTGGTTTTGGTGACATTAAGCATCAAGTTGTTGTCACTGCACCAACTCTCTAGGTGTTTGACCTCCTCCCTGTACATCGTTTCATCATTTTTGCTGATGAGCCCCACCACTGTGGTATCATCAGCAAATTTAATGATCAGGTTCCCCTTGAATCTGGCAGCACAGTCATGTGTTAGCAGTGTAAACAGCAATGGGCTAAGCACGCAGCCTTGTGGGGATCCAGTGCATTGAACACTAACAAACTCCTACAAGGTGTACTGTTGGAAGTATCCTGGTTGGTTGCATCATGATCTGGTACAGCAGTTTGAATGGCAGGAACCTACGAAGTTGCACAGAGTAGGAGGCTCTGCCCTGTACTTCAGAGGCACACCCATCCTCACCAGAGGTTATATCTACAGGAGGCACTGCCTCAAGATCCCCTTCATATGGGACATGCCATCTATTCGCAGCTACCATTGTGCAGGAGGTACAGAAGCCTGAAGTCCCTTAACACCAGATTTAAGAACAGATACTTCACTTCAACCACTTGGTTCTTGAACCAACCTGCAAAACCCTAATCATCACTACAGTTTAGTAACACTATAACTACGCTGATCATTTTGTAGTTAAAATAAATGTTTGCAGTCTAGTTGTGTATTTGTTAAAACTGTATAATTTATGTTTTTTTTGTTGTGAAAGCTACTTATATGATGCCATGTGCAATCTATTCTGAGGGATGCAAAGTTCACGTAGAACGTTAAAAATTCAGACTCACTGGGCTAGTAGGAGGAATAGGCTCATGATTGTGATACTACACAGTGATTAGCTGTACATGAACTTACATCTATCAGAATAGATTGAAGAAAATGTGAGGGAGCAAATAAGGCAAAAAATATAAGAGTGTTCTGTTATTGGAATGGAAAAGAGGTGACTGCAACAATAACGACAACAAAAGTAGTTGGTATTAACTAGTGCCTGAGACTGAGTAGATCAATAACTGTTAAAGATGCAAAAGAGCATCAGGTGAAAACTACTTTTAGTCATAAAGGGTTACAATGCCCTGATTCTCTGAAGGATGATTTTTTTAAAAAGGATGAAGTTGCAATCAAAATCTTAAAAATAAGTTAGTAATTGCTTTTTAATTCACTTGTTCACACAATTCAAAGTTTTCCTGACACATGGTAAGAGTGGTAGAGTGATTTGTTCTATCTCAAAATACATCCTCCACAATGTTATTTCCCAAAAAATTATGACTAAATCTGTACCATAAGTTGCTGACACAGAAACCAAACTTTATACTAAGAGCAGCTGTATTTTCTTCAGTGCATTAGACTTCAGGCTGGTGTCATGGTGAAAGATTGTTGGTCATTTTAATTTGTCACTTGTTGGGCCCTTGTCCATTTAACATTTTCCTACAATGTGTAAAGACTACGAGTCTGTCAATGAACTTTGTAAAGTATTTGATTCATTTATCACAGAAGCTAGTCTTTATAGATAATTAATCTACTCTAAATGATTGAAATGAGATGTTTTTTTCTACATTTTCCTTATTAAACCCTGTCATTTTTAAATCAGATAGATGACCCTCTAATTTAATGGAAACTT
The DNA here is from genome assembly GCF_030144855.1 of Hypanus sabinus. NCBI lineage: Eukaryota > Metazoa > Chordata > Chondrichthyes > Myliobatiformes > Dasyatidae > Hypanus > Hypanus sabinus. The sequence continues at coordinate 60,420,583 of NC_082717.1, read as the reverse complement.
TCTGTCAAAATTATTAATAAAATGTGTTTATACCTTCTGTCTTCATCATTTAGAGATTCCCAGACTTTCTTTGCTATGCCCCTACAAAAAAGCCTAGTCTTTTCCTTGCATCCCTTGCCCCAATTCCAATTTTGTTCTCTATTCCTAAATCTAAACAAAGTACGATAAATCTTACAAAAGTGCAGCTTGAACTGTTGCTGCATTCTTCAAAAATTGTTGTGGCAACCAATTGTAACCTTATGAATCCAAAAGTAGGGCCACCAGCAAGAACTTCTTTTGCAAGGATTGTTTTACAAGCTGCTGTTCATTCTGTTGGAATGCCTGTGATCTGACACACTAAAGCCATCTGACAATATTAATACTACTTTCATTGAAAATCTTTAAATTTGTCCAAGTTCAAAGTTTATTGTAGTGTTTCACATTTTTGTAATGGCGCAAACACTTGACACATTGAGATAATGGTTCTCAGCCTAATTTAGTAACTCAATCCTGTTATTTTGTATTCCCTATCTGTCTTTTTATCCAGTGTGTTATCCTCCACATATAAAATTAACAAATATCATCCAAGACTAAAAATCATGTAGCTTTTTTTTTCCTTTTAGAGCATATTGGGTGGAAATTTGAGTTCAGTGTGTGTATATTTATTGCATAGTTTCTCAAGTATATAAATACATGTGTTTTTATTGAGTTAATATAAGTAGTTCCTTGATGATTGTGATGGTACATTTATTTTATAAATTAGAGCATCTAGCTGAGCAATTGAACAGTGTTTGCACTAGAGTAGTGATTTTTATTTAGTTTAATTGAATAAATTAAAGTACTAAATATTTATATTTATGAATCATATGTTCAACCCATTCACAATGATTGTATTCACGAATTAAATCAAATTTGATAGCACTTTAGGAAAGTTGATAGATTATGGTCAAAGCTTATTCAGATTTCTGAAGCTTTTGTCCCAATTTTCCTTTCAGGTATAGTCTGTCATACATTCCCTTTGCAAGGTGAGTCTTGAAAAACTGATTTTATTATGATGCAGTATGTCTTTGATTATGTGTTTCTTTGTTGCAGTATTTAATTGATTGAATATTTTATGGACATAAGAGTAGGAATAGACTGCATGATCCCTCTTGTCCACTCTATCATTCAATATAACCAATACTGATTTCCTCAATCAATTCCACTTTCATACATAATCTGCATGTGTTATGAATAAGTGTCCTTGGCCTTCTGAAATGGAGACCCCTGTTATTCTTGACCTTCTAGTTAAAGAGATATTTTCTCATAATGTTACATAACTAAATCCTAGTTTTCAACTGCTTGTAGCATAAATTGGTGTCCTTAAAACAATAACAATTTGAATATTCTTTCTGCAAAGTTTGAAAGGCATTTAAGAGCTCAAAGTTTTACATTGTCGTTATACAAGATTTAGTTAGTAAAAGAAAGGGAGTGAATGATTGGATTACCTCACTGCTCTTTCATCCAAGGGTGAGGTTTGTCTGGGGCACGTAGTACTACTCCCTCACAGGTTTAAGAAATACATGTTCTATTCAGACCTCTGTTGCTACATGTGTGGACTTTGCGTGTTCTCCCTGTAACTACGTGGATTTCCTTGGTCACTGATTTCCATGTGGATAATGGTAAAGTGAAGTTGATGGTTATGTGATTTTTTAAAAAAAAAATAGGTGTAGTTCTATGAGAGAATGAAACTGATGAGGTTCCTCTGCTAGGAGCTATTAATGGGCTAAGTGGCCTCTTTCTGTGTTCTTTATATTTATTATTATCCCTGGGTTTATCCTTTCCCACCCCTGGAGGTATTTGCACAATTATAAAAAATTTGGAAATAGTAACCATTGAATATCTGACCAAAAAGACAATGTGTTACCAGGTCAGACATGGGCAACAAAAGATCATTAGCTGCATCAGTATTTTCCATGTTGAACACCATTTGGAATAAGCATTGCAAAGCAAAACCAAGGAAAATATTGTGACTGGGTTTCAGCATCTTTCACCGTGTGGTTGGTAGCAAAATACCAACCAGGATGGCCAAGTCCTTAAATTCGGCCTCAGGCAGGTGGCAAGAAAACATTCAAGAGTAAAAACTACTTAGTAACGTTATAGCAACATACTAAGGGGTTATCATAGTAGGGAAATTTTAACTTTCCTAACATGAACTAGGACTGTCATACTGTTGGGTGATTAGGTGGGTGAAATATGTTAAATGTATTCAGGAAGGATTCCTGAAAAGAAGCCCTTCCTAGTGAGAGAGAGCAAAGCTCAACCGACTCTCAGGTAATAGACAGGGCAAGTAACTGAGGAGCAGTGAGAGGGAACTTTGGGACTAGTAGCCATAATTATTTTACTTTTAAAATAGTATAGAAAGGGATGGAACTGGTCCACAGTTTCAAGTTCTACATTGGATAGGCAAATTTTATGAGACAACTTGTAAAGTTTGATTGGAGTAGGTTGTTTGCAGGCAAAGGGTGGCTTTTAGTGCGGATAGTGGGAGATCAGTGTATGAATACTTAAGAAGGAAAGGGGCATGAGATGGCTTTGACAGAAGAAGATTAAGAAAAATAAGCTTTTAGAAGTATATTTAGGGGAAAAGAGTAACTAGAGAGAGAATAGGACCTTAGACATTGATGTATGGAACTGCAGGAAATATGCATGTACCTCAATGAATATTTCTCCTCTTCTGTTTTTTTGTATATAGTAGAAGATCCTGGGAATAGTCCCCTAGTGTATACAAGATCACTGTGAAAGGCTAGAAAAGAAATTGCAGGATCCCTGGCTAAGATAGTTGCATCATCATTAGCCATGGGTGAGGTGTCAGTAGACTAGAGGTTAACAAGTGTTGTGCCTTTATTTAAGAAAAGCTACAGAGAAAATCCTGAGAACTATAGATCTAACAACTGTCGTAAGTTAGTTAGCGGAGAGTATTATGCCAGATAAGATAAGCATCCATCTGGAAAGGTGGGTTGATTAGGCCTAGCCTGCATGGTTTTGTGCAGGTAGGATCATGTGTTATGAACTTGATTTGCTTTTTGGATGATATTACCATGAAGTTTGATTAGGGCAAGGTGGTAGATGTAGTCTTTGTAGACTTCAGTAAGGCTTTAAATAATGTTCCACATGATAGACTGATCTGGAAGGTTAGATTGCATTGAATCCAGAGAGAGGTGGCTAATTGGATAAATATTTGGCTTGATGGTAGGAAGCAGATAGTGATGATGGAAGGTTGTTTCTCGGACATGAGGTTAGTTGTGTGACTCAGTAGTTAGTACTGGGCTCGTTGCTTGTCATTTATATCAACAATTTGGATGAGAATGTACAAGGCATGTTTAGTAAGTTTGCAAATCAAACTAAAATGGATAGTATAGTGGACAGTGAAGAAGGTTATCAAAAATTATAGGGGATCTTAATCAGCTGGTCAAGTCAGCTGAAGAATGGTAAATGGAGTTTACTATTCTATGGTTTGAGTTGTGCACTTTGGAAAGTCAAATTCAGATAGCACTTTCGCAGTGACCAGTCGGACTCTGGGTGGGTGGGAGGACAGAGGGATCTTGGAGTTCAGCTATGTGGTTCCTCAAAAGTCACAGGTAGACAGAGTGACGGAGAGGTTTTTGGCATGCTGACTTTCATCAGTCAGAGCATTGAGTATACAAGTTGGGAGGTCATGTGCAGTTTTACAAGACACTACTGAGCCTGCACTTGGAAAATTGCATTCTATTTGGATCACCCTGCTAAAGGAAGGACATTATTACAATGGAAAAAGTGCAGAAAAGATTAGCAAGGATGTTGCCAGAACTTGAGGTACTGAGTTATAGGAAGAGGCTGTATAGGCACGGACTTCGACCACAGAAAACTGAGAGATGATCTTATAGAGATGTATAAAATCATGAGGGGCATAGACAAGGTGAATGCACTCAGTTTTTTGTCAATGTTCAGGAATTAAGAACTAGAGGGCAGAGGTGAGAGAGGAGAGATGTATTAAGAGCTTGGGGGTAACTTATTTTTTACACAAAGGGTGGTAAGTCTGTGGAATGAGTTGCCTGTGGAAATTGCTGAGGTAGGCACAACAACAACTTCTTAAAAACAATTGAACAGGTACATGGATTGGAAAAATTTAAAGATTGTGGGCCAAATACTGGCAAATGGGACCAGCTTGGATTGTCATTTTTAGTTGGCATAGAGTACTTAGACCATAGGACTTGTTTTTATGAGAAGTTAGAGCAGAAATTGCAGACCTGTGCTAGAGATATGTTCCCCATCTTTGGTCATAGCTGAGGTACTAGAAGACCGTGTAGGATGGTTAATGTTCTGCCTTAACTTTAAAAGGGCTGCAAAGGCAAACAGGGAACCATAGGGCAGTGGGCCAAAATTAAGGATGGGAAGCTTACTGGAGGGGATGAACCAGCATTTGAAAAGGCAAGAACTGATTAAGGATAGTCAGCATGGCTTTGTATGGGGATCAGGTCTCATAAATTTGACTGAGTTCTTTGAAGAGCGAATGCAGAGAATGAAAAGAGGATGCTGTCAACATCATCCTTAGTGAGGCTTTGACAAGAACCTGCACAGTAGGCATTGGTGAGCGTGTTGCTAGGACTGGAGGACTTAGCTTGTAAGAAGAGGCTGGATAAGCTGGAACTTTTTTTTTCCCCTGGAACACAGAAGGTTCAGAAATGACCTCATAGCAGAATAGAAAATCATGAGGTTGGTAAATAAGATGAATCATCACAACCATTTCCCTAGGGTAGAGGAGTCTAAAACTACAGGGCCTAGATTTAAGATGAGAAGGGAAAGACTTAACAGAAACTTAGGGAGCAACTTTTCAGAGAGTGCTGGGTATGTCAAATAAACTGCCTGGGGAAACTGCAGACAGGTGGATACATGAATAGGAAAAGTTTAGAAGGATGTGTTCAGACTTTTCTTGCAAACAATTTTAGCTTGGAAGCTTATCACTTGACATTTCTGGTTCCTCGTATATTGTTACAGGAATATTTATGGTTAGAACAAAGCTATAAATGTGTATTATATTGTTAAATAATGTACATTTGTTAACCGACATCTTCACAATTTCAATAAGATTAATTAAGAAACCTGAAGAAATTCTCGTTGATATAAAATTATATTTGCTGATTGTTTCCAGCATTTTGCTTTTACTTTGGACTTCCAGCATCTAGTTTATTGTTCTTCAAACCTGCAAATCCAATTGTGCAACCAAAGGGTTCTGCTTTTGTTTGAGAATTACAAGGCTGTAAATTGTTTTCCCTGAGCTTATGAAAAGCACAATATAAATTATTTTTTGACTTGCTAATTCTTTTTGGTTGCCTTACAGAGATGCTATAATAAAGTGTTGCACATCCTGCGTTGGATAACTCCAGGGTGGGAAAAAAACTGATCAAATCCCAAGACACTTTCCAGTAGTTCTTTGTGGCTGCTGAGGGAGAACTGCAGTCTGCATATTTTGTTACTTGGTTAACTCCCAAGTTCTACATTTTTGTTTACTTTCATCTATTTCAAACAACAATGATGTAATATTTTGTTCTAAAAATGTCTTCTGCACATTACTGATTATACTCAACCAAAGAATCATGCCTTCATTCTATTTCAAGGAATTTAAATCTTTTAAGGTAATTATTTCATGTTTGATGCCATTCTAATATATTTACATTGCCAATGCCTTAAATTGCTGTGCTAGTGTGATGAATAAGTTTTACTAATAAATTTATATAAGGCTAATCTAATTAAAATGAACATTTATTTGACAAAGACAAGAACAGTGCTACTTTTTAATGCTTATTCCTTGTACTAGAAACAAGAGCTAGTTTATGAGATTTGAAGCAACATTTCACTCAATTAAAGAACCACTATTTAGTTAAAATTGTGTAGTAGTGATTTATTAAACCACCTTCTTGAAGCCAGAAAGGTTGCTAAGTGATTTTATACTGCAAAGGCAAGGAACTGCTTTTAGAGTGTGGAGAATATGTTTTTTCTTGGGTTCCATTCATTAAAAATCCTTCAAATACAATTTGAAATATTGAATTTACATTTTATGTCAGAATTAAAAAGCTCCAGCACAGTATCCAAAAAGCAAATATTTAAAAGGCAATATTTTTTGTTTATTTTGAAGTAGTATTTTAATGGATTCAATTTATCCTAAACTTCAGGCTACTTGCTGTCTTCTGAATTTTGTGTGATATGATCAGAGGTAGAAACACTATACCTGTGCTTTATACTTGGTCCCAGGTCTCTTCCATTCCTTTATCTGAAGAGAGTTTTCAACAACTTCCTCAATCTTTAGGATAGAGGATGGGTGAGATTAATTCTGGGAATCCAAGTTCAGACATAGATTTTGAAGGAGCAGTAAATGCAGACGGTGGTATTTATTTCCTCATTCAAAAGTTGAATGGTTTCTGTTGCATTGATGCTTTCACTAAAATAAAAAATAACAAAAATGAAAGGATTGTGTGTCTTAAAAACTGGCTGACATTGGAGAATACTGAGAAGAGCTGTGTCCATTAACTTTGGTTCTGTTTCAAACCTTTTCTAAAAATATCTGTTTTATGATCCAAGTTCTGTCATTTGAATATTTGCATCCTTGTGCAATATGGCACAGTCACCTATACACCGAAGTGGCACCTTAGTCAATCTCAATATTTCAGAGCTTCACAGCATCCCAATATGTGTGGCTGGTTCTACTTGAGACTGAAGAACTTAGGATAATGGAGATAATGAATAATCTTGGTCAGACAAAAACTACCATTTGGAGATCTGGAATGGGGGGAAAATGAGACATTCAGTCCTATTTAGCTACAGAGAATGAGTAAGCAGAGCTCTGCAGAGGCTCTTAATTAATGTTAGAGGGTAATACAAAGTTAAGTTTGTGATCAGCATAGGATATAATTTTGAACATTTATGCTCAGCTGTCCTAGATCAATGTAACAAAAACTGGTCAAATTTATTGGAAGGAATTACACCTTACCAATCTTTAAAGGATTATCCCTTAATTTTTCAACACTAACCTCTCGTTCTCAATTTTTTCACTAGAGGAAACATCCTCTCCTCATTCTTCTAAAGTCCAGCTGAATCAAAGCAAGCCTGTCTCACCTTTCCTTATAAGGTAATTTCAGGTGATTAACTATTAAATCTCCAAAAAGCTTCCTGCCACTGTCTGCAAGGAGTTTATATATTCTCCCAATGTGGGTTTCCTCTGGGCTCTGGTTTTCTTCCCTAGTCCAAAGATGTACCAATTGGTAGGGTTTTGGGCCATTGAAAGTTGTCTCGTGATTAGGCTAGAGTTAAAGGAGACTAGGATGCTGGGTGGTGCAACTCGAAGGGCCAGAAGAGCCTGGTCCATGCTGTACCTTGATAAATAAAAACAAATATTTAAGTCATTCCTTACAGTACTCTATTCAGTTCTTCAAAGAGAAACATCCCACTTTTTTATTATTTGCCCGAGCGATAAATTATATTATTCAATTTTTAATGATTTGAATGTCTTGCATACTAGCCTATTGCAGATCCTGAAATGGGACAGTTTAACATGTTAGATATAATTACCAATTTCACTGTCTCTCTTTCCTGAAATCCCCAACTCCATCATACCTCTTCAATTAGTTAAAACCTTGTATTTACTCAATCTGCACCTAGCTCAATTCAAGTGGTCCATCTCTATGAAACAGTTCCCTCACACTCCAGTTTTTAGAAGCCAAATTCTCCCATGATAAACTTTGAGCCATGCCGATATGCAGGGATCTCCAATAAGAGATAATTACCTTTATGGTTTTCCTTTCTAATTCAGAGCCTAATTCTTCAATCTCACCAGAGCCTTTTTTCTTATTTGTACTTTGTTGTTCTGCTCACCAGAACACAACAATTGAATCTTTACCCTATCAGCAAGATTTTCCATCACCACCAAGACTCATCTTTAACCCTGGAATTGGAGAGACAACAGTCTTTGGGATTCACATTCAGGACTGCTAAGAACAATATCATCTTCTATACTATCGCAAGTCTATTGCAACTTTTTTCGAACTCCCACTTGAATGGCTACTCCCTGCAATCTGAACTCTCATTCAAATGGCCTTTCAGAACCTCATTTATATTGGATGAAGGACCAAGATTCCTCCAACCCTACCGCAGAGTCACACTCTAATCAAGGTGAATAAGGAGTCCAAGAAAAAAATTTGTGCCTCAAAGAAGTGCTGATTACTCTTCCTTAGTTACCAGGGTACTAATTACTCTTTCTTACTGCACAATGAGAGACTTGTAACAGCCTGTCCACTTGCTGGCTCCTAAACATACTGAGCCAAAAATCACCACCAGAGAATTCTTCCCAGATTGAGCTTGCAACAACTCGGTAATTCCTATTGGATCACTATTTGTTTTGCTCTAAGAATCCATATGTTGTGTTAAAAAATATTGTTATGTATACATAAAGTGGCTTCAGTCATTTTTCCATGTTTCCTTCCCTCATTCCAGTTGGAGATACCTTCATGTTTTAGCCTTTGCTTCAAGAATCGGATTCATCTATTTGTTTTTGCTCCATTACACTATTGACATTTCCTTTCTCTATAACTTTCTGACTTTGCCTCTCATCACAAGATTGTGCCCTCATAATGAAAAGCTAACACCCTTCATTCTCTAAACCACTTGCTATACCTGCTTGTTGGTGTTTGGTGACCCTGTGCAAACAATGCCTGAGTCTACCGACTGAGAGATTTATACACTAGGCTAGTACTGTGAAACATTTCAAACATTCTAAAAAAATGTCGTTAATGTTGATTACATTTTGATAATTTGGTATATTCAATTACATTTTGTTCTATATAATGTCTTTACTTATGATTTTTAATTTTGTTTTATATTTTATGACTAGTTTATCTTTACAGTCTATGTAAAACACTTGGAGCCTGCATCATAATATATGAAAGGTGCTATATAAATAAAACTAAGTTTTTTTTGAATATTAACACTCCCCAACACTCACCATTTAACAAATACTATGCTTTTCTTTTCGTTAAAGTAGATGGCCTCACACTTTTCCCAATATATTTCACCGACCATGTTCTCAACCACTCAGCTTTTCTCTGTATCTGCTTTAAGTCTCTTTAAATTCTATCTATTGGATTCTTCAACGAGTGAGCAAAGACAAGATGGAGATAGTTAAATAATTTTTTTTTAAAAAGATAAATAGTTAAATTAAAATCAGAAGATATTTCTATTTTTAAGTCACAGCTGTACACCACAGAAACAGGCCCTTCAGCCCAAGTTCTCCATATTAACCATGATTCCTATCCATGCTAATCCTAAATGCCTGCATTATACCCATATTTCTTTACTATACAAGTTCCTGCCCAAATGCCTTTTAAACTTTGTACACATGACCCCTGCATTACAGTATAGCCACTTATTTAACAAATATTCACCCTTGCAGAATTCACTCCTACAAGATCTACTAATCACAATGCAAAAATTTCCATAGCACAAATTGGAAATAATGCAATGGATGAATTCAGAAAAATTATTTGAATTATGCAGGCCATATTAATTGCAATACAATTGGGAAACATGCTTAACTCTGCGTTTTGAAGGCAACTACACCTGTTCTGCAACAACATGACTTAAAATCTTTACAAGTGGTGTTTCTTAGAAATGTAACTGTCATGTTTTGGCTGGCCTACCTGTATATGCTTGTAAATATGTTAATCTTTTTTCAACACTCATTCCTTGGTGGGTGCAGAGATGACAGCCCTGCGTTAGGGAAACTGATGATATAGACCGTTTCCTAGGAAGACAATACCTTGCAGCACAAGGTCACTAATTCTATTGCCTCTTCTGGCTGCTGGCTCCATTATCCACTATCCTCATGCAAAAATGAAATGCCCCTCTCTTCTCACCTTCAACTTAGGTCCTCTAGTTTTAGACTCCCCTACCCTGAGAAAAAGACCACCTTATTTTTGCCCTTCCATGTTATAAACCTTTACATTGGTTTACCCTGCAGCTTCCTCTGCATAGAGAGAAGACATCCAGCCTATGCTAAAGTTCTCCATTGCACCTATCATCCTGGCATATCTCTTCTGCACTCCTAATGCTTCCTCAAGTGTGACAATCAGAACTGTACATAATTCCAAATGCAACTTAACAAATGTCTTCTACGAAGTCGCAGCTCAAAGCCTTGGCCTGTCAAGCAAGTGTGGTGGTTATTTGTGCTGTGAAAATGCTAATAATAAAGCATCTCTGACCCGAATGTTGACTCCTGTTTCTTATTCCACAAATGCAGCGTGACCTGCTAGGTAATTGAAGCACTTTCTGTTTTGCCTGGAATTTCCTAGCTGTATTTCATTGGGAGTTTGAGATTTGGTTTGTCACCAAAGAAACTTGCAAATTTCTACATAAGTACCATGGAAAGCATTCTAACTGGCTGCATCACTGTCTGCTATGGAGGGGCCACAGCACAGGATCTGATTAAGCTGCAGAAAGTTGTGGATTCGGTTAGCTCCATCATGAGCACGAGCCTCGCCAGCATCCAAGACAATTTCAAGGAGCAATGCCTCAAAAGGGCAGCATCCATCAGTAAGGACCCCCATCACTCAGGACATATGCTCTTCTCAATGCTACCATCAGGGAGGAGGTACAGGGGCCTGAAGGCACACACTCAATGATTCAGGAACAGTCTCTTCCCCTATGCCATCCAATTTCTAAATGGACTTTGAACCCACTGACACTACCTCAGTACTTGTTTTTTCCTATTTTTGCACTGCTTATTTAATGTAACTTTTAAAATACATATTTATATTAAACCTGAATCTAAACCTTCTACCCTCTCAGACTAATGGTGGTAAGTACATGTTCAAAATTGTTTAATCTGATAAATCACCTAAATTATTTAAAATGAAAATTATTCCCCAACAACCATTGTATAAGAAATACCTTCTGGAATTTTATTTAAGTGAATAGTGCAACATGCTGTGTAAACGCATATTTTCAAAAATTTTATTCTCCGAGCAATTTGAAAAATTACCAGGAATACACAAGGAATTAGTTTTATTAAAGGCTGAAACATGAAAACAATTTATGCAATAATTGTACTGATGACTTAAAACTAATTTTAGATTTGAGTACTGTTATATGTAGCCAGCAAATAGTAACTACAAAAATAAAGTTCGCCCCAATCGTCCTTCTTTTCAGTGCATGCCCGCTTGAAGCAAATGCGGAGAAAGGCTCATTCTGGAAGCAGGTTATTAGAAACCAGTGTCATGTCACGTAAACATCTGGTGCCAGTATTGCCAAGCCCACAGTCGCAGTTAAAAAAAAACCAAACATGTTAAAAAGCACAATTACTCAAGATTTTCTGAATCCGGAAGCTTTCAAGCAGTACTTGCACAATAAACATCCATTAGTTTTTCGACGAACCGATGTGCAGATAGTTTATTCAAGAGCCTCTTTCGGGCTCTAATGATGTTGTCCCAGGTGTTCGGTTTGCTGGAACAATGATTGAAGTACGTTCATGGGAAAGTGTCCCTGGTGCCAGCAGTAACCCGTTGAGCTGGCCAGCTAGTTGGTCAGCTGGGGTAACCTTGCCAGCTTGCCCACGGGCCCGCGAGCGCTCTCCACCCCCTCCAGCCACTCCAGACATTTCTGCAGGACCGATTGGTCGGGCGGCCCGCCGCACTCCTCATATTCCACGTCGTCATATTTGTGCTGGTCGTTTAGCAGCGAAACCTTCAGCAGTTTCCTGATATCGGACGAGGGTGCTGCGGCCGGACACCGAGTCGCCGCCTTCTCCTTTGTCCGGCCAGCCAGCTGCGGCCGCTCCAAACTGCGCTTCTGGATGATCTGCACGGCCTCGGGGGTGAGGCTGAGCGAGAAGCACTCCCCCTCGCTGCCGTCCGGCTGTCCGGTGCGGTCCGAGTACCTGGCGGAAGCCAGCACGCTGACACACGAGCTGCCCGTTAGCCTTGGCTCAAGCAGCCGGGGCTGCGGCCGGCGGCCCCCAAGCTGGAATCCCGCCTTGGGCCATGAGTGCGAGAAATCCTGCGGCGGCTGCACTTTCTTCCTCAGCGATCGCTGCGGCTCCTGCTGCCTGCCAGGACAGCACACGGCCTGGCGGATCGGAGGGAAGGGTACCGCCGCTCCGGGCGGGATGTCTGTCTTCATGGCTGCGGGCGGGACAGAGGATGCAACGACTTCTGCCGTCCACCTCGCTCGTCTTTATATGGGATGCTGCCGTTGGGAGGGGGTTCCCGACCGTGGACCCTCCACTGGACGGCAGCCTGGGTCCAGGGGCGGACCAGTGGGCGGAGTCAGGGTCCGAGTGGGCAAGATCTAGCTTCAGTACCCACCAGTTACAGTATTGTTTTGTACAAGTAGCAAAGCCACGAAGGGAATAAGATATTCGATCCAAAAAAAGTTCGCACCCATGCCAGCCAGTTCACAAAAATCAAATCCCCAGCTACCAGATTAAATAGCGGAAATTAATTATATAGCATACGCTTTACAAACAGCCGACTTTTGTTACCACTTGTGTCAGTCTCTCCTGGTTCCCACAGACATTCAATTTGTTCTCTTACGGTCTCACCTTTCCCTGTTAGTTAAGCCGTCGCCTAATTCTGATGAAAATTAACTGACCTGAAACGATTCCTTTTTTCACCTGCCTGACCGCATGTTTTCCAACAGCATTCGGTATTTGCCGGCAATAGACGCGTTCAAATGCAATTTACAGTAAACGTGCATCTCTTTGGAATTTCGAAGGAAATCAAAATACCTGGGCAAAAAACACATGGTCACAGGGAAAATGTGCAATACTCCATAGGCAGCACTCAAGGTATTGGATACGTGTGATCATTTTCATCACATTTCTTCCATCGTGTAGCTAAAATGGATAAATTCAATTGTAAATCAGAAGGAGAATCAGAGTGAGTGGAAGAAACCGTAAGGACAGAATATTAATGTCAAATTATGACCATGCTAAAGTAGGAAACGCTAATCGTCTGTCATGTAACTATCCATATTTCCTTGCTCACTGCATCTTTGGGGTGTACTGTCCAAAATTTTCCATCAACCATTTGCTGACTAAACTCCAACAATGGTCCACCAACTCCAACAAATTAATGTCATAGACTCAGTAGTGTACGCATCATTCAAAATGAGTTGTAAACTCATATGAACCCAGTTATGAAGGTATGTTGGGAGGCTGAGGAAATTTGCAATGAACAGATCATTCATTGAGAAATACAAACTACAAGAAAAGTAATTCACCAATGGCTACCGAAGGAGGTTCAGGATAATTTCAGAATGAATTTTGGAGCATTACCAGGAAGAGAACAAATCCAAGGGTTGCAACCATTAGGAACCATTAAATAAAGAGAATTAAATGACAATGAGGAAAAGGTATACTCTAGAAATAAATTATGATATTTCAAAATATTGTTGGAGCTTTTATTATTTAGCCTTCCAACTGTCCACCTCTATTTGTAGCTACACACTGCATCTCACTATGCCCATACAAATGATATAGACGAATCAACATCGTGGATCTGCGTTTAGAAGTATATGCAGGCCAGATGAGGTAAGGAGGGCAGATTGTCTCTAATGAATGATATTGTTTAAATCTGATGGGTCTTTATAATTACCACATTCAGTGAACTCAAATTCCACCATTGGCACGATGGAATCTGAACTCTAGTTTCTCAATTGATTATCCAGGCCTCTGATTTCTAGTAATTTAACCAATACATTAGCAAGAATAATCATGACCATGAGACAATAGACACAGGAGCAGAATTAAGCCATTCAGCCCATCAAGTCTGCTCTGCCATACCATCATGGCTGAACCCAGATCCCACTCAACCCCATACACCTGTCTTCTCGCCATATCCTTTGATCCCCTGACTGATCAAGAAACTATCAACTTCTGTTTTAGATATACCCATGGCTGTGGCAGAACATTCAACAGATTCACAACTCTCTGGCTAAAAAATATTCCTCCTCAACTCTGTTCTAAAAGGTCACCCATCAGTTGTGAGGCTGTACCCTCTAGTTCTCGATACCCCTACCATAGTAAACATCTGCACCATATCTATCCTATCTAATCCTTTCAACATTAGGTGGGTTTCAATGAGATCCTGACACATTCTTCTAATTTCTAGTGACTACAAGCCCAAAGCTGTCCAATGCTTTTCATATGTTAACCCCTTCATTCCCAGAATCATCCTTGTGAATCTCCTCTGGACTCTCTCCAATGACAATACATCCTTTCTGAGATATGGGGCCCAAAACTGTTGACAATACTCCAAGTGCGGCCTGACTAGTGTCTTATAAAGCATCAGCATTATCTCCTTGCTTTTATACTCTATTCCCCTTGAAACAAATGCCAACATTGCATTTGCCTTCTTAACCACAGACCTTCTGTGAGTCTTGCAGAAGAACTCCGAAGTCCCCTGTACCACTGATGTTTGAACCTTCTCATTTAGATAATGGTCCGTACTATTGTTCCTTTTACCAAAATGCATTATCACACATTTCCCAACACTGTATTCCATCTGCCATTTTTATGTCCATTCTTCCAATTTGTCTAAGTCCTGCTTCAAATGCATTGCTTCCTCAGCACTACCTAACCCTACACCTATCTTTGTAGCAATGGTAAACTTTCCCACAAACTGATCAATTCCATTATCTAAATCATTGACAAACAATGTGAGAAGTAGTCATCCCAATACTGACTGCTGAGGAACATCACTAGTTACTAGCAGTCAACCTGAAAAGGCCCCCTTTATTCCAACTTGCTGCCTCCTGCCTGTCAGCCATTCCTCTATCCATGCCATATCTTTCCTGTAACGCCTTAGGATGTTATCTTGTTAAGCAAGATCATGTGAGCCACCTTATCAAGTACCTTCTGAAAATCCATGTAAATGACATGCACTGCCTCTTCTTTGTCCAACCCTGCTTGTTACTTCCTTGAAGAATTCTAACAGATTTGTCAGCCAAGATTTCATTTTACAGGAACTATGCTGATTTTGACTTATTTATCATCAGTCTCCAAATACCCCGAAACCTCATCCTTAATAATAGAGTCCAAAACTTTCCCAAACACTGAGGTTAGGCTAACTAGCATATAATTTCCTTTCTTTTGCCTTCCTCCCTTCTTAAAGAGTGGAGTGACATTTTCAATCTTCCAGTCCTCTGAGACCATGCCAGAATCAAGTGATTCTTGAAAGATCATGACCAATGCATCCGTTATCTCTTCAGCAACCTCTCTCAGGACTCTGGGATGTAGTCCATCTGGTCCAGGAGACTTATCCACCTTTAAGACCTTTGAGTATGCCTGGCACTTTTTCCTTTGTAATAACAATGGCACTCACTCCTGTTCCCGAACACTCATGGACCTCTGGCACACTGCTAGTGTCTTCCACAGTGAAGACAGATGCAAAATACCCATTAAGTTCATCTGCCATTTCTTTGTCCCCCATTACTACCTCACCGGCATCATTTTCCAGTAGTTAAATATCCACCCTTTTACTCTTTATACAACTGAAAAAAACTTATAGTATCCTGCTTTATATTATTGGCTAGGTTGCCCCTATACAAGGTAAATCCAAACATCTAATAATGTCAGCAATAACAACAAACAGCTTTGTCACCAAAAACATTGCCAGAATAAAGGTATAAGATCACACAGATAACCACTAGCATTTCTTAACAGAATTCTGATGGGCAATCATTAACACTTGACATAGTGTTAAGAAAGTACTTACACTTGCACCTGCATGTGGTTTAATTAATAAATTAGTTCATAAAACTATAATCAGAAACTTTAATCATAAAACATTCACTCTTCTGGTTTTGGAGTAGGAAAGTAAAATCATGATGTATTAACATATTACAAAGAAAATATTAGATGGGTTTATCGTTTGCAGAAATCCTGTAAATGTGCAAATTAGAGAAATATGGAGATTGTGGTATTGTTTTGCAAGTATAAAAGGATAATTCTCAACATTAGCAAAAATCTGGATCAAGTTACTAGGTTTCTCAATCATTTGTGTGGAAAGGACTGATTAAGCTAATTAAAAGTAAAACATCGCTGTCATTTGATTTTCAGGCTACAGCAAAGAAATAATAAATAGACAACAGCCAGACAGATGCAGATGGTTACCCACAGCAACCAGGGAACAGAACCAATTTAAAGTAATAACTTGTTTAAAGTATATATCTAATCAGAACAGAAACATCTTGAAATTATTTACCATTTACAAGAAAAAACTTGCACTGGGCTAACATGAGTAACATGAGGTAGGAAGAAGCAGCCCAGTCCCCACTAGCTAAGATTAACTGTCCAGTGAATCATTTTATCTAACTGATTTACACTGATCTTGTGGCCTTGTGTAATAACCACTTAAGATGATGAGAAGGGAAAAAGATGTACCATCAAAATCTTAATGAGCGAATTGGATCTATCTGTTCATTCGATAGGGATAAAATCCCACAGCTGAAGTACACTTGGCCCTTTTGGACTGGAACTGTACAATACAATCCTTCAGGCTGGCAGTACATCAGAGCCTATGAGGAAATGCACCACCACTCGTATCTATAAGGACTTGAAAAAAAGGATAAAGATCAAAAGTTGGAGACCCATCTGACTGCTATATAAGGTTTGCAGTCAAAATTCATCACCAATCAAGATAGGTCTGTTTGGGGTTGGTGGTAGACCAATATCACATTTGGTGCACCTCTGCCAGTTTTGTGTCACTTTAGGATACATTTGCTTTAATGGGTTTGGAGGGGGGTGAACATTTGTCTCATTAGCTTGGACAATACCAGTTGAGCTTGGACATTAGCTTAAACAGAATATTATACACATGCACAACAAACACTTTGTCCAAAATGGCCTTTGAAGAGGGAATTCATGATTGGATACATTAAATAGACATAGTAGTGCAGACCAAAACAACAAGTGAGAAATAGGAAGCTTCCTAGTCAGGTCTGCAATCAGGCAAGGTTGCCTTCCCTCTTGGGCTTGTTTGAGGAGTAAAAGGTTCATAAGAACACAAGAACATACTCTGGCATAAGTAGGGTGACAATCCCAACCTATGGGCCTAAGCCTCCCTATACAGGGTTAACATCACCAGCTTCTGTTTGAAGTCACTGTCATCCTAGAGGCTGATAAACATCTATGAGCAGTTTTAGTGAAGGTGATGTTTCAGCTAAAGATCCCACATTGGGATTGCATACACATAGCAGTATCAGCTCAGGGGGGAGCAGTGGGGATAGAGGGTGACGGTGGAACAGTTGGGGAGGTGAGATGGGACCAGACTATGAGGGCATGATGGGCAGATGGAACTAGGTAGGGGGAGGAAACAAAAGGAGACGACATCCAGGTGAACAGGTAGGTGGAAGAAGAACTGAAAGGGTGTGGCTTAACAGAAAATCAAAATTCAGTGGTCTATTGGGTTTAAGCTACCCAAGCAGAATACCAGATGTTGCTCTTCCAATTTGCATTTGCCCTCTCTGTGGCCATGGAGGGGGCCATTACCTCCGAGTGGGTGGAAGCATGTCATTTTACCTCTCCTTCCCATTCCACGATGAGCTCCGTGTTCTCAGCCTCTCCATTGCTATAGAGAGGCAAGATGCAAATTGGAAAAACCTGTCAGACGTTTGCACCGACATTAAAGCCAAGGGGTGGCGGTGGAGCGTGACACGTGGGAGGTGGGGTGCCTCTCACGGCGCGTCTCCCGTCACCCGGAGCGACAGCTCGGCGCTACTCGCGGTGAGTACTCCGCCGGACTCAACAAGCCTTCTTTGCAGATAAACTTTTAATTACTTTGGTCGAGGTTCGGTTTCGGAGTATTCCATACTTTTTATTCCTATTGTATTCCCCTTAATTCACTGGTTTGATAACAGGAGAAAATTTCGAGGCAGTTTGTTTACGTTTCCTTCTGGATACACAACATTAATTCTGTGGTAAAAAAATGTTCCCAGCGAATACAAAGAAGGAGTCTGTGTGTCTTACAAATTAGGCTACGGCTATGGTTTAAAGAGTTTTTTAATGCTTTATTAACCATAAAATGAATACTTAATGAACGACTGGGTCGCACACCACTGTAATTCACGCCTCCGAAAATACTAAAATTTCACCCTGCTTCACGTATTTCTCCTCGATAAATATATTTCCTGGTCACACGTAAAAATGAATCTGTAACAAACCCCAGAATCAAGTGTAGGCAATCCAAAAACAGTTCTATTCAAATTGAGAGTTATTTTGCGTTTGCGTTATCGGGACATCGGTTGTTAGGAGACGGTGACAGACTGCGGATCGCTGGGGGATTGGGTTCAACCATTCTGCAAGTTTCGTTTATAGGCGGGTCATCGATACAAGGTCATTGAAGCCATCTCCGGATGTCCATCAGTTTCTTGTTTAAGGCCCAGTGCCGCTGAATGTCCAGCACCCTGACCAGTAAGGTTCATCCGCACAGTGTCACGGTGGCTAATATTCTTGTGCTGGTTATGTCACCTCCATCCGTACCTATTTCTCGAGTTCGTCAGTGTGTATGCGTGTCTGAATCAGAATCAGGTTTAATATCGCCGGCATAGATCTTGAAATGTGTTAGCTTTGCGGCCCCAGCACAATGCAATATGCAATAATAGAGAGAGAAAAAACTGTGAATTACAGTAAGTATATGGAGTTAAATAAGTAGTGCAAAAAATATAAATAAAAAAGTAGTGACGGAGTGTTCATAGGTTCAATGTCCATTCAGAAATCAGATGGCAGAGGAGAAGAAGCTGTTCCTGAATCATTGAGTGTGTGCCTTCAGGCTTCTGTACCTCCTTCCTAAAGGTAGCAATGCAGAGAGGACATGTCATGAGTGATGGGATCCTTTATTATGAATGCCACCTTTTTGAGGCACCACTCCTTGAAGATGGCCTGGATACTACGGAGGTTAGTGCCCATGATGGAGCTGACTAATTTTACAACTCTCTGTAGCTTACTTAGATCCTGTGCAGAAGCCACCCCCCTCTACCTTACCAAACGGTGATGCTGCCAGTTAGAACGCGTTCCACTGTACATCTGTAGAAACTCCAAATCTCCTCAAACTCCTAATGAGGTATAGCTGCTGTCTTGCCTTCTTTATGGCTTCATCGATATGTTGGGTCCAGGTTAGGTCCTCAGAGATCTTGACACCCAGGAGTTTGAAATTGCTCATTCTCTCCATTTCTAATCCCTCAATGAGGACTGCTGTGTGTTCCCTTATCTTACCCTTTCTGAAGTCCACAATCATTTCTCTGGTCTTACTGATGCTGAGTGCAAGGTTGTTGCTGCGAGACCACTCAACTAGCTGATATATCTCGCTCCTGTATGCCCTCTCGCCTCCATCTGAGATTCTGCCAACAATGGTTGCATTCTCAGCAAATTTATAGATTGTATTTGAGCTGTGCCTACCCACAGTCATGGGTACAGAGAGAGTGGAGCAGTGGGCTAAGCACACTTCCTTGCTGTGAGCCAGTGTTGATTGTCTGCGAGATGGAGATGTTATTTCCAATCCACACAGATTGTGGTCTTCCAGTTAGGAAGTCAAGGATCCAGATGCAGAGTGGGGTACCAAGGTCCATGTTCTGGAGCTTTTCAATCAGAACTGTAGGAATGATGGCATTAAATGCTGAGCTATATTCAATAAACAGCATACTGACATAGGTGTTAGTATTGTCCAGGTGATCCAAAGCTACGTGGAGAGCTAATGAGATTGGGTCTGCCGTAGACCTATTGTGGGAATAGGCAAACTGCAGGGGTCCAAGTCCTTGCTGAGGAAGGAGTTGATTCTAGCCGTAACTAACCTGTAAAGCATTTCACCACCATAGATTGAGGGCTACTGTACGATAGTTGTTAAGGCAGCTCACCCTGCTCTTGGGCACTGGTATAATTGTTACCCTTTTGAAGCAGTTGGAAATTTCCAGCTGTAGCAATGAGAGATTGAAAATGTCTTTGAACACACCCACCAGATGGTTGGCACAGGTTTTCAGAGCCTTACCAGGTATTCCATCAGGCCTATCGCCTTGCGAGCATTGAAGACAGCCTGACGTTGGCCTCCAAGACAGAGATCACAGCGTCACCGGGATAACTTCCTTAACAAAGGTACATATCCTACGAGCTGAATAACAGGGCCAGAAGAAAGTTCTTGTTCTAAGAAGTAATATTTTGCGTATTTTCTGCTTTTATCAGTGTTTCAATCAGCAGTGGAACATTGCTGGAAGCTCTGACTGAACTCAGTTTGTAAACAACCATTGATCAGATATGAAAGCTTTTCATCTTGGTTATTATGTTGCAGTGGAGCATAGCAAATGAGGCAAACCCAAGTGCAGGACACAGGCACAGAGACTGAGTTAGGATGCTTACACGGGCGGAAATGCCAAACAGCAAACAGGAGGGACCTTGACGCAGAGCCCTTGATGTGGAGCCTTGAGTCAGAAAAACGGAGTCTCAGAGGTAAACCTTGAAACTGGAGCTAAACTTGGAACAAATGGTTCTAAACGATAAGGAAACGTTAATTAACACGCAGGAAAAAGACCATAAACTGGCGACTAGTGGTTGTGACGTACTGAGTCTTTGATGGAAACTAGGTGTGCCCTCATTAAAGAGAACTGGAAGCAATTTGGGAAATTAATGATCGGGACCATGGCATAATCAGAAAATTAGGAACAAGATAGGGAATAAACGATTGTGACCATGACAGTACCCCTCCCTCAACGGGAGCCTTCGGGTGGTTCACCAGGCTTGTCCAGATGGTCCCAATGGAAATCACGGGTGAGGGAAGGGTCCAAGATGAAGGAGCGGGGAATCCAGGAACATTCCTCTGGACCATATCCTTCCCAATCAACCAGGTATTGGAGGCTCCTGCCTTGGCAGTGCACATCCAGTAATCTCCGGACAATGTACGCTGGGTGGTCGTCAATGACCCGGGCGGGTGGAGGGGGTTCAGCAGGAGGGCATAAAGGGCTGACAGATACCAGCTTCAATTGGGAAACTTGAAATGTAGGGTGGACGTGCATAGATTTGGGCAGTTTGAGTCGGACCGCCCGAAGGGTTGATACTACTCTCAATCTCAAATGGTCTCAGGAAATGAGGGGGTGAGCGAGTTTCTTGGGCTCGTTCTTGAGGGGGATGTCTTTAGAAGAGAGCCAAACCTTCTGCCCAGGCCAATAATCAGGTGCAGGAATCCGATGGCGTTCGGCAATCCTCCGGTTGTGGTCAGCTGAACGGAGCAAGGCCGCGCATGTGTCTTTTCAGATCTTGCGGCACCAGCGGTGATGGACTTGAACAGAAGGCACAGCAATGTCCTCTTCATGAGCAGAGAACAGGGAGGTTGGTAACCGAGGGAGCATTCAAAGGGAGACATTCCGGTGGCAGTGCTCACCAGGGAGTTGTGGGCGTACTCTTCCCAAGTGAAATGGCTGCTCCAGGCAGACGGGTTGTTGGCGGTTATGCAGCGCAGTGCTGCTTCCAAATCCTGGTTAGCTCACTCTGTTTGCCCGTTCGTCTGCGGATAAAAGCTGGACAACAGATTTACTGAGGCTCCAAGGGCTTGACAAAAAGATCTCCAAACTTGAGAGACGAATTGGGAGCCCCGGTCAGAAATAATGTCCGAGGGAATCCTGTGAAAGTGGAAGACATGATGGATGAGAAGGTCGGCTGTTTCACAAGCTGTAGGGAGTTTGGGAAGAGCTATGAAGTGCACAGCTCTGGAGAAGTGGTCCACCACGGTGAGTACGGTTCCCATGTGAAGGGGGTAGTCCCATAACGAAGTCCAGTGGAATGTGAGATTAAAAGTGACTAGGAACAGGCAGGGGACGAAACAATCCAGCAGGCGGTCGGTGGGAGGCTTTTCCACGGGCGCGAACAGAACAGGCAGAGACAAAAGAACAGGTGTCACCGTCCATGGACGGCCACCAGAAGTGTCTCTTAAGGAGGGACAGAGTCTTATCGATCCCGGGATGGCAGGTGAAACAAAACATGTGCCCCCACTGGAGAACCTGAGATCGAATGGAGTCGGGCACAAAGAGGTGATCCGTAGAGCCTCTGTCTTTGGCCTCGAACTCCCAGGTGAGGACAGCCACTACACAGGATAGCGGAAGGATGGTCTCAGGGTTGGGAATGTATTGACGGGAGAGGGCATTGTGCTTCCCGTGCTTGGACCTTGGACGATAAGTGAGTGTAAATCTGAACCGACCAAACAATAATGCCCAACGGGCCTGGCGGGAATTCAGCCATTTGGCGGTTTGGGTATATGCAAGGTTCTTGTGATCGGTCCAGACAATAAAAGGATGTTCTGCCCCTCCAGCCAGTGCCTCCACTCCAAGTTTGACCGCACGGGGGACAGCCAGCGAGAAAGGAAGGCACAGGGATGAAGTTTTTGGTCAGGGCCTGAAAGTTGGGAGAGGACCACTCCCACCCCAGAGTCGGAGGCGTCGACCTCCACAATGAATTGACAAGAGGGGTCTGGTTGGACCAGGATGGGAGTGGAAGTGAATCACCTCTTCAGCTCCAAGAAGGCTGAGTCCACCTCGGGGTCCCAGTGAAGAGGGGTCTAAGGGGTGCAGACATCCGGCTGTAAACCCTGATGAACCGGCGATAAAAGTTTGTGAATCTCAGAAATCACCGGAGTGTCGTAGGTGTTGGCCATTCCACTACCACCCGGATCTTTTCAGGATCTGCTTTCACTTGCCTGCTTTCGATGATGTACCCTAAGAAACTGACTGAAGGAATGTGAAATTAGCACTTCTTGGCTTTTACGAATAGTTTGTTCTCTCTGCAGAACCTGACGGACATGGTGGGGTGTGTTCCTGAAGGTTGCTGGAGAAGATTAAAATGTCATCCAAATAACAAACACGAAGCAGTTAATGAAATCTCTAAGGACACCGTTTATCAGGGCTTGGAAAACGGTGGGGGCATGGTGAGGCTGAATGGCGTGACCAGGGATTCGCAGTGACCAGGAGGGGTGTTGAATGCAGTTTTCCACTCATCTCCCTCCCTTATCCTGACCAGATGATAGGCACTTTATTGGTCCAACTTGGAGAAGATGGTGGCTCCTTGAAGTGGTTCGAAAGCAGAGTTGAGGGGATGGGGCAGTGGGCCTCAGTAATCAATGCAGGGATGCAGTGAGCCATCCTTCTTCCCCACAAAGAGAAACTTGTGCCAACAGGGGAGTATGAGGGCCGGATAATGCCCACCATGAGTGATTCATTTAAGTATGCCTCCATTGCCTCCCTTTCTAGCCGGGACAAGTTATACATCTGACTGGTAGGTAGAGGGGCCCCGAGGAGAAGTTCAATTGTGCAATCATAAGGGCGGTGTGGCAGTAGGGAAAGGGTCCATTGTTTGTTGAATACTTCTCCCAGATCGTGGTACCTTGGATAGGTCGGGGGTCTCAGCGGCAGACAAGGTCGTGACTTTCACAGGGGACAGGGCCGATTGACGACAAGTGGAGTGACAGAACGGGCTCCAGCTGGCTTTCTTCCCAGTGGACCAGTCGATGCGAGGATTATGGCAGACCAACCAGGGATACCCAAGAACTATAGGAGCTTGAAGGGAGGAAATTAAGTTAAATTGTACCTGCTCCTGATGGTTCCCGGAGAGAATTAGAGACTGAGGTGGTGCGCAGTGTGTGACCCGGGCCAGAAGTCTGCCGTCCGGTGCCCGGGCCTCCAGAGGGGCACTCAACGGCTCCTGACGAATTCTGGCCTGGGAAGCTATGTCTTCATCCAGAAGATTGCCCTTAGCACCGGAGTCCACTAAAGCTGACAGAGGCAAGGATTGTTTGTTGTAACATATCAGGCAGGGACAGCAGTGGAATGAAAAGCATGCAGTGCTGGAAATGGTATAATCAGGTCGGGTTGTGGAAGGAGAAACAGCACGTTTCAAATGGAGCACCCTTGATCAAACCACTTCCCAATTATGATGAAGTGCCTTCTATCTGAAATGTCACCTGTTTCTTTTCCCACAGATTTCTTCTGACCATAATACTATTGTTAGCTTTACCGTTGTAGTTCTACTTCCTATTCCAAAATGTCTGTCCGTGACCTCCTCTGCTACCAAAATGAGGCCACGCTCAGGTTGGAAGAGAAATGCCTGATATTCTGTTGGGGTGGCCTCCAACCTGATGGCACGAACATTGATTTCTCTAACTTTTAGTAATTTCTCCCTCCCCACTTTTGTCTTTTTCCATTCCCAATTCAACTCCCCTCTTACTACTTCTCCTCACCTGCCTGTCACCTCCCTCTCGTGTCCCTCCTCCCCTGGTCCATTCTCCTCCCCTATCAGATTCCTTCCTCCTTAGCCCTTTACATTTTCCACCTATTATCTCTCAGCTTCTCCCTTCATTTCCCCCCCACCCTCTTATTCTATCTTCTTCGCCCTTTCTTTCCAGTCCTGATGAAGGGTCTCCACCCGAAATTTTTCCTCTCCAGAGATGTCGCCTGACCTGCTGAGTTCCTCCAGTATTTTGTGTATGTGCTCTGGATTTCCAGCATTTGGAGAATCTCCTGTTTGTTTGTTTTTTCGTTATGGAGTTTTATTCTATTTTGAAGTTTAAAATTTAATCATCTCTGTGTGTCAGATATTTTAAAATGTGAAAAACCCCTGGAGACTTCTCAAGTCCATGAAGCCTGATCAGGGCTTTGTCTGCAGTAAAACTCTCCAGGAGCTTCCAGGAAAATATTGACTTTTCCAGTCAAGATGACACCAGCGAACTCCTCGGGCGACATTTCGGTTTTTCTACATCTCTACTTATTCTTTCCACCTGTTTGTGAAATTGGAGACTGACTTACAGCCTGTAGTTTGATTGAGTGAGCTCGTGCTCTGCTGTCCCCGCAAAAACCCTAGAACAGAAATGCAAGCACAAGCTGCCATGTGGAGAAGCTCAGAGATGAGACAAGGGGCCACGAGACTGCATCTCTCTCCGATTAAAGTGTCGAGGAAGGTTGAAACATCGAGGCAAATGCAGGGAGAGCAAACAGTTCTCAGAGAAGCCGCTGGGTTTGAGTTGCTGCCCTCAGAGGGGGATATGGGTTTGAGTCACTTCCCTCGGAGGGGGCCGTTGGCTCAAGTCGCTTCTCTTGGAGGGGGTTGCTGGTTTGAGTCACTGCCCAGGGAAGGGGGCCGCTGGTTCAACTCGGTGTCCTGGGAGGGGTTGTTGGGGTCCAATGCTCTTGGAGATGTTATTGAAATTCTGAGATTTATACATTGGACTGTAGTTCCTATCAGCCTCTTTCAGTTCCAAGTTTTTTTTTGCATGTTTTTGCCCATTCTTTCTGATTGCCGAATGACAGGCTGGGGCTTTATGGTTTAATGCTCTTGTTCTTTCTCCATGTAGGCGATCTGGTAGTTTTTGTTTGAGGGAGGGGTTGGGATGTTTGGGGTTTATGAGTGTTTTTTTTCATGTGTGGTGGGATTGATGTCTTTCTTTCAGCTGCTTCTATGGTTTTCTGTACTTTTTGGCTATCTGGAGAAGACAATGTCGGAGTTGTATTCTGCATACTTTAATAATAAAGTGAACCTTTGAATCTTTGGAAGACCTGTCAGTGCTCAGGCATGTTGCTGATTAAAGTCTTGTAGTCATCACTGATAAATTCTGTTTCTTTACTTGCAGCCGTCCTTCGACTACAATGTGTACACACATGAAGAGCAGCCTTCCTTCTCTCCTGGATGCATATCTCCCACCACAGCTCAAGAAGCAGGTAGAACCCACAATCTCATTTTCATTATAAACTTTTCAAATAGAACAGAAACTGTTTGACTGGCTTGCAAGTATATAAACATCAGCTGGACACTTTTGCTGAAATAATCAGAACTTCTCTGCTTACGAATTGCTTTGTATTTTTTTGAAATAAAAGATGTTGGAAGAGAGGAAAGAATGGAAAAATACCTGTATTAATGCAATCATATTTTCTTTTATCCAAAAACACTTAGTTAAGGCAATTTTCTCTGCAGAGTGAAGGAACTTTCCAGTTCAGTTCTATGTGCTAGAGCCAAATGGACATTAGCCTCCTCCTAATACACTCCCAAATAAATGCAATCCCACTACTCATTAATTGATTTTGTTTATTTATTTATGTACTTATTTAGAGGTATAGAATGGAACAGTCCCTTCCAGCCCAACGAGCTGCATCGCCTAGCAACCCACCTATTTAACAACAGCTTAATCACAGGACAATTTACAATGACCAATTAACCTACTAACCAGTATGTCTGTGGACCATGAGAGGAAACCAGGACACCTAGAAGAAACACAAGTGGTCACAGGGAGAATATACAAGCTCCTTACAGATGGCGCTGGAATTGAACTCTGAACCCCGAACACTCTGAGCTATAATAGTGCCGTGCTAACCACAATGTTATTGTGACCTGACATCTTTTCATCACCAGCAAACCTCAGCCTGAATCAAATACAGGAGTCTTTGCAGTTGCCGGAACCCAGTGTAATGCACACAAACTGCTGGAGGAACTCAGCAGGTCAGGCAGCATCTATGGAAAGAAATAAACAGTTGACATTTCAGACTGAGACATCAAAAGTTTATTGCTCTCCATAGATGCTGCCTGACCTGCTGAGTTCCCCCAGCATTCTGTATGTGTTATTCAGCCTGAACCAAATTGCCTGTGTCTCATCAGATTGCAAACACAAATGTAATCAGGCATGTTGCCGTACTTGTATGTATAGTGCATCATTATAGAATTCTTGTTAAGCAAACTCTTTATAAGATATAAAGTTGCATTGATATTGATAAATTAAGTGCAATAATCTTCAAAATGCATAGAGATATTTCTAAACTCTCTACCTCTGTTCTATATTCTCATGTTGATATAAACCTAGAAATCAGAAGTAAAACTCCATTTGAGAGTGCTTGGCCATTTAGTATGATCATGGTTGATGACCCAATTTTCATACCCTGTTCCAGTATTTTCTCATATTCTCCACTGCAATGTCTAACTCCTCCAATAATCTGGCTCCTTAAACCTATGGCCTTTGGTGTGAGATTCACTTTCACTGGAAGGAAGTGTGAATATTCCACTTAGCTACAGTATTTCCTTCATGATGTTATCCACCTCTATTCGGTTCTGTCCTTGGTCTCCTACACTCTAATGAATAAAGTCCTCGCCTATCCACCCTCTCCTATAACACAGACGCCTATACCCTGGCCACAATCGCATAAACTTTCTTTGCAATTTTTCCACTCTGTGGTGTCTCCCCTAAAACAGGGAAACTGAAATAATTGTACATAGACTCCAAGTACAGCCTCACCAACATCTTATGTACTGTAGGAAGCTATAGGCTTTTTTGAACAAAGGGACATTATCTCTCCTCCATTCTTCTAGTACCTTTTCCATGGCTAATGAAAATGTAAAAATCTCTGTCAGGGTTCTAGAAATCTCCTCTCTTGCTTCCCTTGATGTCCCATCCAGCCATACAGATTTATTCACCAAATGTGCTCCAATACTTCTTGCACTGCTTGTTTCCTGATATAGAGGCATGCATGAAGACTTTTCCCTGTTCACCCACTGAATCTTACAAAGATGAAATAAATAGAAACTGGAGTTGTCCATTTGCTCCTGCTCAGCTAAGATCGTTTATGTCACTGCTCTTTGCTGCACTAATCCCACATCCTTCAATTCATTTAATATCTGAAAAAAATCTTTTTATGAGTGCCTTGAAAATACTCAGCAACTATATTCTACAGCTCTTGTGTGTAGGAAGTTCCATAGATTCTCTAACATCTGGTATAAAAATTACTTCTCTCTCTGAAGCTGATCTCTCATAAGGTTCCAACCCATGGTTCTATACGCCCGGACCAGACAAAACCTATCTGCATCTACACACAGTGCTGGAGGAACTCAGCAGGCTAGGAAAAGAGTACAGTCAACGTTTTGGGCCGAGACCCTTCTTCAGGACTAGAGGAAAAAAGTTGAGGAGTTAGAGAAGAAGGTGGGAGGAGGGAAGGAAGGTGATAGGTGAAATTGAGGGGGGAGGGGTGAAGTAAAGAGCTGGGAAGTGGATTGGTGAAAAAATGCAAGGCTAGGGAGAGGGGGAAACTGATAGGATAGAACAGAAGGCAATGGAAGAAAGAAAAGGAGGATGCGATGGGCAGGTAAGGACATAGTGTGAGAGAGGATAAAAGGAATGAGGAATGGTGAAGGAGAGTGGTGGGTGGGGGCATTTCTGGAATTTTGAGAAATTGATTTCATGCCATCAGGTTGGAGGCTACCCAGATGGAATATAAGGTGTTGTTCCTTCATCCTGAGCGTGGCCTCCTCACATTAGTAGAGGAGGCCATGGACTGACATGTTGGAATGGGAATGGGAAGTGGAATTAAAATGGGTGGCCAGTGGGAGATCCCGCTTTTCCTGGAGGACGGAGTGTAGGTGCTTGGTGAGGCAGTCTCTCAATCTATGTTTAATCTCACCAAACTAACACCGGGAGCACCAAATACAACACCAACTGACTCAGAGGTGAAGTATCACCTCACCTGGAGGACAGTTTGGGGCCCTGAATGGTGGTGAGAGAGGAGGTATAGGGGTAGGTTTCAACATTTAATATCAGAGAAATGTATACAATATACATCCTGAAATTCTTTTTCTTTGCAAACATCCACGAAAACAGAGGAGTGCCCCAAAGAATGGATGACAGTTAAACATTAGAACTCCAAAGCCCCCCCCAAGCACTGCCCCCCACGCACAAGCAGCAGCAAAGCAACGATCCCTCCCACCCCACCAGCAAAAAAGCATCAGCGCCCTCCACCGAGCACTCAAGCACACAGCAAGTATCAATAAAGACACAGACTTGCAGTATCCCAAAGACTACTCGTTCATCCGGTAATTCGACATACCACAGGCTCTCTCTCTCTCCCTAATAAGGGAAAAAGAAGTGTCCCCATTTCACAAGCTGATTTATGATGTTAAAACTCTGTTGCTTTTCTTTTTCCAAGCTCTGCGCCCAGAGAGTTGGCACCAAAATGGCGCAGCTGTCTGGACACAAACTTCCAGCGGCTAGCCTGAAGCTCACGATGTTCCGTGTTCTCCCACCAGCCTACAATCCAGAGCCATGAAAATCTGGAACCCTGAAGGTGCGCTCACCTTACAGGCCCTGTCCTTGGGATTTTAAAAAGCACTTGTTCCTCTTGCAAAGATAAGTGCCAGGAGGGGAATCAGTGGTGAGGGACAAATGGACAAGGATGTCACATGGGATCAATCTCCGCAGAAAGCTGGGGGGAAGGATGTGCTTGGTGATGGGATCCCTGGGAGCTGGCGAAAGATCTGGAGAATTATGAGCTGGACGCAGAGGCTGCTGGGGTGGTAGGTGAGGGCAACAGGAACTCTACCCCTGGTGGAGTGGCAGGAGGATGGGGTGAGGGCAGAAGTGCACAAAATGGAAGAGATATGCAGCGTTGATGGTGGAGGAAGGGAAGCCCCTTTCTTTGAAGGAGGGCATCTTCTTCATTCTGTAATGAGAAACCTCTTCCTCAGAGTAGATGCAGTGGAGATGGAGGAATTGAGAGAAGGGGATGGCATTTTTACAAGGTATAGGATGGGAAGAGGTATAATCCAGGTAGTTGTAAGAGTTGGTGGGTTTATAATAGACATCAGTAGATAAGGTGCCTCCAGAGATAGAGGCAGAGAGATTGAGAAAGGGGGAGGGAGTTGTCGGAAATGGACCAGGTAAATTTGAGGGTAGGGTGGAATTTTCAGACAAAGTTAATGAAGTTGACAAGCTCCATGTGGGGCTCTTAACTCTTGCAAGCAGATACAGTGCTCTACCTGCCCCTACACCTTATCCCTCACTGCCATTCAGGGCTCCAAACAGTCCTTCCAGCTGAGGTGACACTTCACTTGTGAGTCTGTTGGGGTCATATGCTGTACCTGGTGCTCCTGGTGTGGTCTTCTGAATATTGGTGAGACCTGCGTAGATTGGAAGACCACTTCACCGAGCACCTACGTTTCGTCCACCAGAAAAAGCAGGATCTCCCAGTGGCCACCCATTTTAATTCCATTTCCTTTTCCCATTCCAAGATGTCAGTCCATGGCCTCCTCTACTGTCACGATGAGGCCACACTCAGGTTGGAGGAACAACACCTTATTTTCCGTCTGGGTAGCCTCCAACCTGATGGCATGAACATCGATTTTTTCGGACTTTCGGTAATGGCCCTGCCCCCGCTCTTGTTCACCCTTCCTCATTCCTATTTCCCTCTCTCACCTTATCTCCTTACCTGCCCATCACCTCCCTCTGGTGCTCTGCCCCCTTTTCATTCCTCCATGCCCTTCTGTCCTCTCCTGTCAGATTCCCCCTTCTCCAGCCCTGTATCTCTTTCGCCAATCAACTTCCCAGCTCTTTACTTCACCCCTCCACCCCCTCCTGATTTCATCTATCACCTTGTGTTTCTTCCTCCTCTCCCCCCCCCCACCTTCTTTTCGGACTCATCTTCTTTTTTCTCTAGTTCTGATGGAGGGTCTCGGCCTGAAATATCAACTGTACTCATTTCCATAGATACTGCCTGGCCTGCTGAGTTCATCCAGCATTCTATGTGTGTGTTGCTCGGATTTCCAGCATCTGCAGATTTTACCTTGTTTGTGGTATCTGTATTTATCTCAACAAACCCTGCAAATATTTGGTGCACTTTAGTGAGATCTCCTCTCATTACGAAATTTGAGAGTGTAGGCTTAGTCTATGTAATCTCCCTTCAGAAGACAATTCCTCTCCCCACCCACTGTTGTTCCAGGAATTATTATGACAAATCTTTGCTGCACTCCCTGTTCTGAATGCATAGTTTTCCTTGAATAGGAAGATCAGCCCAGTACACATTGTTCAAGGTGCTCTCCTTGTAAAGTTGGAGCAAGATATCTTCACTTAAGCCCCTTTGGAATAAGAGCCAAACCAACATTTGCCTTCATAATTTCTTGCTGAACCTGCATGTTAACTTTTGTTGGTTTCATGCTCCAGTTTTCACAAATCTCTGTAAACACCAGCACCTTTCAACTGTGAATTATCTAAAGGAAACTCCACCTTTCAGCATTTTCTTCCACAACGGATGATTCATATTTTCAATGTTATATTTGGCAACATATTCACGTAATATAACCATATAACAATTACAGCATGGAAACAGGCCATCTCGGCCCTTCTAGTCCGTGCTGAACGCTTACTCTCACCTAGTCCCACCAACCTGCACTCAGCCCATAACCCTCCATTCCTTTCCTGTCCATATACCTATCCTATTTTTTTTAAATGACAATATCGAAACTGCCTCTACCACTTCTATTGGAAGCTCGTTCCACACAGCTACCAATCTCTAAGTAAAGAAATTCCCCATTGTGTTACCCCTAAAATTTTGCCCCTTAACTATCAACTCATGTCCTCTTGTTTGAATCTCCCCTTCTCTCAATGGAAAAAGCCTATCCATGTCAACTCTATCTATCCCCCTCATAATTTTAAATACCTCTATCAAGTCCCCCCTCAACCTTCTACGCTCCAAAGAATAAAGACCTAACTTGTTCAACCTTTCTCTGTAACTTAGGTGCTGAAACCCAGGTAACACTCTAGTAAAATTTCCTCTATGCTCTCTCTATTTTGTTGACATCTTTCCTATAATTCGGTGACCAGAACTGTACACAGTACTTCAAATTTGGCCTCACCAATGATTTGTACAATTTTAACATTACATCCCAACTCCTATACTCAATGCTCTGATTTATAAAGGCCAACATACCAAAAGCTTTCTTCATCACCCTATTCACATGAGATTCCACCTTCAGGGAGCTATGCACCATTATTCCTAGATCACTCTGTTCTACTGCATTCCTAAATGCCCTACCATTTACCACGTATGTCCTATTTTGATTAGTCCTACCAAAATGTAGCACCTCACGCTTAACAGCATTAAACTCCATCTGTCATCTTTCAGCCCACTCTTCTAACTGGCCTAAATCTCTCTGCAAACTTTGAAAACCTACTTCATTATCCACAACACCACCTATCTTAGTATCATCTACATACTTACTAATCCAATTTACAACCCCATCATCCAGATCATTAATGTATATGACAAACAACATTGGACCTGGTACAGATCCCTGAGGCACACCACCAGTCACTGGCCTTCAACCTGACAAACAGTTATCCACCACTACTCTCTGGCATCTCCCATCCAGACACTGTTGAATCCATTTTACTACTTCAATATTAATATTAATAATAATTAATAATTAGTAATGTATTTGGAGTTTGTGAAGTGCCCATTGCACTCTCTCACGGCTTATAATACCATCCAGTCAGTAGTGTGTCATTATGCAGATCCTCAGTTTGCTATGAATGGACTGGTATCTGGGAGCTTGCATTTGTATCACTGAGCAATACACCTGAAGCATCAACCGTTCATTTCTCTCTGTAGGTGCTACCTAACCTGCCAAGTTCCACCAGCATCTGCAGAGTTTCTTTTGTCTCTGTTTATATCACTGATATAGCATAGAAACATAGAAAATGTACAGCACAAATCAGGTCCTTTAGCCCACAAAGCTGTGCCAAACATGTCCTTATCATAGAAATGACCTTGGGTTACCCATAGCCCTCTATTTTTCTAAGCTCCGTGTACCTTAAAAAAGTGTCTTAAAAAAACCCTATTGTATCCACCTCCACCACCGTCGTCAGTAGCCCATTGCACGCACTCACCACACTCTGCATTTTTAAAAAAACAACTTACCCCTGACATCTGCTCTGTACCTACTTCCAAGCACCTTAAAACTGTGCCCTCTCATGCTAGCCAATTCAACCCTGGGAAAAAGCATCTGACTATCCACATGATCAATGCCTCTCACCTTATACACCTCTATCAGGTCACCTCTCATCCTCCGATGCTCCAAGGAGAAAAGGCCAAGTTCACTCAACCTATTCTCATAAGGCATGCTCCCCAATCCAGGCAACATCTTTGCACCCTTTCTATGGCTTCCACATCCTTCCTGTAGTGAGGTGACCAGAACTGAGCACAGTACTCCAAGAGGGGTCTGACCGAGATCATATTGCAATAAGACAACCATCAAAAAAGTTAAGAATCACTAGCTAGTTCTTTGTTGTAGAAACACATGATAGTGTGGCTATTGTTTCCACTTAGTTCCCACTTGTTTAAGTGGTGAATGCCTCTGCACATAATTCTACGAAAAGAAGTTAAGATGTTTAAACTTAGGCTGAAAGAATCTAGAATTTTAGCAAACATAGGCTTAGTGTCACTGTTAGATGGCTTGCTTCTCCTGCACTTAATACACGACATAAATTTGCAGATCAGACTCTTGGCTGCGGCTCTGCTTCAAAGGCCTAATAATCATCACCCTTCAAGCACAGAATAGTTGTTTCCTGAGGACTGGAAGCATTGTTTGCTCATCTCCATGGTGCCCACTGTTACTATAGAAACAGAGCAATAAATAATGCGGCAGCAGAATGAGAGAACAAAGCAGAAAGGAATTTAGCTGATTAATCATCTGCTCTGGCTTGTGTTGTACGGGGGAGAAGGTCCCTA
This sequence comes from Hypanus sabinus, assembly GCF_030144855.1. NCBI lineage: Eukaryota > Metazoa > Chordata > Chondrichthyes > Myliobatiformes > Dasyatidae > Hypanus > Hypanus sabinus. The sequence goes on along the minus strand of NC_082717.1, from coordinate 60,387,040 downwards.
CTCATTGGAAATGTATCAAGCACATTTTGATCAATAAATTGTGACATTTTTTTGGATAACATGAGTTAAGCATTTTTATGCACTCAGTGGCCATTTTATTAGGTACAGCTGCAAATATCTTATCAGCCAATCATATAGCAGCAACTCAAGGCATTAAAGCATGGATATTTGGTCAAGTCATTGGGTGTATTTAAGGCAGAGATAGATAGGTTTTTGATTAGCCAGGGCTTCAAAGGGTATGGAGTGAAAGCAGGGGAGTGAGGATGACTGGAAGAACTGGATCAGCCCATGATTGAATGGTGGAGCAGACTCGATGGGCTGAATGATCTACTTCTGCTCCTATATCTTATGGTCTTAAGCGGTTCAGTTGAATCACATCCCACTGCCCACAGGAGGACTGCAGTGAGGAGGAGTCAGTGACCCACCTCTTTGCACACTGTAAGTTCGCGGAGAAGGTGTGGAGGAGGATGGAAGGGCAGTGTCAGGCTTCATCTCCAGCAGCTGCGTAACAGAGGACTCTCTGATCTACGGGCTGCTCCTGGGGACACACACAGTGCTGCTGGCAGATCATCAACTCGGTGAAAGGTGCTCTTTGGTCGGCCTGAAACTTGATGGTCGGTATACCAGCACATGGAGATGTCCCTGGCAGAATGCTGCCAACTGGCACATTCTTGGCTGCAGGAGTACCTGCTGAGGGATGCACTGAAACTTGGTGCAGCCACCGCAAGGGCCAGTGGGGAAGGCCCATGGTTTAGAGTTCTTCTGCCACGGGAATGGGAGGGGTTGGGTGGTGGGGAGTGTACCCCTCAACAATCGTGGGTAAAGGTGAAACAACAGAGTGCCGCGTGAGTGGCTGGAAGTGTGGGAATGTACAGAACATAGTGGAAACGTCTGTAAAGGATTCAGAGTCATTGAATGATTTATTGTACATAGTTTTATTTTGAATAAAGTATATTTTGATCTAAAAAAATCAAAGAACAGAATGGGGAAGAAATGTGATCTCAGTGACTTTGACCATGGAATAATTGTTGGTGCCAGACGGGGTGGTTTCAGTATCTCAGAAACCTCTGGTCTGAGATTATTAAACACAACTGTCTCCAGAGGTTACAAAGAATGGTGCAAAAAAACCCAAAAAAAATTAGTGAGTAGCAGTTCTGTGGGTGAAAACACCTTGATAATGAGAGAGGTCGGAGGAGAATGGCCAGACTGGTTCAAACTGTCAGGAGGGTGAGAGTAACTCAAATAACCACATGTTACAACAGTGGTGTGCAGAAGAGCATCGCTGAATGCACCACACAGACCTTGAAGTGAATGGGCTACAGCAGTAGAAGACCACGAACATACACTCAACAGCCACTTCATGAGGTAAGGCAGGTACTAAATAAAGTGGCCACTGGGTGTATATTTTGTTTATGCTACCAAAACTATGTAGAATTTGTTCAGAACTACAGACCAATTGATATAAGACCATAAAATGTAGGAACAGAATTAGGCCATTTGGCCCATTCAGACTGCTCCACTATTTCATCATGGCTGATCTATTTTCCCTCTCAGCCCCAATCTCCTGCCTTCTTCCCATATCCCTTCATGCACTGACTAATCAAGAACTCATCAACCTCTGCCTTAACTATACCCAATGACTTGGACACAGTTGCCTGTGGCAGCAAGTTCCACAGATTCACCACAGTCTGGCAAAAGAAATTCCTCCTCATCTCTGTTCTAAAAGGACACCCCTCTATTCTGAGGCAGTGTCGTCTGGTCCTAGATTCTCCCACCATAGGACACATCCTCTCCACATCCACTCTAGTGAAGCCTTTCACCATTTGATAGGTTTCATTGAGGTTACCCTTCATTCTTCTGAATTCCAGAGCGTACAAGCCCATAGCCATCAAACATTCCTTACATGATAAGCCTTTCAATTCAGGAGCCATTTTCATTAACCTCCTTTGAATGCTGCCCAATGTCAGCACATCCTGTCCTAGATACGGGGCCCAAAACTGCTTACAGTAGTCCAAATGAGGCCTCATCAGTGCTTTATAAAGGCTCAGCATTACATCCTTGCTTTTATATTCTAGTCCTCTTGAAATCACATTTACCCTCCTCCCCATCAAACCTGCAAATTAACCTTTAGAGAATCCTTCACGAAGTCTCCCAAGTCTCTTTGGGTCTCAGGTTTTTGAATTTCTCTCCATTTAGAAAACAGTCTATCCTTTTTCTTTACCAATGTGCGTGAGCATACACTTCCCTACACTGTATTCCATCTGCCATTTCTTTGCCTATTCTCCTAACCTGTCTAAATCCTTCTGTAGTCTCTCTGCCTCCTCAAAACTACCTACTCCTCCACCTATCTTATAAATTATGTGACTTTGTTTTTTCAACTAAATATTCTGTACCTTGTCAAATTGAAAGGCATTTATGTATCAGAATTGCAGGCACTGCAACTGATCTGTTGATATTAATACTAAAAACATCTATCATTGGAATATTTCTCCACGGCCAGTTATTCCAGTTGGGTTAGAATATACTCATTGGTATCTTATTTTTCCTGATTGCCTGCATGTTTACCATGAGGGGTGTGCACAAAATGATTACCCCTTGGCAAATGTAAGAATTGAACCACTTTCAGATTTTCTGACCAAATGCCCTTCTGTCCTGCATTTTGCCTTCACTCACTTGCCCATAGAAATGGTCAAATTTATTTGGCAGCTTTGATATTTAATTTGTACTGAAATGCATTGATGAAAATCTCCGTATAGGGAGAACACATCCACACTTGCCTCTGTAAAACAAAGTATAAGGTAGCTCAAATGTGTCAAAAAAGCAAAATTATGATGTGAGAAATCTAAACTTAGATTTGTTAAACGCACTCTGGTGGAAATGAATCTTTAGAGTGTAGGCCCTTGATACTATACAGTTGGAACTTTGAGTAACCGAAAGCCGCCACATCCCATGGGCTGCAGTATATAATGAAGCTCCAATGTGTAGCATCATTTGTTGACTTTGAATGACAGTGGAAAAAGAGACTGCCCATTCTCAGCCTCTGAGTAGTATCTTGAGCATGGAGAGAATGATCAAGTCATTGGAATCCAGACAATGCAGACTCATAATTTTCCTGATCACATCAATTGCCTTAAAGAGTTTTTTCATTATATTTAACTTCTGGTGAATAATTACTGCATTCCAATGAACGATTATCACCTTCAAATTGTTTGAGAACATTAATTTTTTTAATTCATTTACGGGGATGTGGGTGTTGCCAGCTAAGCCAGCATTTATTGCCCATCCCCAGTTGCCCTTGAGAAGGTGGTGATGAGCTGCCTTCTTGAACCACTGCATTCCCTGAGGTGTAGGTGCACCCACCCATGGTGCTGTTAGGGAGGGAATTCCCTGATTTGACCCGGCGACAATGAAAGGCAATATGTTTCCAAGTAAGGATGCTCAGTGACTTGGAGGGGGATTTCCAAGTGGTGGTGTTCCCAGTTATCTGTTGTTCTCGTTCTCTATATTGTAGTAGTCATGGGTCTGGAAGGTCTTGCCTTAGGAATTTAGGTGTGTTGTTGCAATGCATCTTGTAGATAGTACACACTGCTGCAACTGTTCATCAATGGTAGAGGGTTTGGATGCTTAAGGAAGGGGGATACCTTGTGCTGGACAGTGTCAAGCTTCTTGAGTATTGATGGAGCTGCACTAATTCAAGCAAGTGGCGAGTATTCTATTACACATCTGAACTAAGCCTTGTAGATGGTGGACAGGCTTTGGGGAGCCGGGAAGTGAATTACATGCCACAGGATTCCTAGCTTTTGACCTGCCCTGGTAGCCACGGAGTATATATGGCTATTACCTGTCAGTGGTAACACTCAGGATGTTGATAGTAAGAGACTCAGTGATGATGATGCCACTGAATGTCAAGGGATGATGGTTGGAGCCTCTCTTGTTGGAGATGGGCATTGCCTGGCACTTGGTTGGCTCGAATGTTACTTGCCTCTTGTCAGCCCAAGCCTGGATATTGTCCAGGTCCTGCTGGATTTGGGTATGAACTGCTTCACTATCTGAGGACTCATGAATGGTGCAGAACATTGTGCAGTCATCTGCGAACATCCCACTTCTGACCTTATGACAGAAGGAAAGTCATTGATGAAACAGCTAAAGATGATTGTTCCTAGGACTCTTCACTGAGGAACTTATGTCCTGAAGATGAGATGATTGACCTCCAACCATCACAACCATCTTCCTTTGTGTCAGATATAATTCCAACCAGCGAAAGGTTTTCCCCCTAATTCCTATTGGCTCCATTTTAGCTAGGACACCTTGATGCCATACCTAATCAAATGCTGCTTTGACTTCGAGGGCTATCACTTTCACCTCACCCTTGGTATTTAGCTCTTTGGTCCATGCTTAGACCAAGGAGGTGATGAGATCAGGAGCTGAGTGGCCTTGATGGAACCCAAACTGGGCATCCATAAGCAGGTTGTGCAAAATGTACAAAAACAGAAATACTGTATATTAAAAAAAGTGAGGTCGTGTCCAAAGCTTCAATGTCCATTTAGGAATCTAATGACAGAGGGGAAAAAGCTGTTCCTGAATCGCTGTGTGTGTGTCTTCAGGCTTCTGTATCTCCTACCTGATGGTAATGGTGAAAAAAGGGCATGTCCTGGGTGCTGGACGGTGTCTTTCTGAGACACCATTTCCTAAAGTCCTGGGTACTTTGTAGGCTAGTGCCCAAAATGGAGCTAACTAGATTTATAACCCTCTGCAGCTTCTTTCAGTCCCTTGCAGTAGCCCCTCCATACAAGACACTGATGCAACCTGTCAGAATGCTCTTCAAGGTACAACTATAGAAGTTTTTGAGTGCATTTTTTGACATACTAAATTGCTTCAAACTCCGAATAAAATATAGCTATTGTCTTGCCTACTTTATGACTACATCAATATTTTGGGACCAGGTTAGATCCTCAGAGATCGTGATGCCCAGGAACTTGAAACTGCTCACTCTCTCTACTTCTGATTCCTCTATGAGGATTGGTATGAGTTCCTTGATCTTACCCTTCCTAAAATCCACAATCAGCTCTTTCATCTTACTGATGTTGAGTGCCAGGTTGTTGCTGCGGCACCATTCCACTAGCTGGCATATCTCACTCCTGTACGCCTTCTCGTCACGACGATGTTGAGATTCTACCAACTATGGATGTATTATCAGCATGTAGCTGGTATTTGAGCTATGCCTAGCTACACAGTCATGTGTGTATAAGGAGTAGTGCATTGAGCTAAGCATACACCCCTGAAGTGCCCCAGTGTCGATCATCAGCGAATCTGCACAGACTCTGGTCTTCCAGTTAGGAAGTCGAGGATACAATTACAGAGGGAGGTACAGAGGCTCGGTCTCTGCAACTTCTCAATCAGGATTGTGGAGTTGATGGTATTAAATGCTGAGCTGTAGTCAATGAACAGCATCCTGACATAGGTGTTTGCGTTGCCCAGGTGGTCTAAAGCCGTGTGGAGAGCCATTGAGACTGTGTCTGCCATTGACCTATTGTGGCGATAGGCAAATTGCAATGGGTCCAGATCCTTGCTGAGGCAGGAGTTCAGTCTAGTCGTAACCAACCTCTCAAAGTATTTCATCACAATGCTTAATCATACATAATACTCATGAATACATCATTAGGGAGCATTCTCCATTCTTTCTCTCAGTCTCATTTGCAGGAAGGTCACTACCTTTAAACCTCGGGTATGTGGAATTTCCTAGCATATTTTTATTTGGAGGTACAACATGAAAAAGGCCCTTTCGGTCCAATGAGTTGTGCAACCCACCTTTTTTTTTAACACAAGCCTAATCACTGGACAATTTACAATTAATCTACTAACCGTACTTCTTTGGAATGTGGCAAGAAATGGAAGCACCCAGGGAAACCCATGCAGTCACCATCTCCTTCCAGACCGTTCCAGAATTGAACTCCAAACTCCAACGCTCCAAGCTGCAATAGTGTTGCACTCACTGCTATCCTACCATGGTGCCCCAAATATCAGAATAATTTGTAATAATGACATAACGCTACTATATGAAAACCAAAGACAACCATGAATTAAAAGGTGTGTTGGCAGATGCTTGAATGAGAAAGGCATACTGGAGATGGATATGGATTTAATGCAGACACATGGGGTTAGGGCACAACAACACTACATCAGATGCAATTTCTCTCGCTCTCACTCAGTTCTGGGCCAGCTGGACAACAGGAACACAAACATCAGGCCGTTATTCATTGACTACAGCTCAATGCTAACACCATCTTCCCATCCGAACTTGTCATCAAAACCTAGGCCTCTCTATCTTCCTCTACAGCTAGATACTCAACTTCTTCATCGGCAGACCTCAGTCAGTGAGGACAACATCTCCTCCTCACTAATCTTCAACACAGATGCTTCTCAAGGTTGGTGTGCTTCACCCCCTGTTTTACTCTCGATAGTATAGTCAGCACAAACTCTGTGGCTCAACACAGCTCAAGTACCATCTTCAGATTTGCCAATGATATAACTGTTGTTGGACAAACCACAGGTAGTGATGAGTCATGTTATTAGAATGAGATAAGACACCTGGTTGAATGGTGCCAAAGCAACAACCTTACCCATCATCCAACTATTCCGCACCTGGCTTTACCTTCTGCCTATTGCTCTTAACACACCTGTTTGCTTCACAGCCTTATACCAGTTTTCTCCCTTCTGCACTCTCCATCCTAATGCAGGCTCCTGCCTCCAAGGAGGCTGGCTGACCCACTCATTTCCTTCAGCTTGAAACCTAAGTAATTCCTGCTTCACTTGCATATTGTCTCTCCTGTGTCAGTCTTTAATATCATTAATCTTTCTATCACTTTGCTGTGTCCTTAATTAACATGGGGGCAATATGATGGTACAATATTAATATTATTCTTTGTATTTTTCCCATTTAAGGGTACAATACTGTATCTTGGCACAATAGTTTTAAGCATACAGGTAGTTTGGACGTGGTAAAGAATGGCCGCAGCAGCATTTCCACATAATTAATCATAGATACAAGAGTTAAAAGGAGGAAGTTAAGGTGAATCACATCCCACATAAATGGGTAGTTCTCTACTGATATTGAATGTACGTGGGCTCTTCCTTTTCCATCCTATTTACTCTTAAAGGACACATATTTTAATAATAAAATGTCCATCTATATCAGAAATGTGTATTCCTTGACCTTTGATACATCTTTTAAACAGCTATTTCAACCCAAGATTGAAAAAAGAAAAGATTAGCTTTATTTGTCACATGTACATTGAAACATACATGTTCATCACAAATTTGTATGTATGGGAGGAATCAGCAGGGGCAATATGTCATTGCTCTCTAGATTTGATCACAATCTTTAATTATTGTAATTCACTAAAATCATGCTCGAACCCAACAGCCCAATTCCCACTTGTTCTTGTCCATTCATAATATCTGTTGTGTCTGTGCAACTACATGTCAAATAAATAAATACATGCATGTGGAAGATGGCTTTAACTGGTAAATTCACACTGCAGCAAGAGAGCAAGAGCAAATGCATAGACAACAGATCCATGTGTAGTGTTAAGGGGGCAATACTCAGAAAGAAATAGATCCATATGTTACATTTCCTCCCCCTTTAGATTAATGTAATATAAAACTGCATATGTACAAAACATTTAATTTCCCTTTCACCAACCGTATTCAAATAAACATGCTTTCACAATAGCAGTCCATAATTAACTTCCTGTTCTAAAGATTCAGTCTTTTGGGTGGAGTTCTGTTTCTTTTAGGATTGCACCTCTGGACCTGTGGAATGGCATCAGTTTTGGTAAGTGTCTTGTCTAAGACAACATTCTTAGTTGCCAGCAGTGTTACATTGCTGTCAGTGACATCATCACTGAGAGGTAAGTGTCTGTCTCTTTGGATGCAATCAACTCGAGTATGTTCTTCAGTTAAGCATACTGTATCTGCTCCACATGACATCTCTGTGTATGATTCCGACATCCACTGTGTACATCAGTGGTTCAGTTCTTGTAGCTATCCTACTAGGTGTCTACTTGTCTTCTCCATAATCAGGCACAAGGACTTCCTATCCAACTTCAAAGCTCCTTGCTGCTTCACTGGCAACTGGTTGAATTGTTTATTCTGTATTTCCCTCTGTAGATCTGGTTTCAGGAGGTCTATGCAAGATCTCAAATTTCTGCTCATGAACATCATTACAGGTGTTTGATTTGTCATCATATGGACAGAGTCCTGATACACAAAAAGGAAGTTGTCCAACTTGTGCTGTAGAGAAATGTCCTCCTTCTCCATAGCTTTAATGGACTTCTTGAAGGTTCAGATAAACCTTTCAGCTAACCATTCATCGCTGGGTGCTGTAGAGAAATGTCCTCCTTCTCCATAGCTTTAATGGACTTCTTGAAGGTTCAGATAAACCTTTCAGCTAACCATTCATCGCTGGGTGCTGTGGAGCTGTCTTGAAATGTCTGATGCCATTTTTCTTCATGAACAGTCGAAAATATTTTGACATGTATTGCGGTCCATTGTCACTCACAATAAGTTCTAGTAAGCTGTTTCTGGTAAAGGTACTCCTCAGAGCAGGGACAGTCTTTGCTGAGGTGGTTGACTTCATTGGTGAAACCTCTGGCCACTTTGAATGAGCATCCACAATACTTCAGAAGGATGAATAGCTCAGCAAAGTCAGTATGTACTTTTTGCCATGGTGACAGCCACCACTCACAGGTGTAATGGTGCTTGTGGGAGTACATTTTAAACTTTTTGGCATCCTGAACAGCTTTTCGCCAAATTTTCAATCTGTTTATCTATTCCCAGCCACAACATGTAGCTTCATCTTGACTATACCCAGGTATCCTTCATGCAGATTCTCTAACACTCTGGTACGCAGTTCAGAGGGAACCACAATACGAGATCCACACATCACCATTCTTTGACCTACCAACAGTTGGTCTCATCTCACTGCCAACTCTAGAAACATAGGGTTACCATGTATCCTTGCGTGGTGATGTCATAAGATCTTTGACAAGGTCGGGTCATTCTTTGTTTCCCTTCGTATTTCCGAATTTGCTACTGGCAACTGGTCCACTGGTGGAACACTTCTGCTGGGTCACAGAATGAAGACTTTTCTTCTTCAGTTGCCAATAGTGGAAGACATGACAAGCCATCAGTGTTGCTGTGTTGTTTGGTACCCTTGAACTCTGTGTTATATAAGTGGGCTCCTAGAAATAGTGCCCAATGTTGTAACCAGGTAGTAGTCATCTCTGGAATTCCCTTCCTGGGATTGAAAATGGACACAAGGGGCTGGAGATGTGTCACTAGTGTAAACTCTTGTCTGTAGAAGTTGTGGTGGAACTTCTTTATTCCCAATGCTAGACTAAAGGCCTCTTGGACAAGCTGTGTGTAGTTGTGTTCTGTGTTCATCAGTGATCGTGAAGCAAATACAATCAAGCATTCAGATCCATCTTTCATAATGTATTACTAAACAGCCCCAATGCCATAAGGGGATGCATCACATGCCAATCTGATGGGTAGAGATGGGTCATAATGGGTGAGCAGTTCATCTGATATTATTAGTCTCTTTGTTTTCTTGTAAGCTCTTTCACATCTTTCTGATAATTCCCATTTTGCTCCTGTCTGCAACAGTGTATTCAATGGGTAAAGCACTGTAGCAATGCCTGGGAGAAGCCGGTGGTAGTAGTTTACAAGGCCTGACTGTTTGGCCTCCATACGACATATTCATCTTCAGTTTGTCTTTGGGAATCACTTTTTCACCTGTGTAGGTCTTTAGCATCACTGAGGTCTTCTCTAATGTTAACTTAGAAAACAGTCTGTTGTAGTTAGCCTCTGAAATTATAGGCAAAGCTGACCCTGTGTCCAGTTCCTGTTTCAGTTTTACACCAGACATGTCTATTGTGATCCATATGATTTTGTGATCTGCTTCAATAATACTATGCACACCTTTGCCTGACTCTGTGCTGTCAGACGCTCTTTCACATTCGGTCACTTTATACATTTACTTAGCTTTTTCACTTGATGTGGTTTTTCTCTTTGGTTGTGCTTTCTGTCTGCCTTGCACACTGTATGTGACCTTGTCTGTGACACTTCTTGCAAACTTCTTTGAACCAACAATCATTTGCATCATGGGATGAATTGCTCCACTTTTTAGCTTTTTGCACCATTCTGGGACATTTTGTGAATTTCAAATTCTAACCTCTTTTTCTGTAGTTCTGCTGCATCCTTTGCTGCCGGCTCTAATGATATTGTGATGGTCAATGCCCGTTCTAAGGCTAGGTCTCTTTTGGATAGCAGCCTCTTTTGAGTGCTTTGACTATTCATGCCACATACAATGCTGTCCCTTTATGCATCAGAAAGTCCATCTCTAAAGTTTCAGTACTGAGAAAGTTTGCAGAGTTCTGCATTGTATTCAGAAATGCTTTCATCCTTTGGCTGGTTTCTTTTGTAAAATCTAAATCTCTCAACCAGTATCAGCGGTTTAGGGCTCAAGTGATTTTGTAAAATTGTAACAATTTCGTCAAATGTCTTGCTTGCTGGCTTAATGGAGATTACTAAGTTGCGTAAGCGACTGTATATCCTTGCACCCATTAAACTAAAAAGCGTGGGGACTTTCTTTTGCTCATCCACATTATTTGGCTGACAATACAGTTTAACCCTCTCAATTATACGACTCATTAGCACTATCAACTTTCCTGACTGAAGCCTTCACCATGTTATTTTCACTTTAACTTTGTTAGTTCCAGGTCTTTCACTGTGTTCTATGTTGCATTCGTGCATCCCTTTAGTGTCCATGGCCTTCTCTGTACTGTTTAACTCTGCATATGATGATATTCTCTGACATTCAGATTTTTTACGCACCACTGATTTACAGCGTCCGTGCAACTACATATCAATCAAGTAAAAGCACGCACAGGTTTAGCTGGTGTATTCACATTGCAGCAAGAGAGAGGGAACAACGCGTATGCTCAGACAACAGATCAGTACACATGCATAGACAACAGATCAAAAATCATGCTAAGGGGGTCATTGCTCTAAAAGAAATAGATCCACACCTAACAATGTACATATTGATTAAGCATTCTTAATCATTACACATGATTGACGCACAAGAATTGCACAAGTCTGCTAAGAAAATTAAAGCTGTGGTGGATGCCTGAGGCGAAAGGATGTGTCACAGTTGTTTTCCTTTTTAGGATTTGTCAACTACTAATACAGGTTCCAGTCAAACCTGGCTACTGTCTCCACCCTTTAACTCATTTCTGCAAACTGAGAAGAACTGGAATTGGACTATACAGCATGAGATGGCTCTCAAAAATGTAAAGGAAATAGTGACGTCAGCACAGTACTGATATATTATGATCCACATCATCCTTGCCGCTTGCGTTTGATGCCTCGCCTTATGTTATAGATGCAGTCATGTCGCATGCTACGAATGACGGAAGTGAACACCCCATAGCATTTGTATCATGTTCCTTTATGATTTGCAGTGTAAAACACTTCAACTGGTACTTTTATGGGAGAGAGTTTACCCTCATTCTTGATCATCAACTATTAATATCCATTTTCAATTCCTAGAATGGTGTTCCACTAAGACAGCAGCACAAATGCAGAGATAGGCTCTGGTTCTTGGAGAACAGAATTACAAGATTGAATTCAAGAGATGACTAATCATGGAAATGCTGATGGGTTGTCACGCTTACCCTTGATAAGGAAATATCTGAAAAATCAACAAAAAACACACATCTCAATGTATTCTCCCTAACGCAAATTGAAAATCTCGATGATCCAAAGGGAAACCAGAAAAAAAAAACCCACACTGTTTCAGATCTACATGGCCACACAAATGACTGGAATGTGGAACAGAAATCCCACTTCCCCCATTTTTACCAGGGCCATGATGAACTTGCCTTTAGCGGGTGTTGCCTTATGTGGGATTGTGAGTTGTTGTACCATATCAGCTGAGAACTAAAGTGTTGGAGGAGCTACATGCCAGTCATCTAGGCAAGGTCAAAATGAAAGTGTTGGCTTGAAGCTTTGCCTGGTGGCCTGGGATAGATCAGCAGATCAAGCAAATTGCCATGCACTGTTCAGGATGCCAACATGTCCAGAAGATGCCAAGGGCTGCACCTCTCCATCCCTGGAAATGGCCTGCCTTGCCCTGGTAGAGGATTCATGTGGATTTTGCCAGACCGTTCATGGGCAGAAATTTCTTCGTAATAGTGAATGCAGCTACAAAATAGTCCAAAGTGTTCCCAGTAGCCTCCACTACAGCTTTGAACACTGTTGATGTACTGAGAAGCCCCTTCACAAAGACTGGTGTTCCAGAGCAGTTTGTCAATGACAATGGACTACAGCTTCAGTCATTCCTAAAAATGAATGGATTAAGACACATTACATCTGCACCGAACCACCCAGCTACAAATGGCTTGGCAGAAGGGTTTGTCCAGAGTCTAAAGAAAGCACTGTGAGCAACATCAGCTGAACACACTACACTAACACTGGACCAGAAGCTCGCCAATATCCTATTTGCAACATATTCCACAACCAACAATTCCCCAGCTATGCTGTTCCTGGGTTGTCCCTTGCATTCACACTCGGATCTCCTGAAACTCAATCCCAGAAGGAGAATGCAGGACAATCAGCTGAGACAAATGAAAGGCTCCTCAAACAAGGAAGTTCAAGCCATCCTAGCGAGGAACTACAAAGGGTACTCAGAAGGATTAAGGACAGAATTGGACCACTCTCCTACACTGTGGAGATTGTGTCTGATGCCATGTGGAGATGACACATCGATCCAATGAGGAGAGCAGAGTCAATTGTTAGAGAAGAAAGTTGGCTACCACTATCAGAACCACTTCCTGCAGTCTCAGAGTCAACTCCAACAACAACCACGCAGGAGATCCCAGATCCTGAGATTGTTACACAGCCACAAGTCTCACCTGTCAAGGAGAGTGATCCCCAATGTCCTCAAAGACATTATCCCACAAGATTAAGAAATTCTCCACAGCAATTAAAACTTTAGGCCTGAAAGGGACAATTTAAAATTTACTGTGCTGTTGATGGCTGTGTATAACAGTTGTATTATATTATATCGTGTGTGTAAATAGTTGAGTTGCATTCTCTATTGACTTGGAGTTTATAGCTAAGCAAGGAGTGTTGACTATTTAATATTTCAATAATATTTGAGTAATCATATGTGTGTATGTATATTTGTATATATGTATATGTGTTTAATTGTGTGTGTATATATACTGTTTAAGCATTCTTGTTCATTTGCATAATTCATTACAGGTTATATGAATAAATACATCATTACACTACCACATGATATATGTGTGCCTCGCTTAAAATAAACTTGAAGTTAGACTCTCATTTTGGATTCTCAAGTCTTTCTTCAAATTAGTCTAATGTTTTGAAGTTACAAAACATAACAGAGGACCTCAAATAAAAGTTGGGTGAATATATTAAAAGCAACCTGAATCCTCCTCTCTCGGCATTGCTTTTGGAATTTTGAGTGAGTTACAACGGAACCCAAGTCAACAAATATCCTCTGTCACCAGTCTATGTTAATACTAACAGGAACTTCAAGAGCTGCATATCATCATATTGGAACGCAAGAAGGAACTGCACTGAGGGATAACTTTCTTCAATGCTTTCCAATCATGTGATCTCCATTGGTGGGTCGTCTATTTTTGATTGGAAGGCTACTTCCTCTGTGCTGAGAGTTTTGGAAGCTAGTGAGCTCCATCTAGTGCATTGATTTGGAAAGAACATAAATGCAGCCAGGGTGAACATAAACATTTTTGATGCACGAAAAACAGGATTGCATCAAACGTTAAACTATGGTGCAAGAAGGACATTGTAGGAATTTCAGAACTTAATGGATCTTATTTAAATAAACTTTATTTAAAAAGCAAGCTATTGGTTTTGATTTCACATGCAAGTTTAAGGAGCAATTCGAAGAAATTTCCCACTACATCATGAATATTGACTTTATTGGGGCAAATGTTAAATGGTGACCACTGTCCATCCCACAGCTTCATGAAAGTGCTCAAATCCCAGCGATTCAAGCCAGAACATAGCTTACCTTCTGGATTAGAATTGAATATGGATGTTACAGCTTTTGCAACTGAACAGTAAAGATAAACTGTTTTAAGTCTGAGTCTAACACTTTACAATAGATTAAAATTAAGCTTTTGAAATAAACAGGTTAAATGTATCTAAATTAACTAATACCTAGTTCGTGCAGCCACTTTCCTCTAATGAACTGGCGAAAAGAGGAGCCAATCCTCTGTCAGGCCTAGTATGTTGTCAGTGCCGAAGCCCCACCTATTGTACATGGTGGGAAACTCTCAGCACTGAGCTCCATGAGGCCTTTAGAACAGGAGCTTACTTGGTAGAACAGTCATGAATCTCAGGCCATGATTTCATCATCATTGCACCAAACCCCAATTTGTGCTTAGTTAGACGGGCCCCTGCATAGGGAACATTTGGCATTTTCTACAAAATCTAGCTGATTTTTAAAAAAATCTCTGCACTTTATTTCCCTGTGAGGGCATTTGTGTCTCAGTTCAAAGTTCAAAACAGATGCATTATCAAAGTACATATATGTCACCATATTCAACTCTGAGATTCACTGTCTTGTGGGCCGCCACACTATACACAAGAAACACAACAGAGTGAATGAAAATCCACACCCAGCAGGATGGAGAAACAACCAATCTGTAAAAAATGACAAACTGCAAATACAGAAAGAAAGAGGACAAGAAGAAATATTAATAGTAAACAAATAAAGCAATGAATATTGAGAACATGAGATGAAAAAGTCATTGAAAGTGAGTCCATAGGCTGTGGGAACAGTTCAGAGATGGGGCAAGCGAACTTATCTCCTCAGGACGTCTGGCTTGCATGTCTCCAGTGATAGTCCGAGTTTGAATGGCCAAGAGCCCAGCTGCAGGTCTGCAGTTCCATTCCTAGCGTGAGATTCTGGCAGAGGAGTGTCTGTGCTGAGAGTCTGCCTGATTCAGTACCAGACTATGTGATGTAACTGCCCCATTCCTGTAGAGCAGGGGTTCCCAGCCTTTTTTATGCTATGGACCAACGCCATTAAGTGTTAGGAACTGCTGCTATAAAGTGTATCTGATGCTGTCCTTACAGCACAGCCCAAACAAAGCAAATCCTTCATGCACACCATGAAGGTGACGTCCAGAAACATAATGTTTTCAAAAGAAAACCTAATCTGAGTAGTGGATTGATAAAATTGATTGACTCTTGGAATTACATTACCCATCAAATTACAACCATTGCATGGGTTCTAACTACGAAGCAAAATGTTACTTAGTTTGTATCCTTTTGTCACTAACTGATCTTCGGATATATTTCCAAGCAGTTCTTAACTTTCTTCTGTTACGTACCCCATAAATGGGTCACTTACCAGCAAAAATAGAGAGGTCCATTGAAGTCTGATGGTACTATTTTTAACAGTATTTATTGATAAAAATACACAAAAATAATATCAATGCAAACATACAGATAATATACGTCGTCAATACTAAATCTAAAAGCGCAGGTATAATAATAATCAATAAGAAATAGCTGTATCGTTGTCTAGGGGATAATGCATTGTCCGATGGAAATATAAAAGTCACTTTAGTTCATTCAAGCTGCAGCTTCTGGTTGGAGAGAGAGATGGAGGTTTAGAACTTGCCCGTTTTCCATTTATGATGTTGATCCTTCGAAATGGCGTCGGTGGTGATCTCTTCCTTAGCTAAGCCGCCTTCCATGGTGGGACCTCAATCCCGGGGCAACGGGAAAGGGCACACGTGGGCCCTCCACCGGCTGTCGATATTAAACACTGTCACGGGACTTCTAGTGTTTCTCCTGGTGTGAGTCAAGGGGCCATTCCCCTGACCCTCTTTTATCCCCACTCACGGGGTCTCAGATGTCAATCAGGGTGGAATGATGCCATCCCCCAACCAGCCCACGTTGCCTGAGGGCTTCCACGAAGCACAGTACTCAATACACAATTCTGTCTCCAAGAGACATTGGCCTTTTCCGTGGCTTTGTATCTTGCGATTCTCAAAAAGGAGGGGGCCACTCTGCACCCCTCGGCCCCTCAGAGTTGGGTACAGGCGTAACACTTCTAAATATTATATTTACTTCTGAAGATATTGTTGATATATAAAGTTTATTTATTACTCTTCTCTCATATCTATGGGGATCTGCCCCTGTTTTGTTCTGTGCAACATTTTTTAAAAGGGACTGAGTTCTGTTTCCATTTTTAAAAAGAAACTGATTTCAAGCCTCAACATTGAGCGCATGAACTGTAAACATTGGAAGCACAGCTGCTGATTTATTGGGTAACAAGCAGCACAGTAATACTGAGTGGAGAATGCATTGTGATTTAATGTCACATGAACTTTTACTGCCGTTTGAGAGAATAAGAATGGACCTCATTTCAACGTCTCATCTTAAATATAGTGTAGACTCTTTCAGCACTGCACTGAAATTTCAACATAGATTTTTCTACTTGGAGCTCGTCATTTTTTTGTTATAGTACATCTATTAAACAAGTGCAGATGAAAATGATACGCACCTTCAGGCTCAGTTTGATAAATGTGTGTGTAAATTGTTTACCTAGTGTCAGCAATTCCACATGCAGGTAAGGATGACATGATAGGGTGGTGATATCTATGTGTACATTTGTTGACTTTAGATAAACTGATGTCAGCAGCCTTTCTTCCCAATCTACAAACATTCTTCACAAGATCTGATGTTAGCTTTTCAGTATCAATTATTTCACAAAATATAAAAATATACATCTCAAAGACTCATTTCATTCATGTCGTCAACCAAAGCAGAAAATGTTTGGTAACTCCCTTGTTAAAACACATGTACATAAAACGTGTGTGAGTAAGTTATTGCAACATTGCCTTTTGTAGTGTCTATGGACATTCATTGCTTTTTGGTGACATGCATTAAAATTTGACAGATTAATTCCAATGTTAATTAAACAGCATCACAATGAAGACATTATTGTAGTTGTAACACAGGGTTTGTTTTATTGAATTAAAGCTGTTCAAATTCCATCGTCTCTAGCGCAGAAAGAAGGTGACTGCCAACTCAGCCGTCAAGATGCCATCTGTCTATGATACTTCCTCACGTAGCCACTTTGGGACAACCCTAATTGACTGACACCACATTCCTAAGTTGGAAAACATGGCTCCTTATCTTTAGCCAAAGCCAAAACACTTGTACCAGCAGGACACATTGCTTTTACAGAAAAAATGCTAAAATAAAAATACCTCACAGCATAGCTGTAGAAATCTACCCAGGGCATTACAATTGTTTCTTATAGGATGTCCATATCCAAAAGGTGAAACTGAAATGTGCGTGAAATGCAACAACCATTTTGAGCACAGGCTACTCCCACAAGGAGTAATGTTATAACCAGATTGTGTTTATATGGCAAAGGATTTTGCTGTCCATCTAAAAGTGTGGATACTGGCAACTATTTAATGCAAGACACTAGGTCAAATAGTCCAGAACTCCTCAATATTTGTAGGAAAAAAACTGTAGATCTAAGTAGAAGGTATGATTTTAACTATCAACACTCTTTAAAATAGTGTATGACTTAGGGGGTGAGTAAAGCATGGTGAACACTGTACAAATCTTCACTCTAATGTTATTAAAGTACTACAGAAGAAAAATCTGGTTTGGTCAGAATACGATTATATACAGATTCCAAATTTGTAATGCATTTTTCTTAGGATTTTTTAAAAAGTAATTTAATCTTTCTATGTATGATCAGTGCAAATCTGCCTGCCAAGCTTTATCTATCAATACACTCACTCCATATATCAAATATTTGGTAACAGCCCAGTTAAGTCACATGTGTGCACAATGTGACAAAATGACAGCAGAGGAATCTTGGTGCTTTTCTGCTCACATATATATTTGCATTTACCAGTGTGATCACTAAACCACAACAGAGTTAATTTCATAAGTATATGGATTGGTATAAATTGCTTTGGGGATATCCCAATCATGAGTATGCAAAAGTATTTGACAGTGCAATTTTAGCTTAAATTTAATTAAATGTAATTTTACCTGGAGAGATGATTAGCATCATTTTGGGATCACAGAAATTTAATTATTTAATGAGATCCTGCTGAGAAAAAGGTTGCGAAGCTCTGTGCTATATTTATGGAAGCCTTTCATTTATTGTACAGAGCAGTTCTAATAAATACAGATGCTTTGTTTTGCATACAGTCTCCTAAACAATGGCACAAACATCACAGCTTTTGAATAGATTATAACATGTTAGGATTTGAGTAAAGTTTAGAGTGGGATGTTTTTGTTTTGGAGCAATTGTTGATCAGAGTGATTAATGAACTCAGAATTGCAGTAGTTTTGAAAGGGATTATATGGTCTAATTTCATTCATTTGCTTCCAGGCAAGAGGTCAAAATGCTTCCTACACTAGTGCAAGTGACTTGCATTTTAACATACTCATTTAAAAATATGAATTTAAAATACTCTGTGATTAGTAATCTGGGGTGCAGTTTGATTTAACAAAGCTGAAACTTAGGAAACCTGTGCAGAAGCATTACCTAGTATATTGATGTACAATGTGTTACTAAAATTAAGAAAATAATGAAAAGCTTTTAAAATGCATGTTAGTACCCACTTTTGTTTCATCTATTCTGAAGAGCCTTATATGGCAACACTACCACCCTCTTCTTGGAGAGTGCATGATGCTCTCCTCACAGTACATTCTAAACAAAGCAAATCTTTCATGAACACCATGAAGATGACACCCAGTCACATGATGCTCTCAGAAGACCACCTAATTGGAGTACTAGATGGATAAAAATGTTTGACTCTTAGACTTACATTACTTATTAGATTACTACCATTGCATGGGTTCTAACTATGAAGCAAATGTATCATTTTGTCACCAACTAATCTGTGGATGTATTTATGAAGCAGTTCTTGATTTTCTTCTAAACATGATATTTAATTTCAAAGAAATTTTTGATATATAAAGTTTATTTATTACTCTTCTTTCATACGTGAGATTCTGCAACTTTCTTATAAAGGGACTGTGTTCTGTTTCCGAAGGACTTTCAAGCCTCAACAATGTGTGCGTGAAGTGAACATAGCTGATAATTCACTGTGGAACAGACAGCACAATAATATACAAAGTCAAGTTTCTTGTCATCTAACAATATACATATATATAAAACCATATTATATATTTGGGAATGAGATGTTTCTTCGAACCAGGGTGTAAAGCACAGTAGTACGTATAACACACAATAACTTATGAAGGTACAGATAAAATATACAGATGAATCACACAAAAATAACAAACTTAAGTGCATTCATTTTAAATATTGGAAGGTACAGAACAGATTAACAGTGACACTTGGAATATGATGCAGCCAGGAGTTAAGAAGCCTAATAGCCTGGCAGTAGAAACTGTTTCTCATCCTGACCATTCTTGTTTTTATGCATCATGGTCTCCTGCCTGATGGTAGAAAGTCAAAGAGGATGCAGGATGGATGGGTGGGATCCTTAATAATACTAAAGACTGTGTGTTTGCAGTACTCCTGGTAAATGTCCTGTTGGATGGTAGGGAGACTACTATGATCCTCTTAGCTATTCCCAGTCACTTGTTGCGTCTTCAGGCCCGATGCTCGACTGCTTTCATACTAGATGGAGATGCAGCTTGTTAGGATGGTGCTAATGGTGCTCCTGTAAAATGCAGTTTAGATGGGGAAGAGTTTACAGGGAGCCTTGCTTGTCGCAACGTTCTTAGGAAGTGGAGGCGCTACTGTGCCTTCTTTTTCAAGGAGGTGATATTGAGGTTCCAGGAGAGATCATCCGTGGTGTGAACTCCCAGGATCTCTCTCTATGGAGGAGCCAAGTACTTGCAGAGGGGGATGGTTTGTCTGCACCTTCCTGGAATTTACAATGATTTCCTTTGTCTTCTTCACATTCAGGCTTGGGTTTCTTCTCACACCAATCCACCAGCCACTCTACTTCCTCTCTATACTCCACCTCGTCATCGTTCTTGATAATACCAATCACTGTTGTGTCATCGGCAAACTCAATGACACGGCTTGAGCTGGAACCTGCGACCCAGTTATGCATCAGAAGTGTGAACAGCAGCGGGCTGAGCATGCAGCTTTGCCGGGTGCCAGTACTCAGCATAACGGGGCAAGAGACGTTGCCACCCACATGGACCGACTGTGGCCTTACTGCTAAGAATTGAGCAGAGAACAAATCATTATTTTAATGTCACGTGAACTTTTACTGCCATTTCAGATGGACCTTAAGAAGGGAGCTTAATTTAGCATCCTACCTGAATGATGGTGTGGACTCCTTCAGCACTGCACTGAAATTTCAACATAGATTTTTCTCCTTGGAGCTCGTCCTTTTTTGTTAAATGACAAAGTGCCGCTATTAACAAACACAGATGAAAGCAATACTCAGCTTCAGGCTTAGTTTGATAAATGTGTGCATGTGTCTTGTTTACCTAGTTTCAGCAATTCCACGTGCAGGGAAGGATGACATGATAGGGTGGTAATATCTATGTGAACATTAGTTGACTTTAGATAAGCAAATGCCAACAGCCTTTCTTCCCAATCTACAAGACATTCTTCACAAGATCAGGCGTTAGCTTTTCAGTATCAATCATTTCACAAAATATGATAATATACACCTCCAAGACTCATTTCATTCATGTGGTCAACCAAAGCAGAAAATGTTTGGTAACTCCCTTGTTAAAACACATGTACATAAAACGTGTGTGAGTATGTATTGCAACAACATTACCTCTTGTAATATTTATGAATAAGTTTACCTGGCAAGGTGTCTAAAGACATTCTTTACCTTTTGGTGACATGCACTGAAATTTGATAATTTAGTTCCGATGTTAATCAAACAGCATGAAAATTAAGACATTATTGTAGTTGTAATGCACATTTGGTAATCCCAGGGTTTGCTTTATTGAATTGAAGTGTTCTAATTCCATTGCCTCTCATCCAGGAACAAGGTGACTGTCACCTAGGTGTAACACCTGTGTAGCGCTAGACTTATCTTGTGTGACTGGTCGACGTACTCTTTATGAGAAAATCAAATTACATTGTTCTGCACTAGGTGCTAGTGGGTCATCATTCCTGGGATTGCAGGACTGTCATATGTTGAAAGATTGGAGCAACTGAGCTTGTATACACTGGAATTTAGAAGGATGAGAGGGGATCTGATTGAAATATGTAAGATTATTAAGGGATTGGACACGCTAGAGGCAGGAAACATGTTCCCGATGTTGGGGAAGTCCAGAACCAGAGGCCACAGTTTTAAGAAAAAGGGGTAGGCCATTTAGAACGGAGTTCAGGAAAAACTTTTTCACCCAGAGAGTTGTGGACCTATGGAATGCTCTGCCTCAGAAGGCAGTGGAGGCCAATTATCTGGATGCTTTTAAGAAAGAGTTAGATAGAGCTCTTAAAGATAGCGGAGTCAAGGAATATGGGGAGAAAGCAGAAACGGTACTGATTGTGGATGATCAGCCATGATCACATTGAATGGCGGTGCTGGCTCAAAGGGCCAAATGGCCTACTCCTGCACCTATTGTCTATCAGAAGCTCTAGGTATTGGAAGGAGGCAGTGAATAGAAAACACACACTTCTAGAGGTGAGTTTTGTTTACAGTATATATAAAAAATATACAAAATTTTTAAATGAGTAAGAACAATTCAAATGTCCAATATTCTGTTTAGGTTCCAAATCTCAGATATCAAACAAAAATCAAATTCCTTTTTAGTTAGAATCATTGAGATTCATTAGTATAACCGTTATTACTCCAATTTCTCTAATTAAATCCAATATTATTCTCTATTTAAAGGTTTACAGATGAACCTTTTTATTGATCACTAGTTAGCTAGAAAACTAACTTCAATTTCAGTCCTGGTCAGTATGTCTACAAATTTAAATTCAGTTTCAAAAATTATATACATACATATATTATATATATACAAACACAATCAGCTTAACTCCTTTCATGACGGTTCTCCAACATCACAATTTTTAAACAAAGTAAATCTCATTCAGTAACTTATCAAAGTCTTTGCATAAATAATCAGTTCTTCCAGAAAATCAAATTCAGATCCTTCGAATGGAAATAAAACTTATACATCCAACCATATTAAATCCTCTGCATCATTAAACATTTCGTTCCTGTGCTGGTTCTTCATCTTGGGTGCCTCACTATCTTGTTTCTTGGTTCATTGGATGAAATTGTTGATCATCCCTGGAAATGATGATCAACATCATTGGTGTGATTTAACAAAACTAATTACCGGTTAGACTGTAAAGATTTTGGACACTCATCTCTGCCAATATTGTCTCGTTATAGCTGCTGCTTGTTATAGTCATAGCTTCAATAGATCTTTTATTGCTATTGTCACTCCTCTAGTTTTACCCTGAGGGTTTCAAGTAAGTAGGGTAGAGATACTATTAATTCCACTTTTAGCAGTTTATATCTTTAGTTTCTAATAGTTTGGTGCATATCTCGTGCTTGTCTGTGCCTGCGTCAACCATGCTTTGTTCTCGCATAGCTTTTTTTCCCCAAGTTCTCTTTTTTTAAAAGAAACTTAGCAAACCTTGTCTTCATCCCTCTACATTACATCTTTGGGTTTAATTAACCTGGGTTATGTAGACCATCAAGTTGCCATCTGACTATGGTTCTTCCTTCTGTGCCCACTTGGGGGTTCATCTCCAATTTATCATTGATGTTCACTGAACCAGTTCAGTCTTCTGATAAACAATGGTCATCTACAAACCTGCACCCAATCCACAATATTACGAGAAAACAGCAAACATCCATGAACAGACAATGGAAGTTAATGTAACTTTCCACTTACTGGGAGCCAACTTTTAGTTAAGGCAAACCTCATATGATATCACACACTGCCTACAGCACTATGTGACAAGGATACTCCATCTTAAGACTTCAGCTCTGGTACAACACTCATGATTTGTAAAAGATCCTCACTGGCTCCTAGGAATCCTTGACTCCTCAAGGCCCAGAATAGAGAAAGGGACCTGGTGTCTTTTATCTGGAGTTTTAGGAAGTCCAGTGAAGATAGCACAGGACCCAAGCCTGACCTGGGATAACTCCTGCAGCACCTTAGGGAAGTTTACAGATCCCACCTCGGCCTCATCAGCTACCTCAGAGTCCACTGAGCTGGAAGGGGAATGAAGCATCACCATCCCCAAAGGCCTGCCTGAAGGAAAAAGATTTGGGACATACTCTGGGAGTTTTTATTGAGTTGAGTTTAGAAGAAGCATTTGACAGTATATTTTGATGTACATGGCTCAAATAACTTTAACTTCATCTTTAACCAATGGAAAGTTATTGGTTGTGACAGCTTTATCCAGAAGATTATTTTAACTGCACAGCTTTGAGTTTGTTAAGGCATTTATCACATTGGTAAATTAGAGGGATGGAAGGTCTCTGCTTTGAGTTCAAGCCATGTTCCATGTAAATAGCCAAAGTTAAAATATAGAACAATGGCGTCATGGATCAATTTTGAACATTGTTTTCTAATTATTCTTAAATAAGCAGATGTATTTTGTATATTATGTTAGAAAGTGAGTATTTCAACAAACTAATTATATTTTATGAGGGTATAGTGTCTGAGGACATATTGTGTAGTAGTTGGTACTGCTGCCCTAGACTCTAGTGACCCAGACCTCTAGAGACTCTCAATCCTGGACCTAGCTGTTTCCAGTGGAGGTTGTGCGTTCTCCCTGTGACTACAGTTTTGTGCCAAGTGCTTTTATATTATTCATTCACAGGCAGACCGAACTGTAATTTCCCTTGAGAAGTTGGTGAGTCGTCTTGAACCGCAACAGTCTTAGAGGTGTGGGTATTCCCAAAATGCTTTTAGATAGGGGCAACGAGGGAGACTTGATGAGCATATGAGAGGGAATACGTAATGGGGGAAGAAGTGATGGAGGAGGACTGATGGGATTGTCTTGAGAGCGTACATGACTCGATGTTTACAAAAGATTCAGATTCAGATTTATTTATCACTATATACGGCAAAATGACTAAGACAACTGCACTGCTCCAAAGAGCGATATATGAGGTCATTCTTACCCTCAGCCATTAGGCTCTATAATGAATTGACCTATAGCTGGGGAAGCGATGGCCCTTCCTGTTAGACTGTTTGGGGCTAACTTATTTTATATTCTTTCTTACTTCTCCTCTAGTATTTGTGTATCTGTGCACTTGTAATGCTGTTGGGAGACTGTAATTTCCTTTGGGATCAATAAAGTATCTACTTATCTCTCTGTACTTTGCGTTAACAACTAACACAAACTAAGGAAGTGCTGGGGGCAGTTTGCAAGTGTCACCAAACATTCTGCTGCCAACATTGCACGCTCACGATCCTCAGCAGAACTACTCAAGCAACAACAACAGCAAAGCAAGTCCTTTCCTCACACTCCCACCAACCCACTCACACACGCACAGACAGGCCTCTAGTACCAAGGCACACCGCCTCCTAGCCTCTAGGGCCGGGACAGGCTGCCTCCTGACCTCTTTTCCATAGCTCCAGACTTTCAGACTCACGGACATCGGGCTTCCAACGTCCAGTCCCTAGGCCAGAGTCACAGACATTGGCCTCCAGACAAACTGACCCAAGGGCTTTTTTTCCTTCAGGCCTCTATCTCCAGGCTTACTGATGTCTGTACTTTGACATTTGACTTTGCCCTCCAGGCTTCCCCAACTGCTGAGTATCACCGATCACAGGTTTTCAACCTTTGGGATTCTACATCTAGTCTCTCTGCCCTCTGAAATTCAAGCTTCCGCTTTGCCCTCAAGACTTCATCGACCTATGGGTATCGCCAGTCACGGAGCTTTGACCTTCCACTCAATGCCTGGACTCGCATGTACCTCCAACCCTCACAGCTCCCACATGCATGGACCTCCAACCCTCACAGCTCCCACATGCATGTCCCTCCAACCCTCACAGCTCCCACATGCATGGACCTCCAACCCTCACAGCTCCCACATGCATGTACCTCCAACCCTCACAGTTCCCACATGCATGTACCTCCAACCCTCACAGCTCCCACATGCATGTACCTCCAACCCTCACAGTTCCCACATGCATGTACCTCCAACCCTCACAGCTCCCACATGCATGGACCTCCAACCCTCACAGCTCCCACATGCATGGACCTCCAACCCTCACAGCTCCCACATGCATGTACCTCCAACCCTCACAGCTCCCACATGCATGGACCTCCAACCCTCACAGCTCCCACATGCATGGACCTCCAACCTGCAAGCTGCAACACGCCAACCTGGGGGACACTGGTCTCAGTCCTTTACACCTGCTGAACCAACCTCCGGAATACCTGGACTTCAACAGAACATCCCGACCTCCTGCTCCTGCATGATTCACTACCGCTGACCTCTCAGTCTCCCTCATTCCTGTCCCTAAACCCTAACCTGACCCCTAACTCCCCGTACTGTCACCAAATCCATCTCTATGAACCTAAAAAAGACACAAAGTCTGAGTCTGCACAAAATTCCAGGGATGTTGCAACATTCAAATCTGAACATGGCTTACTTCAGTTCTAATCCTAAATGTGACCATGTGGCCTACAAAATTTGAATTGATGAATAAAAATAATTGATTAAAGATATAGCATTTGTAAATGAAAGCATTGAAAATTATTGAATGATTTAAAATTATACAGTATATCCTGATAAAGGGGTTCAGCCTGAAAAGTTAACTGATTATTCCCGTCCATAGATTCTGTCTATGTTGCTGTGTTCCTCCAACATTTTGTGTGTGTTGCTCAAGAGATTCAGCATCTGCAGAATCTTGTGTCTAAAATTATTGAGTTGACTGTCTTAATTATATCTAAATTAGCAATGGTCAGCCAGTCGTGTAATGGCATCAGCAGCAGACTTCGAGGCCAATGGTCCTGGGTTCAAATCCAGCTCGCTCCTTGCATGCTTTCCATCTGTGCTGGGTTCAGCATCAATCTAGCAACTCAGCCTCTTAACAAATGCTATCGAAGCTGCAAAGTAATGAAAAGGCAACAAAAACATATTAAGAATACCAGCTCCTTCCTCATGCAGCCTCTCCCTCTGCTGAACTAGAGAGGGGAGCAGCCCTTGTACCAGTTCTAGGTTGTCAGTGCAGAATGCTCACTGTATGTGGTGGGGAATTGTCACTCGGGCTTTGTGTTGAACTCCATTAGGCCTTCAGAGTGGGAGCCATTTTGGCAGAGTGGCCGTGATCCACAGACCATGAGTTCAGTTACTATGTAGACAGTTATACAG
The DNA here is from genome assembly GCF_030144855.1 of Hypanus sabinus. NCBI lineage: Eukaryota > Metazoa > Chordata > Chondrichthyes > Myliobatiformes > Dasyatidae > Hypanus > Hypanus sabinus. Next base: position 60,360,632 of record NC_082717.1, on the reverse strand, counting down.
GGAAATAATGTGGGCAGATAATGACACTTTATTCAAGGTCGGGCCATGTTGAAAAAATATATATATGGTCACTTGCACTAGTTCTCCTTTGCTTTGGACCAGAACTTGCCATGAATCACAGCTCTGATGGAGTCATCTTGTTGAAAGGTGCTTTCCCAATTCCAAACCTCAACATCATACATGAGGTAAGGCAGTTACATGATGGAAGGCAGGACAAGCCCACCTAAGGAACAGCTTAAAAAATTAATGTGACAGCTGTCTCATTCAGGCCTGCCAAAGACTTTGAATGTTTCTAAATGGTATTCAAAAATATTAATGATCAATTAAATATTTTGAAACAATTCTTAAACAACTTTTAAGACATGGAAGTATAATTAAAATACAATAAAAAACAATAAATATCAGTAATTAACCTTATCGGATCTAATACTGCATATTAAAACCGGTGGGCTGGCTGTTTCTGTTCCCTTGAACCAAGCACAAGGCAGAGTCCACTGTTCAGATGAGAAGTTGATTCCCACTCAGATGCTGCTGGATCTGCTGAATATCTGCAGAGTTTCTGTCTGAGTTTCACATGCAGCAGTCACACTGAAATCCCAGCAGCATCATATAACAGAGTAAAGTCTGAGAATTTCAATGAGGTTACTACTAGAAGGACACTGGTGTCAAAGTAAGGAATTTTATTTCATTTGGAATACACAATCTACACAGCACAGAAACCTAGAGTTTCAAAGCATTAAGCAAACTGAAAGAATGTATACAAATATATAAATCTTCTGACAATCCTACTCAGTCAGAAATATTAACAGAAACCTATTACTCCAAGACCTAGGAGAGAATTTAAATAAAATGTTGATACCTTCTAAAATATCTCCCCTCCTGAATATTTACCACAAACTTTATTCTGAGTATAAGAGTTGGAATGTTATGGTAAGGTTGTATAAGGCATTAGTGAGGCCGAATTTGGAGTATTGTGTGCAGTTTTGGTCACCATATTACAAAAAGGATATTACTAAGGTTGAAAGAGTGCAGAGAAGGTTTACAATGATGTTGCCGGGACTTGAGAAACTGAGTTACCAAGAAAGGTTGAGTAGGTTAGGACTTTATTCCCTGGAGCATAGAAGAATGAGGGGAGATTGATAGAGGTGTATAAAATTATGATGGGTATAGATAGAGTGATTGCAAGCAGGCTTTTTCCACTGAGGCTAGGGGAGAAAAAAACCAGAGGACATGGGTTAAGGGTAAAGAGGGAAAATTTTAAAGGGAACATGGGGGGGGGGCTTCTTCACACAGAGAGTGGTGGGAGTGTGGAATGAGCTGCCAGATGAAGTGGTGAATGCAGGCTCACTTTTAATATTTAAGAAAAACTTGGACAGGTACATGGATGAGAGGTGTATGGAGGGATATGGGCCAGGTGCAGGTCAATGGGACTAGGCCAGGGGTGGGCAAACTTTTTGACTTGTGGGCCACAAAGGGTTCTAAAATTTGACAGGGAGGCCGGACCAGGAGCAGATGGACGGAGTGTTTTGGTAATACACCTCATAAGAGAAAATAAAATATCATGGGATATGTAGAAAACATGTGCTTTAATTTCAATTGAAAATGAACAAATGCATTACAACAAAATATCTGACTTTGAAGTCCCATGGTATTTAGCTATTTATTGAAATGACTTTTAAAACACTGAAAATTAAATGAATAAAATACAGCTTTTTTTAATAGTAACAGTTATTATTTTAAAGCACTGAAAATTCTGTTATCCTTCAAGATATTATCATCATCACTCTCCTCCTGACTGTCTTTATTTCAAAAACGGTAGGAGATGCAGGTCTACTTGTCCTGCTCCTTCTTATTCAGTTGTCCCCTGTGCCAAAACTCAACAACGACCAGCACAAGGACAGAACAATGACAGCGCGCCAGTATGCGGAGCGCGTTATTTGATCTGGAGCGCATTTTTTATTTTGAGAACGTACGTGCACCTGCGCACTACTAATGTCCATCACTTAACAGAAATGACATGTAACATGTAAGGCTTATTGAAAAAAATATTTTCAAATGCATTTTTTACATAACACAACGAAGAAACTTATTTTTAATTTCAGTGAGAACAGTGTTGTTGGTCTCCCTTTTTAGCCAGCGCATCAAAGTCTGGATTTAGTTTTGTTGTGGCGATTCTCAGGATGGATCTGAGGTGTTGGTTAACTTGGATCTGTGGCTGGCTTTGTTGATGTTCATGACGCTGAACGCCTGTTCACACAAATAGGTCGAGCCGAACAAAGAGTAAAGCGCAAATGTGGAGTAATACGCTGCACCTCAACAAAGGTCAATGTATATAGAGTGCATCATCTATTGGGAAAATGCCAGAATTGCGGGGAAAAAACGTTAACAAGGTTTATTAATATAATTTCATCAAGTTCTGCGGGCCGAAATAAAAAGATTAATGGGCCGCATATGGCCCCCGGGCCGTAGTTTGCCCATGCCTGGACTGGGCAGAAAAATGGTTCAGCACAGCCAAGAAGGACCAAAAGGCCTGTTTCTGTGCTGTAATGTTCTATGGTTCTCATACATTTATCTTTTTGTTTCTAAGATGGGTATGTGACCAACTAATCCGTGCACATATTTGTGGCCCCTTTGCTCTCTTAGCGAGATCATTCATTATTTTTTACAGGACATCCATATCCAAAAGGTGAAACCGAAATGTGTGTGAAATGCAACAACTATTTTGAGCACAGGCTATGTTATAACCTGGTTGTATTTACAAACGTTTGTATATGGCAAAGGATTTTGATGTCCATTAAAGCAGTAGATATATGGCAACTATTTAAATCAACATGTAAGATTTTGCATGAAATAGTCCAGCGCTCATCAATGCTTATAAGAGTGAAAAAAGAACTATGTAGATATAAACTCTTGGAGTAGAAGCTATGATTTCAACTATCAACACTCTAAAATAGTGTCTGATCTATGTGTCAGTAAACACTACAAATTTTCACCCTAATTTTGTTAAAGTACTACAGAACAAAAATCTGGTTTGGTCATGATTATATACACTGATTCCAAATTTGTAACCCATTTTTTCTTAGGAGCTTTAAAAAAGTAATTTAACCTGTCTAAGTATGATCAGTGCAAATCTGCCTGCCAAGCTTTATTTATCAATACACTCACTCCGTATATCGAATATTTGGTAACAACATAATTAAATCACATGTATGCACAATGTGACAAAATGACAGCAGAGGAATCTTGGTCCTTTTCTGCTCACGTATATATATTTGCATTTACCAGTGTGATCACTAAACCACAACAGAGTTTCATAAATATTTTGATTGATATAAAGTGTTTTGGGCATATCCCGAGGCAGCAGGTCCCGATGATGGGTATGCAAAGATATTTGACAGCGTAATTTAGTTTAAATTTAATTATATTTAATTTTACCTGGAAGGATGATTAGCAGTATTTTGGGATCACAAAAAAATTAACTAATTACTGAGATCCTGCTGACAAAAAAGTTGAGAGGCTTTGTCCTACATTTATGGAAATATTACATTTATTGTACAGAGCAGTTCTAATAAATACAGATGCTTTGTTTAGCATACATTCTTCTAAACAATGGATATTAATGGCACAGATGTCACAGCTTTTGAATAGATCATGGCACATTAGGATTTGAGTAAAATTTAGAGTGGTAAACTTGTTTTGGAGCAGTTGTTGATCAGAGTGATAATATCACTCAGAATTGCAGTAGTTTTGAAAGGGGTCATTTGGTCAAATTAAATTTACTTGCATCCAGCCAAGAGGTCAAAATGCTTCCTGTGCTAGTGTAAATGAATCATATTTTAAAATACTCTTTTAAAAATATACATTAGAAATATTCTTTGATTGGAAATCTAGGGTGCTCTTTGATTTTACAAAGCTGAAAAGAGTTTCATTAACTGAAAATATAAAAACTTGTTTAGAAGCATTATCCAGTATATTAATGCACTGTGTTACTTAAGTTAAGAAAATAACGAAAAGCGTTTAAAATGCATGTTAGTGCCCACTTTGGTTTCAGCTATTCTGAAGAGCTTTATATTGCAACACTACCACCCTCTTCTTGGAGTGTGCCTGATGTTCTCCTCACAGTACACTCTAAACAAAGCAAATCCCTTCTGCACACTCAGACACGCAATGTTTTCAAACGTACTTAACCTGAGTACTGGATGGATAAAGAAAGAAAGATTTCACAGCCCTTAGACAAAGGGAAACTTCACATCACCCTTACATTATTCATTAGAGCCCCTCCTTATTTCCAATATCTGGGAATATGTTTTGTTACCTTGTTATTATTATTTGTTATGTTGACAAATACTTTCCAAGTAGCTATTGACTCTCCTCCAAACATTGTCTTCATCTGGATTAAGTTTATGTCTATTACATTGTGTCTATGGGCATGGGGTGGTGCGTGGAATCGAACTGATAGTTCATCTTTTTGCATATTTATGGAAAGGACCAAGCTCTGTTCCAAAAGGCTTTCCACACCACAGCTATTTGCTTATGAGCGATAATGCAGGAAACACATTCATTGTAGCAGCTTGCTACGAACAGCACAATATAATCAGCTGTGATAATAGTCCAGGTGAACTTCTGCAGTCATCTGAGAAAACAGGTTCAACATCTCATCTGATTGATGGTGCTGACTACACTGAAATTTCAGACTAGATGCTTCTGAGAAGAAAATAAACACAGCCAAAAATTATTAATACCTTCAGGCTTAGTTTCATAAATAAGTGCACATGCCAAGCTTAAATAGTTTCAGGAATTCTATATGTTAGGAAGTTTGACATAAATGGTCAAGATTATAGGCAAACGTGGCCCCAAATCTGTGCAACATTCTTCACGGGTTTGTCAGAAACAGTAATGTTTTAATTTTGTGATTATATATAAATTTCCTAGACTGGCCCAAGCAAAGGAGCTGATTTTTGGTAACCCCTTTGTTATACTACACGTACATAGAATTTGTAAGAGCAAGTAAGTTTCAATGGAATTACCTCTTGCAATTTTTCTGAACAAGTTATAGTTGGAAGGCCAAAGGCATTCTTTGTGTGCTGGTGACATGATTGAAATGTGGCCATTTATTTCTTATTTTTAACAGCGTCTTTACTTCAACAGTGCATGATTTGTAATGTTATCTTGCATTTTATTGTATTGAAACTCTTTGGAATCTATCATCTCTGCTTCAGAAAGAAGGTCACTCTAACCTTGATCATCGAACGCCCATTCAGACACTGAGCCCCAGGTAGTGAACGGGCCTAATGGTACATGACATCTACCAACCTGCTGTCACTGCACATGGTCAAACAACTTTTTAAAATCCATTAAACTTCATTTGCCCATTACAGACATGTATGTTCTCGTACTCTCACTTCACACACACACACACATATCCCCATTGCTCAAATCTGCCCCTAATCCACTTGCTATCCTGCCCTTGCTTGCTGCCGATGTTCCTGCATCTCAGCTGCCCACCTCTCCACCTTACTGCACCGCAGCCTGTCTGCATAGCTTCCCACCAGCCTGCAGCACAGCTTCATTGTGCACCTTTCCACCATCCTGCATTTTCAACTGATTGCACACCTCTGCATCTTCCTGCACCTCAGCCTCCTGAACCCCACACACCACTCCACCTCCTGAACCCCGCACTCCACTCCACCTCCTGAACCCCGCACTCCACTCAACCTCCTGAACCCCACACACCACTCCACCTCCTGAACCCCACACCACTCCACCTCCTGAACCCCGCACACCACTCCACCTCCTGAACCCCGCACACCACTCCACCTCCTGAACCCCGCACCACTCCACCTCCTGAACCCCACACTCCACTCCACCGCCGGAACCTCACACTCCACTTCAACTCCTGAACCCCACACTCCACTCCACATCCTGAACCTCGCACTCCACTCTACCTCCTGAAACCCACACCACTCCACCTCCGGAACCTCACACACCACTCCACCTCCTGAACCTCACACACCACTCCACCTCCTGAACCTCACACACCACTCCACCTCCTGAACCCCACACCACTCCACCTCCTGAACCCCGCACTCCACTCCCCCTCCTGAACCCCGCACAGCACTCCACCTCCTGAACCCCGCACACCACTCCACCTCCTGATCCCCGCACACCACTCCCCCTCCTGAACCCCACACACCACTCCACCTCCTGAACCCCGCACTCCACTCCACCTCCTGAACCCCACACACCACTCCACCTCCTGAACCCCGCACTCCACTCCACCTCCTGAACCCAGCACACCACTCCCCCTCCTGAACCCCACACACCACTCCCCCTCCTGAACCCCGCATTCCACTCCACCTCCTGAACCCCACACACCACTCCACCTCCTGAACCCCGCACTCCACTCCACCTCCTGAACCCCGCACTCCACTCCACCTCCTCAACCCCACACCACTACACCTCCTGAACCCCACACACCACTCCCCCTCCTGAACCCCACACTCCACTCCACCTCCTGAACCCCACACACCTCTCCCCCTCCTGAACCCCGCACTCCACTCCACCTCCTGAACCCCACACCACTCCACCTCCTGAACCCCTCACCACTCCACCTCCTGAACCCCACACACCACTCCCCCTCCTGAACCCCACACTCCACTCCACCTCCTGAACCCCACACTCCACTCCACCTCCTGAACCTCACACACCACTCCCCCTCCTGAACCTCGCACACCACTCCACCTCCTGAACCTCGCACACCACTCCACCTCCTGAACCACACACACCACTCCACCTCCTGAACCCCACACACCACTCCACCTCCTGAACCCCGCACACCACTCCCCCTCCTGAACCCCGCACACCACTCCACCTCCTGAACCCCGCACTCCACTCCACCTCCTGAACCCCACACACCACTCCACCTCCTGAACCTCGCACACTACTCCACCTCCTGAACCCCTCACAACACTATACCTCCTGAACCCCGCACACCACTCCACCTCCTGAACCCCACACACCACTCCACCACCTGAACCCCGTACACCACTCCACCTCCTGAACCCCACACACCACTCCACCTCCTGAACCCCACACACCACTCCACCTCCTGAACCCCGCACACCACTCCACCTCCTGAACCCCGCACACCACTCCACCTCCTGAACCCCACACACCACTCCACCTCCTGAACCCCACACACCACTCCACCTCCTGAACCCCGCTCTCCACTCCCCCTCCTGAACCCCACACACCACTCCACCTCCTGAACCCCACACACCACTCCACCTCCTGAACCCCACACACCACTCCACCTCCTGTACCTCGCACCACTCCACCTCCTGAACCCCGTGCACCACTCCACCTCCTGAACCCCGTACACCACTCCACCTCCTGAACCTCGCACACCACTCCACCTCCTGAACCTCACACACCACTCCACCTCCTGAACCCCACACACCACTCCCCCTCCTGAACCCCACACACCACTCCACCTCCTGAACCTCGCACACCACTCCACCTCCTGAACCCCGTACACCACTCCACATCCTGAACCTCGCACACCACTCCACCTCCTGAACCGCGCACACCACTCCACCTCCTGAACCTCGCACACCACTCCACCTCCTGAACCCCGTACACCACTCCACATCCTGAACCCCACACACCACTCCCCCCCTGAACCTCGCACACCACTCCACCTCCTAAACCTCACACACCACTCCACCTCCTGAACCCCACACACCACTCCCCCTCCTGAACCCCACACACCACTCCCCCTCCTGAACCCCACACACCACTCCACCTCCTGAACCCCACACACCACTCCACCTCCTGAACCCCACACACCACTCCACCTCCTGAACCCCGCACTCCACTCCACCTCCTGAACCCCACACACCACTCCACCTCCTGAACCCCACACACCACTCCAACTCCTGAACCCCACACACCACTCCACCTCCTGAACCCCACACACCACTCCAACTCCTGAACCCCGCACACCACTCCACCTCCTGAACCCCGTACACCACTCCACCTCCTGAACCTCGCACACCACTCCACCTCCTGAACCCCGCACACCACTCCCCCTCCTGAACCCCACACACCACTCCCCCTCCTGAACCTCGCACACCACTCCACCTCCTGAACCTCGCACACCACTCCACCTCCTGAACTCCACACACCACTCCACATCCTGAACCCCACACACCACTCCACCTCCTGAACCTCACACACCACTCCACCTCCTGAACCTCGCACACCACTCCACCTCCTGAACCTCGCACACCACTCCACCTCCTGAACCTCACACTCCACTCCACCTCCTGAACCTCACACTCCACTCCACCTCCTGAACCCCACACACCACTCCACCTCCTGAAACCCACACACCACTCCACCTCCTGAACCCCGCACACCACTCCACCTCCTGAACCCCACACACCACTCCACCTCCTGAACCTCGCACACCACTCCACCTCCTGAACCTCGCACACCACTCCACCTCCTGAACCCCGCACACCACTCCACCTCCTGAACCTCGCACACCACTCCACCTCCTGAACCTCGCACACCACTCCACCTCCTGAACCCCGCACACCACTCCACCTCCTGAACCCCACACACCACTCCACCTCCTGAACCTCACACACCACTCCCCCTCCTGAACCCCACACACCACTCCATCTCCTGAACCCCACACACCACTCCACCTCCTGAACCCCACACACCACTCCACCTCCTGAACCCCACACACCACTCCACCTCCTGTACCTCGCACTCCACTCCACCTCCTGAACCCCGCACACCACTCCACCTCCTGAACCCCACACACCACTCCACCTCCTGAACCTCGCACACCACTCCACCTCCTGAACCCCGCACTCCACTCCCCCTCCTGAACCCCGTACACCACTCCACCTCCTGAACCTCACACACCACTCCACCTCCTGAACCCCGCACACCACTCCACCTCCTGAACCCCGCACACCACTCCAACTCCTGAACCCCGCACACCACTCCACCTCCTGAACCCCGTACACCACTCCACCTCCTGAACCCCACACACCACTCCACCTCCTGAACCCCACACACCACTCCACCTCCTGAAACCCACACACCACTCCACCTCCTGAACCTCGCACACCACTCCCCCTCCTGAACCCCGTACACCACTCCCCCTCCTGAACCCCGCACACCACTCCACCTCCTGAACCTCGCACACCACTCCACCTCCTGAACCCCGTACACCACTCCACCTCCTGAACCCCGTACACCACTCCACCTCCTGAACCTCGCACTCCACTCCACCTCCTGAACCCCGTACACCACTCCCCCTCCTGAAACCCACACCACTCCACCTCCTGAACCCCACACACCACTCCACCTCCTGAACCCCACACACCACTCCCCCTCCTGAACCCCACACACCACTACCCCTCCTGAACCCCGCACACCACTCCACCTCCTGAACCCCGCACACCACTCCACCTCCTGAACCCCACACACCACTCCACCTCCTGAACCCCACACACCACTCCACCTCCTGAACCCCGCACACCACTCCACCTCCTGAACCCCGTACACCACTCCACCTCCTGAACCCCACACTCCACTCCACCTCCTGAACCCCACACTCCACTCCACCTCCTGAACGCCGCACACCACTCCACCTCCTGAACCCCACACCACACCCCCTCCTGAACCCCGCACACCACTCCACCTCCTGAACCCCACACACCACTCCACCTCCTGAACCTCACACACCACTCCACCTCCTGAACCCCGCACACCACTCCACCTCCTGAACCTCACACACCACTCCACCTCCTGAACCCCGCACACCACTCCACCTCCTGAACCTCACACACCACTCCACCTCCTGAACCTCGCACACCACTCCACCTCCTGAACCCCACACACCACTCCACCTCCTGAACCCCACACCACTCCCCCTCCTGAACCCCGCACACCACTCCACCTCCTGAACCCCACACTCCACTCCACCTCCTGAACCCCACACCACTCCCCCTCCTGAACCCCGTACACCACTCCACCTCCGGAACCCCGTACACCACTCCACCTCCTGAACCCCACACACCACTCCACCTCCTGAACCCCTCACACCACTCCACCTCCTGAACCCCACACACCACTCCCCCTCCTGAACCCCACACACCACTCCACCTCCTGAACCCCACACACCACTGCACCTCCTGAACCCCTCACACCACTCCCCCTCCTGAACCCCGTACACCACTCCACCTCCTGAACCCCGCACACCACTCCACCTCCTGAACCCCACACACCACTCCCCCTCCTGAACCCCACACACCACTCCACCTCCTGAACCCCACACACCACTCCACCTCCTGAACCTCGCACACCACTCCACCTCCTGAACCCCGAACACCACTCCACCTCCTGAACCCCGTACACCACTCCACCTCCTGAACCCCGCACACCACTCCACCTCCTGAACCCCGCACACCACTCCACCTCCTGAACCTCGCACACCACTCCACCTCCTGAACCCCGCACACCACTCCCCCTCCTGAACCCCACACACCACTCCACCTCCTGAACCTCGCACACCACTCCACCTCCTGAACCCGGCTCTCCACTCCCCCTCCTGAACCCCACACACCACTCCACCTCCTGAACCTCGCACACCACTCCACCTCCTGAACCTCACACACCACTCCCCCTCCTGAACCCCACACACCACTCCACCTCCTGAACCCCGCACACCACTCCACCTCCTGAACCCCGCACTCCACTCCACCTCCTGAACCCCACACCACTCCACCTCCTGAACCCCACACACCATTCCACCTCCTGAACCCCACACACCACTCCACCTCCTGAACCTCGCACACCACTCCACCTCCTGAACCCCGCACTCCACTCCACCTCCTGAACCCCACACCACTCCACCTCCTGAACCCCACACACCACTCCACATCCTGAACCCCACACACCACTCCCCCCCTGAACCCCACACACCACTCCCCCTCCTGAACCTCGTACACCACTCCACCTCCTGAACCCCACACACCACTCCAACTCCTGAACCCCACACAACACTCCACCTCCTGAACCCCACACACCACTCCACCTCCTGAACCCCGCACACCACTCCACCTCCTGAACCCCGCACTCCACTCCACCTCCTGAACCCCACACCACTCCACCTCCTAAACCCCACACACCACTCCACATCCTGAACCCCACACACCACTCCCCCCTGAACCCCACACACCACTCCCCCTCCTGAACCCCACACACCACTCCACCTCCTGAACCCCGCACACCACTCCACCTCCTGAACCCCGCACACCACTCCCCCTCCTGAACCCCGCACACCACTCCACCTCCTGAACCCCGCACACCACTCCACCTCCTGAACCCCGCACTCCACTCCCCCTCCTGAACCCCGCACACCACTCCACCTCCTGAACCCCACACACCACTCCACCTCCTGAACCCCGCACACCACTCCACCTCCTGAACCCCGCACTCCACTCCACCTCCTGAACCCCACACCACTCCACCTCCTGAACCCCACACACCACTCCACATCCTGAACCCCACACACCACTCCCCCCCTGAACCCCACACACCACTCCCCCTCCTGAACCCCACACACCACTCCCCCCCTGAACCCCACACACCACTCCACCTCCTGAACCCCACACCACTCCACCTCCTGAACCCCACACACCACTCCACCTCCTGAACCCCACACACCACTCCACCTCCTGAACCCCACACACCACTCCACCTCCTGAACCCCGCACACCACTCCACCTCCTGAACCCCACACACCACTCCCCCTCCTGAACCTCGTACACCACTCCACCTCCTGAACCCCGCACACCACTCCACCTCCTGAACCCCACACCACTCCACCTACTGAAACTCGCACACCACTCCCCCTCCTGAACCCCGTACACCACTCCACCTCCTGAACCTCACACACCACTCCACCTCCTGAACCCCACACCACTCCACCTCCTGAACCCCACACACCACTCCACCTCCTGAACCCCACACACCACTCCACCTCCTGAACTCCACACACCACTCCACCTCCTGAACCCCGCACACCACTCCACCTCCTGAACCCCGCACACCACTCCACCTCCTGAACCCCGTACACCACTCCACCTCCTGAACCTCGTACACCACTCCACCTCCTGAAACCCACACGCCACTCCACCTCCTGAACCCCGTACACCACTCCACCTCCTGAACCTCGTACACCACTCCACCTCCTGAACCCCACACACCACTCCACCTCCTGAAACCCACACACCACTCCACCTCCTGAACCCCGTACACCACTCCCCCTCCTGAACCCCACACACCACTCCACCTCCTGAACCCCACACCACTCCACCTCCTGAACCCCACACACCACTCCACCTCCTGAACCCCACACACCACTCCACCTCCTGAACCCCACACACCACTCCACCTCCTGAACCCCGTACACCACTCCAACTCCTGAACCCCACACCACTCCACCTCCTGAACCCCGCACTCCACTCCACCTCCTGAACCCCGCACACCACACCCCCTCCTGAACCCCGCACTCCACTCCACCTCCTGAACCCCACACACCACTCCACCTCCTGAACCTCGCACACCACTCCACCTCCTGAACCCCACTCTCCACTCCACCTCCTGAACCCCGCACACCACTCCACCTCCTGAACCCCGCACACCACTCCACCTCTGGAACCTCACACACCACTCCCCCTCCTGAACCCCACACCACTCCACCTCCTGAACCCCACACAGCACTCCACCTCCTGAACCTCACACACCACTCCCGCTCCTGAACCCCGCACACCACTCCAACTCCTGAACCCCACACCACTCCACCTCCAGAACCCCACACAGCACTCCACCTCCTGAACCTCACACACCACTCCCCCTCCTGAACCCCGCACACCACTCCACCTCCTGAACCTCACACACCACTCCCCCTCCTGAACCCCGCACACCACTCCACCTCCTGAACCCCACACACCACTCCCCCTCCTGAACCCCGCACACCACTCCACCTCCTGAACCTGACACACCACTCCACCTCCTGAACCCCGCACTCCACTCCACCTCCTGAACCCCGCACTCCACTCCACCTCCTGAACCCCGTAGACCACTACACCTCCTGAACCCGGCTCTCCACTCCACCTCCTGAACCCCACACACCACTCCCCCTCCTGAACCCCGTACACCACTCCACCTCCTGAACCCCGCACTCCACTCCACCTCCTGAACCTCGCACTCCACTCCACCTCCTGAACCCTGTACACCACTCCACCTCCTGAACCACACACACAACTCCACCTCCTGAACCCCGCACACCACTCCACCTCCTGAACCTCACACACCACTCCACCTCCTGAACCCCACACACCACTCCACCTCCTGAACCCCACACTCCACTCCACCTCCGGAACCTCACACTCCACTTCACCTCCTGAACCCCACACTCCACTCCACCTCCTGAACCCCACACTCCACTCCACCTCCGGAACCTCACACTCCACTTCACCTCCTGAACCCCACACTCCACTCCACCTCCGGAATCTCACACACCACTCCACCTCCTGAACCCCGCACTCCGCTCCACCTCCTGAACCTCGCACTCCACTCTACCTCCTGAAACCCACACCACTCCACCTCCGGAACCTCACACACCACTCCACCTCCTGAACCTCACACACCACTCCACCTCCTGAACCTCACACACCACTCCACCTCCTGAACCCCACACCACTCCACCTCCTGAACCCCGCACACCACTCCACCTCCTGAACCCCGCACACCACTCCCCCTCCTGAACCCCGCACAGCACTCCACCTCCTGAACCCCGCACACCACTCCACCTCCTGAACCCCGCACACCACTCCACCTCCTGAACCCCGCACCACTCCACCTCCTGAACCCTACACACCACTCCACCTCCTGAACCCCGTACACCACTCCACCTCCTGAACCCCACACACCACTCCACCTCCTGAACCCCACACACCACTCCCCCTCCTGAACCCCACACACCACTCCCCCTCCTGAACCCCACACACCACTCCCCCTCCTGAACCCCACACACCACTCCACCTCCTGAACCCCGCACTCCACTCCACCTCCTGAACCCCACACACCACTCCACCTCCTGAACCCCGCACTCCACTCCACCTCCTGAACCCAGCACACCACTCCCCCTCCTGAACCCCGCACTCCACTCCCCCTCCTGAACCCCGCACTCCACTCCACCTCCTGAACCCCACACACCACTCCACCTCCTGAACCCCGCACTCCACTCCCCCTCCTGAACCCCGCACTCCACTCCACCTCCTGAACCCCACACCACTCCACCTCCTGAACCCCACACACCACTCCCCCTCCTGAACCCCACACTCCACTCCACCTCCTGAACCCCACACTCCACTCCACCTCCTGAACCCCACACACCACTCCCCCTCCTGAACCCCGCACTCCACTCCACCTCCTGAACCCCACACCACTCCACCTCCTGAACCCCACACCACTCCACCTCCTGAACCCCACACACCACTCCCCCTCCTGAACCCCGCACTCCACTCCACCTCCTGAACCCCACACACCACTCCCCCTCCTGAACCCCGCACTCCACTCCACCTCCTGAACCCCACACTCCACTCCACCTCCTGAACCTCACACACCACTCCCCCTCCTGAACCTCGCACACCACTCCACCTCCTGAACCTCACACACCACTCCACCTCCTGAACCCCACACACCACTCCACCTCCTGAACCCCACACACCACTCCACCTCCTGAACCCCGTGCACCACTCCACCTCCTGAACCCCGCGCTCCACTCCACCTCCTGAACCCCGCACACCACTCCCCCTCCTGAACCCCACACACCTCTCCACCTCCTGAACCCCGCACACCACTCCCCCTCCTGAACCCCACACACCACTCCACCTCCTGAACCCCGTACACCACTCCACCTCCTGAACCCCACACACCACTCCACCTCCTGAACACCACACACCACTCCACCTCCTGAACCCCACACACCACTCCACCTCCTGAACCCCGCACACCACTACACCTCCTGAACCCCGCACACCACTCCACCTCCTGAACCCCGCACACCACTCCACCTCCTGAACCCCACACACCACTCCACCTCCTGAACCCCGCTCTCCACTCCCCCTCCTGAACCCCACACACCACTCCACCTCCTGAACCCCACACACCACTCCACCTCCTGAACCCCACACACCACTCCACCTCCTGTACCTCACACCACTCCACCTCCTGAACCCCGTGCACCACTCCACCTCCTGAACCCCGTGCACCACTCCACCTCCTGAACCCCACACACCACTCCACCTCCTGAACCCCACACACCACTCCACCTCCTGAACCCCACACACCACTCCACCTCCTGAACTCCACACACCACTCCACCTCCTGAACCTCGCACACCACTCCACCTCCTGAACCTCGCACACCACTCCACCTCCTGAACCCCACACACCATTCCACCTCCTGAACCCCACACACCACTCCACCTCCTGAACCCCGCACATCACTCCACCTCCTGAACCCCACACACCACTCCCCCCCTGAACCTCGCACACCACTCCACCTCCTGAACCTCACACACCACTCCACCTCCTGAACCCCACACACCACTCCCCCTCCTGAACCCCACACACCACTCCCCCTCCTGAACCTCACACACCACTCCACCTCCAGAACCCCACACACCACTCCACCTCCTGAACCCCGCACACCACTCCCCCTCCTGAACCTCGCACACCACTCCACCTCCTGAACCCCGTACACCACCCCACCTCCTGAACCCCGCACACCACTCCACCTCCTGAACCTCGCACACCACTCCCCTTCCTGAACCCTTCACACCACTCCACCTCCTGAACCCCGCACTCCACTCCCCCTCCTGAACCCCGCACACCACTCCCCCTCCTGAACCTCGCACACCACTCCACCTCCTGAACCCCGTACACCACTCCATCTCCTGAACCCCTCACACCACTCCACCTCCGGAACCTCACACACCACTCCCCCTCCTGAACCCCGCACACCACTCCACCTCCTGAACCCCGTACACCACTCCACCTCCTGAACCCCACACACCACTCCACCTCCTGAACCCCAGACCACTCCACCTCCTGAACCCCGCACACCACTCCACCTCCTGAACCCCGCACTCCACTCCACCTCCTGAACCCCGCACACCACTCCCCCTCCTGAACCCCGCACACCACACCACCTCCTGAACCCCGCACACCACTCCCCCTCCTGAACCCCGCACACCACTCCCCCTCCTGAACCCCACACACCACTCCACCTCCTGAACCCCGCACTCCACTCCACCTCCTGAACCCCACACACCACTCCACCTCCTGAACCCCGCACTCCACTCCACCTCCTGAACCCAGCACACCACTCCCCCTCCTGAACCCCACACACCACTCCCCCTCCTGAACCCCGCACACCACTCCACCTCCTGAACCCCACACTCCACTCCACCTCCTGAACCCCACACACCACTCCCCCTCCTGAACCCCACACCACTCCACCTCCTGAACCCCACACCACTCCACCTCCTGAACCCCGCACTCCACTCCACCTCCTGAACCCCGCACTCCACTCCACCTCCTGAACCTCGCACACCACTCCCCCTCCTGAACCTCGCACACCACTCCACCTCCTGAACCTCGCACACCACTCCACCTCCTGAACCCCACACACCACTCCACCTCCTGAACCCCACACACCACTCCACCTCCTGAACCCCGCACACCACTCCCCCTCCTGAACCTCGCACACTACTCCACCTCCTGAACCCCTCACACCACTATACCTCCTGAACCCCGCACACCACTCCACCTCCTGAACCCCACACACCACTCCACCTCCTGAACCCCGTACACCACTCCACCTCCTGAACCCCACACACCACTCCACCTCCTGAACCCCACACACCACTCCACCTCCTGAACCCCGCACACCACTCCACCTCCTGAACCCCACACACCACTCCCCCTCCTGAACCCCGCTCTCCACTCCCCCTCCTGAACCCCACACACCACTCCACCTCCTGAACCCCACACACCACTCCACCTCCTGAACCCCACACACCACTCCACCTCCTGTACCTCGCACCACTCCACCTCCTGAACCCCGTGCACCACTCCACCTCCTGAACCCCGTACACCACTCCACCTCCTGAACCCCACACACCACTCGACCTCCTGAACCCCACACACCACTCCACCTCCTGAACCCCACACACCACTCCACCTCCTGAACCCCGTACACCACTCCACCTCCTGAACCTCGCACACCACTCCACCTCCTGAACCCCACACACCACTCCACCTCCTGAACCCCACACACCACTCCACCTCCTGAACCCCGCACACCACTCCACCTCCTGAACCCCACACACCACTCCACCTCCTGAACCCCACACACCACTCCCCCTCCTGAACCTCACACACCACTCCACCTCCTGAACCCCGCACACCACTCCACCACCTGAACCCCGCACACCACTCCACCTCCTGAACCCCGCACACCACTCCCCCTCCTGAACCTCGCACACGACTCCACCTCCTGAACCCCGTACACCACCCCACCTCCTGAACCCCGCACACCACTCTACCTCCTGAACCTCGCACACCACTCCCCTTCCTGAACCCTTCACACCACTCCACCTCCTGAACCCCACACCACTCCACCTCCTGAACCCCACACACCACTCCACCTCCTGAACCCCGCACACCACTCCCCCTCCTGAACCTCGCACACCACTCCACCTCCTGAACCCCGTACACTCTACCTCCTGAACCTCGCACACCACTCCCCTTCCTGAACCCTTCACACCACTCCACCTCCTGAACCCCACACCACTCCACCTCCTGAACCCCACACACCACTCCACCTCCTGAACCCCGCACACCACTCCCCCTCCTGAACCTCGCACACCACTCCACCTCCTGAACCCCGTACACCACTCCATCTCCTGAACCCCTCACACCACTCCACCTCCGGAACCTCACACACCACTCCCCCTCCTGAACCCCGCACACCACTCCACCTCCTGAACCCCGTACACCACTCCACCTCCTGAACCCCACACACCACTCCACCTCCTGAACCCCGCACACCACTCCACCTCCTGAACCCCACACACCACTCCACCTCCTGAACCCCGTACACCACTCCACCTCCTGAACCCCACACACCACTCCACCTCCTGAACCTCATACACCACTCCACCTCCTGAACCCCACACACCACTCCACCTCCTGAAACCCCGTACACCACTCCACCTCCTGAACCCCACACACCACTCCACCTCCTGAAACCCCGTACACCACTCCACCTCCTGAACCTCGCACACCACTCCACCTCCTGAACCCCACACACCACTCCACCTCCTGATCCCCACACACCACTCCACCTCCTGAACCTCGTACACCACTCCACCTCCTGAACCTCGCACACCACTCCACCTCCTGAACCCCACACACCACTCCACCTCCTGAACCCCGCACACCACTCCAACTCCTGAACCCCGTACACCACTCCCCCTCCTGAACCCCGCACACCACTCCAACTCCTGAACCCCACACCACTCCCCCTCCTGAACCCCACACACCACTCCCCCCCTGAACCTCGCACACCACTCCACCTCCTGAACCTCACACACCACTCCACCTCCTGAACCCCACACACCACTCCCCCCCTGAACCTCGCACACCACTCCACCTCCTGAACCTCACACACCACTCCACCTCCTGAACCCCACACACCACTCCCCCTCCTGAACCCCACACACCACTCCCCCTCCTGAACCTCACACACCACTCCACCTCCTGAACCCCACACACCACTCCACCTCCTGAACCTCGCACACCACTCCACCTCCTGAACCCCACACACCACTCCACCTCCTGATCCCCACACACCACTCCACCTCCTGAACCCCGTACACCACTCCACCTCCTGAACCTCGCACACCACTCCACCTCCTGAACCCCACACACCACTCCACCTCCTGAACCCCGCACACCACTCCACCTCCTGAACCCCTCACACCACTCCCCCTCCTGAACCCCACACACCACTCCACCTCCTGAACCCCACACACCACTCCACCTCCTGAACCCCGCACACCACTCCACCTCCTGAACCTCACACACCACTCCACCTCCTGAACCCCACACACCACTCCACCTCCTGAACCCCACACACCACTCCACCTCCTGAACCCCACACACCACTCCACCTCCTGAACCCCGCACACCACTCCCCCTCCTGAACCCCACACACCACTCCCCCCTGAACCTCGCACACCACTCCACCTCCTGAACCCCACACACCACTCCCCCTCCTGAACCCCACACACCACTCCACCTCCTGAACCCCGTACACCACTCCACCTCCTGAACCCCACACACCACTCCCCCTCCTGAACCCCACACACCACTCCACCTCCTGAACCCCACACACCACTCCCCCTCCTGAACCTCACACACCACTCCACCTCCTGAACCCCACACACCACTCCACCTCCTGAACCCCGCACACCACTCCCCCTCCTGAACCTCGCACACCACTCCACCTCCTGAACCCCGTACACCACCCCACCTCCTGAACCCCGCACACCACTCCACCTCCTGAACCTCGCACACCACTCCCCTTCCTGAACCCTTCACACCACTCCACCTCCTGAACCCCACACCACTCCACCTCCTGAACCCCACACACCACTCCACCTCCTGAACCCCACACACCACTCCACCTCCTGAACCCCACACACCACTCCCCCTCCTGAACCTCGCACACCACTCCACCTCCTGAACCCCGTACACCACCCCACCTCCTGAACCCCGCACACCACTCCACCTCCTGAACCTCGCACACCACTCCCCTTCCTGAACCCTTCACACCACTCCACCTCCTGAACCCCAGACCACTCCACCTCCTGAACCCCACACACCACTCCACCTCCTGAACCCCACACACCACTCCACCTCCTGAACCCCGCACTCCACTCCACCTCCTGAACCCCGCACACCACTCCCCCTCCTGAACCTCGCACACCACTCCACCTCCTGAACCCCGTACACCACTCCATCTCCTGAACCCCTCACACCACTCCACCTCCGGGACCTCACACACCACTCCCCCTCCTGAACCCCGCACACCACTCCACCTCCTGAACCCCGTACACCACTCCACCTCCTGAACCCCACACACCACTCCACCTCCTGAACCTCGCACACCACTCCCCTTCCTGAACCCCTCACACCACTCCACCTCCTGAACCCCACACCACTCCACCTCCTGAACCCCACACACCACTCCACCTCCTGAACCCCACACACCACTCCACCTCCTGAACCCCGCACACCACTCCACCTCCTGATCCCCACACACCACTCCACCTCCTGAACCCCGCACACCACTCCACCTCCTGAACCCCACACACCACTCCACCTCCTGAACCTCATACACCACTCCACCTCCTGAACCCCACACACCACTCCCCCTCCTGAACCCCACACACCACTCCCCCTCCTGAACCTCACACACCACTCCACCTCCTGAACCCCACACACCACTCCACCTCCTGAACCCCGCACACCACTCCACCTCCTGAACCCCACACACCACTCCACCTCCTGAACCCCGCACACCACTCCACCTCCTGAACCCCACACACCACTCCACCTCCTGAACCCCACACACCACTCCACCTCCTGAACCCCGCACTCCGCTCCACCTCCTGAACCCCACACACCACCCCACCTCCTGAACCCCACACACCACTCCCCCTCCTGAACCCCACACACCACTCCCCCTCCTGAACCTCACACACCACTCCACCTCCTGAACCCCACACACCACTCCCCCTCCTGAACCTCGCACACCACTCCACCTCCTGAACCCCACACACCACTCCACCTCCTGAACCCCACACACCACTCCCCCTCCTGAACCCCACACACCACTCCCCCTCCTGAACCTCACACACCACTCCACCTCCTGAACCCCACACACCACTCCACCTCCTGAACCCCGCACACCACTCCCCCTCCTGAACCTCGCACACCACTCCACCTCCTGAACCCCGTACACCACCCCACCTCCTGAACCCCGCACACCACTCCACCTCCTGAACCTCGCACACCACTCCCCTTCCTGAACCCTTCACACCACTCCACCTCCTGAACCCCACACCACTCCACCTCCTGAACCCCACACACCACTCCACCTCCTGAACCCCACACACCACTCCCCCTCCTGAACCTCGCACACCACTCCACCTCCTGAACCCCGTACACCAACCCACCTCCTGAACCCCGCACACCACTCCACCTCCTGAACCTCGCACACCACTCCCCTTCCTGAACCCTTCACACCACTCCACCTCCTGAACCCCAGACCACTCCACCTCCTGAACCCCACACACCACTCCACCTCCTGAACCCCACACACCACTCCACCTCCTGAACCCCGCACTCCACTCCACCTCCTGAACCCCGCACACCACTCCCCCTCCTGAACCTCGCACACCACTCCACCTCCTGAACCCCGTACACCACTCCATCTCCTGAACCCCTCACACCACTCCACCTCCGGAACCTCACACACCACTCCCCCTCCTGAACCCCGCACACCACTCCACCTCCTGAACCCCGTACACCACTCCACCTCCTGAACCCCACACACCACTCCACCTCCTGAACCTCGCACACCACTCCCCTTCCTGAACCCCTCACACCACTCCACCTCCTGAACCCCACACCACTCCACCTCCTGAACCCCACACACCACTCCACCTCCTGAACCCCACACACCACTCCACCTCCTGAACCCCGCACACCACTCCACCTCCTGAAACCCACACACCACTCCACCTCCTGAACCCCGTACACCACTCCACCTCCTGAACCCCACACACCACTCCACCTCCTGAACCCCACACACCACTCCACCTCCTGAACCCCGCACACCACTCCACCTCCTGAACCCCACACACCACTCCCCCTCCTGAACCCCGCTCTCCACTCCCCCTCCTGAACCCCACACACCACTCCACCTCCTGAACCCCACACACCACTCCACCTCCTGAACCCCACACACCACTCCACCTCCTGTACCTCGCACCACTCCACCTCCTGAACCCCGTGCACCACTCCACCTCCTGAACCCCGTACACCACTCCACCTCCTGAACCCCACACACCACTCGACCTCCTGAACCCCACACACCACTCCACCTCCTGAACCCCACACACCACTCCACCTCCTGAACCCCGTACACCACTCCACCTCCTGAACCTCGCACACCACTCCACCTCCTGAACCCCACACACCACTCCACCTCCTGAACCCCACACACCACTCCACCTCCTGAACCCCGCACACCACTCCACCTCCTGAACCCCACACACCACTCCACCTCCTGAACCCCACACACCACTCCCCCTCCTGAACCTCACACACCACTCCACCTCCTGAACCCCGCACACCACTCCACCACCTGAACCCCGCACACCACTCCACCTCCTGAACCCCGCACACCACTCCCCCTCCTGAACCTCGCACACCACTCCACCTCCTGAACCCCGTACACCACCCCACCTCCTGAACCCCGCACACCACTCTACCTCCTGAACCTCGCACACCACTCCCCTTCCTGAACCCTTCACACCACTCCACCTCCTGAACCCCACACCACTCCACCTCCTGAACCCCACACACCACTCCACCTCCTGAACCCCGCACACCACTCCCCCTCCTGAACCTCGCACACCACTCCACCTCCTGAACCCCGTCCACTCTACCTCCTGAACCTCGCACACCACTCCCCTTCCTGAACCCTTCACACCACTCCACCTCCTGAACCCCACACCACTCCACCTCCTGAACCCCACACACCACTCCACCTCCTGAACCCCGCACACCACTCCCCCTCCTGAACCTCGCACACCACTCCACCTCCTGAACCCCGTACACCACTCCATCTCCTGAACCCCTCACACCACTCCACCTCCGGAACCTCACACACCACTCCCCCTCCTGAACCCCGCACACCACTCCACCTCCTGAACCCCGTACACCACTCCACCTCCTGAACCCCACACACCACTCCACCTCCTGAACCCCGCACACCACTCCACCTCCTGAACCCCACACACCACTCCACCTCCTGAACCCCGTACACCACTCCACCTCCTGAACCCCACACACCACTCCACCTCCTGAACCTCATACACCACTCCACCTCCTGAACCCCACACACCACTCCACCTCCTGAAACCCCGTACACCACTCCACCTCCTGAACCCCACACACCACTCCACCTCCTGAAACCCCGTACACCACTCCACCTCCTGAACCTCGCACACCACTCCACCTCCTGAACCCCACACACCACTCCACCTCCTGATCCCCACACACCACTCCACCTCCTGAACCTCGTACACCACTCCACCTCCTGAACCTCGCACACCACTCCACCTCCTGAACCCCACACACCACTCCACCTCCTGAACCCCGCACACCACTCCAACTCCTGAACCCCGTACACCACTCCCCCTCCTGAACCCCGCACACCACTCCAACTCCTGAACCCCACACCACTCCCCCTCCTGAACCCCACACACCACTCCCCCCCTGAACCTCGCACACCACTCCACCTCCTGAACCTCACACACCACTCCACCTCCTGAACCCCACACACCACTCCCCCCCTGAACCTCGCACACCACTCCACCTCCTGAACCTCACACACCACTCCACCTCCTGAACCCCACACACCACTCCCCCTCCTGAACCCCACACACCACTCCCCCTCCTGAACCTCACACACCACTCCACCTCCTGAACCCCACACACCACTCCACCTCCTGAACCTCGCACACCACTCCACCTCCTGAACCCCACACACCACTCCACCTCCTGAACCCCACACACCACTCCACCTCCTGATCCCCACACACCACTCCACCTCCTGAACCCCGTACACCACTCCACCTCCTGAACCTCGCACACCACTCCACCTCCTGAACCCCACACACCACTCCACCTCCTGAACCCCGCACACCACTCCACCTCCTGAACCCCTCACACCACTCCCCCTCCTGAACCCCACACACCACTCCACCTCCTGAACCCCACACACCACTCCACCTCCTGAACCCCGCACACCACTCCACCTCCTGAACCTCACACACCACTCCACCTCCTGAACCCCACACACCACTCCACCTCCTGAACCCCACACACCACTCCACCTCCTGAACCCCACACACCACTCCACCTCCTGAACCCCGCACACCACTCCCCCTCCTGAACCCCACACACCACTCCCCCCTGAACCTCGCACACCACTCCACCTCCTGAACCCCACACACCACTCCCCCTCCTGAACCCCACACACCACTCCCCCTCCTGAACCTCACACACCACTCCACCTCCTGAACCCCACACACCACTCCACCTCCTGAACCCCGCACACCACTCCCCCTCCTGAACCTCGCACACCACTCCACCTCCTGAACCCCGTACACCACCCCACCTCCTGAACCCCGCACACCACTCCACCTCCTGAACCTCGCACACCACTCCCCTTCCTGAACCCTTCACACCACTCCACCTCCTGAACCCCACACCACTCCACCTCCTGAACCCCACACACCACTCCACCTCCTGAACCCCACACACCACTCCACCTCCTGAACCCCACACACCACTCCCCCTCCTGAACCTCGCACACCACTCCACCTCCTGAACCCCGTACACCACCCCACCTCCTGAACCCCGCACACCACTCCACCTCCTGAACCTCGCACACCACTCCCCTTCCTGAACCCTTCACACCACTCCACCTCCTGAACCCCAGACCACTCCACCTCCTGAACCCCACACACCACTCCACCTCCTGAACCCCACACACCACTCCACCTCCTGAACCCCGCACTCCACTCCACCTCCTGAACCCCGCACACCACTCCCCCTCCTGAACCTCGCACACCACTCCACCTCCTGAACCCCGTACACCACTCCATCTCCTGAACCCCTCACACCACTCCACCTCCGGGACCTCACACACCACTCCCCCTCCTGAACCCCGCACACCACTCCACCTCCTGAACCCCGTACACCACTCCACCTCCTGAACCCCACACACCACTCCACCTCCTGAACCTCGCACACCACTCCCCTTCCTGAACCCCTCACACCACTCCACCTCCTGAACCCCACACCACTCCACCTCCTGAACCCCACACACCACTCCACCTCCTGAACCCCACACACCACTCCACCTCCTGAACCCCGCACACCACTCCACCTCCTGATCCCCACACACCACTCCACCTCCTGAACCCCGCACACCACTCCACCTCCTGAACCCCACACACCACTCCACCTCCTGAACCTCATACACCACTCCACCTCCTGAACCCCACACACCACTCCCCCTCCTGAACCCCACACACCACTCCCCCTCCTGAACCTCACACACCACTCCACCTCCTGAACCCCACACACCACTCCACCTCCTGAACCCCGCACACCACTCCACCTCCTGAACCCCACACTCCACTCCACCTCCTGAACCCCGCACACCACTCCACCTCCTGAACCCCACACACCACTCCACCTCCTGAACCCCACACACCACTCCACCTCCTGAACCCCGCACTCCGCTCCACCTCCTGAACCCCACACACCACCCCACCTCCTGAACCCCACACACCACTCCCCCTCCTGAACCCCACACACCACTCCCCCTCCTGAACCTCACACACCACTCCACCTCCTGAACCCCACACACCACTCCCCCTCCTGAACCTCGCACACCACTCCACCTCCTGAACCCCACACACCACTCCACCTCCTGAACCCCACACACCACTCCACCTCCTGAACCCCGCACACCACTCCCCCTCCTGAACCCCACACACCACTCCCCCCCTGAACCTCCCACACCACTCCACCTCCTGAACCCCACACACCACTCCACCTCCTGAACCCCGCACACCACTCCCCCTCCTGAACCTCGCACACCACTCCACCTCCTGAACCCCACACACCAGTCCACCTCCTGAACCCCACACACCACTCCACCTCCTGAACCCCGCACACCACTCCCCCTCCTGAACCCCACACACCACTCCCCCACTGAACCTCGCACACCACTCCACCTCCTGAACCTCACACACCACTCCACCTGAACCCCACACACCACTCCCCCCCTGAACCTCGCACACCACTCCACCTCCTGAACCTCACACACCACTCCACCTCCTGAACCCCACATATCACTCCCCCTCCTGAACCCCACACACCACTCCCCCTCCTGAACCTCACACACCACTCCACCTCCTGAACCCCACACACCACTCCACCTCCTGAACCCTGTACACCACTCCACCTCCTGAACCCCACACACCACTCCACCTCCTGAAACCCCGTACACCACTCCACCTCCTGAACCTCGCACACCACTCCACCTCCTGAACCCCACACACCACTCCACCTCCTGATCCCCACACACCACTCCACCTCCTGAACCCCGTACACCACTCCACCTCCTGAACCTCGCACACCACTCCACCTCCTGAACCCCACACACCACTCCACCTCCTGAACCCCACACACCACTCCACCTCCTGAACCCCGCACACCACTCCACCTCCTGAACCCCACACACCACTCCACCTCCTGAACCCCGCACACCACTACACCTCCTGAACCCCGCACACCACTCCACCTCCTGAACCCCACACACCACTCCACCTCCTGAACCCCGCTCTCCACTCCCCCTCCTGAACCCCACACACCACTCCACCTCCTGAACCCCACACACCACTCCACCTCCTGAACCCCACACACCACTCCACCTCCTGTACCTCGCACCACTCCACCTCCTGAACCCCGTGCACCACTCCACCTCCTGAACCCCGTACACCACTCCACCTCCTGAACCCCACACACCACTCCACCTCCTGAACCCCACACACCACTCCACCTCCTGAACCCCACACACCACTCCACCTCCTGAACCCCGTACACCACTCCACCTCCTGAACCTCGCACACCACTCCACCTCCTGAACCCCACACACCACTCCACCTCCTGAACCCCACACACCACTCCACCTCCTGAACCCCGCACACCACTCCACCTCCTGAACCCCACACACCACTCCACCTCCTGAACCCCACACACCACTCCCCCTCCTGAACCTCACACACCACTCCACCTCCTGAACCCCACACACCACTCCACCTCCTGAACCCCACACACCACTCCACCTCCTGAACCCCGCACACCACTCCCCCTCCTGAACCTCGCACACCACTCCACCTCCTGAACCCCGTACACCACCCCACCTCCTGAACCCCGCACACCACTCTACCTCCTGAACCTCGCACACCACTCCCCTTCCTGAACCCTTCAAACCACTCCACATCCTGAACCCCACACCACTCCACCTCCTGAACCCCACACACCACTCCACCTCCTGAACCCCGCACACCACTCCCCCTCCTGAACCTCGCACACCACTCCACCTCCTGAACCCCGTACACCACTCCATCTCCTGAACCCCTCACACCACTCCACCTCCGGAACCTCACACACCACTCCCCCTCCTGAACCCCGCACACCACTCCACCTCCTGAACCCCGTACACCACTCCACCTCCTGAACCCCACACACCACTCCACCTCCTGAACCCCGCACACCACTCCACCTCCTGAACCCCGTACACCAACCCACCTCCTGAACCCCGCACACCACTCCACCTCCTGAACCTCGCACACCACTCCCCTTCCTGAACCCTTCACACCACTCCACCTCCTGAACCCCAGACCACTCCACCTCCTGAACCCCGTACACCACTCCACCTCCTGAACCCCACACACCACTCCACCTCCTGAACCTCATACACCACTCCACCTCCTGAACCCCACACACCACTCCACCTCCTGAAACCCCGTACACCACTCCACCTCCTGAACCCCACACACCACTCCACCTCCTGAAACCCCGTACACCACTCCACCTCCTGAACCTCGCACACCACTCCACCTCCTGAACCCCACACACCACTCCACCTCCTGATCCCCACACACCACTCCACCTCCTGAACCTCGTACACCACTCCACCTCCTGAACCTCGCACACCACTCCACCTCCTGAACCCCACACACCACTCCACCTCCTGAACCCCGCACACCACTCCAACTCCTGAACCCCGTACACCACTCCCCCTCCTGAACCCCGCACACCACTCCAACTCCTGAACCCCACACCACTCCCCCTCCTGAACCCCACACACCACTCCCCCCCTGAACCTCGCACACCACTCCACCTCCTGAACCTCGCACACCACTCCACCTCCTGAACCCCACACACCACTCCCCCCCTGAACCTCGCACACCACTCCACCTCCTGAACCTCACACACCACTCCACCTCCTGAACCCCACACACCACTCCCCCTCCTGAACCCCACACACCACTCCCCCTCCTGAACCTCACACACCACTCCACCTCCTGAACCCCACACACCACTCCACCTCCTGAACCTCGCACACCACTCCACCTCCTGAACCCCACACACCACTCCACCTCCTGATCCCCACACACCACTCCACCTCCTGAACCCCGTACACCACTCCACCTCCTGAACCTCGCACACCACTCCACCTCCTGAACCCCACACACCACTCCACCTCCTGAACCCCGCACACCACTCCACCTCCTGAACCCCTCACACCACTCCCCCTCCTGAACCCCACACACCACTCCACCTCCTGAACCCCGCACACCACTCCACCTCCTGAACCTCACACACCACTCCACCTCCTGAACCCCACACACCACTCCACCTCCTGAACCCCACACACCACTCCACCTCCTGAACCCCACACACCACTCCACCTCCTGAACCCCGCACACCACTCCCCCTCCTGAACCCCACACACCACTCCCCCCCTGAACCTCGCACACCACTCCACCTCCTGAACCTCACACACCACTCCACCTCCTGAACCCCACACACCACTCCCCCTCCTGAACCCCACACACCACTCCCCCTCCTGAACCTCACACACCACTCCACCTCCTGAACCCCACACACCACTCCACCTCCTGAACCCCGCACACCACTCCCCCTCCTGAACCTCGCACACCACTCCACCTCCTGAACCCCGTACACCACCCCACCTCCTGAACCCCGCACACCACTCCACCTCCTGAACCTCGCACACCACTCCCCTTCCTGAACCCTTCACACCACTCCACCTCCTGAACCCCACACCACTCCACCTCCTGAACCCCACACACCACTCCACCTCCTGAACCCCACACACCACTCCCCCTCCTGAACCTCGCACACCACTCCACCTCCTGAACCCCGTACACCAACCCACCTCCTGAACCCCGCACACCACTCCACCTCCTGAACCTCGCACACCACTCCCCTTCCTGAACCCTTCACACCACTCCACCTCCTGAACCCCAGACCACTCCACCTCCTGAACCCCACACACCACTCCACCTCCTGAACCCCACACACCACTCCACCTCCTGAACCCCGCACTCCACTCCACCTCCTGAACCCCGCACACCACTCCCCCTCCTGAACCTCGCACACCACTCCACCTCCTGAACCCCGTACACCACTCCATCTCCTGAACCCCTCACACCACTCCACCTCCGGAACCTCACACACCACTCCCCCTCCTGAACCCCGCACACCACTCCACCTCCTGAACCCCGTACACCACTCCACCTCCTGAACCCCACACACCACTCCACCTCCTGAACCTCGCACACCACTCCCCTTCCTGAACCCCTCACACCACTCCACCTCCTGAACCCCACACCACTCCACCTCCTGAACCCCACACACCACTCCACCTCCTGAACCCCACACACCACTCCACCTCCTGAACCCCGCACACCACTCCACCTCCTGAACCCCACACACCACTCCACCTCCTGAACCCCGCACACCACTCCACCTCCTGAACCCCACACACCACTCCACCTCCTGAACCTCATACACCACTCCACCTCCTGAACCCCACACACCACTCCCCCTCCTGAACCCCACACACCACTCCCCCTCCTGAACCTCACACACCACTCCACCTCCTGAACCCCACACACCACTCCACCTCCTGAACCCCGCACACCACTCCCCCTCCTGAACCTCGCACACCACTCCACCTCCTGAACCCCACACACCACTCCACCTCCTGAACCCCACACACCACTCCACCTCCTGAACCCCGCACACCACTCCCCCTCCTGAACCCCACACACCACTCCCCCCCTGAACCTCGCACACCACTCCACCTCCTGAACCCCACACACCACTCCACCTCCTGAACCCCGCACACCACTCCCCCTCCTGAACCTCGCACACCACTCCACCTCCTGAACCCCACACACCAGTCCACCTCCTGAACCCCACACACCACTCCACCTCCTGAACCCCGCACACCACTCCCCCTCCTGAACCCCACACACCACTCCACCTACTGAACCTCGCACACCACTCCACCTCCTGAACCCCACACACCACTCCACCTCCTGAACCCCACACACCACTCCACCTCCTGAACCCCGCACACCACTCCACCTCCTGAACCCCACACACCACTCCACCTCCTGAACCCCGCACACCACTACACCTCCTGAACCCCGCACACCACTCCACCTCCTGAACCCCACACACCACTCCACCTCCTGAACCCCGCTCTCCACTCCCCCTCCTGAACCCCACACACCACTCCACCTCCTGAACCCCACACACCACTCCACCTCCTGAACCCCACACACCACTCCACCTCCTGTACCTCGCACCACTCCACCTCCTGAACCCCGTGCACCACTCCACCTCCTGAACCCCGTACACCACTCCACCTCCTGAACCCCACACACCACTCCACCTCCTGAACCCCACACACCACTCCACCTCCTGAACCCCACACACCACTCCACCTCCTGAACCCCGTACACCACTCCACCTCCTGAACCTCGCACACCACTCCACCTCCTGAACCCCACACACCACTCCACCTCCTGAACCCCACACACCACTCCACCTCCTGAACCCCGCACACCACTCCACCTCCTGAACCCCACACACCACTCCACCTCCTGAACCCCACACACCACTCCCCCTCCTGAACCTCACACACCACTCCACCTCCTGAACCCCACACACCACTCCACCTCCTGAACCCCACACACCACTCCACCTCCTGAACCCCGCACACCACTCCCCCTCCTGAACCTCGCACACCACTCCACCTCCTGAACCCCGTACACCACCCCACCTCCTGAACCCCGCACACCACTCTACCTCCTGAACCTCGCACACCACTCCCCTTCCTGAACCCTTCACACCACTCCACATCCTGAACCCCACACCACTCCACCTCCTGAACCCCACACACCACTCCACCTCCTGAACCCCGCACACCACTCCCCCTCCTGAACCTCGCACACCACTCCACCTCCTGAACCCCGTACACCACTCCATCTC
Source organism: Hypanus sabinus (assembly GCF_030144855.1). NCBI lineage: Eukaryota > Metazoa > Chordata > Chondrichthyes > Myliobatiformes > Dasyatidae > Hypanus > Hypanus sabinus. The sequence continues at coordinate 60,329,004 of NC_082717.1, read as the reverse complement.
CTGAACCCCTCACACCACTCCACCTCCGGAACCTCACACACCACTCCACCTCCTGAACCCCGTACACCAACCCACCTCCTGAACCCCGCACACCACTCCACCTCCTGAACCTCGCACACCACTCCCCTTCCTGAACCCTTCACACCACTCCACCTCCTGAACCCCAGACCACTCCACCTCCTGAACCCCACACACCACTCCACCTCCTGAACCCCGCACACCACTCCCCCTCCTGAACCCCGTACACCACTCCACCTCCTGAACCCCACACACCACTCCACCTCCTGAACCCCGCACTCCACTCCACCTCCTGAACCCCGCACACCACTCCCCCTCCTGAACCTCGCACACCACTCCACCTCCTGAACCCCGTACACCACTCCATCTCCTGAACCCCTCACACCACTCCACCTCCGGAACCTCACACACCACTCCCCCTCCTGAACCCCGCACACCACTCCACCTCCTGAACCCCGTACACCACTCCACCTCCTGAACCCCACACACCACTCCACCTCCTGAACCTCGCACACCACTCCCCTTCCTGAACCCCTCACACCACTCCACCTCCTGAACCCCACACCACTCCACCTCCTGAACCCCACACACCACTCCACCTCCTGAACCCCACACACCACTCCACCTCCTGAACCCCGCACACCACTCCACCTCCTGAACCCCACACACCACTCCACCTCCTGAACCCCGCACACCACTCCACCTCCTGAACCCCACACACCACTCCACCTCCTGAACCTCATACACCACTCCACCTCCTGAACCCCACACACCACTCCCCCTCCTGAACCCCACACACCACTCCCCCTCCTGAACCTCACACACCACTCCACCTCCTGAACCCCACACACCACTCCACCTCCTGAACCCCGCACACCACTCCCCCTCCTGAACCTCGCACACCACTCCACCTCCTGAACCCCACACACCACTCCACCTCCTGAACCCCACACACCACTCCACCTCCTGAACCCCGCACACCACTCCCCCTCCTGAACCCCACACACCACTCCCCCCCTGAACCTCGCACACCACTCCACCTCCTGAACCCCACACACCACTCCACCTCCTGAACCCCGCACACCACTCCCCCTCCTGAACCTCGCACACCACTCCACCTCCTGAACCCCACACACCAGTCCACCTCCTGAACCCCACACACCACTCCACCTCCTGAACCCCGCACACCACTCCCCCTCCTGAACCCCACACACCACTCCCCCCCTGAACCTCGCACACCACTCCACCTCCTGAACCTCACACACCACTCCACCTGAACCCCACACACCACTCCCCCCCTGAACCTCGCACACCACTCCACCTCCTGAACCTCACACTCCACTCCACCTCCTGAACCCCACATATCACTCCCCCTCCTGAACCCCACACACCACTCCCCCTCCTGAACCTCACACACCACTCCACCTCCTGAACCCCACACACCACTCCACCTCCTGAACCCTGTACACCACTCCACCTCCTGAACCCCACACACCACTCCACCTCCTGAAACCCCGTACACCACTCCACCTCCTGAACCTCGCACACCACTCCACCTCCTGAACCCCACACACCACTCCACCTCCTGATCCCCACACACCACTCCACCTCCTGAACCCCGTACACCACTCCACCTCCTGAACCTCGCACACCACTCCACCTCCTGAACCCCACACACCACTCCACCTCCTGAACCCCACACACCACTCCACCTCCTGAACCCCGCACACCACTCCCCCTCCTGAACCCCACACACCACTCCCCCCCTGAACCTCGCACACCACTCCACCTCCTGAACCTCACACACCACTCCACCTCCTGAACCCCACACACCACTCCCCCTCCTGAACCCCACACACCACTCCCCCTCCTGAACCTCACACACCACTCCACCTCCTGAACCCCACACACCACTCCACCTCCTGAACCCCGCACACCACTCCACCTCCTGAACCCCACACACCACTCCACCTCCTGAACCCCGTACACCACCCCACCTCCTGAACCCCACACACCACTCCACCTCCTGAACCCCACACACCACTCCACCTCCTGAACCCCGCACACCACTCCCCCTCCTGAACCTCGCACACCACTCCACCTCCTGAACCCCGTACACCACCCCACCTCCTGAACCCCGCACACCACTCCACCTCCTGAACCTCGCACACCACTCCCCTTCCTGAACCCTTCACACCACTCCACCTCCTGAACCCCACACCACTCCACCTCCTGAACCCCACACACCACTCCACCTCCTGAACCCCACACACCACTCCCCCTCCTGAACCTCGCACACCACTCCCCCTCCTGAACCTCGCACACCACTCCACCTCCTGAACCCCGCACACCACTCCACCTCCTGATCCCCACACACCACTCCACCTCCTGAACCCCGCACACCACTCCACCTCCTGAACCCCGCACACCACTCCACCTCCTGAACCCCGTACACCACTCCACCTCCTGAACCCCACACACCACTCCACCTCCTGAACCCCACACACCACTCCACCTCCTGAACCCCGCACACCACTCCACCTCCTGAACCCCGCACACCACTCCACCTCCTGAACCCCGCACACCACTCCACCTCCTGAACCCCACACCACTCCACCTCCTGAACCCCGTACACCACTCCACCTCCTGAACCCCGTACACCACTCCACCTCCTGAACCCCACACCACTCCACCTCCTGAACCCCACACACCACTCCACCTCCTGAACCCCGTACACCACTCCACCTCCTGAACCCCACACACCACTCCACCTCCTGAAACCCCGTACACCACTCCACCTCCTGAACCTCGCACACCACTCCACCTCCTGAACCCCACACACCACTCCACCTCCTGAACCCCACACACCACTCCACCTCCTGAACCTTCCCAGTTTGCTTATCTCTCCATGGTCCAGATGTCCATCCTTCCCAAGCCAGCTGCTCTCTGACCCACTTTACTGCATATGTGGTCCATGATCCCAGCCTGCAGTCACCCAGCTTAAGCAATATACCTGGCTGGAGCTGGAGCGGATCAGATTTTAAAGTTACTGTGTCCAGGGTTTTGTCAAATTCTGCTCCAGTCATAAATCTAAGACTATCACTGTACTTCCTTAACCATGAACCTGTGGAATGACTTTGGCGCAGACCAGTTGTTGACAAATCCAGTCTTGGATGATCCAAGTAATATTTATTTATTCACTTGTTGAATTGCAGCGTGCAGTAGGCCTTTCTGACCGCCCAGCAATCCGCCAATGTAATCTGAGCCTGATCATGGGACAATTTACAGTGACCTATTAACCTATGAACTGGTACATCTTTGGAATGTGGGAGGAAACCCATGCAGTCATGGGAAGAGTATCCAAACTCCATACAAACAGCAGTGGGAAATGAACCCAGGCTGGGTACTAAAAATGCAGAACAAATGTTAAAAATTTTCATGATGAGAGCACAAAATGAACAACTTTTCTAACAATGGATCCCCCAACATTTGTCCAAATCTGGCTTATTAATGTATTTGCTTCCTATACACTGTAACCTCCAATAGTCTGATTTTGTGCAGGATAACAAAGGTCAACAGAAGCATCCACAAAGAGACAGAGAGTTAGGCAGACAGAGAAGACTCTCCTCATCAGATGAGGATGAAGAAGACCTGAAGGTGAAAGCTAAAAGGAAAGCTCTTGAGGAGCAGGTAAACTGCAGCCATGCTTGTCCAGCCACTGGAAAACATGAGCAACTTTCTCTTCAAAAATATCCTGTTGTTTTATACTAGTTGGTGCATAACCTGGGAAGGATTACAGTGGAAAGGGGAAGAAAAAGATACTGAGACATATTGTCCTCAGTGTTGAGGAGGCAAAGATGTGTGTGCGATTCTGCCATTATTTTCATTTAAGAACTTCATTTCTGCCATTTTCTTATACCCAAAGAGAAAAATCCACTTTCAATAAACCTGAAAATTTCAGGGTGAACAAGTCTATCCTGGTCCTATTTGCTGGCATTTAGCCCATAGCCTTCTATTCATGGTCATCCAAATGCTTCGTGAATATTGTGAGTACCTGCCTCCATCACTTTCTTTGATAGCATGTTCTGGATGAAAGAATTCTTTCTTAATTCCCCTCTAAACCTTTTGTTTCTCACCTTAAACCTGTGCCCTCTGGTCTTAGGCACCTCTATCATGTCTTTGCAAAGGCTCTAAGAATATTACACATTGCAGAGAGATCAGCTTTTATTCTTCTAGCTACTATAGGTCGGAATCTCTCCTTATACAACAAACCTCACATACTTAGAATCAATTTGGACTAACTGCACACCTTCTATCGCAAGTAATCCCTCTTTCTTTGGCTTTCCGAGCCAAAACACAGAGGCTGGAAATCTGACCTGAGGCAGAAACTGCTCAGGCAGGCCTAGCATCAACTTTGCTATGACTAAGCACAGCTGATGAAAGCCTTTAATATAACATTTGCAACTCAGTTTTGTTCTCTGTGATTTTCCCAGCAGCTTTTGCTGTTACATCAGCTACTTTGAATGTTGTTCAATTTTCTCACAATGAAATCAGTATTATCTGAAAGTCTTGTATTCAACATCCTTGGTCAGACTTCCCATGGTACACAATTAATGGAATTCCAGTTGCTTCTTTTTATAACTCTAGAGTTTTCTGAGTTTACCCCAAAATATTATTCCTTGTCTTTGAAAGATTCCTTCTGTAATGTGAAACAATCATACCCAAAAACCCTCCAGACCAATGTTCTGCTATCTAGTAAATGATCTTGGATTTTCATTGGTCAGAGCACATTGAGTGAACACCTCAGAGATATTTCTGTGCTCTATGGCTGAAATGAAGAAACAATCTTTACATAAGAAGACCAATAGTTACACCAACAATGTTTGTTACAAAAGGTTTAGCAGAATCAACGTAATCACTACTGAGAAGCAACCAGAGTGAACTTCAGTAACAGGCCAGGAAGCATATTATGTCCATCCTCTCTCTGACAAGTCACCATATGTTCACTGTGGGATAGTCTGCCACACCTGGATTGGTTTCCTCCAGCACACTAAAGCTTTGAATCTTACATAACTTTATTTGCAAGTTCCATTACCAACAAGATATTGATTGGCTTCTTCTGAAACAAACTCCTTCACTGCAGTGTGCTTGTCCATAGTAAATCACTCGTTCTCCCAGAGATTTGCACCAAACACTAATTCTTTTCATTATTTCAATATGAAGGTCCTTAATATAGAAAAAGAAAAAAAAAATCAATCATCAGGTTTCAATTAGAAACCAGTTTTGCATTTTCCTTCATCTGTAGTCATATTTATTGATGCTACCATTTCTATTGCATCCCAATGGTTCATTTAATAACCATTGATTTTATCCTTTATCCTGACCTTTTCCTAAAATCCTTATTCCCAGGGGGTCAAGTAACAGGCAAGGTTCTAAGGTCTTGCCTCGGCAACAGACTACTTAAGTTGTAAATATTGTAGGCTGATCACATAACATAATGTTAACCAGTCACAAGCATTACTTTGATTTATGGTAACCACAGTGAATGTTCTCTTCCACTAATAGCCAGATAAGGGCCAATGTTAAGTTTCAAATCTTTTGTTGTCTTTAACATCTCACAGATCTGGAACATCAATGGCTGTCTCCGCAGCTCTTATTGCAAGGGCATCTTCTTTCAGTCTCCAGATGTGAGGGATTCCTTACTACTTTACTCATTCTTATAGAGACCCCTTATTGACCACCTTGGAACCCACTGACCATCAGTGACTATTCCCAAGTATTTATGTTGCCAGCACAGAGCTTCTTTAGGAATTTAATGTGACTTGCTATCAGAAGTTTTAATGGAAAGAGTCCTTGCATGGCTCCCACAGTTTTCCATCCCACCTCCTAACAAAATAAAGGGGTAAAAAAATTTCCACCATAGTTTGAGCCCTATGTACTTTGATCATTTCTCAGTTCTGCTAAAGATATTTTAAACATCATTCAATAACTTGCAAAGAAATCAGAAAGTTGGAGTGGAGTAGATAATACAAACTGCATGATGAACTCAGAAGTTTAGGCAGCATTTATGGAGGGAAATGAGCAGTTGGGAAAAGAAGCTGGGATGAGGAAGAGGCAAAAGACTGAAGAGAAAGGATTCTGATAGAAGAGGACAGTAGACCATGGACTAAAGGGAAGGAGGAGGGGATCCAGAGGGAGGTGATGGGCAAGGTCATGAGAAGAGAAGGCTACCAGAATATCCTATCCTTTTTTATGGATGTGCATCTGCCTCACCACATACACTTTCTGTATTAATGCTTTTATTTTGTTTCAAATACACAATCAAATTAAGTGAACAAGGAGAACACAAATCAAATATAATAAGTGCTTTAGTGATTTAAGCAATCATTTTGTTGTTCACTAAATAAAATACTTTACCTCAAAGTTTCCAGATCCTTCCAAAGTCTTTAGAGTTTCAAGTTTCTGCAAGACTGGCTCCTGTGAGTTTTCTCCATGTAGATGTTAGTAATTCCTTTTAACAGAGCAAGAGCACCATTTATTCCTGTTGTAGAGTTTTGTTTTCTAGTGAGGGGTTCACACTGATTGGTTACTCTATACACATCAAAGCAATGCAATAGCTGGCTATCACCTTCACAATATGACGACGGGTCACTAATGTGTCATATTTTCTTTATCTAATCTGCTGAGTAACTCAGCCCTTCATTTTTATTTATAATTGCTCTCATAGATGCCTTAGTGCCTACCTTTGTTGCTCTTTACACTTTTAAGCAGTGCTCTCCGAACACTCGCAACAAAGCAGCTGTGACCATCAGCATCCATGGACCTGAATACTCTGATCTTAACCCAAACCTCCTATCTCACCATGAGTAACATCAAACTGTGCTGTCTTGTAGGCAACACTTCCAAGACAGAGAAGGCCAGGAGTTTATGCTTCCAAAAATACAATTTCAGGGCAAATCAGTTGACAGCTGGAGTATTAAGATACCCTCAAATACCCTTTGAGCTCTGGTATCCCAATCCATGTTGCTCTGTCTTGTTTCCACTCCAAGACTCATAGGTTCAGTGTATCTGCTTATGCTGGAGTGAAGGTCAAGTCCTCAACTACATGACCTTGATTGGCTTCACAAGTGTTGGCATTGATACACCCAAAATAATGGAGACATGCAAGACTGGAGTTCAATTCTCCATGGTCTGAAACGTCTTGCAGACATTTAATAGTTGAGAACAGGACAGCAAAGGCAGAAAGAAGGGCAGAGAGAATCAGAAACTGCAGAAACATCGTGGTGAATGGAAGCCAAAGGCTGGGCTACAGGGATTCTGAATACAGAAGGAAGTTGATTTGACTGGTGAAGAGTGAGATAGCAGAGAGCAAAAAAGAGGAGTGATCAAATATGACCCTTTTCCTAACTAGCACCATGGAAATAGTGAAGCACTTGTGCATAGCCACCTTAAAGAGAGAGCTATCAATGTGTTGGAGAGTTTGTATGTAGGGAAAAACCAAAAGAGAATAGGAGGTCAATGAACTTAGAAGAGACAAAGCATTAGATGAATGAAATTCAAGGTTGAAGACACTGAGAATGAGAAATGGGTTGGTAAGGAGGCTGGGAGAAAAAAGGACTGAGGATATATCTTGCATTGACAACAGTTATCTAGGATTTTAAAAGAATGATGTGCAGCATGGTTGTTCAGAGAAGAAGCAAGAGCCCACATTTTGTATAAAGGACTCACAGACTTTAAAAAAACACTCTTTAAGGAAAGGGGTTCAAGGAGTTCAATGTATTACCTGAAAATAGTCATCAGCCTTAGATATTAAAATCTTGTTAATGATAAAGTTTGCATTCTCATTGACGCTTAGAATATCAACATGACTATAGTGAAGTCATTCTTTTTCATGCCCTATTTACATCATTAAAATAAAGTACGTACTTAGTAAATTCAACATTTTCAATGAATTTGTCAATTTAATTGGAAAACATTAAGACACTCTTGTAACATTATCCTTACTCATTCTTAGCACTATCTGGAGATGTACAAGAACATGTACAGGCTGTGTAAGGCCTTGCGGTTACACTACATGGATTTACTGAGCAAGAGAGTCCAGAAGCAGCGCCAGGAAATCAAAGAGCGTGATCTTCGATTCCAGGAGAAAACTCTTAAGCAGAAGGTGGAACATGTATGTATTAATGAAGAACACTATTTTGGCAAGGATAGCCTTGCTTATTAGTTTGCTTTGTACTCTTTGAGAGACATATTTCAGTAAGTGTATATTTTATTAGTATTTAAGAAAAAGTTAAGTTTGCTTTATGGTTCAAAATCATTGACCTTCCTCTTGCTAATACTGTGCAATGGTCAACATTGCACAGTTGATGTCAATGTTTTATCATTGGAACTAAGTTTAAATTAATGATTTCTGAGATCACTAATTATTTTCAAGAGAGGAAGGGGTTTCTTCCAAATCTCCTGGCCCTGGCTGTCAATGCAGCTTTGCTCTGAACATAGATAAGGAGCTGAACAGTTGGGCTGAGGTGAATGTAGGTAGCTGCGCTTCACGTTAAGGGAGCATTTTACTGATTGTGACTTTCAGGAACCCAAGTAAAATTGAGAATCGAGGGCAATACTCCTTTACCCAGACGGTCACTGGAGAAATACCTCTGAATGGTATTCTCATCACAACAGGCAGCCTGGCCAGTGACCTGCATGTTATCATAAAGCCAGAAGTGAAATTTCTCTATTCAAATCTATTTGCAAATCCTGAGATAATGAAACAGTCCATATCTCCAGGTAGCAAGAACTGCATAATACGTAGATTGGGGTTGAAAAATAACAAGTAAAACTTAAGCCACAGAGTGGCAGGCAATCCTCAGCAAAGGCCTCCAATTATCATTCTTTTGGCATTCAGTAACATTACTATCAGCAAGTCCTCCACAGTCAACACCTCAGGGAAGGCATAGGGAAGCTGGGAGAAGGAGCTTAGCTTTTTTAAAAAAAAGAATTTTTATTGAGTTTTCAAATGATTACAGAAAGAAAAAAAGAATTATCTACCCTTCCCCTCTCCCCCCTAACATCCCTATAGAAGGAAAGAAAAAGAAGAAAAAAGAAAAAGAAAGAATGCCTGGATATCGGAAGATCCCCACATGCTCCACGGAGTTCATAATAACTTTAGTATATATACTTATTTATTTCCCCAAATAACCAATTATTTTATCTTCGGAGCACCTATATATTTAATCCTGTCTTTTGTAAATAAGGGTGCCAAATTTTCAAAAATGTTTCATATTTATCTCTTAAATTATAAGTAATTTTTTCAAGTGAAATACAGCTGGAAATTTCATTCTTCCAACGATGTATACTTAGGTATGAATCCGATTTCCAAGTAACTGCAATAGCCTTTTTGGCTACTGCCAGTGCAATTTTTATGAATTCTCTCTGATATTTATTCAATTTGGGTTTCGGTTTTATCCCTTCAATATCACCTAATAAAAATAATATTGGGTTATGCAGAAGTTGTGTTCCAATAACTTGTTCCAGTAAAACTCTTAAATTTGAAACTGCCACACCCATTTCCTCCCTCTTTTGTGCCAAATGAATTATGCTAAGTAACCGGGTTACATTATCTGCCGATTGTCTATTTTTAATAAATCCTGTTTGATCCATATGTATTAATTTTGGTAAGTATTTAGATAATCTGTTAGATAAAATTTTTGCTATTATTTTATAGTCAGTGTTTAACAAAGAAATAGTTCTATATGATGTTGGCTTTAAAAGATCTCTATCTTTTTTTGGCAATACTATTAAAATAGCTGTCGAAAAAGATCCTAGAAGTTTATGCGTTCTTTCCGCTTGATGTATTAACTCCATAAAAGGAGCAATTAATAAATCTTTAAACTTATAAAATTCGGGCGGAAAACCATCTTCTCCTGGGGATTTATTACTTTGAAATGATCCGAGAGCTTCTTCGACACTCTTTTAATGTAAAAGGCATATCCAATCCCTTCTGTTCTTCCGAATTCAATTTTGGAAGAGTTATTTGTGATAAAAACCTTTCTATCTTGACATTATCATTTTGTGATTCTGATTTATACAGTTTGGAATAAAAATTCTTAAAAGTTTCATTAATTTCTGAAGGTTTATAAGTAATTTTATTTACTCTTGTTCAGATTGCATTTATCATTTTAGAAGTCTGGTCTGTTTTTAAATGCCAAGCAAGAACCTTATGTGATCTTTCACCTAGTTCATAATATCTCTGATTAGTTCTCATAATTGCTTTTTCTGTTCGATATGTCTGAAGTGTATTATATTGTAACTTCTTGTTAACAAGTTGTCTTCATTTTTCTTCTGTCATATATCTTTGAGATTCTTTTTCTAATTTTGTAAACTCTTTTTCCAATTGATCTATTTCTATCATATATTCCTTCTTAATTTTAGAAGTATAACTTATTATCTGACTTCTCAAGTATGCCTTCATTGCTTCCCACAATATAAATTTATCATCAACAGAATGTGAATTTGTATCTTTAAAAAACTGTATCTGCTTTTTCATAAAATCACAAAAATCTTGACGTTTTAATAATATTGAATTAAATCTCCATCTATAAATCGATTCCTCTTTATCTATCATTATCATTGTCATTATCAAAGGAGAATGATCTGAAAATATTCTTGCTTTATATTCCATATTTTTCACTCTGTAAATTATCCTCTGGATTAGAAGAATATGGGAAAATATCAGGCTACAAAATAAATTGGGATAAAAGTGAAATTTTACCTCTTACTAAAGGAGATTATAGTCAATGTCAATTAATAACTCAATTTAGATGGCCGATAAATGGTATAAAATATTTAGGTGTAAGAGTTGATAATGATATAAAGAACTTATATAAATTAAATTATTTACCATTATTGAAAAAAATTCAAGAAGATCTTGATAAATGGATGATATTACCCATAACATTAGTAGTTAGAGTAAATGCCATAAAAATGAATATATTCTCAAGATTGCAATATTTATTCCAAACATTACCAATATAACTACCCCAGAAGTTTTTTCAAGAGTTAAATAAATATGAGGAAGTTCCTTTGGAAAGGTAAGATGTCAAGAATATCGTTGGAAAAATTGACATGGAAACTTGATCTAGGAGGGTTACAACTTCCAAATTTTAAGAATTATTATAAAGCAAATCAACTTAGATTTCACAAGCAACAACACACACAAAATGCTGGTAGAACACAAAATGCTGGTTATTGCATCTTTTTTTGATAAAGATAAACCAGCATGGATTAGAATAGAACTAGATAAAATAGGAGAAAATACACCAGAAGATTTTATATATAAATGGGAATCTAAATGGTTACGGGAAAAGAAAGAATCTCCTATATTAAAACATTTGATCGATTTATGGAATAAAATAAATGTTGATGATGAAATAAGGAATTCTTTATTAGCAAAGAGATCTTTAATTCAAAATAGACATTCCTTTTACAATAGATAATCAACTTTTATATAATTGGTTTCAAAAAGGGATTAGATATATAGGAGATTGTTTTGAAGGAGGTATATTAATGTCATTTGATCAATTAAAGAATAAATATAAAATATCAAACAACACTCTTCTTTGTTACTTCAAATTAAGGGCTTATTTAAGAGAAAAATTGGGTCAAACAATGTTATTGCCGAAATCTAATGAAATGGAAACTTTAATTCAAAAAAGAAAAACTAAAAAAATTATCTCTTGTATGTATAGTTTGATTCAAAAACAGGCAATTAAACAAGGAATCCATAAGTCAAGACAAAAATGGGAAACTGACTTGAATATTAAAATTGAAGAAACAAATTGGTCAAGACTATGTCTTGATAGTATGACAAATACAATAAATGTCCGGTTAAGATTAGTGCAATATAATTTTTTACATCAATTATATATTACACCACAAAAAAATAAATAAATAAAACCCAAATTTATCTGATCAGTGTTTCCAATGTAACCAAGAAATTGGCACTTTTTTACATTCTACTTAGTCTTGTTCTAAAATTCAACCTTTTTGGACAAATTTAAGAGTTTTATTTATAAGAGCTAGTATCCTACAGTAAGTAAATGGCTTCCTGCCACGCCAAAGACTTTCCATCATCAGATGTGTGATGGAATTCTTCTTACCTGCAACTTCAATATGGAAAATATTTGGTGGGGGGCAGGATAGTGAGTAAAATTTGCAAATGTCAAGTGGGGAAAACAAGTAGATGGCTAATATTCCACACACAGCAATGCTGGGCCATTTGTTGTTTGTCATCTGTATCAATGATTTGGATGATAATGTGGTAAACTGGGTCAGCAAATTTGCTGATGATGCAACAATTGGAGGTGTAGTGGACAGCAAGGAAGGCTATCAAAACCAGCAGTGGGATCCAGACCAGCTGGGAAAAATGGGCAGAAAATTGGCGGATGGAATTTAATGCAGACAAGTATGAGATGTTGCCCTTTGGGAGGACCAACCAGGAGGCCTAACTTGGAATATTGTACCGTGTACATTTCTGGTCATTTACCTACTGAAACGATGTCGCTAAGGTTGAAAGATGCAGGGAGAAAATTTACAAGGATGTTGCCAGGATGTGATGACCTGAGGTATAGGGAAAGATTGAGAAGGGTAGGACTTTATTACCTAGGCCACAGGAGAATAAGGGAGATTTGATAGAGGTATACAAAATTATGAGGAGTATAGATAGGGTAAATGCAAGCAAACTTTTCTGCTAAGGCTAGGTGAGATTAGAACTATAGGTCGTGGTTTAAGGGTGAAGGGTGAAATCTTTGAGGGGAATATAAAGGGGAACTTCTTTAATCAGAGGGTGATGAGAGTGTGGAATGAGCTGCCAGCGCAAATGGTGAATACAAGTTCGATTTCAACATTTTAGAGAAATTTGGATAGGTGCATGGATGTGAGGGGCATGGAGTGCTGCAGGTCGATGACATGAGGATGATTAGCAATTTGGTACAGTCTGAATGGACTGAAGGGCCTGTTTCTGTGCTGTTGTGTTCTATGACTCATCTGATCTCCTACCAAAATCAGTGAAACAGACTGCTGATTTTCAATAGCCATAATCAGCCCTGTTCTACTTAACATGGGGCTAACTACAGTTCCAATGGTGTATTTAAGCTTATTAGTAACTTGGCTATTAGCCAAATTAAAGGCGATGATGAATCAGTATGTGAGAGGGAGATTGAAAATCTGGTTGAGTGGTGCCACAACAGCAATCTCTCACTCAACACTGGCAAATGAAAGAGCTGATTATTGACCACAGGAGAAGCCAGAAATTCTCATTTGGTGAACAGAGGTGGACAGGGTCAGTAGCTGATTCAGGCACGTCAGAGGATCTGCCCTGGGATTTTCCTGCAGTGGATGAGCTCAGTGCAAGGATCAACACCTGGAATTATGATTTTGTAGCCATCAGTGAGACTCGGTTATGAAGGAACAGGATTGGCAGCTCTATATTTTGGTGTTCCGTTGCTTTAGAAGTGACAGAGCAGGAGGGATTAAAGGAGGAGGGGTGGTGTTACTAGTCAGGGAAGATATCACAGGAGTGCTCTGTCAGGACAGACTGGAGAACTCAGCTAGAGAGTCATTATGGGTGAAATTAAGAAATAATAAAAGTTAATGGGGCTATATTACAGATCACCCAACAGTCTGCGGGATTTAGAGGAAAAAGTTTATAGAGAGACTGCAGACTGTTACAGGAAACATGGGTGATTTTAACTTTCCACATATTGACTGGCAATTCCATAGTGTATAAAGACTGGATGGGATAGAGTTTGTCAAATGTGTTGAGGAAAATTTCCTTTATCAGCATGTAGAGGTCCTAATGAGAGAGTGTGCAATACTGGATCTGCTATTAGGGAATGAGATGGGCAGGTGACAGACGTTTGTGTAGGGGAACACTTTGCATCCAGTGACCACAATGCCATTAGTTTCAAAGTAAGTATGCAAGAAGATAGGACTGGACTGTGGCTTAAAATTTTAAACTGTAGAAAGGCCAATTTTGATAGTACCAGAAATGATATGGCAAGTGTGGTTTGGGACAGGCTGTGTTCTGGCAAAGGTGTATTTGGAAAGTGGGAGGCCCTCAAAAGTGAATTTTGAGAGTACAGTGCTTGTGTCAGAGTAAAGGTAAAGATAACAAGCATAGGGATCTTTGGTTTCCAACAGATATTGAGACCCTGGTTAAGAGAAAAAGGAGGTGCATAGAAGGTATAAGTAAGTAGGAACAAATGAGGTGCTAATGGAGTATAAGAAATGCAAGAGAACACTTACAAAAGAAATCAGGAAGGCTGAGAAAAGGCATGAGGTTGCTCTAGCAGACAAGGTGAAGGAGAATCCTAAGAGATTCTACAGACATGTTCAGAGCAAAAGGATTGCAAGGGACTAAATTGGTCCTCTGGAAGATCAGAATGGTAATCCAGTGTGGATCCAAAACAGACAGGGAAGTCTTTGTTAAATGAATTCTCTACATCTGTATTTACTCAGGAGACAGACAGAAAATCTATAGAAGTGAGGTAAAGCAGCATCAACTTCATGGACACTGTACAGATTACAGGGGAAGAGGTGCTTGCTGTGCTGAGGCAAATCAGGGTGAATAAACCCCTGGGGCCTGACAAAGTGCTCCCTTAGACTCTTCAGGAAGCAAGTGCAGAAATTGCTGGGGTCCTAGCAGTGATATTTAGAACAATCTTAGTGACAGGAGAGGTCCCAGAGGATTGGAGGATACCCAAAGTTGTTTCACTGTTTAAAAAAGTCTCTAAACATAAACCAGGAAATTATAGGCCGGTAAGTTGTTGGAAAGTTATTGGAAGGTATTCTAAGCAGACCATCTATTTAAGTAATTGGATAGTCATGGACTGATTAAGGGTGATTAGCATGGCTTTGTGTGTGGTAGGTCATAACTAACCAATCTTATAAAGATCTTATAAAGCTTTTCAAGGAAGTTACAGGAAAGTGGATGAAGCCAAGGCAATGGATGTTGTCTACATGGACTTTAGCAAGGCATTTGACATGGTCCAGCATGGGAGGCTGATCAAGAAGTTTCAGTCGCCTGGCATTCAAGATGTGGTAATAAATTAGATTAGACATTAGCTTTATGGTAGAAGTCAGAGAGTGGTAGTAGAGGGTTACCTCTCTGACTGGAGGCCTGTGACTAGTGGCGTGCTGCGGGAGGGTCCTTTATTGTTTGTCATCTATTTCAATAGTCTAGGTGATAATGTGGTTAACTGGATCAGCAAATTTGCAGGTGACACCAAACTTAGAGGAGTAGTGGACAGTGAGGAAGACTGTCATGGCTTGCAGAGGGATCTGCATCAGCTGGGAAAATGGAAGATGGGATTTAATGCAGACAAGTGCGAGGCTTTGCACTTTGGTAGGACTAACCAGGGTAGGTCACACGCAGTGAACAGTGGGGCACTGAGGAGTGCGGTAGAACGAAGGGATCTGGGAATACAGATCCATAATTCATCGAAAGTGGTGTCACAGGTAGATTGGGTCATAAAGAAAGCTTTTGGCACATTGACCTTCGTAAATCAATGTATTGAGTACAGGAGATGGGATGTTATGTTGAAGTTGTGTAAGATGTTGGTGAGGCCTAATTTGGAGTATTGTGTGCAGTTTTGGTCACCTACTAAAACTGTGGCACTGACTGCCTGTCTTGTTTGGGAGCAGCCTATCACTGATTGGCTCGCTGTGGCAGACAGGTAGGCCTCTGCCTCGCGTGTTGTCCTCTTTCGGTGATGCTGGAGGATGGTATCATTTACAGATTGGACTGTGGCATTTATGGACTGTGGACCTTTTCAGAATTACTGTTTTTATATTTCTGTCTGTTCCTTTTCTGTTCTGCTATACAAGGGGAGAGGTTTGGGGGTTAATGTTATTGTTGCATTCTGCTAATTCTTCGTATAGAGGAGGGGTTGTTTGGGGGTCAATATCCTTCCGTTTTGTGCAGGGGAGCAGTTGTTTGGGGGTTAATGTACTATTTCTATTTTGTGCAGGGAGGGGGGTTTGTGAGGGGTTGATGTTCTTGTTCTGTTTTGTGGGGGGGGGGGTTTGGGGGTGTTCATGATTGGGATGTTCTTCTTTTTTGTGTCCTTGTGGGTTTGATATTTCTCTCTGAATGACTTTCGTGTTCTCTCTTTGTTTCATGGTTACCTGGAGAAGATGAATCTCAGAGTTGTATAGGGATACATATTTTGATAATAAATGAGCCTTTGCACCTACAGGAAAGATGTAAACAAGGTTGAAAAAGTACAGAGAAAATTCACAAGGATATTACCGAGTCTGGTGGACCTGAGTTATAAGGAAAGATTGAATAGATTAGGACTGTACTCTTTACAATGTAGAAGATTGAGTTGAGATTTGATAGAGGTATATAAAATTATGAGGGGTGTAGATAGGGTAAATGCAAGCAGGCTTTTTCCACTGAGACTTGATGGAACTACAAGAAGACATGGGTTAAAGGTGAAAAGTTTAATGGGAACATAAGGAGAAACTTCTTCACTCTGAGCCATGAGAGTGTGGAATGAGCTGCCAGCATAAGTAGTGAATACAAGCTCGATTTCAATGATTAAGTGAAGTTTGGATAGGTACATGGATAGAAGGGAAATGGAGGGTAATGGTCCCAGTGCAGGTCGATGGGAGTAGGCAGTTTAAGGTGGTTAAGGCATGGACTAGATGGGCAAAGTGCCTGTTTCTGTGCTGTACTTCTCTATGACTCTATGACTAGCACTAGTGTCATCGCAAAAAAGACACCCCTACTTTCTGAGAAGTTTGCATTGATTTGGCACGTCACCAAAAGCTGACAAATTTCCATAGATTCTCGGTGGAAAGTATCCTACCTGGTTGCATCGTAGCCTGGTCTGGAAACACTAATGTCCAGGAATGGAAAAGGCTTAAAATGGAGGATACAGCCAGTCCATCCCAAGCAAAGCCTTCCCCACTACTGAGTACATTTACATGGAGCATTGCCACAAGAAAGCAGCATTATCATCAATGCCCCCCCCCCCCCATCCAAGCAGACCTTTTTCCCACCACCACCACCAGGCAGGAGGGTCTTCTCTTCCTCTCCCGTCCTGACGAAAGGTCTCGGCCCAAAACGTCAACTGTACTCTTTTCCATACATGCTGCCTGGCCTGCTGAGTTCCTCCAGTATTTTGTGTGTGTTGCTTAGGAGTACAGGAGCTTTGGATCTCACACTACCAGTTTCAGGAACAATTATTATCCTAAAACCATGAGGCTCCTGAAATGCTGTGGATAACTTCAATCATCGCAGCTCTGAACTGATCCTACAATTTACAGACTCACTTTCAAGGATTCTTTACAACTCATGTTCTCAATATTATTTTTACATTTGCAGAATTTATCTTCTGAGCATTGGCTGTCAGTCTTTGTTTATGTATAGCTTTTCATAAAATTCTACTGTAGCACGAAAATGAATCTCAAAACAAGTACTTTGAAAATAAATTCACTTTCAAGTTTATTCAATGTCCTCTTGAAACCCGTTGCTCTAATCTGTTGGATTATGTTATGTAATTATATATAAATCCAGCAGAGGGAGCCAGTCGCAAAATTAATGTTACAATTTACAGGGAAAAAAGAGATCTGTTCATGGAAAAGATTTAGTTGAGCTAAATTTTGCAAATTGAAATTAATTTTCTTGAATGGATTGTATTCCAGAGGTCAAGTTAGCTGCAAGTTAACAGATAGACAAGGGGAGCAATCTTGTTAAAAAGTGATCACTCTTCTACTTTCTTCGGTGCTTGCACACCTAATAATCCTTCTTCTCAGACAATGTCCTGGGGTCGAGGGTAACTTGCTTTCACTCCAGTGTTATAAGTTCTTCGATCAATGTCTCACATTAGCTGTTTCATCTCAACAATTTGAGCCTCTAACCTAAAATTTCATCCCAAAAGTTGCAGAAACAACAAAGAAGCACTGCCTGCTGCAATGGATATCTCCCCCCCCCCCCCCCAGTGTAGATTCATACCCTGTGCACAAAGCTCCTGATCACTGGATTCCAGAGCCATATGGCCACATTACCTCCCAGGCCAATTATCTTGTCCTAATCTGTTCCAGACTCAATTCCCTGGCATTCATTCCCAGAATTGCACTTTGAATGACAGCTCCTTCCTGGTCAATCATCAAACAACTCACTCTCGTTATCTCCCAGTCTCAGAGCCATGTTATTCTGCCATCTTTAGAAACTGGCTCGTCCAAGCTAGAAAACCTGAAGTTAATGTTGTCAGTGAAAAACTTTGGCATCAACAGCCGTTTGCTATTAATGTGGTGTCCATTGTGACTGCATCCTCAGAGGGAATGGGTGTCAGTTGAACCTGACTGCATCATGACCTGTGTAGATGAGTGTGTGCCTTCGAGGACATATGGGACATATCCAAACCAAAAGCCATGAATGAACCAAGAGAATCCTAGTCTGCTGAGAGGTGGTTCTGTGACATTCAAGAACAGTGATCCAGAACTGTACGAGAAGCACAGGTACAACCGATGGAAGGATATTTTAAGAGCAAAAAGTCAATTCTAAATTAAGTTAGAGAAGGAATTGGATGCACATCAGCTCAGAAAGGATTTGCAGGCTATTATGTCCTAAAAGGCAAAAACTAACATCGTGAAAGGCTGTGATGTTTCACTCCCTATGAGCTAAACATCTTTTATGCATGAAATGAAAGGATGAAAAGAAACTACACTGGAGGAAATCCCTACAGTATCTGGTGACCCTGTAATCTCTGTCTTGGAGGCTGACATCAGAACATTTTTCATAAGAGTGGTCCCTTGCAAAGCATCAGACCCTGGTGATATACCTAACAGGGCACTGAAAACTTATGCCACCTGCTACAAACGGATGACACTCATACCAGTGCCCAAGAGCAGCAGAGTAAGTTGCCTCAATGGCTATTGCCCAGTTGCACTGATACCTACTGTGATGAAGTGCTTTGAAAGGTTGGTCATGGCCAGAACCAACTCCTGCCTAAGCAAGGACTTGGACTGTGTCGCCAGAATAGGTCCACAGCAGATGAAATCTTGCTGGCTCTCCACTCAGCCTTGGGTCACCTGGATAATAGCAGATGGCGTGCATTCACAGTGCTGAAAGGGGTGGCTGAAAAGATTGTGGAGACATTAGTGCTGATCTTTCAAGAATCACTAGGTTCTGGAATGGTTCCACGAGAATGGAGAATTGCAAATGTCACTCCACTCCTGAGAAGGGAGAGAAGCAGAAGAAAGCAAACTATAGGCCAGTTAGCCTGACCTCAGCATTTGGGAAGATGTTGGAGTCGATCATTAAGGATGAGGTCGCAGGACACTTGGAGGCACGTGATAAAATAGGCCGTAGTCAGCATGGTTTTCTCAAGGGAAAATTTTACCTGACAAATCTGGTGGAATTCTTTGAAGAAATAACAAGCAGGATAGACATTGGAGAATCAATTGATGTTGTGTACTTGGATGTTCAGAAGGTCTTTGACAAGGTGCCACACATGAGGCTGCTTAATAAGCATTACATAATTAAATAATAAGTATTACAGGAAAGATTCTAGCATGGATAAAGCAGTGGCTGACTGGCAGGAGGCTAAGAGTGGGAATAAAGTGAGCCTTTTCTGGTTGGCTGCCAGTGTCTACTCATGTTCCAAAGGGGTCTGTGTTGGGACCGGTTGTTTTTACATTATATATCAATGATTTGGATGATGGAGTTAATGGCTTTGTCGCAAAGTTTGCAGATGATATGAAGATAGGTGGAGGGGCAAGTATTTTGAGGAAGTAGAGAGGCTGCAGAAGGACTTGGAGAGATTAGGATAGTGACCAAAGAAATGGTAGATGGAATACAGTATCAGGAATTGTACAGTCAGGCACTTTGGTAGAAAGGGTTGACAACTTTCTAGATGGAGAGAAAATACAAAAAAAAATTGAGTGCAGAGGGACTTGGGAATCCTTGTGTAGGATCCTACACAAGGATTCCCAAAATGTTAATTTGCAGGTTGAGTCTATGTTGAGGAAGGCAAATGTGATGTTAGCATTCATTTCCAGAGGACCAGAATATAAAACCAAGGATGTAATGTTGAGACTTCATAAAGCACTGATGAGGGCTCACTTAGAGTATTGTGAGAGTTTTGGGTCCCTTATCTTAGAAAGGATGTGCTGAAAATGGAGAGGAGTCTAATACCAGAGCATTCAGCCTCAGAATAGAGGGACATCCTTTTAAAATGAGATGAGGAGGAAATTCTTTAGCCAGAGAGTGATGAATCTGTCACAGGCAGCAGTGAAGGCCAAGACTTTATGTGTATTTAATGCAGAGGTTAATAGCTTCTAGATTGGTCAGGGTATGAAGGGATTCAGGGAGAATTCAGGAAATTGAAGCTAAGAGGAAATTTGGATCAGCCATGATGAAATGGTGGAGCAGACTCAATGGGCCAAATGGCCTAATTCTGTTTCTATATCTTATGGTCCAAGTACCTACGTCAGGCTGTTGTTTATTGATTATATCTCAGTGTCAACCCTTTTATATCCTCTGTACAAATCAACAAGCTCCAAAACCTGGGCCTCTGTATCTCCCTCTACAAATGGATCCTTGACCTCCTCATCAGGAGACCACAGCCAGTGTGAATCAAAAATGATAACTCCTCCTCCCTGACAATTAATACAGGCACAGCTCAAACGCTATTATAAATTGGCAATGATACAACAATTGCTTGCGGAATATCAGGTGGTGATGAAGAGATATACAGGAACGAGATATATCAAATGGTTGAGTGGTGTCACAGAGAAAACCTTACACTCAACGTCAGTAAGACCAAGGAATGGATTGTGGACTTCAGGAAGGGGAAGATAGGGAAACTCACACCAGTCGTTTCGACGGATCAGAATGGAAAGAGTGAGCAGTTTCAAGACCTTGGGTGTTAACATCTCTGAAGATCTGTCCTGGGCCCAGTTACAAAGAATGCATGACAACAGCTGTATTTCATTAGGAGTTTGAGGAGACATGGAATGTCATCAAGAACTCTCACATATTTCTACAGATGTACCATGGAGTTTGCAAATGACATAACTGTAGTTATTCTCATTTCTAATCATGATGTGATCTGCTATCAAAGAGAGGTAGACTGTCTTGCAGCATGGTATGCTCCTAACAACTTGGAGTGTAATGCTATCACGACAGTGGAAATAAAGATTAATGGTCACGCTGTGTCTGTGGTCCAGTCATTCAAATTCCTGGGGACTACCAGTACCAGTACATTGAAGTGGGACAAGCATATTACGCCTATCACTAGGAATGCCCAGCAGTGATTGTTCTTCCTACACCAGCTAAGGAAATATAACCTCCCAGGATGTATCCTGTTGAATTCTTACTCAGCCATCATTGAGAATGTTGTGACCACCTTTATCACCATCTAGTTTCCCGCCACCTCTTTCCTCTCCAGGTCCAGGTTGTAGTGACTGGTCCACTCAGTGGAGAAGATCATTGGCCGACATCAGAAGACCTGTTCATTGCCACAGCAAATAAAAGAGCTGAAAAAATTACTGCTGAATCCACTCAGCAAATTGCCAGTAGGGAGACACTGCAAGTCCATCACAACCAGGACTATACATAATCTCTGAAGCTTCTTTCCTGCAGCTATCCAGCTTCTCAACAAAATTCATTCAGATGTAATACCCTAACTGTCCCTGCACAACATCCGTTAAATGGTCCTTCCTGCTCTGCTTTTGTGTTGTTAGTTATTGAATATGTTCATACGTTCATCTCCCAATTGTTGATTGCTCATGACTGTTTCCACTATTATCTAGTAGATAATTAGTTGCTGTTGTTTTGTCTGTTATTGTATTTTTCCTGTATTTTATACATGCAACTGAACCACAATTGTACTTGTATGTTTCACATATTGGCAATAAAACGATTCTGATTCTATCTGGTTGCATCACCATTCGGTATGGAGCGACGTCTGCGCGGGATGGGAGGGAGCTGCAGAAAGTTGCAAGCTCAGCCAGCTGCGTGATGTACACCAGCCCCCCCATCAAAGACACCTTCAAAAGGCCGTATATATATTTATCTTGTGTAAACATAGCCAGCGTGCATTTGCGACAATCTCTGCTTTCATTTCAGATTCCCAGCATCTACAATTTTTCATCATTTTCAAAGAATGGAACATGGTGGAACATGTTAACATGGTGAAAAAAAGTTTAATACTTTGTAAATCGAATTAATTTGACTTGTTACACACATGATCTGAAGCTAAGAAGTAACATTTCAATGAAACAGGTTCAGTGGCAGTGTGATATGCCATTACTCCCTAGCTTTGATTACCGTAAAAACCATGTGTTGTTGAAAATAGTAGGATCAGCAGCCCATCAAATGTCAGCCCTGGAATCAATGCTAAGCAGCTCTCCTGGTGGAGAAGCCCAAATTCATTTTGTTAGCACACACACAAAATGGTGGAGATACTCAGCAGGTCAGGCAACATTATGAAAATGAATTAACAGTCACTGTTTCAGGTCAAAACCCTTCATCAGTATTGAAAAGGAAGGGGGAAGATACCAAAAATTTTTTTAAATGGGGGAGAGGGGATGGAGGGCAAGCTAGAAAGTGATAGGTGAAGCCAGGTGGGTTGGAAAGGTAAAGGGCTAGAGAAGAAGGAATCTGGTAGGAGACCATGGGAGAAAGGGAAGAGAATAGGCACCAGGGGAGTGGGAGAGGAAGGTGAGGATAACAGATAAAAGGCCGAAGTAGGGAATAGAAGAGGAGGAAAGGGGGGGGGGAAGAGAAAAAAAAATTACTGGAAGGAGAAATCGATGTTCATGAAATCAGGTTGGAGGCTACCTAGATGGAATGGGAGGTGTTGCTTCTGCACCCTGAGAGTGGCCTCATCATGGAGGAAGACTGACATGTGGAACAGTTGGGAATTAAAATAGTTGGCCACTGGGAAACGGAGAGGAATTAAAATGTTAAATCATTGCAATTCATTTGACACTGGAGGGCAGCATACAGCTCATATTCCCAAGTGATTGTTATGTAATCTTTTATCACAGTGGTGCATCCTGCCAGGCCTGGATGCGCATAGAATGCAGACTATGTCTGAGTCGTAATACACAAATTCAGAATCAAAGACATCATGGTGGTAGCCTTACCTTTATGTCGGCATTGCTTTGTTTAATAAATGAAGCAGTCTCCAGAATGTGAAAAAAATGCACACCTTCTGCACACTTTTAAGAATGACCATATTACTCTAAAATGATTAGAGATTTTTTTTAAATGGGTGTTATTCTATTCCACTGTTGCCTTTTGAAATTAGGAACAATCTGACAAGTAAACATTTACCTGAAGTATTAAGTGATTTATAAACTCTTCCCTGGGAATCACTATACAGTTTCTATCAAATGTTCCAAAATATAAATGTGGTATGTACCCCTGCAGATTCAAATTCACTTGCTTTCAGATTTCAGATTGTAATTACTATGTAATACTAATTAGACTATTATAAGCATGAACATTTCATGTCTAAAATAACATTGCTAATAGTAAAGCTGAGTTTATGGCATTAAGCATCAAGCCATTATTCTACATCATCATCAATAGTTCCAAAATACTCCTTTCAAGTGAATTAATAAAATTGAGTTAAAAATAAACAACTTGCTCTCCAGAGAGTGGGTGAAATGCATTTAGCATAAATAACTTCAGAGAAGTCAGAGGACATTACCAAATCTTCATTTCCCTTTCTCTTGCAAGCAGCAGAGTTGTTTTGCAACAAGTAATTGCTGCTTATTATGGCACACAATGAAAAGAAGGCAGAAAAGGACTACAAACAGTTTTATAGGTTTGTCAGCAGGGAACTCTTGGTACAAATTGCTGGATAAATGAAACAGCCTGTTGTTTCCTCAGTTAAAATGGTGAGTTATGTCAAAGGAGGAGAGGTGGAGCACCATCAGCAGGCAGTGTTAAGGCTACCTGCTGGGTCCTAATTGGCGGCCAGTGTTGTTAATGGCTTCCTGTGGCTGAGTGTTTACATGTCATTTGCTTAGTGCTTTGTATTTCAGCTACCAGTACTATTGACAAGTTCTTCTTTCTGTCTTTTTTATAGAATGGTACAAGGCAATTGTTTGGTCTCCACTCAGAATGTTCACAGCTTCATCATGATATCAAATATCTCAAGTCTGTTCCGAAGTCTCATTATTACATGGTATGAGTTATGAATCTTTTATTTTGTAATGAAATCTTTTATTTTGTTACGAAAAAACACCTCAGAACTCTTAACTCAATTGTTATTCAAATTTCACATGCAAGGTTGTTAGCAGCCTTTCAAAATATGGTGTTTGCACTTTTAGCACTCAAACTATTAAATCCTCTTTAAATAATTTCAGATCTAACTGGAATTTGAGGAGAAAACATTTTTTATAATTTAGTTCCAATATATTTTACAAATGTCCCCAGTTTTGTTCTTATCCACTTCTGGACTTTTATAGATGTTGGCAAATAAAGATAGACTCTTATTTACCTCGATCTCAGAATGTCCCAGAGCACCAGGTATCCAATGAATATTTGCATACAGCCAGCTCCCCTCAGTGAGGCAATCAAAAAAATCTGATTTTTTTCGGTGATACCAATTGAGTGGTAAACTTTGCCCAGGCAACCAAGAGGCATAACAGTAGAGATCGGTTTTACTGTAAAATGAAGTGTAACCAATGGTTTTATTTCCTAGAATCCATATTAATTAAAATGATATATTTGTAAGTTTGTTTTACATAAATTTGGCACATATGCGTATCTTCTCCAATACCTGAGCACAGCGCAGGGGTGTTAAGTCAGAATGGCAACAGTTCGTATCTCTTCTTGGTTTGTTGATTTTAGAGCAGTCCAGATTTCTTGAACATAGTGCTTGGAGAAAATGATTTGTGTATACTGTTGGGTTCAACGAGGATAATATTAGGTGTACCTCATCAGAGTGCAGGGGACCTAGGATCGTGTATTGGATAAGCATGGTTATTCACTGAAGTGACTGAGGTGACTGCCTCCATGTTCTGGGCATCAGATTACCAATGAAATGGGTTACCACGATGAGGAAAACGCAAGAATGAATATAGAATATACTGTATGATTTTTAAATGGAGACAGAAAAATTGCACTGAGCATTTAGAGGTTTCCAATGAGTTTCAGAACAGGTCGAAATGCAGAATCATTGATCAATAAAAGCTGTGCTTGGAGCCAATGTTAGCTGTGTTCTAACCTATTCTTCAATCTCCCTTTGTTCAGATTCTGCAACTCCAGGACGAACTAGTCAAGAGTGGGATTTTGAAAAATAAAGACGATTATGAAGATTTCTGGCAACTGCTAAAGCAAAATTCTCATTGTTCACAGTTTGAGACAAAACTTCAGGATCTAAAGTTGAAAAGTATAGTTATTTAATCTTTTGAAGTGAATAAGTAATATAAGTAATTCGAGGTTTCTTCCTTCTAATTGAGAATATATATATCAAGATCACCTCTGTCATGAGACTATACCAGCTAAACCAGATCTTGGCTCAAGTGCAGGTGTTCTACTTGAACTTGAGCTGAAACACTCCTCCCATTTCCTAAATGCCACTTCCACCTCTGGTCTGCCTCCTCTGACTTTCCATCCATATTAAGGTTCAACCCATTCAGAGCTATTCTGACACCAAAACTACGATCAATCCTCTGCCCGCTGATCTACCTTGACACCCATGAAATCAATGTCTTGCTATTAAAAGACTCTTACCCCAATCACCCCTCCTTGCTCTGGAAACACCTTCAGACATCTGATGTCCTTGTGTTTCTCCATCTTAAGCCAATTGCCAATCTCCAATTTTCATTGCTACGTATTTACCACCGGTACTTTGAAGTGCTAATATCTATTCAAAATTTCTGCCTCTCAGCACTGTTCTTTAAGATTCTCTTTTGGACTGAATAATCAATCATGTATTTGCTCGCTCCCGTGCTAAGATCTCCTCATATGGCTTGGTGCAAGTATTGTTTGGTTATGTTCCCTTGAAGCAATTTAAGTCAATTTCTTATACCAAAGACACAAGTTAACAATCACTTATTACGATGTAATTCTTTTCTTTTGCTCATAGTGAAAAGTTCAATACCTCGCCTTAAAACCAGATGTGCACAACATGTGGACAGAATAAAAAACAATCATCCCACAAATGTAAGTAATTTATTCCATGGAATTTCAGCTGTTATAATGACATATGTAATATGGCCATAATATGCATTTGAATATTCCTGCTGTTATTTATAAATATTTTTAATTAATCGTATCGGTATGACTTATAGAGTTCGAAGTTCAAACATTTTGGATTTCTGTTCTTCTCACCTTGCTTAGCTGGAGAGTAATTCTATCATCGTCCAAGTGGTTGCTATGTACACGTAAGTCCTGACAATCCATTTCAGCAGGATGTTTGCTGGGAGAGTGAATCACAGCTGGTCCCGTAATCTTTTATTGTTCACTTGCGCATTTACAGGCAGAAGCTATTTGCATGAATCGCTGGATATTGAATAAGGAATGGGAATTTGTGGAAAAATCAGAACCCCCCCCCCACCCCCAAACTCCAGTGGATAATGATGTAAGCAGGAAGTTCTATTCCTGCTGGATAACAGTTAAGTGTAGGAAGCCTGTTTTTATTTTTCCTGTCTCCTGCCTCTGGGAATGTGACAGCAACTGCAGAGATCATGGCACCTTGTCGAGCTACTGACCGTATGAGCCCTGTGTTTATTATTTCTCGCAAACATTGATGTTGGTCAGGAAAAGCTATCCTTCGAGATGCACAAATATTTACTATACAGTACATCATTATACTTCCTTACCTTAGAAAATGTTCTGGTTTACACAGAAATATAAATGGATTTGCTAAAAGAAAATTTTCAAAATGTGCCAGTGATTCCAGCTCAGATATGTGGCAAACACTGAGGATGATGCTAATTGATTGAATCAGGACACTGGGTTGCAGAATGAACAGACATGGCAGATGGGATTTAAAGCATAAAGTGTGAGCGGATGGATTCTGACTGAAGGGATGAGGTCAGGCAGTACATATTCTAAAGACTGTGCAAGAACAGGGGAACCTTGAGGCTCATGTGAATAGATCTTTGAAAGTGGCAGAATGCATTGAGGGATAAGTTAAGAAAGCATATGGGATCTCGTGCTATGTAAATAAAGGTACTGTGTACAAAAGCAGGGAAGCTATGCTGAACCTTTTTACAGCTCTGGTGAGGGTACAAGCTGAGTATATACTTTAGGAAGGATATGAAGGTTCATGAGAGAATGCACGGGAAGTTTACCTGGTTGGTTTCAAGGATGATAGTTGTTAAATGCAGGGTTAGACTGGGAAAACTGCTGTTGCTCTCCTTGCAGCAAAAGAGGATAGAGGAGTAAACAGGATTATGACAGGTTAGATAAGATATACAAAAGAAAAGCTGTTCCCTTTAGCTGTTGGTGTAAGGATTAGAAAACACAGATTTAGGGTTTTGGACAAGTGATATGGGAGGCTGTGAGAATGAACATTTTCACACAGTGAGCACTAATGACCTGCAATTCACTGCCAGCAAGATATCGTTGCATGATTTACTTGGATTGGCATATTATTTCTGTTACTGAAAACATGTTGTCCAACAGCAGCAATATCGAGGCCTATGGCCTCTGAGGGAGGGGAAACTAAGAAATCAGCTGAATGTAATTTGAAACTATTTCACGTAATCCTCATGCAAATATGAATTGTAGGTGCCTTTGTACGTTTACAATTCCCTAAACATATATTAGTTAGCTACATACATTTACTAGTGATTCCATCTGGGTAACAATACCACCTTATAGTCCATCTGGGTAACAATACCACCTTATATTCCATCTGGGTAACAACACCATCTTATAGTCCATCTGGGTAACAATACCACCTTCTAGTCCATCTGGGTAACACCACCACCTTATGTTCCATCTGGGTAACAATACCACCTTATGTTCCATCTGGGTAACAATACCACCTTATAGTCCATCTGGGTAACAACACCATCTTATAGTCCATCTGGGTAACAATACCACCTTATAGTCCATCTGGGTAACAATACCACCTTATAGTCCATCTGGGTAACAATACCACCTTATATTCCATCTGGATAACAATACCACCTTATATTCCATCTGGGTAACACCACCACCTTATGTTCCATCTGGGTAACAATACCACCTTATAGTTCATCTGGGTAACAATACCACCTTATGTTCCATCTGGGTAACAACACGACCTTATATTCCATCTGGGTAACACCAACACCTTATGTTCCATCTGGGTAACACCACCACCTTATAGTCCATCTGGGTAACAACACCACCTTATAGTCCATCTGGGTAACAATACCACCTTATGTTCCATCTGGGTAGCAACACGACCTTATATTCCATCTGGGTAACAATACCACCTTATATTCCATCTGGGTAACAATACCACCTTATGTTCCATCTGGGTAACAACACGACCTTATATTCCATCTGGGTAACAATACCACCTTATAGTCCATCTGGGTAACAATACCACCTTATGTTCCATCTGGGTAACAATACCACCTTATAGTTCATCTGGGTAACAATACCACCTTATGTTCCATCTGGGTAACAACACGACCTTATATTCCATCTGGGTAACACCAACACCTTATGTTCCATCTGGGTAACACCACCACCTTATAGTCCATCTGGGTAACAACACCACCTTATAGTCCATCTGGGTAACAATACCACCTTATGTTCCATCTGGGTAGCAACACGACCTTATATTCCATCTGGGTAACAATACCACCTTATATTCCATCTGGGTAACAATACCACCTTATGTTCCATCTGGGTAACAACACGACCTTATATTCCATCTGGGTAACAATACCACCTTATAGTCCATCTGGGTAACAATACCACCTTATGTTCCATCTGGGTAACAACACCACCTTATAGTCCATCTGGGTAACAATACCACCTTATAGTCCATCTGGGTAACAACACCACCTTATAGTGCATCTGGGTAACAATACCACCTTATGTTCCATCTGGGTAACAATACCACCTTATAGTCCATCTGGGTAACAACACCACCTTATGTTCCATCTGGGCCACCGTATAGTCCATCTGGGTAACAACAACATCTTATTTTGCACCTGGGTAGCTACACCTTATATTCTGTCTGGGTAGCCACAACACCTCATAAACACAAGAAAATCTGCAGATGCTGGACGCAGCATCTCAATGTTGCAACACCTCATATTCCGTCTGGCTAGCCTGATGGCACCAATATTTTTTTCCCTGCAAAATAAATTTCCCTCCTCCCCTCATCTCCTATTCCCCACTCTGGCCTGTTACCTCTTCTCATCTGCCCTTCCTCCTTCCCTTTCTCCCATAGTCCACTCTTCTCTTCAGATTCCTTCATCTCCAGCCCTTTACCTTTGCCAGCAACTTGCCTTCACCTATCACATTCTAGCTATCTTTCTTCTCCCCCGCCACCTTTTTATGCTGGTGACTTTCCCCTTCCTTTCCAGTCCTGAAGAAGGGTCCTGGTCAGAAACACCGACTGTTTGTTCATTTCCATGGACGGTGCCTGACTGCTGAGTTCCCCAGCACTCTGTCAAAGTTGCTGTACACAATCGTGCACTCTGTGCGTGCTGGTGCCAGAGCAGACACCGCGGAGAAAACAAAGAGACCTTTGGTTTCCTATTGCAAAATAGATGAATGAATGGCTTCAACCTAAATAATGGAAGCTTTAAAGGAAAATAAAAGATGGTAATAACAGGGATTTCATGCTCTCTGTAAATCATTTTTGCAAGGAATAATAGATATTTTTAAGGGTCTATTATTGGATAGAATGTACAGTATATCTGCAATAAATTGCAGGTTGCTTTTTGCAAGCTAAAGCAATTCTCACCCACCAATATTGTATTTATTTTTCAAATATTATCTTTATTTTTAAAAATGCATGAATAAATCTTCAGTTTTCCAGTTTACACATTTTATCATAATTTCTTAAGAACTTGTAACTTGTTCTTCAATTGTTTCTGGTACTGAGGGAAGTGAAGCTTATTTGGTGAGAAAAGCAAGTTGAGGAATGGCTGATAGAAGTTACGCCAACTCCAGGTTACTCTCAGCTTCAGTGCTGTTGTGTACAGGCCAGCAGCTGTGCCCTGGATGAAGAACTGGAGAGGGTTGGGCGCTTCACACAGCAGTGTGACTTAAACATCAGTCTTCCAACACGCTAGACGTGGCAATATTTCTTAACCCTGTTTGTCAGGAGATTGCTGAAGGCAGTTAAAGGTTTAATTTGCAGGGCACATTCTTTCTTTGGGTACTGCATCATCTGGAAGAAAATTACTGAACATCTTGTGATAGTGGACTCATCACTCTCGTTTTTTCCTGCATGCTATGTACTTGTTCTTGGAACTTATTCTGAAACAGCATCTCTCTAAATGTAAATTATACTTAATAAATTGTTATATTCATAATTTTTCTATTAATAGAATAAAACTGGCAGATTTTTTCCTTTTTAGTGTTTGATTTGCTCAGAAATGATACATCTTAACCTCTTAAACCTATCTTGCTTTATGTGATTTCTACATTAACCTGATTTTTTCTTAATGTAATTATTTACATATATCTATATTTTTCTCTTTTAAATTTAAAAGTGAAAAACTTTTTTCCCTGCAATTCTCTTTGTATTGACTGTTTTCTGTAATTGCTTAGTTAGGAATAATACTGTAATGAAATTAATCCAAATATTCGTAGGACTGCAATATGAAGTGATGATGATCCATGTGCAACGCATTCTGATCTGTAATGGGGAATATGATAAGGATGAGTTAACTCGCTGACTCCATGATTAAGTTTATAATCGACATATAACTTTGCACAACATAATTCAGAAAGATCTGTCTGAATAATTTGAACAACTTATAAATGAAGATTTCGATTTTAACTTTTTTACCTAAGGAGAGTTGAATTGCATACTCCTTTTTAACCAACCTCTTGGGATCAAGGATAGTCCGAGGTGATTAATGAGGGAAACGTAGGATCCACAGACTGATTGGAACAGCAGACACTTGATGGAGTGAATGGGTAGTTTTGGAGTTGATACATGCCTTCTGCATCTTTGTGTATCAGATTCAAGATTATCAGTGGACCTGAATGCCCCTTCTTCATTGTTGTGGGCCAGCCATTCCCATGGTAGTGGGGATGTTGAACCCTTTCAAGGAGATTTTGAGAGGGTCCTTATACAGCAGTCCACTGGTGGTATTCCCATGACCCAAAACTCTCATATTCTTCAGCTAAACAAACTCTTTGGTCTCTAGGGGGAATTAATGGAAGTGCCCAAGCAGGAGTCAGGCTTGTGGCTTAATTTGGCAAATGTGACAGTTTAGAATGGAAGGAACTGAATAAAACTTTCTTGATTCTCTTGTGTGGTGCTGCATAGCTATTTCAATTAGTGGGGCAATTTATCCAAATGGTTTTGACAGCAAAAAACTTCAATATCAAAGTTCAAAATAAGTTTATTACCAAAGTATGCATACATTATACAATCTTGAGATTTGTCTCTTAACAGGTAGCCACGAAACTGACAACCCAAAATACCCTCTATATATAGTGCCTATAAAAAGTATTCGCCCCAATTGGAAGTTTTCACATTTTATTGTTTTACTGCATTAAATCACAGTGGATTTAATTTGGCTTTTTTGACACTAATCAACAGGGCAAGACTTCTTCTTGTCAAAGTGAAAATAAACCTCTACAAAGTGATCTAAAAAATATAAAACACAAAATAATTGTTTTTCATCCCCTTTAATATGACACACCAGATCATCACTGGTGTAGCCAATTGGCTTTAGAAATCACATAATTAGTCAAATGGAGATCACTGTGGTAGTCAAAGTGTATCAATTGATTGTAGTAAAAATACACACGTATTTGGAACCTACTGGTAGTCAGTAAACTACACCAGGAAGACAAAAGAACCCTCCAAGCAGGTCCACAAAAATGTTATTGAAAAGCACAAGTCAGGAGATGGATACAAGGAAGTTTCCAAGTCACTGAATATCCCTTGGAGTAGAGTTAAGTCAATCATCAAGAAATGGAAAGAATATGGCACAGCTGTAAATCTGCCAAGAGCAGACCATCCTCAAAAACTGAGTGACCGTGCAAGAAGGGGACTAGTGAGGGAGGCTGCCAAGAGACCTATGACAACTCTGGAGGAGTTACAAGCTTTAATGGCTGAGATGGGAAAGATTGTGCATACAACAACTGTTGCCCGGGTGCTTCACCAGTTGCAGCTTTATGGGAGGGTGGCAAAGAGAAAACCACTGTTGAAAAAAGCTCACATGAAATCGTTGCTAGAATTTGCCAGAAGGCACATGGGAGAATCTGAAGTCAGCTGAAAGAAGGTTCTATGGTCTGATGAAACCAAATTTAAGCTTTTTGACTATCAGACTAAACGCTATTTGGCGTAAGAAAATACCGCACATCATCAAACAAACCATCTGAACCATGAAGCATGGTGGTGGGTATGTCACTTTGTGGAGATGTTTCATAGCAGCAGGCCCTGGAAGGCTCGTAAAGATAAAAAGTAAAGTGGATGCAGCAAAACACAGGGAAATCCTGGAGAAAAACCTGATGCAGTCTGCAAGAGAATTTCAACTTGGAAGAAAATTTGTTTTCCAGCAAAACAGTGACCCCAAGCATAAAGCCAAAACTACACAGGAATGGCTTAAAAAACAATAAAGTTAATGTCCTGTAGTGGCCAAGCCAGAGTACAGATCTCAATCCAATTGAGAATTTGTGGCTGGATTTGAAAAGGGCTGTTCCCTCATGATTCCCATGCAATCTGACTGAGCTGGAACAGTTTTTTTTAATGAAGAATGGGGAAAAATTGCAGTGTCCAGATGGGCAAAGCAGATGGAGACCTATCCACACAGACTCAAGGCTGTAATTGCTGCCAAAGGTGCAACTGTTAAATACTGAGTTGAAGGGGTTAATTATGCAATCAATTATTTTGTATTTAATAATCGTAATAAATTTAGACTAATTTCTATAAATTTATTTTCACTTTGACCAAAAGAGACTTTTCAAAAAGGTCAAATTAAATCCACTGTGACTCAATGTTGTAAAACAATAAAACATGAAAACTTCGGGGGAAAATACTTTTTATAGGCACTTATATATATATATAAAGAAGACTGTCTAACACCCAATGTGCAGAGAATAAAAGTTGCAGATGCATTCCATCTTATCTGAAACTAAAGCCAAGTTACACAAGAGGCCAGGCACCATCTCCAGAGAGAGATGCAGAGCTAATAGGTAGATGACATTCCATGAAACTTTTGTCTCTTTATTTCAGATTTCGACAACCTGCCATGTTTTGGTTTTATGTTACCCTTTATGTATGTGGACTCTGAGGTCTAAAAGTCTGTGGCATTCATTGTTTGAGCTCAGTTATCAAGCATGCCATTCTGATCTTTTTCTCAAAGAGTGGAGTCAAGTTTGAAGGGGACATAAATTGAATTGTCAGTCACCCCCTTGTAGAGGCAATGTTCTGCCTCATCCCCTGAGCACAGTAACAAAGGATCAGTGAACTCAGCCATTCCGGTTGGAAAACGCAAGCAAGAGGCAGGTAATAGAGGATCAGGGTTCTCAAATGCACGTGTGTGGCATCAGAGGGATACTTCACATTTGAGCTTCCCGTGCATTTTAGCTGCAGGCCTTCATCGCTCAGCTGTCGACAAATGTGGTCAGAGTGTCACAAAGAGAATTTCCCAATTACTTATCATAAGTCTATGGAAATTGAAGTTATAGAACATAGAACAGACAGTACAGGAACAAGTCCTTTGGCCCATAATGTTGTGCCAAACCTATTAGTAATCGAAGAGCCATCTAAACTGATCTCTTCTGACTACATAATGTCCATATCCTTCAATTTTCCTCACATTCATGTGCCTATCTAAATGTCTCTTAGAAGTCCCTAATGTATCTGCCTCGACCCCACCCCAGGCAGCACATTCCAGGACCCCACCACCCTCTGTGTAAAAGTTGTGCTTCTCACATCTCCTTTGAAATTACACCCTCTCACCTTAAATGCTTGCCCTTTGGTATTAGACATTTCAATCTTGGGAAAAAGATACTGTCTATGCTACTCATAATCTTATAAACCTTTATCAGATCTCCGCTCAGCCTTCAGCACTCCAGAGAAAATAACCCAAGTTTGTCCAACCTCTAGGCAGCATCCTGGTAAACCTCATCTGCGCCCTCTCCAAAACCTCAACATCCTTCGCATAATGGGGTGACCAGAACTGTATGCAATACTTACATAGGGCAGTTTTGGAAAACCATTTGCAGGATTTTAGTCCTTCCCGCTATGCAATCTCACAGCACAATTTAGCCATGAAGTTAAGGAGCTGAAGGCAACAGAAAACCCAGGAACAAGTTCATCCTCAGTGGGTTAGCCTTTTCAATGATGCACAGAGTAAAGGAGGGGGCTCGCCTGGTAACTTGATTGATCATATAATGGTTAGTGCAGTAAGTTGCTTAACAATATGCTAAATTCATTTTCTTGCAGGATTTCATTGGGGATGTCCAGCACATTAGACAAAAAAAGGAATCGAGATCTGGGAATTCTTAGTACTAACTCATGCTCAGGGTATGAAAATGTGATTGGACTCATATGGCCAAAATACTTGTAGCTGTCTGTGTTTCCAGTCTTGGGTTTGGTATCAGAGACCAGCGTATCACAGCAAAGACATTTAGGTGATCAGCAGAAAACTGCCTGATTATATTTTTCAAGAGATCCCAAATGTGTCACAACCAATGAATCACTTTCTAAGGTGCATTGTTATTACACTGTTAAGTGCAACAGTAATGCACTTAATTTAAGCAATTTAACTGATGGTCAAATTGCAAACAGAGTGGGAGATGAAGAATGGTGGGGAAAGAGAATGTGAAAGTTATTGAAGACTATGCAGACCCTTGAACTGTTTAGAATGTTTTGCGAAGGATCATGAAGAGTAATAGATTTAAATTTCATGGGATTTTGTTGCTGCTGTGTATCTAGCTGTAAGAAATACATTTTAGATTCCATCTATTCTTGATGATTTGTCTCACCTTTGTTGCAGGCAATGAGGGTGCTTACTGTTAAGAGTATTTATAATTACCTTTGTTGTTAGTCCATATATACATCCTGTCTTAAGATCTGTGATCCACCATAACCTTTAGAAGTTTGGTCAGACACAATTTGACCATTAAATCTCCTTTGAGTACTTTCAGCTGATTTTTGTAATTGCTTCCAATGCTGTGAAGATTACTGAGAATGTCACCAAACAGTGAGGGGGCCAGGCAGGCCTTTCATCCGACCTCCTGCCTAAGGTAGGCCACATGGGCCTCTGTTTACTCTGTCTGTCCCAGGACAAACAGATCTCAGCTCATTCCTTGTTACTATCAATTTAACTCGAGTCAGAGAAATAGTTCACAGGTGCATGGTGGAAAGTAACAAGGAATTTTTTCTTTAGGAGAGGAAGAACAAAAGATAAAACAGTTCATCATTGTCCTAAAGATGTTAGAGCAAATCCTAAAAATAGTAATTTTGCTAAATCAGTCCATGGGGGTAAGCTGTTATCTGAGAACATCACTTCAATTAAAAAAGTATCAGGTCAGCTTAGTTTATGTTGTTCAACCTGGAAGTCTGTACAGCCCATCTTTGAGAAGTATATCTAGGGTCAAGTGTAGGGAAAGTCAGCTGGACAAGTTAGGAAGAGGAAGGGTCAAGAAAGTAATACCAATAGGGAAATTAAAAGTTAGGGAATTTGAGGGAGCTCTTCTGTGCATCTCATATGTGACTTCAGGATGATGTGCTCAAGGTTCCAACATAAGAAACAATGAAATTCACTTTTTTTGTCGCATATATATCAAAACATGAAAAAATACAGTGAAATGCATTGTTTTGCTCCAATAACAAACAGAGTCCAAGATGTGCCGGGGGCAGCCCACAGCTGTCACCACACTTCTAATGCCAACATCACACGTCCACAACTTACTAACCCGAACAATTCATCTTTGGAATGAAGGAGGAAACTAAAACACCTGGAAGGAACCCACGTGGTCACAGGACAACATACAAACTTCTTACAGACAGCATCGAGAATTGAACCCCGATCTTGCTGCTGGTGTTATGCTAACACCTATACTACCATGCTGCTGCCTTGAATTGCTGCATTCCATGGACCTGTGGGTATACTCCCAATGCAGCTGGGGAGAGAGTTGCATGAATTTGACTCGTTGACCGTGAAGGAATAACAATATATTTCAAGTCAGGATGGCATGTGACTTGGAGGCAACTTCCAGATGTCAGTGCCCCCATGCTTTTGCTATCCTTGTCAAGGCTTTAGAAGATGATATCTCTGTGGGTTGTTGCAATGTTTCCTTGTAGGCGATACAGACTGCTGCAACTATGTGTTGGTGATGGAGTGAGTGGACAGGGGGCTGTTATCTTCTGTCAAGCTTTTTGAGTACTATTGAAGCTGAACTCATCCAAGTGAATGTATGATATTACTCTACACTCCTGTCTTAAGCCTTGTAGATGGTGGACAGTATTTGGGGAGTTAGGAGGTGAGTAATCCACTGGCGGATTGTGAGCCTCTTACATGCTCTTGTAGCCACATCATATATATGTTACTCGAGTTCAGTTTCTAGTCAGTGGGACACCCCCAGCATATGGATAACTAGGGTATTTAATGTTGGTAAAAACAATCTTGCTGAAGTTCTACCAGCATGTCAACTTCATAACCAGAGAAGAGAATATATTAGATCTGGTTTATACCAACATTCGTGCAACCTACAAAGCTGCACCTCGGATTCACCTCAGATGCTCAGGCCACATATCCATTTTGCTAATCCCTGCATACAGACCTCTGGTTAAACAAGTCAAACCAGTTCACAAGGAGATCAGGACCTGGCCAGAAGGTGTAACCTCAGCACTGCAGGACTGCTTTGAAAGCACGGACTGGAGTATATTCAGGGAGGCAGCTACCTATGATCATCATGTCAACACTGGTGGATATGCAAGATCGGTGACCGGTTAGGTGGGAAAGTGCACTGAAGACATTACCATGATTAAACTAGACACTGACGGGGCAAACAGGAAACCATGGCTGACGGCAGATCATCGCGCATTGCTTAAGGATCAGGATGATTCTAAGGTCAGCAAGAGTTGCACTGTCCCATGACAGCAGGAAGGCAAAGCATGAGTACTCACAGAAAATACACAGACATCTTTATGACATCAGGGACATGCAGCGCATGTAAGAAGATATACAAGCATAACCGATTCCAAAAGCATCAACGACAGCACATCTCTCTCCCTGATAGGCTGAATGCCTTCTATGCACAATTTGACACATTGAATGATGTGACTTCGAGGAAAACCCTTTCTCTTCTTGAGGAACAGGAACCCTGTCTGGCCACCCTGTAAACCCATGCAAAGCTGTAGGGCTGGAGAACGTACCCGATCAGATGCCGAAGGATTATGTGGTCCAGCTAAGAGAACTCTTAACAGACATCTTTAATATCTCTCTGAAACTGTAATCTGTCCCTGCAGGCTTCATGGCTTGTGGTGCCCAAGAGAGCCATGGTAGCTTGTCTAGACAATTACTGCCCAGTGGCACTGACTTCAACATTCAGTACTCTGCTTGGCTGGTAATGAATCATATAAAATTGCATATTACAGCTACATTCCACTTCTCCTACCACTCAAACCAGTCCACAGATGATGTGATAGCCTTGGCCCTGCACTCCATCCTGTTCCACCTAGAAAATGATGCCTCAAACACCAGGATGTCATTCATCAACTTCAGCTCAGTGTTTAATAAGATCATCCCTCAGAAGCTGGAGGGTAAACTGTCCTCATTGGGACGCAACACTTCTCCGTAACTGGATCTTTGACTTATTGTCAGAAAGTCGGTCTGAATTGGCAGCAACGACTCAAGCCCCATCATACTGACAATAAACTTGAACTTGGTAAAGTCATTGAATGTCAGGATTTTATGTATGGATCTATTTCTTTTAGAGCGATGACCTTCCCCCCCCCCCCCCAGCACTACGTATTGATCTGTTGTCTGAGCATGTGCTATTACAGTATCTATGCATGCACACTGTTCTCTCTCATTCTCATTGCAATGTGAATAGTCATCTCATGCGTGCATGCTTTTATTTAATTGATATGTAGTTGTGCACAGACGGAACAAATTAGCAACGAGTACAAACCTAACTATCAGAGAATATCACGATCTGTACCAACTATAACAGGACAAAACAGTGAGAGTTAAAAATCACAAGAAAGCCGAAGGACAGGTGAGTAATAGTGAAAGACGCACTGAATTTAAAGTGAAAATAACATATTAATGCTTCAGTTGGGAAGGTTGACAGATCTGATAGCATTTGATATCAGATTTGATAGGCTGGGAGTCGTATATTGAGAGGGTTGAGCTATATTTTAAAGCGAACAATGTGGAGGAGTGAAAGAAATTCCCTACACTTAGCTTAATGGGCTCAAGAATGCACAATCGCTTACGCAACTTAGTAACCCCTGAAGAGCCAGCAAGCAAGATATTCAACAAAATTGTTGCAATTTTACAAAATCACTTGAGCCTTAAACCACTGGTAATAGCTGAGAGATTTAAATTTACAGAAAGAACTAGTCAAAAGATGAAAGAATTTCTGAATACATTGCAGAACTGTGCAATTTTTCCCAGTACTGTGACTCAAAAGAGGCTACTTTCAAAAAGAGATCCAACCTTAGAATGGGCATTGATCATTGCAATATCATTGGAGACTGCAACAAAGAATGCAGCAGAACTATAGAAAAAGAGGTTAGAATGTGAAATACACAAAATGTCCCTGAATGGTCCAAAAAGCTAAAAATGTTATCAATGTGGCAAACCCTTCCATGACACAAACAATTGTTGGTTCAAAGAAAAGGTCTGCAGAAAGACAAGGTCACATAGAGAGAGTATGAAGGCAGACAAGAAATACAACCGAGTGAAAAGTCCCAAACACAAAACTAAACAAATGCATAAAGTTACCGAATGTAAAACAGAATCTGACAACATAGAGTCAGACAAAGGTGAACTGTCATGCTTAGAACTGCATAGTATATCTGAAGCAGATCACAAAATCATTTGGATCACAATAGATGCATCTAGTGTAAAACCAAAGATGGAGCTATATACAAGGTCAGCTTTGTCCATAATTCCAGAGGCTGACAACAGACTGTTTTCTAAGATACCATTAGAGAAGAACTCAATGATGCTAAGGACCTACACAGGTGAAAAAGTGTCCCCCCAAGGCAAGCTGAAGATAAATGAGACATATGGAGGCCAAACAGAACAATTAGAGTTTTGTGCAATGAAAAGTGGAGGGCCAACACTTTTTGGATATGAATGGTTGAGAAAAATCCAACTAGAATAGCACTTAATCAAAGCTTTCAGTGTGACATCAGCAGGCAACAGCAGCCCAAATGGTAGCACTAACCAGAGACTGGCACAGCTGTTTAACGCTAACGAGAAAGTGTTTGAAAAGCGATTGGTAAACTCAAAGGCATGAAGGCCAAAATTGAACTGAATGAAAAAGCAACACCAAGATTCCATAAAGCACATCCAGTGTTTTACACACAATGTCCTAAAGTGGATGCTGAACTAAAGAGCTTGGAAGCATCTGGAATTCTCTCCAAGGCTAAGCAGAGCGATTGGGCCACGCCCATTGTCCCAGTGACCAAGAAAGGGAAGGCCGGAGCCTTCGTATATGCGGGGACTTCAAAGTGAGCATCAATCGTACTGTGCAGTATCCCCTGACACAAATAGAAAACATTTTTGTATCTTTGGCAGGCAGCGAGAGGTTTTCAAAGATTGACTTGTCACAAGCCTGTTTGCAAATGGAGATTGAGGAGTTAAGCAGGAAGTTCTTCACAATAAACACTCACAAGGGACAGTATAATCTTCATGTCTTTGGTGTCACATCAGCTCCAGTAATTTGGCAAAGAGAAATGGACCAAATGCTCCAAGATATCCAAGGAACACAACGTTACCTTGATGACATCATCGTGACTGGCAAAAATGTTGAACAGCACCTCCAGAACCTTGATAAAGTGCTTACCAGGCTGAGAGAGTATGGTATGCGTGCAAAGAGAAAGAAATGTGAGATTTTCAAGAATTATGTCTCATATTGTGGACTTGTCATTGAAAAGCATGGCTTACATAAGTCACAAGAGAAGATTGAAGCAGTGCTATTGTCACCCAAACCAGAAAATGTGTCACAACTCAGTTCATACTTGTGCCTTGTAAACTACAACCACTGGTTTCTATCACCATTGCTACAGTGCTGCACCCATTGAACGCACTGTTGCAGACAGGAACAAAGTGAGAGTGATCAGAAAGATGTGAAAAAACATTCAAGGAAACAAACAGACTAAGGACGTCCAATGAACTGCTCACACATTATGACCCGCTGCTTGCTGCCCATCAGACTGGCATATGATGTGTCCCCTTATGGCATTGGAGCCATTTTGCCACACATTATGAAAGGGATTTGAATGCCTGATTGTGTTTGCTTCAAGATCACTGATGAGCTCAGAATGCAACTATGGACAGATCATCTGGGAGGCCTTTAGTCTGGTATGGGGAATAAA
This sequence comes from Hypanus sabinus, assembly GCF_030144855.1. NCBI lineage: Eukaryota > Metazoa > Chordata > Chondrichthyes > Myliobatiformes > Dasyatidae > Hypanus > Hypanus sabinus. The sequence continues at coordinate 60,288,256 of NC_082717.1, read as the reverse complement.
GAAGTTCCACCACTACCTCTATGGACAGAAGCTTATCCTAGTGATAGATCACCAGTTCCTTGCATCCACTTTCAATCCGAGGAAGGAAATTCCAGTGATGACTGATACCTGGTTACAGTGTTGGGTACTATTTCTAGGAGCCCAGTCTTATGACATAGAGTTCAAGGGTACCAAACAACACAGTAACACTGATGGCTTGTCACATCTTCCACTATTGGCAACTGAAGAAGGAACACCTTCATGCTGTGACACAGCAGAAGTTTTCCACACTGCATTAGCGGACCAGTTACAAAGGGAAACAAGAAATGACCCGACGTTGTCAAAAGTCTATGAAGTCACCATGCAAGCATGGCCAGCTCATGGTAACGTTACAGAGTTCTCAGTGAGACATGACCAATTGTCAGTATGTCAAAGAATGTGGATGTGTGGACCTCATGTTGTGGTTCCCAATAAACTGCACACCAGAGCATTGGAAAATCTCCATGAAGAGATTGGACAGGAAATCCCTAGCACATGATTACTGAGAAGACAAGTGGACACCCAGTAGTTTAGCTACAAGAACTGGACCACTGATGTACACAGTGCATGTTGAAGATCAGTCATGGAGACGTCATGTGGACCAGATACTGGATGCTCAACTGAAGAACACACCTGAGTCAACTACATCCAACAAGATGGACACATTACAGTCATTGGACTTGCCTCTCAGTGAGGATCATGTCACTGTCAGCAATATGACAACAGAAGCTGAGAATGCTGTCATAGACAAGCCTGATGCCACTCCACAGGCCCAGGGGCATGACGAAAACGTTACCAATGACAGGACACCTGCCAAACCTGATGCCATCCCACAGGCCCAGGGGCATGACGAAAACGTTACCAATGACAGGACACCTGCCAAACCTGATGCCATCCCATAGGCCCAGGGGCATGACTAAAACGTTATCAATGACAGGACACCTGCCAAACCTGATGCCATCCCACAGGCCCAGGGGCATGACGAAAACGTTACCAATGACAGGACACCTGCCAAACCTGATGCCATCCCACAGGCCCAGGGGCATGACGAAAACGTTACCAATGACAGGACACCTGCCAAACCTGATGCCATTCAACAGGAAGCCGAGCACCACCCAAAAGACTGAACTTTTAGAACTGTGAAGTTACTTAGTTATGGACAAACTCATAAGGATGGAGCTTAGGATGATGGCGCCTAACTGTGATTCCATTGCTTGATTCTTTGGAAACAGCTCTATTTCTATCTTTAATATCCTTTTTTCCCCTTTTCAGGGGTCTTTTGAAGACCCTGACCTGGAGTTACACACTGACTTTGGTTCTTTGCAGGAATGGGACCCGCTCTCAGGGCCTCATGACCGGCCACTTTTCGAAATGCCAAGGACGCGGCCTGGAAGATTAGTGCACCTTCAGGGTGCCAGATTTTCGTTACTCTGGAGGTGGGTGGATTTGAGGTTGGTGCTGCTGCAGAAAACTGGCGTGTCATGGGAGTACACAGAAGATCAAAAGCAATGAGCTGGCTGCCGGCTGTGTGCCCAGAGACCCGAGATTCTTGGGCACAGAGCTGGGAGAAAGCAACGCAACACACTTTTAACACCATAAATCGGCGACTTGTTTTGTTATGTCTCCCCTCTCGCTGTGAAACATTATTAGGGAGACAGAGAGAGCCTGTGGTATGTCAAATTACTGGGTGTATGAGTAGACTTTGGGTATTGCAAGTCTTTGTCTTTATTGATGCTTTGCTGCATGCTTAAGTGCTTGATGGAGGGTGCAGATGCTTTTTTGCTGGTGGGGGAGGGGGATCGTCACTTTGTTGCTGGTGCGAGGGAGGGGGAACTGGGGGGGCTTTGGGGTTGTAACATTTAACTGTCATTTATTCTTTGGGGCACTCCTCTGTTTTCGTGGATGTTTGTGAAGAAAAAGACTTTCAGGATGTATATTGTATACATTTCTCTGACAATAAATGTTCCTATTGAAACCTATTGACTATTATTGTGAAAGCATGCTTATTTGGAATATGGGTTTACCAAAGGACAATTGAATGTTTTGTACATATACGGTTTTATGTTGCATTACGTTAAGCTAAAGGGGGAGGAAATGTAATGTATGGATCTGTTTCTTTTAGGGCAATGACCCTCCCCCTCCCTTAGCACTATGTATTGATCTGTTGTCTACACATGCACATTGTTCTCTCTCTCGCTGCAGTATGAGTATACCAGTTAAAGCCATCTCCTGCGTGCATGCTTTTATTTAATTGATATGTAGTTGTACACAGACACAGCAAGGATTTTCAATTGTTGGATATGGTCAATGCACGGTCCTTGTTGGTATGAATTGACCTTGTGATCATGTAGCCTAGGCTTGATATTGTCCGGGATTTGCTACATTTGAATTTGGATTGCTTCATCATCTGAAGAATTATAAAAGGTGCTGAACCTTGTGGAATCATCAGCAAACACCCGTACCTCTGACGTTATGACTGAAGGGATGTTTTTGATGAAGCAGCTGAAGATGGTTGGGCCTTGTCATTACTCTGATGAACTCCTGCGGAGATGTCTTGTGGTTAAGATGATTGACCTCCAACCACCACAACCATCTTCTTTTGTGCCCGGTACGGTTCAGCCAGCAGGAGGAGGCTGGGGGGGGGGGGGGGGTGCGGAGTGGGGTTGACTCCTGTTTGTCCAGGGCTCCATGATGCCAAATTCGAGCAAATGCTGTCCTGATGTTAGATGCAGTCATTCTCTCTTCCTCTGTAGAGTTCAGCTCTTTTGTCCATGTTTAAACCAAGGCTGCAATGTGGTTAGGTGCTGCTTTCTGGTCTGGCTTGATGCTGGTGGTCAGTAACGTAGGCAAGAAGAGCTCCCGAATGGTTATAACATGGAGCTAGAGAACGCAAAAGGAGGACTTCAAAAGCAGTAAGGGAAGCAAAGAGGTGCTTAAAGGATAAAAATCTGGGCAGGCGTCTTGAAAATAAGGCTGCAGGTGGAAGATGTAGTTATCATTGAGGTATGGCTGACATAAGGGTTGGAATGACAGCTCAACAGTCCTGGTAACAAGATTTGCGGATGAGATGCAGGGTTGGGGAGTGGTGTACAAATGTGAAGGGGTTGCAATGTTTTGTAAAGTTATGAGGGACATAGCAAGATCATCAGAGGGGGCCATGTGAGTGGAACTGAAGAACAACAAAAAGGTGTTTCTTTCATATTCCTCCAGAAGATCAGGAGATAAAAAGCCATAACTGGAGATAATGAATAGTCATTCTTCAAGGAGAAAATGTACTCACAAGTCTAGACCTACCTCTCTCCAGACATTGAGGGTTACAGAGTGTCGGATAATGGGAGAATGAAGCTTTGGAAATCCAGATGCCAACTATAGAAAGCCTATGAAAGTTTGCAGAGCAGGAGGGCCGGAATTAAGGGGGAAATTAAATAGCAAAGAATATGCATTAAAGATAAAAACAAGTTAAGGACAAAGGTATTTTCATAAATACATAAAGAGCAATGTGGGATTATTGCGAGTGAGAAATCAGATAGACTGTGGGTGAAACTGCAAGTAATCTCTAAATAGCTACTATAATTTTGTCCTGAATAAATACAAGATGATTTGACTGAGGAAAACATGTGAAATATTAAGCATGATGTAAGCAGAGTAGGTAAATTATCTGAGAGATATATATATATGCACTGGAATGCATTTTCACTGACCCCTGTAAGAAGATAGAGAGGTAGCTGAGATGGGTAAGTAGGAAATAGAATAATTTTCCCATTGTCCAATGAACTAAAGCTCAAGCATTGGTTATTCCTCAGCCAGTGTTAAATACATGGCTCGCTGGTCACCAGTTCCAGAAAGGTATGAAGGGTGCAGAGAAGATATTAGGACTTTTTTTCCAGGGCTGGATAATTTATGAGAAAAGCTCAGTGGGCAGGGTTTTTTTTAAATTTGGAAATCAGAAGCTGAGGGGAAATGTCCCGGTTTGCAGGGTCTGCAATTCATCAACATCCCACTGTATGTGACCTTATATAGCAAATCATATGTGCTGATGTGGATGCTGGCAGCAGTCACAGTGTCTTCATTGCAGCAATCCACTGTGACATCTGCATCAGTTTGAAGACTATGCACTCTGTGATATTTTTCTTTGATACCGTACGTTGTGACAAATTAATAGCTATGGCATACCTTGGAAGCTAACATTTAATTACCAGAAACCAGCTGGCAGTGTCTTTTGTTACACTTCTCAATAACTATCTAACTCTACTTAGTGCGGTCACGTATCATGTTAGGAAGAGTGTGTTACTCTTGCGGATATCTGTCTAGTTGAAATTAGAAAGGGGTAAAAAAAGAGGCAGGGATTGGAAAAGGTGCTAGTGACTTGTGCTGACAACTACTTTATTGGTGTGAATTCTCACTGCCTGAATGATAAACATGCCTGACTAGTGGCAGGACATTCCATTTCAGCTCTGCAGCCCCGGCTGAGAAATTCTCCTGGTATGTGCAAGGTGAACTGCAGATGGGAGCATGCAGCTAATTTTAAGGTTTCAAATTCCCTTCAACATTTTTCTTCACTACTTCCTCCATTGCTCATCTTTTGCTGGAGTGTGGGGAGAGTGGGTGCCAGGGGTGGGGATGGAAGGTTGTGATTTACAGTCAGCCATGCTTCAACAATAGAAAGCCAAAAGGAGAGTGTAGTATAGCACACCGGTGATGTGCTGGGAACACACTAATTCCCAAAGGGAGCCTGCTGGGTTTTTTTTTTAGCAAGAATATCTGATAATGATGGCAAAGTAAGGTGAGCAGGCCCCAGAAAAAGAAATAATCAGAGGTTGACCTTTGTACACACTGTAGAGAAACTTAGTACTAGGTAGACACAAGCGTTCAAACGGATCCGACACCTGTCTGCCTGGTGAAGGACAGATTTTTGTAGATGGCAGAGGGGTTAGCTGTGTAGCAAAGAGCCATATAAATATGAGAAGTGAAATTCTCTGTGAAATACATAATGGGTTTATATACTAAGAGTTCAGAATTAGACGTGTGCACCTTGTCCTGCTGAGCATAAACCTATTCTCTGTCAGGAAGGCTAAACTAAAGCTCGCACCAGAATTCAGACTCTGAGGGAAGTAACGGAGCTGGTAATCCTCACTGGGTCAGCACCATCTACAGAGGGAGCTAATGATTCAGGCTGATGACCTCCCATCAACACTTCTACTCCTGAATTACTGTTTCATCCATTTCTGGTCTTCATTGTTTGACTCTATGCTCAAGGTGCAGTTGATGAGTGGGAAGCTCTTAGCTGGACTCTAAAAGTAAAACAGTATTTGAGGTTAGAATGCACTTAGCATCCAAAAGGTTCTTCTGAACTATAGTGATGTATAGGAAACAGAGCAACTGGTATGGGGCACAGCAAGCTCCCACAATCAGCAGTATGAATCTGACCGTCATTCTGTTTCAGAAATGGTGAATGAGGGATAAGTATTGGCAAGGACACTGTGAATGCTCACCTTTTCTCGTTCAGGTTTTGGCATCACATATTTTACATTCACTAGGGAGATGGCAACTCAGGTTAAGATAACATGCAAAAGGCAAAGGTGCGTATGCAGTTATTCAACTGGACCGTGGCCACAGTAGGACCCAGATGCTCCTGATCCAGGGACAGTGAGGGAAAACAAAGTCAGCTAGGTTTTCCTGCATCTAATTATTCCCTGTGTCCTTGTAGCAATTACACTGGTAACAAAAGCAGAGCACAGCTCTGACAAAAAAATATTGTTACTTGTGCACAAGAAAATTAACTTCATTCTATGAAGTGTAAATAAAAACATCTTTAGCTCACCTTTCTGAGGTGCAGACCAGAGGGAAGTGGCAGAAATGTATCGTTGCCTTTTTTCTCCCAATTTCCTAACTTAAATCTCTACTGATCCTTTTCCAGTTTAATCCAGTTTGGAGCTGATCTAAGAACAGGACTTTAAAGTTCTGAGGAGCTTGCTAATGATGTGATACCTCTCAGAGCAGTCTTTGAGCTATGCAGCTAACACCCAGTAATACTGCTCACTCCATTGTGGACACACTTTGGCTGGTCAGTGCAAAATGTCTGCTGGAATAGAAGCTAAGTTCAAGGTAGTTGGTAACATTTACTCACAGTTCAATGGGGCAGATAACACACGATTACAAACCTAGTATTTACATATGTGGGAAAAGTGATCTTTACAATATATCAATCAAATGCATATTCAAAAATAACGTCAGTGCTCAGTAACTGAATACATTTAATACTGAAGTTGTTTTATTTTTGCACAAAGGAAATCATGAGAAGGGAATTGGGAAAGAAAGTGCTGTGGTTGAAAGTTTTCAGCGAGTACTGCAGCTGATAGAGCTGCTACTTTACAGTCTCGGCCATTCTCCCTGTGACAGTGTGGGGTGCCTCCCACATCCCAGAGACATGCTGCTTGGATCAATTAGTGCAGGTGAATTGTGGAATTTGGGAGAGTTGATGGAACATGGGGAAACAACATGGAAATGTTTAGGATTGGTGTAAGTGGGTGCAGAATATTTCAGCACAAACACAGTGCGCTGCAGTATCTGTTTCTGTGGAAAATGAGTCCACGGCTCCACGATCAGCCCACTGTTCCTGAATGGCAGATGCCAAATGGTTTCTTCCTGCTCCAGGTTCCCATGACTAATTTACATTTTCCATTCATTTCCTTTTTGCTGTTGCTTTTAAAGGAAAACAAATTTCTTGTTTACAGCCACTATTTCTTCATATATTTTGATGTTACATGGTTTTCATCTCCCTGAAATTAACAGAATTAAAAAATATGCTTTACATTTTCCATTAACTCAAGTTTTGCTTCTCAGAGGTCGTACTTTTAGGGGTATGAAATGTTTAAAATGCAGTACCCTTACCAACTGCTGGAACAATATCCACAGCCAAATTGCTCCTGCTAACAATATTGGTGATCGGTGCTATCACTATGGCTTGGGAACTGGATGGATGTTTCTAGGAAATGTCCCGTATTTCTGTATTCACTCTTTGCACCATATCAACCAATTCTGAAGCAAAATAAATCTATCCATGCTCAATTTATAACTAAGAGCGCAAACTGAGTGGTGTAAAGGATTTCCGTTGAGAAGGGATAACTGACAGTAAATCATATTTACATGTAGGACTTTTAAATTTATTTGTAGCAAGTGTTCTTTGTGGCTGCATTGTGCAGAAGTAGACTTTATATATAAAAAAATTAACTGCTAGTTCTAATTGTTTCGAAGCTTCGGGTTCATGTGCCTCTCCTTTTTTCCCCTTTTTATTCGTATTCGTGATCATTGCAGTTGGTACTTTCCGGTAGCAACATTATGCTAGCCTCAATACTGGAAGAGTTGAGTTGTTACAGGCACTACACCAGTGAACTGGTTCAATCTTGACTTCTGGTACTGCCACTGAGGAATTTGCACATTCTCCCTGTGACCCTGTGGGTTCCTCCTGGTGCCCCATTTCCTTCTGGATCCCAAAGAGCTGTGGGTTGGCAGGTGAATTGGCCATTGTAAAAATTGGCCATAGTGCACTGGTAAATAGAAGTATGTGTGGAAGTTGTTGGGAATATGAGGAAAATAGATTACAAGAGGAATGGGACAGCTCTGTGACCTGTCATAAACTCAATGTCATAAGGAAAAATGGATCATTGACCTTGGACAAAGCAGCAAATCTGAACTCTGGTCTTGCATTCCTCACTTTGCCTAGTTTAGGGAAAGACAGATTAGGGATGTAGGTACTGGAAAGCACAGACCAGATCTGCATTTATCCACTGGACCATCAAAAGCTTTACAACCTTAAGAAACTGAAGTTCCTATAATAATGTCACTTTTTAATCAGTGTTTCAAATGGGATTTTGAGCCGACTCTTATGTGTTTAATCTTCTTAAGAACTTAAGCTTAATTAAGGTAGTAGAACTGTTCCAAATTGCAAAAAGTGAGATTTTGTGATTTTTACAGCATTCTCTTAAAGGGAGTTAAATGATCACAACTTGAAGTTTAGATTAACAAACAGTTAACCGGATTTATCATTCATTCACATTCTTTGCAGACCGAGCTTCCAAGATTGCCATCCTTGCAACATACAAACCATGCCAAGAGTAAACAAAGGAAAGTGCATGAAGAATCTGAGCAAATGTTTCCCAAGGTAGGTGCCAAACCCACAGGCCCACTACCTCTATTTAGCTGTGTTTTTCAGTAGCAGATACACCGCCCAGTGTTAGAATTAATACTCCTTTTCCTCTCCAGCTAATTAATTGCTGTCACCTAAAGTGCGCAGGTGCTAGAAACTCTGCTTGCCTTGCCTTTTTACAACTCACAGGAGGGAGGTGGATGCTCATTGTGAATAAGGAACGTCTAATGCTAGGCATTCCTCTCTGCACTCGTGATAGAAAGACCATTAACACGTTGCATTCTGACCTAAAGTAATACATTTGCAAAACCCAAAAGCAAACAACAGAAAATCTGAAGGGTGATGAAAAATCACTCTCTTGGCCAGTTTGCAGCATCATTGAACTAAGTGAGCATTCTGGGATGGATGGATTTATTTGAGTATACTTTCTCACATGCTGCTGTCAAAGTCAACTCATTCCTTCAGAAGCTGGGTTACATTGGAGCCTGTAGAGGAGTCGGTAAACAAAGTGTGGGCCTGACTGTCAGTGTGACGGCAAGATGCATTGCTCACTGGCCAGCTACGGGTGGGTGACAGATCAGAAGTCAGCCTGGATTGTTTTGCAATCAATATACAGTGGAGATTTATTGGAGAGCCAGGCTAGAATCACCTGTCACAAAACAAATCCAAGCCTTGCATTTTTCAGCTGCCTTTACAATAAGTAAAAGCTGGAAAGAGTGAAAGAAGGCATTTGTACTGATTACTCTTGAATTGTATGCTTTGATTAAGTCATTCCACAATTGGGTGTTCAACCAGTGTTGGGCAGGCAAGGATAAGTGAACCAGAGCTGAGCCACATACCCCTTATACTTTAAATTTATCCTCTTCCAAGTAGTCTGAAGTGTTCACACCCTTTAGTGCATTCCTTTCATCAAGCCAAAATGCTAAAATTTTATATACGCTATAGGAAAGTGATAAAGTAGCCAGCAGACCAAAATGTTTCGAAAGGTTTTGCCTGATCTATTGAGTATTTACTGGATTTCTGATTATATTTCAGATTTCCAGAATCTGCCTTTTTATTTTACTTTTACTTTAAATTGTTATTTTCTGGCATCTCCTCCCATAGTAGAGGTATCAAAAACAAAAGGGCATTGATTTAAGGTAAGAGTTAGGAGACTTACAATGGACCTTTGGTTTATAACGGCAGTACTGAAGTCAGGCTACAGCTTACTGGTAGTTCAAAAGGCAAGAAATTCAACTAAAAACATTATTAATAACACTTTTTCTGAGGTACATTGTGGTAAATTATCACCACAAACAATGAAGAGGCGAGCAAAGACGAAGCTGACTAGATGGATGGCCCATAGTGGCACATTGCAAACTCCGAGTCAGAGCTGGAGTTGGAGTGGGCAATTCAGAGAAGAGCTGAGCCAGAGGAGTTTTGATGCCTGTCCACCTGAACCAGGAGCAAGGTTGGATCAGCGCTGGTTGGAAAGGTCAAAAATAGCTTTGGGCTGGGCTGTGAGACATAGACCCCGAGCGTATCACTGCAGCAGGGCCTGGGTCTTAGTGTGGGACACAACCCAGTGTTTGGATGATTTAAGTGCTGCCCCAGATAGATGAGAAAAGCAGGGTTTTGGGACCAGAGGCAAGGATCAGACTGATTTTGTTCACTCTTGCAAATGTTTACTATATTCTCTGTGACACTTTGTGTTTGTGAGCTTCGCAATGATTTGCCCCACTATATGATGAACTGAGACCGAGGCTACGGGCCTACTCCAGCTGCTCTGGGATTCGGGTCCATGGACTCAATTTGGTTTTGAATGCTGTTGCTTGCTTTTATTGTTTGCTCTTTCTACATGCATTGGGTGTTTATTTTTAATTGGGTTCTTTCAGGTTTCTTGCTTTGTGGCTGCCTGTAAGCAGACAAATATCAAGGTTGTAATATTTACACATACTTTGAAAATAAATATACTACTTTGAACTTTTGCACTTTGAAGGAGTTACTCAAAGAGTGGTTGATATCTGGAATTGAGGAGGTGACAGAGTCAGATACAATTACGACATCTAAGAGGCATTTCGAATTTTGAATTTAAAATTAATTTCGATCTTACATCCATCTCAAAACGTGAGGGAGTAAAACTCTTTGCATTATGACTCTTTTGCAATGTACAGATATGTGAATTTAAAAATCTAATGGCTTGCAGAAAGAAGCTGTCCCGTATCCTGTATGCCCTGGCTTTAATCCTGTGGTAGCATTTGCCAGACGGAAGCAGCTGAAACAGTTTATGGTTGGGGTGACTGGTGTCCCCGATGACCTTCCAGGCCTTTTTTCTGCACTTGCTGATATAAATGTCCTCAGTGCAGATGCTGTTGTGCTTTTCTTGTACCACAAAGCCGTGTGTACAGTCCAGGTGAGATTATCGATGACAAAGAGACAAGACAGAGAATGATATGGTCCTAATGCAGGCAAGTGGAATTAATGTAGATGGCAACGATTGGCATGGAGTTGATGGGCATCCTCATTTCCAACCATCTTAAGCACTGTATGTGGCTTTTCTGACTCCCAATGCCTTTACCTCAGTTACTCGTGAGGCATTTTTCAAATCCAGCTGCACTCAGAAATTGAATAATCAGGGAATGCACCACAGACCAAAGCCAGTCCATACTGGGTTCAAGCCAGGGAGAATGTTACATCCACACTCTTCTCAACTCTCAGCCTTTCCTACTGCAGTGCAACACCTCACCTTCAACGAGCTTCCCATCGGAATGAGTGTAATTTTTCTCTTGTGCCATTGAACCTTAAATGAATATTTATCCATTGTGCATTATTTATTTGAATGCTTGGCATTGCCTCTCCACTGTCACACCTTATAAAGCATCAGGCACCCTATAATGCATTTCCCCGATCCACCCCCTGATGACCTGCAACCCATAACTTCATTGTTTCATTTTCCCTATCAGAAGCTATCAGTTTCAAACTTGATCTAAAATTACATCTTATTGTGGTCTTTGAGCTCTTTTATAACAAAGTTATCAATTGACCTTTTCGCACAAAACTAGATCTACGTAGCCTGCTTCCTAGTCAGTTACTTGACATTGATGCTAATTTGGTTGGGCCAACCTGAATGCAGATTAAAGGGTTGTTTCCTTTACAACCCTTTAATTTCACCAGTTACACCAGGGGTCGGCAACGTTTACCAGTGAAAGAGCCAATATGGACCCATTTCCCACAGAAAAGAAAACACTGGGAGCCACAAAACCCGTTTGACATTTAAAATGAAATAACACTGCATACAACAGTTTTTTTTGTCTTTATGCTATGTATAAACAAACTATAATGTGTTGCATTTATGAAATTGATGAACTCCTGCAGAGAAAACGAAATTACATTTCTGCATGCAACAAAAACATTTTGAACTCCGAAAAAAAGACGTTGGGTTGAAGGTTACTCCATAGTTAGCCTACCTTGGATCGAAGAATTAAATGAAAGCGCGCACTGGCGGGTGTCAGGCATTGGCAGTGGTGATGTATATTAATAGCGATAAAAAACACGTAGCGGTGTGCTACACGCAGCACTAAAATAACAACACTGCAGTCGAAGATAACTTTATTCGAACTAAACAGCCTTGCTTTAAAGCCTCCCTCAACCCGTCCCTGTGGGCACGGATGCTCCAAAAGACATGTACTCACAAACCCCCGTAGGCTATCTCCCTTAGCCGGAACGGTGGCTAATTGTGAGCCGGTTCGGATGTGCCAGGAAATGGGGCCTCCACAACGTTTTATTTAGATTGTACAAGATCACCATAATCTTCAAATTTCGAATTACATTTCAAAAACTAACAAACCACAGGGAGCCGCAGCACAGAGATGAAAGAGCCGCCGGAGCCGCGGGTTGCCGACCCCTGAGTTACACCATGCCCTACATCAGAACTAGTATTTTGTAGGTCATAAACAAGAGAGTATGGGCAGCTTATCTTTATTTTGAAGGATCTGCATTGTGACATTTAAATTCTCTTCTGTTGAGCTTTGATCATCTTCCTCTTTGATTAGTTTTCATTTACTGTGCATGGTATCCCTGGCATGAGGGCAGGAATACAGCCTTACTCTTGGCCTCTGCCAGCTGGAACAGCAGTGAGGAGGCCTATCAGGTCCCTCACTTTATGCCATGCAGCTTGCCTTTCTTCTGTGTGACTGAGATTTCCGTGACGTGCGATTGAGGGTGTGCTTTCACTGGTAGTCTGCAACATATTCATTCGTTATGCAACACCATTATTTAGATAGCATGAGCTACCAGTCAATTATAATTTGGTGTTTTCTCTAACTGAAACTGCAGCCCAGCCATGTCCCCAGCTCTGTCTGTATTGAATCTGCGAGTGCATAACGAAAGTCCTTTGAAAGCAATGATTGCTTCAATGCCAACTTACATAGGGATAATTTCAGACTGCATTTGCTGCTTTGAATTCTGTCTCAGCTATCTTAAAAGGAACAGATGAGTTTAACCTTGCAATCTGAAAATGTTGGTAGGGATAAGCATTGTCATTAAACTAGCTTAATGTGAAGGCCAGCACCTACCTCTGCCTCCTTGTGATGGCACGGGGCATTCTCTGAATGTGAAGGTCTCATCTTCAAACAAGCTGCCATTGTCAAATGCTCAGTGGGAGAGGTAGAGAACAGAAGACTTATCAAAAAAATACTGACACCTTCCCATGATGATTCACTGTAATTTTATGGGCTGCGAGGAGGCAACTTTGACACCAATCATTTAAAGAGCAGCCAACAGCTGCAGAATGGGGAGGGGGTTGGGGTGAAGTGGGTGGTGGTGGAAACAGGAAAGTGAGCTGGGGAGGAAGAAAAGATCATGAAGATTCACTTTTACCTTTGATGTTTACAATAGGCTGAGTCTTTTCTACTTCCTTTTTGTAATTAGCTGTTTTAGGTACTTTGACAACCTGACCACCTACTTAAACAACATTCCTCCAAAAATTCTTTCCTATTTACTTTTTTTCTAATTATTACTTTTCCAGTTGAAGAGCTATAAGGTTAAGATTAGGATTTCAGTTTTTGCACTGTGTGTTGTGAAATGTTTCTAGGACCAAAACGTTTGTTTCCTTTACCCACAGCAGCAGTGTGTTTGTAAGGTGATTATGTATTTTTCAGGGTAAGAACTAAAGTAGAAAAAGTGGTTTCCTGTTGAGAAAGATTCAGATATTTTCATTCGAGCCCTTGCTCCATTTGAGTATTGTCAACCTGCAAGGAGCACATGTGCAGAGGAACAAAGTGAAGCTCACTGCAGCCTCTGTGAAGAACTTGGAAAGGAGCACAATCCAAATGTTTTGCAGATGCAGTGTTTAAAATGAAGCATTAATATGGTCGATATATTGTAAGGGAATATACTGATTTATTTGGCATAGTGAATGAAGTAAAGCAATTGTATTTACATTTGGGAAATGTATATTTCCCAAAAATATAAATTTCCAATATGCAAGGGTTCATCAATTCTGGTAGACGAGAGTCAACCACATTGAAGAATATTCTTGCCTTCGGAATGTAAGATGTTTTACAGATTGAGGGTCAGTAGGTTAAAGTCCAAAGTTCAAAGTAAAATTTATTATCAGAGTACATACATTTCACCACATACAACTCTGAGATTCTTCTTCTGTGGACATACTCAGCAAATCTATAGAACAGTAACTGTAAACAGGATCAATGTGCAAATGCAAATATAAATAAATAACAATAAATAATGAGCATGAAGTAACAAGGTAAAGAGTTCTTAAAGTGAGACTGTTGGCTGTGGGAACACCAGAACTAGAATGAGTGTAGTTATCCCCTTTTGTTCAAGAGCCTGATGGTTAAGGGGTAGTAACTGTTTCTGAACCTGGTAGTGTGAGTCCTGAGCTACGTACCATCTAAGTGGTTTTTGTATTGTTAAACTGTAGTGATTAGAGTTGAGTCAGTTTCTTCAAGAAACAAATGGTTGAAAGAAAGTAGCTGTTCTTGAACATGGTGGTGTGGGTCTCCTGGGTTGTCTATTCCCTGCCCAATGGTAACTATGAAAAGACGACATTGGTGTATGGTGGGAGTCTTTGATGATCGACGTTGCCTTCTTGAGGCAGTGCCTCCTGCATATACAACCAGAGAGGGGAAGGATGAGCCCTTGATGCACTTAACACAAGGTTTGTGCGTTGCTCTTTTAAGAATCGATTGACGTGCTTCATTATGAATAACAGCTTTGCTCTATGGAGCTGACAGGAGTCAGAGTTGTTCAAATACATTCAAGACAATATTCATGCGCTGCTGATAATACTCAGATGTGCGTATTGTTCCCCAAACCAGCCCCTGAGAGTACAAGTACTGTAAATTTGTACTGTAAAGGAAAATATAAGCAGCATGAACTGTGTAAAAAAATTAACTTATGCTAGAAACTCTGGAAGGCTTGTCAATTAATAACATCAAAATATCACCTCAATGTATTGTAATGAATTAATCTGAGTGAATGGTGTGCAAGACAATTTTTTTCACTGTATGTATGACAATAATAAATTTAATAGTTTACATTTTTAAAAAATCTGAACTTCAGAATGGGATGTCAAATTTACTGTTATGTAACAGAGTGAAATGCATAATAGCAAAACACAATTTAAGTGAACAGCAATAACATTTAGGTGAAATGACATACAGACAACCAGGTCACTTTCCACTACCTTACACTTCTTCAAAATGTGAGATCTTCCCCAGCAGGTTTTTATGCAACAACAGAAGTGGATAGGGGAAGCAAGATTACAGTGTTCAATGGCCTTAGCATTGGCTTTATGCAGATTTTGAAGCAATTTGAGTAACATTCGCCAATGCAGCACATATTAACATTGTTACCAAAGAAAGGAAAGAGTAGTTGTGCATGTAGTTGATTATTTGAGCAATCTCTTCCCTCCAATGA
Source organism: Hypanus sabinus (assembly GCF_030144855.1). NCBI lineage: Eukaryota > Metazoa > Chordata > Chondrichthyes > Myliobatiformes > Dasyatidae > Hypanus > Hypanus sabinus. The sequence goes on along the minus strand of NC_082717.1, from coordinate 60,273,174 downwards.
ATTGTCCATTTGTTGAGGAAATTGTGCTAGTCACTGAAATGGCTTTCACCTGAGAAAAGGAAGCAGGTGACAAACTCACTCAATCCAGTCTAGTGGCTTATGGCTTTACCTTCTGTGTGTTCATTGGTTGTTACTGAAAGTGGGCTCAGTTTGTACTGATCAGCTTAGTCCCCCTGAGACAGAATCCAGTGGTAGTAATGAGGTAAGCTTGCATTGGGTTCAGCAATTTCATCAGCAGTGCACAGTTTGGCAAAAGTCACAATAGCACTGATAACCAGGTGACTATTAGATGTGGATTGGACTCAGATTCAATGCACATCTGTTTGCTAATGGGTATAACTGGTATTGGTATGGTTTATTATTGTCATGTGTACCAAGGTACAGTGAGAAGCTTGTCTTGTGTACAGTTAGTGCAGTGTAGATAAACAACAAGGTGTAAGATCATAATGATGTAGGTTGTGAGGTGAGAAATCCATCTTGTATCATACAGGAGGTCTGTTTAAGAGTCTGATAACACGGATGGAATCTTTCCCTGTGCCTACATGCTTTCAGGCTTTTGCATCTTCTGGCTGACAGGAGAAGGTAGGGAGAGAAAGAATTCCAAGGCAGGTGGGCATTCTTTCTTCTTTCCTGAGACAGTAAGATAGACAGAGTCCATAGTGGGGAGGCTGGTTCTGCTGACTTGCTGAGCTGTGTATAGAACTTTCTGCGGTTTCTTCTGGTCAAATACACAGCAGTTCTGTTACCAAGCCATGTTCATCCAGACGGAATGCTTTCTGTGGTTCATTATAAAAACTGGTAGAAGTCAACAGGAACTTGCCAAACTTCTTTAGCTTGTTGAGGAAGTAGAGGTGTTGGTGAATTTTCTTGGCTAATACATCAACATGGTTGGACCAGGACAAGTTATTGGTGATATTCACAGCTACTAACTTAAAGTTCTCAAATCTTTCCATCCGTACCTCATTTATGTAGACAGGAGCATGTGCACTGTCCCCCCACATACACTTTCTGCAGTCAATGACCAGTTCCTTTGTTGACATTGAGGGAAAATTTGTTGTTATGGCACCATAATGATTTATCATTTATATCTTGATCAGCATAAACAAAACCAAAAATATTTTTGAAATAGATTTGAATCAGTTAGCCCAAGCCCAGCAGTTTCCAGAGATGCCCACTTTTATTGGAATTATCAGGGCTCATTAGCTCCCCCAACCTAGTTCCAACCCATGTGTTCATTCATCCATAAACTGTGGACTTGCCTGAGCAATCTGTTCTATGCTCCCAGAAAAAAATATAAAGATGTGGCATTCACACTACAGAAAGAAACTTGGTGTATTCAGGCACCAAGGTAATTTCAGCTAATAGCCTGCCTCCTCTTTGGAAAAACCTTATTAGGCCTGGCTACTGATATCACTTGTAGCATCCAGCTACAAAGGATTAATTGATGAATTAATTCAATATGAAGCCAGAGCTTAATCTGAAATCTTTTGATGTGTTAGTGTTTTACGAGGTTATGATGCAAGTGAATGAGCTCGCTAGGGCCTGAATCCCTTACTTCCTGGAATCAGTGTTCCATTGCGTTGGCCATTCAGAAAATCTCTTTCTCTTCTATATTTTGGTGGGTGTATAATGGTCCTTACTGTGAAGATAAAGTTTTATTCTGGCATAACTAACAGTAAAACTTTTATTGAACAATTTGGAGAGAATGTGGACAATGACGACAATGGAGGAGTGCAGTACTTTCTTCCCTAAATTAGGGACCCCAATGACTATTAAAGATTCTGGGAATTTCTTATCAATTTCCTGGTGTTTACAAAATCAAACTAAAATGTATTATCGAAGTATGTATATGTTACCATGTATTAACTTTAGATTTATTTTCATGCACAAGGAACTTAAGAATTACAATAGAATTTTTGAAAAACTACTCATAAACAAAGACTGACAAGCAACCATTGTGCAAAAGAAAACAAATTATTGAAATGATAAAAAAAACAACAAGAACATGAGTTGTAGTCCTTGAAAGTGAGTCTGGTAGGTTATGGAATCAGTTCAGAGTAGTGGTGATTCAAGCTATCCGTGCCAGTTCAAGAGCCTGATGGTTCTCGGGTAATAACTGATCCTGAACTTGATTGTGGGATGCAAAGCTCCTGCACTTCCTGCATGGTGGTAGTAGTAAGAATAGAGCATGGCCTGGGTGGTGAGGACCTTGACGATAAACCCCGAGCCAGATTTAAAAGATTATGATGTTGAGGCTGAGAGCAAAGGACAAGCTATCGTTCAAGATTCAAGATTGTTTGATGTCATTTCCAATACACAAGTATAAAGGAGACAATATAATTGTTACTCTGCATCTTATACGGAACAAAAAATAAACCCAATAATAATTTTTTTGAAAACTATAAATACAAAGAATTGCTATTGGGAGCTTGGAAGTAGAGGGTAAATACTGATGGGTGCCTTTGTAGTAGTAAGTTTCCACAAATCTCATCACCTGGCCCCTTGCTTGTATGTGGCATATACTAATGATTTGGATCTGAATATGGGGTGGGGGGGAATAATAAAGACGTTTTGAGATAAAGCAAAATCAGTCTTCAGTAAGGAGGAAACACTTCGACTTCAGGAGGGTATCATTCAACTGGTGACTTAAGCAGAAAAGTAGTGAATCAAATTTAATGCAAAGATGTGTGAAGGAAATGCTGTTCAAAGTAAAGTTATTATCAAGGTACATGTATATCACCATATGCAATGTTGCAATTTGTTTTCTCGTGGGTATACTCAGTAAATTAAAGAACCACAATAGAATCAATGAAAAACTGCACCCAACAGGTGGACAAGCACCCAATGTACAAAAGACAGCAAACTGTACAAATACAAAAGAGGAAATAACAATAAATATCAAGAACATGAGATGACGAGTCCTTGAAAGTGAGTCGATAGGTTGTCGGAACAGTTCAGTGATGAGGCAAGTGAAATTGAATGAAGTTATCCCCACTAGTTCAAGAACATATTGATTGAGGGGTACAAACAAGCTGGATGAACGCAGCAGGTCGGGCAGTATCCGTTGAAAGGAGCAGTCAGCGTTTTGGGCCGAAACGTTTGTACATGTTGATTTGACCACAGCATCTGCACTGTACTTTGTGTTTACTTTTTGATTGAGGGGTGTTCATTGCTCCTGAACCTGTTGGTGTGGATTCTGAGGCTCCTGTCCAACCTTAAGATCATATGATGTGGGGGAAATAGAAACATTTGTGCCACCAAGTCTGCTCTTTCATTCAATTTTCCTCTCAGCCCCAGTCTTCTCCCCGTATCTCTTCTTGCCCTGACCAATCAAGAATCTATCAAATGCTGCCTTAAATATACATGAACACTTGATCTCTACAGCTGCCTGTGGCAATGAATTCCACAGTTTCACACACCACTACTTCATGACAGCAGTGAGAGAGTCCACAACCTGGGTGGCGGGGGTCCCTGACAATGGATGCTGCATTCTCTGTGTAGGTGTGCTCAATGGCGGGGAGAGCTTTATCACTGATGGACTGGGCCATATCCACTGCTTTTTCTAGAATTTTCCATTCAAGGGTATTGATATTTCCTTACCACAAACCTTTAAGGAAGTAGAAGCACTGCCATGCTTTCTTCGTAATTTCACCAAGACAAGTCCTCTGAAATGATAACAACAAAGAATTTAAAGTTACTCACCCCCTCCATCTCCACCAGTAGTAAAGCAGGGGAGATGCAGAAAGGCAGTAAATGAGAGAACATTGTGATGGACCCTGGAGGGTATGTCCAAAAGGCAGTAAGGGGTGCATGACAGTTCAATAGGATGGTTGAAAAGTCCACAGTTCTGAGAGGGTGGTAGAGATTGAAGCCTGTATTACACTTTATAAACTGCCTTGTGTACCTGAAGGGCTGTGATCTACAGGCTATGAATGATGTGTCAGAAAATGGGATTAGGTTGGGTCACCTTTTGTTTTAAGACTGGCACAAACATCATGCAATTAAACTCTCTAAATTCTTCGCTGAGTGCAGAGTAAGTTAGACAATTCAGAGAAAATAGTAAGCCCAGAAAGAAAGGAGGTTTTCTACAGCACCTTTCACAGCCTCAGGTTTGCAATGAATGAGAATTTTGAAATGTATCACTATTATAACATCACCAAGAATTTGGCCACTCTGTAAATTGCGTACCCTCACAAACTGCAAGGTAATTGATGGTGTCTAGGTAATCAGTTGATTGAGGGAAAAATATTGCCTTAGGACAATGAAGAAACCCTCCTCTTCCAAACTGGCATCACAGGATCTTTTGTATCCACCTGAGTTTGATAGCTCATCTGAAAGCCAACACGCATCACTGATAAGGCAGTCGCCCTCCAGAATGTACTTGGGTGTCGTACTTGTCGTGTTCAAATCTCATGCTAGACTGGAATGCTGCCCCAGCTGATTTACAATGCAGAGTGATCACTGTGGCACCATGACTAAAGTGTTGTCAGGGACATGAACCAAAAGTAACCAGAGAAAGCAAACGTATTTTGATAGTATTCTGTAGGATATAGTGAAGTTGTGGGTGGAGAAATGACAGATGGAGTTTAATCCGGCCAAATCTGAGGCTTGGCACTTTGAGAAATAAAATATAAAAGGGCAGTACATTGTTACTGGCAAATCCCTTGACAATTGATGCAGCAGGATCTTGGATCCAGATCCTTAGCAGCCTGAAAGTGGCTGCACAGGTTAACGGAGTGGTAAAGAAGACATGCTGGCCTTGATTACTTGAGGCATGGTGCTCAAGAGTTGGGAAGTTATATTGCAGCTTTATAAATTTCCAGTTAGGCTACATTTGGAGTATTGCATTCAAATTTTGGTCATGCCATGAAAGGAAGGACGTGGAGGTTGACAAGGTTATAAGAGTATGTAGGCCTCCAGTACCTCTTTCACAGGCTTGGAATGTCTATACTAGAGGCCATACATTTAAGGTAAGAGGGGAGGAGTTCTTTACACGGAATAGTGGATACCTAGAACATACGACCAGGAGTCGTGGTGGAGACAAATTAAGAGGGTCTTAGATTTGCACATGAATGTGTGTGGAGTAGAGGGACATAGTATAGGCAGAGGGATTAGCTTAGGTAAGCATTTACTTACTGTATTACTGAGTATAGCACAAAATTATAGACCAAAGGGCCTGTTCCTGTGCTGTTGTTCTCTGTTCTAGTACAAAGGAGACCAATAGTAACCAGTGAATGAGCAGACTGTAGTGTTATGGGTAGATTGGAAATGAATACGGAAAGGAGCTGTCAAGTTTACTTGGAATATGCAACCTCATGAATCATAAGCAGGTTTGTTAAGAGTAGATTAGTACAAAATATTTACACTAGCAGGAGGATTGGAGAGCTAATGGTACACATTTAAAGTCATTGGCAAAAAATACAATGGGAAAGATGGAAGGTTGTCATGATGGGACCATGTCACTGAAAGACGGTGGAATCAGATTCAACAGTGAAATTCAGAATGAGTGGGGGATGCAAGGGGAGTGGGTATTTGGACAGTTTTTTCAAAGAGCTGGCACAGGCTTGACAGAACTCCTCCTGTAGTGTATGATTCTATAACCTTCACAAAAAGAAGTCTCTGATGTGCTTGGAGCTCAAAGGGAGAGTTCCCAAATATCCAAAATATTCAAGCTCAGAGATTGGAAGGTGTCCGTATTCAGTGAGATGTGATGTCCATGAACGTGAATAACTGATGTTTAATATGCAGGCTCAGCAAGCAATGGACAAAGCAGAGTAACACACACAAAATGCTGGAGGAGCTCAGCTGATCAGGCAGACTCAATGGAGAGGATCCTTCATCAGGATGATGAGAGACACTTATCATGGTACATTTTTATGTTGACTTTCATTGCAATGGGATTTGAGAAAAAGGAGCCACAACAAATACACGGGTCATTGGTGAGTAAACATCTAGAATATTATGTACAGGTCTGGCCTTCCTACCTGACGAAGGCAAGAGTGGGGATGCAGCAAAGTTTTATCAGAGAAATTCATGGCTTGGCAGGGTTGGCAAACATAGGAGACTATATGTAGACTGCACCTACGCTCATTTGAATTTAGAAGACTAATTAGTGATCTCATTGAAAATACTTGCAGAGCTTGAACCAAAGATTCAAATAGCACCGTTTCAATGTAAGGTGTCAACCATTCAGGACAGAGATGAGAAGGTACTTTTTCATCCATAGGACAGTAAATTTGTGGAATTATTTTTGGAGGCCAAGTGTCTAAGTATTTCAAGATGGATATTGATAGACCTCAATATTAAGGAAATGAGGGGTTTAGTGAAAGTACAGGAAAGTGAATAGGTGAAAAGTCACAATGAAGACAAGGAGACATGAAGGGCAGAATGATATGCAACTGCTAATGTTCTTGCTTGTGTTCGAACGTTTTTATGAGCATATTTGGGGAAAAAAGTGACATCAGAAGTAAAAGTATTGCAAGGAGGAACACGTTTACATGGCAAGTTTTTATGTTTGAGAACTTTCTAGAGAAGAGACAGCAGGGTGAGCTGAATAACATCTTGTGCTGGATAATGTTCTTGCTAGAAAGAGTACAGAAGAGATTCACCAGGATATACTGTATGTCTGAAGGAGATTTGTGTGACAAGTTTTATTTTACATACGAAGTGTTACGTGTCCTGGAATGGGTTGTCAAGGGTAATGTTTAATAGACTTTTAGGAAAGCATGGAATGGAGGAACATGGATCATGTGCAGGCAGAAGAGATTTGGTGTATTTTAACATCATGTTTGGCACTGTTATCATGGGCTGAAGGGCATGATCCTGAGCTCTGCCACTCTGTTTGCCATGCTCCCAACTTTCCTCGGTCAAAGTTGCCAAGCATTTCAGAATATTTCCTGGCACTATGGGGGATCTCGGGCAAGGAAATGCACAGTGCAGTGAAAATATTAATGATAAATATGTGATCAGGGTAATAGTTTTTACATGTTGTCTTGGAGATTGTTTGTAACTGCTTATCTAACAACTTTGAAGCCTCTTAAAGTCTGAAAGCTTCTTCATAGATGATGTTTGTCTTGGTTCAGATGATGCAATGCTAGGCAGGTCTCAGGAGAGGCATGAACTTAGTGAGTCTTTGTGTACTGTAGCTGCACAGGATGGTCTCTAAAGGTTTTCACTGGATAATTCAGTTGCACAGCAGGCTTAGTATTCTCTGACTGTTTTTACATCTGCTGTACACTAAGTTACCAGCTCTGGTGAACAATTTGAAAAGGTTGGTGATCATTTTGCCATAATCGGATTTGCCTAGTGCCTTCCTGTTAAGCTGTCTAATACAGAAGATTGATGAAGGGTCTCAACCTGAAACATCAACTCATTTTGATAGATGCTACCTGACTTACTGAGTTCCCACAGCATTTTGTGTGTGTTGCTCTGGAATTTCAGCATATGAAGAATCCTTTGTGTTTAAAACAGACTATTATCACAGTTTCTCCTTGTAATATTATGTAGCACTATTCGCGCTATTAAGTAGGATATTTTTATTTATTTATATTAGTTTACACCTTTACACCTCTTCAGCCTAGGCTGGCTTTCCTCAATTCTCTGTCTTTGCATTATTACCAACCAAGCAAAGCACCACCCAAATAGTGTAAATTCCAAACTTGAGTCAGGAAAGCCTAGAGGAGGTTTTTAATTTTGCCTCGTGATGCTCATTGGTGTTTCTTTCAGGAATCCATCTGGTCAAGGACAAGATGGGACTTTAACAAGCAGACTCCCAAGCTTGTAGCAAGCAGCCAGAAAAAGAAATGAAAGGCAGACGAATACTCCTCTTTATCATGGTAATAGTAATTAGTATGTTGTGAAGAAAGGGTCTAGACAATAGACTGAGTTACACTGACCACTACAGTATAAACTGCTTCCTGCTCCAAGGAGTCACTATGCACTTTTACTGAGGTAACACATACACAGAGCTGGGAATTACAAAGCTCAGCAACTGTTCTCACAGCATCAAAGACCTACACCTCCTTTTGCTCTGTGAAGCACTTTTCTAAGCATACTTTGAGATACTGTAAATCCTTAATGCTCCAGATTAATTCACAGGGTATTATTTTTAAGACAAAACACCAACGAGGAAATAGTTTCTATATTGGTCAGTTTATTCCTGGCACTTAAGTGTAAAAGAATAGAAGGAGGTTTCAAACATTAATTTTTAGCACCTTTTTAATCCAGTTCCATACAGTGTATTTTACAGGTGGGTATTCAAAAGCAGCAAATTTTACTTGAAATTATATTTTAAAAACAGGTATTCTACTTTTATAAGATAACAAAGATCATGAATTTATAATTTGACATTTAGCTTTGGACAAAAATCTTTTTGTCACAATGGGCATACTGATAAATGAAACTACTTAATATGATTTGCACTGAAGTTGTAATCCTTCATTAACTAAACTCAGTGCACAGACTTTGTGCTGGATTCATTAATGCAAGGTAAAGTTTGGCCTTGTCACAGATATTTCAGACATCGCTTGCAATTTGTTGACATAGCAGAACAAAGCAGAAAAAAATGAACAGTAACATCTGATCAGGACAACCAAAAATTACTTGGTAAAGTTTGGTCAGTACTTTATCAGAGGGCAAGTAAATTGTCTATGAAGGCATAAATATGAGCATGGCAAATATTACATTAATCAACTTGACCCTAAACCAATAATGTAAAATCAAAATCCAAAAAAAAGAAAAGTAACATGCTATTTATTAACACTGCTAAAATGTGGGGTGCTTGGGGATAATTTCAACCATGCAAGACAATAGAGGTTGACAAATTTGAACCTATACTATACCTGTAAAAATGTGTGAAACAGATTTTTAAAAGATAATAGAATCTAATATTTAACATTTTTTCATTTTGCTTTATTTATAATGCAAGGAGCAAGCTGACCAACAGAGAAATTATTATATTGAGGATGTTCAAATTAAATCCCCTAGAAGTAATCTGGAGCCTTTAGGATTTGTGATATTTTAAAGTCTGCATTGGAAATTTGAGAGAAAGGTAGTTCCATTTCTGTGTTTCTGAACAGCTTAAGTGTTGTAGGTAACTGGAAATCAAAGATCCTGTTTTTGAAGAAAGCTTCTGGGTAAGGCTTAGCTTAGCTTTTCTCCTAACAACTAGCTATATGGTAATTGAAATCCAAAGATAATAGCTGAAGGCCCCAAGAGTAAAGCCCTCCTGGAGAGCATCTTGCAGAAAGAAAAGCAATGGATTGATATAAAGCCAGGAATCAAGCCTCAAAGAACTGAATTCAATGCCAAACAACGTTTGATGATGTCACAGAAGTGGTCATCAGTGAATGTTACATCCCTCCAAATGCACCACCAGTGTTTGGACATATCTCAACACATGTCCTATCTTATACCTACTACACTCTACTTCATAGCCCTCACCCATCAGCACCACACATGTCCTTCTCTTTTCAGATAGGTATGGTGGTAGAGGCAAATAAATTGGAGGCTTTTAAGCGACATTTAGATAGGCACGTGGATGTGAGGGAAATGGAGGGATATGGACGTCATGCAGGTAGGAGGGATTAGTGTTTGAGTGTTTTTGGTTTGTTTTTTAGCTGGTTCAGCACAACATTTTGGGCTGAAGGGCCTTTTCCTGTGCTGTACCATTCCATGTTCTATAAGAACCTGGCTAGGTAATTAATTTAACATTTATAGCCACTAGCTTTGATGCTTGCTGTTTTCATGTACCCCTGTCCTGGCCTTCCTGGTGGAAGAGGTCACAAATTGAGAAGTGCTGTCAAAATAGCCAGGTGAGTAACTGTGGTATACTTTGCCCATGTCACATGCATGCTACTGGTGGAGGGAATGAATATTTGAGATGATTGGTGTGATGCCAATCGTGGTTTGTCCTTGATGGTGTTGAGCTTTTTGAGAAACAGTGGTGCTTATCTAAGCAAGTGGAGAAGATTCCACAATGCTCCTAACTTATGACTTATCCACAATGGAAAGGTTTGAAGTGTGTTGGTGAGTGATCCACCACTAGATTCCCAGCCTCTGATCTGCACTGTTAGCCGGAGTATTTATGCGGCTGGTCCAGTTGAGTTTCCGGTCCAGGATGATTCCCAAGAAGATGATGAAGGGTGACCCAGTGGTGGTGCAGTCATTAAATATCAAGGGGAGATTTAGACTCCTGCAGTTCTTTGTTGTGCAAATACTTGTCACGGCTTGCTGCATGTCTGAAAGCTCTGCAGGTTTTGCTGAATATAGGCATGGGCTGCTGCTTTTCTTGAGCAGTTGTAAATAGAACTGAACACTGCAGATATCAGCACACTTTTGACCTTACAACATAATGGAGGTCATTGATAAAGCAACTGAAGATGGTTGAGCCTAGGGGTCATCCATAGGGATGTCCAAGAGCTAAAATGATTAACCTTTGATATCCACTACCACATGCCAATTGTCCTGACTCAGCTGGAAACCCATACAACATTTCTTAATATTTGAGGCTGTGCCTCAAGTCTGCTCTGAATTCTTAGTTCATGCAGTGACTGAGTCATTTAGACAATTTCATCTGCACAGCACAGATGAAAAGCTTATTCCTGAAAAATTATGATGTTAAAGCAGTGAAGGCCAGAAAGGTTAAAGCTGACAGTTAAACAGAGCTTAACACTACAGCTGCCTCAAGAGAAGTCAAAGAACTGCAGATTCACAAGGGCAGCCGATACTTTTGTGGGAACACAGCTGTTATTTTTTTAATGGAGATAACAGTGGATGGAGATAATTTTATGAAGCTAGTCTCAAGATCTGAGAACCAGGACATCTCTTCATCTTAAGAGTATCCAAGACACCTTAGTGTCAATTGTATGCAAACTTCATTAACATTAGGGATCCCACTTAGGTCACCTGCACTTGCAAATTCCATTCTTAGGTCTGGCACTTACTTGGAGACAGCCATCAGATAATCTGTACTATTCCCCTGGGGACACAACATTAGCCCTCTCTGAAAGATACATAGAAGAGCTGAATGAAAGAGATCCCTCCCTAGCGGAGCCAAATCCAAATACTGAGCATGTGACAGATTGAGTTGAATTGGCAGGGAAGAGGGAAGAACGTTTGTGGTGTGGGAGTTGTTGGAGGGTTTTGATCCTAGAATTTAGGCTGGCTGTTAATTGAACCACACTAACACAACATTAAGGTGCTAACTATCATCTATGTTGGCAATAATAAGATCTTAAGTTATTTTAGGCACTTTTAGCTTAAAATGCCATCTTGCTAAAGGAATTGAAGCTCCTGTTAGGAACACCTACCTAGGAAGCTCATGAAGGAGCCAATTGGCATTTAAAGTGCAGCTAATTCTCCCTAAAGAGGCTGTTTGACATCCAACTTGTAACACCAAAATAAAAGTAACTGTTTGTAATCAGGAAAGACTATTGCTGTTGATTTCTTAAAAGGTATTATCATGTTCAGTTATCGCTGGAGCTGTGAAGACAACCTTGGAAACATAGGAAAAAACCTGCCAGGTTCCGGGGGCAATTTATCAAGAACTTACCAGCGCTCTAACAACATTTTTTTCCACGTTCATGGAGCACCCAATATGAGTAGGTGCTATGTTATTTCATTTTATGCCGACTGTGGTAACACTTGCCTCTGAGTCAAAATTGTAGATTCTCTTTCAGAGGCTTGAACCCAGTGTGATGTGCGTGGGAATCCGTTGGGTTGCCTGCTTTTGGATGAGACCATAAAGCAAGATTGTATTGGCAAAAAGTACTTACTGGATTTGGTATATTTTGAGGTAATGAATGCCACTATATACAGTAAAATAAGTTTTTTTTTCTAATAACACTTTAAAAGTGTTGTCAGAAGAAAAGGAGTGAGCATCTTGGTAGTTAATGGAAGGGGGAGCTTTTATTTGTGGCAAACAACTGAAGAAAGACATGAGCAAAACAGAGTGATGTAAGCTAAGGCACAAGAGGCAGGGAACGACGAAAGTGGAAGTAGGAAATCTCACTTCCTCTGGGCCATCGCCACCAGGAGTTATACTGTTATCGAAAAGGACCTACCATTTAGTCAGCCAGAGCACTAAAGTGGGTCTGACGAGCCTTCAAGTAACTAGGACTGAAGGTGGTATATTTGAATGCACGCAGTATGTGGAATAAGGTAGATGATCTTGTAGCGCAGTTAGAGATTGGCAGGTATGACGTGTGAGCATCACTGAGACAAGGCTGAAAGAAGATCATAGTTGGGAATTTAACATCCACGGATTCACCTTGTATTGATAGGACAGGCAGGTAGGCAGAGGGGGTGGGGTGGCTCTGTGAGAATGGATATTGTATCACTGAAAAATGATGCTGGAGAGGGAGTAATGGGGGGGACAAAGAAATGGCGGACAAACTAAAGTATTTTGCTTCAGTCTTCACTCTGGAAGACAACAGTTTATGGAAGAAATTCAAGAGTATCAGAGGGCAGAAGTGATTGTAGTTGCTATTACTAAGCGAAGGTGCTTAGGAAACTGAAAGGTATAAGTCATTAGACCAGATGACCTACACCGCAGGGTTCTGAAGGTGGTGCAGTAGCTGAAGAGATTGTGGAGGCATTAGTAATGATCTGTCAAGGATCACTAGATCGTGGAGGACTGGAAATTTTCAAAGGTCTCCACACTTTTTAAGAAGGGAAGGAGGCAGAAGAAAGCAAATTTCAGGCCCATTAGCCTGGGAAGATGTTGGAGACCATTATTAAAGATGAGGTTTCAGGGTACTTGGAGAAGTACAATAAATTAGGACAAAATCAGCATGGTTTCCATAAGGGGAATTCTTTGTGAGAATAACATGCAGGATAGACAAAGGAGAGGCAGTGGATGTTGTTTACTTGGATTTTCAGCAGGCCTTTGACAAGGTTACGCACATAAGACTGCTTAAGAAGATAAGAGCCCATGGTATTACAGGAAAGATAATAGCTTGGATATAAGGTTGAATGGAAGCAAAGAGTGGGAATAAAGGGGGTGTATTCTGGTTGGCTGCCGGTTTCTACTGGTGTTCCACAGGGGTCAATATTAGGACCAGTTCTTTTCACGTTATATGCCACTGATTTGGATGACACGATTGATGGATTTGTGGGCAAGTTTGCAGACAATACAATGATAGATGGAGGGGCAGGTAGTGTTGAGGAAGCTTAGAGCCTACAGAAGGACTAGGATAGATTGGAAGAATGGGCAAAGAAGTGCAGATGGAATATAGTGTAGGGAAGTGTATGGTCATGAACTTTGGTAGAAGGAATAAAGGTATAGACTGTTTTCTGCTTGCGGAGAAAATTCAAAATTCAGTGCAGGGAACCTTGGAAGTCTGCATGCAGGATTCCGTAAAGGTTAACCTGCCGGTTAAGTTGGTGATAAGGAAGGTAACTGCAATGTTAGCAATAGTTTCAAAAGGACTCTGATAGAAGAGCGAGAATGTAATGCTAAGGTTTTATAATACATCGGTCAGAGTGTACTTGGAGCTTTGTGAACAGTTTTGGACTCCTTATCTAGGAAATGATATACTGTACTAGCATGGGAGAAGATCCAAAGGAGGTTCATGAGAATGATTCTGGGAATGAAAAGGTTAATGTATAAGAAGCATCTGATGGCTCTGGGCTTTAACTCTTTGGAGTTTAGAAGATGAGGGAGGGGGATCACATTAAAACCCTTTGAATATTAAAAGCTCAAGGTAGAGTGGATGTGTAGAGGATGTTTCCCATGCTGAGAAAGTCTAGCACCAGAGGGCACAACCTCAGAATAGAGGGATGTCCATTTAGACTCAGATGTGAGGAACTTCTTTAGCCAGAGCCTGTTGAATCAGTGGAATTCATTGCCACGCATGGCTTTAGAGGCCAAGTCATTGAGTATATTTGAAGCCGAGACTGATAGGTTCTTGGTTAGTCAGGATATCAAAGGTTACGGGGAGAAAGCAGGAGAATGGGGTTGAAGGGACAATAAATATCCATGCTGGAATGGCAGAGCAGACTCGATAGGTCAGGAAGCCTAATTCTGCTCCTCTGTCTTATGGTCTAACTGCATGAAAATTTCATGTGATCTGAGATTGAGTTTTGAACTTACAATACCTATAAAAGTATTAACCCTCCCCGAGAAGTTCCCATGTTTTATTATTTTACAACATTGAATCACAGTGGATTGAATTTGGCTTTTTTGACACTGACAACAGAAAAAAACTCTTGTGTTAAAGGGAAAACAGATCTCTACAAAATGATCTAAATTAATTACAAATATAAAACACAAAATAATTAATTGCATAAGTATACACTCCCTTTAATATGACACACCAATTCATTACTGTGCAGCCAATTGGTTTTAGAAGTGACATAGTTAAATGGAGATCACTGTGTGCGGTCAAGGTGTTTCAATTGATTGTAGTAAAAAAAAATACACCTGTATCTAGAACGTCCAACTGCTGGCGAGTCAGTATTCTGACAAAAACTACACCATGAAGACAAAAGAACACTCCAAGCAACTCAGTGAAAAGGTTATTAAAAAGCCAGTCAGGAGATGGATACAAGAAAGTTTCCAAGACACTGAATAGCCCTTGGTGTACAGTTAACTCAATCATCAAGAAATGAAACGAATACAGCATAGCCGTAAATCTGCCTAGAGCAGGCCGTCCTCAAAAACTGAGTGACCGTGCAAGAAGGGGACCTATGACTGCTCTGGAGGAGTCACAAGCTTTAGTGGCTGAGATGAGAGAGACTGCACATACAACAACTGTTGCTTGGGAGCTTCACCAGTGGCAGCTTTATATGAGAATGGCAAAGAGAAGGCCACTGTTGAAAAAACAAACTGACATGAAATCTGGGTTAGACTTTGCCAGAAGGCATGTGGGAGACTCTGAAGTTGGTTCTATAGACTGGTGACATCAAAATTGAGCTTTTTGGGCATCAGACTTAACGCTATGTTTGGCAAGAGCCAAACACAGCACAACATCAAAAACATATCATTCCTACCGTGAAGCCTGGTGGTGGTTGCATCATGCTGTGGAGATGCTTCACTCCCTGGAATGCTTGTGAAGGTGAAGGGTAAAATGAATGCAGCTAAATAGAAGGAAGTCCAGGAGGAAAACCTGATGCAGTCTGCAAGAGAACTGCGACTTGGGAGTAGATTTGTTTTTCAGCAAGACAATGACCCCAAGCATAAAGCCAAAGCTACACAGGAATGGCTTAAAACAATAAAGCTAATGTCCTGGAATGGCCAAGTCAGAATCCAACTGAGAATTTATAGCTGAGCTTGAAAAGTGCTGTTCACTCACGATCTATCCATGCAATCTGACAAAGCTTGAGCAGTTTTGTAGAAAAGAATGGGGGAAAAATTGCAGTGTCCAGATGTGCAAAGCTGATAGAGACCTATCCACACAGACTCAAAGCTGTAATTGCTGCCAAAGATACTTCTACTAAGTACTGACTTGAAGGGGGAAAATACTTACAAAATCAATTATTTTGTGTTTTATATTTCTAATGAATTTAGATCACTATGTGGAGGTCTGTTATCACTTTGACACAAAAGAGTCTTTTTTCTGTTGATCAGTGTCAAAGAAAAGTTAAATCCACTGTGATTCAATGTTGTAAAACAAAACATGAAAATTCACAAGAGGAGTGAATACTATTTATAGGCACTGTAGATGTTTCTAGGTTGACACCTCCAGGTAGATTCAAATTATGGTAATCAGCCAAAGAGGCTGCTCCAATATTTCCACCCCCCATTTGCTTTCACCCTCCTCCACAGTGTACATAAATTACTGGGTCTGCTAAGTGAAGATCAGAACCGCTTATGTATTAAGTCAAGACAGCTGAGCCCAAGATTCATGAGTTGGCAGGTGTTTTTTTCCCATCTTGTCAGAGAATAATGATCCTGCCTATTGTACCTTAAAATGACCATTCTTTGGTTTTCACTTGTAATGCAAACTGAACACTGTCCACCAGTATCTCTGATCATCCTGATTTGGGTCAACTCCTGTGTTATTTGGGTCAACACAGTGTTATTTACTTGACGGTTAAGTTGCTGCATTTCGATGAGATCATAAAGCAACACTGCAGTGGCAAAAAAAACTACTGAATTTGGGATATTTTCAGATTATTAAAGCACATCTGTCAGAGAGATGTCTGTCAAGGGTCACTACTTATTCCACCACTTGTACGATGTAAACCTTTTGCCCCACAAAAGTGGGAAGTTAAGTGAATTGTAGGACAAAGAATTCTTGCCATAAAAGGCTGATGAGATTAGATAATTACATTTACAGTTGATAGACACCAGAATTATTTTGAGAATTACTGCAGCTCAACGTTCAACATAACCATCACATCCAAGCTCATCACCAAGACGTGGGCCTCTGTACCTCCCTTTGCAACTGGATACGTGAACTCCTCAATGGCAGATCTCAGTCAGTGAGCTGGTAACATCCCCTCCTTGTTGATCATCAGCGTAGATGCACCTGGGGGTGCATGCTTGTCCCTCTGCTCTAGACACAGGTGCAATGTCATTTTCAAAGCTGCCAATTGCAGGTGGCAGTGAGTCAACTTACCAGAGTGAGATAGGACAGCTGGTTGAGTGGTGCTGCAACAACAACCTCTTGCTCAATGTCAGCAAAACTAAAGAGCTGTTTGTGGACTTCAAGAAGGGGAAGGGGGATGAACATGTGGCAGTCCACATTGGAGGATTGACAGGGGAGAAAGTTAACAGCTTTAAATTCCTGGGTGTTAACATATCAGATGATGTTTCCTGGGCCCAGAACATAAGGGAACACACCAACATCTTTTCTTTACTTCAAAGGTTAAGAAGGTTTAACTTGTCATCGAACGCTCTAACAAATTTTTACAAAGGTACTGTTGAAAATATCCCAGCTACTTACATCTTGAGTAGGAATGAATCGGAACATAAAAAGCTGCAGAGAATAGTAGGCTCAGCCCAAAACATCTCAGGTACGTACATTGGTAGTACCTACAGGAGCTGCTGTATCAAGAAGGCAATATCTATCATCAAAGATCCCACCATCCAGACCATGGTGCAGCTACCATCGGGCAGGATGTACAGAATCCTGAAAACCCACACCACCAGTTTCAAGAGCAGCTATGTCCCTTCAACCAATCAGTTCCTTGAACCAACCAGCAAAACCATAATCACCACTGTTAAGCAGCATTATGACTTCTTTAATCACCTTACCACTAAAATTGACTTTTTTATTGCTCTAATTGTACTCTCTTGTAAAACGTGTCTAAGTTAGTTTGTTTTTCTTGTGGTTGCAGCATATATGATGCTATGTGCTTGTGATGCTGCTGCAGGTAAAATTTTCATTGCACCTGTGCATATTGCAATAAACCCAACATTGAATCACTACATATTTCTCTCTTTAGGTGCCATAACATGTAAATAGCCTTCATAACAAATCTTACTGACTAGCAAGATTTCAAACCTGATCCCTGAGCTGGCTGATCTGAGCCAGGACTGCAGCTGGGATACTACACCTGACCTTCAGGTGATGTTTCACCTGATGTAGGCATTTGTGATTTGACTTCCAGTGCAACTTGGTGGAAAATGACTTTTTCATTTTCAGCAGTGGACAATATCTTGCTGAACTGTAGCCTCCATAATTCAGAAACCATCCACCACTCATAAACTGGAAAGGCAGGTTGTGGAGGTTGTGAAACCATACTTAGTGGTGTCACTATCTATAAATAAGATGGAGGATCCAGCTTTTATAGGTATTTTGACATATGTTTTTGTTTTTTTTACTGACTAAAGGTTGGAGCTGACTAGAAATTGTCTGAAGTTAGGGAAAACATCGCAGCGCCCTGGCAGAGGTATTGGGAGATGGCTAACATTGTGCATTGTTATGAAGGGCTACAAAGACAAGCCAGAGAACTATAGGTAACATCTGTGGTGGGGCAAGTTACTGGAGGAACAGGATCCACCAGCATAAGGACTGATAGTTGATAGCTAGCATGTCTCTATACTTGTCTCTATCTATCTAAGTACTTGTACACCCAGTCCCTTAGAGTACCTTTCAATAACTTGTCCCATAAATTTGATGAAATTTTTTGAAATAGTAATAAAGAAGATTGACAAGGGAAAGGCAGTACATGAGTCAAGGCAGGTGACAGAGGCTTCTGTAGGTGAACACTTCGCATCTTGTGATCATAATGCCATTAGTTTCAAGGTAATTATGGAAAAGAATAGGTCTTGTCCTTGGGTTGATACTCTCAGTAGGAGAAATGCCAATTTTGATGGTATCAGAAAAGATCTAGCAAGTGTGAATTTGGCCAGGTTGTTTTCTGGCAAAAGTGTACTTGTTAAGTGGGAGGCCTTCAAAAGTGAAATTTTGAAAGTACAGTTTGTATGTTCCTATCGGGGGAAAAAAGGCAAGGGTAACAGTGTTAGAGAACCTTGGTTTTGGAGAGAGATTGAGGCTCTGATTATAAAAAAGGAGATGCAAGGCAGGTAGGAAGAAATGAGGTACTTGTGGAGTATAGGTAGAGAACACAAAAAGGAAGTTGGGAGGGTTAAAAGAAAACATTAGGTTGCATTAGCAGACAAGATGAAGGAAATTCCCAAGGGATTCCATCAACCCGTGCTTCTTTGGACTGTGGGAGGAAACTTGAAAACCCAAACAAAAAGCATGCAGTCACAGAGACTCCTTACAGGCAGTGATAGAAAATATCTCTGGCCACTGGGGCTAACCACTATGCTACCATGCCACCCACAGCTGGTCCTCTTGAAGAACAGAGTGTAATAATTGAGATGGAGGAAATCTTAAATGAACCTTTTGCATCTGTTCATACATAGAAGATGGACATAGATTTGATAGAGTGAGGCAAAGCAGCAGTGACCCTGTACAGATTACAGAGAAGGAGGTGTTTGCTGTCTTGGAGGCAAATTAGGATGGATAAATCCCCAGGGCCAGACAAGTGTTCCCTCAGACCCTATAGGAAGGAGGTTAGTACAAAGAGGCCCTAGCTGATAGATTTAAAACATTCTTAGCCACGGGTGACGTGCTAGAGGAATAGAGAATAGCTAATATTGTTCCTTTGTTTAAAAAGGCTCTAAGAATAAGCCAGGAATTTATGCGCCAGTGAGCCTGACATCAGTAGTGGGAAAGTTATTGGAAAGTATTCTAAGAGACTGGATGTAGAAGTACTTGAATAGACAGGGACTGATTAGGGATAGTTAACTTGGCTTTGTGTGATAGGCCATGTCTAATCTATCTTAGAATTTCAAGGAAATTACCAGGGAAGTTAATGAAGCATGACAGTGGATGTTGTCTATATGGACTTTAGCAATGCTTTTGACAAGGCCCCACATTGGAGGTTGGTCAAGAAGGTTCAGTCACGTGCTCGCTTCGGCAGCACATATACTAAAATTGGAACGATACAGAGAAGATTAGCATGGCCCCTGCGCAAGGATGTCACGCAAATTCGTGAAGCAATTTTATTTAAAAGAAAAAAAGGTTCAGTCACTTGGCACTCAAGACGAGATAGTAAATTGTATTAGACATTGACCGCCTGTGAAGCCAGAGAGTGGTAGCAAATGGCTGCCCCTCTGTCTAGAGGCCTGTGACTAGTGTGTTCCGCAGGGATTGGTGCTGGATCCATTGTTGTTTATATTTACATCAACTATCTGGTTGATAATGTAGTTAACTGGGTCAGCAGATTTCTGGATGACATCAAGACGGGGGGTGTAATAGATGGTGAGGAAGACTAACAAAGCTTTCAGCAGGATCTGGACCTGTGAGAAAAATGGGCTGAAAAATAGCAGATGTAATTTAATGCAGACAAAAGTGTGAAGTGTTGCATTTTGAGAGGACCAATCAGGGCAGGTCCTACACAGTGAGTAGTAGGGCACTGAGGAGTATGGTAGAACAGAGGAATCCGGGAAAACACATTCATCATTCATTGAAAGTGATATTACAGTTAGATAGGTTCATAAAGGAAGTTTATGGCACAATGACCTTCCTAAATGAATGTATTGAATACAGGAGTTGGGATGCTATGTTGAATTGTATAAGATGTTGGTGAGGCCTGTTTGGAGTATCGTGTCCAGTTTTGGTCACCTACCTACAGGAAAGATGTCAATAAGATTGAAAGCGCACAGAGAAATTTTACAAGGATTTTGCTGGGACTTGAGGACCTGAATTATAGGAAAAGGTTGAATAGGTTAGGACTTTATTCCCTGGAGCATAGAAGATTGTAGGGAGATTTGATAGATGTATAAAAAATTATGTGGAGTACAGATAGAGTAAATGTAAGCAGGCTTTTTCCACTGAAGTTGGGTAAAACTACATACAACTAGAGGTCATGGGTAAGGGTGAAAAGTGGAATGTTTCAGGGGAACATAAAGTGGAACAACTTCACTCTGAGGGTGGTGAAGTGTGGAATTCCCTGCCAGAAGAAATGATGGATGTGGGTTCAATTTCAATATTTACTGGTAAGAGAAATTTGGATAGGTACATGGATGGGAGGGTTATAGGGGGCTATGATCCAGGTGCAAGTTAATGGGTCTTGGCAGATTAATGGTTCAGCATGGACCCAAGGGCCTGTTTCTGTGCTGTAGTGTTCTATGACTCTATATTCTCTACACAAGCTTTAACAAGGCCTTTGATTAAGTCTTGTATGAAGATTAGTTCACCTGGAATTTGGGGTGAGCTAGTCGAATTGAAATGAATCTGGACAATGTTTATAGACAATGGATTTGTAATAAAGACAGACAAGAAAAAGTTTACAAAACGTGAAAGATTTTCTTGTACTGTATTTCTTTATACCCTTCAATTAATAAATAAAATCAGAAGTATGTGGTTTTTCAATTTTCAATCCAAATATTCATAATCTGCATATCATATTAGAAACATTTAAAGTGTTGCACAGTTTGCAGGCTGTGTAAGCATTTCCTACTCAGAGCAATGATTGGTCCCTGCAGCTGTAAAAATAAATTAATAAATTAGAGGGAATGTTGTTTGTAGGACAGGGAGGTCCAAGGGTAGAAGTACATAGTTTCCTGAAAGTGGCAACACAGGCAAACTGAGAGATGAAGGAGGCATTTGGCATACTTACCTTCATCTGTCAGGGCACTGAGTACAAGAGTGGGGATGTCATGTTGCATTTGTACAAGATGTTGGTGAGAACACACTTGGAGTATTCTGCACAGTTCTGGTCTCCCAGTTACAGGAAAGATGTCATTAAGCTGGAAAGGATGCAGAAAAAAATCACAAAGATGTTACCAGGACTGAAAGGCTTAAGTTATAAGGAGAAGGTAAATAGGCTGAATTTTTTCCCTGGAGCATAGAGGCTGAGAGGTGATCAGTCAAGGTGTATGAAAATAATAGAGTATAAAATTGAGTACTGTAGATAAGCTGGATGGTCAGAGTCTTTCTCCCAAATTAGGAGAGTCTAAAACTGTAAGACATAGATTTAATCTGAGGGGATTTAAAAGGGTCCTGAGGGACAACTTTTTCACACAAGGATGATGAGTATATGGGATGAGCTGCCAGCTGAAGCTGTCGAGGTAGGTACAAATACTATGTTTAGAAGACACCTAGTCTAATACAGTGATTTAAAAAAGGTTTAGATGGATAAGGGGCAAACACAGGCAAATTGGGTTAGCTCTGGTGGACATCTCAGTTAGCATGGACAAGTTGGGCTGAAGGGCATGTTTCTGTGCTGTACAATTGTATAACTCTGACTCTCAACCGCCATGTTCCTATTAACTAATTCAGAATTTTATACTCAACATGGCTATGTGGGTTCCAACCAACAACTCCCAGTCTTCTGTGTCCTTAAATATCAGTGCTCCAGGAACAGGACTACTCAAATTACTGTATATAATTAATGTGATTTGTTTTTGTTATATAATATCTTTGAATTGTAATTGGGTTGTTGAGTCTGCTAATAAACAAGTGCACATTGATATTTTTATGCATGGCAGTTAGTAGAACACTTATAAAATTTATATTCATTTACAAGGGGAATTGACCTTCCAGGTTCAAACATTACAGACATGCCCCATATCAATTCAAACACCCTCGATCATTATTTCAGCCCCCAGCAGGAATTCTCTTTTTTTACAGTCCTATGGGAAGATGTTTGTTGCTTTTGCATCAGTAGCAGTGGCAAATGTTACTTATGAACATCGGATATCACACTTGATGAGAGGCCCAACTACTGAGAGTGTAAACGAGGCCAGTGTTCCACTAGTCATTGCATTAAGTATGATTTAAGTGATGTATTTGGTTTGAACAGTATCTATCTGCAAAGATCTCAGCCATCTATTAGACCTTGAAAGCTTGTATCAGACTACATGGATATGTGTATGTGCCCTTTGGTTTCATTAATCATATCAGGTATGGAAAGGGTAGTAAGTAGGCAGTGAGTCTGATGGTCGAGATGTGATAGAAGATATGTATCTTGCCCTATAGTGCAGTGAGGGTGAGAGAACTATGAATACATTCATAATCTGTGATCTGAAAATATTTCTACAATCATCTGGGTTATTCAAATGAGCTTGACCACCAAATTGCTAAAATTTAGGAGTCCAGCTGCTAAAATCATAACTTGTAGGAAGTTGTACAGTAATTTTTGATTGATGACCAGCCTTTCCGGTGGTTCCCTATGTGCCTGGCTTTGGGAGTATAACATGGAATCAAATTCTCACTGTTTAATTATGCTGTGAAAAAAATCAAGCCATTCATTCACATGTGAATGAGAAACCAATCTGCAGTTTCTTGTTTGGCTCCTGAGTTTATCAACCCACAACAGTCTAAACCAGTTGAAACCTGTTCTTGCCTCGACCCCCTTGCTGCCACTCCTGAGAGAGTTTCTCATTTGCATTGAACAGGGAAACTCTTCCCTCTACAGCAAATGAATCAGGCAAGAAGCACATATTCTTCCCCTTCTTCAACATCTCTCTTTTCTCGGATGGATACCACATTAACTGATATTATTAACAGATCCCTCTTCTTGGATGTTACCCTTCTTTGAAAATAGTTTTTAATATCGATTTCCTCACAGTCCCCTTCCAAACTACGGCACATCTCCAACATTCTTTACTGGAGCATGTTGTTCCCTCCAAAATCTATGCCCATCATCCTCACTGGTCTGAATCTGAACCTGTTTGTGCCCATACCACATTATTGCGGATAAGACCATAAGACGTAAGACAAAGGAGCAAAAGTCAGCCATTCGGCCCATCGAGCCTGCTCCGCCACTTTATCATGAGCTGATCCATTCTCCCATTTAGTCCGACCCCCCTAGCCTTCTCACCATAACCTTTGGTGCCCTGGCTATTCAGATACCTATCAATCTCTGCCTTTAAAAACACCCAATGACTTGACCTCCACTGCCACCCATGGCAACAAATTCCACAGATTCACCACCCTCTGGCTAAAAAATTTCTTTGCATCTCTGTTCTGAATGGGCGCCCTGCAATCCTTAAGTCATGCCCTCTCATACTAGACTCCCCCACCATGGGAAACAACTTTGCCACACTCTGTCCATGCCTTTCAACATACAAAATGTTTCTATGAGGTCCCCCCTCATTCTTCTAAGCTCCAAGGAATACAGTCCAAGAGTGGTCAAACATTCCTCATATGTTAACCCTCTCATTCCCAGAATAATTCTAGTGAATCTTCTCTGAACCCTTTCCAACGTCAGCACATCCTTTCTTAAATAAGGAGCCCAAAACTGCACACAGTATTCCAAGTGAGGTCTTAGCAGTGCCTAATAGAGCCTCAACATCACATCTCTGCACCTATACTCTATTCCTCTAGAAATGAATGCCAACATTGCATTTGCCACCTTCACCACTGACTCAACCTGGAGGTTAACCTTAAGGGTATCCTGCAAAAGGACTCCCAAGTCCCGTTACATCTCAGAACTTTGAATTCTCTCCACATTTAAATAATAGTCTGCCTGTTTATTTCTTCTACCAAAATGCATGACCATATACTTTCCAACATTGTACTTCATTTGCCACTTCTTTGCCCATTCTCCCAATCTATCCAAGTCTCTCTGCAGACTCTGTTCCCTCAGCACTACCAGCCTCTCCACCTATCTTTGTATCATCAGCAAACTTAGCCACAAAGCCATCTATTCCATAATCCAAATCGTTGATATACAATGTAAAAAGAAGTGGCCCCAACATGAACCCCTGTGGAACACCACTGGTAACCGGCAGCCAACCAGAATGGGATCCCTTTATTCCCACTCTGTTTCCTGCCAATCAGCCAACGCTCTATCCATGTATGTAACTTGCCCATAATTCCATCTTGCTGTTATCTTGTTTAGCAGCCTCATGTATGGCACTTTGTCAAAGGCCTTCTGAAAATCCAAATACACAACATCCACTGCATCTCCCTTGTCTAGCCTACTTGTAATTCCCTCAAAAAAAAAATTGCAGTAGGTTTGTCAGGCAGGATTTTCCTTTAAGGAAACCATGCTGAGTTCTGCCTATCTTGTCATATGCCTCCAGGTACTCCGTAACCTCATCCTTGACAATTGACTCCAACAACTTCCCAACCACTGATGTCAAGCTAACAGGTCTATAATCTCCTTTTTGCTTCCTTGCCCCCTTCTTAAATAGCAGAGTGACATTTTCAATCTTCCAGTCCTCCTGAACCATGCCAGAATTTATTGACTTTTGGACGATCTGTGCTAATGCCTCCGCAATCTCCACAGCTACTTCCTTCAGAACACGAGGGTGCATTCCATCTGGTCCGGGAGATTTATCTACCCTTAAACTATTCAGCTTCCTGAGTACTTTCTCTGCCGTAATTATGACTGTACACATTTCTCTTCCCTGACACCCTTGGGTGTCCGGTATACTGCTGATGTCTTCCTCAGTGAAGACTGATGCAAAATACTCGTTCAGTTCCTCCACCATCTCCTTATTTCTCATTACAATTTCTCCAGCATCATTTTCTATCAGTCCTATATCTACTCCCACCGGTCTTTTACTCTTTATATACTTGAAAAAGCTTTTAGTATCCTCTTTGATATTATTTGCTAGCTTCCTTTCATAGTTCATCTTTTCCCTCTTAATGACCTTCTTAGTTTCCTTTTGTAAGCTTTTAAAAACTTCCCACTCCTCTGCCTTCCCACTAATTTTTGTTTTCTTGTGTGCCCTCTCTTTTGCTTTTACTTTGGGTTTGACTTCTGTTGTCATCCTTTTTCCATTCGAAAATTTCTTCATTTTTGGAATATATCGGTCTTGCACCTTCTCGCACAAACTCCAGCCACTGCTGCTCTGCCGTCCTTCCTGGTAGTGACCCTTTCCAGTCAACTTTGGCCAGTTCCTCTCTCATGCCACTGTAATTTCCTTTACTCCACTGAAATACCGACACATCGGATTTCGGCTTCTCTTTCTCAAATTTCACAGTGAATCATGTTATGATCACTGCCTCCTAAGGGTTCCCTCACCTCAATCTCTCTAATCACCTCTGGTTCATTACACAATACCCAATCCAGTACAGCTGATCCCCTAGTGGGCTCAACAACAAGCTGTTCTAAAAAGCCATCTTGTAGACATTCTACAAATTCTCTCTCTCCTGAGATCCAGTGCCATCCTGATTTCACCAATCCACTCGCATGTTAAAATCCCCCACAATGATCATAACTCTGCTCTTCCGGCAAGCCTTTTCTATTTCCTGTTGTAATTTGCAGTCCACATCACTGCAGCTGTTTGGAGGCCTCTATATAACTGCCATCAGGGTCCTTTTACCCCTGCAATTTCTTAGCTCTACCCATAAAGATTCTGCACCTTCCGATCCTATGTCACCTCTTTCTAATGATTTAATATCATTTCTTACCAATAAAGCCACACCACCCCCTCCGCCTACCTGCCCATCCTTCCGATACACCGTGTATCCTTGGACATTCAGCTCCCAGAGACATGCATCCTTTAGCCACGTCTCAGTGATGGCCACATTATCATACCTGCCTATCTGTAGCTGTACGACAAGATCATCCACCTTATTCCTTATGCTGCGTGCATTTAAGTATAACACCTTAAGTCCGGTATTTGGTACTTTTTGCTTTGATTGCACTGCAACTCATCCCAATAGCTGCAAATTTGCCCCATCACCCGCCTGTCCTTCCTGACATCTTTACTGCTCACTATCTTAGATTTATTTCCATTTTACCTCTCCTCCGCTCTATCATTCCGGTTCCCATCCCCCTGCCAAATTAGTTTAAACCCTCCCTAACAGCTCTATTAACCCTTCCCACCAGAAAATCGGTCCCCTTCGGGTTCAAGTGTAACCCGTCCTTTTTGAACAGGTCTTGCATCTCCCAGAACAGATCCCAATGATCCAAGAATCTGATGTCCTGCCCCCTGCACCAGTATCTCAGCTACGCATTCATCTGCCTGATCCTTCTATTCTTGCCCTCGCTAGCATGTGGCGCAGGTAGCAATCCTGAGATTACTGCCCTGGAGGTCCTGCTTCTCAGCTTCCTTCCTAACTCCTGGAAATCTCTCTTCAGGGCCTCCTCCCTTTTCCTATCTATATCATTGGTACCAAGATGTACCAAAACAGCTGGCTGCTCACCCTCTCCCTTCAGAATATTCTGGACCCGATCCGAGACATCCTGTACCCTGGCACCTGGGAGGCAACACACCATGGAGGTATTTCTATCAGGCTCACAGATTCTCCTGTCTGTTCCCCTGACTATGGAATCCCCTATGACTACCGCATTCCTCTTCTCCCTCTTTCCCTCCTGCACAACACTGCCAGGCTCAGTGCCAGAGACCCGGTCACCGTAGCCATCCCCTGTCAGGTCAACCCCTTAACAGTATCCAAAATGATATACTTGTGGCTGAGGGGGGCAGCCACTGGGGTGCTGTCCACCTATCTGGGCATTTCCCTTCCCTCTCCTGACAGTTACCCAGTTTTCTGACCCCTGTAGCCTAGGGATGACTACCTCCCTGTAGCTCCTGTCTATCACCTCTTCTCTTACCCTAATAAGCAGTAGGTCATCAAGCTGCAGCTCCAGATCCCTAACACGGTCTCTGAGGAGCTGCATCTCGGTGCACCCGGCACAGATGTGGCCATCAGGGAGGCTGGAGGTCTCCCAGGATTCCCACATCTGACACCCGGAACAAAGCACTAACCCTGCAGACATGCTACCTAATTCTACAGGACTGAAACAAGGAAAAATAAGTCCACTCACCCACTTACTTCACCAAACACACAAACTTTTTAAACCATTAGCTCATACCGTTAGCTGTGTGAGTCCTGCTGTTCCTCCATCTGTCCGGGCCGACTCACCAAGGGGTAAAATAGAGTTGGTGCCTCGCTCCCACCTCTTCCCATTACTGCCTAAGCCTGTTGAGTCAAAGCCCTACACTCTGCTGCCACTCACTCCGCTGCCCGCTGTATAGGGTGGTCTTTTTAAACTCTCCGCACTGTCCTGTCTACGTCACACACCTGTGCAGTCTCACCCTTTTTGTACTCCAAGAAGATTTTTTTTTAAACTGCCTTCCTTCAGAATTTAGCTCTCATGCTGCCCTTCTTGACCTGATCCAAAAAAAACTTTCTACCTGATGGCAGCAGCAAGAAAAGAGCATGGCCTCAGGGTGAGGATCTTTGATGATGGATGTTGCTTTCCTATGACAGCATTTCATGTGCATGTGCTCAATGGCTGGGTAGGCTTCACCAAAATGAACTGCCTTTTGTCAGATTTTCCATTCAAAGGCATTGGTGTTCCTATAGCAGGCCATGATGCAGCTAGACAGTATACTTTCCACCATACAGTTTGTCAAGGATTTTGATGTCATGCCAAATCTCTGCAGACTCCTAAGGAAGTCGAGGTGCTGTCATGCTTTGTTTGCAATTACATTTATGTGATGGGTCCAGGAGAGGTCCTCTGAGATAGTGATACCAGGAATTTAAAGTTGCTGACCCTCTCCACCCCTGATTTTCCGATGAGGACTGGCTCATGGACCTCTGGTTTCCCCCTCCGGAAGTCTACGATCAGTTCCTTGGTCTTGCCGACATTGAGTGAGAGGTTGTTGTTATTACACCACTCAGTCAAATTTTCACTCTCCCTTCTATATGCTGGTTCATCACCACCTTTGATACAGTCCACAATCATGGTGTCGTCCCCAAATTTGAATATGTTGTTGGAACTGTATTCAGCCACACGGTTATAGGTGTAAAGTAAGTAGAGCAAGGGGCTAAGCACACAGCTTTGTGGTGCTCCTGTGCTGATGGAGATTGTGGAGGAGATGTTTTTGCCAATCCGTACTGACTGGGGTCTGCAAGTGAGGAAATACAGGATCCAATTGCTCAAGGGGGTACTGAGGCCCAGACCTTGGAGTTTACTGATTAGTTCTGAGGGGATGATGGTATTAAATGCTGTACTGTAATCAGTTAAGAGCATTCTGATAAATGCATCTTTGCTGTCCAGATGCTCCAAGGTTGTGTGAAGAGCCAATAAGATGGCATCTGCTGTGCACTTGCTGCTCCAGTAGGCAAGTTGTAACAAACCGAATTGCCACTCAGACAGGAGATGATGTATTTCATCACCAGCCTCTCAAAGCACTTCATCACTGTGGATGTAAGTGCCACTGGATGTTAGTCATTGAGGCAGATTACCAGGCTCTTCTTGGGCACCAGTGTAATTGAAGACTGCTTGAAGCAGGCGGGTACCACACACTGCCAAAGCAAGAGGTTGAAGATATCTATGAACACACCAGCCAATTGGTTGGCACAGGTCTTCAGTATTCGGCCAGATACTCCATCCGGACCAGATACTTTCCTTGGATTCACCCTCCTGAAGGCAGCCCATACGTCATTTTCAAATACTAAGACCAACAGATCATCAGGAGATGTGGGGGTCTGTGATGGTTCTTCCATGTTCTGGTGGTTAAAGTGAGCATTGAAGGCATTGAGCTCATCTGCAAGTGAAGCTGTGTTGTCCCCCATTTCACTTGATTTAACTTTGTAGGAGGTTACATCATTCAAATCCTGCTACAGCTGTCAAGCATCTATCATTGATTCCAGTCTTGTCCAGAACCTCCACCTTGCCTGTGAGATGAATTAATAAACTATAAAATTCAACCACTTACACCTTTTCCTCTCCCTTTTCACTGGCTGAGTTCACTATCCTATAATATTCGACTGAGTTGAATTTTTAATGCAATATCTAATCCAGCATTAAAGAAATGTATTTCCAGAGTCTTTGTACCTGCCATTCCTCAGCCCTTGTTCATCCCACTGTTGCCTCCTGACACAACTATTTCAACATTTACCAGGTCAACTTGACACTTAACATCCTCCATGAATTCAAAGTCCTCCAAAATTCAGCCTTCTTCCCAATTTATACCAGGTCTGTGACTAGCTCCCTGTCTAGGTGGATAAATCTTTACTTCTTCACGTGGATGCTTATTTCCCTCATCCACAGATTCTCTATGGATCTCACATATCCATGATTCCCTTTGCTCCAACATGGTTACCATGCCATCAGCTAGTCACGGAGCACATTAAAGCCTTTCTCCCAGCTACATTGGACCCTTTCCAGTTCCCTTATCGCTCAAATCGAACCACTAACGATGCAATAGCCTGTGCCATCCACACTGTCCTATCCCACCTGGAAAAGGGGGTCTCAAATGCCAGGCTGCTGTTCATGGACTTCAGTTTAGCATTCAACCCCATCATACCCCAGAAACTGGCAGGGAAACTGTCCTTGCTGGGTCTCAACACCTCCCTCTGCAATCGGATACTGGACTTCTTAACAGTAAGGCCACAGCCAGTCCGTGTGGGCAGCAATGCCTCCAGTCTCGTTGCGCTGAGCACATGTGCTCAGCTAATGCTGTTCACACTGCTGATGCATGACTGTGTCGCAGGATCCAGCTCAAACCGGGTCATCAAATTTGCAGATGACACAACAGCGGTTGGCCTTGTCAAGAATGATCCATTCTTGATTACAGACAGGAAGTGAAGCAGCTGGTGAATTGGTGTGAGAAGAACAACCTAAACTTGAATGTGAAGAAGACAAAGGAAATCCCCCACTTCCTAAGAGGTCTGAGGCAAGCAAGGCTCTTCCCTCCCATCTTAACTATGTTTTACAGGAGCAGCACTGAGTGTCCTGACAAGTTGCATCTCCATCTGGTATCGGAACAGTCAAGCATTGTCCCTACAAAGGACTATGAGAACAGCTGAGAAGATCATAGGGGTCTCCCTACCATCCACTGGGGACATTTATTAGGAATGCTGCATAAACAGGGCCCTTAGTATTAAGAATTTCCACCCCCCCCCCCTCAATCTGTCCAGCATCCTCTTTGACTTTCCGCTGTCAGGCAGGAGACTACGATGAATATAAACAAGAATGGTCAAGATGGTAAGCAGTTTCTTCTCCTAGGCTACCAGGCTTCTGAACTCCCTGTTGCATTGTATTCAACATGTCATTGGTTAATCTGTTCTGTACCTTACAATATTTAATATTAGTGTACTTTAGTTTGTTATTTATGTGTGATTCATCTATAGATTTTATCCTTGCTTTTAAGTTATTGTCTGTTACATGTACTACTGTGCGTTACATCCAGTTTCAGGGAAGCGTCGTCTAGTTTCTATATATGCTATATACATATATATGGTTAAATGACAATTGACTCGAGTCAGGACCCAAGCTTCATTCATAAATACATCCGCCTCTCTTTCTTCCTTTGCCACTCCTCAGGAACTCTCTCCATCTCAGCTTTAGATTTATCTGTCTGGAAATTAACCGAAATTTATTCTCTATTCTTCCAGTACTCTTCCGCAAAATATAGCTTGTCACCAAAGGTTAGCAAATTTCTGCAGATGTTCTGTGGACAGCATTCTGACCGCTTGCATCACTGCCTTATATGGAGGATCCAATGCACAAGGTCAAAAAAAGCTGCAGAGGGTTATAAACTCAGCCAGCTTCATCAGGGGCACAAGGCTCCCCACCTGAACAGTCCATGAACATTACCTCACTATTTAGCTCTCTTTTTGCCTATAAAGTATTTGCCCAGAAGTAATGTTTTACTTGTTTTATTGTTTTACAACATTGAATCACCGTGGATTTAATTTGGCTTTTTTGACAAGGATCAACAGAAAAGACTTGTCAAAGTGAAAGCAAATTTCTTCAATTTGGTCTAAATTTGTTACAATTATTAAAAACAAAATATTTGCATAATTACAAAACCCCTTCACGTCAGTATTTAGTAGAAGCACCTTTGGCAGCAACTACAGCCTTGAGACTGTGTGGATAGGTCTCTATCAGCTTTGCACATCTGGACACTGCATGTTCCCCCTGGTCTTTTTCACAAGACTGTTCAAGATCTGTCAGATTGCAAGGATAGATCATGAGTTTACAGTCCTTTTCAAGGCCAGCTATAAATTCTCAATCGGATTAAGGTTTGGACTCTGACTTGGCCACTCCAGAACATTAGCTTTGTTGTTTTTAAGACATTTCTATGTAGCTTTGGCTTTATGTTTGGGATCATTGTCTTACTGAAAAATAAATCTCCTAAATTGCAGTTCTCTTGCAGACTGCATCAGGTTTTCCTCCAGGATTTCCCTAAATTTTGCTGCATTCGTTTTACCCTCCACCTTCACAGTCCTTCCAGGGCCTGCTGCAGCGAAGCATTTCCACAACACAATACATACACTTACAACCATGCTCATGGTATGGATAGCGTGTTTTTGATGATATGCACAGTTAGTCCAAAAGCTCAATTTTGGTTTAATCAGACCATAGATCCTTCTTCCTACTGACCTCAAGGTCTCCCACATGCCTTCTGGCAAACTCTAGCTGAGAATTCATGTGAGTTTTTTCAACAGTGGCTTTCTCTTTGCCACTCTCCCATAAAGCTGTGACTTGTTAAGCACCTGGGCAACAATTGTATGTGCAGTCTCTCCCATCTCAGCTAATGAAGCTTGTAACTCCTTTAAAACTGACATAGGTCTCTTGGTGGTGTCCCTCACTAATGCCTTTCTTGCACAGTCACTCAGTTTTTGAGGATGGCCTGCTCTTGGTAGATTTACAGCTGTGCCATATTCTCTCCATTTCTTGATTGACTTATCTGTACTCCAAGGGATATTCAATGACTTGGAAACTTTCTTGATCCATCTCTTGGCTTGAGGTTTTCAATAATCTTTTCATGGAGTTGATTGGAGTGTTCTTTTGTCTTCGTGCTGTAGTTTTTACCAGGATACTGACTCGCCAGCAGTTGGACGTTCTAGATATAGGTGTATTTTTACTACAATCAATTGAATCACCTTGACTGACACTAGTGATCTCCATTTAACTAATAATGTGACTTCTAAAACTAATCAGCTGCACAGTGATGATTTGGCTGTGTCATATCAAAGAGGCGGTGAATACTTGTACAATCGTTTTGTGTTTTATATTTGTAATTAATTTAGAGCACTTTGTAAAGACGTTTTCACTTTGACACAAACTACTCTTTTTCTGTTGTTCAGTGTCAAAAAAGGCCAAATTAAATCCACTGTGATTCAATGTTGTAAAACAATTTAACATGAAAACTTCCAAAGGATATGAATACATTTTATAGGCACTGTAGATTTACGATGAATTCCAGTTATTTGGGCCATCAGTTAATAGGGGGCATTCCCTTATTTGGGACAACTCTTAAAGAAAAAAAGCTAATCAAGAAAATAGGTGGGAATTCCTCCTTTTATTTCAATTACTACACTGCTGAATTGGGACAGGAGACAGTAGCCGAACTATTTTTAACTTGCATCAGTCACATGTACTTTTATGGCTGTTCGACATTACACAATGCTTGGAGCAAAGAATTTTAAAATAGCATCAGTTGCATGTGTTTGTGTTCAAAAAAGCAGTATTTTGCTGTCACTGATAGTGAAAAATAAGCAGTAAGAAAATTCAGAACTGTTTTGCTCACTGCAGTTTCAAACATTCAGACAAGAAACCGCCAGGAGTGAAAATGAAATTATTTCACTATTTCAGCAAGTTAGGAACTACGAAAAATTTGAAAGAATTGAATATTACAAGGAAAATGATTGGAGGATGCAACAATTTCTAACTAATGTCAGTCACTTGTGAAGCCATAAGACATTATGCCGTGCTTAGAGCTAACAGTTATTTAAATAGCGTCAGTAGCGTATGCTTGTGTTATGTTATTCATCTGGGCTGACAGATGCCCAATTAAAAGCTGTGATTTTGATACTACTTCATGAAGAAAAGCATTGAAGGCAGTCCATGATCTGCACTTGGTGCCTGTGTTGATTTTGTACCTTTACAGTCAATCAGAGGAACTTGGTAGCATAAACTGGATCTCGTCCTCCATCGATATCTAATAGGAATTGATGCACAGTATTATAGTGCTGTAGTAATACTGGTAGTGTTCTAATTTGTTCTGTATTTCATTTACTTATGTACTTTGTTATTCAGTTAAACAGTAGTTTGCCTTTTTTCAAATTTAGCATGAAATTAGAATGAAATTTCAGCTAATTGGGACAGGCTCTTAATTGGGCCAAAATGTACATGTCCCAAATGTTCCCAATTAACAGAATGTGCTATATATTTTTAAAATTGTAACTTTTGTATGTATTGCACTGCTCTGTTGCCACAAAACAACAAATTTCACAACACATGTCAGTAATAATAAGCTTGATTCTGAAGTAGCATAACAATTCAGAGGCGGGGGTAGTTTGAAGAGGTGAGAGTAGTGTGAAGCTGAGTGAAGTTAGCATATATTTTATAAATTCTTGGCTTGACTCTTGTGTCTGAGCTGTACATGTCCACTTGTTCTATTGGCACTTCTACCTACAGCACATCTCATATGAGATGAGTTCATGGTCGTCCAGCTACCTACACTCTGTGGCCACTTATTGGGTATCTTCTGTACCTAATAAAGTGGCCATTTGGGTATGTTTGAGGTCTTCTACTGCTGTAGCCCATCCACTTCAAGGTTCAAAATGTTGTGCATTCAGAGAAGTACTTCTACACACCACTGTTGTAATGTACAGCTAGTTGAGTTACTGTCAGCTTCTTGTTAGCTTGAACAAGTCTGACCATTCTTGTCTAACCTCTCATTAATAAGGCACCCAGAGAACTGCCACTCACTGGATGTTCATTGTTTTTTGCACAATTCCCTGTAAACTCTAGAGCAGGAATTTCCAACTTTTTTTATTATTCCATGGACCAATACATTGAGCAAGAGGTCCATGGATCCCAGTTTGAGAACCCTGCCAGATCAGCAATTTCTGAGATACTCAAACCACCCTGCTGGGCATCAACCATCATTCCACAGTCAACATCACTTGGATTACATTTCTTCCCCATTCTTATACGTTCCACCATCAGGCAGGAGACTCCATTACATAAAGACAAGAAAGGTCAGGATGGGAAACAGCTTCTTCCCTCAAGCCATAAGGCTTCTGAACTCCCTTTTCTGTACCCTACAATATTTAATTTAAGCATTTTACTTTATTTATGTGTAATTAATTTGTAGATTTAATTCTTTACTATTTTATTGGTGTGTAATGTGAACTACTGTGCTTTACACGTTGGTCTGGAGAAACGTTTTGTTTGGCGGTATACACGTATATAGTTAAATGACAATAATCTTCACTTAAAGTATAAGAGGCATAAATAGAGTAGATAATCAGGGGTTTTTACCCAGGGTGAAAATCTTAAATGTTAGAGGGCAAATGTTTAAAATGAGAAGAGGAAATTTCAAAGGAGGTTTATAAGGCAAGATTTTTACACAGAGTGTGGTCGTTGACTGGAATGAGCAGCCAGGGGAAGTGGGGGGAACAATATTTTGAAAGGCATATGAACAAACAGGGAATGGAAAGAGATGGACAACATGCAGGTTTATGGGAATAGTTTAAATTGGCAAAATGGTCAGCACTGACATGACAGGCTGAATAGCTGATTCGTGTTCCATGCTGTTCGGCATTCAATGTTCTGAACTGTTGGGTTTTACCTGTAACGAGGAGTGCCATGAATGCTATTATTCTAAACCACTGTTTCACAACAGTGGTTTAGAAATCTTGCAGCAATATTATATAATGGGGAACTCTAGAAAAGCAGTATTTTTGGTGCTTTTATTGAGATTGCAGGGGGATGAAAAGACTTTCCACATGATTTTATACACTTTCTTAAAACATTTGTTGCCATGTATAACACCACCGGTCACCACCATCATAGTCTGAAAATTTACGGAGGTGGGGACATTTTAGTTTCACTTTAAACACAATAAGGTTTCTTAGAGTAATAAGAGACTTGGAGTTTCATCTCAATCTTTTGTAGAGTTGTTCTGCCTTAAACAGTGGGGGCAGTGAGCTGCTAAAAATAGCCTTAGTGCGCAGGTCTAGAAGTCAGCCTGAGTTCCCTATCTTAGTCTCTATCCAATGACCACTGAAAGAAAGCATGTGTGGGTTCAATATGAGGATAGGCCTGGCTCATTATGGTGTACCAAAGTGATTCAAACCACACTGGGATTGAACGACATTTACTTGTTTAATGGATATATTTAATATTGACACAAGGTGAATACTTATTTACTTTTTGCATGTTAATTGTGCCTATTAGATCAAAAACCTTAAACAAATGCAGGAGACACTCTGTCGTGGAGAAGTGCAACTTGACAAGCTCTACCAAATGTACAATCGCTCCATTGCTAACATGGCCTTAGCTGGACGGTGAGTCCATTGATTTATATCCTAAGTTTATCCTGAAAGCAAATAGAATAAATGGAAAGATATTTGACCTGATGTCATTGTGTTCTATGATTATAAATAAGTTTCAAGCCCCTATTTTCATTTTAAAGGCAAATCAATTTACTGGTCTCCATGAACTAGCTAGCATGTCATCCTGTCCCCCTGTGCAATGGATTCTTAAACAGAAATTGATTTGGTTCATGCTCATAAATCATCAATGATGCTACTTGACTGGAAATTCTTTAATCCACGTGGCTAAATGGGTCCCAGGAAAATAAATTTCCCTGTCTGTGAGAGAAACAGCCAATTCAGTTCACTCTTTATTAGCATTTGAATTGGGCCAAGCTGGTTGTTTAGCTTTAAAAGAGAAATGCGTTCTTGGTTGTAACAATTAGAGCCAAGGTCATTTTCCCATTCCCTTTTATCAGCTAAAATGGACATGGAAATGACAATACAGAAGAAAGTTTGTTCTTCTGACTGAAATGTAAATGTAGGCTTTTTTTCAAGTGAATCAAGCTCACCATCACATTTTTGATGCAAATTTATTCACTTCAGCTCCTTTAATTCTGTCATGAGTTTCACATGTTTATATACCCAGATCGCAGGAGAGAAGTGATGCCCATTGTTTTTGAGATTTTAATCGAAATTTTCTTAAGTACAATTTACTACTGATAATGTGTCAACTAACCCCTCGGCTCAAAGAAAGAGGGATTAGTTTGCACTTTGGGATTGCGATGATTTGGAAGGCCTCTGTCTCTGTGGTCATTATACTGTGAAAATGTCTATAGCTTTTGGGTTGTGAGGTTGAAAGCGGAAATCTTGGTGCTGCCCCTCATACATTGCTCTTCCACAAGGGCGACAGTTTTGCAGTCTTTACCTGCACAATCTTCAACAATCAGTGATGCGATGAGAAAGCGAGGTTTCTACAAAAATTGTCAATGTAAAATAGCCTGAAAATATTATGCTTTTTTACTTGATATGAGGTGTTGATGTTGTACTGGATGATGTTTACCATTTAAAGAAAAATACCATTGACTATTGGAGATGCTCGGCAGGTTAGTCAGCACCTGCAGTGGGAGAAATGTTAAGAGTGATACAGTATGGAATAGGCCCTTGTGGCCTTTCAAGCCGCACCACCCAGCAATCCCTGACTTAACCCTAACCTAATCATGGGACAATTTTCAAGACCAATTAACTTACTAACCATATGTCTTTGAATGTGGGAGGAAAACAGGGCACCCGGAGAAAACCTAGCAATTCCATGGGGAGGATAGACAAATACCATACAGGATGATGGGATTGAACTCCGAACTCCAATGCCCTGATCTGTAATAAACACCATGCTAGCTGCTGCACTACAATAGCAGCTGTGTTTTAGGTCAAAGACCTATCACTAGGATTGATTTTCATTCCTACTCTGCAACTTTTCTGGCACTTTCAAAAATAAAGCTAATTTCACATGTGTAGTTTGTAGACAACTCCTATAAATATGTTTAAATCTAAAGGATGTTAAAATAGTACATCTAGAAAGATAATGCTGTTTTAGCTCATACTTTAATGATTTCTGCCATAAATTACTTTATTTATAAAACTTAAATTCCTGGTTTGCCTACTGAGAATACTTAATTGCATTTAACAAGACCATCATTTGTTGACATCATTCTTGGGATCTGGTTGAACTGAGGCTGCAAAGTAGCTGCAATTGCAAATGGAAGAAATCCACACCACAGAGATTGTTAGGGTCTTGTGGTCTTGAGGTTAGCAATGCTCATTGCAAATTACTGGCCAGGGATTAAATTCACAGCCCATGTAGAATTAGTTCATCTTTACTTGGAAAGGGTTTGGAATATGCATTTAGATACAAACCATTGATTTAAGCAAATATGTGCTTAAACCTAGGTGAAAATGGAATTGGGGTCAGCAGTACTGTCCTCCATAGACTATTGATAAACATGGTTCAGAGAAAATATTTTGACTTATAAATAACTTGGTGATGGTCCCCGCATTACATATCATGGAAATTAAAGATATCAGTATCTTTAGAAGAATTGAGTTAGCATGTGATTTAAGGTTTTGCTGCCACTTAAATAAAACATTTCTGAAATTGTGCTAATATAATCAGGAAGGAGATACAGAAGCCTGAAGAGACGTACTCAGTAATTCAGGAACAGCTTCTTCCCCTCTGCCATCCAATTCCTAAATGGACATTGAACCATGAACACTACCTCACTACTTTCTTATTTCTGTTTTTTTTGCACTTATTTTAACTTAACAATTTAATTGACATATATATACTTAATGTAACTCAATTTTTTCTATATTTATTTATCATATTTATTGTACTGCATATGTAAAGTTAACAAGTATCACAACATACGCCAGTGATCTTAAATCTAATTCTAATATATCACAGAATTTGATTTTCAATGCAAGTATCTACTTAGTTTTCCCTTGTTCTCAATGTCTCTAATACTTAAATACGTTTGTTATTTTAAATATTCTTAAAATAGTGTAGTTCTGTATTTCCTGCACTACAATGATGAGAAGGATAACTCACTCCAGTGATATTTCAACCCATGCCAGCATTTACCAGATGTAGAGGACCAGATGTGAGAAGGGCTACCTTACCGGCCACCTGAACTCTGATGTCCAGCAACATGGTCCAGTGGGCATATGGCCACAGGCCACTATGGAGTCTCTGAAACTTGAAACACTCTTCAATCATTGATACAAGACAAAGCTGAGCCAGAACTTTGTCAAAACTAGAATGAATGTGACGCTCATAATTAAATGATTGTTTTAAAATTAAAGTTATCCAAAAACCTTAAACTCCTAGAAATAATATAAAATATGAAACCAAAATATTCTTTTAAGTAGTACTTGCTTCCCAAATCTGTGCCTTTTTAATTTGTATAAAATTCCATATGGTCTCTAAACCTACACTAAAATCCGTGTCAACTACAGCTACAGGACAAGCCAGTAGGTTCAACCCTCCTACTCTCCCAGTAAGTCCTGGGCTTTGGTATTTCACAGCGTGTGTGCGGAAGTCCAGTACCTGGTTCAGTAACATAGCTAAACACCAGCTGTTCCATTCAGACCCACTGTTCACCATCCAGCCCAGCATCATGACTTTTTCCTTGTTTTGCTGTAGCTCAATCACATTCTTTGAAGTGTCTTCGCATTGAGAATGTAATATAAATTCATTTTTCCAAAGTAAATATGAATTCATGTCTTTTGCATCTGTACATTTAACTTTTGATTCATTTCAATGCAAAGTATATCAAGTCAAACATTTATATTTGCAAATTTTGAAATGTTTTAATCTAAGATGTGATGCACTTAAAAAGCAAATGGTTAAGCTGATGTCTACTAGATTGTTTGCATTTTCTTTGCCATGTGTAGTATGCGCAATAAATGCCTAAAAGCATTTATTGGTGACACAACTGATAATAAATGTTAGATAAAGTAAACTAAAGAACTGTCCCTCATTTTTCATTGGATAAAAGAGCAACATAAATTCTTAGTTAACTGATTATGATTTCTGTTCAGTAAGTGATGACCACCTCAACTTTATATTTGCTTTTCTCTGTTTGGTGCTATATTGAGCAGACTGCTGAAGAGGAGTGGCCAGTTTGCAGAGTTCAAAGAGCCTAGTGTTCAAGATTTTGTAAGTAATCAAAGCTCTCACGTTATAATGTTTGCCTGATTACATGCACACCCATAACACCTGGATATACGTATTTCTTTTGCATGAAACCATTTGTAATGGCTGTCTCTGCCATGGCAATTGAAATGGAGCTGTGAACATCTTTATCAGTGATTAATTCTTCTATCTATGTTAATTACATGACCACGAGTGTCACACAAATAACACAGATACCCATACTAATGCAGATGATTGACCATTATCTCATCATTGCAACATTACATTTTCTTTGCAACTTCCAATAACTTATTCTGTGTAATGTCAAGCACAATAATGACCTAATAAAACAAAAGCAAATTTTACTTTCTCTCATTTCAAGATGAAGTACTTGGTGTGATGAAGTCCTTTGAGAGTTTGGTCTTGGCCCGAATAAACTACTGGCTAAGCAAGGTCCTGGGCCTGCTGAAATCTGCCTATCATCACAATAGGTCTGCAGTGGATGCAATCTCACTGGCTCTCCACTCGGACTTGTGTCACCTGGACAATAGCAATACCTATGTCAGGCTGCTGTTATTGATTACAGCTCAGCATCTGACACATTCATACACTCAGTTCTAGTCAACAAGCTCCAGAATCTGGGTCTCTGTACTTCCTCTGCAACTGGATCCTTCACTTGCTCTCTGGGAGACCACAGTCAGTGCAGTCGGAAATAACATCTCCTCGCTGACAATCAACACTGGTACACCTCAAGGAAGAATGCTTGGCTTATTGTTCTACTTCCTCTACACCCACAACTGTGTGGCTAGACACAGCTCAAATGCCATTTATAAATTTGCCGACGGCACAACTTTTGTTGACAGAATTTCAGATGGTGACAAGGACGCATACAGGAGCAAAATAGACCAGCTGGTTGAGTGGTGCCACAACAACAATCTTGCACTCAATGTCAGTAAGACCAAAGAATTGATTGTAGACATCAGGAAGGGGAAGCCGAGGGAACACACACCAGTCCTCATCATGGCATCATGGGATCAGGGAAAGGGTGGGCATTTTTAAGTTCCTGGGTGTTAATGTCTCTGAAGATCTATCCTGGGCCCAACATATTGATGGAATTACAAAGAATAATGCCTATAATGACTATATTTTATTAGGAATTTAAGGAGACTTGG
Source organism: Hypanus sabinus (assembly GCF_030144855.1). NCBI lineage: Eukaryota > Metazoa > Chordata > Chondrichthyes > Myliobatiformes > Dasyatidae > Hypanus > Hypanus sabinus. Next base: position 60,232,663 of record NC_082717.1, on the reverse strand, counting down.
AATATCATCAAAGACTCTTGCAAATTTCTCCATATGTCACTGTCTGGAGGGGCCACTGCACAGGATCAGAAAAAGCTGCAGAAAGTTGTAAACTCATACGATTCCTCCATGGACACTAGCCTCCCCAGCATTGACGTCATCTTCAAAAGGCAATCCCTCAAAAAGAGCCATCATTAAGAACTTCCATTACCCAGAACATGCCTTTTTCCTCTACCATCAGGGAGGTGGTAGAGGTGTCACAAAATAACAAATTTCACATTTGCCAGTGACATAAAATCTGATTCTGAAAATTACTCAGATCAAACACTTAATAATCTTGAGTAAAGATCTCACCAGTTTTTTTTTGAAGCAAAACTGAAAATATAAGTAAAATCATGACAAAAATATTGAAGTATATATTATAGTAAACCGATTTGGGCTAACTGGTCCATACTCACAGGGCATTTCTTTCTTCAGGTAATCAAAATTTTTTTGATTCCCTTGTTTTTGAGGTATCAGACTACCCCTTAACACATCTGAACAATTAGCTTCAGCTTCAATCACTGTACTTGGTAGCAAATCCCTCATTCTCTTGAAACTTATATCTTTGAAATTTTATTGGATTTATTGGCACCTTTCTTGTATTTTTGGCTTGAAGTACATACCCACATGTGGAAACGACCTCAGTACATCTGCCTTATCTACTACCACCCTATACACAGGAAACTCACGTGTTTGTCCTCGGTGTTTAATGCTGGGCAGTTGGACTCTTCAAATGAATGGGAACTGGAAAAATGCATGATAGTTACAGTCGTCTAGTCTTTACCCTTTAATTTGAATAGAAGGAAATGGTTGCAAGAGCCTTAGAACATAGGAGAGAACAGCCCTTAGCCCACAATGTAGTGCCATGGGCAGGTTATATTTGGTCTTTCATAGGACTTTTAGAAACACTTCTTGTGTTAAAGTACACTTTATTCCACTAGAGTATTTCTCAGTTCAGAATCAGAATCAGGTTTATTATCACTAGCATGTGACGTGAAATTTGTTAACTTAACAGCAGCAGTTCATTGCGATACATAATCTAGCAGAGAGAAAAATAATAATAAGTAACAAGTAAATCAATTACATATATTGAATAGACTTTTTTTAAATGTGCAAAAACAGAAATACTGTATAAAAAGTGAGGTAATGTCCAGAGCTTCAACATCCATTTAGGAATCGGATGGCAGAGGGGAAGAAGCTGTGCCTTCAGGTTTCTGTACCTCCTACCTGATGGTAACAGTGAGAAAAGGGCATGCCCTGGGTGCTGGAGGTCCTTAATAATGAACGCTGCCTTTCTGAGACACTGTTCCCAAATCTGTCCTGGGTACTTTGTAGGCTAGTGGAGCTGACTAGATTTACAACCTTCTGCAGCTTCTTTTGGTCCTGTGCAGTAGTCCCTCTATACCAGACAGTGATGCAGCCTGTCAGAATGCTCTCCATGGTACAAGAATTGAAGTTTTTGAGTGTATTTGTTGACATGCCAAAGCTCTTCAAACTCCTAATAAAGTATAGCCACTATCTTGCCACTTTTATAACTGCATCGATATGTTGGGACCAGATTAGATCCTCGGAGATCTTGACACCCAGGAATTTGAAGCTGCTGACTCTCTCCACGTTGTTGCTGCGGCACCATTCCTCTAGTTGGCATATCTCACTCCTGTAGACCCTCTCATCACCACCTGAAATTCTGCCAACAATGGTTATATTGTCAGCAAATTTATAGGTGTTAATGAATTAAAGTTTTAAAATATTTACATCTGTTAATTTGTTTTTATCTTGGTTTTTAAGAGTTGCTTATGATTTTCTTGAAGTTTAAAAGTTTTTAAATGTGTCAGGAAAATTTAGAAGCATTGTATTTTTTTAACAGCTTTTGCATTCTTGCAAAGTTAGAAGCATGACTTAGCAAGCTAGAAGTCTTTCCAGCTGTTAAATGGACGAGGCCACTCATGTAATCATATTGTGACAAAGCATTCCTTTTCAATATGGTAGAGTTTTCAGTGAGTGAATGTCATTGACTGGCAGTTTTATGGTGTGAATGTTAACTGCCATATCTGAACCCATTCCTCGGTATTGCCCAGGTCTTGCTGCATGCAAGCACAGACTTGCACCTGTTGCTGAACAATTGCACATGGAATTGAATGTTGCCTAATCATCAGAGAACTTAACCACCTCTGGCCCAAATGATAAAAGGAAGCTCATTAATGAAGTGCTCAGGATGGTTGGGCCTCAGATAACCATAGTGATACCCCAGGGCTGCAACACTGTGCTCGTAATTTAGAAATCAGAAACAAGTTAGTCATAGTTTATATCTAATCACAATTTTAGATTTATGTTCATATATGCATTTCGAACATATCTGAAACAATATCCAATTCTACCCCGTTTCAGCTAACATGTTTGTCTTTGTAACCTGTAGACTTAACACTTCCAGGTTCAAAGTAAATTTGTTATCAAAGTATATATATTGTCAGCATATACAACCCTGAGATAAATTCAATAACCATAATGAAAGGCCACACCAACAGGGCAGACATCCAGTGTGCAAGAGACAAAAATCATGCAAATACAAAAAGAAAGAAAATAATAAATAAATAAGCAACAAATATCAAGAACATGAGATGAAGAGTTCTTGGAAGTGAGTCCAGAGGTTGTGGGAACAGTTCAGTGATGGGGCAAACCCCTCTGATTCAAGACCCTGCTGGTTGAAGGGTAATAACTGTTCTTGAAACTGGTGTTTTGAGTCCTGTGGTTCTTGTACTCTCTTGCCGATGGCAGTAGTGAGAAAGAGAGCATTTCCTGGGTGGTGGAAGACCCTGATGATGAATGTTGGTTTCCTGTGACAATACTCCATGTAGGTGTGCTCAATGGTGGGGAGGGCTTTACCCATGATGGGCTTGGCCGTATCCACTACTATTTGTAGAATTTTCTGTTCAAGGGTATTGGTGTTTCTGTACTAGACTATGATGCAGCCAGTCTATATACTTTCCACTACACATCTATAGAAGGTTGTCAAAGTTTTATTTGTCATGCCAAATCTTTGCAAATTTCTAAGGGGGTTGCTATGCTTTCTTTGTAATGACACTTACCCGCTGGGCCCAGAACAGAGCCTCTGAAATGACAGCACTGAAGAATAATAGCTGCTGACCCTCTCCACTTCTGATCTGCTGATGGGAACTGGCTCAAAGACTTCCAGTTTTCTGGAAATCAAATTAAATATGGCAAACTTAAAACTTTGACTCTTTGAAATATTTTCCTCTACTTCCCCACCTATTTTGCTACAAAATTCCTAGTAAAGGAAACTGAGACCAGTCTGCAAAGTCCAGTTGATTACTAGAAATACAAAGGTTTACACCCTTTTTTATGCCATGGATCAATACCATTAAGTAAGGGGGCTGTAGACCTCAGTTTGGGAACCCCTAGTTTACAGGGTCTCTTTATTGACAGAAGCAAATAGAGTTAAAATTTGTTAAGTGATGAGAGGGTCAAAAGCACCATGGGTTAATAAGACAGAACCTTGAACTGAAAATAATGGGCTTTGCATTCAAATTCTACCATTGGAACTGAAGACTTTAAGCTCAGATAAAATTCACTTCAGCCTATGACAGCGGTGTCATTAGCAAACTTAAATATGGCATTGGAACTGTGATTAGCCACACTGTATAAAAGGAGTTAAGCAGGAGGCGAAGCAGACAGCCTTGAGCTGATGAAGATCGTGGAGAAGTTGATAATCCAAACCGACTGAGGTCTGCGAGTAGGGTAATCAAGGATTCAATTGCACAAGGAGTTATTGAGGCCAAGGTCTTTATAGATTGGTTTTGAGGGGATGATAGTATTGAAAGCTGAGCTATAGTTGATTATGAGCATCCTGAAGTATGCATCTTTGCTGCCCAAATGTTGAGGGGTTGAGTGAAGAGCCAATGAAATTACATCTGCTGTGGACCTGTTGTGCCAGTTGGCAAATTGGAGCAGATCAAGGTAATTTCTTAAGCAGTTTTATTGTACTACTGGTTGAGCTCCCTTGTTTAAGCTCCATAAACGCGTGTTAATTCCAGTTCACCTTTTACTATTGTGCTTGCAGACTCACTGTCTCCTGACTAAATAACAATTTTACAGTTCTCACCCATTCCATCTCCCACTCTCTGCCTAATACCTCCATGGTTTTGCATAGTCTCTTACAGCCCCAAGCCTTGAGTTATATGGAATTAAGAGACTGCATCTCCAGCAGACCTCAAAAGTAATCATTGATTGGTTTAATCTTTATTTGCCTGAGCAGCAAGCTCTGGAATTGCACTATTTCCAACTCCCAACCCCCCCCCCCAATATTTTTAAAGGGTTCTTTTGGATTTCTTTGCTTTGTGGCTGCCTGTAAAGAGGCGAATCTCAAGGTTGAATAACGTATGCATACTTTGATAATAAATATACTTTGAAATTCCTCCTGCCTCCCCACTGCTCTCTCCACCTGCAAAATGCTCCACAAACCAATTTCATTACCATGTATTTGGTCTTTAGCAATGTTTTATTTGCATTTTTAATGACATTGTTAAGATTCTTTTAATGATTTGTAAAATTTGTACCTCTAGATCCATCTGACTAGGTGATTCACTTATTCCCGTATCTACAAAACATCATCATACACTTGGCAATATTCAAATGCAATTTCCATTTACAAATGCAGTTTCCAGGTTTATTTTCATTATAAAGTGCTAGACATTCTTTACGTTATCCGTATCAACATCCAACCCGACATCCTGCAACTTGGTGTCACCTGAACACCTTGAAATTTTATCAATTGTCATCAAAATCCCAAAAATATAAACTCCCAGAAATTGGAGGGCAAATTTGGATTTCCCATGATTATTACCATGAAACTAAAATGGTTCTCCTCAAAGCTGGGATGTGCATCCTAAGAAAAATACTGAAATAAATCCCAGGCCTGTGTGATGCACTAATTAAACAATGAACCTTTCAGCATCACTGTGCTGGGAACCATGAAAGAAGCTCAACACTGCTGTGAACAGCATATTCCATAACTCAGAACAGATAACATAACTTTATTCCAGGTGTTTTGTGAAAATGATGATACAATGGCAAAGAAAATCCAGAGCCAAAAGACAAGACATGACTGGTTTCCATCTCAGCGTGATTCTCAAACTGGTGTGGAGGTAATTCCAAGGAGTTTTGAATCTCACCATCAGGAGGAAGCTTCTGAAGAAATAAATGCTGGGTAAGTGAACCAACTTGCAGCTTTTATGTCACAGCTCAGCACTGATTTGGATCAGAGAATGGAAAATTTGAGAACAGAAACTATATCTGAATTTATTTTATTTTTTTATTGAGATACAACGCAGAATAGGCCCTTCGAGCCAAGCCATCCAGCAACCCCCAAGTTAACCTGAACTTAATCATTGGAACAATTGACAATGACCAATTAGCCCACCAGCCGGTACCTCTTTAGACTGTAGGAGGAAACTGGAGAGCCCGCAGGAAACCATGCGGTCATGGGGTGAACTTACAAACTCACCATGCTGCTCCTGAGGGAAGGTCTTTGCATTCAAGTGCTCTCTCTCCCTATATGTTGTCGGGGGGTTGGTTTAATCGGTACAGTTTGTAAAATCACGTTTATGGTGTGTTCTAGTTTCTAGACACTCCTTTTTTCTTGTTGCTATTTTTGCACAATTTTTGAATTGAGGTGACCTGCTGATAACTTACACTGAGTTGAACTGAAAAATGCCATTTGATTTTGTTTGATATTGTGTGTTTTCACTCTTTTTTTTTCCATTTACATTATTTGTGGGGGGTTTTTTGCACATTGGGAGAGAGGGTGGTTAATGTTTTTTCTTTGAACAGGTTCCACGATTCATCTTTATTTTGTGATTGTGGGAAAGATGAATCTCAGAGCTGTATACTGCATACGTACTTCGATTAAAAACTGTACTTTGAATCCTTACAGACAGCTACCATGCAGTCTGAGCTTGGATTCTATCTTTACTAATAAGAGTTTATTGGCACATTTCTTCCAATCACTGAACGATGAAGGTTATCAAAAATGACAGGGGATTGTGAGAAGTTGAGTAAATGGGTTAAGGAATGGCAGGTGGAAATTGGATAAGTGCATCTTAGAAAGTCAAATGCAGTTAGGACTTTTATAGTGAACAGCGGGGCCTGTGGAGTACAAGTACAGAGTTCACTGAAAGTGGAGACACAGGGTGGTGAAGCAGCTTTTGGTACACTGGCTGTCATTGGTCATGGCACTGAGTTTAAATTTGGGAGGACATAGTGTGGTGGTACATGATGCTGCCAAGGCTGCAGTTGGAGTACTGTGTTCAGATACAGGAATGATATTATTAAACTGGAAAGAGTGCAGAAAAGATTTACAAAAATGTTACCAGGTATTGAGAGGTGTATAAAATCATGATGGGCATAGACAGGGTGAATACACGGTCTTTTTCCACAAGGTTGGAGAAAATCAAAAAGTACAGGGCACAACTTCAAAGGTAAGAGGGAAAAGAGTAATATGCTGCTCGACAAAGTGGTTGAAGCAGGTATAATTATTATTAAAAGGCAGACATTCAAAGATTGGAAAGATTTAGAAGGTTATAGGCCAAATGCCGTCAGGCTGGGGCATCTTGCTCAGCAAAACCAGTAGAGCCAAATGGCCTATGTCCATACTGCATAACTCTATGGTAATATGCATTTATTAACAACTCAAGAGGATAGTGAGCTACATTTCTAATTTTTCAAGTGAAAGCAGTAGATGGTAATGTAGAATTATTGGGCAACACTGCAACAAATGGATTTTATGTGACTGCAGTATACAAAATGTACATTTGCAGGATTTGTATTTAGCCCCTGTAAAAATAAAATACTTTCTAAATAGTGATGGCTGGCACGCGCGCACTCACTCACTCTCTGAAGTATTTGTTATTTTTACACTGATCCCAACGCAAAAAGATTATTATGTGTCAAAATGATGACAGATCTCAACAAAGTGATCTAAATTAATTAGATATAAAATGCAAAACAATTGATTGCATAAGTATTCATTCCCTTCAGGTCAGTATTTAGTAGTTGCACCTTTGGCAGCAATTTCAGCCTAGAGTCTCTGTCAGTTTCACACATCTGGTCACTGCAATTTTACCCCATCCTTCTTTACAAAACAGTTCAAGCTCTGTCAGATTGCATGGGGATCGTAAGTGAACAGCCCTTTTCAAGTCCAGCCACAAATTCTCAAATGGATTGAGGTATGGTCTCTGACTTCACCACTCCAGGACATTAACTTTATTTTTTAAACCATTCCTGTGTAGCTTTGGCTTTATAATTGGGGTCATTGTCTTATTGGAAAACAAATCTCCCAAGTCATAGTTCTCTTGCAGATTGTATCAGGTTTACCTCTAGGATATCCTATTTTGCTGCAATCATTTTATTCTCTACCTTCACAAGCCTTTCAGGCTATGCTGGAGTGAAGTATCACCACAGCACGATGCACCCACCACCATGCCTCACTGTAGGGATGGTGTATTTTTGATGATATGCTGTGTTTGGCTTATGCCTAAAAGTGTTTAGCCTGATGGCCTAAAAGCACAATTTTGGTTTCATCAGACCACAGAACATTCGTCCAGCTGACTTCAGAGTCTCCCATGTGCCTTCAGCCAAACTCTAGTCAAGATTTCATGTTGGGTCTTCTTCCATCAGTGGCTTTCTCTTTGTCACTCTCCCACAAAGGTGAAGCACCCGAGTAATGGTTGTTGTATGCACAGTCTCTCCTATCTCAGCCACTGAAGCTTGCAACTCATCCAGAGTTGTCATAGGTCTCTCGATGGCCTCCCTCACTAGTCCCCTTCATGCACGGTCACTCAGTTTTTGAGGACAGCCTGCTCTAAGCGGATTTACAGCTGTACCATATTCTTTCCATTTCTTGATGGACTTATCTATGCTCCAAGGGCTATTCAGTGACTTAGAAATCTTTCTGTATCCATCTCCATTCGTGCTTTTCAATGACCTTTTTGCATAGTTGCTTAGCAAAATTATTGCAGTCTTGGTGTATCTTTTTGCCAGGATACTAACTCACTAGCAGTTGGATCTTCTAGATACATGTGTATTTTTACTGCAATCAATTGAAACACCTTGACTGCACATTTAACTATGTGACTTCTAAAAACCAACTGGCTGCACTACTGATAATTTGGTGAATACTTATGCAATTAATCATTTTGTTTTAATTTTTTTGTAATTAATTTTGTAATTAATTTAGATAATTTTATAGCAGTCTGTTTTCACCTTGACACATATTGATCAGTGTAAAAAAAAGCCAAATTAACTCCACTGTGATTTAATGTAATAAAACAATAAAACAAAAACTTCTGTGGGGTGGGTGTGAATACTTTTTATAGGCACTGTAGTTCTTGTAATTCCTCATCTATTGGTTCAGTTTGTAGATATAATTCAATCAAATAAGTAGGAGTATACTTAAATCAAAACATTGTTGGTATCTGCACCCATGTTTCGTACACAATTTTTGGAAACTAGTCTCGTAGTTATCGAACTACTGAACCAGACTTCAGCAAGTTTAACATTCTTGTCAAATTATTATTCTGTTTGACGACTTTAATCCACAGATTTATAAAGCAACATCTTAAACAAGACCATAACCACAATGCTGCGAATTATTATGTGCCTTTAACTATTGAAGACATTCTCCCAAAAAGCAACATTGTGGTAAGTGAATTTTAGCAGGGGTAGGAGGGTACTGTAGTTTAAGAGGGAAGTTGTGCATTGGAGTTTTAATAAATTCCTCTTCTATACAGTACTTCACTTTAAAAGTTTATTCATATTCTCTAATAGCTTGATGCCAGATTTCAAAAGAAAACATTACTACACACAATTTATCTAAAGGACCAAAAGTAAACCCTGACAGCTCCGTCATAAGCTGTGATCTACAACATAACATCATCAGTAGATAGATTGCAAGCACAGTATTTCAAAACATTAAGGATGCATTTGTTCACCTTCAAATTTCCAGTGGATCTAGGAACCGCCTGCCAGGAGAGTTATTCTCAAGTGAATTTTAAATAGCTGACAGTGCTCATTGACTGTAAATCCGAGCTTTACATCTGTTAAGTAACTCCAGATTATGGAAACTTGAGAGATGAAAATGCTGAATTCTGGTGGAGCAGAGAGGAGAAGGAAACTACTGGAGGAACAAAATGTTGAATGCACCTAGATGGCAATAGGAATAGTAAAGGAAAAACATCAGCACTGGTGTGAGTTGTCCATACATGATAGAACAACATTAGTGTCACTGGCAATAAACCAAGAAATATTTGACGCATATAAGAATTGAATGCCAGTTTAACTTGCACATAGATTGGACAAATCAAAATGATCAAGGCAGTCTTGAGGAGGACTCTTGAACAGCACATTAACTAACCACAAAGAAAATTGATCTTGGATCTGGTCCTGTGCAATGAGACAGATAATTAACCATTTTGTTGTAATTATAGATCCTCTTGGCAAGAGTGAGCACAGTATGATTTAATTTCTCATACATATGGAGCAGGCAATAGTTCAACCTAAAACCAGCGTATTTATACCTAAACAAGGGAGGCTACAATGGGATGAGGGAGGAGCAGACTAGCATAGACTGGAAACAGTCTACATAGTGGGACAGTTGAGGAACAGTGCAAGACTTTCAAAGAAATTTTGCATGGTGCTCATAAAAAGTATATTCTAGTTTAAAAACAAAGACAGCAGGGTGGAGACAACCAGCTCCTGCTCTCATTTCTTATGCTCTTAGGAACACAGTAGGATGTGTTGTGAGTGGTGTGGTGGGTGGGGGGGGGGGGGGGGGAGGGAGGGGAAAACAATGGAATTGCTGATGTTTTGGAAACAAATGTCTGAATGTCCTTCATCCCACAGTTGCTGCTCAATCCGCATGTTCCTCTCCAGTTTATTTTCAACTGCAAAGAGTATTGTAAAGTCAGTTAACTCAGGACTACCTTAGGATTACAATCTTGCAGTGTAAGCAACATCAGAAATGTATGCATTGATAAACAATAGATTCTGTAGGTGCTGGAAATCTTGAGCAAGTACTGGAGGATCTCAGCAAGTCAGGCAGCAACTATGGAGGAGACTGAACAGACAACATTTCAGGCAGAGACGCTTCATCGGGACTGCATTGTGTATCGATACTCTTCCTCTTCCTGAAAGTTCACACCATAGCTTGCTTGATCTTTAAACATTGCTTACTGACCATGAAGCAAGACCCCAAAAGAGAGAAAAAAATACAAAAATATGAAGTACAATTTATACATGTGTTTAATACACAATTTTTCTCCCCCCAGGAAGTGAAACATCTCAGCAATCTTTGGACAAATTACGTAACCCAGAAACAAGAGATTCTAGGCAGTTAAAACAGACCCTTCATACGGAATGTGACTATAGAATTGGTAATTAATGACTAGCAACGAGCTGGAATACTTAAGGAAAACAAATTTTCAACCAGATATTTCAAGTTGTGCTTTGTTTACTTTGAGATCACACTTTAGCAGTGTCTTAAACCATTGATTTAAATTCAAACAGCTTAATGTTGTAATAATAGTAACTGATCAATTATGAGTCAAAAATAATTTTGCTGGATGATCCAACTCTTAAATCTCATCAATTCTGCTTTATACCTCAATTCCAAAGCTTGCCTCATAGCACAAGAGGTTACTGTAATACCAACTATAGCAATCTGTTTCTGTATCATAGTTGTAATCAAAATTGACACTTAATCATCTGCAAAAACCATTGTTTTAATAATCTGAAATTGAAGCTTTCCAAACTACATAAATCTTAACCATAATGTCTCAAAGCTCTACATACTATATTACCTACATCCAAAAGTTGTAACTTCAAGACTTCAGTTAGTTCTGTATTGATTTCTGTACACCGAAAAAAGTTGACCATCCATCATTCAAATCTATAAAAGAAATAAATGAATTGCAATACTGTGTCATTAATTAGCACTGCTGACTGTTGTTTAATGTTAATGCACTTACTCCCAACCCAAAATATTGATACAAGTTTGGAAGTCAGAATTAGATTGAGGTGGAGGTACAAGTACAATGTGTGATTATGATATAATGCAATGAATTAAACTTGGTGAAAGAAAAAGGGATATGATTGGCCACTTAATAGTCTAGGATATAACTTGGACTGAAAAGATAGGAAGGAAACAGTGGTGATGGTGGTACTAATAATAGCAGATGGTTGTATGCTAGAATGAGGATTTCCTTAGCAAGCCAGCTACTGAATCTGTTTAAGTTAAGAAAGAAGGGAATATCATACAACTGGGATATTTCAAGTTTTTCCAAATCAGAGATAAATAAATTTACAGTGAGTTGATGGAATTGTGTAAGGACTGTACAGTAGTGAAGTTGAGGGAAACCAGGCTGAATTTTGATAACAGATGGGAAAGTGGAAACAAAACAGAGGGAAGTGAACAAAGCTTTGGAAAAGAATGATCACAAACATAACAGGGAATCCAAACGTTTTCATCAGGATCTAAATAGCAGGGGAATACCAAGGGAGTTGTGGCCAACTGGGAAATACAGTGTGATTCAAGCAGTAACAGAATCTAAAGCTGAAAGCAAGATAGGATATACAAAACATCAGAAGATAAGACAGCAAGAATATTTGTGGTAGTCAAAAGCCAAGCTGGCTATGCTCAGTAAACAGGTCACCTAATCAGGACGGGATATCATTCTGACTCGTGAGGATGAGGAGGTTGCAATGTTCCTTGGATACAGATGTTTAAATACCAGGATGCAGAATGGCTAGAAGTTTAGAAAATACTTTTGTTCAACAATGAATACAGATTTCCCAGGCTTTAAATTAAGTGGAGAAGATTTGAAAGCATCATGGAAAATTGTAACTGCTGTAGTCCAGCAAAATGGCACATCGCTTTTCAATGCTGCTTCAAAGACTGAAGTTTGATCTTGACAAAGGATGCTGTCCCCTTTGCAACCACATGGATTTCCTCTGGGTACCCTAGTTTCATTCAGCACATCTTTGGGATGTGTGTGGTAATGATAACTTATCCCATCCATTACTTTGTAGTAAGCAAAGTGAAATGAGACACAATGTGTCGCTGAAGTACAGATAATAAGGGCAGGGGGAAGGGACTAATGGAGCTGTTCACCTGGAAGTTGGCATCAGCCCAGTGGGGGGAAAATGGTCTCTATCAAAGCACAATTAGACTTTCAGTTTAATAACATTAATTTGATAAAGGCAGATCATGTCCATCCAGACTAAATGAATACTGAGGACCAAAGATGAATAGCTGTCACCCAGTTGGAATTTTAGAGCGTTCGTGCATCACACAAATATGGTTAGGAAAAACAAAGACCCGTGGAATTAAAGGAGCACCAGCACAGAGAGGTAACTGGCTTCAAAGCAGAAAGTTGTGGTAACAGATTGAGGACTGTTTTACATTCGTCCGTGCTGGTACATGAAATGATTTGGGCATAGGAGGACAGGATAAAGTAACACAAACCTTGACAGGATGGTCACCAAAAGTCAGAAGGATTGTAATGGACAGAAAGAAAAGGCTCAGGCAGGCTGGATCAATGGAGAAATGGCAAGTGTGAAGAATGTAACTTTACAGGACGAATGGGGAGCGATAATGTCAAATGGTCATTTCTAAATGGTGTCAAGAAAGAGTATTGGCATATGTGTGCATAAATCCCTGAAGGGACAAGGGAATATTGAAAAGTGACAAGTAGTTACATGAGATTCCAACTGAACATAAAGCAGGAAATCTGTATTCAACTACTTTGCCAACTCTGATCACCTAACTTCAAAAGAAGCATGACGGCCAAGGAAGATTTACCAGAATGTTTTAGGGATGAGATTTGACAGGAGAAGCTGTGTGATCAACCTGGAGGAAAGGTGTTCAGAGATTTGACAAAAGGATGCAAGATTAAGTAATCAGGGATCTATCAAGGGTTCAGGACAGATAAGATCCCTCAAGGACTCAAAGGTTTGATGCCCTAAATACTAAAATAATTCTATAATCATTAATAGAGTTGCAAAGTGACAAGAGCTCACTTAAAAGTACAATGTCCTGATATGCTTCCTGCTCAATTGCCTAACTAGTTACCTGCATAGTTAGTGCACTTGTTTGCAGATCACTAATGTATTCATAAACTAGAATGACTAATCAATAAGCAGAACTCAATAAATTGAAATAAAGCTGAGGGGTTTCCTAATTATCATACCTCCTTGTCATGCCCATTGTCTAAGAGAACAATCCTCCTGGACAACGGCAACCCTCAGAGGGATGAAAGAATAAAGTAGGACTAACCTGCAAAATGATCAGATTTCTGCGTAACTTCTTCAACAGTCTGAAAAAGAAAATAAAGATGCAAGAGATTTGAACATTCATAGCTTATGGCAAGCAAGGAATCTCATTGGACTCAGTTATACACAACATAGCAATAAGGTTTTAATAATCTTTTCATAATCACATCCTATCCATTTCTACAATTCCCTCTTCTGCCCTCGAGATCATTCTCTAAGCTTACTAGACCACTGCTAATTGGAACTATGCCCTCAGCCACACAAACCCAGGCTGCAAGAATAGCAGAGAGGCTGGTGTCCTCCGCAGAAAATGACTTGGCACCTGCTGTTGAGGCCTTTCTGACATTTACAGTGCGAAGTATGATGGAATACCGTCCCTTGCCTAGGTGAACACAACTTCAATAAATCATCAACGTTATTCACTGAAAGCAGCCCTTCTAACAGGTGCTCCAGTACATGCCAACTGTATAACAGAGCAGTTACTCTTCTACCTCACTCAAACACTACACACCAAATGCCCCCTTCACAACTAAGGGCAGCAGAGCCAGGGCAACACAACTTGCACATTTCTCACCATGTCACACATGTTCCCTTGAAAAATGTTAACCAAACAGCATGGGCAGGCCCTTTCACCCACTCAGTCTGTGCATGGATATTAGCGGCAAACTGCAATTAACCAATCAACCTGCAGCTCTTTGGGATGTGGCAGAAAACTGAAGCACCTAAGAGAAAAACCCACTCAGTCACAACTCGCAGATTGTTCTCCAGCTGTGAGGTCACAGGTATACAAGCTGCATCTGTTTTATTGCATTGGCAATCTATATCCGTAGGGCTGTTGAGATTAGAGAATGTGGTTCTAAACAGGCTCCTGAAAAGATAGTTAGGGAGATGGTTAATAAATGCTAGTCTTAACAGTAATGTCCACATCTCAAAAAAGTTTAATTAAAGCTGTAGAATTCTCCCCTTCAATCTCCCCACCTGTTAGTAACCTGTTTAAATTAGCGATGGAAGCAATTGCAAAACAAGATCGGGGCTGACTGGCCTGCTTTACATTCACGCCAAAATAAAACAGCACAGACAAAATGCCGGAGGAACTCAACAGGTCAGGCAGTATTTATGGGAAAGAGCAAAGGAGTGGGAAAGGACATGTTAAAAAAAGTTCTGGAATGAGCACAAGGTCTCACTAAAATACTTTCAGCTTAAGAATGTAGAAACAAAGACAGACTAACCAGTGGGTCTAACTAATCTTACAGATTCTGTAAATATCAAGGAAACAGCAACAACTGGTTAGATTAGTGAAGTCAGATTTATTTCATAGGTACAGAGTAGATTAACTCAGTGCAGGAAAAGCCATCTTTCTTTTTCCAGTAATTTTAAGATGGTGATAACTTTGTGTTTTCAAAATTTAATGGGGTTAAAGATTTTCAGCAGAGATTTTTAAAATATTTTGACAACACGGGGTTATATATTGTTATAACTCATTGATCTCAGAATATGTTACATCAATGTAGCCTTGATTTTCCCTTTGCCCAATATCTGTACAACACTGACAGTCCTATCGTTCAAAATTTACTGATTTATCACACTAACCACTGTGCTTATTTATTCCAAGTTTCCCTAAACTTATCTTTTTAAATCTCTGGATTTTTGTTTTGAAATTAAAGACATCAATTTATCTTCATACTGGATCACATCAAGTAAATGAATTAGCCCAGGATTTAACACCAAAATACCAATTCACATATTTTAACTACCCTCAGCCTTATTGTTCAAAGTCTAATGTTTGCAGATTAGTTTGACAAATTGATAACAAAATAGTTAAGATGATACCTTATTGATCCCAAAGGAAATTAGTGTCACAGTAGTATTACAAGTACACAGATGTACAACTATTAGAGAAGAATGAATAAAAGTTACCTCAAAGTCTACGGGGGGGGGGGGGAGGGGGGCATCCCTTCCCCAGCTGTAGGTTGACTCTTTATGGAGCCTAATGGTCAAGTGCAAGAATGACCTCATACAGCGCTCTTTGGAGCAGTACAGTTGCCTTGGTCTATTACTAAAAGTGAACCTCAGGTCAGCATGCAAAGCGTGAGAAACATTGTCCATTTCTGTAAGGTTTTTTGTTCTACCACAGCCTCCAGTGTGTCCAGTTTGACTCTTATAATAGAGCCAACCCTTCTAATCAGTTTATTGAGCCTGGTGGCATCACCCATGTTGATCCATTGCCCCAGCACACCATCACATAGAAGATTGCACTGGTGACAACAGACTAGTAGAACATGGGAAGGAGAGGCCTGCATACTCCAAAGGATCCCAGTCTCCTCAGGAAGTAGAGGCGACTCTGGCCCTTCTTGTACACAGCCTCTGTGTTGGTGCTCCAATCAAGTCCGTCATCAAGGTGCACTTGCTGGTCCTCACCATCGACGGTAACAGGAAGCAGTGCAGGCTCAGTCTCTCTGAAGTCCATCACCATCTCCTTTGTCTTACTGACGTTGTGCTACATATGATTCAGCTTGCACCATTTGACAAAGGAGTCAAATTGTAACTGATTCAAAATAAATTTGTAAAATCAAAAAAAATCTACAGATTTAAATATTACCCATATATAGGAAACATGCTTATATTGTAACATTCTATATTACTTCTCATGCTTACCTTTTTGAATGAGACAACCATTTGAAGGACAGCTTGGAGTGATAAATTCATTTGCTGCAGGTTCTCCAACTCATGCTAAAATAAAAGCAAAACTCTTAATTATTATCAATGGTACAACCCATCCTATAACGGAGGTTCATTTTGGTCTGCAAGAGCAACAAAGCTACACAAAGGACAAAGGATATGGGAGAAAGGTTATGCAAACCAGTCCTGCACTTCAGACAATCATGTCTGACCTACCAAAGGCCTCATTTCCTCTTCAGTGTCAGGTCCCACAGTCCCAATTCCCTGATCTTACAAAAATGTTTCTTCCCCTTTAAATCCCTCCAATGATCTCATCTTCATAGACCTCCTGGGTAAAAATCCAAAGGTTCACCATCCTCTTTAAGAAGCTTCTTTGCAGTTCAGTTTTATAATGATGAGGGTGGGGGGGGGGGGGGGGAGAGAGAGAGAGAGAAAGGAGATCATTTAACTACATCCTCTTATTAAATCATTCGCTTGTGGTACCATCTCGACATCTATTTATATTTACTGTGTGCTCCTTCCGGATTTTATATTTCACTAAATTGTCCTTCATTCTTCTGAAGTCCAAATACCATAGATCCAATTTCTTTATCTGCAGATGAGATTGTAAAAAAAGCCTCTCATTCCAGAAATTCACCTAGAAAATTTCTCCAAGACTGCTGCCTATGCCATTACATTGTTTCTAAGGGAATCAAATTATACACCACTACTCCAAATATAGCCCAACCTGTACAATTATAGCAACATTTCCCCATTTTTAAACCTCAATCCTTTTGCATCAAAAGGCAACATAAAGTACCATCTGCCTTCCTCACCACTCCTCACACTCAGAACCATAGAACATTACAGCACAGAAACAGGCCTTGTGGCCCTTCTTGGCTGTGCCGAACCATTTATCTTCCTAGTCCCGCTGACCTGCACCTGAACCACATCCCTCCATACACCTCTCATCCATGTACCTGTCCAAGTTTTTCTTAAATGTTAAAAGTGAGCTCGCATTTACCACTTCATCTGGCAGCTCATTCCACACCCCCACCACTTAGCTGCTATTACTTTTTGTGATTTAGGCACAAGAATATCAAGAGTTCTCTGTCCTCTTGTAATCTCTCTCCGTAGTGGGCTGCATTTAGGTTCTTCTTACCAAAATGTTTAACCCCACACTTACCTAGTTCTAATAACCCCCCCCATGCCCCCTCACCTACCTTCTGTCACTAATGAACTTGGATGCCCTACACACTACATACTGTCTCATACAGATCGCAAAAATAGTAGAACTCATCCTTGGGTCCCCCCAGTAATTTTTTAAATCCTGAAAATGACCTGTTTATTCTGTTTTTTGTAAGATAAAAAGGTCAATTTCTAGCCCAACATTACATTACTTCAGCAGGTTCATGGTGAAGTATTAATTCAAATTTAACTGATTATGATTTGCCTGCCGAATGCACACCGGTAATACCACTGCGAGGTTCCCCGTTGTACCTGCACATCATCACACTTGTTCATACAACACAAATAACAACTCTCCAATCTAATCCCAAATTCTAGCACAATAATCTCTAGATCACAGCCCTTCAAATATACATCCAAACACCTAGTCAACCCTCTAATATTTACACAAATTACATTAAAATCCACAAACCTTGCTTTTGACCAATGCCCTTATGGTGAGGGAGATGGGGATCCTCCCATTTCCTTGCTCTATTTAGGCCCCTCATAACTTTATGGCCCTAATTCCATCTCTCACAATTTCATTTGTTCCAAAGAAAAACACCTAATCCAAGGAAACGTCAAAACATTAATTTTTCACTTCTGGCAGTATCCTCAATTTTCCTCCAGTCTCCAGTCCTATTACTTTAATGAAATCAAACTTTAGGCCAACTAATATTGTCCTTAGTTCCAGCATAAAATCCTGCATCTAAGACCTGGTTAATTAGAGAAAGTATCCATTTGCTCATTAGAGTCAGTTTATTGACTTGCCCCACCATCTTTAAGGATTTATGGATGGACATTCCAGAGTCCCTCAATCGATTCATAACTCTCAATAACAACCCCTCCCCCCCAAGCTTATAGCTTGTTTACATATTGATACCACTCACCAAAAACATTACCTCAGATTTTTCTGCTTCCAGTTCACTTCCACTAATTCATTTCTTAACCTAACAAATTTGGCAAAACCCAATGTTGTCTCCATTTATAACCAAAAAAAAAGGAGAAATTAGGACATTTGGGACGGATTAAATGACATTTCACATGAGTTACCATGGCTGGATTTAGAGACTAGCATCCCAGAACAACCAAAGTGGGGAAGCTTTATTTATTGAATCCACACGGATTCCAGTCCACACTATCCTGTTGACACAATGGCTGAAAGGACAGTCTAAAAGTTACTCGGTTATTTCAAAGTTCAAGTTCAAAGTGCAAAGTATATGTATTATCCCTAAACAGTACACATACAATAGAATCAATGAAAGAGGACAGCCAACAACCAAAGTGCAAAAAAAACAAACTGTGCAAATTCAAAAAGAAAAAAAAATAGATAAATAAGCATTAAATAGAGAACCTGAGATGAACAGTCCTTGAAAATGATTCCAGTTTAGTGGGAACAATTCCGTGATGGGGCAACTAAAAGTGAGTGAAGTTATCCCCATTGGTTCAGGAGCCTGATGGTCAAGGGATAACAACTGTTCCTGAGCCTGGTGGTGTGAGTCCTGAGGCTCCTGCCCCTTATTCCTGATGGCAGCAGTGAGAAGGGAGTATGGCCTGGGAGGATTGTGGGGTTCCTTGATGATGGATACTGCTTTCCTGCATCAGCACTTTGTGTAGATGTGCTCAGTGGTGGGGAGGGCCTGACCCATGATGAACTGGGCTGTAGGATTTTCTATACCAGGCCATGATACAACCAGTCAATATACTCTCCAGCACACAACAATAGAAGTTTGGCAAAGTTATATATGACATGCAGAATCACAAACTTATAAGAAAGTCAAGGGACTGTAATGGCACTTGTGTGCTGGGCCCAGGAGAGATCCTCTGAAATGATATATTTTCTGCTTAATCACTACAAATTCATAGCAGCAAGAGGTGGTCAAATACCAGTTACACCCACCCTAAATTATAGAAAAATAAATCTGATCTGAATTTTCAAAAGTAAAAAAAAAGTAACTGAAAATGCCAACAGTTGGTCATGTCTCTTCAATCTCCAGAGTAGGTTCTGAAACAGAACCCACTCTAGTAAAGGGGCTCCAAGGTAGCATAGGGGTTATTGCAACATTATTATGGCTCGTGGTATCAAAGTTCATCCTCTGTAAGCAAGTTTGTACATTCCTTCCCATGTGCATGGGTTTCCTTCCACAGTCCAAAGACGTATTGGTCATTCTAAATTGTCCTGTGATTTGGCTGGAGTTGAGTAGGTAGGTTGCTGGGTGGGACAGCTCGATGAGCTGGAAGGGCCTGTTCAATGCCTTAGTTATAAATTATATTTATAATAAATAATAAAAAAGTAGACTCGGTCAGAATGGGCGAGTTGGGCTGTTTCCTTGATGTATGGTTATGACTTCCATGCCATGCTGCTGTCATCATCTCCAACTTGACCTTCCATTTCCTTCCTAAACCTCTTATCCTCATTTTCAACGACAAACACCTTTCATTTTACCAGACACCCCTGGCTTCCTAATGTCATCCCTGCACTTTCAGCTTTGAACTCCTACCATTTTTCGTCTCATCCTAAAGCTGTACGTACCTTGCCATTCAGTAGAGGGGAGGGGCGGTTTACAACTAAAAAAATCATACACAACTCTATCTCCTGATTGAAAGCTCCAAATTTGGATCAGCTCCTGATCTAAAAAAAAAGTTCCCAGCAGAATTATAGGCAATTGATCCACAACAGCCTTCTGACGCTCCGCCTAATTACTGCTTCACAAAAGTAACATCTCTACTTGGCACCAAAGGTGGAAAGTCAGATAATGCATTTAGTGCAGGAAATGAGTGAAAGGAGTTAAAAATTGCAGCTTCTAATGTTGCACTGCCCGATTCTCAGTAAAAACTACTGTACATGCCCTCGAGCATGAAGACACATCTCCCTTCCGCTATAATTATGGTAGTTTTATTTATAGAAAGGAGTAATGCCCGTCAGGCGGCCCCTCATCTGGTTCCCAGCCTCGCTGCAGGCAGGGACGGTGTTCGACCCCGACGAGGACGGCCTGCGCTCTCCTACCTTCAGCAGGTCACGTTCCTGCTCTGCCGAAGTTTCATTTGCAGGAGTCACGTCCAGTGCTCTCCTGGCATCCTTTCCGCGGATTTCCGACCCTTTACTCTTTGAAGGCATAGTGCGCCTCCCACCAGCACTGTGCAGCACCACTTCCTGCCCGCCCCCGCCTTCGAAGCGGCGCCCGGCAACCCTGCCGCACTCCGCTGACATCGAACTCGCCGGCGAGCCCAGAGTCATCGATCGGAAAGACAAACCCAAATTAAACTTTCCCATCAAATACGTTTTCAAGTTAATATATTTTTGCCCAACATATAACAAGACAAAACGGAGTAAGCATTAGAACACAGGAAAAAATAGAGGGCCTAGGTAAAGCTTAGGTAGTTTCAAAGCAGGGACATTTTTGGCACAACTTTATGGGCCGAAGGGTCTGTATTGTGCTGTAAATTTTCTATGTTTCTAGAACTAAGTAGCATTTTTACCACTAGGTGAGTTTCAAACTTAGAAATTCGAACAACGCTAAAGTACCGTACGACTGATGGTGGATGAATTTGATTGCTGATTGGATCGGGGCTCGCAGTTCAAACTTGAGGATAATGAATGCGGGGCTACAGGTGCTATGGCCCCGCCCTCAAACATCTCAATAGTTAGCAAAGACGGGGGAAGAGTTTTTTATTTGCTGATAAAGTGGTCACCGATTTTGATATTTTTTCTCTAAAAATGCAAAGACATTTCCAATTATTAAAATCCAAGTAAATAATAAAACGATTTTTAAAGTCAGTAATCATTAAAAGCCACAAATCCCTGACCTTTACTATAGCCTTGAATAGGGAGAGGAGCAGATAGTTTGGGAAAGAATTAAATTGAGGGAGGGGGAGAATATGATGCTATTATACAGGAAGTACAGCTTTCAGACCTCGTCAGGGAACTGGAGCTGGAACTAGATGACCTACAGGTCAGTTGGGAGAATGAGGAATTGAATAGATGGAAGCAACAGGAAGACAGTCACCACTAAGTTGTGGAAGGCAGGTCGATGGGTGTGACTGTCAGGACAGGGAATGGAATAGGCAGATAGAGGAGAACACCCCTGTGGCTGTTCCCCACAATAACAAAGGAGATATGAGCAGATAGTATGAAAAAGTATTTAATTGAGGAAGGGCAAATTATGATGTTGTTTGCGGGATCTTGAGAGCATAACTTGGGAACAAGTATGCTCAGAAACGCATGACAGAAATGTGGAAGTAATTTGCATGGGTTCTGGATAGGTTTGACCCATTGAGGCAGGGAAAGGACAATAGGGTGATGGAA
Organism: Hypanus sabinus; assembly: GCF_030144855.1. Taxonomy (NCBI): domain Eukaryota; kingdom Metazoa; phylum Chordata; class Chondrichthyes; order Myliobatiformes; family Dasyatidae; genus Hypanus; species Hypanus sabinus. The sequence continues at coordinate 60,211,110 of NC_082717.1, read as the reverse complement.
CCATGGTTGTCAAGAGATGTGGAATATCTAGTCAAGAGGAAGAAAGAAGGTTACTTAAGATTTAGGAAGCAAGGGTCAGATAGGGCTCTAGAGAGTTACAAGCTAGCCAGGAAAGAGCTGAATGAATGGGCATAGGAGAGCTAGAAGGAAGCATGAGAAGGCTTTGGCAAGTAGGATAAGGAAAACTCCAAGGTGTTTTACACAGGAAGATGACCAGAGCGAGAGTATGACTGATCAAGGATAGAAGAGGAAACGTGACTCATAGGAGATAGGGGAAGTCCTTAATGAATACATAACTTCAGTATTCACTCGAGAAAGGGACCTTGATGTTTGTGAGAACAACATAAAGCAGGTGGACATGCTAGAACATGTCAATATTAAGAAAGAGCATGTGCTGGAACTTTTGAAAAACAGTAAGGTAGATAACTCCCTGTGGCCAGACAGGATATACCCCTGCCTATTATGGTAAGTGAGCCAAGAGATTTCTGTGCCTTTGGCAATGATCTTTGCATCCTCACTGGCCACAGGAGTAGTACCAAATGAGTGAAAAGTGGCAAAAGTTATTTTGGTTTAAGGTTTTTTCAAGGAAGATAATAGGAGCAGTCTTGGGAATTATATACCAGGGAGTCTTTTCTCAGTGGTGAGTAAACTATTGGAGAAGGTTCTTACCTCCAGGAATTAAGAGCATTTGGTGAAGCATAGTCTGAGTAGGGTTCATCAGCATAGCTTTGTGAGGGCCAGAGCATAATGCTCACAGACCTGATTGAATTCTTTGAGGAAGTGACGAAACAAGTTGATGAAGCAAGAACAGTGGATGTGGTGTATAAGGCTTTTTGTAGGGCATTTGATAAGGTTCCCCATGGTAGACTCATTCAAGAAGTCAGGAGGAAATGAATCCAGGGAAACTTACTGCGTGGATTCAGAATTAACACAGAAGGCAGTAGGTGGTAGATGATGGAACATATTTTGATCAGCGGTGTTCCGCAAGAACCTGTTCTCGGACTCTTGGCCTTTGTGATTTTTATAAATGATTTGGATCAGAAAGTGGAAAGGTGTTTCAGATGACACAAAGTTAGGTGCTGTTGTGGACTGTGGTTGTCATAGGTTACAATAGCTCCCTCAAAGTTGCCATGCAAGTTGATAGGGTGGTTAAGAAGGTGTACAGTATGTTGGCCTTCATTAAAGCACACATGGAGTATTGTGTTCAGTTTTGGTTGTCTCATTATAGGAGAGATGTGGGAGTGTTAGAGAGGGAGCAGAGATTTACCAGGATGATGCTTGGATTAGAGAATACATTTTGTGAAGAAAAGTCGAGCAGGCTAGGGCTTTTCTCTTTGGAGCAGAAGATGAGAGGAGACCAGATAGGGGTGCACAAGGTCAAAAGAAGCATAGATCAAACGGATAGCCGGAAACATTATCCCAGGGCAGAAGTGGCTATTATGATATGGCATAATTTTGAGATGATAGGTAAAATGATAAGGGGCTTGTCAGTAGTAAGTTCTTAACACACAGAGTGGTGGGTGCCAGGAATGGTGTGGATTAGGGGTATTTTAGAGATTCTTAGACGGGCACATGGATAATGGAATGCGATGTGGAGCGGAAGGGTTAGACTGGTCTTCCGGTAGTTTGAAAGGTCAGCGCAAAATTGTGGGCTGAAGGGCGTGTACTGAGCTGTAATATTCTCATTTCTAAGTTTCATGTTAACTAAAAGCTCCTGAAAGCATATCTATGATTGCAAACATTAAATTAAAACAAAACACTTTAAGAAAAAATTACCTTTCTCTTTGATTCCAAAATCTTTACAAAAAAAATCCCCACCAAATTCCATTGGATCCTGAAGCGTGGACAATGTCTGACCACATATAATTTCTGTGCCTGCTTGCTGACCTGCAGAGTCTGATGGTGTAATAATCTGGCAGATTCAGCATTCCAAAACTGTCAGGAAATTCAGTCCATGTTCCAAGTCTATACGGGTATCCGTCCCCCTCTTTTCCTTTGCTACATTGATGACTGCATTGGCGCTGCCTCTTGCACACATGCTGAGCTCGTTGACTTCATTAACTTTGCCTCAAACTTTCACCCTGCCCACAAATTTACCCAGTCCATTTCCGACACCTCCCTCCCCTTTCTTGATCTTTCTGTCTCCATTTCTGGAGACAGCTTATCTACTGATATCTACTATAAGCCTACAGACTCTCACAACTACCTGGACTATTCCTCTTCCCACCCTGTCTCTTGCAAAAATGCCATCCCCTTCTTGCAATTCCTCCATCTCTGCCGCATCTGCTCTCAGGACAAGGCTTTTCATTCCAGGACGAAGGAGATGTCTTCCTTTTTTAAACAAAGGGGCTTCTCTTCTTCCACCATCAACTCTGCTCTCAAATGCATCTCTCCCATTTCCTGTACATCTGCCCTCACCCCATCCACCGGCCACCCCACTCGGGATAGAGTTCCCCTTATCCTCACCTACCACCTCACCAGCCTCCAGGTCCAACGTATAATTCTCCGTAACTTCTGCCACCTCCAACGGGATCCCACTACCAAGCACATCTTCCCCCCCCCCCACTTCTGCTTTCCACAGGGATCGCTCCCTACGCGATTCCCTTGTCCACTCGTCACGCCCCCCCATCCCTTCCCACCGATCTCCCTCCTGGCACTTATCCTTGTAAGCGGAACAAATGCTACACCTGCTATCCAGACTGTAAACTGACAGAACAATAGCTGAGGCTGGTTACAACAATAAAGGAACCTTCTTCACTGGAGCAAAGATTCACAATCTCTGAGAGAAGAAATTGCTCCTCAACCTCTCATCTCGAGACATGGCCTCAAATTCGGCACTCCCCCATTCTCACTTCCTCCCTCACCACCATTCAGGGCCTCAGACAGTCCTTCCAGGTGAGGCGACACTTCACCTGTGAGTCGGCTGGTGTGGTATACTGTGTCCGGTGCTCTCGGTGTGGCCTTTTAAATATTGGTGAGACCCAACGCAGACTGGGAGACCGTTTTGCTGAAAACCTACGCTCGGTCCGCCAGAGAAAGCAGGATCTCCCAGTGGCCACACATTTTAATTCCATGTCCCATTCCTATTCTGATATGTCTATCCATGGCCTCCTCTACAGTCAAGATGAATCCAAACTCAGGTTGGAGGAACAACACCTTATATACCGGCTGGGTAGCCTCCAACCTGATGGCATGAACATTGACTTCTCTAACTTCCATTAATGCCCCTCCTCCCCTTCTTATCCCATCCCTGACATATTTAGTTGTTTGCCTGTTCTCCATCTCCCTCTGGTGCTCTCCCCCCCCCACTTTCTTTCTCCCGAGGCCTCCCATCCCATGATCCTTTCCCTTCTCCAGCTCTGTATCACTTTCGCCAATCACCTTTCCAGCTCTTAGCTTCATCCCACCCCCTCCGGTCTTCTCCTATCATTTCACGTTTCCCCCTCCCCCCACTACTTTCAAATCTTTTACTATCTTTCCTTTCAGTTAGTCCTGATGAAGGGTCTCGGCCTGAAACGTCGACAATGCTTCTCCTTATAGATGCTGCTTGGCCTGCTGTGTTCCACCAGCATTTTGTGTGTGTTAGGAAATTCCAGATTTTGATTTTGGTGATGTGCACAGAATACAATTAGTTAAACACATAAACTTGTCAGTTTTTTAGATGTTTGCAAATTAAGTCTGTGCTTCTTCTACTCCCTGAGTATCGGCAGAGACTGAAGACTGCAGCACCAATAGTGAGGATCAAGAATGGGTGGACAAGGGAAGCACAGGAGCGCCTACAGGACTGCTTTGAATCGGTGGACAGGACTGTATTCAGGGATTCATCTTTGAATCTGGATGAGTATGCTGCAGTTGTTAACGACTTCATTAAAACCTGTGTGGATGAGTGTGTGCCTACAAAGATTTACTGTACATTCCCAAACCAAAAGCCGTGGATGAACTAGGAGGTACACCGTCTGCTGAAGGCTAGATCTGTGACATTCAAGTCTGGTGGCCCAGGCCTGTACCAGAAAACCAGGTATGATTCGCGGAGGGCTATTTCAAGGGCGAAGACACAATTTCAAACAAGGTTGGAGATGATATCAGATGCATGAAATCTCTGGTAGGGTCTGCAAGAGATTACTTCCTACAAAGCAAAACCCAATAGCATGAGTGGCAGCAATGTTTCACTAACAGATGAACTCAATGCCTTCTATGCACGCTTTGAAAGGGAGAACACAACTACAGCTGTGAAGATCCCTGCTGCACCTGATGACCCTGTGATCTCTGTCTCAGAGGCCGATGTTAGACTGTCTTTAAAGAGAGTGTACCTTCGCAAGGCAGAAGATTCCGATGGTAAGGCTCTGAAAGCCTGTGCCAACCAACTAGAGGGAGCATTTAAGGACATTTTCAACCTCTCACTGCTATGGGCGGAAGTTCCCACTTTCTTCAAAAAGGCAACAGTTATACCAGTGCTTAAAAAGAAAAAAGTGAGCTGCCTTAACGACTATTGCCCGGTAGCACTCTCATTGACAGTGATGAAATGCTTCGAGAGGTTGGTTATGACTAGACTGAACTCCTGCCTCAGCAAGGAGCTGGACCCAATGCAGTTTGCCTATCACCACAATAAGTCAACGGCAGATGCAATCTCAAAGGCTCTTCACACGGCTTTAGACCACCTAGACAAATCATACACCTAATTCAGGATGCTGTTCATCGACTATAGCTCAGCATTTAATACCATCATTCCATAATCCTGATTGAGAAGTTGCAGAACCTGGGCCTCTATACCCCTCTGCAATTGGATCCTTGACCTCCTAACTGGAAGACACAATCTGTGCAGATTGGTGATAACATCTTCTCCTCACTGATGAGCAACACTGGTGCACCTGCTTACCCACTGCTCTTCTCTGTATACACATGACTGAGCGGCTAGGCATAGCTCAAATGCCATCTATGAATTTGCTGATGATGCACCCCATTGTTGGTAGAACCTCAGGTGGTGACAAGAGGGCGTACGGGAATGAGATATGCCAATTAGTGGAGTGGTGCCGCAGCAACAACCTGGCACTCAAATTCAGTAAGATGAAAGAGCTGATTGTGGACTTCAGGAAGAGTAAGATGAAGGAACACATACCAATCCTCATAGAGGGATCAGAAGTGGAGAGAGTGAGCAGTTTCCAGTTCCTGGGTCTCAAGATCATTGAGGATCTAACCTGGTTCCAACATATCGATGTTGTTTTAAAGAAGGCAAGACAGCAGCTACACTTCACTAGAAGTTTGAAGAATTTTGGCATGTAAACAAATACAATCAAAAACTTCTATAGATATACAGTGGAGAGCATTCTGACAGGCTGCATCACTATCTGGTCTGGGTGGAAGGGTGCTACTGCACAGGACCGAAAGAAGGGGCAGAGGGTTGTAAATCTAGTCAGTTCCATCTTGGGTCACTAGCCTACAAAGTACGCAGAACATCTTCAGGGAACGGTATCTCAGAAAGGCAGCGGCCATTATTAAGGACCTCCAGTACCCAGGACATGCCCTTTTCTCACTGTTACCATCAGACAGGAGGTACAGAAGCCTGAAGGCACACACTCAGTGATTCAGGAACAGCTTCTTCCCTTCTGTCATCCGATTCCTAAATGGACATTGTGGACACTACCTCACTTTTTTAAATATACAGTATTTCTGTCTTTTTGCATTTTTAAAAATCTATTAAGTATAAGTGTACTGTATTGTCTACTTATTTATTTATTATTATTATTTTATTATTTCATTTTTTAAAATTTCTGTATTATGTGTTACATTGAACTGCTGCTGCTAAGTTGACAAATTTCACATCACATGCCAGTGATAATAAATCTGATTCTGATTCTGAGGTCCTTGGTGAAAGGAGCTGGAAATGATAGCAGTGTAGCTTTTTAACCAAATTAACAGTGCAGGAACAGAATGGGATAGTCAGTGAAAAGGACAAATTCAATGTCAATAACTGAGTGGAATAAAAAATCAAAACATTTGGAAATGACAGAATGTAAATCTTCAAAAAATCATTTTCACCAACAAATAATGAGATTGAAGGAATGAGACTTAAAGAATCTGAGAAAGAAAAGTCCAGGTCTTTGAGCTTAATTCAGATTTATCACAAAATGTAGGAATTTCATATTGGATAATACACTTCAATGGTGAGGCAGGAATTGATTGCCTCTTTCATGAAGTTCACAGCACAGGAACAGCATATCCTGCACTCAACACAATTCTCTTTTCACACAGTTTTTTCTCTATGGTTGTGATGAACTATGTTTCTACAAGTGTTGTCAGATTGCAAGGCATTGAGTTCAGACAGACCTGAAGTCCTTGTACTCAAATTACTGTATGTAATTGCCAGTTAGGAAATCAAACAGTGCAATTACCTTTATTGCAAAAGGATTTGAATACAAGAAGCATTTGGCTCCATGTATAAATGAGCACTGGTGAGTGCTGTGTGCAGACCTCACTTCACTGGTCTACCTTGTGAAGGAAGAATGTTTTCCCAGGTTGATTCCTGGGATGATGGATTGTTGTGTGAGGAGAAACTAATTGGGATGGACCTCTGATTTTTTTGTTCAGAAGAAAGATGAAATTATCCAGCATACAAATGGGCCCTTCAGCCCATCTCATCCATAATGGCTATTTTGCCCATCCACAGTAATCTCATTTACCAGCAGCAGGTATGTATCCTTCTACATCCTGCCTATTTGAGTTCTTCTCTAAATACCTCCTAAACATAATGCCTGTCATGACTACACACCTCAGGCACTACATTCCAAATATCAATCACTCTCCATGTGAACAACTTCCATTGCAGACCCATTTTAAACCTCCTCCTTCTCAAGATGAGAGGAGATTTGACAGAGGTGATAATAAGATGGTAGGAGTCATAGATAGCCAGCACTTTTTCGCCAGGGTGGGAATGGCTAATTATTTTTAAGATGATTGGAGTAAGTATAGCGGAGAGGATGTCAGGTAGTTTTTGTTACACAGAAAGATTGGGGTTCTGGAATGACCTGCTAAGGGAGCGGTAGAGGCTGATACATTGGACATATAAGAGACCGTTAGATAGAGACGTGGATTAAATAAAAACGGAGGGCTATGTAGGAGGGAAGGGTTAGACTGATATTGAAGTGGGTTAAGCAGTCAGCAGACATGATGAACGGAAGGGTCTGTACTGTGCTGTAATGATCTGTGTAGATGTCCACAGTATATGGTCTCACAAAGAGACGGGGACGAGAAGGGAACCGCTGTTGCCCGGGATAAAAATGCTCTTCAAGATCCATTGAATACTGTTAGCTTGCATGCATGATCCGAACGTAATTTTAATATTTCTTCTTCTGTTTGATTCTTCAAATCACATTGTCTATCGTTTGGTCCTTGGGATTTATACAATTGGGTTGATGTTTGGAGATGAAGGCATGTAACGATATTCTATTTGACTTTATTTTCCTATTTTTTATAATTATGTTGAGTTAGGTGCCGCATGAGGTGTAACTGCAGCTGATGCCTTGCTCTCTCCGTGCCATAACCAATTTCTCTGTGAGTGTCTGTGGTCGATCGCTCTGTACAGGGGATCAGGCACATCAGGCTCTCTATAATTACAACATCAGATTCCTTGCAGCACCGCTCATAAAACGAGTAAATGAAATAGTTATCGACTACATGTCAAATTCATTTTGTTCTGAAGCTTCGCTGTAAGGCGTGACAACTTGAGAGGAAAGCGAGAACTGGAAAATATTCCACCAATCCAAAGCAAAATATTCTTGCGTAAAACTTAAAACTAAAATGCCTTTTAAGCCCGCGGAAATACACATTTCGGCAGTTTCACTTAAAATACGGTCGTATTCTCTGGGTGGATGAAGAGGGAAAGGAGTTTCTGTCCTGGTATGAAGCGGAAACTGCTGTTAAATAAATGACACTTGTTTTATTTGTTGGGCAGAAATAAACAGCTAGTTTTCCATGTATTTGATTATTCTGTGCAATTATTTTCTGAAAACCGGCCCACGATGAGACTAATTCGGGTACTTCGTTTTTGAAATGATTCAACATGAACGGTTTATAAAATTACGAATGCGGTTATTCATATTTAGTCATTCTCACTTCGTTTTGGTTCGTCTCAGTAATTTAAAGATAAAGTGACTAAAAACCCCAAAATCATGCCGCAACTGAGCACGCACAAAATAAACAAATGCTAAATTCCCACTGTTTCTCAGTTCACTTTGTGTCATCATTAAAATAATAGTGTCCACCTGAGTCTATCGGCAAAACCAGGCCGAATATGAGATCAATTATAAAGTCAAGCGGGAGGAGTGTCTCCCTTCTCTCTCCCTCTCCTCTCTGACCACTGTTTATAGGGCTGAAGGAAGTTTTTGGCTGTAAACTGTCATGCACTGTAGCTCACACTCAAAAGATCTGTAGCTGCCCCTGCCGCACTCGGTCCTGAGAACCAGCCTCCAAACCGAAAAAAAACAAATTGCTTCCCTTTTACCGGTGAATAGTTTTCTTTTATACACCATGGATATCCTCAGTCTCCCCCACAACGAGCCGCTTTCTTTTCAGACCTGGTGGCCCTACAAATGATCTTCCCTTCCCCCACCCCCCACCAACACCCTGACAACAATAATCTGCCAAACAAACTTGCTTGTATTCTCAAACTTGTCAGAACTTGAACCCCGTTTTGCTTACTTGCATCGAGCGTGCATTAAAGGTTCATCATTGATAGCCGATTACTCAGCGCGAATATTTCTTCAACCCAGTGAGCCTTTAATTGAAAGAATTCCTTCAATTCTGTGCAATTTGCCAATTATGAGAGTAAGCTTACTCGTGTATTCAGTTATCGATAACGTTAAAATAAATCAAGTCAACAAACCGAATAAATATATATTTTGAAAATATGTAAGAATGCTTATCTTGGAGAACGAACTTCAACCCGGAACATGCAGTTTCTGTACAACCATGTCCGAGTTTCGCTGCGGTGGTTCAACGCAAACCCTGCGTGATATTTTCATCTGGGATGTTTTCTTCAGAATTGTTGTACCCGAAGATTTCATTATCTGGGGTATGTCTTTTCAAAGAGTATCGTCCCCGTGCTAACTCTATTAATGGTTTATTTAAATACTTCTTGTCACATTAATCTCGGAACCTGTTTTTTTTTCTGGAGAGAGGTAAAGTACCGTTTGCATCAGCCCATTTGTACAGTAGGTCGGAACGAAGTGTTCGCCTCAACTCCCAGATGAGTCGACCTCATCTGAAGATGTACAGTACTGGGAATTGTGCTGGCAAACTATGATATTTCGAATATGTTTGGGGTATATGATAGTAAAGGGTACACTAATATTTCCAATTTACTTTCTTTCATCACAATAAGAAATTTGCTCCTGATAAAATACCAAGTCAGCAAATGCACCTTATCAGTTGACCTTTTTAATGGTAATTTCGTAATATGTGAACATTTTATGAATTAGATTTCATTCCTTATTAATAGCAATACAAGATATTGGTAAGCGGGACTCCTCATGCAAAGTATGTTTAGGGCCGTTTAATATCAAAATTCCATTTGAAATCAGTGTTTGCATGTCTCGATATGTGTGAAAAAGTGTATTGCAAACAGATTAGACACTTAAGAGGACTGCGACTCTATATCCTAAAAGCCATTTCCCCATTGAACCCCGTGCTTTGATATAGGTGTAAACATTTGCAGATTTACATAAAATAGCTCCATTTAACCTGGTAATTACATCTGGCTGGAACTTCAGAGGCTTCCCCCAGTTTCACTGATATGGCCGCCACTGGCCAATCGCAGTGAGGCCATCTCAGATCAAAGCACTGCGCATCCAATCAGAGTTTATCCAAACAGTTACCTGACGTCAGCCCTCAGATTGATTAGTATTTATTGGGATGTATGGGGAGCCACGGTGAGACGGTCAAAAGGAATATTGTTCTTAGAAGCAGCATTCAGCTTGGAATAGAAACCAACTGAGTTAAAACTGTGGGCACTAAGGATTAAAACAATGAGTTCCAGTGGAGCTGAGAGTGGGAAGAGTGGACAGTACCGCGTGGACCATCTTCTCAGTGCGGTGGAAAGTGAACTGCAGGCAGGAAGCGAAAAAGGAGATCCCACTGAGAGGGAACTGAAAGTCAACCTGGAAGACCTGGATCTGTGGCTAAAATTTAAGGAACTAACCAACGAAATGATCGTTACTAAGAACGGCAGGTAGGCAGTTAGTCGCAATTCCTATTCGGAAGTGCTTTCTAAGCTCTTCACTTTGCAGACTGAGGAGGCATAGATTACTAAACAGGTAGGCGAACAACCGAGCCAAATTTATTACTTGGCCTGAATTGTCTCTTTTTGTAATTGGGCCGGTAGCAAAACATTCGAATGTTAGGATTGTGTCCGTGTGTGGTGGGGGGGGGGGGTTACTTTTTCTCGTATTTTAGTACAATTCGTTTACAAGCGTTTACAAGCATACCCATCAGGGTGTTGTAAAAAGGAATTCATGAAAAATCTGTTGTAATGAATGAACAATCACTCCCTCCCTCCCCCATCTCCATTTTCATGCCTTGATTTTTTTTCTGTTCTCAGGAGGATGTTTCCTGTACTGAAAGTGAATGTGTCCGGCCTAGACCCCAACGCCATGTATTCGTTCGTGTTGGATTTCGTGGCTGCCGACAATCACCGCTGGAAGTATGTGAACGGGGAGTGGGTTCCAGGTGGGAAGCCGGAACCCCAGGCTCCGAGCTGTGTTTACATCCACCCGGACTCGCCCAACTTTGGAGCGCACTGGATGAAAGCCCCCGTTTCCTTCAGTAAAGTCAAACTCACCAACAAACTCAATGGCGGAGGACAGGTACAACTTTTAAATAAAGAGCAGGTTTGACCAAGCTCAGTAACCAGTGAATCCAATTATAAATTAGGAATTTGACAACTTTCTTTCTGATGTTGGTTTACACATCTAGATAGTAAATAAGTCGGCGCTATTAATAACACTTTTATACCTATGCTCAACAGTATGTGAAGATGGAAAATCTGTGAACTTTTCCAATTATCGCCATGTGTGAATAAACTGTCCCCTAATTAATCTGAAAACAAGATCGATTGAAATATTCTCCAATGTATCATGAGACAATACTGAAAAGCAAAACTATCCTGATTGCCATCATGTTCCCATATAATCAAGTGCCTTTCATTTTAAGGCGGAGTAATTGCGAAATAGAAAGAGGAGAAATACAATGTCACGAAGCAGGTGCGCGGGAATTCTGGAGATAACAAGTATTTATTTTTGAGTTAAATCTAATTAGTTCAAACGGGAGAAGGGCCAGTGAAAGCAAGAATGATTTAACTCGACAAAGTGGATTATATAAACATTGGATATTTTCGGGAGTTTCACAGAATCACGTAATTCTAACGTTTTAGTGCAATCTGTGTAATTTAAAGAGAAAGAGTATGGCAAATATTACTGTAACGAATTATTGTAAAGTACATCAAAGCTTTTAAAATAGAACTAATATCTTTTTTTAAATTTTCAATTCAAAGATCATGTTGAACTCTCTGCACAAGTACGAGCCCAGAATTCACATTGTACGAGTCGGGGGGCCTCAGAGGATGATTAGTGGCCATTCGTTCCCGGAGACGCAGTTCATAGCCGTGACAGCTTATCAGAATGAAGAAGTACGTATGATTCGAATAATTTGATACTGTGTTATCAGAAATCTAGGATGCAGCCAAGAGTTCTCAGTCGTCCTTGATTGTTCTTACAATTGATTGGTAATTATCACATTCAGTCTGAAAACTGTTGAGCGCTTATTAATAATATACTGTATAACAATACTGAATCTTAAAATTCGAGTTGAGTAAAGCACCAAAATATTAAATGTCAGAAACTCAACGGTGCAATCAAAGCTCAACAATTATCTTCTTTCGCCCACAGATCACAGCTCTTAAAATTAAGTACAATCCATTTGCAAAAGCCTTCCTTGATTCAAAAGAGAGGTGAGCCATGAAAGTATCTTGTGATAATATGTGGGGTCATGGTGACTTCGTGCTTTATGTTAATAAACTTTTCTCGTCCAGAAGCGATCACAAGGAAATGTTAGATGACGTTGGAGACAGTCAACAATCCGGATATTCCCAATGTGAGTTGTTGAACGAGGTGTATTTCAATGACGCATACAAGTACTCTGATTGTAATATTTTAATTTGCTTGTCTCTTTGCGCTTATTCTTCCTTCGGCAGTAGGTGGCTGGTTTCTGCCGGGCACGGGTAGCTTGTGTCCTCCCTCTAACGCTCATGCCCAGTATGGAGGCCCCCTGTCTCTCTCAGCTCCCCATGGATGCGAACGTTATTCCACCCTGAGGAATCACCGCTCCGCTCCATACCCCAGTCCGTATACGCACAGAAACAACTCGCCCAGTAAGTGGTCAAGATAGTCAAGATTCAATTGTAAGAATTTCTGAAACAATCATGCGTGACAATAACAGGTCGTTTCGTGTATAAAGTTTGAACTGCTGTTGGGATTGTCGAAGACTTTATTATAGAATCTGAATGTACCTGCTAAAATGTGTTCTCTTCAAAAGTGACGCCAGTGTATGATACAACCAGCCTTGTGCGGGCATTTAGGAAGGGGGACTAGAGAACGAAGGCAACAGAGCAGGAGCTGGGGGGAGGGGGAGGGCTGCGTCAGTGTGTGGGGAGGAGATGGGTAGATTGTGGCGAGAACTGTGATATAGGATAGAATCGCAGTTCAAAAGAGTATCACATGCCAGGTAATTAATTTAAGCCTTGGTCTAATGTCTGATGGAGATGTACTCGTCCAAGTAGAAGGAAATGAAACCATTTATGTCCAATACTGCAGCGATGCTTAATTTCATAGCAGTGCTGTTTAGAGTGCAGGGAGAACGTGTAGGTAGACAAAAAAAAAAGTTTTTAAAACACTAATTACAATAGTATTAAAACTACATGGATGGAGAAGGGGGAAAGTCCAGCCCACGCAATTTTCTACCAGTTTAAAATATAATAACGGCAGCCCCCTTTTCACATAGCAATTTTATTACCAAAATAACATTAAAGTTAGATTTGTTTATCAAACTTACCATATTCATTCGCACGTTCTAAATAGTTAGATATTATAAAGTGGAAAGTTTGACTTGGGTTGAGAATGATTAGGGAGACATTTAGCTCCTCAAATGGAACATTCAGCTAGATGTCAAACAACATGATGACACGGTACAATGCCTTCATTTTAACAATTTCAATTTATTGTTCATTCTTAATATATCTGTTGCACTGTACAGTTACTCTTATTTGTGACATTTAAGCTACATTCCTTTTCCTGTGGTGTTTCCTTGCAGCTGGTTATTCTGATAACTCTTCAGCTTGTCTGTCCATGCTTCCCAGCCACGACAACTGGTCCAGCCTACAGGTTTCTACACATACAGGCATGTTGCCCATGACACACAACACTGGGACTGCCACCAGCTCCAGGTATGAGATCTTTAACAGATAAATCTGATGAAATATCACAACATTGAGGACCCTTTACAATGGCAACAGGAATTCTTGCTAATTCCCAGGGTCAATTTGGAATCCTGCTATTACCAAATCCCTTAATTTAATTTTCTTTGTGAAAACATTTAAATTAATCTCTAAACCTGCTGTTAAAGCAAATAGAATGAAATGCAATGAAATAGCTAATTTGAATCACATTTCATCCATAATAAGGCCAAACAACAAAGTATTGGAAACAGAAAACAATTCATAATTGCCATAAGTATTCCATCAAAGTGAAAGTTACTAAATTAATTTTCATTTGAAATGCAATATGATTATCCATGGAATCTGGAATTAAGGAAGTTTATTAAAACAAATTGGGTTTTGGAAAGCCTTACAGGAAGTAGTTCAGCAGCAAATAAGATGGCAGTTTTGAAAAAAAGATATGAAACTTCATTTTCACCTAACTCAGTGTAAAAAAAATCGGAGAATAGTTGCTGTAACTATATTGCCCTTACACTCACCCCACTATCCTGCCTAATCCTGATTTCAAGGAAGATTCAACCAACAATGATTATTCTAATTCTTTGACTATATGGACCTTTTAAATGTTTTAAACCTTTTAGAACTTACAAAAAGCTGTTTTCAGTCATCAATAGAAAATGGGCACAAATCGAAACTGATTCATATTGAATACTTTAAAACTAATTTCTGTCTTTAAAAACAATTACTTTGGTTCATCATTGTCTTTGATTCTTATAACTCCAACATATTAGCCAGATTTGGAGATTTGTTATTTTTTTCTTTCTGACCTTTTTGGGTCTGGATTATTCTACCTGAATATCCTGAAATTTTCTTCCACATTTAGCTGGAAGAACTTTCCAGTTCATTTTGAGGGGAGCTACGCGGGTACTAAAATTTACAGGATTAGAGATAAAGATGCAGTTGTTAGGCAAAGCAAGATTGCTTTTTTTCCCCTCAGAGTGAGTGTAGAATCGCTGGGCCGAATGGCCTTGTATTTGCTTCACTGTAGCGCAATCATAACACGGACAGTGATGAAGCACTCATTAACCATTCTGTATAAGAAAGTCGCATAAGGTTTAATAATTAATTTGTTTTCATTGCAGCCAATACCCAAGTCTGTGGTCAGTCAGTAACAGCACCATAACCCCCGTGTCCCAGTCTGGGACCATGTCTAACGGCTTGAGCTCACAATTTCTACGGGGTTCTCCGGCTCATTATCCCACTTTGCCTCATTCAGTGAATGCCACCTCATCAGGATCGCCATTATATGACAGCGGAACCGGAATGGAGCTTACTGACAGTCAGTTCGATACTTCTCCGCACAGCAGACTAGCCTCCACATGGACTCCAGTTACTCCCCCATCCTTGTGAAGACACCTGTGTCCACTCCATTCCCTAACCGTTTATTTAATTTAAGGACCTCTTGCCTGTCTCCACGTCCCTTTGTTTCGGATTTAACGTTTGTACTCCAGCAGGGAAACGGACGAATAGCACAAGAAACAAACTTTTTAGCGTGTTTGAAAATATTACTATATTCATCGTCAGAGCTGAGAGTTGCTCCGTACAAAGATTCTGCAAATATGGCGTTGTGGATTTGGTATTACAGTATTAAATATTTCATTGACAATCAATGGTCGTTTTCATAGCGCTCTGTTAACAATGATTTAGTGAAGATATGACACGACTGAAAAACCATTCTAATAAAGAAAGCTTGAAACTGCATTGGGACCTTTAAAGGCAAATAATGCAAGAATTATATGCAGACTATTTTCAGCGCATTTAAGTCTTAAACAAAATGCCTTAAAATTCATTGTTGGCCGGTGTGCAAGTCCTCAGATGCTAACCAAAGTTGATAGTCAATGATCTCACGATTGCAGCCAGTGATAGTGGGTCAAATATAGGTTAGATGGGTTTACTCGTCGCATTCTCCACATTGTATAAGTTACCTTCGACATCTCTTAAGCAAGTGCAAATACTACTAGAGGTAGAGGAACGTATTTTTGGAAAGAGATGGACTGTACAAGTAATTGAAATACGTAACAGAAACTTTCATCAAAGACTTTGTTTTTCCAACCTTTAGTTGAAAGTATCAGTGTTTTTACTCTATTTACAGAGAACTTCCAGAATATAATGTTGCGTTAAACTAGGCGTCTGGAGACGGAACCTGTCACTGGCACCTTTGAACGATGTAAAAAAATGCTGTTCATTATTTTATCTGAGAATCAAAGGCTGGTCGGGGCAACCACACAAGTGTACATAAAGTTTATCAATCCTTTCATTATAAACGCTGACTTTTCTGAAATGCATTTAAAAATAAATTGTTTTTCTGACACCTTTCGTTTTCCCAGTGAAGTCCTTTTCTGCTTTTCTCTCCTGGTCCCCACAGTTGGCCAGGTGAAATGTGAACCCCAAGTCAATGTAGTACCTCTTTTACATTTCGGAGTCATTGCTCATAGCGTTATATCCGAAGGTATTCTTGTACCATATTACTAATGCATTGAGAACGCAGAACAGAGAAAAAGTTTAAAATATTTATGGCAGATTACTTTGCAGACAATGAAGAACTATTTATGTGGAAGCATTTGATCATAAAAAGATTATTTAGAGACTGCCAAACAACTTTGGAAATATTTTAGAAGGTGAAAGAGGGAATTATTCTGGTAGCAAATCGGTCGCGAAATTATGCTGTGGCGTTTTAGAATAAGTATTCTTTTGGGGAACGCAATCGTGGGCTACTAGTCATTAGAACAATTAACCAGAAAGGCGCCAAACGTCATTTAGTTCTCATCTTCAGATGGTGTGGGCTTGCTTTTCGTTTGTCTTGAATGGCTGCATGCTAGTGAGTGCGTCCACAATTCCTCTACGTTACATTGCAGCAAACCGGAACTACCTGTCCTTTTGATCATCCCTTTTAATTATCACCCTTTCCTTTTTAAAAATTTTTTTGAACAACATCAGATTATGTCAACTTTGGAGATTTTTGTCACCGACATCACATGAAAACAAGGGCTTCTTGCAAAACTTTCTTTGGGCATAGTGTAAGAATAGAACAAAAAAAGAGATAAATCCCATGGCTAACTAAGGGCAGAGGGGGTTCAGTGGTGACGATTGTCTTATGGGGAATCTCCGTGAGAAGAAATTGGCGAGTGAGAACGTTTTTGTAAATGGGTCCCCGAACGCGAGGTTAGAACTCACGCCTTTCATTTGCCAGCCTGCGAGCTACGTGGACTTGATTCTTTTCGGACAATCGCATCACCTTGCCTTAGTTCATTTCTGTATTTGTAAAGAGATTTGATACAGTTTGATATTTCGAGTGTCAGTATTCATATAACTAAAGTTAGTACAGTATTTCAAAACTTGAACAGTAACTTATTAACTTGGAATTACCTGTCATGCATTTTACTGTGGACGACTCCTATTGTTACAGTGAAGAGATGACTGAAATGGGCAGTTGTGTATGGTCATTGTACTGATTCTTTTCTATGTGATGTTGTTATAAATGCACAAGGGCAGTTTTCATTGGGTAAATGTGGAACACAAAATAAAATATTTAGTGGCATAGTGCTGTTTCAATGCTCCCTACACAGTATGGTACAAGATTTGAGGCCTTATCAAAATGCCCAGGACCAGAACGCATATTAAATATCCGTCTTGCCTCGTCCTTCAAGTAGAGTCTGGCTTGAAGCCTTCAGAACAGCTTTTTAAAACCAAAAACCAATTCCCAAAGACCGCTGTTAGTGATGATGCATGCAAGGAAAAAGAAATTAAAGAAACTAAAGAAGGGAAAAGGTTTTGGAAAACAAACAAGGGAGCTTTCTGAGGAGGGGACTCGGAACATTGACAGGTTTCCCTTTCTACAAATAGGGAAACTTTTTGTAGATGCTTTTTAGGTCAAGCATCTTCAACATTTATATTTTAATTTGAATATTGGTTTAAATTTTATATGAATTTTGCCGAAGGCTGTGACAAAAATATAAATACCAGAAATATGGTGGAGTGTCTCTGACGTCGATATGAAAGTACGCTGCTCTCTCTCTTTGAAGAGAACTTGGGGCACTGGGTGCCTTGCCGCATTTGTTTATAGGCACCATTTCCGTTTTGTTTATTGCCACACAGGAACAATAAAAGCGGCACACATATCTCGACGTGAGAAAGAGCGAGGTGGAATGTAACTCCATGTGACGGGAGCCAGTAGACTGGGAGGGAGTTCCATTATTTACAAAACAAAAAGCAGCCTTGCTTTCAACGTTGTAAATGGCAGAGATGGTGCGAGCCACTGGTAAATAATGCGCATTCGGAAAAGATCGCCACAACTCAAAGCTCAAGGAAGTGTAAGGTTGTGTCTGAACAGTTCTTTGTTATTAAATAATACGTCTCTTAATAAGGGCCACCAAATGCCTGATATCCTTACATTGCTTAATATCGGACGGTCAAAGAGATCTAAAAGTAATTGTATCCACCAGTGTTCAATAATATCTTTGAAAATGAATATTTGAATTACTTGACTCATAATTGCATTTAAATGGTCTGTGCGTACCCTGTGCTGTATTTAACCGGCTCGTTTTTGCTAATAGTCTTGTTGTCTGCTGTGTACTTCAGAAGTAATGATTTGTGAAAAACCATGACATAATTTCCGAGTCTCTCGTTCTCAGCAAAATGATACAAGTCGTCCATATCCATTCTTAAACACTCAGTATAGTGCAGTGCAGATGCCCTT
This sequence comes from Hypanus sabinus, assembly GCF_030144855.1. Lineage (NCBI taxonomy): Eukaryota > Metazoa > Chordata > Chondrichthyes > Myliobatiformes > Dasyatidae > Hypanus > Hypanus sabinus. Next base: position 60,192,874 of record NC_082717.1, on the reverse strand, counting down.
ATAAGTAAATAACAGTGAATGGCACTAATCTTTCTGTATTGGAATGGCGAGTCTATCCCATGTCCTTAAATATTTTGTGTTAAAAACTTTATCGATCTGTTTAGTGACCGGTTGTATTCAATCAAGAGTGTTCACAATGGTTATGAGCCAGCAATTCTATTTTGTCATTCCACTTTGCCCAATCATAACTGACCGATTTAAAAAATAGTACCCGGAATTTAGCGTGGTGTGTTGTCATAGACATTCTACAGTGAAAATTCAGTGGCTGAGTTCTACTCAGACTAATTCCATTCCCACTTCACCTCTCTATTTCGTTGTTTTTTTCACTTTTTCAAAAACCATTTCACACTTTTTCCCCCACAAGTCATTCATGCTAACCATCCTCACTCCCTCACTCATTTTACCTGCTCCTCGCAGTCCTTTCAGTGATAAGGTATTACAGCGCGATGTTGCTTTAGATTTGCATTTAGTAAAGAAAGGGGACGCTCAATTTCCCCCTCTTAAAGATATCTAAACCAAGTGCATCCCGGCCTCTTACTACCACTTCTAAAGAGTAATCGTCTTACTTCGGTATTGACCTTGCAATGCAAATGCTGCCTAATTAAAGGAAAACGCCGCTGCTATGGAAAAGCAAAAGTACCAAGTGCTTGGGATGCCAAGCCAGCCAGCCATTAAACTGGATAGCCTTTCCACAGATGCAGTGGGAAACACACTGAACATCGCCAACAGTTTTTCAGCCTAATTAAGATAACTTGGCAGTCCTTGTGATTATCACTTTGTAAACATTCAGAGAGATCGAAACTATTTTTAGTCAGTCCTTTCTCTCACCTCCCCCATAAGCGTTTGCTACAGAATGCTGGGTTTAGTCAAGGCGATCGTTACAAAATGGAAGCCAGCACGGAATGCACACTGGTGATGTTTACCACATCTGTTGGTTATGTTTTGAGAGTGAAGCTCCCTGCCCTCCACAATAAAGAATAAGCTGTATCCGTGTAATCATCTTCCCGTCGGGCAGGCACGCCGTCACCACAATTCCACTGGCAGAAGCGTAAGCTGATAGTAAATTTCAAAAAGGACAAGAAACAAGTTTTACAATAGTCCCAAAAGTAGGTAAAAAACTATTAACATTCATTAAAACCGTTAACTTAGTAGCTGTCAATATCTTTTAGCACCATCATCGAAAGCTCTTCATGATGTGTAGTTCCGACAATTTTAAGCAAATGAATTCACTTCAGTGGCGATTTTCAGGGGTCACTTTGCAGAATCATCACCAGATACATTCGCGCTTCTGTACTAAGATCCCAAGCAGAAATAATAAAGGGCGTTTTCAAAAAGTAGGGCGAAAATAAGATTTCAAATGGAGAAGCAAAAGGACCAGGTTCCATAGGAAGAAGACAACTCCTAATGTATGGATTATAAGCCAAAACCAATGAAATCTTACTCAGGACAGCACTTGCTGAATTTCACAGAACATTAATCAGGCTTTTGTCACACCGTTATCGGGCATCATATTATATAAAATAAGTGGACAACTTGGAATCATTGGGATAAAACCAGAACGAGCAATTACACTTACTAAGGATTAACACGTTAGCTGAGACCTAATGGATGTTTTCAACATTTTTAATGTTAATTAATTATTCCTACTGTTTGGAAGATTTACTGAGCAAGGCGCCTTTAAATAATAAGGGAACGCACAAAGAGTAATGCTCAAGAATGTTTTAAACGATAATTGTGATCTGCAGGTAATAGTACCAATTGCTGCTAAAGTCAATTGTTAGAAAAAAAGACATGTTGAAAACATTATTGGACGCAGATTCTGATTGTTCTGTTTTTGAAACAACGCTGCATGATTTGAAGTTGATCCTGGTGTAAATCCAAATCGAAAGGACGAAGCTTTAAGGCCTCTGCTCAGCGGCCACCGCAGCTACCTCGCTTTCCTTGCTGCCGATGTCCCATCACATCAAAATAAATACACGCTATTCCCTTCACATCACATACGCACTCCGAGCGGCTGTCAGTACGGCTCTTCCACCACCGCGTCATATGGCATATTCTAATACATCACAAAAACGAAGGAGCCTTGTTACTTTCTCAAATTCTACAGGGTTTAAATTACAGTATAAATTTTCTTTTTTTGGGGATGGGGCGTCAGTTAGGACGGATGTCATAACTAATTCGCTGGTGTTGCTTGGAATGAGAATATTTCGAATTAATTACTTAATATCATGCCCTTGAAAAAATAGAACTGACGATGTTAGGGGACTGTTCTTTCGATACGAAACAAATAATTATAACCGAAGCTTCAAAATTGTTTGAACCATTGATTCCTCTGCGATCTCACAGGACTGTGGTGTTAGAACAACGTCAAGAATACTTCTTTTTGAAAAGAGCTATCTGAAAATATTGCTCTACTCAAGGAAACTGAGCAACGCAGCGCCCGTCTTTTTGCTTCTCCCTTTGAATCTTAGGAAGAACCGCCTTCGATAAAGCTCTTTAGAGACTTGTCAGCAGTCGATAACATTGTCGTCGATCTTAAAGACGATACTGGGTTGCTGATAATATTTTAATGGCCGATTTTATTTTAGAAACAAATCACAGGTTTCTCGAGTCTTGGCCCGGTGTGGAGAATTAAAAAGGAGATAGTTCGACGTACTGAACTTTGTGGAAACTATTTCGGGAGTAGTATTACACAGGCTGCTTTACCGAATGGATGTACGAAGGGGCTTCTCTCCAATATCAATTCGCAGTGTAACTTGACTTCTTTGTGTGCACTCTAATGTGTTTGAACGCATTAAGCTTTGTCAAAGACCTTTTTATAAAAGCAAGGGACTTTGCGGTTAGGATTCAGCAACATTATTAAGTTGTTCCTTCATACATTTTAAGTTCTGCAAAGTAGACAAAATCATGCAAAATCAATGTTGAAGTTTCTCCGGAGCACTATGATAAGCGGAGTGTTGTAAACTTACGGTCACTGGCACCATACAGCATTGTAGGTTCTAAGTAAATATTAACTCAGCTGCAGCACTTTCGAATAACATTTCAATTCGCAAGCAAATAAACAAGCCACTGATCTCATCGTTGTCTCCTTTTACTTTCAATCAGCTCGAAGACTCTTAAAAACTCCAGAAATTTCCGTTAGCAGAAAGTTAAGAGAAGTGTACAGGTACATACGTATTTCTAGCATAAAAACCAAAAGGAATAATTCATTTATTTCCAGGGCTAACTCTAAGTTGTTCATGGCGAGCGGAAGAACCTCTCACAATCAGAATAATTAAGCTGAATTACATGACATGACGTTTGTTTTTCTCGTTGCTCCCCCGCAGACTTTGTCCAATCATTTCTATGCAGATGTTGGTGGTGGGATAGGTTTTGGAGAGGGCGGGTTCGCTGAATAGCCTCAGTCGGTGGAACTCGGCCCACGCTTCCTTTGGAGATCTTGCGGTGCAGAGGGCAGCCGTTTTTATTCCATCTCCCATGCAAACTGGGCACTCGAAACTTCGAGCAGATTGGGCATTGAATCGGACCGAGACCTTCGTTTTTACTTCAGCGATCAAGTAACGCTACTTCTTTGGATTTTTGCGTCAGGAGGAAATTAAACGTGGTCAATGACATCATAAAACAAAAAAAGTACACTCGTTAAATCATCTTTTTCTGTGCAACCATGTCATAAAATTGATATTAATTCATAAAGATATCACTTTATGTATATAAAGTGTCAAATTCTCTGCTTGATTATGGTTGGTTGAACCTGAGCGGGAAAGTTTTTCAAGTGGAAAAGCCATTGCACTGGGACAGTTCCACTCTCTTGACCTTGGAAGTCCATCGGACATGGGAGCAGAATTGGGACCTTCAGCCCATCGAGTCTGCTCCGTCATTCCATCAAGGCTGATCCCGAATCCTACTCAACCCCGTACACCTGCCTTCTCGCCATATCCCTTGATGCAGGTCCAATGGTACGAGTAGTCGCCACAAACTGGGGTCTTCCTTGGACGCATGTCAATGACTTACCATGCCCTTCGCTCTCCACAAGCATCGCACAACTGCCTTCCTGGCCTTTGGATCTCACTGTCGATCCCCTCCACTTGAGCTGACTTCTCGTGCTTGGTTAAGCATTTTCCTGTCCCAGCTCGTTTAGCCTGCCTGTTGAAGCGGTGGCTGCTAACAGCTACTTGGAACAGGTGAGAACCGAGTGTCCGGTAGTGCCCAAAAGGGAGCTAGCTATCCCAGAATAAACACGATAAGCCTCTTTATCAAAGGTTCTACCTCTTCATTGGCACCCCTTAATGATAAACCGTTTGCAAACCGGAAGTGGCGCAAAAAATGCCGGCCATGCTTTGACATGCGTAACAGCGCATCAAGTATCATTGTCAAAGCAGAAAGGTCAACGCCCAACAGAAGATCTTCTAACATCGGTACCATACTGTGAGTAGCCAATAGGTTTCTTTAAAAAGTATATTCGCTCTTGAATGGTGATGAAACACGCACCAATGATGATTAAGGAAACCAGACATTAGACAAATGAGGCTTGATGTTTCTAAAAGCTGATATATTTAGTTTATAACCAGATTGTTAATGAAACCATTGCATACCTTTTGCCATTAGATTTATCTCATCAACAACTCCACTACCCACATCATAGTTCTATGGCCACAATCTCTGTGCATATTAACCCTCATGGCTTCTATTGAATAAAACTTAGTTTTAAAATCCTGATCTGGATGTTCAAACTCCAGCAGAGCACACAGAACTTCCCACGTAACCATTTTCAACCCAACAACCCTCCATGAACTCTCTACAATTCCAACTCTGGCATCTGCAGAATCCAAACTTGCGATTCCATTGATTACCATCCCTCAGCCACCTAACCCTAGATTGTAGAATTCCCTCCAAAGCTTTTCACTCCTTTTCTTGAAATTATGCTTAAACCTACCTGTCACACAGGTGAGAAACTGCTAGAAGATTCAGCAGTGTAATGAACAAGGAGCCAATTAGAAGAGAGAGAGGACTCTGACTTGGTTTTGATAACACTTTAATTTTGACCTTGAGAGAGAGAAAGAGAGAGAGTACAGCGCCAGCTGAGACACGAGCTGGGAAGTCGCCGTGGTAACAGCTCAGAGTGGTTGAGCTAACGGACAGTTGGAATTTCGAATGGACTATAAAAAGTTGAGGCGTTGGTCTGATAATGGCAGAGGAGACACGACACGGAAGAATTGCGGAAGCCACCCGAGAAGCCACTGGTGGAGTTTAAGACCACCACGAGGGTGGAGGCCACGGACAGATTAATTTCGACCCGTGATTACCGGCGTGGGTAAGAGCTTGCCTGTGGGGGTCTGCTGGTGGTGAACCCGTGCCGTGGGTTAGTAGACCGTTCCCTAGAAGGGGCTCTGTCCGTCTGTGTCTGTGGGGTTCACACAAAGTGACTCTAAAGACTTCGGAAGCAAGAACAACTAAAGCTGCCAACGTAAACATCAACTCAATTATCTCTCTTTCTCTCTCCATCAATTCAACTCAACGCAACACAAAGTGAACTGAACTGGTTAAACTTACCTGACATGGTAAGACTGATATCTACGTCCAGGACTATTATCTTTGTATCTACACACACACATATTTACGGATATGTATATAATAGTTTATAACCTGTATCGCATTATCTGATTTTAGTGATATTAATTCGTAGTAGTAATAAATATAGTCTTAGTTTATAGTAAACCAGACTCCAGGTGTGTTCCATTTCTGCTGGTCCTTTTCAACTTGTCACGGGATTCATGACATACCCTTTCACTAAACATTTGCTCTTTCTCCTGATTTCTCCTTCTCTGGCTCAGTCTTTGTTTCTGTGATAATATTTTTGCTAATCTACCCAGGAAAGTTGCATAAATGTAATTTGTTTTCATTTGTCCATTAATTTATTAGATTTCTTAATTTTCGATATGCAACTGCTAAGCCCAGTGGAGTTTAGAAAGTAATATGATTTGACTACTAAGTTGGTTGGTCAGTTAATTTAATTAGAATGTTTCCATATTTCTTACTTACAGACAGAAGCCAAAGAACACCCAGTTCCTTTGCAATATGACTAGAGCTTTTTGTTTGTTGTGTGGAGCTCTGGGCATGCCACGCTGGAAGTTAGACCTTCTGCACCTAGCAGAGAATTTGTACTATTCCTTATGTTCCATTTCTCCTACTATTATTCTGCATTATTTGGCATCAAGCCTTGTTCTTAGTCTTGCTTCAGTTTTGTGTTTATAAACATGCAGCTTTCAGGGAATAAAGTTGCTCAGGTGCCTCCTTGGAAAGAGACAAGATAAACCACAAACACGAAGAGATCTGCAGATGCTGGAAATTCAAGCAACACACACAAAATGCTAGTGGAACGCAGCAGGCCAGGCGACATCTATAGGAAGAAGCACAGTTGATGTTTTGAGCTGAGACCATTCATCAGAACTAACTGAAAGAAGAGATAATAAGAGATTTGAAAGTGGAAGGGGGAGGGGGAAATCCAAAATGAAAACCACCTTCCATTAGGATTAGGATCATTGGATTATTACAGTATTCTGGTAAATATTGCCTAAAGTGTAGGTATCAGAATGGCTTATTTATCTCAGGCAGAATACCATTTTCCATCCATTTGAGGTCATTTAGCAGGAATGAAAGCTGCTGCTTCTGAGGCATTTAGAGACTGAAAACCAATACCACGAATAGCTGGCTAGGACTCCATATTGTGAAAGAATCATATTAAAGTTAAAATAACATTTCCACCTCATTATAGAAGTATCCCAAAGAAGGGTTTTGGCTCAAAACACCGACTGTTTATTCATTTCCACAGGTGCGGCTTGAGCAGCTGAGCTCCTCCAGCATTTTGTGTTTTGCATTCTAACAGTATATTCCTTTTTATCTTGGAATGTGTTGGATAATTTTCTAATTGACTTAGTTGGCAAAAAAAAGGACTGTACAAATTGCATCAGATGTAAGAAACTCTAGAAAAAACTAAGAGTGCAGACAAAACTTGGGTCTGGCAGTTAAAGATGTATTTGTGGTAAGAGGGAACTGACAGAAGTTGGGGAGTGTGGGGCCAGGTAGACAGCGTCACATTAGCTACACATTGCCCAATATTTAGTTGGATTGACTTCACTCCTATTTCTTATTGGGCCTGCTATATAAGGAGCAGCAAAGAAATGTTGTCTATATTAAACCTTAACATAAAACCACTTTCACCCCAAACACCCCAAAATCAGTATAAAAAAGACCCATCTTTTAATCATCACATGATTACCAGCTACAAAATGCCATCCTTTAGAAGACACCATTTATCCCATAAAGCAGGGGTTCCCATTGTGGGGTCCATTGACCCCTTGTTTAATGGTATTGATCCAAGGCATAAAAAAAAGTTGGGAACTCTTGCCATAAAAAGGAGCAACAGAGCAAAAGGGATCTCAAAAGTTGTTGATGTGAGATTTAGCACAGGAATTAAAATCACGGACCATTTTGATGGTAGAAACTTTCAAAGTATAGAACATGTAGTTATTTCACCGATTTCTAAATGCTGTTCAGCTATGAAGTGGAGTCTTCTCTATACATTTCAATGAAGAGGACCCCGGTCGAAGCTGGAAGAATCTTGTGAATGTACATAAAAGCCAACATCTCAAAGAGTAAAGGACAAAGGTGAAGTATAAATACCTCACCATTGGTGTGATAAATTATATCAGATGAGAGATTGTATTTAGTAACAAGAGAACAATGGAATAGTATCACAAAGACAAGAGCATCTCCAAATTGGGCATTTGGAGTTACAAGGACTGGCAAGAGCACAATCAACTCACATATTACTTTGTCTGGTGCTACCTGTCTCATCTAGGGCAAACTGTGGATTTTGTGAGGTCATAGGATTCAACACTCACCTCAGAAGCTGCAGAATGGAGAGGATGCACGTTGATCACAAAGGAGACAAACAGCACTACACTCATTTCCCCTGCCGCACACTTACTAAACACATAAAGAGTGGAGGTTTGCTGATGGAGTTCTACTTTTATCATCAAGGTGCATGGAACACTATTTTATACGTCTATTGTCTCCTTGTGAAACCAGATGATACAATAGGACAACAAAGCTCCTTGAAGAGTGAACTTCAATGCAAAATTAATACACATCAGAGATCTGAACAAAAAGCCTGGTGGAAGAAGATGGAACACCAGAGAATACCAAGGGGACTGTTACTCCATTTCAGATTGTGCTACATTGTTCTGTTATAATGTTGGTGCCAAAATTGGCAAATCAGCAATGTTTATCTCTTAATATACAGAAATGATTCACTCCCATTTTACTTCCTTCAAAATTGAAATGTATTGAGTTTTACCATATAATATTCTTGCATTCTTTCTAACAAAGCTTCTGCGGCAAGGAACTAGACCACTGAAAGGGTTAAGTGTTCAAGTGACAGCCAGCATACCCAAGTCTGTGTACTTTGCCTTATGAGCAAATTCTGCTACTTAGGTGAGGAATGGTAGCCATGCCTGCAGCCTAGTTGAATCTTCAGCATTGTCACCTTCAAAAAAAGTAGACACAAGCTTTTAACTGGCAGAAAATATTAAGCAATTAACCTTATTGAAACTGCGGACAGATTTTAATTCACACTCAGACAACAACCATTGAATTCCCAAAAAAGAAGTATGGCTTTTCTTTATGTTTACTTATGATCAATTAAGCTTGTGCCTTTCATCTTAATTAATTACATCCACTTTATTTTAAAATACTTTTATTATATTAGAATTGTTTTAATGCCATGGAGTTGCTGGAATAGAAACCTAGTTCTTAGATGGGAATTAATTATTTTGACACCACTTTGATAGTTCATTTTTTGCCAGGAAAGGTTGCTGTAAATTGATTAACAACTAGAACAAATTAAATTTATTTTCTTGTCTCTATTTTTTCCCTCCTGATGAATTTAGAAAGTCATGTGTACTGGCATTTCCCTGGTTTTGTATCTGAAAAGGTCATCTTGTATTTCACTAAAAACCTAGAAATGAAGGTGATAAGGGATTACTTTTGAAAAGATCATCTGTCTTACTGTAAAACTTGCTCAGTTTATCCCAAATATTTCTAGTGCCATACACAGCAGCTAATCATCTCAGTCAGTGAACTCAGCTAGACACAGCCCTGGGGAACATCAGAGGCACATACACATTTTCATTACAGGCTTCATTACAGTCTCTTACATCTTCAGCTTTCCATCCAGGGTTATCCGTCAGGAAACTCAGCTCTAATTGGATATAGGATCTTTAAATTTGTGAAGGGAAAATCATTGAAGATTTGTTTTCTTTGATGTTATGCAACAGTTCCCACTGGAACTTAATATCAGCACCGTTGAGTTGGAATGACCATGAACTTGGTATGAGTAGTCTTTGTATTTGAGATATCAGGACAACATTCACTGCCATTTCTGCGTTTGAATAATGTTCAATTTTGGTGAGGTATTAATAGACAACTATTTCTCATTGAAGCATACACAGTGCCAAGATTGGTCAAAGGCAACAAGTCACAGCCCACTGCTGCTACCATGAAGAACATCTGGGATCCTGGTTCCAGCAGCTTTTGATGCCAATGTGCAATGAGGGCAACAGATGAGAATAGGACTGAATGCAGTTGTCTGTTGACACTTTACCAAAGGCATACTTTAATCATGAACTTCATAATGTAGTGCAGATCACAGTTGACCATACCACTAAGCCTTAAAAAGACATCAAAAAGTAAATGAAAACACAAGATACCATTGAAATCTGCATAATTTGATAATCATTGTTCCCAAATGATTTGGAAGCTACCTTGCCAATAGTTCATTTCATCTCAATTCCCTCCCCTTTTCCTCAGCCACTCTTTTAAAGGCACAGTTCATATAGAGTATTTGAGTGTATTGGCACAAATGGAAGATTTGCTGGCTGACAGAAAACAGTGAGGGGCCATGAATGAGTCCATTTGAAGTTATCAGCTTGTAAAAAGTGGTACCCACAGAGATCAGTGCTGGGGCTTCAATATTTTATAATATGTAAATGATGGATGAAGACTTTGAATATGCAGTTTCTACATTGCTGATAGCACAAAAATAGTTAGGAAAATCAGTTGTGAAGATGAAAGAAAGAGGTTATATGGGGACAGAGAAAGATTAAATGAGTGCAAAAAGGTGTGGCTCAAAGACCAGAATGGAAGATGAAATTTTCCATTTTGGTAGAAAAAGATATTTTAAAAAAGCATATTATTGAAATGGGAAGAGTTTGCTGATCTCTGATGTGCTAACCATCTGAGCATTAAAGAATGACAACTATTTCTATAGATGCCACAGGCCTTATTTCCACAAGTCCCAACCAAAACCTTTCATACCTCGCTCTCTCTATCTCAGACACACACACACACACACAGTTAATTGCATCCAAGATACATTTTGCAAATAATATGCAGACAGTCCTGCTAGAGAAGAGGATGCACTTTATCATATTTTATATGAATCCAGGTTGGTGTTGCAAGTGTCAACTGGTGAATTTGGAACAGTGACCATAATTTGGTTAAGTTTCAAGGTTTAAATGTATAGAGTTAAGGTTGGTGCTCAAGTTAGGTTCAAAATTGGGGGAAGGCTAATTTTTGTACTGCAAAAAAGCATCTAGCAAAAAGTAGATTTGGAACAAAATGGTTGAAGCTAAAATAACAGTTGATAAGTAGGGGGCCTTTTGAAAGAAATTTAGCAAGAGTTCAGGGCCGGCATGTTCCAGAAAGGGCAAAAGGCAATGTTGGCATAATTAGGTAAGCTTGGATAACAATTCATTTGATGGTTGATCAGGAAAAACAAAAACATGTTGACAGGGATAGATAACTGGGATTGAAGGAGACTCTTGGGGAATTTAGATTGTCTCAGAGGAAATTTAAGGAAGAAACTAAGAGGGCAGAAAGGAGCCATGAACTATTCCAGGCAGGTTAGATTATACTCAAGGTGTTAGTAAGGGAAAGAGTGTGTTTTTGTGATGACCAAAGGGCTAATCTATGTTTGGCAGTGGGCAAGGAAGTTCCCAACTGAAACTTTGTCTATATTCCCCAAAGAGAAAAATGCAGAGTTCAGAGGATACACTGAAAGTCTGGAGCATGTTAGTATTTAGAAAGTGAAGGTGATAGATTGGAATGCAAACTAGTGAATAAATCCTCAAGGTTAATTAGATCCCAGAATGCTAATGAGAAAATTCTTAAGGAAGAGGATTAATGCACTTTTGGAAAGCCAAGGGTTGGTCAGGGATAGTTTGATTTTCTGTGTGGGAAATCCAGGCTTACTAACTTGATAGAAATTTTTTTGAGGCGGTAACAAAAAAAGGTGGTAGGTGTTGTCCATATGACCTTTAGTCAGGCATTTGATAAGATCTTGCATAGTTGGCTGATCCAGAAGGTTAAGGAATATGGGATCCCAAGTAAGCTGGCTAAATGGATCCAAAATTTGCTTGGTGATAGGAGTTAGTGGACATACATTTTCTACTGATTTGTTGTTATGATGCACGGAAGGCATTAGTGTGGGTTTTTTGCAGTTTGTGATATGTATAAGCGACTTGGATATGAATGCAAGAGAAATGATAAGTAAGTCTGAGCATGATGCAAAAATTGGTGGTGGTGTATACAGTGGGGAAGGTTGTCTGAGATTGCATCAGGGTAAAAATTGGTTGGAAAGTTGGGTGGAACTTTGGCAGATGGAAGTTAATCCCAAACAAGCTCAAAGTTTATGCATTTTGGGAAGTCGGGTAAGTCTAGAACAACTACAGTGAAGGGAAAGGCACCAGCAGAGTTACCATACCCATACTTCCCTGAAAGTGGATGGTGAAGAGGCCATATGGCATGATTGCCTTCATAGGTTAAGGCATAGAATATAATGTTTATTATCTTAAAAAAAACACTGGTTAGGCCACAGTTAGAGTATTGTTCAAATTTCAAAGTAAAATTTAAGATCAAAGTACATATATCTCACCATATATGATCCTGAGATTCAATGTCTTGTGGGCATACTCAATACATAGAATAATAACCATAACAGAATCAATGAAAGACCACAGGAACTTGGGAATTCAACCAAAAGACAGCAAACTGCAAATACAAAAAGAAAGAAACAATAATAATAACTAAATAATAAATATCGAGAACATGACATGAAGAGGACTTGAAACCAGGTCCATAGGTTGTAGAAACATTTTATTGATGGAGCAAGTGAAGTTGAGTCAAGTTATCCCCTTTGGTTCAAGAGCCTGATGGTTGAGGAGTAGTAACTGTTCCTGAACCTGGTGGTGTGTATCCTAAGGCTTTCTGTGTGGTGAGGGTCCTTGACAATGGGTGCTGCTTTCCTGCGACAGCATTTCATGTAGATATGCTCAATGGACTAGGCCGTATCCACCACTTTTTGTAGGATTTTCTACACAAGGGCTGTGGGGTTTCCATACCAGGCTCTGATGCAGCCAGTCAATATATAGTCCACCATACAACAACGGAAGTTTGTCAAAGTTTTAGATGTCATGCCAAATCTTTGCAAACTCCTAAGGAAGTAGAGGTGCTACCATGCTCTCTTCATAATTGTACTTGAGTGCTGGGTCCAGGACAGATCCTCCGAAATAATTACACTGAAGAACTTACTGTAAAGTTGCTAACCCTCTCCACCTCTGATCCACTGATGAGGATTAGCCCATGGACCTCTAATTTCCTTCTCCTGAAGTTAATAATCAGCTCTTTGGTCTTACTGACATCGAGAAAGAGATTGTTGTGACACCACTCAGCCAGATTTTCAATCTCCCTCCTATATGCTGATTCATAATTACCTTTGATTTGGTCAACGACTGTGGTATTGTCAGCAAATTTAAATATGGCATTGCAGCTGTGCTTAACATCACTTATAGGCCTCGAAGTTTGTTGAATAGTTTTTAGGGGATGATAGTATTGAATGCTGAGCAGTAGTCGATAAAAATCATCCTAATGTATGCATCTTTGCTGTCCAGATGTTCCAGGGTTGAGTGAAGAGTGAATGAGATACCATCTGCTGTAGATCTGTTGCTCTGGTAAATGGTTCTGTTCTGAACTCTATTGAAAGAATGTGATTGTACAGGTGGGAATGCAGAGGAACATCACAATAGACAGAGCTAGAAGTTGTCAACAAAAGTCAAGTAACTGCGAGATTTTTTTTACTGTTTAATTGTTGTTTCTGGAAATGTTACAAGATACATGTGCTCTGATATTGGTCAATCTTCCTAACCTCTGGCTTTTAAATTATTCAAATTTTAGAAATGTAACAACATTGCCTAGATTGGAGCACTTAATTATGGGGAGAGATTGGATTGACTGGGTTTGTTTTCCTTAGTGCAAAGGAAGCTGAAGGGTGAAATGATAGAAGTATGTACAATTATGAAAGGTGGCGATAGAACCTTTTATTCCTGGTAGGAGTGTTTAAGGTGATAGGAAAGAACTTTAAAGGGTATCAGAGGACAAAGTTTGTAATAGAATGGTTGATACCTGGACATTATGATTCTACCCCACCAAACTCCAGCCAGACAGCTTAACATTTCTTACAGGAGTAAGTCAGCAGATTGACTTACTCAATTTGAGCATAAACTCAATCCTTCCCTGGTCAATGTTGCATCTTATCTCCCAGTAGCTTCATACTAGAGTGGACATAGTCTATAAAACAAATGGGGAACTTTATAACTTATGCATAGAATTTTGCTCCAGAACAAAGATCTTCCCAATTTGTGTATGCATGGATTTGGATACTGAGCTGCAAATCATTGTCCACTTGGTCAGTGAGAATCATTTTTGGCCATAACCTCTCTAATCAGCGCCATCCCAGCATTTTGATGTAGGCTCATGTTGAGACCATAGTGAATGGTTCCCATGTATCTGGAGCTCTTCTCAGTGACACTCCGTACTTCAGTGCAGCTTTTTGCCATCTGTGGAACAATATGTTTGCAGGTCAAGACTTTGAACCCAGGACATGATTTGTTGGGCTGGAAGAGTCTGTTACCATGTTGTATCTCTAAAAAAATTAAACAATACATTCTTAAAACCTTCCTCCTTGCTATTCCTTTCCCTTCATAAGGCTGCTTAATCGACCTCCACTAGATCTTGTCTAATTTCCCCCAAAATTAGCCTTGCTTCACTTTAGGACCCTAACCTGTTAACCTGTCCTATCCTTTTCCAGCACTAACAGAACTTTGGTCACTAGCACTAAAGTTTTCCCCAACTGCCTCTTTGGTTACTTTCCCTGCCTTATTTCCTAAGAGGAGGACCAGTATTGCACCCTCTTGCATAGGACCCTTCCTATAATAACTCGGGAAACTTTCCTGACACATTTCACAAATTACCCACCATCCAGGCCTAATCATCTTGGGTAGTTCAGTAAATTTTATGGAGGTTAGAATCTCCCACTAATACAATTCTGTTATTCTATATTCTACCAACCAAGAGAAATTCCTCTATACATCTGCTTGTCAAGTTCCCACTGACTATAATACAGCCCCAACAGAGTGACCCTCCCCTCTTGTTTCCATGTTCTACCATTCTGACCATATGGAAGATCTCCCAAAGAATGTCATCTCTAAGTGCCGCTGTTATTACCTCCCTTATTAAAAAGATAATACCTCCTCCTCGATTACTGTCATGCCTGCAGCATCCAAATCCTGGACTATTGAGCTGTCAGTCCTGCCCTTCTCTCAGCCATGTTTCTGTCATGGCTATAGCCATCCTTGAAACCTGTCAATTGAATTTAAACCCTCTGGTACAGCACCAGTAGATTTCCCTGCAAGGATATTGGTCCCTCTCATTCAAGTGAAATCTGTCCCTCTTGTACAGGTCATCTCTACACTAGAAGAGATCCCAATGATCCAAGAATCTGAATCCATGTCCCCTGCAGCATCTCCTCGGCTACAAATCTGTCTGGTCTGTTCTTTCATTGCTGTTCTCACGAGCACATGGCACTGGGAGTAATCCAAAGATCATTGCCCTTGATATCCTGCATCTTCATTTCTTACCTAATTCCCTATGGTCCTTTAGGATCATGTCTCATCCTACCTTTGCTGCTGCTACTAACATGTACAACAACCTCAAGCTCTTCACTCTCTCCTTTGAGAATTTTCTGCAGCTGCCCGGAGACATCCTTGACTCTGGTACCTGTGAGGCAACTCACTATCCTGGTGTCTCTTCTGCTGTCGAGTCTCCTATCACTATTGCCCTAATTTACTGCACCCTTGCACTCAGAGACAGTTGCAGTGCCAGAGACCGAACTACTGCTGCTAGCACCTCTACACCCCCTTCAACAATATTCCTCTGTGTATATGTGTTAGTGAGAGGTATGTCCATTGGACCACACTGCACTAATGGCCAACTCCCTTTACTTTTACCAGCAGTCACTTGTCTACCTGAAGCCTGTAACCTGGGTGAAACCATCTCAGTAAAAGTCTTGTCTATGAGGCCCTCAGCTTCCCGGATGGTCCTGAGTACTCCAGCTCGGTTTCCTGGACATGCTCTGTTAGGAACTGTAGCTGATGCACTTCTCACACAATCACTGGTCACTCCCACGCCTTGCAGGAGGAGCATTCCACAGCCCTTTTATGATAAGGTGATCACTTCTGACCCCTTTTCCACCGATAAATTTCTTTCTTTAAAAGGATGTGATGTTTTTTACTCCTTATCCATTTGCTTCTCAGCAATAAAATAAGGCAATGCTTTAACTTTATGAGCCAATTATACCCCAACGTGGAAGGCAAATGTTTTTGCTCATGATACCCCAGGCCGTTATCATGAGAATGAAACCATAGAGACCATGCCCTCTTGGATTGATCAAGATAGAACATAGAACACTCTTGGAGAACATGCTGCTCTTTCACTTTTTGGTGGCTCATTTATGAACAGGAGCTATAGAAATTCAGAAACCAGTTGTTCAATTAACCACTTATGGAAATCTCTAGGCGGAAAATGAACTTGTTTACATGGTTTGGGGCAGGATGAAGATTCCTGTTGAGACCTCGTTAAGATGAATCCAGCACGTGGCCACTACTGTCTGTGCTGGTCATTGGTGGCATAGGCATTAGGCATTGAGAGTGGGGGTGAATTATTGGGAAATATGAAAGCTTGAGGGGGGAATTATTAATATTGTTCATTAGAGATATAATGACAGAATATACTGTAAGAACAAGTGTACACTGATCAGAGAAAGCTACTATATTTTGGTTTAAGATAAATTCAATATGTTGAATGTTAAGATTCCACACAAGTGATTAATTTAAAAAACCCAGAAAAACACAGAAATGAGCAAGGCCTTTTAATTTCCATTGGAGATTGGTTGCATGGTAGGAAACAGAAATTTTGTACAATAGGTATGTAGTTAGACTGGTAATATGCTCCGTTCATCAACTTCATACAGCTGGAAAAATAAATAAAAAAGCTGTAAATCCAAAGTACACTTTTGACTAAATTAAAAATTATAGGAAATAAGGGACATTTGGGGATAGAAAGATGCAATGGGACTTAATTAGTTTAAGTGAGTGGCAAAACTATAGCAGATGGAATTCCATAAGGTTAAATAGCTATTTTAACAAAGAAAAACTGTTGAAAAGCTAGGAAATAAAGAGGAGCAAAACATTTGGGTATCCATTTACAGTTTGTGTATTATTTTACTTTACTTTTAAAAAAGAGATCAGAGTAGATAATCAACTGCTTTATGTCAAGTGCTGGAATAAAAAGGGGAGGAAACCATGCCCTCTATTGCATAGAATTTCATTCAGAATTCTGTCTGCAGTATTAATAGTGGATGCAATAAATTAGAAAGAATTTATCAACACTGTAACTTTATCCTCAAAAGGAACTTGGGTCAAAGTCAATGTAAAGTTTATTATCAAAATACATATATGTTACCATATACTGCAGTGAGATTCATTTTCTTTGCAGGTATTTAAAGGAAAATAAAGAAATACAACAGAGCTTGTGAAAAACTATACATAATCAAAGACTGAAAATCAATTAATATGCAAACACAAACTGCAAAAAAAAGCAATACTGAGAATATGTGTTGTAGAGTCCTTGAAAGTGAATCAAGTGATGTGGGACCTAAGGCTTCTGTACCTCCTGCCCAATGGTAACAGCAAGATGAGTGCAAGGTCTGGGTGATCGGGGTCCTTGATGATGGATGCCGCATTCTTGTGGAAGTACTCCTTGTTAGTGTATTCAGTGGTGGGGAGGGCTTTCCTACAATGGGCTGGACTGTATCCAGTCCTCTCTGTAGACTTTCCCATTCTGGGGTATTGCTGTTTCCAAACCAGGCCATGAGGCAACCAGTTAGGATACTCTTTACTCTGCATCAATAGAAGTTTGTCAACATTTTTGTTGACATGTTGAATCTATGCAAACTTTTAAGAAAGTAGAGGTGATGTCGTGTCTTCTTTGTGCTTATGTGCTGGTCCCAGGACAGATCCGTTGATATGACAACACTAAGTTACAGACCCACTCCAACTCTGATCCCCTAATGAGGACTGGTTCATGTGCCTCCAGCTTCTTCCTCCTCAAGTCGATAATCAGCTGTTCAGTTTTGCAGACATTGAATGAGAGGTTGTAGTTGTGGCACCATACAGCCAATTTTTCAATCTTTCTCCTCTACACTGAACCATCACGACTTTGATTCAGCCAAAAACAGTAATGTCATCAGTAAACATAAATACAGCATTGGCGATGTATTCATAGATATATCATAGGTACAAATGAATTGAGCAGGGGGCTAAGCTCACAGCCTTGTGATGCACCAGTGCTGACGGTTGACTAGTGAGAATAGGTTAAATAGATGAAGGATGTAGAAGGTTGAATCTTGATCTGATGAAGATGCTGTAGCTATTAGATAGTTTCAATGGAGTAAAGATATTTCCTCTGGGGAAGTAAGTAATAAACAGACGTAATATTAAAATTAGAGCTAAAAGAGTACTAAAAGGGTTTGGAATGGCAAAAACATCTTTTCCACAATTTCCACAGCATAGGAGCAACACAGCCCTCTGTTCTACTCACTTTACACCTATAACTGTGTGGCTAAGCATAGCTCCAACACCATAGACAAGTTGGCTGATGACCTCACTATTGTAAGTTGTATCAAAGGTAGTGATGAATCAGTATACAGGAGGGAGACTGAAAATTTGATTGAGTGGTGTAATAACAACAACCTCTCACTCAATGTCAATAAGGCCAAGGAACGGATTGTAGATTTCAGGAGATGTCCATGAGCCTGTAATCATCGGAGGGTCAGAGGTGGAGAGGGTCAGTAACTTCAAATTCCTGGGTGTCACTATCTCAGAAGGCCTGTCTTGAACCCATCACATAAATGTGATGGCGCATGACCAAGTGGTTAAGACATTCGTCTAGTGATCTGAAGGTCGCTAGTTCGAACCTTGGCTGAGGCTGTGTGTGTGTCCTTGAGCAAGGCACTTAACCACACATTGCTCTGCAATGACACCGGTGCCAAGCTGTATGGGTCCTAATACCCTTCCCTTGGACAATATCGGTGGCGTGCAGAGGGGAGACTTGCAGCATGGGCAACTGCCGGTCTCCCATGCAACCTGGCCCAGGCTTGCGCCCTGGAAACTTTCTCACGAGACTAATGGAGGCCTACACATAAATACAATTGTTGAGAAATCACAACAGCACCTCTACTTCCTCAGGAGTCTGTAGAGATTTGGAATGTCATCAAAAACCTTGGCAAACTTCTATAGATGTGTGGTGGGAAGTGTGCTGACTGGCTGCATTACGCCTGGTATGGGAACACCATTGACTTTGAGTGTAAAATCTTACAGAAGGAAGTGGATTCGGCCCAGTACATCACAGGTAAAACCCTCCCAACCATCGAGCACGTCTACATGAAACATTACCGCAAAAAAACAGCATCCATCATCAAAGATCCTCACCACCCAGGCCATGATCTTTTCTCGGTGCTGCCGTCTGGTAGAAGGTACAGGTGCATCAGGATTTGCACCGCCAGCCAAGTTCAAGAACAGCTACTACCCCAGCCATCTGGTTCTTGAACAAAAGGGGATAACTACACTCACTTCAGGACTCTTTATTCTTATTATCTCAAGCTGGCTATTTATCGCTATTTGTTTATATCTGCATTTGCACAATTTGTTGTCCATTGATCCTATTTACAATTACTCTTCTATAGATTTGCTAAGTCGGCCGGCAGAAAAAGAATCTCAGGGTTGTATGTGGTGACATGTATGTACTCTGATAATAAATTTTCCTTTGAACAATTGATGTGAGTTTACAATTTAAATATTTGTTATTTTGCCGTTTCCCGGCTGTGCTGGTCTGCTCCGGAAAAATGTGCTTCAATATGACAGCCAGCGTGATCTCTTCTCTTGCCTGGATCAATGTCTCTACAAATTTCTAGCTTCTGCAATTGGCTGCTTTGACATAGTGTTTTGTCAGGGGAAGTACAGATCATGGGGCAATGCTTGCCTTCCATTTAAGTCTGGCTTTTCCATCCTGCAAAGTTGCTGAAAAGCTCTTTTGTGTGAGTGCCACTCCTGACTAGAGCAGCTAGCTCCGGAAACCACCCTTGTATTTCCTACATCACACTTATCCCCTGAGATGACGTGCAAGGAAATTTGATTAAACGTGGGAAAGGTATGATCATTTTATTTTAAATAACAGGAAAAAAATTCAACTTCACGTCTCAAGAAGCACTGCCCAAAATGAGCTTTCTCTGCATTCTGCAGACGGAGCTGTGCATGGCACTCATCAAAGGAAGAGCTCTCATGTGTCATAGCTTCACACTCCTTAAAGTCAAATTTCTCTGCTGACCATTTCCTTACACAGCAGATGTGAATAGCAAATATTGGATTTGAATATTCAACTAAACCTGGGGTCGCATACTTGAATATTCAGTTCATTAGACTTGTTTGAGAAGCTAAGGCATCTACAATAAGACCACGTTTGTGGCTGACAAAATTCTCCTCAGACAAACGCTGTAATGTACATGAGGCTCGGCTTAATAATGCAATTTATAACACTCCATCATTCATTAATGTACCTGGTTTGTTGACCTACTATCTGCTTTTCTTTGTCTTGAACTTGAATTGCTTAATGTGTCAGATAGATTCACAGAACACTACAGCAAAGAAACAAGTCCTTCAATCTATTTTGTCCTTGCAGAACCATTAATCTGCTAGTCCCATCAATCTGAGGACCTGCACCAGAACTATAGCCCTCCATACCTTGCCTATCCATGTACCTCTCCAAACTTCTCTTAAATGTTGAAATCAACCCCACATCTACCATGGCAGCTTGTTCTACACTCTCACCACCCTCTGAGAGAAGAAGATCCTCCTCATGTTCCCCCTTAAATATTTCACCTTTCACTCTTAATCCATGACCTCTCGTTGTAGTCTCACCTAACCTCAATGGAAAAAAAAACTGCTTGGATTTGCCTTTTCTATACCCCTCATAATTTTGTATATTTCTATCAAATCTCCACACAGTCTTCTGCATTCTAGGGAATAATGTCCTAACATATTTAACTTTTCCCTAGAACTCAGGTCCTCAAGTCCCGGCAACATTCTTGACATTTTCTCTGCACTCTTTCAATCTTATTTACATTTTTCCTACAGGTAGGTGACCAAAATTGGACACCTTACTCAAAATTAGCCTTCACCAATGTCTTATGCAACTTCAACGTAGCATCACAATTCCTGTAGCCAGTTGATTGATTCACGAAAGCCAATGTGCCAAAAACTTTTCTTTATGATTCTGTCGCCCTGTGACTACTTTCAGATCTGAGCTATGCCCCAGTATAGCTAATTACAAACCCAAAATAATCATATGGCTTAAGTGTCAGTCCTCGCCTGCAGCCTTGGGAATTCATTGAAATTATCTTGGGGTTGTTTCCTACTGAAGCATCCTGTCATGTTCACGTTGAAAATATTCATTAAAATTTGTCTGACAACCTTCTTGTAGAGTCATTTCATTCCTTGTTTCCTTGCGTTTTGCTATGAACTCCTTGTTATAAACTACTTTTTGTTTTTGTTGCTAGTTGCACAGGGATAGAGGAAATGGGACTGGATTCAGGTGCGTGTGAGTCCTCGTGCAGGATTCTCTAAAGGCTAACTTGCAGGTTGAGTCTGTAATCACCATTCTGTGCTGTGTCACACGATGTTGGTGATCACGGTCTTTTCTCCATCCATAATCATGGTTGTTCTTGGCAAACTTTTCTACAGAAGTGATTTACCATTGCCGCCTTCTGGCCAGTGTCTTTACAAGACGGGTAACCCCAGCCGTTATCAATACTGTTCTGCCTGGCGTCAGTGGTCACATAACCAGGACTTAGCCATGCACCAACTGCTCATACGACCGCCCACCACCTACTCCCACGGCTTCACATGATCCTGATCGCAGGGCTAAGCAGGTGCTCCACCTTGCCCAAGGGTGACCTGCAGGTGAGTGCAGGGAAGGAGCACCTTACAGCTCCTTTGGTAGAGAAATATCTCCACCTTGCTATCCAGACTTTATTTGGAATATTGTGAGAATTTTGGCCTCATATCTAATGTATTAGCAGGGAAGGTTCATGAGAATTACTTGGAGAATGAAAGGGTTAACATACGAGGAGCTTTTGAGGCCTAGGTCTCAACTCGCTGAAGTTTAGAAGAATGAAAGGGATCTAATTGAAACCTACTGAATATTGAAATGCTTAGATAGAATGGACATGGGAGGGGGAAAATATAACAGTCATAATCAAGTGGTGGAGCAAGCTGGCTGGTCCAAATGTCTTATTGTCTAACTGATCTGTGATGTGAATTCACTCATAGATTATTATAATGGCCAAAGGCAAAGATGGAATTTGGAGTGAATGACACAGAGACACCAATTATAGAAATGGACTCAGAGGCTGAACTGTAATATTGCCTCCCCTGAACCAGAGAGAGATAAAATTCATCAGTAGTGGAAAGAGAAAGTTTGCTGTAAAAAAGGTGCAGCTAGAAGTGGTCCAAGTTGCTCCAAGCTCCAATGCAGCAAATAGTTCAAGATGGCTTAATGGGATGTTGAAAAATAGTGTACACTCACATTGTCCCTCCACACTCATTCCGTACTTGACTAACTGCGGCCTACCCTAGTTCATATGACATTTACCAAGAGCACTGATTAGGCAGGGCCCTTAGTGTTATTAAGGACCCCACCCGTCTATCCAGCATCCCGTTTGACTTTCTACCATCAGACAGGAGACGCTGATGCATTAAAACAGGAATGGTCAGGATGAGAAACAGTTCCCTCCCTCAGGCCCTTAGGTTTATAAACTCACTGCCGCATCGCCTGCGATGTGTCACTGATTAATCTGTTCCATACCTTATAATATTTAATTAATGCATTCAGCTTGTTATTTATGCTTGATTCATCAATAGATTTTCTCCTTGTGTTATGTGTACTTCTGCACTTCACACCCTGGTACAGAGAAACGTTGCCCTTGTTTCTACATACATTATATGGTTGTATATGTTATACACATGTATATAGTTAAATGACAATAAATTTGACTTGATGTGACTTGAAAGACATTTGCACCTGCAGTGGTTTGAACAGACAATGTTTCTTAAGAGAATCTCATTCGTCAGAGGAACGGCCTAAACAGTCTGGTTCTAACTCTGCTAAAAGTCACAGGTCTAAGGAGCATTATAAGACCATAAGATATAGGAGCAGAAGTAGGCCATTTGGCCCATCGAGTCTGCTCCGCCATTCAATCACGGGCTGATTCAATTCTTTCAGTCATCCCCACTCCCCTGTCTTCTCCCCATACCCTTTGATGGCCCAGCTAATCAAGAGCCTATCTATCTCTGCCTTAAATGCACCCAATGACTTGGCCTCCACAGCTGCTCGTGGCAACAAATTCCACAGATGTACCACCTTCTGAGTAAAGTAATTTCAATCCTGAAGTCATGCTCTCTTGTCCTGGACTCCTCTACCATGGGAATTAACTTTGCCATATCTAATCTGTCAGGCCTTATCAAGGGAGAATAAATGGTAGTAATGCATAGAAGCTTGAAGAGAAAATTCCCGAGCTTAGGGCCTTGGGAGCCAAAGGAATAATTGCCATTGATGACTCAGAAGGAGAGATAAGCAAAAAAGGATGGAATTGAAGGAGCAAAGGCTGAAAGACAGGAGAAGGTTGAGCAGATATGGTGAGGTCAGTTCATGGTGTGACTTCAAAGCAAGTCATGGTAATTTCAAGTTGAAGCTTTGTTGGAGCAAAGCAAGCCTTCACCAAAAGCACACGTGTCTGTTCCCTTGAAACTGAGTGCTTTTCTGCATGAACTTTCTCTTGTGATTGTGCATTAGCTACACGTTGATGTAGTGGAATCCTTTGTGATACTTTGATGGCAGATGGGTGAATGCTGCAAAATGTTTTGCATGCACAAACACACACGCCAATGTCGAACGTTAACTACGGGGTAATTTAGATTTCTGGATAGCTCCAAGTAGTAAAACCTGATGCAGAGTCTTGACCTGAATTGCCAACTATTCCTTTGCCTTCACTGATGCTACCTGACCTGCTAAGTTTTTCCAGCAATTTGTTTTATTGGCTCCAGATTGTAGTTCTACACTTGGTGGTTTGATTGTGAAGTGAGGCATGGGTGCTCAGCTTTAGGACGGCTAACCAGACAGGAAAGGAGATTGGTTACTAAAGTTCAAAGTACATTTATTATCAAAGTATGTATTAATTAAACATCCTTGAGATTCGTTTCCTTTCAGGCAGTCACCAAACAAGAAAACCATTAATTAAAGACCACCAAGCACCCAGTGAGAGATGAGAAGAAACACAACTTGTATAAACAAGAAAAGCTAGCAGCAGCATTCAAAACAAAAGTGACTGCATTGGCATGAAGCCCACTATCTCAGCCTCAGTTCTTCACACAGGGGAGCAGAAACATTGTGCAGCACACGGACACGAGACCTGGAGCAGCCAGAGCAGGCCTCAGTGCCACGGAGAGCGGAGTAAACGTCACAGAACAGCAAGCAGAACCAAGCCCGACCCTCGCCTCCAGTCCCAACACCTTGTCTTTTCACTCCATCTAGCCTGTTGTTTAAATTGTCCAAACATTATGCACTCTAGGACCCAGACCCTATCGGTTTGGTACATTCTGGGCCTGGACATCACCGCCATGTTTCGGCCCACATCCAACCTTTCAGAATTGGCCCGACGCTTACATTGATCCAACCTCACTCTCTGTTTAGGTAGGCAGTCTTCGAAACTCCTTCGAAACTCTGCTTTGCAAGCCCCAACTCTGTCTCGACCCAGCTCTGACCACTTCTTCTCGACCATGACTCAACCTCGTTCCAACTTTGCATCGTGCCCACAAGCCTCGACCCTTGAGTCAGCCTCACCTTCGCTCACCTCTTCCTTGTTTGTGGTGATCTTTTAGCACAATTTTCCACAGAAAATGTGTTATTAATAAAGTATTTAGTCATGTTTCTTGCCTTACGAACCACTAGTAAGCTGACGCCCATCTTCAGTAACACCATCCAATATGCTTGTCTAAAGGTTGGGCCTCTTGGAGCTTTACACATTGGGCTGAAGTTGCTGAGATCAATGTGGAGTGGAAGTTAATTTATCTAATGTTAATAATTGGAATGGAAATACCAATCAGCCATATTGCATTTGAGGGAAATAAACTGAGATGGGACCTCCCAAACCCCAGGATGTTTGGTATAGTGGAATAGAGGGACATTGGGTCATGGAGTAAGCTGTGAGTTGTTGAGGGTGTTGACAGGGTAGAGGGTGATGAGGTTTGGCATTGAAGGTCTTACATTGACATCTTCAGCCACGTCAGAACCCAGAGAACTGGTGGAACAAATCATCCTTAATCCTGATAGACTGCCTAAGAAGAAGTGATTTTTGGTAAGAGAGATGAAGAGCTTTTGAGTGGTGTAGGAGCTATGGGAGCTAGGGATAGTGAAGATGTGTGGGATGGAGTGTGTATGGTGAGGTTGGATGCACATCTGGTTGAGTTCAGAGTGAGCTTGTTGCAATGTGCAGCATCATATTTACTGTAACCACCCACTTACAACAAATACCTGCGAGATTTTTCAGAGGCAGTTTTTCAGTTTTGCTTCATTTCTGGTTGAATGGCTGCTGAGTGTATCTCAGTTGTTAGAAGCTGTCTCCTTTTCTTTTGTCTGCCCTTCTGCAGCAGCCAGTTTCATCTAATTGTGGAACTATCAGCAACACAGTCTGAAATCTCTCTCACCCTCCCCCTTGCTGAATCATGGAAGAAGTCGAAAGCATTTTGTGAAATTTACACAGAGAGACTGGTGATCCCATCAGACAGCATCCAAGAACTGTTAGTTCTGTGGAAACTCTTCCTGCTGTATTCTCCATGGTCCATATCATTAAACATGGAACTATCAAGAAATACTCAGAAATATTACAGTGCACCACAATAATTAATTTCTTTCTTTCTTTCCTTACATTATTTATTCTTAGCATTTGTAGTGTTGATAATAAATCCTTAGGATTTTGGTCAGCCTGGTATTTAATGTCCATTGCAGTGACAATGCAATCACATGCTTTAGTTCTGCAATAATCAGACACATCAGAAAATAAATTGTGCTTCAACAACATTGATGTGAACTGGAGTTACATTTAGATGAGACCAAATAGGAAAGGTAGATTTTCTTCCATCAAGCTACAGTGGTGAGCAAAGTGAGCTTTTGTAGCATTGGAAGCAGTTAACAGAAGGTTTACTTGACTAACTTGGAATGGAAAAGCTGTCTTGTGAAGAAATCTTCAGAGTTCAAGATTCAGGTTTATTTGTCATATATTCACTGAAACAAATAGTAAAATACATCACTTGCGTTAACAACCAGCATACCCTACGGTGTGCTGAGCTCAGCCTGCACGTGTTGCCACACATATCAGCACCAATATGCCCACAGTGCTCAGCAGAACAACAAGCGACAGCAAAAACAAGCCCCACCCCAGGCACATATACAGTCCTTAAATCCCAGGACAGGCCTCCCGCTGACACTGACGTGAGCCTGCAGACACTGGGCTTCTACCTCCCCAGTGAGCTCACAGAAATTCTCAGACTCTGCTCTGGCCAGTGGGCTTCGACTTTCAAACCTCTGATTCATCGTCAGGCCTCAATTCCAGGGCCCAGTGATCACTGAACACTAGGCCTCAAAGTCCAGAATTGCCAAAGGCAGGAACCTGAACCCTAGAGTTCGAAATCCAGTGTCGGGGG
Source organism: Hypanus sabinus (assembly GCF_030144855.1). NCBI lineage: Eukaryota > Metazoa > Chordata > Chondrichthyes > Myliobatiformes > Dasyatidae > Hypanus > Hypanus sabinus. Next base: position 60,166,610 of record NC_082717.1, on the reverse strand, counting down.
TAGTTGGAACTCGATGCTCCTCCTCCAGGTTTGAAGAGCCAAGTGACCTCCTCATGCTCCCGTTTTGTAAGTTTCTTCTTACTGCCAATTCCAATTTTTGGCCAGGTTTGCCTCGATAGATTTGATCTTGTCTTCCTTGGATTTACAGAATATAAAGGATTTCACTCACTGCCCAGAGGTTACAATGCCTACTCAACACATACAGGAAAACCATCATAATATTCCTAATGACTTGTAGATTTTGAAGATGATCCCCAATTTATGAATACATTTTGTGTTTGTGTATGCTTTTCCAGATGAGTCTGGGTATGGATACCATAAATAATCTCATAGTGTCCTTTTCCTTTTCTTTGTTTGTGGTCACTGGTGAAGTCAGCATTTACTGCATACAAATGCCCCATGAACTGAATGGCTTTTAAGTCATTTTAGGGGGAAATTAAGGGTCAATTATTTTGCTGTGGATTAGGAGTCACAAAGACTAAAAATGAGTTCCTTATTTGAAGGATATTAAAAAAACAAACTGGGAAGCTACTTCAAGACCTTTGTTATATGATCACCATTAATTACATTATTTTTGTTTAATACTTACTCTGAAGTAAGTTCTATCTGAACTTCAACTCTCCAGTTGCACTGGTAGAATTTCAACACAAAGCCCGTTATTTTCAGCTTAAGGTTCGATATTATTAACCAGTGGTTCTTTTGAGCCTCCCATCACTTAATGAAGTTTAACTGTTTTTGCTTCTGTTAATAAAGAGACCTTGTAAATCAGGGGTTCCCAACCTGGGATCCATGGACACCTTGCTTTATGGCATTAGTTGATGGCGTAAAAAAGGTTGGGAATTCCTGCTCTAAGCCTTTGTGTTGCTAGTAATCAATTGGACTTTGCAGATTGGTCTCAGTTTTGTTTACTGGGAATTGTGTAGAAAAATAGTCAGGTGGAGAAATGGAGGAAATTATTTCAAAGAACCATGGTTTAACTTTGCTGTATCCTAGTCATTAACTGAATCAAAGGCAGTGGCAAATCAGCATTCGAAGGGAGACTGATGATCTCACTGAGTGGTGCCACAACAACAACCTCTCACTCAATGTCAGCAAGACCAAGGAGATGATTATTGACTTCAGGGGAGGAAACCAGAGTTCCAGGAGCCAATTCTCATCAGCAGATCAGAGGTGGAGAAGGTCAGCAACTTTAAATTTCTCAGAGTTATCATTTCAGAGGATCTGCCCTGGGTCCTGCTGAAGAAAGCACAGCAGCACCCCTCCTTAGAAGTTTGTGAAGATTTGGCATGTCAACTAAAGCTTTGACAGACCTCTGTAGATGTGTGGTGGAGAGTATATTGACTGGTTACATCATGTCCTGGTATGGAAATATAAATGTGCTTGAATGGAACAGCCTCCAAAAAGTAGGAGATGTGGCCCAGTCCATCGCTGGTAAAGCCATAACCACCATTAAACACATTTATATGGAGCTCGGTTGTAGGAAAGCAGAATCCATTATCAAGGACACCCATCACTGAACATTTCCCACTATTCATCTCATGTTCCCAATATTTATTGCTTATTTATTTACTATTATTATCTTTCTTTCTTTTTATATTGTGTAGTTTGTTGCCTTTTGCACACTGGTTGTTTGTAAGGCCTGTTGGGTGTGCTCTTTCATTGATTCTATTGTTTCTTGTATTTACTGAGGCTCCCCACAAGAAAATCAATCCCAGGGTTGTATATGGGGACATAAATGTATTTTGATAATAAATTTACTTTGAACTTTGCAAGTTTAGCCCCATGACTGAAATCAGCAATTTCAGGACATATCAACACTTGTAAGTTTCTATGTTGAGATATCAGACCAGACAGTTAAATTAGCTGACATGTGTAAGCCTTATGAATGGGTGAAGCCTCTCCCTCTCCCTACTCCTCCATCTCCACATCCACCTTCCCCTTCTCCACCCCTGCCCTGTTTTTCCCTCTCTTATCTTTCTCCCTATCCCACCTTTGTAGACACCTGGAGTCCCACATGCATTCCCAACACTGCTATTAACATAGAAGTAATTTACCTTGTTAAAAGTGACAATATGGATCTGAACAAGGTTAATAAGAACAGTAAGATTGTTTTCAGATATTGCTTGTGGAGCCAGTGGTGAGGGAATAGAGTTTTTGGTGTGATACAAACCAATCAGCCATAGCAGATGTACTTCACTCCTCGGCCAGTTTCAATCTGTAGGCCTAGACCAGTCCTTCTCAAACTTTTTGATTTCAAGGGTTCCTGGAGGAATCCTTGAAATAATTTTCAGGTCTCAGAGAACCCCTGTGTATAAATTATTATGTCTTTGGTACGTTAGCGTGGTCAGTAAGTTGTGAATATAATAATCCAAAAAATAATTATCAATGCTCTTCTGAGTTTTTGATGAATTTTTAACCAACCTTTCTTGAAAAAATGTGCAGTTAAATTTAGCTTACCTTTCTTGAAATTAATCTCTTTCCCTTTCATAAATTTTAAAAACTCATAAGGCAAACATAATAAATTTCTCTTAAATAACTGGCTTAAGCCAAAATGGAATATATTTTTTCTAAAGGTAGGATCAGTAGATTTAATTTAAATAAAGGTTGTAGATTGATTTTAGTTAATGCTATTTACAACATGAAAATTTATTGACAATGTTGAAGCAGGGTGTGGTGACAGCATCAGAACCTTCTTTTACAAGTCAAACCTCTCATGGAGCCATCTATTGATGGGGCACCAGCAGTACAGATGCCAGCACAGTTCCTCCAAGACAGACCTTGTTCATGTAAAGCCCATTGATAAGTAGCTTTCATTGTAAGGACAGGCTTTTTTGTGTCTGTTGTTGCACGAGTGCGGTGAAATGACTCAGAAGATTGTAATTCTTCATCATTAACCTTATCAGAATTGTCTGCAGGCCTGGGCCTAGGATCCTCCTCTTCCATCTCACACCTCCGCTTCAAAAATCGCCACAGTGGACTGTCTTTAGAAAGAAAATTTCTCTCCGATTTGCTACTCCGCTGGTAGAGTTTGTCCACTCGCATAATCAGTTAGTGATGCATAAGGGGAAATTGGGGTAGGTAAATCGGGAGGAAGAGGATGACGTCACAACCCAAGTTGGGCGAGTTCATTCAATGCTCAGAGAAGGCACTTAATGCCCTCAACAGCCTACTGTCCTCCCCTCCATGTAATACAGCACTCACCATCAGCCTACTGTCCTCCCCTCCGTGTAATACAGCACTCACCAACAGCCTACTGTCCTCCCCTCCGTGTAATACAGCACTCACCATCAGCCTACTGTCCTCCCCTCCGTGTAATACAGCACTCACCATCAGCCTACTGTCCTCCCCTCCGTGTTATACAGCACTCACCATCAGCCTGCGGTCCTCCCCTCCGTCTAATACAGCACTCACCATCAGCCTGCGGTCCTCCCCTCCGTGTAATACAGCACTCACCATCAGCCTGCGGTCCTCCCCTCCGTGTAATACAGCACTCACCATCAACCTGCGGTCCTCCCCTCCGTGTAATACAGCACTCACCATCAGCCTGCGGTCCTCCCCTCCGTGTACTACAGCACTCACCATCAGCCTACTGTCCTCCACTCCGTGTAATACAGCACTCACCATCAGCCTACTGTCCTCCCCTCCGTGTAATACAGCACTCACCATCAGCCTGCGGTCCTCCCCTCCGTGTAATACAGCACTCACCATCAGCCTGCGGTCCACACCTCCATGTAATACAGCACTCACCATCAGCCTGCGGTCCTCCCCTCCGTGTAATACAGCACTCACCATCAGCCTGCGGTCCTCCCCTCCGTGTAATACAGCACTCACCATCAGCCTACTGTCCTCCCCTCCGTGTAATACAGCACTCACCATCAGCCTGCGGTCCTCCCCTCCGTGTAATACAGCACTCACCATCAGCCTACTGTCCTCCCCACCGTGTAATACAGCACTCACCATCAGCCTACTGTCCTCCCCTCCGTGTAATACAGCACTCACCATCAGCCTGCGGTCCTTCCCTCCGTGTAATACAGCACTCACCATCAGCCTGCGGACCTCCCCTCCGTGTAATACAGCACTCACCATCAGCCTACGGTCCTCCCCTCCGTGTAATACAGCACTCAGCATCAGTCTACTGTCCTCCCCTCCGTGTAATACAGCACTCACCATCAGCCTACTGTCCTCCCCTCCGTGTAATACAGCACTCACCATCAGCCTGCGGTCCTCCCCTCCGTGTAATACAGCACTCACCATCAGCCTACTGTCCACCCCTCCGTGTAATACAGCACTCACCATCAGCCTACTGTCCACCCCTCCGTGTAATACAGCACTCACCATCAGCCTGCGGTCCTCCCCTCCGTGTAATACAGCACTCACCATCAGCCTACTGTCCACCCCTCCGTGTAATACAGCACTCACCATCAGACTGCGGTCCTCCCCTCCGTGTAATACAGCACTCACCATCAGCCTGCGGTCCTCCCCTCTGTGTAATACAGCACTCACCATCAGCCTACTGTCCACCCCTCCGTGTAATACAGCACTCACCATCAGCCTGCGGTCCTCCCCTCCGTGTAATACAGCACTCACCATCAGGCTGCGGTCCTCCCCTCCGTGTAATACAGCACTCACCATCAGCCAGCGGTCCTCCCCTCCGTGTAATACAGCACTCACCATCAGCCTGCGGTCCTCCCCTCCGTGTAATACAGCACTCACCAACAGCCTGCGGTCCTCCCCTCCGTGTAATACAGCACTCACCATCAGCCTGAGCTCTTCCCCTCCGTGTAATACAGCACTCACCATCAGCCTGCGGTCCTCCCCTCCGTGTAATACAGCACTCACCATCAGCCTACTGTCCTCCCCTCCGTGTAATACAGCACTCACCATCAGCCTACTGTCCTCCCCTCCGTGTAATACAGCACTCACCATCAGCCTGCGGTCCTCCCCTCCGTGTAATACAGCACTCACCATCAGGCTACTGTCCTCCCCTCCGTGTAATACAGCACTCACCATCAGCCTGCAGTCCTCCCCTCCGTGTAATACAGCACTCACCATCAGCCTGCGGTCCTCCCCTCCGTGTAATACAGCACTCACCATCAGCCTGCGGTCCTCCCCTCCGTGTAATACAGCACTCACCATCAGCCTGCGGTCCTCCCCTCGGTGTAATACAGCACTCACCATCAGCCTGCGGTCCTCCCCTCCGTGTAATACAGCACTCACCATCAGCCTGCGGTCCTCCCCTCCGTGTAATACAGCACTCACCATCAGCCTGCGGTCCTCCCCTCCGTGTAATACAGCACTCACCATCAGCCTACTGTCCTCCCCTCCGTGTAATACAGCACTCACCATCAGCCTGCGGTCCTCCCCTCCGTACAATACAGCACTCACCATCAGCCTGCGGTCCTCCCCTCCGTGTAATACAGCACTCACCATCAGCCTACTGTCCTCCCCTCCGTGTAATACAGCACTCACCATCAGCCTGCGGTCCTCCCCTCCGTGTAATACAGCACTCACCATCAGCCTGCGGTCCTCCCCTCCGTGTAATACAGCACTCACCATCAGCCTGCGGTCCTCCCCTCCGTGTAATACAGCACTCACCATCAGCCTGCGGTCCTCCCCTCCGTGTAATACAGCACTCACCATCAGCCTGCGGTCCTCCCCTCCGTGTAATACAGCACTCACCATCAGCCTCCTGTCCTCCCCTCCGTGTAATACAGCACTCACCATCAGCCTGCGGTCCTCCCCTCCGTACAATACAGCACTCACCATCAGCCTGCGGTCCTCCCCTCCGTGTAATAAAGCACTCACCATCAGCCTGCGGTCCTCCCCTCCGTGTAATACAGCACTCACCATCAGCCTGCGGTCCTCCCCTCCGTGTAATACAGCTCTCACCATCAGCCTGCGGTCCTCCCCTCCGTACAATACAGCACTCACCATCAGCCTGCGGTCCTCCCCTCTGTGCAATACAGCACTCACCATCAGCCTGCAGTCCTCCCCTCCGTGTAATACAGCACTCACCATAAGCCTGCGGTCCTCCGTGTAATACAGCACTCACCAACAGCCTACTGTCCTCCCCTCCGTGTAATACAGCACTCACCATCAGCCTACTGTCCTCCCCTCCGTGAAATACAGCACTCACCATCAGCCTACTGTCCTCCCCTCCGAGTAATACAGCACTCAGCATCAGCCTACTGTCCTCCCCTCCGTGTAATACAGCACTCCTCATCAGCCTGCGGTCCTCCCCTCCGTGTAATACAGCACTCACCATCAGCCTGCGGTCCTCCCCTCCGTGTAATACAGCACTCACCATCAGCCTGCGGTCCTCCCCTCCGTGTGATACAGCACTCACCATCAGCCTGCGGTCCTCCCCTCCGTGTAATACAGCGCTCACCATCAGCCTGCGGTCCTCCCCTCCGTGTGATACAGCACTCACCATCAGCCTGCGGTCCTCCCCTCCGTGTAATACAGCACTCACCATCAGCCTGCGGTCCTCCCCTCCGTGTAATACAGCACTCACCATCAGCCTGCGGTCCTCCCCTCCGTGTAATACAGCACTCACCATCAGCCTGCGGTCCTCCCCACCGTGTAATACAGCACTCACCAACAGCCTACTGTCCTCCCCTCCGTGTAATACAGCACTCACCATCAACCTGCGGTCCTCCCCTCCGTGTAATACAGCACTCACCAACAGCCTGCGGTCCTCCCCTCCGTGTAATACAGCACTCACCAACAGCCAACTGTCCTCCATTCTGTGTAATACAGCACTCACCATCAGCCTGCGGTCCTCCCCTCCGTGTAATACAGCACTCACCATCAGCCTGCGGTCCTCCCCTCCGTGTAATACAGCACTCACCATCAGCCTACTGTCCTACCCTCCGTGTAATACAGCACTCACCATCAGCCTACTGTCCTCCCCTCCGTGTAATACAGCACTCACCATCAGCCTGCGGTCCTCCCCTCCTTGTAATACAGCACTCACCATCAGACTGCGGTCCTCCCCTCCGTGTAATACAGCACTCACCATCAGCCTGCGGTCCTCCCCTCCGTGTAATACAGCACTCACCAACAGCCTACTGTCCTCCCCTCCGTGTAATACAGCACTCACCATCAGACTGCGGTCCTCCCCTTCGTGTAATACAGCACTCACCATCAGCCTGCGGTCCTCCCCTCTGTGTAATACAGCACTCACCATCAGCCTACTGTCCTCCCCTCCGTGTAATACAGCACTCACCATCAGCCTGCGGTCCTCCCCTCCGTGTAATACAGCACTCACCATCAGCCTACTGTCCTCCCCTCCGTGTAATACAGCACTCACCATCAGCCTACTGTCCTCCCCTCCGTGTAATACAGCACTCACCATCAGCCAACTGTCCTCCACTCCGTGTAATACAGCACTCACCATCAGCCTGCGGTCCTCCCCTCCGTGTAATACAGCACTCACCATCAGCCTACTGTCCTCCCCTCCGTGTTATACAGCACTCACCATCAGCCTGCGGTCCTCCCCTCCGTCTAATACAGCACTCACCATCAGCCTGCGGTCCTCCCCTCCGTGTAATACAGCACTCACCATCAGCCTGCGGTCCTCCCCTCCGTGTAATACAGCACTCACCATCAGCCTGCGTTCCTCCCCTCCGTGTAATACAGCACTCACCATCAGCCTGCGGTCCTCCCCTCCGTGTAATACAGCACTCACCATCAGCCTGCGGTCCTCCCCACCGTGTAATACAGCACTCACCAACAGCCTACTGTCCTCCCCTCCGTGTAATACAGCACTCACCTTCAGCCTGCGGTCCTCCCCTCCGTGTAATACAGCACTCACCAACAGCCTGCGGTCCTCCCCTCCATGTAATACAGCACTCACCATCAGCCTGCAGCCCTCTCCTCCGTGTAATACAGCACTCACCATCAGCCTGCGGTCCTCCCCTCCGTGTAATACAGCACTCACCATCAGCCTGCGGTCCTCCCCTCCGTGTAATACAGCACTCACCATCAGCCTGCGGTCCTCCCCTCAGTGTAATACAGCACTCACCATCAGCCTGCGGTCCTCCCCTCCGTGTAATACAGCACTCACCAACAGCCTGCGGTCCTCCCCTCCGTGTAATACAGCACTCACCATCAGCCTGCGGTCTTCCCCTCAGTGTAATACAGCACTCACCATCAGCCTGCGGTCCTCCCCTCCATGTAATACAGCACTCACTATCAGCCTGCGGTCCTCCCCTCCGTGTAATACAGCACTCACCATCAGCCTACTGTCCTCCCCTCCGTGTAATACAGCACTCACCATCAGCCTGCCGTCCTCCCCTCCGTGTAATACAGCACTCACCATCAGCCTGCGGTCCTCCCCTCCGTGTAATACAGCACTCACCATCAGACTGCGGTCCTCCCCTCCGTGTACTACAGCACTCACCATCAGCCTGCGGTCCTCCCCTCCGTGTAATACAGCACTCACCATCAGCCTGCGGTCCTCCCCTCCGTGTAATACAGCACTCACCATCAGCCTGCGGTCCTCCCCTCCGTGTAATACAGCACTCACCATCAGCCTGCGGTCCTCCCCTCCGTGTAATACAGCACTCACCATCAGCCTGCGGTCCTCCCCTCCGTGTAATACAGCACTCACCATCAGCCTGCGGTCCTCCCCTCCGTGTAATACAGCACTCACCATCAGCCTGCGGTCCTCCCCTCCGTGTAATACAGCACTCACCATCAGCCTACTGTCCTCCCCTCCGTGTAATACAGCACTCACCATCAGCCTGCGGTCCTCCCCTCCATACAATACAACACTCACCATCAGCCTGCGGTCCTCCCCTCCGTGTAATACAGCACTCACCATCAGCCTGCGGTCCTCCCCTCCGTGTAATACAGCACTCACCATCAGCCTACTGTCCTCCCCTCCGTGTAATACAGCACTCACCATCAGCCTGCGGTCCTCCCCTCCGTGTAATACAGCACTCACCATCAGCCTGCGGTCCTCCCCTCCGTGTAATACAGCACTCACCATCAGCCTGCGGTCCTCCCCTCCGTGTAATACAGCACTCACCATCAGCCTGCGGTCCTCCCCTCCGTGTAATACAGCACTCACCATCAGCCTGCGGTCCTCCCCTCCGTGTAATACAGCACTCACCATCAGCCTACTGTCCTCCCCTCCGTGTAATACAGCACTCACCATCAGCCTGCGGTCCTCCCCTCCGTACAATACAGCACTCACCATCAGCCTGCGGTCCTCCCCTCCGTGTAATACAGCACTCATCATCAGCCTGCGGTCCTCCCCTCCGTGTAATACAGCACTCACCATCAGCCTACTGTCCTCCCCTCCGTGTAATACAGCACTCACCATCAGCCTGCGGTCCTCCCCTCCGTGTAATACAGCACTCACCATCAGCCTGCGGTCCTCCCCTCCGTACAATACAGCACTCACCATAAGCCTGCGGTCCTCCCCTCCGTGCAATACAGCACTCACCATCAGCCTGCGGTCCTCCCTTCCGTGTAATACAGCACTCACCATCAGCCTGCGGTCCTCCCCACCGTGTAATACAGCACTCACCAACAGCCTACTGTCCTCCCCTCCGTGTAATACAGCACTCACCATCAACCTGCGGTCCTCCCCTCCGTGTAATACAGCACTCACCAACAGCCTACGGTCCTCCCCTCCGTGTAATATAGCACTCACCAACAGCCTACTGTCCTCCATTCCGTGTAATACAGCACTCACCATCAGCCTGCGGTCCTCCCCTCCGTGTAATACAGCACTCACCATCAGCCTGCGGTCCTCCCCTCCGTGTAATACAGCACTCACCATCAGCCTACTGTCCTACCCTCCATGTAATACAGCACTCACCATCAGCCTACTGTCCTCCCCTCCGTGTAATACAGCACTCACCATCAGCCTGCGGTCCTCCCCTCCGTGTAATACAGCACTCACCATCAGACGGAGGTCCTCCCCTCCGTGTAATACAGCACTCACCATCAGCCTGCTGTCCTCCCCTCCGTGTAATACAGCACTCACCATCAGCCTGCGGTCCTCCCCTCCGTGTAATACAGCACTCACCAACAGCCTACTGTCCTCCCCTCCGTGTAATACAGCACTCACCATCAGACTGCGGTCCTCCCCTTCGTGTAATACAGCACTCACCATCAGCCTACTGTCCTCCCCTCCGTGTAATACAGCACTCACCATCAGCCTGCGGTCCTCCCCTCCGTACAATACAGCACTCACCATCAGCCTGCGGTCCTCCCCTCCGTGTAATACAGCACTCACCATCAGCCTACTGTCCTCCCCTCCGTGTAATACAGCACTCACCATCAGCCTGCGGTCCTCCCCTCCGTGTAATACAGCACTCACCATCAGCCTGCGGTCCTCCCCTCCGTGTAATACAGCACTCACCATCAGCCTGCGGTCCTCCCCTCCGTGTAATACAGCACTCACCATCAGCCTGCGGTCCTCCCCTCCGTGTAATAAAGCACTCACCATCAGCCTGCGGTCCTCCCCTCCGTGTAATACAGCACTCACCATCAGCCTGCGGTCCTCCCCTCCGTGTAATACAGCTCTCACCATCAGCCTGCGGTCCTCCCCTCCGTACAATACAGCACTCACCATCAGCCTGCGGTCCTCCCCTCTGTGCAATACAGCACTCACCATCAGCCTGCAGTCCTCCCCTCCGTGTAATACAGCACTCACCATAAGCCTGCGGTCCTCCGTGTAATACAGCACTCACCAACAGCCTACTGTCCTCCCCTCCGTGTAATACAGCACTCACCATCAGCCTACTGTCCTCCCCTCCGTGAAATACAGCACTCACCATCAGCCTACTGTCCTCCCCTCCGAGTAATACAGCACTCAGCATCAGCCTACTGTCCTCCCCTCCGTGTAATACAGCACTCCTCATCAGCCTGCGGTCCTCCCCTCCGTGTAATACAGCACTCACCATCAGCCTGCGGTCCTCCCCTCCGTGTAATACAGCACTCACCATCAGCCTGCGGTCCTCCCCTCCGTGTGATACAGCACTCACCATCAGCCTGCGGTCCTCCCCTCCGTGTAATACAGCGCTCACCATCAGCCTGCGGTCCTCCCCTCCGTGTGATACAGCACTCACCATCAGCCTGCGGTCCTCCCCTCCGTGTAATACAGCACTCACCATCAGCCTGCGGTCCTCCCCTCCGTGTAATACAGCACTCACCATCAGCCTGCGGTCCTCCCCTCCGTGTAATACAGCACTCACCATCAGCCTGCGGTCCTCCCCACCGTGTAATACAGCACTCACCAACAGCCTACTGTCCTCCCCTCCGTGTAATACAGCACTCACCATCAACCTGCGGTCCTCCCCTCCGTGTAATACAGCACTCACCAACAGCCTGCGGTCCTCCCCTCCGTGTAATACAGCACTCACCAACAGCCTACTGTCCTCCATTCTGTGTAATACAGCACTCACCATCAGCCTGCGGTCCTCCCCTCCGTGTAATACAGCACTCACCATCAGCCTGCGGTCCTCCCCTCCGTGTAATACAGCACTCACCATCAGCCTACTGTCCTACCCTCCGTGTAATACAGCACTCACCATCAGCCTACTGTCCTCCCCTCCGTGTAATACAGCACTCACCATCAGCCTGCGGTCCTCCCCTCCTTGTAATACAGCACTCACCATCAGACTGCGGTCCTCCCCTCCGTGTAATACAGCACTCACCATCAGCCTGCGGTCCTCCCCTCCGTGTAATACAGCACTCACCAACAGCCTACTGTCCTCCCCTCCGTGTAATACAGCACTCACCATCAGACTGCGGTCCTCCCCTTCGTGTAATACAGCACTCACCATCAGCCTGCGGTCCTCCCCTCTGTGTAATACAGCACTCACCATCAGCCTACTGTCCTCCCCTCCGTGTAATACAGCACTCACCATCAGCCTGCGGTCCTCCCCTCCGTGTAATACAGCACTCACCATCAGCCTACTGTCCTCCCCTCCGTGTAATACAGCACTCACCATCAGCCTACTGTCCTCCCCTCCGTGTAATACAGCACTCACCATCAGCCAACTGTCCTCCACTCCGTGTAATACAGCACTCACCATCAGCCTGCGGTCCTCCCCTCCGTGTAATACAGCACTCACCATCAGCCTACTGTCCTCCCCTCCGTGTTATACAGCACTCACCATCAGCCTGCGGTCCTCCCCTCCGTCTAATACAGCACTCACCATCAGCCTGCGGTCCTCCCCTCCGTGTAATACAGCACTCACCATCAGCCTGCGGTCCTCCCCTCCGTGTAATACAGCACTCACCATCAGCCTGCGTTCCTCCCCTCCGTGTAATACAGCACTCACCATCAGCCTGCGGTCCTCCCCTCCGTGTAATACAGCACTCACCATCAGCCTGCGGTCCTCCCCACCGTGTAATACAGCACTCACCAACAGCCTACTGTCCTCCCCTCCGTGTAATACAGCACTCACCTTCAGCCTGCGGTCCTCCCCTCCGTGTAATACAGCACTCACCAACAGCCTGCGGTCCTCCCCTCCATGTAATACAGCACTCACCATCAGCCTGCAGCCCTCTCCTCCGTGTAATACAGCACTCACCATCAGCCTGCGGTCCTCCCCTCCGTGTAATACAGCACTCACCATCAGCCTGCGGTCCTCCCCTCCGTGTAATACAGCACTCACCATCAGCCTGCGGTCCTCCCCTCAGTGTAATACAGCACTCACCATCAGCCTGCGGTCCTCCCCTCCGTGTAATACAGCACTCACCAACAGCCTGCGGTCCTCCCCTCCGTGTAATACAGCACTCACCATCAGCCTGCGGTCTTCCCCTCCGTGTAATACAGCACTCACCATCAGCCTGCGGTCCTCCCCTCCATGTAATACAGCACTCACTATCAGCCTGCGGTCCTCCCCTCCGTGTAATACAGCACTCACCATCAGCCTACTGTCCTCCCCTCCGTGTAATACAGCACTCACCATCAGCCTGCCGTCCTCCCCTCCGTGTAATACAGCACTCACCATCAGCCTGCGGTCCTCCCCTCCGTGTAATACAGCACTCACCATCAGACTGCGGTCCTCCCCTCCGTGTACTACAGCACTCACCATCAGCCTGCGGTCCTCCCCTCCGTGTAATACAGCACTCACCATCAGCCTGCGGTCCTCCCCTCCGTGTAATACAGCACTCACCATCAGCCTGCGGTCCTCCCCTCCGTGTAATACAGCACTCACCATCAGCCTGCGGTCCTCCCCTCCGTGTAATACAGCACTCACCATCAGCCTGCGGTCCTCCCCTCCGTGTAATACAGCACTCACCATCAGCCTGCGGTCCTCCCCTCCGTGTAATACAGCACTCACCATCAGCCTGCGGTCCTCCCCTCCGTGTAATACAGCACTCACCATCAGCCTACTGTCCTCCCCTCCGTGTAATACAGCACTCACCATCAGCCTGCGGTCCTCCCCTCCATACAATACAACACTCACCATCAGCCTGCGGTCCTCCCCTCCGTGTAATACAGCACTCACCATCAGCCTGCGGTCCTCCCCTCCGTGTAATACAGCACTCACCATCAGCCTACTGTCCTCCCCTCCGTGTAATACAGCACTCACCATCAGCCTGCGGTCCTCCCCTCCGTGTAATACAGCACTCACCATCAGCCTGCGGTCCTCCCCTCCGTGTAATACAGCACTCACCATCAGCCTGCGGTCCTCCCCTCCGTGTAATACAGCACTCACCATCAGCCTGCGGTCCTCCCCTCCGTGTAATACAGCACTCACCATCAGCCTGCGGTCCTCCCCTCCGTGTAATACAGCACTCACCATCAGCCTACTGTCCTCCCCTCCGTGTAATACAGCACTCACCATCAGCCTGCGGTCCTCCCCTCCGTACAATACAGCACTCACCATCAGCCTGCGGTCCTCCCCTCCGTGTAATACAGCACTCATCATCAGCCTGCGGTCCTCCCCTCCGTGTAATACAGCACTCACCATCAGCCTACTGTCCTCCCCTCCGTGTAATACAGCACTCACCATCAGCCTGCGGTCCTCCCCTCCGTGTAATACAGCACTCACCATCAGCCTGCGGTCCTCCCCTCCGTACAATACAGCACTCACCATAAGCCTGCGGTCCTCCCCTCCGTGCAATACAGCACTCACCATCAGCCTGCGGTCCTCCCTTCCGTGTAATACAGCACTCACCATCAGCCTGCGGTCCTCCCCACCGTGTAATACAGCACTCACCAACAGCCTACTGTCCTCCCCTCCGTGTAATACAGCACTCACCATCAACCTGCGGTCCTCCCCTCCGTGTAATACAGCACTCACCAACAGCCTACGGTCCTCCCCTCCGTGTAATATAGCACTCACCAACAGCCTACTGTCCTCCATTCCGTGTAATACAGCACTCACCATCAGCCTGCGGTCCTCCCCTCCGTGTAATACAGCACTCACCATCAGCCTGCGGTCCTCCCCTCCGTGTAATACAGCACTCACCATCAGCCTACTGTCCTACCCTCCATGTAATACAGCACTCACCATCAGCCTACTGTCCTCCCCTCCGTGTAATACAGCACTCACCATCAGCCTGCGGTCCTCCCCTCCGTGTAATACAGCACTCACCATCAGACGGCGGTCCTCCCCTCCGTGTAATACAGCACTCACCATCAGCCTGCTGTCCTCCCCTCCGTGTAATACAGCACTCACCATCAGCCTGCGGTCCTCCCCTCCGTGTAATACAGCACTCACCAACAGCCTACTGTCCTCCCCTCCGTGTAATACAGCACTCACCATCAGACTGCGGTCCTCCCCTTCGTGTAATACAGCACTCACCATCAGCCTGCGGTCCTCCCCTCTGTGTAATACAGCACTCACCATCAGCCTACTGTCCTCCCCTCCGTGTAATACAGCACTCACCATCAGCCTGCGGTCCTCCCCTCCGTGTAATACAGCACTCACCATCAGCCTGCGGTCCTCCCCTCCGTGTAATACAGCACTCACCATCAGCCTGCTGTCCTCCCCTCCGTGTAATACAGCACTCACCATCAGCCTACTGTCCTCCCCTCCGTGTAATACAGCACTCACCATCAGCCTACTGTCCTCCCCTCCGTGTAATACAGCAGTCACCATCAGCCAACTGTCCTCCACTCCGTGTAATACAGCACTCACCATCAGCCTGCGGTCCTCCCCTCCGTGTAATACAGCACTCACCATCAGCCTACTGTCCTCCCCTCCGTGTAATACAGCACTCACCATCAGCCTGCGGTCCTACCCTCCGTGTGATACAGCTCTCACCATCAGCCTGCGGTCCTCCCCTCCGTGTGATACAGCACTCACCATCAGCCTGCGGTCCTCCCCTCCGTGCAATACAGCACTCACCATCAGCCTGCGGTCCTCCCCTCCATGTAATACAGCACTCACCATCAGCCTGCGGTCCTCCCCTCCGTGTAATACAGCACTCACCATCAGCCTGCGGTCCTCCCCTCCGTGTAATACAGCACTCACCATCAGCCTGCGGTCCTCCCCACCGTGTAATACAGCACTCACCAACAGCCTACTGTCCTCCCCTCCGTGTAATACAGCACTCACCTTCAGCCTGCGGTCCTCCCCTCCGTGTAATACCGCACTCACCAACAGCCTGCGGTGCTCCCCTCCGTGTAATACAGCACTCACCATCAGCCTGCAGCCCTCTCCTCCGTGTAATACAGCACTCACCATCAGCCTGCCGTCCTCCCCTCCGTGTAATACAGCACTCACCATCAGCCTGCGGTCCTCCCCTCCGTGTAATACAGCACTCACCATCAGCCTGCGGTCCTCCCCTCCGTGTAATACAGCACTCACCAACAGCCTGCGGTCCTCCCCTCCGTGTAATACAGCTCTCACCATCAGCCTGCGGTCCTCCCCTTCGTGTAATACAGCACTCACCATCAGCCTGCGGTCCTCCCCTCCGTGTAATACAGCACTCACCATCAGCCTACTGTCCTCCCCTCCGTGTAATACAGCACTCACCATCAGCCTGCGGTCCTCCCCTCCGTGTAATACAGCACTCACCATCAGCCTGCGGTCCTCCCCTCCGTGTAATACAGCACTCACCATCAGCCTGCTGTCCTCCCCTCCGTGTAATACAGCACTCACCATCAGCCTACTGTCCTCCCCTCCGTGTAATACAGCACTCACCATCAGCCTACTGTCCTCCCCTCCGTGTAATACAGCAGTCACCATCAGCCAACTGTCCTCCACTCCGTGTAATACAGCACTCACCATCAGCCTGGGGTCCTCCCCTCCGTGTAATACAGCACTCACCATCAGCCTACTGTCCTCCCCTCCGTGTAATACAGCACTCACCATCAGCCTGCGGTCCTCCCCTCCGTGTGATACAGCTCTCACCATCAGCCTGCGGTCCTCCCCTCCGTGTAATACAGCACTCACCATCAGCCTGCGGTCCTCCCCTCCGTGTAATACAGCACTCACCATCAGCCTGCGGTCCTCCCCTCCATGTAATACAGCACTCACCATCAGCCTGCGGTCCTCCCCTCCGTGTAATACAGCACTCACCATCAGCCTGCGGTCCTCCCCTCCGTGTAATACAGCACTCACCATCAGCCTGCGGTCCTCCCCTCCGTGTAATACAGCACTCACCATCAGCCTGCGGTCCTCCCCTCCGTGTAATACAGCACTCACCATCAGCCTGCGGTCCTCCCCTCCGTGTAATACAGCACTCACCATCAGCCTGCGGTCCTCCCCTCCGTGTAATACAGCACTCACCATCAGCCTGCGGTCCTCCCCTCCGTGTAATACAGCACTCACCATCAGCCTACTGTCCTCCCCTCCGTGTAATACAGCACTCACCATCAGCCTGCGGTCCTCCCCTCCATACAATACAACACTCACCATCAGCCTGCGGTCCTCCCCTCCGTGTAATACAGCACTCACCATCAGCCTGCGGTCCTCCCCTCCGTGTAATACAGCACTCACCATCAGCCTACTGTCCTTCCCTCCGTGTAATACAGCACTCACCATCAGCCTGCGGTCCTCCCCTCCGTGTAATACAGCACTCACCATCAGCCTGCGGTCCTCCCCTCCGTGTAATACAGCACTCACCATCAGCCTGCGGTCCTCCCCTCCGTGTAATACAGCACTCACCATCAGCCTGCGGTCCTCCCCTCCGTGTAATACAGCACTCACCATCAGCCTGCGGTCCTCCCCTCCGTGTAATACAGCACTCACCATCAGCCTACTGTCCTCCCCTCCGTGTAATACAGCACTCACCATCAGCCTGCGGTCCTCCCCTCCGTACAATACAGCACTCACCATCAGCCTGCGGTCCTCCCCTCCGTGTAATACAGCACTCATCATCAGCCTGCGGTCCTCCCCTCCGTGTAATACAGCACTCACCATCAGCCTACTGTCCTCCCCTCCGTGTAATACAGCACTCACCATCAGCCTGCGGTCCTCCCCTCCGTGTAATACAGCACTCACCATCAGCCTGCGGTCCTCCCCTCCGTACAATACAGCACTCACCATAAGCCTGCGGTCCTCCCCTCCGTGCAATACAGCACTCACCATCAGCCTGCGGTCCTCCCTTCCGTGTAATACAGCACTCACCATCAGCCTGCGGTCCTCCCCACCGTGTAATACAGCACTCACCAACAGCCTACTGTCCTCCCCTCCGTGTAATACAGCACTCACCATCAACCTGCGGTCCTCCCCTCCGTGTAATACAGCACTCACCAACAGCCTACGGTCCTCCCCTCCGTGTAATATAGCACTCACCAACAGCCTACTGTCCTCCATTCCGTGTAATACAGCACTCACCATCAGCCTGCGGTCCTCCCCTCCGTGTAATACAGCACTCACCATCAGCCTGCGGTCCTCCCCTCCGTGTAATACAGCACTCACCATCAGCCTACTGTCCTACCCTCCATGTAATACAGCACTCACCATCAGCCTACTGTCCTCCCCTCCGTGTAATACAGCACTCACCATCAGCCTGCGGTCCTCCCCTCCGTGTAATACAGCACTCACCATCAGACGGCGGTCCTCCCCTCCGTGTAATACAGCACTCACCATCAGCCTGCTGTCCTCCCCTCCGTGTAATACAGCACTCACCATCAGCCTGCGGTCCTCCCCTCCGTGTAATACAGCACTCACCAACAGCCTACTGTCCTCCCCTCCGTGTAATACAGCACTCACCATCAGACTGCGGTCCTCCCCTTCGTGTAATACAGCACTCACCATCAGCCTGCGGTCCTCCCCTCTGTGTAATACAGCACTCACCATCAGCCTACTGTCCTCCCCTCCGTGTAATACAGCACTCACCATCAGCCTGCGGTCCTCCCCTCCGTGTAATACAGCACTCACCATCAGCCTGCGGTCCTCCCCTCCGTGTAATACAGCACTCACCATCAGCCTGCTGTCCTCCCCTCCGTGTAATACAGCACTCACCATCAGCCTACTGTCCTCCCCTCCGTGTAATACAGCACTCACCATCAGCCTACTGTCCTCCCCTCCGTGTAATACAGCAGTCACCATCAGCCAACTGTCCTCCACTCCGTGTAATACAGCACTCACCATCAGCCTGCGGTCCTCCCCTCCGTGTAATACAGCACTCACCATCAGCCTACTGTCCTCCCCTCCGTGTAATACAGCACTCACCATCAGCCTGCGGTCCTCCCCTCCGTGTGATACAGCTCTCACCATCAGCCTGCGGTCCTCCCCTCCGTGTAATACAGCACTCACCATCAGCCTGCGGTCCTCCCCTCCGTGCAATACAGCACTCACCATCAGCCTGCGGTCCTCCCCTCCATGTAATACAGCACTCACCATCAGCCTGCGGTCCTCCCCTCCGTGTAATACAGCACTCACCATCAGCCTGCGGTCCTCCCCTCCGTGTAATACAGCACTCACCATCAGCCTGCGGTCCTCCCCACCGTGTAATACAGCACTCACCAACAGCCTACTGTCCTCCCCTCCGTGTAATACAGCACTCACCTTCAGCCTGCGGTCCTCCCCTCCGTGTAATACCGCACTCACCAACAGCCTGCGGTGCTCCCCTCCGTGTAATACAGCACTCACCATCAGCCTGCAGCCCTCTCCTCCGTGTAATACAGCACTCACCATCAGCCTGCCGTCCTCCCCTCCGTGTAATACAGCACTCACCATCAGCCTGCGGTCCTCCCCTCCGTGTAATACAGCACTCACCATCAGCCTGCGGTCCTCCCCTCCGTGTAATACAGCACTCACCAACAGCCTGCGGTCCTCCCCTCCGTGTAATACAGCTCTCACCATCAGCCTGCGGTCCTCCCCTTCGTGTAATACAGCACTCACCATCAGCCTGCGGTCCTCCCCTCCGTGTAATACAGCACTCACCATCAGCCTACTGTCCTCCCCTCCGTGTAATACAGCACTCACCATCAGCCTGCGGTCCTCCCCTCCGTGTAATACAGCACTCACCATCAGCCTGCGGTCCTCCCCTCCGTGTAATACAGCACTCACCATCAGCCTGCTGTCCTCCCCTCCGTGTAATACAGCACTCACCATCAGCCTACTGTCCTCCCCTCCGTGTAATACAGCACTCACCATCAGCCTACTGTCCTCCCCTCCGTGTAATACAGCAGTCACCATCAGCCAACTGTCCTCCACTCCGTGTAATACAGCACTCACCATCAGCCTGGGGTCCTCCCCTCCGTGTAATACAGCACTCACCATCAGCCTACTGTCCTCCCCTCCGTGTAATACAGCACTCACCATCAGCCTGCGGTCCTCCCCTCCGTGTGATACAGCTCTCACCATCAGCCTGCGGTCCTCCCCTCCGTGTAATACAGCACTCACCATCAGCCTGCGGTCCTCCCCTCCGTGTAATACAGCACTCACCATCAGCCTGCGGTCCTCCCCTCCATGTAATACAGCACTCACCATCAGCCTGCGGTCCTCCCCTCCGTGTAATACAGCACTCACCATCAGCCTGCGGTCCTCCCCTCCGTGTAATACAGCACTCACCATCAGCCTGCGGTCCTCCCCACCGTGTAATACAGCACTCACCAACAGCCTACTGTCCTCCCCTCCGTGTAATACAGCACTCACCTTCAGCCTGCGGTCCTCCCCTCCGTGTAATACCGCACTCACCAACAGCCTGCGGTGCTCCCCTCCGTGTAATACAGCACTCACCATCAGCCTGCAGCCCTCTCCTCCGTGTAATACAGCACTCACCATCAGCCTGCCGTCCTCCCCTCCGTGTAATACAGCACTCACCATCAGCCTGCGGTCCTCCCCTCCGTGTAATACAGCACTCACCATCAGCCTGCGGTCCTCCCCTCCGTGTAATACAGCACTCACCAACAGCCTGCGGTCCTCCCCTCCGTGTAATACAGCACTCACCATCAGCCTGCGGTCTTGCCCTCCGTGTAATACAGCACTCACCATCAGCCTGCGGTCCTCCCCTCCGTGTAATACAGCACTCACTATCAGCCTGCGGTCCTCCCCTCCGTGTAATACAGCACTCACCATCAGCCTACTGTCCTCCCCTCCGTGTAATACAGCACTCACCATCAGCCTGCCGTCCTCCCCTCCATGTAATACAGCACTCACCATCAGCCTGCGGTCCTCCCCTCCGTGTAATACAGCACTCACCATCAGCCTGCGGTCCTCCCCACCGTGTAATACAGCACTCACCAACAGCCTACTGTCCTCCCCTCCGTGTAATACAGCACTCACCATCAACCTGCGGTCCTCCCCTCCGTGTAATACAGCACTCACCAACAGCCTGCGGTCCTCCCCTCCGTGTAATACAGCACTCACCAACAGCCTACTGTCCTCCCCTCCGTGTAATACAGCACTCACCATCAGCCTGCGGTCCTCCCCTCCGTGTAATACAGCACTCACCATCAGCCTGCGGTCCTCCCCTCCGTGTAATACAGCACTCACCATCAGCCTCCTGTCCTCCCCTCCGTGTAATACAGCACTCACCATCAGCCTACTGTCCTCCCCTCCGTGTAATACAGCACTCACCATCAGCCTGCGGTCCTCCCCTCCGTGTAATACAGCATTCACCATCAGACTGCGGTCCTCCCCTCCGTGTAATACAGCACTCACCATCAGCCTGCGAACCTCCCCTCCGTGTAATACAGCACTCACCATCAGCCTGCGGTCCTCCCCTCCGTGTAATACAGCACTCACCAACAGCCTACTGTCCTCCCCTCCGTGTAATACAGCACTCACCATCAGACTGCGGTCCTACCCTTCGTGTAATACAGCACTCACCATCAGCCTGCGGTCCTCCCCTCCGTGTAATACAGCACTCACCATCAGCCTACTGTCCTCCCCTCCGTGTAATACAGCACTCACCATCAGCCTGCGGTCCTCCCCTCCGTGTAATACAGCACTCACCATCAGCCTGCGGTCCTCCCCTCCGTGTAATACAGCACTCACCATCTGCCTGCGGTCCTCCCCTCCGTGTAATACAGCACTCACCATCAGCCTACTGTCCTCCCCTCCGTGTAATACAGCACTCACCAACAGCCTACTGTCCTCCCCTCCGTGTCATACAGCACTCACCAACAGCCTACTGTCCTCCCCTCCATGTAATACAGCACTCACCAACAGCCTACTGTCCTCCCCTCCGTGTAATACAGCACTCACCATCAGCCTGCGGTCCTCCCCTCCGTGTAATACAGCACTCACCATCAGCCTACTGTCCTCCCATCCGTGTAATACAGCACTCACCATCAGCCTACTGTCCTCCCCTCCGTGTAATACAGCACTCACCATCAGCCTACTGTCCTCCCCTCCGTGTAATACAGCACTCACCATCTGCCTGCGGTCCTCCCCGCCGTGTAATACAGCACTCACCATCAGCCTGCGGTCCTCCCCTCCGTGTAATACAGCACTCACCATCAGCCTGCGGTCCTCCCCTCCGTGTAATACAGCACTCACCATCAGCCTGCGGTCCTCCCCTCCGTGTAATACAGCACTCACCATCAGCCTGCGGTCCTCCCCTCCGTGTAATACAGCACTCACCATCAGCCTACTGTCCTCCCCTCCGTGTAATACAGCACTCACCATCAGCCTGCGGTCCACCCCTCCGTGTAATACAGCACTCACCATCAGCCTGCGGTCCTCCCCTCTGTGTAATACAGCACTCACCAACAGCCTGCGGTCCTCCCCTCCGTGTAATACAGCACTCACCAACAGCCTACTGTCCTCCCCTCCGTGTAATACAGCACTCACCATCAGCCTGCGGTCCTCCCCTCCGTGTAATACAGCACTCACCATCATCCTGCGGTCCTCCCCTCCGTGTAATACAGCACTCACCATCAGCCTGCAGTCCTCCCCTCCGTGTAATACAGCACTCACCATCAGCCTGCGGTCCTCCCCTCCGTGTAATACAGCACTCACCATCAGCCTACTGTCCTCCCCTCCGTGTAATACAGCACTCACCATCAGCCTGCGGTCCTCCCCTCCTTGTAATACAGCACTCACCATCAGCCTGCGGTCCTCCCCTCCGTGTAATACAGCACTCACCATCAGCCTGCGGTCCTCCCCTCCGTGTAATACAGCACTCACCATCAGCCTGCGGTCCTCCCCTCCGTGTAATACAGCACTCACCAACAGCCTGCGGTCCTCCCCTCCGTGTAATACAGCACTCACCATCAGCCTGAGCTCTTCCCCTCCGTGTAATACAGCACTCACCATCAGCCTGCGGTCCTCCCCTCCGTGTAATACAGCACTCACCATCAGCCTGCGGTCCTCCCCTCCGTGTAATACAGCACTCACCATCAGCCTACTGTCCTCCCCTCCGTGTAATACAGCACTCACCATCAGCCTGCCGTCCTCCCCTCCGGGTAATACAGCACTCACCATCAGCCTGCGGTCCTCCCCTCCGTGTAATACAGCACTCACCATCAGACTGCGGTCCTCCCCTCCGTGTACTACAGCACTCACCATCAGCCTGCGGTCCTCCCCTCCGTGTAATACAGCAATCACCATCAGCCTGCGGTCCTCCCCTCCGTGTAATACAGCACTCACCAACAGCCTGCGGTCCTCCCCTCCCTGTAATACAGCACTCACCATCAGCCTGCGGTCCTCCTCTCCATGTAATACAGCACTCACCAACAGCCTACTGTCCTCCCCTCCGTGTAATACAGCACTCACCATCAGCCTGCGGTCCTCCCCTCCGTGTAATACAGCACTCACCAACAGCCTGCGGTCCTCCCCTCCGTGTAATACAGCACTCACCATCAGCCTGCAGTCCTCTCCTCCGTGTAATACAGCACTCACCATCAGCCTGCGGTCCTCCCCTCCGTGTAATACAGCACTCACCATCAGCCTGCGGTCCTCCCCTCCATGTAATACAGCACTCACCATCAGCCTGCGGTCCTCCCCTCCGTGTTATACAGCACTCACCATCAGCCTACTGTCCTCCCCTCCGTACAATAAACGCTCACCAGTTATTAGCCTGCCATCGTCCCCTTCGTCCAAAATGGCATACACTAGTTATCAACAGCCTCTCCTATCTTACGTCAAAAACTAGAATGGACACAAGCAAATAAACACAGTCCTACTGCACACGGTGATACTGGGCTGAGAGACCTGTAATGAGGTTGCAAAGGGGGCTGCTTGGTCACTGCCCACCACTGGTTAGCATCATTAGCATCGCCCAATGTGTGAAGTTCAAAGAACAATTGAGAGATTGTTTTAAAGCACAATTTCTTGAGGAATCCCTAGTCACCTCTCACAGAACCCTAGGGTTTCAGGGAAGCCCGGTTGCAAAGCCCTGGTCTAGACGATAGTAACGGCAAACTATTCCAAGTGGAAAGCATGCCGTTTATAGTGTCACTTCAGTGTGTTGAGAAGGACAGACCGATAGAAAAGATAGAGAAGCATCTGCTGCACAACTTCAGCAAACAGGATTTGAATCTGATTTTCAGTGTGGAGATGCCAGTTCTCCCTCTGACTCCACATATTTTTCCAGTTGTCCAGTTTATTCCAAATTGTGAAAAATAGTGCTGGTAGGGGTTAATTGCCTCCTGTAAATTGCCCCTGGTCTAGATGGGCGGTCGGAGAGTTACAATTGAGTTGATGTGCATGAGGAAGAGAATAAGGAAATAAGTGGGTTATGGCGTTATTTCGAGATCCGGCATAGACTCAGCGGGTTGAATGGCTTCCTTCTATGTCACAAGGAAACATGCAAAATCAGACTGTGGTTGTTGTGAGCAGTTTTGGGACTCATATCTAAGAAAGTATGTGCTGGCCTTGGAGAGTGTTCAGAGAAGGTTTACAAGAATTATCATGGGAATGAGAGTGTTAACATATCCTAGGAGTTTGATGGCTCTCAGTCTGATCTTGCTGAAGTTTTGAAGAATGAGAAGGATCGTATTGAAACCTACAGTCGTCCACGTTGAACAGAGATGAGGAAGAACTTCTTTAGCCAGAGGTTGGTAAATCAGTGAAATTCAGACCACTGTGGAGGCCAAGTCATTGGGTAAATTTAAAGCAGAGGTCAATAAGTTCAGGTTGGTAAGGACGTCAAAAGCTACAGGGAGAAGGCAGGAGAGTGGCATTGATAGGGAAATGAATCAGTATGATCAAATGGTGGGCAGATTCAGTGATCCGGTGGTCTCTTCTGCTCTATCGTACACTGTGGCCACTGCTGACAAAGTTTCATTAACGTTAATAGTGACAGGGACTTCTATGAGATGTCCGTACAGCACATTAAAGTATCACAGCAGAGTTCACAGTGGGATAAAGTGAATGCAAAAACAATATGTTCATGATTTCCTGAAGGCATTAAGTTCACAGACATCACCTGCAAAGTTAACAGCATTCAAAGGTGACTCTGCCCCCTCGGCCAGTGTGTCTCCCTCTTGTAAAGTCACTGGTGGACATGCTTTCCTGGTATGCATTAAATGGTCATTGCTCCTTAACTGTTTTGGACTACTGAGCTTCTTTGAAATCAGTGGCAAGCTATTCTCAGCATTATTGGGATAAACAGCATCTGCAGGTTTGACACCTCGCTTGGAACACACTGAAGAAGGAACTTTGGTTTTTGAACCATCGTCACGACCGTGGCTCAGATTAGACCCAATTGCAAATTTTTCATAGACTTCCTTGTTATAACTTGGAGCTATCTGGAGTTCAATAGCAGGAAATTGCAATGCGTTTCAGAAAACCTGTTGTGCTTGAACAAAGGTCTTGTCTGTTAAATCACAGTCATTGATTTTGAAGATACATTCATTCTCCTGGAGCAGGTTCTCTTTTCTTGAACGGCTGTTCTCTTCAATACCATGAATACTCAGGCCAAGGAATTTTCCACTCAGCGTAGAGTTAAAAGGCACCACATGGATTCCCAGGGGGCCACCGCCTCCAGAAAATTCTACTTTCTTTGTCAAATCACTTAGAGTGCTTTCTGAGTGTTTGGCTGGTGGTCCTGGAGGCTCGGTTCTTACACCATCAGTGGGTGTCCGGTTTGCTACTGTTACAATTAGCTTCACATGCAGGTTCCTGTTAGTGGGATCATCAGGTGAGATGCTGTAACTGGGCAGGTGGTACAAGAGCTGGGTCACTGCTTCGCCGTACCAGAAGTGGCGTGCTGGCTTTCAGTGCCAAGGGGGTAACTTCAATTGCTCCTGTAGTAGGCTGAAGAGCCGCAAGCTGTGCTGCGAGCTCACTCTCAAATGTGTCCAGACTGTCTGTCACTCACATTGCCATCGTGACTTCATCTGCACCCTACACCTTATGCTCTTCCGTCATGTGTGCATATTTAAATTCATGCCAGTTGAGCCAGATTTTGTGAAGCCAATTGTGGCCCGAAAGACTGGGCCCACTGTCCTTAGCCATCACCAGCCTGGCTTCAGCCTTCTGACCCCCGGCCAAAATATCCACATGTAACACCCCTAAGTGAGGTATGGGCTGCCCCATGTAGGTCCTGAGCTGGAGCTTAGATGGTCTGATGGGAGGCAGGTTGGATCCCCATGTCCTCCTGTAGGTCTCTTCACTAATGACTGATGCAGTAGCCCCTGAATCAATCTCGAACTTAATGTCCTTTCCCCGACAGTGACTGTGGCATAATATGGTTCAGGTGGTTCCTCATCCGTTTCCACCCCAAACATGTTGTAGGCACACGCTGCCTCTCCGTCTGCTTCTCCTCGGTGGTGTGAGGCTGCCTGAGCCTGGTGAGCTTTCCCCTGCCCATGCTTAACCTCACCCTTTATGCTACTGCACTGTTTAACTAAATGTCCCTTCTTGCTACAAGCATGGCAGACAGTATCTTTGAATTTACAAACATTTGCATAGTGTGTTCCTCCACACCGAAAACATTCCACCCTCTTTTCATGTCTACCGGTCTCCCTCCTGACTTGGAGCACTGCCACTGACTGCAATCCCCCCATGTCCTTTCTGGATATCCTTGGCATTATTAGCAGCCAGCTCCATGCCTTGAGCAATCTCTAGGGCTGTCTTGAAAGTCAACGCTGGGGTTTCCCCAACAAGCGGCGTTGTACAGTGGAATTATTAATGCCGCATACTAATCTATCACGGAGCATGTCATCCAACACAGCTCTGAAATCGCAATGCTCCGACAGCTGCCGAAGCTCGGTCACAAAATCACCCACAGACTGACCTGGCTTCCGGACGTGGCTGTGAAACTTGAACCGTTGAATTATCACCGAAGGCTTCGGATTGTGGTGGTTCCCCACGAGCTTGCCCAGTTTGTCATATGGAATTTCTCCCGGTTTCCGCGGTGTGGCTAAGTTCCGTATCAGCTTGTACGTCTTTGCCCCACACACACACTCAGGAGAACAGAGCATTTCTTAACCTCCTCAGTAATTCCATTAGCACAGAAAATGTTGGCCAACCTTTCCTCATACTCCGGCCGCTCCTCAATTTGCTCGTCGAACACACCGACCGTTCTGAACGCAGCCATCCGAACACGAGGCTTCTCGCCCACTCACAGCTCCTGATCGAAAACAGGGCCGACCCGTCCATAAAACCAGTTTACCTCGTCGCCAAAAGTATGTGGCAACTCCTACTTTACAAAAAGACCACTTGACAACTTGATGGCCAAAAGAGCCTCTTTATCTGGGACGGCAAATGATATTTACAATACAGAGGCTTCCAGGTACCTCGTGCGGCCTGGCTGGAGGAACTATATACAATGCATACTGGGAGTAAAAAGAGCAGAAGTAAAGACCCCGCCAACCCCGGTAATATTAACTTACTTTTAATAATACTCACATTACAACACTTTACAGCTCTTAGCTTCACCCCACCCACTTTGGTCTTCTCCTATCATTTTGCATTTCCCCCTCCCCCTCCTACTTTCAAATCTCTTACTATCTTTTCTTTCAGTTAGTCCTGACAAAGGGTCTCAGCCCGAAACGTCGACAGCGCTTCTTCCTATGGGTGCTGCCTGGCCTGCTGCGTTCCACCATGTTTCCACTATGTGTAAAGCTATAGTTAGCGCTAGTTTTGTGGGCCAGAGCAGAGACAAAATGTGCTTGTCATCCTTACTGGACAAGAGAGCATGTCGGTTCCACCTTCCTACTGCCTCGTTTGTCTGAACTAATGCATTTGGCACTTTACTGCAGGATGTCAGGAGAAGGAAAGGGAAGATGAGGTTAAGCCTGTGAAGAGAGAAAAACAGCTAGATCATAGAGCAAGAAACAAGGTTATATAGCACTAAGTAATCTTCTGTCATTGAATGAAAGAGTAACAAGCATTACACACCTATTCAGCAATAATACCAGGGTACCCTGGGTTATGAATGACTCAATTTACAGAACCCTAACTTTCGCAAATTCTCCCATTCATTTTTTAAAGCAGCTTTGAAGCTCATAACAAAAATGTTTCATGATATTCACTAATGCTGGGCACAGTATATGTTCCATAGTTTAATTATGGATCATATTAGTTCAATGAAATGAAGAATTATAACAGACATACGTAGAACAATATGATATGGATCTCCGTGGAAAACAGGAATCTCACACCTATGGGGAAATGGTCTTTTGGGCGGTTCTGCAGAATGGAACGCTTGGTAGCCTCAGCTACCAGGTGGTTGGTGCGTTCATTGACAAGTTTTTGGTTCACTGTGACACCCTTCATGGATCTTGCTCTGTGAATCGGAATGACTGAATGGGAGCTTGTGAACCCTGTGCCCCCTCTGGTGGCTGTAAGTGGGCACTACACATCGAGAAACATTTTCACAAAAAGGCCGCACTGTCAGATCTTTGAACAGAAAATGAAATAAAATCTGAAGGGAGGGAATAGATCTTAAACTTTGTAATATAGAACAAGCACAGCTATATAGTGTAGAAAAGTCTTTGTATAAAATCGTAACATTTTACAAAATATCTCATCAGATATTTTGAAATAAAATCTGAAGGGAGGGAATAGATCTTAAACTTTGTAATATAGAACAAGCACAGCTATATAGTGTAGAAAAGTCTTTGTATAAAATCGTAACATTTTACAAAATATCTCATCAGATATTTTGAAATAAAATCTGAAGGGAGGGAATAGATCTTAAACTTTGTAATATAGAACAAGCACAGCTATATAGTGTAGAAAAGTCTTTGAATAAAATGGTAACATTTTACAAAATATCTCATCAGATATTTTTTCAATGGCTCCTAGGATGGTTTCACCAGCTGCGGACTTCGAGCTAACCATTTCTCTCCTGTTTGCTCCCAGTTTACTTTTCAGCATAATCCATCTCTCCACCTCTCTTCTCAGTATCTCGTCATCAGTCTATTTTATCACCCGTCCCTCCAGCCAGTCATTGCTGCACACCCGCCCTACGCAGTTCTGGCTTTTCCCTTTGATATAATTCCCAGTTTCTGTTGCGATGTCTGGTTCAGGCGTGTCACTTCTCCAGGACTGTACCTCCCAGTCTCAGTCCGCTTTGTTCCTTCATGCTTGGTTCCTCTGAAACAAGCAAACTCTCGTTTAGCCCTTAAGTTGTGCGACACAATTGTCGGTTCTCTCTCTCCGACTAACAACCCTGATCGTCTGATCCTTTCCACTCCCAGATACGGTCTGCATATATTCCAATCCCTCATTTCTTCTCAGTTTCCTGCCATCTCCAATTTTCAGAAATTATACTTTTCAAAAATATAGTCAACCTTATATTTCTTACACCTACCTTCAAACTCTTTAAAAAATGTCCCACTAAATCCTGGCTGAGTGTTGGGAGGTCTATGATATACTCCCATTAATCTGATCAACCCTTTCTTCATTCCTCATTTCCACCCATATTGCCTTAGCAAGTGAACCCGCCAGCAAGTCCTTTCCGAACACAGCTGTGACATTCTCCCTGGTGAGTAATGCCTTCGTGGTAGTGGAAGTCACAATTTTGGGTGCTGCTGTTGCAGTAGAAATCAGAAACTTTTTTTTTGCCCTCTTGATTTCCCTCTGAAGTGTATTTTCAATCCTTTCATTGTCATCAAGGAATTCACCTTTCCCCATCATCCAATTCCCAATGTATGCATTATGTTTTTCTTGATCAGAAATTCTTGACAAGTAGGATTCCTAAATTTTCCACATTTACCCTTCTGCCCAACATGAACATGCTCTCCCTGGACTCTTGATAACACACTTTTAAAAGCCTCCTACTTACCTATCATTCCTTTAATAGCGAACAGGCTCACCCTATCAACCTCTGCTAGATCCGGCCTAATGCTCCCCAAAGTAGCTCTGCTCTAGGCTGGGACCATATTCTTCTTTAACAGTACCCCATAACTAATTGAATTATGGCCACTAGAGCCAAAATGATTCCTGACTGGAAGTTCAATATTGCACCCCCTGAGTAGGGCCCACAATATATTGATTAGGAAACGTCCCTGGACGTATTTCACAAATTCCACCCCATTCGTATCCTTAACACCCTGGGTAGCCCAGTCAATTCCAGGGAAATTTAAAACTCTCACTATTATGGAATGCACTGCCTGAGTCAGTGGTGGAGGCAGGTACACTAGTGAAATCTAAGAGACTACTAAACAGGTATATGGAGGAATTTAAGGTGGGGGGGGGGGTTATATGGGAGGTAGAGTTTAACTGTTGGCACAGCATTGTGGGTTGAAGGGCCTGTACTGTGCTGTGCTGTACTATTCTATGTTCTATGTTCTATACCTGCCATTTTTACAACTATGAGCACTTTTTCTACACACGCGCTCCTCAAGTTCCTACTGACTGTTCGGGAGTTTATTATACAAACCCACTAAGGTGACACTTACATATCAGTTCCTAAGCTCTACCCATATGGCCTCACTGGATGCCCCAAGAATATTATCTCCAACCACTGCTATCACTTCCTCCTTTATCAAATAGGTCGCATCTCCTCCTCACTTCTCTGTACCTCTGTTATGTCGTAAGATAGGTTAGTAAACAGAAGGCGCTTGCTTGGTACTGTGTGCTTGGCAAATGGACAAATACCTGCTTTCAACTGAACAATAGTGGTGTTTCTATAACATGTACCTAGCCTGATGTCTTGGCAATAAAATTAGCTTTTGGGAATAATTGGGTACGGTAGTGAATCAGTTACTGCTGTGCTGTCATTTTCCTCTAACTTTTGACTTGCTGCGATGAACTTTGCTGCCACCTTCTGGCCAGGCAGCTAAACATCAGAACTCAAGCACACAATTTGGAATCCCATGCAGGGTAAATTTCCCTGACTCCTCAAACCACAATATTAACTGTCTTGGATAGGTTTTGCAGAGAAACTTATGGCATCGGTGTCTGCTTTATCTAGTTAGTTATTCAGTTTGGTCTCATCTGTGATGCTCACTTTGGTGATAATAGAGAATTTCTGGTGTCCTGGGATGGTTACGTAGGAAGAGGATTGAACTTTCCTGTCGACCCAGAGGAATGTTCCTCTTGACATCACTTCGAAGTATAAACATTGTACCAATCTAGGCCTTCTGACTTTGCAGACAATCTTCACAAGTATTGTGGGCAGAGAACTCTAGATACTTTCAGAACAAATGTAAGGAATATAAGGACCTTCTGTTTTAATATCCCAGTGTCTATTTAGCGATGGCAAAATACAAATGAAAGAAAACTGCTAAACGTCTGATTGGTAACACTTTATTAATAACAATCACCGCTAACAATGGGGAGGCATGCAGAGGTGAGGCAAGACGGGCAGAGGTGGAAGCTGGAGGATGCAGAAGCAAAAATGAGGCATGGCGGAGATTAGCTTAGGCAGGAATGAGGGAAGTCCCGATGTTTGATTGATTTATGCAGCAGGCAGAATTGGAAAGGGCGGGCACAGGCCAAACCATGGTGGTGAGGTCCAGAGGAAGGGCCTGATGGTTCGACGATTTAAACACCAGGCCAGATTGAAAAGGTCAGGGTCTTGGGACTGGAGGCAAGGTCGGGCCAGTTCCACTAGCTGCTCTGTGACATTTTACTCTGTGCTGAACTGAAGCTGAGGCCTACTCTAGCTACAGTGATGCCTGGCTTTGTGTTTTTATAAAACTTCAGTTCTGACAGCTTTTTGCCTCTGAGAAGCAGAGGAACAACTTTGGGATTACTTCAAGTCAGTAGACTGGGCCTTGCTCATCGACAAATCTGTGGGTCTGATACACCATCATTCTCATGGACTTTATTAAAACAGTTGTGCATGAGTGTGTCCCCACAAAATCATTCAGGGTCTTGCTTAATCAGAAGCCCTGAATGAACCATGAGATCTGAAATCTACTGAGGGCCAAATCAGAGGCATTCAAGTCTGGTGACCAAGAGAGTTGCAAGAGGTCCAGGTATGATCTCTGGAAAGCCACCTCACAGGGGAGTGGGCAATTCTGAACTAACCTTGAGTCAACAAAGGATGCTCAACAGTTGTGGCAAGGATTGAATACTATCACCTCTTAAAAAGTTAAATCAAGCAACAAGTGTGACAAGAGGTTTCACTTCCAGATGAACTCAATGCCTTCTGTGCTTACGTTGTCCCTCAAAACATGGAGGAATCATCACAAACTCTGACAGCCCCCGATGATCCTGTGACTTCAGTCTCAGAGGCCAACATGTGAACCCACAGAAACATCCAGAGCAGATGGGGTGCCTGGCCAGGTACTAAAGACCTGTGCTGATGAACTGGCTGGAGTGTTCACTGAGATCTTTAACCTCTCGCTTCAGCAGTCTACTTCAAGCAGGCTTCAATTATCCCAGTGCCTATGGTAACCTGCCTCAATGACTGTTGTCCAGTAGCACTTACATCCACAGTGATGAAGTGTTTTGAGAGGTTGGTGATGAAACATATCAACTCCTACCTGAGAGGTGACTTGGATCTGCTCCAATTTGCCTGTCGGAGCAACGGGTTCACAGGAGATGACATCTCATTGGCTTTTCACTCAACCCTGGAACACCTGAACAGCAAAGATGCATACATCCATCAAGATGCTCTTTATCAACTACAGTTCAGCATCCAATACCATGAATTCCTCAACACCTCCTTGTTCAATTGCATCCTCAATTTCCTCACTTGCGGAACCCATTCAGTTTGGATTGGCAACAGCATCTCCTCCACAATCTCCAGCAGCACAGGTGCAGCACAAGGCTGTGTGCTTAGCCCCTCCTCTAGTCATTTTACACTTATGATTGTGTGGTTTTCAAGTTTGCTGATGACACCACCGTCGTAGACAAATCAAAGATGGTGATGAATAAACATCTTGAAAAACTATTGAGAATATAACTGAACAAACTCTTATTCAATGCCAGTGGGACCAGGGAGCTGATTGTTGATTTCAGGAGAAGGAACCCAGAGGTCCATGAGCCAGTTCTCATCGGAGGTGGAGAGGATCAGCAACTTTAAATACCTCAGGGTTGTTATTTCAGATGACCTGTCCTGGGTCTGGCACATAAGTGCAATTATGAAGAAAGTATGGCAGCACCTCTAATTCCTTAGTTTGCGAAGATTCGGCATGACAACCTAACACTTTGACAGGTTTCTATAGATGTACGGTGGACAGTGTATTGACTGGCTGCATCGTGGACTGATGTGGAGTCATCAATGTCTTTGAACGGAAAATCTTACAGAGAGTGGTGGATGCGGCCCTGTCCATTATGTATGAACCCGTCCCCACCATTGAGCACATCTACACAAAGCATTGTCGCAGGAAAGCAGCACTTGTCATTAGTGACCCCACCACCCAGGACATACTCTCTTCTCACTGCTGCCATCAGGAAAAGGTACAGGAGTCTCAGGATTCATACTACCAGGTTCAGGAATAGTTATCATCCCTCAACCATCAGGCTCTTGAACCAAAGGAGATAACTTCACTTAATTATACTTGCCCCATTATTGAAATGTTCTCACACCCTATGGAATCACTTTCAAGAATTCTTCATCTCATGTTCTTGATAGCTATTGCTTATATTTCATTATCATTTCTTTCTTTTTGTACTTGCACAGTTTGTGTATTTGCACACAAAGTGCCCAATTTGGTGTGGGTTTTCACAGATCCTATTGTGGTTATTGTTCTGTTTTGGATTTATTGAGTATGCCCACAGGGAAGTGAATCTCAGGGTTGTATATGGTGACATATAGTACTTCGATAATAAATTTACTTTGAAATTTCAAATGTGCATTTTTGGCATCCCTTAAAGAAATGTACTTTTAAATCATCTAAATGAGCTAGGGATTTTACATCTCCTGAAGAATTCAGCAAACTTGTCTCTCGGGTATGCAAGTATGGCACCATGAAGGCAAAGGCTGGCCAATGCTCGGGTGTACTTGAAGCCAGATTAAAGCGTCGAGACTGAGAGCTGGAACAAAACCTCGGTGTCCAGCCCCACTACACCATGCCAGCCAAGATCCGCTACTTGAGCCCATCCACCTGCCTGCATTTAACTCATCTTCCTCACTTCTCATGACTGCCATCGGTAGGAGCTGCAAGAGTCTTGGGTCCCAGACCGTCAGATTCAGGAGAAATTGTTGCCCTGCATCCAACAGTCTCCTGGACTAGCTTCAATCTCTTAAAAGCTGTGGACTTTCTTTTGGGGACTTTGCAGTTTGTGTTCTATGTATTATTTGTGACATTTTAAATTATTTGCATGATTTGACCCCTTTTGCACATTGGATGTTTATCCTTCTTTGTAGTGTGTATTTTTTAGTGGAATCTATTGTATGTCTTTGTTTTCCTGTGGGTGCCTGCAACAAGATTAACCTCAAGGTTCTCCTATGGTTTGAACTTCAGTACATTTCAGTGAGTACATCATTGATAAAGGGCAGACATTACCCATGGTGCTCTTCGCCTAGGTTCAGCTTTGAGAATTGCTCTCTGAACATCATTGATGAATGAGGCCTCTTTCAGAATCTTTCCACCTTGCCTTTTCTCTCTCTCCTCCAGTGTCTTGTGTCACCTCTTCTCATTGCCCAGGTCATGTTGAATACTAATACTGATTCATGTGGAAGATTTGAACTTATTAATATTCTTCAGTACCAGCAAACCACTCACTGCAAGAACTGTGGAAGTACCCCTCACTTAACCCAAAAGTATTTGATCATTTTTTAAAAAGCTAATTTGGACTCCCTCTTGCCACTGAACATGATCAAGTTTCAGCAATGCTGAAGCTGGCATGTGGAATGGCATAGTAATGGATCCATTTTGCAAATATCTCGCTAGTGCTACATGCATTGTGAAACCCTTAGGAATGATTCAAGTACCACGATGCCCAGAAATTGAATGCTTTGGATCTGACATTGGCCCCAACATATAAGTTATGAACTAGTACACCTGGTGAGGAGAAACTAATAACAGATCAGAGGCATGCTTGGAAAACCTGGTAATTACATTCTTGATTTCTAATATTAAAACTTTCACACAGTTAGCCTGAATTAATTATGCAAGTAAAGAGTTGAGCCAAATGAGACATGAAGAGACAGCACATGCCTTTTAAGAAATGTGAAAAAATGAAATGTTATCTTTTTCTCTGATGCTTCCTAATTCTTTTGCTATGTTAGAGGACTAGCGGGCACAGACTCAAAACTGAGGGGCAACCTTTTAGAACAGAGGTAAGGAGGAATTTTTTTAGCCAGAGAGTAGTGAATCTGAGGAATTTTCTGGCACAGACTGCGGTGGAGGCCAAGTCCATGTGCATATTTAAGGCAGAAATTGATAGTTATCTGATCGGTCAGGGCATCAAAGGATATGGCAAGAAAGCAGGTGTATGGGGTTGAGTGGAATCTGGGATCAGCCATGATGAAAAGGCAGAGCAGACTCATCGAGCAGAATGGCCTAATGTTTGTGCCTGCTGCAGGGATTTTACAGAATTTCTGTTGCAGCCTTACGTAGTGTGGAAGGGTCAATAATAATTTTTAATTCTAAAAATAAACTGCAGGAGGAACTTGGTGAGCAAACAGCATATGTGAAGACAAAGGGAAGGTCAATATACTGGGCTGAGATCCTGTAACAGGACTGTGAATGGGGAGGGAAGATACCCGTTACAAAGAGGAGAAGGGATTAGGGTGAGGTAGGAGCTGGTAGGTGATAGGTAAAACCAGGTGTGTTGGGGGTGATGGACAGTTGGAACCAAGTTAGGGAGTGGAAGGGGTCAAGAATCAATGACTGTGAAGTGGCATAGCTGGCTATTGATTATTACCAGTTGTCTACCACATTGATTGTAGCATCTGAAGATGATACTTCACCAGTATTTTATCAAGATGGGTACAAAATACTGGCATGAGGCGTTCTTGTAACAGTCTTCATTTTGTGTGCTCCTGACTGCAAAGCTTATTGATGGGTCAGCTCTCTGGGGAGCTCCTTCCTGTGTCCTTCCACTCTTAGCCATCCATTGACATCCCATTAGCTCATCCAGTCTCCTTTATGGTTCAAGCTCCTACCGGCTCTAATATTAAAGCAAAATGCAGGGTTGTACCAACTATGGTCTTTGTTTTCCTCACACGATCTTTTCTAAGATTTGGTTTCCAGATTCCGGAGCTTCTCAGTTCACTCTAGCCTTGCTGTAGAAATTGTCTTGAAGTTGAAGAAATGGTGAGATCAGCAGCCTGCTCTATGGTGTCTCTACTGGCTGCTTTAATTTTAAGGCAACTTTGAGCCCATCTTTCCCAACGTCGCTGCTTCTGCCTCCTGTGCCTATGACATGGCTGCTGGTCTGCCTGCTTCAGCAACGTCAAGCAGTACCTGGTTCTGGCTAAAGTACAGCTTCTGGACCACGTTGGACTTCACCATCAGCATTTTCCTCCCTGCAGTCCTCTCACCTGCATTTTAATTCCCGTTGGAATAGTGCCACCAATACTTCCCCAATATCACACACTATTGGACAACCCTGCCTGTAAGGCTATTGGAAATAGAATGAATTGGACCTTTCAAAGGGAATTAGTTATTTCTTCTATTTTCATAAAGCATAGGATTTAGGTTATTTGGCCTATCAAGTTTATTTAAGTTTGCAGGACAATTCCATCAATCTTATTACACTCTGAACTTTTCTTCTTCATATGTCCATTGATTTCACCCCTCCACCAATCTCTTCCCATCCACCTACACCAAAGTATCGACAAAGCTTACCACCACATCCTTGTGATGTGAGGGGAAGCCAGAGCAGCAGGGCAAAGAACCCGGAATGTGGGAACTCCCAGAGGAGCCAACCCTGTGTAGCAGCAGCACTGTTTGCTGTGCTGCCCCCTCTTATAGGCACGTGAATGAAAGTAACCTGCAGCCCCATTCAAAAAGAGGGGGAGGCACAGCTGGTTGCACTGTTCTACAAGGAGCTGATATAGATTCAATGGGCCAAAAGACCTGATTCTATGTTTTAATAATTATCCAGTCCCCCTGTCTCCAGCCATTCATCATGGGTCAATAACAACTCTACATCAACACATGCTAAATCTGAAACGAAGCAAGATGGTGGAACTATTTGGCTGGCCAGGCATCATTTGTGGAAAGGGTAACAATTCAGATTTGAGACCCATCATCGACATGGAGAAGGGGGAAAACAGGTTGCCCTATAAGTTCCAACGTGCTTCAAGGCTGCCACTATCGTCCCCGTGCCGAAGAGGTCTTCAGTGCCCTGCTTCAATGATTACCATCCCGTTGCATTCACATCCATCATCATGAAGTGCTTCGAGAGGCTCGTCATGAGGCACATCAAAATTCTGCTGCCCCCCTCACTGGAGCCCCTGCAGTTTGCGTACCGTCCCAACTGTTCAACAGATGACACCATTGCCACCACCCTCCACCTGGCCCTAACCCACCTGGACAAAAAAGACACATACGTTCGGATGCTGTTCATAGACTTCAGATCAGCATTCAACACAATCATCCCTCAGAAACTGATCGGAAAGCTGAGCCTATTGGGCCTGAACACCTCCCTCTGCAACTGGATCCTAGACTTCCTGACTGGGAGACCTCAGTCAGTCCAGATTGGGAGCAGCATCTCCAACACCATCACACTGAGCACGGGGGCTCCCCAGGGTTGCGTGCTCAGTCCACTGCTGTTCACTCTGCTGACCCACGACTGTGCTGCAACACACAGCTCGAACCATATCATCAAGTTCACCGATGACACGACCGTGGTGGGTCTCATCAGCAAGAACGATGAGTCAGCTTACAGGGAGGAGGTGCAGCGGCTAACGGAATGTCTCTGAATGTGAACAAAACAAAAGAGATGGTTGTTGACTTCAGGAGGGCACAGAGCAACCACTCCCCACTGAACATCGACAGCTCCTCGGTGGAGATTAACAGCACCAAATTTCTTGGTGTTCACCTGATGGAGAATCTCACCTGGTCCCTCAACACCAGCTTCATAGCAAAGAAAGCCCAGCAGCGTCTCTACTGTCTGCAAAGGCTGAGGAAAGTCCATCTCCCACCTCCTCATCCTCATCACATTCTACAGAGGTTGTATTGAGAGCATCCTGAGCAGCTGCATCACTGCCTGGTTCAAAAGCTGCACCATCTTGGATTGCAAGACCCTGCAGCGGATAGTGAGGTCAGCTGAGAAGATCATCAAGGTCTCTCTTCCCGCCATTACAGACATTTACGCCACACGCTGCATCCGCAAAACAAGCAGCATTATGAAGGACCCCCCTCACCCCTCATACAAACTCTTCTCCCTCTTCCGTCTGGGAAAAGGCACCAAAGCATTCGGGCTCTCAGGACCAGACTATGTAACAGTTTCTTCCCCCCAGCAATCAGACTCCTCAATACCCAGAGACTGGACTGACACCAACTTACTGTTCTCTACTGTGCCTATTGTCTTGTTTATTATTGATTGTAATGCCTGCACTGTTTTGTGCACTTTATGCAGCCCTGGGTAGGTCTGTAGTCTAGTGTTTTTTGTGTTGTTTTTACGTAGTTCAGTGTAGTTTTTGTATCGTTTCATGTAGCACCATGGTCCTGAAAAACGTTGTCTTATTTTTACTGTGTGCTGTGCCAGCAGTTTTGGTCAAAATGACAATAAAATGTGACTTGAACTTGAACATTGAATGTAGAGCCTTGTAGGGAAGAAGGAAAGGAGTAGAGGAACTCTACCCTCTATCCTGATGCAGGGTCTCAACCCAGAACATCAACAGTTCCTTCCTCCCCACCCCCCCCATCCACAGAGTACTCCATCTCTCATCTGTTTCTCATTATTACCTGTTTTGCTGCCACCTGTGTCTCATTGTGCTCCACCTGTCATCTGCCCCTCTGTTTATTGCTCAGTGTATTTCAGTCCTGTGTTTTGCCTGATTGTGCCAATGATTTTTCCTGAGCTTTTCCAGTGTTTGTGTCTGTCAACTCAGCCTGTTTCCTGATTCTGGGTTTTGAATTTCTCTGGATGTTTTGATCTCTGCCTAAACTTTGACACAGGCTTTGTTTGCACCTTGCGATTTGTTACTCAATTAATCTCACTGTGCGCACAGTACTGTGTCTGTGATCGGATCCATGCCCTAGAATCCTGACAGTACAATCAGTACAGTAGACCCTGGTTGTCTGAGAGCTTCCTGGAATGACAGGGAGTGATGCTGGGGGGGACAGCAGAACCAGCTGGACTCCATGTTCAGGGCAGTGGAGTCTCTGTCTGCCAACGTAGCTGATTTTTGTGGCGCTGACTCAGTCACTCCAGCTGTCCCAGAGCGCCCATCAACTTCCTGCGACTCCATCTTTGGCCCTGCTCTCCGCGTCCTCGCATGCTCTATCTCTATCCATGACCAGGATTGTTCTTAGCAAACTTTATTATATAAGTGGTTTGCCTTTGCCTTCTTTTGGGCAGTGTTTTTGCAAAACGGGTGATAACAATATTCTTCAGAGCCTGGCATCAGTGGCCACATATCCAGGACTTACAATATGCACCAACTGCTCGTACAGCCATCCACCACCTGCTCCAAATGCTCATGTGACCCTGATTGTGGGGCTAAGCAGATGCTACATCTTGCCCAAGGATGACCTGCAGGCTAGTGGAGGGAAGGAGTGCCTTACACCTCCTTTGGTAAGAAATGTATCTGCAACCCCCCCACCCAAAGATTTGATAAGGGAGTTTAAAATAAAGGAACCCTTAGGAGGCAGTGATCACAGTAAGATAGAATTCACCCTGCAGTTTGAGTTGGAGAAGCTAAACTCAGGTGTATCAGTATCAGTGTTACAGTGGAGTAAAGGGAATTACAGAGGCTTGAGAGAAGAGCTCACCAAAGTTGATTGTAAGGGGACACTAACAGGGATGATGGCAGAACAATAATGGCTGGAGTTTCTGGGGCAATTCAGAAGGCACAGAAATCACAAAGGTGAAGGAGTAGTCTAAAGGGAGGATGACATAACCATGGCTGACAACAGAAGTCAAAGACAGCATAAAAGCAAAAAAAAGGGTATGTAATATAACAAAACTATGAGAAGTTGGAGGACTGGGAAGCTTTAAAAAAACAGCAGAAGGCAACTGAAAATGCCATCAGAAGAGAAAAGATGAAACATAAAGGTAAGCTAGCCAATAACATAAAAGAGGACACCAAAAGTTCTTTTCAGACATATAAAAAGTAAAACAGAGGCGAGAGTAGAAAATTAAACTGCTGGAAAATTACGCTGGAGAGGTAGTAATGGAGGAAAAATAAATGGCAGTCAAACTTAGTAAGTATTTTGCATCAGTCTTCATTGTGGAATGCAGTACCCCAGAAATTTGAGCATCTTGGGCAGAAGTGAATATGTTGGGAAGCTGAAATGTCACATCAAACAGATGGACTACACCCCAGGGTTCAGAAAGAGGTAACTAAAGAGATTGTGGAGGCTCTAGCAATGATCTTTCAAGAATCACTGGATTCTGGGTGGTTCTGGAGCAAATGTCACTCCACTCTTTAGCAAGGGAAGGAGACAAAAGAGAGGGAATTACAGCTGACTTCAGTAGTGGTGAAGATGTTGGAGTTCATTATTAAAGATGAGGTTTCAGGGTACCTGGAGGCACATGATAAATTAATCCAAGGTCAGCACGGTTTACATAAGGAGAAACCTAGCATGACAAGCAGAATAAGCAAAGGAGAATTGTCAGTGGCTATTGTTTACTTGGATTTTCAGAAGGCCTTTGACAAGGTGTCGCATATAAGCCTGCTTTATAAGACAAGAGCCATGGTACTATAGGCAGGAAGCGAAGAGTTGGGGCAAAAATGGGATACTTCTGCTTGGCTAATGATGATAAG
This sequence comes from Hypanus sabinus, assembly GCF_030144855.1. Taxonomy (NCBI): domain Eukaryota; kingdom Metazoa; phylum Chordata; class Chondrichthyes; order Myliobatiformes; family Dasyatidae; genus Hypanus; species Hypanus sabinus. Next base: position 60,126,050 of record NC_082717.1, on the reverse strand, counting down.
TAGTATTTCACAAGGATTGGTACTGGATCCGCTTGTTTTCACATTATATGTCAATGATTTGGATCATGGAAATGATGGCTTTGTGGCCAGGTTTGTGGGTGATATGAAGGTAAGCAGAGGGCACGTAGTGTTGAGGAAGCAGGGAGTCCGCAGAAAGTCTTTGACCACTTGGGAGAATGGGCAAAGAAGTGGCAGATGGAATATAGTATAGGAATGTGTGTGGTCATGCATTTTGGCGGAAGGAATAAAGGGGTAGACTATTTTCCAAATGGGGTGGAAGTAAAGGGCAAAGGTGTGTAGGAGTTCTCATGCAGCATTCCCTACATCAGGGGTTCCCAACATTTTTTATGCCATGGACCAATACCACTAAGCAAGGGGTCCATGGACCCCAGTTTGGGAAACCCTGCCCGAAAGGTTAACTTGCAGGTTGGGTCAGTGTTAGCTTGCAAGTATAATATTAGCATTTACACTTTAGCACGTTGGAACAGAATATAAGAACAGAAAAGCAAGAACATACTGTTGAGGCTTTATGAGGCATCATTCAGAGCGCACTTGGAGAATTGTGAGCAGTTTTGCATTTCTTATCGAAGAAAAGATGTGCTGGCATTGGAGAGGGTCCAGAGAAAATTCAGAATCATAATCAGGTTTATTATCACCAGCCCATATTGTGAAATTTGTTAACTTAGCAGCAGAAGTATAATGCAATACTTGATGAGTATAGAAAGGGAAAAACATTAAATCAATTAGATCAAGGAGTGAATTTAACTGCAATCAAGAAGTATTCCTACAGTGGAATCTCCATCGTTACTGAGTGCAAATGAAGCTGCTGGACAGGCACATGAAGGCAGGGCTCCTGCAAAAACCTGTGACCTGAAGAACAGTTGATGGAAGGAGGCAAAGCAGGAAACTCAGCCGTGACCAATCAGGGTTCTTCAGTGATCTAACAGCGACCATCACCACCAACATTTATGGCCCCGCTCCACTGAGAGATGGGAATAGGATGAATCTTTCAAGGACAGAGGTACCATCAGTCCTGCTAGAAGGGATGTCTAGAAGATCCCATCATCACAATCTGCTCTGGACAGAATCAGAATCAGACTTTTATCACCAGCATGTGCCGTGAAATGTGTTAACTTAGCAACAGCACTGCAATGCAATATATGTTAATATAGAAAGAAAAATAAACAAACAAATAAGTAAATCAATTGCAGTCAGTATATATGTGTATGTATATTGAATAGATTAAAATAGTGCAAAAACAGAAATAATATATATTTAAGAAAGTGAGGTGGTGTTCATCATGAGTTCAATGTCCTTTTAGGAATCAGATGGCAGAGGGGAAGAAACTGTTCCTGAATTGCTGAGTGTGTGCCTTCAGGCTTCTGTACCTCCTTCCTGATGGTAACAATGAGAAGAGGGCATGCCCTGGGTGTTGGGGGTCATTAATGGACATTGCCTTTCTGAGGCACCGCTCCTCGAAGGTGTCTTGGATACTCTGAGACCTGTACCCAAGATGGAGCTCAATTTTTACAGCTTCTTTTGGTTCTATGCAGTAGCTCATGCACCCCCCCCCCCCGCCCCCATACAGCCTGTAAGAATGCTCTCCATGGTACATCTATAGAAGTTTGAGTGTTTTAGTTGACAAACCAAATCTCTTCAAACTCCTGAAGAAATATAATCACAGTCTTGCCCCCTTTATAGTTGCATCGGTATGTTGGTACCAGGTTAGATCCTCAGAGATCCTGACACCCAGGAACTTGAAATTGCTCACTCTCTCCACTTCTGCTCCCTGTATGAGGATTGGTTCATGTTCCTTCATCTTACCCTTCCTGAAATCCACAATCAGCTCTTTGGTCTTACTGATGTTGAGTGCAAAGTTGTTAGTGTGACACCATTCAACTAGCTGGTATATCTCGCTACTGTATGCCCTCTCGTCTCCATCTGAGATTCTACCAGCAATGGTTGTATCATCAGCAAATTTACAGATGTTATTTGAGCATATCCAGCCACATAGTCATGGGTGTAGAGAGAGTAGAGCAGAGGGCTAAGTACACACACCTGAGGTGCACCAGTGTTGATCGTCAGTGAGGAGGATATGTTATCACCAACCATAGAACATTACAGCACAGAAACAAGCCTTTTGGCCCTTCTTGGCTGTGCTGAACCATTTTTCTACCTAGTCCCACTGACCTGCACCTGGGCCATATCCCTCCAAACCCCTCTCATCCATAGACTCTCATCCAATGGACACAGACTGTGGTCATCCATTAAGGAAGTTGAGCATCCAATTGCAGAGAGAGAGGTTCAGATGCCTAATTCTGCAGCTTATTGATCAGGTCTGTGGGAATGATGGTGTTAAGCACTGAGCTATAGTCAATGAACATCGTCCTGACATTGATATTTGTATTGTCCAGGTGGTCTAAGGCCAAGTGAAGAGCCATTCAGATTGCATCTGCCATTGACCTATTGTGGCGATAGGCAAATTGCAGTGGATCCCGGTCCTTGTTGAGAAAGATATTGATTCTAGCCGTGACCAAACTCTCAAAGCATTTCAACACTGTAGATGTGAGTGCTACCGGGTGATAGTCATTAAGGGAGCTCACACTACTCCTCTTAGGCACTGGTATAATTGTTGCCATTTGAAGCAGATGGGAACTTCTGACCATAGCAGGGAGAGGTTGAAAATGTCCTTGAATACTCCCACCAGTTGGTTGGCACAAGTTTTCAGAGCCGTACCAGGTAGGGCCTGCCACCTTGCAAGGGTTCACCCTCCTTAAAGACATCCATACATCACCCTGTGAGACACAGATCAAGCTCACTGGGTGCAGCAGGGATTTTCACAGCTGTAGTTATATTCTCTCTTTCAAAGCGAGCATAAAAGACATTGAGCTTGTCTCTGGTAATGAAGCATCACTGCCATTCATGCTACTGGGTTCTACTTTGTAGGATGTAATGTCCTGGAAAGCCTGCCAGAGTTGACATGTATCTGATGGAGCCTCCAACCTTGCTTGGAGTTGTGTCTTGCTTTTGAAGTAGCCCTGTTCAAGTCATACCTGGGTTTCTTGTACAGACCTGGGTCACCAGACTTAAATGGCACAGATCTAGCCTTCAGCAGATGATGAACCTCCTGGTTGATCCACGGCCTTTGGTTTGGGAATGTACAGTAAGTCTTTGTAGGTGTACACTCATCCACACAGGTTTTAATGAAGTTGGTAACTACAGCATACTCATCCAGATTTGAAGCTGTACCTCTGAATATAGTCCAGTTTACTGATTCAAAGCAGTCCTGTGAGTGCTCCTGTGCTTCCCTTGTCCGTATCTTCTTGGTCCTCAATACTGGTGCTGCGGTCTTCAGTCTCTATCGATACTCAGTGAGTAGAAGTACAGCCAGGTGATCAGACTTTCTGAAGTGAGGGTGTGGAATAGCACAGCAGGTATTCTTTATGGTGGTGTAACAGTGTCCAGTTTGTTTCCTCTGGTACTACAAATTATTTTTTGATGGTAATTATTTAGTGACTTTTTCAGGCTGGCCTGGTTAAAATACCCCAAAATGTGCTGTTTTGTACATGTTGATCCTATTGCTCAAATCATCTAGAGCCTGTTTGACACTGGCCTGTGGTGGGATGTTCACCGCTACCAAAATGATCGCAGAACTCTCCCGCGACAGGTAAGGTGGATGGCAGTTAATTATAAGATATTCCAGGTCTGGTGAGCAGAATTGGGACAACGCTGACACATTTGTGTACCAAGAGGAGTTGATCATGAGGCATACCCTCCACCTCTGCTGAGATACTTAACAGTCCTATCCTGACGGTGTATAGTGAACCCGTCAATCTGAATTGCTGCGTCTGTTATGGAAGGGGTTAAATCACAAACAAGACAAAACCTGCAGATGCAGATGGGTTAACCAGGATTCTGTGAAACAAAGAACGTATACTCTGTTCCTCTGATACAGCACCCAAGCTCTGAGATTTCAATTTCATTTACTAAAGACTATACCTTTGCCAGCAAGAGTCTAAAGCTCCCGTTTTCTTAAACTCACCAGTATCCCTGGCCTGCAGCCACATTTCCTACAAGGAATCTAGCAAGAAGCATGGCCAGATTTGGCATTGGTTCCGTCAGTTTTAAGCAGCAACAAATTATCCAATCTTTATTAAGTGTACAGACGGAAGCAGTTGTGATTCTCAGCTGTATCAAGCTGAAACAGAAATATTTAATTGTGTTCATTGAGCTATGCTGCATGAGATTGCCTTTGAGGTGCCCCGGAAATAATCGAGAATAATCCTGGGAATGAACAACTCAGACTCTGGGCCTGTACTTGTTGGAGTGTAGAAGAATGGTTGGGGGGGGGGGGCAGTGTCTCATTGAATCCTATCAAATATTGAACGTTCTAGATAGAGTGGACGTGGGGAGGATGTTTCTTATAGTAGAGGAGTCACCCAAAGGGAACAGCCTCAGAATAGAGGGACATTCATTTATTGAGATGACGAGGAACTTCTTTACCCAAATGGTAGTGAGTCTGTGGAATTCATTGCCACAGATGGCTGTGAAGGCCAAGTCATTGGATATATTGGGTGTAAAGAAGAGTTTGATAGGTTCTTGATTATTCAGGGCAGCAAAGGTTATGAGGGATAATAAATCATCCATGATGTAATGGTGGAGCAGACTGGTTGGACCTAATGTCCTAGTTCTACTCCGATGTCTTATGATCTTAACAAGCTAGATTGTGTTCATTTGCGGCTGAATCAGCGCAAGATGAGGAACTGTACTTGCTCTGGTAGATCTGTGGCTCCAGGACAGAATCCCATGCACCATCAACCTTCAGGCCATTCCACTCAGACCCTTGCGTTAATATTATTTTTTTGTTTCTGTATGTGCCATTGTGACTACGTGTGTTGTGTCTGATTGTGTGCACCGTGTTTTGTACTTTGGTCCTGGAGGAATGCTATTTCATTTCACTTAGCTATATATATGTGTGTGGATGAATGATAACCAAACTTGAAACATTTGGGGGGGGCTACACTGCTACACAGGGAAATGCAGGCCATTTCTTATTAATCACTATTAGTAGATACCTAAGCAGCTGACAGCCACAAAGGTAAGTCAACCTTAGCAGAAACCGGGAAAGGGTCTGGTCCGATCAAACAGGTCAGATGCACATGGTAAGGAAAAAGGCGGTTGGGAGAACAGCTCGTATTCTGAGTGAGGCAGGAACAGAACAGTAGGCAATTCAAGGGCTCGGGGAGACGAATAGTGAGAAAGCAAGATAGTTTGGTGTAGTCATGATAGAAGACCCAGAAGGATATACTGCCAACCTTAGCCAAAGTGAGGTCCTGAAATAAAGCTTCACTTGTGAAGATGGGGGAGAAAAAACAATTGCTGTAAGCAGTCTTAAAGCTAAAATGTGCAAACAAACAGGAAGAAGCTAGCATGTTTACTAACATATCTGAGTAGTTCACGTGTGATGAATGCAGAGTATGAGAAGTGACAAGTTCTGTTCCATGAGATATTGGCACCATTACTGAACCAACAAGAGTTGTACTGCACTTGAATTGGACTGGTACAAACTGGTGTGTAGTCTATTTTCAGACAGAAATTTTCATAAAACTAGTAACTTAACGACATTGAAAATAAGAAATTAGAGTAATGGCTAGTGTGCATTGTCGAAGAGCAGAAAAATGTGGAGCACTAGTTGTGGTAGGTAGTGTTACTGGTGCAAAGCCCCACGTACCCATGTTCAGATGCAGTCCGTCTGAACTTCATGTGTTTTCTCATGTTCCCCACCAGCTACATCCCTGAACCCACATCCCAAAGACACAGAATCTGGTGGTAGTTTGGTTATTGTGAATTGCCTCTGGAATGGGTAAATTGGAGGAGAATTAGGGGAGAATTGATAGGACTGGTGGAAACAGTTTCAGGGCCAGCACGAATGACCCTTACATTGTTAGAATATATAATAAATAAATATTGTTAGAATGTATATATCAATAAATATTGGGGAAAATCTTTTAAAAAACTGAATGGAATAAAATCACCATTGAAGATTTGGTCATTGGCTTATCATTGTCGCATACAGTATACTGATATGTAGTGGGAAAAATTTGTATACATGTCATCTATACAGATCATTTCAAAACATAAGACATCGAACAAAATGAAGAACATTAACAGAATGCAGAATATAGTGTTACAGTTACGCAGAAAGTGCAGAGCAGGTAGACAATAAGCTGTTCATGCCATGATGAGGTAGACTGTGAGGTCAAGAATTCATCTTTAACTTATAAGAGGTCTGTTCTAGAGTCTTACAAAAGCAGGATTGAAGCTATCTTTGAGCTTGCTGGTGCGTGTTTTTAAATGTATGTGTTTTCTGCTTCTTGGAAGGGGGAGATTGATAAAGGTGGGAGGGTTGTTTGATTATGCTGGACGCTTTCCTGAGGCAACAGAAAATATAGATGCAGTCCATGGAGGTGAAGCTGAATTTGGCAATGGACTGAGCTGTTCCCACAATTCCCTGCAATTTCTTGAAGTCTTGGGCAGAAGAGTAGATATTCCCAGCTAAGGTGCATCTAGATAGGATCATCTTTACGGTGCATCTGTAAAAATTGGTGATGGTCAACAGGGAGATTCCAAATATCCTTAGCCTTCTGAGGAAGTAGAGGTGCTGATGAGGTTTTTTGGCCATAGCATGTATGTGGCCGGATGATAACAAACTCTTGGTGATGTCTGCATCTAGGAACTTGAAACTCTCGGCCATCTCCTCCTCAAAATCATTGATACATTTAGGGTCATGTGCTCTGCCCACTTCCCGAAATTAATAACTCTGTTGTGAACAAAAATGTGTACAAAAAGTAGTGGATATGGCCCAGTCCATCACAGGTAAAGCCTCCCCACTCATGAGCACATGTACATGAAGCATTGCCACAGGAAAACAGCAGCCATCATCAGGGACTCCCACCACCCTGGATATATTCCTTTCTTGCTGCTGCCATCAGGAAGAAGGGACTGGAGCCCCAGGACTCTCACCACCAGGTTCAGGAATAGTTATTATCCTTCAACCATCAAACTCTTGAACCAACGGGGACGACTTTGCTCAACTTCACGTCAATAGTGAACTGTTCCTTGAACTTATGGACTCACTTTCAAGGACTCTTCATCTCATGTTCTTGATATTTGTTGCTTATTTATTGATTAATATTTCTTTTTGTATTTGTACAATTTGTATCTTTTGTATACTGGTTGAATGCCCAGGTTGGGACAGTCTTGCATTAATTCTATTATAATTATTATTCTGTTATGGATTTATTGAGTCTGCCCACAAGAAAATGAATCTCAGAGTGACATTTGGTTGTGTGACACCCTTGGAAAGGTTTCACTGCTAATGTAATGGTTTTTCTGTAGCAGCAGTGTTTGAGTTATGGCTAGAGACAAGGGGGCTTTGAAACATGCACCATCCAATGAAGGGATTTTTTTTTTTTGTTGTGTCCTGAGAGTGAGGTGATCTGGGTCTTTTGTTCAGTGGAAGATGGAGAGAGAAGATGCTAGAAAGGAAAGTTCATAGACATCAGAAAGGAGTGGACTTGGAATGGGGCCAATAGTCAATGAAGCCTGGGGAAATCGATGGAGGACCATCGGAAGGGAAACCGTGAACTCCAACTTGTGCACACTAGACTGCTTCATTAAAATGGGCCCTTTTCTTTTTGTTTCACTTTGCTAACCCTTTAGTCAAATTAAGAATTATAAAGCTAAATCATTTAATTGTATATAGTGTGCAGTCTGTTATTTTGTGGACTGATTTGTAACAGTGGAACACATCATGCAGCATCCACACAAACAGGAGGCTTTGCACCTCAATCTCAGATGTTTGGTAGGGCCAGAGATTGTCTTTCCTAGACTTACACAGCCTACAGAAGCTGAGGGTCACAATTGTGGGGGTATTGTTCGGGATTGATTTCATTGGATGCTGACTGATTGCCCTGAGCGTTGCACCAGTGGGTTGTTGATGCACCATCAATAACTCACACTGAGACGTAAGGCGAGATATCGGCTTTTATTGACTGGAAGAAGGAACCAGGAGTGAGTGTCTATCATACAATGTCCTGGAGACTGAGGCCGAGCGTCAGGCCTCAGACTGCCTTTATACAGGGGCCTGTGGGAGGAGCCACAGGAGCAGTCAGCAGGGGGCGTTTCCAGACAGGCACATAGTTCACCACAGTTGTGTGCCTAAGCCTGTGCTGAACTATTGTCTGGTAAAGTGATTACGATACGTGGGTATGGATGCTGCCAGGTTGAGCGGTAGCGTGCATCCACGGGGTTACCAGTAACGAATCTGTGCGCGTTGAGTGGGGTAGATATTCATACACCTGATGAATTGTTAATTCAACTTTTAAGTACTGTTAAAGCTGCAGGAACAGTTACAATTGTGGGGCGGAGGTTTGATAAAATAGTGGGCACAGACTTTGTTTTAGTTCAGAGTAGCGCTGATGTAACGACAGTGGAACTGCTTGGTACTATTGCGGCCCCAGGAGAGGGGAGGCCGTGGGTCGTCCATACTTTCCAGGAGAAGGAGAATGTAAAGGAGCAGGCTGAATTGCAAATTGAGTCTCCCATAGCTGGGGGCAGAAACTTCAAAGACAGGGTTCTTTCGTTTCTGCTTAGCGAAGGGAAGGAGTGGTCTGATTTGGAATGTCTAATGAGTCCCTGTCCCCCAGTGAAGAGTGAGATTTCTGAGGTAGTATCCTCCCTTACCTCTCTGGTGAATAAATGGAAAAATGCCCACGTTCAAAGTCCCAGCTATCATAGGCTCTGCCTATTCTCAGGAAAGAAGCCCACCTCGAAAGGGGAAGAGGAGTACGAGACTTGGGTGGAGCAGATCTCTCAGTTGTTAGATGAGTGGCAGTGCTCTGATGACGTAAAACAACAGCGATTGGTTGAAAGCTTGAGTGGGCGGGCTGCTGATGTAATGGGAGCCGTAAAGGCACAGAACCCCCTATGCAACTTCTGCAGCCTACATGCAGGCATGGTGTTTGGTGCGACGGGAAGCCCAATGGAGCTCATGAAGGGGTTTCAGAACATGCGTCAGGAGAAGGGGGTGAAGCTTTCTGCCTACATCTTTCGGCTAGAGAGGCAGCTGAATTGCTTGTAGTGCAGAGGGTCATTCAGGCGGCTGAGGTGCTTCAGTTAAGAATGGACCAGATAGCGAAGGGCGCCCAGTCCTGGAACCTGATCACTTGGGGTATCCAACTGTTTCATAAGACGTGCCCTCCTCCCTCATTTGTTGAGCTGATCAGAGAAGTACAAGAGGAGGAGAATGCGTCAGAGGTGCGAGAGGCCTCCGTCAGCAGGGTACAGTTCTCAGTAGTGGTCCCCTGTGGTGAAGTGGCCATGGATTGCCTGCCCCAGGGAGTGGTAGAGGAGGTTGTAGCAGAGTCGAGAACTGAGGTGTCCCAGTTATTATCAGCAGCTGTACCCCCACACCCCAGTATGATGGAACTGATAGGGAGGCAGATTCTCTGTAGAGGACGGACTATGCAGGGGGCTGCACTGGGCCAGATACCGAGTTTAGATGAGGGACTGTGTGGTTCACCCTGTCAAAGCCAATCGTGTTACGGCCCAGGGAAGTAGTGAGAGTAATGGGAAGCCCAAAATTTTCTGGAATGCCCCAGGGCAAGGCCCTGTTAATAGACTCTCCAGAGTCCATGAAGAGGAGTCGGGATTGCCTACTGGGGCACTGGTGAGGCCCAAACTGCAAATGCCCTCTGTTGTACAAGCGAAGGAGATGGCAGTGGTTGTCAGGAACACTACGAAGAGGGAGGTCACTGTCAAGCAGGGGATGCCCCGGTAAATCTTTTCGCAGTGACGGTAATGTCTAGTGACCCTGTAGGACAAGCCTGGGAGAAACTATCTGAAAAAGGGGGAAAGTTGACCACTGGGTCATTGAACTTTGGGGACTCCTGGTTCCTGAGGGTTGGAAGAGGAGGTTGGTAGAGAAGATGTTGAAGCTGGAAGGTGTCTTTTCCACTGACAAGTTTGAAGTCGGTTGTTCCAAGAGCACTCATCACACTATCCGGGGTGACCAAGGACACCCCGTTCCGAGAGAGGTCACAGTGACTGGCCCCTGCAGAGGTGGAAGACGTTTAGTAGCATTTATGTAAGTTTAAGGAAGCGGGGGTCATCACTGAGTCCAGAAGCCCCTATGCATGCCCAATAGTAATGGCCAGGAAGAAGAATGGGAAGGTACAGATGTGTGTGGACTATAGAACTCTGAACAGGCATACCGTCCCAACGATCGAAGACGAGCTGGCCTGTCTGAGTTGTACGAAGTGCTTTAGTGTGCTGAACTTGAAGAGTGAATATTACCAGATCCCCATGAGTGAGGCTGACAAAGAGAAGACGGCATTTATATGTCCACTGGGATTCTTCCCGTTGGAAAGGTTGCCCCAGGGCATGTCAGAAATCCCTGGAACCTCCCAGTGTGTCATGGAGAAAACGGTGGGGGATCTGAACTTGCTTGAGGTATTGGTGTATCTGGATGACCTCATAGTGTTTGGGTCCACCTTGGAGGAACATGAAGCGAGGCTGTTGAAGGTGCTGGGCTGCCTGAAAGCTGAAGGGTTACAACTTTCCCCGGACAAGTGTCAGTTCTGCAAGACGTCTGTCAGCTATGTTAAGCATATATTCTCATGGGATGGAGTCGCTACGGATCCATCTAAGATGGAGGTGGTGACCACATGGCCAAGGCCCCAGACTGTGAGCACTTTGTGCTCGTTCCTTGGGTTCTGTGGTTACTATCGGATGTTCGTGAATGGCTACGTGAAAGTGAATCACCTTCTGTGTGGTTACCCTCCCTTGGGGGAGGGAAGAGAGGAGGACAAAAAAGGAGGATAAAGAGTGTCTTAGCCCTTCAGAGCCTTTTGGACTGAGCTGGGATGTGAAATGTGGAGAAGCCTTTCAGTTGCTGAAGGAGATGCTGACTCAGGCATCCCTGCTGGCTTTTGCAGACTCCTGATTGCCATATATACTGCATACGGATGCCAGCAGAGAGGACTTGGGGGGGTATCTGTCTCAGGATCAGAGATCTGTTGCGTTTGTCAGCCGGAGTCTATTGCCCTCTGAGAAAAAATATCGCTCACACAAGTTGCAGATCCAGGTGTTGAAATGGGCTGTGTGGATAATCTGAGTGACTATCTCTGTGGACTTCCAGTCCTGACGAAGGGTCTCAGCCCGAAACGTCGACAGTGCTTCTCCCTATAGATGCTGCCTGGCCTGCTGTGTTCCACCAGCATTTTGTGTGTGTTGTTGTTTGAATTTCCAGCATCTGCAGATTCCCTCGTGTTATCTCTGTGGTGCCATGTTTGAGGTGAGGACAGACAACAATCTCCTAACTTGTATCCTGACCTCAGCGAAATTGGATGCCACAGGCCATCGGTGGTTGGCGGTGTTGTCTTTCTGAAGTGCCAGCCGGGAAGTAGGAACACCGATGATGATGCTTTGTCCTGATGTACGCATGAAGGGATGGACAGGGACGAAGAGTGGGAGAGCGTTCCTGCCTTGTGAAAGCCTTGTGCCAGTTTGCCATCGTGGTGATGGCAGATGGAGGGCAAGGGCAGGATGGAGCGGTAGATCACTTGGGAGCTTCTGATGATGCCACTCCTGATTGCTCTGAAGACAAACCAGTTACCAGAATCGAGTCCTGGGGAAGTGGCAGCTGCTCAGCAAGATGACCCGGGCATTGGTACCATTTGGACAGCCGTCGAAAAGGGAGACGGGCGGAGAAGATGAAACACACGGTAATGCCTCCATTACTGAGAGAATGGCCTCGACTGGAGTTGAGAAACCGGATCCTATACCAGGTCACGTCACCTCCAGACCGACCTTGGCGTTCCCAGCTGGTTCCACCAGAGAAGTATTGGAGGACTGTATTGAAGTCACTTCATGATGATTCTGGGCATTTGGGGGTTGAAAAGACATTTGGATTATTCAGAGATCAGTTTTACTGGCCCCAAATGAAGCCAGAGGTCAAAGAATGCTGCAAGTCGTGCATTCAATGCATACAGAGGAAGACACAGCCTACTAGGGCAGCTCCCTTCTCCCACTTGCAGAGTGCGGAGCCCCTTGACCTGGTACGTATGGATTTCCTATCAATAGAGCTAGATGCCAGCAACATGGCGAATGTCTTAGTCATCTCGGATCACTATACCAGATATGCACAAGCCTTCCCTACCAAGGATCAGAGGGTGTCCACGGTGGCCAAAGTGTTATGGGAGAAATATTTAATTTATAATGGCCTCCTCAGGCAGATACATAATGATCAGGGATGGGATTTCAAGTGCAGGCTCATCCATGAGTCACTGAGCATGGGTGATCCCAGAGCCAGGTAAGTTTAATCGGACCTTGCTAGACATGCTCGGAACCTTGGAAATCAATAAGAAGAACAAGTGGAGTCAATATATTGGACATCTGGTCCACTGCTACAACTGTACACAAAATAAAGCTACCAGGTACTTGCCATATTATCTGGGTGCGAGGCGAGGTTGCCCATCGACCTTTGTTTTGGGACAGCCGAGGAAGAGCTAACACTGAAGATTTATCTGAAATGTGTGTCTGATATGAGAAGGGAGCTGAAAAAGGCTTGAGAGGTCTTGCACCTCAATCTCACAAGTTTGGTGGTGCCAGAGATAGTCTTCCCTAGACCTACACAGCTGACAGTCCCTGAGGGTCACAATTGCATATATGTGCTTTGATAATAAGTTTACGTTGAACTTTGTTGTCATCTGCAAGCACATAGATGGAGTTAAATCAGAAGCTGGCCACACTTTGAGTTTATAGGGGGCTGTGGATGCAGCATTGCAGGGCATCAGCAGCGAGGATGACCGTGTCAGAGGTGTCACTTACTGATTGCAGTCCGTTGGTCAGGAGGTCAAGAATCCAATTGCATGCCAGGGTGCTGAGTCCATAGTCTGGGAATGAGTTTGGAAGTACACTATTGAAAACAGAACTGTAGTCAATAAATAGGTATCTGATGCTATATAGATGTTCCAGTGATGAATATAGGTCCAGAGAGATGGAGTCTGCTCTGGACCTTTTATGGCAGTAGGTGAACTGCTGTGGGTCAAGGTTGTCTGCAAGTGCCTGAGATGATGTGTGCTAAGACCAACCTCTCGAAGCACTTCATGATGGTGGATGTCAGACCACAGGGCTGTAGTCATTAAGGAATTTGCCGTATTTTTCTTTGACGCCAGATGATAGAAGACTTCTTAAAGTAGGTGGCAATCCCAGATTGGAGAAGGGAGAGATACCCATCTACTTTCCATAGGTTCCATCACTTTCTGGAAAACTGATCTGACATCCGCAAATGTGAAGTGGGTAGGATAAGGTTTGTCAACCAAACCTTCTATACTTCTATACTAACCTTCTATACTAGATTCTATACTAATCTACTGAGCCTGAAACTGAAAATAAACACGGCAGAAGTACAAATGTTACTCACAGGATATGATATCCTTTTTGTAGTCATTACAGTGACCAAGCCACAAGCTAGACAGAAATCAAAGTTTAATCCTGCAAGTTATAATTTCTTAAGAAGGTTAAGAATGTAGGGAGAGTGTACGATTTATGTTTAATTTATGTTTTTCTTGTAAATGCAGCTTATCTAATGCAATCTGCCTGTGATACTTCTGTAAGTTTTTGGTTGTATCTGTGCATATGCTGTACATGTATCAGTGCATATGGCAATAGACTCAACTTTTATATTTTCCAGGAGGTCATCCAATTTAAAGAAAAATATTCCAGTGATTGAAAGAAAGGATATCACTTTGGGTGAATAAATGAAAAAAAAAACTGGATTAAGTTACAAAAACAGCGAAGAATGAATGAAGTAATAATAAACAGTTCTGGAAAAGCCCATCAGCTCAGGCTGAACTTGGGGAAAGCGAAACAATTCTCATTATGGATCACAGACTCTTCATCAGTCTTGGGAAAGCATTTTTAAAAATTTGGATGACCTCCTGCAATCTGCCTGTATTTTTTCTTGAGATCCAAAGCAGTGAAATACTTACAACTCATGTGTAATGGATGTCAACTTTTGTAGCACATCCGGTTTCCTGTAATCTACCTAGAATCAATCATCACCTTGTGAAGATCCAACACCAGTCACATGGCCAAAATGCCCCCATGCAATTACCATGCTTTCTGTTTTCTCACACAATGAGAGCTTGCACTGTTTTCTGGTACTGTGCTTGCATACTTGACCTGAACTGTCATGTTGACTTTGTGTGGTATTCCGTGGATTTAAATCCCACTATGCAAAGGTTCAGGTTGTGAGGAGAGCACTTAAAACATGCCAAACTGCTGTTGGGACTTTAGTAGGGAAGGTTTGTAAAACAGATTATTTTATCAATGTTGTGAAACTTAGATTGCTGTGTTGTTAATGAGATGAAGAGAATAAACATGTAGGCACAGCAAGCAACTAGGAAGCAAGTGGTATGTTGGCCTTCACAGCCTGATTTTGAAGGTGAAAGTAAAGGAGTCTTGGTAAGATTCTTGCTGTTTAAAATGTTTGTACTCAGGAAAAAGATCTTCCTTTAGCATTTTTTAAATACAAGAGATTCTGCAGATGCTGTAAGTCCAGAGTTATACTCAGACAATGATGGAGGAACTCAGCAGGTCAGGCAGCATCTAGAGAGGAATAAACAGTCGATGTTTTTGGGTCAAGGCCCTTCATCAAGACTTCATCAGGTGCCATCTCCAGAGATGCTGCCAGACCTGTGCGTTCTGCTGGCATTTTGTGATTGTTCCTTTGGCATTTTGCTTTGCACACTTTTGGATTCATAAACCCATGCAGCATTTATCTTTAATGCAAATACAGCTTGAAGTATTATCAGTTGTTCAGGAAAGTTGATGAGAGAAGATTTAGACAACTGAATGTGCTCTGATCTCAATGTTGGAAAATTAAGACACTTTACCGGGTCAGGTCACAGATCTCTCAGTGAGTGAGCATCTGGGGGATAGTGACCACCACTCCCTGGCCTTTAGAATTATCATGGAAAAGGATAGAATCAGGGAGGACAGGAAAAGTTTTATTTGGGGAAGGACAAATTATGAGGCTATAAGGCTAGAACCTGCGGGTTTGAATTGGGATGATGTTTTTGCAGGAAAATGTACTATGGACATGTGGTCGATGTTTAGGGATCTCTTGCAGGATGTTAGGGATAAATTTGTCCTGGTGAGGAAGATAAGGAATGGTAGGGTGAAGGAACCATGGGTGACAAGTGAGGTGGAAAATCTAGTCAGGTGGAAGAAGGCAGCATATATGAGGTTTAGGAAGCAAGGATCAGATGGGGCTGTTGAGGAATATAGAGTAGCAAGAAAGGAGCTTAAGAAGGGGCTGAGGAGAGCAAGAAGGGGGCATGAGAAGGCCTTGGCGAGTAAAGGAAAACCCCAAGGCATTCTTCAATTATGTGAAGAACAAAAAGATGACAGGAGTGAAGTTAGGACTGATTAGAGATAAAGGTGGGAAGATGTGCTTGGAGGCTGTGGAAGTGAGCGAGGTCCTCAATGAATACTTCTCTTTGGTATTCACCAATGAACTTGAAGATAGTGAGGACAATATGAGTGAGGTTGAAGTTCTGGAGCATGTTGATATGAAGGGAGAGGAGGTGTTGGAGTTGTTAAAATACATTAGGACGGATAAGTCCCCGGGGCCTGATGGAATATTCCCCAGGCTGCTCCACGAGGCGAGGGAAGAGATTGCTGAGCCTCTGGCTAGGATCTTTATGTTCTCATTGTCCACGGAAATGGTGCAGGAGGATTGGAGGGAGGGGAATGTTGTCCCCTTGTTCAAAAAGAGTAATAGGGATAGTCCGGGTAATTATAGACCAGTGAACCTTACGTCTGTGGTGGGAAAGCTGTTGGAAAAGATTCTTAGAGATAGGATCTATGGGCATTTAGAGAATCATGGTCTGATCAGGGACAGTCAGCATGGCTTTGAAAGTCAGAAAGCAGAGCGTGGTGGTGGAGGGAGTACACTCGGATTGGAGGGTTGTGACTAGTGGTGTCCCATGAGGATTGGTTCTGGGATTCCTACTTTTTGTGATTTTTATTAACGACCTGGATATGGGGGTAGAGGGTGTGTTGGCAAGTTTGCAGACAACACAAAGGTTGGTAGTGTTGTGGACAGTGTAGAGGATTGTCAAAGATTGCAGAGAGACATTGATAGGATGTAGAAGTGGGCTGAGAAGTGGCAAATGGAGTTCAACTCGGAGAAGTGTGAGGTGGTACACTTTGAAGGACAGACTCCAAGGCAGAGTACAAAGTAAATGGCAGGATACTTGGTAGTGTAGAGGAGCAGAGGGATCTGGGGGTACATGTCCACAGATCCCTGAAAGTTGCCTCACAGGTAGATAGTTTAGTTAAGAAAACTTATGGGGTGTTAGATTTCATAAGTCGAGGGACAGAGTTTAAGAGTTGCAAGGTAATGATGCAGCTCTGTAAAACTCTGGTTAGGCCACACTTGGAGTACTGTGTCCAGTTCTGGTCGCCTCACTATAGGAAGGATGTGGAAGCATTGGAAAGGGTACAGAGGAGATTTACCAGGATGCTGCCTGGTTTAGAGAGTATGCATGATGATCAGAGATTAAGGGAGCTAGGGCTTTACTCTTTGGAGAGAAGGAGGATGAGAGGAGACATGATAGAGGTATACAAGATATTAAGAGGAATAGATAGAATGGACAGCCAGTGCCTCTTCCCCAGGACACCACTGCTCAATACAAGAGGACATGGCTTTAAGGTAAGGGGTGGGAAGTCCGAGGGGGACATGGCTTTAAGGTAAGGGGTGGGAAGTCTGAGGGGGACATGGCTTTAAGGTAAGGGGAGGGAAGTCTGAGGAGGACATGGCTTTAAGGTAAGGGGAGGGAAGTTCAAGGGGGATATTAGAGGAAGGTTTTTTACTCAGAGAGTGGTTGGTGCGTGGAATGCACCGCCTGAGTCAGTGGTGGAAGCAGATACACTAGTGAAGTTTAAGAGACTAATAGACAGGTATATGGAGGAATTTAAGGTTGGGGGGGATATATGGGAGGCAGGGTTTAAGGGTCGGCACAACATTGTGGGCCAAAGGGCCTGTATCCTGCTGTATTGTTCTATGTTCTATTTGGAGTCAATGGTACATTGACTTACTAGAGTCATTCCTAGGCTGGGGATTATCTTAGGGAAGGAATTGAATAAAGTTGCCCTTAGTTAATGAGAGGTTATCACATTCAGACGTAATCAAATCTGAGGTATCGACAGGCTTGATACCAAAAGAGACAGTATTTTTTCTTACTAGAGAACCTTTAACTAGAAGGTGTAGTCTTAAGGTAAGGGGTTATCCAATTAGGACCACAATGAAGAGAAATTTCTTGAGGGGAAATTTGGGTTGTGTTGCTTGGATATAGATTACAATCAAAGGTAACGTATGATGATGCTTGGAATCAGAATATGAGGATCAGATGGAACAACAAATCAGGCATAGGATAATTCAGAATCTTATTGAATGGCAGAGCAAGCTTGAGGGATAGAATGGCCTAATATGCTGTAATTTCTTAGAATCTTGAGCAACCAACACCTGATTTCTGTACTAAAAGAATGATCTTTATTGGAAATTCTTTCTAACCACACTGGAGTTGTGTCAAGGCTGTTACAAAATAACCAATCTTACATCCCGAGCACAGTAATGTGCCGAACATGTTGATGCTACAATGGCTATATTTCATTTCGAGTTTGAATAGAATTGGTATGTCACCCAAGGCACTTAAAAATTTCTAAAGATGCACTGTGGAGAACATTCTAACTGTCTGGTGCAGAGGGGCCACTGCATAGGATCGGAGAAAGTTACAGAAAGTTGTAATCTCAGCCATCTCCATCGTGGGCACGAGCCTCCCCAACATCCAGGATACTTTTAAAATGTAGCACGCACAAAATGCTGATGGAACTCAGCATCTGTAGGGAAAAAAGTACAGTCGACATTTCAGGCTGAAACCCTTCATCGGGTTCTGTACTCCATAAACATTGACTGTACTCTATTTTCTAAAGCTGCCTGACCTGAATTCCTCCAGCATTTTCTGTGTGCGTTGTTTGGATTTCCAGCATCGGCTGATTTTCTCTTGTTGTGATTTTTACTTTTAAAAGGTGATGGCTCAAAAAGGTGGCATCCATCATTCAGGACTCCATCACCCAGGGCATGCCTTCTTCTCACTGCTACCATCAAGGATGAGAGATACAGGAGTCTGAAGACACACACTTAACGTTTCATACCCACCACCAACAGAATTCTGAGTGAAGAATGAACCCATGAACTCTTACTCATTATATTCCCCTCTTTTACACTGCTTATTTAATTTATTTTTATATACACTGTACTTATTGTTATTTACTGTCTTATTATTATGTATTGCAATGTATTGCTGCCATAAAACAACAAATTACATGACATATGCCAGTTATATTAAACCTGATTCTGACATCTTGATCATATACCTGCATGAACTCCCACAGCCCCAATGACCCTGTGATTTCTGTCTCTGGGGCTGATGTGAGAGCATCTTTCAGGAGGGTGAACCCATGGAAAACATCTGGCCCAGTAGTTGGCCGAGTACTAAAGACCTGTGCTGATCAACTGGCTGGGGCGTTCACTGAGATCTTTAACATCTCACTTCAACAGTCTGAGGAACCCACCTGCTTCAAGGCGGCTTCAGTTACACCGGTCCCTAAAAAGAACATGGTAATCTGCCTCACTAACTATCATCCAAAAGCGCTTAAGTCCACTATGATGAAGTGCTTTGAGAGATTAGTAATTAAGCTTATCAACTCCTGTCTGAAGAGTGACTGGATCTGCTCCAATTTGCCTACTGGCACACCAGATCCACAGCAGATGCCATTTCATTGGCTTTTCACTCAGCCCTGGAACAATGGACAGCAAAGCTGCATACATCAGGATGTTCTTTATTGACTACAGCCCAGCATTTAATATTACCGTGCCCTCAAAGCTGATCAGTAAGTTCCAAGACCTTGGCTCAATACCTCCTTGTGCAATTAGATCCTTGATTTCCTGACTTATAGACACCAGTCAGATTGGATCGGCAAGAAACATCTCCAGAATCTCCATCAGCACAGGTGCACCACAAGACTGTGTGCTTAGCCCCCTGCTCTACTCGCTTTATACTTTTGATGGTGAGGCTCCAATGCCATACTTAAGTTTGCTGACACCACCACTTCTGTCGTCTGAATCAAAGGTGGTGATGAATCAGCACATGGGAGATTGAAAATCTGGTTGAATGGTGCTACAACAACAAACTCTCACTTACTGTCAGCAAGACTGAAGAGCTGATTATTGACTTCAAAAGGAGGAAACCAGAGGTCCATGAGCCAGGCCTCATCAGGAGTGGAGAGGGTCAGCAACTTTAAATTCTTCGGTGGTATCATTTCAGAGGATCTGTCCTGGGCCCAGCATGTAGTGTAATTATGTAGAAAGCACAGCAGCACCTCTACTTCCTTCAGAGTTTGTGGAGATTTGCCATGGCACCTAAAACTTTGACCAACTTCTACCGATGTGTGGTGGAGAGGATATTGACTGGTTGCATCATGGCCTGGTATAGAAACATCAATGCCCTTGAATGGAAATCCAAAGAAAAGGAGTGGATAGTCCATTATGGTTAAAGCCCTCCCCATCATTGAGTATCTGCATGGAACGCTGTCACAGGAAAGCAGCATCCATCATCAAGTACTCTCACCAACCTGGCCATGCTCTCTTCTCACTGTTGCCATTAGGAAGATTGGAAGAATTAACCCTCAATCATCAGGCTCTTGAATTAATGGGGATAGTTTCACTCGCTCCATCATTGAACTGTTCCCACAACACATAGACTCACTTTCAAGGACTCTTCATCTCATGTTCTCGATATTTATTGCTTATTATTCTTGTCTTTTTTCTTTTTGTATTTGCACAGTTTGTTGTACTGGTTTTTTGTCTTGTTGGGTGCGGTCTTTCTTTGATTCCTTTGTTTCTTGGATTTACTGTGTATGTCCTCAAGAAAACGAATCTCAGGGTCACATATATAAACTTTGATAATAAATTTACTTTGAACGTTGATGTTGACAATAAGGAATGGCCAAAAATGTTCCAACCACTCCCTTTGCTATCACTTTCATTGAATCAAATGAACTTTATTAGATTCTTCTGAGATACACTGCTTTGTCAGAACTAGAATCTGTCACAGTCCAGACTCCGGGTCGTCCAGCTTTCCCTTGTTTCAGTTGGGCTTAATCATAGGCATCTGATTCTCATCTTGAGGTTGGGAATATAAGTGGCTCTGGGGGCAAGTGTGGGGGCTGGTTTGTCTTGTCAGTATCCCCTTGGAGCAACCTGCGGGTGGAAGGCTAGCGCAGTCATTCGTGATCTCTAGGCCTGGTTGGAGGACCACTGCTTCATGGAGCCTGTTGTCTCTAATCATCGGGTATGGATTCAGCCGTTTCCGGGGCCAGCTGAGTGGCCGTCTGCCACTCCGAGCTAGATATGGATTTGGTTGTTTCTGTAGCCAGCCAAGGTTGCTGGCCACCCCGAGACTCAGAGCCACCCTGGATTGAGCTCACTTCTTGTCCTTGCCTCCGTGGGGTGAGTCAGCTGGTCCTTGCCGTAACTTTGCGGTTGGATCTGTCCCTTCCCGTCTTTGCCTCCGATGGGTAAGTCAGGCTGTCTTTGCTATTACCCTGAGGCTGGTCTGTTCCCTTCCCTTCTCCATCTGAATCCTTGACAGTTTCCTCAGCAGTCATCTCGGTCCCTTATCCTTGTAAGCATCCTGGCCCGGTGTCCTAGGAAGGGACCTGGCCCTGCGAAAGCATCCCAGCCCTGCATCCTGGAAAGGGTCCCGGCCCTGCGTTCCAAGAAGGAGTACCTCGTCCTGCCCGGGAAAGCCTCGAAGAATCCAAGCCTCATCCAGTCCTGTAGCCACGTCATGTCTTCGCCTAGTTCTGGGGTCCGAGCCTGAGTCAAGACCCACATTCTCGGCCCTTGCCCAGTCTCTGGCTCGGAGTCCATACCCAAGCCTCGAAGAACCCAAGCCTTGTCATGTCCTCGCCTAGTTCTGGGGTCCAAACCTGAGTCAAGACCCAGGTTCAGGGTCCTTGCCCAGTCTCTGGCTCGGAGTCCAAGCTCAGGCTCCTAGGTCCCAGTTCCTCGTCTGGTCCCACTTTCCTAGCCCAAGTCTGTGTTCCTGTCCCAGCTCTTAGCCTGTGTCCAGTCCAGTTCCCAATACTTCAGTGTCTGTGTCACGCATTTGGGTCCGTTCTCAACACCCCCCCTCCCATGACAGAATCCACCTCAGTGCTAGCCTACACGTACAATGTTATGCATCATGCTCAAAAACTATTGATGTATTTATACATAGACATGAAGTTGAATTATATTTCAGACAATACAGGGAAAAGCAGATTGATCAACTTTCCACGAATACAGAAAAGTGGTGTTTGTTTCTGTGTGTGTGTGTGTGTGTGTGTGTGTGTGTGTGTGTGGTGTGAGAGGAGGAGACATCTGCAGGTTTATTGGCATTACAAAGACTGGCACTACTTGCTGGCAAAAACATTCTGGAAAAATGCATTTTGTTGTGCATGCTTTTGGCTGACAAGTGAAGTCAGAGCCAAAGTAAAAGCAAAAAAGAGTGCGTACAAGGAAGCCAGAGCTAGTGGGAAGATAGAGGATTGGGAAGCTTTTAAAAACTTGCAGAAAGAAACTAAGAAGGTCATTAGGAAGAAAAAGATGAATTATGAGAGGAAGCTGGAAACTAATATCAAAGAAGATAATTAAAGCTTTTTAAGTATATAAAGGGTAAAAGAAAGTTGAGGGTATGAATGAATGAAATTTTTATTTCGGTCAGTACAAACATAACAAAAAGCATCATTTTCAACGATGATTTCATAAGACAAAATTACAATGAAAAACATAGATATTCTTTAAAACAGACCTAAAGGGTGTAGGCTGAAGCTACAGCTTATTCCACCTACCCCTCTTACTTATACAACAACATATCTGGCGTCAATGATCACATCGAAACGAAAAATTTCATAATCTTTTAACACAAAATCCAATTCCAAGTATCATTTATTTACATTGCTCCATTACTTCATTTAAATCATGTATTTTATATTTGTTCATTAAATTATTTTTAAAAAATATTTAGTTGAGTGTGGTGCATGTTTTTAAATTCTTACTACAACTGTTCCATAGATTCACCCCTCTGACTGAAATACAATGATTTTTTAAATTTGTTCTTATCCCTTGTTTTTGAAATATACATGTTCCTCTCAATCAGGTTGACTTTCTCTCATTTTAAACAACTTTTGGATACTTTGTGGTAACTGCCCATTTTTTACTTTATACGTAATTTGTATTATTTTAAAATCTACGAAATCTCTGAATTTTAAAGTGTTTAGTTGAATAAATAGTGGATTCATTGGCTTATGATAACTTGTCTTATTTACAACACGTGTGACTTCCTTTTGGAGTAGAAAAAGAAAGGGTAGGACCAATACAAAATGATGCTGGAGATATTGTAATCAGAGACATAGAGATGGCAGAGGAACTGAATGCATATTTTGCATCAGTCTTCACAGTGGAAGACATCTACAGTATACCGGACAGTCAAGAGTGTCAGGAAAGTGAAGTTTGTGCAGTGAAAATTACAACTGAGAAGGTGCTCAGGAAGCTTAATGGTCTGAGGGTGGATAAATCTCCTGGACCTGATGGAATGCACCCTCAGATTCTGAAGGAAGTAGCTGGAGAGATTGCAGAGGCATTAATGATGATCTTTCAAGAATCAATAGATTTTGGCATTGTACTGGATGACTGGAAAATTGTAAATGTTACTCCACTATTTAAGAAGGGTGGGAAACAGCAGAAAGGAAACTATAGACCTACTAGCCTGATATCAGTGGTTGGGAAGTTGTTGGAATCGATTGTTAGAGATGAGATTACAGAGTACCTGGAGGCAGATGACAAGATAGGCCAAAGCCAGCATGGTTTCCTTAAAGGAAAACCCTGCCTGACAAACCTACTGCAATTCTTTGAGGAAATTACAAGCAGGGTAGACAAAGGAGATGCAGTTGACGTGGTGTACTGTACTTGGATTTTCAGAAGGCCTTTGACAAGGTGCTGCGCATGAGGCTGCTTAGCAAGATAAGAGCCCATGGAATTACAGGGAATTTATTAGTGTGGGTGGAGCATTGGTTGGTCAGCAGAAAACAGAGAGTGGGAATAAAGGGATTGTATTCTGGCTGGCTGCCAGTTACCAGTGGAGTTTCACAGGGGTCAGTGTTGGGACGCTGCTTTTTACTATGTAGGTCAATGATTTGGACTATGAGATTAATGGATTTGAGGCCAAATTTGGTGATGATACAAAGATAGGTGGAGGAGCGGTAAATGTTGAGGAAACAGAGAGCCTGCAGAGAGACTTAGGTGGTTTAGGGGAATGGACAAGGAAATGGCAGATGAAATACAATGTTGGAAAGTACATGGTCATGCACTTTGGTGGAAGAAATAAATGGGCAGACTATTATTTAGATGGGGAGAGAATTAAAAATGCAGAGATGCA
Source organism: Hypanus sabinus (assembly GCF_030144855.1). Taxonomy (NCBI): domain Eukaryota; kingdom Metazoa; phylum Chordata; class Chondrichthyes; order Myliobatiformes; family Dasyatidae; genus Hypanus; species Hypanus sabinus. The sequence goes on along the minus strand of NC_082717.1, from coordinate 60,102,438 downwards.
AAGGGACTTGGGAGTCCTTATGCAAGATACCCTAAAGGTTAACCTCCAGGTTGAGTCTGTTATGACAAAGGTGAGAGCAATTTTGGCATTCATTTTTGAGGTATAGAGTATAAGAGCAGAGATGTGATGTTGATGCTCTATAAGGCACTCGTGAGACCACACTTAGAGTATTGTGTGCAGTTTTGGGCTCCTTATTTTAGAAAGGATATACTGCCATTGGAGGGGGTTCAAAGAATATTCATGCGAATGATTCCAGGAATGAAAGGGTTACCGTATGAGGAATGTCTGGCAGCTCTTGGGCTGTATTCCCTGGAGTTCAGGAGAATGAGGGGGGATCTCATAGAAACATTCTGAATGTTAAAAGGCCTAAACAGATTAGATATGGCAAAGTTATTTCCCATGGTAGGAGATTCTAGGACAAGAGGGTACAACTTCAGGATTGAAGGACGTCCATTTAGAACTGAGATGCAGAGAAATTACTTTAGTCTGACGGTGGTAAATCTGTGGAATTTGTTGCCACGAGCAGAAGTCATTGGGTGCATTTAAGGCAGAAATAGATAGGTTCTTGCTTAGCCAGGGCAGCAAAGGGTATAAGGTGAAAGCAGGGGAGTGGGGATGACTGGAAGAATTAGATCAGTACATTGTTGAATGGTGGAGCAGGCTAGATGGGCCAAATGGCCTACTTCTGCTTCTATATCTTTGGTCTTGTGTATTTACAAATACAAGTAGCATTTGCCTTCACTGCAAATGAAACACTACAGTGCGGCTAGCAAGTTTGTGAACCCTGTAGAATCCTCTCTATGTCTGCTTAATTATGACCTAAAATGTGAACAGATTTTCATGTAAGTCCTAAAAATAGATAGATAAAACCCAATTAAATAAATAATACAAAGCATGATACTTGTTAATTTATTTATTGAGAAAAATCAGACCACAAGACCATAAGATATAGGAGCAGAAGTAGGCCCTTTGGACCATCGAGACTGCTTTGCCATTCAATCATGGGCTGATCCTGTCATCTCCACTCTCCTGCCTTCTCCCCATACTCTTTGATGTCCTGGCTAATCAAGAACCTATCTATCTCTGCCTTAAATGCACCCAATGACTTGACCTCCATAGCCACTCGTGGCAATAAATTCCAGATTTACCACCCTCTGACTAAAGTAATTTCTCTGCATCTCTGTTCTAAATGGATGTCCTTCAATCCTGAAGTCGTGCCCTCTTGTGCTAGACTTCCCTACCATGGGAAATAACTTTGCCAAATCTAAACTGTTCAGGCCTTTTAACATTCAGAATGTTTCTATGAGATCCCCCCTCATTCTCCTGAACTCCAGGGAATACAGCCCAAGAGCTGCCAGACGTTCCTCATATGGTAACCCTTTCATTCCTGGAATCATTCTGGTGAATCTTCTCTGAACCCCCTCCAATGGCAGTATATCCTTTCTAAAATAAGGAGTCCAAAACTGCACCCAATACTCTAAGTGTGGTCTCACCAGCGCCTTATAGAGCCTCAACAGCACACATTGCATTCACCTTCATCACAACCGACTCAACCTGGAGACTAACCTTTAGGGTATTCTGCACAAGGACTCCCAAGTCCCTTTGCATCTCTGCATTTTGAATTCTCTCCCCATCTCAATAATAATCTGCCCGTTTATTTCTTCCACCAAAGTGCATGACCATACACTTTCCAACATTGTATTTACACTAAACTAAGTCTTTCTGCGGGCTCTCTGTTTCCTCCACACCGCCCACTCCTCCATCTATCTTTGTATCATCAGCAAATTTAGCCACAAATCCATTAATACCATAGTCCAAATCATTGACATATATTGTAAAGAGCAGTGGTCCCAACACCGACCCCTGTGGAATTCCACTTGCAACCAGCAGCCAGACAGATTAGGATTCCTTTATTCCAACTCCATTTTCTGATGATCAGCTAATGCTCCACCCAAGCTAGTAACTTCCTTGTAAATTCATTGGGCTCTTACCTTGCTGAGCAGCCTCATGTGTGGCACCTTGTCCAAGGCTTTCTGAAATCCCAAGTACACCACATCTACTGTATCTCCTTTGTTTACCCTGGCTGTAATTTCCTCAAAAAATTGTAGTAGGTTTGTCAGCCAGCATTTTCCTTTTAGGAAACCATGTTGGCTTTGCCCTATCTTGTCATGTGCCTCCAGGTATTCCGTAATCTCATACCTAACAATCAATTTCAGCAGCTTCCCAACCACTGATGTCAGGCTAACAGGTCTGTAGTTTCCTTTCTGCTGCCTCCCACACTTCTGAAAAGTGGAGCAGCATTTGCAATTTTCCAGTCATCCAGTACAATGCCAGAATTTATTGATTCTTGAAAGATCATTGTTAATGCCTCCGCAATCTCTCCAGCGACTTCCTTCAGAACTCGAGGGCACATTCCATCAGGTCCAGGAGATTTATCCACCCTCAGACCATTAAGCTTCCTGAGCACCTTCTCAGCATATACTTTCGTTCCCTGACACTCCTGAATGTCCAGTATACTACAGATGCCTTCCACTGTGAAGACTGATACAAATTACGCATTCAATTCCTCTGCCATCTCTGCATCTCTTATTACAATATCTCCAGCGTCATTTTCTATTGGATTCTCTTTTACCCTTTATATACATATAATAGCTTTTAGTATTTTCTTTGATATTAGTTGCCAGCTTCCTTTCATAATTCATCTTTTCTTTCCTCATGATCTTCTTAGTTCCCTTCTGCAAGTTTTTAAAAGCTCCCCAATCCTCTTTCTTCCCACTAGCCTTGGCTTCCTTGTATGCCCTCTCTTTTGTTTTTACTTTGGCTCTGATTTCACTTGTCAGTCACGGTTGTGTCCTTCTTGCTTTTGAAAATTTCTTCCTATTTGGAATATATCTGTCTTTCACTTTCCTCATTTTTCGCAGAAACTCCAGCCATTGCTGCTCTGCTGTCCTTCCTGCTAGTGTCCCTTTCCAGTCAACATTGGCCAGTTTCCCTCTAATGCCATTGTAATTTCCTTTATTCCACTGAAATACCAACACATTGGAATTTAGTTTCTCCTTCTCAAATTTCAAAGTGATTTTGATCATATTGTGATCACTGTTCCCTAAGGATTCCTTAACTTTAAGCTCTCCTATCACCTCCGGATCTTTGCACAACAGCCAATCCAGCAGAGTCGATACCCCTGTGGGCTCAACAACAAGCTGTTCTAAAAAGCCATCCCTTAGACATTCTACAAACTCTCTCTCTTGAGGTCCAGTATTGGCCTGGTTTTCCCAATCCACTTTCATGTTAAAATCCCCAATGATTATCATGACATTGCCCTTCTGACATGCCCTTTCTATCTCCTACTGTAATTTGTAATCCATATCCGAGCTGCTGTTTGGAGGCCTGTATACAACTGTCATTAGGGTCCTTTTACCCTTGCCATTTCTTAACTCAACCCATAGAGACTCTTACCTTCTGATCCTATGTCATCCCTTACTAATGATTTAATATTATTTGATTTGAAAATGATCCAGTATTACATATATTTGTTGGAAAAAATATGTGAACCTCTGGGGTAGTGCCATCTACATAACTATATGAAGTCAGGTGTTCCAATCAATGAGTCGAAATTGGAGGTGTGGGTTATATAGGTGACCTGCCCTATAAAACAACACAAAGTCAGGTTACTGACAGAGCTGCTCTTCTCAAGAAAGATCTGTTTATATGTACCATGCCTTGATCAAAATAACTTTCAGAAGACCTTAGAAGAAGAATTGTAGAGATGCGTAAAGCTGGAAAAGGCAAGAAAAGCATTTCTAAACACCTGAGTGTTCATCAGTCCACAGTAAGAGAAAACTTAGTACTGTTGCTACTCTCCCTAGGAATGGGCGTCCTGCAAAGATCACACCAAGAGCACAGCATGCAATGTTGAAGGAGGTGATAAAGAACCCAAGGGTAACAGCAAAAGACCTGCAAAAATCTCTAGAACTTGCTTAGGTCTCTGTTCACATGTTGATTATAAGAAAAACATAGAACAAGAACAGTGTTCATGGAAGGACACCACGGAGGAAACCACTGCTCTCTAAAAATAAACATTGCTGCAAGTCTCAAGTTTGGAAAAGATCACCTGAATGTTCTACAGCACTTCTGGGATAATGTTTCTGTGGAGAGATGAGCTAAAAGTTGAACTTTTTGGCAGAAATGCACACTGCTATATTTGGAGGAAAAGGGGCACTGCACACCAGCACCAAAACCTCATCCCAACTGTGAAAGATCATCCTGGTTTGGGGCTGATTTGCTGCGGGAGATGCAGGGCCTGGACAGCTTGCAACCATTGAGGGAATGATGAATTCAAAATTTTATCAAGACTTTTTACAGGAGAGTGTCAAGGTAGCAGTCCGTCCCCTGAAGCTTAATAAAAGTTGGATAATACAACAAGACAATGATACAAAAGACAAGAGTAAATCAACACCAGAATGATTTAAAAAGAAGGCAGTTAATGTTTTGGGAAGGCCGAGTGAAAATCCTGACCTTAATCCTATGGAAATGTGCAAGGACCTGAAGCAAACAGTTCATGCAAGAAAGCCCACCAACATCCCAGAGCTGAAGCAGTTTTGTAAGGAGGAATGGTCGAAAATTCCTCAAAGCTGATGTGCAAAACTGATCACAGTTACTCAAAATGTTTGGATGAAGTTATTGCTGTATGGGGGGGGGGGTGGGTGGGAGGTGGTCACACCAGTTACTGAAAGCAAAGGTTCACATACTTTTCCCAACAAATACATGTGGTATTGGATCATTTTTCTCAACAAATAAATGAACAACTGTAATGTTTTTTATGCTATTTATTTAGTTGTGTTCTCTTTATCTAGTTTTAGGATTTATGTGATGATATTTTTGATCATATTCATGCAGAAATAGAGAAAATTCTACAGGATTCACAAACTTTCTAACACCACTGTAAGCGTTATCAGATAAATTTCTGCTAATTACATGGAGATAATTTATTTTGAAAGCTTTGACAACTTCAAAAAAAGTACCGATGCACGTAATGTAAAGGCCAAGGCAATTGCATTTAATTTAAGATTTAAATTGAAGCAAGAAATAAAGACTAATATTATTTACTCTGAATACAAATATCTCTTGAAGGTTAAATACTTGCACACCTTTCAGTGAGCTAAGCAGGCATCATTCATTTTGGTCTGATGATCAGATTATTGGCAAGCAGCAACCTAAGTGCATTCCTTAAACATTCAATCTGCCAAAATATGCAATCTACAAAAGAAATGGCCTGCTCCCAAAATAATTTGGTAGAAGACCAACAGGTGTAATGTACAATATTTTGTCCTGTACGTCAGTTGGTAACAAACTATTCCAAGCCACACCGACTGGACTAATCCAGCCTCGCTGTTTTAAAGTAAAATCTTTCTGTGACATGGTGCCAAGAGCTCTGAGAACAGCAACACTTGTTCATTTCAATCTTTTATTTCTGGATGACAACCAAATGAAATCAGTGACGCACCCAGCGTTTGTTCCAACTTTGCGTGGTCTTGGGCATGGAATCTAGTTGCAGAAAGAGGAATTATGCATTTCATCATTGAGCGTGATGCATCAGTTAACGCAAAGCTCTTAAGCGTCTGCTTTATGGCTGATGTAGTCCAGGGAAAAGGGAGGCAGGTCACTGCTATAGACATTTTTCCAGTAATAACACACTGTGAATTGATCACACAGATAGAAGAACCAGTTTTTGCTTTTAGTGACGATGGAACAGCACCAATCAAGCCATCCTATATTGGACCACTGGAAAATGATGCTGGTGAGGGAGTAATGGCAGACAAAGAAATGGCAGATGAACTTATTGAGTGCTTTGCATCATTCTTGACTGTGGAAGAAACTAGCAGAATGCCAGAGGTCCATGAGTGTCAGGGAGTAGGTGTGAGTGCCATTGCTATTACAAAGGAAGTCCTAGGCAAGCTCAAGGGTGGATAAGTCACCTGGACCAGATGGACTACATTCCAGAGACCTGAGAGAGATTGCTGAAGAGGTAACGGATGCATTGTTCATGATCTTTCAAGAATCATTTGATTCTGGCATGGTTCCAGAAGACTGGAAAATTGCAAATGCCATTCTACTCTTTAAGAAGGGAAGAAGGCAAAAGAAGGGAAATTACAGGCCAGTCAGCCTAACCTCAGTGGTTGGGAAAGTGTTGGAGTCTATTATTAAGAATGAGGTTTTCGGGTACTTGGAGACTAATGATAAAGTAAGTCAAAGTCAGCATGGTTTCTGTAAAGGAACATCTTGCTGACAAATCTGGTAGATTTTTTCAAAGAAATAATAAGCAGGTGGACAAAGGAGAGGCAGTGGTTGTCACTTACTTGGATTTTCAGAAGGTGCCACACATGAGGCTGCTTAACAAGATAAAATCCAATGGAGTTACAGGAAAGATACTGGCATGGATAGAGGAATGGCTGACAGACAGCAGGCATTAAGTGGGAATAAAGGGGGCCTTTTCTGAGTGGCTGTCAGTGAGTAGTGGTGTTCCTCAGGGGTCAGTATTGGGCCCACTACTTTTCAAATTGTTTGTCAGTGATTTAGGTAATGGAATTGATGGCTTTTTGACAAAGTTTTGGATGATACAAAAATAGGTTAATGGGTAGATAGTGCTGAGGAAGCAATGCGATTGCAGCAGGACCTAGACAAATTGGAAAAATGGGCAAAATATTGGCAAATGGATTACAGTTGGGAAATGTATGATAATGCATTTTTGGTAAAAAGAACAAGAGTGGACTTTTATCTAAATGGGGAGAAGGTTCAAACATCAGAGGTGTAGAGGGACTTAGGAGTCCACGTGCAAGACTTCCAAAAGATTAATTCTATGGTAAAGAAAGCAGATGCAGTGTTGGCATTTATTTCAAAGGGAATAGAATATAAAAGCAAGCAGATAATGCTGAAGCTTTATAAGACATAAGTCAGTGTTACACTTGGAGTATTGACAATAGTTTTGGCCCCATATCTCAGAAGGGATGTGTTGTCATTGGAAAGAGTCCAGAGGAGGTTCACGAGGATGATTCCAGGAATAAAGGGGTTAACACATGAGGAGGATTTGGCAGCTTTAGACCTGTACTCATAGGAATTTAGAAGAACGTGGGAAATTTCACTGAAACCTACCGAATGTTGAAAGGAATAGATAGGGTGGATGTGGAGAGGATGCTTGCTATGTTGGGGGTATCCAGGACTAGAGCACACAGCCTCAAAATTGAGGGATGACCTTTTAGAACAGAGGTAAGGAGAAATTATTTTTAACCAGAGAGTAGTGAGTCTGTGGAATGCTCTGCCACAGATTGCGGAGAGGGCTTAGTCCATGGCTATATTTAAAGCAGAAGTTGATAGTTTCCTGATTAGTCAGGGAATCAAAGGATACGGGGTGAAGGCAGGTATAAGGGGTTGAGTAAGATCCAGGATCAACCATGATGGAATGACGGAGAAGACGCCATGGCTGAATGGCCTAATTCTGCTCCTATGTTTTATGGTCGATAGCATCTCACGTTTCTGTGGGCAGCTGAGTTTGAGGAGGATGTTTCACCCAATTGATGGAAACATACAATTTCATGAAAAAGTCATCCTGAAATTTTCTTGGTGTTATCACACAGTGAAGACAACTTCCACCATGAATCTGTGTGGACAGAACCAGGCAGTAGTTCTTTGTCCACTGGGAGAAGATGGCTGAGGAGCATCCAGGCTGCAACTTTCCCTTTACCAGTCAACAAGGAGACCCAACGTAGGTATCAAAACCGGACTCTCCTTTTCTGAAGATGTTTCTGATATCCCCTGGAATGTTCTTCTTTTCCCAGATTCATGCAGTGAAGCTATGGATTTGTTACTGAAGCACTTTGTGACTGAGATTTCGGATTTCAGTTGGAATATTGTTTGCTCCTAAGATGTTATCTTTTAATTGGCACCTGACCTTCACAGCTTCTTGCTGTTCAGGAGTGGTGGAAGACTCATTCAGAAAGGTTTCTGTGTTCCTCACTGTTAATCAGCACTCAGGCCTGAATATTGCCAGTTTTGTTCAACGTTCAAATTAAAATTATTATCAAAGTACATACTGTATATATCACCATATACAACCCTGAGATTCACTTACTTGCGGGCAATCACAGTAAATACACAAAACACTGTAGAATCAATGAAAGATCGCATGCAACAGGGCAGACAAGAATCAATGTGCAAAAAAAAAACTGTGCAAAAGCAAAAAGAAAGAGAACAATAAATAGATAGATAACCGAGCAGTAAGTATCAAGAACATGAGGGGGAGTATGCTTGAAAGTGAGTCTAGTTCTGTATACACGAGGAAATCTGCAGATGCTGGAAATTCAAACAACAACACCCACAAAATGCTGGTGGAACACAGCAGGCTAGGCAGCATCTATAGGGAGAAGCGCTGTCAACATTTCGGGCCGAGACCCTTCGTCAGGACTAACCGAAAGGAAAGATAGTAAGAGATTAGTTCTGTATGAACAGTTCAGTGATGACCTTTAACTACTTTCATAATTCGATGAATATTTTGCTCCTATTATTTTGATTTTTGTACCTATATTTATTTCCTTAATGACACTTCTTGGATGAGTTTGCACTTGGTTCAGCAGAGATTCTTCAGATCCTGTTCAGCCTGTGTCCTGAACTGTCCCCGCATGACCTTCATGGAGAAGTGAATGGCTCACTCTTCAGTCTCTAGTGATGAAGGCAGGCAGCCTTGTGCATGAAAGATTTATCTTAGATGCATTGATGGCTGTTGACTACACCCTTGTGCCACATTTGCAATTTGACCTTAAAGCTACCATCAACAAGTTTGTCAAGATCTTATGATCCTGCAGTCTTTCAACCAATCTGAACAAAACCAACATCCTGCACCAACCTAACCCTAGTCGCCAGAACTAGAGAACTCAGGAAGGCTTCAACATTTTCTCCATGCTTCTGCTGTCCTTGACAGTGCACCCCCAGGGCTACTCTTGTGTTCACCAACAACGACTGCACAAATCTCATCATCAAACTCACTGGTTGACCAAAGATGAATGCATCATGTTTCTGGGCTGCTGTATTTCTCACTGAGATACTGGTGCAGCTGAGCTTGCAAGTCAGACAGCAGCATCCACATTTGTACATTTACTTGGCATTGTGGATGGTGAATGTAACTTTTTATATTAGAGCTGTAATAGCCTCACTAGAACAAAATCCAGACCACAGTCTATCTTCTGTTTTAGAATCATAGAGCAGTACATGCAGATACAGACCCTTTCATCTGAACCAATGCTGACCACAGTGCTCATCCAGCCAATCCCAATTTCCTGCTTTCGGCCCATATCCCTCTAAATCCATTGCTCCATGTACCTATCCAAGTGCTTTTTAAAATGATACTATTATTTTTGCCTTGACCATTTCTTCTGCCAACTTATCCAACATTCACACCACACTCTGCATGAAAACTTAACCCCACAGGTCATTTTTAGATCCTTTCCTTCTCAGTCTAAAACTATGCCCCCTATTTTTAGACCCCCCTCCACCCAGGGGAAAAAATTGTTACAGTACACCTTATCGATGCTTCTGATAATTTTCAGCATTTCTATAACTACCCCTCATTCTCCTACAACCAAGGCACAAAACCCTAGCCTGCTTAACCTCTCCCTTTCGCTTGTGCTCTCTTGTCCTGGCAACATCCTTGCCAATCTTTTCTGTACGCCTTCCAGTTTAACCACGTCTTTCCTATAACATGGTGACCAAAACTATCCACTGTGTGGCCTTGGAAATGACTTACACAACTGCAAAATATTTTCCGCAACTCCTATACTCAGTGCCCTGACTGAGTTAAATGCCTTTTACTCCACCTCGTCGACCCGTGATTCAACAAGGTACCTGCTAGATTTCTGTTTATTTTCTGATTCTTGGGTTCTTCTGGGAGTCAGGAATGACAAGCAGTCTTAATTCTAATAATAGTTTATTTAGAAGTACATACAAATACTAAGCAAACTAAATAAAGAGCAGAGTAACACCACGAAAAGGTGAATGAATACGAAATCAAAAGGCATAAAGATAGCACCTCTGAAAACTTTTTCACTTTTATAATAAGCTGCAGAACATTCCTTAGATAGGAATAAACTAGTTAATATGCTACATAATTAGGACAATTACATCACATGGGTAATGTGCTAATACTTAGACAATGAAAAATGAGAAAGATGATAAACTCTTTAGCTGCTATACAGTACTGCTTTCTGCCAGTGAATGGGGATGAACCACTACATACTGTGAAAAATACATGTGTTTGTTAAGAAGTACAGGTCTTATAAGAAGTATTATTTAAAAAAGAACAGTGGTTTCCAACAGATTCTATAAGGGACCCTGGCAGAATCACATTTGAAAATTTAGAAGTGGAAAAACCTAAAGTATCTACATTACAGTGTAATCATTTTTCAACAAGACAAAATATATAAACTATAATAATGCTATCCAATAATTATATTTGTGCTTGAAGTCTTCCGACAGTACTTGTCTTAATCTGGAATTTCTCTAGCTCGTTTGAGTGGCTGGCATGTTTCCACTTACTTTTACCTTCTACTTTAACAGTTGAATTAGTATTTAACAGTACTTGTTAAATATTTGTTAAGTACTTGTTAAATATTTAACAGTACTTGTTAAGGACGTCCCCACCGAGCTCCCAGGAGTTACTTTTGTGGTTTCTTGACCAGGACTCACTCGCCAGAAATAAAGGTGTGTCCTCCTTCTGATGGACACTCCAAGCAGCAGAAACCTGTTGAGAAACAAACTGAATGGCTTGTGTTACGTTTGCACAATAATCAACCAAACTTTCTGATATAACATGTAAATCAGGCTCACTGAGATCGAGAGCTCCTGGCAGTGACATAGGTTGCCCCGTTGCTACCTCAAATGGATTCATCTTTGTTTTCTTCTTTGGGGTTGACCTGATGCTGCATAAATTCAAGGTAAGAACTGTGGGCCATGGTATGCCTTCCTCATGATATTCAGCCGTTGTTTGACGATGCCATTCATTCGTTCAACTTGTCCTGATGGCTGTGGATGATGTAGCCAATGAAAACTCCATTCAATTATTATCAGTGCAGTGAAATGTGTTCCTTGGTCAAAGTTAGTGTCCATTTTGGAATATGGTCCTTAATCAGAGTTTTGGCCGTGTGTGTAGCAGTAGCTTTTCTTGCGGGGGTGGCTTCCACCCATCTTGAAAATTTGTCCAGTATTTCCAGCACATCTGAATATCCTTGGCACTTTGGTAAAGTAACGTGGTCCATTTGTAGATGTAGAAATGGACCAGGTGGGGCTGGAGTACTTAGTTGAGGTAGTACTCCATTGATCTGGGGTTTGTTTTCTGGCATATTGTACTTCCCTGAACTGCTTATCAAGCTTGCATCCTGAACTTCGACTCTACCACTATTGAGAGAATCTGTTGACCATCTTTTGCATTCCAATATGTCCTAAGGAGTGTAGCTGCTCTGCCAGCTAAGGAAGCAGCTCAGCTGGAACTTCCAGTCTATGACTAGAGCCGTATCTCCATACTCCATTGTCATTTACTAACCCACCATTTCCCATCCAGTACCACTTTTCTTCATTTGAGCACTGATCTTGCATTTCTTGAATATTTTATATGATCGTCTGTGACACCATGTTTAACTTGGTTTCAACACTGATTTTCTTAATTCTTTGTCTTGTTGCCCTTTTTAAAGTTTTGTTTGCAAATGCATTTCCATGGCTTTCTATTGTGGCTATTTTAAAGTGACCTTTACATTTTAATAATGTAGCTTCTGATGATAGTTGCATGACTTCCATGAGTACTCGTACTAGTTGGCCATTCTTGATTGGACTTCCTGTAGCTGTAAGAAAACCTCTTTTTTTCCATAAATTTCAAAAGTCATGAACAACTCTGAAAGCATATTGAGAATCCATGTAGATGCTAGCTGATCTTCCTTCTGCCAGCTTACAGACTTCTCTCTGTTGTGCACAGGTATCAGGAACCATATTTCCTGGTACCTCTTCATTTCATTTTCTGTGACAACAGCCCAACCAGCAATTCAAATTCCTCCATCAATGGCTGAGGAGCCATCAGTGTACGGAACCAGATCTGGGTTCAACAAAGGCACTTCTTTATAATTTGCATCTTCTTGGCATGTTATTGTTCTTGCACAATCATGATCTTCACAGTCTTCCATATCCACTGACAATAGTGTATATAAGCTGTCTGATTTTTGCTCTACCACAGCAGACAAAGGCTGAAGGGTTAGGCCAGGCCTAGTCATTTTTACAACTTTGACAATGTCTCTATTACATCTCCAACTGTGGCCTGAGGTTGTGCTGTCCAATCAACATCTTCCTTCCCTTGTGAGGTAGAGGATTGAACTTGTTGTAGACGTTGTGGTGAAGTTGATTGCTTATGCTATCAAGATCCATCCCAATGTCCTCTTCTACCACATAATTTTCATATCCAATTCTACTTGTTCTGTTGGCAGATGGAGACCATTGAATTGTCTGTATCAATCTTATCTGGACGCTTGGTCCATTTGTTCGGCAACTTGTATCAGTTCACTATAGGAAACAGTAGTTCCATTCCAATTTGCTTCACCATCTGGTTTCAAACCATCCATGAAAGTTGACTTGAGAGGGCCATATATACTGTAGTGTCTTTGATGTTATCTTCGTTTATTCCTGGGACTCAAGTAACCGAGCCAAACTGGTCTTCATAATCAAAAACATCCTCTGAAGGTGATTATTTGCAATTGACCACTTCCTTAATTAATCTGTTTGGGGCTTGTCCCTCAACCATGCCTAAATTGCTTCCCAACCAGCTGGTAAATCTTGTTTATCCTCTGCTATACATTCTTCGGCTCGTCTTATCAACTGGTTTATTTGCTGAGTTGCTAACATGATACCTTAAATTTGAATGCCATCATATGGATGCGATTTATATATGCTCTTAATTTTTGAAGTTCAGCCCAGGTCTTTCAGCTTCCTTTATTAGAATGTGGAACTTCTCTAGAACATTTGTCAATTTTTTTCTGGATCTGGTGGTTGATGCCAAACCTCCTGTTTAGAAACACAGAAAAAAGCACTGAAAACCCTACAACACAATACAGGCTCTTTGGCCCACAAAGCTGTGCTGAACATGTCCTTGCCTTAGAAATTACCTAGGGTTACGCATAGCCCTCTATTTTTCTAAGCTCCATGTACCTATCCAAGAGTCTCTTAAAAGACCCTGTTGTTTCTGCCTCCACCACCATCACTGGCGGCCCATTCCACGCACTCACCACTCTCTGGGTAAAAAAAAAGCTTACTCCTTGACATCTCTTCTGTACCTACTTCCAAGCACCTTAAAACTGTGCCCTCTCGTGCTAGCCATTTCAGCCCTGGGGAAAAAGCCTCTGACTATCCACATAATCAATGCCTCTCATCATCTTGTACACCTCTATCAGGTCACCTCTCATCCTCCATCACTCCAAGAAGAAAAGGCCGAGTTCACTCAACCTGTTCTCATAAGGCATCTGCCCCAAACCAGGCAACATCCTTGTAAATCTCCTCTGCACCGTTTCTATGGTTTCCACGTCCTTCCTGTAGTGAGGTGACCAGAATTGAGCACAGTACTCCAAGTGGGGGACTGACCAGGGTTCTATATAACTGTAACATTACCTTTCAGCTCCTAAATTCAATCCCACGATTGTTGAAGAACAGTGTACCATATGCCTTCTGAACAGGGTCAACTTGCACAGCAGCTTTGAGTGTCCTATGGACTCGGACCCCAAGATCCCTCTGATCCTCCACACTACCAAGAGTCTTTCCTTGCACAGTCTCCATCATCAGACTTGTGTGTTTTCACTCACTTAGTTTTTACTGGGGCAAGTCTCGCCATGGCTGCCAGAACAATTACCTCATTACTGTCATCTTCACATGAGCCAATAGGGGTCTCTGTTGAGTCAGTATCACTTTGCAGTTCCTGGGAGTTCCCAAGGTGTCACTGTTTCTGGGGACTAGACAGTGTTGGTTACCTTTCAACATGATTGGCATCTCTGTTAACACCACCCATTGGGTTGGCTGACTGTGCAGTGTGAATTTGCCTCATTTCACTTTACAACTCTGAACAGAGCTCCTGACTACAGACATACTTTGCATGTTGTTTTTTCACCTGTTCTGTTTATGCAGAATTTTTTTGCTGATTTATTATCTTTTTCATACTGCTCTTTTAGCATGTTAAGCATTTTTCTTTTTCATCTAATTGATTTTCTAAATCAGCGCTTTGTGTTTTGAAGTATTTACCTGAACTTGCAACTCAATATGCTCTCTGCTTTCCAGCTCCATTAAAGTTGCTAGCATCCAAGCTGTTTTTTTCTCAGTTCCCAGTCATATCTTTTTGATCTTATGGCATATCACTCCAATATCACATATATAAACCAGTCCTCACTAGACTTAGCATCGATGGCACATTTCTTCCATACATCTTTACCAATGGTATCGTCGTCATCCTGGCTATTCCTCGAGGTCGAGGGTGATGGTCTCCATTCCATTGATCTATTACAAAGTGAAGACACCTGTGTGTATATTTGTTTAACATGTACTTGATGTTGCACTCCAAGAAGCACACAATACTTCACAAATCAACCAACTGAATCCAATGGCATGGAAACCATGACGATTGGAGCTGATGGATTTGTTGCAGCCTTCATCCGCCTTCACAGCCATTGAGTTTGAAGGTTGGATTGTTCTTTGTCAGGGACTTCACCCTTGACCTTACTACCATGGGTGACCCTACCAGGAGCACAGCTCCAGACAGCTTCGCTCTCAGGGTCTCAGGACCACACAAGCTTCTCCACCACGACAAGGAGACAATCCACGGAGAAGCAATGGTATCAAGTTATATGCATCACTTAAGTAAGCACTTAAGATTTCAGTTAACTTTTCCCTCTCATCTGGGAATCCAAGGGACCCGCTGGTTGATTTCAAAGCTTTGGCCACTGTATTAATTTCAATCTTAAAGAGTACTCTTCACTTATAGACGTCAAAAATCTCACCGAACTCACAAGCTGTTGAGACTATGGTATCAGGTTACAACCAAACAAACATCTCTCCAATATCTTAAAACTTTGTCGGCCTCTTGTCCAACAACTCACACAACCCTGCTGTGACTATAATATCATTGTCTGGGATTCTGATAATTTATGCCGGGCCCAGACAGGTTGTACAATCACAAAAAGTCTGCCACAACTAAAACACAGACTCTGCTCACTCTTAAACTCCCTTTAATGGAGGTGATGAAGATACTTGATCTCAGACAATTCAGGAACAGAGGAATGTCCTGCCTCCCAGCTGCACGCTTAAAACTTCATTTTTTAGTCTGTTTTTTTCTTCAAGTAATTGTCTCATGTTTAGGTGCCAAATTATTGGATCTTTGTTTATTTTCTGATCCATAGAGTTCCTCTGGATGTCAGGAATGACAAGCAGTGTTAATTCTAATGATAGATTATTTTAGAGCACAAACAAACACACAAATATTAAGCAAACTGAATAAAGAGCTAAGAAATGATGCTAAGAGGTAAATGAATGTAAAGACAAAATGTATAAAGATGGCACCTTTGAAAAATCCATCACTTTCATAACAAGAATGGAAAATGCCTTAGATAGGAATAAACTAGTTAATAGGCTACATCAGGGGTCACCAAGATGCAGCCAGTCAGGATGGTCTCAATTGTGCCTCTGTAGAAAGCTCTTAGGATTTGGGGGTCCATATCAATTTCCTCAACTGTCTGAGGTGAAAGAGGTATTGTTGTGCCTTTTTCACCATAGAGCTGGTGTGTACAGACCACGTGAGGTCCTCAGTGATGTGGATGCTGAGGAACTTAAAGCTATTTACCCTCTCACCCCCAGATCCATTGATGTCAATAGGGGTTAGCCCGTCTCCATTCCTCCTGTAATTCACAACCAGCTCCTTTGTTGTTGTGACATTAAAGGAGAGGTTATTTTCTTGACACCACTGTGTCAGAGAGATGATTTCTTCCCTGCAGGCCACCTTGTTATTGTTTGAGATTAAGCCAATCAACATAGTGTCACGGCAAATTTAATTAGCAGATTAGAGCTGTGGGGGGTGACACAGTCATGGGTATACAGGGAGTAAAGGAGGGGACTTAGTACACAGCCCTAAGGGGCTCCTGTGTCGAGCGCCAGAGGGGTGGAGGTGAGGGAGCCCACTCTTACCACCTGCCGCTGATCTGACAGGAAATCCAGTTCAATTCAATTTAATGTTCCTTTTAGAAGGAAGGATGGGGATAGAAAGATAAGAGAACCTTGGATGTCCAGAGAGGGGAAAGGAAAAACTTAGGAAGTTACAATCAAACGAAGCACATGAGAAGTCCCCAGAGCCTGATGGGATTTACCCTAGTTATTGAGGCAAGAAACAAGATTACTAGGCCCTTGACTGGTACTTCTCTAGCCACAGGTGATGCCCCAGAGGACTGGTCACTAACTGATGCTGTACCTCTATTTAGGACAAAACAAGGGAAAATCCTGAGAACTATAGACTCTGAGGTCCCACCTCAGTCGTAAGGAAATTGCTGGAGAAAATTCTTAAGGATAGGGTGTAGGAGCATATGGAAGCCCGGGGCCCGATTGGGGAGAGCCAGCATGGCTTTGTGCATGGCAGGTCAAGCCTTACCAATTTGATCGAGTTTTTTGACAAGGTGTAGAGAGAGGTTGATGAGGGTAGGGCAGTGGATGTTGTCTACAGGGATTTTCATTAGGTGTTTGACAAAGGCCCTCATGGAAGGCTAATCCACAAGATTAAAAAGCATGGGATCCAGGACAAATTGGCCGTTTGGACTCAGAACTGGCTTGCCCATAGAAGACTGAGGGTGGTGGTTGAAGGGACTTATTCCAGCTGAAGATCTGTAATTAGCGGTGTTCCACAGGGTTCTTTGCTAGGACCTTTGCTGTCTGTGATGTACATAAATGACCTGGATGAAAATGTAGATAGGTGTGTTAGTAAATGTGGTGGAGTCTTTAAAACTATCTTCAATGTGTGTTGCTGAGCAGAGAGATCTTGAGATCCAAGTTCATAGCTCATTGTAAGTAGATACACAGGTCGATAAGGTGGTTAAGAAGGCTATTGGAATGCTTGCTTTTATAAATCGAGGCATTGAGATCAAAAATCAGGAGGTTATGTTGCAACTTTATAAATCTCTGGTTAAGCCACATCTAGAGTTATAGTATTGCATACAGTTCTGGTCGTCCCACTATCGGAAGGAAGTTGAGGTTTTGGAGCGGGTGCAGAAGAGGTTTACCAGGATTATGCCTGGTTTAACGTCAATCAGAGTTTGGAGGCAAAAAGTAACGGTGTCTTCACCCACATTGAAGAGAGCTTTAAAAATAAGCGCTTTGTAGCTGTTTTTTTCAGAATAGCCAGTTAGACTTTGGGATTCATTTGCAAGGTTAAATAAAAATAAGGCAGTGGCAAGCAAAGTGGCTGTTGTTGGAGCAGGGCAGTGTTAGAATGTGGAGACTTTTGGCTTTGGCTCAACAAGCTTGGCCAATAACAGGCTTGTACAATGTAAGTATCTGGTAAGCCTTTTCTCGCACATTATTCAAATGTAAGTGTATAATTAGGTCAGTAAGAATGGCTCCAGGGGCTGTGTTTTGTTCATTGTGTGAAATGTGGGAATTCTCCAGCGTCCTGGATAACCATGTCTTCACCAGGTGCACCGAGCTGCTGATCCTCAGAGAAGGTGTTAAGGAATTGAAGCTGCAACTCGATGACCTCCAGCTCATAAGGGAGACTGAGGAGATGATAGAGAAGAGCTACTGGGAGGTAGTGACCCTGAGGTTACAGGAGGCGGGTGAATGTGTGACTGTCAGGAGAGGGAAAGGAAATAAGGCAGCTGGCACAGAGTATGCCTGTGGCTGCTCCCCTCAATAGCAGTCTACCATATTGGATACTGTTGGGAGGGAATGACCTAGCAGAGGAAATTGCAACAACCAGGTCTCACAAGGGAAAGAACCAGAGGAAGAATGCAGTAGTGGTAGTGTTCATGACGTTCTAAGGGGGAAGGTGAGCATCTTGGTACATTTTGGAACCAATGACATAGGAAGGAAAAGAGAGGAGGTCCTAAAGAGAGAACTTTGAGAGCTAGGCAGAAAGCTGAGAAACAGGACTCCAGGTTAACAGTCTCTGGATTGCTGCCTGTGAGAGTAACAATAGGATGATTTGCCAGATAAATGTGTGACTGAAGAACTGGTGCAAGGGGCAGGGGTTCAGGTTTATGAATCATTGGGATCTCTTCTGGGGAGGGTATGACTTGTACACAAGGGACGGTCTACACATGAACCTAAGCGGTCAATATCCTTGCAGGCAGGTTTGCGAGAGTTGTTGGGGGAGGGTTTAAACGAACTTGGCGGGGGATGGGAATTAGAGTGTTAGGGCTGAGGATAAGGATGTTGGTTTACAAGTAGAGGGACTGTCAGAAAGGAGTATAAGAAATACAAGAGAACACTTAGGAAAGAAATCAGGAGGGCTAAAAGAAGGCATGAAGTTATTCTTGTAGACAAGGTGAGGAGAATCTAAGGGATTCTACAGATATGTTAAGAGCAAAAGGATTGCAAGAGACAAAATTTGTCCTCTGGAACATCAGAATGGTAATCCATGTGTGGAACCAAACAGATAGGGGAGATCGTAAATGTGTTTTTTGCATCAGGAGATGGACACAGAGTCTATAGAAGTGAAGCAAAGTGGCATCAACTTCACTGACCCTATACAGATTACAGAGGTTGAAGTGTTGGCAGTCCTGAGACAGAACAGAGTGGATACATCTTCAGACTCTGTGGTAAACAGGTGTAGAAATTTTCGGGGCCCTACAGAGATATTTAAATCATCCTTTGCAACAAATGAGGCACTGGAGAATTTGGAGGATAGCCAATGTTGCTCCACTGTTACGAAAGGCTCTAAAAATAAACCTGGAAGCTATAGGCCAGTGAGTCTGACATCAGTTATGGGAAAGTTATTGGAGGTATGCTAAGGGACCAAGTATATAAGTGTTTGGATGGACATGGACTGATTAAGGATAGTCAACATGACTTTGTGCATGGTAAGTCATGTCTAACCAGTTTTATAGAGTTTTTCGAGGAAGTTGCCAGGATAGTGAATGAAGGCAAGGCAGTGGATGTTGTCTACATGGACAACATGTAGACACGTAGACATGTAAGGCTTTTGACAAGGTCCCACATAGGAGGCTGGTCAAGAAGGTTCAGTCGCTTGGCATTCAGGATGAGGTGGTAAATTGGATAAGACATTGGATTTGTGGGAGAAGCCAGGGAGTGGTAGTAGAGGGTTACCTCTCTGACTGGAGGCCCCTAACTAGTGATGTGCCACTGGGATTGGTGCTGGGTCCTTTGTCGTTTGTCATCTATATCAATGATCTAGATGATAATGTGGTTTGCAGATGACATCAAGATTGGGGGTGTTGTGGACAGTGAGGAAGGCTGTTATGGCTTGCAGTGGGATCTGGCCCAACTGGACAAATGGCAGATGAAATTTAATGCAGACAAGTGCGAGGTGTTGCTCTTCACTAGGACCAAGAAGTGTAGATTTTACAGCAGGGGTCACCAAACCTTTTTGCACCGTGGACCGGTTTAATATTGACTCCGATGGGGGGGGGGTGTTCATCACGACTGGAATATAGGTGATAAGTCAACTATAAGTCACTTATAAATGGCTAATACACTCAATTTCATTTCTAACAGGGTTTATCTAATGAATTTAATAATAAACACACAGCACACAGTGCATATTTTCCTCACATGAATATAGTGATAAGTCAATTATAAGTCACTGAAGTGTGCTGCCAGTGGTGAGATTTTTTTTCCTGAAAGAAATCTCTGTAGCAGCTCTCTTAACTCAAAAACCTTGGCCAGGGCTCTTCCACTTGATAGCCACCTGACTTTAGTGTGTAAGAGAAGACATTTGTGCTCTGCATCCATTTCCTCGCAAAGCTGCTCGGACGTGAGTTAAGGGCTTTTGCTTTGATGTGATTGATAACTTCAACAATGTCACTCAATACGCTGTTAAGATCAGGTGACATTTTTCGGCTAGCCAGCATTTCCCTGGGTATGACACAGTGTGTAGACTGGCATTCAGGAGCAACCTCTTTGACTCGGGTAGTGAAACCAGACAGCCGTCCAGTCATAGCTGCAGCCCCTTCTGTGCATATTCCAACACAGAATGACCAGTCCAGTTTGCCTGACATGTAGTCATTCAAAGACTTGAATACTTCTGCCCCATTTGTGTTAGTTGGCAGCAGCAATGCACACAACATATCCTCGTGCACGTCATCATGAAATATATATCACTCATAAACCAGCAGTATAGCCTTGTTGTCGACATCGGTAGACTTGTCGATCTGGATAGCATACCATGGTGATTCCTTAAGCCATTCAAACAGCTGCGCTTCAATGTCCTCCACTATATCATCGATTCTCCTTGAAACTGTGGTAGCTGAAGGAGAAACCTGTGCCATCTTGTTAGCTGCGGTTTCTCCCAACAGTTCAGACACATGTCCTTGGCAACAGGCAGAATCAATTCTTCACCAACAGTGAAAGACTTCTTAGCCTTAGCAATACGGCTAGCCACTAAGTATGACACTCTCAGAGCAGCAGCACTTGTGGAGGTGGTGGCTCTCAGCATTTACTTCTGTCCCACTTTTTTTTACTCAGAAGTTTGTCCTTAAGTGCAGAGTGCTTGGACTCGAGGTGCCGAAGCAGTTTTGAGGGCTTCATTGCCTCATTAGACAGCTTGTCTCCACATATCACACACAGGGGGCTTGGAGCGTGTGAGTCAGCAGTCGCATTAAAGCCATATTTTATGTATGACTCGTCGTATTTTCTGTTGGAGGAAGCTTTCTTTTTTTGCACTCTCGGTCTCAGCTTTCTCTGCGTTATCATCATCATTAGGCATTTAATATATCCCTATCACCTCTTCCAAAGAAACTCAAGTTTCTGATTTAGGTTAATGACTGACTGATAACCTCGCATGGGTAATGACCTTGCATGCGTTCAAGTTCAACAGTGGATGTGGTAGGGAATGAGGAAAGGTGCAGCTGACTCATATCGTTTCATATCGCCAAATCTGATCATTTCCTCGCGGCCCGGTAGCACATGCTTTGTGGCCCAGTGGTTGGGGACCACTGTGTTACACAGTTAATGGTAGGGCACCGAGGAGAGCAGTAGAACAAAGGGATCTGGGAATACAGGTGCATAATTCATTGAAAGTGGCATCACAGTTAGAAGGTTCAAGATTCAAAAACTTTATTGTCATTCTAACCGTACATCAGCTCTGCAGGGCAGAATGAGACAGCGTTTCCCAGGAGCAGTGCAATCATAGCATAACAAACGCAACACTAAATAATAAACATAACAATAAATAGTAAAACACAACAGCCACATGTCAGTTAAAAACCAGTTATAAGTGTCCAGTGCAAGTTAGAAGCGTCCAAAGCAGAGTCAGGTAGAACAGCTATTTAGCAGTCTGACTGCGTGTGGGAGGAAGCTGTTTAGTAGCCTTGTGGTTTTAGTTTTGATGCTCCTGTAACCTTTACCTGATGGCAGAAGAACAAACAGTTCATGGAGAGGGTGTGAGGGGTCTTTAATGGAAAGGGTAATAAAAAAAAACTTTTGGCACATTGGCCTTCATTCGTCAATATATGAAGTACAGGGAGATGAGATGTTACGTTGACTTTATATAAGTCATTGGCGAGGCCTAATTGGAGTATTGTGTGCAGATTTGGTCACCTACCTACAGGAAGGATGTAAATAAGGTTGAAAAAGTACAGAGAAAATTTACAAGGATATTGTCGGGTCTGGAGGACCTGAGTTATAAGGAAAGAAAGAATGGGTTAGGACTTTATTCCTTGGAATGTAGAAAGGGCTTTTCCCACTGGGGTTGGGTTGGACTACAACTAGAAGTCATAGGTTAAGGATGAAAGGTGAAAATTTTAAGTGGAATGTGAGGGGAAACCTCTTCAGTCAGATGGTTGTGAGAGTGTGGAATGAGCTATCAGCACAAGTCATGCATGCAAGCTCGATTTTAACGTTTAAGAGAAGTTAATAGGATGGTACATGGATAGTAGTGGTATGGAGGACTATGGTCCCAGAGCAGGTCAATGGGAGTTTAAATGGTCTGGCATTGTCTAGATGGGCTGAAGGGCCTGCTTCTATGTTTTACCTTTCTATGACTCTATGACAGGCAGATGGTAGGGTAAAACTGCAGTCAGTAAAATGGGTTGCATTGTAAAAGGGGGACAGAATTGAAAAGGATGACAAATACAGTACTGAAGGAGTTATATTTGAATGCACACTGTGTACAAAATAATGTAAATGATCATTGTGTAGTTAGACATTGGCACACATGATGTTGTTGGGAACTTAATATCCAAGGACACACAATCTATCAAAAGGACCGGCAGGGAGGCAGAGGAGGTTGTCCTAACTGTGCAGGTAAAACATGAAATCAGATCTTTTGTAAGAAGTGACATAGGATCAGATGATGCAGAATCCTTGTGGGTAGAGTTAACAAACTGCAAGGGTAAGAAGACCCTGATGGGAGTTAGTTACAGGGCCCGAACAGTAGCCAGGATGTGGTGTACAAATTACAGCAGGATATAGAAAGCGCATGTCAAAAGGCAATGTTATGTTTGTCATGGGGGATTTTGATATGCAGATACATTGAGAAAATCAAATTAATGCTGGATCCAAGAGAGAATTTGTGGAATGCCTCCAAGATGGCTTTCTGGAGCAGCTTTTGTTGAGCCCATGAGGGGACCAGCAATTCTGGATTGGATGTTGTGTAGTGAATCAGATGTCACTGGGGGGTGCCTTGGAGGTAGTGATCATAAGATGATAGCATTCACCCTTCATCCTGCAACTTGGAAGCTAAAGTCAGATGTATCAGTATTGCAGTAGAGTAAAGGGAATTTCAGAGGCCTGAGAGATGACGTGGCCAGAGTGGGTTGGAAGGGGACACAGCAGGGATGAAGGCAGAGAGGCAATGGCTGGAGACTCCGGGAGTAATTTGGATGGCACAGGACGGATACATGCCAAAGAAGAGGAAGTATTCTAAAGGCAGGATGATGCAACTGTGGCTGGCAAGTCAAAGCCAACATAAAAGCAAAAGGGAGGACATAAATTAGAGCAAAAATTTGAGGGAAGATACAGGATTGGGAATTTTTTAAAAGACAACTAAAAAAACAAGGAGGGAAAAGATGAAATATGAAGGTAAGTTATCCAATAATATCAAAAATGATATAAAAACATTTTTCAGATATATAAAGATTAAAGAGAGGTGAGTGTAAATATTGGACTGCTATACTACTCCCTGAGTATAGGCAGAGACTGAAGATTTCAGCACCAGTAGTGAGGTTCAAGAAGGTTTGGACAAGGGAAGCACAGCAGTGCTTACAGGACTGCTTTGAATCAGTGGACTGGACTTTATCCAGGGATCCATCTTCGAATCTGGATGAGTTTGCTACAGTTGTTATTGACTTCATTAAAACCTGTGTGGATGAGTGTGTGCCTGCAAAGACTTGTTGTACATTCCCAAATCAAAAGCCGTGGATGAACCAGGCGGTACGTTATCTGCTGAAGGCTAGATCTGTGGCATTCAAGGCTGGTGAACCAGGTATGTACCAGAAAACCAGGTATGACTTGCAGGGGGCTATTTCAAGGGCAAAGAGACAATCTTGTATGAGCGTGGAGGTGAAATCTGATGTATGACAATTCTGGTGGGGTTTGCAAGACATTACTTCCTAAAAAGTGAAAGCCAATAGCATGAATGGCAGTTATGCTTCACTACCAGATGAACTCAACGCCTTCTATGCCCACTTTAATTGGGAGAATATAACTACAGCTGTGTAGATCCCTGCTGCACCTGATGACCCTGTGATCTCTGTCTCAGAGGCCCATGTTAGACTGTCTTTAAAGAGAGTGAACCCATTAGGAAAGTCCTAATGGAGAACCTGGTAAGGCTCTGAAAACTTGTGCCAACCAACTGCCAAGAGTATTCTCAGACATTTTCAACTGCTCACTGCTACGGGCAGAAGTTCCCACTTGCTTCAAAAAGGCAACAATTATACCAGTGCCTAAGAAGAATAACGTGGGCTGCCTTAATGTCTATCACCCGGTAGTACTCACACCTACAGTGATGGAATGCCTTGAGAGGTTGGTTATGACCAGATTGAACTCCTGCCTTAGCAAGGACCTGGACTCACTGCAATTTGCCTATCGCCACAATTAGTCAAAGGCAGATGAAATCTCAATGGCTCTTCACATGACCTTAGACCACCTGGACAACATAAATGCCTATGTCAGGATGCTGTTCATTGACTGTAGTTCAGCATTTAACGCCATCATTCCCACAATCCTGATTGAGATGTTGCAGAACCTGGGCCTCTGTCCCTCCCTCTGCAAATAGATCCTCGACTTCCTAACTGGAAGACCACAGTCGGTGCGGATTGGTGATAATACCTCTTCCTCACTGATGATCAACACTGGTGCACCTTGGGTGTGTGCTTAGCCCACTGCTCTACTCTCTCTATACCCATGACTGTGTGGCTAGGCATAGCTCAAATACCATCTATAAATTTGCTGATGATACAACCATTGTTGATAGAATCTCAGATGGAGTCGAGAGGACATACAGGAGTCCCAGCTAGTAGAGTGGTGTCACAGCAACATCCTTGCACTGAACGTCAGTAAGACGAAAGAGCTGATTGTGAACCTTAGGATGGGTAAGACGAAGGAACACATACCAATCCTCACAGAAGGATCAGAAGTTGAGAGAGTGAGCAGTTTCAGGTTCCTGGGTGTCAAGATCTCTGAGGATTTACCCGGTCCCAACATATCGACACAACTACAAAGAAGGCAAGACAGCATCTTTATTTCATTAGGAGTTTGAAGAGATTTTGTATGATAACAAAAACACTCAGAAACTTCCATAGATGTACTGTGGCAAGTGTTCTGACAGGCTGCATCCTGCCTGGTATGGGGGTGGATCTACTGAACAGGACTGAAAGAAGATGTAGAGGGTTGTAAATTTAGTCAACTCCATCTTGGGTACTAGCCTACAAAGTACCCAGGACTTCTTCAAGAAGCAGTGTCTCAGAAAGGCAGTGTCCATTATTAAGGACCTCCAGCACCCAGGGTGTGCCCTTTTCTTTCTTGTTACCATCAGGTAGGAGGACCAGAAGACTGGAGGCACACACTCAGTGATTCAGGAACAGCTTCCTCCCCTCTGCTATCCAATTCCTAAATGGACTTTGATCCCGTGAACACTACTTCATTTTCAATATTTCTGTTTTTGCATGATGTTTAATCTAATCATTATATGTACACTGTAACTGATAGATTTATTTTTTTCTTCTATATCATGTATTGCATTGAACTGCCACTGCTAAGGTAACAAATTTCACAACACATGTCAGCAATAATATACCTGATTCTGATTCTGAAAATAATGCTGGAGAGATAGTCACAGGGACAAGGAAATGGCGGATGAACTGAG
The DNA here is from genome assembly GCF_030144855.1 of Hypanus sabinus. NCBI lineage: Eukaryota > Metazoa > Chordata > Chondrichthyes > Myliobatiformes > Dasyatidae > Hypanus > Hypanus sabinus. The sequence goes on along the minus strand of NC_082717.1, from coordinate 60,076,853 downwards.
TAAGTATTTTGCATTTGTCATTACTGTGGAAAACACTAGTAGTATGCTGGAGGTTTGAGAGTGTCAGGAGGCAGAATTAAGTACGTTTGCTATTACTCTAAGGATGGTGCTTGGGAAACTGAAAGATCTGAAGGTAGGTAAGTCACCTGGACATGATGGGCAACAGCCGAGGGTTCTAAAAGAGGTAGCTGAAGAGATTGTGGAGGCATTGGTAATGATCTTTCAAGGATCAGTAGATTTTGGAATGGTCCTGGAGGACTGGAAAATTGCAGATGTCACTCCACTCTTCAGAAAGGGAGGGAGGCAGAAGAAAAGAAATTAATGTCAGTCAGCATGATCTTAGTGGATGGGAAGATATTAGAGTCGATTGCTCAGGATGGTTCTTCGGGTTACTTCGAAGCAAATGGCAAAATAGGCGAAAACGCCCCTGGTTCCCTTAAGGGAAGATCTTAACTTCTTCGAAGAACTAACAAGCAGGATAGACAAGGAGAATTGGTGATGCTGCATACTTGGATTTCAGAATGCCTTTGACAAGATGCTACACATAAGGCTGCTTAACAAGTTAAAATCCCATGGTATTTCAGGAAGGATACTAGAATGGATAGAGCATTGGCTGATTGGCAGGACTCAAAGAGTGGGAATAAAAGGATCCTTTTCAGATTGGCTGTCAGTCAGTAGTGGTGTTCCACAGGAGTCTGTGTGGAACTGTTTCTTTTTACATTGTATATCAGAGATTTAGATGATGAAATTGATGGCTTTGTGGCCAAGTTTGCAGATGATATCAAGATAAGTGGAGGTGGTGGAAGCAGAGAGGCTGAAGAAAGACTTAGAGAGGTGGCAGAAGAAAGTCAGTGTCGGGAAGTCTATGGCCATGCACTTTGGTAGTAGAAATAAAAGTGTAGACTTTCTAAAAGGAAGAAAATTCAAAACTCTGAGATGCAAAGGGATTTGGGAGTTCTTGTGCAGGATTCCCTGAAATTTAATTTGTTGCTTGAATCGGTGGCGAGGATGGACCTTAATGAAACCTATCAAATAGTGAAAGGGCTTGATAGAGTAGTAGAGAGGATGTTTCTCTTGGTGGGAGTGTCTAAGACCAGAGGACACAGCCTCAAAATAGAGGGGCATCCTTTTAGAACGGAGATGAGTAGGAACTTCCTTAGCCAGAGAGTGGTGAATCTGAAATTCATTGCCACAGGCAGCTGAAGAGGCTGAGTCTTTATGTATATTTAAGGCATTGGTTGATAGATTCTTGATTGGCCAGAGTACAAAGAGATATAGGGGGAAGGCAGGGGATTGGGGCCGAGAGGAGAAACAGACCCATCCATGATGAAATGACAGAGCAGACTTGATGGGTCAAAAGACATAATTCTGCTCTTATATCTTATGGTCTTACAGTCTTATAAAAGCAAGGATGTAATGCTGAGGCTGGATAAAACATTGATGAGGCCTCACTTGAAGTATTGTGAACTGTTTTGGGCCACTTATTTAAGAAGGGATGTGCTGATATTGGAGAGGGTTCAGAGGAGGCTCATGAGAATGATTCCAGGAACGAAAGGGTTATCATATGGGCACCGATTGAAGGCTGTGGACCTGTACTCACTGAAATTTGGAAAATGGGGGCGGGGGAGGGCTGGGTGAGAGGAGGGGGATCTCATTGAAACCTGTCGAATATTGAAAGGCCTAGATGGAATGGATGTGATAAAGATGTTTCCTTTGGCAGGGGAGTCTTGGACTAAAGAGCACAGCCTCAAAATAGAGGGACATTTAGTTAGAACAGAGATGAGGAGGAATTTCTTTAGCCAGAGGATGGTGAATCTATGGGATTTATTGCCTCAGGGAGCTGTGGAGGCCAGGTCACTTGGTGTATTTAAGGTGGAAGTTGATATGTTCTTGATTAGTTGGGGCATGAAAGGTTATGGGAAGAAGTCAGGAGAATAAGAATCAGTCACTGAGAGGGGACTGGATCAGCTGTGATGAAATGGTGGCACTTACTCAATGCTGTTTCTATGTCTTATGGTTTTATGGTTTTCTAGCTATAGAAACTCATGGTATTTTTCTTCATATTACCTGCCAGATCTATTTCATGCACTCTTTCAGCCTTCTTCATTTCCCTCTTAGGAGTTTTCATTACCATTTTATAGTCAAGAGATTTGCTCAATCCTGACTTCCTAAACCCAATGTGTGCTTTCTTCTTTTTCGTGACTAGAGCCATAATATTTCTCATCATCTTGGGTTTCCTAAACTCCCCAGTTTACCTTTCACCCTATCAGGAATATACTGCTCCGAGACACTTGATGTTACACTCTTAACTGCCTTTCATCTTGATGTTTGTTCCTTTCCATTCAATTAAGCTTATACAATTGACCTCTGCTAGATCCTGTCTAATTCTCCCAAAATTAGATCAGTTCCAGATTAGGAACTTAACCTGTAGACCTATCCTATTCTTTTCCATCACTGTCTTAAAATTAATAGAATTATATTCATTTGCTCCCTGACTGCCACTTCAGACACTTGCCCTGTATCATTCTCTAAGAGGAGGTCCAGTATTGCACCTTCCCAAGTTGACTCATAGAGACTCAGGAAATTTTCCTAGACATATTTCACAAGTTCCACCTCATCCAAGTCCTCAACACTCTGGGTGATCCAGTCAATACTGGAGAAATTAAAATCTCCCTGTTATTCTTACAGCTGTGAGCAATTTCTCTGCACACCTACTACCCAGGTCCTGCTGACTACTAATGTAGTCTATAATAGAGCCCCACTAGAGTGACCCAATTCTTATTTGCTTCTAAGTCCTTTTAATACACTTCAATGAAATCTACCTGCTTGAACAGGCTTTTGGTTACCTGGTCCAAAATCTTCTTACTTCATTTGATGATGTTGCTTTAATATATCTTGGACCTCAGAATCAGAATCAAATTTAATGTCACTGACACAATTCACAAAATCAGCTGTTTTGTGGCAGTAGAGTGCAGGCATAAGACATTACTATAAGTTACAATTCCATTATAAATAAATAAATAAATTATGCAATAGAAGAATGGTGAGGCAGTCTTCATGACTCCTTGGACAGTTACGAAGTCTGATGACAGAGAGGAAGAAGCTGTTTCTAAAACCCAGTGTGTGCATCCCAGGCTCCTGCATCTCCTCCCTAGTGGTAGTAATGAGAAGAGGGCAAATCCCAGACAGTGAGGATCCTTCATGATGGATACCGCCTTCTTGAGGCACTGCCTTTTGAAGATGTCCTCGAAGGTGGGGAGGCTAGTGCCCATGGTGAAGCTGCAACCCTCAGGCCTTTCACTGTATGTAAAGGTGCTATATAACTGCAATTTGTCATTGTTGAATATAATTATGTGTATGGGTAATGTCGTGATAGTGAAGGATGCCATTCAGCCCTCGAGATACATGCTAGCTCGCAGGGTTGCAAACACATCTGCTCATTCTCTCGCTCCTTATTTCCCTGGAGCTGTGCAACTTACTCTCTCTCATATAGTCATCCACTACACTTTAATTCTTATTGCCACTTGCCTACACTAGGGATAATCTACTCAAGCCAGAATATCTTTTGGGATAAACCAGGGCACTGACAGAAACCCACATAATCATGGGAAGAATATACAAACTCCAAATATACAGCTATTGGGGCTGTGATAAAATTTGGGTCCATAAAGATGTGAGGCAGCAGTTCTAACTGCTGTGCCACTATGCACTGCCCTGTCCTTACTGTTCAGCTAGATTTTAGCATCTGCCAGCTCATAACACAGACAAACTTCTCACTGTTTGTTCAGTTGGGACCTCTTTTCCCATTGGAGAAGTGTCTTGCTCCCCGCTAGGAAAGCTTGCAACTGCTGGCAAGTTGTGAAGAGGGAAATAGAAACTTTGTGCATAAGTTTGTGCACAAAGATCTGGCAAATGGGCTGTTTGTGGAAAAAAATAGAAATTGTCTATCTTAGCAAGGCAAGTGAAAATAAAGCATATTATTTAACTGGTGAGAGCTCTGAGATGTTAAGGGATCTAGTGCATGATTTGCAAAATGTTAGTATACAAGCAAGCAATTAATTGGGAAAGATAGAACACGTCAATTTATCATTGGATAATTGAATACAAAAATAAGGAAGCTACGCTTCTCTTAAAATGGGTATTGGTGAAACCATATCTGGAGTACTGTGTGTGCAGTATAATGATCTCATTATTTAAGGAAGGATGTTGGGTTGGAAGCAGTTCAGAGAATGCTTAGTAGATAAATATCTGGAATGGGCAGGTTTCCCTATGAGTAGGACAGACTAGGCTTGTATCTGCTGGAGTGTAGAAGGAGAGTGGATCGAAACATATACAGTCCAAATGGGTAATGATAGAATGGATGTAGAGATTGTGTTTTCCTATACAGGAGATTCCAAAACAGGGGATCACACTTCAAGGGGCTACCCTTTTAAAACTGATATGAGGGAAAATTTTGTCTTTCGGGATCTCAGGAGTCATTGCAGCTGTCTTGCTTTGAAGCAGAATCATGGAATGTTTTGAAAGCAGAAGTTTATAGGTACCTGATAACCAAGAAGCCAAGGTTATTGTGATAGGAGGGAATGCAGAGTTTAGGCTACAAACAGATCAGTCGTGGAAGAGCAGCTCAAGGGGATGAGTTACTTTCTTTTTGCTTACATGTCCATCATATTTATTCCCTCTCAAACATCAAGCTGAACAAGTTCATCTTTGACCAAAAATTATGTTTAATCCAATTTATACTATGTGTCTATTTTTAAATTGATTGAAATTAACAGTCATTCTGTGTTTTTGTTTGGAGAGGCAGAGTCTTGTTTAACACTGAAATGTAAAGTGACCTGGATTTTACAGAGAAATGTCATCAGTTGCATGGATTTTTACTGCAAGAGGGTCAGTGTTCAAAAATATTCCTATACATATTGTTCTTATGTTCAATACATGCCTATGCAGAAGTCACAAACTTACTGACAGGTGTTGGCTGGGATTTAGCCAGGTCTCCTCAGCCTCTGCACAGCCCATGGACTTAAGCAAGAGAAGGCAAACTTTGGGTAATTCCCTCGTACAGGGGAATTCGTGCCAGACTGGAAACTGGCACATGAACAATGATCTTATTCAGTTCAGTAAAGAGGAATGGCTGGAAAGGACCAAAGTAAATATTAGGTCATTTACATTTTTTAATTACATTAGCTTACTTAAATATTTAATTGTTTTTCAATGACTTGAAATCTTTTTATATATCTTTTAAAAATTGTAATAGTTTGATTAGTTTTGAATGTTAATGTATGTCAGTACATTAAAAGCATTTTGATGTCCTTGAGAGCTGACTAAGGTATGTTTTTAATATAACAAGCCTTTTCAGTAATGGTGCAAAACTTGTTTCAGCCACGTGATGGGATTAATGTGGAAGATCCCATGCTGCACGCATCTCTATTGATGAAAACAGCTGAAAATTGGGGTGGCTGCTGCAAGAAGACTCTCAGGAAAATGCTCTGTGCAAGATAAGTTTGAGCAGAGATGAGAGAGGAACATGGGTAGCTGCCAGAAACTTAGGGGCAATGTGTTTAGCATGTCATCTTGATTGCAAACTTGTCAAGTGTTAATGATATGAACACAATTAGAAACGTATAGAACAGGACAACATAGAAATCAGCCCTTTGGCTTTAATATTCTGCCAAAACTGTTTAAGCCAGTCCCTTCTGTCTGTACCTGTTTGATATCCCTCCTTTCTTTGCATTTTCATGTGCCAGTCTCTGAAACACTTCTGTTGCATCTGCCTCCATCACCAATCACCACTGCATGCCAGGCTCCACCATTCTCTGTGTAAAAACAGTTGCACTGCACATCTCCTTTGAACTTTACCCCACTCCTCTTAAATGAATGCCTTCAGTTTTAAACATTCCAACCCTGGGGAAAAAGTAACCAGATGTCTATGTCTCTCATAATCTTGTAAACTTTATACCTCATGCCCTCTAATCCGGGCAGCATCCTGGTAAACATCTTTTGCACCCTTTTCAGAGCCTCCACATCTTTCCTATCATGTAACACACCAGATACAGCCTAACCAGATTTCTATAAAACTGTAACTTCCTCACTCTTGAACTCAGTGCCTCAACCAATAAAGCCAAGCTTGCCAAATTCCACTTATACCGCAATATGCAGCCATTCTCAGGAAACTATGGACTTGAACCCCAAAATTCCTCTGTAAATCAATGCTGTTGAGGGTCCTGTATACTTTCCCTTTACATTTGATCTCCCTGGCATGTAGGATAATAAAGACAGAGGTATATAAAACTAGGAGAGGTATAGATAGGGTAAATACAAGCAGACCCTTTCCACTGAGGTTGGGAGACACCAGAACTATAAGTCATACTTTAAGTGAAAGGTGAGATATTTAAGGGGAACATTTTCACTCAGAGGGACGTGCGAGTGTGGAATGATCTGCCCATGGAAGTGGTCGATGGGGGTTTGATTTCAACATTTAAGAGAAATTTAGATAAGTACATGGTGGTAAAGATATGAATGCTATGGTCCACGTGTGGGCCAGTGGGACTCGGCACAGCCTGGATGGGATAAAGGCCCTGTTTCTGTGATGTAGTGCTCGTTGGCTCTAAAACTCTGGAAGTGCAACAACTTACACTGGCCTGGATTACACTCTAACTGCCATTTCTCTGCTCATGTCTGCAACTAGTCTGTATCCTTTGGCTATTCTCCGCACCATCACCAATCTTCTTGTTATCCGCTAACTTACTAACGCACCCACCCAGCTTTTCATACATGTCATTTATACACTACAAACAGCCAATGTCCCAGCATGAGTCCCTGTCAACTACCACAGTTCATGGGCCTACATGCAGAATAAGATCCATCAACTACTACCCTCCATCTTCTACAGCCAAAGCAAGTCTGAGTTTAAACAACCAAGTCACCATAGATCCCATGTATCTTAATCTTCTGGATGATGCTACCATGAGGGACCTTGTCAAATGTCGTACTAAAATCCATGTGGAGAATGACCACAATTCTACCTTAATCACCTCCTTGAAAAACTGGATCGTGACCTGCCCCACACAAAGCTATGCTGACTATTCCTAATTAGATCAGCCTTTCCAAATGCTCATAAATCCTGTTCTCAAGAATCCAGTTCAATAGCTGGTCTATAATCTCCAGGATTAGTGTTCATTTTTAAATATGTGACCATATTGTATGAATAATGGTCTAGAATGGACCAAACTCTATGATCCAACTCAATTGCTTAATATGTACAATATTTAACTTCCAGTCATTTCAAATAAATTGATGCTTATATAAGTTAAACAAGTAATCAGCAGAATGCACTACAAAACTTAAAAGCAAAGATTCTACTTTCTAATCATTAGGGATGAGATCAGATAAGTAGTTGCATTAATTATCATTATTCTAGTATTTACAATACCCAACACCTTCACATGGCAAATAATTTCATGTCATTATCCATAATTGACAGAATGTTGGCCAAAGAAGAGCAGCCTTAGGCACTTTCTCCTTTTTGGCCCGTAGTCCTATATGTTATTGCACTCCAGGTGTTCATCCGGGTAGTTCTTGAATGTACTAAGGCTTTATGCCTGCACTGTCCCTCAAGACCAACACCACGTCACCGCTGCCCCAGCATCCCACACCCCAGTTTTCTGGAGGAACTCAGTGACTCAGGCAGTATCTGCAGAGTGAAATAGGCATCTAATGCTTGGATCAAGATCCTTCTTCTGGACTGAAGGGTAAAAGGGAGTTAGCCAGTACAACGAAGTGAAGAGGAAGATTGGAGCAAGAACTGGCAAACACCATGTGGATCTAGATGATGAGGTGTGATAGGCAGATGGAGGATGGAAAATTGTAAATAGGGATAGAGACTGGAAGCAGCAGAAGCTGAGGAAGATGTGATCTGATAGGAATGGAGCATGGAATCAAATGAGAGAGTTGAGGTGGGCAGATGGAAACAGTAGGGGAAGAACTTGCATCATACACTGGAATGCTCTCTTTAGTTACCTGATGAGGTAACTGTTCATTTGGCTGGGACTTCATACGGTATTTCGAACTGTAACCACTACACTCTCCAGTTGGTGGGTCAGCAGTGGTGGTCAAGTCACTGCCTGTCTGCTCCTGACTTCCAGCTCAACTCCTCTCACCTGCTCCATATCCAGCAAGAGGCTCTTTCTGCTTCCTCCCTGATCCTATCAGCTGCTTGGCTCTTGCTCTTTTCATCAAGGCTCAGCGCAGACAGAAACCTCCATGCTGACCTTACCAGGAACCCTGTAAGGCCAATCTCCACGGGGAATAGCCATGTCTGCCGCCCTTTGACCTGGTGAGAGAATTTTGTGAATGATGGGCAGATAGAGTGGTGGAGGAAGGAAATAAGGAGGGAGAAATGGGGGACAGGTGGGTGTAAGAGGAACTGTGTAGTTAAGGAAGGGAGAGAAAAGATACAGAGAGGGAGGAAAGCTATGTGTATACACCATCTTATGTATTAATATTTGTTTTGTTTTTAAAAATTATTATTATGGTCTTTATCATTTGTGTTGTTGTTCTGTGCTCCATCAGATCCAGAGTAACATTTTCATTCTCCTTTACACTTGTGTGCAGGAAATGACATCAAACAATCTTAAGAAGTTTTAAACAATTTTTGTTGCCTCTACCTCCCAGCTTCTGGTTTTAGTTCCTCTCTTCCCCCCACACTCCCTCCCAGCGACTTATCACCCCTTCTCTTTTTCCTCACACTTCCTCCCAGTGACCTATCACCCCTCCTCACCTCCCCCACACTCCCTCCCAGTGACCTATCACCCCTCCTCTCTTTCCCCACACTCCCTCCCAGTGACCCATCCATCACCCTTCCTCACCTCCCCCCACACTCCCTCCCAGTGACCTATCATGCCTCCTCACCTCCCCCCACACTCCCTCCCAGTGACCTATCATGCCTCCTCACCTCCCCCCACACTCCCTCCCAGCAACCTATCACCCCTCCTCACCTATTTACCTGGATACATTTCTCGCTTGCCAGCTCTTGCTCCACCACTTCCTTTCACCTCTTTGTACCGGTTATTTCCCCTCTCTCTTGCAGTCTGGAAGAACAGCCATGACCCAAAATGTCAATATCCATTTCCCTTCATAGATGCTGCCTGACCTGTTAAGTTCCTTCAGCATCTTGTTTGTTGCTCCAGATTCCACCACCTTTACTCTCTTGTGTCTTCATTTGACCCCAATTTTCTCCTCACCTACTTCTCTAACCAATCCATCAATTACCCTAAATCTGACTGTCCTCATTATTGACCACTTTGCCAAGGGAAACAACTCAATCCTTTTCACTCTGTCTAGGCCAATTGTATTTTACACATCTGGATTAAATCTCCCTTTAGCCTACTTTGTTCCAAAAAAAACAATCCTGTCTGACTAAACTCTTCTCAGAATAACATCTTCCAGACCTGGCAACGTCCTTATAAATCCCTGCTGGCCTTTCTTGTAATGTAGTCAAACTAATGTTTTAGACAGCTCTAGCATGATCTCCCTGCTTTTACCTTCTGTCTCTTGGTCATTAAGGCGCAGATCTCATGTACCTACTTAATCACTGTTTCTCTGCCCGCCCTGCTGTTTGAGGTTTCTTGTGGGATTTGACCCATTGCATGAATGTCCGTTATTGCAGTTTTGCAGTTTATTCACAGGGACAATTATCCAGCAATTAATCAAAGCACGGAAGAGCAGTGCATTTGGTGCAGGCACACAGATAAAAGGCCTAAATGGAATTAGGCCTTTCAGGTCTAATCCTATCTGGCAAGGACACAAAATTACTTGATTTTTTGGCCTGTCACTATGTGTGACATCATAACCAAAATAGAAAAGAAAATATTACCAACCGTGTGGGTAGTTAAAATACTTTTCAGAACATCTTTGGATGTCTGAACGCAAACGCCAGTAGGCAAAATATAGAGGAGATACTGAATAGGATGCTTGTAAGAGACAATTCTTCAAGACCTTTTTAGAATGTGGATCTCAACACAAACAGATTATCTCCACAGTAAATCCTGGCAAAAACCTACAGTTGCTGCTTTCCATTTTGAACTCTGTTCTGATAAAGAATTCAAACATCTGTCTCTAAGGTTGCATTGCCTTTAAATCCTAATCAATGGACAGATCCTCTGACTTAATAACTATGCAGCCAAGTAAGAATATGACCCAGTATTGGGCACCCTGTGGGAACCAACCTCATCAAAGCAGTTTTCTTTGTAATGTTCCTTTGTAGTGTTTTGTATCTATGGAGAAAACAGTCACAGGGTATTCTTATCCAGTCAATGCAATCAATACCAAAGAATCAAAAATATTGTTCAATATGGCTATTGGAAGGCATGGCTTATTATTGTCTATGATAAGCAAAATAACCATCGCTCTATGTAACTTGACTACACCAAGCCTCCCTTACTGAACTTAAGCATATCCAGGTCCGCTGCATAAAGAGAGACATAATTTCTCCCTCTATCCTCATGAAATCTATAAGCATGTACTTCCATGATCCCTCTGATCCTCTCTATTCATTTACCTACATCTATTGTGCATTCCCTTGCTCTGTTTGCCCTTCCAAATGCACTACCCCACACTTCCTGAATCATATTGTATATTGTATTTTCTGCTTTGGACGATAGCAATATCCAGACTGCATTCAATGTTCAAAACAATTGTCAGTCACTCATCTAGAAATTTTCTGATGAATGGAAGTAGGCTGATGAGGATGCAGTGTTGTTTGGTTGGATTGGATTTGTCCAGCTTCTTATGGGTTGAAATTATATACAACTATCCTTCTGATTAATTGCCATAATACAGGCATGGCTAGAGTTGTGCCCAAATCTGGAACAAGTTCCCAATTTGCAGATAGGTTTTTCCTTCATGATCCATAGATTTTGTTGTATGCAGTAAATCACACCAAATAAGTTTCATTGTCAAAGGTGCTGTCATGGTGAGGTGCTCTGAAGAAGGTAAATTAGAGACACCACTCAGATTCCTGCAAATGCCTCCACTTAGTTTTTTGTCATTTTGCCATTTTGAGAATGGTGATGTTTTTATGGAGTCTCCTCGCCTTAATTGTCTATTGTTCATGACTGTATATAGCAGGATTAAAACTTTGATCTGCTCCATTGGTTGCAGGATCACTTAAATCTATCTATTTGACGTTGATTCCACACTTCAGCTAGATGCCTTAGCTTGCTATGTTATGGAGTGCCTGCAGTACTCATTGAACCAAAGTTGGTCTTCTATCTTGATGGTAAATGAGGGAAAAGCTAGGCCATGAGGCTATAGATTAAGAATGGAATATATTCTCTGCCACTCGTTACCATTCTCTAATAACCTTCCTTGCCATCAGTGGAACATTTGATATGAAAGCAGCATTAGAAAGTCCAAATAAAATTTATATCAGTGGGAACCATAAATAAATATTCAATTAGTCAAAAGCATATCTATCACCTTGTTAATGCCCGTATTTAACTTACTGAATCAGTTTTGAAACAGGCTTCACAATGGCTTTGAAATGGTCACTCTGTTAATTTGACCAAGGGCAAGTACTGTATACCTGTGGCAAGAAGAATAAAGATGATCAATACCTCTCACCATCTGCAGCAAACTCACTTGACTGCTGTGTCTTTCAAGACTCAAACAGCTTGATCAGTAACTCTGACTCACGGCTCCTGGTGATGGCCTCCAAGCAGAGTACAATCTGTGCTTTTGCTACTTTCAGTATTTTCTTGCACTCAACGTCAGCAAGACCAAAGAGCTGATTGTGGATGTCAGGAAGGGTAAGACGAGAGAAGCACAAACCAATCTTCTTAGAGGGATCAGAAGTTCCTGTGAGTCAATATCTCTGAGGACCTAACCTGGACATAACATATTGATGCAGCTATAAAGAAGGCAAGACAGTGGCCATATTTCATTCAGAGTTTGAAGAGATTTGGTTTGTCAATGAAAACACTCAAAAGCTTCTACAAATGTACCGTGGAGAGCATTCTGACAGCTGCATATGGGGTGGGGGGGGGGGGGGAACTACTGCATAAGGCTGAAATAATTTGCAGAATCTTGTAAAATTAGTCAACTCCATCATGGGTACCAGCCTCCATAGTCTCCAAAACATCTTCAAGGAGTTGTGCCTTAGGAAGGTAGGACTTATCATTAAGGATCTCTTGCACCCAGTACCTCTTCCCACTGTTCCTATCAGCAAAAAGGTACAGACGCCTGAAGGCACACACTCAGCAATTCTGGAACAGCTTCTTCCCCTCTACCATCCGATTCCTAAATGGACACTGAATCTGTGAACATCACCTCACTACATTTTTATTTCTGTTATTTTGCATTACTTATTTTAACGTAACTATTCAATATACATATATATATATATATATACACTTAATGCAGTTTTCTCTATATTTATTATCATGTATTTCACTGTTCTGTAAAGTTAATAAATTTAATGACATGCTGGTTATATTAAATCTGATTCTGATCTTACAAGTGGTGTTTGAGAAAAGGCATTAATTCGTCAGGGGAGGGGAAGCAATAAGTAGTAACAGGCAGAAGGTTTTATTCTTATGTTAAATTTGTTGTCATGAAACTTTGTGATCTTTGGAGTTGATTATGAGGAGTCACTCCCTACTAGATGTATAAGATTTTATAATCATATCCAAAAGGTTGACTTTCCAATGAGTTAGAACAGACCCAGATACTGTATGGTGCTGTGATTATTATTGTGAGTGTGATTTTGTCTGCAGATTTGCTCATATTTAACTTACTGGATCTGTAGGGCAGTTGTGGGCCAGATTACCCAATCTAATCACATAGATCATTAAGAATTTAGCAGAGTTAAACTTGGTCTGTGTTTGTCAGGCCTGAATGCAATGCCAAGGTCATTGTCAAGTAGTCCTCACCTTTCTTTCTTTTCTTCATTTACTTTGTGAACATAGTTTGATAGACTGTTCCAGAGGGCAACTAAGTGACAACTACATTGCTGTTGAATTGGAGACTCGTGACTGAATTGCAGATCTTAATAAATGCATCTTTAAATAATCGTACCTATGATTTTATATGCATCTTTAGGATCCAAAGCAATTGCTATGAGACCAAAACTGGATGTTAATAATCACGCTAATCATCCTATTGTACTTAGGAATTTAACAGCTCCAAATTAATCCGATTGATTTCTGGTAATGGCCCAGCAATAAACAAGGATTTTATTTTATTTAAATAAACGAATTTAAAACGTCGGTGGAAATTTCGCCTCACTCTTCGTGGTATACCTTAAACTAGTGCAATAGCAAGAGGACCTGGTCACTGGGCCCTCAACAGATTATAATTAACAAGGGACAAGAGGTTTATGATTGTCAAGAGCGGAGCAGGACTGCAAACGGCCATAGAATAAAACAGCTCTTAGATTCAAATTAGAATAAAGCGGGGGAGGTTGCATATTGTTTTATTGCAACACTATATAATACTCAAATACACATTTTACGAAGTCAAAGATTGATAAAATAATATTTAAAATATAGTTCGTTTTTCATCTGTGTACGATGCTGTTTCATTTTCTCTGATTGTCTGAACAAGATTTCTTTTAAAAAAAAATCCCATTTGAGTTCCACTGGAAAAAAAGGCTTCTTGTGTCGAAGCCAGAGGATTGACGTCAATGGGTTTGACGTCAGCGGCTGCTCTCCCAAACCTGAATGTGTTTGTCTTTAGAAAGCACTCAGCGGCTCATCAATAAAGAGAGCAGCTAGAGCAAAGCAAAGGGGGAACGGGCGAGATTCAAGAACCTCTGCGGAAAAAGACAAAGGAATCGGAGTTCATTCCCCTAATATCTGCTTTGCACGTTGAAATTTTTAAAAAAAGATTATTAATGTTGAATGTTTGAAAATAAGTTGATGTCGTAACCATAATTCCATCCAGATATCCAGGGAACTGTTATTTTACGCTATCAATAAATATCAACGTAGTAATAGAAATAATTCAACATATCCTTAAAGTTCATCTCTGGCTATAATAATTTGTCCTGATACCTCTATGGCCTGCCTCAATTTTATGTTTCATATTGCTGCTGTTTTAAGTGCGTTGGGACGTTTCTTACATTAGAGGCACTATAAAAAATGCGAGTTGTTACCGATTGCAGTATGATGCCAGTCAAGTCTGCGTTCTGTATTTTATCAATGTACTTTCACTTGAAATCCCTGAACGATTTAACTGTTGTCACGGTATGTTTTGTGAATTGTGGTGTATTAACACTTTAAGTCGTTATGGTTCTCTTTGATTTGCAAGGACAGCTTCCGCAAACAAGTAGTCTCGGTTAGCGTCGCTGAGATGCATCCAAGTAGGAAATTAATTGCCGATTAGTTGGTGCCTTTCGACAGCATTGCCCTGTCTCTGATATTCGGTCACTGTTTAAAGAAGCACTAAACTGATCCTCCCCACTCCCCGAGAAAACGCAGAACATGAAAGCAAAGGGATTTAGTTGTCTTATGGTACCGCAGGACAGACACCGACTTCCATGATACCAGATCAGCCCAAGCTTGAGACACTGTTGACATGAATCGTTTAATTATGTTTTAATCAATAGAAAAAAGAGGGCGTGGCTGCAAATGATCAGCGGGGAATTGTATAATAATTTATTTCAAGGCGCAAAAAAATGTGCCTGTTTTGGTAACAGCCTAGTTGCTCTGTGCAAATTGCAGTTTAAACACTGCTACCGTTGTGTATCTTGTTGGCATTTTGCTATTTTTGATTAACTCCAATCCAGACAATGGTTTAAGCAAAGTTCTTGGTCTATTGGCAGAGGTCCATTCCGACGATAGCAATCGCGCAGTATGTGTGTTATCAACCCAGCAGTAATCTCAATACCATTAGGAGTCGGGTGTAGACGTCAATGCCTGGCGGTGGACGTGAGAGCGGCATACAACTGCTGTCAGTCTCTATGCAGAGCTTAGCCAACTTCCCAGTCAGCATCTCTACCATGCCGCTGACACCCAAATTACAAGCTACTGTCCACTCAACTATCGAGAATAACCAGTTTACAATTCAAGATCCGTGTGACCTGAGGAGAGGGCTGATAACGGCACCGAGCATCCTTCAAGTCACATCGCTTCCTTGACCATTCACCGTCCGAGCGTAACGTTAAGAAAATGTTCTGCGTGGGACTTCGGCTCTGCAAGGAAGCAGAGGGACTTTGTGCCAAGGACTCGGAACACCTTCAGTGGTACAGGCGGACGCTGAAAGAAAAGGACTCCGCGGCGCGAATATTGTCCGACGCTGCAAAATCCCGAAGAAGCCTTTACAAAGAGGGGTAAGCCAGTTTGGAGGAGATTCTCAAAGTCTGTGGAATAAGTGATACCCGACAAGAGAGACCCACTCCTCACAATCCCTGCGCCAACTGTTGATAGCGAGGAGCTTTTGCACCTCCCGGCTACTGACAGCGGCTCTGCGCTGCCTTCTCCCAGGCGCTTGGCCGATATTCCAGCGCACAGCGCACTCTGCTCGCTCGCTCGCTCCGCACCGGCGCTCGGTGCGGCAGCCAGGAGCTGGACCAGCTTTACAGCTGCAAAGGATCCTCGGTCATCCCACCTGGCACAGGCAGGATGAGAGAGCACCCTTGGAACTCGGTCTCCGGATGCCGAACAAGTTTGGGCGACTCAGGGGCGGCCCCTCACCCAACCGATGGGAGAAAATGAGAACAGAGTTTTTACGCACGTTTGCACTCCAAGTCATCTCGGGCACACGTGATCCGTTAGCTGCGATCCGCAACACACGGTCCTCCCCTCCGTCCGCGGGAAAGACGCGGGTGGCTTTTTTATCCCGGTGGCTGACTGTACCATCAAGTTTCTTGCCAGAGGCGCAAAGAGAGCGCCGCTGGGACTGATCGTAGACATCAGCTAGTAAACTGTGCCCATCGCTGGAAGGCGAGGAGAGGAGGGGGTCGCCCTGCCTCGACCCGTGAACGCACAGCCATTTCTGCCGGTCCCGCCGCCTCCTCCCCTTTCAGTAGAAAGTCCCTTCCTTCTCTGACTGCTCATTCGTGTCCATCCTTTGAGCTGTACGCCAGCCAGTCCCTCCCTCCCCAGAAAAAGAGGGCGAAGTAAGACAAGGCAACTCAAACAAAAAAAAATCTTCGATGTCGAAGAAACGAAAAGCCCTTGAAGGATCCCTGGTCCCGGAGACGTCGCCAGCTTCGGGGGCGAAAGATCAAGGTAAGAATGGAAAGCACAAGGTGAATTTCTGGTCATTCAGTGAGGGTAGCCTCTGCCCAGCAATGCACAGCCTATGGAATTGCTCTATTGAGCAGCGAACCCGCGCTCTAATGCCATTGATGATTTGACCATGGCTTGGAAATGCTGCAAGGTTTGTGCAACTTTGTGCTTCTCACCAGCTTGTCGATGGCGAGTGATCACAGCTTCTCATGAATCCTCCTCATCGATTATCTTTTGAGAGACAAAATACAGGAATAGTAGTGGAACAGTTTGGTATAAAGCTGGAGTTGATCACAATGCAGCCAGTGGCCTTGAAGAGGGTAGGCACTTAATAAAAATCTCATTTTAGTTCATTTTCTGGCCATTTCTTGTGGGCTTTATCGCAGCTGACGTCAACTGTCCAGTGTGCATCACTGAGTGGGGAAAGTAGGGCTAAACCACAGGGTTTGGAACAAAGGCTGGATTTCCCAAAGGGTCCAGTCTCCATCGCCCACTAGCTGCATTCTTCAGATAACGTTGCATCAACGTGCCTTTAAAATAGATTTATGTTAATTGGAAGCTGACCGTTTAAAGCTGAACGAGTCCAGCCCACGCAAAACCCAATGAGGGTCTTGTGGTGTAGTCTGCAGATTTGCCCCCCAGCTAATTGCCTTCCTCAATCAAAAAGGGGCATAGCCTCTTGAACAGCCAGAGATTATAAACTGAATTACGTACCAGCGGAACCAACATGAACAGCAAAAAATCCTTTCAATGCTATAAAAAATAGACTTCATTCTTAGGACTAGTAAACAGCTCATTAGAAAATTGTTTTGTGATATATTTTTCCTCATTTCTACTGAATTAATAAGGGCCTACGTCATGTTTGGTGCAAATACAGAATTTCCCGATAGTTTTGTCTTTAGGAACATATTACCGTTTTAATAGTGCGGCACCATAGGGCCTTTCTAGCTGTTTCTGCTCTGACTGTATTTTACTTCTTCAGATTGGGATTATTTTATATTCAGTATGTACGTAAAATACATAAGGGTGTC
This sequence comes from Hypanus sabinus, assembly GCF_030144855.1. Lineage (NCBI taxonomy): Eukaryota > Metazoa > Chordata > Chondrichthyes > Myliobatiformes > Dasyatidae > Hypanus > Hypanus sabinus. The sequence continues at coordinate 60,059,596 of NC_082717.1, read as the reverse complement.
ATTTAGTAGGTTACACAGTATGGGATGTGACAGTCATTTGAGTGGTGTACTAAACTCATGGTGCTCTTTTATATTCTGAAAACATCTGCAGATACATCAGGTTAGAGCAAAACATTCCAGGAGCTTCAGACCCTAGTTCAGTGACTCAGTATTTCCTTTCTCCACTTAAGAACAATTTTCTTGGTGAAATGTTTGTCCCTGCCTATAAGTTCAACTTTTTCTGACATTTAAGAAAGACTAAGACTGGACAGCTCGCACTGCAGTGCAACATTAGCCCAGGATTACCACTTTCTCTGGAATCTGCCTCCTTCTGATCATTCTAAAAGAAATATTCCAAATAGCTTTCAAGTTTTTGCAATGTCTGGACAAACCCAAATTAATTTTGGGAAAAGTTGAAAGCATATTTACTTTTGCAAGCCTTTGATTAATGTGTAGATTTTGTAATTCTTTCCCAAAACTCAGATTTTTAATAGAGAATACAGCAGATTTTAGACAGAATATATCAAATTGAGAATGAAATGAGCTGCTTGTGGGCTGTCCAGATTTAATAACAAACACATTGATGAACAGTGGATGGATGACAGCAAAGCAGAAGCAAGCATCAACAGCTTCTAAAGTGATTATGCAAAACACTACGTTCAATTTCCTATCACAAACTAGTGCGCTAGTGTTGCACACATAGCATTGTCACATATCCCTCACTGGCATTGAAGTATAAGCTATGGTTGAGAAGTGGTTTACAGGCTTTGTAATTAAGCGGTCTTAAACAATGGCAATTATTGACCAGCCATGGATGAATTTATATTGACACCATTTTAAACACATGAACTGATCTAGGTAGCTAAAACCCATTTCACATCTTATTTACTTACTACACATGTATATTTATTTAACTACCGTCACTAATTTAAGAAGTCTGCTCATTGATCAAATGTGCATACATTTTGCTTTTTTTATCTACCCAATTTACACATATATGCACTGCAACTGGGTACTGAAATGACATGCATATTGATAATTGCCCCTCCTCTCCTTCACCATTCACCATTCCTGTTCCCCTCTGTCACCTCATCTCCCTACTTTCCCATCACCTCCCTCTGGTTCTTCTTCCCCTCCCCTTTCTTTCATGGTCTTCTACCCTCTCTTATCAGATACCCACTTCTCCTGCCCCTTATATCTTCCACCAATCAACTTCCCAGCTCTTTACTTCACCCTCCCCTCTCCTGATTTCACCTATCACCTGCCACTGCATACTTCCTGCTCCCCTCTCCCCACCTTCTTACTCTGACTTCTCATCTTCCTCTCCAGTCCTGATGAAGGGTCTCCTCAGAGTCAGTATTGCGACCACTACTTTTCACATTGTTTGTCAGAGATTTAGATAATGGAACTGATGGCTTTGTGGTAAATTTGCAAATGATACAAAGACAGGTGGTGTTGGGGAAGTAGTGTGATCGCAGCAGGACTTAGACAAATTGGAAGAATGGGCAAGAAAGTGGCAGGTGGAATACAATGTTGGGAAATGTATGATAATGCATTTTGGTAAAAGGAACAATTATGCAGACTATTATCTAAATGGGGAGAAGATTCAAACATCAGAGGTGTGGAGGGACTTAGGAATCCTCGTGCAAGACTCCCAGAAGGTTAACGTACAGGTTGAGCCCGTGGTAAAGAAGGCAAATGCAATGTTGGCAGATATTTCAAGGGGAATAGAATATAAAAGCAAAGAGATAATGTTGCAGTTTTATAAGACACTAGTTAGGTTGCACTTGGAGTATTGTCAACAGTTCTGGGCTCTGTATCTCAAAAGGAATGTGTTGTCATTGGAGAAAGTCCAGAGGAAGTTCACGAGAATGATTCTGGGAATGAAGAGGTTACACATATGAGAGGCATTTGGCAGCTTTGGGCCTGTACTCACAGGAATTTAGAAGGATGCAGGGGAATCTCATTGAAACCTACTGAATAGTGAAAGGACTATATAGGGTGGATATGGAGAGGATGTTTTCTATGGTGGTGGTAGTCAGAACTAGAGGGCACAGTCTCAAAATTGAGGGGAAACCCTTTAGAACAGAGGGAAGGAGGAATTTTGTAGCCAGGGAGTAGTAAATCTGTGGAAGGCTCTGCCACAGACTGCGGTGGAGGTTAAGTCCATGCGTATATTTAAGGTGGAAGTTGATCATTTCCGGATGGCTCGACATCAAAGGATATGGCAAGAAAGCAAGTGTATAGGGTTGAATGGGATGCAGGATCAGCCATGATAGAATAGTGGAGCAGACTTGATGGGATGAATGGCCTAATTCTGCTCCTCCGTCTTATGGTTTCATGGTCTTGGCCTGAAATGTCAACTGTTTACTCTTTTTCATAGATGCTGCCTGGCCTGCTGAGTGCCTTCAGTATTTTGTGTGTGTTGCATGCACATTGATAATGATAATTACTGATCTTCTTTTGACCAGAAATATACTTATGCATGGACATAGTCATATGTGGTTAGTAGCTAATATATTGAAACACATGGCCTTTGAATATATTTGAATATATTGTCATCGTATAAAGTTTTTCCAGCTAACTTTGCTCTGCTACCTTGGATGTTCCAGTCCTCATTTTGCAGATTTGAGTGGAGATATACTATTGATAATATTATCAAATAGGTATTTAACACATTAACACATTAATATGGCTTTCCTCCATTTGCATTTTTAACATCTATTTATAAGTGTCATACAAAAATAACATTAAGCATCTATCACACACAAAATGCTGGTGGAACACAGCAGGCCAGGCAGCATCTATAGGGAGAAGCGCTGTTGATGTTTCGGGCCAAGACCCTTCGTCAGGACTAACTGAAAGGAAAAATACTAAGAGATTTGAAAGTAGGAGGGGGAGGGGGAAATGCAAAATGATAGGAGAAGGCAGGCGGGGCTGGGATGAAGCTAAGAGCTGGAAAGGTGATTGGCAAAAGAGATACAGAGCTGGAGAAGGGAAAGGATCATGGGATGGAGGTCTAGGGAGAAAGAAAGGGAGAGGGGAGCACCAGATTGAGATGGAGAGCAGGCAGAGTGATAGGCAGAGAGAGAGAAAAAAACAAACAATTAAATATGTCAGGGATGGGGTAAGAAGGGGAGGAGGGGCATTAACGGAAGTTAGAGAAGTCAATGTTCATGCCATCAGGTTGGAGGCTACCCAGACGGAATATAAGGTGTTGTTCCTCCAGCTTGACTGTGGCTTCATCTTGACAGTAGAGGAGGCCATGGATAGACATATCAGAATGGCAATGGGATGTGGAATTAAAATGTGTGGCCACTGGGAGATCCTGCTTTCTCTGGCGGTCCGAGCATAGGCGTTCAGCGAAACGGTCTCCCAGTCTGCGTCGGGTCTCACCAATATATAAAATGCCGCACTGGGAACACCGGACGCAGTATACCACACCAGCCAACTCACAGGTGAAGTGTCGCCTCACCTGGAAGGACAGTCTGGGGCCCTGAATAGTGGTGAGGGAGGAAGTGTAAGGGCAGGTGTAGCACTTGTTTCATTTACAAGGATAAGTGCTGGGAGGGAGATTGGTGGGAAGGGATGGGGAGGATGATCACCATTCCAGCTCTTAGCTTCATCCAACCCCCCTCTGGTCTTCTCCTATCATTTCACATTTCCCCCTCCCCCTCCTACTTTAAAATCTCTTAGTATCTTTCCTTCCAGTTAGTCCTGATGAAGGGTCTCGGCCCGAAACGTCGATAGCGCTTCTCCCTATAGATGCTGCCTGGCCTGCTGTGTTCTACCAGCATTTTGTGTGTGTTGTTTGAATTTCCAGCATCTGCCGATTTCCTCGTGTTTGCTCATTAACGATGTTCTGTCAACGATAGTTTCTTGTCTGTTCCATCTTGCTCATCATAATGTGAAACAAATTCCTAGTAATTTTGCTTGCCAAACTTTATGAATCTTCTAAGTTTTAGTAATTCGGGTGGAAACAGTCACTTCAAAGAATTGTGTTTCTGTCTTGGTGTTATTGATACTGCATGAAGTTGTGTTTGGCCTTTCTTTGTCTCAGCAACGTTTGTGCGGTGGATCAGCTGGCTTGGTAGTTGCTGCCCCTGGCCCAAGAAAGCAGAAGTGTAAATTTCAAGACAAAAATAAAATACTTTATTTTCGCTTCAGATTGTGAATCCGATCGTTAGTGACCAAGATATAAATATTTACTTTGACTTTGCATGAATTGCTGTGTATTCTTTGAGGTGGCAAAAAAAAAATGGATTTTTCAAAGGCTAATGCATCATATCTACCACAAGAAAAACGGCAGCTTGGTCATCTTAAAAAGTACCTTTTTTCTTGAAGGCCTATTATAAGGCTGTGCTCATCATCGTTATGTGCCGTGTCGTACGATGTGTGCAATCCTAGTTTATGACCATGATTGTTCTTGTCCAATTCTTCGACACAAGTGTTTTGCCATTTCCGCCTTCTGGGCAGTGATTTTACAAGACGTGTGACCCCAGCCGTTATCAATGCTCTTCAAAGTTAGTCTGGCATCAGTGCATTGCATAACCAGGACTTCAAAAATGCACCAGCTGCCCATATGACTTTCCATTAGCTGCCCTCACCCCATGGCTTCACAGGACCTGATCAGGGGATCAGGGGCTAAGCATATGCTACACCTTGCCCAAGGGTGACCTCCAGGGTAACAGAGGGAAAGAGCACCTTGCACCTCCTTAGGTAGAGACATATCTCCACCCCGCCACCTAAAAATCAGTACTGGCATATTTTTATTAACAACGCTAATTGTTTCAAACTGTCACCCCTATTCTGATTCTAAATATGCCAATATAATTCCCATTAATTCAATATCAAAAGAACTGCAGATGCTGGAAATCTGAAATAAAAAGATAGAAAATGCTGAAAACACTTACCACGTCAGGAAGCATCTATGAAAAGTGAAGCAAATTTGTATCAAGTCAAAGACCCTTCATAAGAACCAGAAAAGTGTTAAAATTCTCATCCTTGTGTACATGGCAGCAGGAACTACTTCAACACTAGTTCAAATTTCCATTTGTAATAAATACAATACTATGTAATGAAACATTTCGTCCACTTTAAAATAAATTCATCAATTACATGTAACTCCAATTCATTCGCAAACAAAAGAAAATCTGCAGATGCTGGAAATCCGAGTAACCCACACAAAATGCTGGAGGAACTCAGCAGGTCAGGCAGCATCTATGGAAAAGAATACAGTTGACGTTTCAAACCGACACCCTTCAGTGGGACTGGAGAAAAAAAGACAATGAGTAGATTTAAAAGATGGGGGAGGGGAGAGAGAAATACAAGATGATAGGTGAAACCAGGAGGGGGAGCGATGAAGTAAAGATCTGGGAAGTAGATAGGTGTAAGAGATACAGGGCTGGAGAAGGGGGAATCTGATAGGAGAGGACAGGAAGTCATTGGAGAAAGAAAAGGGGGAGGAGCACCAGAGGGAGGCAATGGGCAGGCAAGGAGATAGGGTGAGAGAGGAAAAAGGGGATGGGGAATGGTGAAGGGGGTGGGGGCATTAGAAGGAGAAATTGTTGTGCATGCCGTCAGGTTGGAAGCTGCTCAGACGGAATATAAGGTGTATTTCCTCCAACCTGAGTGTGGCATTGGATGAATGTATTCGAATGGGAATAGGAAGTGGAATTAAAATGGGTGATCCTCCCATCTTCCCGCCACCCTATCAGGGATAGGTTTCCTCTCATCCTCCCACACCACCCCACCAGCCTCCGCATCCAGCATATAATTCTCCGTAACTTCCACCATCTCCAGCAGGATCCCACAACCACTTCGTTCTCTCCCCCCCCCCCACTTTCCGTAGAGATTGCTTCCTACACAACTAAGATGGTTGATATGAGGTGGATCTGAAGGTTATCAACCTAGCAAAAATTAGACTGAGAAGGCCATTTGCATCCTATTACAGTGATTAAATTTTCAGCTTTCTACCTTTTAAGTGCTCTAGACATCAAATGAGAATTTTTATTTCTATTTAGTGATGTTTCCTAATTAAGCATTATCAGGTAATGCAAAATGTTCTCCATGGATTTGCACAGGCCGATTCCATCATTGGAAGCCACCCTTTATTAAATTATTGCAGTGGCAAAAAGTGGAAAGTGGTATTCTTCAGTGCTGATATATTTTGCTTTCTACATGAGTGATTTGGACGCTGGGATTTAGAGCCATAGAACATTACAGTACAGAAACAGGCCTTTTGGCCCTTCTTGGCTGTGCCGAACCATTTTTCTGCCTAGTCCCACTGACCTGCACCTGGCCCATATCCCTCCATACACCTCTCATCCATGTACCTGTCCAAGTTTTCCTTAAATGTTAAAAGTGAGCCTGCATTACCACTTCATCTGGCAGCTCATTCCACACTCCCACCACTCTCTGTGTGAAGAAGTCCCCCCAATGTTCCCTTTAAACTTTTCCCCTTTCACCCTTAACTCATGTCCTCTGGTTTTTTTCTCCCCTGGCCTCAGTGGAAAAAGCCTGCTTGCATTTACTCTATCTATACTCATCATAATTTTATATACCTCTATCAAATCTCCCCTCATTCTTCTACACTCCAGGGAATAAAGTTCTAACCTATTCAACCTTTCTCTGTAACTCAGATTCTCCAGTCCCAGCAACGTCCTTATAAACCTTCTCTGCACTCTTTCAAACTTATTAATATCCTTCCTGTAATTTGGTGACCAAAACTGCACACAATACTCCAAATTTGGCCTCACCAATGCCTGATACAACCTCACCATAACATTCCAACTCTTATACTCAATACTTTGATTTATAAAGGCCAACGTACCAAAAGCTCTCTTTTCTACCCCATCTACCTGTGACGCCACTTTAAGAGAATTTTATATCTGTATTCCTAGATCCCTCTGTTCTACTGCACTCCTCAGTGTCCTACCATTTACCTTGTATGTTCAACCTTGGTTTTTCCTTCCAAAGGGCAATACCTCACACTTGTCTGTAATAAATTCCATCTGTCATTTTTCAGCCCATTTTTCCAGCTGGTCCAGATCCCTCTGCAAGCTTTGAAAACCTTCCTCACTGTCCACTACGCCTCCAGTCTTTGTACCATCAGCAAGTTTGCTGATCCAATTTACCACATTATCATACAGTTCATTGATATAGATTAGAAATAGCAATGGACCCAGCACTGATCCCTGTGGCACACCACTAATCACAGGCCTCCAATCAGAGAAGCAATCCTCCACGACCATTCTCTGACTTCTCCCATTGAGCCAATGTCTAATCCAATTTACTACCTCACCATGTATACCTAGTGACTGAATCTTCCTAACTAACCTCCCATGCAGGACCTTGTCAAAGGCCTTACTAAAGTCCATGTAGACAACATCCACTGCCTTCCGTTCATCCACTTTCCTCGTAACCTCCTCGAAAAACTCCAATAGAATCGTTAAACATGACCTACACCATGCACAAAGCCGTGTTGATTCTCCCTAATAAGTCCCTTTCTATCTAAATACTTGTAGATTCTATCTTTTAGTATTCCTTCCAATAATTTACCTACTACTGACATCAAACTTACCGGCCTATAATTTCCCGGATTACTTTCAGAGCCTTTTTTAAACAAGGAACAACATGAGCTATCCTTCAATCCTCTGGCACCTCACACGTAGATACCGACATTTTAAATATATCTGCCAGGGCCCCTGCAATTTCAACACTAGTCTCCTTCAAGGTCCAAGGGAATACCCTGTCAGGTCCTGGGGATTTATCTACTCTGATTTGCCTCAAGATAGCAAGCACCTCCTCCTCTTCAATCTGTATAGGTTCCATGACCTCACTACTTGTTTGCCTTATTTCCATTGACTCCATGCCAGTTTCCTTAGTAAATACAGATGCAAAAAACCCATTTAAGATTTCCCCCATTTCTTTTGGTTCCATACGTAGCCGACCACTCTGATTTTCAAGAGGATTAATTATATCCCTTACTATGCTTTTGCTCTTAATATATCTGTAGAAGCTCTTTGGATTATCCTCAACCTCGACTGCCAAAGCTACCTCATGTCTTCTTTTAGTCCTCTTGATTTCTTTCTTAAGTATTTTTTACACTTTTTATACTCCTCAAGTACCTTATTTGCTCCATTTCCTATGCATGTCATACATCTCTCTCTTCTTCTTTATCAGAGTTCCAATATCCCTAGAGAACCAAGGTTCCTTATCCTTATTCACTTTGCCTTTAATCCGGACAGGAACACATAAACTCTGCACGCTCAAAATTTCTCCTTTGAAGGCCTTCCACTTACCAATGACATCCTTGCTAGAGAACAACCTGTCCCAATCCACACTTTTTAGATCCTTTCTCATTTCTTCAAATTTGGCCTTTTTCCAGTTTAGAACCTCAACCCGAGGACTAGATCTATCTTTATCCATGACCAAGTTGAAACTAATGGTGTTATGATCACTGGAACCAGTGTTCCCCTACACACACTTCTGTCACCTGTCCTAACTCATTTCCTAATAGGAGATCTAATATTGCATGCTCTCTAGTTGGTACCTCTAAATATTGGTTTAGAAAACTTTGCTGAACACATTTTACAAACTCTAACCCATCTAGACCTTTAACAGTATGGGAGTCTCAATCAATATGTGGAAAATTAAAATCCCCTACTATCACAACTTTATGTTTCCTGCAGTTGTCTGCTATCTCTCTGAGAATTTAAAGTGGATTATCAAAATTTTCTAAGGGCACCAAATTAGATGGAATAGTTGATACCAAGGAACGTTCAACATTCAAAGTGAAAGAAGATGTTTGCCAATCTGCAGAATTCGCATGTATTTATCAAATTAATTTCAATGGGTGAAGTTTGAGATGAGCACTTTATAAGACTGATAACAAAGTCAAAGACTGCTCAGAAAACAAGGATCTAAATAGGACAAAATGTGTGGGTGCAGATTTCCAAATAATTTGAATGTGAGTAATGCTGCCTAATAAGGTTTAAACATTCAGTCAAAAATCTGGCATTCATTTACCCCAGAGCAGAATGCAAAGGTGGAAAAGTTGGGTGTAGATGCACCAGCAGTCAGAAGTGTGGATAATATGTTTTTATTTGAATGGCCTTGGACATTAAGAAAGCATCAAATGGAAAATGATCTGTGATAAAGAGGTTTAGCAGAATAGGTCTCCATTCTCTTAAGTAGGGAAGAATAAAGTGATCTCTTTAAATCTGTAAAATATTAAGATACTTGATGCTGAAAGATTGGTCAGAGACAACTACTACAGTCCCCACTCTGAGGGTAAGAAATCAGCTATTCAAATCTGAGAGAAATTTCATTCAGTAAGTGGTGAGTTTCTGGAATTCACTATCTGTTCTGGTTGTGTCCACTTTTGAGAAAGTATTGGAAAGACATTTTTGATATTATTTCCACGGTACTGAACATTGATTTACAACCTCATCCTATTACTGCAATTTTTAGTTTACCAATGACGGACTCACGCCATTTATCCTCTTTTGCTTGTCGAATAATTGCATTTCTTACATTAATGGCTAGAAGATCTATTTTGTTGAATTGGAAAGAAATTAATCCTCTTACCGTATTTCATTGGTTTTCTCAAACTTAGTTATGTCTAAATTTAGAAAAAATTAGAAGTGTTGTATTTGATACTTCTATTAAAGTTGAAAAGATATGGAGACCATTTATTCAATATTTTCATATGATGTAATATGACCCTGTTCCAAGCCTATTTGTTTTTCCAGTTTCAATTTTATATATGTTGAGAGGATCGGAGTTGACGACACTGATGATTTTGTATTTTTGTTAGATATTATAAACAGCCCTTTTTTTCATTTTTTCTTTTTCTCTTTTTTCTTTTTTTGTTTTTTTCCTTATTAGTTATTAGATTAGTTTTTTTGCATAATTTTTTTTCTTTTTCCTTTTTCTTTTTTTTTAATATATTATGATATACCTAGGTTTGCCTTGTTTAATTGTTACTTGTATTGTCCATGATTTGGGAATACTCATTTATACTGTAACTATTGCTTATGTCTTCTTTCATGTTCAGTTGAAATGTGTATGTTTGTAATCCCATTATCTGTATCAATTTTATTTTGTTGATATTAATAATAATAATAATAATAATAAAAAGATTGAAAAAGGAATTCACTATCTCAGGAGAGCCATGGGTGCTCAGCGGTTGACTATGTTCAAGACTGAGTCTGATAGAATATATTAGAACAAAGATAATCAAGCAACATGGGGGTAAAACAGGAAAGGGAAATGATAAAACATCAGCTATGTTCTCATTGAATAACACTGTGGCTTCAGGAGGCTTATGGCCTACTCTATCCTAACTACATTTTGTTCTTGTGTTCTTCCATCAACTCAAATCACTCTAGTAGTGAAATTCTGGTTTGAAAGTTACAAAACATGCTGCACCAGCACTGGGGGAAAACCCTTTCAAACTCTACAAAAATGATAACATAAATTAATGTTATTGCCATCGAGAAAATCATAGGCTTAAGAATTCCCTGTTAGTAGAGGAGGTTATGGAAATGACCTGATGAAGGGGAGCTGCTGAGATGGAAGAAGAAGCTAAATTACAATATGATGAAGAAGGGTGTGGTGAACTACATATACCTGCCTGGACACGCCCACCCCCCTGCTGACTGCTCCTGTGGCTCCTCCCACGGACCCCGGTATAAAGGCGATTGGAGACACAGCCCCGGCCTCAGTCTCCAGGATGTAGTGTGGTGGTCATTTGCTGCTTCTTGTTTCTTCCAGCCAATAAAAGCCTATATCTCGCCTCACGTCTCCAAGAGATATTGATGGTGCATCAAAGGGAATATTTGGCTGAGATAGTGAAATGGTGGGATGTTTGTGGAGCATCATTGGTTAAAGAGTTTAATTCCTTCTGAGTACCATCTCGCTCACGGTGTCAGGACATGCACAGAGAACTGGAGGGATGGAGGTAGTAAGAATTTGTTTGCATGCCATGTTTCATTTTGAAGGGGAAGAAGCCATGCTTGGTGCATTCTCCTGTGCAACATCATGCATGTCATAATGATGCCATACTTCCTAGAGTAGAAGTTTTCTTAAAGACTGATCTTTGTGAAGGGTAAAATGAATTGATAATGTTTTGTTTAAAATTACATTTCATTATTTTTAAAAGTTGATTTACTTTAGAGGAATTTGTTACCTAAGGAAAAATATATATGAAAGGTAAAAATTGTTTGTATGTCTGAAGGACATTGCATTGCTGTTCGAGCCTTATTTCATCTTCATCAACTTCATGAGGATGCTGAACCTGTGGTCAAAAATGTATTGACTGCCTCCATATCCTACTTTGAGATACCTTATCCCTCAATCCAATAAGCCTTCCTGTTTTTGATGCTGTAAGAAGATATTGCTAGCAGCATCTTCTCGGGATTCTCTCTGTAATGTGAGAGTCATTCCAGCTGTTGAGAATTTCAAATCATTTTGTTTGCCTTGTGTTAGTGGGAATGAAGGGCCATTCTTTAGCCTCTGGACTTCTGCACAGTTCACAGGATATTTGCACAGAAACTATAGCAGCCTAGTTGCAGTCAGGACTGTTTATACTACAATTTTGATAAAGATTTTACCATCAGCATTTCCTTCTATTATTATATTGTTCATAATTCATATCTTGCTTTGCTTTCTGTATACAATCACCATAATGGGGTGCATCATAGTGAATGCTGCAAGATGTTAAATGGGAAATAGCTTTCCTATCATAGTAATAGAACAAGGAGAGTACAAAGATATTTTCAGACAGAACAATTAAAGGAACTTGTGAATGAATATAAACATGATTCTTTTGGCCTAGGAAGCCCATAAAAATGAGGTGGTGAAAGATTAAGTGTGATGGAAAGATATTTATACTGTCCACAGTCACATCTACCATCACCTTTTATGGATAAAAATATTAAAACAAAATGAATGATTCCAGAAACCACCAATCACTTGTAAGCGTGAAAGCTGTAATAGCCGTTGGTGGTGCTGTGAGAATTGTTGCACGCAATGTGCACCTGAATACATGAAATCATGCTGGTATTTTACAAATTAAACAACATTCAAAGCCAGTCTATTAGATTGAGGCCCTGTTATCTCCTATGCATCAGTAACAGGTGCTTTCCATGAGTAAATCAACACAGTAATAATGTGAATTTTCCTGATGTGTCTCTTTTTTCTACTGTCACTAAATAAAAGCCTTAATGCCAGCATGCCTTGAATGCCCAAAAATGTTCACTATATATGTCATGTCCTCTCCTGGTCATATTGGTAGATTGTCAACTCGGAAATGTGAATTCTGGTGCTGCAGCAGAAACTTGTAGCATTGAATTCAGTATGTTTTGACAGTGAAAGTACTAAGTAAGATATTTTAAAGATACACAGGACTGATATCTGAGTTACGAAGCATCGCTATCAATAGATGTTGGGGTTTTAATTTAGGAAAGAGGTGATTCGAATACTCTCATGACAGATGTAAAGAAGATGCTTTCATTTGTAGGAGAATTTGAAACCGGAGTTAATAATCAGTCCTGATGAAGGATCTCAGCTCGAAACATTGACTATTCACTCTTTTCCATAGATGCTGCCTGGCCTGCTGAATTCCTCCAGCATTTTTTTGTGTGTTGCTTCAAATTTCCAATATCTGCAGATTTTCTCATGTTTGTTATAAATATAAGAAACCGTCCTCGGACTGATGAGAATGTGAAATTTGCTACAACATGGGAAATATTGAGATAAATAGTGGATCTGGAATGCATTACCTCGACTGTTTTGCTCACTACGGTTTCAAGCATTCAGGTTTGCAGTTGCCAGAAATGGCAAGGAGTGGAAATTAAACTATATCACTACTTCAACAAGTTAGGAACTACAAATAAATCGGAGATATCAATTATCTTGAAAATTAATATTTGGAGGATGTAATCATCAAAAGCATTGTATGAAGACACTATTATCTGCACTAGGTGTCTGTGCTGATTTTGTTCATTTACAGTCAATCAAAAGAACAGAGCAATATATACTGGATGAATTCCTCCATTAATAACTTTTGGGAAGTAATGCACAGTTTTATAGTACTGTGGTAAAATTAGTTCTGTATTAAATTTAGATACATAATTTATTGATCATTTTGCCTTTTTATAACTCTTTATTTCCATGAGATTTCTGCTAATTGGTGTGGCCATTTAATTGGGTCAAAATATACTGGTCCCGGTGTGTCCCAATTAAAGGGAATCCACTGTACTTGTACTTTGAGGTCCCGCTGTTCGACAGCACTCTGCAGGGTCCTGCTGTTCAGTGTGTTTTGGAAAGTTGAAGCATAAAAGGAACTTCGGCTCTGCCAAAGTAATTTGATCAATAGTTTAAATTTGTTGGGTTGTTTACTTCTGCAAAAAACTTACTTTTAAGAATGATAATTAAAACTAGCAAAGGTCCTGGAAATTTGATAACCAGAGAATCAGAGTCAATTCAACCTAAAGAGCTTGACTTGTGTACAATTTGGATGTGTGAAATCCTCCTGCACTCTTATGGCTGACTTAGAGCAACATTTAAATATCCATATTAAAGTTAGCTAAATACTCTAATGCTGATGAGTGATATCTTCTTATGTGGCTTCTAAGCTGATCTGAATTGTTACAGGTATAATTTCAGACTTCCTAAAATGTCATTTATGCCATGCCCTTTCAGATCAAATGTAGGCACAGTCAGAAAGCTTTAGTGCAGAATAGAACAGAGGGGTAGTGCAGTGTTTATTCCAAGTGATGGTTTCATTCTACACTTCCTCCAAATTCAACAGATAACATTTGGAAGGGGGGGGGGGAAGAAAATGCAGAAGATGCTCAGCTGGCCAGGCAGCATCTGTGGACAAGAAAGCAGAGTCAACCTCCAATCCCCTCTTGAAGAATAAGACCATAAGACATAGGAGCAGAGTTATGCTATTCAGCCCTTCGAGTCTCCTCCACCATTCAATCATGGCTGATTTTTTTTTCTCTCAACCCCACTCTCATGTCTTCTCCCCGTAACCTTTGATGGCCTTGCTACCCAAGACCTGATCAACCTGTGAGGCCCTACGATGGTGGGGCCAACTACGGATATTGTGGTACACAAGCCAGGGCAGTACAATTGGGAGGGCAAACTGGTGCCCATACAGCAGGATTCCCTTTTCCATGCAGCTGAAGACTCCAAAGGGATGCAGAGACTGATTCAGTTTCGCACCAGCAGTGTCACAGGAGTTGCCAGTCAGTGTTGAACTCAACATAAGACTGCCTTAGGGATCCCAGCTCTGGATTTCTCCTCGGCATTTACTTCTGAAGCCATCCCCATGAGTGAGTACAGCTGCAAGACAGTAGAAGTTTGCGATCAGAATTTTCCTTTTCTTTTAGCTGCCAACCACGGCCGACAAGCCCCACCTGCCAGAAAACCTATCAATGTCTGCTATAAATGTACCCAAATACTTGGCCTCCACAGCCATCCGTGGCAGTGAGTTTCACAGATTTGCCATCTTCTGACTAAAGAAATTCTTCCTCATCTCTGTTCTAAAGGGACATTCTTGTATTCTGAGACCGTGCCCTCTCGGCCTAAACTTCCCCAATGTAGGAATGGCCATCATTCTTATTGAAACATTCTTGAGTTTCACGAGGATTGACAGGATGGATACCGTGTTGTTATTTCACCTGCTGAAATCTAAAGTCAAGGTGTAAATTAGCAGAAGAAGGGATTGCCTAGTGCAGAGGTGTCTAAAGAGGAATTTCTTCTCTCAGAGGACTGTGATCTTTTGACTATTCTTGAAGGTAACAGAAGAGTCATTGGACGTTTTCAAGGTACATTCGATGGACAGTTGAACTACGGGAGGGTTAAAGGGTATGGGGAAGAGAATAAGAGAACTGTGTTCAAGTTCAAATTTATTGTTGAGGCTGATGTTAGATCGACTATGATCTTACTGAATGACAGAGCAGATTCGAGGGACCGACAAGACTCTTCCTGCTCTGAACTCTCGCGAACACCATGTGCACTATGTTTTGTGTGTTTCGCCCGTCTAGTCTTAAAGGGAGGCAGTGTAGTAAAAAAAATAAACAAACTGCAGCAGGAACTCAATGGGTCACAACTATGAGGCAAAGAGGTAGTTGACATTTTGGATTGAGTCTTTGCATCAGGACTGAGAATGTAGAGGGACGACAGCCGGCATAAAGAAGTGGGGGGGAGCTGGCAGGCAGTATGGAACCAGGTGCAGAAATTGTTGATGGACAGGCAATCTCTCCCATCATTCCACCCAATTCCCTGCTTCACTCCTCTTTTTCAACACTTTAAACTGACTGTCTGCCCTCAACGCTGTCAGTTCTGATGCACGGGCTTTGTCTAAGTCTGTCTGCTGTCCCTTTGCCTCCACGACTGCTGAGTTCCTCCAGCAACTGTTTATTTTTGCCCAGACCCCAGCAGATGCAGTTTCTCATATCTTCGGTGTATGGTGGTTTGATAAATGGTGCTTGTGGCTCTTTCCTGGACAGGGTAGAGGTCTGTGGTTGGAAGTACCCACAGAGGATACCTCGGAGGAAGCGTGGGCATAGATCAGGATTGCACGTGTGTTTAAGGAGATGGCGTTTTAAACTCCCTATTCCAATTACCTTGCTGGTGAACGTGCAGTCTCTGGTGAATAAAATCGACGATCTCAGAGCTAGGGTGCTGAATCAGAGGGACATTAGGACCATGTGTGTCCTTTGTTCCACGGAATCCTTCCATACCAGATGCACCGATTCAGATCGACGGGTTTACTATACACCGTCAGGACAGATCTGTAGAGTCTCTCAAAAGCAGAGGAGTATGCCTCATGATCAACTCTTCTTGGTGCACAAATATATCAGTGCTGTCCCAATTCTGCTCACCAGACCTGGAATATCTAGCAGTAAAGTGTTGTCATTTTTACCAACCACAGGAGTTCTCTGGTGTCATTTTGGAAGTGGTATACATTCCACCTCAGGCCAATGTCAATCAGGTTTTAGATGATCTGAGTAATGGGATCAACATGCACGAAACAGCGCACACTAACACCTTCGCCATCATTTTGGGAGATTTTAACAAGGCTAGTCTGAAAAATTCATTAAGTAATTACCATCAAAAGATCACTTGCAATACCAGAGGAAGCAACACACCGGACACTGTTACATCACCATCAAGAATGCCTACTGTGCTATTCCATGCCCTCACTTCAGGAAGTCTGATCACCTGGCTGTACTTCTGCTCCCTGAGTATAGGCAGAGACTGAAGACCGCAGCACCAGTAGTGAGGACCAAGAAGATATGGACGACGGAAGCACAGGAGCGCCTACAGGACTGCTTTGAATCGGTGGTCTGGACTTTATCAGGGATTCATCTTTGAATCTGGACGAGTATGCTGCAGTCGTTACCGACTTCATTGAAACGTGTGTGGATGAGGGTGTGCCTGCAAAGATTTGCTGTAGAACCCAGGCCTGTACCAGAAAACCAAGTATAATTTGCAGAGGGCTATTTCAAGGGTGAAGAGACAATTTCAAATGAGGTAGGAGGTGATATCAGAGGCATGCCAACTCTGGCAGGGTCTGCAAGACACTACTTCCTACTAGCAAAACCCAATAGTGTGAATGGCAGTGATGCTTCACTACCAGATGAACTCAATAACTTCTCTGCCCACTTTACCATATAACCATATACCATATAACAATTACAGCATGGAAACAGGCCATCTTGGCCCTTCTGGTCCGTGCCAAACACTTACTCTCACCTAGTTCCACTGACCCGCACTCAGCCTATAACCCTCCATTCCTTTCCTGTCCATATACCTATCCAATTTTACTTTAAATGACAATACCAAACCTGCCTCTACCACTTCTACTGGAAGCTCGTTCCACACAGCTGCCACTATCTGAGTAAAGAAAATCCCCCTTGTGTTACCCTTAAACTTTTGCCCTCTAACTCTCAACTCATGTCCTCTTGTTTGAATCTCCCCTACTCTCAATGGAAAAAGCCTATCCACATCAACTCTATCTATTCCCCTCATAATTTTAAATAGCTCTATCAAGTCCCCCCTCAACCTTCTACGCTCCAGAGAATAAAGACCTAACTTGTTCAACCTTTCTCAGTAACTTAGGTGCTGAAACCCAGGTAACATTCTAGTAAATCTTCTCTGTACTCTCTCTATTTTGTTGACATCTTTCCTATAATTCGGTGACCAGAACTGTACACAATACTCCAAATTTAGCCTTATCAATGCCTTGTACAATTTTAACATTACATCCCAACTCCTGCACTCAATGCTCTGATTTATAAAGGCCAGCATTCCAAAAGCTTTCTTCACCACCCTATCCACATGAGATTCCATCTTCAGGGAACTATGCACCATTATTCCCAGATCACTCTGTTCTACTGCATTCTTCAATGCCCTACCATTTGCCTTGTATGTCCTATTTGGATTATTCCTACCAAAGTGTAGCACCTCACACTTATCAGCATTAAACTCCTTCTGCCATCGTTCAGCCCACTCTTCTAACTGCCTAAATCTCTCTGCAAACTTTGAAAACCTACTTCATTATCCACAACGCCACCTACCTTAGTATCATCTGCATACATACTAATCCAATTTACCACCCCATCATCCAGATCATTAATGTATATGACAAACAACATTGGACCCAGTACAGATCCCTGAGGCACACCAGTAGTCACCGGCCTCCAACCTGACAAACAGTTATCCACCACTACTCTCTGGCATCTTCCATTCAGCCACTGTTGAATCCACTTTACTACTTCAGTATTAATACCTAACGATTGAACCTTCCTAGTTAACCTTCCATGCGGAACCTTGTCAAAGGCCTTACTGAAGTCCATATAGACAACATCCACTGCTTTACCCTCGTCAACTTTCCTAGTAACCTCTTTAAAAAATTCAGTAAGATTTTATCAAACATGACCTTCCACGCACAAATCCATGTTGACTGTTCCTAATCAGACCCTGTCTATCCAGATAATTATATACACCATCTCTAAGAGTACTTTCCATTAATTTACCCACCACTGATGTCAAACTGACAGGCCTATAATTGCTAGGTTTACTCTTAGAAATTTTTTTAAACAATGGAACCACATGAGCAATACGCCAATCCTCCATCACCATCCCCATTTCTAATGACATTTGAAATATTTATGACAGAGCCCCTGCTATTTCTACACTAACCTCCCTCAAGGTCCTAGGGAATATCCTGTCAGGATCTAGAGATTTATCCACTTTTATATTCCTTAAAAGCGCCAGTACTTCCTCCTTTTTAATCGTCATAGTTTCCATAACTTCCCTACTTGTTTCCCTTACCTTACACAATTCAATATCCTTTTCCTTAGTGAATACCAAAGAAAAGAAATTGTTCAAAATCTCCCCCATCTCTTTGGACTCCACACATAGCTGTCCACTCTGATTCTCTAAGGGACCAATTTTATCCCTCACTATCCTTTTGCTATTAATATAACTGTAGAAACCCTTCAGATTTATTTTCACCTTACTTGCCAAAGCAACCTCGTATCTTCTTTTAGTTTTTCTAATTTCTTTCTTAAGATTCTTCTTACATTCTATATATTCCTTGAGCACCTCACTTACTCCATGCTGCCTATATTTATTGTAGAGCTCTCTTTTTTTCCTAACCAAGTTTTCAATATCCCTTGAAAACCATGGCTCCCTCAAACTTTTAACCTTTCCTTTCAACCTAACAGGAACATAAAGATTCTGTGCCCTCAAAATTTCACCTTTAAATGACCGCCATTTCTCTATTACATCTTTCTCATAAAACAAATTGTCCCAATCCACTCCTTTTAAATCCTTTCGCATCTCCTCAAAGTTAGCCATTCTCCAATCAAAAATTTCAACCCTGGGTCCAGTCCTATCCTTCTCCATAATTATATTGAAATGAATGGCTTTGTGATCACTGGACCCAAAGTGCTCCCCAACACATACCTCCGCCATCTGACCTATTTCATTCCCGAACAGAAGATCCAACACTGCTTCTTCTCTAGTTGGTACCTCTGTGTATTGCTGCAAAAAACTATCCTGCACACATTTTACAAACTCCAAACCATTCACTCCTTTTACAGTATGGGCTTCCCAGTCTGTGTGAGGAAAATTAAAATCTCCCACAATCGCAACCCTGTGCTTACTACAAATATCTGCTATCTCCTTGCAAATTTACTCCTCCAATTCTCGCTCCCCATTAAGTGGTCTATAATACACCCCTATAGGTATTACTACACCTTTCCCATTCCTCAATTCCACCCAAGTAGGCTCCGTAGACGAGCCCTCTAATCTATCCTGCCAGAGCACCGCTGTAATATTTTCTCTGACAAGCAACACAACACCTCCCCCTCTTGTCCCTCCGATTCTATCACACCTGAAGCAATGAAATCCAGGAATATTTAGTTGCCAATCACACCCCTCCTGCAACCATGGTTCACTAATAGCTACAACATCATATTTCCAGGTATCAATCCATGCTCTAAGCTCATCCACCTTTCTTACAATGCTCCTAGCATTAAAATAAATGCATTTAAGAAATTCTCCACCTCTTCCTCTCTGTTTATCTCTAACAGTAAAAAGAACATTACTGTCTTCTTTTTCTTCCTTCTCCCATACATCTGTTCCTACACTGTGGTTTCCCTCCCCCCTCATATCTAGTTTAAATCCACTGGAGCCTCTCTAGCAAACCTACCTGCAAGAATATTTGTCCCCCTCCAGTTCTGATGTAAACCGTCCCGCCGGAACAGGTCCCACCTTCCCTGGAAAACTTCCCAATTATTTATAAATCTGAAGCCCTCCCTCCTGCACCATGTCTTCAGCCACGTGTTGATCTGCACTATCTTACTATTTCTAAACCCACCTGCACGTGGCACTGGTAGCAATCCTGAGATTGCTATCCTGGAGGTCCTGTCCTTTAACTTGGCACCTAGCTCCCCAAACTCACCTATCAGGACCTCCTCACTCTTTCTACCCACGTCTTTGAAAGGGAGAACACAACTACATCTGTGAAGGTCCCTGCTGCACCTGATGACCCTGTGATATCCATCTTCGAGGCCAATGTTAGTCTGTCTTTAAAGAGTGTGAACCCTCACAAGGTGGAAGGTCCCTATGGAGTACCTGGTAAGTCTCTGAAAACCTGTGCCAACCAACAAGCGGGAGTACTCAAGGACAATTTCAACTTCTCACTGCTACGGGCAGAAGTTCACACTTGCTTCAAAAAGGCAACAATTATATCAGGGCCTAAGTAGAGTAATGTGGGCTGCCTTAATGACTATTACCTGGTAGCACTCACGTAGACAGTGATGAAATGCTTTGAGAGGTTGGTTACGACTAGACTGAACTCCTGCCTCAGGAAGGACCTGGACCCATTGTAATTTGCCTATCACCACAATAGGTCAATGGCAGACACAATCTCAATGGCTCTCCACACGGCTTTAGACCACATGGACAATACAAACACTTATGTCAGGATCCTGTTCATCAACTGTAGCTCAGCATTTAATACCATAATTCCCACAATCCTGATTGGGACATTACAGAACCTGGGCCTCTGTACCTCCCTCTGCAATTCGATCCTTGACTTCCTAACTGGAAGACCACAGTCTGTGTGGATTGGTGATAATATCTCCTCCTCACTGATGATCAACACTGGTGCACCTTGGGTGTGTGCTTAGCCCACTGCTCTACTCTCTCTATACCCATGACTGTGTGGCTAGGCATAGCTCAAATACCATCTATAAATTTGCTGACGATACAACCATTGTTGATAGAATGTCAGGTGCTGACGAGAGGGCATACAGGAGTGAGATATGCCAACTAGTGGAGTGGTACTGCAGCAACAACCTGGCACTCAGCATCAGTAAGACTAAAGAGCTGATTGTAGACTTCAGCAAGGGTAAGACGAAGGAACACATACCAATCCTCATAGAGGGATCAGAAGTGGAGAGAGTGAGCAGTTTCAAGTTCCTGAGTGTCAAGATCTCTGAGGATCTCACCTGGTCCCAACATATTGATGTAGTCATAAAGAAGGCAAGACAGTGGCTATACTTTATTAGGAGTTTGAAGAGATGTGGAATGTCAACGAATACACTCAAAAGCTTTTATAGATGTACCGTGGAAAGCATTCTGACAGGCTGCATCACTGGTATGGAGGGACTACTGCACAGGACCGAAAGAAGCTGCAGAAGGTCGTAAATATAGTTAGCACTAGTGGGCACTAGCCTACGAAGTACCCAGGACATCTTTGGGGAGCAGTGTCTCAGAAAGACAGTGTCCATTATTAAGGACCTCCAGCACCCAGGGCATGCCCTTTTCTCACTGTTACCATTAGGAAGGAGGTACAGAAGCCTGAAGGCATACATTCAGTGATTCAGGGAGAGCTTCTTCCCCTCTGCCATCCGATTCCTAAATGGACATTGAAGCTTTGGACACTATCTCACTTTTTTTAAATATACAGTATTTCTGTTTTTGCACATTTAAAAAAATCTATTCAATATACGTAATTGATTTACTTGTTTATTATTATGTTCTATTTTGTTATTATTATTATTATTTCTCTCTCTGCTATATTATGTATTGCATTGAACTGCTGCTGCTAAGTTAACCAATTTCACGTCACGTGCCGATGATCCTGATTCTGAAAGGAGATGATCAAAAACTCTTTTGTGAGCAGTTAATTTGGCCTAATGAGGAAAACTGGGAGAGCTTCTGATAACAGACATAAAACACAGGGCAGGCTAGATTATGTTTGGTTTAAATTATTACCCATTAATCCCAGTGTGTACACAATGTCTCAGTTATTTTGTCATTACTTGAAGATGAGAAGTGTTATTTAAACTTATGACTGTTGTACATAGTAAATTGCTTTATTATTGTCACTGCAGTAAGGTATTTTGGAAAAGGAAGTTTGTTTTGCATGCCAACTGCACTGATGACTTCATCAGAGCAATGCACTGAGGCAAGACAAGAGAAAGACAATAACAAAATTCAGCATTAAGTATTACAGTTACAGCAAAAGTGCAGTACAGGAAAGCAGTAAAAATTTTGGAGGGCAAAATATTTTTGGATCATTGGGCTGTCTTCCAGGGAATGTGGGACCTGTACAGAGGGGACGGTTTGCACCCGAACTGGAGGGGGACTAACATCCCAGTGGGAAGGTTTGTTAATGCTGCACGGTGGGGTTTAAACCAGAGTTGTCAGGGGTGGAAACCAGAGTGCCAGAACAGTTAGTGGAGAGGTTGTGGAGGCAGATGTTGGTAAGACCTCAGACAAAGTTAGAAATCAAAAGGTTGAGCATGGTGCACTAGTATCCTGGGCTGCCTATATTTCACTGCAGGAAGTATCAGATGAAAGGGGGGTGATGGTGCTGAAGGTGAGGTAGCTGGTTTACAAAAAAGAGGCAATGTGTGGTGAGGAGAGGCTGTAGATAGAGTAAAATTTCAGTCAACAGGATGGGTTGTAATGTATAAAGCGGGCAAAATTAAGAAGAGTGAATACAGGACGGGAGGTGTTATATTTGAAAGCATGCAGTATGCGGAATAAGGTAGATGAACCTGTAGCATAGTGGCCGATTGGAAGGTATGATGTTATAGATGTCACTGAATCATGGCTGAAAGAAGGTTATAGCTGTGAGCTGAATGTCCAAGGATACACATTGCATCAAAAGGACAGGCAGGAAGGCAGGCGGGACGGCATTGCTCTGTTGGTAAAATTTGAAATCACATCAATAGAAAGAAGTGAGATAAGATCGAAAGGTGTTGAATCATTTTGGATAGAGCTAAGACACTGCAAGGGTTAGATTACTCTGATGGGAGTTGTATACAGACACCCAAACAGTAGTAAGGATGTGGCCTACAAATTACAACAGGGGATAGAAAATGCATGCCGAGAGGTCAATGTTACAGTAGTCATGGGGGACTTCAATATGTAGGCAGATAGGGGAAAATCAAGTTGATGGCATTAGCGGTGGACCAATCAATTTGAAGAGAGAGAGAGACGCACAAGTTGGGGAGAGGGTGTTTTAAAAAGGAGTATCTGGCGGGGCTCGGTGCATTAGAAGAATGGGTATGACTGTGAGGCCAGTTTTCTGTTCTGGGTGTCAGATGTGGGATGTCTGAGAGATTCCCAGCCTCACCGATGGTCGCATCTGTGCCAGAGGCATCGAGCTGCAGCTCCTTAGAGACCAAGTTAGGGAACTGGAGCTGCAGCTCAGTGACCTTCAGCTTGTTAGGGAGAGTGAGGAGGTGATAGACAAGAGCAGGTAGTCAGCCTGGGGCCACAGGAGACAGCTGAGTGGGTGACCATCAGGAGAGGGAAGTGAGAGTGTCAGGTCATGGAGAGCACCTGTAGCTGTCTCGCTTAACAGTAAGTACTGCATTATGAGTGCTGTTTCAGGGGACAACCTACCTGGTGCCTCTGGCACTGACTCAGAAGGTTAGGGAACAGAAGAGGAGGGCAGCGGTAATAGGGAACTCTACAGTTAGGGGGACAGACAGGGCACAAATCAGAAACAAGGATGGTAGTTTGCCTCCTGGGTAGCAGAGTTCATGATGTTTCTGAGCACATCCACAATATCCTGAATTGGGAGGGTGAACAGCCAGGGGTCGTGGTACATATTGGTACCAACGACATAGGTAGAAAGTGGGTGGAGGTCCTGAAAACAGACTACAGGGAGTTAGGAAGGAAGCTGAGAAGCAGGACCTCAAAGGTAGTAATCTTTGGATTGCTGCCTGTGCCACGTGACAGTGAGTATAGGAATAGAATGAGGTGGAGGATAAATGCGTGGCTGAGGGAATGGAGCAGGGGGCAGGGATTCAGATTTTTGGATCATTGGGACCTCTTCTGGGGCAGGTATGACCTGTAGAAAAAGGATGGGTTGCACTTGAATCTGAAGGGGATCAATATCCTGGCGGGGAGGTTTACTAATGCTATTGGGGAGGGTTTAAACTAGATTTGCAGTGGGGTGGGAACTGAAATGAAGAGGCAGAGGATGGGGAGGTTGGAGCACAAATAGGGGTAGCTTGTAGGGAGTTTGTGAAGAAGGATAGGCAGATGTTAGCCTGATGGTTTGAGACGTGTCTATTTTAATGCAAGGAGTATCATGAACAGGGTGGATGAACTTAGAGTGTGGATCAGTATGTGGAACTGTGACATTGTGGCCATTACAGAGACTTGGACGTCTCAGGAGCAGGAATGGCTGCTGAGTATGCCAGGCTTTAGATGTTTCAAAAAGAACTGAGAGGGAAGCAAAAGAGCTGGGGGTGTGGCATTGCTAATTAGGGATAGCGTCATGGCTGCAGAAAAGGAGGAAGTCATGGAGGGATTGTCTACTGATTTGGTGTGGGTGAGAGTTAGAAACAGGAAAGGGGCAATAACTCAACTGGGTATTCTTTATAGACCCCCCCCCCAATAGTATCAGGGATATCGGAGAGCAGATAGGGAGGCAGATTCTGGAACGGTGCAATAATAATAGGGTTGTTGTGATGGGAGATTTTAACTTTCCTTATATTGATTGGCATCTCCTTAGCGCAAGGGGTTTAGATGGGGTGGAGTTTGTTAGGTGTGTTCAGGAAGGTTTCCTGACACAGTATGTAGATAAGCCAGCTGGGGAAGAGGATATACTTGATCTGCTATTGGGAAATGAATCTGATCAGGTGTCAGATCTCTCAGTGGGAGAGTATTTTGGAGGTAGTGACCACAACACTATCTCCTTCACCATAGCACTGGAGAGGGATAGGAGCAGACAATTTGGGAAAACCATTAAATGGGATAGGGGGAAATATGATGCTATTAGGCAGGAACTTGGGAGCAAATGTTCTCAGGGAAGTGCACGGCAGAAGTATGGCAAACGTTCAGGGAATATTTGCATAATGTTCTGTATAGGTATGTTCCACTGAGGCAGGGAAAGGTGGTAAAGTTAAAGAACCATGGTGTACAAAGTATGTAGAAAATCTAGTTAAGAAGAAAAGAAAAGCATATGAAAGGTTCAAGAAACTAGGGGCTGTTGGAGTTCCAGAAAATTACAATGTTGCTAGAAAGGAGTTTATGAATGGAATTAGGAGAGCCAGAAGGGGACATGAGAAGGCCTTGGTGAGCAGGATTAAGGAAAACCCCAAGGCATTCTACAAGTATGTGAAGAGCAAGAGGATGAGCTGTGTGAGAATAGGACCAATCAGGTGCGATAGTGGAAACGTGCGTGGAGTCAGAGGAGGTAGCAGAGGTACCTAATGAATATTTTGCTTCATTATTCACCAGGGAAAATGACCTTGGCAGTTGTGGGGATGACTTACAGCGGACTGAAATACTTGAGCATATAGACATTAAGAGAGAGAATGTGCTGGAGCTTTTGAAAAGCATTAAGTTAGATAATTCACCAGGAGTGGATGAGATATACCCCAGGTTACTGTGGGAAGTGAGGGAGGGGATTGCTGAGCCTCTTGCGATGATCTTTGCCTCATCAATAGGGATGGGAGAAGTAGCGGAGGATTGGAGGGTTGCAGATGTTGTTCCCTTGTTCAAGAAAGGGAGTAGAGATAACCCAGGAAATTAGAGACCACTGAGTCTGACTTCAGTGGTGGACAAGTTGTTGGAGGCAGGATTCATGAGCATTTGAAGAGACATAATCTGATTAAAGATAGTCAGCATGGCTTTGTCAAAGGCAGGTCATGCCTTATGAGCCTGATTGAATTCTTTGAGGATGTAACAAAACTCATTGATGAAGATAGAGCAGTGGTTGTAGTGTATATGGATTTCAGTAAGGCATTTCATAAGGTTCCCCATGCAAGGCTCCTTCAGAAAGTAAGGAGGCGTGGGATCAAAGGAGAACTTGCTTTGTGGATACAGAATTAGCTTGTCCACAGAAGGTAAAGGGCAGTTCGTATTCTGCATGGAGGTCAGTGACCAGTGGTGTTCCGCAGGGGTCTGTTGTGGGACCCCTCCGCTTTGTGATTTTTATAAATGACCTGGATGAAGAAGTGGAAGGATGGGTTAGTATGTTTGCTGATGACACAAAGGTTGGGGGTGTTGTGGCTAGTGTGGAGGTTGTCAGAGGTTACAGCAGGACGTTGATAGGATGCAGAACTGAGCTGAGAAGTGGCAAATGGACGTGCTTCAGTTTGAGGATGTGTGAAGTGCTTCAGTTTGGTAGGTCCAATTTAAAGACTATAAGTGGTAAGACTACTGGCAGTGTGGAGAAATTGAGAGATCTTGAAGTCCTTGTCAATAGGACACTCAAAGCTGCTGTGCAGGTTGACGTTGTTATTAAGAAGGTGTATGGTGTTTTGGCATTCATCAACCATCGGATTGAGTTCAAGAGCTGTGAGGTAATGTTACAGCTATATAAGACCTTGATCAGACCCCACATGGAGTACTGTGTTCAGTTCTGATCACCTCACTACAGGAAGAATGTGAATACTATAGAGAGAGTTCAGATTTACAAGGATGTTGCCTGGATTGGAGAGCATGCCTTATGAGAATCCGTTGAGTGAACTTGGCCTTTTCTCCTTGGAGCGATGGAGGATGAGAGGTGACCTGATGATGAGGGTCATTGATCGTGTGGATAGCCAGAGGCTTTTTCCTAGGGCTAAAATGGTTAGCATAAGGGGGCATAGTTTTAAGGTGCTTGGAAATCGGTTCTGAGGGGATGTCAGGAGTAAGTTTTTCACTAGGAGAGTGGTGGGTGTGTGGAATTCAGTGCCGGCAGTGGTGGTGGAAGCAGATACAATAAGGTCTTTTAAGAGCCTCTTAGATCAGTACATAGAGCTTAGAAAAATAGAGGGGTAGGGAAATGCTGAGCAGTCTCTAGAGTAGGTTACATGGTTGACACAATATTGTGGGCCAAAGGGCCTGTAATGTGCTGTAAATCTCTCTGTTCTACGTTCTATGTTCTATGATGCTGGATTCCAGGAGGAGGAATTTCCAGAGTGCCTACGAGAGGGCTTTTTAGAGCAGCTCATGGTTGAGCCCACTAGGGGATCACCTACTCTGGATTGTGTGTTGTGTAATGAACCAGAACTGATTAGAGAGCTAAGATAAAAGAACCCTTCAGGACAAGAGATCATAATATGATCAAATTCAACCTGAAATTTGAGCAGGAGAAGCTAAAGCCAGATGTATCAGTATTACAGTGGAATGAAGAGAATTACAGAGGTATGAGCAAGGAGTTGGCCAGAATTGATCAGGAAAAGAACACTGGCAGGGATGATGCAGAGTAGCAAAGGCTGGAATTTCTGAAAACCATTTTGGAAGACACAGGCAGTCCCTGGGTTACGAACGACTTCTGTTCCTGAGTCTGTCTTTAAGTTGGATTTGTACAAAAGTCAGAACAAGTACATCTGGTATTATTTAGTGTCAGTCAAACGTTTGTCTTAGTATATAGTATATATTTTACCTTTCTATGCATATAAAACTCTTAAGAAACATATGTATTCCAATAATTAAACCACTGTGTTGCTTAGTAATAATTGTAGCTTTCATCGGGGCAGGGCTTTTCACATACTCCATTATTCTCATTTTATCCTTTAAAATTGTTCTAATTGTTGACCATCTGTAGCCTAACGCTTTTCCAATGACCGATGACGTTTCACCTCTTTCCAAACACTTTATTATTTCCACTTTATTTTCAATTGTGATCGCTTCCCGTCAACGGAACAGAAACACTGCAGGAGGCAGGTCCTGAGCTCTGCTGGGTCCTAAGGACCACCACACTGAATTCCCCGGGTCCTAAAGTCCACTGCACTGAGACAGGTTAAATGGGACAAGTGGGGGCTGTGCTGGGTTTGGGTATTTGATCCTCCACAATATTCCACGTGGGAATTTAAACTGGCGGTGGCAGTGTTTTTTTATACGAGGTCGAGTTGTGAGCTTGACATCAACCCTGCATGGATGGGAGAGCGTGCTCGGGAGCGGTCTGTCACTGGATTGAACTCAGGAACCTCTGTTCTCGAGCCCAATGCTGACCTTACTGCACCACCAGCCAAATGGAAAGGGCAGGGGAGCGGGGTCAGAGTGAATCTTGCTGAGAAAACTTTAAGCCAATCACAAAGTTACACACTCAACACGGTGTCAACGGCAATGACTTAAAATGGCGGACAGCACCGCAATCCGACTTAAAATGGCGGACAGCATCGCAATCCGACTTAAAATGGCAGACGGCGGTGCGATCCAACTTAAAATGGCAGACGGCATTCTCCTTCCTCAGTTCATAAGTACGTGTTGTTCGTAAGTCGGACGATCGTAACGGGGACTGCCTGTATGCATCACAAAGAGGAAGAAATATTCTGAAGGAAATATGTCACAACCATGGCTAAGAAGAGAAGTCAAAGACGAACGATGCTGGAAAGGTAGCAACGGGGGACAAGGAAACGATGGAAGACGCTGGAAGCATGTTGGAAGTTCCTGATGTCAGGGGTGATGAAGTGTGTGAAAATACCATAACTAGAAAGGAGGTTCTTGGGAAATTGAAAGGTAGCTAAGTCACCTGGACTAGATGCTGTACATTCCAGAGTTCTGTAAGAGGTGGCTGAAGAAATCGTGGAGGCATTAGTAATGCTCTTTCAAGAATCACTAGATTCTGGAATATTGCAAATGTCTCTCCACTTTTCAAGAAGGAAAGAAGCAGAAAAAAGGAAACTATAGACCAGTTAGTCTGACGTCAGTGGTAGGGAAGATGTTGGAATTGATTATTAAGGGTCAGATCTCAGGGTACTTGGAGACACGTGATAAAATATAGGCCATAGTCAGCATTGTTTCCTCAAGGGATAATCTTGCCTGACAAATCTGTTGGAACTCATTGAAGAAATAACGAGCAGGATAGACAATCAGTTCATATTGTGTATTTGGAATTTCAGAAGGCCTTTTACAAGGTGCCACACATGAAGCTACTAACTGATGGTATTACAGGAAAGATTCTAGCATGGATAGATCAGTGGCTGATTGGCAGAAGGCATAATGTGAGAATAAGGGAGCCTTTTTTGGTTGGCTGCCAGTGACTAGTGGTGTCTCACAGGGGTCTGTGTTGAGGCTGATTCTTTTTACGTTATATGCCAATGATTTAGATAATGGAATTGGTGGCTTTGTTGCTAAGTTTGCAGACAAAATGAAGATCGGTAGAGGGGCAGGTAGTTTTGAGGAAGTTGGGAGGCTACACAAGGACTTAGACAGAATCGGAGAATGGGCAAAGATATGGCACATATCAGTGTTGGGAAGTATATGGTCACATACTTTGACAGAAGAACTGAAAGGGTTCACTATTTTCTAAATGGAGAGAAAATACAAAAAACAGAAGTGCAAAAGGACTTGTGCACAATTCCTTAAAGTTTGATTTGCAGGTTGAATCTGTGGTGAGAAAGGTGAATGCAATGTTAGCATTCATTTCAAAAGAATATGAAAGCAAGGATGTAATGTTGAGACTTTAAAGCACTGGTGAGGCCTCACTTGGAGTATTGTGAGCAATTTTGGGTCCCTTATCTTAAAAAGGATGTGCTGAAACTGGAGAGGGTTCAAAGGAGGTTCACAAAAATGATTGCAGGATTGAATGGTTTGTCATATGAAGAATGTTTGATGGCTCTGGGCCTGTATTCACTGGAATTCAGAAGAATGAGGGATGAAACCTGTCAAATGTCGAAAGGCCTTGATGGAGTGGATGTGGAGAGGATGTTTCATATAGTGGGAGAGTCTAAAACCAGAGGACACAGCCTCAGAATAGAGGGGCGTCCTTTTAGAACAAAGTTGAGGAGGAATTTCTGTAGCTGGAGAATGGTGAATCCATGGAATTCTTTGCCATAGGCAGCTGTGGAGGCCACATCTTTATGTATATTTAAGCCAGAAGTTGATAGATCCTTGATTGATCAGGGCATGAAAGGATATGGGGCAGGAGATTGGGGCTGAGAGGAAAATTGGATCAGTTATGACAGGGCGTGGCAGAGCAGACTCGATGGGCCAATTGGTCTAATTCTTGTGGTCTTATGGTCTTAAAATGCAAGGCCATAAAGATGTAGATTGTGAGGTCAAGAAACCTTCTTTTCATACTAAGATACCATTCACTCATCTTTTAAAGTGATTGAAGCTGTTCTTGAGCCTGGCGGTGTTTCCTTTCAGGCCTTTGTAACCTCTGCCTGATGGGAGAAGAGAAAAGAGGAAATGTCTGGTGTGCCAGCATGGCAGTGAGTGAGATTATCTTTGACTATGTTGGCTACTTTATTAAGGTAGTGAGAGTCCATGGAGGGCAGGCTGGATCCCACGATGTGCCGAGTTGTGTCCACTCTGCGGTTTCTTGCTGTCTTGGGCTGAGTAGTTGCCATACTGAGCTGTGATGTATCTGAATCGGATACTTTTTATAGTGCATCACAAAAAATCTGAGATGGTTGATGGTGACAAGCCACATTCCTTTAGTCTCCTGAGAGAGTAGCGGCATTGGTGAGCTTTCTTGGCCATGGCAGCTAAGTAGCTGGACCTGGATAGATTGATGGTATTGTTGTCTCCTAGGAACTTGAAGCACTCAGCGTGCTCAATCTCAATGATCAGCTCCTTTGTTTTGCTGATATTGAGGGTAAGTTTGAATGCCTCTAGATACTCTTGGACTCATCATTATTTGAGACTTGGCCCACTATGCTGGTATCATCTGCAGACTTGTAGATGGGAGTTGGAGCAGAATCTGGTCAGGAGATGTTTTAAAGGTGACCCCACTGTGAAACAAAACAGTTAATTACGATAATTACAGGTGCCAATTTAACAACTGTTAGCTCAATCGGACAATAAGGTAAGGGATTGAAGAACCACATGTTTTCATAAAGTGATGAGTTGTCTTATTAATTACCTGAATTATGGCATTGACAGGAATTAGATAACAAGTGTGAACCACACACAAGTAACATACAGAACTTTTTTATGGCCAAGGAATTTCTTTGCATGAAATAGTGCTGTATTAGAAGGGATCTGACAAGGCAGAAAGATGTCTCTGCAGTATAAATGAATAAACAAAGGAAGCAAAACAAAGAAATCTTGCGATGAGCAAATACAAGGAAACACACACAAAATGCTGGAGGAACTCAGCAGGTCAGGCAGCCTCTATTAAAATGAATAACCATGATGAGGAAACATAGACATATGTCAATGTGGTGATAACGGAAATCCATCTTAAAAATTGCAGCATCATGCACTAAATATTACTTGATATTAAATTTTCAGGAAAAGTATGGCAGCGTTGGTTAACAAAATAGTTTGAGGGAGAGGGGGAGAGAGAAAGACAGATACCATCAGCTAGGTGGAAACCACAAACTATCGAGAAGGATATAGATGGCAAAATACACAGGGACATTCAAAAGGTGTGAGGACGTAGAAGAGTCGTAACAGGGCTGAAACTATTTGAATGTAGACTGGGGTAGGCATTAAATTTCCCTTTTTAAAGAGCTTTGCTGGAACAGTTGGGCTCTTACAACATTCCAGACGCCTTTTGTTACCATTCTTGATACTAGATTTTTATTCCAACATTGTTTAATGAATAAATTAATACATTAAAATTCACTCTGCTAGTTTGGTGGACCTGATTGTGTGGGACTTAAAGCTCCTGTGTCTCCTACAGATGCCAGCAGCGAGAAGAGAGCACAGCCTGCATGGTTGTGGTCCTTGATGATAAATGCTGCATCTTGTGACTGTGCTGCTTGTAGATGTGAACTGGGGAAGAGGAGGGGAAGGCTCTTCCTCTGCTGGGCTGAGCTGTATCCACTACTTTTTTGTAGGCTTTTCTGCTCTTAGGCATTAGTGTTTCCATACCAGGCAGTAATGTAACCAGTTAGGATACTCTTCACTGTACATCTATAGAAGTTCATCAAAGTTTTAGCTGATGTGGCAAATCTGCACAAACCTCATAGAAGGTAGAGGCACTCACTGCCTTCTTTGTAATGGCGTGCTGCTCCCAGGCCAGAGTCTCCAAAGTACTAATATCAAAGAATTTGAAGTTACTGACCCTCTCCACCTCCAATCCCCTGTGATGACTGTCCTGATTACATGCATCTGGATTGACCTTAATACTGCAGGGGAAGGCACCTTTATGAAGCTAATCTTTGGTCCAGTTGAAAATTAATCAAAATCTAAATGTATGCTACAGAAGTGATCAATACAAACCTATTCACTACCTTTAATGTGTTAACTTGATTTTAATAATATAAATTTCATGTTTCACCTTGATTTGACTACAAACACTGTTTCCTTAAGGAAACTGTCTAAACCAATAGGTTAAAAACAAGGTTTCTTCAGTGTCTATGGCAGAGGGGCCAGCCCCATTTTGCCAGTAGTTAACATCCAGAAATTGGTGATCACTTGTATCATATGGAATAGATCTGCTTTTTTTAAATGTGGGCAAATTATTAGCCTGTTTCTGACTTTTTAACCATTAAAATTAGTGAAATGGTTATAAAAGGAGAACTATTTTTAAAACCATTATTTGGCCATGAACCAACATAGAAACTTTTTGGGAACACCAGCGTTATTACCCATTCCTGATATTCCTTGATAATGTGGCAATACCGACTTCCATAATCCAGATCTTTATTTATTTTTAAATGCACCTTAATTGCCAGCTCTTTAAACACAACAAAGTTTTATTTATTCGCATCAAAATCTTTCATTATTTTAAGCTTTCTATTAGAACTTCCTTTCAAATATCTTTGTTCCTATGAAATAAGCCCAAATATCTTATTTCTACTTGTATTACAGTTAAGTTATTCTATACCATTTTAATGATTTTGAATTACAGAATACAACTTTCCAACTTCAAAATAATCATTCTTGTGTTTATCTTTATTAATTTCCCTTTGAATTCTAGGCCTTTATTCCTAAAATGTATTGTGGTTTATGCCTTTTACTGACAAGTAAATTTTCTAGTTAATTAGAAAATTCAGTTAATTTTCTAGTTGAGTCTGTGGTGAGGAAGACAAATGTGATGCTAGCACTCATATCAAGAAGACTAGAATATAAAGGCAAGGATGTAATGCTAAGACTTTATAAAGCACTGGTGAGGCCTCACCTGGAGTATTGTGAGCAATTTTTGGTCCCTTTTCTTAGAAAGGATGTGCTGAAGATACAAGAGAAATGATTCCAGGATTGAACGGCTTGTCATATGAGGAGTGTTTGATAGCTTGGAGCCTGTATTCACTGGTATTCAGAAGAATAAGGGCTGGCCTCATTGAAACCTATCCAATAGTGAAAGGCCTTGATAGAGTGGATGTGGAGAGGACATTCCTGTGGTAGGAGAGTGTAGGACCAGAGGACACAGCCTCAGAATAGAGGGGCAGACTGTTAAAGCAGAGATGAGGAGGAATTTCTTTAGCCAGAGAGTGGTGAATCTGTGGAATTTGTTGCCACAGGTGGCTATGGAGACTAAGTCTTTAAGTATATTAAATGCAGAAGTTGATAGATTGTTGATTAGTCAGGGAATGAAGGGATATGGGATGTGGGGGGAGTGGGGGAAGACAGGAGATTGGGGCTGAGAGAAAAAAATGGATCAGCCACGATGAAATGGCAGAGCAAACTCAATGGGCCAAATGGCCTAATTATGCTGCTAAATCTTATGGGGGTTTTTTTTGGAGCAGTGCAGGGTAAGGGAACTACAAATTTGATGGCATTAGACAGGAGGTTTCCAGATTTGAAGAGGTTAGTGACGGTGCAGGAGAAAGTGGCTTGATGGTCTGGAGTGGGGTCATTTTTAGGGGGTGGTGAGTAAGATGTGGTAACTGAGAGGTGCTGTCTGGCCAGGTAGATGTCAGTCCACCAAACCACAACAGCACTCCCATTGTCTGTGGGTTTGATGGTGAGGTTGGGGTTGGGTTCATTCAGAGCGATAACATTTGAAGAAGAATGGGGAATGCTGAAGTTGAGCTGTTTGTTGTCTCATCGGCAATCAGAGATGAAAAGATCCAGAACGGGAGGGAAACCAGACCAGGTGTCCGAGAAGAGGTAGAAGGTTGGAGGCGGGAGATGGGGTCATCAGTGCAGGATGGGAAATCCTTGCCTAAGAAGTGGGCTAGGAGATGGAAGGATTGGGGCTTTCGGGGAAGGTAGGGTGGGAGGAAGATGAAGTCTCTGAGTACCCAAGATGTGATGGGGAAGCTTGAGGTACCCAGGGTTGAGAAGTCCTGGTGGAGGAAGGGGAGCACAGGGGACCACCAGCAGTGAGAAAGTTCTTGGCCCGGATGTGGAGGTGGCCAAGTTTGGGGCTGGAGCCAGAACTGAAGGCCATGTAATCCATCATAGTTAGTAGAAGATTGGGATTCCTACTTCCATGCGATAGGATTTTCCATGACGTGCAACTTCAGTAGACTTGGGAGAGGTTCATCTAATCAGAATAAATAGAGAAAACTTGAATTCTCAACAAAATGAAGGGGAAATTGTATAGACTCCTCTTATAAGAAGTTAAGATTAGAAAATATGGTCAAAATATGGAAAAGATTAGAAAAAGATGATCAGGCAGGTCAGGTCTGTTGGCCAAGCAGTTCATTACAAATTTTGGCACAATTCTAAGGCTGCAGGGGCCCACCAATACCAGTGAGATAAGGTTTGGCCATCTTGTATATTGGTGGTTGCACCAACTACTGCTATGTTTCAGAAAGGCCTGTATTGAGGAATAGTTCCAACAATGAATCCAGTTTGTATCCCTCTAGCTGACAATTGTTATTATTATTCTTTTATTCTGTTTCTTAACCAACAACTAATTTATGCTGCCACCATGCCTTCATTTTATCAACTGTTTATAAAACTGTCCTATGAGAATCCACAGACAAATTGTCTCTTAGATTTCCTTCTATCAGTGCTTCTTTGCCACCTCCAATTCTGATGTAGTTCCATTATCTTCAGTAAAATATTTCTATTGATCTAACCCTTTCTTTACCACTGAGTTTTGTTTTGAACCTGTTCTCTTGTGTTAAAGACATTTATAAAGATACAGGGTGGCTCTCTTCAGATGTATTTTGCTTTCTCCTTGTGGGAAAAGTTACATTTTATGATGAAGATAAAGCCTTTTTCAGTGGGTTGTGAATCCTTGGATCGTTGGACATGCGGTGCATCATGCTGACCATTGAGCTGTTCACGTAATTTATGTGCATGGATGGTATCTCTGCCAAGCAACCGAGGAATCTCAGCAGATGAGTCAAGCAGGGGAATCTTGTCAGTTATGTCCTTAAGCTGTGAATGGATGTGTTCAACTTCAGGAGCTGGGATTTCATCCTTGCTGGTGGGAATATGGTCACACTCAATAAGGGTTAAGCAGACCTCCTGTCCTATTGACTCCACAACAAATACACTGGCCCTTCTGGCAGCTTCTGATGTTCCAAAGCATGACTTAGAGTAGATGGGGAAGAAGAATCTTGATCACTGAATGTGTCACAGAATGTTGATTCTGCCAGTGATACATTGCTCTGATCATCTAATGTCACTGATGCACCATCAATAACTCTCAGAGATGTGGGTTAAGGTAGGCTTTTATTGGCTGGAAGAAAGCACAAGCAGCAATCGACCACCACACAACATCCTGGAGACTGAGGGAGGAGCAGTGCCTCCAATCGCCTTTATACCGGCGTCTGTGGGAGGAGCCACAGGAGCAGTCAGCGGATGGTGGGGGGGGCATGTCCAGACAGGTATATGTAGTTCACCACAGTCACAAATACCTTTATATTTTTCTCAGGATGTTCTTTTGGGTAACTGTTGGCTAGACCTATTTTAGAGCAGAATTTGCCTTGGAATCCTCTGTGCACGTGGAAGTATGCCCACCATGCTGTGTTGCAGGTGTGCTGGAACCAGTAGCAGCCCCAGGTGCTGGGTGAATGAAGCAGGGATGTGTGCTGGTCACTGTTGCACTCAGTGCAGTGTATGATGCCTTCTGCTTGGTCTGCTGTTGAAGCACAACACTTGAAACATATTGAGTGTTCCTTTAGAAAGTGTCTTCGGTCTGCGAGTGTGAATCCTCTGAGTTTCCTTAAAGGGCGAGGTTTCTTCAGCACTAGGTATTGTCTGTCAGGGTTTATTATGGAGTTTTCTACCTCAGTTTTGTTGACAGTGATAGGGATTCTGGTTTCCCTTGCTTTTTGCTGGAGACCTTTCTTTGAATGAAGTGTTGCTGAAAGTTGATAGCATAAAGCTAGGGTTATTTCACATCTCTGCATGTTGCCAGATGAATTCCACAAAGAATAAAAATGGCAGAGGGCACATTTTGTACTCAAATCCTCCAGTCATCTAATGCTCTAGCATGTTGGTGGATAGGAGAAACTCAGTCCTGGTAGGTAACACCTCCCCGATTTTCTTGTGGCTTGCAGTTACAACAGCAGATCTGTGAGCTCTATTAGCTTCAACAGTACTTTTGTGTGAGAGCTTTGGAAAACTAACAAGTTCACCGAAGAGAGACCCTTTGACTACCTTTGGAGAGTCATGGCACTTTGTCCAGCCTCTGGCACAACATTTCTAACCCCACAACGGGATTATTGATGTGAACTGCCCTCACCCGACTTGCATATTGCAGCAGCCACTGACAGAAAGTCCAGCTCTTTGCCAGGCTCGAGACTTCATCCCTTCACAGCGCTGGGAAAGCTTAACTCGCAGCACAGAGAGCTGGCAGGCTGGTTGGTGAACACTTATAGACCTGCAGTGACTTGCAGCACAGAGAGCTGGCAGGCTGGTTGGTGAACACTCATAGTCCTGCAGTGACTTGCAGCACAGAGAGCTGGCAGGCTGGTTGGTGAACACTTATAGACCTGCAGTGACTTGGTCTTGACAAGCCAGGCACTGAATCAAATCTAATGCACCTGCAGCTCCTTGGTGAGGAGATTGTGGTGATTGGTTTGCCAAATGGGTGTCCAGGGATAGATGGAAGCACAGACTGTCCATGACCGTGCAAATAGAATTGGTATCGGTAGCAACTCTTGACAGAGGATTTTACTATGATGAATCTGCAGAAGGGGGCTTTGTGGGTCTTTGCTGCTGTAACCTTGACTGTCAATACCTGGACTATGTGAAATGCATGTTAGTGGCATGGTGTGGAGAGCTTCTCCTCGTGGCACTGTTTTCAGAGCCAAGCAGCATTTGGACATATTCTTTAGCAAGATGCATTGGCTGTTGTGATAGCAAAGCATGGCTGATTCCGGTTGTAGGCTCAACACTGTCTAAGACAGCTGCTGCTTCATACACCTTTGTTTCTGCAGGGTCAGCCTCAACTTCATGATCTCTCCTGATTGCCTTTAATGTAGCCTCTACACACATTACGTCCATGACTAAACGTGATCTCTCCTGGTCTACGCAAGCTTTCTCTGTTTGCATCTCAGATTCACGTTTAGCATAAGCTGCTCTCATTCTTGCCGCTGCAGCTGTGCTAATCGTGGATCATTCAAATGTTGTGATGACGCGATTGATGTGCCACATTCTGACCTCAGCAATCAACGTTGTTGAGGTCGAACGCTGATATTTTCATGTATGGCGTTCAGGCATATCTCCAGTCCACAGGAAATCCCTCTACAGATGAGTTATCTTTTCACTTTTCTGCCCTCACAGTGCAAATATTGTTCAAAGCTATTTTTGTATCCATACCTTATGGTGCATCAGGCAGCAATCCTGCTGTTTCTTTAGCATTTCATCTTTTTTTACAAGGCTGAGTTGCTAGCTTGATGCTCAACATAGCATGGATGGAAAGCGTGCAAGGAGCTGGCCGGATTTGAACCCAGGACCAGACACCTGCTGCAGATACCACAACACCACCAGTCAGCCATACAAAGCTATGCAGTGATTTAAACACCTTGTCAGAAATCACACTAGACAGATGCTTCTTTCAGGGCTCTTATTGAGACCTTATTAAATTCAGACCCTTGGGTCATGGCCAGGAACATCGACTATACTTTTTTCTATAGATGCTACCTGGCCTGCTGAGTTCCTCTAGCATTTTGTGTGTGTTGCTTGGATTTCCAACATCTTCAGATTTTGCTTTGTTTGTGGTTTTCTGTTTCCAAGAACAAATAAAGAGTGGATGGAGATGGATGTCTTTCAACCATCTGCTTCAAGTCAAAATCCAACTCGTGCAGGAAATGATTTTAAAAGAAGAGGAAGTGATGTTCATACATGCAGAAGGAACAGCATCTCCAGAGGCCAGAGCATGGGAATTTGGCAACTCCAGGCTATTTCATTGTGGATTAGCCATGATGGCAAAATAGGCTCATTACAGGAAGTGATCTTTTTATTTCCAGTATTTTACTTAAGACAAATCATATCACAAATGTCACACACAAAATGCTGGTGGAACGCAGCAGGCCAGGCAGCATCTATGGGAAGAAGTACAGTCGATGTTTTGGGCCGAGAATCTTCGTCAGGACTAACTGAAAGAAGAGATAGTAAGAGATTTGAAAATGGGAGGGGGAGGGGGAAATCTGAAATGATAGGAGAAGACCAGAGGGGGAGGGATGAAGCTAAGAGCTGGAAAGGTGATTGGCAAAAGGGATACACAGCTGGAGAAGGGGAAGAATCATGGGACGGGAGGCCTAGGGAGAAAGAAAGGGGGAGGGGAGCACCAGAGGAAGATGGAGAACAGGCAAGGAGTGATTCTGAGAGGGACAGAGAGAGAAAGTGGGGGGGGGGGGGGGATAAATAAATAAATAAACAAACAGATAGATAGATAGAGAAATAAATAAATAAGGGATGGGGTAAGAAGGGAAGAAGTTAGAGAAATCAATGTTCATGCCATCAGGTTGGAAGTTACCCAGCCAGTATATAAGGTGTTGTTTCTCCAACCTGAGTGTGGCTTCATCTTGACAGTAGAGGAGGCCATGGATAGACAAATCAGAATGGGAATGGGATGTGGAGTTAAAATGTGTGGCCACTGGAGGATCCTGCTTTCTCTGGCAGACAGAGCATAGGTGTTCAGTGAAATGGTCTCCCAGTCTGCGTTGGGTCTCACCAATATATAGAAGGCCGCACTGGGACCACCAGACACAGTATACCACACCAGCTGACTCACAGGTGAAGTGTTGCCTCACCTGGAAGGACAGTCTGGGGCCCTGAAGGAGGAAGTGTAAGGGCAGGTGTAGCACTTGTTCCACTTACAAGGATAAGTGCCAGGAAGGAGATCTGAAGAGTATTGATAATGGCTGAAGTCACCTGTCTTGTAAAGACACTGCCCTGAAGAAATCATTGGCAAGCCACTTCTGTAGAAAACTTTGTCAACAACAATCACAGTCATGGGGCTATGAACTGTACATCATATGACAGGGCACATAATGATGATGACAAGTGTAAGTTCTATGAGATATTCCCGCTAAACTTAAATACCTCTTCTTTTTTCTTAATTTTATTCTAGTCATTATGTGTTATACTTTCAACTAGCGAGTCTTCATTCTAAAATTAGACTGGCGTAGCAACAAGAATGGGATATTGTTTTAAGCACCTCCATCGATCCTCATTCTTCTATTTTAATGCTGTCTCTAAGGGTCTATCAGGTGTCCCAGAAAGTAGTTAGATTTTGGATGACAACCAGGTTATTTCAGAAAGTCAGGTAAAAAAAATTTTGGAAGAGGGCATCAGATGATTTTTCTATAGTGCTTTTTCTAGTATCTTTCAGTTTCTAACCAATGCTATGAGAATAGTTATGGTGAGAACAGGGGTGGTTTTTGTCTTTATCACTTACACATGAATTATATTATCAAGACAAACAAAGCAAGCAATGATGGTTAGGATTATGCATTTTGTACAGAACCCAAAGGATGGTTTTACATCTATTTCAAAGATGAAGTGCATGTTTTCTTGTCATATAATCTTACTCAATAATTTCTGCTCTAACAAATGTCAAAGTGTCCAAAAAAAACATAGAGTCTTGTAGCTTAATCCCAAAGTGATTCAGTTTAGAGCTTGTCAGTGTTTAGATGGTGAGGAATTTATTAAGTATATCCAAGAGTTTTTGATTCAAGAGTAAATAGGCCTTAAAGAAATAGGGGCAATGTTTGGCCTTAACTTAGAAGATGAATCCAGGCAGATCACGGACACATTGCCGGGGAATGCTTTTGGAAGAGTGACAATCGTTCTGTAATGTTGAAAGGTATCCATGGAAAGAGATAAAGTTGGTCCTCAAGTTAAGGTCTTGAATTGTGGATAAGCTAATTTCAGTAGTAAAAGAGCATCAGTCTACCTTAGCTGGTAAAGGTAGACTGAGGACAAATCCATGCAAGGAAAATGACAACTGACACGTGGGAGTCTTTTAGAATTGAGAGTTGTTGGGGGGGGGGGGTGCAGAGTGTTCCAAAAAAGGAAAAAGGCAAAGGCGGCAAGATTAGGGAAACTTGTAACCAAAGGATATCGATGGTTTGGTCAGGAAATAGAAAGAAGCAATTAAAGGTATAGGCAACTGGGATCAAGGAATCTCCTGAGGAATATAGGATGTGTAGAACAGAATGTAAGGAGGAAATTGGGAGTGCAAAAAAGAGCCACAAAAACATACTGTAAAAGTAAGATTAAGGAAAATCCCAAGGCATTCCGAGGTCCATAAGTATATCAGGAGCACAGGAGTACCCCTTAGGAATCAAACAAATCATCTGTTTGTGGAACTAGGGATGTGTTAGCACCCAGATCAATGTTTTTCATCTGTATTCGTTAAGGAGAAGGACATGCAAGGTGTTGAGTTCAGGGAGGGGTACATAGATAATCTGGAGCAGGTCAGTATTAAAAAAGAGGAGGCATTAGATATCATTGAATGTGCAGTGTTTGGTAATCCCCAGGACCTGAAGAGATCTATCCCAGGTTGCAGTGGGAAGTAGAGAAGGATATAGCTGGAGCTCTGACAGAGATTTTTGTCATGGGTAAGCTGCAAGAAAACTAGATGACGATTGCTGTTGTTCCTTTTTTTGGAAGTGCATTAGAGATGGGGGTGTGTGTGTTGTGATTTAAAGATGTGAGAGAATAGAGTACAAGTTGAGGAATGGAGTTAATTGGAATGCTCTGAGAGCTGGCACGGGCTCAGTAAGTCAAGTAGCCTCCCCCAATTTTTTTAAAATTATGAGACCTGTCAAAAAACTCACAGCATATGAATGTTTATCAATGTGGTGCAGGTTGGTTAGTCTTAAAGCAGTGGTAGGGAATTTATTAGAGAAAATTCTAAGGGATTTGATTTATGAGCATTTAGAAAGATAGGGTCTGATCAGAGTTCATCAGCATGGCTTTGTTTAGGAGCAGTGCTGTCTCACTGATCTGAATGAGATTTTTTGAGGAGGTAAATAAGAATATTCATGAAGGCAAGGCAGTAGACACTGCCTTTATGGACTTTAGAAAAACATTTGACAGGATACCATTTGGTAGGCTATTCCAGAATGTTCACACACTTGGGATCCAAGGTGAGCTAGCTAGTTGGATCCAAAATTGGCTTGGTTATAGGTTGCAGTATGAAGTTGGAAGGCTGTTTTTCTGTTAGGGAGTCTGTAATCAATAATACATCACATGGATTGGTGCTGAAATCCTTGTTTTTTTTGTGAAAATATATTAACAATTTGGATCTGAATGTTTGCAGTTGAGACAAAAGTGGTGGTTTGTGGATAATGAAGATGTTTGTATGAGAATACAGCGGGGTGCAGATCAAATGGAAACTGGTGTAGGGCATTGGAATATGGAGTTCAGTTCCTACCAGTGCAAGGTGATGCATTTTGGGAAGTCAAGTAGGCATGGGACATATACAGCAAATAATAGTGCTAAGGAATGTTGAATAGCAGGACTTGGAGTTCAAGTCCATCACTCTCAAAGTAGCAACGCAGGTAGAGAAGACACTGAAGAAGGCACATGGCATCCTTACCATTATAGGCTAGAGAATGGAATATAAAAGTAGATACATTATATTTGCAACTTTATAAAACACTGAAGAGAAGGTACTTGGAGTATTGCATACAATTCTGGTTGCCATACCATAGAAGGGAAAGGTTGCACTGGAGAAAGTTCTCCCCACAATGCTGCCTGAATTGGAGGACTTCAATTATAAGAAAGGTTGATTTCCCTGGACTGGAGGAGGCTGAGACGTATGATGGAGGTATGTAAAATAATATTTAACAGAGGAGGTAGAGAATCAAATACATTGTAGAGATATGTTGACACACACTTGAATAGTCAAGAGTTGGTGTAAATCTCAAAGTGCCTATTTACATGGAAATGGTGAGCTGAAATACCTATTGCTGTGCTGTGTAATTCTTCTCCTCTGCTATCAGATTTCTGAATGGTCCATGCATCCCTGAACACTACTTTTCACTCTCTTCTTGCACTATTAGTTCTTTTTTATATTTCTTTTTGTAACTTTTAGTAACTTTTTACACATTGCACTGTCCTGTTGCCACAAAATGACAAATCTTGTAACAATGTCAGTGATAATAAACATGATTCTCAATGCATGGACTTCGAAATGATAATTTCACAAGACAAAGGAGCAGAAGTAGGCCATTCAGCCCATCGAGTCTGCTCAGCCACTCCACCATGAGCTAAACTATTCTCCCATCTAGTTCCAATTTCTGGCTTTTTCCCCATATCCCTTGATACCCTGACTAATTAGATACCTATCAGTCTCTTCCTTAAACACCCTCAATGATTGGGCCTCCACAGCTGTATGTGGCAACGAATTCCATAAATCCACAATCCTCTGGCTAAAAACATTTCTCCTCATCTCTGTTTTAAAAGGGTACCCTCTAATTCTAAGACTGTGGCATCTTGTCCTGGACTCACCCACCAAGGGAAACAGCCTTTCCACATCTACTCTGTCTAACCCTTTCAACATTCCAAAATGTTTCTCTGAGATCCCCTCTCATTTTTCTATACTCTAATGAATACAATCCAAGAGCCAACAAACGCTCCTGATAAACTATTCCCAGAACAGAGCTCATAACAATGTCTGTTTCAGGGGACTGGTGTCATGCATACAAATGACCTGCCCATTGTGGCTGACTGTGCCTCAGTACTGGGATGCTGAGGGCGGGTGAGATCACTAATGTTGACTGACGTCCTTCACTGAATTTGGAGCACCTTATGGCGACAATGTTTGTGGTACATTTCCGGTGCCTTTCAATGTCCATTATGGTAGGGTAGAGATTACCACTATTCTGTTGATCATGAGTGTTTCTTGTTGGATGTCTTGCTCTTCAAGTGCCCTTTTCCTCGACCAACCAAAATCCATGCTGGTACATTGAATGCATTGGTGATTTTCTTTACCAGCATGTTTTCACCAAGAGGTAGCTCCCAAACTATGAGAAATGATCCACATTTACCAGGGCCTCACTGTGAACTTTTATTATGATATTGTGATATGGTAGAGTGCCCTTATCTTATGGATGTTGAGCAAAAAGCTTATCAAGTGAAAGTGTGACAATGGCTTGGAGTTCAGGTTGCACAGACAGAAACATTACACTGGACAACAAAATTTTTTCAAAAGTCTCGCTTCCTCAGAATTTTTTTTGTTTACAATAGACTGCTTGAAACTGAACACAAGTATAATTTCAGACTACTTATTTCATATAGGAATTTGAAGAAACGAGAAATTAACTTTTATTCAATATAATGCATTTAGTTGCAGAATGGCACTGGCAATAGTTCAAATGAGCTAAAAAAAGGAATGTTTTTTTGATAATTTTCATTTGTACTCAGTGTCTGAGGCATCTCACTTAAGTGTCCAACAATAATCAGCCAGTATTGATAGATTCCAATAGTCCTGATACCATTTCTCCATAACTGCGATGTCCTAGTGGAACCTTTCACCATACTGGTCACTGACAGGCCATGACTTGCAAGGAAGAAATCTAAATGGGAATGCAGAAAATGAATATTTAGTGACATGTTGCACTTCATAGTTCGGTATGCTTGAAGCATGTTGTCAAACTGCTGCACATAGTTTGGTGCTCTGTAGTTGCCATGAAAATGTTCAAAAACATCCTTGAATGCTTTCCATGTGATTTTCTCCAGTCCTGCTAGAGGTTCTTGGAGTTGTCCATCATTGATGTCCTTTTAATTTGTGGACCAACAAAATTGTTTTCCTTAATCTTGGCATCAGTTATCCTGACTTGAATTATGAATTGAAATAACAAATATAGGCATTTTTTATAAAATGGTGCATAATA
Source organism: Hypanus sabinus (assembly GCF_030144855.1). Taxonomy (NCBI): domain Eukaryota; kingdom Metazoa; phylum Chordata; class Chondrichthyes; order Myliobatiformes; family Dasyatidae; genus Hypanus; species Hypanus sabinus. Next base: position 60,015,473 of record NC_082717.1, on the reverse strand, counting down.
GGGAAATTCCATGTTGATTTTCATGATCAGCAGCCCAAAATCGATAAGATACATCCAAAAATATTCAGGAAGTAAAATCTTCGTTGTCCAGTGTTATCTGCACACTGAGGTTGTGAAGTATAGTCAGTGTAGTAGGCTGACTATAGAGTTTTCCATTGGTTTTGAAGATGTAGGAAACTTGTTGAAATTAAGGTGTAACTTTGCATGTAAAAAGGATTGAGTTAAATTGGGGCAGCATTGCAGCATTGTTTGACAAACAATATTGAGAATACTACTTGAGATATGTGAATTAACACAAGGACAAAAAGGGGGTTTATTGGCTGAAAGTGGCTGGGAAGTCAGGGAAACAGTTTACAGGGCACTGGCTGCATCCAGGATTGGATGCAGATCTTTGAAGATGATTTGCATCTAAATTGCCTCATCTCCTCATTGTTGCTGCTTGTAGTTAACCCTCTGTTCTGTTTCACAAGTGCACCTCAGGATGCTGCTGCCTCTGGCAGATACCTGAAGACTCAATGCAGTAAAATCCCAGAATCACATTTACTGTCACTGGTATATGACGTGAAATTCGTGTTGTTTTGTGGCAGCAATCCCATGCAAAGACATATCATTTATAAATGTCAAAAATAAGTAAATATGCAAATAAAATTCTTCAGGGTCATGACAAAACAAATTGATGAAGGTAGAACAGTGATGTGTATATGGATTTTAGTAAGGCTTTCAGCAAAGTTCTCTGTGGTAGGCTCATTCAAAAGTTAGGAGGCGTGTGATCCAGGGAAACTTGGCTGCGTGGATTCAGAATTGCATGCCCATAGAAGGCAGAGGGTGGAATTTCTCTCTTTTGCCTGTTACACCACTGCAGTTTAGTCACCAATGAAGGTCCCTTTAGGAGTTTTCATTGCTGTTTCTGGTAACAATTTTGTTTTCCCAGTCAGGTTTGTTAGCCCTGAGCTGAACCCTGAAGCAGGTGTAGAGGGTGGAAGTACTTACAAGGGTGTTGCCTGGATTGCAGAACATGCCTTTTAAGAATAGATTGAGTGAACGCGGCCTTTTCTCCTTGGAGCGACGGAGGATGAGAGGTGACATGATAGAGGTGTATAAGATAATGAGAGGCATTGATTGTGTGGATAGTCAGAGGCTTTTTCCCAGGACTGAAATGGCTAGCATGAGAGGACACAGTTTTAAGGTGCTTGGAAGTAGGTACAGAGGAGACGTCGGGTGAGCTTGTTATGCAGAGAGTGGTGAGTGCGTGGAATGGGCTACCAGCAGCGGTGGAGGCGGAAACGATAGGGTCTTTCAAGAGACTCCTGGATGGCTACATGGAGCTTAGAAAAATAGAGGGCTATGGGTAAATCCTAGGTAGTTCTAAGGTAGGGACATGTTTGGCACAGCTTTGTGGGCCAAAAGGCCTGTATTATGCTGTATGTTTTTCTAAGTAGATGGAACATAATGTGCCTGGAGTTCAGTGACCAGTGGTATTCTGCCGATATCTGTCTGGGACCCCTGCTCTTTGAGATCTTTATAACTGTCTTGGATGAAAAAGTGGAAAGGTGGGTTAGTAATTTTTCAGATGACATGAAGGTTGGTGAAATTATGGATTGTGTAGAAGGTTGTTATGGGTTACAATGGAACATTAATTGGATGAAGAGCTGGGCAGTGAAGTGCCAGATGGAATTCAATACAGTAAGGTATGAAATGAGGCCCTTTGGAAGGTGAAACTTGAAAGGGCAGTGCAGGGTTAATGGCTGAATGCTTGGCAGTGTAGAGGAAAAGAGGGATCTTGGGATCCACATCCATGGATCCCTTAAAGTTTCTGCACAAGTTCATAGAGTTGTTAAGAAGGCATATGGTGTGATGGCCTTCACTAGTCAGGGAATTGAGTTCAAGAGTTACAAGGAAATGTTGCAACCCTATAAAACTCTGGTTTGACCACACCTGGAATATTGTGTTCAGTTCTGGAAGGAGCGATGTGGAGGCATGGAGAGGGTGCAGAAGAGATTTACCAGGGTGCTGCCTGGATTAGAGGGCATGTCTTATGATAAAAGGTTGAGCGAGCTAGGGATTTTCTCTTTAGAGTGACGGAGGGTGAGAGGTGACTTGATAGAGGCTTACAAGAGGGATAGATAGAGTGGACAACCGGCACCTTTTTCCTGGAGAAAGATAACGAATACAAGAAGGCATAATTTTAAAGTGAAAGGAGGAAGGTATAGGGGTGACATCGGAGGGAGGTCTTTTACACAGAGAGTGATGATGGGTGCTGCCACAAACAGTGGTAGAAGCATTTACATTAGAGACATTTGAGAGACTCTAAGATTGGTACATGGATGAAAGAAAAATGGAGGGCTATGCAGGCAGGAAGTGTTAGATTGATCTTGGAGTAGATTAAAAGGTCAGTACACCATCTGACCTGAAGGGCCTGTATTGTACTGTATAATTCTATATTCTTTGTTCTTAAAACAAATAATGTGGTAATGTCTACGGACTGTTGTGAAATCTGAAGGTGGAGGGGAAGAAGCTGCCCTAAATCACTTATTTAATTTTATTTTATTTAGTGATACAGCCCAGAGTAGACCCTTCTGGTCCTTTGAGCCAAGCAGCTCCAGCAAGCTCTGACAACCCTGATTAATCCTAACCTAATCACAGGGCAATTTCCAATGACCAGTTAACCCACTGTACCTGGTATACCTTTGGACTGTGGGAGGGAACTGGAGCATCTAACTTAATCACAGGGCAATTGACAATGACCAGTTAACCCACTGTACCCGGTATACCTTTGGACTGTGGGAGGAAACTGGAACACCCAGGGGAAATCCCACACATTCCATGGGAAAGATGTACAGAGACTCCTTACAGAATGGCAGCAGAATTGAACTTCCAACTCTGGAACGCCCTGCGCCGTGATAGAGTTGTGCTTGCTGGTAAGTGTGGGTCTTAAGGCTCCTGTAGCTCTTTCCTGGTGGTAGTAGTGTCCCTAATGGTGAGGTTCCTTCATGACGGATGACACTCCATGAAGTACCCCCCTTTCGAAGATGTCCTTGCTGGTGTGGAAGAACGTGCCCATGATCGGGCCGGCTGAACCTAGAACTCTCTGAAGCCTGTTGCACTGGGTTGGAGAGTGTTATTGCAACACCACTCTCTTCGAGGACTCATTCTGTTCCTGCCTTATTTTCTGATAAAACTTCTTGTTTCACACATTTGTTACTCTACACTTGTTTTTCATTTGAGTGGTGAAACTGTAGAATTCATTGCCACGGGTTATTGGATATATTCAAGACAGAAGTTGATAGATTCTTGATTGGTCAGGGCATGAAAGGATAGGGGAAGGAGACAGGAGCTTGGGGCTGAGAGAGAAAATGAATCAGCCATGATGAAATGGCGGAGTAGACTCATTGCAACAAAGGGCCTAATCCTGCTCATATATCTTATGGTCTTCTTCCTTTTGTACTGTAGCCATGCTAAACGTTGCAGGTCATAAACTACCTGCACCAGGCAGTATTCGTTCATTGTTGCTGGCTTATCTTGGTTTCCGGTCAAATAATATCTAGATTTTAAAATCTTAATGCTTATTTTCAAATTGTTTTAACTCTCATCTGTCCCAATCATTCCAGAATACAGTAATCCTAGTTTTTATCTCTTGTGCCTTCTTGATGGCTGTGGAATCTAGAAGTGGAGATTATTCTCAGGATGAATGCTTAGAAACAGATACTTTACATTTCTGTACTCTGAAGTACTGAAGACTATGGATGCATACATGTTGAATATAATAAGGCTGATATTGACAGACTATTGGGAATTAAGGAATGTGTGAACAGGCTGGGTCTGTGAAATTGATATAAAGGTTTGATATAAAACTTTACAGAATGGTGGACAAATGTGAGGTACTATCTAGCATAGTCCAAATATTTTATCCTGTGGTTGTACACATCTAAGCCATGTTAGGTGCATTTAGCACTTTTGAGAAAGGGGAGCTGGGGAAGGTAAACAATACTGCAGCTTTTAATCACTCTTAATTTCACAAGAATATTCTTGTGTGGTCCTTTTTATCCCTTGGGGTATGGGTGAAGAGGAACTGAGAATGAAGTATATGCAGATACACTTTATAGATTGTAGTCCTAGAGTTATTAAACATGGAGGGGTAAAAGTTCCTTGTCTGGGAATTCCCTACTATAGTCCTCCATAACTGTATTCTTTAGTGACTTGGAATGGGCCTTGACATATTTAACATGTGGCACACTTTCCAAAACATCCTTTGCACTGCTGGCCAATGTCCTGGAAGTGCACCAGAAGGAGACATTTTTAGAGATGAGAAGTAGTTTCATACTTTGATTAACATTATTTTATGTTTGTGTGTTCCTTTTAGTTCAGGACATTGACCTTTGACATTGGCCTTGATTTAATCTCCCCTACCCCAGGGTTAGAAACAAGGGAGTTTGGCTCACTGCCGACTTAGAGGGCTACACTGTTTCTTTGCGGCATTCCAAGTGAAGGGTACATATCAAACTCATTGTGTTGATAAACCCATCAAATTTGTCCTTGGATGAATGAAGCAGTTGATCGACAGGTGATATCATTCTTCATCATGATGTAAATTATGTTCATTACTGCTGATGTTAGTAAACACTTCTGTATAATTCCTTGACTTAGTTTTAAAATTGGGTTTCTCCCAGGCACTCATTAAAAATCACAACATTTTGTGTAATGAATCTAATTTCAGCTACATTAATTAAATAGTTCATGGTTACCATTTGTAAGTACTTAATAGAGACAAAAATAATTATGATTGTGTTGGTTTGTGGTCGACTTTGTTTTGTGATTATGCAAGTAAATCTAAATAGAAAAGTGATTCATAGATTTTTTTTTATTACTGTGTAGTTTGTATCCAGAAACTCTGTAACTTGTATGTTCTTTTATGTTGTCAGTTACTGAAGCACAAGAACCTGACGAAGCACTGACAGCTGGTAAGCAAGTATGACTTTTTGCAGATATTTGCGATTTATTAATATTTTGAACGTTATTAGAAAGGAGTTTAGGTCAGTTTTGAACTTTGAATTTGGATGAGTTGCATATTATATGAATGTGATTGACCCATTATTTCATTGTATGTCTAATTACATTTTAGACTGATTGCTGGAAATTACTGTTAATAAAGGTGAATATATTGGATGAGGTAGAAGTATGAAACTGAAAATAAGACAGTTTGCTGAATGGCATTTAGCACAGGGGCTTAAGGTGAGCAGGACATTTGCTGTGAGAGTGTCTTGCCTGTAATTTCTATTGGTTACTGCTCCCTGAGAGAATTTCAGAAGAGTGGACAAACACTCATAGTCAACGTGCCCTTAAGAAAAAGGGGAAACAAAACTGATCTGGGTAATCCGGGTCCAAGTTTTGTCATCGTCAATGAGAATGGTCAAGGACATCTTTTGGGACATGATAAGGAGTTGCTTGGATGGAAAAGGCCATAATACCGACTCCTTTTCTGGCATCATTAGAAGAAGTTAACTTCTTATCAATTTATGACTTGTAGAAATCATCAGGAAGGAACATCTGGGAACTAGACTCCTCAACCACGATGAAAGCCCCTGTTGTGAATAGCAATGTATTAATTAATAGCTGGAAAAATATATGTAGCTAAAATAAAGTGAGAGATCAATTTGGATGAGAACAGTTACCCTGGTATTCTGGTTTTATCAATATTATAATCATTCTTGCTGACTGTTTTTATTAACAATCATGAAAACATGATCTGTGAGTTTAAAGACATTACCAATACCTATGTGTGATAGAATGGGAGACGATCAGGTAGATATTGGTATGCTAAAATGTTGAGCTCAGCATAAATGTTAGCTCAACTGTTAGCCATGAGGATACTTAAATTCATAAATTGTCAGAGAAAATTTTTAAAGGATGTGGACAAATTAATCATTAAAGGCTGTGTTTAATTCTGTAAAACAGTAACTGGAATAAGCACTAAGCTGTGTTCATGGGAATATGACTATAGGAACAAGCGTACAACAGTATTTTGTCCTTGTATAAGACCTTAGTTAGGTCTAACATGGAATACCAGAACAGTGAGTTACGTTTTGGCCTCCTCACATGGTGATGGGACCTTGTATCAAGAGCAAGAACTGTTGAACCAGTTTAAAACATCTTCATTATCAACATAGACAAGAAGAATTGGGACACTACACTTGATGACACATAGAGATGAGGGATGAAGGTTAAAAGATGATGAATAGCATAGTTTATCTAATTAACTAAGACATTGAGGACAGAGATGACAAACATAAATTATGTAAGACCAATTTTATGTTAACAATTTGGAGATAGTCATTTTCTCAGAATTTGCTGGGCATCTGGACAGACCATTGGCTTACAGGGTAGATACCAGTTCACTTATTTCATTACGTGAAGGCTAGACCTGTGTTTGGCTTGTTAGGAAGAAGGAGCGAGGAATTATAGGGGGCAATGTGAACCCTGGATTGGTTTTGTACATGTCACGGTGATGTGGGGATGGTGCCAGCAATAAATATTCCCAATTTTCCCTCATATTAGTAGGTTTTTAATCTTTTTTGCCTCTTGTAGGAGAATGCATGGCTTTGGGCTATGTGGACTTTGGTATAGTTGTTGTACTGAAGAGTGCAAAATTTGTTTAGGCTAGGTTGGATAAATCATAAGGGTATCTTGCTGTGTTGTTGTTTTGGTACAAAGGATGTCAAGGCTGTGGAGAGGGCAAGGACTCTCCAGTACCAGATCAGTACCAGAGCCTTAAGACTTGCATGGTGAGGTTAGAGAAAACAAGATGTTTAGGGAAACATTAATTAGAAGCATTTAAGGGATCAAAAGGTATTTGTCATGGAATTAAAGAAGAGATGAGTTATTTTCCGTAGCATATTTCTTTGACTTGGGGGGGGGTGGTAAGCTGAAACCACATTCATTAATTACTTTCAAAAGGGAATTGGCAGTCTGCAAAGTTCCAGGGCACAATGGAAAGACAGTTACATGGGACGTATTCCTTTCAGAGTCAGTATTACCACAGTGGGTCAAATGGACTATATAATGTGTCATTATATGATTGCTCTCCGCTCTGCTTTGAAACACCTCAACAACCACAAAGCATATGCCAAGCAACACGCACAAAATGCTGGTGGAATTCAGCATACCATGAAGCATCCAGAAAAAGAGTTGACATATCAGGCCGTGATCCTTCATTAGGACTGGAAAAAGAGATTAGAAGTAAGAGTAAGACGGTGGGGGAAGGGGAGGAAGAAATACAAGGTAGTAGGTGATAGGTGAAACTGGGGGAGGGGTAAACTAAAGAGCTGGGAAATCGATTGGTGAAAGAGATAAAGGGCTGTGGAAGGGGGATAGGTGGAGAGGATGGAAGGCCATGGAAGAAAGGAAAGGGAAGGAGCACCAGAGGGAGGTGATGGGCTGGTAAGGAGATAAGAAGAGAGAGGGAAATGGGAATGGTGAAGGAGAGGGAGAGGAGTTAGAGAAATCAAAGTTCAGGCCATCAGGTTGAAGGCTACCCAGATGGAACACAAGATGTTGCTCCTCTAACCTGAGTGTGGGGCTCATCATGGCAGTAGAGGAGGCCATGGACTGACATGTGAAATGGGAATGGGAAGTGGAATTAAAGTGGGTGGCCATCGGGAGATCCTGCTTCTTCTGGTAGATGGAGCGTAGGTGCTCGGCGAAGTGGTCTCCCAATCTACATTAGGTCTCACCAATATACAGGAGGCCACACTGGGAGCACCAAATACAGCAGATGTCCCCAACAGACATGTGGGTGAAGTGTCACCTTACCTGGAAGGTTTGTTTGGGGTCCTAAATGGTAGTGAGGGAGGAGGTGTAGGGGCAGGTGTAGCACTTGTTCTGCTTGCAAAGATAAGTGCCAGGAGGAAGATCACTGGGGAGGGAATGAATGGACAGGGAGTTGCATAGGCCCCTGTGGAAAGCAGAAAGTTGGGGGTGGTGGTGGTGGTGGAAGTTATGAAGAATTATATGCTGGATGTGGAGGGTGGTGGGGATAAGAGAGCAGACATGCACAAAATGGAAGGGACATGGTTGAGGGCAGCCTTGTTGGTGGAGGAAAGGAAGCCTCTTTCATTGAAGAAGGAGGACATTTCCTTAGTTCTGCAATGAAAGCCTCATCCTGAGATGGAGGAATTGAGAGAAGGGGATGGTGTTTATACAAGTAACATTGTGGGAACAGGTATAGTCCAGGTAGCTGTGAGAGTCAGTGGTTTTATAATAGACACCAGTAGATATGCTGTCTCCAAAGAAAGAGACAGAGAGACTGAGAAAGGGAGAGAGGTTTCAGAAATGGGCCAGGTAAATTTGAGGCCAAGATGGAAGTTGAAGGCAAAATTGATGAAGTCAACAAGCTCAGCATGGATGCAGGAAGCAGCATCAATGCAGTTGTCACAAAGTCACATAGGAAAGGTTGGAGAGTGATACCAGTGTAGGCTTGGTACATAGACTGTTCCATGTAGCTGACAAACAGACAGGCATAGCTGGGACCCATGCAAGTACCCATGACTACACCTTTTGCTTGAAGAAAATAGGAGGAGCCGAAGGAGAAGTTATTGAGAGTGGGCAGTCAGAGTGGTGGTGGAGGGGCATTGGTTGGGCCTGGTGTCTAGAAGGAAACCAAGATCTTTGAGGCCTTCTTGATGGCGGATGGAGCTGTATAGGGTCTGGATATCCATAGTGAAAATAAGATGATCAGGGCCAGGGAATTTAAAATTAATGACAAGATCAAAAATATGTGAAGTATTATGGATGTAGGTAGGAAGGAACTGGACCGGGGTATGGGGGGGGGGGGGGATAAAACTGAGTTGAGGTATGCAGATATGAGTTCAATGGGGCAGGAACAAGCTGAAACAATGGGTCAACCTGGACAGGCAAGTTTGTGGATCTTGCTTAGGAGGTTGATACAGGAGGGGGCAGGGTAAGAGAGCTATAAGGTTGGTGGCAGTGGATGAGAGATCTCTATAACCATCAACTGAGAATGTGAGCCTGAAGAGTCACATTCAATGATTTAGAGACAGCTTCTTCCTCTCTGCCATGAGGTTTCTGATCCAGCCCATGTGGTGGAGTAAAGGGATAGGTAAATAGGGGTATAGATTAAAAGAGATTAAAGGACAATGATTAGCTAATGATCAATTACCTTATAGGTACCTTATGTTTGTTGCTGGACAGCCAAAAGGGCAACAACCCAGCAGCAAGTGACGTACTAGACATTGTTCCCTAATAGTGTTAGACATAGGTTCAAATAAGGAATTGTCTGGTTGCACAAAGCATTTTGAGGTATAACATAACTAAATATGGGAAAGATGGCGTAGGAGGGATAGAACGTTCGAGAGTAGGGGGAGGTGTCTGCATGAGGAACTAAGGTTGTATCCAAGTCAGCTTTGACAGAAAATAATTATAACTAACCAATGATGATTTTACATCTAATTGTATCCAGCATGTGATCGAAACTATTCTAAAACTGTATTAACTTGCGTAATTATAATATTTCCTGTAATGATCAATGTTATAAATTGTGAAGAATTGTGATTTGCAGGAGGGCAGTGTACAGACTGGCTCTTTGGGGGTTCAGTCTGTAACTTCCCCCATAGCATGCTGTATATAAAGAGTTAAAGCTGATAACGTATTGCTTGTTGTATGGTCTCATTGCATCTGTGGTACATGCGCCTCTGCATCGGGTGACTCCGTCTTTGACATGACACATGAACCAATCCAAGAACACGACCTTGTTACTCCTTTTTCTCGGTTATTTACTTATTTCTGTATTTTATAGTATTTCATAATTGTGCTGTCCTGTTGCTACAAAACAACAACTTTTTACATCGTATAAGTCAGTGATAATAATTCTGGCTCTGAAATTGTGTACAGGTGTCCCCTGCTTTGCAAATATTTGCTTTACGCCACTTAGTTTTTACAAAAGACCTACATTAGTAACCTGTTTTCGCATTACAAAGAGGATTTTTGCTTTTACAAAAATTTTTCCCATATAAATTAATGGTTCTTTACTTTATACCATTTCAGCTTAAGAAAGGTTTCATAGGAATGCTCTATCTTTGTAAAGGTGGGGGACAACTGTAACAGATAATGGTTGAAACCAAGATGGAGACACAAAAGGATGCAGATGCTAGAATCTGGGGTTACACAAGATTCTGGAGGAATTCACTGGGTCTTTGGAGGAAAACACATGTGACTCCACAGATTTTGCCTGGCCCACTGAGTTCTTCTAGTATCTTGTGCAGTGCTAGCTTACCACTGGGACTGACAATGAGAAATTATCATTAAACTGGAACCCTGGACCTCTTAATTTTAACAAACATTAACCGTCACTTGTATAGCTTAAATTTTTGTTTTGTTTTTGTCCCTAATAGCTACCTATACTGATGACACCACTCTGAATCCATAAACTGTGTGGGCATTCGTATGTGAATGCGGGCCTTGCCTTACGCCCTTAACTCTTGGTGGGGTCGTCGGGGCATCATCATTTCAAGCTTTGCACCGGTCTGTTCCATCTGTCGCGGTTGTGTGCCAGAGCCTGGGTCACCAAAAAATGTTCTCCCTGTCCATTCTTTAATGTTGTCCATCCATCTTTTCCTCTGTCTGCCTCTCCTTCTTTTCTCCTCCACAGTTCCTTGTAGAACAGTCTTTGCAAGGCCATTGGATCTTGTTACATGACCGTACCATCTCAGCTTTTTTTTCTTCACCATTGTGAGAAGGCCAATGTGGTGCTGAACAGTCTTGTGGACCTGCTCGTTTGTGATGTGGTCCAAGTATGAGATGCTCAAGAGGTTGTGCTAGCATCTCATTTCCAATGCCTGTATCTTCCTCTGTAGCTCTGCTGTGAGGGTCCATGTCTCGCATGCGTACAGGAAGATGGAGAATACCAATGCACACAGGAGTCGGATCTTGTACTTCATGGTGATGTTGCTGCCCCTCCATATTGTCTTGTGTTTGGATAGTGCAGTTGTTGTCTGTGCGGTTCTCACCAGGACTTCTGGTCTTGATCCATCATCACTGATGATTGCCCCCAGGTATTTGAACTGCTGCATTCTCTCAAGTTGCTGACCATGGACTGAGATAACTGTTGTGATGGCACCATCGGCATTTGCCATGAGCTTGTTTTTCTCGGCACTTATTTCCATTCCAAACTTTGTGTAGGCTCTGTCAAGATGGCTGACCAGGTTGGCCAGTTCGTCCTGTTTTCCTGCAAGTCCATCAATGTTGTCAGCAAATCTTAGGTTTGTGATGTTCCTCCCTCCGATGCTGACTGTGCCCACATGATCTTCAAGGGCATCACTCACGATTTGTTCCAGGAAGACTTTGAAGAGAGTGGGAGAGAGGAGGCAGCTTTGATGGACTCCTCAGAGGTATGGAAACACTCCCCGATGGTGCCTCAAGCAAATACTGCACTGGTTGCCTTGGCATAAAGCTGATGGGTTGTATGAATCAGCTTCTGCCCCATGTTGAATTTCTTCATGACGTGAATGCAGGATCATGACTCAAAAATAACCAGACATTGACCCAGTTCCAAAATGAGTACATTCTCTTTATCCTTGTAATGGTGTTCTTGAAATAAGTTGTCATATCAGCAACAATAGATAAATGAATCTATCTTACTTATATGCTGTTTCTATTTTAACTGAATCTTGTACTTGAATGGTCCTGTGGTGTTCCTTGTAAATGAAAACCTTACATTTTACTAGAAGGAGCATGAAATTTGGGAAAATGAAAAAAATAAAAGTAAAGTGAAGTCTGGTGTTTAAAATGGGTTATAAGAGAGTTAGTAGGGAATTGGAAACATGGCTGTGTGGAAGTTTCAGCCAGCCCATGAAAGAATAAATTTAGACAGTAGTGAAACATACTGAGTTGAAGAGCATGTGGAGCAATTGATGACGGACACTCAGGGCAGTAAGGTGCTGCAGAGACACAGAGATTTTTCAACAGGTAGGGGTATTTGAGCCACAAGGGGGCACTATAAGCAGATAATAATGGGAATGGGCTTGGTGCACAGTGCAGGTCAGGAACCTGGATTTGCTGAAAGACATCAAAGATCATAATCTGGAGGGTGGTACAAATACCCCTCGAGCAACTTAATCTTGATTTTTGTGGCATGGAAACCTTCCTCTTCAGCTCAGCTTGTTGTTGCTGACCCTGACGCCTTCCTCACTCATCACATTTTCCTGCAGTAAGCCTGTGTCCTACTATAGTGTTCTTGTCGAAGTACCTATCCACTGCCTTTCTAATATTTGCTTCCATCACTTCTCTGGCAGCTGATTCCATATAACCAACATCCTTTGTGTGAAGAACTTGATCCTCAGATTTCCTTTAAATTTCTCTCCTCTCATTTCAAACCTGTGCCATTTTTTTCTGTCCACTGTCCTGGAGAAAAGACTCTGCCAATCCACCCAATCTATGCATCTCATAACGATATGAAGGTCTGTAAGGTTTCCACTCAGTCTTCGACTACCTACAATCATCACGGCAACATTAATGAATGTGGGATTGGTAACTGGCCGTATAGGAAAATGCATTAACGTGATGAAACACAATACTGTCAGGGCAAACCGGAAACCTTGGCTGATCGTACACTGATCAGGACGCTGCCTGCAGATTGAGGTGCAGGATGATTCAAAGGTCAGCAAGAGCTGTACTCTCCCATACCATCAGGAAGGAGAAGTGTGAGGATGCACAGAAAATTCACAGACACATTTGTGACACCAGAGACACATGGCACATCTGACAAGATACACAAACTATAACTGATTACAGGTACACCCTGCGAGTCAACAACAGTGACACCTCCGTTCCCGATAGGGAATGCCTTCCCGACACGATTTGATGCATTGAATGATGTGACATCGAGGAAAGTCACCTTCTCTTCCCCCACCCCCCACCCCGAGGAAGAGGCATGCTGTCTGGCCGCAGCCAAGGTGAGGAAGATCCTAGCAAGGGTAAATCGGTAGTGTCGTGGTAGCGAAACAGCACGCACCATTGCAGCTCGGGGTATCCTGAGGTTTAGAGTTCAATTCTGGCACCATTTATAAGGAGTCTGTACCTCATCCCTCTGGAGTGCACCAGTGTAGCTGGACGCTCTGGTTTCCTCCCTCAGCCATTGTAAATTGTCCTATGATTAGGTTACGGTTAATCGAGTTTGTCGGGTTACTGGGGTCGCGCTTACAGGGCCAGGAATGTCTACTCCACACTGTATTGCTAAATAAATGGATAAACAGATTATTACCCCCCAAGTGGTGTGAGTGGCTGTTAACGTATCGATAAAATACCATCTTCCAGCTACATTCGACCCTTTCCAGTTTGCCTTCTGTGCAAACCAGTACACTGATGATGCATCAGCCCTCCACTCCACCCTGTCCTACCTAGAAAACAATGCTTCATGTGCTAGGATGGTGTTCATTGACGTCAGCATAGCTTCAGAGGCTGGTGGGTAACATCCCTCGGAGGGACCGAGCATCCCGCTCTGCAACTGGATCTTGGAACTTTTTGTTGAAAAGACCCCAGTCAGTCCGTTGGCAACAACATCTCCAGCTCCATCATGCTGAGCACAGCCATCCCCCACCCAGGGCTGTGTGTTCAGCGCACTGCTGACTCACAACTGCACTGCCAGATCCAGCTCAAACCACATTATTAAGCTTGCTGAGTGGTTAGATGAATCAGCAGGTAGAGAGGCTTATCAGATAGTGTGAGAACAGCAACCAGAATCTCAATGTGGACAAGACAAAAAGAGATGATTGTGGACTTCAGGAAGGCTCGGGTCAGCCACTGCACATCAATGTCTCTGCCTTGTCTCCTTGACCCACTACTATCAGGACGGAGGTACAGAAGCATCAGGACTAGGACTGCTGACTGGGTAATGGCTTCTTCCCTCAGACTGTGAGACTAATGGATACCCTGCCATCATCGAGGTCTCATCACTAGAACAGCTAGCTGTTCACTGTTTACTATTAAGTGCATTTTGAATTACATTTTATTAACTTAGTTAGGGTAATATTTTGGTTTATGTGCCACATGTAGATGTTTTGTGGGTGTACCATGGCTGTTTCGTTTGGTTTTATATATCTGTACACTCAGGTGACAATAAACTTGTATATTCCATTGAGAATAAACCTAATTACTGCAGCCTTCTATTTCAAGCAACACCCTAGTGAATTTCTTCTGCAGGATCTCTTTTGCTACCACATCTTCCCTCAGTGTGACAACTAAAATTGTGCCAAATCCTCCATGTGCGGTCTCCAATGTTTGTACAGCTATAACATGGCTTCCTCTCTTTTTCAATGCTTTCGCTGGCCAGTGGAGGCAAACTCACCAAATGTCCAGTTCACCTGTGTCACCACTTTCCCTCAAAATATTCTCCAACATCTTCTCGACCACTGATTAAAGCTCACCAGCCTGTAGCATCCAGGCTTATCCCTACTTCCCTTTTAGAACAAGGGAATAACATTAACTGTCCTCCAGTCATCTGGTACAGTCAAAAGTCCAGAAATCTCTTCCATTAATTCCTCTAGCATCCTGATTAGTTCCAATTGTGTCCTGGGGATTAATCCACACAACTATGCTGCAATCTTCCTAAGACTTTCTTGATCCAGAATATCAGTGTACCCTTCTGTTAACTCTTCACTTTCTACATCCTTCTCCCTGAGGTGTATCAATGGGAAGTATTCATTTTGAATCTGGCTCATATTATCTGTCTTCTCTGTAGATTTCCCCTCTGGCCCCAAAGGGATTTACTATTTCCGCAGCTATCCTCATGCTTCAAAATACTTATGGAAGTGGACAAGATTTAACTGATACAGCAGAGTAAGGTTGATTTTAAGAAGTGTGACATGTTCCTGAACTGTTAACTGGAAGGTTTGATGATAGAGTAGATATGCATTTCTGTAAAAGCCAATAAAATTCTACTCTAGCAACTTTAAAGTCTGTCAAAGGAGTTGAAGCCAAAGACACTTGGACACTTTTTTTGTCAATATTTGCTGCAGGAAACTTGGCTTAATCGGGATTTCATGTCAGTCGGATGATTTTCACCAGCCCAGCAAAGATGATGCAGGGGAGGTTGAATAAATATTCTCGGCGTTCATGTAAAAACTGTCTCTGTATCTTCAGATAAGCTGGTGAATGAAGATGGAAATGACTTAAGATGGAAACTGGTGGGCTTTGATGTGAATGGTTGAATGTGGAGTTGGCTAGTTGGCTAGTGCAGTCATGTAAGAGAGGGATAGTCATCTCCAATGAAAGATTTTAGGGCAGGGCATCACACTTGTGCCAGCTGCCATCAGTTCAGATACTGTTCAGCCATAAAACTGCTTGAAGTGTGAACAGATAACATGGCTTCTGGGACATTTGGGGAGTCGAAGTCCTGACAGTCTGTCTCCTTAAATATGATCCAAGGGTTGTGAAACAAATAGGGATAAGACTCAGAGTGAAGAAAATATGAATTGCTCTGAATGAATTTATATCATTGAATTACAGAAAGAAAAGTGGGGAAATCTATATTCATCGAGAAAAGTGAGAGATGGAAAAATAAGATTCCTTTTAAAATATTATTAATATCTTCCTAAGCAATTAATTTCCTTCAGCAACAAGACTCCATATATTTAATTGTTTCCTTTCTGGAACAGTGTGGTTGAAAAATGATGAGCATATAGTTAAAATAAATCTCTGCTTTAATTCCTCGACTGTACATTTTTTTAACGCCTTGCTGATTAATTACCAAGAACCCTCATGATGACCACAAAGGGAGTTCGGACAAGATCTGAGTAGCTAACAGCAGAGCGGTGTGTATCAATGTCAGCTGATGGTGATTCATAAGTGTCAAGCTTTCTCTTACACAACTGAGGCCCCTGCACAATTTGAATGTAATAGCACTGATCAGAACTTGTTTATTCTGTAATATCCTAAATCAATATGTATGAACGGTAAGTGGAATATTTAGATGCACCCCATCGATGGATAAAAACAGAAAAAAAAAACCTTTCTTACAGACATCACCTCCTTCCAGTGTGTGATGTGTGGATAAAATCCCTGATGTGCTGATTTTAACTAAACAGTAGCATCTTAATAAATACTTCCCTAAACTTTGCTTCAGGCAAATTCTTTGAATTCTTGCAACATGACAATGCATGTAATTTTATTTTTCTCTTTGTAAACATACTCATGCATGCTAATGTGGGTTTCTAATGTTTACTGATGTGAATCTGAGTTAATGTCATGGTATGCGTTTGTAGAAATATCACTCTTGCTCATTCATGCTCTGTTTTCTTGACCTGAATTTGCTGTTTCCTAGCCTCTGGTCCCCTTTCTTCATTGTACAGGTAAAGAAACTTCTCTATCATTAAATTATTTTAGCTTTGATTGTTGCTACGACTGAGAAATGGAGAAGTATATGAAGTGTGGGGAAAAGGGAGGGAAAGAGCTACTGATAGATGCAGACTGAAACAGGCTGAGAGAAAGGCCAGGTCATTATTTTTGATTGGCAGTACTAAACAGAAGTTTGATCACAAGATTTTGCAATACATGGCACTCTGTGTCATGTTGAACAGTACTGTATTATATTCTGACAATGTATTGTTTGACCAAGTTATGCCAAGGTAATTCATGGCAGTTTCTTAGACTTGAGCACCAAATGAAATATTTAATGTCTCTTTAATCTAAATTATTTAATTCATTACACAGGAAAACAAAGTAAGATTTAAATTCAGATGAAAGCAGCTTTATTATTGTGCAGTTTTGACTTTTGTGTAGAAAAGCATGTAAATATTGGAAATTCAATAAAATATAAGTAACTTCTAAGGTCCCCGTACAAATATCATGTTTTACAAAATATAGGGTCTAAAAACATGACTAAAATCAAATATTTAAATTTACTGATTCCCAACCCATCACTGAGGTCCAGCATCAGAAAGGTGATGTACAGTGTTGACAGAAAAGCATCATGAAATTGTTGGAGCACAGAATGAGTCTATTTGGCCCTTCTTGACTATCCTGGAATAACTTCTTCAGTCCCATTCCCCAGTTCCTTTTCCATAGCCCAGCAGGATAATTCCCCTGCAGGGCTTTTCCAGTTCTAAACTGACTCCAACAATAAAACACAAATGGTCCACACTTTCCTGAGAAATCCTGGTCGTAATCTGTAATACTGCTTCAATTTCCCTGTTTAAATATACAGATTACTAGAACTCTAACATAATCAAGTGTCAATATAGAAAATTTGAATTTATTGGTTTGATTGGGATCTTATACCCTTGAAGAAGAGAGCAGAATTGCTGCAATTCTTCTCACACTGTACACCATTGAATCTGCACTGGATTAAACCTACAACAGTAACAGTGAGCCCATTCATTTGAATGAATAGTAAAGACTGTGACAGGAGTGGGTAAGTTGGATAAATTTTTATCTGAATGTTCCAAAGTGTTTTATATTTTTAATAACCTAGAGTACTTATGATTTTGAAAGTTCCTGAATGGCAGGGGCATTTGATGTTTGGTCAACTTGCAAGGTGTGGCTTTACAAGCTGTTTGAGGTTGAGGCATCTCCTGACTCTGTCACTCAACAGCACTTATGTTGAGAGTCCCTCTTGCTGCAAAGGCCTGAACCAATGGCACACCTTCTGCAGAGAAGTTCTCTTTGGGGTTGTGCGCTGTGCAAGTCTGGATTTAATTCAGAGCTGATTGTAGGTGAATCTCCACAGCCAGGATTATCTAGCTTATCATACAGTGCTGGCCTACGGGACATGTTCCTCCTCAAGTCTGCATTTTCTTTTCCTTGCTTTTACCATTCATATCTATTGTCCTGTCAGTTTGTATTGTACTCCTCTGCTTTCTCTGATTTTCAGGCAAAGTCTGTTTGCTGTGCAAATGCTGCCTTCAAAGCTCACGACAAAGCTGTGTATTCCAGCTGCTGAAGGTCATTAGGACTACTGTATGTACAGGGACCATTTTACTAAACTGAAATAAGCATTCAGTTCAAGGTGGCAAAAGGAATGGACAGTAAGTGCCTGCCTTGCTTGTGAGTGATTTTTTAAAAAATCAGCAAGAATTGGGGAACTAGAAATGGTTGGCAGCCTTAACATAGAGAGAAAGAGAATGGGAACCATAGAGACCATGAACCAACAAGTAACGTATCTAAAGGAAGGCGTCGTTACTTTTGTAATAGTGTATTGTTGATGAGCTGACACATTTGAAATATAACTGCCTTGGCAGGAAGTAAGATTATACCAGTTTTTATAAACTGCTGTCTGACATAGCAGAGATGCACTGGCTGAGGCATATTCATCTCTGAGGCCTTGCTCTACTTTGTGTGATTAATTCAGAAAAGAAAGGTCCAGGACCACCGGATCCATGTATCTGTGCAAGTTACCGTCTGAAGTGCGAAAGCAGAGAGTGAGTGAATCAAGCAGGGATCAATGCAAATCTCTGGGCGTAGATATAACCTGGTACTTATCTTAAAGGTGGCTCTCAAAATGAATATTCCTAACTACACATTTAATAGACCTTTGGGCATTAGTACAATTTGTTTAAGGTTTTTGAAATAAAAACACACTAAACGATGATTTGAAGCAGCATGACATTGTATCTGCAAGTACAGATATGTCAGGGTGAAATTATTTACATATCCATATATGGCTTTCCTTTTCTGAAATAAAATATGCAACTGCTGCTTCAGCTGGTTTTCTCAGCACATGGACCTTATCAGCTGTGTGTGAGACTTCACTGTGTTGTAGTTTATTTTGATCTGAAAAATTAGTATCATTCTGAATCAACAAAATGAGGTAAAACATCTAAGATCAAGCATCAATCTCAATCTCACTGGTTGCTTCGGATTTCCACTTCTGGAACACAGTCTTTGGTGTGTTCAGGTCGCTCCCTTGCTGTAATCACTTGAGTCAATGGAAAGGCTTCTGACCCCGCCTTTGATTTGTAACAAATATCATTTCAAACTGCAAACCCATCAAATATTTTGTCAGTTGTACTTGATGCTCATTTTTTCATTATCTGAGCCCTATGCATACCTCTTCCAATTATTTTTTTGCTTCAGCTGCTGTCTTTCCACACTCTCCTGCATTCCAGAGCCACACCAAATTTAGCCATTTTCTAAGATTCAACATATCAACATCTCTGCAGGGTGAAACTGGTCAGAGAATCGGACATTGAAGTTCGCCATCACCAATCCATTTTCAAACTGGTAAAAACATTGGGAAATTTTCTTCTGCAAGGTTTCCTTCAAAAGACACAGAAGCCTCTCAGTATTGTGAGATTTGGAGGATTCAAAGAATACATGATTCCATTGAATCTCAGAACATACTAACAAACACAAAGTGAGCTATGGTCCATTGACTGACACAAATCCCTCAGCTATATTGTCTTCAGGAAAGAATTCCTCAATAATAGTATTTGCATTAGTGCATCTTCCATCACACATATCTCTCTACATGGGTTTCTTCTCCCACAGTTTACCTTCTCTATCCTTTCTTCCACCTGGTTCCATCCACCCATTACCTTCTCTTATCTGGTAGTGGCTGTCTTCCTTCTCCATCCTGTCCAGATCAAATGTGAAGCTCTCCACGTCTGACAGCTTAGCCTAAATCTGTCTATAATTTGAGGTTTACAAGAAACCATCCCACAGTATGTTATAAAAAGCTCCCTAAATTTGGAGTCTCTTGATAGGTCTTTCAACTAACACTTTGATTTGTACTTTTCTGACTTCATGTCAATATTTTAACTTTCCGCTATTTCAAATGGATTTGAGTTTCATGTGCTGTACTACTCCTGTGACAGGACCATATTTAGCTTTCTGTGGAGCTATCAGGTTGTTGAACATGCAATACATTCAAAGCCAACCACTGTCAGTAAAAATGCTAGCGTTTAATGCTTGGTGCATCTTCAAAAATATTATAAGCCATTAAAAATGTCTCCAAGCATTCCTCATAGGCTGGGAATGATTCACTTGCTCAGTTTTTCACCCCTTAGCTGCTGGTAAGGCCTGTCTATGCTTAGGCTGCTGTCTTATCCTGTTGCCAGTGCACTCCATTCTTTAATGTGTTTTACACTTCTGTACACGTTGGTTCCCCCAATAGTGCAGACTAATGGTCACTCTGTACAGTGATTACCACAATATACATTCTACCTTTCTCTCTGATTTGCCGGTGCTTATGCAAATTCAGCAGTTCACTGTATGTATACTGCAACGTTTGTTCATTGTTTTCTCAAACACACAAATTTTAGGATGCTATGATCGGTGTGGTTCATGAACACTACCCTAGAGGTGCTGCAGAAAAGTTTTCTGGGTTGTCACTTATACTAGTACTAGTGCCTAAGAGTGGTGATGAAATGCTTGAGAGGTTGGTCATGGCCAGAATGAACTCCTGCCTCAGCAAGGACCTAGACCCACTGCAATTTGCCTTTCACCTCAGTAGGTCTATAGAAGACACAATCTCAATGGCTGTCACACGGCCTTAGATGACCTGGACAATACAAACACCTATGTCAGGATGCTGTTTGTTGTCTGTAGCTCAGTGTTTAACACCATCATTCCCACAATCCTGATCGATAAGAACTTGGGCTTGTTTACTTCCCTCTGCAGTTGGATGCTCAGCTTCATATCTGGAAGACCACAATCTGTGCAGATTGGTAATAATACTTCCTCCTCGCTGATGATCAACACTGCCACGCTTCGGTGTGTGCTTAGCCCAGTGCTCTACTCCCACTATTGCTGTGACTGTGTGGCAATTATAGTTCAAATCCCATCTATAAATTTGCTGATGATACAACCATTGTTGGGTGGAACCTCCAATGGAGGTGAAATGATGTGTAAGAGTGAGATATACCAGCCAGTTGAGTGGTGTTGCAGCAACAACCTTGCACTCAGTGCCAGTAAGACAAAAGAGTTGATTGTGGACCTCAGGAAGAGAAGACAAGGGAACATGAACCAATTCATAGTGGGATCTGATGTGGAGAGAATGAACAATTTCAAGTTCCCAGATGTCAAGATCTCTGAGGATCTAACCTGGTCCCAGCATATTGATGCAGCTCTAAAGAAGGCAAGAGAGTGACTGTATTTCATTAGGAATTTGAAGAGATTAGAGTTGTCAACTGAAACACTCAAACTTCTATAATATGTACCATAGGGAGCATTCTGACAGGCTGCAGCACTGGTATGGAGGTGGGGGGGGGGTGGGGTTGGGTCTGGGGGCTACTGCACAGAAGCTGCAAAAGAAGCTTCAGAAAATTGTAAAATCAGTCAGCTCCATCAAGCGGTGCTGGCCTCCTTAGTATCCAAGAGACCTTCAAGGAGCAGTTTCTCAGAAAGGCTACATCCATTATCAAGGAACTCCATCTTCTCATTGTTACCATCAAGAAGCGGATACAGAAGCCTGAAGACACACTCAGCGATTCAGAAATGGCTTTTTCCCCTCTGCCATACAATTCCTAAATAGACATTGAATCCATGAATACCACCTCACTTTTTAAAATGTATATTATTTCTGTTTTTGCACTATTTTAATCTATTCTATACACACACACACACACACACACACATATATGGGTGTGTGCGTGCATATGTGTGTATATATATATATTGAATTGAACACTGGCTGCAATTGATTCACTTATTTATTTGTTTGTTTATTTTTCTTTCTATATTAACATATATTGCATTGCAGTGCTGTTGCTAAGTTAACACATTTCACGGCACATGCTGGTGATAAAAGTCTGATTCTGATTCTGTCCAGAGCAGATTGTGATGATGGGATCTTCTAGACATCCCTTCTAGCAGGACTGATGGTACCTCTGTCCTTGAAAGATTCATCCTATTCCCATCTCTCAGTGGAGCGGGGCCGTAAATGTTGGTGGTGATGGTCGCTGTTAGATCACTGAAGAACCCTGATTGGTCACGGCTGAGTTTCCTGCTTTGCCTCCTTCCATCAACTGTTCTTCAGGTCACAGGTTTTTGCAGGAGCCCTACCTTCATGTGCCTGTCCAGCAGTTTCATTTTCACTCAGTAACAATGGAGATTCCAATGCAGGGATGCTTTTTGATTGCAGTTAATTAGCTCCTTGATCTCTTCGCTGGTCTATTCAAACTAGCCCCGGTCTCTGTGTAGAGATGCTAAGGGTCCCTTCAGCCAGCAGATTGTGGGCTTCCTCTGGCTCTTGTTGGCTGGGATTTGACAGTGCTACCTTTGTGGAGACCTTGATATTTTCAATATTTATCTTTCTGTGTCAAATGTTCTGTTGACACTCATATTTTAGGCCCAGAATGATGGAAATAATAAAATGTAATAGAATATAATCATTCCATCAGTTAGTGATGTCTGTAATGATGCAGCTGATTTGGACATATTTGCATAATTGGCCATCTCTTGCCTGAGTATCTTACTCTGGGTGGCGATGTCATTGTCAAAGGAATTAATTTTCTGATCTTTGATAATACAGCCATGTTCAATCTGTCATTGGTTCTGATATTTATGTCCCAAACTTCACATTGTGGAGTGGAAGTTGCCTTTGTAACATTGCATAGCTCTTGATATTCCACAAAGTTTCTCAGTGCAAGGTCTTCATCCAGTGGTAAGGGGGCCAAGGAGATCAGTTAAGCTGATTCTGCTTGGCAGCAGTTACATCTGGCAGGGTGCATTCTAACCTTGGCTGTGCACCTTCTCCTTCAGTGATTAGAAATCAAAAACTGTGCAAGGCTTGACATCTGTGTCATCTCGACGCTCTTGACACACTGGGTGCTGGTGGAGCTCAACAGGTCAGGCAGCATCTCTGGAAAGGAATAATCGGTCGGCATTTCAGGCTGAGATGAAGGATCTCAACCAGAAATGTTGACTGTTTATTTCTCTCCATAGATATTAGCTGACCTGTTGAATTCCGCCAGTATTTTCTGTGTGTTGTTCTGGATTTCCAGCATCTGCAGAATCTCTTGCATTCATGCTTCCTGGTAGTGTACCTCTTTAACTCATCTGTCTGAAGAACTGATGGTAAGGTTTGTGGGATATGAACCAGGAAGAGTAAGTTAGAATAGTTAATTCAATATAGAAATCATGTACAGAAAGAAAGAACATGGATAAATGGGATTATTGGAAAGTGATAAAGTAAGATTTTTAAAAATCACCAGTAATTAGGGTCTAATGGAATTAGCCGCTGCTTTATGAGAAGCTAATTTTCAGAACCAGAGATATTGTTTAAAATTAATTCAAATGCTTCACCCCACTATAAAGTCAGCTTTGCTTGAATTTATAAATCTGAACTTTTCTGATATTTTTAATGTGTATCTGTAACATCACATGGACAGATGCACATCCCATGGGCAAATTCACTCCACACTCCTTCAATGGGAGGGCACTATATGAGGAATTCTAGATGAGCGGAATAAATCAGGCAGTAGCTTTCTGTTTATTGGTGTACGTGTAGACATCAAAATTTGTCACATCATTTAATATTTTAAAAGTAGTTTTAAGCTTATTTTTACAGCAAGATCTTAACCATTTTTTAAAAAATGTAAATAAACCCTTCTTTCCTCATTTACCACATGGCTTTGCACTGTTTAGTGACATAACTTTTGTCCTGTGAAAGTTGCTGTGGTGGGAATTTCATATGCTTCCTTTGATTCTGTTCTGTAAATGAAGTTTTGTGCCTACTCTGCTGACAATTCACTTCGTAAAAACTTAATGAACAATTATGCATTTAAGTTTTGACACAATGGATAAGAAAGGGTATTGAGAGATCAAAATTTCTCCTCCAAAAATACATCATAAATATTTTATGAATATTGAATATTTTTATTGAAAACCGAGGATTACTAAAAGCCTCATAAATCTCTGAGATTTGCTTTTCATTGAAAGCTATATTGAATGCAATATTTCCAGTGGCCATTGATAGCAGAGGTTTGACCAGGTATTCATTCAAATGTTTTCAATATATTCTGTGCATTCATATTTTAATAACTCTAAGGGAAAATCTGCCTCCGATCACGGTGCGTATTTCTGCCACACACTGCTCTACTCACGGGACTGAAAACAAAAGGTTACCTGAAATGTGCACCTACTTTTATTCACACAGAAGAAAGTAGTTTGCACACCCTCATTCTGAACAGCTGGGAGGAAAATGGGCAAGTATTATGTTTTATTAATGTTTTCAATGCTATCTATCTGCTGAACCTGTGGAGTGACTCAAAAGCAAAACAAAACCTATCTGCTGGGGGGATCTCAGTAGGTCGAGAACGTAAGCAGGCAGATATGGGCAGCTGACTGTCACCATGTGCACTGACGCTGTCAAAACCCAAGTGTGGCGGAAAGACAGACTTCAATGTACAGACGGCAACCAGAGTTTATTCATAGGAATTCTAACAGGACATTGGTAGCTCGGGCTTGGTGACACCGCAAGGTGTAACATCCTCAAAACTAGGAGCCCACAATTAGTGCTAATTGGGCATCTGCCTAAATAGTACTGTGGCGACCCATTTCCTAGCGTATCCGAACCGACTCACAATTAGATAGCCTACGGGGGTTTGCGAGCACAGAGCTTTGGAGCCTTTGCGCCATGGGGGGCAGGTTGACAGAGGCTTAAAAGTGAGGCTGAAGTTTTCGAATAAAGTTTTTTTCCTTCGACTGCAGTTACCGACTCTGTGTCGTAATTTTAGCGCTGCGTGTAGCACACCGCTAGTACAAATAACACAGAATCCTTAAGCCTATCAAAACAAACTTAACAGGTTTAAACAGAAAGCACCACAAGATTGCATTACAAAGAGCAATTCACTGAGAAAAAGCACAAGGAACTCTAAATTATTTATGGCTCTCATTAAGTAACAATTAACCGATTCAAGTATTCTGAAAACCTCGGAGCCCAATGCTCTCTGGCTCCCCACACAGGCCCAAGGAGCTCATGCAGCTTACAACTCCAAATTAAGGATCTGGACCCAAAACATCATCTGTCCATTTCCCTAATCCAGGGGTCGGCAACCCGCGGCTCCGAAGCCGCATGCGGCTCTTTCATCTCTGTGCTGCGGCTCCCCGTGGTTTGTTTTTGAAATGTAATTCGAAATTTGAAGATTATGGTGATCTTGTACAATCTAATTTCATTTTAAATGTCAAACGGGTTTTGTGGCTCCCAGTGTTTTCTTTTCTGTGGGAAATGGGTCCATATTGGCTCTTTCAGCGGTAAACGTTGCCGACCCCTGGGCTAGTCCATCATGGGTAAAGCCCATGAGCACATACATGGAGAGTTGTCGCAGGAAAGACAATTCAGAACTGTTTTGCTCACTACGAGTTGGAGGCTTGGAGATGCCAGGAGTGAAAATCAAACAATTTCACTACTTCAACAATTTAGGCACTACAAGAATTCTAAGGGATTGACAATCATCTTGAACATTACAATGAAAATGAAGATTTGGAGGATGCACTCAGCAGTCCTTATCTGCACCAGGTGTGTGTGCTGATTTTGTTCATTTACAGTCAATCAAACGAACGGGTCAAGCTAAGTTGGATGAGTTTCTCTGTCGATTGGTGGTTGGTTGCCCATCGTATCAAACAATGACAGAAGACTGTGCAGGAGAGTTCTTAAAGTGGAAAGGATGTTGCACGGGCAGGTTCACTCTCTTAAACGGAAGTTTAGGTCCAGTGGTTTGAGTAGTTGTGACAAACTAGGGGGTCTTCCTTCGTTGCAGTAAAGACCATGACTTCTTCTGTTCCTTTTCATGCCCCCACTCTCCACATAGCATTGCAGAACCACCTTCCTGACCTTTGGATCTTACTGTTGATTTCATCCGCTGACTTCACATACTAGGAGAGGTATGTCCCTGTCTCGCCAGGGTATGAGGTCCTGTGGCTACCCTCATATGGGGGTTTAGCCCACCTGTTGAAGCGATGTACCAGCCACACTTGCATGCAAACACCTACTCGGAGCCACATATGAGAGCTGAATTGGTAGGAATTAATATATAGATATGCCGACTAGTGGAGTGGTGTCGCAGCAATAACCTGGCACTCAACATCAGTAAGACAAAGGAGCTGGTTGTGGACTTCAGGAAGGGTAAGACAAAGGAACACATACCAATCCTCAAAGTGGAGAGAGTGAGCAGTTTCAGGTTCCTGGGTGTCAAGATCTCTGAGGACCTTAATCTGGTCCCAACATATTGATACAGTTATAAAGAAGGCAAGACTGTGTCTATACTTCACTAGGAGTTTGAAGGGATTGGGTATGTCAACAAAAGACACTCGAAAACTTCTATAGATGTACCATGGAGAGCATTCTGACAGGCTGCATCACTGTCTGGTATGGGGCGGGGGGCTACTGCACAGGACAGAAAGAAGCATGTTTTTTGTGTTACGAAGCATTAACAGTGGTGACTGGTAAATTCACTGTGAATTATATATAAAAGTATGTGAATGGCATTCTGTTGGGCATAAGGACATAGTGGCATACCATCACATCATCACATCAGATGCGTGAGCCTCTCTTAAAGTGAAAACAAACATGAGCTATCCACAGCTCCATGTTTTTATTTCGATTAGTTTCATTTTTTGAAGTTACAAAACCTAACAGGACTCCCCTTCTTTTTGATTCCACTTGAAACTTAAAGTGGTCTGCAATCAGCAATGGTTTTGGTTCTAAATGTTCCTGCATTACTTTGATATCAACAAAGCTCATTTTGGCTGGTTTAGTTGGAGCAGTCAGACTTCAAAGCAAAGGAGCAGCATGGCAGCGTAAGGGCTGGCATGGTAGCGTAGTGGTTAGCACAACGTTTTACAGTACCAGTAACCCGGGTTCAATTCCCATCGCTGCCTGTAAGGAGTCTGTACATTCTTGCCGTGACCGTGTCGGGTTCCTCAGGACACTCAGAATTCCTCCCACTGTGTTTCTCACCATAGACACTCATAAAGGGCTTTATCACTAGTATGGGGTTATTTTTGGAGAAGCAATTGCACCTGTACTCTGGCAGAAAGCTGTAGACCAGGTGCTGTGCAGCCTCCAGGGCACACAGTGTTACGTAGGTGACCTCATTGTTACTGGCAAGAACGACAGCACCTCCAAACTCTCAAGATATTGTTAAAAAGATTAGGAGATTCTGGGCTCAGAGCATGATGCAACAGTGTGAATTCTTTAAACCAAAGATTACTTACTGTGGTTACACCATTGACACACAAGGATTACACAAGTGTGCCGAGAAAATTCAAGCAGTGGTGGATGCCTCAAGGTCAAAGGACGTGTCACAGTCGTGGTCCTTTCTAGGGTTTTTCAATTACCGTAACAGGTTCATGTCAAACCTGGCCACTGTGCTCTAACCTTTGAACTCATTACTACAGATCAGGAAGAAATGGCAATGGACAAAGCAGGGTGAGGTGACTTTCCAAAAGACCAAGGAAATGGTGACAAAATACACTGTACTCACACATTATGATCCACATCATCCAGCAAAGCTTGCCTATGATTCTTCACCTTATTGTGGAAGTGCAGTCATGTCACATTATGAGTAATGGAAGTGAATACCTCATGGCTTTTGCATCACATTCCCTTATCACTGCAGAGAAAAATTACGCACAGATTGACAAAGAGGCTATAAGTCTGGTTTGATGAGTAAAACGTTTCAACCAATTCTGTGTGGGAGGGAGTTTACCCTCATGGCTGATCATCAACCACTGGTATCCATTTTCACACCACAGAAACGTGTTCCACAAAATTTACAGAGGAGATCACTCCTCTTGACGTATTCTCCCTAATGTGATTTGGAAGTTTTCCTATTAAGACAGGGATGGTCCAAAGGGAAACCAGAAAAGACTCCATACTGGATCACGTCTACATGGCAATCTAAAATGGCTGTAACTTGCAGCAGAAACTCCAGTTGCCCCATTTTTACCAGCGCTCGGGTGAACGACCTTGATGTGAGTTGCTTTATGTGGGGTTTGAGAGCTGATGTACCATCCAAGCTGAGGGCTGAAGTGTTGGAAGAGCTACATGCCGGTCAGCTGATCATGGTCAAATGGAAATCGTTGGCTTAAAGCTGTGACTGGTGGTCTGGGATAGTTCAGCAGGTCGCACACTTCACCATGCGCTGTTCCGAATGCCAACAGGTCCAGAAGATGCCAAGTGCAGTGCCTGTATATAGCTGGAAAGGCCTGCATTTCCCTGGCAGAGCATTCATGTGGACCACTCATGGACACAAGCTTCTTGGTAATAGTGGATGCAGCTACAAAGTGGCTAGAGGTGTTCGCAACAGCCTCGTTCACTGTTGACATGCTGAGGTCTCTTCTCAAGGACTGGTGTTCCAGAACACTTAGTGACAATGGACCACAATTTGTTATGGAACAGTTTCAGTCATTCCTGAAAATAAATGGAATGATATATCACATCTTCACCACACCACCCAACTACAAATGGCATTGAAGTCAGTCCAGAGTCAAAAGAATGCACTGGGAACAATGTCAGCAGAACACACTTCACCAACACTGAATCAGAAGCTCACCAATTTCCTCCTTGCATGTCACAATGCAGCACACTCTACAACCAACAGCTCACTGGCTGTGCTCTGCCTGGGCCATCCCTTGCACACTCACACTTGGATCTCCTCAAACCCAATCTCAGGGGAAGTTTGCAGGACAAATGGCTGAGGCAAATCGAGGGCTCCTCAAACAAGGAGTTCAGTTTCACTCCCGGAAAGCAGTCCTGGTGAGGCAATACAGAGGTGATCAAAAGTGGAGTCTCAACGTTTAAGGTCACACATGGGCTACTCTACTACACAGATTAAATTGCATTATCTCCAGATGATATTAAACACATTGGTCAGCTGAGAGCAGAATCAATTGTCAGAGAAGAAAGATGTCCAGATCTGTCAGAACCACTTCCTGCAGTCCCAGAGTCGACTCCTACAACCACAGAGGAGGTCCCAGAACCTGAGGTTGTTTCATAGCAACAAGCCTCTCCTGTCCAGCAGAGTGAAAACCCCACCCCACCCCCCAGAAAGACATTATCCCACCAGAGTAAGAAATCATCCACAGGGATTCCATCTTTACACTTGAACAGGACAATTTAAAATTTACTGTGCTGTGAATGTCTATATAGTAGTTGTATCATTTAGAGCCCTGAGTTCAACATCATCGAGTCTGTCTGGGGTTACCTGGAGGGACATCCAAGGTCTGCAGAAGAACTGTGGCAAGTTCTCCAAGCTGCTTGAAACAACCTACCAGCTGATTTTCTTATAAAACTACACAACTGCGTACCTAAGAGAACTGAAGCAGCTTTAAGGTAAAGGCTGGTCACACCAAATATTGGTTTGATTTAGTTTTCTACTGTTAAGCTCTTTACAGTAAATTTTTGATATTTAGAAACTTCTCATTTCATTATTTTTGACAGCATCTTTGCTTTGAAGAATTTTTCTATGTGCGCCCAGGACTTTTGCACAGTATCTATCTATCTTAGAGGGAGTAGTGTGTATTTAATAATTCACTATTTTAAAAAATATTGTACATCTATTGTTTGATATGCATTCTTTGTTGTTTACATAATTCACTATGGGTTTAATGTAAAAGTATGTGAATAGCAATCGTCATTACAGTCAGTGGTATTTCTCTCAGGTTGGCAGTGGTTATTTAAAAAGGGAGCTTCAGGAGCATTTGCCCATTGTGCATGGCCTATCAGTAGCTATAACCAGAGCACCAGTTGTGAGTTAAATAGCAGGGAAGGTTCAGGCATAAAAGGGAGACACTGCCTAGTGGAGCGGTCATCGACAGAGTGAGGCAGAGTGGTAGGTCTTTGGCTCATTCGAGCTTCAGCTATAATGGGTTGAGGTGAGGTAAGTTACTTGTGAAGAATAGACAAGTATATCTGTCAGGCTGGTGTTGTGTACTGGGTGTCAGATCTGGGAAGTCCGGGAGAATCCCAGCCTCCTGGCCATCCATATTTGTGCCAGGTGCGTCGAGCTGCAGCTCCTTAGTTAGGGAACTGGAGATGCAGCTTGATGACCTTCGTCTGGTCAGGGAAAGTGAGGAGGTGATAGAGAGGAGCTTTAGACAAATAGTCACACCAGGGCCTCAGGAGACAGGTAAGTGAGTAACAGTCAGGAGAGGGAAGGGCAGGAGTCAGATACTAGAGGGTACCCCGTGGCTGCCCCCCTCAACAATAAGTACTCCTGTTTGAGTACTGTTGGGGGGGGGGACAACCTAACTGGGAGAAGCAACAGTGGTCGTGCCTCTAGCACAGAGCCTGGCCCTGTGACTCAGATGGGTAGAGAAAGGAAGAGGAAGGCAGTAGTGATAGGGGACTCTATAGTTATGGGGTCAGTCAGGCAATTCTATGGACGCAGGAAAGAAACACGGATGGTAGTTTGCCTCCCAGATGCCAGGGTCCAGGATGTTTCTGATCACGTCCAAGATATCCCGAAGTGGGAAGATGAACAGCCAGAGGTCGGGGTACATATTGGTGCCAATGACATAGGTAGGAAAAGGGAGGAGGTCCAGAAAACAGACTACAGGGAGTTAGGAAGGAAGTTGAGAAGCAGGACCTCAAAGATAGTAATCTCGGGATTACTGCCTGTGCCACGCCACAGTGAGAATAGGAATAGAATGAGGTGAAGGATAAATGTGTGGCTGAGGGATTGGAGCAGGAGGCAGAGATTCAGATTTCTGGATCATTGGGACCTCTTTTGGGACAGGCATGACCTGTACAAAAAGGACGGGTTGCACTTGAGTCTGACAAGGACCAATATCCTGGCGGAAAGGTTTGCTAAGGCTACTGGGGAGAGTTTAAACTAGAATTGCTGGGGGGTGGGAACCGGATTGAAGAAACGGAGGAAGGGGTGGTTAGCTCACATATAGAGAAAGCTTGGAGACAGTGCAAGAGCGAGGATAGGCAGGTGACAGAGAAGGGATACACTCAGATCAATGGTTTAACGTGTCTATTTTAATGCAAGAAACATCATGAAGGAAGCGGATGAGTTTAGAGTGTGGATCAGTATTTGGAGCTATGAAGTTGTGGCTGTTATGGAGACTTGGTTGCCTCAGGGGCAGGAATGGTTACTTCGCGTGCCAGGCTTTAGATGTTTCGGAAAGGACAGGGAGGGAGGCAAAAGAGGTGGGGGTGTAGCACTGCTGATCAGAGATAGTGTCACGGCTGCAGAAAAGGAGGAAGTCATGGAGGGATTGTCTACGGAATCTCTGTGGGTGGAAGTTAGAAACAGGAAGGGGTCAATAGCTCTATTAGGTATTTCTTTTAATAGACCACCCAATAATAATAACAGGGACATCGAGGAGCAGATAGGGAGACAGATTCTGGAAAGGCGTAATAATAACAGAGTTGTTGTGGGAGATTTTAATTTCCCAAATATTGATTGGTATCTCCCTACAGCAAGGGGTTTAGGTGGGGTGGAGTTTGTTAGGTGTGTTCAAGAAGGTTTCCTGACACAGTATGTAGATAAGCTTACAAGAGGAGAGGCTGTACTTGATTTGGTATTGGGAAATAAACCTGGTCAGGTGTCAGGTCTCTCAGTGGGAGAGCATTTTGGAGATAGTGATCACAATTCAATCTCCTTTACCATTGTGTTGGAGAGGGATAGGAGCAGACAAGTTAGGAAAGCATTTAATTGGAGTAAGGGGAAATGTGAGGCTATCAGGCAGGAACTTGGAAGCATAAATTGGGAACAGATGTATGGCACAAATGAGTCAAAAGTTCAGGGGATAATTGTGTAGGGTTCTGCATAGGTATGTTCCATTGAGACAGGGAAAGGATGGTAGGGTACAGGAACCGTGGTGTACAAAGGCTGTTGAAAATCTAGTCAAGAAGAAAAGAAAAGCTTAGTACAAGTTCAAAAAACTAAGTAATGACAGAGATCTAGAACATTACAAGGCTAGCAGGAAGGAGCTCAAGAATGAAATTAGAAGAGCTAGGAGGGGTCGTGAGAAGGCCTTGGCGAGCAGGATTATAGAAAACCCCAAGGCATTCTACAAGTACATGAAGTCCAAAAGGATAAGACGTGAGAGAATAGGACCAATCAAGAGTGACAGTGGAAAAGTGTGTCTGGAACCAGAGAAGATAGCAGAGGTACTTAATGAGTACTTTACTTCAGTATTCACTATGGAAAAGGATCTTGGCAATTGTAGGGATGAATTACAGCGGATTGAAAAGCTTAAGCATATAGACATTAAGGAGGATGTGCAGGAGTTTTTGGAAAGCATCAAGTTGGATAAGTCTCTGGGACTGGACAAGATGTACCCCAGGCTACTGTGAGAGACGAGGGAGGAGATTTTTGAGCCACTGACAATGATCCTAGCATCATCAATGGGGATGGGAGATGTTCCGGAAGATTGGAGGATTGCAGATGTTGTTCCCTTATTCAAGAAAGGGAGTAGAGATAGCCCAGGAAATTAGAGACCAGTGAGTCTTACTTCAGGGGTTGGTAAGTTGATGGAAAAGATCTTGAATAGCAGGATTTATGAACATTTGGAGAGGTATAATATCATTAGGAATAGTCAGCTTGGCTTTGTTAAAGGGAGATCGTGCCTTAAGAGCCTGATTGAACTTTTTGAGGATGTGACTAAACACATTGATAAAGGAAGAGCAGTAGATGTAGTATATATGGATTTCCACAAGGCATTTGATAAGCTACCCCATGTGAGGCTTACTGAGAAATTAAGGAGACATGGGATCCAAGGTGACCTTGCTTTGTGGATCCAGAACTGGCTTGCCCATAGAAGGCAAAGAGTGGTTGTAGACGGGTCATATTCTACATGGAGCTCGGTGACTAGTGGTTTGCCTCAGGGATCTGTTCTGGGACTCCTTCTCTTCGTGATTTTTATAAATGACCTGGATGAGGAAGTGGAGGGATGTGTTAGTAAATTTGCTGATGACACAAAGGTTGGGGGTGTTGTGCGTAGTGTGGAGGGCTGTCAGGGGTTACAGCAGGACATTGATAGGATGCAAAATTAGGCTGAGAAGTGGCAGATGGAGTTCAACCCAGATAATGTGAGGTGATTCATTTTGGTAGGTCAAATATGATGGCAGAATATAGTATTAATGGTAAGAC
Organism: Hypanus sabinus; assembly: GCF_030144855.1. Taxonomy (NCBI): domain Eukaryota; kingdom Metazoa; phylum Chordata; class Chondrichthyes; order Myliobatiformes; family Dasyatidae; genus Hypanus; species Hypanus sabinus. The sequence continues at coordinate 59,982,423 of NC_082717.1, read as the reverse complement.
TCTTGGCAGTGTGGAGGATCAGAGGGATCTTGGGGTCTGAGTCCATAGGACATTCAAAGCTGCTGCGCAGGTCGACTCTGTGCTTAAGAAGGCATACTGTGCATTGGCCTTCATTAACCATGGGATTGAGTTTAAGAGCTGCGAGGTAATGTTGCAGCTGTATAGGACCCTGGTCAGACCCCACTTGGAGTACTGTGCTCAGTTCCGGTCACCTCACTATAGGAAGGATGTGGAAACTATAGAAAGGGTGCAGAGGAGATGTACAAGGATGTTGCCTGGATTGGGGAGCATGCCTTATGAGAATAGGTTGAGCAAATGTGGCCATTTCTCCTTGGAGTGACAGAGGATGCGAGATGACCTGATAGAAGTGTATAAGATGATGAGAGGCATTGATCGTGTGGATAGTCAGAGGCTTTTTCCCAGGGCTGAAACAGCTATTAGGAGAGGGCACAGTTTTAAGGTGCTTGGAAGAAGGTACAGAGGAGATGTCAGGGATAAGTTTTTTAAGCAAAGAGTGGTGAGTGTGTGCGATGGGCTACCGGCAATGGTAGAAGAGGCAGATATGATTAGGGACTTTCAAGAAACTCCTGGATAGGTACATGGAGCTTAGAAAAATAGAGGGTTATGGATAACCCTTTGTAATTTCTGAAGTAAGTACATGTTCAGCACAGCATTGTGGGCCGAAGGGCCTGTATTGTGCTGTAGGTTTTCCATGTTTCTATTATGCCACCATGCCATAAATGTGTAATGTAAAAACTAAACGTGCACAAGTTACCCTGGCTCTCCTGTGTTTTTCTTTCACTTACAGTAGTTTTTGGAGTTACAAAACATAATAAATAGTTTATCAAAATAATAGGGATTTTCATATTAATTACCTATTAGATTGAAATTTCTTCTGCTCATTACACTAAGATACAGCACAGGACATCATCCTTGAATTGCATGAAAAACCATATTTGATAAATGTAGAGCAGTGAGCTCTCCAGCACACGTTGAAAGAGCAAAGGCATGTCTACAGCTCTTGCTGCTCCAGAATGTGTACCACTCAGTGACAATGAGTGTTCAGGCCAGTCTTCATGACAGTCTCTATTTGTATCAGTTCATATTATCATTTGCAGATTGATGGAAAGGCTATTGTTTACAAAGCCGAAGGTCAGCAAATTATATTGCTAAGCAACAGCAGGCCAAACAGATTACAGCATTATGTATTTCCATGGTGTTGCTGATGTATACATTGACTCCAAATATCATTATTTATGAAAAACAATCTAAAATTTCAGGATATTTGATACAATATATTTTAATATAGTTTCTAAATTCAGATTAAAACAACTTAAATGACAAGAATTTATTCTGACAGAACATTTTAAAAAGAAACATATTTATTGAAGAAATTACATAAATGTAAAGAATCTGTGATTAATCTTTATAAAACACTGGCCAGGGTACATCTAGAATATTGTGTACAGTTTTGGAAGCAAGTTGTAAAAATGTTTAGGTGCACAATTACTCAAGGAATGAGATTGACTGGGTAAGCGTGGACTGATTTCCTCGGAACTGAAGTTGAGCATCTGAATAGGGATGTTCAAGACTGTAAAAGGTTCAACACAATATGCAGAATAAAACTGTTCCCATTAGTGAAGAGTCAGTAATCAGAAGATGTCGGATGAGGCTGATTGACAAAAGAAGCAAAGTGATGTGTTGAGGAACATCTTAATTTTCAGGAGGTGATGGAATCAAGAATACACAACTGGGATGGGAGAAATAGTGGGATAGGGGTAGGTGGTGGAGACAAACTCACTTGTGGTTTTCTAGAGGGAGTTGGACGTGTATTTGAAAGGAAAGAATTTTCAGGGTCAGGGCAATGGGATTATCCCACTTGGTTTTTGCATTGAACAAACTGGATTATATGAGCTCCTTACTGTAATTGCTTAACCTCTGGATGCTGAAGCATTTTACTACCCAATCCATAAAGAACTTTGAAAGCATCAACATTGTTGTGGTGTTTAAGAATAACATAATACAACTAGCAATTTGTGCACAATGGGTTGTCGTAAAGAAGTTGATTGAGAGACAGATCCACAGTGTTGTCTTTAAATTCGTACAATGGGAATATTTATATCTAGCTGGGTGGCTTGATTGCATCGTGTTATACAAATGGTAACTATAAAAATGCACTATTGCAGTTCGAGCACACAGTTTTGTATTCCAGTATCAGGAATGAGACCTGAACCTAAAGCCTTCTGTTTCAGAAGTGTGAATACCGTGTGAGCCATCGTCAGCATATTTGGAAACGTTACATACCTTGGTACAAATCTTGTCTATCCCATAGTTTAACTTGTAGAATATAATGGACAAACCTCAGATTGGCTTTGTATCCCAGTCTGGCCCTCAATCTAATCAGCGCTTACTGGCAGGCTGCACCCGGTTCCCGGAGCTGCCACTTACTTCAGTTGCTCCAACTTTACTTGGTTTTGTCCAGTTTTTATTAGAAGGATATTGTGGCGTGCAAAAGCAGATTGTCAAACTATCATCTTTAGAGGGAACAACACACAGAAAATGCTAGAGGAACTCAGCAGGCCAGGCAGCCTCTATGGAAACGAGTGAACAGTTGACGTTTTGGGTTGAGAACCTTCATCAAGACATCAGTGGCAGCCTGAAATTTGAGTTATTGTTGCTTCCTGTCAGCTTGAACCAGTCCAGACATACTCCTCTGATCCCTCTCATTAACAGGGCAACTTCACCTACAGAACTGTTTTATTCTTACATTTCTCTGTAAACTCTGGAGACTGCTGTGTGTGAAAATCCCAGGAGACCAACAGTTTCTGAGATACTCAAACCACCCTGTCTGACACTGACCAGCGTTCCACAATCAAAGTCACTTAGATCACATTTCTTCCCCATTCTGATGCTTGGTCTTCACATGTTTGGCTAATTAGATATTTGCATTAATGAGCAGGTGTATATGTGTAACACTATTGAGTATATTTATCACAGACTGCTACTTTTCAACAGTCCACCAAGGCTTCTTCAGCACCACTTCTAAAACCCACGAGTACTATTAGCTAGAGCGAGGATAGGAAACTAGCACAACATCCATCCCAGCTTGGATGTATACAGTGTTTTCTTAGTCATTATTGTGTCTAAATCCTGGCATTTCCTACCCAATAGCAGTTTGGAAATATGGCAATTTTAAAAAAGAGCTCATGACACCTTCTAAAGGGTAATTAGGGATGGATTATGGAATGTGACCTTGCCATTGAAGTGATTAAAGGAAAAATACTTTTTGCTTGCGGTGGGTCTCGCAAACTCGTGCACTGCAGTTTATTTTCCATTTTGTACTCTCACTATTTTGTATATTAAAATGATTATTAGTTTTGTAATATCCATCAACTTGTTTTAGTCTTTGGTTAGCTCCAGGAAGTGTAACCATAAACACACAGGGAAATAGAATGGAAAAAAATAAAAAATTTTGAAAACATGGAAAAAGGGTACATTTATGCATTTCAGTCTTGTGGAGGAGGTTTCTGCCTGAGGACTGTGCACCTGGAATGGTGAAAGGCATATCCATTTTGAGGCAATGCACCCCATTAAATCAGACCTGTTTGCAAATTCCTGATATCTGCCATTGAACAACAAGATATCTGAGAAAAGGGTTTCATAGCATCTAGATGGTTTATTATTGTCGTGTGTACTGAGCTGCAGTGTAAAACTTGCTTACCATTCATGCAGATCAGTTCATTACAACAGTACATTGAGGTAGCGCAAGGCAAAACGAATAGAATGCAGAATAAAGTGCTACAGTTACGTAGAAAGTGCAGTGCAGGTTGACAATAAGTTGAAAGATCATAATGAGATAGATTGTGAGATTGCGATCCATTTTGACCTACTAAGAATTCTTTCAACAGTCTTCTAACAGCGGACAGAAGCTGCCCTTGAGCTTGGTGGCACATGCTTTCATGCTCTTGTGTCTCTGCTCAGTGGGAAGGAGGAGATTAGAGATTGTCTGGGGTAGCGGGTTCTCTGATTACACTGGCTTTTTTAAGGAGACAGCAAGAAATGTGGATAAAGCCCATAGAGGGGAAACTGCTTTCCGTGATGTGCTAAACTATGTTCACAGCTCTCTGTAGTGTCTTGCCATTATGGGCTGAACAGTTGTCATAGCAAAGTTCAAAGTTGTCTTATTATAAAAGCATATGTATGTTACCATATATTACCTACATTCATTTTCTTATCAGCATTTATAGGAATAAAGAAATAAAATAGAATTTTACAATAATCTATACATAAACAGACTAAGACTGCCAAACAATCTGTGCAAGTAAAAAAAGTACTGAGAAAATGAGTTAGAAAGAGTCCTTAAAAGTGAGTCAGTAGATCGTAGAATGAGTTCAAAGAAGTGGCGATTGAAATTATCCATTCTGGATATCCATACTAGGCCATGAAGCATGATGCTTTCTATATTGCATCATTAAAAATTGGTGAGGGTCAAAGGAGACATGCTCATTTTTAGTCTTCTGAGGAAGTGGGAGTGCTGGTCAACTTGACCATGGTGTCAACATGGTTGGTACTTTTCAAGCTGTTGGTGCTGTTCACTGCTCGGAATATGAATGTCTCAGCCCCGCTGATGTATAACAAGACCTTGTTTACCATGCACAGCTTTTTTGTTTTGCTGACCTTGAGGGAAAGGTTCTCTGTCTCATTCCAGCCCGTTATTTGACATGCGGTCCATTAGAGAGGCGTCATCTGCAAACTTGTGGAGTTGGAGCAGAATCTGGCCATGAAGTTGTGAGAGTTCAGGGAGTAAAGGGCTGAGGGTGCAGCCTTGTGGGGCTCCAGTCTTGAGGATAATGGTGACGGGGTGATTGCTGCCTGTTCGTCAAGAAGTCGAGAAGAAGTTGTTGAGTTCTAGGTGCAGGAGATGGGAGATGTGTTTCCTTGGAATTATATTACTGAAGGCCAAGCTGCAGTCATTAAATAGCAGTCTAACATGGGCATCTTTTTTTTTTGTCCAGCTGCTCCGGAGATAAGCGTAGGGCCAGAAAAATGGCATCTGCCCTAGACCTGCTTTTGCAGAAGGCAAATGGCAGTGGGTTGAGGTTATCTGGGAGCCACGACCAGCCTCTCAAAGCACTTCATGATGGTGGATAGAGGCTCTATTTTGAATAATTTACTGCTTTATATTTTTGGGAATTCAGATTTGTCAAGAATTGTATTGTAATGATGTTCTGTAATATTAAACTGTTTGCTGCATGGTCACACTATTCAAAAAGAAACCTGTTTGCAGCAGACTATATTTTAACTTCGGAATTTCAGTTTCTAGCCAGCAGAGGGTGCTATGAAACAACAATTGTCCTGGGTGTCTATTTTCTTTCCCCAAGGAACAGACTGCTGACGTTTTTTTTCCCTAACATAGTGTTGCTTGAATAACTACTGACTGTGCTGTGGACTAAAAATTCAATCGTAGCTTAAGTCATATGCTAAAATGTGTAATAGTGCTAATGTAAACTGCTGTAAATCAATGTAATATATACAACTTCATTATTTTAATTGTGCTGTAAACAAATCCAGGGTTAATCTAATTTAAAATGTTCTCTTCCTTTCCTGAAAAATTTTGCTTACATCTGGTCCTCTAAGTACTGGCTGCAGTCAAGTAATTGATGAAGTGTTTTAAAAGCCAGTTCAGCTATGGGCAGTATTGCTCTCAAATCTCTTTCTGCGCGTTTTTACTTTTGACATTGGATTAACAATATTAGCCATCATCTTAAATTTTGTAATGCTATGAAGCATTTCCCTGTGTGACATGACTGAAAGCCTCTGCTCACTGTTCTCAGACTTAGTCAGTGCAGCTCACCGGGCTCTTCCTCTGCTGAAACTGTCAACTGGATGCACCATTCATTTAAAAATGCATTAGCATTTTGAAGTTGATTCTTTTCCACTTGTCATGGAAAAATGGAGGAATTTCTCTGGGATTTGTAAATGTTTGGAAGTCTCTATCCCAGAGAGGCACTGAGGACAGCTTTCTGACATGGATGGAGAGGTTTTCCACTGGAGGGAAGTCGGGGGTCAATGGGCAAGACAAAGACAGCCTTGCAGATCTGAGGCCGACACCAGTTCAGCCTCCTATTCCATATGTTCATATGATCCAGTACTATGTAACTGGGCAGATTTCCAACACTTGGGGGTTTTTTTACTTTTCGATTATAAGTGGAAAACCGCTTATAGATTGCTTGCATTGTGCAATTTTTAAATCAAGAAAACAATTAAATCTGAACGGAGTGCCTGCATTTTAAATCCCACAGGGAGTATTTGTGGTTCCACCATGCATTCTCGACACAATCACTCAGGCTCTCTGCATGATTCCTGGAGGTCATGGGATGATGCCACTCATTGCTCATTGATGGAACTTGCATAACATTTTACTGCATATACGTGGCTTGTCAATAGCATGGACCTCAAATAGCAGAGGAGGTCTGGTTGTTAAATGACTATCGTATCTGACCAATACTGGGGAATGAGATGAATTAGCATTTTTTAAACTCCTTTATATCCATATCTTTTCATTTGCAAAGATATTCCAATCCCACTTAGGCCAGTGAACTTCAGAACCTTGGGTCTCCTCAGCTTGGAACTTAACTCCTGCATTTGTCATGTACGTATATCCACCCTAATCTCTTTGATCTTCACTTTCCACAGTGTTGAGAGATTGCCAAACTGAGAGCTTACTGGCACCATGGGCCTTTACATAATACAAAAGTCAGAGACTTGAGCCTTCTGCCAAACCCTTAAGTATTACGAAGATTCAGCATGACAACTAAAACTTTGACAAATTTCAATAGATGCGTGGTGGAGAGTATATTTATTGACTGGCTGCATCACAGCCTGGTATGGAAACACCGATGCCCTTGAACAGAAAATCCTGCAAAAGTAATAGATATGGCCCAGTCCATTATGGGTAAAGTCCTCCACCACCTCAACCATCAGGCAATTGAACCAAAGGGGATAACTTCACTCAACTTCATTTGCCCCATCACTGAAATGTTCCCACAACCTGTGGACTCATTTTTAAGGACTTTTCCATCTCATGTTCCTGATATTTGTTGTTTATTTATTATTATTATTTCTTTCTTTTTGTATTTGCACAGTTTGTCTTTTACATATTGGTTGAATGTCCAAGTTGGTGCGGTCCTTCTTGATTCTATTATGATTATTCTTCTGTTATTGAGTATACCTGCAAGAAAATAAATCTCAGAGTAGTATATGGTGACATATATGTACTTTGATAAAAAAGTTACTTTGAACTTTGAAGAATTTTTGATTATTGATTACTGAGGAAAATGCAATCCAGTCGTTGCATTTTCCTTCTTCATCCTAAATCCCATTTAACTTAAAGGGCCTCTGTGTTATATGAGCAGTTTGCAATTAGCACTATTGGGGAGTAACTTTACAGGATCTTCCCTCTCAGAGGGCCACTTCAAACCTCCACCTCAACTTCCCATCTCTTCCAGCCACCTACTCTTTTGACTTCCAGTGAGAACTCCACACTGATAAAAGGAAATACAGAAATGGAAGAACAGCAAATAGTCCTGTACTTATTGCTGGTACGCTGTGTTCTAACCACTAATCGGCCCAAGGCCCCATCACATCAAAGCATCTAAAGTGATATCAGGGTATGGAAAGGCAACACGAGTGAATCTGCAGATGCTGGAAAAAAATAAAATTACAAAATGCTGGCAGAACTCAGCAGGCCAGACAGTATCTATGGGAGGAGGTAGTGACGACATTTTGGCCCGAAACCTTCATCAGGAGTGAAGTAACATGGGATGGTCGAGGGGGGATAAAATGTCACTTTCACACAAATTGAAATTTGAAGAAAGGCTGCTTCCAATGACGTCTACAGCCAGAGCTGAAGCAATTGGTAGAGCTTGCTGGCCCACTGCTGTAAAATGATGGAGGTTGAGTTCACACACTCAGCTTGCGCGTAACTGACCTCCATTCTCAGGGTAGATTGTAAGAATCTTTTTCTCAATCGTGTCTTTAACAAGAGGGCATAGAAGAAGCTGAGAGGTTTAGAGGGAGGGTGGTTGGAAACTGGGAAGTGTTTCCTGAGGATGTAGTAGATACTCCCACAACACTTAAGAAGTCTCGTGATACACATTTAAATCGTAGGGGCACAGATGGTTGTAGACCAGGTAGAGCTGGTGTATGGTGAAAGTAGAATGGTTGACATGGGCATGGTGGGCTCCTCTCTTCTTTGAAAGTACTCTGGTTTCATTGAGAGAAGCTGCTGTAGTTTCTGTCATGAGCTTCTTTGACTGCTCTTCAAATAAGGAAATTTTAATTTGCATTAAATTGCCTTTCTTTGGTATTCGTTGAAATGTTTGCTGAGAACCTGTTTATATAGTAACTCATTGAAAAATAACTATTTGTAGTCTAAAAAAGGCTCTTCATAATTTTACAGTAACTGTTTTTGGATAGTGTGGCTTTAGAAATACAGTACTACATTAATTTTTTATGGTTGCATCAATTTTTATTATAATTTTTAAATCAATTTATACTGATCCATGTGTATTTCAAGGTCATTTTGCTGTTCTGCCTTATTTTGTTTATTTTCCAAAAAATACAAGATTTCCTAAATTTTCCTCACACTTCGTTAAGTTTTATTTGCCAATTGAATGAACATTACAAGCCTGTTTAGATCATATTGTAACTTGCTGCAGTTCTCTATCTTTTAACTGAGTCAACACCTCTCTCTAGGGCGATTTGTGAAAATAATGAACAGTGTTCATCACTGTTTCCTGTAGTTTCCTGCAGATCACAGCTCCCACACTAGGACACTCTCAATCCACTCCACCAGCTGGTACCTGACACCACACACCCTGATCTTTTGATTAGTTTCTTTGTGGTACTTCAGTTTGGACACTAGATTCTGATACCTTTCATTTAAGTGATTCTGGCAGTTGTCATGAAGAAGCCAAATCCCTCATATTCTGGCATAAAAATCTGTGGCGGAGTAAACAACAACACAATAAGAATTCCCACCAAATCCAATAAAACTTCAATCAAAGTCCAACAGCTCCACTGCAAGTTCCTTTCCTCATATGGTGTTAGTTTGTGAAATCATTGTGCTCCTTGTTGGACGGTCTCCCAACTTCTGCCTCTTTTAGCTGCTCTGATTATTTCATCTTCCAACTGGCAAGTATAAAACTTTGCCTTACAAGTTTTAGACTTAAGGACACTGGAATTGTTTCAGAATTGCTGAAGAAGAACAGACCTGTTAATTCTGGATCCTTGGCACGTTTCTGAGTCTTTTTTAACACTTGTGTCATGAGAGCCATGTTGAAGATTAACCCATGAAGAGAGTTCTGCTCCCTTGCAGTTTATCACACTCGTTACCTCGTCCCTGACTTAAACACAGGGAAAGCCATTTGGTAACCAAATTTGGATACTTCTGGAGCATTTTACACCAAGTAGCTGTGAATATTTGTTAATGGTAATTGCTTGAAGTAATTGAAATTCCTTCTTTATCCTACCGTCAGTAGATCTGCTAATTCTTGTCTATTAGTCCAATGGATGGTCTAGGATGCCTTACGATATTCATGATATATTTCAAATACGTATAATTGTAAGATTGGCATGTCAACCAAAACTTGGACAGACTTCTATAGGTGCACAGTAGAGAGAATGCTAAAGGGTTGGATTGTTGCCTGGTGTGGAAACACTGATATACATTAACAGAAAAGGCTACAGAAAGTGACGGACACAGTTCAATCCATCACAGGCAAACCCATTCCCACTACTTTTACATGAAGTGCTACCACAAGAAAACAGCATCCATCATCAAAGATCCCACCATCTAAGCCATGCCCTTTCCTCACTGTTACCATCTGGCAAGAGGTACAGAAGCCATAGGTCCCACACCACCAGGTTCATTTCCCCAGATCGAGTACAGTCTCTCCTCTTGTAGGCTTATCTACATATTGTGTCAAGAAACCTTCCTGAACACACCTAACAAACTCCACCCCTTCCTGTTCCTAACTTCCACCCTCAGAGACTCTGTAGACTTCCTCCTTTTCTGCAGCATGACACTGTCCTTGGTCAACAGTGCCGCGCCCCCACCTCTTTCTGAAACATCTGAAGCCTGGCACTTAAGGTAACCATTCCTGCCCCTGAGCCATCCAAGTCTCTGTAATGGCCACAACATCATGGCTCAGGTACTGATCCACGCTCTAAGCTCATCCAGTTTGTTCATGATGCTTCTTGCATTAAAATAGACACATCTCAAACCATTGGTCTGAGCGTATCTCTTCTCTATCTCCTGCTGATCCTCCCTCTCGCATTGTCTCCAAGCTTTCTCTATTTGTGAGCTTCCTCTGTCTCTTCAGTTCGGTTCCCACCCCCCAGCAATTCTAGTTTAAACTCTCCCCAACAGCCTTAGCAAACCTCCCTGCCAGGATATTGGTCTCCCTCAGATTCAAGTGATAGTTTGAGTGAACTCAGCCTTTTCTCCTTGGACTGGCGGAAGATGAGAGGTGACCTGATAGAGGTGTATAAGATGGTGAGAGGCATTGATCGTGTGGATAGTCAGAGGCTGTTTCCCAGGGCTAAAATGGCTAACATGAAAGAGCACAGTTTTAAGGTGCTTGGAAGTAGGTACAGAGATGTCAGGGCTAAGTTTTTTATGCAGAGAGTGGTGAGTGTATGGAACGGGCTGCCAGTGTCGGTGGTAAAGGCGGATACGACAGGGTCTTTTAAGAGACTCCTGGACAGGTACATGGAGCTCAGAAAAATAGAGGGCTATGGGTAACCCTAGCTAATGTCTAAAGTAAGTACATGTTCAGCTCAGCATTGTGGACCGAAGGGCCTGTACTGTGCTGCAGGATTTTTTGTTTCTGTTCTCATTCATCATGCTCCCCAATCCAGACAACATCCTGGTAAATCTCCCCCGCACCCTTTCTATAGTTTCCACCTCTCTCCTGTAGTGAGGTGACCAGAACTGATGCCCATGTACACCACGAGGGAAATATTTCCTTAAATCTTCCACTAGATTAATCCAGAGTACACTTAAATCAGCATCCTCAGCTTCTTGCATTTTTTAATACTGTGGTAGAACTCATTATTCTTGCCTGTTCGTACTTGTTCTTCCCCCCCCTCCCTCCCCCTCTCTCCCCCCCTCTCTCTCTCTCTCTCTCTCTCTCCCTCCCCTCTCTCCCCTCTTTCTCTCACTCTCTCATTCTCTCTCCGCCTCCTCTTTCTCCCCCTCCTCCCTCTCTTTCACCCCCCTCTCTCACTCTCTCGCCCCTCTCTCACTTGCTCTTTTTCTGCAGAACTCATCCAATCATTTCTGCATCTCACTTCTCAGAATCAGAATCAGGTTTAACATCACTGGCATATGTCATGAAATCTGTTGTTTTGCTGCAGCAGTACATTGCAAAACATAATAATAAAAATCTATTAATACAATAAAAATATATATGAATTAAATAAGTAGTGCAAAAGGCAAGCAAAAGAAGCTGGTGGTGTCTATTCAGAAATCTATTAGCAGAGGGCAATAAACTGTTCCTGAAATGTTAAACGTGTTCCTTTAGGCTCCTGTATTTCCCCCTTAATGGCAGCTAGATGGCATAGCTAAGATGATGAAGTCCTTAATGATTTTTAAAGCATCGCCTTTTCAAGGTGCTGGGAGGCTTGCGCCCATAATGGAGCTGGCTGAGTTTACAACTTTTTACCACTTTTTCTGTTCCTGTGCAGTGGCCTGTCCATACCAGGTGGCAACGCAACCAGTTAGAATGCTCTCCATGATACTTCTGTAGAAATCTGAGTCTTTGAGGACCTTCATATATAGGTCTCCAAAAAGTAGCCAAGATGTGGGGTTCAGATTACAAAGAGAGCTGGAAAAGTCATGTAATAAGGGTAATGTCACATTTGTAATGAGGGACTTCAATAGGCAAGGGGATTGGGAAAATCGGGTTGGTGTCTGATCGCAAGAGAGAGAATTTGTTGAACGCCTATGACTTGGCTTTTTAGAGCAGCTTGTGCTTGAGCCTACTTGGGGAAAGGCCGTCTTAGGTTGGGTATTGTGTACTACAGATTTTATTAGGGAGCTTAAGGTAAAGGAACCCTAAAGAGGCAGTGATCATAATATGATTGAAATCACAGTAAGAGGAAGAAGCATAAGTCAGATGCATCAGTATCACAATGGAATAAAGGGGATTACAGTCACATGAGAGAGGAAGTTACCCAGTTGGATTGGAGGAGGATACTGGTGGGGATGACAGCAGTGCAGAGGTGGCTGAAGTTTCTGGGAATAGTTCACAAGGGTCAAGATGGATATGTCCCACAGAAGAAGTAGTTCTCTAATGGCAGAGTTAGACAACCGTGGCTGACAAGGGAAGTTTAGAACTGCAAAAAAGCCAAGGAAAGGGCATATAATGTAGCAAAAGTGAGTGGAAAGTTGGATGATTGGAAAGTTTTTAAAATCCAACAAAAGGCAACTAAAAAAACCTTAAGAAGGGAAAAGATGAACTACAAGGGCAAACTAGCCAATAATATAAAGCAGGATACTGAATGTTTTTTTTCAGATATATAAAAAATAAAAGGGAGATGAGAGTTGATATTGGACCACTGGAAAATGATGCTGGTGAGGTAGTAATGGGGGACAAAGAAACGGCAGATTAAATTAATGGGTACTTTGCATCTGTCGTCACTGTGGAAGACACTAGCAGTGTGCTAGAGGTCTGTGAGTGTCAGGGAGCAGGAGTGAGTGCCATTGCTATTACAAATGAAGAAGTGCTGGGCAAACTCAAGGGTCTTAAGGTGGATAAGTCACCTGGACCTAGAATGACTACTTCCCAGAGTCGAGAGAGAGGTTGCTGAAGAAATAGCAGATGGATTGGTCATGATCTTTCAAGAATCACTTGATCCTGGCATGGTTCCAGAGGACTGAAAAATTGCAAATGTCACTCCACTTCTTAGAGAAGGGAGGAAAACAAAAAAAGAGTAATTATAGGCCTGTTAGCCTAACCTCAGTGGTTAAGAAAGTGTTGAAGTCCATTATTAAGGATGAGGTTTCAGGGTTCTTGGAGACTAATGATAAAATAAGTCAAATTCAGCACGGTTTCTGTAACGGGAAATCTTGCCTGACATATCTGGTAGAGGTCTTTGAGGAAGTAACAAAGGAGAGGCAGTGGATGGCTTTTACTTGGATTTTCAGAAGGCATTTAATAAGGTGCCATACATATGACTGCTTAACAAGATAAAATCCCATGGTATTACATGAAAGATACTTGCATGGATAGAGGAATGCCTGACAGGCAGGGGGCAGCGCGTGGGAATAAAGGGGGCCTTTTCTGGTTGGCTTCCAGTGACTAAGTGATGTTTCTCAGGGGTCAGTTTTGGGACCGCTACTTTTCACATTGTTTGTCAGTAATTTAGATAGTGGAATTAATGGCTTTGTGGCAAAGTTTGCAGATGGTACCAAGATAGTTGGAGGGGTAGGTAGTACTGAGGAAACAATGAGATTGCAGAAGGACTTAGAAAATTGGAAGAATTGGCAAAAAAGTGGAGATGGAATAAAGTGCTGGGAAATGTATGATAAAATGTTTTGGTAAAAGGAACAATAGTGCAGACTATTATCTAAATGGGGGAGAATGTTCAAACATAAGAAGTGCAGAGGGACTTAGGAGTCCTCATACAAGATTCCCAGGAGGTTAATTTACAGGTTGAGTCAGTGGTAAAGAAGGCAAATGCAATCTTGGCATTCATTTCAAGGGGAATAGAATATAAAAGCAAGAAGATAATGTTGAAGCTTTATAAGATACTAGTCAGGCTGCACTTGGAGTATTGTCAACAGTTTTGGGCCCCTTATCTCAGAAAGGAAGTGTTATCATTGGTGAAAGTCCAAAGGAGGTTCACAAGGATGATTCCAGGAATGAAGGGATTAACATATGAGGAGCGTTTGGCAGCTTTAGGCTTGTACACACTGGAATCTAAAAGGAGAATTTCATTGACACCTACCAAATGTTGTAAGAACTTGATAGGGTGGATGTGGAGAGGATGTTTCCTGTGGTAGGGGGTGTCCAGACCTGGAGGACACAGCCTCAAAATTGAGGGGTGACCCTTTAGAACAGAGGTAAGGAGGAATTTTTTTTAGCCAGAAAGTAGTGAATCTGTGGAATGCTCTGCCACAGACGGCTGTAGAAGTCAAGAATGTGGGTATATTTGAAGCAGAAATTGATAGTTTCCTAATTGGTCAGGGCATCGAAGGATATGGTGAGTAGGCAGGTGTACGGGGTTGAGTGGGATCCAGGATCAGCCATGATGGAATGGTGGAGCAGACTTGATGGGCTGAATAGCCTAATTCTGCTCCTATTTCTGCTGGTCTTATTGACATCCCAAGTCTCCTCTAACTCCTACAGAAATGTTGCTGCTGTCACGCCTTCCACTGAACAAACACAGACCACCCTACTGTTTTCAATATTTCACTTTTCCTGGCAATGCCTTCTGTAAATACTCCAAATAGTCTGTGTTAAAAGTACCGTTGAGAGGGAGATGCTTAACTGTTCCCCTGAGTTCATTCCACCCACTTCTCAGCAGACTTAACATTTCTGCTTCACGTACACCATTGGAGTTCCTTTAGGGCATTCAGGGTAGGGGGCTTTCAGACTTGCACTCATGTATCCTCAGCCATTTGCACTGGCCTTTCTTTTCCTTCCCTACAACTGTGCAGGGAGCCTGCAACCCTTACACTGACACAGCATCTCCTATGGTGCCAGCTCTCCTCTCGCGCTGCGTTTCAGAGACCAATGTGATGGTGTACCCTGACTACTCCACACAGGAGGAAATTTGCATTCAGCAGCATACTCGGTCCTTTCTTCAACTCTGAGCTGCCTGTGATCAGTTGGCAGGTTGCTACTCTGTTCTTCTGTATAACGAAGTTGAGTGTTAGCTTTTTCATTCTGGTCTCTGACAGCTCACACTCATTTGTCAATAGGATTTTTTTGACTTGAGTACAAGAAGAACAGCTAACCCCCCCCCCCCCCCCCCCCCCCCCGTCGCTGAACTGCTCTGAAGTCACAGCTCAGAATTGGCAACTTTTATACATACTGATCCAATAGAAACTTTATGCACTCCTGCTCTTGCTGTTGCAGGAGCAACTTCTCTCCCTCAATGGAGAGGTCTGAGATACTGGTGCACTGTAGTTTTGATCAACTCTGGATCAAAAGTTCTTTCAGGGCTTCTGCTATTGCTTGCATGGTTGGGGGGGGGGTGGGTGCTTCTGGCATGAATGAGGGGACTCATTGCTTTTGCTGCTGCTTGTACGAAGGGAGGGGAGCTTTTGGGCTTCAATGTTTCATTCATCCTATGGGGTCTCTTGTTTCTGTGGATGTCTGTGAAGAGTACAAATTTCAGGTTGTATACTGTATACATTCCCTGATATTAAATGATCCTTTGAACCTTCTGAATCTAATTATTTTTATGTTTAAGTACCAACCATAATACTATTTCAGATGTTAATAATCAATAAAATCTATGTGTTTAAAAACCAATAATATTTGAGGGTTAGTAAAATGACTGTCCAATAGCTGGTGAGTGCCATCAAGTTTTTGTTAGCATCCTCACCCTTCCTCGTTATGTCTGGTAACCTTGATTCCCTGACTTGAGCAGAAAAGCTGTGCAAAGGGGTACTAGATACACAAGGCTTGAATTTTGCTTGGGTAGCCACATTCAGCTATGTAACTGTACAGTGTCAGCTCCTCATCTTAACACTAGCCTTAATGCAACTTCCACAAGACTTAATAATTAATGAACAACCCCTATAAGAATTCATCGATATTTATCCCATGTACTTTAATAATGCAAAAAAAAAAATCACCAGAATTGAAAGGGAACTCCCAAAATCACTTAAAACTAAGAATTATTCATTTTGTTGGGTTAAGTTTTAAGAAAGTGCCCAGAGTTGTTTCTAATATTGGGTGTCCCCAGTACAATCATAGACATGGAGTCATGGATACAGCACAGAATCAGGCCCTATTGCTCAATTAGTCCATGTCAATCGTCAGTCACGCATATGTACTTGAAGTAGATGAAATGCATTTTGTTTATTCTCCCCATGAAGTTTCCCCAGAGTTCTCCCACTCAGCACCACTCTAAATTAACGTACCTACTGGAATTTCTTTGCGATGTGGGAGGAAGCCCAGCTGGTCACGGGGAGAACAGACTGTGCCCTAGGTTAGGATTGAAGCCAAGTCTACAGAACAAAGAAAATGTGCATGAAAAGCATTGTGTAATACTGTACAGTTGAAGATAAAGGGGATGAAGTCAAGGCTGATACATGAGAGTAGGATTGTTGCTTCTGTGGAGAATAACATCTTGTATTGACTGATAGTGTTAAAAAGTCTATTTAGTAGTTTCTGTGTCAGCCTGATGACCACAAGCATTGACGAGGATCTTAATCTGGTTTTCATCCTAGAACCTGCTTGCTCATCTATAATTGTCATTGTTGCCTTGAATCAGCTGAAATAGCTCACCTGCGGCACTTTTAATATTTAGCAGCTGAATCTTAACAAAAAGTGGTTTCTTCCGGACATTATTGAGGCTCAGTAATTACAGGGCGATGTAAGGCCCAGCATCCAACTGCCAAGAAAAGTAGTGGAAGAAGGTTAAATCATAGCTCGAAAAATGAAATACATACCTAATTGAAGGAAAAAATGCAGAGTAACAGACAACAAAACTGAAAGCTTGTTCTTACAAAAGCCAAGGTTTAATAGATTGAATAGCATCTTGCGTTTGCAACAGCTCTAAGAGAATTACATTTGAAAGAAATCCGTTTGCTCCGAATTATCACTGAGCAGGAGCCAGTGCATTTACGCACAAACTAACATGGAATCACAGCCCTTGGAGAAAACCGGTAACTCAAAAGGACAACATCTGCTGAAGTTGTGGGTTGTTCTGATGTTGGTCCAGTAAACATATGCCCCTGCATTTGGCTGGATTTAATCTGACTGCAACATTAATGTACCAGGTGTACTGAATGTAATGACTTGCGTGCTCTGATTAAAAGACATCCATGGCCTTCATTGCGTATGTTTGCCTGCAGCTCAGACTTGTTGCTTTTATCATTTGTTTTCATTGCAGGCTGTCTTGGGACTCTTCCCTTCTACCCCTCACACCCGCTCACTTTGCCTGTAAATTCTTGAGCACTCTCAATCCCTGCACTTTGTTTTCCCACTTCCCTGCCATTTTATGGCTGAATTCCTCTTGAAGAGGCCCATGGCATCTCTACATTTCTCAACCTTCTCAGGAGCTCCATTGAGACACTCGTGCGTCCTGGGAATGGCAACCTCAGTATGGGTTCTGTAGAATGGGCTTACCACGCTCCTTAGCCCATCTACCATTTACCCATTAAGACCATATAATAGAGGAGCAGAATTAGGCAATTTGGCCCATCAACTCTGCTCCAACATTTCATCAAGGCTGATCCAGTTTTCCTCGCTGCCCTAGTCTCCTGTCTTCTCCCCATATGTTTCATGCCCTGACCAATCTAGAATAAACTGACCTCTGCCTTAAATATACATTAAGACTTGGCATCTACAGCTGCCCGTGGCAAAGAATTCCACAGATTCACTGCTCTCTGGCTAAAGAAACTCAAAATCAGAATCAGAATCAGGTTTATTATCACAGGCATGTGTTGTGAAATTTGTTAACTTAGCAGCAGCAGTTCAATGCAATACATAATCTAGAAGGGAAAAGAGTAAAAATAAATAAGTAAATCAATTACAGTATACATATATTGAATAGATTAAAAACCATGTAAAAATAGTAATAATATATATTAAAAAAGTGAGGTTCAATGTCCATTTAGGATCGGAGGGCAGAGGGAAAGTAACTGTTCCTGAATCACTCAGTGTGTGCCTTCAGGCTTCTGTACCTCCTACCTGAAGATAACTGTGAGAAAAGGGCATGCCTTAGGTGCTGGAAGTCTTTAATAATGGACGCTGCCTTTCTGAGACACCACTCCTTGAAGGTGTCCTGGGTTCTTTGTATGCTAGTACCCAAGATGGAGCCATCTAAATTTACAACCCTCTACAGCTTCTTTTGATCCCCCATATCATAACAGAGATGCAGCCGGTCAGAATGCTCTCCTCGGTACAGCTACCTGATTTAGATCCTCCTCATCTCCATTCTAAAAGGCTGCCCCTCTATTCTGAGGCCATCTCCTCTGCTCTTAGACTCATTCACTCTATCGAGGCCTTTCACCGTTCAATAGGTTTCAATGAGGTCATCCCACATTCTTCTGAATTCTAGTGAATACAGGCCCAGAACCATAAAATGCTCTTCATATGACAAGCCATTTGATCCTGGAATCATTCTCGTGAACCTCCTTTAAACCCTCTGCAGTTTCAGCACATCCTTTCTAAGATAAGGAGCCCAAAACTGCTCACAATACTCTGAGGTCTCACCAGTACTTTAAAAAATCTCAACATTACAAACTTGTTTTAATATTCTAGTCCACTTGAAATGAATGCCAACATTGCATTTGCTTTCCTCACCACAGAACTAACCGACAAATTAACCTTTCGTGAATCCTGCACAAGGACTCTCAAGTCCCTTTGCACTTCAGTTCTTTTTGTATTTTCTCTCCAATTAGAAAATAGTCAACCCTTTTGTTTCCTCTACCAAAGTGCATGATCTTACACTTCCCAACACCGTATTCCATCTGCCATTTCTTTGTTCATTCTCCTAATCTGTCTAAGTCCTTCTATATACTCCCTACGTTCTCAAAACTACCTGTCCCTCCTCCTATCTTCATGTTGTCTGCAAACTTTGCCACAAAGCCATCAATTCCATTATGCAAATTATTGACATTTAACATAAAAAGAATTGGTCCCAACATTGACCCTTGTGGAACACCACTAATCACTGGCAGCTAACCAGAAAAGGTTCCTTTATTCCCAATCTTTGCCCCCTGCCAATCAGCCACTTCTTTATCCATGCCAGAATCTTTCCTGTAATACCATGGGCTCGTAGCTTCTTAAGCAGCCTCATGTGTGGCACCTTGTCAAAGGCCTTCTGAAAATCCAAGTACATAACATCAACCAATTCTCCTTTGTCCATAATAATTGTTATTTCTTCAAAGAATTCCAACAGATTTGTCAGATAAGATTTTTCCTTGAGGAAGCCGTGCTGACTACGGCCTATTTTATCATGTACCTCCAGGTACCCTGAGACCACATCCTTAATAACTGACTTCATCATCTTCCCAACCACTGAGGTCAGACTAACTGGCCTATAGTTTCCTTTCTTCTGCCTCTCTCCCTTCTTGAAGTGTGGAATAACCTTGTCGAGAACCAGTCTGTCACCCTTCCTCTCTGCACTTCCCTTCAAAAGTAACAGAATTACTGACATCCTATGTTTTACTGACACCTACAGCCACAGCTGGCAACACTTCCCCCTTGAATGACACATCTCCTATTGCTTCTCTAATAACATGGTTACTCACCTGGCTCGTGCTGTCACGTCCCACAAGGAAAATATACCTCTGCTAGCAAAGATCAAGGCAAACTATCTGTTAAAAGAACAGGGTATGCAGCCAACAATTGTTATTCTTGGGTTGGCTGCATAATGCTCTTTTAGCAAATCATGTTTAAAATACAATTTAGATGGTTTAATTAGGATACAGAATGCATCAGTTAAAAACAGTGTGATCCAAAATTCTGAAAGAACAAAGGTTTTGATGAGAAGGGCACCAAAGTTGATGGTGAGCAGATTGGCAGGTGTAGAAGTATTGTGAAAATAGGAGGCCAATAGAGAAGGTAAATGACAGGAGTAGATGCAGAGGTGAGAGTTGTGGCACATGATGATGAAAATTGAAAGTTGTCAGGGATAGCCTTGCCAATAATCAAAGCCATTTCATTGGAGAAGGAACAGGAGATGCATCATTCAAGAAATAAACATTAATATGGGAGGGAGAATGGTTTGGAAGGGAAAGTTTCAGATGAACGAGAGGCTCAACTTCAGAGTTTCCACTAATTACTCTGAATACTTTTCTTTGTTTGAAAATAACTGACCTTGTAGACAATTTTGTGCTTTGCTATCCGGAACTACCAGAGTTACAGCAATTTGAATTATTATCTGGGAAGATTTTGTTGTTGAGCTAAATAAGGAACAGCTGCATCTATATTTCAATGGCTAATTGTCAGAGGTTTGAAATACAAGAATTAAAGCTGACAAAGGTAAGTTTTTGCTAAGAAACAACTTGTTGAAACTATGGTATTTTAATCTGATTCTCCAACCTACAGATTTTTTTCCATCTGTTCAGTCATAAATACCACTGAGGCACTTCGGAAACCCTTGGACTTTATTTGCATTATCTCCTGCATGCTACAGGACACACGAATGCTAGCCCTGCATTGTGACATAGAGCCATTTCTAAGGGGCAATGTGAAACAATGCCTTCAAGCTTGGGACCTAATTGCCAGCACATATTGATGCAGGTTTTTGTTAAATATTGTAATTTCAAAACATTAAAGTAATTCAAAGGAAGACCATGGGAGTCTGAAATATGAGTCATGATGATGTATGTAATTTATGTATTTTTACATATATTACATTATTAATTATTTAAATGTGCAAGATTGCTTAACTAAACAATATACGTACACATTTACTGAAATGTTACTGAAATATTAAATGCACAACAGTCCTCCCTGCTTAGCCATAAACTCCAACTCAATAAAGAACACATCTCAACTATATACACTCTGTACTGTATAATACAACTACTATACAGACATCCATAGCATAGTAAATTTTAAATTGTCTCATTCAGACTTTAAGATTTAATCACTGTAGAGGCTTTCTTACTCTTGTGGGATAATGTCTTTCCTGACAAAGAGAATCGCTCTGCTTGGCAGGTGAGACTTGTGGCTGTGAAAACCACCTCACGTTCTGGAACCTCCTCCATGGTAGTTGTAGGAGTTGATTCTGAGTCTGCAGGGAATAGTTCTGGACACTTTCCTTTTTCTTCTTCTGGTTTGTGCATCTTGATCTTAGGAAGGTGCATTTAGTTCACAGGACTTGATCCTTCTAACACTCCCTTTATGATCTGATCTCTCTTCTTGGATCCCTCATCTACAATGTCATCTGATGTTTTTGCATCTCCATGGACTCCTTTCTTTTTGGTCTTCCATTCGTCCAGCTGGGCTTTGGTCTTTGCATCTACTTTTACAAGCAGCATTTTACCTCCCATTTGAAGTTCATGCAATAACCTTTATGCACACAGAGTAGATTCTGGTTGTTTATATTTACAAAAGCCAAACACTTGCAACTTTCCGGAAATGTGCACCACATTTTGCAAATAACTGCCTGATTAACATGCTAGAAGCTCTTTCAGATATGTTACCTACAGAAACTGTTGTAGTTGGACCGCTGCTTTCTTCACTTTCGTGCTTTTTCTGAGCGGCATGGTCCTTCCTTGGTCCAATATGCTTTCCAACCAGACTCACAGAGGCTGGCAGCAACATATGTTTGTTCTCTGTTTAGCTATGGTTCATGGTGTTCGGCATAGAGACAGTTGTGGCATCATCCAGTACCTTTCTTAAGTTATTATAGGGGGTGTGGCATGCAAATTGTGGATGGATCTCCAATCAAATTGTAGTTGTTACAACCAGTCACACCCCCACAATACTGGTTCTCCTGCTTTTACCACATACAAGCTCTAGGTGCCTTGTTAGTCATTATAATTCACTGATGCAAATGTCATTCCCACAGGAGTGTCTTTTCTCCAGTATGTTCTGCAGTCTTCCATTAAGTATCTGAAATGCCATTCAAACTCATTTTGTGGAATGACTGAAACAACTGAACCAGCGTCCAATTTCATTTTAGTTAATTTGCCGTTGTCTTCTGGTATGAGCAATATTGCTTGCCTGTTGTTAGTTTTCACATATGTGTTCTGCTTTGATTCATTTTCTGCAAGTTTTGCCCTTAAAACTGCATTGGCCTAATAAGCCCAATTTGTTCAGCCAGACCAGTTTCAGTTTTGACATTACAACTTTGTTCACGCTCACTTTCATTCCTGACTACAGTTCAATTGATTCTCTGTCTGCTGTTTCCATTGATGCAGTAATTTCATCTGTTTATTTAAGTGTAAGTTGTGCTTCAGTTAGGGCCCATTTTTGAATGCTTTCTTTTATGATTTCATAAACTAAATGATCTCTCGGTGCATCATAAAGGCCATCACTGAACTGACGATGCTCAGCCAACTTCTTCAATTCAGCTACGTCCACTGAAATGGACTCCCCTTCTTTTTGAATCTGCCTATGAAACCTAAAGCATTCTGCAATCAACAACAGCTTTGGTTCTAAATGTTCCTCCATTATTTTGAAAATATTTCTGCTCATTTCTGCAGGTTTGGTTGGAACAATCAAACTGTATGCTTTTAAACCCAATGCACTCAGCAAAATTGGTGCCCGTTTCTCATTGGCTATTTCATTTGCTTCAAATTACTGTTCAATTAGCTCAGTATACATGAGCCATTGTCTCAGAAGACAGTTTTCCATCTCTCCATTCAACTTAAAGGAAAATAAAAATGGAGAAAAGTATTGTTCAGCTTGTTCAATCAGTTGTTTCCACAAATGCATAAAGTCAAGATCGACTGGATGATCATAGGTTTGCTAATAAGTCTGAAGGCCATCATTTCTGAGGCTTACATTTGGGAAATTAAAATAAACTTAGTACTGTTTACAGTTTTTCTGAGCTTCAATAGAATGATGTACAGAACTGATGTTACTTCATTGGATCAATACCTGGCCTCAACATCAAAGGTTATTCCACAATGTAAAAGTGCACAGGTTTGTGTGTAACATACTGCCTTGAGTAAGTATTCAGCTCCCAATCCTTTGTTCACATAAATGATTATTTTAAACAGGAATTTTGATTAACTTAACTGAGAATTTTTATTTGTGAATTACATGCTCCTTTTTTACAGTAGAGCCCCAAAAACAGGAAAAATTGGATAGTATGAAAAATTCAAACCCTTTCACAAGACCTTCTTCCACTTTGCAAAGTCTTGATGGGCAAGGAGATGCTTTATTTTTAGTCAGGACTTCTTCCTTGCCACTTTTCCAAAAATATCCTTTTTGTGCAAGGCCTTAGAGATTGTAAACCAAGAACTTCATTTCTAATTGCAGCCACCGATTCTGCAGCTCACTCAGAGTGACTTGGCATCACAGTAGCCTCTCTTACAGGTGCCTTTCTTCTCCAGTGACTAAGTTTAGAGAGATGGCCTGACCAAGGCAGTGCAGTTTCATACTTTTTCTACTTTTTCACACTCGACTGCACCGAGCTCCAAGGTATGTTTAGAGCTTTTGAGATTACCTTGTACTCTTCCCCAGGTTCATGCTTCTCTATTATCATTTCCCTGACTTATCTTGAATGCTCTTTGGTCTTCATTTTGGTTTGATCTGTTGAAAATCTACTATGCAGCTGGACCTTACAGAGAAAGAAGGTTTTTATTCTTATGAGTTCTTTGAAAACAGGTGATCCTCCAATTTTCTACATCAACAAACTGTGTTAGTTGGAAAGGTAATGTACATTATCACACCAAAGGAATATTAACGTAGTAATTACAAAGGAGTTGAATACTTCTTCAGCCTCACAAATTTGTTTTTAAATTTTTAGTTAATTGTTCATAGGTTTTGCTATTTTTCATTTGATTTGCCTCAATGTACAATGTTGAGTGATATTCAAAAATCCGACCAATTTATTATAAATTTAGAAAATGGGACAGTTAAATGTAAAAATAGTTGTGGGGGTAATTACCTTTTCAGGGCACTGTGTATTAGTATGGGTAATGGCTACAGGTAATTGACAGAAAACAGAGAAACAAGAGAATGCAGCTGTTGAAATGTGAAGCAACACAGAAGATGCTATAGAAACTCAATGGGACAGGCAGTATCTGTAGAGGGAAATTGACAGTCAGTGTTTCAGGTTGAAATCTAACATCTGCAAAAAGTGTTGAAATAAATGGGTCATTTGCAGATTGACATTCACTACATGGTTCACTGCTGGAGTGTCAACTATTTGCAGCAATATTATTAATGGATAACTGTACTGCAGCCAGATTTGATGATGAAACAATAAATGAGCAAAGGGCTAAACTGAGCTGAGTCAGAGGGCAAGCGGTTGCAGATCCAAAATGAAGTTGGAAATACTGAGGCTTTCACCTGGAAGAAAGAATAAAATGGCATTTTATATTTAAATGAGTGACTACAAAATGACATGGAACTCATAATATATGAAATACAAAGGGTTGGAATCAGAATCTGGTTTAATATCACAGGCATATGTCATGAAATTTCTTGTTTTGTGGTAGTAGTACATTGCAATACATAATAATAAAGATGATAAATTGCAGTAAGTATATATAAAAGCGAAAATTAAATAAATATTGCTAAAAAGAGAGAAAAAATAGTGAGGTAGTTTTCATAGGTTCATTGTCCATTCAGAAATCTGTTGGCGGAGGGAAAGAAGCTGTTCCTGAAATGTTCAGTGTGTCTCTTCAGGCTCCTGTACCTCCCTCTTAATGGTAGTAATGAGAAAAGAGCGTGTTCTTTGTGGGGATTCTTAATGATGGATGCCCCCTTTTTGAGGCATCACCTCTTAAAGGTGTCCAGGATGCTGGGGAGGCAAGAATCCATGATAGAGCTGGTTGAGTTTACGGCTTTCTGCAGCTTTTTCTGATCCTGTGCAGTGACCCCTCCATACCAGACAGTGATGCAACTGGTTAGAATGATCTCCACAGTACATCTGTAGAAATTTGTGAGTGTCTTGGTGACATATCAGTTTTCCTAAAGCTCCTGCTGTTGTGCCTTCTTTGTAACTGCAATGATATGTTGGGCCCAGGATAGATCCTCAAATAGAGCAAATAATTCAGGAAGCTGTGCAATGATGGCCTTTATTGCAAGAGGTCCAAAGTTTAAAAGACTACTCTACACTATCTGTTGCCATTTGTTCCCGTTCTGTAGTAATGAGATCAAGGGGTGGAGCACAGTGGCCAGGTTTGGCAGGAACCTGTTACAGTAATTGACAGATCTTAAAAAGGGCCACAGCTGTGACTTTTTTTGGCCTTGGGACGTCATCACTACTTGAACTTCTGTGCATCAGTGGTGTGACCGCAGTAAGTGATGCTTGGTTTAAGGAATTCACACTTGTTGCGTCATGCTCTTGAGCCCATAATCTAATCTTTTCAACTCAGTCTTGAGATTTTGGAGATGTTCATGTAATCCTTACCAGTAACAATGACGTCATCCATGTAACACTGCATGCCTGGGCAGCCTTGTAGCCCCTGGTCTACAATGTTCTGCCAGAGTGCAGGTGCAGATATTACTCCAAAAATAAGCCTATTATAGCAACAAAGCCCTTTGTGGATGCTGATGTTGAGAAAAACATTGGACTCTTCTTCCATTGCCATCTGTAGTTAGGTCTTGGCTGTCCACTTTGCTGAGTGTTTTTGTCCAGAAAGTTTTGCAAAAATATCCTCTATCTTGAGCAGAAGGTATTGGACTACGTTCTGTACTGGATTTGTGGTGACCTTAAAATAACCACGGATTCTGACAGACCTATCCTTCTTGGCTGCTGGGACCACTCATAGGCTCCACTCAACCTTGGAAAGAATTTCTCCAGCCTCCAAGTAATCTAGCTCACTGGCTGCTTTATTACAGATGGAATAAGGAAGTGGACAGGCTTTGTAAAACTTGAGTGTGGCATTTTTATTTAACACTATTTTACCCTTGATATGTTTGAGTTTTCTAATGCCATCCTTGAACACCACTGTGGCATCATCCAGTACCTTTCTTAATTCGCTTTCAGTGGACTCTCTTGAAACAAGTGTAGTTGTTTGGAACCATTAGTGTAGATCCATTGTGGCTTGTTGGTTGTTGTATTTCACTGTTGTGAATGTCATTCCCACAGGAGTTATCTCTTCCCCAGTATAAGTTCTTATTTGGATATTTGTAGGCTTCAGTTCAGTATTTTTGAAATGCCTTTCAAACTCATTTTGTGGAATGACTGAAACAGCTGAGCCAGTGTCCAGTTTCATTTTAATTAATTTGCCTTTCAGTTCTGGTGTAAGCCATATCTCATCATTATCAGATACTTTAACAGCAGATTAGTGCCCTTTTTGAAACTGCAACTTGACTTTGTAGCTTTTCTCTTCTCTATGCAGTCCATTTATTTTTGTCTACCCAACATGCTCTTTGTTGCTTTTTCTGCAAGTTTTGCCTTTACATCGACATTGGTCTGGTGCACGTGAGCCCCTGCCACAACGGTAACAGAATGTGTTAGGCCAGCCGGTTTCTGTTTCAACATTGCAATTTTGTTCACGCTCACTTACATTCCTAACTGCAACTCAATAGTGCCAGTCTGCTGTTTCCATCAATACAACAGTTTCAATTGCTCTTTTAAACATGTTGTGCTTCAGTTAGGAGCTCTTCTTGAATGTTTTCTTGTTTGATTCCACAAACTAAATGATCTCCCAGTTCATCAGTAAGCCCAAACTGACAATGGTCAGACAACTTCTTCAATTCAGCCACGTATGGTGTACAGCCATAGACTGTATTCCTTTAAACCCAAAACACTCAGCAAAAGTGGCACCTGCTGCTCATTGGCTATTTCATTTGCTTTAACCTCCTGTTTAATTCGCTCTGCATACAGTTAATCCTTGTGCGATCAAACTCATCAATCTTTCCAATGTAACCAGCCATTCCTGCTTTTTTTAACTGTATGTTTATTATCACCTGATACTCACTGTTTATGAACCTGTGAATCTGTCTTTCTGCCTTTTTAAAAAAACTCAACCATGCCTGTCCCTTAAAAAACAGTGCGTGTTGTGCTGCTTTATTTTACTTGATCATTTCTCACTGCTTTTTTAAAAAACTCTATCGTCTCGCTGCACTTCATTCAACAAGTAGCTAACCATCTTGGGTTCATTTAAACTTCCTGTTCGCTACTGTTATGTTTGTAACTCCAAAGCATAAAACTAATTGGAAGAAAAACAACCGTGTCCAGATTGAGAGCTTAACTTTGTTTTTACTTGAAATAAGGTGCATGTGTATGACATGACAGCTTAATCACATATTATGTACTTTTACATACAACTCGCAATGCATTATGTAAACAACAAAAAGTGCTTAATCAAACAATATTTATAGTATTACTCAAATATTACTGAAATATTAAGTACATAACAATTCAGAGGTGGTCTTATCAAAGCATAATATTCTAAACGGACTGGACAAGATGGATGCTGGTAGCCTCTTTCCCCTAGTAGAGAATCCGGAAGTATGGATATACTTTCAGAATGAGAGAATACTGGAATTCTCTATCACAGAATAACTGAGGCAGATATTTGATGTATTTAAACCAGTGACTGATAGATATTTGAACTACAAGGGATTCAAGAGATATGGAAAAAGTATTGTTGAAGCAAAATTAGATCAGGCACAATGTTATTGAATGGTGGAGTAGGCACAAGTATCTGATGAAAGCTGTTGCTCCTGTTTATGTGCAAAGATTCTTATGTAGCTACCTTCAAGCAACACAGTTCCAGCAGTGCACCACAAGCATGTTTCTGTCATTAGACTTCTTGTGGAAAATACCGGTCATCTTGAAACTCAGCATAGGGAACAGCATTCAACTTAAATCAGATCATTTGAAATCATTTGGTTTCAAAACTAATTTAAATAATTTCAAACCATAATTTACACCAAAATGTCAGTGCACAGACCCTCAGTGGCTACTCCAGATCCCAATAATGGTGCTAACTTTAATTTCTTAGACAGTGTTTCGAAGTTTATAGTCAGGGTTTTCTGTCAACAAAAATCATCTTGTTCTCCATTACATTTGAAGAATGCCAATAAACAATCTTGAAAACTATACCCCTTCCCTCCCCGTCTTTCTTTTAGACCTATATACCTAGCTGATGGCTCTTGCAATTGGAATAACCTTTTGTTGATTAGCTGGTCATACCCTTTCCCTTCCTCTGCACTTTTTTTTTGTAATTTATTTTTTATTGAAGTTCATCATCAAACAAACATTTCCATAAGTTGTATTTCAGATATTGTACATATATATCATATAGTCATATATGCTACAAATCTCCACATAATATTTATCTGAGGTATACATTTATAGAAAAGAGTGGAAAGAAAAAAACCAGCAAAAGGAAAGAACTATGTACAAGTAGGGAGTAATCTTTTTTTTTACAACATATTCATTGATTTGTGAGGATAAAATCAGGCCTGTGAGGTGTTATGTAGTTAAACCATTTTTCCCACTATGAATCAAATTGCTCCAGCTTATGATTAACAGATGCTGTTATCTTCTCCATTTTGTAAATGTCCATTGTAATTTCCATCCATGTATTTAAAATTGGGCTCTCCTGTGATAACCATTTCCTAGTAAGAGTCTTTTTACCATCCACCAACAGTATATTCATTAAATATTTATCTCTTTTCAACCAATCTTGAGGTATATATCCAAATTATATGGTCTTACTTTCTAAGGGTACTTCACGTTTAAAGATGTCTTGTAGGGCATTGTGTATCCCAATCCAATAGTCTTTGATAACGGGGCATTCCCAGAAAATATAATGATTTGCATTTTGATTTGCACAATTTCTCCAGCAAACAGGGAGGTTACTATCATAATGGGATTTCTGAGAGAGTGTAATAAAATATCTTATCAAGTTTTTCCATCCGAACTCCCTCCATTTCTGTGAAATGGTACACTTCCATTGATACCTTCATATCATTGTCCATCTTCCTCAGATATAATTATCCCTCCTTCCTTCTCCCATTTTGTTTTAATGTATAAAGTCAAATGTGTTTTAAGATTCTTATACATACTTGAAATGATTCTACTACCATTAACTGAATTATATGCTTTTCTAAATAGCTCTATCAAACATGTTCTTGCCTTGGTTACATTTTTAACCATCCTATTAACATATTGTCGCACCTGTAAATACCGATAAAAATCTTGTTTTTCTAATAAGTGTTTCTCTTTAAGCATTTCAAAACTGAACAGTGTTCTTTCTTACATTATGTTGCAAAGAACTGTTATTCCTTTAGCTGTCCAGTCCTTAAATCTAGCATCCAGTTTATTCGGTGTAAAATCCGAGTCATATGCACACCATTTAAGAATTGCAATATCTCCCTCTAGTTTATATTCTTTTATAATAGTTTTCCATATTTAAAGAGTCAATTTCACCCATGGGTTATCAATAGTATTTATGTACCTTTGCAGGTTGTTATCAGCCAAAATTGCTTGTATGGGGATGGGAAGTACCCG
Organism: Hypanus sabinus; assembly: GCF_030144855.1. Classification (NCBI taxonomy): domain Eukaryota; kingdom Metazoa; phylum Chordata; class Chondrichthyes; order Myliobatiformes; family Dasyatidae; genus Hypanus; species Hypanus sabinus. The sequence continues at coordinate 59,953,074 of NC_082717.1, read as the reverse complement.
CTCCTCAATGTTTTTCCATTGAGCATCAAATGATGGGTTGCACCAACATATCACAACTCTCAACTGTGCTGCAAAATAATAATCTCTAAGAGAAGGTAGGCCCCATCCCCCCTTATCCTTGGCTAATTGCAAAGTTTTGAGATGAACCCTAGGCCTTCTACCTTGCCAAATATATCTTGATAACATTTTGTTCCATTCATTGAATTGATTTTGATTAATCTCTGTTGGTAGGGTCTGAAAGAGGTATAATAGTCTGGGCAGTATATTCATTTTAATGATCTCAATAGTTGAACTGAGACTGAAAAAAGGAATTAGGTTCCATCTTGTTATATCTTCATTAATTTTTTATATATAGGCTGATAATTGCATTCTGATAGTTTTGCCAGATCTTTTGGCATAATGATGCCCAAATATTTGAAAGACTCTGTTTGCCATAGCCAGGGTATCTACTTTCAATTTCTCTTGGTGGGCTATAGTTATATGATAGTAATTGGGTTTTATCTATGTTGATCTTGTATCCTGATAATTGACCATATTGTTCAAAGGATTGCATCAATTTAGGTAAAGAGTATGTTGGTTGTCCTAGATAGATCAAAATGTCATCTGCGTAACAGACCAATTTATGCTCTGTCCCTTTAATAGTAATTCCACTGATATCTTCATTTTGTCTGATGTATTGAGCTAATGGTTCCAGATATAACACAAAGTATAGTGGTGACCTTGCACAACCCTGTCTCGTGCCCCTTTCCAGGGTAAGACTATTCAATCATTATCCATTGATTTTAAAACTAGCAGTAGAGTTCTCATATAGTGCCTGTATAGTTTTAATAATTGTGTCATGGAAACCAAATCTATGTAAAACTATGTAAAGAAAATTCCAGTTAACTGTATCAAATGCCTTTTCGGTGTCCACACTCATCACTATTGCTTCGATTTAATTTTTTTATATATGATCCATAATGTGAAGTGTCTTCCGTATATTGTCTTGTATTTGGCGTGGTAATATAAAACCTGTCTGATCATTACGTATCAGTATGGGTAGAAACTCCTCTAATCGTTTGGCCATGATGGAGGTAAATAATCTATAATCTACATTAAGAATGGACATTGGTCTAAATGACCCACATTCCATTTTATCCTTGCCTTCTTTCGGTATAGCTGAGATTATCGCTTCCTTCCAACTGGGTGGCATTTGTGCCTTTTTTAGAGCCCAGTTCAGTGTGGGGAGTAAGACAGGAATTAACTCATTTTTAAACTCTTTGTACCACTCTGCCGTATACCCATCTGATTCTGGTGACTTGCTTAATTTAAGCCTACTAATTGCAGCTTTTAGTTCAACTTCAGTTATGTCAGCAGTCATCGTTCTGTTTTGTTCTTCACTTAAAGTGGGTAACTCTAGAGAATTCAAGAAGGTATCAGTTTGGGATATGCTTCCCCCTGGAACTTTGGAATTTAGGGTTTTGTAAAATACTTCAAAAGCTTCTTGAATTTCACTTAGCTTATTTTTTTTTTATTATTTTTGTTCTTGGACCCCTAATTCTATGAATTGTATTTTCTGCTATTTTTTTTCCAGTTTCCATGCCAGTATTTTCATAGACTTAGATCCACTTTCATAATGTGTCTGTTTCAGAAACATTAAATTTTCCTGATTTTTGCATAGCCAAACTATTAATTTCATTCCTAATTTTTAAAGTTTCCTCTAATGCCAAATTCAATTTGTGTTTTTTTTTCTAGTTCCTTCAGCCTATTTTATAATTCCTCTAATGTTTTATTCCTTATTTTTTCTTATATGAAGATATCGCTATAATTTTTCCTCTTAAAACAGCCTTCAGAGTATCCCATAGGACGGGAGGTGAAACCTCTCCATTATCATTGAATTCTAAGTAAAGACCATTTTCTCTTTTTAATTGGTTCCTTAAAGTATGGATCATTGAGTAGACTTGAATTTAGTTTCCAAATAGTATTCTTTAGTTGTAGGTCAAAATTAACAAATAAGTATATAGGTGTATGGTCACTTACATCTATTGTCCCAATTCCACAGGTGTTAATTTTACCTTTGCCTTTTCCAAATGTTATGAAATAATCTATTCTTGTATATACAGAATGGGGGGGGCAGAATAATGAGTGTAATCCCTTCTGTCAGGGAAAAGGTCCCTCCATATATCAATTACACCAACATCCTCAAAAAGTGTATTAACTCTCTTATGTAAGGATTTTGTTTCATAGGTTTTTCTGTTGGAAGAGTATAACTTTGGTTGTAATTGTAAATTTAAGTCTCCCCCACGTATCAGGAAATCTTCTATTTCCGTTACCATAATATTAGTAATCTTCTGAAAGAAACCAATATCACTTCCCGGGGGTGCGTATATATTCAATAGAGTAACTGAATTTCTGTCTATATTCCCCCTTACCAGAATATATCTGCCCTCCTTATCCCCCATTTCGAATACTTTTTCAGAATTTAGCTTGCTTGAGGTAAGAATAGCAACTCCTCTCCTACGTCCTGATTTATATGAGGAGAAAAACAAATTAGTGAAGCCCATTCTCTTTAGTTTTCCATGCTCATTATAACTTCAGTGAGTTTCCTGTAAATATACTACATGGGCTTGTTTTTTTTCATTTTCGGTAGAATTCTACTATGTTTGATTGGATTTAACAGCCCATTGACATTAAAAGAAATGAATTTTACTTTGTCCATAGCCATGTGTATTTATCTGTCAATATATCATTGAAATTAGCAGAATAAAACTTAATTGATCTACTCCCTGAACAAATAAGAACCAAGAAACGTGAATAATAATAACAAGGCAACAAAGGTGTGATTCCAAGGCTGAGATCTCTAGTAGATGACCCTGGGTTGGGCTAGAGGAAATGTCTAGCAGTGGGGGATAACCCTTCCTAACTGTGAGTTGAGGGCCCCATTGTAGTAGCCACAAAAGTAAGTGAACAAATCTATATCCATTACACAGAAAAGATTTTCCTGCGTATTCCTCTCATTTATATATTCTCACTTAGGTGGGGAAAAAGAAGCGAATGAATGAATAAAAAAGAATAATTGAGTAATATAAAATCCACATTATAATAAGTATTTCTCGAGATAGGTAAAGTACCGTCTATTTTTGCTTCCGTTTAGCTTATCAACATTTTTAAAGTTAGCCAAACCTAATGACTCTTCAGGAGGGGGTGAGGGCTGTCTTCGGAAAACTCACTGTCTCTTCCTGATATACTTCTCTCACCCTCCTCCTGTCCCCTGCTTTCTCGATTCTCTCACTATTTCCCAAGCAGAGCGGGATAACTGCTCAGCCAGGCTTTCCTTCAGTTTGGTCACGCTGACAGGCAACCCCCTGACCTTCATGTCTGTAGTCGCCTCTTCCACTGTTTGATATAGTTGCATCCCATCTTCATAAAACACTTGAAGTTTAGCAGGGTACGGAGTTTGGAATCTAATCTTTACTTGTTTTAATATTCACTTTACTGCAGAATATTCTTTATGTTTCTGCAGGACTGCAGGGGGATAATTTTGATCGAAGTATATTAATTTCCCATCCAAAAACACCCTCTTCTTTCCCCAGGCCCTTCGTAGAATCTCTGCCTTGGTATTCTATCGAAGGAATCTAATTACTATTGAATGTGGCTTCTCTTCTCTGTCTCCAATAGGCCTCGGGGCTGCACCCCTATCGTCCACAGGCTCCACAGTGATGCCTTTCTTATCTCCATTCTTTTTCCCCATTCTTGGTCCTCTTATCAATTCAGATATTTTCGAAAGATCTTATATTTAATGGATTAACGGGGCAAAATATGTGTTTTTCCGGAGGAGCTATTGACTTAAGCTGCCATTCTGGATGATAACGTCACCGGAACGTCCCTCTGAACTTGTTTAAAATTTCCAAGATCTCCAACCTTTTCTGCTTTTTGCTAAAAGATTACAGACCTGAAACATTGTGTTGCATTTCTATTGGCACAAATGCTGTCTGACCAGCTGAGGTATTTTAAATGTTTACTATTTTCATTTCAGATCTTTTTCTTGCAGACTGCAGACGAACAGTAAGATGTTTAAAAAGCATTTTCGGATGATCTGATCATGCAACACAGGATAAAAATGCGAACAAGCAGCAGCTTAATTTTTTTCAATTCCAAGGCTAGACTTACAATGTAATTTTTAAGAATTTTGAACCATTTCTTGTACCTGATAGGTTATACCAGTTTTTGAATAAGGATATTTCATATTATATTTACATTTAATTTTCACAAATTTACGTGAGCATGTCATTGCACTGTCATAGCTTGTTTTGCAAAATCGTACGCCCAGCTTTTCAATATTTCTGTAGCCATTTATAAAACACAATGAAATATGAAAAGCTTCATCCTTGACTGTATGGTGTCAGCTTCACTGAATTTTTTGCATCAAGGTTCAGATCACAAAACATCAGTACGTTGTTGTAGCACTGACTGGATTTGGGAATTCTTTACAGAACTACAGAAGATGAAGTGCTGTTAATTGGACTTTCATTTGCTTTGGAGGAACACACCAGTAATGTCAAATATGAACCATTTAAATTTATAGCAACTTTCAGCATTTCAGCTTTCCTTTTATTAATATATTTTCTAGCAACCTAATTTGAATAAAATATCTACTGATGGTGGTTGAATGAATTTGAATTACAATGATTGAAGCAATAATAGAGTAATAATGTCATTCTGTCTGAGGTTTGAATATTATTCCTCCACCTCAAGTTCAATATGACATATCATTTACAACATGCACTGCAGTAACTCGCCCAGGCTACTGAAACTGTACTTGCCAAACCCACAATCTTTATGATCGAAGAAGGAAAAGGGTACAGGAGCATGGTATCACCATGGCCTGCAGGTCACCCTGCAGGTCACCCTGCAAGTCACCAATCTTGTCGATTTGGAAACAGGGAACTAGTCCTTCATCATTGCTGGATCAATTTAGCAGACTGGGAGCACCCCCAGTGAAGGATTGCAATGGTTCATGAAGGCCTCATGTCTCCCTCTCAAGGACAACTAGGGATAGACAATGAATGCTGGTCTTCTCAGCACACCATGATCTCTTAAATGAACAAAAGTAAACTCTTCCTCTCTCCTCCTCACTCCTTTTCCTTTCTTTGTTCTCACCTACCTACTCTCTCTCCCTCTCCCGTTCTCCCCCTCTCCCCTTCTGTCCCTCTCTCCCTTCCCTTTTCTTTCTCTCTCTTTGAATTAACATCATTCTGAATTTTTTCACCTTAAACAACAAATCATTTTAGTTACTTTACTCATTATGAAAATCAGGATGTGTTGCCTACTTCTTCCAAGATCTAAAACAAATATTTTTGACTGGATTCTGATTTCCAACTTTCAAGATTATTTTTAGTGCATCTCTTAGTATTTTTAACTTCAGCAGTGATGCACCATCAATAACTCACTCTGAGATGTAAAGGCGAGATATCAGCTTTTATTGACTGGAAGAAGGAACAAGCAGTGAGTGACCACCATACTACATCCTGGAGACTGAGAGGCCGGCCTCAGGCCTCAATCGCCTTTATACTGGGGTTTGTGGGAGGAGCCACAGGAGCAGTCAGCAGGGGGCGTGTCCAGAAAGGTATATGTAGTTCACCACAGGCAGCATCCAGTGTTATCAGTCTCAACATAAAAGACTATCTGTTTTAGGACAGATTTAAATGTAACCAATAACATAGGTTACATTAAAAAATGAAATATAATTCAAGAGGGATTTTGTAACCCACATTCTCCATAACAAACTAGGGATGAGATATAAAATAGACCATTAAATATAGAAGCAGATGTAGGCCATTCAGCCCATCAAATCCATTCTGCCATTCACTCATGGGCTAATCCAATTCTTCCAGTCATCTACACTGCCCTGCCTTCTCCCCATACCCTTTGATGCTCCTGCTAATCAGGAGCCTATCTATCTCTGCCTTAAATACACCCAATGACTTGGCCTCCACAGCCGCTCATGGCAACAAATTCAATACCACCCTCTGACTAAAAGTAATTTCTACACATTTCTGTTCTAAATGGACATTCTTCAAGCCTGAAGTTGTGACCTCTTGTCCTAGACTCCCATACAATGGGAACTAACTTTGCCATATCTGAACGGTTCAGGCCTTTTAACATTCGGAATGTTTCTATGAGTTTCCCCCCTCATTCTCCTGAACTCCCGGGAATGCAGTCCAAGACCTGGCAGACGTTTCCCATATGGTAACCCTTCCATTCCTAGAGTTATTCTTGTGAATCTTCTCTGAACCCTCTCCAATGTCATTATATCCTTTCTAAAATAAGGAGCCCAAAACCTCACACAATACTCCAAGTGCCTTATAGAAGCTCAACTATCAAATAGACAGTTTCCAGCCTCACTCCAGCTCCATTAGGTAACAAAATCATTGAAGATGCCAGGAAGCAGGTCTGTAACATTACAGATCTTCCAGACCGAAGTGACAGTTCCACAAAGGTTTCTTTTTGCTCTAAATCTCTGTCTCCATTTATTGTCCACATGAATTCTTGATGTTGATCTGTGTGTATAAAAGAGATGAGGCAGTTAATGACTATTGGTGGACTAGGCCATGTTAAAGGCCCAAAATGAATATGTCACAGACTTTATAAAGAAACTCAGGGGTGAGTATGTCCCCACAAAAATTACTCTGTCTTCCCCAACCAGAAGCACTGGATGAACCAAGCGATGCACAATATGCTGAGGGATAGATCAGTAGCATTCAGGTCTGGCAATCCAAGAAAGCCCAAGTGGTCCAGGTACGGCTTCCAGAAAGCCATCTCACATGTGAAGGGGCGATTCTGGATCAAGCTTAAATGACAGAAGTATGTGTGACAGCTATGATGGGGCTTGAATGCCATCACCTCCTATATGGCAAAACCAAGCAACATACATAACAATAAGGTTTCACTTCCAGATGAGTTCAATGCCTTCTATATTTGCTTTCCCCAAGAGAACAAGGAGGCTCCTTCTCGAATCCCCACTGCCCCTGACGATGCTGTGATATCAGTCTCTGAGGCGAATGTGAGAGCATACTTCTGAAAGATGAGCCCTCAGAAAGAGGTGGTCCAGACGGTATACCTGGCTGAGTAGTAAAGACCTGTGCTGATCAACTGGCTGCAGTGTTCACTGACATCATCGGCTTCTCACCTCAGCAGTCTAAGATACCCACCTGCTTCGAGCAGGCTTCAATTACGCTGATGCCCAATGAGAACATTGGAACCTGCCTCTAGGACTGTCATCTAGTAGCATTTACATCCACTGTGTTGAACCTCTTTGAGGCATCGGTCATGAATCTTATTAACTCTTGTCTCAGGAATGACTGGGATCCACTTCAGTTTGCCTGCCATCACAATAGGACAACAGCAGATGCTATTTCACTTCATTCTTATTCAGCTTGGGGACATCTGGACAATGGAGATGCATATATTAGGATTCTCTTCATCGACTAAAATTCTGCATTCAGCACTGTCATCCCCTCAAAACTAATAACTCCTAGGCCTTTAAACCTCCTCGTGTAACTGGACCCTCAATGTTCTTACTTGCAGACCCCAGGAAGACTGAAAATTTGATTGAATGCTGCCACAATAACTCAGTCAACGTCAGCAAAAGCAAAGACTTAATTATTGACTACAGGAGGAAGAAACTGGGTGTCAATGAGCCAGTTTTCAATGGGAGACCCGAGATGGACAGTGTCGGTAACTTTAAATTCCTTGGCGTTATCATATCAGAGGACCTGTCCAAGGACCAACACATCAGTGCCATCACAAAGGGGGCACAGCTGTGCCTCTACTTTCTTAGAAGTTTGTGCAGATTTGGCACATCACCTGATAAAACCCTGATAAACTTATACAAATGCACACTGGAGAGTATCCTGACTGGTTGCTTCATGGCCTGGTCTGGAAACACCAATGCCCAAGAACGGAAAAGGCTACAGAAAGTGGTGGGTGCAGCCCTGTCCGTCACAAGGAAAGCCATCTCACGTTTACAAAGAGCGCTGCCACAAGAAAGCAGCATCATCATCAAGGACTCCCCACCATCCAGGCCATGCTCTCTTCTTGCTGCTGCCATCAGGAAGGAGGTCCAGGGGCTTCAGGTCCCACACTAACAGGTTCAGGCACAGCTATCACCCTTCAACCGTCAGGCTTCCGAACCAGCATGTATAACTTCACTCACTCCAACTCTGAACTGACTCCACAACCTATGGACTCACTGTTCTCAATGTTATTTATTTACTTAGGCTGTTTTTATTTGCCCAGTTTCTGTCTTGTTTTGTACATTAATTATTCTCCAGTCTTTGTGTGTAGTTTGGTTATATTAATTCTAATATATTTCTGCTTTACTGTGAATGTCTGCAAGAAGGTGAATTTCAGGGTAGTATTTGCTGACATGTATATATTTTGATAATAAATTTACTTAACTTGCTTCAAGATTATGATTGTGAGTATCATTGATATGGTAAGTATTTGAGTCAGTACTGTGTGCTACATATCTGGGTTAGAGGTAAGCCCTGGATTTAGAGGAATTGTACAGTGGTTGCTGCTGAATATTAAAGCAGCTCATCATAAGGTTTATATCATGGATTTTACCTTTTTCAGTGCACGTTACTGATAATTTCTGCATCCAGCACAGGGATTCCCGATCTTTTTTATGCCATGGACCAATACTATCCAGCAAGGGGCCAGCGGGTCCCAGGTTGGGAAACCCTGATCCAGCAATATTGATGTTAACTGAACAGATTGCAGAAACTTGTTAACAAATTAGCTTAAAAGCTGTAATTTTATTAAAACATTGTAATAATTAGGACACACATATTGATTAGAATTGATGCTGAAATACCTGAAAACTTATTTTCAACAAAGAGACAGTTAAAGAAAGATTCAGTTCCAGAGAGATTTTTTAATAAAACTGCTATGCAAGCTGCTGAGGTGGATAGGTAGAATGCGCAATGGTTGGGATGAGTGTGTAGGTTGTGGTGGTAATCACATTCTCATTAAATGGAACTATAATATTGCAATGATATTGTCCCTAACAGTGATGACAATATTTACATAAAGATAGGAAAGCTGATCCAGGCTCTGTATTTATTACAATGGCAAGAATGGATAGCTTAGCATTTCAGAAAATCAGGTTTCATGGTATAGTACTGTTGTGAATTACTGCAACAGTCTCTATGCTTTGTCACCTTTGTGTTCATGTAGGAGTCAGCTGCTTGGATAGGAAAATATTCCAACCCCATGGTGCCCTATAGTATTGTGCATATCTTTTTCTCTCAAGTGTAAATGCAAACTCATATTATCAGCTCTAAAATATCATCAAAGGGATGCATCAAGGTCAGAGATCTTGTAAATGCTCAGTGTCACTGGCATGGTACTTAGGAGTTGAGTCCTGTATTTAAAATTCCTGATAACTTCCTGTACTCAGCAGATCTGACCACAGAGCACATTGTTAATTTATTCACCAGGTTTCTTGCAATTGATCACTGCCTCAGTTTCAGATTGTGCGTCACCAGAGCTTGGAACAGTGCCAATTAAAACAGTAGCTGTGATACTGCTGAGAAACAAAGACATTTGTGGGAGAACTGCAGAGCTTTATCAAAACAGACTGCCACTTTGACGCAGTTACTCCTGAAATCTGTAGATGCACTACACTTAGAACAACACTCACTCTTACTCCACAGTGTAGAATCGGCATATCCATTGCACTTCCTTTCTCCTCCAAGATAAGCAGCTTCCAGAGATTGACTTATTTTTCTCCCTCTTCTTATTTATTTGTTCCTCCTCTCTCGTATTTTCCACCAACTTTTCCTGAAGTTACAGGCATTTGCTGAGATGGACTCAGAGGTTTCAAAATCCGGGTTACTGAGAGGTGGTATGACTGAGGCATATCTGTTCCTGGTTTCACCTTATAACAGTTAGAAGTAGCATGCTGGCTCACTTTATTCCTTTCTGGGGACACTTTGACTCTCTGCAATATCCCTCCTTCCACCAACAATATTCTCACCAAAGCCCAGAAACAAAATCTGGCTTGTTCTAGTTCATATTTAATTCATTAGGTTAAGCTGCATGCACTATTTAGTGTTCCCACACTACAAACATGGACATGGAGTCATAGACACTGCTCAGAAACAGACCTGTCAGCCAGCCAATCAATCACCCATTTTCACTGACTACATTCATCCCACTATTTTAATTCTCCCCAAAATTCTGCCACTCACTAGTAACTTTTATGTTTTCAAGTAAAAGAGTAATATTTACTTTCCTGAACTGGCTTTTATTATTATTTGATCATAGCATGTGGCTGTTGTTGGCAAGGTTGTTGATTTCTAGCTGACCCTAAACAGTGATCATTTCAGAGTGTTGTTAAACGACAGCCAAATTTGCACTGCCGCATACAAAGTGAAAACAAGAGTAGGCTGCTTGTCTCCTTGAGCTGGCTTCACTACTTTGTGATTATGTCTTCAACTCTGCATTCCAGTCCACTTGCAGTCACCATTCATCCCCTAACCTATCAGGAATTCATTCACCTCTACTTTCAAAAATTTCAAAGTCTGTTTCCACCACGCTTGGAGGAAGAGAATGCACAAGGCCCACTGAGGAAAAATGTTTTGTTTACTCTTTCTATTAAATCCATTGCCATATCTCAGTCTTAAAAGAGTGGCCTGTCATTTTTAAGCAATGACAACCTGGTTTTAGACTTTCTCACAAGAGGAAACAGTTTCTCTACATTCACCATCAGGATGCTAGAGATTTCAGGCAAGTTCCCTCTCACTGTCCTAAGTTCCTGCAGGTAACATTTGACTGGTCTGGGCTCATATATAGGCCGCATTACATAAGGTTAATAGATGTACTTACCAGAAGGACATCTGATAAGTTTTTTAATGACAATCAAAATGGTTGTAATAATGTATCATCATTTCATTGTTTGTTTATTTTATTAGTTTAATTTAAATTCCCCCACTGCTACGTGGAGTCTGACTTGGGTCTGGTTGAACAGCCCCTAGGGACAGATTCAGGATACAGATCTAGTCATAGGACTGCTCTGCTACCATATGGCTGGCTCCAGCCTCAAAAGCTCTTGCTTCTCATAAAAATAAAAGAATAGCCAAACACATGAATTGAAAAGAAAGCTTCAAAGGTGCTGCTGTGTATTTGTTAAAACGTTTGGCCAAACTTCAAAGGCTTGCTGCAAAATAGCATCTTCAAAATTAAAGCAGAAGAAAATGGTCAATTTTTCATTTTATCATTAGGTAAATAGCGGAGAGTGGATCGGCAGCCTGTTTATACCACTCACAAGTTTTATTTCAAACTATTATCCATTTTACACTGATGTACTAAGTCCAAAAGGCCCCCATTGGGATGTATAGGTCCATCTGCTGTTATCTCATAAGCACATATCCTAGAGGAGCTAGAAAATAGAATTAGGAACACCAGAGGACAGAACAGAATCAGCAGAGATAAACCTAGAATTCTCCCAAACATCACAGTGTTCAAATCAAAGATTAACTAAGTTGTTGGTAGAACTCCCATATTGACTGGGACTCCCATACTGTAAAAGGGCTAGATGGGGTAGAGTTTGTCAAGCATATTCAGGAAAGTTTCCTTAATCAGTACATCGAAGTCCAAATGAGAGAGGGTGCAATACTAGATCTGCTTTAATGGAATGAGACAGAGCAGGTGTCAGAAGTTTTGTATAGGAGAACACTTTGCATCACAATGCAGTAGTTTCAAAGTGAATTTGCAAAAAGATAGGTCTCACCCATGAGTTGAGATTCAGTAATGGGAAAGCCATTGGAAGGTATTCTAAGGAACCAGTTATATGAGTATTTGGATAGCATTGGACTGATTAAGGATAAGTCAGCATACCTTTGTGTGTGGTAGGTCTTGTCTAATCAATCTTACAGAGTTACCAGGAAAGTGGATGAAGGCAAGACAGGAGATGTTGTCTACATGGACTTAAGTATGCAATTTGACAAGGTCCTGCACGGGAGGCTGGTCAAGAAGGTTCAGTTGCTCGTCATTCAGGATGAGGTAGCAAATTGGATTGGACATTGGCTTTGTGGGAGAAACCGGAGAGTGATAACAGATGGTTCTCTCTCTGACTTGAAGTCTGTGACTCGTAGTATGCTGCAGGGATTGGTGCTGGGTCTTTTGTTGTTTGTCATCTTTGTCAACGACCTGGGTGATAATGTGGTTAACTTGATCAGCAGATTTGCAGATGACACCAAGATTGAGGCAGTAGTGGACAGTGAGGAAGACTGAAAGCTTGCAGTGGGAGCTGGGCCAGCTGGAAAGATGGGCTGAAGAATGACAGATGGAGTTTAATGCAGATACGTGTGAGTTATTGTACTTTGGGAGGACCAACCTGGATAGATCTTACACAAGGCATTGAGGAGGGCGGTAGAACATTGGGATTTCTGAATATAGGTCCATAATTCATTGGAAGTGGCATCACAGGCTCATAAGTTTGTAAGGAAAACTTTTGGCACATTGGTCTTCATAAATCAGAGTATTGAGTACAGGAGATGGGATGTTATGTTGAAGTTGTATAAGATGTTGGTGAGGCATAATTTGGAGTACTGTGTGCAGTTTTGGTCACCTACCCACAGGAAAGATGGGTTAAGGGTGAAAGGTGAAAAGATTAAGGGGATCATGAGGGGAGACTTCTTCACTCAGAGGGTCTTGAGAGTATGGACTGAGCTGCCTGCAAAAGTGATGCATGCGAGCTCGATTTCAATGTTTTATGGATCATAAGAATATGGAGGGCTATAGTTGATGCGAGTAGCCAGTTTAAATGGCTCAGTACGGGCTAGATGGGCCAAAGGACCTTTTTCTGTGCTGCATGTTTCTATCACTCTACGACTCTAACTCAGCACTTCAGGCAGCACGTATAGAAATGAAAAGTCAGTTGAAATTTCATGGTAAACTGTCTTCTGGATGGAAAGGGAGGGAGAAGACGCCAGAATAAAAAGGTTGGGGGGAAGTGAAGGAAGGTAGTTAGATGGTGTTAGGTGAAGCCAGGCGATAGGAAAAGTAAAGGGCTGGAGAGGAAAGTATCTGATAGGAGAGGAGAGTGGACCACAGGAGAATGGGAAGGAGGGGGGGGACCCAGAGGCAGGTGATAGGAAGGTGAGAAGAGGTAAGAGGTCAGACTGGGGAATAAAAGAAGAGGGGTGTGGATTTTTTTTTTAACTGGAGGAAGAAATTGAGAAAACCTTACGGGCAGGTTTGGCTTCCTTGCAGGTATGTTAGCTAGAGTTGTTCAAGTTGGTTTAAACTAATTTAGTATAAACCCACTCGATGGGAACCAGCGTGATAGTGCTGAAGATGAGGTAGTTTGGTTACAAACAGAGGCAATGTACAGAGAGACTCCTAGTAAGGAGAGACTGATGATAGGGCAAAATTCCAGTCAACAGGATTCGTCGTATTAAATCAAAAAGGGTGAATACAGTACTGAAGGTGTTATAGTTGAATGTACACAGTATACAGAGTAAGGTCAATGAACTTGTAGCACGGTTACAGATTGGCAAGTATGATGTTACTGTAGGCATTACTGAATCATGGCTGAACGATTATAGCTGGGAGCTTAATGTTCAAGGATACACATTGTATCGAAAGGACAGGCAGGAAGACAGAGGGAGCTGTGTTGCCTTGTTGGTAAAAATTGAAATCAAAAAGTGAAAGAGGTGACATAGGGTTGGAAGGTATTGTATCATTGTGAATAGAGCTAAGGAACTGCAAGGGTAAAAAGACCCTGATGGGGGTTATATGTAGCCCCCAAACAGTAGTAAGGACATGGTCTACAAGTTACAATGGGAGATAGAAAATTCATGCCAAAAGGGCATTGTTATAATATCCAGAATCAACCATTCTGGATTGGGTGTTGTGCAATGAATCAGGATTGATTAAAGAGCTTAGGGGAGAGTGATCACAATATGATCAAATTTACCCTGAAATTTGAGAAGGACGGGCTAAAGTCAAATGTACCAGTATTACAGTGCAGTAAAGGAAATTACAGAGGCATGAGAGAGGAGTTGGCCAGAATTGATTGGAAAAGAACACAGGCAGGGATAATGGCATAGCAGCAATGGCTGGAATTTCTGGAAGGAATTCAGAAGGCACAGGATCCCAAAAGGGAAGAAGTATTCTAAAGGCAGGATGACACTACCATGGCTAAACAAGGGAAGTCAATAGGCAATATAATAGAGCAAAAATTAGTGGGAAGTAAGAGGATTGGGAATTTTTTAAATGCCCCAGAAGGCAACTAAAAAAGTCATGAAAGGTAAAGGTGGAATATGAAAGTAATCTAGCCAATAATATTAAAGAGGATACCAAAAGTTTCTTCAGACATGTGAATAGTAAAAGAGAAGTGAGAGTGGCTATCAGACCACTGGAAAATAATGCTGGAGAGGTAGTAATGGGGGACAAGGAAATAGTGGATGAACTGAATTAGTATTTTTATATCAGTCTTCACTGTGGAAGACACTAGCAGTATGGTAGAAGTTCCAGGTGTCAGGGGTCATGAAGTGTCTGAAGTTACCATTACTAGGGAGAAGGTTCTTGGGAAAATTAAAGGTCTGAAGGTAGGTAAGTCACCTGAACCAGATGGTGTACACCCCAGAGTTCTGAAAGAGATGGCTGATGACGTCCTGGAGGTATTAGTAATAATCTTTCAAGAATCACTAGATTTTGGAATGGTTCCAGAAGACTGGAATATTGCAAATGTCACTCTGCTCTTAAGAAGGGAGAGGGGCAGAAGAAAGGAGACTATAGAGCAGTTAGTCTGGCCTCAGTGGTTGGGAAGATGTTGGAGTTGAGGATGAGGTTTCAGGGTACTTGGAGACACATGATGAAAAGAGTCAGCATGGTTTCCTCAAGGAGAATCTTGCCTGACAAACCTTGCCTGTTGGAATTCTGTGAAGAAGTAACAAGCAGGATAGACAAAGGAAAATTGATTGATGTTGTGTACTTGGATTTTCAGAAGGCCTTTGACAAGGTGCCACTCATGAGGCTGCTTAACAAGCTACGAGCCCATGGTATTACAGGAAAGATTCTAGCATGGATAAATCTGTGGCTGATTGGCAGAAGGCAAAGAGTGGGAATAAAGGAGCCTTTTCTGGTTGGCTCCTGGTGGTTCCTGTTGTGCCACAGGGTACTGTGTTGGGACCGAGTCTCTTTACGTTCTATGTCAATGATTTGGATGTTGGATTTGATGGGTTTGTTGCAAAGTTTGCAGACAATATGAAGATAGGTGGAGGGGCGGGTAGTTTTGAGGAAGTAGAGAGACTACAGAAGGACATACACAGATTAGGAGAATAGTCAGAGAAGTGGCTGACGGAATACAGTGTCAGGAAATGCATGGTCATGCACTTTGGTAGAAAAAATGAAAGGATTGGCTATTTTCTAAATGGAGAGAAAATATAAAAATCTGAGGAACCAAGGGATTTGGGAGTCCTTGTGCAAAATGCTCTGAAGGTTAATTTGCAGGTTGAGTCTCTTGTGATGAGGCAAATGCAATGTTAGCATTCATGTTAAGGGGATGAGGATATAAAAGCAAGGATGTAATGTTGAGACTTTATCAAGCACTGGCGAGGCCTCACTTGGAGTATTGTGAGCAGTTTTGGGCCCCTTATCTGAAAAGGGATGTGCTGAAACTGGAGAGGGTTCAAAGGAGGTTTGCGAAACTGATTCCAGGATTAGATGACTTGTGTATGAAGACTTCCTGATTGCTTTGGACCTGTATTCACTGAAAGTCAGAAGAATGAGAGGTGACCTCATTGAAGCGTATTGAACGTTGTAAAGCCTTGATACAGTGGACGTGGAGAGGATGTTTTCTATGGTGGGATTGTCTAAGACCTGAGGGGACAGCCTCAGAACAGTGGGACATCTTTTTAGTATGGAGATGAGAAGGAATTTTTTTAGCCAGAGTTTGGTGAACCTGTGGGATTCTTCGCCACAGGCTGATATGGAAGCTGTCTTTGTGTATATTTAAGGCAGAGATTGATAGATTTTTGATTGGTCAGAGCATGAAGGGATACAGGGAGAAAGCAGGAGATTGGGGCTGAGAGGAAAATTTTATCACCCATGATGAAGTGGCAGAGCAGATTCAATTGGCCAAATGGCCTGTTTCTTCTCCTATATCTCATGATCTTCTACTCTTACGATATCCATGCCATTAGGTTGGAGACTTTCCAGACAGTCCACCCTGAGGCACAAGAGGATGCCATGGACCAACATGTCAAAATGGGAATGAGAATCAAAATTAAAGTGTTTGGCCAGCAGGAAGTATGTCAACATTGATAAAATAAATGATTAGGCTAATTAAGAGAAGCAGCTAACATTTGAGGTTGAATATCCTTCATCAGAAATTAACAAAACCTCTTCTGAACCTGCACCTTTTATAAATGCTGTTTCTTTTTTCCAGCCAAAATTAATGATTTGACATTTTTCCACTTTGTATTCCATCTGCCCTCATCTGTTTACTTAACCTGTCTATATCCCTTGTAGCCTCTTCTTTTCTTCCCACAGTTGTTTCCACACCACCCAGCTCTGGTTCATCAGCACACTTGGATGTGTTGCAGGTGAACCTATCAACTATATATTGATACAGATTCTGAACAGTTGGAGCTCCATCACTGATCCCTGCCATGCCCCAATACACACACTTCTACCTGAAGATGACTGCTTACTTGTTCTCTCTTTTTTTAAATCTATCAACCAATCCACATCGATATTTTACCCCTAATAATGTGTATCTTAATATTATTTGATGAACTCTTGTGTGATAATTTATGAAAAGTCTTCTGTAATTTTCAAATAGAATGCAGTAGCTGTTTAAAACTCTGAACAGGTTTGTCAAAAATAGTTTTCCTTTGTCTAAACCGATTAGCAAAATCTTTTGTAATGGGTTCCAGCGTTTTCCTTACTGATGTTAGGTTCATTGTTTTGCATTTCCCAAGTTTTGCCCTTTTCTGACCCAAACATGTTCAATATTCTGAATAGTTAACAGGGTCAGCTGAAGCCTTTTATCACTTCTACTTCCATAATTGTATTAATATACAGTATTTTTCTTTTCACTATTCTTTTCTAATGTGGCTTCTTAGCTTTTACTCACTCTTTCTGAGATTGGGGGAAGATTACATATCTAAATGCCCGTGTAAGAACTGGAAGGAGAGAGATACTATTCAGAGACCCGGGTAGATGTGAGTTGATCAGGACTGGATACCTTCGGAGGCTCCCATTGACAACTAAGAAAGATTTGTCTTTAAACTGATTCAACTATTTAAATAAAACAATGAATAAATTAGATTACCAGATTGAGTTTTACTGAAATAATTAATTGTAAGTTATACTCCCATGTCCTTGAATAATTTACAGAATTTCACTAAACAGTGAAAGACGTATATTGTTCTTAAACCTTGACTGTCTGCATCTATTGATGACTCATGGAAACTGGCTCCCAAATTAAGTCAATTAGCCACAATTGTTGTTTAGAAACAAGTCTGTGTGAAGCAAATCAGTCCCAGAGATGACACTGGAAATGAGATGTTACTCTGGGATGCAATCCCAGTCCTCTCACTAGTACTACATCTGTGTAAAGCAAAGTAGTCTCAGTTCTCTTGCCAGAAAAGCAAACAACTACATAATAAACATTTATTAAGCTCTTTGAAGCCATGAACAGATAGTGATATTTGGAATTTTTGAACTAATCAAATTTCCTTAACCATGGCATAATTTGATTGTATGGTTTCTAAGTATATTACAATCATTATACTTAAGAATGCTACTGAAATTGTGCCATTACTTGTCCAGAATAATCCAAAAGCAAGTGACCATTTATCCTTGTTACTCATATACCCACTAAAACTCCTCAGCAGAGCAGGTGATAAGGTAACAAAGCCACCTCCAAACAGGTCAGCGAAACCCTGTGCAGTAGAAACCGTTCCGGTCGTAAACCTCACAGAAATGCTTTGTCAGACACAAAACCATGCCTAAAGTATGTCAACAGTTTGAATTTTTGTTAATAAAAGAATATTTAAACTGAAACATTTAAAGCCACAAAGCAATAAAAAGCAATGAAATATGTTTAAATTAACTCAAAAGATGTATGTAACCAGATGCTTGTCTGTGTCCCAGGCAGCCGTTTCTCTCCATTTTGATGAATATATTACTAAACTAGCTCAACTGGAAGGATCAGCAGAAAAGCTGCTGGGGAACTGCAAGAAGTTCGCACTCTACCACTGGACTTATGAGCTTGCCAGTAGAGAGCAGGTGTGATGACAATGGTACCACCTGTGAACAAGTTTGAGATCTTCAATGTAATACACATTTGCACTGGTGCCTTGGGCTCGGTCACTGCTTTCAAAGTAAACATCACCAGTTTGCATGGGATTGCACCTTGCCTAGCAGATATATCAGGTCAACATGTTGCTTAGTTGCGTGACTGATGATAAGATGGACATTGGCATTGATTTTGTTGGTGGGGAATTCCAGTTACAATGAATGGTGGGCCCCCACATCTAGCACAATAGAATGTACTAATTGTTTTCAGAACAGGGAACATAGCTCCTCCCTCTACTACAGAGAATAGATCCTGGAATTGCTACACCCAAGAGATACTATTACAGACTAGGTTAAAATCTGGACCTTTTGCACAACTGTGGCAATAGGATGAAATGGCTGGGATTTGCAATTCTACTACACATTATGCAATACATTGTGCACCTTAAAATAATGCACCTGTTGGTTCCAAACAAGACTGCCATAAGTCCCCAACCGCTGCTTTTACAAGCCTTTTGTATACAGCTGTTTCTAAGCCATTCTCTTCTTTGGAGAAAAAAATTTCTCTCCTGTGACTATATTTACCCTTATATTAGAAGATGATGAATTTTCCACTTCCAATGGTAACATTGCCTAATCAATTTGATTCTTCCCAGTTGTGAATACAGTTACTGATAGCCAGCTTGTATATTAGCAAAACTAGAAAGTGTTTTTGTCAGGGCTGCTTCAACCAGTCATCATAATAATACGATATTCAGGATTTCTTGATTAATTACACTGATATGTGTTGACACTGTGTACCCTATTTTACCTCTATTATTTACTGTTATGTCATAACTGACTTCAGATGGATGCAGGAATTGGCACAGTAAGAGAATAAAATGGATTGCAGGTGGGGCTGTAAGATCCCATAAGAACAATATGTTTCCTGAAGGGAGAAAGGAAGTTGCTAGAGACGTCAAGAAATCATGATTAGTGGTTACAGTGGAATTGATAAATCTGTGAGAAAGTGCATCACCTTACCCTGAATTCAATGGTACTGACAGGTCAACGAATTTATCAAACAGGTCCAACAAACAGCCGGTCTTATTCCAAATGCTGCAAGTACCTGTTTGGAACCTGTTAGCTTTAGTATGAACAGAAAAATTCAGATGCAGGAGCCCTAAAACGAAACTGAAAATGCTGGAAGTGTTCAGCTGGCCAGGCATCGTCTGTGGGATGGGCAAGAAACAGCCAACAGCATCAGAAATGGAGAAGTGAGAAGATAAGTACGGTTTAGCTTATAGAAAGTGGGGTGAGGGGAGTAAGGTGAACAGAAGGAAAGTCTCTGACCAAAGTTGTGAAGGCAACCATTACTTCAAAAAATGGCAGTTAAAGACATAGGATAAAGAAAACAAAACAGCAAATTTGATACTAAGATATCCAAGAATATGTGTGGAGATTAAAAGCTGATTTGCATGCAACCCCCACACTACAGGGAGGTGGCATTCCTAGAAAATACGATTTTCACTGAAGGAGAGCTGTCATTGATATATATCTCAAGAAATGAGATCTGAAAAATGATTTGTGTTTATTTTCTTATACAAATTTTGTAAGAGTAAATTTTTATTCAGTAACTCAAATTTTTGGTTGTGATTTGTGAGTATCGTAAGGACAAATTTACGTTACCTGAATGCCATAATGCAGACGTCACCTGTATCTGAATTGTCTTAATTCAATGTTGAGTCATGGAGCTACAATCTATGGAAAGGGATTCTGCATTCAGTGGCCTGTTCTGCATAATCTTTGCCACCTTTAGCAGGATCCCACCACCTCTCTGTTACACATTTAATATTTCAGTAATATTTGTCAGGAAGGTCAGGCAGATGATAGGATAAAATTGCAGGGTGAGTATCAGTGAATTTGGGACGCAGAATCAAAAAGAGTAGCAAATACAGTACTCAAAGTGTTATATCACAATGCACAGAGTATGAGAAATAAGGTGGATGATCTTGTTGCACTTTTGCAAATTGTTGGGTATGATATTGTGAACATCACTGAATCGTGGTTGAAGGATGGGTGTAGTTGGGAGAGGGAACAGTGTGGCTCTGCTGGTATAGAATGGCATCAAATCATTAGAAAAATTTGACATAGGATCAGAAGATGTTGAGTCCTGTGGGTTGAGTTAAGAAACTGCAAGGGTAAGAGGACCCTGATGGCATTATATACAGGCCTCCAAACAGCAGCAGGGACTTGGACCACAAATTACATCTGGAAGTAGAAAAAGCATGTCAAACAGACAATGTTATGATAGCCATAGGAGATTCAAACATGCAGGTAGATTGAGAAATCTGTTTGGTAATGGATCCCAAGATAGTGAAATTATTAAAAGCATACAAGATAACTTTTTAGAGCAGTTTTTAGTCTAATATAGCTGATCTCCTGGTTTGCTCAATGACAGAGTGTACCAGGGGATCAGCTATATTGGATTGGGTGTTATGTAATGAACTGGAAGCGATTATGGAGCTTAAGGTAGAGGTACCCTTCGGAAACAATGATCACAATATGATTGAGTTTGACTTGAAATTTGATAAGGTGAAAGTAAAGTCTGATGTAGCAGTATTTCAGTGGAGTAAGGAAATTACAGTGGCATGAGAGGAGTTGGCCAAAGTAAAATGGAAGGAGCTGTGGTAGGGATGTCAGCAGAGCAGCAATGGCATGCATTTCTGGGAAAAATGAGGATGATGCAGGATAGATGTATTCCAAAGACTAAGAAATACTGGCAAAATAGTATAACCGCAGCTGACAAGAGAAGTCGAAGCTAATGTAAAAGCAAAAGAGATGGCATAAAACAAAGCAAAAATTAGTGGGAAGATAGAGGATTGAAAAGCTTTTAAAAACCTACAGAAAGTTACTCAGAATCATCAGGAGGGAAAAGATGGCGCATGAAAGAAAACTAATATCAAGGTGGATAGAAAAAGCTTTTTCAAATATATAAAAAATAAAAGAGAAATGAGAGTGAATATAGAACACAAGAAAATGAGGTGGAAGAAATATTAATGGGGGGGCAAGGAGATGGCAGATGAACTAAATGAATATTTTGCATCAGTCTTCACTGTGGAAGGTACTAGTTGTGCGCCAGATGTTAAAGGTGTGAGGGAAGAGACATGAGTGCAGTTACTATTACAAGGGAGAAAGAGCTCAATAAACTGAGAGACCTAAGGGTACGTAGGTCACCCAGACCAGATGAACTGTACCCTAGGGTTCTGAAAGAGGTAGTGGTAGAGACTGTGAAGGAAATAGTAAAGATCTTTCAAGAATCATTGGACTCTGGTATGGTTCCAGATGGCAAATGTCACTCCACACTTTAAAAAAGAAAGGAGGCAGCAGAAAGGAACTTAGCCTGACTTCAGTGGTTGGGGAGATGTTGGAGTCAATTGTTCAGGATGAGGTGATGGAGTACTTGGTGACACAGGACAAGATAGGACAAAGTCAGCATGGTTTCCCTAATGGAAAATTTTGCCTGACTAACCTGTTGGAATTCTTTGAGGAGATTACAAGTAGGATAAATAAAGGGGATGCAGTGGATGTTGTATATTTGGACTTCCAGAAGGCCTTTGACAAGGTGCCACACATGAGACTACTTACCAAGTTAAGAGCCCATGGTATTACAGGAAAGCTACTGGCATGGTTAGAGCATTGGCTGATTGGTAGGAGGCAGTGAGTGGGAATAAAAGGATCCTTTTCTGGTTGGCTGCCAGTGACTAGTGGTGTTCCGCAGGGGTTGGTGTTGGGACCACTTCTTTTTATGACTTAGATGGTGGAATAGATGGCTTTGTTGCCAAGTTTGCAGATGATACAAAGATTAGTGGAGAGGCAGGTAGTGTTGAGGAAACAGGTAAGCTGCAGAAGGACTTAGACAGATTAGGAAAATGGGCAAGAAAATGGCAAATGACATACACTGTTGGAAAATGCATGGTCCTGCACTTCAGTAGTAGAAGTAAATGTGCGGACTTTTTCAGAGAATACAAATAAAGCAAATGAAGACATAAGACAGAAGAACAGAAGTAGGCCATTCAGTCCATCAAGTCTGCTCTGCTATTCAATATTGGCTGCTTTAATAACACACTCAACTCCATTCTCCTGCCTTCTCTTTGTAACCTTTGATGCCCAAACAGGGAAACTGATAGGAAAAAAAGCTGAATACAAAGGAAGTCACAAGACTCTAATCTAGTTGGGTAGGCAGTGTGGAAGTTTATGAAGCACAGGGTAATGATTGTGTGAATGAGCCAATAGTTTGTACCAATTGAGAGATTCTGTAAAATGTAAGCTGTCAAAAGATTCTGGAAAATCTGTTCCTTCGGTAGCTGCTGTACTTATGAAGTTAATCCTGGGCCTTGTTTCAGAAAACTGCTGTCTTCGCACACAATTAGGGAAAAGGTAGGGAACGGGTCTTGTTGGATGGCTTTATGAAAGTGCTTTTTCAGGCACAGTGGATGATTTGGCTTCCTTCTGTGCCATATCATTCTACATTTCCTCAAGTACGTGATTCATCTCTGAATTAAAAGGGTAATCATACTGTTTCTTAGTAAATAAAGTTGCTGCAAAATGTTGGGTCTGCTATTGAACAGCACTGTTATCCTTTTCTCTGTTTATGTTACTGACCTGCACAATTACCAATTAACCTACCAACATATCTTTGGATTGTTCCTAGCTCCACACAAACAGCAGCTGAGGACTGGATTTAATTTGGATCCCTGGAGCTGTAAGCAGCAGCTCCAACCACTGCCACAGTTATCCACATGTGTACACTAAGTGCAAGAGGAGAATGCACTGAAACCCAGACAATATGAAAGGTTACAAAGATAGATCCAGGAATGCACTAATATACTGTACCTTTGAAATGAGATTATACGGAACAGAAGTTTCTTGATTTTCGTTACCACCTTTTGCAGCTCAGGACATTTGAAGCCACTTGATAACTGAATATTTTTGACCCTGTAGCTATTGTGGTACTGCTAGCAGGGAGCCAGTTGTTCACTCCACAGTCCCATAAGCATTAACTAAAAAATTAAACAGATAATTTTTTAGGTTAATCTGTAAACAGTTGCTGGGATTCTGCACGAATTGTTTTTCAAGAAGAGGCAGTGTATATTTAGCTGAGAGGGCAGACACACAAAGGGTAGCACATTCCTTCACAGCATTCCTCCAGTTACTGATGGCCCTAACCCAGTTTACCATTTAGGAGAAAACAGTGCTCTTTGAACAGGTCCCAACATGTGTCACTGAGGGAATACTGAATCAGTTAGAGTACAGGTGTACAAACTTCAAATGGTTCATTCTCTCTGAAATGTCATTTGGTTTATTTCTATTTTGAACCCAGTCAGATATGTCCTGCTATTTAGAGTGTGAAACATTCATTTTGGTTTAAAACCACAGCTCCTACTGACATATCATGTTCAAGTGCACAAATTTGTCACTCAGTTCACACCATACCTTTTACTTTACCTTGTTGAGATTTGTTTTTAATGAGGTTAGACTCAATTGCAGTCTCCATGAGAAAATACCAGTGCTGATGAGGATGTTACGGTTCCATCTCATGTTGACTTAAGGTCTACTGTTTCCTGCTTAGGTTTATAGGGGCTATTTCAAACATTTAATCACTGGCAGCAAACAATCTGCTGAAGGTACTCAGTGGGTCGAACAGCATCTCTAGGGGAATGGGATTTGCTGATGTTTTGGGTTGAAACTCCACACCTGTCCTGATGCAGGGTTTCTACCTGTAAGTGTTGACAATTTAAAGATGTAGAATGACCCAGTGAGTTATTCCAACAGACTGTTGCTTCACATTCTAGCATCTATAGTTCCTTGTGTCTCAATGTTTATTTGTTTGTCGTAAATAAATATTTCCTTAGTAGTTTATTCTTATAATTTTTTTTCTGGTGTGTTAGTCAGAGACTTGCCTGAGAGCATTAGAAAGAAAGGTAAAATGTTTCCCCATTTGAGTTCACAGAAAGAAGTAGATGAACAGAAAGAGAAAACTGTTGTCTCCTCACACCCATCGAGCTTGTCTCGGTCACACTGCCATATGTCGTAAATCAGTTTCCTGAAAGAGCCTTGACAGAAGAAGGCACTGAAGTTTATTTAAAGAAATGAATTTTGAGTTTGGGTGTCAGTTTTTGTCTCTAAGGTTTTGGATTTTTGAGCCATGGTTGAAATAGATTTTTTGCTTCAAATTGCAATAAACTATTGTTATATTGAATGAAAGGATTCTTCTGAAACCTCATGTGGTTCGTAATCATTGTTAAGGAGGCAATATATTTTAAGTTGCTTGTATACTCAGGACTTAGTAATGGTGTGTTTAATTAGTCTTGCATAACATGGTGTTTATAGTCCTCCAAGGCTAGTTCTTCACACATCATTCAAAAACATGCTTGATTGTGTGTCTTGCAAAAAATAAAAGACCTCAGTTAATCAGATGTCAGCCTAAATGCCAGGATCGTGGGCTTTATAATGGGTCACCTAGGAGAACTGGCAAGGAATAGCTTTCCAAAATCCAAAACTAAAGTTTGGGTCAGGGAGGTTGTAGAAGTCAGATCTGTCATTAAGAAGAGTGAAGCTGAACTCAAACCAATTTAAACAAAACTAACTATCTTTAAAAGTGAAATGCACAAATTTAAACTGATTCACTTTGATTCTGAATTAGGACGACTAGTCCACTTCTCATCTATACTAATTTAATCAGCTGGATGGGAAACTTAGTCACACAGCCTTCCACTGGCTTGTCACTTCTGTAATTTTCTGCTTTGCCAATTTTTTGAACAATCATCCCCAATGCATTCCAATTATACGGCAATGTCCTTACATTTTCATATTTTCTTATATCCCTGCTACTTGGTGTTACCTGCTCCAGTTTGATAAAAATGTAGATCATTTCATCACATTGCCTGCAGTGTCCTACTACTCAACATCCACACCTTTGTAGATTAACCACTGGTAAATAAGCAGACTTGTTCATCATTTAGATGATTACTGACTGCCGGCCAAATACTCTTTTATCCCAGCCCTAATTTTTGAAAGCAACACAAAAATATTCAAAGAAAACTCAGTTTAAAAAAAATGTCATGAAGTCTTGCAGCACAAAAGGAAGTCCTTTAACCCACCAAGTCAATGCTGACCATCAAGCTCATATTTACACTAATCCTATACTGGTCCGGAATTATTCTGCCCACACTCCCATCGATTCCCTACAGATTCTGAAACTCACTTGCACACCAAGGACAACTAACAGAGGCCAATTATCCTAACAAGCAGTGCATCTTTGGGAACTGGGAGGAGTGCAGCACCCAGAGGGAACCCGCATGGTCACAGGAGAACATGCAAACAGACAGAGAGAGCGCCAGAGAAGAGGACTGGAACTCTAAAGCAACAACCCTATTAATTGTGCTGCTTTGTCATGCCTGTGCAACTCGCATATTTCTACCCTCTCATTATCCACCCAGTCCACTGACAACAACACCCTCTCCATGTCCATCGTGATCCCTTTGTACTTTTTATTTTGCCCATTGCCAATAGCACAAGAACAAACTCAACAAGCTGTTAGTGGGAGTAGACTACCTGTCCCCTCTGGATAGTCCCACCATTCAATATAGTCATGGCTAGTTTACCTCAGGCCCCAGTTCTTCTGCTGTGCCAGTTCCCCATAGCCCTTAATCCACCAATCTTTAAAAAATTATTTACCTCCTCTTTATACACTGCTGATGAATTAGCCTCTATAACTGTGAAGGTAGAGAATATCACTGATTCATTTGTCTATGACAGGAATATTCCTTAAAACCAGGTTTTATTTTATTTTATGTGAGCCATGCTGCACAACCCCTGACAACCCTGATTGCCTCTAACCTAATCAGGGGACAATTTGTAGTGACTAATTAGCCTGCCCAGTACGTCTTTGGAAAACCAGAGCACCCAGAAACAATCCCACACGTTCCACAAGGAATACACACAGAGACTCCTTAGAGAACAGAACCAAAATGGAACTCAGAGCTGCAGGACGCCCCAAGCTGTAATAGTGTCGCATTAACTGTTACGCTACCATTTTAAATAACTTGCACCTGATCTTAAAACCATGTTCCTTCATTCAAAACTCTCCCATTAGTGGGATAAACCTTGTTATGCCCACTTAGAAACTTATGAGTTACAATTAGATCATTATTTATTCTTCAAAGCTCCAAAGACTATGGGCCCAACCTATTGAATTACTGGCAGAACATTCCTTTTATTCTTGGAATTAGCCTGATGAATCTCTTTTAGACTGGCCCCATTGTTGTTATATCATTTTAAGGTAAGGAGACCAAACATGTGCACAGTACTCTGGTGTTGAAATCACCAACTCCTTTGTGTAATTTAAAAAAAAACATCCTTATTTATACTCTCCTATCCCTTTGATCTAACAGCCAATAGTTGTTTGACCTTTTAATTCTTTGGAGCTCTTGCTTGCTAACAACATTTTGTGATTCATGAATAGAAACGTCTGAATCCCATGAACATAACTAATTTTTTTCTATTTGAATAGTGGTTTGCCTTTTGATTCCTCTTATCAAGGAGCATAACTTCATACATTTCCATATTAAGCTCTATTTGTCAAGTTTTCACCATTCACTCAACCTGTCTATATCCTGTCGCACAGCCACTAGTCCCTTCATCACTGTTTGCTCTTCTACTTGTTTACATGTGGATATGGAAGCCAATATGGATATACCCTGCATTCTTCTCCCTCTTCCATGTCATTAATGCCATAGTAAATCAATGCTGGCTAAGAACTGATCCACTGGGTTATTCCACTCATTACATTTTCCAAAACGATAAAGACCTAGTCATTTTGTTATCCAAAGGTTAACCAATACTTACATACTTGCTCCTATAAGATGAACTCATTATCAGCTTTATATATCGCGCTTTGTTAAAGCCTTTTGGAAGTTCAAATATGCTACATTAACAGCTTCCCTTCCTACACCCTCAAAGAACTCGGGCAAATTTGGTCAAACGTGAATCGCCCACCTTTCATGAAAGTATGTTGCCTTGGTTTGATTATTTTGCTTTCCTAAATCATTTGTAATTTCTTCTTTGTTTATTGACAGTGAGATTTAGGGGTTAACCTGCAATAATGGGAAGCTTGAAGAGCTTTCCTGCAGAAATAATGATCGGGTAAATCACGATGTTTTCTTGAACTGCAGGAGATGACAAGATTTTAAAAGGCACCACAAGTAAACACAATTCATTAATCACCAAGATTTTAGATTTTTAAAATGCTAGTGGATTTATGGAGGTATCCATTGGGTCCCCAGCCATGAACATCTGATACCTAAAGCAGCTATTTCCCTTTCACTAGGAACCCCACAAACCATTGAAGCTAAATTGATTGCGCTAAGTCTTACTGAGTATTGAGTAGCCCATTCCAAGCTACTTTTACTTGAAGGGCTTTTTCTGTCACATCATATAGGTCAGTGGCTTGTATTATTTTTCTTTTCCTTTTCAAAATTCACTCTATCACTTAGTTGTCCAATGACCACCAGTATGATCTAAGAGTGGGATGTCAGGACCAGCCCACTGTGGTTTAGTCATGGATGTCATGGACAGTCACAGTCACAGCAGCAAAGCCTGGAGCTCATGATTAGACCAGCTGGGCTGCAGATGTAAATTTGAATTGAGATTAACATGATTAGCAAGCATAAGGAGTGGTCTGGATTGAGCCTAAGTCATTAAACAACAGATAAACTCTCTTGTGGAATTTAACATCATTTGTCCAGATTTACAGAGAAAATTGAAACCCAGTAGCAAGAAACAGTGCAACAAACATACTAACAGTACTAAAATTACCGAAAACCAAACTTTTTTTTCTTATAGAGCAAACACGAGGAAATCTGCAGATGCTGGAAATTCAAACAACACACACAAAATGCTGGTAGAACACAGCAGGCTAGTCAGCATCTATAGTCCTGACGAAGGGTCTCGGCCCGAAACGTCAACAGTGTTAACAGTATAAGTCAACAGTATAAGGGTCTCCCTATAGATGCTGACTAGCCTGCTGTGTTCTACCAGCATTTTGTGTGTGTTGTTGTTTTTTTTCTTATAGTTTCTTTTGGCAAGATCTCTATCCTTCTCTTCCTCATGCCCATTACGTCACTGGCATCTATGGCAGCGGTGAAGGCCCTCTATCACTGTCAGTGTTCATGGCTTCCTTCTCATGCGAGTAGCTTCCTCTCAATTTTCACAACTGTCAGTGTTGCAAGACCCAGGTGGAGACTGAGAAATACCGTCGCACTCAGATGTAGAAGAATTCTTCATTGCTGCTTCTCTAACAGTTTTTTTTAACCAGTCAGGGTTGCTAGCCCTGAGTTGAACCCCTGAACCTGGACCACTCTTAGTCTGGCCTGTACCCTTTGACCTGTTTGGCATGGGTGATCCTACCAGGAGCCAAAGCATTAAGCTCTGACCCCAGCCAACATAAGCTCTCTGGGTCATTCAGGCATGCAAGCCTCTTGGAGGATCTCTGGCCTCACTTACATGTATAACCGTAAACTTTGTAAATATTGTTTGATTTATTTGAGCTCGAACTACAGATTGATGTAATCACTGGGCCTTCGCTGAAAGATGAGTACATGTGCTGATACTCCCCTTTTTCCTCCTCTACCACAGTACAGAATCGAAGCACACATTCCTTTTCTCGGCATTGTGTCTCTCCTCTGCACTGTTCCCAATTCAAGATAGATCCTAATTTTTATCTTCTCTCCTCTCTCTTTCTGGTATTTGCTTCTGACCATATGTTTTAATTTATGCTTAAGCAGCTTACTTGTTCAGTATGCAATGATTATTCCGTTTTAGTCGTAAGGAGCTTCTCTCAACTGTTCTCTTATGTTCTCCATTACTTGTAGATTCAAAGTCTCTTGTGAATCCAAAAACAAGGTTTATTCTCTGCATGCTTTTGACTGCAGGAATTCATAAATGTGATTGGCTGCTCATCCAATAGAGTTCAGGTATTCCACCCACCACCTCATTGTGTTCCTTTCCACTCCCTCCAGTCACCTAGTTTCTCTTTCACATTTTTTCCTTCTCAGATTCTGTCATCCATCATCCTCTGCCCCAGTACTGCCTTCATTCCCATTGGCTCCATCTGTCCATTGCCCCACCTCACCTAGTTCACTATGTCACCTACCTCTATATACCCCTTGTCTCACCTCTTCATACCATCTAACTTCCCTCCTCCTCCATGTTCTTCCCTCTCCAGTCTTGATGCAGGATCGCAAACAAAACATTGACTCCTTCTCTCTGCTTGCCCTGCTGAGTCCTTCCAGCAGTTTGTTCTTTGCAGTTGTTGAGACTCAGGCAGCCCCTTGAAATGACATCTGGCAAATCTGATAATGATCACTGTGGATCATCTTTGTGGATAACTTCAGTGTCAATGCCAAGTAGTGTCATCTTCCAACTAGATGGAAAATCCAGCTCTCTCATTATCTGTTGGTGCCAGTGAACTTTAAGCGATGAACATTGATATCCATTCTAATTCACCATCCCTTTTTTGAACAATCTTAAATCCTGGATTACGCATGAGCTTTCAAGTGCAAAACCTCAAAATATAACAACTGACAAATGGAGCTGCTGAGTCCAATTGGGTACTTTGTGCTCGGATAACCCAGTACAGGAAGTCTCTTACAGACCTTCCAGACACTTGACACTTTCATGGCACAAAGCCAGCCATAAGGAATTATGTCAAACATAGTCCAGCACACATTTTAACAGTGATTGCACAACATTTTCTGCACATAAAAGGCTGCAAGTAACAGAGTTGAAAATAGCCAGACTGGTTGCATCATGGTCTTGCACTGCAGTTAGAATGTAGTGGACTCTGCCCAATACATCGCCAGTACGTCCCTTCTCACCATCAGTAATATCTACAAGAGATTCTGTTTCAAGATGGAAATTCTGTCATCAAAGATTAGAATCAGAAGCACATTTCTCATCTTTTCCATAGATGCTGTCTGGCCTGCTGAGTTCCAGCAGCATTTTATACCATAAGACCATAACACATAGGAACAGAATTAGGCCATTTGGCCCATTGAGTCTGCTCTACCATTCAATCATGGCTGACATTTCTTTCCCCCTTCTCCGCCCCACTCCCCAGCCTTCTCCTTGTAACTTTTGATGCCAATCAAGAACCTATCAAGCCCTGCCTTAAATACACCCAACAGCCTGGCCTCCACAGCTACTTGTGGTAACAAATTTCACAAATTCCCACCATCTGGCTAAAGAAATTTCTCAGCAGCTCTGTTTTAAATGGACACCCCTCTATTCTGAGGTTGTGCCCTCTTATCCAAGACTCCCCCACCACGGGAAACATCCTTTCCTCATGTACTCTGCCTCAGCCTTTCAACATTTCAGAATCAGAATCAGGCATATTATCACTGGTATGTGATGTGAAATTTGTTAACTTAGCAGCAGCAGTTCAATGCAA
This sequence comes from Hypanus sabinus, assembly GCF_030144855.1. Classification (NCBI taxonomy): domain Eukaryota; kingdom Metazoa; phylum Chordata; class Chondrichthyes; order Myliobatiformes; family Dasyatidae; genus Hypanus; species Hypanus sabinus. The sequence continues at coordinate 59,922,287 of NC_082717.1, read as the reverse complement.
TGTATAATACAGAAGAATAAAACAAAATAAAATAATAAATAAGTAAATCAATTACAGTATACGTATATTAAATAGATTAAAAATTGTACAAAAAACAGAAATAATATATATTTAAAAAGTGAGGTAGTCAAATGTGGGTAGACATTAGGGAAGCGAGAGGGAAATTGTACACAGATACTATTGGACACCAACTAGGCTCTACAAAATGGGGATTGATGATAATAATTTATGCTGGAAATGCAAAAATGAGGTGGGCACATATTTTCACATGATTTGGGAGGGTTCCATGGTTCATTCATTTTGGTGCAAAGTTCTTGATTTGTTGGGGAATTGGTCGGGTCCTACACAGCCCTTGTGCCCACGGCTTTGTCTCCTGGGTGATAGAACAATGATACCTAATGTAAACAATGACAAATTTACTATCTTAAAGGTGGGTCTCATCACAGCTGCAAGAATTATATTGCAAATCTGAAAAAAAACCCAGATGTCCCACTGTGAGGGAATGGACTGAGGAAATGGTTAAGATTGCATCATATGAACACATGTTGGGAAGAATTAACAGTGAGGGAAAAGTGCAAGACGTGTGGGATCAATTTTGGTTGTATGTTAATTTAAACTTAAATTAGAAGGTTTTTTTTTCTGTTTCTTAGTTTTATATGTTTTCCTGTCATGGGATGGCTGTGTAAATATGCTGTACTGTATCTGCTCTATGATATGCTGCGCTGCTTTGTAAAATAACAATAAATAATAATAAAATTTTGAATTACTAAAAAAGTGAGGTAGTGTTCACGTGCTCAATGTCCATTTAGGAATCAGATGGCAGAGGGGAAGAAGCTGCTCCTGAACCGCTGAGTGTGTGCCTTCAGGCTTCTGTACCTCCTACCTGATGTTAACAGTGAGAAAAGGACATGCCCTGGGTGCTGGAGGTCTTTAATAATGGACGCTGCTTTTCTGAGACACCGCTCCTTGAAGATGTCCTGGGTACTTTGTAGGCTTGTACCCAAGATGGAGCTGACCCTCTGCAGCTTTTTTTGGTCTGGTCCTATGCAGTAGCCACCCCCCAAAATACCAGACAGGGATGCAGTCTGTCAGAATGCTCTCCATGGTACATCTATAGAAGTTTTTGAGTGTATTTGTTGACATACCCAATCTCTTCAGACACCTAATGAAGTATAGCTGCAGTCTTGCCTTCATTATAACTGCATCGATTTGTTGGGACCAGGTTAGCTCCTCAGAGATCTTGACACCCAGGAATTTGAAACTGCTCACTCTCTCTATTTCTGATCCCTCTATGAGGATTGGTATGTGTTCCTTTGTCTTACCCTTCCTGAAGTCCACAATCAGCTCTTTCGTCTTACTGACGTTGAGTGCCAGGTTGTTGCTGCGACACCACTCCACTAGTTGGCATATCTCACTCCTGTACGCCCCCTTGTTAACTTGGTCTTTATTAGGCATGGACCCAATCAGGCTCAGGTAGGCTTCACTGTTACTGTGAGGTCTGATTCTGCTCAATAAGGGGAATTCTCTGAGTAGGTTCTAGCCAATGTTGGAAAGGTGTTCTTTTAAGCAACCTAGTTAGCAACTGCTTTCATTTTCTCAGCCCTGTACACATCAACAGCCCTGTACCATTGCACATTTCCCAGTCTCACCTCATCTATTTGATCTGACCCCCAACCCTTTTACTTTGTAATCACCTAACTTGTCCCAACACCATGCACTGAGCTAGCATCTCTTTCATCAGTCAATCCTATACCCGCTCAATACCTCATCCCACCTTTTTTTCCAGTCCCACACATATATAAGGGAAGAAATTGCTGAACAATTTAAGATAGAAAGGAGCAGACTGGATAACTGATCTGCACCAAACTAGCTGATATCAGCCATTCATTAACTTGAGTTTTGCAATTCATTTTGATTCCTCGAGGGCAAAACTATCTAATGATCCTGTTCCTGATTAACAAGTGTCAATATCTGCTGGAATGAGCAGGGAAGGACCATATAACATAGGTCACCATTGCTCCCTCAAGGTTAAAGAACAGATCATATTTGCTCTTTAGCATCACACTTCAGAGCAAGGATCATTGCCTACAGGAGACAAAGAGAACAAAAGTTAAAGAAAATGGACAAGGAGAAACTTTAACCCTTGAGAGCAAAACTATAATCAAACACATTCTGCTTAATGTATCTGGGGAGATAGTCACACTTAATTCAGGTTTTTCTTGTAAAGCTTAATTTTCTAAAAAATGTGAAATAGAATACCAAAATACATTAAATTATATAAACCAAAGTAATTTATTCTTTCAACTAGTTTCAAATTTAAAGTATTTTTAGAAGAATGTGAAACACTCAACCTTTCCCCTCTTCTCCATCACACTCCCTCTATTAATGGTGGAAAGAATATCTACTTTTTCTTTAGTTCACAGGATCAGTCAGAGTAGGCAATGCCTTTTTTCTAGTTTTGCCCAAAAGGTATGGATTAAAAATCTGCATTCCTGCCCTTTACAGAAGATCTCTCTATAGTTCCAGAGTATAACCTTGGTCCCTGAGCACAAAGAATTTGACCCAAACAGGCTCTGTTTCTCCCCGGTCTACTCCCCCATCTTCATCCCATCATTGTGGTTTCCTTTTCTTCAGAAATTGCAGTCCCCGGTACCTGGGGGAGTATTGTTTATATTGTGCTGTGAGGACTGCAGGCAAATATGGCATATGCTGAGAAATGTCTGGATTTTCGACAAGCTTGTCATGTTGAAAGTGACATTCTCAGTTTCAGAGCTACACTGCACAGAGAAATGATTGGTACTATTCTGTGAGTTCCATAGGCAAGGCTCTCCTCATTCATACAAATAGGGTTAGAATAGCCACAACATTATCGGGATGGAGGAAATCTTATTGCATTCCAGTTGTAGTGGATAAGCATAATGCTTGCTGACGTTAGAATACTGACTGCACCTTGGTTGTACTTGTGCATGGTAGAATGTCCTCAGGCCAGGAATGTTGCCACATAAAACAAGTTCCTTCTCTGTGCCCTCGTATAACTTTAGCATTCAGGAAAAATACTAATTAAATCATGAAGTCAAACACTTAACTCATTTATGGTTTGTTGATGAAAAAAATGTGGTTTACTAATGATGAAGGTTCTCAGCCCAAAACATCAGTTTTTTATTCTTCTTCATAGATGCTGCTTGACCTGCTGAGTTTCTTCAGCATTTTGTGTGTTTTGCTCTGAATTTGCACCATCTTCAGAATCTCTTTTGTTTATATTTTTCTAATCTTATATATCTGTAATTTAAAAATTTCTGATTTCTAATTTCAAAAGGATAGGAGATGGAAAGTGACTGAAAGGCAGAGTTTAAGTTTTTTCCCCACATTTTATTGAATAAACAATACATTTGAAAAAACAAGGGGGAATAAGGAGAGAGGAAGGATGATGGGTCATACTATCTATTTGGAGGAAACTGGAGTGGAGTTTATGGAAGTCTAAGTGTAATTTGAATCACAGAAAAGTTGACGAATGCTAATGGTAAGCTTACAGTGAACTTTGGAAGAGGCAATGATAATTATATAAAAGGAAGACTTATGTGTAATAAAATTAGAACATAAGAACATAAGAAATAGGAGCAGGAGTAGGCCATCTGGCCCATCGAGCCTGCCCCACCATTCAATAAGATCATGGCTGATCTGTCCGTAAACTCAGCTCCATCTGCCTGCCTTTTCCTCATAACCCTTAATTCCCTTACTATGTAAAAATCTATCTAACTGATTCTTAAGTATATTTAATAAGGAAGCCTCAACTGCTTCCCTGGGCAGAGAATTCCACAGATTCACTACTCTCGGGAAAAACAGTTTCTCCTCATCTCTGTCCTAAATCTGCTCCCCTGAATCTTGAGGCAATGTCCCCTGGTTTTAGTCTCACCTACCAATGAAAACAACTTTCCTACTTCTATCTTATCTATCCCTTTCAGAATTATGTATGCTTCTATAAGATCCCCTCTCATTCTTCTGAACTCCAGAGAGTATAGTCCCAGGTGACTCAATCTCTCCTCGTAGGTTAACCCCTTCATCCCTGGAATCAACCTGGTGAACCTCCTCTGTACTGCCTCCAAAGCCTGTATATCCTTCCTCGAGCATGGAGACCAGAACTGCACACAGTACTCCAGCTCAAGCACCATCAGCAAAAGTTGGGTGCTCTCTTTCTTTTGTATAACATGTCACCTGTCAGCCATTAACCTAAAGTGAGGAAAATAAAGCAGAGATTTGGCTAAAAAAAAAGTTAAAAAAAAGTGGTATGTGCCGACTTTGACACAGATCAATTGCTATTTTTACTACAATCAGACATTCAGAGAAATGTTTGATAAATGATTCATTTCAAAGTAAAAAAAAACTTGACATATAGATTAAAGATTCATATCATTGCATCACCTAACAGCTGTGTGAAGACAATAGTTTTTTAAGAATTCTATTATGTTGCATAAAACCAAATTTCATTTAACGTTGGAGAAGAAGATGACAGGAATGTTTTGGGGGTGGTACTGGAGGACATAATCACAGCATCACCTAGAAATGTAACAGACATTTGAATTCATTTTCCCCATTGTATAATGAATTTAACTGTGTGGAGATTGACATAAGGCATTTCAATTTATTTTGAACTGGATTGTGGTGACACATAGTGTGCTTATTTTTGTATTGCTATTATAATTTCATTAACTCATCTTTAATGGCAACTGCTTCTGTAAATTTGTCATGCTTTAATTATGCATTCCTGCCTATGAAGATTTCAAGGTGGTTGTAATTACAGTGAAAAGATTTTGTCAACTTGGAAGTTTAGTTAAGCTTGGCAAAATGTTTGCAGATGTTTTGGCTCCAATCATGAAAACATCGTAAGTATGCAGTTGAGGGTGTTGTCTCCTCAGAGTACCAGCTTATATATATTCCTCCAGGGTCCAAATGGATATTGATTAAATGTTGTGATCTGGTTGGCTTGTTTGAAACACTGTGAACAGTTTAGCTGTAGAAGATTCTGGTTGGCTAAGTTCGGAGAGGTCCTTTGGAAGTGTTTTCTTCGCTATCCAGATCCTGAGATAACTGGCAATTTGTTGATTGCTGGCGTCATTGTTTCTCTTTGCTCCATTTGGGTTCATATACTGGCTCTACATCAATGTATTTGTTGGCGGATCCTTCTGTGGAGAACCATGCTTCGAGAAATTCTCGTTATTTTCTTGTTCTTGCTTGAGTCAAGGCTCTGGCTGGCATCCAGTTGAAATGATGTCCTTCTTCACCTTCATGAATTGATACTGGCAAGAGTAGGCCATGCCTTCTGCTCACTAGCTGGCGCTCGAATAGCCTGATTGATAGTCTTCTTCCTGTTTAACCATTGTAGTACTTGTCACAGTCAATACACTGGATTTTGCAGATAACATTTGTTCTCTCAGTCACATTTTGTTGCGCTTTGAGGAGTGCCTCCTCAAAGTTGCAGCCGGTTTGCGAGCAACGTGTTGCTGATTCAGCCTTGCTGTCATTCCTGAGATGTTCTTTATCTATGGTAATACAATTTGTTTGTTCATCATTCATGTAGTTTGTATATTAGGTACCTTTGCATGAAGCTTCTTGGTTATCTGTTCAGTTGAAAGGTCTTGAAGAGGCACTTTTCTTCTTCTAGTTTTGTGTCTGTATTTTGAAGACTGTTTCCATTCCAAACAATACCATTGACTTGTACCTACCTTAAAGTTGGACACTGTACAGCTAATGAAAAGCTACGTTTAGGTCTATCTCAAAACAATTTTTCAAAAAATATTCTTTTCTTTTGAATAGTTGTTATGAAATAAATTATTTTGACTTTACACAGGATAAAAGAGGAATAAGTCACTTGTTAATCTGGACAGCGACAGATGGGTATAAAGGCCAGCCTTGCCATTGATGGCACATCTCATGTATTAATTAAAGAGCTAAACAAAAAGAAAGCCCCCAGTTAAAAGGCATTCATTGTCAGAGTAGCAGTAAAAGCCCTGTGTGAATGTTCAGTTTATTATCCTGCCAGTGTTCTGGGCAACCTTGGGTATTGACTGATGGTCTGTGAATAACCTGTTGACTGAGTTTCAAGTGAAAATTGTCTGACTCTCTTCCAATATGCCCACTGTCAAATAGGCTACTAACACTGAGAGGACCGTACTCGTTAAATTATAATTTAGGAGTTTGTCTGCAGAATACTTAGAAATGTAGCACACTAAAGTATTACCTCACATCTCTCAGCACATATGCTGAGAAGTTGATTGTGTTGCTGGGCTGACAATCAGAACCCTCAACCTCAGCTAATAATCCAGATACAATAGCTCAAATCCAATCATGGCATTTCTTTTCAATTTGAATTCAGTTTAAAATAAAAATACTAAATAAATCTGAAATAAGATACCAGTGCCATGATAATCATGAAGCCTTCAGATTGTTATTAAAACCCAGCTGCTTCACCACTGTCCTGAGAGATGGAAGTCTGCTACTTTTGGTTGTTCTCATTCATGAGTGATGTCAGACTCTCAACATCTTGATTCACTTAATCTATATTCTGAACCAGCAGTGTGTTGTGTTAGCCTCAGCCTTGTCTGATTTTTTTAAATTTTAATTTTTAGGATTTGTGTATTTGTTGCCCATCTCAAATTACCTGGTGGTATCAATGAGCTGCCTTCATACACTGTTGGATGGCACTTTAGAACATCAAAGGATTGTGATATATTTCAGATGGAAATCAAAAAGTGCTGTAGGGGTCAAAATCTGAAATAGAGACAATAAGTGCAATTGATAAATCATGTAACATCCATGGGAGAGAGACAGTTAATATTTCAGCTTAAGGACCCTTCATCAAAACTGGGAAAGGGAGAGAAAATGGTTAGTTTAAAGTTGCAGAGAGGAATGATTAAGGCACAGGGAAAATCTCTGATAGGGCAAGGTTGGGGTTGCAGTGACGATAGATTGTGTTCAATGGGTTATTAAAGGGGGGCAGTCAGAAACTGATAATGCAAACCAAGAGATTTAAAATGCTGGAAAATGCATGTCAGATTGTGCTAATGAAGGGAGAACATCTGAGCTGAGATAGAAGGTATGCTTCAGAAATCGTTCGTTTTGATAAAGGCAGAGTAGATTTGTAAACCATTAATGTTGGGTGACTTGATGGCAAACCAGGTGGACCTGCTGTCTTCGTTCATTTGGTGGTAAAGGTCATGGTCTTGGGAAATGTTGTTGGTGGCCTGAGCAGGTAATCAAATTGCATTTTGTAGATGGCACTGCACTTATTTAGGGAAGTAAAGAATTTCCCTCACACTCATGATTTGTGTCTTGCAGATGGTGAAAAGTGACACAACAGGTCAACAGCAGATCCCACTTAATTGAATCCTCACTCAACCTTGGGACATCTGGACAATGAAGATGCATACATTAGGATGCACTTCATTGACTACAGCTTGACATTCAATATTATTATCGCATCAAATATAACCAATAAGCTCCAGGATCTAGGCCCCAATATTACGTTGTGCAACTGAATCCCAGGTTTCCTCACTTGCAGACTCCAGTCAATTTAAATTGACAACATCTCCTTCACAATCACAGTCAACACAGGTACTCCACAAGCCTGTATGCTTAGACTCTTCTTCTACTCACTTTACACTTATGATTGTGAGGCTAAGCACAAGTTCCAATGTCATATTTAAGGTTGCTGATGACACAACTATCGTAGGCTGAATCAAAGGTGGCAACGAATCAACATATAGGAGGGTGAATGAAAACTTGGCTGAGTGGTGCCACAACACCAACTCATGCAATGTCAACAAGACCAAGAAACTGATTATTTTATTCAGGAGTAGGAAACCAGAGGTGCATGAGCCAGTCCTCATCAGGGTCAGAGATGGAGAGGGTCATTTTCAGAAACAGTTATTACCCCTCAACAATCAGGCTCTTGAACCCGAGGGGATAACTTCACTCAATTTTCCTCACCCTAACACTAAACTGTTCCCGGAATGTATGGACATACTTTCAAGGACTCTTTATCTTGTTTTTTATTATTTAGCTTGTTTTCTTTGTTTCGTTGGCTTTACTGTGAATGCCCACAATAAAATAAATCTCAGGGTTATATTGGTGACATATATGTACTTTGATAATAAATTTACTTTGAAATGAGATGCACAACCTGTCGCATGGGTGTATAGTGTTATGGTTTCATTACTTTATCATCTGTATCACATTTACATAGGATAAGTAGAAAGATGTGACATAGGATCAGAAGATGTTGAATCCTTGTGGGTTGAGTTAAGAAACTGCAAGAGTAAAGGACATTGATGGTAACTATTTACAGGCCTCCCAACAGTGGCTGGGAGGTGGACCACGGGTTACAACAGGAAATGAAAAGGTGAGTCAAAAGGGCAATGTTATGGTAGTCATGGGAGATTTTAGCATGCAGGTCAATTGGGAAAATCAGGTTAGTAATGGATCTCAAGAGAGTAAGTTTGTTGAATGCCTAAGAGATATCTTTTTAGAACAGTTTGTTGTTGAGCTTCCTAGGGATCAGCTATACTGGATTGAGTGTTATATAATGAACCGGAGGTGATCAGGGAGCTTAAGGTAAAAGAACCCTAAGTGGTCACAATATGTTTGTGTTGAACTTGAAATTTGATAGGGAGAAAGTAAAGTCTGACGTAGCAGTATTTCAGTGGAGGAAGGGAAGTTAAAGTGGTATGAAAGAGGAGTTGGCCAAAGTAAATTGGAAGGAGCTGCTGATAGGGATGACAGCAGAGCAGCAATGGCATGCATTTCTGGGGAAAATGAGGAAGGTGCAGGATATGTGTATTCCAAAAATGAAGTAATATTCAAATGGTAAAATAGTGTAACCGTGGCTGACAAGGGAAGCCAAAGCTATAGTAAAAGCAAAAAAAAAGGCATACAACAAAACAAAAATTAGTGGGAAAATCGAGGATTGGGAAGTTTTTAAAAACCTACAGAGAGCAACAAAAAAAAAATCATTGGAAGGGAAAACATGAAATATGAAAGTAGATAGCAAATAATATCAAAGTGGATAGTAGAAGTTTTTTCATAGTATGTTAAAAATAAAAGAGAAATGAGAGTGGATATAGGACTGCTAGAAAATGAGACAGGACAGGGAGATTGCTGATGAACTAAATGAGTATTTTGCATCCATCTTCATTGTGGAGGACACAAGCAGTATGCCTGATGTTTTAGTGTGTGAAGGAAGAGAAATGGATGCAGTTACGGTTACAAGTGAGAAGGTGCTCAAAAAGCTGAAAGACCTAAAGGTACGTAAGTCACCCAGACCAGAGGAACTGCACCCTAGGGTTCTGAAAGAGGTAGCACTAGAGATTGTAGTGACATTAGAAATGATCTTTCAAAAATCATTGGTCTCTGGGATGGTGCTAGAGGACTGGGAAATTGCAAATGTTACTCCACTCTTTAAGAAAGGAGGAATTCAGCAGAAAGGAAATTATAGACCAGTTATGGCTGATTTATACTCGTGCGTACAGGCTAAGCCGCAGCCTACGCCATAGCCCTGATTTTAACTTCTGCATCACTCTACACCGTAGCAAGCATGTGTTGGTGTGCGCCAAAACGCTAGTTGGTGGTGGGGTTTCTGTGCCACTGTGTTGAGTTTCTTCGTGAGAGACGTGGACGAGGAAATGCATTTCAAATATTTTCACATGTCGGCAGGTAATTTGATGATTTGGTTCATCTATTTTGCATCAGTGTACGGACAGCCTACAGACATGGCGGAGAAGAAACAACCGGAAATGCGTAGGAGGAAATACGATGCTACCAAGCGGACCAATCACAGATGTTGCAGTCTGCGTCACCATGATGCATGAGTAACTTTTCTGGAGAAGTGCACGTCACCCTACAGCATAGGGTACAGCGTAGGTACGGCATAGGGTACACGATACCTACGGCGTAGATGCGATGCACAGGTATAAATCAGCCTTAGCCTGACTTCAGTGGTTGGGAAGATGTTGGAGTCAATTGTTAAGGATGAGGTTATGGAGTACTTGGTGACACAGGACAAGATAGGACAAAGTCAGCGTGGTTTCCCTGATAGAAAATTTTGCCTGATAAACCTGTTGGAATTCTTTGAGGAGATTACAAGTAGGATAGATAAAGGGGATGCAGTGGATGATGTATATTTGGACTTTCAGAAGTCCTTTGAGAAGGTGCCACATGAGACTGCTTACCAAATTAAGAGCCCATGGTATTACAGGAAAGTTACTGGCATGGTTAGGGCATTAGCTGATTCGGAGGAGGCAGCAAGTGGGAATAAAAGGACCCTTTTCTGGTTGGCTGCCAGTGACCAGTGGTGTTCCACAGGGGTCAGTATCGGGACCGCTTCTTTTTATGCTTAATATAAATGATTTACATGATGGAATAGATGGCTTTGTTGCCAAGTTTGCAGATGATACGAAGATTGGTAGAGGGGCAGGTAGTGTTGAGGAAACAGGTAGGATGCAGAAGGACTTAGACAGCTTTGGAGAATAGGCAAGAAAATGGCAAATGAAATACAATGTTGGAAAATTCAGGCTCATGCACTTAGGTAGTAGAAATAAATGTGTGGACTATTTTCTAAATGGGGAGAAAATCCAGGAATCTGAGATGCAGAGAGACTTGGGAGTTCTTGTACAGAACATCCTGAAGGTTAACTTGTAGCTTGAGTTGGTGATGAGGAAGGTGAATGCCATGTTAGCATTCGTTTCAAGAGGTCTAGAATACAAGAGCAAGGATGTGATGCTGAGGCTTTTTAAGGCACTGGTGAGGCCTCACCTTGAATATTGTGAGCAGTTTTGGTCCCCTCATCTCAGGTTATGTCCACACTAGACCGGTTAATTTTGAAAACGCTGGTTTCACTTAAAAACGATAAGCGTCCACGCCAAGCGTTTTTGAAAGTACCTCCGTCCTCATTAAAACAGGTATTTGGGCAAATCTCCTCCTACTTGGCATGCGCAGGACTCATCTACAGAAAACAAGCTACATGTTTGGTGTCGAATCTCGCAGTGAAAGTGCGCATTTGTGCAGTTACAGACTAGAAAAACTTAAAAGGAAATTGCCAAATCATGGACAGCTGTTGGACTTAAAAACTAAAAAAAAACTGGAGCGTGTGGAGGCAACCAACAGGGAGTTCACGGGCAGTATGACCCGGCTGACGACGAACATTGAAAAACTGACTAACTGTTGCATTAATAAAGCACCTTGTTAAATGAATAAAACATGCCTGCACCAGTGTTATCTTGTATTTCCATACAATGTTACATTAGGCTGTTACACATCTATTGTCAGAGAAGTACTTGCATAAATAGGTAAACCACCTTCATACAAGCAAGGACAGAAAACAGGGCAAAATGAGTATACTTATTTATTCAGTAAGTTATGGGTCAAAGTATTTGGTGAGTACATTTCTAACTCTTCTGGCTTCAGTCTCGTTATCGTCTGTTCTGAAATTGTTAGGTTGTGTGGGGGGTGAGTTCAAGAAAAAATTGAAATGCCACCTTCTGTTCCGGCACATCATGACAGCGTTTCTAGAAATCCCTGGTTACCCCATCCACACTACTCTTGCCCAAGAGGCGTTTTCAAATTTACACACTCTGGAGGGCATTTTAGAAAAACTCTGTTTTTGGGGGAGGAAAACGCCGTTTCAGTGTGGACGGAGGGTCAAAACGAAGAGAAAAAGCTTCAGTTATGGATTTATCCGATCTAGTGTGGATGTAGCCTTTGAAAAGATGTGCTGGTATTGGAGAGAATCCAGAGGAGATTCACAAAGATGATTCCAGGAATGAAGGGGTTATCATACAAGGAACATTTGATGGCTCTAGGTCTATATTTGCTGGAATTCAGAAGGACGAGGGGGGATCTCAGTGAAACTTTTTGAATGTTGAAAGGCCTAGACAGGGTAGATGTGGAAAGGATGTTTCCCATGGTGGGAGAGTCTAGGACAAGCGGGCATAGACTTAGGATAGACTTAGGGCGCCCCTCTATCCTAAGTCTATGCCCTCTTGTCCTAGACCCTCCCACCATGGGAAACATCCTTTCTAAGGCTACGTCCACACTAGATCAGATAAATCCGTAACCGAAGCTTTTTCTCTCTGCAGAGATGCAGAGAAATTCCTTTAGTCAAAGGGTGGTGAATTTGTGGAATATGTTGCCACGTGCAGCTGTGGATGCTAAGTCGTTGGGCATATTTAAGACGGAAATTGATAGGTTCTTGATTGGACATGGCATCAAAGGTTACGGAGAGAAGGCCAGGAACTGGGATTGAGGAGGAGATTAAAAAAAAAGGATCAGCTATGATTGAATGGTGGAGCAAACCTGATGGACCAGATGGCCTAATTCTGCTCCTATGTCTTATGGTCTTACAGACATCTGGAAAGGGAGTATTGCAAAAGTGTCAGAGCCCAGTCAAGAATGTAAACTCCCACTGGCAGCAGATTCACGTATTTAGCCAGAAGTCTGAACAGCCTAATGAAGTTATTCAAAACTGATCTATTGTCAATATTCGCATGAATCTAGTGAAGGTTGTGTATACCGTGGAAACCTATTGCTAGCATAAGGTTTGTTGTAGACTATTCAGGAGTTATGTGAATATAACAGATGTTAATTCAAGCAAGAACCAGTCTGCAATTCATGTTGTAAATTGCAAACAGTAAGTTGAAATTAAAAGTACAGGCTGGCCCATAGACTAAAAGATATGGTTTGTCAAATGGTGACCATGAGATGTTTGGATATGCATCAATCAAATGTTTAGGCAATGGGGTTGTGTTATTTGGCCTGCATCACTTCAGGCAACTATGGGTTCGAATAATTTGCACTTTTGTAAACAAGTTCAAGGAAGTTTGCAGACTACACTGATACGATCAAGTCAATTAGTTTGTTCCAGCTATGGTGTTTGAATATTCAGTGGTGCCTTCCACAGTAGATAAGCAAATTAAAGAACGCATTGGCAATCCAAAGAACTGAAGTAAACAATGTCATTGTAACTATTGAAAATATATTGAATCACCGGTTGATCTTAAATGTACAAAAATGTGATGTACTTTTGAGTTTGTGAGACTCTGCTGCGAGTGTCTCCAGAATGCCTGCTTTATATCACCAGCTTCAACGTCTCTCTGCTGACTTTGATTACAGTTACAGCAACGTGCAAATCGGTTGCTTAGTTAATTGTGGCATCGTGTTCCTGAAGATATCCCCTTTCTTCCCCCAAACTTGGCATTATCATTTTTCCACTGTATTTATAAATTACCTTCTTAGTTTTATGGTTTCCACCTCCCATTAAAACATATCTTTTGCTCTTTGGTCTGGACATTGAATGCCAAAGGACATCATCGTGTGCACTTTCATACAGGAGCCATCAAGTGATGGACATATGGAGACTGATTCTGCTCCCCTGGATAGCTAATTGCAAAGCTCCAGTATTGAAACTTAGTTCAGTTCTCTTTCTAGTGTCTTTCCCAGATGCTCATATGAGCAGGTTAATAGTCAAACATTGGCAGGAGGACTGTAGTGTATAAGTGACTTATTATTTTAACTGTTCAGTTTCCATTGGACTAGAGGAATTTGATTAAGTCCTGTTTTTAAAATGGGCCTTGTTTCTTTTACTTCCTCTAATCGGAACTGACGGGTTAATACATGATCAATTATATTGGGTCTTAATAAATGATGAAGCTGCTAACCCACTCATCATCATTTTACTAATGTCAAATGGTAAATTAAAGCAAATGCTGTTTTAGGGTGCGCGATGTATTGACTTTATAACATTGACTGTACTTTTTATGAACCTTGTTGGCTATCAAGCAATTTAGAGGAATCTGATGTGAGGAAGGTCTTTATGTTGAAGCAAATGTATTACTTTTTTTTTGGTTTTTTATTCAGTTTATTTTGTTTCTCCACAAGTGATGTCTTTTTGAGTTGGTGAATGTGGGGCCATTGGTTCCGTGGCACCCAGCAATGATATTTAATAGATGGACGATGGCTGATACACACCAGCATGTTCTGGGTGCTGGTGAGTGGGTGACTAATTCCAGTAAGAAAAAAAGTGTGGCCAGTCCCAGAATTTTTGAAAAATGTAGTGTTGAGTAAAAATTAATGTATCAGCAATGCATGTTTTGTGCAAGAAGAACTAGTACTGGGGATCCAGACTACTTTCACAGCTTAAAACACTGGGACCTGGCTAAATTCAACTCAATGTTCATAGTCCCAGGATTATTCCAGACCAGCAGGGTCACTCCAATTGCATGGAAGATCAGAAAGGAACGATTTTCAGTGATCTCATCCATTTTAGTTTTATTTTACATGCACAGTTATTTGTTATTATGATAGTAGCAAAATGCTCCATTTACCTGAGTAGATTTTGATGAAGATCAGTTAAAGCTTACCTCGGCAAAACTTGCCCACCACCCACTTCCATCCCATGTTAGTTTTTTTTTGTTCCAGTGCACTTACCCTCTGTCCCCTCCCTAATTTGCATGATCTAATACTGTATACAAAGTGCCTGTGCATTATTCTCTGAGATTCAGCATTTTCTGTTCCTAGACTTTCTCTGACTGTGACACAGATGGCCACAGACCAGTGCCTTCATGCTTGGCAGATGAAAAGGATTAATTTTACAGATTAAAAACCAATGCAGATTTCAAAGAAGTGTTATTGAAATGAGGCGTTCTCAGACTGGCATCATTCCCGGTACAACGTGTTCTGAAAATCATGTTACTACGCTCTTGTGTTGGCCACTCAGAGAGATCACACACCAGTGGTCAGCAGACAAATAACGTACATTTTATTTCTTTCTCAAAGTAATATAACTGTTCAGTCCATAAAGTTCCATGAATAATTGGTTGAAGAAATTGAACTCAGGTCATATGCTTTCACAAGGTTTTTATTTTATCTAAGATTTTACAATTTGATAATGTAATATTTTGATAAAAGGCTGAAAGAATCCCAGTATTATGCGAATTTGAGCTGGAAGGGGCCACATAACTTTTCTGCAGCCCTTGTATGTTTTTTTGTAATCTTGTACATTGATGTTCTTGATTCTGATCTGTTCTTGTCTTTTTTCCTTGAAGCTACTGAAACATAATTTTCTCACCTGGAATCTGCACGCTCAGAATTTTAACAATGGATCACTGAATACTGACCTGGAGCAAAGACCATCACTTGTTTTTTTTAAAAAATTCCTTTATTTTTCCATTATCCTATTGCTGAAATTATTTTTTCCACCCTAAGTAGAGGTTCACTTAAAGAGCACGAAAAGATGCTCCCTTGTTTCTGAACAGCAAGATATATGGTAAAAAAACACTGCCTGGGAATTAGATTGTATAGCACTGCTTTATATAGTGCTGCACAACTGTGAGTGAACATACCGTTAATTTAGGTCATTTAATGGCCAGAAATTTGATGAGGGTATCTCCAACATTTGTTGCACATGTGCATCTGCTACAACTTCTGCATCAGAAAAGCTTAAAATTGAGAATTTTCTTTGCAGTATTCCACTTTGAACAATGCATAGAAAATAAAACTAATTTTTCTTGCAAATGACAATTCCTGCTGCTGGTACAGTGATGGTTTGGGATCTCATTAATGATATTCCCATACTTATCTTGTATTCCACAGCTACCTGAACCACCCAAAACTACTTCCCATTTGTGTCCGTCTTCCCCATTCTCTCCATAATTCCATCTCTGCCGTGCTGGAACCTTTAATCTCCTTTCACAAAATAATTGATTATCTTTCTCAGTGCAAGCTTTGCCCACCTAGATGGACTATTACTAAATAATTGACACTTCCCAGCTCCCATGTCGCTGAGCTGATCATAAACCTTGTTTACTTGATCACTGACTCCAAGTCCCTGTCTCCAATCAGCCCTAAGGCTGCTAGCAATGCACACAAAATGCTGGAGGAACTCAGCAGGCCAGGCAGCATCTATGGGAAAGAGTAAACAGTCATTGTTTCAGGCTAAGACCTGATGAAGGTTCTTGGCTTGAAATGCTGTTTACTCATTTCCATAGATGCTGCCTGGCCTGATGAGTTCCTCCAGCATTTTGTGTGCATTGCTTTGATTTCCAGCATCTGCAGATTTTCTCTTGTTTTTGTACTAAGACTGCTAAACCTCCCATAACCTCCTCTACCTACAGCACCGGACCAAGTAACCGTCTGGGACAGCACATTTCCAGCTAATTTTAGCCACAGGCCCACAATCAGAGTACTTCTTGCACCACTGCTATCACCAGTCCGAGCTCTAATCAGAAGCCCACAAAACACTTTAAAAGGAAAGCTGCAAAATTAAAATTATAATCATTTAAAATGTAGCATAACTGTCAGATTGTCGGTGAATGGAAACCACCCCCATTACTCCTACCCCTAATTCTTAACTAAAACAGTGACTGAAATGAAACAAAATACAAAAGACGGTTGGAACCACTGAGCAGTAGAAAGAGAAAAAGAGTTAATGTTTCAGGTTCATGATCCTTATTCACAACTGAAATGTTAGGACCATATAACAGCACAAAACATGTCTTCCCACTAATTACTTTTCCTGTCTGACTTTTAAAAATTTCGTTTATTGAGCTGGCTGCCTCCTACCTGCAATTATGTTGTGTAATCACTTGACACCCAAACTTCTTATCTCTGAATTCAGAGATTTATTTTACTAGTCTGAAGCAATCTGCACTCCCGAGGCAGCAAAATATTTATTTGTGCTTCAAAGAAACCTTATCCTGGAAATTTTATTGAAAGCTTTGTCAGCTGCTCGAATTGAAGTTTCTCTGAATATATTAGTCATTGAAATTAATTGAATCTCTGAGCCAGATTTTCCAGCTGCTGTGCTAACTGAACTCTATAAAAACAGAGCTCTGTTGCTAAGCTCCATAGATATTTGTTACCTAGTATTGTTTAATAAGTTTGGAAGTGGTAAGTTTGACATCACCTGTACAGAAAACTGAACTTGCTTCTAAAGAAACACCAGTTTTTAATACAATTCAGGGCAATATTACTTTTCCTTGGAGATACTTAGTAGTAATCTCTTTTCCTTTTTGGGAAAAGCAAATTCCATATTGACCCATTCCCCCCCACCACTGTATTCATTCTCTTTAAGGAATTTTGAAACTTATTAGTTCTAAAATATTTTTTAAAAACATTTGGTAAGATGATTCCAATGAGCAGTACTCAACCTGAACTGTTAGCTTATTTTCTCTCTCCTCAGATGCTGCATGAGCTGCTGAGTATTTTCAAACATTTTTTATTTTAGACTTATAGATTCTGTCAGATTTTTCTTTTTGATTATTAAAATGAGGTTCATGTTAATTAAACACTCAGTTTTAGTATATTAATATTGTTTAACTTTCAATGTATGTGTATGTTTAAAAAGAGCCCTCTAGAGAGTAGTCAAAGAAAAATAGCAGTAATTGATATGGACTGTAATCTGTGTTTTGAATATTATACATGCATTTTTTAATAAGTTTTTAACCTGACTGAGGAGTCATAGAGAATTCTATCCTCACTGGGACAGATGTATTAGATAATAAAATTCACATTAGGCAGGAATATAAACTTGCAGCCCACTTGCATTCTACTCTATTACTCAATTTTACATCAATGGCTTTCCAAGAAGCCATGGCATTCAATGAAATATGGAAGCTGAGGTGCGTGTAATTTTCCATGTGTACTGGACGAGTAACAATTGCTCACAGCTCTACCAACAGCAAGTGCATGGCCCAGGATCATTGCGCCACTGTCATTGTTATTCATTGCCATTTGGAAAAAAGCAACACAAACTATTAAAATAAAGAAGGTCAGCATACTTGAAAAGTATGAGAGCCCCTTTTGTTTCTTTTATTTCCTCAGGATATTCCAAATGTTTTACAGCCAGTGTTATGTTTTGTAACTCTAAAACATAAAACTAATAGGAAGAAAAACAAGTGACTTTGAAATGCAAGTCTAACTTTAAATAATGTGCATACATATGACTCGGTGGCATGATGATGTATGCCGTTTGTGTACTTTTACATGTAACCTGTAATGAATTCTTTAACTGAACTGGAATACTTAAAAATATATTTACAAATATTGTAACATTTGCAAATAATGCTGAAATATTAAATGCATAACAGCTAGCTAAACACTTCTCTGAAATCGTTTTTGCACAGCTGATATGCAATGATCATATAAGTAGAGATGAGCAAAATGACCTAGTGATGTTTGTTAAGAGAAGAATATTTGTCAGGCACCCCACCACTCTGCAAATTGGGCAATGGGATTCTTTAATGCTCATATGATCAGAGGCAGTCTGAGTTCAATGTCTCATGTAGAAGACAGCACATCCAACTAATCAGAATCAGTTATGGTCTCTGAATTAATTTATATGAAATGTGTTGTTCAGTGGCAAGTGCAGTACAAACAATTAAAATTACTATAAATAACAAAAACAACCAAATAAATCATGCAAAAAAATCATGGACTGTTCAGAAATATAGTGACAGAAGGAAAGATGTTTCTGAATAGCTGAGTTTGGATATTTAGGCTCCGATACCTCCTCCCCATTTGTAATGATGAGATTAGCCTGGATATTCAGGCTCCTTAATGATGGGCACTTGAGAACTGCCTCTTGAAGATATCCTCAGTGGTGGGGGTGGGTTCTGCCTGTGATGGCATTGGCTGACTCTGCAACTCTTTAGAGCCTCTTGCGATCCTGCATGTCGGAGCCTTCTCCAACTTCACTTTCAGCGTGGAACTGAAGATGTGTTTTTCTCTGTGGATTAGGAACACAAAATTATGATAGAGTGACATGAACTAAAGGTAACATGTAGAAAGTGTGTGGAAATTACATTAAGAATGTAGCTATATTAACATTAACAAATTAAAATAATTTTCTTCAATAGCAATCACTATTAGTACAAACTTGTATCCAATTTTGTAATGAAGTACGTATTCACTGTGCACAAATGAGTGCAATGCTTTAATTGCCAAGGCACTGAATGTGAGCAATAAGATTAGATGAAAACTGCAACTGAAGTTAGATCACGGATTGAGTACTGTGTACTGTATTCATGTCGCAGCAAAGATGTGCTTGCACCGGAGAAGGCACAGAAGAAATTTTAGGCACCAGGATGTATTGGAATGTCAGGGATGTTTGGAGTAAAGGAGGCAAAGGGCAGGTGAAAGAACAGTGAAAGTACCTCAAACAGTCCTTTTTCTCTCAGCACAGGAGGAGCCAAACATCAGGATTAGAGATTTAAAGCAATTCTTTTCAGGATTAGAGGGGAGAAGTGGAAAAATTAAACTCTACCCAGAGGGTGTTAGGGGCCTGGAACTTACTGACTGAAAGGGCAGCAGAGGCACAAAAATGCACTACATTAAATTTACTTGGATAACTGAGCATGACTTGTACTATTATAGACGAAGGTGTGGAAGGTGAAATTAGGCAAGGTAGCTCAATTTCCATTTCTGACGGTAATGATAGGCTGAATGGCCTCTTTTCATAAATCTGCAAATACTGAAAATTCAAGCAGCACACCCAAAATGCTGGAAGAACTCAGCAGGCCAGGCAGCATCTATGGAAAAGAGTACAGAAGACATTTTGGGCCAAGACCCTTCAGAGCAAGACATTTTTCATGTTGTTTTGCTGTGTTTATGTAGTGCATACAAAAGGAGGTCTATCAGCCCATCCTGTTATACTTTTGTGGAAACATGCTACTTTCTGTCATAGTATGATTCCGGCATTCCAGTTCAGTATATATTTTGAAGGACTGTTCCAGGTGTTAATCAGTGTTTATATGAGAATATCTAACCCAGCATCAGTATTGAACTGTATGGTTATCAGTTTGTGCATGTGCTGCCTTGATCTACTGCCATGGCTTAACATCAGATGATGCTAAACATTAACTTCTTCCATTGCTCTTTATATTTCTTATACTTTTTACAAAGTCTCATTTCTGAAGCTTCCTTTTAAAACTTGAGTGTTTTATTTTCACACCATTTCTTTGACGTCAGTCCTCTGATTCTATGAATAAGAATAAGCCTGCTTCACCATCCCCCCGCCTGCCCCTGCCCTTTGGGCAGCTGTCAGGAGTTTGATGCTTTCCTTATGGTTCAATTACCAGAACTGAGTATACTACCTAACCAGAGAGTGGTACCACTTAAATAGGACATGAGCAAAGTTCAACTGTAGTGACTCGTAATAATTTAGCATTTAATTTTATCCATTTTCATGACTGATGCTTGAAATTGCCTGGGTACTGTGTGGTGGTGCATCATTCCTAAATTGCTTCCTATCCAAGTTATGTAACATTTAATGTTCACAGAATTCCAGAAAAATTTAAGCATGGAGAGGCTGCTTGGCCCATCAGGTTGTCAAGGCAAGAGTAAATTAATTGAACCCTCTCCCAACCTTCCTCCCAGAGCTTTGCAAAGTTTTGTTAATTTATATTATCCAGTTCCCTTTAGAAAGCTGTAATTAAATCTGCCTCCGCTGGCTACTACTCATGATAGTGCATTCCTGATCCAAGCCACTTGCTGTTTAAAAAAAAGTTTCTTCTCATTTAACTTTTTGTTCTTTTGCCATTCACCTACTATTTCTTAATCCTTCCAATGGGATCAATTTAGGAAATTGGTCCTGCAGACCCTTCATGATTTAACAAATCCCTTTTCAATACCTGTCCAAAAAATTTGTCGTCTTCTCTAGTTTATCAATGTAACCAAAGATGCTCATCCCTAAAGGTCATTTGAGTACATTTCCACTGCACCTTCCCTGTTGCCTTTATATCGTTCCCAAACCGTGACTCATCAAACTAGACACGGCTGTTTCTAAATAAGTCTTTATTAAGGTTCATCATGATTTTTCTTTCACTTGGATTCTGTGCATTTAGTTAGCCATTGTTTCAACCCATCCCATGGCTTTCAACAATAAAGTGATCTTTGTTCTTGATATTCCAGATTTCATTGCCTGGACTAATTTGTTCAACAAATTCTTTCTAATTATCTCTGTAAAGAATTGCATGTGTCCACACATTCTACCAACCTATTTGTACACCTCTGTAGGTCAGTTCCAATTTTCTTCATGGTTTGTTATACTTTGAGGTTTTGCTATCGGCAGATTTGGAAATTGTGGTCTTATACACTGAAGTCTGAGCCAATGACATTAAAATGTTATGTAGCCTTTCTCTGCTACATTTGTGTTGGCTACATCCATATTGCTGCTGCTCCTTTTATCCAACGGGCCTCAATCTAACTGACAAACTTCTTATGTGGTACCTTTTGAATTACTAATATACATCACATTGGTTACCTTTTCAAAACACGTTCATCTCAGTCAAATCAATTGTGGAGATCCAGCAGCTGCTAATTTTATTCCTGATCATTGGCATTCATTTCAAGAGGATTAGAATATAAGAGCAAGGATGCAATGTTGAGACCAATGTTGAGGCCTCACTTGGAGTATTGTGAGCAGTTTTGGCCCCTTAGAAAGCATTTGCTGAAACTGGAGAGGGTTCAAAGGGGTTCAGAAAAATGATTCCAGGATTGAATGGCTTGTCATATGAAGAGTGTTTGATGGTTCTGGGCCTATATTTGCTGGAATTCAGAAGAATGAGGGGTGACAAGTGAGGGGTGAAAGGATAGAATGCATACAGAGAGGATGTTTCCTATGGTGGGAGAGTCTAAGAGGGGACGATCTCAGAATAGAGGGGCATCCTTATAGAATGAAGATGAGGAGGAATTTCTTTAGCCAGAGAGTGGCAAATCTGTGGAATTCTTTGTCACAGGCAGCTGTGGAGGCCAAGTCTTTATGTATACTTAAGGCAGAGGTTGATATATCCTTGACTGGTCAGGGCATGAAGGGATACGGGGAGAAGGCAGGAGAGTGGGGCTGAAAGGAAAATTGGATCAGCCATGATGAAATGGTGGAGAAGACTTGATAGGCCAATTGGCCTATTTCTGCTCCTTTACCTTAAGGTCTTATAGCCTTAACATCATGTCTCTGTCCACCTGAGATACTGTGCTATACTATTCTATATTTTCTGTTAAACTAGCTAGCTTACAGTCGCTATGTTTCCCTATTTACAAGACTAGATTTTAAAATCTTATTATGTTTTGTAACTTCTAAACATTAAACTAATTCAAAGGAAGACATAAGAATTTAGCAATACAGGTCTGACTTCGAGTTTACTTTGAGCGAGGCGCACACATAGCATGTGGTATCATGATGACATATGCAATTCACGTATTTATACATATAACTCATAATGAATTATTTAAACAAACAAGAATGCTTAATCTTAATCTTAGCTGCATCACTGCCTGGTTCAGAAATTGCACCATCTCGGATTGCAAGACCCTGCAGCGGATAGTGATGTCAGCTGAGAAGATCATCAGGGGTCGCTCTTCCTGCCATCACAGACATTTACAATAATTCTCCCTCCTGCCATCTGGGAAAAGGCTCCGAAGCATTCGGGCTCTCACGGCCAGACAATGCAACAGTTTCTTCCCCCAAGCTATCAGACTCCTCAATACCCGAAGCCTGGACTGACACCTTGCCCTACTGTCCTGTTTATTATTTATTGTAATGCCTGCACTGTTTTTGTGCACTTTATACAGTCCAGTGTAGGTCTGTAGTCTAGTGTAGCTTTCTCTGTGTTCTTTTATTACGTAGTTCAGTCTAGTTTTTTGTACTGTGTCATGTAACCCCATGGTCCTGAAAAACATTGTCTCGTTTTTACTATGTACTGTACCAGCAGTTATGGTTGAAATGACAATAAAAGTTGACTTGATATATATACATACACACACAAGAGCACACTATTAATGAAATAGTAAATACACAACGCTCCTCCCTGTTTAGCTATAAATTCCAACTTAATGCATTTCAACTATATACAGAGTAGCTACCACAGACAGATAATCACAGCACAGTAAATTGTAAATTGTCCATTCAGCCCTATAGATTTAATTGTTGTGGGGAATTTCTTACTCTTGTGGGAGAATGTTTACTGTCAAGGTGATCACTCTGCTTGGCAGGTGAGACGTGGCTGTTAAAACAATCTCAGGTTCTGGGTCATCCTCTGTGGTGATTGTAAATACTCACTCTGAGACTGCAGGAAATGGTTCTGACACTGGTACCCACCATCTTCTTCTTCCCTTTACTTCTTCTAGTTTATGCATCTTGACCTTGGGAAGACGCATTTAGTTCACTGCAGTATTTTCTTATTAATCCTTCTATTGCTCCCTTTACAATCTGATCTCTCCTCTTGGTTTCCTCATCCACAATATCATCTGATGAAACCTCTGTTGTATCTCCATTGCCTCCTTCCTTTTGGTCTTCCATTCATCCAGCTGGGCTTTGGTCTTTGCATGCACCTTTACAAGCAGCTTTTTGTCTCCCGCTTGAAGTTTGTGCAATAACCTTAATGCTCACAAAAGCTGAATGTGTGCAACTTTCCTGAAGCTCCTTGAACTCTATTCCAGCTTAAAACCAAGCCGCATTTTGTAAGTAACTGCCTGATTAACATTTCAGAAGTTTTTTCAGATACATTGCCTACAAAAACAGTTGCAAAATGACCACTGCTTTTGTCACTTTCACGATCCCTCTGAGCCACATGGTCCTTCCTTGGTCTTATATGCTTTCCAACCAGAGGCAAAGGGGTTGACAACAACACCTGTTAGTCCTCTGTTGCACACCGGTTCATGGTGTTCAGCATGGAGACAGTTGTGGCATCATCCAGTACCTTTCTTAATTTGCTTTCTGCCAACTTTATTGTAGGGGATGTGGCATGCAAATATTGGATGGATCTTCAATCAAGTTGTAGTTGTCTCAGCCCATCACATCCTCACAATGCTGGTCCTCCTGTTTTTACCACATGCAGGCTCACTGTGACTTGTTGGTTGGTTGTTGCATTTCACTGTTGTGAATGTCATTCCCACAGGAGTTATCTTTTCTCCAGTATAAGTTTTTAGTTGGATATATGCAAGCTTCAGTTTAGTATCTTTAAAATGCCGTTCAAATTCAGTTTGTTAAATGACTGAAACAGCTGAGCTAGTGTCCAATTCCATTTCAATTAATTTGCTGTTCATTTCTGGCGTAAGCCATATTGCTTGTCTATTGTTAATTTTCACACTTTAAACCTCAAGGATACACAATCCCGTGTCACTCTCATCATTATCAGATTTTTCATCAACAGCATGCAGATTGGCACTCTATTTAAAACTGCAACTTGACTTTTAGCTTTTTCTCTTCCCTGTGCAGTCCAGTTATTTTTGTCTGCCTGTCATGCTCTTTGTATATGTCCTACTTTGTTGCATTTTCTGCAAGGTTTGTCCTTAAATCTGCATTGATCTGGAGTATATGAGCCTCTGCCACAATGGTAACACAATTTCTTCGGCTCTGTTGGTTTCTGTTTAGATGCTGGAGTCATGTTAACTTTTATTCCTGTCTGCAACTCAATTGCACCTCAGAAACAGCAATTTCAATTGCTTTTTTAAATGTAAGTTGTGCTTCAGAGCCATTTTTTGAATGCTTCCTTGTAAGATCCCACTAATTAAACAATCTGTTAGTGTAATATTAAGCCCATTACTCAACTGACAATGCTCAGGACTATCGCCTCAATTCAGTCACATATACTAAGATAGATTCCCCTTCCTTTTGATTCTGCTTATGAAGCCTAAAGCATTCTGCAATCAACAATGGCTTCGGTTTTAAATGTTCCTGCATTACTTTGACAATATCACCAAAGCTCACTACTGCTGTTTTGGTTGGAGCAGTTAAACTTCGAAGCAAACTGTATGCCTTTAAACCCAATGCACTCAGCAAAATTG
Source organism: Hypanus sabinus (assembly GCF_030144855.1). NCBI lineage: Eukaryota > Metazoa > Chordata > Chondrichthyes > Myliobatiformes > Dasyatidae > Hypanus > Hypanus sabinus. The sequence continues at coordinate 59,897,462 of NC_082717.1, read as the reverse complement.
GTACTTCTTCCTCCTTGGCTATTTCATTTGCTTCAAAATATTGTTGAGTTAGTTCAGTTTACATATTCCAGTTATCTTTTGTGTAATCAAATGTGCCCATCTTTCCAATGTAGCCAGCCATTTCTGCTTTTATTTATGATTATTATCACCTGATACTCCCTCTTTATGAACCTGTGACTTCTTCCATTTTCTTTCTGTTTTTTTAAACTCGAATATGTCTTCTCTTCCAATGAACATGTGCTGAGCTGCTTTTAACTCAACTATCTCTGCATATGATGGGCTACGTTTTTCTTTACTTACCGGTGTTTTAGTTTGAACGTCTTAAACTGCTTCATTTTAAAAAGACCTCATCGGCAATGTTATGATTTGTAACTTCAAAACATTAAACTAATTCAAAGGAAGACATGGGAGTCTGGGAATGCAGATCTAATTTCATATTTACTTTAGCACACGGATCACGTGGTAGTGTGACATGTAATTCATGCATTCGTGATAAGTGGGTGATAGTCAGGTAGTGGAGAGCACCCCTGTGGCTGTCTCCCTTAACAATAAGTACTGCGTTTTGAGTTGGGGGTTACGACCTTCCTGGAAGAAGCAACAGTCCGGCCCTGTTGCTCTGGAGGTTAGGGAACAGAAGAGGAAGGCAGCGGTAATAGGGGATTCAAAAGTTAGGGGGACAGATAAGCAATTCTATGGACGTGAAAAAGAAACAGGGATGGTAGTTTGCCTCCTAGGTGCCAAGGTTCATGATGTTTCAGAGCACGTCCACAATATCCTGAAATGGGAGGATGAGCAGCCAGAAGTCCTGGTGCAAATTGGTACCAATGACAAAGGTAGAAAGTGGGTGGAGGTCCTGAAAGCAGACTACAGGGAGCGAGGAAGGAGGCTGAGAAGCAGGACCTCAAAGGTAGTAATCTTGGGATTGCTGCCTGTGACACATGACAGTGAGTATAGGAATAGAATGAGGTGGAGGATAAATGAGGAATGGAGGAATGAGGCTGAAGGATTGGAGCTGGAGGCAGGGATTCAGATTTTTGGATCATTGGGACCTCTCTGGGGCAGGTGTGACCTGTACAAAAAGGACGGGTTGCACTTGAATCAGAGGGGGACCAATATCCTGGTGGGGAGGTTTACTAATGCTATTGGGGAGGGTTTAAGCTAGATTTGCAGGGGGGTGGGAACCAAATTGAAGAGGCAGAGGATGGGGAGGTTGGAACACAGGTACAGTCAGCTTGTAGGGAGTTTGTGAGGAAGGATAGTCAGATGTTAGAGCAAAGATGCACTCAGCCTGATGGTTTGAGATGTGTCTCTTTTAATGCAAGGAGTATCAGACAGACAGACATACTCATGAACAAGGTGGATGAACTTAGAGTGTGGATCAATATGTGGAACTGTGACGTTGTGGCCATTACAGAGACTTGGATGTCTCAGGAGCAGGAATGGCTGCTGAGTGTGCCAGAATTTAGATGTTTGAAAAAGAACAGAGAGGGAGGCAAAGAGGTGGGGGGGGGGGCGAGGTACTGCTAATTAGGGATAGTGTCACAGCTGCAGAAAAGGAGGAAGTCATGGACGGATAGTCTACTGAGTCATTGTGGGTGGAAGTCAGAAACAGGAAAGGGGCAATAACTCAACTGGGTATTCTTTATAGACATGCCCCCTCCCCCCGATAGTATCAGGGATATCGGGGAGCAGATAGGGAGGCAGATTCTGGAATGGTGCAATAATAATAGGGTTGTTGTGATGGGAGATTTTAATTTTCCTAATATTGATTGGCATCTCCTTAGCGCAAGGGGTCTGGATGGGTTGGAATTTGTTAGGTGTGTTCAGGAAGGTTTCCTGAAGCAGTTTGTAGGTAAGCAACTAGAGGAGAGGCTGTACTTGATATGGTATTGGAAAATAAACCTGGTGAGGTGTCAGATCTCTCAGTGGGAGAGCATTTTGGAGGTAGTGACCGCAACTCCATCTCCTTCACCATAGTGCTGGAGAAGTATAGGAGCAGACAATTTGGGAAAACATTTAATCAGGATAGTGGGAAATATGATGATATTAGGCAGGAACTTGGGAGCATAAATTGGGAGCAGATGTTCTCAGGGAAATGCATTGCAGAAATATGGTAAATGGTCAGGAAATATTTGCATGGAGCTCTGCATAGGTTTGTTCTATTGAGGCAGGGAAAAGATGGTAGAGTTAAAGAACCATGGTGTACAAAGTATGTAGAAAATCTAGTTAAGAAGAAAAGAAAAGCTTATGAAAGGTTTAAGAAACTGGGTACTGTTAAAGCTCTAGAAAATTACAAGATTGTTAGGAAGGAGCCTAAGAATGGAATTAGGAGAGCCAGAAGGGGCCATTGAAGGCCCTGGAGAGAGCTGGGTTAAGGAAAACCACAAGGCAATCTACAAGTATGTGAAGAGCAAGAGGATGACCCATGTGAGAATAGGACTAATCAGGTGCAGTAGTGGAAACTTGTACATGGAGTCTGAGAAGGTAGCAGAGGTACTTAATGAATACTTTTTTTCAGTATTTACCAGGGAAAAAGACCTTGGTAATTGTGGTGATGCTTACAGCAGACTGAAGTACTTGAGCATACAGACATTAAGAAAGAGAATGTGCTGGAGCTTTTGAAAAGTATTGAGTTAGATAAGTCACCAGGAGTGGATGAGATATACCCCAGGCTACTGTGGGAAGTGAGGGAGGAGATTGCTGAGCCTCTGGCGATGATCTTTGCATTATCAATAGGGACGGAACAAGTGCTGGAGGATTGGAGCATTGCAAATGTTGTTGCCTTGTTCAAGAAAGGGAGTAGAGATAACCCAGGAAATTATAGACCAGTGAGTCTGACCTCAGTGGTGGGTAAGATGTTGGAGAAGATTTTGAGAGGCAGGATTTATGAGCATTTGGAGAGACATAATCTGATTAGGGATAGTCAGCATGGCTTTGTCAAGGATAGGCCACATGTTATGAGCCTGATTGAAATCTTTGAGTATGTAACAAAACACATTGATGAAGGTAGAGCAGTGGATATAGTGTATATGGATTTCAGTAAGGCATTTGATAAGGTTCCCCATGCAAGGCTCACAGAAACACAGAAAACCTACAGCACAATACAGGCCCTTTGGCCCACAAAGCTGTATTGAACATGTCCTTACCTTAGAAATTACTTCATAAAATATAGGAGGCACGGAATCCAAGGAGAACTTGCTTTGTGGATCCAGAATTGGCTTGCCAACAGAAGGCAAAGGGTGGTTGCAGATGGTTCGTATTCTGCATGGAGTTTAGTGACCAGTGGTTACTGAGCAGGGACCCCTGCTCTTTGTGATTTTTGTAACTGACCAAGGAAAGGAAGTAGAAGGGTGGGTTAGTAAATCTGCTGATGACACAAAGTTTGGGGATGTTGTGGATAGTCTGGAGGGTTGTCAGAGGTTACAGTGGGATATGGATAGGATGCAGAACTGGGCTGAGAAGTGACAGATGGAGTTCAACCCAGATAAGTGTGAAGTTGTGCATTTTGGTATGTCCAATTTGAAGACAAAATACAATATAAATGATAAGACTCTTGGCAGTGTGGAGGATCTGAGAAGTCTTGGGGTTCGTGTTGATAGGACACTTAAAGCTGCTGTGCATATTGACAGTGTTGTTAAGAAAGTGTATGGTGTGTTGGCATTCATCAACCATGGGATTGAGTTCAAGAGCCATGAGGTAATGTTACATCTATATAAGACCTTGGTCAGACCCCACTTGGAGTATTCATTTCTGGTCACATCATTACTGGAAGGATGTGGATACTATAGAGAGAGTACAAAGGAGATCTACAAGGATGTTGCCTGGATTGGAGGATGTACCTTATGAGAGTAGTTGAGTGTACTTGGCCTTTCCTCCTTGGAGCAACGGAGGATGAGAGGTGACCTGATAGAGGTGTATAAGATGATGAGAGGCATTGATCGTGTGGATAGTCAGAGGCTTTTCCCGAGGGCTGAAATGGCTAACATGGGGGGAGGGCGGCACAGTTTTAAGGTGCTTGGAAATAGGTACCAAGGGGATGTCAGGGGCAAGTTTTTCACACAGAGAGTGCTGGGTGCGTGGAATGGGCTACAGGTAGCAGTATTGTAAGTGGATACAATAGGGCCTTTTAAGAAACTCAGATAGGTACATGGAGTTTAGAAAAATAGAGGACTATGCACTAGGGAAATTCTGGGCAGTCTCTAGAGTAGGCTACATGATTGGCACAACATTATGAGCCGAAGGGCCTGTAATTGTAAATTTCTATGTTCTATGTTTCTCTGTTTAAATATTTAAGTATTTATTATTTAAATGAACATGAATGTTCAACAAATAGACAAGATTACTCAAATATCGGTAAAATATTAAATACCCAACAAATCCTCTTTTACTTAGAATGTCACTCTTTTTCTCATTATTCTGTCTTTAACCACTTTATTTTCTTTATTGCCTCCCTCTGTAATCAACCCATTTCCTACTTATCTTACAGTGTGTAAAACATTTATGTTCATTTTAACTCATCATTATTGAATTTGTAAATAGGCCCTTCTATAATTATTTAGCAGCATCATCAAATTCTTCACCCATTCTCCACTAAGTACAAATTAGGGTCATGACTAATTTAAGATTTTCTGAATAATTTAAGGGTTTCTGAATGCAGGTCATCTGCAATGTGAAAGTGCCAAATAAAAAACAAACAAATCAGATTCTGTATAAGGAAATGGTTTACATAAGATCCACAGTTTTACAGAGAATGATTATTTAACTTCATGGTCTGACATTTGCTCTGGCTGACATTATCTGCAGTACATCTATGCTGCAGTCAGCAGTAAATGATAGTTGACCACAGCAGTAAGTCCTGCTGATAAAACTGACATTTCAGTATGTGAGGAATAAAGCCAGCTTTCGTGCTTATTGCAGCTGAAAGCTTATGCCATTTGGTCCTGCTTTGTCAATGAATTATAAAATCATTCAGTTGTATAGTCGATTGAAGGGAAATATCTGGTCAGACCACCCTTGCTTCACTCTTTGCCTAGAGCCTTGTAATTTTTTTCTGCTATGTCAACCCTTGCAAGGTTTATTACATCTGCTTGCACCATCATTTAAGGCAGTATTTTCCAGATTGAGGAGGATGAGGTTTAGAGAAAATCTCAGGAAGTATTTTTTCACCCTGGATTGTTGAAATTTGGAACAGTCTGCGGTGGAGGGTGGGGGCATGGTGGAGGCAGACACTATCGCAACACTTATGATATCGATAAGGACCTGGAAGCTATGGTGTAGGAGGCTACAGCAAAGTGCTGGAAAATGGAATCAGAACGAATGTTAACATTTATTCAGCAATCAGCCATGTTCTCAAAAAGCCTGTTTCCATGTTGTATGACTCAAAAACTCTGAATCTTTGACATCCTTCGTAAGATCTTCTTTGCAATTTTTTTTTGGAATTTATTTTTTTATTGAATTTCATCAAACAAACATTTCCATAAGATGTATTTCAGACATTGTACATATATATATATATATATATCACAAATCTCCACAAAGTATTTATCTGAGGTACACACTTATAGAAAAGAGTAGAAGGAAAAAACAAGCAAAAGGAAAGAATTATGTACAAGTTGGGAGTGATCTTTTTTTTTACAACAGGTTCATTGATTTGTGAGAATAAAATCAGGCCTATGAGGCATTATGTAGTTAAACCATTTTTCCCAGTATGAATCAAATTGTTCCAGCTTATGATTAACAGATGCTGTTATCTTCTCCATTTTGTAAATGTCCATTGTTATTTCCATCCATGTATTTAAAATTGGGCTCTCCTGTGATAACCATTTCCTAGTAAGAGTCTTTTTACCATCCACCAACAGTATATTCATTAAATATTTATCTCTTTTCAACCAATCTTGAGGTATATATCCAAAATATATGGTCTTACTATCCAAGGGTATTTCACATTTAAAGATGTCTTGTAGGGCATTGTGTATCCCCCTCCAATAGTTTTTGATAACAGGGCAGTCCCAAAAAATATTATAATGATTTGCATTTTGATTTCCACAATTTCTCCAGCAAACAGGGAGGTTACTATCATAATGGGATTTCTGAGAGGGTGTAGTAAAATACCTTATCAAGTTTTTCCATCCAAACTCCCTCCATTTCTGTGAATTGGTACACTTCCATTGATATCTCCATATTGGTGTCCATTCTTCCTCAGATATAATTATCCCTCCTTCCTTCTTCCATTTTGTTTTAATGTATGAAGTCAAATGTGTTTTAAGATTTGACAACCCCTTATACATGCTTGAAATGATTCTACTACCATTATCTGAATTATATTTTTTTCTAAAGAGCTCTATCAATTATGTATTTGCCTTGGTTACATTTTTAAGCATCTTATTAACATATTGTCGCATCTGTAAATACCAATAAAAATCTTATTTTTCTAATAAGTGTTCCTCTGTAAACATTTCAAAACTGAACAGTGTTCCTTCTTTCATTACGTTGCAAAGAACTGTTATTCCTTTAGCTGTCCAGTCCTTAAATCTAGCATCCAATTTATTTGGTGTAAAATTAATATGCACACCATTTAAGAATTGCAATATCTCCCTCTAGATTATATTCTTTTATAGTGGTTTTCCATATTTTAAGAGTCAATTTCACCCATAGGTTATCAATAGTATTTATGTACCTTTGCAGGTTGTTATCAGCCAAAATTGCTTGTATGGGGATGGGAAATACCCACTCCTCAATGTTTTTCCATTGAGCGTCATATGATGGGTTGCACCAACATATCACAACTCTCAACTGTGCTGCAAAATAATAATCTCTAAGAGAAGGCAAGTCCCATCCCAACTTTTCCTTTGCTAATTGCAAAGTTTTGAGATGAACTCTAGGCCTTTTACCCTGCCAAGTATACCTTGAAGCATCTTGTTCCATTCATTGAATTGATTTTGATTCATCTCTATTAGTAGGGTCTGAAAGAGATACAACAGTCTGGGCAGTATATTCATTTTAATAGACTCAATCCTTGAACTGAGACTGAAAAAAGGAATCAGGCTCCATCTTGCCACACCTTCCTTAATTTTTTTATATAGAGGCTGATAATTACATTCTGATAATTTTGCCAAATCTTTTGGTATAATGATGCCCAAATATTTGAAAGACTCTGTGTGCCATGCCCAGGGGTATCGACTTTCAATTTCTCTTGGTGGGCTATAGTAATATGAATGTAATTGGGTTTTATCTATGTTGATCTTGTATCCTGATAATTGACCATATTGTTCAAAGGATTGCATCAATTTAGGTAAAGAGTATGTTGGTTGCCCTAAATAGATCAAAATGTCATCCACATAACAAGCCAATTTATGCTCTGTCCCTTTAATAGTAATTCCCCTGATATCTTCATTTTGTCTGATGTATTGAGCTAATGGTTCCAGATATGGCGCGAAGAGTAGTGGTGACCATGCACAACTCTGTCTTGTACCCCTTTCTAGGTAAGACTATTTGATAAATATCCATTGATTTTAATCCTAGCAGTAGGATTGTCATATAGTGTCTGTATAGTTTTAATAATTGTGTCTTGAAAACCAAATCTATGTTAAACTCTGTAAAGAAAATTCCAATTAACCAAATCAAATGCTTTTTCAGCATCCATGCTTATCACTATTGCTTTGATTTTATTTTTTTGTATACGATCCATAATGTGAAGTATCTTTCATATATTGTCTTGAGTCTGGCATTGTCATATAAAGCCTGTCTGATCATTATATATCAGTATGGGTAGAAACTCCTCTAATCGTTTGGCCATGATGGAGGTAAATAACCTATAATCTACATTAAGAATGGATATTGGTCTAAATGACCCGCATTCCATTTTGTCCTTGCCTTCTTTCGGTATAGCTGAGAGTATCGCTTCCTTCCAACTGGGTGGCATTTGTGCCTTTTTTAGAGCCCAGGTCAGTGTGGGGAGTAAAACCTGAATTAACTCATTTTTAAATTCTCTGCCGTATACCCATCTGATCCTGGTGATTTGCTTAATTTAAGCCTACTAATTGCAGCTTTTAATTCAACTTCAGTTATGTCAGCAGTCATCCTTCTATTTTGTTCTTCGCTTAAAGTGGGTAACTCTAGAGAATTCAAAAAGGTGTCAATTTGGGTTATGCTTCCCCCGGAACTTGGAATATATCGTTTTGTAAAACACTTCAAAAGCTTCTTGAATTTCACTTAGCTTATTTTTTATCATTTTCATTCTTGGGTCCCTAATTCTATGAATTGTATTTTCTGCTATCCTTTTTTCAGTTTCCACGCCAGTATTTTTATAGATTTTGATCCAGTTTCATAATGTCACTGTTTCAGAAACATTAAGTTTTTCCTGATTTCTTGCGTAGCCAAATTATTTATTTCTTCCTAATTCTTTTAATTTCCCCTAATGTATCCTTGTGCCAAATTCAATTTGTATTTTTTTCTCTAGTTCCTTCAGCCTATTTTGTAATTCCTCTAATGTTTTATTCCTTTTTTTCTTATATGAAGATATCGCTATAATTTTCCCTCTTAAGACCGCCTTCAGAGTATCCCACAAAATGGGAGGTGAAACCTCTCCATTATCATTAGATATTAAGTAGAGACCAATTTCTTTTTTAATTTGTTCCTTAAAGTATGGATCATTGAGTAGACTTGAATGTAGTTTCCGAATTATATCATTTGGTTGTAGGTCAAAATCAACAGATAAATATACAGGTGCACGGTCACTTATATCTATTGTCCCAATTCCACAGGTGTTTATTTTGTCTTTGTCTTTTCCAAATGTTATGAAATAGTCTATTCTTGTATATACAGAATGTGGAGCAGAATAATGAGTGTAAACCCTTCTGTCAGGGAAAAGGTCCCTCCATATATCAATTAAACCAACATCCTCAAAAAGTGTATTAACTTTCTTATGTAAAGATTTTGTTTCATAGGTTTTTCTAATGGAAGAGTCTAAGTTTGGTTGTAATTGTAAATTTAAGTCTCCCCCACATATCAGGAGACCTTCTGATTCCATTACTATAATATCAGTAATTTTCTTTTTTTTTTAAACTTTTTTTATTGCATTTTTAAATGGTTACAAAGTATGAAAAAACAATGTATATAACCCATACCCCCTCCCCTTAACCCCTCCCCCCTAACTGCCCTATAGAAAAAAAAGAAAGAAAGAAAGAAAGAAAGAAAGAATGCCTGGTTGTTGGAAGATCTCCACATGCTCCATGGAATTCGTAATAGAAAGAAACCAATATCACTTCCTGGGGGTGCGTATATATTCAATAGAGTAACTGAATTTCCATCTATATTCCCCCTTACCCGAATATATCTGCCTTCTTTATCTCCCATTTCGAATATTTTTTTCAAAATTTAGCTTACTTGAGATAAGAATAGCAACTCCTCTCCTATGTCCTGATTTATATGAGGAGAAAAACAGATTAGTGAAGCCCATTCTCTTTAGTTTGTTATGCTCATTATCACTTAAATGAGTTTCCTGTAAGTATACTACATGGGCTTGTTCTTTTTTCATTTTGGGTAAAATTCTCTTACGTTTGATTGGATTTAATAGCCCATTTACATTCAAAGAAATGAATTTTACCTTGTTCTTAGCCATCTGTATTTATCTGTCAATGTATCATTGAAATTAGAATAAAACTTAATAGATCTACTCCCTGAACAAATAAGAACCAAGAAACCAAATAATAACAAAAATGCCAACGAACGTGTAATTCCAAGGCTGAGGTCAATGGTAAATGACCCTGCGTTGAGCTAGAAGAAATGTCTAGCTGTGGGGGATAACCCCTCCTACTTGTGAGTTGAGGGCCCCCATTGCAGTATTCATAAAAGTCAGTGAACAAATCCATTACACAGAAAAGATTTCTCTGTGTACTCCTCATATATATATATACATATACACATATATACACACACACACACACACACACATATATATATACACATACATACCTATATACATTTTCTCATTTTGGTGGGGAAAAAGTAGTAAGTGAGCGAATAAAGAATAACAACTAAGTAATATAAAATCCACATTATAATAAGTATTTCTCAAGATAGATATATCACCGTGTACTTTTGCTTCTTTTTAGCTTCTCAACATTTTTAAAGTTAACCAAACCTTATGGCTCTCCTGAAGGGGGTGAGGACTGTCTTTGGGAAACTCCCGGTCTCTTCCTGATATGTTTCTCCCGGCTTCCTCCCGTCTCTTGCCTTCTCGTTTCTTGCACTATTTCCCAAGCCGAGCGGGACAATTCCTCAGCCAGGCTTTCCCTTGTTTTGGTCATGCTGACGGGCAACCCTCTGGCCTTCATGTTTGTAGTTGCCTCTTCCACTGTCTGGTACAACTGCGTCCCGTTGTCATAAAACACTTGAAGTTTAGCAGGGTACGGAGTTTGAAATCTAATCTTATTTTGCTTTATTACTCGCTTTATTTCAGAGTATTCTTTGCATTTCTGGAGGACTGCGGGGGGGGGGGGGTAATCTTGGTCGAAATATATTAATTTATCCTCTAAAAACATTCTCTTCTTACCCCACGCCCTTTGTAGAATCTCCGCCTTGGTGATGTACCGAAGGAATTTAATTATAATTGAGCATGGCTTTCTATCCTGGGTAGGTTTTGGGATTAGCATGCTGTGTGCTCTTTCGACTTCCAGCTTCATAGCCGGGGGAAGCTCCAGCAGTAACTTTCCAACAAACTCAGTCATAGATGGGCCCTCTGCTCCTCCAAGAACATTGTAGATTCTGATATTTTTCCGCCGTGATCTTCCCTCCAGATCAAGCAGTTTACCTTCTTGGTGATGTATTATTTTTATTGTCTTGCTCAGTATCCACTCCACATTTTGAACGTGATCTTCCACCTTCTCAATGCGAGTCTCTGCCACCACTATTTTTTGATTAACGCTGGCGAGCTCTGCCTTAGTATCACGTAGCTGCTGCTTTATATCTTTCTGGATCTCCATTATTTCTTTCAGGATTTCGAAGACATTCGCTGCTTCATCTGAATGAGGCCCAGCAGCCACCTCGCTCGCACGCGGTCGGGCCGGAGAGCTGCTCGCTGCACTCCTCTCGGACGCAAGCTCTGCAGTGTTGCTTTTTTAATTTCCATTTCTTCTCCCCATTCTTGCCCCTCTTTTCAGTTCAAATATTTTTCGAAAAGTATTATATTTGATGGGTTAATGGAGCTTAATACGCATTTTTCTGGAGGAGCTAGTGACAAGCTCCCATTCTCGACGATGACATCACCAGAAAACCTTCTTTGCAATTTTTATGAAGTATTTAGCATGATTCCCTTGCTTTTATACATTATCTGTATTTACAATGATAAGCCTGTATTTCCTTTGAATATATATAAAAACTTCGCTCCAAAAATGGCTCTGGTGCTGCATCACTTTTAAAATGTACAGTTTCATTCATGTTTTCTCCATTGTTCTTTATACTAAAATGCAACAATTCACACAGCTGGAAATGATCTTTCATAATAGGGTGACAATAGGATCACCGGAACAGAATTAAAACCCATTCTGCAGTTTACTAAGGTCACGGCCAATTGTTGAATAAATCTATCAACCTACTTTTTCCCCATATCCCTTTATATATTAGGATAAGAAATATTTACCAATATCAGATTTAAAATTAATAATTGACTAACAGGCATCAGTTGCCATTGGTGAGAAAGTTCTAGCTCTTTAACACCTATCTGAAAGGCCAGCTTTTGATTTTAAACTCTGCCCTTTGGTCTTTGGCTCCAATCAAAATACACTTAAATTCCTAGAAATACAGCCTTAATTCATGCCAGGGTATCTGCTCATCAGACTGGTAAACCTGGCTGAATTCCTCCAGTGCTTTATGTTCATGCTAAGGTTGTGATAGCCAGAACCGTTCAGAGAAATTTGGGTACAGTGTCGTCAAGGCATTGCATAGCTGCAGGATAAGTTGCAAGCCTTGTACTCTAGCCCTTCAGATAGAAAGGCCAGCATTCACTTGGCATTTTTGACTATTTATTTAATTCAACATAATATTTTAATGATATACTTCCTAGCATCAGTAGTACTTTCCTGACCAGTCTGATAGAGTGCCTAGTGCTGACCCTGGGCAATGTGCATTTTCCTGCGCAGGACAAAACAGTTATGAAAAATTAATCAATATTTTATTCATGTATATTTAGCTGAGTCATGTTGTCTTTGTGTTTTCAAAGTGCTTTGGTTTTATAATGTAAGAGTTTTTAATAATGTCCCTAGCTTAGCCACCGAACAGTTTTTAAACACTTTTCAGCTGCATCTCCAATCCCCCACTCCCTCTCCTTACCAAATTAATTTGCTGTTTTGCAAAGATCTCAAACTCTAGTTGTCAGCTCAGTGTTACCTGATATTGGCAGTCCCTGGGTTACATAAGGGTTCTGTTCCTGAGAAATGCTCATTGGTCAATTTCTTCAGTATTTAGGAAAGTCCAGAGTGGATTTAGATTCATCCTATGGACATGTAACTTAAAAAAAACCCTTTTGAAAATCCACATTCAGCAGATGCATAATCTTATTTGCTATCAAAAAGAACTCAAACTTACATATGACCAAGAAGCATGGACAAGATGAAAGTACATCAAATTGAGATGTTAATTCAGTTTCTCTTCACAGATACCATCTGAATGTCTGAGTATTTTCAGCATTTTCTGCTTTTATTTCAGTTAGACGTGATTTATCTTCAATAAACATATTCTAATGATCCCTTATTAAGTCATTAATTTTTTCTTTGAATGTAGTCTGTTATAGTTTCCTGAGTTTATTAGGCTTATCCTTCTCCACCTATGTGGGCAGAGATGTACCATTTTACATCCTTATACTTGGCCACTGGCATATTCAAAGAAGATTGTCATTAGAGTTCCTGATTGCTATACATTTATTTCTCTTACACATGATTCTAGGTGATGTCAACCTGTTTTAAATTCAGTATTTATTTTTTAATCCAGTGTTGCTTCTTCTCCATATTATTTTTGTGAAGATGGTTGGTAACTCGCTCAGAACCTTAGTCATTCCCCACACATACAGTATATGGAGCTCACCATGTTGCTTTAACAGCAGCATCATAGCCTCTGTTGTACAATCAGTAGCTTTCATGTTACATGTGCTGTGGGAGCTTGGACTGCTGTGGTGATGGTATGGATAACATTGTTGAAAGAGGTTACTAGACCTTCACATTATGATAGTCCATCCATCTGTTCTTTAACAGATCAACGCGATTGCTGGGACATTCCCATAGAAGAGGAAAATCATCTCCTTAAGCCATAAATTTCACATAGAACATAGAACAGTACAGCACAGTACAGGTCCTTCAGCCTGTGTTATTTGCCGACCTATATAAACCTATTCATCGATCAATCTAACCCTTGCCTCTTATACAGCACATAACGCTCCAGTTTTCTCACATACATGTACCTTTCTAAGAGCCACTTAAATGTTCTTATGGTGTCAGCCTCCAGCACCAACCCCAGCAGTCTGTTCTAGCAATCTTTCTGTGTGAAAAAAACTACCTCTGACATCTCCCCTAAACTTTTTTCCACTTACCTTAAAAGGACATCCTCTGGAGTTGGCCATTGCAACTGGGGGTGGGGGGGTGGGTTAGAACACTGGCTGTCCACATCTTCTGACAATGTAGTTACAGTATATTCTATAGCAGACCATGATGGTGCAGTCTTCTGGGCCCATGCAGGATGCTCGAGGTCATCCTCAGAGGCAATCAGCAGTCTCGGTTACTTAGAGTGGGTTTCCACACTCCATCCTGCAACACTGCATTAAACTTATGACAGACAGACACATGGACTGTGAAAATAGACAGAGGTTGAATTTGTTGAATTATGTTGAATTTGAATTGGAATGCCATTTGTAGAGACCTTTTATCTTTATCTGGTCAAAGGGGATGTTCTGACAGTGAGTAACAGAAGAGCCAATTACAGTGTGACTATAAGTAAATGGGAAATTCTGCTTAATCTTTCTCACTCTTTATTTGCTCTTGTGCTTGTAAAGAAGTGTTTCTTCTGCTTCTTTCTTTTCTACCTTCCACTTTCACATTGTCCCCTACTTGCTGTTCTTATTTCTCTGCTGAAAGATGATGACAAAAATGTTTCCTTCATGGTATCTAGATCATGCATCTTTCTACCAAAAAACTTGACATGCTATTTGCTGAGTATCCACCTGAACATCTCAGCAAACAGAAGTATTGCCTGAATTGTGTGATATGTCCTTTATTCCAGGCCTGCTTTGAGCATGGGTATAGTGTCCTTACTTTGTGAGACTTATCGTGAGTGAGTGCCTATTGGACAGCTTTTGACTTGTAGTGGGCCAAATGCAGATAGCAGAGAGGAGAACTTGAATGAAGAAGTCCTTGATACTTCCAGCTTAATGGGCATTAATGATGTCCTGTTTGTGATCGTACTTTAAATTGAAGGACTGGAATCTCTTTTGTTTCACAAATAGGGTAGAGTTCAAAAGAGACGCAGAGAATGTAGTTTGTATGCAATCAATGGTACTCTGCATCAGGAGAAAGTTTAGGAGACCACACCACTGCAAAGAGAGAATGAGATGCTGAGTTCACTGACTTCCATTAGACAACAGAGTATTGACAGCAGGGACATTTCTTAGTGTGGGGCTATATTCAGGTAAAAAGATTTTAGACAAAATGTTGTTGTGATGAGAGACTTTAACTTTATAAATATTGAGTGGTATCTCCTTAGAGCGAGGGGTTTAGATGGGGTGGATTTGTTAGGTGTGTTCAGGAAGGTTTTCTGACGCCAACCAGAGGAGAAGTTGTACTTGATCTGGTATTGGAAAATGAACCTGGTGTCAGATTTCTCAGTGGGAGAGCATTTTGGATGTAGTGATCTATCTCCCTTACCATTGTGTTGGAGAGGGGTAGGAGGAGACAATTTGGGAAAACATTTACTTGGGGTAGGGGAAATATGATACTATTAGGCAGGAACTTGGGAACAGATGTTCTCAGGGAAATGCATGGCAGAAATGATGCAGATGTTCAGGGAATATTTGCAGTGCGTTCTGCATAGGTATGTTCTATTCATGCAGAGAAAGGATGGTAAGGTAAAGGAACCATGGTGTACAAAGGATACGGAAAATCTATTTCAGAAGAAAAGAAAAAGATTCAAGAAACCAGATGCTGAGAGAGTTCTAGAAAATTACAAGGTTGACAGGAAAGAGCTGAAGAATGAAATTAGGAGATCAGCGATGCCCCATGTGTCTTATTTGCACTGTCTAATGAAGCCATGAGATCATTAAAATTGTAGGAACACTTCCGTAAAAGGCATCCTGAAAAGGCTACTTATTGCGTTACTGTGTTCCAGAGGATGAAAGAAGCATTTGAAAAGCATTGTACACTTGAGTTCTTTGCCAAGAAAATTAAAAATGACCTCGATAGTGGTCTCATTGCTTCTTATAACATTCCAAAATGATAGCAAAGTGTAGAAAATCTCATACGATTGGTGAAAGATTCAGAATACCTGTTGTATCAGAAGTGCTAACAACTGTTCTCAAAATGGTTACCAGTATCAATTCCTCTGAGTAATAAGTCAGTAGCTTGTCATATTGACAAAATGAGTGAAGACATTGAGTGTCAACTATGCACAGCACTACAACCAACAGTATTTGGGATACAACTGGATGAGTCAGCTGTGTAAGACAATGAGGCATTGCTAATAGCATATGTATGGTTTATCAAAAATGGGAAAGTTTATGAAGGGATTCTCTTTTGTAAAAAGTTAATAACAATTATCAACAGAGAATCAATCTATGTTTAGCTCAAAACGTACATTGAGGATAAAAGTATTCCTATTAGGAACATGATTTCTTGTGCAACAGATGGAATAACATATATGACAGGTCACCATGCTGGTTTATTGGCAATTATGAAAAAAGAAATCCCAAGTCTGTTTGCAATCTATTGTGAAATTCATTGTCAACATCTCACAGCCAAAAACTTCAGCCAGTGACTTTTTTCAAGCATGACTATCAGCTATCAACAAAATTAAAGCTCATCCATGAAATAGCCAGAATATTTTGCCAATTATGCCAAGATCACAATGAAAAGTTTGAACATTTGTTTCTTCACACTGAAGTGCCTTGGCTGTCAAATGGCTGCTGTTTAAAACATTTCTTTGATCTTTCTAACACTGTGGTTGAATTTTGCTGAAAGTCGTTAAGAGCTTTGTAAACAAAATTGAAGCTCAACGTGGAAATGTGGCATACCTAGCCAATCTGTATGACAAAATGAACATACGAAATATGAAACTGCAAGATGAGAATTTCAGTTTAATCCAGGCAAAACGCAGTGTTCACTTTTATCGGAAAATTGGAAATATATAGTCAAAGCAGTGAGAGAAGAATGTTCTCACAGTTTCCCTGCATGGAAAGTATGGCACTGTCTTTCACAAACAGTGATTTGCAAGAGTACTCCTTACATTGCAGTCACTAAAGAAGGATTTTCAGAATTGATTCAAGGCTTTGAACAATTTGGGAATTCCAGACTGGTTGATTAACCCATTTCTTTGCAAGATGGAAGAACAGGAAGAGAGCCTGCAAGAAGAAATCATCAATATTCAGAATGATGAAGAAGCAAAAATGCTTTTCAAAAATGTTGGCTTTTGTGGTATGTGGCTATACGGTCATACAAGGTTTCTTGGCCTTTGGAGAAGAGCCAAACTGCTCTTAATTTCATTTCCATCCTCCTACCTTGTTGAAAGAGGTTTCAATGCAGTGAACGACCCCGCAAAAAACAGAAACTGCTTGGACATTGTTAAGCGTGGGGACTTAAGGTTTTTGCTGAACCAGATATTTCAGCTCTTGCTCAAGATTGATATTGAAGCTACTGGACAGGGCTGAGGTACTGTGTAAATTAGATTCAAAGACAAATAAAATTTTAAAGCAGAATCATTTTTCTCTTGTTAGCATATGCTAGATATGTTTTTACACTATCGGGGTGCCGGAAAGTATATTGTGCCTAAGCGGGATGTTTGCAATTATGAGACTACTTTGGGGGCCAGTGGCAATTATGAGAGTGCTTTAGGGGTGGTATTGGGATAAAAAAGGTTGGAAAACATCTTTTAACATTGGGCTTCACTATAAATGGCTGAACAGACTCCAGCATAGGCTTCTGTTAATGCTAATTTATTTTTGATATTTTTCCTCCTTCTTATCCCGCTGTATTATTTAATCTTCTTCTTAGTGTAATTCCACACTCTCTCACTGAACTCTTTAACATCCTGCTCTGTTTCACTGATCCTAGTCTAATCTTACTCTTCCTCTCACTGCATACCCTCAATTGTCCCTCCTGCTCTAACCACAATTGTCACTGATTTTCTCCTAACCACAAAAACATGTGAGATTATTGTAGCCAGGCTTTCCAGCTCCCCTAGCTCCCCTCGCAACTGCTGTTGCCTCCAGAACACTGAATATTTTATACATCTTTAAGAAATATCTCTACTTTGGTTTAATTCTGTTACAGCCTTCCTCCAGCCAGCATTGGTTTTTTTTAACCGTATGTATCCAATCTCTCTGTTTGTTGCATGTTGCAGGTTTGATTTATTTTCTTAACAGTCTTTTTTCTTTCCATTGTTTGACACCCAGGTTTTCTTCCTAACTCTACATTTATTTATTCTCTGTTTTATTATTTTATCATCCAAGTATTCAATCTGTAGATGCCTGATCAATTTTACCTTGCTTGCTAAAATTCTAAACTACCAATAATACACACCTCTGAGTGATTTCAAGATTTTAAATTAATTAATGGTTTCCAATCTCTTGGAATATTGTTTGAGTTCCAGGAATTACAGAATGTTCACTTATCAGAAGCATTAGAGCAAATAATTATTTCTTCTCATAGATGCATATTTAAATTGCATGTTCGTTTCTTTCGGTCATTTATGGCTCAGTTTAGATTTTTAAAAATCATAATCAGAATTTTTATAAATGGCTCCTGCTTTCATAACTGCAACCATTTCATGAAATATATGGAACCTTACATTTATTTATAAATGTGCCGTGTAAGTAAATTGCCAAACCATCAATTTTATTTTTGAAATAATGGTGAACCTTTAACAGTTTTCAAAAAACTGCTTACCTAACATCAAGCACTGGGGCATGCACATCTGTTGTAGTATATAGAAATCCATCAATTACTGTTTGTGCTGCCCTTCTCCTCCACAGAATCCGCCTTCTCTACTCTGACAGAATCAGTGGTTTGATGTCAAATTTAATAATCTGTGATCTATTTTTATTCATGTAGAAATCCCTGAATGTTCCTTTGCTTGCATGATGTGGAAATGTATATCAATTTTTTAGCCTCCTGTTTTGCTATCCTTGGAAAGTTTTAATTTTTAAAATTTAGCTTGATGCTATCATTGCTGCTGAATGCCAGAGATCCCCTAGAACTGGTGACTGAACAGCAACTTATTTAATATTTAATTATCACCTTATTATTTGTTAATTTATTTGTGGTAATATTACTTTATGTGTTTTGTGTACGAGTCTTATGTTCTGTGTTGTGCACCTTGGAAAGTTGTTTCATTTGGTGGTGTACAAGTGTAGAGTTGAATGACAGTAAACTTATATCATAAAGGGTGAAATCTATTCTGAAGATCTAGAGATTTTTGTGGATAGCTTTCATCAAGGTCAGAGGACCTTACAGTTCTTCAAGGAAGCTTTGAGTACATCCTTGTAACATTTTACTACAAAATCTGGGCCTTTCAATCACATCTTTATGTTCCTTCTTCATGTACAGTCATTCCAATCTATTTGTAGATTCTGAACGTGGCTAATAAATCCAATGTGGGAACTGCTATCACAGGAGAGGGCTTAAAGCTGATGGGACATTCAGTTAACACACACAAAATGCAGGAGGAACTCTGCATCCTGTTAGGCAGTTTCTCAAGTGGTGCACTCCTTCTACCACTTACACAAACCATCTCTGTACTTCCGATACGTGGTCTTGGGGTCTTCAATATCACCCTAGATGCACCTTCTTCACTTTGAAGAGTCATGAGCCAAGCTTCCTGGGATTCTGTGGGGATATTGTATTTCTTCAAGGATGTTTTGAATAGATCTTGAAATCTTTTTCTCTATCTGGCTAGTGATCTCCTTCCACAACGATGGTGTTATTTGTGCTTTACCTGCCATGACAAAAAAAAATTAAATTCACCAAAATAAATTTCCTGGGAATTTAGAATTTAGACTTTAAAAATAATTCCTTTTTACTCTTACAGAGGAAAAAGTTCTTCTCCATATTGAACTATTGTGAAGTTTTTCTTGATAGAGGCTGTAAATCAACAGTGACAATCTCACAGTCTCTTTATCAGTTACCAGTTCAGTCAAAACTACTTTTGTATGTGATTTACAGAGAAATGGGGGAAAGAAATGAAGACTTCACAAATAATATCAACAGACTTATTTGTCTTTTACATCCCCTTCTACTTCAAATCATGATTGAAATGGCTGGAAGAAATTTACAATAAAAATTCATCTGATTTAAGTAAAATGGTTTAATCTTGTAAATATTTAATATTTATATAAATGTATGACTTACATCCCAGTAATAATAAAAATGATGGCTAATGATGGTAAAGTAAACCATTAAAGGCAGTTTGTGATCTTAACAGATGTCTGACATTGCTAACAATTGATCTTGCTTCATGGATGTCATCCTTTGTCTGCTGAAGTTTTAGTCTTGCTGCAGAATGACAAATTTTGTAGACAGCAATTCCCAGGGACTCTGCTTGTGAAGCTTTCGCTTTTGGCAAGTTCAACCATGCAAGTGTGGTCTGAGGAGGTAAAGAGAGCCTTGAGGCTGAGGATCAGGCACAGGGCTCACAACCTTGCTGTGCAAAATATAAGATGTTACAGAAACAGCAGAAGAAGTAAACTACTGCATTGAGTGTGACCCTCAGGTAAATGAAATCACATGACTGCCAGGGGAAAATCTGGAAGGAAGCCATTGGCATGAAGACTGCAGTGCTTTGCACAATGACACAAAAAAACTGAATTGGTTTGTGAAACTTATGAATAATGCATGAAACAAGAAAGCTAGATCTGGCTACAGCAGAAATGAGATACTATACCCTGTACATGGGTGTCAATGAGAGTTTTTGAATGGGATCAAGAAGTTATTTATTTTTCCTGGTCTGAGTGCCATTTGCAGATCAACATTTATTGCTCATCCGTAAATTCCTTTTGAATTAATTGTTGTGCATTTCAGAGTCAATCACAGCACTTGGAGAAAGTCTGCCATATTCTGGATGGAATAATGGAAAACATCATGATGGTGTTGCAGTCCTTTTGAAGATGACAGTGGAGTAGTTACTTTTTGAGCAAGGGCCCAGTGATATGTAAGAACCAGATTGAAAAGGAAACACAGCAACATCACCCTGATTCAGTGCTGTGCTCTGACAAATGATACGGATGAAGAAGCTAACAAAGAATTCTATTTCACATTGCAGGTGGAGTTAGAGAGAGAGATCCATACCATGGCTATCAGGGAGATATGCATGCTAAATTAGTAAGCACAACACAAATAACAGTAATGGTAATACATGAGTGAATAGAGACGGGGTTACTGGTGTCTGCAGTGTTCGTGATCCATTCATCAATGAAACACTATTTCACCAATATGCAGTTTACAAAAAAACAGTATTCTTCAAATAGCAGAAATCTGAAACAGTGTTGGTTGAAGTAAGGGGAAATGTAAGTGAAAAGAATAACAACAAATGGGACAAAGTGGTAAAAACCTATAAACAGAGGAATGAAGCCTGTTTTGGAGAATGAAAGAAAGGATTAGTTACAAAAAGAGATGCCATGGAAACCAGGTGAATCCAGAGTGAAAACAAATTCCAGGCCTAAAGTTCAGAGGATAAAGAATAAATATCACATATAGGATGGGTTGGTCAAATGTCTCATAATCACAGACAGACCTCAGGAAATACATGTAATTTCCAGCGATGAATGTGAAACCATCCATAAAATGACAAAACATCTGGCAAATGGCAGACATTAACAAATATATTCAGCTGAGACATCCAAGGCCAACAACTGACAACAGTACTGGAACAACAGATGCTTTGGACAGAGCATCCCATGGCATGGTCAAACTGGAAGCTACTTCAAGTGGAAGCAAACACTGAGGAGGCAACAGAAGATCTTGATTTTCAGCAAAAGAAAGACATCATTCGAGCCATTAGATTGTAAAACAGGAAAAGCTTCTGACAAGGAAATTTTGAATATGTAGTTGTTCAAGGTAGATAGTGATTTGGGTGCATTTAGACAAACTTGCCTAAAAAGAACAAGGTGGAGAGCTGTGAAAGACGAGCAACGAAATGGGAACCACTGGTGGAAGACTTATCAGGGGCAGAGGAGTTTGTCAATGCTCTTAACACTAGAGGCATTCGGATTAGTATGTAAGTAAATATGGGTTCTACCTTGATTAAGAACTTTTGTTTTATGGCGATTTATAAGGGAAAAATAGAAGGGAAAGCCAAATTGGCCAACAGTTGTACTGTGTTCAGCTTTGGCCACTCTGCTGTAGGAAAGATGCTATTAAGCTGGAAACAGTTCAGAAAAAAAATTGCAGGGATGTTGCAGGACTCATGTGATCAGGCTATTGGGAGAGGTTGGTCAGTCTAGAACTTTATTCCTTGGAACATAGAAGACTCAGGGGTTTTCCTATAGAGGTGTGTAAAATCACAAGGGTACAACAGGCATCCCTCTAATGTTATGTCCTTTTTTTTTGCTCATTTTATTTTCACACATGACTGAGCTTATATGTTCTTGTTGATTTTTATTGTTTTTTGAAAATTTTGAAAACAAGGTGTTAAAAAAAAGATTTTTAAAAAATCACAAAGGATACAAATAGGATGAATGAATAATATCTTTTTTCCCCTGGGGGTGGGGAATCAAGAACTAGGGGGCATTGGTCTGAGGCAAGAGGGGAAAGATTTTTATAAGTATTTGAGGGGCAACATTATGCAATTTGTGTTCTTTAGATAAATATACTCCTTGTTTCTTCTTTGTTTTTGTGTTCAGTGATGTCATAACTTACCTCAGTATCTGAACATCTGTGCATTAGAAGATACCTATATCTGCTGAATGTCTGGATAAATTTAACCAAAGATAAAAGGCATCCTCAATCACTGTGATACAAATTACTTGAATAGAATGCAAAATGTTATATTTTGTCAGTTTTAGGTACTGAAAGAAATAAGAATACAGTATATCAGACTTTTAAAATAAATTTATTTATCACATACACAGAGAAATAGATCGTGTACTCATTATTTTAATCACGGTTCTCAAAATGTTGGGAGAACTTAAAAAAGCCACTACACATAAAATTATTTAAAGATGTATAAAGGTCACAATCTCTTTGTTATATTTGTTTGTCAACTGTTGTCATTTACGTACCTTGTTGCTCCAGCTACTTTGAAGAATAATTTGAATAATTAGAATTAGAATAATTAGACATTGACATTAAGGACATCACTAGATGTGATGATCCCAATGATATTGCATCCAAATAATGTTTGCATGTTATACTGTCTTTTATTTTGCAGGAATGATGCCTAAATAAATATTAATATTTAAGATAGATTAAAAGTATACACAATGTATAACAATTCTATATCCAGAATGCATATTCTACATGCGAATAATATTTCATTTGGTTACATTCCCTAAACCACAAAAACTGCTCTACTACTTTGGGAAAACTCGTTTACTCAAATGTGAACGGAAGGTATTCATTCCTATAGATCAAAAAATGAAATGTATAATTGACTGTTAGTTGATCATAATTCAATCTAATTCATGTGGATTTAATACTTTATCGATGTAGATTCTTGCATTAACAGAAATTCCATTAATAACTTAAGCTCAGAGATTAACTTGCTCTCGTAAAATAAAATGATTAAAATTGTATTGTCTGTAATTTTCAATTTAACCATGCTTTTCTTAACTTGATTCCATAAACATTGAAGTTGAATCAGTGACTCACACCAAATCTTTATAAATCTAAACATAAGCGCAGTTTGTCCTGCAGGAAAACTTTCAAATGAGTTGGACAAGATAAAGTTAAGTTATGAAAATATTGCTAAAATAACTCTAATAATAACAAGTAAAAAGCATTTGGCCCAATGCATTTGGTAGTGCTTAAGCAGGTCCACAGACATATGGAAGAGATGCACAACATCATTACAGTGTACGTTTATTCTGCTTGATGAATTCTTTATATAAAAACATTGACTGATTTTGTACATTTTCACTTTCTAAAATTAAAATATTATCTTTTTCATTTACAGACAACCAAAGGTTTCTTGCACCACTTATACCTAACATGTGAATAGGACTTAACAAGATGTGTACAAAACGATGTACACCCTAACTTTAGATCCATAATTATCACTTGTTCTCTCATGCTTGGATGAGTATGTCACTTATTTGATAGCAAATGAAGTTCTAGTACAATGGCAGAAGTATTTCCCTTGTGCTTACAACAAGGATATTTTAATCAACAGGGTGTCACTGATGCTATATACCTAGTATTGGTCCCCTTACCTAAGAAAGGATATAGTAGACATCATTACAGTCCAAAGGAGATTCACCAGCTTAGAGCAACAAATAACCTGCTGGAGGCTGAGGAAGAAACGTGTTGAGCAGCATCTGTGAGTGGAAAGGATTATCAATCTTTTGTGTCTGGTGCAGGGTGCTGATTTTTTGAAAGATGGGGATTGAAGGATTTAGGGAACTGATCAGCAGAAGAGTTGAGGCCAGTGTAGATCAGGCGTGATTATAATGAATGGTGTAGCTGGTTTGTGGGGCCAGGTGACCTACTACTGCTCTTATTTTCCTGTACAGACATCCAGTTCAGCATTGTGACTGTCATAATAATACATGTCTAATGAATGGCAAGTAACAGTAACACCACAAATGTACAGACACTGACCATCATCAACAGGAGTATGTCTAACAAGCTGCCCATGATATTCAGTGGCAATACTCTCTCAGGTCCTCTGTCATTGTCATCCTGGAGACAGATCACCATTGATCAGAACCTCACCTGGACTAACTGCATAAATGATGTAGCAACAGTAGGTGTTATATATCCTGTGGGCAGTGACCTCACCTCCAACGGGTTTCCATCTTTTACAAGTCAGAAATCTGGAGCGTGGTGGAGCAGTGTCGGATGAGTGCATTTCCAGCAACACTCAGTAAACCCAATGCTATCCAACACAAACTAGCTCCCCTGGTTCTACCTATCCAACACTGTAAACCATTTACAAAATGCACCACTGTTACTACTTGTGCTTGGTAGGCATAATCGCCCAAAGCTAGAGCCTCTACCACCAAGTAGGAACAGGGCACCACCTGCAGATTATCCTCCTAGTCACACACCACCTTGACTTCAAAGTATATCACTGTTGGAACTTCCTTTCCAGCAGGAGTGTGAGTACTTTCACCAGAAGAGCTGTCACTTTACTGGAATGAGTCTCTAAGGGGATTAGAAATTAGCCATAAATCTGGATATCCACATCCTCAGAAAGGTGTAGCTAAGTTGTCAGTCCACACGGGTTCATCTTGGTACCATTGCAGCACAGTGAGAAATACCACTCAGCAGGCAGGAGCCTCCACGAGAATGTTAATATGTCATGTTGAAGGTCTTTCCCCAGAACCATTCATGTTAATTCTGTTTTCCTTTCTGCAATACTGCCTCAGGTGTTTACAGCATTTCTGTTTTGTTTCCCATTTCATTTATTTTCCGAAATAATCTTGATTCGTTGCATTTATTCTTGTCTTGTGTTTTAAGTGTGCTTGATAAAAATATAAGCAAATCTTAATGTTATTTAATTACTCAATAATTTACAATTCAACTAAAATATCTTGATTTTTAATAATCATAATTGGATACTTACTGTCACCTTCAGTCAAGTCTTGGTGATACGCGTTAACTTGCAATATCTAATCTTTCTTTCCCTTTCTAGTTCGACGCCATTATTTTTGAGTTCAATTGGATGTTCATATTCCTGATCGATGTTACACACACGGTTCACTATCGGACTTCCTCAGCTGAGCGTAGTTTGTTTTCACATTCATCCAGCGCATCCGACGGCAGGTTTTGCAGACTGTTGACACTACGCGAATAGGTGTCACATCTTCACTCAAAATGCACCAGTATCACCATTGTTGACGCGTTTTGGCTTCGGAAATGACATCGGCGCACATATGTAGGTCGTTTGGTTGCAAGAAAAACAAAACGTTCAGCGTTTAACCACACTTTCTAGACATTTTTTATGGTTTTAGATTCCCTTTAACCCAGAAAAAGTTCCATAGTTGCTGTGATGATTCTCAGCTTGGCAAATCTGTACTAGCTGTGGGTGAAGGAATTGCAGTATTTGGCAGTTATCGAATTTCCATGCACATTTGAAAACGCGTAGCCATGCTACGTCCAAGTTATTCAAAGTCTGGTTAAGTGAACAAGTACTTCCTAGACCTAAAATCATGGGCCCCAAAGGGTCTTGTCATACGTGGGAAATATTTACTTAGCCGAATTAAACGAGCTGCCTACATTTTGAACTGTATTTTCGCAAAAAAGTTATCTATTTGCTTTGAAAGTATGTTAATGTGAATATAATTTCTCGGAAAGGCTTTGAGAGATCTACTGTACGAATCTTTTTGGTAGCATTTCTCTTTGTGGAGTTCTCTTCTTCATTTAAAAGGATACCAGCTAAGGATACTTTCTTCCGCGATTTAGCTGAAACAGTCACGCCATAGATCTACTAGAATTCGGTTCTTGGAATTGTTCATTTAAAGGTTTATCGGAAACAAAGATACGAGCATTCTTAACACAAGAAATTCTGCAGATATTGGAAATCCAAAGCCACACACGGAATGCTGGAGGAACTCAGCAGGTCGGGCAGCATCTGTGCAGGTGAATAAACAACCGACATTTCAAGCCGAGACCCTTCTTCAAAGACTCGAAAGATAGAGGAAGTCACCAGAGTAAAAAAGTGGTGCTGGGGGAGGGCAGGATGACGGGTAGAAGGTGACGCCAGGTGGGTAAGTAAGGTAAAGGGCTGAAGAGGAAAGCACTTTATGGGAGAGTGGACCATAGGAGAAAGGGAATAAAGGGCACGGGGGGGGGGGGGGTTGATAGGCAGGTAAGTAGAGGTAAGAGGTCCGAGTGGGGAATAGAAGAGGGAAGGGGAGGGAAACATTAGCGGAAGGAGAATTCATTGTTCATACCATTAGGTTTGCGTCTACCTAGTCAGTCGGGGTATGAGGTGTTGCTCCTCCATACAGAGTGTGGCCTCATCGTGGCAGAAAATGAGGACAGACATGTCAGAACGGGAATGGGAAGAGGAATTAAAACGGCTGGTCACCGGAAAATTCCGTTTTTGACGGATGGAGCGGAGGTGCTTGACAAAGCGGTCCCCCAGTTTATCACGGGTCCCGCCAAGGTAAAGGAGGCCGCACCTGATACAATAAACGACCTCAGATCCGAGTGTTGCCTCACCTGGAAGGACTGTTTAGGGCCCTGAATGGAGGCAAGGGAGGGGGTAATGGGCAGGTATAGCACTTTGGCCGATTAAAGGAGGAGGTAAACGGGGACGTGCAGCACTTTGGCCCCTGACTTTGATTATATATTCGTAAAGAAAACATTTCTTTATTGACATTATAATCAGCATTTGTACGTTTGCTATAATGTTAGCGAAATAGGATGTAGCTTAAATTAAGCTAAATTCAAAATGTTTATACTTTTGGAATTTGATGTCTGATGCTTCAGGTAATACGAATTCCGTAACAATAGTGGAAAGCCCAAGGTGTCGATCTCAATACTTTTCAAGTACGGTATAGATTACGTGAATAATTTCGTTTCCTGACCTGTTCATTATTTCTTATTGGAAGATACGAGATCTAATCTTAAATAAATATAAACTTTTAATACAGTTGGCCTTTCAAATATGTGACACTCCCATATTTTAAAAAAAATGACTGATAAGATTATTAGCTATTTTTTGGTGTAGGTTCTGCATCTCCCGACTCTGAAGTAAAATTAGCGAAAGTACTAACAATATCGCGGACAGACGGCGGTAATTCGATGTTTAACTGTTTCTTTCGACTTCCAAAATGTAAGCTGGCGTGGTTAAATAAAGTTGTACTTTTTATAATAAACGGAAATGCTGAAACTTGCTATAACGAATTAATTTTAATGTGCTGTGCTGTTTGCGGCTGAATTGGGGATGAATGAGGTTTGTAATTTGATCACCACTGGCTGCATTTGAACATTAGCTACAATATGCATTCACTCTGATATCTGCTAAGCGTGTTATTTTAGTCTCAGACTGTTTACATAATGGAATTCAGTGCAGATCAAAACCTCAAGTATGACGCTGTAATGCCAAGTGGTATCTGTTCTAAATTGCTTCTTTGGCCGTTGTTTATTCACATATCTTCTTCAAAAATAGGGAAGATAGTGAATAAGAGGCTCCCGCAGATCGAAATAATTTAAAGGAAAAATCCTAAAACACTTTAACTAGTTTAATACAGGAAAACAGAGCATCGAGAACCTGTTTTAACATTGGAAAATGCGTTTACAACAAAGTATACTTAACAAATACGGTTGTATTGCACTACTTTCACTTTTTTGTGTATTGTACTTTACCAAAATTCAAAATGTTGAGCATACTTATTATATTTAGCATTATTAAGTGAGCGTCTACTATAATTACCACCCTTTATGATCCGCATTTAATTTAATTTTAGGTGGACCTGCCTAAGTACATTTTAATTCACTTTAATAAACATACTACTTACCCCCCCCCCCCATTAAATGGATTCCTATTAAGATACGATGGACACCTGACACCACAATCTATCTTATAATGATCTTGCACCGTATTGATTATCCGCACTGCACTTTCTCTTTACGTTATATATGCTGCGGTGTTTTATTTTTCTACCTTAATGCACCGTGTTATGAATTGATCAATATGAACAGTACGCAAGACGAGCTTTTCATTGTACGTCAGTACATTAATATGCCAATTCCAGTTCCTTGTCTTTCTGGCGTACCAGTCGCTGGAAAGCGCAATAAGTAAAGATCCCAGATTATTGTTTGTTTGAATTAGTAACATTACCTAACAAGTACTTGCCATTGTCTAAATCGGCTAAACCAAAAGATAAAAGTGTATCAAATTCAATAAAATTATGCGACTAAATATCTGGAAAATTAAGTCTAAGGGCTAAGAGCAGGGAGTAGGATGATACTGTTTGAGATAACTGAATTTGGTTTCATATTACACGACTGCATTGCTATGACTGCAGGAAATCAGTAGCGTCATGTAGTAATCATTAAGTTTTACATAATGTGACTTCGAGATGTTAAAATTTGGCTGCATGCAGGACAATTTGTCTTTTCTTTCTTATCTCTTGATAGTGGTACTATCCTTATTGTTCCAGATGCTTATTTTCCACACGATAGTGTATGCACTCCAAAGACAGTTAACGCCATAATAGACTCGTGGGGCCTTACAGACGTCAGTAAAACGTAAATAGCACATCTGCAGGAAATCCCTTGGACAGCCTCTCCCCAACACAACAGTGAAACTTGCTGTTTCTTTTGTCACAGTAAAATGAATTACAGTACAACGTTGTGCATGTAGATTACAAGCTTTGCATTAAAACAAAATGACGACTGCTTGGCAATCCAGTATACAGACGAATTACGCTTTTTGTTTCCAAAACTGGGAGACGGGATATTACTAGGGCGAGCAATCTCTCGGGATGTGTTTATTTTGAATATAAATCAAAATTCCAGCGCCGGAAATGTATAGACAAAATTCAATACAGTAGCTGCAACTTTTCCAAAATAACTTCCTGCAATGCTTGGTGAACTTAAAGCAAATACTATTTTTCTTACTTCTGCTGGGCCGGCACATCACATAAATTACAAGCTCATTATACAAATTCAAGGTAAAGAAATGAAATTTGTAGCATTTTGGGGGAAAAGGAGACTATTAACTTTAAATTTGCAGAGCACCCTATTTCAACTATATACAGTGCATGCTTGATTGAACTCGTTTTGCCTCGCGCGTAGAACTCTGATGGCTCAAGTTCGGCTGCCAGGATGCTTGACTTGCCCTGTGCTAACGTAAGCCGTGGGTAAAATGTTGAGTCATGATGTTTATGTGCTCTTGGCTACGACTAACTCTTGCGCTCGTCGATCTCCACTGAGTCAAGTGCCTTATATAAATACATATATGTTTACTAATTTCAAAGGGTTTGTAGTATTCTGTATATGACACGATTTGATCACATGGTACCACATTTAGCAAAAAAAAATGTCATTCTGTGTAGGGACGAAAAATAATTAGAGTATCCTGGCAAACTGGTGGTAGCAGTCTCCGACGCCTGCCAAACGCGGATGAAATGGGTCATTCCCAATCATTTTCAAAACCATCCGATGTATGACCAAAGACTGCTGAATTAAAAATAAAAAAGGGCAGCTCGTGTTTCTAGTATTCCTTTGGTTAAATTGCACTGAATTGTTGCAGCAAAGGAACCCTTAATGTGGCTTTGATTTCGCCAGCGGGCGTCATTCCTTGCAAACCGACTTGGATATCGAACATATGTGAAAAATAAACACAATTTCTGTCACCTTAAATAACTTTGTTAAAACTTCTTTTGGAATAATGAGAAAATAAAGAATGAACCGTAGTCTTTCTTCCCTTGGTCATATCTTCATTTTGTTAACCGTTAGTGGGAGACAATCAGCGTAATGTAAAGAGACTAAGAAGCGGAGGCAGAGCTGAATTTTAAATTTAGCGTTAGGTCCCGAACCTGAAACATTAAAAATTTTTTTCTGCAGATGTTGCCCGACCTACGAAGTAATCCCTGCATTTCAGACTGGCGACATCCTTGGCATGTTGCACTTATGTTCTGATAACCTGCAGTACAGCGCGGAGGCGATGGCTATGCCTGAGGTGGTTCCTCGGAGACTTAGCTTGCTCCCTCCCCTCGCTCCTCAGCCGGTCCCCGTCCCCGCCCCCTCCCGGGCGGCGGCAGCAGCGCCCATACAACCGGTGTGGAGATGTTGCCTGCTTCTCACTCGCACCGGTAGGAACCGCCCTTTCAGTGCTTTCCTCCTCCCTGCTGCCACTGCCGGCCGGCTTGCGAGGAGGAAGCGGGCTGCAGGGCAGTGGCAGGCGGAACCGCAGCCGGGGCTCTCATCCGACCTCTCACCGGCACCGAGCAAGCGGCACCAGCGGGCAGGCATGGGAGACGGCTGCTTTCGGAGATTCGCCAACTGCCTCTACACCTGCTGTACGTCCTCCCCCACCTATCCAAGCGCGATCCCCTCAGCCTGTGAGCGTGAGTTTGCCCAGAGTCGCCGTGACATGGGCTATCCCACCTAATGGCGGTTGGTGGGCCGGGCCTGTGGAGGGAAGCGTGAGGTGGGCCCGCCAGGGCTGGGCTGAGCGGTTTAGCCAGGTTTTGTGGGTGGGGGAGTTAGCTGAAGGGGGGATCCGGCGGGTTGGAACTACGGGTAATTGCTGCCCTGGGGTGAATGAGGAATGGAGGGAGTAGGTGCGATGGATTAGGACTCGTAGGGATGCAAAGGCATGGTATGTAGGGTGAAATTAGGTGAAGTGGAGAGAGGTGGGCCAGGCTGGGGGGAGGGGGGATAGTTGTTGCTGGTAAAATGGGTGGCGCCTACAGCCGGGAAATAGGTGTGAATGATGAGTCTGGAAATTGCCCCCTTTGGTCTCCCTGTGAGCTAGGTGGAGAGAAGGCAGAGGCGTGGATTTGTGGAGCTGAGAGAACAGGGACGGGTGAGGCCAAACAGAGGTGAAGGAAAGGGGCTGCGTGGATGATGGTTAGTAATTTAAATGCATAAACCCCAAAAAAAAAGGGGTAGAGCGAGTAAGGCTGGAAAATTAAGAGATCTGATATCGCAAAGGGTTAGATTCTTGTGAGATTTGAGTGTGGATGGAGAAAGAAACTGTGTAGAGGGAGGACAGTGGGCGGAGTTTGTGAGTGTGGAGTTGGAGTATGGTGGGGGTGAGCAGTGGTGGTGTTTGTGGGGAGAATAACGGGTGGGGTTTGTGACTAGAGGAGAACAGTGGGTGGGGTTTGAGAGTATGGGGAGCAATGCATGGGGTTTGTAACTGGTGGGAGAAAGCAATGTGTGGGGTTAGTGGGTGGGGGATTATTAGGTGGATTTGTGAGTGCTTGTGTTGAGTTGGAATGACAGTGGACTTTTGAAGAACTGTCTTGAAGGAATAAAGTGGTTGCAATTCCAAAGGATGGGTTAAGCAGAGAGAGCCAAATGGGTGAGTGTGGAAGTAGAAAGTAGAGATGGAAGAGGCAAAATTTAGGGGAAGAGATTCTTGACTGGAAAGAGGATGGGATGAGGTGAGGTGTCAAGTCCAGGATGCTGGAATGTTGAATCTGCAATGGTATGGAAAGGCTAGTTAAGGGAATTGTGCTGATCCAGTGTGAGTCAGATTTGGTGAGATGGGCTTGATGATCTTGGGCAGGGTGGGATTTCTATTGTAGGGAGTTGAAGAGGAATGTGGTGGCTTGAATGAGAGATGAACCTAGATGTGGATGAAGAAGGTTGTAATGATAATGAGGTGTCAGAGAAGTGAAGAATCTGCTAGCAGCGGGACTGATGCCCTCGTTTAATGGGTAAAGGTAGATGTAGTTCGAAGAGATGGGTGTCTAAATGGTGATTGTAATGGATATGTGCTCTGCTGGGGAGGTCATCTGGGTGAAGGTGAGAAGCTGTTTGTTCAACGATGACAGTGGGTGGTTGGAGTCATTGGGTGAGCACATGTTGCCAGCTCCAGGATAAGCAAGGTGCCCAAGCAGACCTAGTACAATGGGAAATTGTCAAGAGTTGGCAGTAGTAGAAGGTGTAAAGGTCAAGGTGGGAAGTTTAGTAGTTGGGTGGTGGTCGGTAATACTAGGTGGCTGGTGTGTGAGGTTGGGCGGGGTCATGGAGGTGTGTGCCCTTGATTGGGGTAAGTAGGCATAGGACAAGGAGTCGATTGTTGGTGGGTGGGATGTGGTTGGAGACTGGGGAGCTTGGGTAGGATGACGAGTAACCTTTGTGACGGGGACCAGTCTCAGTGGCATATTTCCGGCGGTACGGGGCAGATTGCAATCCCAAATCAACCCGTTTGCTCGCGGAGTGGCTGGGCTTCTCGCTATTTCTCGTCCGCCTTTAAAGGGCTGCAATCCGCTCTGCCCTCGGGTCACTGCCGCTTCATGGAGGAGAGCAAATCCGCTATAAGGCGCAAAGGTCTGTTCGTGTTTTTAAAAAAAATCCTCGATTATGTCCACGAAGTAGCGCTCAATTTAATCTTAACCGAGCGGGGAGAGTGAGTGGTGACAACAGTCCTCGCGTCGGGAATGGAAGAGTCTCTGTGTACAACCCGGGGAAATGTCTGTCCACGTTCCCACACGAGACAGCAAGCTGTCATCGGTGGCTTTGATGCAGCTGCACTCTTCAGTGGCCTGACAGGCTGCTGAGAAATGGGAAAGAGTGCCGAAGTGGGAAAGTGTGCCTTGAGTTTTTAATCCTATAGCGATGATGTTATGTCAGAAACAAATGGCACGCTTCGCAAGCTCGTTTTGTTTGCAAGTGCAGTAGCTGGATATTTACCAGGACCTTGGCTGTGGATGAATTTGCTGCCTGGGCTCAGAGGAGATTACGGGGAAAGCAAAAACTCCTTTTACAAGAGTATCCGTATATGTGCAATGGAGATTTTACCCCAGTTGATGTGGTTTTCTTAATTTCACTCCACTTTTTAGTAGTGTCCCACTAAGCTGCTATCTGCATACCTCGATTCAGTTTTATCTGGCCAGGCAGCATCTATAGGAAGAAGTACAGTCGACGTTTTGGGCCAAGACCCTTCGTCAGGACTAACTAAAAGTAGTCAGTCCTGACGAAGAGTCTTGACCCGAAACGTGGACTGTACTTCCTATAGATGCTGCCTGGCCTGCTGCTTTCCACCAGCATTTTATGTGTGAGTTGCTTGAATTTCCAGCATCTGCAGATTTCCTCATGTTTCAGTTTTAACCCTCTGGTTCAGTCCCTTCCTATCAGAATCAGGTTTATTATCAGGGCATGTACCTACATCTGTGACTGTTTACACACTCTTGACCTTTTCAAATGATTGCAAGTTCCCAGAGCATCTTATTTTCACCATGGATGTCCTATCCCTATATACCTGCATCCCCCCACCAAAGCTCGCTGTTTCTTTCTGGACACCAGACCCAACCAGTTCCCATCCACCTCCACTCTCTGCTGTCTAAAGGAGTTA
Source organism: Hypanus sabinus (assembly GCF_030144855.1). Lineage (NCBI taxonomy): Eukaryota > Metazoa > Chordata > Chondrichthyes > Myliobatiformes > Dasyatidae > Hypanus > Hypanus sabinus. The sequence goes on along the minus strand of NC_082717.1, from coordinate 59,864,075 downwards.
ATCCCCTCACACTCAATAATTTCTCCTTTGGCTCTTCCCACTTCCTTTAAATATGTAGCCATGGGTACTCGTATAGGTCAGCTATGCCTGCTACATGGCTGCATGGAACAGCCTTTGTTCCAAGCCTACACAGGTATCAGTGCTCCACTTTTCCTATGCTACACCAACAACTGCACTGGTGCTGCTTCCTGCATCCATGCCAAGCTTGTTGACTTCATCAACTTTGCCTTCATCTTCCACCCTGACCTCAAATTTACTTGGTCCATTTCCCACACCTCTCTCCTGTTTCTCGATCTCTCTGTCTCTATCTGTGGAGACAACATATCTATAATAAACCCATGGACTATACCTCTTTCCATGCTGTTACTTGTAAAATGCCATCCCCCTTCTCTCAATTCTCTGACTCCACTGCATCTGCTCTCAAAATGAGGCTTTTCATTCTTCAAAGCAAGGGGCTTGCCTTCCTACTCCACCAATGCTACCCCCAACTGTATCTCTTCCATGTCATTCACATCTGCCCTCACCTCATCCTCCCACCACCCCACCAGGGATAGGATTCCTCTTGCCCTCACCTACCACCCGATAAGCCTCCGCATCCAGCATATAATTCTCCTTAACTTCTGCCTCCACCAAGCACAGCTTTCCCTCCCCCCCCCCCATTTCTGCTTTCCACAGGGATCACTGCCTTTGCCACTCTCTTGTCCATTCATTCCATCCCCACTGATCTCCCTCCTGGCACTTAACCTTGCAAGCGAAACAAGTGCCTCACCTGCCCCTACACCTCCTCCCTTACTACCCCTTCCAGGTGAGGTGAAATTTCACCTGTGAGTATGTTGGGGTCATCTACTGTATCTGGTGCTCCTGGTGTGGCCTCCTGTATATGGGTGAGACCTGGCATAGATTGGGTGACAGCTTCACTGAGCACCTATGCTCTGTCCACCAGAAGAAGCGGGATCTCCCAGTGGCCACCCATTTTAATTCCACTTCCCATGCCCATTCTAACATGTTGATCTACGGCCTCCTGTACTGTCACGATGAGGCCACACTCGGGTTGGAGAGGCAATCCCCTTATATTCCATCTGAGTAGGCTCCATCCTGACGGCATGAACATTGATTCCTTGAAATTCCGGTAATTATCCTGCCCTTTCACCAATCACCATTCCCCATTCCCTTTCCCTGTCTCACTTTGTCTCCTTACTTGCCCATTGCTGTCCCCTGGTACTCCTCCCCCTTCCCTTTCTTCCACGGCCATCTGTCTTCTCCTCTCAGAGTTCTCCCTTCTCTAGCCCTGTATCTCTCTCACCAATCTGAGCTCTTTACTTCACCACTCTTTCCCCCACCCCTGGTTTTACCTATTTCACCTATCACCTTGTGTTTCTCCCTCCCTCCCCTCCCTGGCTTTAGCAAGATTAAATCTATGTAGATGTGTAAACGTGAGGGAGGAACACGTGTTGGTTATCTGAAAAGTTTTTTTTATGGGTTGTCTTCACATTGCAATAAAATATTATTAGAAAAATGCTATATTCGAAAAGAAGTTCGCAAAAAAATAAGAATTTAATTTCAAAGTAGGAGAGTATATGAATAACGAAGGCCGAAATACATGTTTGATCTTACAAGTTTTCTCTATTTTTGAAAATTCTATCAAATTATAAAACATAAACATATGTTTATATAAACCATTATAAACATTTTTTTTAGCAGATATTTGCCACAAGATGCCAATGAGCAGATTTGTTCTGCTTGCTTGTTTGAATTTCCTGTCCATTATTTGGTTCAATAACAACTAAGTTAATTATATTTAATTGCAAGCTACAGTTTGGTGCAGGATGAGCAGACTTTCATTCTTCTTAACATTACATAATAGTGCATCGTATCATTTAATCTTGCCATAATTTGAAATGGAGACTCTGGAGACTACAGGTTCTGGCATCGAGAGAACAAAATAATGTTGGATGAATTCAGTGGGTCAGGTAGTATCTCTGGGGGGGAAACACAGTCAACTTTTCAGGTTTAAAAAATGTTTTTCAGTTTTTGATAAGTCCTTAAACATACTTAAGCCCATCACCCCTGCTGGGGCATCGACTGCTGATAGATAGAAGCTCCCCAGAGTCCTCTGTCCTGGGTTAGTCTTTCGAGTTGTCCCTAGGCATAGCCCATCATCCCCTTCCTCTCCTGGGAATAAGCTCTTTGGAGCTCTGTTGCTGTATCGTAACAGTAGGCTTTAATCGGATGGCATTGATATTCCCTTGCATAATTCTCCTCCTTTCGCAGTCCATGGTGGAGTTCTTCTTAAACTTGCAAAATTTTGTTTCAAATGAAAGGGAAAAGCATACTTGTATTTAGAAAGTGACCCCAAGAAAAATTGAATTCTTTGTTCTGAAAGGGAGTCAGATCTTTTTGGTCTCTGGAGTGTTAATTTTTGATATTGTGACTTGATTGTGTATGTACATTGTTTTTGTGTAGGAGAATTAAAGCAATTATTGCAGTATTTTTCATAAGGCTGAGTTTGAATTCAATTTGTAATGGAACTCTTGGTATTGTACACATTTATGAAATGACACATCTTAATGTAATTTTAACATTTTCTTTTTAAGTTTATTGAACAAACACTTGGTTTGTTCTGTTGCATCTTACTTGATAAGTGATTAATGTGAATGATTATCTTTCATGTGACTCTCAGCAATACAACTGGGACTTGGTTTAGTCTGCACACGTATACAAATACTTCACCAAAGTTAACTTAACCAGCTGCCAAAAAAATTTACAACTCCGAATGAGGTAACATTATTACATCATGGACCATAATCCCTTTTAAATTTATTTGGAAAACGTACCGAAATTGGTAGCAACAGATTTGAAATATGTTTAAGATGTGCTTTTTTTTTTAAAAAAAGAAACCAATATTTTCTTAATTGTTGATCATTTTTATTGTGAAACTACAATGTTTCTTGTAGCTTCACTTTGGTCAACAGTTTAATCTATGGTCATTTTTTAGAATAGTCAGGTATTTGTAAAATTAAAAACACCTTGCTACAAATTTAACATGGGGCGGAGTTTGTAAATAATGCATATGGAATTTACATGAGGCTTAATACCTGCCTTTTTTCATGCAGATAAATTCCTGTGGACTGTCATATTCAAGGTGGGTGTTCCACAGTGCATCCCAATTGAGAGTTTGGCTTTAGTGAAATTAAAAATAGCTGATGCTGCTTCCTGCTGAAAGGCACGCATCCTCACTGTCCCTCTTGGTCAACTCAGTTGCAAACTGCAAATCAAGAACCTTAGAAGGATCCTGGCAATAACTTTCTGGAACATTATAGGGAAGCGCACTATAATTACGGTTAGTCTGAACCACAAAAGCAAAAGTGTGAAAGCAAAAGGAAGTTGTACCTAATGTGGATAGATGTCAGAAAAGAAGGAATAAGGTAAAACTTGAACCGAGTATAGGACAACAAAAATCAGTTTGGTTTATCAACTCTTGATACAAATGCAGTTTAAAGAATCAATAGTGGCAATTTCAGGCTCACCAAATGGCTGGATGAAATGGTACTGTCATAAATCAAGTGAAATATCAGTTTGTAGTTCAGAATCAGAGATCTGGTAGTAAGTAGCACCTAAATATAATTGACTGGATAGTTATTTTCTCATCCGTTTTAAATATATAGTTCTTTTAAAATTGTGGAAAAGTTTTAATCATGTCTGTGCAGGTATAACATTAAAAAGCATTACATACCTGGACAAAGAATTTCTACTCTCAATTGTAAATGTTTTTTATCTAATTGTATTTAAAATGTCCATAAATCTCCCAATGTCAGTTTGAAATCTGTTTCCAAAGGAGCTTGATATTTTTGTTGGTTGTTGGCACTTTGTTGTAGTTACAATATTACCTGTACTTTATTTACAGTGTGCATTTTGTTCTTGAGGTGAATTAAGTAGGCTAACTGAATTGCTGGAATAAACCATGATTAAATTGCAGGTTGTATTGGAATGTTTTGCGCTGCTATTGCATATCTGATTAAGTAACATAAAATTAAGCACTATGTTAAAATAGTACTCTTTTGGCTTACCATGTCCGGAAATAACCTTCATATAACAGGGCTGAAACTTTGCATCAGTTCAAAGTGAAGTCTGTTTTGTATTGCCGTAAACTCCTAATGTAAATTTGCCATTGCTGGTTCATTGTTCTGTACACAGAGATACAATTTTATGTACTGAAGTGTTATTGACTTCCTTTCAGAATATTAACTAAATGTATCTCAGTCTGGGTAGTGTTGGGTAGGTGGTTCACCTTGCAGAATTCCTAACAGTAAATTTTGTCCTCTCTCATTGTATAAGTACTATGTTTGGTGGAGGTGGTGTGTGTCATAGGTAGATGGAGTGGTGAAGGATGCCAGCTTTCATCAATTGGGGTATTGAGTACAGGAGTTGGGGATTGTGCCCTAGCTGTACTTAGTGTTTTGTGTATAGTTTTGGTCACTTCTATAGGAAAGATGTCAGTAAGCTCAAGAGTGCAAGAAGATTTGAAAGAACGTTGCTAGGATTCGAGAGATCTGAGTTATAAGGAGGGGTTGGCCAGGCTAGAACTTTAACCCTTGGGTCATTGGAGGCTGCAGAGTGACATTATGAAAGTGTATAAAATTACCTGGGACACAGATCAGGTGAATCCACATAGTATTTTCTTTCATTGGGGACAGGGAACCAGAAACTAGAGGTCAGTGATTTATAGTGAGAGGGAAAAGATCTAAATGGGACTGGAGGAGCAACTTCTTCACACAGATGGCAGTGCATATATGGTTGAAGCAGGGATAATCACAACACTTAAAAGACAACTGGTTAGCTCATGGTTAGTTTGAAAGGGATGTGGCCCAAATGTGCAGAAATGGGACTAGCTTTGGTAATGCATCCTGGTCATCAGGGACAAGTTGGGCCAAAGAGCTTTTTTGAGCATGCTGAGTATTCTCTCCAGCAGAGATTGCTAGATAGTAATTAGGAATAGAAATTGCTGGCAGTTTTTCTTCCCAATCCTAAAAATGCTAAATTGAAATTGCAGTTCTCTTTCTAATTTATAAGTAGATTAAGATGGAATGTAATATTTTCCTGATTGTGTGTGGTTCCACAAAACAATTCTTAATGAATATTGAAGTTTGCATAGCTGAAACTACAAAATAATCAACAATATAATCATTTATGTCCATCAACTAAATGTATTTTAATTCTCTTTCCCTGTAAGCAGTATGAGAATGAAGTAGAATTTCTGCTCTGAAATAGTGAAGTCTGGAAATAAGAACTTTTTACTGTATATTGCTGGGGGGTTTTTGCTGGTTAATTAATTATAGTGCAATTGGAAAAGCCTGCGGAATGTGTCCAGATAAGTAATGTAAGGCAACTGGTAGACCATCTCTAACTCACTGTTGAGCAGTTTTTTGACACACTCCATTTTAATTATTTATAACTGGTGTTGCAGCTCATCAAAGGTGAACAAGGATTAGGCAATATGCTTTGTCACGTTAATGTACTCAATAAGTAGAACTAGATTGTAAGTTTTCCTTTTCACAGCAGGAAATTAGAGTGGATATTGAGGATTTTCAAGATCAGCATTCTTCATCAATTTTGATCATGATTCCAAGATGTTGCAATTAGCTAACTGAGCACAAAATGTAAATCTTGCTGATATGTTGTGCCTTAATTTCTGCGTTGCATTGTTAGCCTGTTTTAGGAGCCTTTAGTTAGTTTCCAGAGCTGCTTCTGTGAGGTGATTTGTGTAGTGGTTGAAATGTATTTTGAGTCTGTTATTTGAAATGTAGCGGGCCTTTGAAACCTTCTGGGATAATCAGTAGAAGATTTTTTCCAACACTCAATATATAGAGTTTCAATCTCCTTAGGTTCAAAGACAATGAAGACAGGTGATTTATAACCCAGCAGTTTTCAAAAATGTTCAGAAGTGTCAAATATTTTTTCTCTGAAATGTCTAGTTTTTCTGCCATTTATTGTTTCAACTTGAGATGATTGGAAGCCAATTAAGTAGTGTTTTTTCCCCCCTAAATCTCTTCAGTTGGGAAGAAAGTGGCCCCATATATTTGGCCAAACCTTATCAAATTGTCACAAGCTGCTGACATATTTGCTGTTAAACAGATATATTGTGAAATACATGTACGCATTGAGGAACCAGTCATGTTCTTGTATAAAATAGCTATGCCTCCATGGCTCCTTGGGTAGTTGCCTGGTTTGACATTGTGGCTGCTGTTTGGGTAGAGAACAGTTCATGTTTACACATCCGTATCATGTTATTTCAAAAATTATTTGAAGGCTGATAAGATACCTATCATAAATATGAGAAAATCTGCAGTTGCTGGAAATCTGAGCGATACAGACAAAATGCTGGAGGAACTCGGCAGGCCAGGCAGCATCTAGGAAAAGAGTACAGTTGATGTTTCAGGCCAAAATCCTTCGGTAGGACTGGAGAAAAAGGCTGAGGGGTAGAATTAAAAGATGGGGAAACACAAGGTGACAGGTGAAAACGGGAGGGGGAAAGATGAAGTAATTAGCTGGGAAGTTGATTGGTGAAAGAGACAGAAGGCCATGGAAAAAAGAAAAGGGGTTGAGAACACCAGAGAGAGGCGATAAGCAGGCAAGGAGATGAAGTGAAAGAGGGAAAAGGGGGTGGGAAATGGTGAAGGGGGGTGATGGGAAGCTTTACCAGAAGTTAGAAAAATTGATGTTCATGCCATCAGTTTGGAGGCTACCCAAACGGAATATACGATGTTGTTCCTCCAACCTAAATGTGACCTCATCACGACAGTGGAGGAGGCCATGAATGGACATATGGGAATGCAAAGTGGAATTAAAATGGGTGGCAACTGGGAGATCCCACTTTTTCTGCCGGATGGAAAATAGGTGCTCAGTGAAGTGGTCTCCCAATCTACATCGAGTCTCACTGATGTACAGGAGTCCATACCGAGAGCACCAGACACAGGAGATGACCCCAACAGATTCACAGGTGAAGTGTTGCCTCAGCTGGAACCTGCAGATGCTGGAAATCTAAGCAACACACACAAAGTGCTGGAGGTACTCAGCAAGCCAGGCAGAATCTAGGAAAAGAGTGCAGTCAACGTTTCGGGCTGAAATCCTTCGGCAGTATTGGAGAAAAAGGCTGAGGACTAGATTTAGGAATGAACTGTCATTGATATTAGAATAATTAACTTCACATTGAATTTGACTTAATTGTACACTGCATAGCCCCCTTACATCTATAAAGATGTACCCCACTGCTGAAAATAGCTAACATGTTAGAAATGGCCTTTGGAAACTGTAAATGGTAACCTGGAGTATTAATATTTTTGAGTCATCAAATTCAAGCTGTCATACAATTTCTAGCACTGAAATTAGTTGTTTAAATAATTACCCTGATCGAGAATGTCCCTGCAATGGAGAGGTTCCAGCTTATTTCATGATGAGCTTTGAAAATCTCAATAGGCTGCCTTCTTTGGCTATTTAGCAATGATTACCTTGATGAACTCTCTTTAAACTTCTTGGAATTGAATCCTATTGCTTCCTCATTTTACCATAGAAAGGTTATTCATCATGATCACAATGATGAACCTTTTACAAAATGTAGTCAGAAACAATTGAACTGCAATCAAATAATATTGCACCTTTATGAACAATTGAAGGTGACTACAGTATTAATGATTACATATTGCCACATCAAAATGTTTTTCACCATGTTTAATTAACAGGCATCACTTTATGATCACCTTATTATGGGCTTACGCTTGGTAAAACCTACACACAGAAGACTACAGTAATGTTATTTATTAGTTTTATTATATTTCCACAAATATCTCATTGTAGGTTTCAAAAAAAGTGCTGTATTTTATCCTTTGTAGGTGTGCACACACTCTCTCTCACTTCCCAGAATTTAAGTTGTTATTTTGAATTAATATGTCATTTTGCACTGCCCTTTAAGTTTCAAGTTGTGCCATGAAACATAGTGTTTGTATTAAATCTATGCCATTGATATAATAAACTATTGGGGAAAAATAGTAGTTCGTTGTTTCCTGCTTGGTTTTAGTACAGAATTGTTTCATAGTGTTGCTGCCAGTTATGAATAGGAAGCGTCTGGTTTAATGAAACTTGTAACTTTAGCAAAAGGCCAGAAATGAAGGTGGGAGAATATTGGTGCTGTGTTAACCATGAGCTGGATTTTCAAGTCTAGGTATTTTAAATTTTATTTTGATATTACAATCACATGTTTATACCATATGTAGAAAGTTGTGTTCTGTCAGTTTTTAAAAGAAGTTGCAAGCTGTTTTAATGGGGTAGAATTTGCTGCCAGCAATGAGCCATTATAGTTGCTGTTGTAATGTGAGTATTATTAAAAGTGATGCACCATCAATAATTTTTGGAGACGGGAGGCAAACGATAGGCTTTTATTAGCTGCAAGAGACCACGATTAGCAGCAAGAGACCTCCACACAACCTCCTGGAGACTGAGGGAGGAGCAGTGCCTCCAATTGCCTTTATACAGAGGTCTGTGGGAGGAGCCACAGGAGCAGTCAGCAGAGGGGCGTGTCCAGACAGGTATATGTAGTTCACCACAAAAAGTAAGTTAATACCAATCAAGAAGCTGTTGGTAGTGAGAGGCTGGTTCCGGGGTTGAGGGGGAGGGTGTTACTCCCAGTGTGCATCGTATATAGTTCCACTACCCATGCCGCATGAGGTACCTGGAAGCCTCTGTATTGTAAATATCATTTGCCATCCCAGATAAAGATGTTCTTTTGGCCATAAAATTGTCAAGTGGTCCTTTTGTAAGGTGGAAGTTACCACGTATTTTTGGCGACGAGGTGAACTGGTTTAGTGGACGTGTCGGCTCGTTTCGAACGGGAGCTGTGAGAGGACAAGCAGCCTCGCGTTCAGATGGCTACATTCGGGACTATCGGTGAACTTGTGGAGGGAATTGAGGACTGGCTGGAGTATGACGAAAGGTTGGGACACTTTTTCTGTGCTAATGAAATTACTGAGGAGGTTAAGAAATGCTCTGTTCTCCTGAGTGTGTGTGTGGGGCAAAGACATACAAGCTGATACAGAACTTAGCCACCCCGCGGAAACTGGGAGAAATTCCATATGAGGAACTGGTCAAGATCGTGGGGAACCACCACAATCCGAAACCTTCGGTGATAGTCCAATGGTTCAAGTTGCACAGCCATGTCCAGAAGCCAGGTCAGTCTGTGGGTGATTTTGTGACCGAGCTTCAGCAGCTGTCGGAGCATTGCAATTTCGGAGCCGTGTTGGATGACATGCTCCATGATAGATTAGTATGCGGCATTAATAATGACGCCATACAATGCCGCTTGTTGGGGGAAACCCCACCGTTGACTCTCAAGAAAGCCTTAGAGATTGCTCAAGGCATGAAGATAGCTGCTAATAATACTAAGGATATCCAGAAAGGACATGGGGGGATTGCAGTCAGTGGCAGTGCTCCAAGTCAAGAGGGAGACTGGTAAACAGGCAAAGCGGGTGGAATGTTTTTGGAGTGGAGGGATGCACTATGCAAATGTTTACAAATTCAAAGATACTGTCTGCCATGCTTGTAGCAAAAAGGGACATTCAGCTAAAAGGTGCAGAAGCTTAAAGGGTAAGGTTAAGCCTGGGCAGGGGAAAGCTCACCAGGCTCAGGCAGCCACACACCACCTAGGAGAAGCAGATGAGGAGGCAGCGTGTGCCTACAACATGTTTGGGGTGGAAACGGATGAGGGACCACCTGAACCATATTATGCCACTGTTACTGTCAAAGGAAAGGATATAAAGTTAGAGATTGATTCAGGGGCTACTGCATTGGCCATTAGTGAAGAGACCTACAGGAGGACACGGGGGTCCAACCTGCCTCCCATCAGACCAACTCAGGACCTATACGGGGTAGCCCATACCTCATTTTCAGGTGTTATATGTGGACATTTCAGTTGGGGGCCAGAAGGCTGAAGCCAGACTGGTCAGAGCTAAGGGCAGCAGGCCCAGTCTTTTGGGCCGCGATTGGCTTTGCAAAATCCAGCTCAACTGGCATGAAATTAAGTATGCACACACGACAGAGGACACTCTGCAGCGGTATAGTGACGTTTTCCAGGACGAGCTGGGCACACTGAAGGGCGTGACCGTGGAACTCCATGTCGACCCTGAGGCCACACCACGTTTTTTAAGCCCAGGTCGGTACCCTATGCCATGAAAGGCAAAGTCAAGGAGGAACTGGAATGCTTACGGGGCTGGGCATCATTGAGCCCGTCCAGTTTTCAAGGTGGGTGGTTAACTTTCGCTCTTTTTACTCCTGGTATGCATTGTATATAGTTCCTCCACCCAGGCCGCACAAGGTACTTGGAAGCCTCTGTATTGTAAATATCATTTGCTGTCCCAGGTAAAGATGTTCTTTTGGTCATAAAATTGTTGAGTGGTCCTTTTGTAAAGTAGAAGTTTCCACAGTAGCTACTGACTTGAATGCCAGTTACAGATTGGACATTTCTGGATCATCCTGTATCCACTTGTTATCTTAAGTCATCCTGTCACAAAGTAATGAGGCCTGCCTGCAGTCTGGTGGAGTCTGAGTGGAGCAGGATTGCTCATGAAATTGTTGAGAAAGCAACTTTGACAGTTGGCTTGGTCATGAACAAACATTTAGCATGTTGCTAAAGATTTTACTGCTTGGGAATGCCTCGGACATTAACATTTAAAATCAATTTAACAAATAATTAGAAATAAGTTTTCAATATCAAATGACTCAAAATATTCAAAACACTTCTATTTAATTAAAAACATTGAAGGAAGCTAAATAAGTTAGAAAATATACTGTATGTTATTTTATACCTTTCTGAATCTTTCTCTCCAGTTAAGTGAATGGATTTGCTGTACAAACAAGTTCTCCAGTGTAACAAGGTCATGCTTGGCTGCCAGGGGCCATGCCACAGAATAGCTGGAGAAGTCAGTTACCAAGTACGGTATTTGCTCAGAAATCTTACCTTTACGAAGGAATCACATATACACAAGTTAATTTTCAGATCTGTAGACCATTCAGCCGATGGATCTACATTAACATCCATTTGAGCAATAGCATTGGTTCTGTTCTCTCCCCCCCCCCTTTATTTCTCAGTATCAAATTCTTGTTCATGCACATAAACTTCTTTTATTGTTTTTGTCAATAACCTTTTCTTTTTCAATCTTTTTATTAATATCAACATGATAAGATTAGTACATGGATAATGGGATTACAAAACTTACAACATTAAAATGAACATAAAAGGATACATAAGCAATAAGTACATTATAGTTAAGTCTTCCCAAATCATGAATGATACAATTATCATATAAACGAGACCAAAAAAACTAAGTAATTCATGTTGAAAAAAAACAGAAAAGAGAAAAAGAAAAATAAATATTAATACCCTAAGAAAAACTAAACTAACAAACTAACCACTAACTATTAAGAAAAAAAATAAATAAATGGGCTGTTTATAGTATCTATAAAAAAATATATAAAATCATCAGTGTCCCCAACTCCGATGCTCTCAATATATATAAAAAATCAAAACCAGAAAAACAAATAGGATTTGAGCAGGGTCAAATTACATCATGTGAAAATATTGAATAAATGGCCTCCAAATCTTTTCAAATTTAATAGAAGGGTCATATTCGACACTTCTAATTTTCTCCAAATTTAGACATAACATAGTTTGAGAAAACCAATGAAATACGGTAGGGGGATTAATTTCTTTCCAATTCAACAAAATAGATCTTCTAGCCATTAATGTAAGAAATGCAATCATCCGACAAGCAGAAGAAGATAAATGGATTGACCCCATCATTGGTAAACCAAAGATTGCAGTAATAGGATGTGGTTGTAAATCAATGTTCAATGCCATGGAAATAATATCAAAAATGTCTTTCCAATATTTTTTCAAAAGCGGACATGACCAAAACATATGAGTTAAAGAAGCTATCTCAGAATGACATCTGTCGCATATAGGATTTATATGGGAATAAAAATGAGCCAATTTATCCTTGGACATATGAGCCCTGTGCACAACTTTAAACTGTATCAATGAATGTTTAGCACATATAGATGATAAATTAACTAATTGAAGAATTTTATCCCAATTCTCAATAGGGATAATAAAGTTAAGTTCTCTTTCCCAATCATTTTTAATCTTATAAAAGGCCTCTGAACGTATTTTCATAATTATATGGGATTTATCTCCTAGCCCTCATTGGATAAATCTGGAAACTAAATCTGTACAAAGATTTTCATTGGGTTCTATTTTAGGGACTTCTCTTCCCTTTGCTCTTTCTAAATTGCATAAATGAATTGACAATCCAATAGTCAAACACACTTTACGTATATGGTTTCAATTTTGGAAATTTTTTGGGTTGAATCAATTTGTTTTAATTATCCCTATTGTATCCAATTTCTTTTTTCATCCTTCTATTATGGACCAAGCTTATTCAGCTTGGAAGACTAAAGGAATACTATGATTTTCTGATCTATTTTTGGATAATTGTTTTAATGTCTTTTGAACAATTATCTAATAAATATAATTTGCCCAGATCTCATTTTTTTTAGATATTTACAGATTAGGAATTTCTTAAACACTGTAATTCCTACCTTTCCAAATCTTGATTCTTCGGGTATTTTGGAGAAATTGTTAAAACTAAATCCTTTTCAGAAAGGAGTAATATCAAATGTTTTTGTTAATAACCTATACCAAAGGTAATCTACAGTAGCCATTTAATTTACTGGTATGTCTTTGGAATCAGGGTGGGAACCAAAGAATGGTTTACCAGTGATGCTGTGAAAAAGTGACAAGCTGGCTCGTTGTCTTTCCTTCGTGTTAGCACCTAATGGTTTGAATTACTTACCAGCAAAGGGGTCACCTGTATTCAGTTTGATACACAGTGCTTTAATGGCTTATTTCCCAGAGTGATTTTTATTTGTTTTTTTAGAATATTTAACTTACCAAAGAAGAGAAAAAGATAGAAAATTTAGTTGAGGAGAAAAATGAAAAGCAGTGATCGGTGGAAATGTGTTGAAGAAATCGACGTAGCTAGCTCCAGTGCAGCTGAAGGATGGAGGGATGGAGTGAAGCTAGGGTTATAAGATGCATGTGAAGTGGAGTGATATGAGAGGCCGGATAAAATGAGGCTGTCGTAGAAACTCTGATTAGTTAGGGTGCAATTTTTGGGGGAGTGGATAAAATTCATTATACTTCACAGTCTGATCTGAATTTGGTAGCTGAGGATCTTTGTAGTTTTGAGAGACCAAGAGAAGCAGTGCAAATCAAGGAGTCAAGAATAGCAGTAAAATAGAACAGAGTCTAATCATATCTACATGCGTGTAGATGATGTTGCCAGTGGAAAACATATAGGTAGGTTAATCACACACACAAGGAGGGTCTGCAGATGCTGAAACTCCAAAACAGCACACAAAAAATGGCAGATTGAATAGTGTTGGGAAGTGTATGAGCATATAGTTTAGAAGAAATGAAAGGTTTGACTATTTTATAAATAGAAAATACGAAAAACTGAAGTGCAACTACATGTTGAAATATTAGTTCTTCTCAGAAGTGGTGGTCTAATTTGATTAAATACTGCCTACATGTGCTTATTCAGTTATATTCATTTAAAGTTAGACATAAATTCATCTTTTGAAGTACAAAGTCTTTACCAGTCTTTAAAGAGTATGTATTATCAGTTATTTCATTACACAAGGCCTTATTTCTTGTGGTAACGAGATAGCCCCCAGAGGTAAGGTTAACATACTGACACAATGGTGCCAAGATAACCACCTCACTCTCAGTGTCCAAAAAACAAAAAAGCTAATTGTGGATTACAAGAGGAATGGAGACAGGCTCGCCCCGATCAACATCAATCGGACTGCATTTGAGAGGGTGAGTAGTTTCAAGTTCCTCAGTATACACATCACCGAAGATCTCACATGGACTATACGCACCGACTGTGTGGCAAAAAAGCACAACAGCGTCTCTTCCACCTCAGATGACTGAAGAAGTTTGACATGAGCCCTCAAATCTTCAAGACCTTCTAACAGGAGCATTGAGAGCATCCTAACTGGCTGTATCACCCACTGCCTGGTATGGGAAACTGCACCAACCGTGATCGCTGGGCACAACAGAGAGTGCTATGGACAGCCCAATGCATCTGTGGATGTGAACTTCCCTCCATTGAGGATATTTACAGCAGCAGGTGCATAAAGAAGGCAAAGAAGATCATCGGGGACTCCAGTCACCCCAAACCATACTTGTGTTTCTGTCTGGCAAATGGTACTAGCATAAAAGCCAGGACCAACAGGCTATGGAACAGCTTCTTTCTACAAGCCATAAACCTATAAATGCACATGTCTGTTCATTGTGACAGAGTCATAACACAAAGATTTTTATTCCCTCACATTGTGGGATGGATGCAAGATTTAAATAAATTCAAATTTGAACAAGGTCTATAAAGTGAACAGCAGAACATTTTGTTTGAGATTAAGTGCCCGGCACAAGTGTGTTATAGCTGCTTGGAGATGATTAGAAATTTGTATGCTATTGAAACTTCAAACAAACTATTTTAATTCCTGACTAGGTTCAGGGAAAATGGCATAGCAATTTAAATTGGTTGGCAACTATTACTGTTAGTACTTATAGATGGAAGGTACTTAATTTACAGGTGTGACATCATTGGTCACTTTTTGCCTATGTTTAAAAGTGAAAATGTAATCTGTGTGTGGATCAAATGAAAATCAGACCACCTTTAATTAGCATTTAGTTAGGAATGAATAAAGTATGATTTAGTATGACTTGTTAGACAATACTACCATGATACGCACACCAGTCATCTGCCTGTTCTCCACATGTGGAATAACTTAGGATTTTCCTTATTCCTAAATGCCAGGGCTTCCTCTTGCCCTGTTCTAGCACTCCCAAGTTCCTCCTTAAACTCCTTCCTGGCAAGCCTGTAACTCTCCAGAGCCCTGTTTGATCCTTGCTTCCCAAACCTGAAATATGCTTCCCTTTACCTCTTGACTATCCTGTCTGTTCCATCTCTCTTGTCAAGTCTGAGTCCATTTCAGCTTGTGTGGCTAAATTGAAGAGATTGTCTAAGCATTGTCAGTTTGGGCTTAATGATGCACTGAGACTTCATTTAATATGTGGAATCTTACAAGAAAGCGCTCAAAAAGAGCTAACTGAAGCACAACTTGCATACAAAAGAGTAATAAAAGTAGCTGTGTCAATGGAAAGCACAGACAGAGATGCAACTGAGTTGCAGTCAGGAATGCAAGTGAATGAACAAAATTGCAACATCTAAACAGAAGCCATCTGAGCAAATTGTATTACTGTTGTGGCAGAGGCTCACATACACCAGATCAATGCAAGTTTAAATGTAAAACTTGCAGAAAATGCAACAAAGTAGAACACATACAAAGAGCATGTTGGGCAGACAAAAATAAATGGACTACACAGGGAAGGCAAAAAGATAAAAAGTCAAATTGTAGTTTCAAAAAGAGCACTAATCTGCATGTCGTTGATGAAAAATCTGATAATGATGAAATTGGCACAGAACTGGGTAGCCTTGAGATTTATAATGTGAAAGCTAATAAACTAGTAATATGGGTTACACCAGAAGTCAGCGGAATAGGACTCTGGCTGGACTGTCCTGCTCTGTCTACAAAATGAGTTTGAATGGCATTTCAAAGATACTGAAGCCTGCAGATATCCAACTAAGAACTTATACCAGAGAAAAGGTAATTCCCGTGGTAATGACATTCGTAACTGTGAACTACAACAACCAACAAGCTACATTGGACTTGTATGTGTTAAAAACAGGAGGGCCCTCATTGTAGGGACATGATTGGCTGAGAGAACTACAACTTGATTGGAGGTCCATCCACTATTTGCATGCCACATTCCCCGCAATAGAGCGAACTGAAAACAAATTAAGAAAGGTACTGGATGATGCCACAGCAGAAATTAGTGATGGCACTGGCAAATTCAAACATATGGAGGATAAAATAGTCTTAAATGAAAATGCCACACCCACATTTTACGAAGCTCATCTCATTCCTTAAACTACCCGTGATAAAGTAGCCAGTGAGCTAAGTTGCATGGGCCACGTAGGTTTGTTTCATCAGCAAACTTGGATTTTTTGCACCTGATTCAAACATTCAAATTACTGATAAAGATGGTGAAGAGGTGTGATCTCTGCAGTACCTCACTGATCATTCTCCCAAACTGGAAAGCCTGTTTATTTCGACTGTGTTCTCTCCTCAGGTTTTGCATTCCTCTAATACAGTGAGCTATTTAATGATCTCCATTGCAAAGGCCTTCTGAAGGTCCAACTAAGATATCTAAGAAATCCCTGGTTTGGCAGCTACAACTGAAAAAGAAAACAAAAACCTCAAATTGTCAAACATTTTTCTTTCATGAATCCCTACTTAATTTGACCATTATTATTTTCTCTGTGGCATATTTTTTCTTTAATAATATATTCCAGCAATTTTCCTAATTGTATGACTCTTAATAGGCTATACAGTAGTTCTCTTTTTTTCCTTCCTTTGAGCATGGGATTACTTCTACTACAATTCAATCTGCAGGAACAGTCCTAAAATCTGTGCTGCTTTAGGAGACAATAATCAACTTATCCATGATCTGCATTGTCACTTCCAATATCCTATGATACAAATCATCAGAATCAGAGGATATGTCACCTTTAAGTATAATTAATTTAAGTAATTAATATTTCCAATGCAGGCAGCTCTGTGCTGTAGGGTCAGCGAAAGGGGTGGGTAGTAATGTTCCTAGAAAGCATCCTGATTTTCTGTAATGTGAAGCTGCATCATCTGCAAGTACTTCAAGTAATGAGTGTATGGAATGAGTCATTGAGAGATTATATATATATATATATATATATATATATATATATATATGTGTGTGTGTGTGTGTGTATATATATATATATATATATATATATATATATATATACATATACACACACACTTTTTATCCTGGATAAATTCAGAGGATGCAAATATGATTTCATATCCCAAATTTTGGGGTGGTGTTTTGTGAATTCTCTAAGGACGAGTCACCAAGAATTACAAGCAAACAACTCGAGTATAGGGATTGAAAATGTATGCTAATGTTAATTTATTGAATTGAATTAGTTTTTGCGTTTTGACATGGTGGTTCAAAATACTGGATGCTTGTTGACTAGGTGTTCAATCACAAACTTTTTAAGAACCAGATTGTGAGAAGTTGATACATTTTCATTTTTGTGACTATAGTGCTGTCACACATGGTAATGGAGCAGCATCTATCATTATTGATTTGATTTCACTGACTGGGCACTGTGTTAATGATAATATTGAAGTGCTGTTCTGTATTCTTCATGATTGTGGTGTTGGTTATAAACATATCTGACAGGTAAAGAGCTGGTCGTGTTAAAACTTAAAATGATACAACAGTCACTGAGATTGCAACTTCTTGGATTTGGATGGCACTTGCAATGAAAATATTTGAGCAATTATCAAAGGTGTAACTTCTCGTGAGAATATGGTCTAGCATTTTCTGCTGGAATAGCATGGGAGGACTTGAAGACCTGATATTTTCTTACCATGCATACCCAGAACAATTAGCACATTGATTTGTAAGTTTCAAACATTCACATTATTGAGTTTCCCAATGTGCATGTTGAACATCTGGCCCAGTCCTCATGATTATCAGAGTAGATTTTAATTTCTGCATTGCTTTAATGCTCATGGCTTTTTGTGGTGAATTCTGAAGTATTGGTTTCAGGACACAGTTTTATAAAATGGTCAACTTTTCCCCTTCACTGCATTGTGTTAAGGTAGTGGTCGCCAACCAATCGATCACAATCAACTGGTCAATCTTTGAGACTTTCCCAGTAGATCCCAGAAAAAGAAGAAAAGTAAATACACAAATACTGGTGTAATGTGAGCATTATAAAAATAGTAATACTAATTAGGATAATGGTAACATAGCAATGCCCCTGCTACGGAAAGCTGTTTGTAAAGAGAGGTTGTTTCCGGGGTTGCGGGGCTTTACTTCCATTCTTTCTGCCCAGTGCGTCTGTGTGTAGAGTGAAAACCTCTATGTTAAATATTGGTTTTGCCGTCCAAGATAAAGTTGTTCCTTTGGGCATGAAGTTGTCAAATGGTCCTTTTTCAAAGTATAAGTTTCTACAAATACATTATGCCTGATAAACCTTCTGATATAAAAGCAGATTTTACCCCTAGAGCGCATATGTGAGTCATTTTTAACCCACACTTAGTTGCTTTCCCTGGTTACTGTGTTTCTCTTTTTCTGCTGCCCAGCGTCATGCGTCACATGTGTTGGCATCATGTGACTGTTGTAGTTTTTCAGTATAGTTTGTGCTGCATCAAAGTGACCAATTAGATTAGATAAGAGTACAGACCGTCACAAACATCAATATACGGCGCTCGCTGGTGATATCCTGCAAAGTAGCTAGCTAGCATGGCGGAAGCTCCACAAAAGAAGGCGAAAACGTACAAGTTCCATCCAGAATGGGAAGAGGAATTTCTATTTACCTTGGTGAAAGACAAGTGTGTATGCACGTTGTGCCACCAAACACAAGCACTGACTAAAAGAGGAAATCTGGAGTGGCACCACAACACCAACCACCAGAAACTTAAAGACACTTACCCCCCAAAGAGCACAATTCATGCCAGGAAGGTTGAGGAGCTGAAATCGGGGTTGAAGGCCCAGCAATTGTTTTTCACAAAACATGCTGCTCGAAATAAGGCTGCTATTGAAGCATCATTTCATGTAAGTCACCTTTTGGCTAAGCACAAGAAACCTTTTACAGATGGCGATTTATTCAAGGAAGCAATGGCCGTTACCGCAGAGACTGTTTTTAATTACTTTAAAAACAAAAACATCAAAACCGCAATACGTGATATACCACTTGGCCCTGCGACAGTGATAAGGCGGATAGAGTCACTGTCAGAGGACATGGATCGACAAATATTAAAGGACTTGTCACTCTGTGAATATTTTTTCACGACAGTTCGATGAATCCCTGGATGTAATGCAAACAGCTCAGCTTGTTGTATTTGTCAGAATGGCTTTCCAGGATGTTACAACAAAGGAAGACTTCCTCACTCTTTTGCACTTAAAGGAGAGAACGAGAGGTGAGAATATTTACAATGAGTTTAAAAAATATGCCTGTGAACATGACGTCCCCATTCATAAACTGGTGGTAATTACTACTGATGGGGCCCCCCGCAATGCGCGATGTGCGCGTTGGTTTTTATAGCACTATGCCATAATGACCCTGATTTTCCCAACTTCCTGGATTATCACTGTGTGATTCATCAGCAGGCCTTGGCTGGGGAGGTCGTGGACTTTCCTCATGT
The DNA here is from genome assembly GCF_030144855.1 of Hypanus sabinus. NCBI lineage: Eukaryota > Metazoa > Chordata > Chondrichthyes > Myliobatiformes > Dasyatidae > Hypanus > Hypanus sabinus. The sequence continues at coordinate 59,844,647 of NC_082717.1, read as the reverse complement.
AATGACACTGCTGGTCAAACTGATAAACTTGATTCGAGCAAAGGCGCTTCAGCACCGCTTATTCAAGGTGTTATTGAATGAGCTCGATGCCGCTTATGGAGACATGCATCTTCAGACAATGCAGATTCACAGTTATGCGAGGAACTTGTTTCTACCAATATCTCCTTATATGTGTCCAAAACTCACAGTTATGCAAGGAGCACTGCTTTCTCGCCAATACAAGTCACATGCGTGCGCCTCACAATCTCACTCCTGCCAGTCTCGCGTTGGTTTTGACAAGGTGCGGATGTGCGATATTGCCTTCTTAAACTTTTGTTGGTTTTGCCTACGGTGCAATGATTTTGTACGAAATATTTAACTATGCCTCCTAAGCGTCCGATGTCATGTCCTGGGCCATCAGCCGAGCAGCAGAGAACCAGTTTAACACTTGGAAAAAAAAGCTGGAAATTATAAACAGTGTGGCATCAGCTGAAGGTAACACAGCTCTGGAGTATTACTGCCGGGAACAGAATCTTACCTTTAAAGCTCTTTTGTTGCTTGATAATGCGCCAGCCCATCCTAAACATTTGGACAGCATTCATCCTAAAATAACTGTGCGTTTCCTGCCACCTAACACAACATCGCTGATTCAACCACTCAACCAAGGTGTGATCCACATTCAAGGTGTATTTATTTTTAATGGCGAACTATCTCTCAGAAGCTGCAAGCACCAGACGATTTTGAAAATCCCAGTAGTTTACCAATGGTGAGGGAATGGTGGAAGTCGGAACACTTGGCACAAATGGAGATGGACGTGGACCCAAGTTTAGAACGGAGTCAGCATTTCAGTCGTTCCCTTCTTCCCTACAAGCAAATTTATGCTGAAAAACAAAATGCTGCCAAGCAAACAACCCTCACCACTTTCTTCAAACCGGTGTCATCTCCTGCTGCCGGCAGTTCTAAGAGTTCTGTGAGTCTTCCTTCACCCCTTTCTGTGCTTGATATGATCCTGATGACCACAACCATCCACCTTATCCATGTAAAGCTGCTCGACACCACAACAACCACTCATCTCCCGGAGTGAACACACCTGCCACTGTTGGTAAGTACTGTACATCCTAGTATGTTAACTTTGTGATTTATTACACTGAATATTACCTTAAATTGATGAAATATAATATGAATGTTGCCTTGTGGTACTGCTTTTGTGTCATATTGGTATGAAAATGTGAATAAATTACAGATAAAGCATATTTAGGAAGCCCTCTGGAATGCATCTCTATTTTCTCCATTTAAATAATTATTCACATTATGTGTTAACTACGAGGAACGTATCCTCCGCATTTAACGAGGATTGGGTGTAATTCTTCATGCTAATGTTCAGTGGTTGAGTTGCGGCAAAGTGCTGCAACGATTTGTTGACTTGCTGCCTGAGATAAAAGACTTTTCTGTCGACACAAGAAACAAGAAGCACGAGGAGCTGTCATATGCGTGGCTACTGGATTTAGGGTTTCTGACAGACCTAACAGCTAAATTAAACGCACTTAACGAGCTCAAGGGAAAAGACCGACACCTGCCCCACATGATAAGCGCAGTAAATGCATTTAAGGCCTATCTTGGTGTTTGGATTTCAAATTTAAAGAACGGGAGGCTGACACATTTCCCCAACTTAGAGAAAATGTTACAGGCCATCAAGGAAAAAAATGCTTTTTTTCCCTGAGCAATACCGTGCTTACCTAGATAAACTGGCAATAGAGTTCAATCAGCGTTTTGGGGAGTTAAACGTTATGAAAGATATTGCTGCATTTATTTCAAACCCATTTCTGCCGATCAATATAGAACAGATAGCAGCCCAATTCCAGCAAATATTTGGTGTGCCAAGTGATACTAAAATGGAAGTAATTGATTTGCAAAATGACATCGAGCTTAAAGCAAGATGAAGGGACGGTGACTTTTGGGGGCTTGTCAGCAGGGAGAAGTTTCCTCATCTCACCACGTGTGCACTAAAAGTCAGTGCCTACACCGGGTCAACTTCTCTGTGTGAAATTGCATTTTCACAGATGAAAATTATAAAATCTAAGTACAGGAGCTGTCTTACTGACAGACATCTCACAGACTGTCTCAGACTGTCTGTTTGTAGTTATGAGCCAAATTTCAGGGAACTAGCAGAAAGTATTCAGCCCCAGTCATCACACTGAGTGCAACAGTCAATTTTTATTCATTTATTTTTCATGTTGAAATAAAATTAAATACCCTGTAATGAAACTTAGAATTAAAGGTATGAACTATTGTAATATTCTTAAAGAAAGACAGTTATGGCCTGTTTGATATTCTTGTTAGTGTTTTCTTGGTTAAATTAATTTGAAATTTTGACAAAAGCATTTTATGTAATTCAAATACAATTAGCCCAAATAAAAAGCCTCAAGTTGGAAGTACAATCTAAGCTGTTTTTTCTCTAACCAATTTAGTAGTTCGATCTTGTCTTTCACTAAGGCCGAGGTAGGGATCTTGGGCTTAAAATGTTGGTGACCACTATGTTAAGGGGATGATGTGGAACCTCATTAAAAGCATTATTTTAAATTCAGTTGAACTTACTGCTCATATTATCTTCACAATTTTAACCAAAAACACAAAAATAATGTTTGAGTTCTCCTTTACTACTTTTTGTAGCTATTGTATGTGTTTTGGAATTACTACATTATGTGCTGAAAGTGACAATAATCTTGCTAACCCAAAGTATCAGACAGTTTGATTATTCTTCTCAAAGGTTTGTCACAGCTACCTGAAAAGCTACAACATGCATCTTTAACTGATCTTTGCTCTTTGCTCAGAATTAGATAATTTGCATTTTGTAGTGAGTTACTTCAGATTTGGATTCATTGAACATTCTTTACTGCTCATAATTCTTAGAGGATTTCGTTGCTGTAGACTCGAGAATTTGGAATTTCTTCTGTCTCTGCTTCTATGAATGCTGTATTGATCAGTTGTTTCTTTTGCTGTTTGCTGTCTACAGTTGAACAGGTGGTCACGCACTCCACATTCTGCTTTGGGATATAATATGCTGTCACTGCAGTCTTTACTCCAGTGTAGCTTTCAGTTGTGATAGTGTTTCATAAACATTACATTATTATTTACTACCAAAGTGAGTATAAATAATAGTTTCAAATTTTAAAACCAGTGAAGCTTCATTTTCCCCAGGGGATAGGATTAAACATGGTTTGGCACTATGAATGGCATGAGAATAGGCATAGCTATGGTTGTCTTGACATTTGATTATTTAAACATGGAATTGCAAAGTTGGTTGTCTTGCCTAGGTTCAGTTTAATTAGGCTACGTCCACACTAGACTCGATAATTTTGAAAACGCCGGTTTCGCATAAAAACGATAGGCATCCACACCAAGCATTTTTGAAAATACCTCCATCCACATTAAAACGAGTATCTCGGCAAATCTCCTCCTACTGCGCATGCACAGGCCACATCTACCGAAAACAAGCAACATGTTTGGTGTTGAATCTCGCCATGAAAAACTTGGTGCTCGTTTGTCCAGTTACAGACTAGAAAAACTTAAACGACGGACAGCTGTTGGCTCTCGCATAGGAGGACTTAAAACTTAAAAAAAAAACAACAAATACTGGAGCATATGGAGGCAACCGACACGGAGTTCACGGACAGTATGACCCAGCTGACGATAAACATTGAAAAACTGACTAACTCTGTTGCATTAATAAAGCACCTTATTAAATGTATAAAACATGTCTGCATCAGTGTTATCTTGTATTTCCATATAATGTTACATTAGGCTGTTACACATCTATTGTCAGAGAAGTACTTGCATAAATAGGTAAACCACCTTCATACAAGCAAGGAAGAAAACGGCAAAGTAAGTATACTTATTTATTCAGTAAGTTATGGGTCAAAGTATTTGATGAGTACTTTTCTAACTCTTCTGGCTTCAGTCTCATTGCCGTCTGTTCTGAGATTGTTAGGTTGCGTTCAAGCGAACAATGAAATGGTGCGCTGTTCCGGCACGTCATGACAGCATTTTAGATTTCTCCAGTTACCCCGTCCACACTGCTCTGCCCAATCTGGCATTTTCAAATTTATGCACTCTGGAGGGTGTTTTAGAAAAGCTCTGTTTTCGGGGGAGGAAAACACTTTCAGTGTGGACAGAGTCAAAACGAAGAGAAAAAGCTTTGGTTACAGATTTATCTGGTTTAGTGTGGACGTAGCCTTAAATGTTTGAATTTATTATATGCAAGAAATTTGTGGCGTTGAATGGTAGACCGTCTTGATTATGAAATTCAGTTACTATGATGGTTCTGTAAGAAGCCCCACACTGCTTGATAATTGACAGCAATAACTGATTTTTTTTTGGATGAAGAACTTGCAATGCTCAAACTTCAGCAACTGTGTCTCAGTATGCTTTCTCTTCTTTGTTGCTATCTATATACTACTAAATCTCTCATTTTCGGTTTGTCTGTGACCTCCAGTTAGCTCAAATAGTGCATTACAGCGGCACTTTTTTTTGACTAAATCGACTTAAAATGTGCTAACTTACAGAATGCATGCAAAGTTCAGAGTTATATATTCCTATAAAATTGCTCACTCATCACTCAACAGGCCCCGTTTTCCACACCGACCCGATTCCACCTTTCCCGGAAACCACCACGCGACACCACGCCGCATGTGTACAGCCAGCCTCAGCAGCGCCTCATGCTGCTCACAGCAGTGACACCAACCGGAGCAAAAGGGCAGGACAGTTCTATTTCGAGCGGTCACATTCTGCTAATCGCCATCAGCATGTGCATGATTGGGACAGGTCTAACTGCCACCCATCAATAAGAGATAATTAAATCTTATTGTAATGACGTACTTTGAAACGCCCATCAAACCTTTTGCTGCAGTCAAAGGACAGCAGTGAATATATCACGTCCATTTAGGAGAGCACCAACCACATCATCAAGAACAATCAGCTTCCTGGAAACTTTGGTGATACTGGTACGTATCTTCTATCTAGCATTAGGGTAAAAAAAAAAGGGTCAGCCTAATTATGCCAAGTGGAAAGAGAAGGGGACATTATCTTGAAGAGATGACGCCAAACATCGTCAGGAAGTGGCAAGGAGAGGGTGAGAACAAGAATCGGATGCGGTCAGGGCCGCACAACTCCAGGATCAAAGAGTCAGGACAAAAAAGATGAGAGAAGAAGAGACAGAGGAGGAGAGGCATGCACGTCTCCAGAATGACAACAATAGGCTCAGAAAGAGGAGAGAACAAGAATCGGATGAGGCTAGGGCCGCACAATTCCAGGGTCAGAGAGAAAGAACAAATGGCTGAAGAGATGAAGAGATGGGATGAAAGGACTGCACACCTGCAGAATGACAAAAACAGGCACAGAAGGAGGAGAGAGGAAGAGACAAAGGAGCAGAGAAATGCATGTCTTCAGGATCAGAGAGAAAGAACTAATAGAAGACATGAAGAGATGGTGGATGACAGGACTGTACATCTCCAGAATGACAATGAAAGGCACAAGGGTGGCAGATCAACCAGAACCGTTGCCATCAAAAGTGTCCTTCGTTAAATGAGGAGGAGGTATATTTCCCTTGCTGCGCGTCTTTCTTCTTTAATAAACTGAGGTTTTCTTCTTCAATTTCCAAAGCAAAGTGACAGCAATAGCATTCAGGAAAATTTAATGTTCATTCTGGTCACATCAGACTGCACTACTTTTCTCTCAAAGGATGCACCAACGGGTCACCCGGTTGTCCAGTAAACTCTAACTGTAAGCTCTATAGTTTATAATGGGTAACATAGATTCTTCAATGAGCATGATGTAGTGGCTGCTTTTTTTTCATTGAGATTGCTCAGTCACAAAAGTGAAGCATTCTTAAAGGAAGGAAAAGCAAAACATGAGAATAACATCACGCTACGTGTATGAATTTGGCTTCCATGCTGTTAAATAATTTGATTCTGAACTTCAAAGAAATAACCATTATTATATGATTTTCTAAGTTACACTTCTTTTAATGATATGAACCAGGCAATTCAAAGTCTGCTGAGGGTTAGATGTGTGGCATCAAGACTAATTATCCAGAACTACACAAGAAGTCCAGGTATGATCTGCAAATGCCATTTAAAGAGCAAAATAAACAACTCCAATTGAGGTTAGAGGCAGAATTGGATGTACATCAGCTTTGGCAGGGTTTTCAGGCCATTACTTTCAACATGGTGAAACCTAGCATCATGAATGGTTGTGATGCTTCTCTCCCAGGTGAGCTCAGCACCTTTGCATGATTTTAAAGGGATGAAAAAAAACTTCAACTCTCTAAATCCCTGCAGTATCTGATCATCCTGTGATATCAGTCTCAAAGGCTAACGTCAGAACATTTTTCAGGATAATGAACCCTCGCAATGTGTCCTGATGTGTTCCTGACAGGGCATTGAAAACCTGTGTCAACTGTTATGATCCAGCAACAATCAATATATAACTGAGACAGGTTTTTTATAACAAATAAAACATTTATTAAGCACTGCTAAAAAAAACCCCAAAAGTAAACAAACGACTAACTTAACCAGAAGTCAGCTGCAATATGGCAGCTCAAACAGTTCTTAAAGCGAGAAATGCGAACTCAGTTCTTTAAAATAGTATTGCAAAAAGTCCAAAATGATTTACAGTCAGTTAAAGGAGAGACTTTCCTTGAATTAAATCCTCTTTCATGGCATTACTGCTGATCCCAGCCGAAGTATGCTTTGTCGAGGAATTTATGATTGAAGAAAATGAAACGGCTTAAAGGCACTGATCTTTCCTTGGTGAAACTTTGCACCCAGCCCTTTCTGCTCTTACAGCAGGGACTAACTTTGGCACAGCTGACAAATTCTTTCCAAATGAGGATCAAACAAGGTCGAACCTATTTCACCGTCGAAATCAACTTTCCTCGATCCTTTAGCTTCCCAAACTTCACTCTCCGACTGGACTTTAACTGGTAGTATTGTAGCAAAACTGCCGGCAATAACCTTTGACAAGGCAGAAAGTAAACCACTTTAAAACGAAACCATCACAACATGGAAATAGACAGCAAAATGGGAGTATCTGATGAATTCAACCACGGACTACCCCCCCACCTCACAGGGAGGGTTTCTCCTTTTATACCCTGTTGGAAAAAAAACTATCACATGACTTCTCACAGGCAGGAAAATGACATCACTCCACCATCACAAGACCATTACCACATGCCCAGCATAGCCTTAATTACATCATGGTCATGTGACAGGCACAAGATACCCACAGGTACGTAACACAACCAACTAGGAGTGCTCAAGGACATCTTCAAGCTCTCACTGCTGCAGTTGAAGGTTCCCACCTTCTTCAAAAGGGTGACAACCATACCAGTGCCCAAGATAAGCAGGATGAGCTCCCTCACCAAATAATCAGAATCGGAATCAGGTTTATTATCACTGGCATGTGACGTGAAATTTGTTAACTTAGCAGCAGCAGTTCAATGCAATACATAATCTAGCAGAGAAAAAAATAATAATAAAAAAACAATAAATAAACAAGTAAATCAATTATGTATATTGAATAGATTATTTAAAAAATGTGCAAAAACAGAAATACTGTATATTTTTTAAAAAGTGAGGAAGTGTCCAAAGCTTCAAAGTCCTTTCAGGAATAGGACGACAGAGGGGAAGTAGGTGTTCCTGAATCACTGAGTGTGTGCCTTCAGGCCTCTGTATCTCCCACCTGCTGGTAACAGTGAGAAAAGGGCATTCCCTGGGTGCACTCACATTGAGTGTGATGAAGTGCTTTGAGAATTTGGTCATGCCAGAATTAACTCCTGCCAAAGCAAGGATCTGGACCCACTGTAATTTGCCTATCACCACAATAGCTCGATCACAGGTTCTCCACTTGGCCTTGGATCACCTGGACAATAGCAATACCTGTGTCAGGCTGCTGTTATTAATTTCAGCTCAGTATTCAACACAAACATACCATCAGTTCTAATCAACAAGCTCCAAAGCCTGAGCCTCAGTACCTCCCTCTGCAACTAGATCCTTTACTTCCTCACTGGGAGACCACAGTCAGTCTGAATCAGAACATCTCCTCTTTGCTGACAGTCAACACTGGCACACCTTAAGGAAGTGTGCTTTGCTCACTGCCCTACTCTATGTACACCCACAACTACATGGCTCGCACAGCTCAAGCAACATCTGTAAATTTATTGATGACACAATTGTTGGCACAATTTCAGATAGTGATGAGGCATACAGGAGTGAGATGGATCAGCAGATTGAATGGTGTTGCAACAACAACCTTGCACTCAACATCAGTAAGTCTAAGGAATTGATTCTGAGCTTCAAGGAAGGTAAGCTGAGGGAACACACGAGTCCTTGTTGAGGGATCAGCGGTGGAGAGGAGCAGATATGAGTTTCTGGCTGACAACATCTCTGAAGATCTGTTCTGGCTCCAACATGTTGATGCAATTGAAAGAAGACAGTGGTTATATTTCACTAGGAGTTTGAGGATACTTGGTACATTGCCAAAGACTCTTGTAAATGTCTACAAAATGTTCCATGGAGATCATCTAACTGGTTTATCTCTGTCTGGTATGGAGGAACCACTGCACAGGATTGGAAAAAGCAACAGAAAATTGTGAACTCAGCCATCCCCCATTGTGTGTACTAGCCTCCCCAGCACTGAGCACTCCTTCAAAGGTTGATGCCTCAGAAAGGCAGCATCAATCATTAACGACCCCCATTACCCAGGACATGCTCTCTTCTCTTTGCCACCATAAGGAGGTGGAACAGGAGCCTGAAGGCACACACTCAACATTCAGGAGCAGCTTTTTCCCGTCTGTCACCAGATTTATGAATGGACAATGAGACCAGGAGCACTACCTCTCTTTTTTCTTTTGCTCTCTTCTTGCACCAGCAGAGAGACTGGCAGACCAGCTTCAGACCAGTTTGGCTTCAGAGCTGCATGTCAGACATGACTATAAGCAGCACTGGGGCCCTAAAGGGGACTATTTACTGTTTACCCCATATACAGTACCTTGGAGTTTAGATACACCACCGAGTCATGTCATCTGCAGAAATTCTTTGATGACTCAGCAATATTTGGGTGTATAAAGGGAGGATGGGCAGATGAAAACAGGGCTCTGATGGAGGACTTTGTCAAATGGTGCAAGCTGAATCATCTGCAGTTCAGCATCAGTAAGACAAAGGAAATGGTGATGGACTTTAGAATCAGGCTTACTATCACTGGCATGTATCATGAAATTTGTTAACTTAGTAGCAGCAGTTCAATGTAATGCATAATATAGAAGAAAAATAACAAAATAAATAAGTAAATTGGTTACAGTATGCGTGTATTGAATAGATTAAAAATCATGCAAAAACAGAAATAATATCAAAAAGGTGAGGTAGTGTCCGAGTGTTCAATGTTCATTTAGGAATCAGATGGCAGAGGGGAAGAAGCTGTTCCTGAATCGCTGAGTGTGTGCCTTCAGGCTTCTGTACCTCCTGCCTGATGGTAACAGTGAGAAAAGGTCATTCCCTGGGTGCTGGAGGTCTTAATAATGGATGCTGCCTTTCTGAGACACCGCTCCTTGAAGATGTTCTGGGTACTTTGTAGGCTAGTACCCAAGATGGAGCTGACTAAATTTACAACCCTCTACATCTTCTTTCAGTCCTGTGCAGTTGCCCCCCCCCCCCGCCCAATACCAGAGAGCGATACAGCCTATCAGAATGCTCTCCACAGTACATTTATGGAAGTTTTTGAGTGATTTGTTGACATACCAAATCTCTTCAAACTCCTAATGAAGTATAGACACAGTCTTGCCTTCATTGTAACTGCATCAATATATTGGGACCAGGTTAGATCCTCAGAGATCCTGACACCCAGGAACTTGAAGCTGCTCACTCTCTCCACTTCTGATCCCTCTATGAGGATTGGTATGTGCTCCTTCATCTTGCCATTCCAGAAGTCCACAGTCAGCTCTTTTGTCTTACTGACGTTGGAAAACTAAGCCTGCACTGCTCCCTGTTAATATTGATGGTGAGGACAAGTACCTGGGGATGCACCTGGATGACAGACTTGAGTGGAGCACCAACACAGGCTGAATTCAAGAAGGGCCAGAATCACCTCTACTTTCTAAGGAGACTGAGGGCCTTTGGAGTATGCGGGTCTCTCCTACCACTCTGTTGTCACAAGTGCAGTCTTCTATGTGGTGGTGTGCTGGGACAATGGCATCAACATGGGTGATGCTAACTGGCTCATTAAACTGATTAGAATGGCTGGCTCTGTTGCAGGAGTCATACTGGACACACCGGAGGCTGTGTAAAACAAAGCACCTTACAGAAAATCCTGGCAATTCTGGACAATGTTTCTCACCCTTTGCGTGCCACTTTGGCTGAACAGAGGAGCATTTTTAGTAATAGACTAAAACAACTGTTGCTCCAAACAACGCTATATAAGGTCATTCTTGCCCTTGGCCATTAGGCTTTATAATAAGTCAAAGTATAGCCAGGGAAGTGATGACTACCTCCTGTTAGTCTGTTTGAGGTAACTTATTTTTTATTCTTTCTTACTTCTCTTCTAATATTTTTATATCTATACACTTGTAATGCCACTAAGACACTGTGTCTAGCTACTTTATATATATATTTTGTGTTGTAATTTATAGATTTTCATTATTATTTATTGCAATATACTGCTGCTCCTAAACAAATTTCACAATATATGCCAGTGATATTAAATCACAAAGAAGAGAAAACTTGTAGATGCTGGAAATCCAAGGAGTACACACAAAATGTTGGAGGAACTCAGCAGACCAGGCAGCAACTATGGACAAGAGTACAGTCGATGTTTCAGGCTATGATCCTTTGGCAGGTCTCAGTCCAGCATTTTGTCTGTGTTGCCAGTGATATTAAACCTGATTCCGAATGTAGCCAGAAAGACATTCTACTTGAGTATTCTCTACAGCTGGTCAGCACATGTGGATTGTATGCAGTTCAGCAGAAATGTTCTGTGCCCACACATTTGCTTAACTGACATCAGAGGGGATGATGTGTCTCAGGGGCAGGTTATGTAAATTCTGTTAAAGCAGTAATAGGGAATTGATTAGTAAGGAATGTCTAGAGATATTCCAAAATCTGTTCAAAAGATCAAGGCAGCTTGGTCTGTTGAGTTTTTTTGGAGCTGGGTTATATTAGTTATTTCTCCTTTGTACTGAGACAAATTTTTGTGTCATTGTTTTATATTGAATTAATTCTTCTCTAATAAGTTATTAAAAGCACTTTATGAGGAAGACATTTACATTACAAACTGTTTGCATTTGAAGGCTCTAATTAAATTGAAGTTTTTAAAATAGTGGGTGGATAGTGTGCTCCTTGCCCCATTTACATTTTGCTTTATTGTACTACTGAGGAATAAACTATTTTCTCAATGCCATTTCACATTTTCTTTCTCCATTGGGTGCTGTCGGGAGATAGGAATTATTGAGTCATGGGGGAATGTTATTTTTTTTCAACCCAACTTGATGCTTTCCTAAAGCTCCAGCACATCCTCTATGTTAATACCTACATGCTCAAGCTTTTCAGTCTGCTGCAAGTCATCCAGAGTTCAAATGTAGATTCATTCATTGTATCTCCATTTGAAATCTGTATTGTGATTCAGGAGCAGTTGCACAATTACTGGGTTGACGACCCTAAGAATGGCATTCCCTGTGGTGGCAACAAGGATAAGTGTATTCAGATTTGTCTTTCGCAAAGATGAAAATAATTTCAGCTTTCCTTAAGCCCCTGACATGTTACTAAAAGTGATAGATGTGGTCGTTAATTTTGAAACTAAAATTACTTATTTTTGCCAATTTGTAGAATTTGAGCAAGGGCACTGTATCTTCCCACACCCATGGTTCTCAATTGGCTTGTGAGCTTTTTGATTTGTTAATCATTGCGATAGTAGCAAGGCTGGACTGGATACTTTGATGTAGAATGGAGTCAAGGGTGGTCATTGTCAAAAACAAGAGTCATGATTGAAGAGTTCTTTGAAATGTTCCTTCAAGTGGGTGTTGATTGCATCTCTTACCTTGATGTTTGCATCTATTTTTAGCTTTCTCCATGGTAGGCCTGTGCATGTTTGAGTTATGGGTATGTTTGACAGAACTAAAAAAATATGCTCGTCATTGTAATTAGTGGCTGCTGAATTTCTTGCTCTTCTTTCCACAGACATCTGTTCCACTCCAAACTAGCATCATTTTGTCTTATACTGTAGACTTCCATTTTATTTTACATTTCCTATTACAAAGAAGGAATCACATTTAACTCTTTCCTTACACCTTCTGGAGTTCTTTGTCATTCTCATCAGATCAAATGTAAAACTTCCTGTGTTTTTCTGTAAAAAGTCATTGAACTTGTGCTAATTATAGTGGTCTTTAGGCCAGTCTAAACTTTATAAACAACAGCTCCTCTTGGTTTAGATTAATCATAGGGCTCTTCTGTGGGCTTGATACTTAGACTCAAGGTTCTCAATACCTTTCTGAATGTTGTTGCTTCACTTTGGTTATTAGCCAGGGATTCTCTTTTTTAAAAAAAACTTGGGGATGTTGCAGTTTTTTTCAGTGGCTTTGAGTAAACTCTTAATGATTTTTCTCTGCTTAATAATCAATCTGATTAATGATAGAGCTTGGAACAGAAGGTTGGTTTTGGGTGTTTGGTGGTGAGGATGTGTAAGACATTGCTTGCTATGCAGAGCTGACAGTGTAATTAGGGTGTTGATAATGGGGAAGTTGGCCTGAGAGAGTACACTGATATTAGTTTGTCTATCTTTTCAATGAATTTGAAGAATTTTGTGACAAAATAATTGATGGGTTCTCTCTTTTGCCTGGAGATGTGTGCAGTTGCTTGTCCAAGAGTCAGAAGCACAAAGGAAAGCAATGTTCTCTGTCACCCGATAGACCATGTATTTTGTGTCAGTTTGATGTTTTTGGTTTCCAAGTGCTTCCTTCCTGACATTGAAGCCAATAGTGAACTTGGTTTCTAAGGAATGAAAGCAGGTTGATAAAAGATCTCTGCCTTGCATGTTGACTGTTAGACTCATCTTGTATGTTTTAGTAAATGAACTGACAGTAACCTGGAGCTCCAGGGTGTGTATCCTTTAATTTATGAGGCTATGTAAGAGAAGTTTAAGAAATCCATGCATTATTCTGTGAGTTCAAACCAATTAAGCCAAATCCAACTGTGAGTTCAGTCCAGTACCATTTATTGAACATGTTCCTATCACAGAGTCAATACATTAGATTTTCTTCAGTGTATATCTGTCATCTTACTTGGGCGTCAGATGACATTTCTACCAGGCCAGTTTCAAAGTCTGGTACTACCAGGGCTGAACGATGATCTAGCTGTATTTGCTGCAAAGAGCAGAGCAAGAAGGTACAGTTCAGTGCAGGACTTGCTGTGCAGCTCTTTTCCACAATATAACATAAAGTAAGAAAATTGCCTGCAAAGTCTTTTGGGTGGAATATCATGAACCAGATTATTTTTAACAGGGCATTTTTGCCTGCCCATAACATTTCAAGCCTGTTAAATCTATTTGAGAAATGGCATAAAGGAGTTGTGATATAATTTGTCTCTTACCTTTGTTTTCTTATATGCCTCGGATTTCCAAGTAGAAAACTTCAAACATGACTTTCAAAATATTTCAAATACAATAATAGTTCAGATCTGGAGCTTTGTATATATGATTGCTTTGGAATATAATGCAGTCTTTGGTTGACATATAATGAAAGTCCCACGTTGTGTTTTTCTGCTGACCAATGAAGAATCTTTACAGTCAGGATGCAACCCTGCAAAAATGATCAACATGCATCTAATTTGTACCTTAAGCAATTATTCATTGAATGGTTGCACACTTAATGTTATGCCTTTTATCTTTCCAGGTTTGACAGATGAAAAAGTAAAGACTTACCTTTCACTTCATACACATGTACTGGAAGAATTTGTGGCAGACAGTGTTGATGTTGAAACAGTAGAAAAATGGCTAATGAAAAAGCACAGCAGGCAAGATGGTAAGCTTACTGCTCCACTAGTTATCAAATAGCTTTATTTTTCATACGACTTAAAAGTTCATATCACGGAATTCTGTGTCTCTATCTATCTATTGATCGATCTAATATATATAAACAAATGTAAACCTTAAACAGTTACTGTAGTATCATTGCCTCTGCTAAATGTGTTTGGACAGCATTAGCGTAATCTGCCCTAGTTTGGTTGAGGGTGGGATGATGGTGTTCACTTCCTGTTGTGACAGTTCAAAATAATGTGGTACTGTGGATAACAACTGCTCTCAACTATCCAGTTCAAATTTTCTACTCAGGTGATCCCTGTATTACAGAGTGATCGTTTTCCTAGAAAATAGATGGTATCATAAATTTATCTGGTACAAAACCCATCGAATACCATGTTAGAAATGGTGAAGTGTTCCTGTGGGATGTTTGTGTCTCCACAGTTGTGTAGAGTACTGTAATTGCTGGTTGATGACGGGGTCATGTAGGAGATTGCATTGTCCAAGCAAAGTGGCAAGCAGTTGCGTTTGAAGATACGAGCAACTGCATATGCTTGTCACCTTCCAGCCTTGAATGGAGATGTACACTTTTAAATACAATGCAGATATATTGTAGGTAAAATAGTTTTCTGTAACTCACAACAAATTTGGTTTACAATTTTCACTTAAACTCACTGGCCTTGTTTCAGATATCTTGAGGGTAAACAAAATGGTAAACTCTTTGAGACTGGGGGGTGGGGGATGAAAATCTCCAAATGGACAAAATGAACTATTGTGCTTTTTAAAAAAAAAACATGTTCTTTGCATATGACATTTAATGCGGGTTGAAAAAAAAGAGAAATTCTGCTGTTTCCTTTGTATTTTCTGTTGATTTATTTTCTTCTCGACATGAATTCCATAAGTGTGGTTTTATTATTGAATCCCAGATTTTTGGTTCGTGATTTTTGAATTGCATAAGGGCAAATTTTTATAACCTGAATAGTTGTAATGTGGGAGTTGTCTGAACTTGAATGGTAAATGAACAATTGCACAGGAATCTTACTGAGAGATACTATTAGCATGCCTAATTTGAAAATGAAACATAATGTGGTATTTGGAGGAAAAGTCACTAATTTCTGATTCTATAGTCCTCTTTATGCACTTCTTCTCCTCAATCTGTCTAGCACTTAACACAAATCTAGCCTCTTACCATGAGACATCAGAGTAGAATCAGGGTATTTGGCCCATTGAGTCTGCTCCACCATTTCATGGATTAATTATTTTTCCTCTCAACCCCTTCTCTTGTCTTCATCCTGTAACCTTTGATGCCCTTACTAATCAAGAACCTATCTACCTCTGCTATAAATATACTCAGTGACTTGGCCTCCACAGCTACCTGGTAATCTGTTCCACAGATTCACTACCCTCTTGTTAAAGAAATTCCTCAACTTTGTTCTAAAGGGGCATCCTTCTATTCTGAGGTTGTGCCCTCAGGTCCTAGACTCTCCTACTATTTGAAACATCCTCTCTACATCATTCTGAATTGGCCTTTCAGTATGGCACCTTGCTCATTATAGACTACCTGCACAAAAATGACCTGCTTTTCCCCACTGTACACTGCCTTAACCCCATAAAATGTTGTCTTTTATAACAATCATATATGTGGTATCTCATCAAGTTTATTATATCTGTTTGCTTCCTCATCTATTTCTCAAGGCAAAATAAACTTTGAAAATATCCAAATATTTCATTAAACACACCTTTGCTTATCCACAATCATAAGTTTAAATTTAATTTTGCAACCCACCTTATCCAACACATGATACTTGCCTTCAGAAGTTGCTCTATTTCCACAACCCATGTTTCAGTCTTAAGAATGTCATTATTCAATTCAGTGTAAAATTTTATTCTGTTATGACTTCAGTCCCCCAGAGATTCTTTTCTATGCGATTAGTAATTGATCCTGATTATACAAGACAATATAAAGTGATTTGCTGTGTGGAAGATTTGACTGTATACTTTAAGAAACTATCTCAAGTGTAATCTATGACTGGCTTTCTAAGTACTTTTGACACCTTGTTTTGACAAGCATAAATGGAATGTCTCCCTTGATTATTGAATTAACATTATTCCAAACTCTTGTTAGTTCTTAATAATTTGGGTAATGACAGAGAACCTATTGGAGCCCTATTAACTATTCATGTTAGTAGGTAAGTCCTCTCCATCACACTTAGAATAGAACAGTACAGCACAGGAACAGGTACATCAGCTCAAAATCTCTGTGCCCTGACCATCATGTCAATTTAAACTTTTGTGCTGATTCTCTGAATCTGGATCATTCCTGCCTTTGGTCATATAACCATATAACAATTACAGCACGGAAACAGGCCATCTCGGCCCTTCTAATCCGTGCCGAACGCTTACTCTCACCTAGTCCCACCGACCTGCACACAGCCCATAACCCTCCATTCCTTTCCTGTCCATGTACCTATCCAATTTTACTTTAAATGACGTTACCGAACCTGCTCTACCACTTCTAATGGAAGCTCATTCCACACAGCTACTACTCTCTGAGTAAAGAAATTTCCCTTCGTGTTACCCCTAAACTTTTGCCCCCTAACTCTCAACTCATGTCCTCGTTTGAATCTCCCCTACTCTCAATGGAAAAAGCCTATCCACGTCAACTCTATCTATCCCCCTCATAATTTTAAATACCTCTACCAAGTCCCCCTCAACCTTCTACACTCCAAAGAAAAAAGATCTAACTTGTTCAACCTTGGGTGCTGAAATCCAGGTAACAATCAGTAAATCTCCTCTGTACTCTCTCTATTTTGTTGACATCTTTCTTATAATTCAGTGACCAGAACTGTACACAATTCTCCAAATTTGGCCTTACCAGAGCCTTCTACAATTTTAACGTTACATCCTAACTCCTATACTCAATGCTCTGATTTATAAAGGCCAGCATACCAAAAGCTTTCTTCACCACCCTATCCACGTGAGATTCCATCTTCAGGGAACTATACACCATTATTCTTAGATCACTCTGTTCTACTGCATTCTTCAATGCCCTACCATTTACCATGTATGTCCTATTTTGATTATTCCTACCAAAATGCAGCACCTCACACTTATCAGCATTAAACTCCATCTGCCATCGCTCAGCCCACTCTTCTAACTGGCCTAAATCTCTCTGCAAGCTTTTGAAAGTCTACTTCATTATCCACAACACCACCTATCTTAGTATAATCTGCATACTTACTAATCCAATTTACCACCCCATCATCCAGATCATTAATGTATATGACAAACAACATTGGACCCAGTACAGATCCCTGAGGCATGCCCTTGTGATATCTGAAATGCAAGCTTCCCAAATATTACAGCAATATCTCAATAAAGCTTGTTATCTCAACTATGTTATCGGTGACACAAAACACTTATTTGACTTGCTGCTTCTATTTCAGTAAATTACTTTTAATTTCATCTTTTACTAATTTTCATTGTTTAAACAATTTTCTCTGGTGCATCTCAAGTCAGTATTCTGCTCTATTAACATTGATTTTTATAGTATCCCTCATCAAAATCTTCCCCACTTTTTCCTTTGCTCACCAAATGCTTTTGCATATTTTTCCTCATTGGTTGTGATTGTTCATTTTCAAGTGCATTATTTTCAGCCAGGTTTAAATGAAGCCTGTACCAATCATAGGTGAATGCCCATTAATAAAGCCTAACAAAACAGCATTACTCTTGGGCCAAGGTGCAAAACACAGTTCCAACACAGTCAGACAGAGCACAAGGCACGTATAGCACACATAAGACTGCACAGACATATATCTGAAAACTGCAGTCACACAAGGGGTCACACTGGTGACCCCTGTTTCCATCAAGGGGTCAGCGTGGACATGGTGGAGGATGTTCTACGGGGCTGTGGTGGCCAGTGCTATCACATTTGCTGTTGTGTGCTGGGGCAGGAGGCTGAGGGTAGCAGACACCAACAGAATTAACAGACTTATTCGTGATGTTGTGGGGGTGGAACTGGACTCTCTGACAGTGGTGTCTGAAAAGAGGATGCTGTCCAAGTTGCATGCCATCTTGGACAATGACTCCCATCCATTCTATAATGTACTGGTTAGGCACAGGAGTACATTCATCCAGAGATTGATTCCACCGAGATGTAATACTGTGCATCATAGGAAGTCATTCCTACCTGTGGCCAACAAACTTTACAACTCCTCCCTCTGAGTGTCAGACACCCTGAGCCAACAGACTGGTCCTAGACGTGGCATGATTAATTATTTAATTATTTATGGTTTTATATTGCTATATTTCTTCACTATTCTTGGTTGGTGCAGCTGTAACGAAACCCGATTTCCCTCGGGAGCAATAAAGTATGTCTGTCTGTCTGAAACCACAGTCCAAGACTGATTCTATGAATTCTGCACCATGCATTCAATATTCTGGTCTCTTTTATTTTCCTGTACTAATTGCCTATGACTGTGGTAACAATTAAGAGATAATTATTATTAACATTATGTGCTTTACTTTGATGTCCAGCTCCTCAAACTGTCTAGGCAGAACCTCATTATTGGTTCTGTATACATTATTGGTTTCTAAATGGACTAAGTCAGCCAGGTTCTTCCACTCCCAAATCATTCTCTAGCTGCAAAGAAATATACCTGATCTTGCATTGTGCAGACAACATAACACTATAACTCTCACTCACAGCTGCAGAAAACACCACAGCTGTAGGGCTGTTGCATTCCTATCAAGTGTTGATTTCCCAATTCAAGTAATGGAGTTTTCTGCTCTCTTGATGTCTTTGTCGAAGTCCACCAGGAAAAGCAAATCTTTTATCATTTCAATATTTTTTAGTCATAAAAATAAATAGAATGTTAGTCACTGTTTTCATAACAAGTAGTAATATTGTGCAATGGACCAGAATTGATTAGAGAGCTCAAGGTAAAAAAAAAATCTTAGAGGCAAGTGATCATAATATGATTGAATTCACCTGAAATTTGAGGAGAAGCTGAAGTCAGATGTATCAGTATTAACAATAGAGTAGAGGAAATTACAGAGGCATGAGAGAGGAGTTGGCCAGATTTGATTTGAAAAGAACACTGGCAGGGATGATGGCAAAGCAGCAATGGTTGGAATTCCTGGAAGCAATTTGGAAGGCACAGGATAAAAACATCCTAAAGAGGCAGAAATATTCTAAGGAAAAGGTTACACAACCATGGTTAACGAGAGAAGTCAGCACAAAAGCTAAAGAGAGGACATGTAATAGAACAAAGTTTCATGGGAAGTTAAAGGATTGGGAAGCTTTTAGAAAGCAACTAAAAAGTCATTAAGAAGATAAAGATGAAATACAAAAGTAAGCTAGCCAATAATATTAAAGAGGATGCCAAAAATTTCTTCAGATAAATAAAGTGTAAAAGAGGGGTGAGAGTGGATATCGGACTACTGGAAAACAATGCTGGAGAGGTAGTAATGGGGGGTAACAAAATGATGGATGAACTAAATAAGCATTTTGCGTTTGTCTTCAAGGTGGAAGACACCAACAGTATGGTAGAAGTTCCAGGTGTCAAGGGGCATGAAATGGATGAAGTTACTGTAACTAAAGAGAAGGTTCTTGGGAAACTGAAAGGTCTGAAGATAGATAAGTCACCTGGAACAGATGGTGTACACCCCAAAGTTCCTAAAGAAGTGGCTGAAGAGATTGTGGAGGCATTAGTGATGATCTTTCAACAATCACTAGATTCTGAATATTTCTGGAAGACTGAAATATTGCAAATGTCACTCCACGTCTCAAGAAGGGGGAGAGGCAGAACAAAGGAAACTGTAAGACCAGTTAGTCTGACTTCAGTGGTTGGGAAAATGTTGGAGTTGATTATTGAGGATGAGGTCTCGGGGTACTTGGAGACACATGATAAAAGAGGACATAGTCAGCGTGGTTTCGTCAGGGGAGAATCTTGCCTGACAAACCTGTTGGAATTCTGTGAAGAAATAACAAGCAGGATAGACAAAGGAAAATAGGCTGATGATATGTACTTGGATTTTCAGAAGGCCTTTAACAAGGTGCCACATATGAGGCTGCTTCACAAGCTACAAGCCGATGGTATTACAGGAAAGTTTCTAGCATGGATAAAGCAGGGGCTGATTGGCAGGAGGTAAAGAATGGGAATAAATGGAGCCTTTTCTGTCTGGCTGCTGGTGACTGTTGGTGTTCCACAGGGGTCTGTGTTGGGAGTGATTCTTTTTACATTGTATCTCAATGATTTGGTTGATAGAATTGATGGCTTTGTTGCAAAATTTGCAGACAATATGAAGGGCAGTTTGTTTGAGGAAGTCCTTCCTACAGAAGGACTTAGATTAGGAGAATGGACAAAGAAATTGCAGATGGAATACAGAGTCAGGAAATATATGGTCATGCACTTTGGTAGAAGAAGTGAAAGGGTTGAATTTTTTTAAATGGAGAGAAAATACAAAAAACTGAGGTGCAAAGAGATTTGGGAGCCCTTGTGCAGGATTCTGTAAAGGTTAATTTGCAGGTTGAATCTGTGGTGCGGAAGGCAAATGCAACGTTAGCATTCATTTCAAGAGGACTAGAATATAAAAGCAAGTTTATGAAGCACTGGTGCGGCCTCACTTGGAATATTGTGAGCAGTTTCAGACCCCTTGACTTAGAAAGGATGTGCTGAAACTGCAGAGTTCAAAATAGGTTCACAAAGAGTATTCTAGGATTGAATGGCTTGTCATATGAAGAGCGTTGAATAACTCTGGGCCTGTAATTTACAAGAGTTCAGCAGAATGAAAGGTGACCTCATTGAAACCTATCGAATAGTGAAAAGCCTTGACAGAACGCATGTGGAAAGGGTGTTTCCTATGGTGGGAGAGTGTAAGACCAGAGAACACCACCTTAGAATAGAAGGGTATCCTTTTAGGGCAGAGATGTGGAGGAATTTCTTTAATGTGTTGAATCTGGGGAATTCTTTGCCACAGGCTGCTGTGAAGGCCAATTCTTTATGTATATTTAAGGCAGAGGTAGTTAGATTATTGATTGGTCAGACATGAAGTGTTATGGGGAGAAGGCAGGAGATTTGGGCAGAGAGGAAAATTGAGTCAGCTATGATGAAATGGTGGAGCAGACTCAATGGGCCAAATGACCTAAATCTGCTCCTACATTTTATTGTCTTATAAAATCAAATATAAATTCCACAGGCCATGTTAATACTCTGTAGTGTCTGCTTTCCCTTATTTGTCTGATAAGGATTGCTGTTGGGCCTATCCCTCTACTGTGTATTTTAATTATTTCACAAATTCCACAATCTTTTCTCTCAGTTCTTATGTCTGTGGTCTCACCCTTTAACCTCTGGTGAATAGGTTAGGCTGGGTAACCTTTGAGTGTCTCATTTCCTGACACTTCAAGGCTTCTCACCCATCTATGATGGAATAAAAAACAGAAGTAAATCTGCAGATGCTGGAAATCCAAGCAACACACTCACAAAATGCTGGAGGAACTCAGCAGGCCAGGCAGCATCTATGGAAAAAAGTATAGTCGATGTTTTCGGCTGAGACTCTTCATTAGGACTGGGAGAAAAAAAGATGAGGAGTTGGAGAGTTAAAAGATGGGGGAGGGGAGGAAGGAATACAAGGTGGTAGATGAAACCGGGAGTATGGGGGAGGGGAAGGGTAAAGTAAAGAGCTGAGAAGTTGATTTGTGAAAGATGGTCAGGGCTAGAGAAGGGGGAATATGATAGAGGACAGTAGGCCATGGAAGAAAGAAAAGGGGGAAGAGCACCAGAGAGAGGTAATGGGTAGGCAAGGAGATAAGGTGAGAGAGGGAAATTCTGTCATTTGTTATCATTTACAACTTTTAAAAGATAGTTTATCACATTTTAACCGTTTATTTGTTTTGTGTATAATAGAAGGGCTCTGAGTTCTGGCTCTTCCTCATAATGCCACTATATACCTTTGTTCACATCAATGAGAATTACAACTAGGGTTTTGATCAATTTAACTGAAATTTTCTTTGTGAATCTCATTCTGCTTTTTTCACAGTAGAGCCCAAAAAGCGGGGAAAATTTAAAACCATGAAAAACTAAAAATTCAAAAATTGAAATGTCAGCAGTGCAAAAGTATTCACTCCCTTTGCTCAGGACTTAGTTGAATCAGCTCTTGCAGCTATTACTGCTAGTCATCTTTTTGGATAAGTCTCTATTAGCTGTGCACAATGTGATGGGGCAAGATTTGCCCATTCCTCCTTGCAAAATTGCTCAAGCTGTGCCAGGTTAGTTGGGGAATGGCGGTGGACAACAATCATGAGGTCTTGCCAGAGACATTCGATCAGGTTAAGGTCAGAACTCTGACTGGGCCACTCAAGGACATCAGATTTCTTCATTTGGAGCTGGTCTGGCGATGTGTTTTGGGTCATTGTCCTGCTGGAAGACAGACTTTCTCCCCAGTTTAAGCTTTCTGGCATAGGCTAGCAGGTTTTTATCCAAGATCTCTCTGTATTTGGCGGCATTCATTTTCCCTTCAATCCTGACCAGATTTCCAGTCTTTGCTGCTGAAAAGCATCCCCATGGCATGATGCTACCTCCACCATACTTTACAGTAGGGATGGTGTTATCTGACTGAAGCGTAATATTTTACTTCACACGTACTTCTTGGTGTCAAGGACAAAGATGTCCCACTTTAGTTTCATCTAACCACGACTTCACAGCATCTTCTAAATAATGTTTTGCAAAGTCTTGATGAGCAGATATGCTTTTTTTTTAAAGCCAGGCGTCTTCTTTGCCACTCTTCCATAAATACCCTTTTTGTCCAAGGCCTTGTAGATTGTGGAGCCATGAACTTCATCTCCAGTGGCAGCCACTGAGTTTTGAAGTTCACTCAGAGTGACTTTTGGCGTCACATTAGCCTGTCTTACAAGTGCCATTCTTTGGTGATAAAATTTAGGGGAACGGCCTGACCTATGCAGTGTGGCTGCAGTTAATATTTTTTCTTCTGTACTGAGCTCCAAAGTATGTCCAGTGCTTTTGAAATGATCTTGTCCCCTCCCAAGATTTGTGCATCTCTGTTGTCATTTCCCAGGCTTGTCTTGAATGCTCTTTTGTCTTCATTTTGGTTTGTTATGTTGAAAATCTGCTTTACTGTTGGACCTTAGGAAATATTTACAGTATTATGAACTCATTGAAAACAGGCGATCCTCCAATTTTATGTGTCAACAAATTGGGTGAGTTGATAGGATAATATAGTGCTACTGGTGAAAGTTAGTGTAGTAATTACAAAGAGGATTTTCTCAGCCTCAATTTTGTTCTTTTTTTAGTCAATTGTTGATGGGCTTTAGAATTTTTCTTGTGATTTGACATGCACAATGCTTTGTAGGTTAACTCAGAAATCCTATTTCAGTATATTTTAAATTTAGAAAAAGACAGTAAAATGTGAAGATAGTTATTGGGGCTGGATATTTTTTCAAGGCACTGTATTTACAGTGCTTTCAATAATTATTGATTGAAATGTAATCAGCACTGTTCTGGAAGGCCTCCAGTGAGTGAGTGAATACCTTGGGCATGTGTACACTGATGTATTCTTGGAAGGAGGGAGGCAGGCAATTGTCTCGGATGGATTCCTCAATAGCATGCAGATGGACCTGTGAGTACCAACTCTGACCAAGCCTGGAGTAGACTAATGTAACACTGTCCCTTACGTAACACTACCAACCCCTTTGGCACAGGGTGCCCAAAGATCAGGATTGTTGGGCTAAAATGCAGTCATTCAAGTTCTTAAGGAGCAGCCCATTCAAATACTCAAATAATAACAGAACTTCCCAAACTCACTGAAAATGTGAAAGGCAGACTCCTCCAGATCATCAAAATAACAAGTGGCCCAGGCCAGCTTAAGAATCAGTTGCATGAAATTGCTCTGTGTAGCATCCACCTCTTCAGGGGTGCCAGTCACTGTAGACTGAACGAGTAGCTGTCCTCACAAAAATGCCATCCATTTCAGTGTATCTGTACAGCTGCAGAATCAGGAAATTGCCGGTCGGTTTTCACTCTGGATTATGCCGATTAAAAGTCTAGACAATACACAAACTTGAACTAAACCTGTTTGCTTAACACTGGAACAGCAAGTCCTTTTTACTTAACAGGGAAGAACAAGGTTAAATATTAGATGCTTTATGCTATTAATTGTTGAATTTTAGTTGAATATTTTATCTTTAGCTGTTCTGGATTTTAATTCTAAATAGTTCTTGGCAAATATGAAAACTGGTTCAACCGCAGTACATGACATGGCTGGTTCGGTAGCTGGTTCTGCTTTTCTCTTCAATTACCTTTGCTCTAGCACTCCATTCCCACCGTATTCAGAACACACAACAGCATTATGGCATAGCTCACACAAGCTCCTGCTTGCCATTAAGGAGGGTTTTGACATTTAACTTTGGGATGGTACTCTACAGGGTATTGAAACCAGATGGTCCACTCAAGTACCAAGGTCAGCAGTAGAAATAGGTGGCTTGCTGCTGGCAAAAAATTAGTTTATAACTTGGTTGCTCTACCAAGCGTTAAGCAGTCAGCTCAGTTTGTTGTACCATAAATTATACTTGGTGAAATTTATATGAATCTTTCGAATGTGGGAAGCACAAAGCAGCAGCTTCTTCCCCTTTGCACTGAGTTCCTCCCCAAACCACATAGTCAATGACACCGCTCCTTTGGAGAAGCTCTGTCGAAGTTAACTATTGAATTTGCATGTCAAGCGCATGTGATGTAGCTTGCAAATGATAGTTTGAACACTTCTAGTGCAGTGTTTCTCTTTTCTCTTTTTCTGTTTCATGCTTCATGTTTCTCTCCATTTTTGAATAAAGGAATTACATTTGCTATTTTCCAATCTAACGAAACCTTTCCTAAGTAAAAGGAGTTTTAGAAAATTAAAGTCAAAGCAATCCATCAGAATCCAGATAGGTCAGTGCATAGTTTAATTTGCACTGTACCACTTTGCAGGTGATTGTTATTTTTCTGAGTTCCTCCCTCCCTTCAATACACCATTCTATGCATTCTGAAAGTTCAATTTACTCTTGTTGCATCTTTAAAAATAGATTCTGGTATTTTTCATACTACAAATGTCAGGTTAACTGGTCCAAAGTTCCCTATTTCAGCTTTAAAATAAAGGGGTTATATTAGTTACCTTTCACTCCTGAGGAACTGATGCGAAATTCAAAGAATGTTGGAAAATTCCCTAAACCAAACAAGCACAGTATGGTAACAAAGGAAATTTCTAGTAGCTGAGGTATATTTTTAAATGACTTAACAGCTTCTGAAATTACAGTTATCTGCTAGTTAAACAGGACGTTTTGTATAGTTTTAACAGTTCATGGAATTTTGTCCATGTAGGTGAAATTTTGCTGAAGTTAGCAAGTCCCTCTACTGAAGCACCAGGAGCAGAATTTATTTGGGGTGAGTTTACTGAATAAGGAAGTGTTAACTATTGTTTATTTAGTTTTAACAGTTTTAAGGAATAGGGAATATACATCTGCTGGACATGAATAACTTGACACATTTGGTTTTATCACATTTTTATGTCTAATTTCAGAATAAATCCTGGTGAACTACCAGAATTGTTAACCACACCAAAATGAAAATTCACTGTCCCTTTGCTTGTTCTGTCTGCTTTATTCACTTATGTCTGTTTGTCTGTTCCACATTGTGTCTTCCATACTTCCCACACCTCATTCATGAGCCACAAACACAGCCCTGCCCACCCATCTCCAGTATAAGCTGGGTTCTATAGTCTGGGATGATCCCACACCCTCTTTTCTCATCTTTGAATGTCTCCCCAAATGGTTCAACCCCTTATTCCCACTCCCCCTTGATGCAGACACTGCCAACTTTCTTCCCCCTTCTCTTCCCTCATAACACCCTCTTGCCCACTTCACGTTGCTCTTCAATGTAAAAATTATTTCACCCTTATCTGCACTGTTCCTGACTTTCCCATTTGTTCTCTACGTTTTTACTGCTATGACGTTATTTTGTTTGTTTATATTGCTACGAACCCCGTAACTGGGTCACTTACCAGCAAAGATAGAGAGGTCCGTTGAAGCCTGATAATACGATTTTTAACAGTATTTATTAGTAAAAATACACAAAAATAATATCAATGCAAGCAGATAATATACGTCGTCAATACTAAATCTAAAAGTGCGGGTATAATAATAATCAATAAGAAATAAGTTCTATCGTTGTCTAGGGGATAATGTATTGTCTGGTGGAAATATAAAAGTCACTCAGTTCATGCAGGCTGCAGCCTTTGGGGACTGCTGTGTGGCAATGGTTGGAGAGAGAGAGATTTGGAGAAAAACTTGCCGATTCCTTTTATGATTTCGATCCATCGGAGTCTCGTTGGTGTGGCCGTTCACTTGTGGCCTCTCCTTTAGCTAAAGCTGTTCTTCCGTGGTGAGCCTGCCAATCCCAGGCAAGGGAAGGACACACACGAGCCCCCCACCAGCTGTCGCTATTAAATGCTGTCGCGGGATTTCTAGCGTTTCTCCTGGTGCGTCGAAAGAGGTTGTTCCCCAGACCCTCTTTTATCTTTACTCACGGGGTCTCAGATGTCAATCAGGTTGGGATGATGCAATCCCTCAACCAGCCCACTCTGGTCGTCCCCTGAGGGGCTTCAATGAATAGTACAGTACTCAATACTCAATTCCATCTCCAAGAGACAATAGCCGTTATCAGCGGTTTTGTTTCGCTGAGGCCAGGACACATTCCAAACCTTGTGGATTCTCTCTCATTTCCTGGGTCCCAGACCCGAATTAATAGCGATCTTGTGATTCTCAAAAAGGAGGTGGCGACTTTGTACCCTTCGGCACCTCAGAGTTGCTGCACATTCGTAACAATATCCTTTGATAATCAATTAATTACACCTCAGAAACTTAAAAGGCAGGCACAGTGACTTGCTGTGCTTTTTCAGTTTTCAGTTTTCCAGTTGGTTTACAGCATCATTCTTATAATAGAAAACAAAATAATACACAACACTGAATAAAGTTTAAACTTTATATTTTTACCAATTTATATTATGTGTACTTTGAAATCATGGCAATAATCAAACATGTCCAGTAATGTGGTACTGCTTTTGGGGACTAAGACTTACAAAAATATGTGGAACTACGAAGCACTGGCTGATGGTGAGGTCATATTTCTTAAATGCCTCTTCATGGCAGGTAACCATTCAATCTAACCATAGCTGGTGTCAATTTGCTGCTTGGAGATTACTACTCAGAAAAATAGCATTACAGGTATGGACATCTTAGTGAAGGAGGAGGACAGTGGCAAGGTAATTCTATATGTTAGATGTTTAGGAAACACCCCAAGATTGCAAGTATGAGAAATGACCAGAGAATTTGATGCCTGGAGTGATGTTCTGTAGAGATGTTCTGTAGTTCAGGTATGATCAAGGTTACTGGAAACAGCAACAAATCCTGCCTAGCAATATAAAAATTATGATATTTACACTTCACACATTACATGCTATGGAAGCTAAACATTTACTCTCATGTTCTTCACTCTGTTCCTCAATAAAGTTTGTTTTCAATTGCTGGCTGCATCAGCTAATTGGAAGACCCCTTCCATAAGACAATGTGGAAAATGAGTTAGTTAGGAGAGGGTGCTGGTAATTGCGGGCCTTACTGCAACAGCTAGTTCTTGCCAGTGAATCCTTTTCCTCCTGGTCATGTCCTGATGATTCTAATGGGGCCCATTGACTTTATTTGTGTCAATATGCAGTATGCTCAAGGTCGGTCACCAGGCCAGGTCCTGCCTGATGAACTGCAGGAAGCTGAAGAAAACAAAGCCACTGCATCGGTAACTACCATAATCCAGGACCAAACGTACTATTCCAGTCTAAAGGATCTGATGCAATGAGTCACCAACTACAAGTCGACAGGATCAGACTGGAAGTGAGAGTACCTTGTGTGCGAACTCCCAAAAAGTGAGATCACGCACTGTGTGTTGGATGAAGGCTTTGATTACAAGGAACTTTGATGAAAATGGATGTGAAAATGCTTGAGATTTTGTGCCAGTGGGAGACGTCAAAGAGCACGAAGGTGTCTAAATTCTATGCTACACAGTTCTAGCATGTAGTTGAGAGCTGCTTTTTTTTTTGGCAGCAAGGGAAAGGTGGCTTCAGTTGTTAACGCACATAAACCAAGGAATGATTCAGTGATTCAGTATCTTACAGCAAAGAAAATAGCTTCCATTAAAGTGGAGATCACCAAACGTTTTGAATGCTGCAATGGACACAACACTGCTAACTGCTAACAGAAGTGAAGGAATAAGAATCAAAACCAAGCTCTATGGTAGTCTAGGGGTAAATGAATAATCTTAAGATAATGCAGAGGTCAGTTCAGTTCAGTTTGGGTTGAGGAAGTTGCTGTTGTGACAATAGACAATAGGTGCAGAAGTTGACCATTTGGCCCTTTGAGCCTGCGCCGCCATTTTGAGATCATGGCTGATCATCTACTATCAATACCCGGTTCCTGCCTTGTCCCCATATTCCTTGATTCCCCTATCCATAAGATACCTATCTAGCTCCTTCTTGAAAGCATCCAGAGAATTGGCCTCCACTACCTTCCGAGGCAGTGCACTCCAGACCCCCACAACTCTCTGGGAGAAGAAGTTTTTCCTTAACTCTGTCCTAAATGACCTACCTCTTATTCTCAAACCATGCCCTCTGGTACTGGACTCTCCCAGCATCTGGAATATATTTTCTGCCTCTATCTTGTCCAATCCCTTAATAATCTTATATGTTTCAATCAGATCCCCTCTCAATCTCCTTAATTCCAGCGTGTACAAGCCCAGTCTCTCTAACCTCTCTGTGTAAGACAGTCCGGACATCCCAGGAATTAACCTTGTGAATCTACGCTGCACTTCCTCTACAGCCAGGATGTCCTTCCTTAACCCTGGAGACCAAAACTGTACACAATACTCTAGGTGTGGTCTCACCAGGGCTCTGTACAAATGCAAGAAGATTTCCTTGTTCTTCTACTCAATTCCCTTTGTAATAAAGGCCAACATTCCATTAGCCTTCTTCACTGCCTGCTGCACTTGCTCATTCACCTTCAGTGACTAATGAACAAGGACTCCTAGATCTCTTTGTATTTCTCCCTTACCTAACTCTACACCGTTCAGATAATAATCTGCCTTCCTGTTCTTACTCCCGAAGTGGATAACCTCGCACTTATTCACATTAAACGTCATCTGCCAAGTGTCTGCCCACTCACCCAACCTATCGAAGACACCCTGAATTCTCCTAACATCCTCATCACATGTCACACTGCCACCCAGCTTAGTATCATCAGCAAATTTGCTGATGTTATTCTCAATGCCTTCATCTAAATCGTTGACGTAAATCGTAAACAGCTGTGGTCCCAATACCGAGCCCTGTGGCACCCCACTAGTCACCACCTGCCATTGCGAGAAACCCCCATTCACCGCTACCCTTTGCTTTCTATCTGCCAACCAGTTTTCTATCCATGTCAATGTCTTCCCCCCAATGCCATGAGCTTTGATTTTACCCACCAATCTTCTATGTGGGACCTTATCAAATGCCTTCTGAAAATCGAGGTACACTACATCCACTGGATCTCCCCCATCTAACTTCCTGGTTACATCCTCGAAAAAGTCCAACAGATTAGTCAAGCATGATTTACCCTTGGTAAATCCATGCTGGCTCGGCCCAATCCTATCACTGCTATCTAGATATGCCACTATTTCATCTTTAATAATGGACACTAGCATCTTCCCCACCACCGATGTCATGCTGTCAGGTTGATAGTTCTCTGTTTTCTCCCTCCCTCCTTTCTTAAAAAGTGGGATAACATTAGCCATTCTCCAATCCTCAGGAACTGATCCTGAGTCTAAGGAACATTTTAAAATGATTACCAATGCATCCACAATTCCAGGGCAGCCTCCTTTAGTACCCTAGGATGCAGACCATCTGGACCTGGGGATGTGTCAGCCTTCAGTCCCATCAGTCTACTCATCACCATTTCCTTCCTAATGTCAATCTGTTTCATTTCCTCTGTTACCCTATGTCCTTGGCCCATCCATATATCTGGGAGATTGCTTGTGTCTTCCTTAGTGAAGACAGATCTAAAGTACTTATTAAACTCTTCTGCCATTTCTCTGTTTCCCATAACAATTTCACCCAATTCATTCTTCAAGGGCCCAACATTGTTCTTAACTATCTTCTTTCTCTTCACATACCTAAAAAAGCTTTTGCTATCCTCCTCTATATTCCTGGCTAGCTTGCGTTCGTACCTCATTTTTTCTCCCCGTATTGCCTTTTTAGTTAAGTTCTGTTGTTCCTTAAAAATTTCCCAATCATCTGTCCTCCCACTCACCTTAGCTCTGTCATAATTCCTTTTTTTTAACGCTATGCAATCTCTGAATTCCTTTGTCAACCACTGTGGCCCCTTTCCCCCCTTTGAATCCTTCCTTCTCCGGGGGATGAACTGATTTTGCACCTTGTGCATTATTCCCAAGAATACCTGCCATTGCTGTTCCACTGTCTTTTCTGCTAGGATATCCATCCAGTCAACTTTGGCCAGCTCCTCCCTCATGGCTCCATAGTTTCCCCTGTTCAACTGCAACACTGACACCTCCGAGCTGCCCTTATCCTTCTCAAATTGCAGATAAAAACTTAACATTTTATGATCACTACCTCCTAATGGCTCCTTTACTTCAAGACTGCTTATCAAATCCTGTTCATTACATAACACTAAATCCAGAATAGCCTTGTCCCTGGTCGGCTCTCATACAAGCTGTTCCAAGAATGCATCCCGTAGGCACTCTACAAACTCCTTATCCTGGGGTCCAGCACCAACCTGATTCTCCCAGTTCACCTGCATGTTGAAATCTCCCATAACTACTGCGATATTACCTTTGCCACATGCTAATGTTAACTCCCTATTCGACTTGCCCCCAATATCCATGCTACTGTTTGGTGGCCTGTAGACAACACCCATTAGAGTCCTTTTGCCCTTACTGTTCCTCAGTTCTATCCACACAGACTCTACTTCTCCTGACCCTATGTCCCCCCTTGCAAGGGACTGAATCTCATTCCTCACCAACAGGGCCACCCCACCCCCTCTGCCCACATTTCTGTCCCTATGATAGCACGTATACCCTTGTACATTCATTTCCCAGGTCTGATCTCCCTGCAGCCATTTCTCCATTATCCCACAACATCATAGTTAACCATTCACACCTGAGCTTCAAGCTCATCCACCTTATTTCTGACACTTCTTGCATTCAGATATAGAATTTTTAGCCCATTTCTCCTCTCTCTGTTTGAATCGCTGCCTATTGACTGGGGGGGGGGGGGGGGAGAGGAGAGAGGGAGAGAGAGAGAGAGAGAGAAACTGAGACTGAGACTGCAGCAGGCAAACCTTCCGTTATCTTCTTGTTTACTGCCAACCAAGCAGAGCTGCAAGGCTGATGGCATGTACATATTTGGTCCTCCCAACAGACCTGTAGCCCTGTTGGTGCCCAGGTCAGGGAATTAGTAAATCCATGGAGTATGAACTCTGCCCTCAGGATGACAGCATTTTGTGATGGCCCAGTTGCAACTAACTGACACTGCTGGTGCTTACAACAAGCTGACTCAGTACAAACAGGTCATCTGGGCTTAGAATCTGGCCTTCACTCCAAGGAGGCAAGCTTCCCTCAGCTTGGCTGCATTAGGTCCAACTATTTAATTCTTAGATTAAACTATTTAATTGATATTTTCTTTGCAGCTTAACAATTGTCTGCTTGTATCTTGTATAATTACTTATATACAAATAACTACCTAGTATGCTTCCTAATTTCATATTAGGTATATGCAGTTGTTCAATGTGTCCCAGAGTGGCGAGATTGTTATGATTCTAGAAGTTAATCTTGATACTGCATTATTTAAATAAGAGCTGTCTCATTGGTTGAATTATCTGTAAATCTGAGAGGAAATTTTCTTGTCTGTGGGTATAAAAGAGCTGCACCATGAGGTTAGCCCCATCATAGATTTTAACTTTTGTTTCTCCCTTCATTTAGTAGTCCTGTCTCACTGTCTGTTTTCAACTCTCTGTTCTGTTAATGCTTAATAAAACTACCATAAAGCAACAAGTTTTGTGCCTCTCATCTGGCTTCCAAAAGAACCTTGCCCTAGCAGCAAACTTTTGACAAATCTGTGCCACTGCCAGCAACACCCACGGAATCCCTTTATGACGTGCCCTCTGATCAATCCAATAATAATATTCAAGAAGTTGAAATGCATTCGATCCTTTATTAGCAACTAGCAAAACTTACGATTTTGAAGTGATGTAATTAAACAATGTTAAGCATAAATCAACACTTAACAAAGATATAACATCCGTTCATTCCCAGTACTAAATTAAACTGCAGAAAGCAAAGCACAAATATGTAACTAAACCCTATGCTGTTACCGTTGCCCCCACCCGCATGACTAACTTCCATAATAAACTTGCAGCACAGAAGACAATGCAGGTACATGGTTCCTGCAGTTGGATTAAAACTTCAGAATCTAACAGCTGAAACCAGAAGAAAATCACATGAAGTTGTACAGCACTGGAACAGGTCCTTCAGCCCATGATGTCTGCTAAAAATGTGCCCAATTAAATTAATCCCTTCTTCCTGCATGAGCATTTGAGGTACTAGCACTGATCCTTGCAGAACACCAGTGGTAGTAGAAAACCAGGCAATACTGTAACATTTGTTATTGCCAGATCAGATATATAGTTGTTGAACAGTACATTCACATCTAATATTTGGATTATTATTGACAACCTATTATTATATCATTGGGTTGTCTTGCAGGGAAGATGGAACCTGTATAGGAGGGACAGTTTGCACCTGAACTGGAAGGGGGAAGGAAGCGGGAAGGTTTGCTAGTGCTGCACAGGGGTTTAAACTAGAGTTGCAAGGGATGGGAACCAGAGAGTCGGAACACATAGTGGAATGGGGTTGTGGAGGAAGATGTTGTTAAACCAATGCACAAAATCAGGAATCAAAAAATAGAGCATGGTAGGACTAACGTTCTGAATTGTTTATATTTCAATGCAAGGAGTGTTGCAGGAAAAGCGGATGAGTTTAGGACATGGGTCAGCACGTGGAATTATTACATTGTAGCCATTATTGAGATTTGGTTGCAGGAGGGGCAGGATTGCCAGCTCAATGTTGCAGGGTTCCAATGTTTCAGACATGATAGAGCAGGAGGGATTAAAAGGCAAATGGTGGCACACTAATCAGGGAAAATGTTGTTGCACTGTTCAGTCAGGACAGACTAGAGAGCTTGTTTAGTGAGGCTTTATTGGTAGAACTGGGAAAGAAACGTATAGCCAGATTAATGGGACTATATTATAGATAACCAGACTATCTGTGGGATTTAGAGGAGCAGATTTGCAGAGATTGCTGACTGGCACACGAAGCATAGGGTTGTGATAATAGCTGGTTTTAATTTTCCACATACTGATTGGGATTCCATAGTATAAAAGGGCTAGATGGGAAAAGGTTTGTCAAATGTGTTCTGGAAAGTTTCCTTAATCGGTACATTGAAATCCCAATGAGAGTGTGTGTGAAACTTGATCTGTTAGGGATTAAGGATAGGTAGGTGACAACTGCTTGTGCAGGGGAACACTGCGTCTAGTGATTGTAATGCTATTAATTTCAATGTCATTAAATGGGATTAGGTCTTGTCCTCAGGATGAAATCATAAATTAGAGAAAGCCCAATTTTGATGGTATCAGGAAGTATCTGGCAAGTGTGGATTGGGACAGGTTATTTTCTGGCAAAGGTGTGCTTGGTAAGTGGAAGATCTTCAAAAATGAAATTTTGAGAGTACAGAGTTTGTATGTTCCTTTCAGAATAAAAGGCAAGGATAACAGGTTTAGGAACCTTGCTTTTTGAGAGAGATATAGAGGCCCTACTTAAGAAAAATGTGCATTGTAGGTATATTCAGGCAGGGGATAAATAAGACCAAATTTAGGAGCAGAATTAAGCCATTTGGCCCATCAGGTCAGCTTTACCATTTCATCATGGCTGATCCATTTTTCCCTGTCAGCTCCAGTCCCCTGCCTTCCCCCATATCCCTTCATGGCTTGACAAATCAAGAATCTATCAACCTCTGCCTTAAATATACATAAAGACTTGGCCTCCACAGTTGCCTATGGCAATGAATTTCACAGATTCACCACTCTGTGCCTAAAGAAATTCCTTCTCATTTCTGTTTTAAAAGGCTGCCCCTCTATTCTGAGACTGTGATTCTCCCACCGTAGGAAGCATCCTCTCTATCAAGGCCTTTCACCATTTAATAGGTCTTAATGAGGTCACCCCTCATTCTTCTGAATTCCGGTGGATACAGGCCCAGAGCCATCAAACGCTGTTCATATGACTAGGTGTTCAATCCTGGAATCATTTTCGTGAACCTCCTTTGAGGTTTCAGCACATTATTTCTAAGCTAAGGGACTCTAAACTGCTCACAGTATTCCAGGTATGGCCCCACCAGTGCTTTAAAGTTTCATTACATCTTTGCTTTTATTTTCTATTTTTATATGAGGTACTTGAGGAGCCTAAGAAATATTAGAGGACACTTAAGAAGCAAATCAGGAGGGCTAATAGTAAGCATGAGGTTGCTCTAGGAGACAAAGTGAAGGAGAATCCAAAGGGCTTCTGCAGACACTGTTTATTAAGTACAAAAGGATAGAAGAGACAAAATTGGTCCTTTGCAATATCAGAGTAGCAAGCTAGTCATGGAGCCGAAAAGGATGGGGGGGGGTTCTTAAATGGATTATTTGCATCTGTATTTACTTGGGAGAGAGACACGAATCTATAGATATGAGACAATGCACTGTGGAAAAACCGTACTGCATTTACCCTACTGTCACATATCCTATTCAGATTACAGAGGAAGAGGTGTTTCCTGTCTTGAAGCAAACTAGGGCGGATAAATCCCCAGAGCCTGACAAGATGTTCCCTTGAAACATGTGGGAAGCTAGTGCAGAAGTTGCAGGGGCCCTAGGAGAGCTATTTAAAACATCCTTAGCCACAGGTGATGTGTCAGAGGATTGGAGGATGGCTAATGTTCTGCTGTTTAAGAAGGGCTCTAAGAAAGGAAATTATAGCTGGTGAGCCTGACATCTTGGAGTGGGTAAGTTATTGGAAGGTATTCTAAGGGACCCAGATATGAGTATTTGGATAGACATGGACTGATTAGAGATGGCATAGAAATTTAATGCAGGCAAGTGTAAGATGTTGCACTTTGGGAGGACCAGCTAGGGTAGGTCTCACAAGGCGAGCAGTAGGGCAGTGAGGAGTGTGGTAGAGCAGAGGGCTCTGGGAAAACAAATCCATAATTTCTTAAAAGTGGTATCACAGGTAGGTTGAGTTGTAAAGAAAGCTTTTGGCACATTGGCCTTCATAGATTAATGTACTGAGTACAGGATTTGGAATGTTACATTGAAATTGTATAAGACAGTGGTGAGGCCTAATTTGGAGTACTTTGTGCAGTTTTGGTCACCTACCTACAGGAAAGATGTAAATAAGATTGAAAGAGTGCAGAGAAAATTTACAAGGATGTTGCTGGATCTGAGGACCTAACTTACAGGGAAAAGTTGAATAGGTTAGGACTTTAATCCCTGGAATGTAGAATGTTAATGGAAGATTTGATACAGGTATATACAAAATTATGAGAGGTATAGATAGGGTAAATGCAGTACGGTTTTTCCACTGAGGTTAAGTGAGACTAGAACTAGGGGTTATACATAAAAAGGTTTCAGGGAACATGAGGGGTAACCTCTTTACTCAGAGGGTGGTGATAATGTGGAATGAGCTGCGAGTGCAAGTGGTAGATGTGGGGTTGGTTTGAACATTTAGGAGAAATTTGGATAGATACATAGATGACAGATATGCAGGGCTATAGTGTGGGTGCAAGTTGATGGGATTAGGCAGGTTGATGGTTCAGCATAAACTAAGTGGGCCAAAGGTCCTGTTTCTGAGTTATGACTAGCTCGTGCTATTGTTATTTCCTTTGCTAGCTGAAGAACATGAACTCAGGCACTCAATCTGGTTCCTTGTAGGCTTTAATTGACAAATCAAGATTCTCCTTAACTTGGCCAAAGATGGCAATGTTTGCTCAGTTTTGTAAAATCCTGCTGTAATTCTTCATTATGATTTTCTATAAAAGCTCGTTATTTCGCTAGTTTTGGTATTGAGATGTTTTGATTTAGAAATGCAGTCCGCATGTCGTTGGATAGATGTGGCCCTCGGATACGATGACTTGGAGTCAGTTTAGCTCGAAACTCTCATCTTTATTGATTTATGCACAAGTAATTTGAAGTCCGAGTAGATTCTTTGTCTATAGTTAGTGATCTCTGTTGTGTGTTATTGGAGCTAATATGTGATGGATTACTGAAATACTTACTCAAATAAGACATTCCAAATTACTGGAATGAGGAAATAAATTTTTTTTAAACGTTAATGCTTTTTTTCCTGATAACCATCTATTATGGCAGTTACTATATGTGAGGTTATCAAATGCAATGAAATATCTGGATATGTAAGAAGTTAGATCATTTATTAGTACTGAATTATGTTCAATTTCATTGCTTTTGGATTATTGTATACAGATTTCTAATAAAACTTGATCAGCTTTCTTCTAGTCCCTCCCTGCATTTTTTCTGCCTGCTCTCTCTCTTTCCTTCTAATATCCTTTTCTGCTTGTCCACTGTCCATATAAAAGCCTTGGTTGGGTACACAACCTAAGGATATGCACTTAGTTCTCTTTTATATAGCTGGCATAAATTTTGTTGGAAAATATAATAGCTGTTACTGATTCTTGCTTGACACACTTAATGTTGTCAACTTCGGACTTTTTCTAAAACTCAGCTGATGGAAATCTAGCCCCTCGAATTTATGTGAGAGAATTTATTATTCAGTGCAAGATTAAGCATTGTGGAAAAAAATTTATATCCCAGTGCAATAATCTAATAAAATTAAGCTTGGAAGAATTAAACATTTATTTTTCAAACCACTACTTGGTGTATAGAATTCCATGTTTATTCAAATTTTATGAAAGTAGAAACAACAAAATTACAAAACAAATTATACATTATTAATAGAATAAATGTGGTGAAATTGACTTTGTTGATCTTTGTACGTACTATACCGAGATCAGTATATAGCTGTCTAACCAGCTCAGATAATCATGTCAATCAAAAGTTGATATTTTCCTGATTTCTGATGCTGTTTCTGATGTATTTGACTCAACCAGTGGGAGAAATCAATTCATACTAAGCATCAGTCCCAAGGTAAGAGGGTGATTGAGTAACTCATTTAATTAGCACAGTTTTTTTCCTGTGGTGATCAAAACATGCACAACATCAGCTCGAGTGCATTTAGTATCTGACATTTTGACATGTAATGAGCCAGTATAGATGTCAGATGAAGAATTGTTATAAATTGTAATAGTTGGATCAAACACTCATGTTGGGCATGCTTAGTCACTTAATATGAAATTATAATAAAATAGCAGGTTTTAAACAGACAAAAAATGCATACAGGTACAAGATGCTTGCTAAGTTGCACAGATTTTCCCTTCTTTTCAGACAGATTTTCAGTTAGATTTTTCTCATGTTGAAGTTCACACATTGTATTTTCATAATGTAGTTTAGAACATCTGTTCAATCAATGCATGTTACTCATATTAAAAGCCTTGTTAGACCACACTTAGAATATCATGTTCAGTTTTCGTCACCTCATTATAGGAAGAATAGGGAAGGCTTAGAAAGACGGAGAGGAGATTTGCCCAGGTGCTGCCTCGACTTGAGATCATGTCTTATGAGGAAAGGTTGAGCAAGCTAGGGCTTTTCTCTTTGGAGCAAAGGAGGATGAAAGGTGACTTGATGGAAGTGTCTAAGGTGACAACAGGCATAGATAAACTGGATAGCTGCCATCTTTTTTCCAGGGTAGAAATGGCAAGTATGAGAAGCCATAATTTTAAGGTGATTGAAGGAAAATATAAGGGGGATATCAGAGGTCGGTGCTCTGCAAAGAATGATGGGTGCATGGAATGCACTGGTGCACTGGTAATGGCAGAAATACATTAGAGACATTTAAGAGAATCTTAGCTAGGCACTGAGATGAAAGAAAATGGAGATCTCTGTGGGAGGGAAGGATCAGATTGATCTTGGAGTAGGCTAAAAAGTCAAGTCAAGTCACTTTTTATTGTCATTTCAACCATAACTGCTGGTACATAGTAAAAACGAGACTATGTTTTTCCGGACCATGGTGTTACATTACACAGTACAAAAACTAGACTGAACTATGTTAAAAGACAACACAGAAAAAAAAACTACACTAGACTATGGACCTACCCAGGACTGCATAAAGTGCACAAAACAGTGCAGGCATTACAATAAATAATAAACAAGACTAATAGGGCAGTCAGATGTCAGTCCAGGCTCTGGGTATTGGAGTCTGATAGCTTGGGGGAAGAAACTGTTACATAGTCTGGTCGTGAGAGCCCGAATGCTTTGGAGCCTTTCCCCAGATGGCAGGAGGGAGAAGAGTTTGTATGAGGGGTGCGTGGGGTCCTTCATAATGCTGTTTGCTTTGCGGATGCAGCGTGTAGTGTGAATGTCCATGATGGCAGGAAGAGAGACCCTGATGATCTTCTCAGCTGATCTCACTATCTGCTGCAGGGTCTTGCGATCCGAGATGGTGCAATTTCTGAACCAGGCAGTGATGCAGCTGCTCAGGATGCTCTCAATGCAACCCCTGTAGAATGTGATGAGGATGAGAGGTGGGAGATGGACTTTCCTCAGTCTTTGCAGAAAGTAGAGAGGCTGCTGGGCTTTCTTTGCTATGGAGCTGGTGTTGAGGGACCAGGTGAGATTCTCCGCCAGGTGAACACCAAGAAATTTGGTCCTCTTAACAATCTCTACCAAGGAGCCGTCGATGTTCAGCGGAGAGTGGTCGCTCCATGCCCTCCTGAAGTCAACAACCATCTCTTTTGTTCACATTCAGAGACAGGTTGTTAGCTCTGCACCAGTCCATTAGCTGCTGCACCTCCTCTCTGTAAGCTGTCTGTCAGCAAAGCATATTGGGCCAAAGGGCCCATAATATACTGCATGGTTATAACAATATGCCAGTAATTCTGCTGAAGTATCTTCTCCTGGAAAATACTTTATTTTTGTACAGAGATCCCATGCTTTCTATAATTGTGAAGAGTGGTAATTTTACTTTTCTAGGTTTCTACCAAAGCAACATTCAAAGCATAAAGTCAGTGTATTCTTCCATAACTATTAAAAAGATCAATTCTTCCTCTTACCAAATGAACACTATTTTAGGAATAGAAAATGTTAGTACCTTTATTATTGTTGTTAACCACTACCATTCCCATTCAAGCCATGTCACCATGGTAGTGTAACAGTTACTGCAATGCTATTACATCTTGGGACATTGGAGTTAGGAGTTCAATTGCAGTGTCCTCTATAACCAAGTTTGTACATTCCTTCCTAGGGGCTGCTGTTTCCTCTCTCAGTCCAAAGACCTGCTGGTTAGTAGGTTAATTGGTAGATGTATTTTGTCCCTTGATTAGACTAGGATTAAATTAGCGGGTTGTTGGTGGCATGGCTCGAAGGCCTGGAAAGGGCTGTTTTATGCTGTATCTCAAAATAAAATAAATAAATGTCCTCTGTTCTTTTTCATTTTACAAAAAAAGCATGTAGCATTCTCTTGTATCTGATTATAGTAAATCTTTATTAATTCAACACCTTAGAGATTTTCATAATAACGGACTGACAGATTTTCTAAACTATTTGATACCACAATACCTTTATGTTTACTTTTCCATTTTCTCTAAAATATGGTAAGTTTAAAGAGAGTTGCCCTGGAAAGTTTAAAGCAAGTTCAGAAACTGTGACCCTTATGATTTAAATAGTGCACAGTAAACAGAACCTGGTAAACCAGATGCCAAAACATCGGAACTCCTAAACAATGGGATAACGTATTTTTGGAGTTTTTATTATAGATCATTTTCTTAATTTATTCTTAAGTATAATACTTTTTTCCTCTAAATGTCCTGTGATGGCTCTGTGTAGAATCGAGTTGGTGCTGTTCAAGTCTTGGGCACATGTAAAAAAAAATTGTGTAGAGTGAAGATGCTTTCAAAACTAATGAAATTAAAAGTTTCTAAATATCAAAATATTGACTATAAAGAGCAGTAAACAGTAAAAAAAAAGCAAAATCAGATCAATATTTGGTGTGATCATCCTTTTGCCTTTAAAACTGCATCAGTTCGCCAAGGTACTCCGCCATACAGTTTTGTGAGAAAATTGGCTTGTAGATTGTTCAAGCTCCTTGGAGAACTTGCCACAGTTCTTCTTCAGACTTCGATTGTCTTCCTTGCTTCTGTCTCTCCAGGTAATCCCAGAGATCCTCACTGATGTTGAGATCAGTCTCTGTGGATGCCATATCATCAGTTGCAGAACTCCTTGTTCTTTGTACTGAAAATAGTTCTTTATGACCTTGGCCATGTGTTTGGTGTCTTTGTCCTGCTGCAGAACGAAGTTGGGACTGATCAGACACCTCCCTGATGGTATTCCATGATGGCTAAGAATCTGCTTGTAATTCTCATCATTAAGGATTCCATTAATTCTGACTAGATCACCAACTTAATTTGCAGAAATGAAGCCCCAAACCTCTGCCAAGCCTCACTGTTGGCTGCAGATACTCAACCATGTAATGCTCTCCAGCTCTTCTACAAACTGCTTCCTGTTTGAGCCAAAAATTTCACATTTTGACTCATCAGTCCAGAGCATTTTCTACCATTGTTCAGCACCCCAGTTCTTGTGTTTCTGTGTGTAGCTGAGTCTCTTGATTTGTTTCCACTTTGGGAAAAATAGCTTTTTTGGCCTCCATGAAGACCACTACTAACAAGGTGACTTCAGAGTGTAGAGGGGTGCACTTGTGTTCCAGTAGTTTCTGTGAGTTCAGAGCTGAATGCAGTGCTGGAGTTTGTCCGATTCAGAAAGGACATCAGTTTGATGTATCTCTTGTCTGCTACACTCAATTCCCATGGCCAACCAATGTGTTTCTTGTCCTCAACCTTGCCTGTTTCTTTGTGCTTCTTCAGAAGAGCTTGGGCAGCACATCTTGAAACTACTGTCTGCTGTGAAATTTCTGCTTGGGAGAGACCTTGCTGATGTTGTATGTTCACCTTGTGTCTTGTTTCTGTGCTCACTTTTGCCATGATGTAAGAATTGATAAATTGAAGGTGAAACTGTCACATCTGCCACACCCTCACCTTTTAGTTTGATTCGTTTTACAACCTTTGCTGTTTCAGTAAATCAATTTAGTTCATTCAACTTTTTATGTCATTATCATCTAATTATTATCTTTATTTAATCATGCACTGGACTATGTACCCTCAAAGTAATTAAGTTTTATTTGTGAAATGGTCTATTACTTAGTATGTTACTTTCTTTAACAAAATACAAAAATGTCTCTAACTTTTTTTTATATTAATGGTTACAAATCTAAAATTTGTTCCTTTATACTGACACACTAATGCAGAAGACAAAATAAAAATTTAAAAGAAAATTTATATAAAGAAGCTAGAGTGCCTATGACTTTTGCACATTAATACAAACATTACCATAGCCTTCCTTTATATTTTGGAAGAAAATATGTAACCTTGGTTTGGGGTAAGGTAGCTGTCTAAAACAACAGAATAGAATAGATTAATGTAGCTACTTTGAAAGAAGGATGATTAAGGAAACATTGGTAGTGCCTTAGAAAAAATTCCTTCAGAAATAAATACTGGCATTATTTTTATTTAAATCAAATTTCTTTTGATGGCTAATAATTTCTTTTGGTTTCTAACAGATGACTCCTTGTCCAAAGAAACAAATAGGGTAAGTGCATAAGTAAATATCTTCCTCTATGTAGCTTGCAATTATTTGACCATATGGCAGTATTTTTCTATATCTAATTTAATGCAGGAGTAATGTTTAACATGGTTTTATGTGCCTGTGAACTTCAGAAAAGTGAGCAGAAAAAAAGTAACAGTCCTTTCTAGAAACAGAATCAGAGTCAGGTTTATTATCACCAGCATGTGTTGTGAAATTTGTTATCTTAGCAGCAGCAATGCATAATGTAGAAAAAGAAGAAAAAAGTAAATAAGT
Organism: Hypanus sabinus; assembly: GCF_030144855.1. Classification (NCBI taxonomy): domain Eukaryota; kingdom Metazoa; phylum Chordata; class Chondrichthyes; order Myliobatiformes; family Dasyatidae; genus Hypanus; species Hypanus sabinus. The sequence goes on along the minus strand of NC_082717.1, from coordinate 59,802,400 downwards.
TTATCAATTACTGTATGTGTGTGTGTTTCATGTATATATATATATATAGATATGGCGACCCACTTTCTGCACAGGCGAACCAGCTCACAAATAGCCAGCGCGCAAGGGGAATCTTTGGTAAAGCACCTCTGACATCATTTCCGTCCGGAGAGGGCGGGTGCTAGGGATTTAAATGCCAGCGCCGCGAAGTTTGAATAAACTAGTCTCGAAATGATTTACTAGCTGTGTGTCGTTATTTCAGCGCTGTGTGTAGCACATCGCTACATTGGTGACCCTGACGGTCCAAACGGGATTTGGACCAAAGGTGACCGACTCTTCATCTGTTCACGCAGTTTCGCTAAAACGGCCGACTTTCTGGACACTGCGACCATGCGTGTGGTTTAGCCAAGCAGAAGCCCAGTTCCAGATTCAGCAGATATCCTCTGTTTCCACACGTTACTACCACGTGGTGAGCGCCCTTGACCAGGAGACGGCTGCCCAGGTTGCGGATTTCATACAGTCGCCCCCGGAAGAAGGCAAACATGCAGCATTCAAAGCGCTGCTCATTGGGACCTTTGGCCTCTCACTGCGTGAGCGGGGTGCCCGCCTGCTTCACCTGGATGGTTTGGGAGACAGACTGCCGTCAGCATTGATGAACGAGATGCTGGCTCTGGCTGACGGACACAAGCCCTGCCTCATGTTCGAGCAAGCGTTCCTAGAGCGACTGCCCGAGGACATACATCTGCTGCTGGCCAACAGAGATTTCAGCGACCCCCGGAAGGTGGCGGCCAGGGCAGACGTGCTGTGGAAAGCCAAGAGGGAGAGCGTCCATCCGTCAGATTACCAAACCAGGCCCGGCAGGGGGGCGCACACAACACAGAGGCAGAAGCGAGGAAGCCAGTGAACAGTGGTGTTTCTACCACCAGCGGTGGGGCACAAACGCCCGCTGTTGTCGCCCGCCCTGCAAGGGCCAGGGCCAGCAGTCGCTAATGACTATGGCAGCTGGCCACCAGGACAGCCTCTTGTACATCCGGGACAAACAGTCGGGACGCTGTTTCTTGGTCGACACCGGAGCAGAGATCAGCGTCCTGCCTCCAACAGGGTACGACACCCGCAATAGGAAGCCAGGACCCACCCTGAGGGCTGCAAACAGCAGCACAATACGGACCTACGGCACCCGCACAGTGCAGCTGCAGTTTGGCGCCAGCCGGTTCACGTGGGACTTCACACTGGCCACGGTGGCCTAACCACTCCTGGGGGCGGACCTTGCGAGCTCACAGCCTGCTGGTCGACTTGCAAGGGGAAAGACTGGTACATGCCGAGACTTCCCAGACGTTCTCCCTGGGTGAAGCCAAGTTGCCGGCCCCACACCATCACCCTGTCAGACAATGAATTCACCAGAATCCTGGCGGACTTTCCATCGATTCTGGCACCGCAGTTCACGGCAGCCATGCCCAGACATGGGGTACAGCACCACATTCCAACCCAGGGACCACCCCTCCATGCCCATGCACAAAGGCTCCCCGAGGAGTTCAAGATGGAGGAATTGGGGATCGTACAAAGGTCTGACAGCCCATGGGCCTCCCCCCTGCACATGGTGCCCAAAGCAGCCGGGGTTTGGAGACCATGCGGCGACTACCACAGACTGAACAAGGCTACCACTCCAGACCGCTACCCCGTGCCGCACATACAGGACTTTGGAGCAAACCTGCACAGGGCAAGAATCTTTTCCAAAGTGGACTTTGTCCAGGGATACCATCAAATCCTGGTGCACCCTGAAGACATCCCCAAAATAGCACTTAACACCCCGTTCGGCCTGTTTGAGTTCCTCAGAATGGCGCACAGACGTTCCAGCCGCTAATGGATGCGGTGGGACATGACCTGGACTTTGCATTCATCTATTTGGACAACATCCTTATAGCCAGCAGTTGTCGTCAGGAGCATCTGTCCCACCTCCGCCAGCTCTACTCCCGCCTGAGTGATTTGAGCCTCACGATCAACCCGGCCAAATGCCAGTTTGGTCTCGATACCATCGACTTCCTGGGCCACAGGATTACCAAAGACGGGGCAACACCTCTGCCCGCCAAGGTAGATGCAATCCGCCACTTTGCCTGGCCCAACACAGTCAAAGGCCTGAAGGAGTTCATTGGTATGGTGAACTTCTACCACCGTTTCCTCCCCTCAGCAGCCCGTATCATGCGCCCTTTGTACACCCTGATGTCGGGTAAAGGCAAGGACATTACTTGGGACAAGGAGGCCGCGGCCGCTTTCGTTAAAGCCAAGGAAGCCTTGGCAGATGCCGCGATGCTGGTGCACCCCAGAACGGACATTCCAACCGCACTCACAGTGGATGCATCCGACACGGCAGTTGGTGGGGTGCTGGAGCAACTCATCGAGGAGCGCTGGCAACCCTTGGCATTCTTCAGCAAGCACCTACGACCACCCGAACTCAAGTACAGTGCTTTCGACCAGGAGCTGTTGGCACTGTATCTGGCAACCCGGCATTTCAGGTACTTCTTAGAAGGCAGGCTGTTCACCACGTTCACAGATGACCACAAACTGTTGACCTTCGCGTTCATGAAGGTGTCCGATCCCTGGTCGGCTCGCCATCAGCGACATCTGTCCTACATCTCCGAGTACACGACGGACATCCAGCATGTCTCGGGAAAGGACAACGTCGTGGTGGACGCATTCTCCAGAGCAGCTGTCCAGGCCCTGTCCCTGGGGGTGGACTATGCAGACTGGTGGAGGCACAGCAGGCAGATGACGAGATGCCCAGCTACAGGACCGCAGTCTCGGGTTTGCAGCTGCAGGACTTTCTCATAAGCCCAGGTGATAGGACGCTCCTGTGTGACGTGGCTACCGGCCAACCTTGCCCCATCGTCCCAGCAGCCTGGAGGCTGCGAGTTTTTGACTCCATACATAGTTTGGCGCACCCATCTATCAGGACAACCGTCCGGCTGGTCTCCAGCAAGTTCACGTGGCACGGACTTCGCAAGCAGGTCAGTGAATGGGCCAGAACGTGCGCGCAGTGCCAAACAGCCAAGGTGCAGCGGCACACTAAAGCCCCGCTGCAGCAGTTCGAACCCACCCACCGGAGGTTCGACCACATTCATGTGGATATCGTGGGCCCCCTACAAGTGTCCCGAGGAGCGTGGTACCTCCTAATTATGGTAGACCGGTTCATGAGGTGGTCAGAGGCCGTCCCGCTCACCGACATATCTGCCGATTCCTGCACCCGAGCACTGATCGCAACCTGGGTAGCACACTTCAGGGTACTGGCCCACATTACCTCCAACAGAGGTGCCCAGTTCACCTCCAGCCTGTGGTTGGCTGTGGCCAGCCTGTTGGGAACGCAGCTACACCACACTACTGCCTACCACCCACAGTCGAACAGACTGGTGGAGTGTTTCCACCGTCACTTGAAGACGGCTCTCATGGCCCGCCTGAGAGGACCTAACTGGGTGGACGAGCTTCCTTGGGTCCTGCTTGGAATTCGTACAGCGCCCAAAGAGGATCTGCACGCCTCGTCAGACGAGTTGATGTACAGCGCGCCCCTGGCCATCCTGGGATAGTTCATACCAGCCCCAAGGGGGCAAGAGGAAGAACCCGCAGCAGTCCTGGACAGGCTACGTGAAAGGCTCGGCAACCTGGCCCCTGTACCAACTTTACAGCACGGACGGACCCCGACCCATGTAGCCAAAGACCTGCAGAACTGTAAGTTTGTGTTTGTACGAAGGGGCGCACACCGGGCACCGCTACAGCGGCCGTACGAGGGGCCATTCAAGGTGATCAACAACAACAGGTCCACGTACGTTCTGGATATTGGGGGGAAAGAGGAGGTTTTCACGGTGGACCAACTCAAACCAGCCCGTGTGAACTTGGCGCAGCCGGTCGAGGTTCAGGCATCACGGCGCAGAGGCAGACCTCCCAAACAGAGGCTGATCCAGACTGTGGACATTGGGGGGTGTATTGCCAGTTCTGGGGGGGGGGGGGTTATGTGGCGACCTACTTTCTGCGCAGGTGAACTGGCTCGCAAATAGCCAGCGTGCAGGGGGATTCTTTGGTAATGCACCTCTGATGTCATTTCCGCCTGGAGAGGGTGGGCGCTAGGCATTTAAATGCCAGTGCCGCGAAGTTTGAATAAACTAGTCTCGAAACGACTTACCGACTGCGTGTCGTTATTTCAGTGCTGTGTGCAGCACATCGCTATATATATAGAGAGAGAGAGAAGATTAAAAATTGTGCAAAAAACAAATAATATACATTAAAAAAGTGAGTTAGTGTTCAAGGCTTCAATGTCCATTTAGGAATCGGATGGCAGAGGGGAAGCTGTTCCTGAATCGCTGAGTGTGTGCCTTCAGGCTTCTGTATTTCCTACCTGATTATTAGCATGCTCTGGGTGCTAATAATGGATGCTGCCTTTCTGAGACACTGCTCCTGGAAGATTTCCTGGGTACTTTGTATGCTGGAGCTGACTTAATTCACAACCCCCTGCAACTTCTTTTGGTCCTCTGCTAATCTGGATCTCTGGAAAAGTATACAGTTTTGATAAAGTAGGACTATATTTTAAGAGACCAGAAATAATATTCAGTTTGATGAATCAATAAAATTCCCAATGAGCCAAATGTTGAATGAAGTTCATTTCTTTGATTTAAGTTGTACAAATCAACAGATTGGAAATTTCTTTCCAAAGTAGTACAGCTCGAAACCCCAGTTCCTTCTAATTCAACCAGGAGCACAGCCACACAGAAATGCTTCCACGCATATCACCTTTGTTACCATGTAGCAGGAATTCTCTTTTATATAAATTATTAAAGTGCCTCACAGTTTTCAGGTCACGTAAAAAAAATACCCTGCTCAGAGCAATGGTTGATCCATACAGCGGAAAAAAAATAGAGGGAACACTGGTTGAACCTGACGGGTGCTGGACCACAAATCCAAACCATAGCATGCTTGTGCATCATCCTCTGAGTAGGAGAACTGTCCTGTTTAGTGTGGTGGACAGCTGTGGAAAATGGAAGATAGAGATTTCTGAGAACTGAGAAATTTCTGAGAACCCAAAGTTTCTCAAAATTGGAAATAGTTTCAACTGACATTGGCAAAACTGCATGTCCGTTTATAATTTGCAAGTCAATGTAGATCTTAGTTGATTTTCGATCTTCTTTAGAATTAGCTAATTAATCTAGATGTGAACTACAGATGCAAAGCATGCTGAACTGCAGAATATTGGACTAGAAAGTTTCAACCTGTAGACCATTTTTCCCTTAGTCTACAATTGAAATTGAGTAGTAATCAATGAGACTGCGTGACCCATTATCTACTCCTTCATCCCACCAATAAAAGCTGAAAAATACCAAAAAAATGCTGAGGACTATTATATTCTAATGTACAAATATCAGCATGTGCCCATAAAACATACTGAAAATTAATATGTTCCTTTTATAGTTAGTGACCTTAGTTAAATGCTTCTCACGTTTATATCTTTACCAATGATAGGTAGGGTGAGCATGTAAGCAGATTTTGCTCTGTACTTCTCTAAAATATTTTCCTTATTGAAGTCAATTAAAACTTAATCAATTCAAGTTTTAAAATATACATCACATAACCATTAAAGTTTATGTGAAAACTTAAAAAAGAAAAATTAATTACAATAGATTCTTAATAAAATATAAAGGTTTGCAGTTCAAAAGGGAGACAATGTCGAGAAATTTTAAAGTATTTTATTTAACTTCTCCAGTAAACACAAATTTAAGATGACACTGTAATTAAAACTCAGAAATTCTATATGCTTAAAATATTAATGTAATTCTTACTCTACTCATAAATTTTTAGAAACTCAAATGCAGGAGGACAAAGTAATTAGTAACTGTATTTGATGTCTGCTCCCAGCAGTGTTTCATAGAAATTTAATTAAAATGATTACGAAATGTTTTCTGCCAATTCTTCTGTCACACCATGTTACTTGTATACTGTTCTAATATATTTTATAATATATACAGCTCAGAAGTATTTTGACAGTCTTACTTTGTCACCTTTGCATTTGTTTAAACCTTCAATTTTTAATCTCACATGACCTCCAGACAAATCAAAAACTGAACAGTTTGTTCTTTATGACAGTTATTTTTTTTGCCATAACAATAATTATTATGCTGCAAGACTTGATTGTTTATGCAAGTTTAAGAAAAGTTTCATCAATTGATATTTTTTGATCTTTGGTTTTGATTGAGAAATTGATCATTTCCTCTAATTTACTTAGTACTTGGAAAGCAACATTCAGGCAGTGGTCTACGAATTAAATTCATACCTAGAACAGCGTCTGGACGTTGGTGGTGACAACAAACTACTATTGTATGAATTGTCCAACATCATCAAAACAGGTAGGGTATGAAATCCTGTACACGGGCAATCGTACATGATCTCAGTTAGTCTTTTTTTAAGATTAAAATGTGTGTTTATTTTCATTTTTCCTTTCTTCCTTTGGACTTATTTTCTATCCAACTTGTGTGAGAGATCCTCATCAGTGGTGTTCCAGAATTACTGACAAAGCAAGATGTACAGAACATCTGTGGTTTGATCATCATTCAAATTTTCATTTGGTTCTGATGGTGAATTGTACACTATGCAATTAGCATTTAAGATACCTGAGTACTGTAAAAACTATAATATTCTGTTCTACCAGATTTGCACAGAGCACCTCTCTTTATTTTGTTGAAGAAATTTAATTTTGTTATTTAGTTGTTACATCAAAACAAAACAATGAAATGGTTTGAATTGCTTATCTATTTGTGTAACTGGGTTAATAATAGAAACGTAGAAAACTTACAGCACAATACAGGTCCTTGGACCCACAATGTTGTGCCAAACATGTAGGTACTTTAGAAATTACCTAGGGTTACCCGTAGCCCTCTATTTCTCTAAGCTCCATGTACCTATCCAGGAGTCTCTTAAAAGACCCTATTCTATCCGCCTCCACCACCGTTGCCAGCAGCCCATTCCATGCTCTTACCATTCTGTGTGTAAAAGATAAAACTTACTCAGACATCTCCTCTGTACCTATTTCTAAGCACCTTAAAACTGTGCCCTCTCGTGATAGCCATTTCAGCCCTGGGAAAAAGTCTCTGACTATCCACATGATCGATGTCTCTCATCATCTTGTATGCCTCTATTGGATCATCTCTCATCCTCCGTCACTCCAAGGAGAAATGGCCAAGTTCACTTAACCTATTCTCGTAAGGCATGCTCCCCAATCCAGGCAACATCATTGTACATCTCCTCTGCCTCCTTTCTATGGTTTCCACATCCTTCCTATCGTGAGGTGACCAGAACTGAGCACAGTACTCCAAGTGATCAGAGCCTTGTATAGCTGCAACTTTCCTCTCGCTCTTAAACTCAATCCCATGATTGATGAAGGCCAATGCACCTTATGCCTTCTTAACCACAGAGTCAACCTGCACAGCAGCTTTGAGTATCCTATAGACTCGGACCCCAAGATCCCCCTGATCCTCAACACTGCCAAGAATTTTACCATTAATACCATATTCTGCCATCATATTTGACCTACCAAAATGAACCACCTCACACTTATCTGGGTTGAACTCCATCTGCCACTTCTCAGCCCAGTTTTTCATCCTATCAATGTCCCACTGTAACCTCTGGCAGCCCTTTATACTATCCACAACACCTCCAAACTTTGTGTCATCAGCAAACTTACTAACCCATCCCTCCACTTCTTTATCCAGGTAAAAGAATAGGGTAAAAGAACTTTACTAGCATGATGAAAGAGAATGGGGAGGGAGATGTTAAGTTAAAAAAAAAGAAATTAGCTCTCAAAGGGTTTCTTGGAGATGACCAGACATCGAGAAAGAAATATGGAGGCAATTATATGAAATGCAAGACAGAATAATCATGCAATGTGTCTGCTATTCATTCTTCTACAAAATTTGCCCCCTCCTTTCCCCTCCCCCACAATTCCAGCTAAGTAAACTGTAATGAAGAATTGATTAAAAGTCAAAAGTTAAACATATATCCTATAGTTAAACATACATTACGAATATGGTTTCAATTTCGTAAATTCTTTGGCTTGAATAAGTTTATCTTATCAAGCTCTATTATATCTAACTTTTTTTTCTGGCTCTCTTTTATGGATCAAGCCTTTGTATTGTGGAAAACAAAAGGCATAACATGTTTTTGTGATCTATTTTTAGGTAACAGTTTTATGTCCTTCGAACAGCTATCTAATAAATATAATTTGCCTAAAACTCATTTTTTTAGATACTTGCAAGTTAGAAAATTCTTGAATAATATGTTAGTTTTTTTCCAAAATTATGTCCAATTATGGAAAAAAATTTAGCTCTGAATCCTTGCCAGAAGGGTTTAGTAGCCATCATTTATAATATGATCATGAAAATACAGCCAGAAATATCAGAAAAAATTAAGGAGGAATGGGAAAAAGAACTTCATTGTCTTATACCCACTGAGCAGTGGGAGAAAATTTTACAATTAGTCAATTCTTCTTCTATTTGTGCTAAACATGCCTTAATACAATATAAGGTTGTACATAGGGCTCACGTGTCCAAGGGTAAACTCGCTCGATTTTATTCTTATGTTAATCCAACCTGTGACAGATGTCATTCTGAAGTTGCTTCATTGACCCACATGTTTTGGTCTTGCCCTTGCTTGGAAAATTATTGGAAAGATATTTTTGGTATTATTTCAACAGTTCTGAATATCAAATTGCAACCGCATCCTATTACCGCAATTTTCGGTTTACCAATGGTGGATAATAGTTGTTTATCCCCCTCAGCTCGACGGATGATTGCATTTGTTACATTAATGGCTAGAAGATCTATCCTATTGCACTGGAAAGAAATTAATCCTCCAACTATATTTCAGTGGTTTTCTCAAACTATTTCTTGTTTGAGTTTAGAAAAAATTAGAAATGTTGTCTTTGACTCTTCAGTTAAATTTGAAGAAACTTGGAGACCATTTATCCAACATTTTCATATGAGCTAAACTGACTTTTCCTAAACCTTACTTTTATTATCCTTAATTATTTAGATGGAGATACAGAGTTATTGACGCTACTGTGTATATTTGACATAATGCAATGGCCCATGTTGGTTAGGTTTTTCTTTTTTTGGGGTGTTTTTTTCTTATTTACTCCATTTTTCGTAATTACTATGAGTTTGGGATGTTGTTATATATGGACTATCATCTATTTGTATTTATACTTTAAACTATTAATTATGTTCTCTCAAACTCTCTGTATTCATGTTTCATTTACGTTTGTTTAAAATTAATAAAAAGATTTTTTTTTAAGTAAGAAGGAATGTAGGGTTTGCAGTGTGCAAAGAACAGTAAGCAGGAATGCAAGAAATAAGTTGCTATTTCACATCTCAAAACATTGAAGTCATCCAGAGCTGTGTCAAATGCTCCAGATTGAACTAGAAAGGTAGTGTTATCTAAAGGGATTTGTATTAAAATTGATCAGTAATAATAAGGAAAATATTACTCTTTAAGATGAGAAAATTGATTGATGATAAAGTACCTTGAATAATGAGTTCAAAGTGAAATTGAAACTAAATAAAATGACATATATACACCAAGTAAATAGATAAGAAAGAAGAAGTCAGCACAAATATAGTTCAGAAAGCAAGCAAAAACATAAACAAAAGGCACAAGGATTAGTTATAAATTAATTTGTCAAAAATATCTTAAGAAATCAATCACTGTAGATGGAAAATTAATGTGCTAGTTTATGATGATTATTTATTTTATTTAGAGATTAAGTGTGAAATAGGCACAGCAACCCCTGACAACCCCGATTTAACCCTAACCTATTCATGGGACAATTTACAATGAGCAATTAAACTACCCAGTACATCTTTTGACTGTGGAAAGAAACCAGAGCAGTGGGAGAAAACCCATGCATTCCGTGGGAAGGACATACAGAGACTCCTTACAGATGATGATGGGATTGAACTCCAAACTCTGACTCCCTGAGCTGTAATAGAATCGCTCTAACTGCTACACTACACCACCCTTCAACTCTAGCAGTATTTTTTAAACTGAAAATGTTGTGAATATACATCAGGTCCATAAGAATTGATTAAGCAAGAGGCCAGATTAATATTTCAATGCAGGATGAGTGCATAATAACAGCAAAATGGCTGCAAATTGTTAGGAACTGGATAATTACATCTGTATTTGTGACCAGATTAAAATGTACTGAGAGATTATAGCTGTAAGAAAAGACCAATTTGAGGCAGCTTTCTCAAGAAAAGTCTGAGAGGAACATCTTTAAAGTTAGAAACGGTTTTGATAGCACTTCTGTGAAGGAGACCCATTAGTAAATCTGATAGCGAGTTCAAGAGAATTACCTTTCACCATGTGATGAGAATGTAGTACTTATACTGATGCCTTAAAAGAAAAGAATGGACAAAAGGCTTCTTGGACTGAGACTGTGGGAAGGAGCATATTGTTGATGAATACTGCTATAGACCTTTTGGCAGAAAGGTCAATTTCTGTGCCGTAATTCCCCTACTAGTTTATGTAAATGGTGCACCAAATATTTTTATCACCAGGAGTATAAAATGATATCATTAGAATTACAGTTTTTTGATTGAGATCCATGTTACCTCTTCTTATATTTAATATGTAGGTTGGATCTGTCAGCAAATATCTGCTTTAGAGCCATAGAACATTACAGCACAGAAACAGGCCTTTTGGCCCTTCTTGGCTATGCCAAACCATTTTTCTGCCTAGGCCCACTGACCTGCACCTAGACCATATCCGTCCATACCCCTCATCCATGTACCTGTCCAAGTTTTTCTTAAATGTTAAAAGTGAGCCTGCATTCACCACTTCATCTGGCAGCTCATTCCACACTCCCACCACTCTGTGCGAAGAAGCTCCCCCTAATGTTCCCCTTAATCTTTTCCCTTTTCACCCTAAACCGGTGTCCTCTGTTTTTTTTCTCCCCTAGCCTCAGTGGAAAAAGCCTGTTTGCATTCACTCTATCTATACCCATCATAATTTTATACACCTCTAAAAAAAAAATCTCCCCTCATTCTTCTTGAATCTTCTTCCAAAGTGCAATACCTCACACTTGCCTGCATTAATCTCCATCTGCCACTTGTCAGGCCATTTTTTCCAGCTGGGCCAAATCCCTCTGCAAGCTTTGAAAACCTTCCTCACCTCCACTACACCTCCAATCTTTGTATCATCAGCAAATTTGCTGATCCAATTTACCACATTTGTGATGATACTGGATAAACTTCCTCAACTCAGTAATAAGTCAGTACCAGCCATTTGTCTGTTTGAAAATTTTCTTTCGGCTATTTGCTTCTGCCTTTGAGAACGGATGAACTAGGGCTAACCAGGGAGTGTAAATTCAGGTGACTGAATAATGTGAATTGTTCAACTGAATAATAGTTCAGTTAGTCATTTGATTACTAATGTAATTGTTTTGGTAAAACATCGTGGGCCAGAGGGCCCACTCCTGTGCTGTACTATTCTATACTTTATATTGAGCTTCTATTTAAAGTAAAATTAAACACAGTTATGATGACCACAAAACCATAAAGTTGTAATAAAAAATATTTTGTTTTCTAATATCCTTCAAGGAAAGGAATTTGAGATCCTTTCCTAGACTTGTCTGCATATGATATCAGACCCATATAAATTATTAACTGCCCTCTAAAATGAATGGTGAAGAGACCACAATTTTATTCCATCTGCTTCTTGGTAAATTTCAAGAAAATATTTCAGACGACAATTAGAAATGCTGTTATTTTAATGTACTTTCTTTCCTTCAATAACTGGCTGAAAAAGTCAAAATTTTCATCTCTGTATCACTTTGATATATTCATCGTAAAAGGAGTGGTGACATATGAGATTTGGTTGTGAGAGTGAAGTTACAGAATCTGTCTTTTCCCCATTGGTTTCTCCAAATTGTGTCCTTGTCTGAATTGGTGTAAGACTTAGTGCAGTGCTGTGCATTCTGAATCATGAAGTCAGAAGCCATTGCTAGATCAGGTTCAGTCTTGCTTGCATTCTATTGCCATCTGTGCTGAGTTTGAAAGTTCTCTTTGTGCCCATGTAAGTTTTGTCTAGTTTCTTCCCATTTCCACGGTTGAGGGGTTCATTGATCAGGGGTATTCAACAATGGCCAATTAACCATTTCTAAATGTGTGAGAGAATCTGGGGCAAATATCCATGGAAATGGGGTGGGGGCAAGAGATTAAGAAATGCAGCTGGTGTAAATAGGTGTCAAATGGTCGAAATGAATTTGTTGAGAGCCTACTTCTGTGCTATATGATTCTATCACATTCAAGTCACATCCCACAAGTAGAAAGCCATGGCTTTGCTTAAGTGTAGAAGAGAATGCTGCATTGTCAGTGGAACAATATTTGACATAAGATGTTAAAGTAAAACTTTACCTTTCCCCTTGATGTTAAACAGTATATTGTAATACTGCAAAATCTAAAAAGGTTTAAAGTTCAGACAGTTACTTGAAAATATATTAAGTAGTAAAAGAGTATAAGTTGAAATAATTAACCCAATTTGTGCCTGGAAGATTTAATTAGAGAATAAAGATTTGTAATAATTTAGCAATTAGCTATAGAATGGAAGATTGTTATTCAAAATGCACTGAAGCAAATGATTGTAAAATTAGTGTACTTGACAGACGAGGTTGAAAGTCCATTTGACTTTCTTATTGCTGAATTTCCTTCAATTGTTATAAAAATGTCCACAGATAAAGTCCAAGTAGAATTGCAAACAACAAAATTTGTTTCATCCCCCTGACAGCCCTTGAACATTACAAATCCTTTTCAACCTGAAGTTTCTCACGTGAAGGTCACACACCTTTCAGTTTTCTATTTTCCGTGAAAATGAACTTGAATGATTCTTCGTGCTGCCTTTTCATAGTACTGGAGAGGATATCTGCAGGTTGCTACAAATAACACTGCTGCAAATGCAAAATTCACTGGCTGAGGGTTTGGTAGAAGTATTATCAAAGGAAAATAAGAAAAATAAGAAAACAATGACTTTTTAAATTTCTAGAGCAAATTTGTATTGCCACTGAAATTGAGTGAGCTTCTTCTGGAACTGCAAGATGGATATTTTTCTCAAAATTATGATTCTGTCTTAAGTGGCATTGAACAGTTATGTGATTTTATGCTTTAATTTTATACTGGCTTTTTTTTGCATTTGCACTACTTATAGTTTGATTTTAAGTTTGTTTTAGCTGAAGATTTCTATCTGATTTCTGTTAATTTTTGAAAGAATTGCTTGAAAGTTGATCATTGATTGCAATTTTTAATTTTGCTTTTGTTCATTTTAGAAATTGTTCAATGAAATGGAAATTCAGAATGCATTATTCATTCCTTCTGTAAAATATTGTTAAGTACAGCATTGTAAGTGTCTGTCCTAATTATTTACACCTTTCAACATTGCAGTAACAATTGCTCTCCCTGTTACTTTTCACAGCCACCAATGCTGACACATTTGCGCTTTATTTTTTGGGAGAAGGCAGCAATGTGAGTATTGCTCAGCATGTGGGCTTAGAGAACATGGTAATATTTTTGAAGCTAATGGCAGCATTCTTTTCCCATGACAGTATTGATATGGCTGTATGGTAGGAAGCCAGTTTTGCAATTGCTGTTACCTGGCATGAGCTGGAGTAGAGATTTAGAAGTAAATTGAGTCCTAAACCACCTCGGATGCCAGTCATTGTGAATTGTTTAGATACAGTATTAGCCAAACTTCACCTGAATAAATCAATGCTTCTGTATTATTCTATAACTATCTTAATAAATAATTGTGCTAATGTGACTCCTATCTACATAGCATTTCACTGATATCAAGAAGTGCTCGCACATTTTGAGATCTATTTTTTGGATTTGAATGTCACAAAGCTTGATGCTACAAAATCCCTCCACAACAGCCAGGTTGAAATATTGAATTAATGTTATTACTCGTCATTTGGAGTTTTAAGTTACTGCATTATTACACCAATTTTGACATAAAACTTAGCAATATACAGTGCGAGCAAAATAGGGAGTAGTAAAACATAATATTCACACTTAAGGAAATTTTACCTGCAACAACTTTGGTGCCACGTCATACTTGATAACATATTTGACCTTTGGAGCAGCAGTGAGATGCTGAAAGAACACAATCACTAACATTTTATCGTATCAAGTAAGTGAAAGGTCTGAGAATCCAGAGCATACAACGGATCTTTCTCTTGCAGACTATTTCTGCACTTACAAGCACCACACCACAATCCACATCAACATTCCTTCTAAAGAAATCTATTATTACAATTAAAAGTAATTTTGACTACCTACCAGGAAGTGATGTTTCATTGTAATATTTTTAAAATATCCCTTGATAAGAATATATGTTTTGTTTTAAATGTTATTCAAAAGCAGAAACTAAACAAAGCACATTAGTAAGTCTTAATGATGTTCCTTTTCATTAGGCCAAGTAAGAGAATAATACATTGTTATAATTTGATTATTACTGGACTAAAGTGTAGGAATTCTTTAAAACTACACACAGTTTCAGAACTCAATAAAATATTCAATAGTTTAGCTTGTTGATAGCTAAGTGTATTTTACATTAATTGGATCCATGATTAGCACCTATGTCATCAATTTTGTTTCTTAAAAATAATATGATTATTATTGAAAAAGCAAATTTGAGAAATAGCAAATACTGGAAACATCAAAATTCTCAGTGAACACTTTAAAATGTCAGATCAATGAGCTTTTGTCATCAGAGATGTACAAAAACAGTTCAAAGGATCCACCACTGATGGTGAATAGTCATGAAAGCAAGCCTGGAGGACATTTGGCTGTTAAAGTAAAGTGCTGCCACAGCAAAAGCATGAGCAGTTGGTGCAAGCAGTGGATCATATTAAGCAGGATTTAATCCAATCTAATGATTTTTCATAAATTCAAAACAAAGTGTCTTTATATCATAGCTGACTAAAAATTAGATAAATAGCAGTAGTTGACCCAGTGAAATATTTTGTTCTGTGTATAAATACATTTCTAATTTGTATTAATATTTGCATTCCAGTATAATAGAAACAGAAATATTTTCTTTCTATTAAGAGTATTAATTTATGCATTTAAGTAGTAACTTAGTGTATTGTTATTCACAGAGCAAAAAATTGTGGAAAAAAATTATTTTTTTGTGATGAGGTTATCTTGCCCACTATTTGTAAGTAATCCACTAGAAAAGTCACTAAATAGCTTTTCATTGAAGACTATCCACAAGTTACATTGATATATTCTAGTTAATTTCTGATTATTGGAGACAATTAAAAGCAGTTGATGGGATTGATGTGAGGTTTAGCTGATGTTCACAGACTGCTCCACTTTGTTGAATGTCCACACAGAGGGTCCTGAGCAATATTTGAGCATGTTTATATTAAAATCAAAATGGTTTATGAATGGTGCTGACAGTGACAACATACAGGAGGTCAGATCAAGCACAATCCTTTGCTCTACTTATGAAACACTTGCAATGCTGGATTCCTATTTACTTGAGTTTGAATTTTTAATTTTAATCCTGCTGTCTGTGTTTTGTTCTATAAATATTTTGCAATCCATTTTGAATTTCTCACTTGAGTTATATGCAACTTTAGTGTCCACCATGACTTCTAAGAAGATGTGTTTGTAACATCTATTGCATTTTCAGTGCTGTTATCTCTGCAACCATTTCAAAGGTTCTGATGGGTCAATCAAGCAAGCCCCTCTCCCCCAGTAAAAATTCCTTCAGATTTTTGTATTAAAGCTTGAGGATGTTTTTTCTCTGGTGTTTTGAGCAATGATGCCAACATATTCTTTACTACCAATATTAATTTAACTGGCCTATAGATTCTATGTACTTTCTTCCTATTGAGAGTAGGGACAGAATTAACTGTCCCTTGATCTTTTCCAAATATTTGCCTCTGCTATCTTTTCCTTAACTTCTTTGTGTATATTTGAATGTAATCTACTTAAACATGGGTTACTCTTTCCAAGTTTTATCAGTTACCTCCCTACTTTCTATCATAAGTGTTTTAATATTTTTTGATCTCTTCTAATGTCATCAATCTTCGTACTCTCCCAAGTAAATGCATAGATAAATTAATGGTTCAATGTGTATGCCATTTTATTCCCATTATTTTGTTGAAGGGATATTGATGTGGCGAGTTTTCTTAAGTAATCAGAATTCCATAACGCTAATAGAGAAAAGCAGCATGTATATTGATTGAAATAGCAAAGATTAAAAAGGGCACCAAAGCCAGAAACTCATCACATTTAAGAAGTACATAGAATAAGTGCTTATTGTGCCCCAATCTAAAATGCTGTGGCCTCAAAGCTGGGAAGTTCTTCATAGTTTTTACTTGATCTATATGGACATCATGCCATCTTCAGGTCAAAGGTACTTCAATCTTCTACATTCCAAACTGCGTGCAGTATTCCAATTGAGATTTCACCAACTCTTTGTGCAATTACAAAACTTACTTACTTTAAACTCCAAGCTCTTTTTAATTGAATTGTTCCTCTCTGCACCCTTTGGCAACTTGGCTGTTTCTTTAGCATTTTTGTCTTTTTTTTTATGAGGCTGAGTTGCTAGCTTGACGCTCAACCCAGCATGGGTGGAAAGCATGCAAGGAGCCAGCTAGATTCAAACCCAGGACCGCTCATCTCGAAGTCTGGTGTGAATGCCACTACACCACCAGCCAACAATCAAACCCTTTTTACTGAATGACAAAATGTCGTTTGACTTTTTAACTAGTTGACCTGTCTATTGGCATTTTATGTTTCAAAGGTCCAAATTAATGTCAGAGAAATGTATACAACATACATCCTGAAACGCTTTTTCTTCGCAAACATCCATGAAAACAGAGAAGTGCCCCAAAGAATGAACGACAGTTAAACATAAGAACCACAAAGTCCCCCCCGTTCCCCTCCCTTCGGCAATGAGCGACTATTCCCCCCTACCCCCACCAGCAGAAGAAAGCAAGCATCGGCACCATCACCAAGCTTTCAGGCACGAGCAGAGCAATAGCAAAGACTCAGACTTGCCAATTACCCCAAAGACTTCGTGTTTCACCAGCATTCGAAATCCTGCAGGTTCTCTCTCCCTAATAAGAGAGAAGAAGGTGTCTCCATTTTCCCAGCAAGCAGGGAGACATGACAAACAACTCGCTGGTTTAAGATGTTAAAGGTCTGTTACGTCGCTTCTTTCTAGCTCTGTGCCCAAAGATTGCAAAGATCCAATATCTTCGGGCCCACAGCAGTAGATTTTCTGACTCCCCTGACAACCCATGAGTCTCCTGCCATGACACCAACCCTTGCTCCGCCTGTCTCCAGAGCCCTGAGTTCTTAGGCTTCCAAATCCAAGCTGGACTCTCAGGCCGAACCCTTGGTGTGCCGAGCAACAGCCAGACCTGAAACCTGATTGGGGGTCCCATTCCTGCAAAGAACTGAAGTCAGCTTGTAATTCCAGGTCAGGGTCTTCAAAAGAACCCTGAAAGGGAAACAATAACGATATTAAAGATGGAAATAGAGCTGTTTCCGAAGACACAAGCGAAGGAGACGCTGTTTAGCGCCATCTTAACTTCGCTCTGCCTATACTCCGTTCAGGTATTAGCACTCATAGATTCCTCTGTGCTTCAGTCATTTTCAGTCTCTTTCCATTTAGACAATAATCTACCTTTTGTTTATCTTGCATTTCCCAGTATTTTCCCACTCATTCAATCCACTTAAATCCCTTTGCAGAATTACAGTATCCTTATCACAACATGCCCTGCCACCTGTTTTCATAAATTTGATAAATTTGGAAAACTTCCATGTTGTTCGTTCTTCCAGGCTTTTCATGAGAACCAAAAGCTGATGCCGAGAGTACTCCGCTAGTTTCCTCCTTCCAGTATGAAAAGGAGCCATTTCAAATCTTTATTCTCTATGAGACAGCCATTTTTTATTCCATTCTAGTGCACATTCTCTGATACCATGGCTTTTAATTTCTGCGGTAGCCTCACATGTGGCACCTTGTCCTCAATATGCAGATAGATTGGGAAAATCAAGTTGATGCTGAATCCCGAGAGAGAGAATTTGTGGAATGCCTTTAAGATGGTTTTTGGAGCAGCTTCTGGTTGAACCCACTAGGGGATCAGCTGGTCTGGATTCGGTGTCGTGTACTGAACCGGATATGATTAGGGAGCTTAAGATAACGGAACCCTTAGATGACACTGATCATAATATGATAGAATTCACCCTGCAATTTTAGAGGGAGAATTAAAGTCAGATGTATCAGTAATACAGTGGAATAAAGGAATTACAGAGACATGAGAGAGGAGCTGGCCAAAGTTGATTGGAAAGGGACACTAGCAGGGATGACAGCAGAACAGCAGTGGCTGGTGTTTCTGGGAGCAATTTGGAAGGTGCAGGGTAGATACATCCCTAAGAATCAGAACTATTTTAAAAGCAGGATGACACAACTGTTGCTAGCAAGGGAAGTCAAAGCCAGCGTAAAAGCAAAAGAAAGGGCATATAATAGAACAAAATCAGTAGAAAGTTAAGAGGATTGGGATTTTTTTTTAATGAACAGAAGTCGACATAAAGGGTGGAAAGATAAATTATGAAGGTAAGCTAGCCAATAATATCAAAAAAGATACCCACATTTTTTCAGAGACGAGAGTACATATTGGACTGCTGTAAAATGATGCTGGAGAGATAGTAACGGAGGACAAGGAAATGGCAGATGAACTGAATAAGTATTTTTGCTGAAAAGTCTGAAGGTAGATAAGTAACCTGGACCTGATGGACTGCAACCCGGTTTCTAACAGAGGTAGCTAGAGAAATTGTGGAGAAATTAGTAAAGATCTTTCAAGAATCAATGGATTCTGGAAGATTTCTAGAGGACTGGAAAATTGCAAATGTCACTCCACTCTTTGAGAAGGGAGGGAGGCAGAAGAAAGGAAATTATGGGCCAGTTAGCCTGATCTCAATGGTTGGGAAGGTGTTTAAGCTGATTGTTAAGGATGTGCTTTTGGGGTACTTGCAGTGGTTAGCAAGGTTTTCTAA
The DNA here is from genome assembly GCF_030144855.1 of Hypanus sabinus. NCBI lineage: Eukaryota > Metazoa > Chordata > Chondrichthyes > Myliobatiformes > Dasyatidae > Hypanus > Hypanus sabinus. Next base: position 59,783,327 of record NC_082717.1, on the reverse strand, counting down.
AAGGAAAAACTTGCCTGACAAGTCTGTTGAAATTCTTTGAAGGAATAACAAGCAGGGTAGACAAAGGAGAATTGGTGGATGAAGGCCTTTGACAGAGTGCTGCACATGAGGCTGCTTAACAAGGTAAGAGGCTGGGGTACTACAGGGAAGATACGAGCATGGATATAGCATTGGCTGATTGGCAAGAGGCAAGGAGTGGGAATAAAGGGGTTCTTTTCAGTTTGGCTACTGGTGACTTGTGTTCCATAGATGTCTGTGCTGAAACTGCTTTTTATGTTGCATGTCAATGATTTCGATGATGAAATTGATAGCTTTGTGGCCATGTTTGTGGACAATATAAAGATAGGTGGAATGGCAGGTAGTGTTGAGGAAGCAGAGAAGTTGCAGAAGGACATGGGTTAGAATCAGTAAAGAGGTAGTAGGTGGAATACAGTGACATAAGGTGTATGGTCATGCACTTTAGTAGAAGAAATAAAAGCATAGACACTTATAAATAGGGAGAAAATTTAAAAATCTGAGTTGCAGAGCGATTGGGGAATCCTCTTGCAGGATTACCTAAAGGTTACTCTGCAAGCTGAATCGGTAGTGAGGAAGGTGAATGCAATGTTAGCATTCATTTGAAGAGGACGAAAATATAAAAGCAAAGATGTGATGCTGAGGCTGAATAAGGCAATGGTGTGGTCTTGCTTGGAGTATTGTGTGCAGTTTTGGGCCATTTATTTAAGAAAGGATGGTCTGACATTGGAAAAGTTCAGAGGAGGCTCATGAGAATGATTCCAGGAATGAAAAGGTTATCATATGAGCAGCGATTGAAGGCTCTGGGCCTGTACTCACTGGAATTTAGAAGACTTTTGTAATAATAGCAATTTTAAAGTACAACCATTGAAAATAAGAGTTTCTCCTCTGCTCTTTGCTGCATTGCAAGCTAAAGTTAACAATATTCAAAAACATTCCTTTGATATATCTATGCAGTTATATAGTTTGCAACACCGATTATTTTGATAACTAATGATAAAATTAATGCAAAATTTACCATTTGATAATGATTATGCAATATTCAATTTTATTTGAATCACCTCAGAAAATGAAATTGCATGCCTACATGCAACTAAAGCTAAATGACTTTCAGACTTGAGCTGATCATTTTTTGTTATTGAGATAGAAATGGAATCAGGAGATTTCAGACCTATTTTGAGAGAAAAAAAATACTTTTACTAAGGTTTAGTACAGGAAAATGAAGACTTAGATTTTAAAACCTTTCACAATTTTGGGATGCCTAAATATTTTACAACCAATTAAGAACATTCTTAATCATTAAAGTCTAAGATAAATTGATTTAACTTTCTGTGAAATCCTAATGTCCATTCTGTCAGTTTAAAAACAGATAAAATTCCACATATGGAAAATTATTGAATTATGTTCAACCCACAAAAAACATGGCAAATCCAATACAAACAACTATCTTCTCATTATCCCATTTTCCTTCATCATTAACTGATGATAGTAGTGTTATACCATAACTTATTATTCTGATCAAAGTTGTTCATTTCGAGTTCTATCATATCTGCTTGACTTCAGACCACATTATAGTTTAGTCCTTAAGTTTTGCTTTCCTTTGGGTGTAGTCTGCTTGCATTAGAAGAGTTGTATAATATTGGGTAAAACACAACGTAAGGGATGTTACATTAGTGATAAGATGGTGTAATGGTTCTAAATCAGCTCTCTGTTTAAATAAAGGTAAAGACAAAATGAGGTTCTGAAAAATAAACAATCCTCTCACAAATGACCAATTCTCAGAGAAAAACTGAAATAAAAAGTTTGTTCTTTAATTTTGAGGTAATCAGTAAGGTCTCGTTGTTTTATTTTTCTTTAATTCCAGCAGACACTTTACTTGTTTACTCCAGTCGGATTAAATGATAATCAGCAGCGACTTACTCCTACAGGGCAAGTTGGATATGGCACCACAATAGCATCGTATGTAGCCAAATTCAGAAAAACACTTCTAGTAGAAGATATTGCTGGGGTAAGAATGAATAACATAAATTAGCTGTGCAGTTTTTCAGAACAGATGTTTTTTTTGTGTGTTTGAAATTTCGATGTTGTTAAATCCTTATGTCAGAAATCTCATGATTAACTCAGAGTTACAAAGATAAAAATTTATAAAGATAAAGATTAACATTATTTGTCACTTGTACGTCAAAACATAAAGTGAAATATGTCATTTGCATCAGCGACCAACGCAGTCTGAGGAGGTGCTGGGGACAGGCCACAAATGCTACAATGCTTCTGGCGCCAACATTGAATGCCCATAACTTACCTATATATCTTTGAATTGTGAGGGGAAGCCACAGCACCCAGAGGAAATCCATGTGGTCACAGGGAGAATGTACAAACTCCTTACAGACAAAGGCAGAAATTGAACCCAGCTCACTGGCTAGTAAAGTGTTACGCTGACTGCCACGCTGCTTGCCACCCTGTGTGTCAATATGTTAATGATATCAAACTGAAGGAATGAAATTTCCTGCCAAAGGGTCTCGGCCCGAAACATCAACTATACTCTTTTCCATAGATGCTGCCTGGTCTGCTGAGTTCCTCCAGCATTCTGTGAGTGTTGAATGAAAATCCTGGAATGCATTGAACCAAATGTGTCCAAACAATTTGCAACACAGGTGGGAATCATTCCATGGAAAGTTTTGTTGAAATGTCTGTATAGTGCACATCTTTATACTTTCTGAATGCACTTTTGAACTAGTTGTTAAGGATATTTATTGACTGATATTTTGGAAAATTGTTGTGGATGTTGTGACATGTAGCAGGAATTCTACAGCTTTAACAAGCTTTTCTTCTTGATCAGTCCCTCTGGATTGACGCTGACTCGTTTCCACTCCAGCTTCTGTGGTTGCTAATATTACCAGTTTAGGAACTGCATAAGCCACTGCTGATGGGATGGACAAATGTCCTCTTATTCCACCATTAAAACAGGGCCCTTGTGTTTTCTTGATGCAGAACTTTGAGGGTTTCTACCATCCTGAATGCTTCTTTTTACTTTGGTCATGAGCCAGACATTCCCATAAGGTGGTGGAGATTTTGCATTTCTTCAGGGAGGCTTTGAGCACATCCTTGAATCTTTTCCTGTTTCACTTGGTAGACTTTTTCCACGATAGAGCCTGGAGTGGGCATTCTTGAAATGGGAGATATTGCTTAGAGAAGCTTTGGTGGGTATTGGGAATCTCTTATCTCAGTGAATTTCTGCTGCACCACTACTAGGTTCCTAAATTTCATGCAAGATTCAGGCTGCAAATTAAGCAGCAGTTTATGTGGATGCAGCTTTGCTGTTTCCCTTCACTTTTTAGTTACCATTTTGTTTACTTCTGAAAGGACTTCACTGGCATTAAACATTTTTAGATGCTCTGAGGTCATGCACAGTCTACATGTAACTCTTATTTATTAAACCTTCAATTTCTGACTTTTCTTGTCCATCACCTTTGCACTTTTTATTTGCCTTATTTACTTGCATTTTCATTTCTGTGTTCCATGTGCAGGGAAATCTCACATTTTCTTAGATTATCCTTCATTTGCTAAATCATCGCCCACTCACTCACTTATTTTTGTAGATTGTTTGTATCCTCCTTATAGCTTGTTTTTCCCACTTGTTATTCAGAATTATTTTACTATAATTTACTTACTGCCATCATCTAAGTTATTAATATATTTTCTAATTATTTGAGACTCCACTGCTATCTCTATGGCACCTAACTGACTACCAGCTTGAGTGACCTCAACTCTCTATCATCCAGTCCTCTATCCATGCTAATATTTAACTTCCAAAGCTATGCTCTCTTACTTTGTTCAAGAACTACTTGATTCCTTGTCAGATGACTGGAAGTCTCACTAAAAACATCCAAAAGAACTCTAATCAGTTCTCAAACACAGTGTCTATTGAATGAAGCCATGTTGTCTGTGCTTGATTACATTATGATTTTCTAAATATCCTGCAACCCCTTTCTTAATAATGAATGCTAGCTTCTCCTCCCCACTGACAAATGTAATACAGACTGGTCCTGTTTCACTGTCCTTTGAATTGGAGCAATACCATTGTGACTTTCTAGAATCTTGGGAACTTTGAAAAAACACAAAACATTCAGAATCAGGCTTGTTATCACTAATATATATTGTGAAATTTGTTGTTTTGTGGCAGTGGTACAGTTCAACATAAAAATTGCTATAAATTACAATCATACATAAAAATAAATAGTACAAAAAAAGGAAATTAGAACATAGTGTTTATGGACTGTTCAGAAATTTAATGGTGGAGGGGAAGAAGTTGTTCCTACAATACTGAGTCTGCATCTTCAGCTCCTTACCTCTTCATTGAAGGTGGTAATGAGAAGAGGGCATGTGCTGGGTGATGAGGGTACTTCTAGATGCATGCTGCATTCTTGAGGCATCATCTTTTCATGATGTCCTCAATTGAGGGAAGACTGGTACCCATGATGCAGCTGGCTGAATTTACAACACTCTGCTGCTTTTTCCTTTCCTGTGCATTGATGAATCCTTACCAAATGGTGATGCAACCAGTCAGCATGCTCTCCACAATACAGCCATAGAAATTTGCTGAAGTCCTTGACATACCTAATCTCCCCAAACTCCTTATGAAGTACAGCCACTGTTGTACCTTCTTTGTAATTGCATCAATATGTTGGGTCCAGGATAGATCTACAGAGAGGTTGACACCCAGGAACTTGAAGCTGCTCACCCTTTCCACTGCTGACCTCTCAATGAAAACTGATGTGTGTTCTCCTGATTTCCCCATTCCAATTTCTTGGTCTTACTGACGTTGAGGTGGACATTGCTGTTGTGACACCACTCAGCCAGACAATCTGTCTCACTCCCATGCACCTCCTCGTCACCATCAGAGGTTCTGCCAACAACAGTTTTGTAACAACAGCTGTGCCTAGCCACAAAGTCATGAGTCTAGAAAGCATACAGCAGTGGGCTAGGCACACACATATCCTTGAGGTGTGCTTGTGTTGATTGTCATGAAGGAAATGTTACTGCCAATCTGCATTGTCTGCGGTCATTTAAGTAGTGGGGGTGAGGAGGGGAAAAGGGATCAGCCATGATTGAATGGCAGAAAAGAATGGACCAAATGGTCTACTTCTGCTCCTATGTCTTATGGTCTTCTAATGAGGAAGTCAAGGATTGAGGTACAAAGGTCCAGGCTTTTGAGCTTGTTGATTTGTACTGAGGATATGATGGTGTTAAACGCCAAGCTGTAATCAATAAACAGCAGCCTGATGTAGGTATTGTTGTTGTCCAGGTTAACACAGCCAGTGAGATTGCATCTTCTGTAGGCCTGTTAGGGTAATAAGCAAATTGCAGGGAGTCCAGGTCCTTGCTTAGGCAGGAGTTGGTTTGACCCATGACCAGCCTCTCAAAGCACTTCATCAACGTAGGTCTGAGTGCTACTGGGTGATAGTCATTAAGGCAGCTCGCCCCGCTCTTCTTGGGTGCCAGTATGATTGATTCCCTTTAGAAGCAGGTCCAAATCTCTGACTGCAGCCATGATTTTCTTCAACACTTCAGGCATATGGTTGGCACAAATTTTCAGTGCCTTATCAGGTGCATCATTGATGTCAGCCTCTGAGACAGATGTCGCAGGGTCACAAGTGCTACTGGGATTTGCACAGGTATAGTTTTATTCGCCCTTTCAAAGCTTGCATAAGAGGTATTCAGCTCATTGGGAAGTGAAGCATCACAGCCATTTATAATATTAGGTTTTGCCTTGTATGAAGTAATGACCTGCAAACTGCCTCAGCTAATGTGTACCCAGTTAAATCCCTAACTTCACTTGGAGTTGCTTTCTCACTCTTAAGATAGGTTGTGCCTGGGCTTGCAGAGTTCTAGAGCTGGTTCTGGATGTAGAATTAAACAATCTTGAATCTTGAAATAATTATTCACACTCTCTGCTATTTCCTTCCTTAGGTAGAGCAATTAATATCTAACTTAGCATTTCTTTTTCTTTTAAAATACTCTGTAAAATACTTATTAGTTGTTTTATTTCTTGCTACATGCTCCTCAGTAAATTTGCCTCCATAAGAATCTGGGGAAATTTAACCAGAAGTTACAGTGGACCATCTGTACCTGCAGCAAGAGCTAAAAAATTCAGGCTTGAACAGATAGGTGTTAGGTAACATAGCATCTACAAAATCACCAGGCAAGGATCATCCCTAACAAAAGGGAGTCTGTCATTGGTATTACCATAGATGACTTCCCCCTGCCCCACCCCAGCTCATCAACACCCTGGGGATCATAATTGACTGGTAACTAGATCAGGTACATAACAACCATAACCACGAGCAGTTCAGAGGTTGGATATCTTGCAATTGGTTAATCTTCTGCATCTCAAATGTGTTTTATCATGGTTAAGGCACCTAAACAACTTAATGTGATGGCTCGCCTATATCCTAGATGAATGCAACTCCAATATCTCTGAGAAACTCAATGCCTTCTAGGACAAAGCATTCCATCTGATTAACAAGCTATCAACTACCTAAACATTAATATTCCCCACCACCAGTGCACAGTAGACACAGTGTGAATCATCCACAAAATGCATACAATTATTCCAGTGGCATCCCTTAAGCCCAAAATCTCTACCACTCAGAAATGCAAGGGCTGCTGACATGTGGGGCAACATCACTTACATGTTGCCCTTCAGGTCACAATTTGTTAACATTTGGAAATATATCACTGGGTCTAAGTCTTTGAACTCCTGAATCAAGAGCACTCTGGGATATCTTCACTGGAAGGACTGCAGCAATTCAACCAACACCTTCTGATGAACAGTAAATGCTACCTTTGTCAGTGAGAATAATAAAAGATTACTTCTCTGTGAGAGAACTGTGAAGAGGTACTTGCAAAATTTGTATGAGCCTTCTCTTTTCCTTCCTTTTTAGGACAAAAGATTCCCCAAAGGGACGGGGCTGGAGTCAGCAAGTCCTATCCAATCTGTTCTCTGTTTACCAATAATCACTGCCGGCGATGAGTTAATAGGTGTTTTGGAACTGCATCGATATTTCAGCAAAGATGCCTTTGACATCAACCAACAGAAGGTTGGTTCCAGCTGTAGATTATGAATTCAAAGCTTGGTTCTCTTTCTGAAACTTGAACATATTGTCCAGTTAGCACTTTCATCTAATCTTTTTGAATCTCAGTAGCCCAAGAATACTTGGGGATGTATTCTGTGCTGTGAATCTTAAAAATAAACACTGACAGTTGATTATTATGCCAGTTCATCACAGCAGGAGAATGTAAAACTTATTGTGGTGAGATGCTAACCCATTCGTAACAGAAAATTTGTTTGTAAACCGAGGGGTTTGACCTCAGTAGATATTGTTTATTATAAATTGAAATCACTACTATTGATGGCATCCCTAGGTTTGGAAGGCAACAATTCTAGTGGGTCTCTGTATCTAATTATTGAATAGTATTGATAGACTTATAGTTACATGGAATCAGCTTGGTCTCAGAGATCAAATGGCCTTGGCAATGCATGTTAAAAGTGAATATATGAAAAATGAGCACTTACTGGGGAAATGTTAAGCTGACCATCCCAAAATGGAGACACTGCCTTCAGAACAAGGGAATGAAAATTGGAGGAGTGAACAGAAATGTTCTCCACATTTAGTTTGACAATACTGGTTGAACTTATTTCATGCTCTTTGCTCCAGGTTGCCACTGCAAATTTAGCGTGGGCTTTGGTGGCAATACATCAAATCCAGGTAAGCTTTTGCTATTTCCTGATTTTGTATCAAATCTTCAGCAATGAAAATATAAACGTATAAATGCAGCAATTCCTAAAACAGATGGTTTGAAGTAATACAATGTAATGACCATATAACAATTACAGCACGGAAACAGGCCATCTTGGCCCTTCTAGTCCATGCTGAAACGCTTACTCTCACCTAGTCCCACCGACCTGCACTCAGCCCATAACTCTCCATTCCTTTCCTGTCCATATACCTATCCAATTTTACTTTAAATGACAATACCGAACCTGCCTCTACCACTTCTACTGGAAGCTCGTTCCACACAGCTGCCACTATCTGAGTAAAGAAAATCCCCTTGTGTTACCCCTAAACTTTTGCCCCCTAACTCTCAACTCATGTCCTCTTGTTTGAATCTCCCCTACTCTCAATGGAAAAAGCCTATCCACGTTCCCCCTCATAATTTTAAATACCCCTATCAAGTCCTCCCTCAACCTTCTATGCTCCAAAAGATAAAGACCTAACTTGTTCAACCTTTCTCTGTAACTTAGGTGCTGAAACCCAGGTAACATTCTAGTAAATCTTCTCTGTACTCTCTCTATTTTGTTGCCATCTTTCCTATAATTTGGTGACCAGAACTGTACACAATACTCCAAATTCAGCCTTACCAATGCCTTGTACAATTTTAACATTACATCCCAACTCCTATACTCAATGCTCTGAGTTATAAAGGCCAGCATTCCAAAAGCTTTCTTCACCACCCTATCCACATGAGATTCCACCTTCAGGGAACTATGCACTATTATTCCTAGAACACTCTGTTCTGCTGCATTCTTCAATGTCCTACTATTTACCATGTATGTCCTATTTTGATTATTCCTACCAAAATGTAGCACCTCACACTTATCAGCATTAAACTCCATCTGCCATCTTTCAGCCCACTTTTCTAACTGGCCTAAATCTCTCTGCAAGCTTTGAAAACCTACTTCATTATCTACAACGCCACCTATCTTAGTATCATTTGCATACTCACTAATCCAATTTAACACCACATCATCCAGATCATTAATGTATATGACAATCAACATTGGACCCAATACAGATCCCTGAGGCACACCACTAGTCACTGGCCTCCAACCTGACAAACAGTTATCCACCACTACTCTCTGGCATCTCCCATCCAGCCACTGTTGAATCCATTTTACTACTTTAATATTAATACCTAACGATTGAAACTTCCTAACTAACCTTCTGTACGGAACATTGTCAAAGGCCTTACTGAAGTCCATATAGACAACATCCACTGCTTTACCCTTGTCAACTTTCGTAGTAACCTCTTCAAAAAAATTCAGTAAGATTTGTCAAACATGACCTTCCATGCACAAATCCATGTTGACTGTTCCTAATCATACCCTGTCTACCCAGATAATTATATATACCATCTCTAAGAATACTTTCCATTAACTTACCCACCACTGACATCAAACTTACAGGCCTATAATTGCTAGGTTTACTCTTAGAACCCTTTTTAAACAATGGAACAATATGAGCAATACACCAATCCTCCGGCACCATCCCTGTTTCTAATGACATTTGAAATATTTCTGTCAGAGCCCCCGCTATTTCTACACTAACTTCCCTCAAGGTCTGAGGGAATATCCTGTCAGGAACTGGAGATTTATCCACTTTTACATTCCTTAAGAGTGCCAGTACTTCCTCCTCTTTAATCATCATAGTTTCCATAACTTTCCTACTTGTTTTCCTGACCTTACACAATTCAATATCCTTCTCCTTAGTGAATACCAAAGAAAAGAAATTGTTCAATTACTTTTGCAGAGAGTGAAGGGTGATATAATTTTTTGGTTACACACTTGGAATAATGTTTAATCAATGGTCTTGCATTCTAAGGTAAACTACTCAGAACATTCATTTTCATGTATAAAAGTGTATTTTTTCTAATTTTATTCCATGTCTCATAAATCATAATTCTTCGCTCATTTGACTACACCCAAATTAAATTGGTTACACAACTGCTTTGCATAACACCAATAGCTACCTTCAACTCTTTCAATTGCTTCTGTTGCTTGGCCCAAAATGATTCCATGCAAAATCAGCAAGCTCTACCCCAGTTTGCCTGGCTGGTATTGAACAAGAACCTGACCGTTGCTGTGCAAGCAGATGCGTATATATGTTGATAAACTTATTCTCGTTCAGCCTATGGTATGAACTCAGATTTATTCAAGAAAAGGAGGAAGCTGTTAGCTCCTTGAGCCTGTTAATAGTCCTTCAATAGCTCTAAATTTCAATTATAAGATGAACAGTTTGATCTTGCATTAATTTGCAGAAAGCTTCAAACTTTTAGCAAGTTTTAAATGTAGGAGAATTCATTCCTAAAATGACCTTGTCATTACATCTTGTTCCACCAGTTCCTTCTGTTCTTCCACTGTTTCTAATTTTTATTGTATTTGAAATACTCCACCCTGTTGTTCGTTTGTTACGTGCCCTGGGCATGGGCGATCGTGGGCTTTCCTTGACCATGACCTGGGCAATCATGGTCTTTCCATGACTATGATTAATGGTAAATTTTTCTGAAGAAGTGGTTTGCCTTTGCTGCCTTCTGAGCAGTGTCTTTACAAGATGGGTGACCCCTGGCTTTTATCAATACTCTTCAGAGATTGTCTGCCTGGCATCAATGGTCGCATAACTAGAACCTGTGATATGCACCAGCTGCTCATACAACCATCCACCACCTGCTCCCATGGCTTCAGGTGACCCTGATCGGGGGGCTAAACAGGTGCTGCACCTTGCCCAAGGGTGACCTGCAGGCCAGAGGAGGGAAGGAATGTCTTACACCTCCTTTGATGGAGACACATCTCCATGCTGCCACCCCTCTCCATTCTATGTAGAGTTCATAGTTGTTGACCTTGTATTTACTTCAATTGAAATATATTTGCCAATGTTTTATCAATGTGATTCATCATTATATTTAAATCTACAATATTTACGATGCTTCTTAGCTTTCTTTCTGATACAAAATGGAGTCTAGCTTTCTCTTCCATTACCTGATTCATCACATACAATGAATAGTTGAGAGCCTAATAGAGATTGCTGTGAGACAACGCTTACTTCAGATGGTCTGAATGACTTTACCAGAAGCTTTCTGGAAATCCATATTAATCTGAATAGACATTTCTGTGTCTTCTACTTCAATTATTTGAAAGAATCCAGAGAGGTTTGCAAGCCATGAATTAGCCTTCTCAGCTTTTTCAAGTAGCTAAGTGACATGAACAATTTTCCAAAGTGTAGCAGCAGTTTCTCCCACTCATCTTCTGTCATTTTACCTGTGTCACATCATGTTGTAGTCAGCATTACCAAAATCAAGAATTTTTGTAGCTACTTTGTATTTTCTGCTTTCAAACAAACATGGAAATTAATCATATGAATAAATGTCCACTACTAATCTCTATTTTAATTCATTTTACCATTAAAGGCAAAAATCATATTTTTGTTTAATTCATTTTGTTGCATATTCCCAATTTTCTTGGATAGGACTTTTTTCCACTCACTTTGTGGCAAGTGTGATTGAGCTTCATTTAAGATTTGGGGTGGGTTGGAGTGTTAAGAATAGTTATGGTCAGACGGGTTAGGTTCTAGTGGTGGGGACCCGAAGTATGTTAGTAGTGCAGAAACACTGCCTGTGTTTGACCAGTCTCCCACTTGTTGCTGCCGGCAGAAGGTGCATAAGTCTTAGGTCTCACACAACAAAGTTCGATTGCCTTGGCAGCTTGTGGCTGTGGACTAATTTTTAGGGACTTTGCAGTTTAACGTTTAAGGTCCTTCCTAAGCACTGAACGCGCTTCACGACTGTGGACTCACTTTTGAGTATTCTGCAGTTCATATTTTGTTTGCTCTTCTTTTGCTACTTGAACAACTTGATCGAGATGCTTCAGTGTGGAATTGGCTCTGTGTGCTGTGGTCTGTAGCCGCTGACACAGCACTGAACAAACTGACCTGGTAGCTGTGGCTCCTGGACAGTTTCAGGGACTCTGTGGTTTGATGTTTAATGTTCTGTGTGTTATTTACTCGCTCTTTGCTGTTAGTTTTTTTGTTTTGTGCGTTGGGTGTTTGATGTCCTTTGTTGTGTGGGGCTGTTCTTTAAACAGGTTCCATGGTTTCCTTTGTTTCGTGGCTGCCTGTGGGATGACAAATCTCAGGGTTGTATACTGTATATGTACTTTGATCTTTATTAACTAAGTGCAAACTTTCTGCAATTACACAATGAAATCAGAAAATGAACCTTTTGTAGTGGTACCCTATACTGTAGAGGGTGCGTATTTGCAGTCCCGTCCCGCGCGCGTGCTTTCCCCCTTGCTGGTGAAGCAGACTTGACGCCCTTTTTGGGACCGGCCTCAATGCTGGCGCGCGCCAATTTGTGAGCCGGTTCGAGTACACTGGGAAGTGGGTCGCCACATAACCCCCCCCCAGAACTGGCGATACACCCCCCAATGTCCACAGTCTGGGCAGGACTCTGTTTGAGAGGTCTGCCTCTGCGCCGTGGTGCCAGAATCTCGACCGGCTGTGCCACATCCACATGGGCCGGTTTGAGTCGGTTCACCGTGAAAACCTCCTCCCTCCCCCCAATGTCCAGCACGAATGTGGACCTGTTGTTTCTGATCACCATAAATGGCCCATCGTAGGGCCGTTGCAGCAGTGGCCGATGCCCGCCCCGTCATACAAAAACAAACTTACAGTTTAGCAGGTCTTTGGGTACGCAGGTCGGGTTCTGCCCATGCTGCGAAGTTGGTATGGGGGCCAGGTTACCAAGCCTCTCGCATAGTCTGCCCAGGACTGCTGTGGTTCTTCCTCTTGCCCCCTTGGGACTGGTATGAACTCCCCTGGGACGACCAGGGGTGCGCCGTACACCGTACGCCAACTCGGCCAACAAGGTGTGTAAATCTTCTTTGGGTGCCGTGCAGGTTTGCTGCAAATTCCTGAATGTGTGGCACAGCGTAGCAGTCCGGTGTTGTAGCCTCGTTCAGCCTGCGGTAGTCGCCGCATGGTCTCCAGCCCCCTGTTGCTTTGGACACCATGTGCAGGGGGGAGGCCCATGGGCTGTCGGACCGCCGTATGATCCCCAATTCCTCCATCCTCTTGAACTCCTCCTTCACCAGTCGGAGCTTGTCCGGGGGAAGCCTTCGAGCATGGGTGTGGAGGGGTGGTCCCTGTGTCGGGATGTGGTGCTGAACCCTGTGTCTGGGCATGGCTGCCATGAACTGCGGTGCCAGAACCGATGGGAAATCCGCTAGGACTCTGTTGAAGTCGTTGTCGGACAGTGTGATGGAGTCTAAGTGTGGGGCCGGCAACTGGGCTTCACCCAGGGAGAACATTTGAAAGGTCTCGGCGTGGACCAGCCTCTTCCCTTGCAGGTCGACCAGTAGGCTGTGAGCCCGCAAAAAATCCACGTCCAGGAGCGGTTGGGCTACAACAGCCAGTGTGAAGTCCCACGTGAACTGGCTGGAGCCGAACTGTAGCCGCACCGTACGGGTGCCATAGGTCCTTACTGTGCTGCCGTTCGTGGCCCTCAGGGTGGGATCTGGTGCCCTGTTGCAGGTGTCGTAACTCGTTGGAGGTAAGATGCTGATCTCAGCTCGGTGTTGACCAAAAAGCGGCGTCCCGACCGCTTGTCCCACACATACAGGAGGCTATCCCGATGGCCAGTCGCCATAGCCATCAGCGGCGGCTGGCTCTGGCGTTTCCCGGGAACGTGCAGGGTGGGCTATTGATGGTAGAAGCACCATTGTTCATTGGTCTCCTCACCCCTGCCTCTGGGGTTAGCGGGCTCTGCAGACGGGCCTGGTCTGGTTTGCTGCCGGGAGCGTGGCCTGGTGATCTGTGTGATGGACGCCCCACTCTCCTTCTTGGCTTTTCACAGCAAGTCCACCCAGGCTGCCACCTTCTGGGGGGGGGGGGGGTCACTGAAATCCGCGTCGGACAGCAGCAGGCGAATGCCTGCTCAAACATGAGGCAGGGCTTGTGACCTCTGGCCAGGGAGAGTATCTCATTCATCAAAGCCGATGGTGGCCTGTCTCCCAAACCATCCAGGTGCAGTAAGCAGGCAGCTCGCTCGCACCGTGAGAGTCCGAAAGTGCTTATGAGCGGGCTTTGAATTCCGTGTACTTGCCGTCCACTGGGGGAGACTGTATGAACTCCTCAACCTGGGCTGCTGTTTCTTGGTCGAGGGAGCTCACTACGTTGTAGTAAAGTGTGTCCTCCGAGGTTATCTGCTGAATGTGGAATTGGGCTTCTGCTTGCTGGAACCATAGGTGAGGTCGCAGCGTCCAGAAGCTTGGCAGTTTTAACGAAACTGCATGAACAGATGCGGCGTCGTTCATCTTCGGCCCAAATATCGTTTGGGCCGTCAGGGTCACCAATTGTAGCGGTGTGCTACACGCAGCGCTGAAATAACGACACATAGTCGATGAGCTGCAGTTGCAAAAAAGGTTTATTCAAACTTCGCGGCCTTGCTTTAAAGCCTTCCTGATCCCGCCCCCCCAGGTGGGAATACCGTAGGGGGGGTGTATTCACAGTCCCGTCCCGCGCGTGAGCTTTTCCCCTTGCTGGTGAAGCAAACATGGTGCCCTTTTTGGGGCCGGCCTCAATGCCAGGGCGCGCCGTTCAAGTGTGCTGGGAAGTGGGTCGCCACACTTTGCCCGTTAAGATCTGGCACTGGTTTAACAATTCCATTTTAATGAAAAGAAATTACTCCAAAAAAAGGAAGTTATGTGCAGGTAATCTACACTTCTTATTTTTATTTAAAATGCATTAAATTGTTTTTTTGTGTGTTCAAATCCTTTCCAATTTTTCAATAGTATATATAAATTTTAGTTGCTTTTGAATGTGAGTGACGTTTACATTCAAGCTGTTTGATAGCACTTTCGGTCTATTCAGTCTAGAGACAAAACTTCAAAGCTTGTCAAAACAGTTCTTTGAAATTTACAATCAAGAAGATCTCGTGCTGACAAGGGCCTTGTGATCAAGTGGGCTGGGGCTTGCTTCAAGGACCAAGTTGCCACTGGAAGATTTGGCCAATGCTGCATTCCATGAAGATATAGGTAACCAGAGGTCATGGTATCACCATTCCAAGGGAAATTTGGGCCTACAGGCTCTATTTCCTGTCAAGATGATAACAGGAATATAACATTTGTGTTTGAGATCAGTTGTTTGGACTAAATTCTCCTCACTTTATACTGTTATAATTCCCCTACATTTGCCATTAACTCCAGAGGCAATGTAATTTTTAGCTGTATTGCAGCCTGTCCAGGCTGTCCTTCATTTTTACTTGTGAGTCCGGCAGCATAAGAACAGCTGCAGCATCTGACAGCTGGGTAACATTCTGTGTTGTCACAATCCCCTGCCTGGCATATCCTGTATTCCATTAAGTTGAATAACCAGCTCAGAGTTGCTGAGGAGGATGAAAGTGTCTGTTGAACGCAGTACAAGGCTGAAAAAGAGTTGCTAACATGGTGAAGTACTAACACAGGACTATATTAATGCTAAAAAAGTGAAAGCAGTGTGCTGCAGACAGTGTTAACCTGATTGATAGAAGGAGACAATTGGTTCATCATCACTGTTAAAAGTTATACAATTAATCTGGCTTCCCTTCACTACTTGCATTCTCTTCTTACTTTTTGTGTTTATATACTATTCTCTTAAACAAGTTGTTGTTAAATGTACTTCTTCCATCATATACTTCCTTCATTTAATCATCTCTTGGTATCTTTTTTTCCTCAGTTACTTTATATTTGCCTCTGGTTATTCACATAACTGCTCTAAAAAACAAACCCTGTACAAACTCCTTTCCTATTTGCTTTCTATTATGCATCAGTTAAAAATTGGTGAGAATCAAAGGGGATATGTCAAATCTCTTTAACCTACAAAAAAAAGTAGAGGCTGTGATGAGATTTCTCTGATGAGGCTTCTACGTCATTGGGCCAGGATAGTCTACTGGTGATGTTTTCTCTCAGGGACAAGAAGCTGAACCGCAGCTCTGGTGTAAACAGAAGCATATACGTAAAAATTTAAACTGGCTCTTTCAGAACAAGTGAGAGCCCAGCTTCAAACGAATGCACAGATCTCAGGAAACTTGGGAGCAGCAAAACAGAGCCATGGTCAGTCAGAGCCAGCAAATAAATGTATCTGCAATTACTTCAAATAAGCAAAAGATACAAACCCCATTTCCAGAAAAGTTGGGATATTTTCCAAAATGCAATAAAAACAAAAATCTGTGATATGTTAATTCACGTGAACCTTTATTTAACTGACAAAAGTGCAAAGAAAAGATTTTCAATAGTTTTACTGACCAACTTAATTGTATTTTGTAAATATACACAAATTTAGAATT
Source organism: Hypanus sabinus (assembly GCF_030144855.1). Lineage (NCBI taxonomy): Eukaryota > Metazoa > Chordata > Chondrichthyes > Myliobatiformes > Dasyatidae > Hypanus > Hypanus sabinus. The sequence goes on along the minus strand of NC_082717.1, from coordinate 59,767,157 downwards.
TGTTGGCTGCAACACACTCAACAAAAGTTGGAACAGAGTTAAAATAAGATTGAAAAGTACACAGAATATTCAAGTAACACCGGTTTGGAAGACTCCACATTAAGCAGGCTAATTGGTAGCAGGTGAGGTATCATGACTGGGTATAAAAGTAGCGTCCATCAAAGGCTCAGTCTTTGCAAGCAAGGATGGGTCGTGGCTCACCCCTTTGTGCCAAAATTCGTGAGAGAATTGTTAGTCAGTTCAAAAGGAACATTTCCCAATGCAAGATTGCAGAGAATTTAAGTCTTTCAACATCTACAGTACATAATATTGTGAAAAGATTCAGAGAATTCAGAGACATCTCAGTGCGTAAAGGGCAAGGTCGGAAACCACTGTTGAATGCACGTGATCTTCGAGCCCTCAGGCAGCACTGCCGAAGAAGCCATCATCTTACTGTGACAATTATAGCCTTCTGGGCCTGGGAGTACATCGGAAAACCATTGTCACTTAATACAGGCCATCGCTGCATCCAGAAATGCAACTTGAAACTGTATTACACAAGGAGGAAGCCATACATCAACTCTATGCAGAAATGCTGGTGAGTTTTCCGGGCCTGAGCTCATCTCAGATGGACCGAAAGACTGTGGAACCGTGTGCTGTGGTCAGATGAGTCCACATTTCAGCTAGTATTCGAAAAAAAACGGGTGTCGACTTCTCTGTGCCAAAGATGAAAACGACCATCCTGATTGTTATCAGCGAAAGGTGCAAAAGCCAGCATCTGTGATGGTATGGGGGTGCATCAGTGCCCACGGCATGGGTGAGTTTCATGTATGTGAAGGTACCATTGACTCTGAGGCGTGTATTAGGATTTTAGAGAGACGTATGTTGCCATCAAGGCGACGTCTCTTCCCGGGACGTCCATGCTTATTTCAGCAGGACAATACCAGACCACATTCTGCACGGGCTACAACAGCATGGCTTTGTAGACACAGAGTACGTGTGCTTGACTGGCCTGCTGCCAGTCCAGATCTATCTCCTATTGAAAATGTATGGCACATCATGAAGAAGAGAATGAGACAACGGAGACCACGGACTGTTGAGCAGCTGAAGTCTTATATCAAGCAAGAATGGACAAAATTTCCAATTGCAAATCTACTACAATTAGTACCCTCAGTTCCAAAACGATTAAAAAGTGTTATTAAAAGGAAAGGTGATATAACACAATGGTAAACATGCCTCTGTCCCAACTTTTGTTGAGTGTGTTGCAGCCATCAAATTCTAAATTTGTGTATATTTTCAAAATACAATTAAGATGGTCAGTAAAACTATTGAAAATCTTTTCTTTGTACTTTTGTCAGTTAAATAAAAGTTCACGTGAATTATCATATCACGGATTTTTGTTTTTATTGCATTTTGGAAAATATCCCAACTTTTCTGGAAACAGAGTTTGTATTTATAAGGTTAATTTTCTATCCCTTTAAAATTATAGAGTTGTACAGTATAGAAACAGGCCCTTCAGCCCACTGTTTATATAACAACCAATTGCCTGCATTAATTCCATATCCCTCTGTGCTTGCTTATTCAAACATCAGTCCAGATTAGTCTTACTTTTTTTTACTTGTTCTACCTCCACCACTCCTTTGGTAGCTTATTTCAGATGCCACCTACTCTTTGTGTGTAACATTTATCCTTCAGATAGCCTTTGACTCTCACTTTAAGCCTATGTCTTCTAGTTGTAAACAGACACACCATTGTGAAAGAGACACCGGCCATCTAGCTGAAGTCTTTCAAGTGAAGCACTATATTATGTGAGCACATACCAATATTCCATTATTGTCCCTGGGTCAGAATCCAAGAATATGCATTGTAGAAGCACCCTCTCCAGATGGACTGCAGTGCTGCAAACTAAACCCGTCCACCACAGCCTTTTCTGAGTCAACTAAGGATGTGCAAGAAATGTGGCCTTTGTGCTGTTACACCCAAGTCATGTGAATTAACCAAAAAAAATCTCGCATCAATGCACACTCTCACGAAATGCAGACATACAAAGTTCACTGATTACCTGCATATAAGCATTCTCTTTTGCATGCATACATACAATCACTGCCAAAGGAAACACTCAGATCTAAATGTATTGAGGAAAAAAGTCTTTTAAATGTTACCCTAATGTGTAGTCTTATTTTTCAGGTGTCAAAAGGTCTTGCCAAACAAACTGAATTGAACGATTTTCTACTGGATGTTTCCAAGTAGGTGATTAATGTCTTTATTATGAAAAATTAATTTTTAGTAGATAATGTTTACAATCTCTGCAATTCATTATATTATGAAGCATAAAAAATCTGAATTAGGATACCTTAGATCAAAGTGTGTTAATGAAATTATGATTTCAGTTAGACATTAAGGTGCAAAGCTAAAGCAAGGCAGGCTGAGAGGTCAAGAACCTATCGTACCATAGCAAGGGACCATTAAATAGTCTTATAACAATGGGATATAAGCTGTCTTTGCACCTGGTGGTATGTGCTCTTGTATCTTCTGCCTGATTGGGGGTGGGGGGGTGGGTGAGAAGAGAGAATATTGGGGCCTTTATGTTGTCTGATATATTGAGGCAGTGAGAAGTGTAGACAAGGCCCAAAGAAGAGAGGCTGGTTTCTGTGATCTGCTGAGCTGTATCCACAACTCTCTGCAGTTCTTGCAGTCTGAGGCAGAGCAGATGCTATAGCAAGCTGTGATGGTGGGCCAGAAGGCCTCTTCCTGTGCTGTGCTGTTCTATATTCTAAGTAGGAATCTCGTATGTTAAAACACCTAGTTTTCAGTTGTAGAACTGGTTTGGTGCTTGCTAAGTAGACTTTGCTCAAAAGCAGGAACAGGTTAATCCAAAATAAATGTAAATCACTGAGTAGTGTAAATAACTTACTATTCGCTTTTTTCTCCCCCATACAGAACCTACTTTGATAATATATTGGCAATAGATTCACTACTTGAACACATTATGGTGAGTACTTATCTATGCAGCTGGAAGAATCTAGATTTTAGCAGTGGTGTTTAACTGAAAGAAGTTGAAATGGAAGTATGATTTGCCCTTTTTTAATATTAACTTGCTTTCCTTTCAGAATGAAAGACAAGCATTTGGCACTGTTCCTGTCGCATTTGCTCATGCCATCCATTCATGATTGTATTGCATATCCATTTACTTAAATGTATAAAGATGTTGTTTAGAGATGGACACAAGATTGAAAAATTAATGTCAACTATGGAAAATCAGTGCCAGTTGTAAGTTATAGTAGAAGAAATGGAAGGGGTTGCATTTTTAAAGAAGTCTATGCTAAATATTAGTGCTTATTGAAATGTAAATGTTCAGGAACAGAGTGTTGTCTGGACATTTTGTAATTCGTAACAGCGTGATGTATTTGAAGATCATTAAAACAGTTAAACTCCTTTACTGTGAAATATTTGAAGATAGTGAAACTCCTTAACTGTGATGTTATCTTTGCTTAAATTCTTAAGAAACAAACGGATTCAGTGTTTAAATGACCATAAACCTAGTTTAGTTAAGAATGCAACTGTAAGACTACTTGCAATAAGGCAGAGGGAAGATTTTGTGTTGCTAATAATACAATAAGCCAAGGTATACTTGTAATCTTCTGATATTATGAATGTTTTAAGCTGATTGGGGAGCTGCCAGTTCCTGCTGATTGTCGCCCGTGGAGCTTTCCCTTTGTTGTTGCATGTCCCTTACTACAGCCTTTAAGTAGGAAACTGATTGGTGAGGTCCAACTTCGTGTGACCCCTGCAATCCTGCTCTGCCCTCCAGATTCTCTCTCCACACAATGGGTTACCTTACTGTCAGAATAATTATTTTAGCTTGAATGTTTGTGAACGGACAGCATAGAAAGCTGGGCTTCCTTGGCACAGGCGAGTCCCAGGGTTCTGCACAGTTATGTAGATGTAAATTAGCATTCTAGATGATCATCTATGTAGATAAAAGATCTAGTCCAATTCAAAATATATTGATTGTCAATACATCCAGTTGATTTTACATTTATGCTTGTGATATAAATGTCAATAAATCTAGAACAATAGTTGTTGCAACAGCTTGATGATAAAGAAACATGATAATTATATTAAATGCCAATACCTATTTTAATATACTTAATTTTGCATATCTATATAACTAAATTATATAAACAAATTTGAAATCTGCAGGAAAGAGTGTGGAGGTCATATGAGAACACTATATATAAAGCTTCAGTGGGGCTGTAGCAAAGAGTACTGCATATGGCAGTGGTTGTCACTCCACAGAAAGGGCAGATGAGATTAATGAGGATATTCCCAGGGCTGGGAAATTGTAATTAAGTGGAGAGATTTACTAGTCTGAAGCTGATTTCACTGTAATAAAGGCAAATTGAGGGGGATTTAATGTGAATTTTGAGAAACCAAGATGCAGCGAATCTTAATTGAAACACACTGACTTAAAGTAATAGTTTTTTATTACTAATTTTTTATTGCAACACCAACAAATTATATTCAATACAACCAATTGCCGATTACATTTTGACTGTTTAACCTAGCCACCACCCAACCTTCTTTACCATCCCCCCTCTACCCCTCTCCCCTCCACCAACCAACTGAATAGTAGTGCATACACAGACAAAGAATTCCTATTTTAACAAAAGATCTTTTAAGTTTGATATCAGATTTGTCCACATTAAGGTTGTGTTTGGTCGTACATCATTCACTCTTGCTGATGAAAGTTCCAAGTAAGAAATGTCCAAAAAGCTCTGAAGCCAGTGAGTATATGAACTAACATGGGGAGGTTTCCAACGCTGGACTACAATCTTCTTAGCTGTAGTCAGGCCTGCCTGCCAGACTTTGTTTGTTTTATCTGTAAGGGAAAGGTGGGAACCATCATTTAGAAGATGTACAGTGGCGTCCATTGGTAATTGTACCCCTGTTAGTTCTGTAAGAGTACTGATAACCTTCCCCCATAAACCAAAACCCCTGGACATTCCCATACAACATGTATAAAAGAGCCAACGGTTCCGTGGGGACAAAATGAGCAATATGGGTCAGGAACCAGTCCCATTTGATGTCTAATTCTCGGTGTTAAATATTCTCTAAGACAAAATTTCAAGTGTATATACAGATGATTTGGGTTTTTCGAAGCACCGGCAGCATTATCCCAAATCGCATTCCAGTCTAAGTCTTGTCCCAATTCAGATATGTCCCTATCCCAGGCTTTCATTCCTGATGTGGGCATATAATTCTGGGAGTTTCATTTATCATAGATAAATGACAGTATCTGTCCTGGAGCACCCTGTATCGAACTTAAAATGTGATGGTCCTTTAAATCTGAGCCCCAGGGAACACCATAGGCTTTACAAGCTGATCTTACTCTGAGGTAGAAGAAAAGAGAGTGTTTATTAATATTATATATATCAGTTCTTGAAAGCTAAGGATAGTACTTGCCCCATTAATATCTTGAAGAGTAGCAATACCTTTATCCTCCCAAGATCTGTTAGTGAATGGTTTCCCTCCAGATAGAAAATGACTATTGTTCCATAATGGAGATGATTTGCACCATACACTTTTAAATTTTGGGAATTTTTCTGCTGCTCTAAACACTTGTTGCATATGGGTTAAATTTGGACCGTAATACAAATCACATTTTTTGGTAGATGTACCTATAAGGAGAAAGTCCTTCAGCCTTATTGGTACTATTAGCTCTTGTTCTATATTTTTCCGTAATGAAACTTTATCCTCCTCCATCCAATAGCTAAGCCTTTTTAATACAAATGCCCAGTGATACAATTTAAAACTTGGACATGCCAATCCCCCATCCAATTTTTTTGAATAGTAGAGCTGACCACTTTATATTAGGTTGTTTACCGTTCCAAACATAGTATCGTAGTAAGGAGTCCAGTTTTTGCCAATATCCTGCTGGAGGTGCAAGTGGGATCATTGAGTTGGTAAAATTAATGCGGGGATATAGGGGCTGGGACTGATGCTGGCATGTGTCTCCATCTATTAATATCTTCTATTTTTTTCAAAATTAAAGAGTAATTTGTTTGAGCCACAGATGATAGGGAAGTATTAACTTCAATACCCAAGTAGCGGACCTCATTTGTAAACTTAATCTGGGGAGGGAGAGGCACCTCACTTTTATCTGTATTAATTAGCATCAGTGTTGATTTTGACAAATTAACTTTGTATCCTGAAAGAAATCCAAATTGCTCCAGTGTTTTTAAAACATAGGGGAGAGTTTGTTGAACATTTGCCATATAAACTAGCGTGTTGTCCACGTAAAGTGATATTGAATGTGAAGTTGTACCTATTGTAATAAGGGAGATCCGAGGAGAGTTTCTAATTAAATGTCCAAGCGGTTCAATAGGTAAAGTAAAAATTAAAGGGGACAAAGGGTCCCCTTGTCGTGTGCCCCATCCTATATCAAATAAACCACCTCCCACACATACCCAGGCTGAAGGATTAGCATACAATGTTTGAATCATATTGATAAATTTATCGCCGAACTTAAATTCTTTTAGAGCTCTCCAAACATGTGACCATTCAAGGTGATCGAACGCTTTTTCAGCATCTAGAAATAGCAGGCCACAGGCAGGTGGGATTTTATGTGTTGCACTCAGTATGTGTAAGAGCCAACGAATATTATCAGATGCGAAACGCCCCTTGATAAAGCCCGTTTGATCTGGGCTAATTATTTTCCCAACTGCTGTCTCAAATCTACTGGCTAAGACTTTGGAAAATATCTTGAGGTCGGCGTTTATCAAAGAGATTGGATGGTAATTGGCACACTCCAAGGGGTCGTTACTGGGCTTAGGTATAACTGTGATCAGGGCTATGTTTAGATCTCTATGGAAAAGTGCCATTTCCAAAAGCATAATTTAATGTTTCTAACAATACTGGTCCAAGAATATCCCAAAGTGCTAGATAAAGTTCCACAGGTATGTCATCTATACCTGGCATACGGCCCTTATTTGTAGCTTTGACTGCTTTAAGTAGCTCATCTAGTGTAATAGGAGAGTCCAGTGTTTCGGTGTCCTCTAATGACAACATAGGGAGGTCTAAGCCACTAAAAAAATCAGTGATGTCATTCTCAGAAGGAACTGAGCCACTTGTATACAGTTCTTTAAAGTAATTCTTGAATGTCTCGTTTATTTCCTCTGTTGAAGACACTACTCCATGTTTAGCACATCTAATCGCTGGAAGAGACCTTTTAGCTTCCTGTTGTTTGAGCGTTAGTGCCAAAAGATGGCTCGGTCTACTGCCTTCTGCATAATACTTATGTTTGGGTATATAGATCATATATTCTGCCCCGCTTCTTAACAAATCATTTAATTCTGTTTGTTTTGTTTTGAGCTCGTTTTCTTTTGTCATGGTATATCTCCTTTTGAGATCATTCTCCAAAACCTTACATTGTTCTTCTAGGGTGGAAATCTTTTGAAGCCGGCTTTTATGTAGATGGACACTGAACCATATGGCGTTATTTCGTAAGAAACCCTTGATGGAGGCCCAAATCACTGTCACATCTGAGACACTATTTTTATTTAAATTTATAAATTCTGTCAGTTTTGTTCTCAGTTGTGATAGTAATTCGTCGTTTTTTAGATGGGTGGAGTTAAACCTCCACCTAGTAGCCTTATTTTAAATTTTGCCATAATTAAAAGTAGATATGACTGGGTTGTGATCAGACGGGGTTGTCTGGGCAAAAATTCTATTGAGTGTACTAAAGGCAGCAAACCAAAGGATACAAGAATGTAATCTATCCGAGAGAAAGTTTTGTCTTGTGGAGAAGAAGGTATAGTCTTTAACAGAAGGATTATGCACCCTCCACACATCAGTTAAATTTAAATCCGTTAGAAAAAGGTTAAGTGCTTTGGAAGCAGATTCTTGAGAGCTTGGTATAGTTGAGGAAGATGTATCGAGGTTAATGTTTACCAAAGCATTCATGTCCGAACCAACATATAGTTGGTAGTCACTTAACTTCAGTAATTGTGAGGTAACTGAAGGAAAAAATTCAACCTCGAATATAGTTGGGGCATATAGGCTAATGAATGCAACTTTTTTACCCTGAATGGATGTACAGCAAAAAGCTAGACGTCCTTCATTGTCGGAGCCAGTCCTTTCAACTGCTACATTAATACTACATCTCATTAATATCATAACTCCTTTGGTACGAGTACCATCAGCTGATGCCACAACAGGTTTATAAAAGCGGTTTTGAACCCTGGGAATGTCATTAGGTTTAAGATGTGTTTCCTGTAACAGTGCGATATCTATTTTCTTTCTGCGTAAGAAATCCAAAACCTTTGAACACTTGTAGGGAGAGTTTAATTCTCTAACATTAAATGATACAATAGTAAGATTTTCTAATTTATCTGTGTTGCTCATCTTCCCCTGGATCTGTTGTTGTAAGTTGGTGTTGGAGCCCTGAGTTACCCCCTTTACATCCCCCCCCACCCCGCATTCAACCCTTTACTTTGTAACACCTGTGAGTGTCACTTAACAATGTCAGACACCATACACTGACATTAACCACCCCCCTCTAGCAGCAACAAATTAGATAGGTAAAGCAGTTCTCATAGACAATCACATCAGAGACGAGAAAAAAAAGTGGACAAACCCATTAACCTATATAATTAAAACCATTTCTGTCTCAAATATAGTATAACATATAATCAAGACCCCAACAGCTCTCTTGCGAGAGACTGTCGCTTTAACAGATCGTCGCTTGGCGATGGCACCAGTGCCGTCTTATCTGGCGCCCAGGAACGTAAACAAGTCTACTGGAGACATAACGTTCAAAAGTTATTCAGAACAAACTGATGTTTTACAGCTTCATTCTTGATGAAGTATGACATTTGAGTATATTGATATCACCTTAAAACTTTGACCTGCAATACTCAGAAACAAATTGGCCCCTTAATTAACTAAATACAAAATGCATCGAATGACTTTCCAATAAAAAGATTAACCAGAGAACTTCACATCTAGAGCGTTAACTTGCCCGTTCCTGTTAGATTGCACATACAGGCTAGTCCAAGCTCTTAATGCATTTCCACTTCCCCCCGAGGGGCGTGTGGACTTCGCCCAGTGCCTTCTTCCATATCTCCCAGCACCGATGATTTCAGAGATTCTTTCGCTTCCTCTGCTGAGTTAAACGACATCACTCTCAAAATCGCCGGGTATAAGAGGAATGAGTCAATCCCCTTGTGTCGAAGCTTAGCGCGGATCTCCTTGTATCCCTGCCATTCCTGCATCGTGCCGGGGCTGTAGTCGGCGAAGAACTGCAGCTGGGTGCCATCAGGGAGAGTAGGTTTGGCTTTCCTCGCTCCCTCCAGGATCGGTGTACCGTAGAAGTCTAAATATCATGGTCCACAGTCTTGCGGTGTTGTTGGAAAAGATCCTATGTGCTCTATCGATCTCCAATGGAGTGCTGTGGGAACTCTTGAGTGCTGGAATCCAATTAGGCAGCATCTTCTGAAGGTAACCTCTTGGATCGTTGCCCCAATGTCTGTCGGTAAGATGACCAGCCGCAAATTGTTTCTCCTGGATCTGTCCTCTAAGTCCTTTAGCTTCTTCCATATCTTAGTCACCTCTGTGAGACTGGAGTTAGTAACTTACTCATTCTTGTGTAAGCAAACCTGAATATTGTCTATTTTGTTGAAGACCATGCTAAATTTTTTAACATAAATATCCGCTTGTTCCTTTAACAACTGGAGAATGTTGCCATTTTCTGCCATATGCTTCTGTATGGGATCGAGAACCTTTTCCAGCAACTCCTTTAGCATGTGGGCTACCGTTTCTTGCAGCGATTCCATCTCTGTTGCCATTGTTTGCTTAATTAGCATAGCCATTTCCTCGGATGAATCGCTAGCTTGGTGTTGTCTGCTGGTATCTTGTTTCCTGGTTGAGTTTGAATCTTTTTTTGAGGTCATGTCTTTAGTTAGATCTTTCTCCAACTCAACCTTGTATTAAGACCATCTATGAGCCCTAAAGAACATGAAAAAGGAGGGTTACATGTCAGCGCTCAGTGCCGTGCTGCCATCTTGTCTCGTGCCTCACCAGAAGTCTCCTGTAATAGTTAAAACAATTTAAGAAAATTCTGGTTGTTTTACCTGAAGAGCAGTATCTGTTCAGAACCCTCCACCTGATAGGGTGAATGAAGCAAATGTGTTAAAGTGTATCTGAATGAGTACTTGAAACCATGAGGTACAGGGCTATTGGCAGAGAATTAGGAATAATGTATAAATAACTATTTTAGCTGGTACATATGTGATTGGGTGAATGACAGTAACATGCAGTCAACGTGAGCAGTGTCTACCTTATGAAATAAACCATTAAAATGTAAATGATTGCAATGTCGTTTTACATAATACTTATGATTTTTGGAAGAAATTATCAAGATTAATTGACTAATTTTACACTATAAAAACAGCATAAAAATGGTGCTAAGCCATGTTTATGTCCCTATCATTGAATTTGGTTCCAATGTGCATGACTATTCCTTTCTCAGTGTATCAGTCATGAGTTAAGTAAGCACAAGCTACCACTGCCTGCCTGCCTTCCTGTAAATTGAATGAGAATGCAAAGCATTGGTAAGACTGCGCTCGGATTATTATCTACAGTTCTGGTTACCACACTATAGGACGTAGCAGCAGTGCAGATGTTCACGAGGATGTGCCAGGTATGGAGGGCTGTATTGATGAGAGGCTGGATTCTTCTCTCTGGAATGTTTGATGCTCAGAAATCACCTTTAAGGAGGTAGATAAAATGGAAGGGCATATGTAGGATCTGTTCTAAATGCAGTTCCAATGCCATATTTAACTTTGATGATGACGCCTCCATCGTTGACTGAATCAAAGGCGGTGAGAAATCAGCATGTAGGAGGGAATCTAGCTGAGTGGTGCCACAGCAACAACCTCACGCTCAAAGTCAGCAAGACCAAGGAGCTGAATGGTGACTTCAGGAGAAGGAAACCAGAGGCCATGAGTCAGTTCTCTTCATGGGATCAGAGGTGGAGAGAGTCAGTAACTTTAAATTCCTTGGAGTTATTTCAGAGGATCTGTCCTGGGCCCAGCAGATAAATGCCATTCCAAAGAAAGCATAGTGGTGTTTGTACTTGAATGGAAATCTCATAAAAAGGAATGATACAGTCCAGTCTGTCACAGATAAAAACCTTCCCACCATTGAGCACGTCTACACCGTGCTGTCACAAGAAAGCAGCATCCATCATCAATGGCCTTTACCATCCAGGCAATGCTGTGTTGTGGCTACTGTTATCAAGAACGTGTGACAGAAACCTCAGCATCCCAACCACTAGATTCAGGAACACCTTTTACTCCTCAACCAAGAGCCTCTTGAACTTAATTCGCCTCATCATTACACTGTTCCCCCAACTTACAAACTCACTTTCAAGGACTTCATCTCATGTTTGATAGACCATTTCACTGAATACCTACGCTCTGTCCACCAGAGAAAGCAGGATCTCCCGGTGGCCACACATTGTGATTCCATGTCCCATTCCCATTCTGATATTTAGAGTGGAAAAAAAGGAAAGGAGCACAAGGCAAAAGTTTGGGCACCCCAAGAGATTTGAGCTCTTAGATAACTGTTATCTCAGACCTTAATTAGTTTGTTACGGCTATGGCCTGTTCACAGTCATCATTAGGAAAGGCCAGGTGATGCAAATTTCAAAGCTTTATAAATACCCTGACTCCTCAAATCTTGTCCCAACAATCAGTGATCATGGGCTCCTCTATGCAGCTGCCTAGCACTCTGAAAACTAAAATAAATGATGCCCACAAAGCAGGAGAAGGCTATAAGAAGATAGCAAAGCGTTTTCAGCTAGATGTTTCCTCAGTTTGTAATGCAATTAAGAAATGGCAGTTAGCAGGAATAGTGGAGGTCAAGTTGAGGTCTGGAAGACCAAGAAAACTTTCTGAGAGAACTGCTCGTAGGATTGCTAGAAAGGCAAATCAAAACCCCTGTTTCACTGCAAAGGACCTTCAGGAAGATCTAGCAGACTCTGGAGTGGTGGTGCACTGTTCTATTGTGCAGCAACACCTGCACAAATATGACCTTCATGGAAGAGTCATCAGAAGAAAACCTTTTCTGTGTCCTCACCACAAAGTTCAGCATCAGAAGTTTGCAAAGGAACATCTAAACAAGCCTGATGCATTTTAGAAACAAGTCCTGTAGATTGATGAAGTTAAAATAGAACTTTTTGGCCATAATGAGCAAAGATATGTTTGGAGGGAAAAAAAGGTGTAGAATTTCATGAAAGGAGCATCTCTCCAACTGTTAACCATGGGTGGAGCGATCATGCTTTGGGCTTGTGTTGCAGCCAGTGGCACGGGGAACATTTCACTGGTAGAGGAAAGAATGAATTCAATTAAATACCAGCAAATTCTGGAAGCAAACATCACACCGTTTGTAAAAAAGCTGAAGATGAAAAGAGGATGGCTTCTACAACAGGAAAATGATCCTAAACAGACCTCAAAATCCACAATGGATTACCTCAAGAGACATAAGCTGAAGGTTTTGCCATAGCCCTAACAGTCCATGGAAAATCTGTGGATAGACCTCAAAAGAGCAGTGCATGCAAGACGGCCCAAGAATCTCACAGAACTAGAAGCCTTTTGCAAGGAAGAATGGGCAAAAATCCCCCAAACAAGAACTGAAAGACTTGGCTGGCTACAGAAAGTGTCTACAAGCTGTGATACTTGCCAAAGGGGGTGTTACTAAGTACTGACCCCTGTTTCTTTTTTGTTATTTTGAAACTATAAAAGATGGAAATAAAAATGTGATCTTGCTTAAAATATTAAAGGAATGTGTCATCTTTAACTTTATGCCTTTTGGAAATCACGTCATCTTTTACTCGCTTAGCTATTCATAGTAACAGAAATTTTGACCAGGGGGTGCCCAAACTTTTGCATGTACGTCTTTGGGGTGAATCTGGTGAATTTCAATCCTTTCTTCCAACTTACTCCAAAATTCTGCTTTGCCACATGCAAATCTTATGTGAGGGCATTTTGGGTAGAATGCTGCACTTTTCCCCTGGGGTGAAAGTTTTGTGGATGTTTCGTGACTGGTGGGATCATTGGGATTTTGACCCTGCTGTTGCCTGGTCTCTATTGGTGCCATTGCAAAAGGCACTGGGTATAAGCTCTCCTGATAGTGGGTACTTTCTCTCTCACTTGTCAACTTCCTGGTCCAGCACTTCCCAATTAACCAAATCACTTTCCTCAGCAGTTATTCTCATGGCTGCTGCCCACTGAGACCCAACCTGCCTGGGCCTTATCCATTTACCTCTCAGTCTGCCCAGATCCCTGGCTTGTATTTTTCTAATTATTTTGCATGTTTTTAACCCATGTCTCTCTCTGTAAAGGTTCGAACTGTTCCTTCAATCTATCCAACTCTACTTGTACATTGTCTCATTCCCTGGATTCATGCCTTTCCTTCTATCACTCTATTTGTACAAGCACCTCTCACAAATGTATATGATATATAATGACTGCTAATTTATCTCCTTTCCTTTTGGATTGATTTTTCCACCATTGCTAATGCCCTTCCAGGCTCCAGGTCCTAACCTCCAATCTTTTCAAGTTTATGGAATATATACTCTGCGTTTTCTCTTCTTTATAATTTAGCCCATGGTGTTGCTGTATCCCCTTTTATGTAGAAAGTTAAGTATGTCTGCAGTATTGCCAGTTTCAGATTTTCCCACATACACACAAAGAATTCCCCAATCAAATATACACACAAATCTGGTGCCCCAAATGGTCAGTAGCCACCCTTTGCAACTGGTGACGTTGTCTCGACAAACTACCCAGCACTGTTTGGTAGCTGATCCCTTACACAAAATATAGAAATACACACCAGACTTTTATATCTACCGTTTTTGCTTTCCTCCATGTCCTTCCATACTCAATGATGCCATGGTCATTGACCTAAACAGATCTAAGCATGGGTGCTACTCTTTTAAAAAAAAACTTACCCCTTTAGACTGCCAAAGTCAATGGCCACACTGTGGGTCATGAAAGTATCCCGAACAAGCCCCTGGGTGTGATGGAAGACACTGAAGCTGGTGAAGTAGAAGCCTTTAATGAACACAACAAGCAGGCATTTTCATGCAGACACTCACAGTCGAGGCTCCCAAACCCAAAGGTACATCACATTTTTATATCCTTAATGCTTCCTATGAATTACATATCTACAGTGACATACACCTCCGAATGTTCAAGCACCTTTGTCACAAAGTAATTCTCACAAATGGTCTAAAGACATCTGGGGTCAGAAATGCCAGACACCCAAAATTAATGTTGTCAGGGCTGTCTTGGAGTACACAAATATGATAGTACACAAAAACTATTGATTTCCCATACATGTTACCATGTTTGATATGCAAAGTGACAACATCCGTCTGGTCTGCCAGCTTGTGTTCAAGTCACAATGGTGCAAATAACTTGCCCATGCTGTCTGGTTTGATACAAGCAAATTGACATAATCTCTTTGCTTTAATGTAGAGCTATTATACATGCAACCTCTTATTCTGTGGAGCAGTTTGTGCTTTTAACTTCAATCTACTATTAGAAATTGCAAACTTCCAAACATTTACAGAACTGAAGCCTGGTTCTTTTTTGAATTAATATCTACTATATTCTCATAACTCCAGAGTACTCCCTAACAGACGTTTTAATTTTTCTTTCCCCCAGATGAATGCAAAAAGCTTGGTGAATGCAGATCGCTGTGCACTCTTTCAGGTTGACCACAACAAGAGAGAACTGTATTCAGACTTATTTGATATCGGTGAAGTGAAAGAAGGAAAACCAGTCTTCAAGAAAACTAAAGAGATTAGGTACCAAATAGCAGCTTTATCAGTACTGAGAAATAAGAGGGAAATGTTTTGTGCTGTTCCATTTCTTTACGTGTACATTGCAGGAATTTCTGTATCGAATTAGAAGTTGACATTATGGTTTGACAGCTTATGGTATTGCCTTATAGTTGGGTCCTGTCAGCAGTGAAAGTATTGTAACATGTTATTTATTTCAACTCAAGTCAAGTCATTTTTATTGTCATTTCGACCATAACTGCTGGTACAGCACATAGTAAAAACGAGACAATGTTTTCCAGGACCATGGTGTTACATGACACAGTACAAAAACTAGACTGAACTGTGTTAAAAAAAACAACACAGAAAAAGCTACACTAGACTACAGAGCTACACAGGACTGCATAAAGTGCACAAAAACAGTGCAGGCATTACAATAAATAATAAACAGGACAGTAGGGCAAGGTGTCAGTCCAGGCTTTGGGTATTGAGAAGTCTGATAGCTTGGGGGAAGAAACTGTTACATAGTCTGGTCGTGAGATCCTGAATGCTTCGGAGCCTTTTCCCAGACGGCAGGAGGGAGAAGAGATTGTATGAGGGGTGCATGGGGTCCTTAATGCTGTTTGCTTTGCGGATGCAGCGTATAGTGTAAATGTCCGTGATGGCAGGAAGAGAGACCCTGATGATCTTCTCAGCTGACCTCACTATCCGCTGCAGGGTCTTGTGATCTGAGATGGTGCAATTTCCGAACCAGGCAGTGAAGCAGCTGCTCAGGATGCTCTCAATACAACCCCTGTACAATGAGATGAGGATGGGGGGGGGGGGTGGGAGATGGACTTTCCTCAGCCTTTGCAAAAAGTAGAGTATACCACATAGAACAGTATATCACATAGAAATTGACAATCAGAGGATATTCAATAGGTTGTTATCTCTATATCCAGTCATTAATATATAAGAATAGTCAGGAACCAGCATCCATTATAAAGCTTCCATTATATCCCAGATGCATGAGGTAGTTGTGTATGAGTCAGGCTCTGAGTGTTTTTCTCCTTTGGATTATAGCATAGTGCACTGTTTTAAAGCACTTGTTTACTCAAAATTTACTGCATTATTAGAATAGCTAATACCTTCTGAATAATACCTGCACTATGTTCTTAGAGCAAGTATTCTGATGTCTGTAGTCACTTCGTGTTTATGGCATGCTGCTGCTATCCGGCAGCGTTCTTCCAATGGGATACCAGCAATCATCTGATGTTTTGTATAATGCAGGGCCTTGCTGATCATAATTGGCAAGCTTGTCTCTTAACAGCTGATGAGGGTTGTTCTCCATGGTTTACGTTGTTAAATGGACAACTAAACAGAGCTTATTAGTCCTTTATTACTGCTGTCGGTGAAAGAGAAGAACAGAGAGTTAATGTTCTAAGTTGGATATCTTACATTAGATACATAAGAACAATCAAAAACCTGAGGCATTGCCTCCATTCCTCTGTCACAGAAGGTGTTTGTTCATTTTATTGTTGAAGTCTCCAGCATACATTAGATTTGTCACTTTAATGCTCTACGAATTCCAACACTATTTTCCTTCAGAAATCACGTTGGGTAGTTAGTGACATTCAACTTATACCATCTGTCCATGGGGCAAAAATGATCATCTCCTGCTTCATAGTTCAGGTGTCGCTGACACGTGCACTTTTAGTGTAGTAGTGCTAAATTTACTGCCAGGAAAATCAACAAGAAGTATGATGGGATATGTGGAGAATGTTGAGTTTCCCTTGCAGGAACTAGTAATTTGTAAATGTAATAGCCTAGTAAAAGTAGTCTCCCGTCATTCGTCAGTCCAAGTGTGTTGAACCAGATCCTTGCTGCCGAATTTCTGGTGGTGGAAGTTGCACACCCTGCTGGACTGACTGAAAGCCATTCAAGTATTAAACAAATGGTTGTTTCAGCCTGTTTGCATACCTCCCATTGAGAAAAGTCTGTGATCACTGGCAAGCCATTAGAAGATATGCTTCACCATTTACTAACTACTGAAGGAAAGCTAATTTCCTAACAAGCTAATTCCATTCTATTGATAAGGTTTTCTATTGAGAAAGGAATTGCTGGACAAGTAGCACGAACAGGGGAAATTCTAAACATTCCTGATGCCTATGCAGACCCTCGCTTCAACAGGTAATTTACTTGCAAGTTACTTTGTCTCATTATTCTAAGATTAACAGTTTCTTGTGAGATTTATAAAGTTATTGGATTTTTCATATAGTAACGAGCTAATTCAACAACATATGGTTATGTAGCACTTCTTATGGAGTAATATTGCCCATGACACTTTGTGGCAGTGTTGTTAGAAATAATTTGAACTTAAACAGATAAGGAGATAGGGAGTTGGTGACTGCAGCTTGCCAAAGAGGTAAATTATGTGGAGTACTTAAAGAAGAACAGGAATATAAAGGAATAGAGATTCAGGAAGGAAATTAAATAACTAGAGACCTGAAGCTGTGGATGTCAGTGCTGTGACGAGGAAGTTACTGATGCACAAGGCATAATGGAAGGAATGCTGAGCCAACTAGGTCTTAAAGATCATGATCATGGAGAAATTCAAGTACAAGGATTAGAATTTTAAGTTTAATGTACAGGAGACCAAGATCCAATATGATCTTAGGGTGATAAGTAGATAGTATATAAAGGGGATTATTGTATTCTCTCCTCTTCTTATCTAGATTCTTAGCTGTTAAGGGGTAAAGGAAGTCTCCATGTGTTTGAAAATGAATTGAGAAAGGGAACGTGAATATCTCATGAACTCAGGAGAGGCAGAAAGAACATCAAATGAGTAGAAAGAATATGTTAAGAGTTACAAAAAGACTTGTTAGAACTATCAAGAACAACACAAAAATTGTTTATGATCACCATTCTCTTTTTCCACTTTTTTGTGAGCAGAATGATAATTGTTCCAGTTCTGTGATGGGCAAGAATTTGATTTACACTTCTGGCAAAGTCTGGCCATGAAGTCAGAGGACATCTTGTTTCCTTACTGTGAGAGTGGAGAGTTTGAAATGCACCCAGAAAAGCATTTTACTCAACTTTGAGTATTCTCTTTGGTCAGTCA
Source organism: Hypanus sabinus (assembly GCF_030144855.1). NCBI lineage: Eukaryota > Metazoa > Chordata > Chondrichthyes > Myliobatiformes > Dasyatidae > Hypanus > Hypanus sabinus. The sequence goes on along the minus strand of NC_082717.1, from coordinate 59,749,230 downwards.
TCACTGATCACATTATACTGACACCTTAACTAACTTGCTGCTTAATTAGCTCTGTCTACTTCAGAACATGCTTGTCATTCATCATTAATAACAACAGGCTGCATTTATATGGAAGCTTAAATATTGTTGAGTATTCAAAAATAATTTGCTGAGTCAGTATTACATAAAAATTAATGCTTAGGATATTAGGTTCATTGGGACAAACTTCACAAGAATGCAAAGTTTTAAGGAGCAATGTGATGGAGAGATTAGGGGTAGGGAGGACATTGTGTTTAGATGCCAAAGACGCATTGCCAATTATAGAGAGAAGGATGCATAAGAATTCAGAATTTCGTAGCTTTGCGTCAACCAAGTGTCCAGATTCCATTATTACCTCTCATAATTACATTAGGTAAATCTATATAACATCAGTTAAAGGAAAATGTGCATCACCTGTTAATTTAAAAAAAAAGGACAACATTTGGAAAATAAAACTTAACAAATCAGAGGCAGGGATTCCAGAAAAGAAAGATTTGTTGGTCAAGTCTTGCTTTTAACAATAGAATTGAGTCCTTTCAAACATGTCACAGAGAAATCAGAAATTATGTAAGAGTGATGTAGTACTGTTAATTAACTGGATCTCTAAAGGTTGTTATTTGGGTACTACATAATAGTCTGGTGAATACAGACAGAATATACAAATAACAGAATAGTTAATTAACTCGTTGAAATATACAACACTGAGTGTAAAACTAACTATATACTGTAGAATGAAATAATGTTGGAAGTGGGGACAGTCAAGGATTAGTTCCTTATCCATATTAATGATTTAGTCTGAATCTCTAATTTTACTAATTACACCACTTGGGAAACAGAATCAACATTGGAAAGCAAAGATAAGTGAGTGAGCAGAGATCTGGCAGGGGCATAGGACTCGAGAGAGAAGTCAGTGAGAAGATGTATGTGCAGCAACAAACAAGTGTAAGTCTAGCAATCAGGATAGTCATGTTTACGATAAAAGGCAGATACGACAGCTGCTTTAAATTGCATGCATTTCAATGGACATAGCTTAGTAGGTAATGTGGATGAACTGAAGGCATGGATTGTTTCTAGGGAATGGGATAGTATGGCTATAAAGGAAATGTGGCTGAGAAAAGGGTAGGACAGGCAGCTCAATGTTCCAAAATACCAGTGCTTTAGGTATGACAAAGGAACAGGTAAGAGTGGGGTGGATGTTGCAGTTTTGATAAGAGAGGACATAATTGCAATACTGAGAGAATATATTCTTGCAGAATCATCTGACAAGCTCTTTTGGGTAGAATGCAGAACTAAGAAAGGGATGGTCACCTCAGTAGGATGATATTATAAACCCTCCTCCCAATTGTCTGCAGGAATTTGAGAAGTAGATGTGTTGAGAAATTGCATGTAGTTCTGAGAATAGTAGATTGGTGGTTGTGGAAGAGATAAAATTTCCCAATATTGATTGGGCAACCCTGAATCCAAAGGGCCTGAATGAGGCAGAAGTTGGGCAGAGGAACCTATTTGTGAAGGAGCAATACTGTACCTCCTCTTAGGGGATGTAACTAAAGTGGCAATTGGGCACCACTTTGGGCCCAATGACCACAATTCTAATAGGTTTAACATAGCTATGGAAAAAAGATAGAACTAGTCCGCAGGTTAGGGTCCTGAACTGGAGCAGAGCTGACTTTGAGGGCATTAGGCAGGATCAAGTTGCAGTCAACTAGACTCTATTTAAAGGCAAAGGAACAGTTGACAGGCAGGAGGCTTTTAAAAGGGTCATATCAATGCAACCCCAGACTTTTTGGGAGGCCAGGGAAGAAATCCCGGAGGAACTTGTAGAGGTATTTGTTTTGTTATTAACCACTGATGGAATTCCAGAAGACTGGAGTGTGGTTAAAGGTGCTCCATTGTTTTAGAAGGGTGGCAAAGACAGGCCCAAGAACTATAGGCCGGAGGGCCTGACTTCAGTTGTAGGGAAGTTACTGGAATTAATTCTGAGGAACAAGATGTACCATCACTTGATATTTAAGGTCTGAGCAGGAAAAGTCAACATGATTTTGTGAGGGCAGATCATGTTCAATGAATGTTTTGGAGATTTTCCAAAGAGTAGCTAAGGGATGGACGTAAGGCAGTGGATGTTATCTGTGTGTATTTTAGTAATGTTTTTGACAAGGTCCCGCTTTGTTGGCTGATCTGAAAGGTCAGGTCACATGAAATTCAGGATTAACTCGATGATAAGAAGCAGAGGGTGATGATTAAAGGATAATTCTCTTACTGGAGGCCTATGACTAGTGGGGTATCCCAGGGATCAGTTTTGGGGCCTCTGTTATTCATTATTTATGTAAATGATTTGGATGTGAATGCACACAGCATAATTAGTAAATTGGCTGATGATACCAAATTAGAGGGTGTTGCTGATAATGAAGCAGATTACAATAAATTGCAGAGAGATCTTGATTAGTTAGGGAGATGGGATGAGGAATGATGAATTATTTTCAACAGTGTGAGATGATACGTTCTGAAATAAGGTTAGGACTTTAAAGGCAGGGCACTGAGTGTTGTGTAGCAGAGGATCTAGGAAATCAAGTGCACATTTTGCTGAAAGTGACTGTGCAAGTGGATGATAGTGCAGAAGGCACTTAGCAGGCTGGCCTTCAGTCAGGTCACTGAGTTTAGGAGTAGGGACATCATGTTGCAGTTCTGTAAGTTGTTAGTGAGGCTGCATTTGGAATATTGTGTACAGTTTTGGTCACACTGTTATAGGAAAGATTGTCAAACTGAAGAGGGTGCAGAAGAGATTTATGAGGATGCTGCCTGGACACGAGGTACTCCGTTATAGGGGTATGTTGATCTTTGTTCCCTGGGATGCAGGAGAATGAGGGTTGACCTCTGGAAATTTATAAAATTATGAGGGGTATAGATAAAGGAAGCAGTCACAGTCTTTTCTCCAGGGTTGGAGAGCTCTGAGAGGTTAATGTCTTTACACAGAGGGTAGTGAGGATATGGAATGAGCTAACAGGTTGAGGCAGGTACAACTGCACCTTTTAAGAGGTATTTGGATAGGTATTGTACATGGAGAGTAATGGGCTGGACATGAACAGCTGGGTCTAGCATGGAGGATAATGTAGTCAGCTCAGGCCAGTTTGACCAAAGGGCCTATTTCTATGCTGTCATACTCTGTGACTAAATAAAATATCATAGGCAAATGTGAAATTATCCATTTTGGCAGACAACATAGAAAAATGTGCTTTGTCTAAATGGTGAAAGGTTGCAGAATTCAGATAGAGAGATCTGGGTTTGTACAAAAGCTAGTATTAATATAATGCAAGTAATTGGAACAGCAAACAGGACATTGTTTCATATTATTAGGAGAAATGAATGCAGACATAGAGGTTATGCATAGGGGATTGATGAGTCTCCATTTGGTTTCCAGAATTTAAGACCTTGGTAATTGAAGGCAAAGTAAGAATGAATTGCATTTCACTGATGTTTAGTTTGCATTCAAAGCTGAAACTCTTGGCTAACATTTTATGTATGCTTGGTAATGGACCCTGATTCAAATTGGTCTGAAAAATATGCTTCTGATTACATGGTGACATTCATGAAAATGAAATTCAATTGCATTTGAAGTTATAATTGGTGAATTGTCTTTATTATAATTAGAATAATATGTTTGAATTAACTGGGCAAAGAAATCATAATGAACAGTTTTTCAAATGTTTAGTTTCAGTTCACTTCAAAATCTAAAACATGTACATGTTCTTTTTTTCCCTGCATTAATAGAGAAATAGACCTTTATACAGGGTATACAACACGAAACATTCTCTGCATGCCTATCGTCAGCCGAGGGATTGTCATTGGTGTTATACAAATGGTGAACAAAATGAGTGGTAAAGCCTTTACTCAAACAGATGAGAAGAACTTTAAAATGTTTGCAGTTTTCTGTGCTTTGGCTTTACACTGTGCAAATGTAAGTAACTTAAGTAATGTCTGCATTAATGTTCAAAAGCTGTAAACTTTTCCAATTATGTCTTTTAATGTTTTGAATTAAAACATGTATATGTACTATACATGTAAAATCCTATGTAAATTGTTGGATTACTACATCAGAATTCTGATACCCTGAATCATGACTCCCAAGTTATTTTAGAGGCTGAGGGATCATTTTACCATTAAGAGGCTTCACTGACTTTTGAGGTATGAGCTTGTCATTACTCTTCATCCATTTGTTTAAGTGATTTCAATACATTATACTTAAGCTGAGTTGTACATCCATGTGGTTCTATGTCTCAGTATCCAAACTTGTATTGTTACTTTACACGGGATCCTAGTAGGCAATAGTAATTTACCATATTCTACCAAGGCTAAGGACTGGGGTTGGTGCATGAATTCTGGAGGATAATGGTTATAAAATACGATGTAGATTTTGATAATCATCTTTGTTTGCATATATCCTAATTTGGAGCATGATTGACTTGTCAACATCATGAGATCTAATATGAAGAAAAACAAATTAAATCAAAAATCAAAACAAGAAAATAGAACAAAAATCACTAAAGTAGATCAGAAAGCATTGGAGGAGAGTAGAATATATTAATATTTCATATAATTCTGATGAAAGAACGAATGGCCAGACCTTTTAGTGCTCTGATTTCAGTTTTGTTTTTGTCTGAAGTTATTGTTCTTTTTTCCCACAACTGTAAGTGCTATAATATAAAATAGTTATTTCTTCATAGGTGTTGCTTAAGTTGTTTTTTCTGTATAATTTTGGTTAAAAAATACATTTACCACATTTATTTCACAATGCAGTTTCAAGCCATGAAAGGCAAATCATTCAGCAATGTCTTTAATATTTTAATTTTAAATTAACTCTCAAGTATTTATGTATTGGTATAGGTATCTAAAATGCTATGAAACTGTTGACTGTTGATTTAATATGACATGAGATGTTACAGCAGAACATTCCTGAAGTTGAAAGATGATAAAAATATTAAGAGTGTTTGATAAATTAGAATACAAAAGAAAGCATGTAAAATTTAGAACAAGAAGTTGAAACGTGCTCTCTCTGTGAATGTGTAGTTCTCTCCCAACTGGTGCTTGTCTCTCTGTTATTCCACATTTCCATGTAATATGTGGCTCTTGACTAGTAAATTACCCATTCCTTGTTCAGTAAATGGCTCTTCTCTTTCCGATTCACCAAGCTGCTGGATTATTTTCTTTCACTCAGCGTGTTGGTGTTCCTCTTGGAGAATGCATCTCTAGTTTTGTCATAACCCAGTTCTATTCTCTTGCTCAGTCAGTGGTAGTGTGGAGTTTTTTGGGTGTGTGTGTACACATTCATGTATATACACTCACACACTTTCTCATTCATGCATACTCTCTCTCACACTTTCTCTCTCGCAAACATGCGCTCTGTTGTGTTCTCACACATGCTCTCCCTCCTTCTCACCCTCACCTCTCTCCCCCTCCCCCCCTCTCTCTCACACACTCTTCGACTCTTTGTCAAGGTATAACTGTGTAACTTGATCTGTGAAATCGCAGCTTTCTATTTTAAATAGTGCATAAAACTGAACTGCACAGCACAGAAACAAGTCTTTCAACCAACAATGTCTGTACCTATCATAATGCCAAATTAAAATAACCAATTCTGCTTGCATATGCTCTATATTCTTTCAACTCCTGCCTGTTTATGCGCTTATTTATGTGCCTCTTCACTGTTGCTATCAAATCGGATTTCATCACCTCCCGTGGTAGTGTTTGTTGTCATCTATTGCTCTGTATTTAAAAACCAATCATAAATCTCCTTTGCTCTTCCAACATGTCATCTTAACAACATCACCTCAAGTATCTTAACAGTTTCCCGCTGAGAAAAATACCCTATTTATCTGATCTATGCTCCTAGTAATTTTATATACTTCTGCCAGATCCCTCCTTGGTCTCCAAAGCTTCAGAGAAAATAATCCAAAGTTATCCAACCTCACATTACTGCTAACACTCTCTAATCTAAACAACATCTTGGTAAACCTCTTCTGCACTCTCTCTAAAGCCTCCTTATAATGTAGTGACCTGAACAACACAATATTCCTAAAGTGGCCTAACTAAATTTGTTATGCAGCTGCAACATGATATGCCAGCTTTTATACTCCATACCCAACTAACTGAAGGGAGGCACACTATGCACCTCCTTTTCCTTACCCACTTCTTGTGTTGCCACTTCCAAAGAGCAATGGACTTGCACCCTATGCAATTTCTCTGTTTATATTTCCAACAACCAATATCCTGATGAATACTTTGACAACCTTCCTCACTTTGCAAGCTGTTGCCAATTTTTGTGCCTTTTGTAAAATTTTCTATTCAGCCCACATACATTTTTATCCAAATAATTTATGCATATCATAAATGAAGAAGGGCCCAGCACTGATCCTTGTGGAACACCAGTCGCAGACCCAGAGTCAGAATAAAACCCTACTTATCCTCTGTCTTCTATAGCGAAGCCATTTTTGAATCTCACATACCAAGTCACCTTGTGCCTTAATCCTCTGGATCAGCCCACTTGAAGGACACTCTATTATACAATATCCACTCCTTTATCCTCTTTAATAATCTTCAAAACCACCTCAAAAATAAAGTTCATAAACTGTGGCCTCTCCTGCACAAAGCAATGCTGACTATCCCTCATGTTCATACTTTTTCAAACATGAGTAAATCCTATCCTTAATCTCCATTAATATCCCTACCACTGGTACAAGACTTACCAGCCAAAAATTTGCCCTATTATTCTTCTTAAATGAAGGGACAACATTGACTATTCTTTAGTTCTCTAGGACCTTGTCTGTGGCTAAATAGGATACAGAAATGTCTGTCATGGCATGTCAGAGAGAAATCTTGTCTCTGATCTCTTTCAATTGTCTGGATTAAGTTCCATCAGGATCATCACAACAGACTTGCCCACCTTAATGTTCAAGAGACACACCACTTCTTCCTCTTTGTTGTCAATATGCCCTGGGATAACAGCATACCCCTTTGTTGTCTCACTACCCTTCTTGTCCTCCTCCTTAATGAATACAGATATATAAAATACACATTTGGTACAGACTCTAGTTATACATTTTTCCTTGTGTCTTTGCGTGGTCCTACCTTGTCTTTAGATACTCTTTTATTTTCAATGTTTAAATTGCTTTGATTAGCTCATTCACAATGTCAAGATGTAGTACTCAGACTGCCTCCTGATGTCTTTCTCCTCCCTCCTCCCCCCACCCCCCAGTAATTTTCTCTCTCCTCCCATTCTGGTGTCTTTCTCTTCCTTTTCTCTTCTCCCTCTGGTGTCTTACTCTCCACCCACTCCTCAGAGTCTCCCCACTCATCCTTGCTCTGTTTAGGATCACAACCTTACATACTGCTTCCTTCCTGTCAGGAAGTTACTGTAATGTACTGACAGATTCTGTAGGGTACAGTTAGCTGGGTTAGCTTGTTGTGGAGTAACTCCAGAAAAATATTGTTGAAGTTGGAGCTAAAATCCTGTTGGGGGAGTCCAAATGTTGAAGAATGTAATGAAGACACAAGTTAACTGTGTTCTCTACTGTCCTCTGCTGAGTGATTTGCTCTATAAGCAAACTGTAATGGGACAAAAACAGGATCAAATGGACTTAAGGTAGGCCAACATCAGACATTCAAAGGTTTTTATAACTACTGAAGTCAGAGCAACTGGCCTATGATCAATTAAGTGCAGTGATCTTGTCTTTCTTGGGAACTGGAATGATTATAGCAACTTTAAAGCAGTCCAAACCCTGCGTAATTGCAGGGAAATGTTAAGTATCGTATTGAAGACAGGTGCTGGCTGATCCAGGCAGTGCCTTAGAGTACCAAGTGAGACACCATCAGGGCCTACAGCTTTCCTAATGTACTGTTTTCAAAATTGTTTGCGAACATCTTCTTCACAGCAAGTATATGGTGGGTTGGAGGGAGGGGAGGCTGAAAGAGATTAATGCGGCTGGGGTGAAGGGAGTATAGTGATAATTGAGAGTGCTTGTGAAAGGGAGGGGGTAGGAGCTCAGTACATCAGATCAGAGGAAATGAGAAGAGATAGATATGGATTGTTTTTATCAAACCACCAATAAAACTGATTGACCCGATTGGCCAAGGTAGGGGAGGGGGTAACTTGGGAGCACTTCATTTTGAAGTTGGTAAGACTTTGCAGGGAACTCCAAACTGGCTATTGCTATTGAAGTCTTTCTCTGACTGATCCTTGTAAGTGGCTTTTGCCATTTTCAGAGCTTTGTTAACTGCCATTTTGTAGAGCTATAACCCTCTCTGTTTCCAGACCTGAAGGCATGATCCTTTGCAGACCTTTCCTTCTCTGACAGTCTGTCTCCATGTGTCTTCCTCACTTTATGTAAAGCTCATCCTCAACATAAATTCCATCCCTTTCATTTGCGATGTAACTTTCTTTCCTGACCTGCAAACAACTCCAGCTCCATCCATGCACTGCCTGACAGCCTACTGTCTACATAGGAAGGGAGGAGGGAAGGGGACTAGGACTTCGACTAGGAAGGGGAGGAGGGAAGAGAAGAGGGCGGTAGTGATAGGGGATTCTATAGTCAGGGGGGCAGATAGGAGATTTTGCGGGGAAGATCGGGAGTCTTGGATGGTATGTTGCTTCCTGGTGCTGGGGTCCGAGACATCTCAGATCGGGTGCAGGTTATTCTCGAGAGGGAGGGCAAGAATCCAGATGTTGTGGTCCATGTAGGGACCAACGACGTGGGTAGGATTAGTGAGGGGGTCCTGCGTAGGGAGTTCAGGGAGTTAGGTGCGAAGCTGAAGAGCTGGACCTCCAGGGTAACAATCTCAGGATTGCTACCTGTGCCACATGCGAGTGAGGCAAGGAACAGAAAGATTATACAGATTAATACGTGGCTGAGAGGATGGTGCAGGAGGGAGGGCTTCAGGTTTTTAGATAATTGGGCTTTGTTCCAGGGAAGGTGGGATCTGTTCCGAAGGGACGGTTTACACCTGAACTGGAGCAGTACGAACATTCATGCAGGGAAGTTGGCTCATGCTTCCTGGGGGGGTTTAAACTAAATTTGCAGGGGGCGGGGATCCAGGATGTGAGAGAGGATAGCGAGATGAAGAATAAAGGATAGGTGGGGACTACACAGTTCTGGAATATTAAGTGTGTATTAGAGAAAGGTGAGGTGGGACAAGTGATAAGGGGGACACATGTACAGAGGGATGGTCTGATGGAACATGGAGTTAAATGTGCAGAAAGAGTAAGTAAATTTAGGAAGGACAACAAAATTCTAGAGGCATATAGCCCGATGGGAGTTCGGGGAGCTGGGTTAAGCACAATAGGCAGAGATTCAAACAGAGAGAGGAGAAATGGGCTAAAAATTCTAAATCTGAATGCATGAAGTGTCAGAAATAAGGCAGATGAGCTTGAAGCTCAGATGCGAATGGGTAACTATGATGTTGTTGGGATAACGGAGACTTGGCTGCAGGGAGATCAGACCTGGGAAATGAATGTACAAGGGTATACGTGCTATCATTGGGACAGAAATGTGGGCAGAGGGGGTGGGGTGGCCCTGTTGGTGAGGAATGAGATTCAGTCCTTTGCAAGGGGGGACATAGGATCAGGAGAAGTGGAGTCTGTGTGGATAGAATTGAGGAACAGTAAGGGCAAAAGGACCCTAATGGGTGCTGTCTATAGGCCACCAAACAGTAGCATGGATATTGGGTGCAAGTTGAATAGGGAGTTAACATTGGCATGTGGCAAAGGTAATGTCACAGTAGTTATGGGGGATTTCAACATGCAGGTGAACTGGGAGAATCAGGTTGGTTCTGGACCACAGGATAGGGAGTTTGTAGAGTGCCTATGGGATGCATTCTTGGAACAGCTTGTAGGAGAGCCGACCAGGGACAAGACTATTCTGGATTTAGTGTTATGTAATGAACAGGATTTGATAAGTGATCTTGAAGGAATGGAGCCATTAGGAGGTAGTGATCATAATATGTTAAGTTTTTATCTGCAATTTGAGAAGGATAAGGGCAGCTCGGAGGTGTCAGTGTTGCAGTTGAACAAAGGAGACTATGGAGCCATGAGGGAGGAGCTGGCCAACGTTAACTGGATGGATAACCTAGCAGAACAGACAGTGGAACAGCAATGGCAGGTACTCTTGGGAATAATGCACAAGATGCAAAATCAGTTCATCCCCCGGAGAAGGAAGGATTCAAAGGGGGGAAAGGGGCCACAGTGGTTGACAAAGGAAGTCAGAGATTGCATAGCATTAAAAAAAAGTAAGTATGACAGAGCTAAGGTGAGTGGGAAGACAGATGATTGGGAAATTTTTAATGAACAACAGAACTTAACTAAAAAGGCAATACGGGAAGAAAAACTGAGGTACGAACACAAGCTAACCAGGAATATCAAGGAGGATAGCAAAAGCTTTTTTAGGTATGTGAAGAGAAAGAAGATAGTTAAGAACAATGTTGGGCCCTTGAAGAATGAATTGGGTGAAATTGTTATGGGAAACAGAGAAATGGCAGAAAATAAGTACTTTAGATCTGTCTTCACTAAGGAAGACACAAGCAATCTCCCAGATGTATGGATGGGCCAAGGACATAGGGTAACAGAGGAAATGAAACAGATTGACATTAGGAAGGAACCAGTGATGAGAAGACTGATGGGACTGAAGGCTGACAAATCCCCAGGTCCAGATGGTCTGCATCCTAGGGTGCTAAAGGAGGTGGCCCTGGAAATTGCGGATGCATTGGTAATCATTTTCTAATGTTCCTTAGATTCAGGATCAGTTCCTGAGGATTGGAGAATGGCTAATATTATCCCACTTTTTAAGAAAGGAGGGAGGGAGAAAACAGAGAACTATCGACCTGTCAGCCTAACATCAGTAGTGGGGAAGATGCTAGAGTCCATTACTAAAGATGAAATAGTGGCATATCTAGATAGCAGTGATAGGATTGGGCCGAGCCAGCATGGATTTACCAAGGGTAAATCATGCTTGACTAATCTGTTGGAGTTTTTCGAGGATGTAACCAGGAAGTTAGACGGGGGGAGATCCAGTGGATGTAGTGTACCTCGATTTTCAGAAGGCATTTGATAAGGTCCCACATAGGAGATTCGTGGGTAAAATCAAAGCTCATGGCATTGAGGGGGGGGGAAGACATTGACATGGATAGAAAACTGGTTGGCAGATAGAAAGCAAAGGGTAGCGGTGAATGGGGGTTTCTCGCAATGGCAGGTGGTGACTAGTGGGGTGCCACAGGGCTCGGTAATGGGACCACAGCTGTTTACAATTTACGTCAACGATTTAGATGAAGGCATTGAGAATAGCATCAGCAAGTTTGCTGATGGTACTAAGCTGGGTGGCAGTGTGACATGTGATGAGGATGTTAGGAGAATTCAGGGTGACTTGGATAGGCTGGGTGAGTGGGCAGATACTTGGCAGATGACGTTTAATGTGAATAAGTGTGAGGTTATCCACTTTAGGAGTAAGAACAGGAAGGCAGATTATTATCTGAACGGTGTAAAGTTAGGTAAGGGAGAAATACAAAGAGATCTAGGAGTCCTTGTTCATCACTCAATGAAGGTGAATGAGCAAGTGCAGCAGGCAGTGAAGAAGGCTAATGGAATGTTGGCCTTAATTACAAAGGGAATTGAGTACAAGAGCGAGGAAATCCTCTTGCATTTGTACAGGGCCCTGGTGAGACCACACCTGGAGTATTGTGTACAGTTTTGGTCTCCAGGGTTAAGGAAGGACATCCTGGCTGTAGAGGAAGTGCAGCGTAGATTCATAAGGTTAATTCCTGGAATGTCAGGACTGTCTTATGCGGAGAGGTTAGAGAGACTGGGCTTGAACACGCTGGAATTAAGGAGACTGAGAGGGGATCTGATTGCAACATATAAGATTATTAAGGGATTAGACAAGATAGAGGCAGGAAATATGTTCCAGATGCTGGGAGAGTCCAGTACCAGAGGGCATGGTTTGAGAATAAGGGGTTGGTCATTTAGGACAGAGTTAAGGAAAAACTTCTTCTCCCAGAGAGTTGTGGGGGTCTGGAATGCACTGCCTCGGAAGGCAGTGGAGGCCAATTCTCTGGATGCTTTCAAGAAGGAGCTAGATAGGTATCTTATGGAAAGGGAAATCAAGGGATATGGGGACAAGGCAGGAACCGGGTATTGATGGTAGTTGATCAGCCATGATCTCAAAATGGTGGTGCAGGCTCGAAGGGCCGAATGGTCTACTTCTGCACCTATTGTCTATATGTTGTCCAGAACTTTCTTCTGTTTCTAAATGTGCGGTGACCTAGGGCAGTTAGTAAATGTTGAAAGTAGATTTTTGAATTCTTATTCAGAATAAACTGAAGATATTTAAAAATCATTACTTAGAAAATGAATGTGCTTTGAAATAGTGAAAAATAATCAGAATATTCACCCAAGTTTTAAGTGAAGGTTGATGACTGCATTGAAATACTAGAAGTACCAGTTATGTCGGGCATAAAATTGACAGGCCAGATTGGTCCCTCTGGTATGTATACAGAGTGACTTTTTACTTAAGAGCAGAACAAGAGGCCCAGCCCATGGAGTATTCCTGACTTACATGCTGCTGTGTGCATGTGCAGAAGTCTCAAGTGCACTCCCACATTCACCATAGCTAGCTAGCCAGACCCCAATGGACACAGCAGCTGGGCTTCTTTTTAAAATTTTCATTTTTGTGCTCTCAAAAATTTACCCACATGCTTGTTACTTCTGCTCTGAATATTTTAAGCCTCTGATTTCACATTTTACCCCTTAGTTCAACCCATATGGCCTCATATTTTAAGCATGTTTCTTTAAAAATATTACTAGTCCACTTCCTTATACCCCTCTCTCAATCTTGTGAAAACCCTGAATTCAAGAATTTTGAATGTAAAGGCCTGCCCTTAAGAAATGTTTCATTGCTTTTAACGAGCTTCTTTTCCCCAGAATTTTTCAATTGAAGTGTGTACCATTAAGAATTGTCAAACTTCTTATACCCATGTTTTTTGTTTCTTTTTCCTCTGCTTTAAAATATCTTTTAATAATTTAGATAAGATTTCTTCTGTCTTCAGTTTCAAACTGTTCTTAAGTTCCTAATCTCCTGCTAAGTTAGTTTAAGCTCTACCCACAGCACAAGCAAAAAAATGATTCCAGGCCTGTAAGGATGTATCCCCAGCGATTTTATAAAGGTAGTACCTCCTGAATCAATTCCTAAACTGAAAAACCCTCAGCCACCATCTCATGTCAAAAATGTCAAGATGGCACCAGCATGCAATGCTCCTTCAGTCGACATCTTCCAAATAGCAAACAAAAGTAGTCTTTTTTTTTACTACTTTTACATCTGTTGTTCACCTTAAATGTGTTTCTGGGATTGCTAGAGCCTGTAATTTACAGTTAGGAGCTTGGTAGAGTGATCCAGTGCTTGACTGGCTCTGAGAAGATTCCAGGAAACAAGTGCGTACTCGGACGGCCTCAAGGCAAAGAAACTTCCAGATGGGGTGTGAGCTGATGTTCGACTCTATTTTGCCGTTTAAAGTGTCCATTACTTGCTGATTAGAGCATCGAGGTTGACTGAGACTATCGAGGCGAATGCTGAAGGCGAGCAAGAGTTTCAGTGCTGACTGCCTGCTGTTTGATTGCCGCTGGAGGAGGATTCTGTGAGTGGCCTTTCACTGTGGGAGGCGGTTAGGTGCCTCTGCCTCATGTGGTGTCCCTCTCTTTCAATGAATGTCAGTGATATCGTAAGATGGTATCATGGTCCTACGTTTATGGACTGTGGCCTTTTTCAGACTTATGCTTTTTTATTCTGTATGTTTTTTAATTGCCCATTCCTTTTCCATTTTGTTGTGTGAGGGGCGGGTGTTTGGGGGTTGATGTTTGATTAGTTTTTGTGCTAGGGAGAGGTTTTTTGGGGGATCGATATTCCTGTTCTTTTTTGTGCTGGGGGAGGGGTTTTTTGGGGAGTTGATGATAGGGATGCCATTCTTTTTTGTACGGGTTGGGGTGGGTTTGATGTTTCTCTCTGAACGATTTTCACGTTCTTTGTTTCATGGCAATCTGGAGAAGACAAGTTTCAGAGTTGTATGTGGATACATGCTTTGCTAATAAATGAACCTTTGAACTTTATATCTTTAGGTATGAATTTATCTGTAGCTTCTGCTATTTTTGTATTTGCAAGCCGGTGGCAAGGGTAACAGTGTAGAAATTGCTTTCTTCTGAGGTTGTGTTTGTAATCTCTTTGCCTATTATAATACTTCTGCAGGATTCCATCCCTCTTTCTGCCTATATCATTCATACCAAAATGGATCAAGACTGAGTTTTTAATCTCGGTGCTGTTCTTGATGCTGAGACTTGAGTACCTAGAATCATATCAGTGGCTGCAGAAAGCATTCTCTATTTGTCAATTGTTGTGCCTTTTTTTGAATTTTCTATTCTTACTTTTACATAGCTTAATCACCCTTGTGCAGTGGCCTTGATCTTGATTGCACTTTGCCGAGGGACAGGTATTCAGAACTACAGACTGTTTAGTGAGGGTGTTCCAGTCCTCACTTGGTTCTGTGTTAGGTACAGCACACAATTTCCATGCCACATGAAATCCCCGCATTTAACATTTATTCCTGTTAAAATAATTCTTGCCTTCAGAACTGCTCTTTTGACCAACTGTGACAGGTTTTCTTCACAGAACTTGCATTGGGAAATTATTTAGAAACCTTGAGAAAATCTGCGCACTTTGATTTTCACTTTTCAGCCTTTGGGTGTACCTGCTTTGCACTGCATCTATAACCAGAGAGGTTCCTTATGCTGCTATCTCAGAGGACCCAGAGAAGGACTATGATGGACAACTCAAGGGTCACAGATCGGTAGCAGGTTGCTCCTCTCAAATTTCAACCAGTCAGGGAAAGTCATCAGCTGGATCCAACTATGAACAATCATAGCCACCACACAAAGAGTAGACTTGAATGTTGTTCCTGTGACAGATGTGAACACTATGGAATCCAAGTATTTGATACTTACGGTGCTGCTTTTTAACCTGTCAATGTCTATTTAGTCCTCTGTATCTACACCTTCTTTGCCATTGCCGTCTTGGAGAAATATTCAAATTTTGCAATGGGTCTGTACATATTAATTAGGCAGATCACTTGCTTTCTTTTCTGCAGTAGTCAATGACATTAGGCTTTCTATTGAATCAGCCAGTCAGAAAGAGTATATGTTTGGATAACAGCACTGACTGCTTTCTTTGGACACCGGGTGCCTACGTCCATGTCATCGTCATCATTTTTCTCTGATCCCTTCAGCAATTCCCTGCTATGAATGAGCTGCTGGTTTCTGTACAGAAGATCACAGAGACTGGATGACTAAGGTGGCAAATGAGCAGTTAAGTGATTCTGCATTTGTATTCGCTCTTTCCATTACGTGCATGTGATTATCAAAATTGTACTAGCCGTTTAGGGTAGGAATGCTCATCAACTGAAGGGTCTTCATTCCATCAACATGCAGACATTTGTAAATCATGTTCTTTTTGGAAGTACATGTAAGATTCCCAAGTGCCATGATAAATTTGCCATGGAGCGGTACTCATTCCTCTGCAGTTCCAAACAACCTGATGGTTGATTGGTCAGAGGCAAGATAAAACTCTTGAGGAGATTGACAACAATTTGGAAACAGTATAACCACCCTGTTGATAGGAATAAGACCATAAGATATAGGAGCAGAAGTAGGCCATTCGGCCCATTGAGTCTGCTTCGCCATTCAATCATGAGCTGATCCAATTCTTCTAGTCATCCCCACTCCCCTGCCTTCTCCCCATACCCTTTGATGCCCTGGCTAATCAAGAGCCTATCTATCTCTGCCTTAAATGCATCCAATGACTTGGCCTCCACAGCCACTCATGGCAACAAATTCCACAGATGTACCACCTTCTGAGTAAAGTAATTTCTCCACATCTCTGTTCTAAATGGACGTCCTTCAATCCTGAAGTCATGCTCTCTTGTCCTGGACTCCCCTACCGTAGGAAATAACTTTGCCATATCTAAAATGTTAAGGCCTTTTAACATTTGGAATGTTTCTATGAGATCTTCCACTCGTTTTTCTGAACTCCAGGGAATACAGCCCAAGGGCTGCTAGACGTTCCTCATACAGTAACCCTTTCATTCCTGGCATCATTCTTCTGAATCTTCTCTGAACCCTCTCCAATGTTACTATATCCTTTCTAAAATAAGGAGCCCAAAACTGCACACAGTACTCCAAGTGGGGTCTCACGAGTGCCTTAGAGCCTCAACATCACATGAATACCAACACTGCATTCAACTTCTTCACCACCGACTCAACCTGGAGGTTAACCTTTAGGGTGTCCTGCTCAAGGACTTCCAAGTCCCTTTGCATCTCTGCATTTTGAATTCTCTCCCCATCTAAATAATAGTAACTCCCCTGTAATTCCATGGGCTCTTATCTTGCTAAGCAGCCTCATGTGTGGCACCTTGTCAAAGTCCTTCTGAAAATCCAAGTACACCACATCTCCTTTGTTGATCCTCCTTGTAATTTCCCTAAAATTTTTTCGTAGGTTAGTCAGGTGGGATTTTTCTTTCAGGAATCCATGCTGGCTTTGGCCTATCTTGTCATGTGCCTCTAGGTATTCCGTAATCTCATCCCTAACAATTGATTCCAACAACTCCCCAACTGCTGATGTCAGGCCAACAGGTCTATAGTTTCCTTTCTGCTGCATCTCACCCTTCAAAAACAGCGAAGTAACACCCTTAGACCATTAAACTTCCTGAGCACCTTCTCAGTTGTAATTTTCACTGCACATACTTCACTTTCCTGACACTCTTGAATGACTGGGTATATTGCAAATGTCTTCCACTGTGAGTCCTGATGCAAAATCTGTATTCAGTTCCTTTTATATACTTAAAAAAACTTTCAGTAGCTTCTTTGCTTCTTTCATATGAGTCGCCAGCTTCCTTTCATAATTCATCTTTTCCTTCTTAGTTGCCTTCTGCAAGTTTTTAATAGCTTCCCAATCTTCTATCTTCCCACTAGCTTTGGCTTCCTTATATGCCCTCTCTTTTGCTTTTACTTTGGTTCTGACTTCAGTTGTCAGCCATGGTAGGGTAGTGTCCTTCAATACGAAAATGTTTTCTTATTTGGAATACATCTATCTTGCACTTCTCTTATTTGTCACAGAAACTCCAGCCATTGCTGCTCTTCTGTCCTTCCCGCAAGTGTCCCTTTCCAGTCAACCTTGGCCAGTTTCCCTCTCATGCCATTTCCTTTATTCCACTGAAATACTGGCACATTGGAATTTAGTTTCTCCTCAAATTTCAAAGTGAAGATCATATTGTGATCACTGTTCCCTAAGGGTTCCTTAACCTTAAGCTCTCTTATCATCTTCAGATCATTACACAGCACCCAATCCAGACAGCTGATCCCCTAGTGGGCTCAACAACAAGCTATTTGAAAAAGCCATCCCCTAGACATTTTACAAATTCTCTCTCTTGAGATCCAGTACGGGCCTGGTTTTCCCAATCCACTTTCATGTTAAAATCCCAAACGATTATCATCACACTGCCCTTCTCACATACCTTTTCTATCCCCTGCTGTAATTTGTAATCCACATCCCGGCTGCTGTTTGGAGGCCTCAATACAACTGCCATGAGGGTCCTTTTACTCTTGCCATTTCTTAACTTAACCCATAGAGATACTAGATCCTTTATAATGATTTAATAATATTTCTTATACACAGGGCCACACCACCCCCTCTGCCTGCCAACTAATCTTTCTGATGCACCATCAATAACTCACACTGAGACGTAGGCGAGATATTGGCTTTTATTGACTGGAAGAAGGAACCAGGAGTGAGTGTCTATCATACAATGTCCTGGAGACTGAGGCCGAGCGTCAGGCCTCAGACCTCCTTTATGCAGGGCCTGTGGGAGGAGCCACAGGAGCAGTCAGCAGGGGCGTGTCCCGACAGGCACATAGTTCACCACACTTTCCAATACACTGTATCCTTGGACATTCAACTCCCAAAGGCAGCCATCCTTTAGCCAAGTTTTAGAAACGGCCACAATGTCATACTTGCCAATCTGTAGCTGAATTTCAAGATTGTCCATTTTATTTCTTATGCTGCATGCATTCAAATACAACACTTCCAGTCCAGTATTTGTTGCTTTCTGTTTTAACTGGACAACGCCTCTATTTCCCTGTAGCTCATCCCACTGGCTGTGATTATGCCTAATCTCCTGCCTGTCCTTTCTATCATCTCCGTTACATGACATCTTTGATTTATTTCTGTTTTCCTCTTCCTCAGCCCTATCACTCTGGTACCCATCCCCCTGCCAAACTAATTTAAACTCTCCCTAACAGCTCGGTGAAACCTGCCTATTAGGATTTTGGACCCCTTTGGGTTCACAATGCACAATCTGAAGGTGCTGGAATTGAACTTGCATCAAATGCTATTAGAGATCTGAAGGTTCCTTCAGTATGCATCATACAGAGTCTCTAAATGATGGTGCTCTGATGCACTTCTTTCATTGTGCAGTGATGAGATCAGCCATACAGTTGGAATGACAGAATTTCTTCAGCTTATGGAGGAGGATCAGGAGTTGTTTGTGGAAGAAAGAAGAAGAAATTATAGAAGACCCCTTGTAATGGTTCCTGAGATA
The DNA here is from genome assembly GCF_030144855.1 of Hypanus sabinus. Lineage (NCBI taxonomy): Eukaryota > Metazoa > Chordata > Chondrichthyes > Myliobatiformes > Dasyatidae > Hypanus > Hypanus sabinus. Next base: position 59,730,543 of record NC_082717.1, on the reverse strand, counting down.
AACTCATCACATGAAGAATAATTTAATTTGCATTTGTCCCATCTATTTGACATATCTTATCAAATTTTCCTCTCTTCCTCCTTCTACTGGCACAATTCAGTCCTGAAACAGTCTTGGTTGTCACCCCAATCTTCGGCTAAAACGCAACTTACCAACTACTAGTCTGAAAATGTTCCTGACCAGAAAATATTGTCAACAAACTATTTATGTACAGTACTTCCAAAGTACTGAAATCTCTCATACTGAAATCATTTAAGATGTCATCCTGCTTATCCTGTGAAACTCCAAATTGTAAGTTGCCTTCTACAGCTCTTCTGTGTCGCCCATGTAGCTTCAACAGGTTTACATCTCTGAAGTGTTCTTGACTGACATTTTCTGAGCTTCAGAGCCCATAAAGTCTCAGCGTTGGCCATTGCACTTGTCTGTGGGGGCAGACCTGGGCTTTGAGTTGTAAGACAGCATCAGAGGTAACAACAAGGTATAAACTGGATAAGTTAGACACAGCCAATGATTCAGAAGATGTAAGTACATGCCTTCATGTTTCTGTTGCTATTCTTCTCCAATCCCTTCAGCACTTTTCTGAATTGATGTGGTTCAGGGAAGCACTGAATGAATGGGGCTAGTCTTCTCACCTATCTCATCAATGGTAGTGAGATTAAAGTTTGCGTGCCCTTGGTGGGCCTCCATATGCTTGTTGCCTTTAATGCTGTATGAAGGTGACCATTCTTCCCACAAATGAAGGTATTGTTGCAAAGGTTGGCAGCATCAAAGTCCACGTGTTTGAGAAAGACCTCTAACTCAGTGCAAGCATGCTTAATATGGTTCTGCTGCCCACCAGTGTGCCACACATTCGTTGTCACTCCTTCAGGTGTTTCTCATTTGCCAATGGCCTCTGCATCCCGAGAAGCAGAGCTTAAAGATTCTGTGTGCTCCAATAAGAACCTGGTGCTGCTCTTTTCTCTCTACGTCTGCTCTTGCTCATTTATGGTGTGTGAGTCACCTGATGAACACCCAACTCCCTTTCTTAACAGATCCACTTAAGTGCAGTTATCTAAACTAATACAGGGTAGGCATGTAGGAGTGCATCTTCAGAGTGAGTCATCTCTTTTGAGGAGGAGGAATCTTCGTCCTGCTGCATATCTGATGGGATGGGTGAAAGCCCTGTGAGAGATTAAATCATGAATTAGAACTGTCAAGGTAAGAAAATTTGAAAATATAATTATGCATATGATCATTTTTAATTTAATACTAGATACAAGTTTGCTTGGGTATGACCAAAGTAAGAAATAGTTGAGATTCTGTGTGGGCTTCAAGCTAGAAAGACTCACAGTGTACTTAAATGTAATTCCAGAGATTCACCACCCTCAGAAGTTTTTGCAACTCTTATTTTTAAATAACTGGCCACTTATAGCTTTGTTACTTTATTCATGACTCTCCCACTTAAGAAAACTTCTCCCTTTTCAAGCCCCTCAGGGTCTTGTATACTTGAATAGGGACACTTTCAATCTTTTAAACTAGGATACGACTCAAACTGTCCAGGCTTAAAGTATGAGGAGGGTGTGATGGCCCTGGACTTGTATTTACTGGAGTTTAGAAGAATGAGGGCAATCTCATTAAAATCTACCAAATATTAAAATGCCTATATAGAGTGGCCATTGAAAGGGTGTTTTCGATAGTGGGAGAGTGTAGGACCAGAGGAAGCAGCCTCAATACAAGGATGTCCCTTTAGAACAGAGTTGAGGAGGAATTTCTTATTTCAAATAGTACTGAATCTGTGGAATTCGTTGCCTCAAATGGCTGTGGAGGCCAAGTCATTGGGTATATTTAAAGCAATGTTGATAGGTTCTTAACTAATAAAGATGTCAAAGATTATGCAGTGAAGTTGGAAGAATGGGACTGAGAGGGAAAACAAATCAGCTATGATTGAATGGTGGAGCAGACTCAATGGGCTAAATGGCCAAATTCCGCTCCTCTTCCTATGATCTTACGGCCTCCCTGGACTGGAAAACGCTCTCATCCCAGGAATTAGTCTGGTGAAACACATCAGATGTTGCTCTATTTTAAGGTAAGAGACCAAAAGTCTGCACAATATTCCAGGTGTGGCCTCACAAGCACCCTGTACATCTATATCAAAATCTACCTATTCTTGACTCCCCTCATCCTCTTTGCAATAAAGGCCAACATGCTGTTTGCCGCCTTAACTACTAGTTGGACTTGCCTGCTTGTGTTATTTGACACGCAGATAGAACACATTGATTACTTCAGTGTTTGTCTTCATTTTGCTAATAATCTGCCTTTTGATACCTTGCCACATTATGCGCTATTTCACACTTGCCACCTATGTCCTATTTGCCAGGTTTTTGGTCAATCAATCAATTCATATCCAGTTGCAGAATTACAATGTCTGCATCATCATCACATAGCCTTCCTCCAATTTTGTATCATCAGCAAACTTGGAAACCTTTCCAGGTCATTAATGTAGATGTAATTGGGAGCCAAGAACTGATACTGGAGGTACCCCACTAGTCACATCCCTCCAGCGTGGAAAGGACCCATTTATTCTGCCTCTTTATTTTCTATGTGACAGCCAGTTTCCAATCTATGATGACACATTTCCTTTGATATCTGGATCCTTTATTTTTTGAACCAACCAAATGCCATTTGGATGTAAAACCAGCTGAGTAAAAGGAAACAGAATAACAGATTTTTATTCCCCAAACTGAAGGGTTCCAAAGTATTCAAGATGAGAGATGTCTTTAAAAAGAAAGCATTAATGACTTGTACTTTAGTACATAGATTATTCATAAGAACATAAGAAATAGGAGCAGGAGTAGTCCATCTGGCCCATCGAGCCTGCCCCACTTTCAATAAGGTCATGGCTGATCAACAGGTGTGATGAAGGGTTTTGGCCCGAGACATCGTCACTACCTCCTCCCATAGATGGTGTCTGGCCTGCTGAGTTCTGCCAGCATTTTGTGTTTTTCTTTGTAAAACATTGATTGGCCACAACTGAAATATTATGTCCGGTTCTGAGTGCACACTTTGGGAAAGATGTACACATTTTTAATCAGATTTAGGTTTATATTCTCTAACATATGTCATGAAATGTTCAAACAATAGGAAATCTGCAGATGTTGGAAATTCAAATAACACACACAAATGCTGGTGGAACACAGCAGGCCAGGCAGCATCTATAGGAAGAAGCACTGTCGGCGTTTTGGGCCAAGACCCTTCGTCAGGACAAAGTCAAGTCAAATTGCTTGTCATGAAATGTTGTTGTTTTGTGGCAGCATATCAGTACAAGACAAAAATTTGTTTTAAGTTGGAAAAATAGGGCCAAAGAAGAATAGTAAAGTAGTGTTCATAGACGGTTCAAAAATCTCAAAGGTTCAAACATACCAAAATCTCCTCAAACTCCTAATGAAATATAGCCACTAGTGTGCCTTCATCATGATGTATCAATATGTTGGATCCAGGATAGTCCTCTGAGATGTTGACACCTAGGAACTTTCTACTTCTGAATCTTTAATGAGGACTGGTGTATATTCTCCAAACTTTCCCTTCCTGAAGTCCACAATCTTATTCCTTTGTTTTGCTGACATCGACTGCAAGGTTTTTCTTGCAACACGCTCAACCAGCCAATCTATCTTGCTCCTGTACGCCTCCATGCTATCTGAGATTCTGCCAGCATCATTCAATCTTCAAATTCATAGATGGCATTTGAGCTGTGCCCAGCCACACAATCATGTGTGTAGAGAGAGTAGAGCTGTGCATTCTTGAGGTTCGCTTGTGTTTAATTACAATGCCTATAAAAAGTGTTCACTCCTTAGAAGTTTTCATGTTTTATTGTTTTACAACATTGAGCACAGTTGATTTAATTTGGCTCTTTTGACACTGATCAACAGAAAAAAAGACTTCCTTGTCAAAGTGAAACAGATCTCTACAAAGTAACCTGAATTTATTGCAAATATGAAACACAAAATAATTGATTGGATAAGTATTCACCTCCCTTTAATATGACATCACTGGTGCAGCTAATTGGTTTTAGTTAAATGGAGATCTGTTTTTGGAGACCTGTGTGTAGTCAAGGTGTTTCAACTGATCATAGTAAAAATACACCTGTAACTGGAAGGTCCAAATGCTGATGAGTCAGTATCCAGGCAGAAACTACATCATGAAGACAAAAGAACACTCCAAGCAACTCTGCGAAAAGGATATTGAAAAGCATAAGTCAAGAGATGGATACAAGAAAATTTCCAAGTTACTGAATATCCCTTGGAGTACAATTAAGTCAATCATCAAGAAATGGAAATAATATGGCACAGCTGTAAATCTGCCTAGAGCAGGCCATCCTCAAAAACTGAGTGACCTGTAACAACTCAGGAGGAGTTACAAAACTTCTGAGGCTGAGATGGGAGAGACTGTGCCAGTCTGAGGCCCGGGTGCTTCACCACTTGTAGCTTTAATAGACAATAGACAGTAGGTGCAGGAGTAGGCCATTCAGCTCTTCTAGCCAGCTCCGCCATTCACTGTGATCATGGCTGATCATACACAATCAGTACCCCGTTCCTGCCCTCTCCCCATATCCCTTGACCCCGCTATCTATAAGAGTTCTATCTAACTCTCTCTTGAAATGCATCCAGAGACTTGGCCTCCACTGCCTTCTGGGGCAGAGCATTCCACATATCCACCACTCTCTGGGTGAAAAAGTTTTTTCTGCATCTCTGTTCTATATGGCCTACCCCTTATTCTTAAACTGTGGCCTCTAGTTCTGGACTCACCCTTCAGTGGGAACATGCTTCCTGCCTCCGGTGTGTCCAATCCCTTAATAATCTTATATGTTTCAATCAGATCCCCTCTCATCCTTCTAAATTCCAGTGTATACAAGCCCAGTCGCTCCAATCTTTCAACATATGACAGTCCCGCTATTCCGGGAATTAACCTTGTGAACCTACGCTGCACTCCCTCAATAGCAAGAATGTCCTTCCTGAAATTTGGAGACCAAAACGGTACACAATACTCCAGGTGTGGTCTCACCAGGGCCCTGTACAGCTGCAGAAGGACCTCTTTACTCCTACACTCAATTCCTCTTGTTATAAAAGCCAGCATGCTATTAGCTTTCTTCACTGCCTGCTGTACCTGCATGCTTGCTTTCATTGACTGATGCACAAGAACACCTAGATCTCGTTGTACTTCCCCTTTTCCTAACTTGACTCCATTTAGATAGTAATCTGCCTTCCTGCTCTTGCCACCAAAGTGGATAACCTCACATTTATCCACATTAAACTGCATCTGCCATACATTTGCCCACTCCCCAACCTGTCCAAGTCACCCTGCATTCTCATAACATCCTCCCGACATTTCACACTACCACCCAGCTTTGTGTCATCAGCAAATTTGCTAACGTTACTTTTAATCCCGTCATCTAAATCATTAATGTATATCGTAAACAGCTGCGGGAGAGTGACGAAGAGAAAGCCACTGTTGAGAAAAACTCACATGAAATCTCGGCTGGACTTTGAAGTCAGCTGGAAGAAGGTTCTACAGTTTGATGAAACAAAAATTGAGTTTTTGGCCATCAGACTAAATGCTATGCTTGGCATAAGCCAAACACCTCCCATCATCAAATGCACACCATTCCTACTGTGGTAGCTACATCATGTTGTAGAGATGCTTCATTGCAGCAGGCACTGGAAGGCTTGTGAAAGTGGGGAGTAAAATGTATGCAGAAAAATACAGAGAAATCCTGGAGGAAAACCTCATGCAGTCTGTATGAGAACTGCAACTTGGGAGAAGATTTGTTTTCCAGCAAGACAATGTCCTCAGGCATAAAGCCAAAGCTACACAGGAATGACTTTAAAACAGTGTTAGTGTATGGGAGTGGCCAAGTCAAAGTCCAGACCTCAATCCAATTGAGAATTTGTGGCTGGACTTGAAAAGGGTCGTTTTCTCATGATCTCCATGCAACCTGACAGAGCTTGAGCAGTTTTGTAAAGAAGAATAAGGAAAAATTGCAGAGTGCAAATGTGCATAGCTGATAGAGACCTTAACCAAAGGTGAATCTATTATATACTGACTTGAAGGTGGTGAATACTTATGCAATCAATTGTTTTGTGTTTTATATTTGTAATTAATTTAGATCACTTTTTAGAGATCTGTTTTCACTTTGACGTGAGTCTTTTCTGTCAATGAGTGTAAAGAAAAAAGCCAAATTAAATCCATTGTGATTCAATGTTATAAAGCATGAAAACTTCTAAGGGGGTTGAATACTTTTTACAAGCAGTATATCTGTGAGAGGAAGGTGTTACAACTAATCCGTACTGACTGTGGTCTCCTGTTGAGAAAGCTAAGGATCCAGTTGCAGAGGGAAGTAGAGAAGCTCAGGTTTTGAAGTTTTGTTGATAAGTACTGAAGAGATAATGTCAACATTTTAGGGAAGATGCAAAAGAGGTTTACCAAAATATTTCAGTAATGAAGGACTTCATTTGTATGAATAGACTGGAGGTGCTGTGTGTGTTCCCATTAGAACAGATCAGATAGCAAACAAAAAAAAAATTGTGATATGAGGTAAGCCCCTTTTACCCAGAGAGAGATTGAGGACTAGAATGCACAGTTAAAAAGAGAAGTGAGGACACATTCATCTGTAGTGTCCAAAGGAATCTCATTTGGTATCTGAAGGGAATGGGACTATTAGGATAGTGCGTACAAAATAGTGGAGAAGCTTCATTTCTTTTCATGTTGAAACAACTCTGTGATTCTGTGAATGATTCTTCTACATAGTGTGGCTGAATGGGATAGAATTCAGTCAGGGGTTTAGGAATTTGATCTCAATTTGCTGTGTATTTCTTCCTTTTGTCCCCTTCCATATCTGCCACCTCTACACGTGTGATGAGAAATGGGCCACCTCTGGTTCTATGCCTTTCTTGTGACATTTTGTACAAGGGTGGCAAGAAAAGATACATGAGTGTAAATTAATATCATCTGTTGGAGGGATTGATCAAGGACATTTGCTAATAGTGACTTTGAGGGAGAGGCAATATCACATTAATGGAGATGAGTTGAATGTTATTGATGGGCAGACATCTGAAAAACTACGTCACAGAAGGATGGGAGCATCTGCTTGCTGATTTATTGGAGTATATTGGAAGGGAAGAGGGGAGTAGCACTGATCTCACTATTTCTGATCTGAAGGTGAGTTAATTTCTCACCCCTCTGAATCCAGAAGTGGGAAACTATATCTCTACACCTCCGAGGCAATATCCAGCTGTGCCTCAGCTTCTTTGGCATCTTCTAGTAGGGTCACTGAAGCTAATGCAAAGCTGGTATGGGGAGAGCCCTGCTGGTAGCTGATAGGGTAACATCTTTTTGAACTTGCTCCTACCTTTTCTATCTTTTTATTTCCTACCAGTTTTTTGAAACCTTATTATAAATCTTAATTACCCTATTATGTCTTTGAGAAAGACTAAAGCCTGTGCAAAAGAAAAAGAAGTTAATTCTCCAACCACTTTGGAATCAATTGGAAATTTCCTTAAAAAGCAAAGAACAGAACTCTGTGAGGAATTTCAGCATCTTAATGTCAAGTTGGACACTATTCAACAAACTCTAATCGAACATGAAAAGCAAATTAAGGAGAATAAAGAAACTTTGTCTATACTAAAAGTGGACTTAGAAGACATGAGTAAGCTCTGCAAAAAATTATCATTATCTAATGAAAAATTAACAAGATGATTACCAACCTGGAAAGCAGAAACAGAAGGAACGATATATGTATTCTGGGTCTTGAAGAAGGTGCCCACCCCATGGAGTTTTTTGCAAGCTTTCTGAAGCAGCTATTCCCTGATTTATCACCATCTGTGCCCAAGTTGGACTGCATTCACCAGTCACTAGCCCCCAAACCAAAGTCAGGAGAGCAACCTAGGTCGGTTATTTTATGTTTTCACGATTTTCATACTCAGGAGCTTTTAATCCGTCATACCCATCGAGTAGGAATGATCGATTACCATGGGAAGAAGATTAGATTCGTGGAAGATTATACACTGGAGGTTATAGCTGAACGTGCCAAGTATAAAGAGGTCATGTCACTGCTTTATAATAAAAGTTTAAGTCCTCCCTTTGCTTCCCCACACGTCTTGGAATCGTTCTTAAAAATGGTGTGCAAAAATGGCTGGGATCAGTTGAACATGCACAGAAATTTTTGAAAGCAGAAGATTAATTGCATTATATCTCTTACAAGAGCAATTATCTTTTTAATTTTGGATAGAATAGGATTTTAATAAACTTACATTTTGACCGTTTGTATATCTTGTTTTTTGATATTTTCTTTGATATTTTTTACTACTTTATTTTTGAGGTTTTTCTAAATTTTTTTGAAATTGTTAAAATGAATCCTCTTATGTTTTGGATTTTTGATATAACTTTTTTTCCTGTTTTGTGTTGATAGGAACATAATAACCTTGAATGATTGGATTTTTGCCAGCAGGAGTTGTTTGGGAGGGTTGTCTTTAGTGTTTAGCATGCCGACTGTTCTTTGGCCGGCTTTTTGGCTTTGGGAGGGGGAGGGGGGTGGGGTCTCTTTTTTCTTTATTCTCTGGAAGCTGGGTTGGGCTACCATTCAAATTTTCTGTTTGAGTACCTTATTTTATGGTCAGATGAATTTAGACCATCTGACTAAATGATGGTCAGATCTGTTATTTAGAATTTAAAAAGGATCAAAATATTAATTTACTTTAGTGTGAAAGGGTTAACTCATCCTGTGAAATGGAATAAGATTTTTGCTTATATTAAAAAGTTAAGGGCCTCCATTATTTTTCTACAAGAAACGCATGTACATAGTTGTGACAACGCACGCCTTTTTAATCGGTGGAGGGGTGTACAATTTCATTCTTCATTCAGAGCAAAATCTCAAGGGGTCTCGATTTTTATAGATAATTTCTACAATTTCTTTTGTTCAACAAAGTTTTCTCTGACCCTAATGGGCAATTTGTCATCGTGTCAGAGAAACTAGATAATAATTGTATTTGCTAATGTGGATGACCCAGGATTTTTTGAGCGTTTCTTTTCATTCCTGCCAGATTTGAGTTTTTATTCTTCAGTGAAGGGAGGAGATTTTAATTGTTGTCCAGATCCAGTATTAGATCACCCTTCTCTTAAATCAGCCACACCTAATAAATCAGCTTTATTTATTCATTCCTTTCTAACAAAATGTGATATTGTTGATGTCTGGCGTTTTTTTTTTCACCCAGCAGAAAGGGAGTATTCATTCATCTCTCATGTCCATCATTCCTACACCAGGATTGATTATTTTTTTTATTTATAGTCAAATGATTCCATTAGTTCGATCCATTGAATATAAAGAAATAGCTGTATCTGACCATTCTCCTGTATTTCTATCTTTAAATCTTCCTGGTTTCACTCATATAAACAGATCCTGGTGTTTTATTTTAACTTCATTATCTGATAAGGACTTTCTAAAATTTCTGGAGAATCAAATTATTCTTTCTTTTGAAAAAAAATGCGTTGGAAGAGACTTCTAGTCTTCTCATTTGTGACACTTTTAAGGCATATATTAGAGGACAAATTATCCCCTATACTGCATATATTAAGAAAAAAAAAGCTAATAAAGAGAGAACTGATTTAATTAATCAATTAAAACAATTAGACCAGAAATATGCTTTGGTACCAGACCCTGAACTATACAAAAGACATATTGAAATTAAAACTAAAAATAATCTTCTTATAACGTATCCAATTGAAAGCCAACGTTTAAAAGATAGAAGCCAATTCTATATAGATGGAGGAAAAAAACTGGTAAACTATTGGCTAGTCAATTGAAGACCTTTATTGTTAAATGGCAAATTAAAGAAATTTGCAAAACCAATGGTGATATCACAACTGACCATTTTGAAATAAATGACACTTTTAGAGAATTTTATTCTAAATTGTATAGTTCTGATTTTGTTAAAGATAATACTACAATGAACAATTTTTTTAGACCAATTAAATATTCCTGGACTTCTGGTTGATAATCAAAAGCAGTTGGATCAACCTATTTCTCAGGAGGAAGTCACTGAGACTATACATTCATTGCATTCTGGGAAATCTCCAGGACCTGACGGATTCTCTGGAGAATTTTATAAGGCTTTTTCTTCATTGCTTATACCTTATTTATGTTCTACCCTTACTGATTCCTTTAAGGTGGGTAGGTTGCCACAATTTTTATGAAGCTTCCATTTCGCTTATTCTTAAAAAGAATAAAAATTGCACTGAATGCTCTTCATGTAGACCAATCTCTTTACTGAATGCTGATGCTAAGATCCTATCTGAAGTTTTGACCCATAGACTCAAAAATATTATACCTTCTATAATATCTGATGATCGGACAGGATTTATTAAAAATGGATATTCCCATTTAATATATGGTGACTGTTAAATATTATGCATTCTTCATCCAAGGAAATACCAGAATGTGTGATTTCTCTGGATGCGGGGAAGGCTTTTGATCGAGTTGAATGGAATTGCCTATTTAAAACCTTAGAAAAATTTTAATTTTGGGCCCAATTTTACTCATTGGATTAAATTACTTTACTCTGCTCAGGTCCTTACTAATTTTCAGATTTCCAAACCAATTAAACTCCAATGTGGAACCAGACAAGGATGTCCATTGAGCCCTTTGCTTTTTGATTTGGTATTAGAATCTTTAGCAATTGCCTTTCAAGAGTCTAAAGATATCACTGGTACCTTAAGGAATGGTACAATTCATAAAGTCTCGCTTATGCTGATGACCTATTGCTTTTTATATCTAATGTTACAACTTCTTTACCCTCTATGTTTCTTTTATTGACTAACTTTAGTCAGTTTTCAGGATATAAATTGAATTTACGTAAGAGTGAATTGTTTCCTTTAAATAATTTGATACCAACCAATATTAACCTTCCTTTTAAAATTGTAAGAAAACAATTTACATACTTGGGTGTAACAATCACTAAGAATTATAAAGATCTATTATTAAAAATTTTTTAACCTAATGAATTATGTGAAAAAGACACTTCCTAATTGGTCACTTCTCTCTTTATCATTGATTGGTCGAATTAATTCTATTAAAATGAATATTTTACCTAAATTTATATACCTTTTTCAAGCTGTACCTGTTTTTATTCCTAAGTCTTTTTTTGATTCTTTAGATTCGATTCTTTCTTCCTATATATGGAAGAACAGAAAATGCCGATTAAATAAAGCCAAACAAAAAAACTTAAAAGAATGGGAGCCTTGCTCTACCCAATTTTAGGTTATATTATTGGGCAATTAACAAACGAAATCTTACATTCTGCTTATATTAATCGTGAGGATTGTCCAATTTGGGTGTTTTTGGAAGCCAATTCTGTTACAAAATTTTCTATTATTTGTCTTCTTGAATCCTCTTTTCCTTTATCTTTAAATAAATTAACTGACAGTTTGGTGGTTAAACAGACTTTGAAGATCTGGCTACAGTTTAGAAAAACATTGAGATTTTCCCCTTCTAGTCCTATTTTTTTCTAAAATTTTTTTTAAAAAATCTATGTCCGATCTGTTTTTCAGAAAATGGGATAGACTAGGCATTAAACGATTTCAGGATCTGTTTGTTGGAGGGAATCTTTCTTCTTTTGAATAGCTCTCAGTGAAATGTAACCTATCAAATTCCCACTTTTTTTGATATCTGCAGATTAGAGATTTTTTAAGATCTGAACTACATATATTTCCTACCTGCCCGGATAAGAACAATAATAGATGAAATATTTAATTTGAAACCTTTTGATAATGGCTCAATATCTTATATTTATGGTCTGTTGGGATTGAGAATGGCTCCTTTCAACAAACTTAAAAAAGATTGGGAAAAGGATTTACGGACTTCATTATCTGATGAGAGCTGGAGGGCTATTTTCAAAATGGTTACTTCTTCATCATTATGTGCTCGTCATTCCCTCCTACAATTTAAAGTGGTACTTAGGGTTCATATGTCTAAAGACAAGCTCTCTCATTTTTTTTCCAGATATATCTCCTTATTGTGACAGATGTGATAATGGAGGGGCTTCATTAATTCATATGTTTTGGTCATGTTTGAGCCTTGAAAAATATTGGAAAGATGTATTCCAAACTTTTTCTGTACTTTTTAAAGTTAATTTTAAGCCCAATCCTTTGATTGCTTTATTTGGGATTGTTGAGGAAAGAGCTATAATTTTGGAGCCTTCTCATTTGTGGGTACTGGCTTTTATTTCTCTTATGGCTAGGAGGGCGATCTTGCTTAAATGGAAGTAGGTTGCCCCCCCCCCACACATGCTCAATGGTTGTACGATGTTATGTTTAAGTTTAGAGAAGATTTGTCGTTCAGTTTCTGATTCTAACTAAGATTTTCAAATGCTATAGGGACCCTTTCTGAACTATTTTAAAAATCTTTAAATTGTTACTGTTATTAAAATATAGATCTGGGCTATTATTATAAAACACTATATGGTGAAGTACTCTTTTTTTTCCTCTTTTGTTTTTTTTTACCAACCAGCTTTGTCTTGGTAGTGGGTGTAGATTTTTTTAATAATATAATTAACCATATTATTGTATTTCATAATTCAATTTATTTTATTTGATCATGAATATGGGATACTGTCATTGTATCAGTGTGATTTATATATAGTGCGTTTTGTGCTATCTTATTTTGATTTATAATTATCCTTATGAATTCTGTATTTGTATATATGAAATTTAATAAAAATATTGGAAAAAGAAAGAAAGCTGGTATGCTTTTTCTGACATTTTAGTGTTGTTTAAGTGCATTTGGATAATGTAGCCAAGCATATTTAAAGATCAGCCAAATAGGTATGCATGTTTCTTCACATATCAGCCAGACCAATGAGAATAGCAAATTCCCACAACTTAATAACTTGAGTAAAACAGTTGAAATTTTACAGCAGTCAAGTAGTTCCCTGTTCACTATCTCTAACAATAATTCCAGAATTTGCATAGTTACTTTTCATGCAGTGCAGCAACATTTGAACTTTGAATTATCAATTCAGGCTTTTGCATTCATAGTTCTGTAACTTAGTTACAGTGCTACTAGATTACCATTGGGTATCTGATTCCAGAGTTCATCGGGTATCATGTTTTCAAAGTGGACTTAAAACTGAGATGTGCATGTTGCCTACTCAGCCTAATTGCTCAGAAAATTTAGAAATAGTGTGAATTGTTTCATTGCATGAAGGTGGTTCCTTAAAGGTGGCAGAGAAAATTTTGTGTTTGCCTCTGTTGACGGCCAGTTCCTGGTTCACCTCTCATTGCAAGATTAAAATTAAGTCACAAACATCACCTGAAAACATGATCATAGTTTATATTCTAATTTTCTGATTAGTTATATTAAAACATTGTTTGTTTTAAATTATTAAATATCAATTTGATTGTCTAGAAATATGATTTATGTTTGAAATTTTCAACACCAAATATTTAAACCATTTAATAATAGAGAATCTTTTAGTATGCTCTATTTTGTAGGAAATTAAAGTTTGAATATTTAATTTTAATTTTAAATATTTTCTGTGAAGTGGGAAAGCATGGCACCGTGTTTCTGTGTACTGTGCATTTCAATTTTTTTTTAATTATCACAAAGGACTTGTGAGGAGTTCCATGAAGTCTGAAAATTTCCTTCTGGATGTTCCATAGTATACACATTTGACCCTGAACTGGAACTGAACACATGTTCAGCCAAGCATATATTATCCATCAAAGGTTCAAGCCACTTCGCAGCTTATTTGAAAATAAGACCTGCTTGAGTTAGTCTAGTGCTGGGAGCCCCTTTTTATCTAAATACCTATCCAATGAACCAGTTGTTCATCAGCTTCCCACAACTCCCCGCTCTAGTTGCAATCTCAAACCCTATACTTGCAACCATTGTGCAAACCCTCTGTTAACCAGTTAGCCCTCTGAACTAGCCGCTGTAAACTCAACCTGATCTTCTGTCATTTGACTATCAATCTTAACAATTGAAGAAAAAACCTCTCAAAGTGTAAGACATCTTCAGATATCTTAATATCTTCAGTTTCATAATTTTGCAGAAGACAGTACCAGAAACAATGCATTCATTGGTTTCTTATATGCCAATACAGAAACACACCTTTATAATCACAATTCTTTTGTCAAGCTGTCAGCTCTTAGCTCTTGAATCAGACTTAGTACTTGGCAAAAAATAGAGACATGTAGACGATCATCCTGTAGTCATTTGAATTTTCATCCACTTAAATCATCTGCATGCAATTAACGGAAACTGCTTTGACTCTTGGAATCTTTGCTCAGCTATGTTTTGTGATTTAAATTCATGGCAATTACTCTCAAGAATTTTCTTTTTAGTCAGTACATTTGCCTTTTTTATAGGAGGAAACTATGTAACATACACAAATTGAGCTGGAGGAACTTTTGCTCAGAACCATGGATTTACAATTGTATTGATCTTTAATTATGTTGGTGAAATGAATTGGATCAATTATTAAGTGCAAGCGAAACCACATAAAATGCACATGGCTTGATTAATTCGACTTGCTCAGCATAAAGAAATTGCCTGTGAATTTATTTTTGTTCCTCTTCCCCACTTCATTTGTGTATTAGATGTACCACAAAATACAACAGTCAGAGTGCATTTATCGGGTCACAATGGAGAAGCTGGCTTATCATAGTAAATGTACAACTGAAGAGTGGGAGTCCCTCATGAAATCTACTTTGCCCAAATCCCTTTGCAAAGAGGTTGAACAGTAAGTGCACTTTCATTCAACATGTGAGTTTAGCAGATTGTTTTCTATGAGTGTTTTATGTGTGATATTTACCATTTAGGAAAGGGGACAAGATTCAATAAATCTTTGGAACTAATTTTTAAAGTCCTAAGCAGATATATTAAAATTTGTTCTTATGCTACCCCTTTATGGAAAAGACTTTGCAGGCTATCTAGAAGGCAAATGAAATGTTGGCCTTCATTGCTAGTGCAGGTAAGACTGCACCTGGAGTACTGCATGCAGTTCTGAATTGAACTGAATTGACTTTATTACTTACACCCTTCACATACATGAGTAAAAATCTTTATGTTACGTCTCCATCTAAATGTGCAACGTGCAATATATAGTAGTTTGTACAACAGGGCAGGACAGTCAATATAACATAGAAATAGAATTGTATCAGCGTGAATTAATCAGTTTGATGGCCTGGTGGAAGAAGCCTGCTGGTCCTGGCTTTTATGCTGCGGTACCATTTCCTGGATGGTAGTAACTGGAACAGTTTGTGGTTGGGGTGACTCGGGTCCCCAGTGATCCTTCAGGCCGTTTTTACACACCTGTCTTTGTAAGTATCCTGAATAGTGGGAAGTTCACATCTGCAGATGTGCTGGGCTGTCTGCACCACTTTCTGCAGAGACCTGTAATTAAGGGAAGTACAGTTCCCAAACCAGGCAGTGATGCAGCTAGTCAGGAGGCTCTTAATTGTGTCCTGTAGTAAGTTCTTAAGGTTTTGGGGCCCGTCCCAAACTTCTTCAACCATCTGAGGTGAAAGAAGTGCTGTTGTGCTTTTTTTGTGTTGAGGGGTAGAGGTGAGGGAACCCACCCTTTCTACCTGCTGGCTATCTGACAGGAAGTCCAGGATTCAACTACACAAGGGAGGGTGAAGGCTGAAGTGTCTGAGCTTCTGGTCTCCTTACTTGAGGAAGGATATACTGGCTTTGGAGGCAGTGTAGAGAAGGTTCATCAGGTTGATTCCAGAGATGAGGGGATTAGACTATGAGGAGAGATTGAGTCGCCTGGGACTGTACTCACTGGAATTCAGAAGAATGAGAGGAGATCTTATAGAAACATATAAAATTATGAAAGGGGTAGATAAGATAGAGGCAAGAAAGTTGTTTCCACTGGTAGATGAGACTAGAAGTAGGGGACATAGCTTCAAGATTTGGGGGAGTAGATTTAGGACGGAGATGAGGACGAGCTGCTTTTACCAGAGAGTAATGAATCTGTGGAATTCTCTGCCCAATGAAGCAGTGGAGGTCACCTCAGTAAATATATTTAAGACAAGGTTGGATAGATTTTTCCATTGCAGGGAAATTATGGGTTATGCGCAGAAGGCAGGTAGGTGGAGATGAGTCCATGGCCTGATCAGCCATGATCTTATTGAATGGCAGATCAGGTCTGATGGACCAATGGCCTACTCCTGCTCCTATTTCTCGTTCTTATGTTGTCTTCTCTAGAATCTGGTTAGGATTGTATTACAGAGTTAATGGCTCAGATCAATGTTCTTGATAATAAATTGTTACCATTTCAGGCTGGGAAGCACAAATTTAGAATTCTCAATAGATTACTGAATTGGGGAATTTTGTTCTTGAATATATTTGTTGACAGGTCAGACATTCATCCTCTCCACCAATTTTAATTTGTATTAATTTGTTGCAAATTGTATTAAGTTTTAAATTTCAAGGAGTAATGTTAAAAAGAATCCAGCTTTACTTCAATAAAGGAGCACATATTTGAAAGAAGTGGTATTCCAACAATGGTTGGGACTAGAACACAAAAGCTGAATAGCTTTTATCACAGAAATTTGGTTTATTTACACAATTTTGGGCATTGTGAGTTTTACTGTCATGACCAGCATTTATTGTCAGTTACCCTTGAATGTAACTGTACTTTCAAATAGGCACTGTATTTTGAGCCTCACAAAAATACTTTACCAAGGACATTGAAGGATGTCCAGAAAGACTTCTTTAAAAATGTAACTTCCCCTTTTGCTGGGAATGGAGAAGGAGCATTGTGAACCTGGAGTCCATGCATTGGTATCACTCAATGTAAATAATGTTACTTATGCCCAGCGTAAATAACAAAAGGAATATATCACCTCACAAGCTACTTACAGGTTATTTCCTGCCTCATCTATGATCTTATTTGGAATTCCTAAGTTAGCATCAGCAGTCATCCCAGAACCTATAGAAAACAGCAGAACTGAGCCATCCTCAATTCCAAGGGATGTAGAACCCTTGAAAATGTGGTGATAAACTGTTGTTCCATTGTTGTCATCCTTGAGTAAATTGAGTTAGGAGTTTCAGTATTTACACTCAACCATGATGACATGGACCGTGCATAACCTGATAGTAGGTTTGCAAATGTTAATGTTCCTACACGCTTGCTTGTAAGTGATAAACAGGAGGAGTTTAGGAGATACTGTTAGCATAGCCTGGCAAGTAAATGTGGTGCATTTATCAGTGGTACACACTGCAGTGATAATGCATCTTTGAAGTAGGGAATGAGTTTGCTGAATGGAGGACCAGTTAGGCAGGCTGCTGTTTTGTTGATGGTGAGCTGCTTTTGTTATTCATGCTGCACTTACTCAAGCAAATGGATTGTTATACCTGTGAGTCTGTTGGGGTCATATACTGTGTGCGGTGCTCCCGGTGTGACATCCTGTATATCGGGGAGACCCAACATAGATTGGGAGACCGCTTCACCGAGCACCTGTGCTCCATCCTCCAGAATAAGTGGAATCTCCCAGTGGCCTCATGTTTTATTCCACTTCCCATTCCTATCTGACATGTCAGCCCATGGCCTCCTCTATTGTCGCAAGAGGCCACATTCAGATTGAAAGAGCAACACCTTATATTCCATCTGGGTAGCCTCCAATCTGATGGCATGAACAATGATTTCTCAAACTTACGGTAATGCCAACCCACTCTCCTTCACCATTCTCCATTTCCATTTCACTCCCTCACCTTTATCTCCTTGCCTGCCCATCACCTCTCTCTGGTGTTCCTGCCCCTTTTTCTTTCTTCCGTGGCCTTCTGTCCTCTCCCTTCAGATTCCCCCTTCTCCAGTCCTGTATCTCTTTCACCAATCAACTTCCCAGCTCTTTACTTCATCCTTCTCCCCCCTCCCGGTATCATCTATCACCTTGTGTTCCTTCCTCCTCTCCACCCACCCTCTAACTCTGACTCATCTTTTTCTCTCCAGTCCTGATGAAGGGTTTCAGCCAGAAACACCAACTGTACTTTTTTCCATAGATGCTGCCTGGCCTGCTGAGTTCCTCCAGCATTTTATGTGTGTTGCTTGGATTTCAGCATCTGTAGACTTTCTCTTATTTTTTATTCCATCATAGATGGACAGAAAGCCTTGAGGTGTCAGGAAATGAGAAACTCATAAAGGTTACCCAGCCTAATCTACACACCTGAGGCTGAAGGGTGAGACCACAGACAAAAGAACCAAGAGAAAAGATTGTGGGATTTGTGAAATAAGTAAAATACACAGTAAAAGGACAAACCAGTAGCATGCATTATCAAATACAAATAAGGGAAAACGGACATCACAGACTGTGAATGTGGTCTGCGGAATTCATGCTTAGACACAATTTGATTTTATAAGACTGTAAGCTGTAGAAGCAGAGTTAGGCTATCTCGCCCATTGAGTCTACTCTCATCATTTCATCATGGCTGATCCAATTTTCCTTTCAGCCCCAATTTCCTGCCTTCTCTTCATATTCTTTCACACCCTGACCAGTCATGAATCTATCAAGCTCTGTCTTAAATATACATATATAATTGGTCTCCAGACCTGCCTGTGGTAAAGAATTCCACAGATTCACCACTCTCTGGCTAAAAAATTTCTCCTCATCTCTGTTCTAAAAGAACACCCCTCTATTCTGAATCTGTATCCTATGTTCTCAGACTCTTCCCACCATAGGAAACATCCTTTTCACATCCACTCTATCAAGGCCTTTCACCACTCAATAGATTTCAATGAGGTCATCCCTCATTCTTCTGAAATCTAGGGAATGCAGGCCCGGAACCATCAAACATTCTTCATATGACAAGCCGTTCAATCCTGGAACGTTTTCATGAACCTCCTTTGAACCCTCTCCAATTTCAGAACATCCTTTCTAAGGATCCCAAACCTGTTCACAATACTCCAAGTGAGACTCACCAGTGCTTTATAAATTCTCAATATTACATCGTTGCTCTTATATTCTAGTCCTCTTGAAATGAATGCTAACATTGCATTTGCCTTCCTCACCACAGACTCAATCTGTGAATTAACTTTCAGGGAATCCTGCACAAGGACTCCCATGTCCCTTTAACATAAGGACATAAGAAATAGGAAGGGGAGTAGGCCATCTGGCCTGTTGAACCTGCTCCGCCACAAGTAATATCATGGCTGATCTGGCCATGGATTCATCTTCACCTAGCCTTTTCCCCATAACCCTTTGCATCTCTGTTTCTTTGTATTTTCTCCCCATTTAGAAAATTGCTAGCTCTTTCATTTCTTCTACCAATGTCCATGTCCATACACTTTCCAACACTGTATTCTAACTGCCACTTCTATGCCCATTCTCTTAATCTGTCTCTGTCCTTCTGGAGTCTCTTTGTTTCCTCAAAACTACCTTCCCCTTCACCTACTGTACCTTTGTATCATCTGCAAGCTTTGCAACAAAGCTGTCAATTCCATCATCCAAATCAATGACATGTAATGTAAAAAGAATTGGTCCCAACACAGACTCATTTGGAACATGACTCATCACTGGCAGCCAACCAGAAAAGGCACCCTTTATTCCCAATCTTTGCCTCCTGCCAGTCAGCCAGTACTTTCTCCATGCTAGAACCTTTACTGTAATACCATGGGCTTGTAGCTTGTTAAGCAGCCTCATGTGTGGCACCTTGTCAAAGGTCTTCTGAAAATCCAAATACACAACATGAACTGATTCTCCTTTGTCTATCCTGCTTGTTATTTCTTCAAAGAATTCCAGCAGGTTTGTCAGGCACGCTATTCCCTTGAGGAAACAATGCTGACTACTACAGTCTATTTTATTGTGTAACTCCCAAGTACCCTGAGACCTCAACCTTTATAATCGACTACAACATCTTCCCAACCACTGAAGTCAAACTAACTAGCCTATGATTTCCTTTCTTCTGCTTCTCTCCCTTCTTGAAGAGTGGAGTGACATTTGCAAATTTCCAATTTACAAAACCATTCCAGAATTCATTGATTCTTCAGAGATCATTACTAATATCTCCATAATCTCTTCAGCCACCTTTTTCAGAATTTTGAGCTGTACACCATCTGGTCCAGGTGACTTATCTACCTTCAGACCTTTCAGTTTCCCAAGAACCTTCTCTCTGGTAATGGTAACTTCATATACTTCATGCTTCCTGACACCTGGAACTTCCACCATATTGATCGTGTCTTCCACAGTGAAGACTGTTGAAAAAACTTATTCAGGTACATACAGTCATGAACAGTCAATTTTGCCAGTAAACAAGAGAAAATCTGCAGGTGCTGGAAATCTGAGCAACACATACAAAATGCTGGAGGAACTCAGCAGGCCAAGCAGCATCTAGGAAGAGTACAATTGACATTTCAGGCCAAACACTTCAGTAGTGTTGGACACTGCTGAAGGATTTTGGCCCCAAACGTCAAATGTACTCTTTTCCAAGATACAGCCTAGCCTGCTGAGTTCCTCCAACATTTTGTTTGAGTTTTGACTGTACATGTGGTTTGCTAGAACATGTGTACCAATGTTAATAAAGCTTTATAACAAATGGTACAAAGTATTAACATACTATGTATTTTTCCATCAGGTTTTAATGCCTTAATACAAACCTTCAAAGGTTGTTAAGTCATTAAAAATTATAAGAACGTAAGAAATAGCAGGAGTAAACCATCTGGCCTGTCGAGCCTGCACTGCCATTCAATAAGATCATAGCTGATCTGGCCATGACCTCAACTGGACCTGCCTGCCTTTCCCCCATAACCCATAATTACCCTACTTTGCAAAAATCTATCCAACCTTGTCTTAAATATATTTACTGAGTAGGCTCCACTGCTTCATTGGGCAGAGAATTCCACAGACTCACTACTGTTTGAGAAAAGGAGTTCCTCTTTGCCTCCATCCTAACTTTACTCCCCTGAATCTTGAGGCTATGTCCCCTAGTTCTAGTCTCAACAACTTTCCTGTCTCTTGTCTATTGCTTTCATAAATTATATATTTCTATAAGATCTCCTCTCAAATTTTGGAATTCCAGCAAGTACAGTCCCCGGTGACTCAATCTCTCCACATAGTCTAACCCCTCATCTCTGTAATCAACCTGGTGAACCTCCTCTGCACCGCCTCCGAAGGCAGTGTATCCTTCCTAAAGTAAGGGGGTCAGAACTGCACAACAGCCTCACCAGTACTCTGTACAGTTGCAGCTTAACCTCTCTGCTCTTAAATTCAATCCCTCTAGCAATGAAGGCCAACATTCCATTTGCCTTCTTGATAGCCTGCTGTACCTGCAAATCTTTATATTCTTTCACAGAATAGCACCGAAATATGCTGACAGTAACATGGCTGTGTCTCACAGTAGAAATAATCAGGGATACATCTTCATTTACAGTCCCTTATAAAAGTATTCAGCCTCAACCCTTTGTTCACACAAATGAGTATTACAGCCAGGAATCTTGATCAATTTAACTGAAGATTTTAATGTGTGAACACGTGCTCCTTTTTCCACATTAGAGCCAAAAGAAATCAGTGAAAATTGTAAAACATGGAAAACTTAAAATTCAAGACCTTTAATGTTAGCAGTTCAAATGTATTCACCCCTTTTACTCAGTACTTAGCTGACCCACCTTTTGCATCGTTTATGACCAGCAGTCTTCTTGGATTTGTCTCTATTAGCACGTGATGGAGCAAGATTTGCCCATTACTCTTTGCTAAATTGTTCAAACTGTGCCAGGTTAGTAAGGGAGTGGTGGAGTACAGCAGTCCGGAGGTCTTGCCAGAGATATTCGATCAGCTGAATGTCAGCTCTGACTGGGTCACTCAAGGATGTCAGGTTTTTTTATTTGAGGGTTGATCTGGCAGTGTGCTTTGGATCATTGTCCTATAGCCAGTAGGAAGATGAACTTCCTCCCCAGTTGAAGCTTTCTGGCAGAGGTCAGCAAGTTTTTATCTAGGATGTCTCTGTATTTAGTAGTAGTTATCTTCCCATCAATCCTGACCAGATTTCCAGTACCTTCTGCTGAAAAGCATCCCCATAGCGTGATCCACCATACTTTACAGTAGGGCTGGTGTTACCTAGCTGATGTACAGCCATGCGTACCACTTAATGTTGAGGCCAAAAAGTTTCACTTCAGTCTCATCGAACCACAGGACCTTCTTCCACGTCCTTACAGCATCTTTTAAGTGACACTTTGCAAAGTCTTTACTAGCAAGAATATATTGTTTTTTTTAGCCAGGTATTCTTCCTTCCCACTCCAGTGAACCAGTCAATACAGTGGCATGGTGGTCAAGTCCACTTCTTTGTCCAGAACCATTTGTTAAGAGCAGCAAATAGTCTGTCACAGGAACAGACGCTTCAACCCACAATGCTGTGCCAGTCCAGTTAAAAAGCAAATCAAAAACACTAACCCATCCTACCTACACATTGTCCATATCCCTCCTCTTCATCACATTCATGTGTCTCTCTAAATGTCCCTTAAAAGCCTCTAATATATTTGCCTCTACCACCTTACCGGGCAGCATTTCCAGGTATTCACCATTCTGAGGAAAAAAAAATGTACCCCTCACATCCCCTTAGAACTTACCAACCTCACCTTCAATGCAACCCCTCTGGTATTAGGCATTCTAACCCGGGGAAACAGATACACCCTGTGTACTTCTATTTATGCCTGTCATAATTTTATAAACCTTCTATCAGATCTCCCCTCAGCCTCCACCACTCCAGAGAAAACAACCCAAGTTTACCCAACCTCTTATGATAGCACATGCCCTGTAGACCAGGCAGCATACTGATAAACCTCTTCTGTACCCTCTCCAAAGTCCCAGCATCCTTCCTTTAACGGGGCAACCAGAACTGTGCGCAGTACTCCAGATGTGGCCTAACCGGTATTTTATAAAGTTGCAAAATAACCTCTTGACTTTTGAACTCAATGCCTCAACTAAAAAGCAAACATTTCATGAGCCACCTTCACCACCTTATCAACCTGTGTGGCCACTTTGAAGGAACCATGAACTTGAATCACAAACTACCTCTTTTCAGAACACATTTTTCTCATAAGTACCCACTTGGTGTAATTTGATTAAATGTGTGAATATTAAATATGTAAATAGACATGTATGTTTAAAATTAATTATTGTCTAACATTAGTTCATGTTTTGACTTCTTTCTATCTTTAATGTCAGATTCCATTTTGATATCAGGCCCTATGAGGACCTCTGGCCAAGGATTTTTATCTATATGATACATAGTAGCTGTGGAAAGAACAGGTATGGATATTAGTGTAAATGTAAAATATATTCCATTTTGGTAACTTTTTTCACACAAAAAATGGAGATACTGTAAATTGGTGATTTAAAAATAGGAAATGTTGCACAGGTCAACAATCTTTTAGATGAAAAGTCAATTTCACAAATTCCAGAAAGCAGATTTCCTAAGATTTGGAGAAAATATATTTGAAAGAATTGTGACCGTCACAGGTGGGATCAGAAGTGTAAAGGGTGAGCAAATCTCAAGGTCCTGGATGTCAGTGTCTCTGAGGGTCTATCCAGCGTATAACGTTTTGATGTAGTTACAAAGGAGGCACCACAGTGGCTATATTTCATTAGGGGTCTGAGGAGTTTTGGTATTTCACCAAAGACTTTTGCAAATTTCTACAGATGTACCATGGGTAACATTCTAATAGGCTGCATTGCCGTCTGATATTGGAGGGGGGAGGAGGGGGAGCACTGCACAGGATTGAAATAAGCTGCAGAAAGTTGTAAACTTAGTCAGTTCCATCATGGGCACTAGCTTCCCAGCATCTGGGACATAATCAAGGAGTGCTGCCTCAAAAAAGTAGCATTCATCATTAAGAATCCCTGACACCTAGGGCAGGCCCTCTTCTCATTGCTACCATTGAGGGGGAGGTGCAGGAGCCTGAAGGCACACACTTAACGATTCAGGAACAAATGTATATACTTTAATTTACAATTTTTATTTTGTATTGCAATGTACTGCTGCCACATAACACATTTCATGACATATGCCAGTGATGTTAAACCTGATTCTGATTCTAAATTAACAGCTATCTGCACTTCAAAATGCTGCTAAATTGCAGCTGGAATAATGTTAGCAGTTGGTATTTTAAATTGTATTTTCTGATTTTATTTTTTTAAATTGCCACCTTCTTTTCTGTCCAGCACTGATCTGGAAAAACTGTGTCGGTTCACAATGTCAGTGAAGAAAAACTACCGTCGTGTGCCTTACCACAACTGGAAACATGCGGTCTCTGTGGCACATTGCATGTACACTATCCTGCAGAGCGTTCAGGGCACATTTTCAGAACTGGAGGTAGGTGAATACAATCTTTAACCCACTGAATTAGAATCATGCAGGCACTGGAAGCACCTGTTACCCTAATAGGGACTAAAGATATTATTAGAGCATGATTAAATAGAACTAATGTGCACAATGAAATATATCATGAATGAGATGAATAGATAATGGAAGCTTCAGATCATTCCAATAGAAGCTGTTTTGTTAATGTTCCAATTATTTATCTAATCCACTTTAAAGTTTGAGCATACTTGATTATGTATCATTCTGTAATGAAGTTTGAGTAGGAATAATGACAAAATATAATGGATATACTCAAAATGACATCAGTCTTTTATACACCTGAAACAAGTTCTATGAGTTTGACATTAACCAGTCCTTCAGTTACCCTGATATGACCATAGTCTCCAGATATTTCCACATTATAGAGAATTTGATAATGGAGGAAAGTCTTGCACTGGAATGTTCTTGCATTTTATTTTACTTTGGTCTTGATTTTGGTAAAAGTACTTCAAAATCTTTGAAATTTTAGGATGGTATAGTTACTCCAGAGGGAATATGTGCAATGGTAACAATCTTCACTGAAGACTGAAAGTTAGAAAAAAATACATTTCTCCCTCTCTTCAGCAAGTTTGGTGGAAACATGGACTGAATCTGTTTGCTGCTGTTCTCAGACTGTACAGCAGATTTGTAATCTGTGGCCCCTCTTCTGCCTTGGTAATCTGAGGATAGATTGCTGCTCTGCTCTGATTCCGCAAGGTCTTTTTGTAATTTTGTTCCATAGCCATTATGCCAATCAAAGATATTACAATGCAATAAGCTAAGTTTATTTCAGCCAAGTCTGGTCTTCTACAGCAGCAACCAGATGTTGGGTGTCTTCTGTTTGTAGTACTGAAACATTGGTTACCAAATGCTGGAATATGATCGAATCCATGCATTGCCCACTTTATTGATTAAACTAACTCCCAGCTCTGCACAAGACAGCGGGCAAGGTTTTCATCAGACCCTATACTGCTTGGCATTGCACTCAGGATTTCCCACGGTCTTGCGAATGCTTAAGGATTCAATTGCATCTACTCAGTCAACTTTCTGTCTACTTGCTCATAAGGACTCTCTTTCAAATCCTCTACAGCTAAGTGTGTGCATCATTGCCTTTTGGGGACAGCATTTACATCATTCTTTATTTCTAAACCATTTGATGTCCAGTGTTTCACAACAGAAAGGAAAACTATCTCTAACATAACTGCTAATTCGCCAGGAGTTTTACTAATAAGCTGATATTTGAGAGTTGTACATGTGTAACTGTTTAATAATGTGAAGAGGAAGATGGAAAGTACTGTAAATGTCACACACCTACACAACATGCAGCTTGAAGAGGTTATGGACTGAGGGGAGCATAGAAGCTGAGAAAGAGAATTGGCTATGAGGTTACTCTCATTAAGGTCTCTACTTCCAACTCTTAAATTCAGGGCAGGAATGAAACACTCATCTTTTCAAGCTTGCTCCATCATTCAATGATTCATGGCTGATCTGATTGTAACCTCATTTCTGTGTTCTCACCTCTATAGGCTTTCACTTTGTTTATCAAGAACCTACCTAACTTTGCCTTATAAATACTCAGAAACTGCTTTCACCAGCCTTTGAGGAAGAGTTCCAAAGACTCATACTGTGGGAGAAAAGAACTTGCTTCCGTTGTCTCTTAAATGAGTAATGTCTTATTTATAAACAGTGACTGCTAACTTATAGGCTTTCCCACAAAAGGAAATATCCTTTCCACATCCATCCTGTCAGGGCCTTTCAGGATCCTGCTGCTCTAATGGTTGGAACAGAATTACAAGGTGGCAAGGTAAATGAGTGTTCCTTAGTTTCTTTAGGTAGTAATTCTGTTCCAAGTTGAAAAAACTGGTAGGATGCACAATTATTGCAGCATTTATAAATCTTGAAGTTTATTTGTCATCACATTGTGTCATTTTCCAGTGTGTTTTTAATTTATTTTTGTGATCTTAGTGTCGCGGGATGACCAGCAATCATTGCCTATCTCATAACAGTATGGGAAGTACTGTTAGAATAGCCCGGGTAAATAATGTTGTGGATGTTACACACTGCAACCACTGTGCACTGGTGGTGAACAGAATGAATGTTTAGGGTTATGAATGATACTGTGCCAATACTGTGCATTGTCCTGGATTTCAAACTTTTGCTTTGTTGGTGGTGGTATGGCCTTGGGATGCAATCAAATAAACACCATGTTAAAAACATTGTAACCAATATTACTTCTTACCTGTTGTTCCTCGCAGCCTTTTCTGTCCCCTCAAATCAATGAGGTCACAAAAATTGCACGTATTCACCACAGGTGCTAAGAAATTCATTAAGTTCCTTCAAATTCATTAACTCAACTCACTTAGTTAATTCATTGAGTCACATAGAACTTGAGCTGGTCTAGCAAGTTCCTAATTTCTACAAGTAAGAGGGAGTCTTGAACTTGCTAAGAATTGTATATATAAATGCTGATAGCTCTATGTGGAACTGCCAGAATTGCCAGCAAATTCTGCCACCATTGTTCTACTTTACAATGTTTTAATGTCTGTCTATCCATAAGATGACTGGAACAGCATTTGTGTCAGTGAAACAAATCACTATAAAATAAAAGAGGAAAAGTATTTTACAACTTGTAAAATGGGATGTAAACTTGCCATGAAACAAATACTTACAAATTTCCCCCTTTAACATTTTTGCATTGTCTCACTGAATGAAATGTTACTGCCATTGCTATATCTTAGAATACAAGTTGAAATGCTTTCTACTTTACCCAGATGCCCCTTCTCCTTCATGACTGTGACTGCAGAATCTCTCTCCTTTGTGTGCTGGGGGGAAATAAATAACCTTCTCCTCATTACTTGAATCTCTGTTCCTTTTCTCCACCAATACAACAAAGTTACAATACCAATAAGTTTTAAAAGTATGTTTTGTCTCAATATTTTTTCATGTCTAAAGTTAGTAGAAACCTACCACCATACTCAGCAATCTTCTGAAGGAGTTAGTAATGTAGAAATGCCCATGTGTAGAATTCATTTCTATCATTTGAACATCCTTTACTTATTAAAGCCCAAAAAGCTTCGGCACTATTTAACAAGAATTATGAACCTAATGTATGTGCAGCACTACTTTTGCAAATTATGTTGTGCAGTGAAATACTGTAGAACAATGTACCATGGTGCCATCACACTGACTTCTATTGTCAAGTTCTCCTTGAGAGGTAAACAATTGAATTATTTACCATAATCTCATTTTGGACAAAATTGTATAATAGAGTCATAGAGTTGTACAGCACAGAATTTGGCCCTTCTACGCACCACGTCAATTTGACCTATATACACTAATCCTACTTCCCCTCACTAGGTCTACATTCTAATGTATCTTCCCTATTTAAATGTCAGTCTGAATGACTCTTGAAATTCATAATTGTATTTAGCCCCACCACCTCCAACAATGAGTTCCAAATATTCAAACATCCTCTGTGTAAAATCTACTTTAAGCTCTGATCTCTCATTTTCAACATGTGCCCTCTTGTTTCTTTTTTTGATAACTTTATCTTCTCTGATTATCTACTCTGATCAACCCTCTTATATACCTCTATTAGGTTGCTTCTTAGCCTCCTTCACTCCAAGGAAACCAAACACAGTTTATTCATTCTCTCTCCATAACTAAAGTCCTCCAATCCAGGCATTATCTTGAGTAATATGCTCTGTACCCTTTCCAGTGCAGCAACGAGAACTGCAAACAAAATTTCAAACATTCTTACCAGTGTTTTGAAAAGTTGTCTTGTCATGTTACAACTTCAGTATACTGTGACTTGACCTAAGAAGGCAAGCATGCTATACGCTTTCTTTACAACTCTGTATACCTGTGTTATCATTTTTAGAGAATTATGTTCTTGAACTTGGGTCTGTCTATTTGTCAGCTTTCCTTAGTGCCCTGCCATTTACTAGATGCCCTACTCCTATTTCACTTCCCAAATGCATCACCTTTTGGTATTAAATCCATCTGCCAACATTCTGTCCAATTTTCCATCTGTAGCCTCAGACAACATTTTTCACTACCCACAACAGCTTCAACATTCATACCATTGACTGAATATTTGTGAGGAAGTATCTTAAGTTGCCATTTTACATGATGTTCCATGTTATATTCAAACACAGGTATTATTAAGAATAGATTTATAACTATTTCTTTTTCTCTCCCTTTTGTTTTCATGAAAAGAGAAAAAGTCTCCTTGTGGCTTGTTTGTGTCATGACCTAGACCACAGAGGTTATACTAACAGCTACCTACAAAAGTTTGACCATCCACTGGCCGCTCTGTACTCCACCTCCATAATGGAGCAGCATCACTTCTCCCAGACAGTTGCTATCTTACAGGTAGGATTACCATAGACGTGCTTTTTCAGAAATGTTGTTAAACCATGCAAAATAAGGAGTCTGTGGATGTAATTTTTGTGTAATACACAACATCGAGTTTGTATATGTTCTTTACTGGTAGATGCATACTTATTTAGCACTAGCATTCCCAGAACTTTACATCTACCCCTATTCCCAAAGGTTTCCGGTTTTACTATAGAAACTGCAAATCACATTATCATTATTTACTTTCTGATCTGTACCTGCTTTTCTCAATTCTGGGCTCTTCTCATAATTTTTACTTAACTTTCTTAATTTAATACAGGTACTTACTAGCTTCGTGCAGCTATGTTCAGCCATTATATTAAGATCATACACTTGAATCAATGACATTCAAGATACCACAGTGTGATCTAAAAGCAAAGCACTACAAATCTTGGAAATTTGAAATAAAAAAGAAGGTGCTAGAAATTCTCAGCTGGTTGTGCAGCAGCCATGAAGCAGTCAATGACTTTTCATCAGCTATACTATAATGTGTTTTTCTTTCTATTACAATAAAAAACATAAATTGCTCAAAAACTGCTAGAATTATAATCCACATATCACTCCAACATTATGTGGCTCCAAAAGTGTCAGAATATATGATTTAATCATAGTCAGATGGCTTACAAGGTTCAACTCCATGAGTACAATATTGATACTTTACATACTGTATGTTCTCGATAACCTCGTGCTGCTCCATGTATTCCTTGGCATCCAAGATTCTTAGGACTTATTCTTAATCTCTTGGGAATATGAGGAATCCTCATTATTTTCTTTTGAATTAGTTCAATTTGTGGGATGAAGACTTACATCCATATAACTGCTCCCAGAGTAATTTTGCTAGGTCCTGTCTTATGATATTAAAATCGGCCTTATTCTAGTTCTGAACCCCAATTTTCAGTCCATCCTTATCCTTTTCCATGATGACCTTGAAATTTTCAGTAATGGTCATTATCTTCAAAATGCTGAACTACTGACATTCCTATCACTTATCTGAATACATCCCTACAATTTGCCATGTATCGCCATTCCCCTGTAGAACTATGTATGTATGGAATCAAAAAGCTCTTCTGGATGTATTTTTAAATTTGATTCTTGAGCAATCACTGTAAATATTGGGGAAGTTGAAATGTCTTATTTCTGTATTATTCTTGCACCCCTCAATGTTTCGATCTCTTAATGACTGTTCAGAGGCCTGTAGTACACTCCCAGCAAAGTGATTGCCTTATTTTTGTTCTTGTAAGAAGAACCTTCTGGGATAACTTCCCTCATTAACTACAGTTATCTCAAGTTATAGTCTTAACTTTCTCCATTGCTGGTACAAATAAGAAGACTGCGGAAAGCATTGGAGGGCATCAGCAAGAGGAGGGGAAT
Source organism: Hypanus sabinus (assembly GCF_030144855.1). Taxonomy (NCBI): domain Eukaryota; kingdom Metazoa; phylum Chordata; class Chondrichthyes; order Myliobatiformes; family Dasyatidae; genus Hypanus; species Hypanus sabinus. Next base: position 59,700,413 of record NC_082717.1, on the reverse strand, counting down.
AAAAGAGAACAGCTGTGATTAGGAAGAAGTATCCAGTAAAAACAATTGTTGTATGTGCATTTAAATCTGCAATGTTTTCATGGATTCTACTTCACCACAGAGGTGGTAACATTTGTCAAGTGTGCAACCATATCCACAGTTTTAAACCCTGTTTTTGACAATGCAGTCAACCATCTTCAATTTAACAAATAGTAAGAGTTCTGCCAGTGATGCAGAGGATGATGGTTTGCACCCATGTTCTCTGGAAAGATCCATCGTGTGGCCTCCGTCGGTCGTGATCGACCATGGGTACTGTGCCTCTGGTAGTCACTGAGAGTGACCTCTCCACGGTGCAAGCCAGGGCAGAGTTGATATGGAGATCCGTCTGTTGCCTATGCAGTGGGACCCCCCCCCCCCTCCATGCTGATGACAGGTCCAAAAGGAACGATGGAAGTCGGTACGGTTTGGTGCCAGCAGCATCGCAGGAGTTGCTGTGCCGGTGCCGGGTACAGCGGTCAGCCGCCTTCGGGACTCCGACTCCGGATTTTTCCTCGGGGTTTATCCCCAAAGCCCTTCCCGTGAGCGGGTATAGCCGCAAGGCAGTAGAGCTTTGCAATCTGAGTTTTCCCTCTCCTAGGTAAGTTACCATCTGTGATTAATGAGCCCCATCTGCCCAGAACAATTGGTTTTAATGTACCAGAGGCCCACCTTTGCCCCTTCTCCTGTCAGTGAGAACAGCTCCGCCGGGCATAAGAACTATGCCACACGTGAAGGCCAGGAGTTGGACTTGGTTGTCAGAGGCTGTTTGAGACACACGCCATGAAGAGCATTTGTTTCGCAGTGGAAGCTCGTCCTCACTACCACACTTCGGCTACGACTACTTTTGAAGCCAAAGATCCATCACAGATTACAGAAATGTACCAGAATTATAAGAGGGTTCCCTCTCTTAATATTCAACTGGACTATAACCATATACAGAAAACCCTAATAGATGCCATATGGCCAGGGTACTCTGGGAACACTTGATCTTACATTAATAAGCTGGAACTTCATGGCTGTCCACATAAACATTTCCTCTGCATTAAATGTTCCAGGGGTGCACCTACAGAATGTCTCTCAATTCATGGGCTTTCTGCATCATGATAAACTGATGGTCATGCAGATTAGAAGAAAAAGTAAGAAGGCAACTACTGGAGGTCCTGTCTGGCAATGCTGTCAGGGGAGATTCATTGCTGTGAAATTCTAGTAAGATGCAGCCTGAGCTCAGTTACTAATATTAATGCAGTAAAACCTAAACGGCATTTAGTTGTGAGTTGATAAGTAGCAGATGACTTTCATGCCACAAGTGCAAGACAATTACTATCTCCAACAAGACTTTGTATAACCAGTTTATCTATCAACACTACTGTCATCACTAAACCACACTATTGTATTCTTGGTGGGGGAGGGAGCAGGGGCTTTCCATTATGGGGGAAAATCATAAATATTGTTAAATAAGAGTATATCAGAAGAGGAAAAATCCACAGAAGAGAGTTCAAAGTAAATTTTATTATCAAAGTACATACCATATACAATCCTGAGATTCATTTTCTTGTGGGCATACTCAGTAAATCTATAGAATATTAACCATAACGGAATCATTGAAAGGCCTCCCAGACAGGGCGTTCAACCAGAGTGCAGAAGACAACAGACTGTGCAACTACAAAAAGATGAAATAATAAATATCAAGAACATGAGGTAAGGAGTCCTTGAAAGTGACTCCATTGGTTGTGGGAATACCACAATGATGAGGCAAGTGAAGTTGCCCCTTTAGTTCAAGAGCCTAATAGTTGAGGAGTACTATCTGTTCCTGAAGCTGATAGTGTGAGTCCTGAGGCTCCTGTAGCACCTTCCTGATGACAGCAGTAAGGAGAGAACATGACCTGGAGGGTGGGGATCCCTGATGATGGGTGCTGCTTTACTGCGACAGCATTTCATGTAGATGTGCTCAATGGTCAGGGGGGCTTTAGCTGTGGTGAACTGGACCATATCCACTACTCTTTGTAGGATTTTGCATTCAAGGGCGTAGGTGCTTACATACCAGGCTGTGATGCAGCTAGTCAGTATACTCTCCACCACACATCAATAGAAGTTAGTCAAAGTTATAGATGTCAAGCTAAATCTCTGCAAGTTCCTAAGGAAGGAGAGGGGCTGCCATGCTTTATTTGTAATTGCACTTGTGTGCTGGGCCCAGGAAAGGTCCTCCAAAACACCTCTCCACCTCTGGTCTTTTGATGAAGCCTGGCTCATGGACCTTTGGTTTCTTTCTCCTGAAGTCTATAATCACCTCCTTGGTCATGCTGACATTGAGTAACAGGTTGTTGTTGTGCCACCACTCAGCCAGATTTTCTATCTCCCTCCTATGCACTTAACTCATTGTCAGTTTTGATTTGGCCTACAACAGTGGTATCATCAGCAAATTTGAATATGATATTGGAGCTGTGCTTAGCCTCACAGTCATAAGTGTAAAGCAAGTAGAGCAGGGGGCTAAGCACACAGTCTTCTGCTGCACCTGTGCTGATGGAGATCATGGAGGAGATGTTGTCAATCCATACAAGTGAGGAAATCCAGGATCTAATTGCACAAGGAGGGATTGCCAAGATCTTGGAGCTTATTGATTAGTTTTGAGAGAATGATGGTTATGAATGTTGAGCTACAGTTGATAAAGAGCATCCTGATGTATGTATCTTTGCTGTCCAGATGTTCCAGGGTTGAGTGAGATGGCATTTGCTATGGATCTGTTGATCTGGTAGGCAAATTGGAGCTGGCCTAAGTTGCTTCTCTGCAAGAGTTGATGTGTTTCATCACCAACCTTTCAAAACACTTTATCACTGTGGGTGTAAGTGCTGCTAGGCAATAGTCATTAAGGCATGTTTTCCTGGGCACCAGTATAATTGAAGCCTGCTTGAAGCAGGTTGGTACCACACACTGCTGAAGGAAGAGGTTAAAGATATCAGTGAACATTCCAGCCAGTTGATCAGCACAGGTCTTTAGCACTTGGCCAGGTTCCCCATCTGGGGCGGATGCTTTTCGTGGGTTCATCTTCCTGGAGGCCACTCACATGTCAGCTTCGCAGACCAAAACCATAGTAACTTCAGCAGATGTGGGTGTTTGTGGGTGTTCCTCCGTGTTTTGACAGTCAAAGCGAAAATAGAAGGCACTGAGCTCATCTGGAAGCAAAGACCCGCTGTCACCTATTTCGCTTAATAAGCAGTGATAGTATTAAAATCCTGCCACAACTGTTGAGCATCCTTGGTTGATTCAGTTTGGTCTGGAATTGCCACTTCACCTGTGAGCTGGCTTTCCAGAGATGGTACCTGGAACTCTTGTAACTTTCTGGTCATCAGACTTGAATGCCTCTGATCATGGTGCATCCAGGGCCTCTGATTGGGAGAGACTGAATTATTTTGTGGGGTAGGGGGGACACTTATCTACAGCTATTTTAGTAAAGTCCGTTACAACGATGGTGTATTCGGATGAGTCCGTGAACATAGCCCTGTCCACTGTCTCGAATCAATCCCATAGCCGCACTTCTACCTCCCATAACTGCTTTGTTATCCTAATCTCTGGAGCGTTGCTCTTTAATCTCTGCCTATATGCAGGTCGAAGAAGGACAAACAAGTGATCTAATTTAGCAAAATGCAGTCTGGATATGGAACAGTAGGCTTTCAGTATGTTAGTATAACAATGGTCTACTGTGTTTGGACCTCTGGTGCTACAGGTTATATGCTAATGGTAATTGGGCTCTCCAAAATATTTTCATTGAGTAGTTTCTGCTTGTGCTAAAGTGACAACTCAGATATCAGCATCAAACTTGGCAAAACGATTGGTTTCGCAAGTGTTGAAATAGAACTGGTCACAACCTCCGGAAACACGTTATGGCTGCACCAACTATTATCGTCATTCTTCTCTTTAAGCCCTTTAGTTGATGGACATGGGTCAGGCTTCACTGAACTTTTGCAGCTGTTGCTGTTTATGCTTCAGCTTCTGTAAAGATAATGGAAGTGTGCTGCTGTGTATGCGAGTGTTGTTATATGGATATGAGCATGTGAAATTTGATAATGTTTGAAATAGTTTGAAATGTGAGTGTGATTAGGATTTTTACATATTATGATTCCAGCATGCTTTTTAATTTAGTCACCAGTTCTCAAGAAAATTATTGTTAATGCATTTTGAAGGTTTATCATTTCTAGCGTCTGGCCTATTGCATTTATTTCCAATTAATGTAAAAGTTAAACTCTAACATCATATATGCTTTGCTGATTCCATTCTTTATGCATACCTCCCAGTTTATGATAGTAATCAGATGGTTTTGTAGTTATTCCAGCCAAAGTCTTTCATTCTTTAAATGTTCTTTAAAACTACAGATGAATTTTCCAACTGCATGAATATTATTACTGAAATCCTTCAGGAATTTTATTCTTTTCATAATAGCAAATACATACACAATATAATGAATCTGAAAACTGAAGTTCTGCCAACAAATGAATTTTTTTGATATTTAAATTAAAAGTTTCCCACTGCCTTCCAGGAAAGATTTGACTCCTATCGGAAAGTTGTCTCTTGGTCTCTTCATCAGAGGTTCATTCTTCATTCATGAATCTACAATGAATGTTGTAAACCTACTTAAAAAGTTCTTATCACCTCACTGTTCTATGTGGTTCAAAGATTAAACCTGAAACACAAACAGAATGCTAGAGGTCAGTGGGTCAATCAGTATCTGTGGAGCCAACGTTTCAGCTTAAAACCCTGCATCAGGACAAAACCTGAATTTGCTCTAGCTGTCAACAGTTTGTAGTGCACTCTATATATTTATGTAAGAGATATAAAGGTACTGATTGGGACTTAATTGGTAGGTAGAAATATTCATTGGAGTATTGAAAACAAAAAGACTGCAGATGTTCAAAATCTGAAATATAAACAGATAATACTGGAAATACTCAGTCAGGCCACATCCATGGTGAGAGAAGTGAAATTAATGTTTCAAGCCAAAAACATTCATTAGAACTAGAAGTTAGAAAGAAAGCTTGTTAAACTGCAAGGATAAAAGGGTAGGATTGGGGATGTCTCTGATGGGGTGAAATCAGAGTGACTTCATTCAGTTTCACAGTCTCTAGAGAAGCAAAACTCAAAATGTGATACTGCTTTGCCAAGCACCTGTGTTCATTTGGCAGGGACAAACCTGAGACTCCATTAGACTATAAGCCAAAGGAGCAGAATTAGGTCATTCAGTTCATCAAGTCCACTCTGCCATTCTCTCATGGCTGATGTATTGTCCATCTCAATCCCATTCTTCCACCTTCTCCCCATAACCTTTGACACCCTTACTAATCAAGAACCCATCAGTCTCCACTTTAAATATACCCATGACTTAGCCTCCACAGCCATCTGTGGCAATAAATTCCAGATTCACCACCTTCTGACTAAAGAAATTTCTTTCAACTCTTTTTTTTAAAAGGAATGTCCTTCCATTCAGATGCTGTGCCCTCTGGACCTAGACTCCCCCCATTACAGGAAACATCGTCCCCATATCCATTCCACCTAGCCCTTTCAATATTTGATGGGTTTCAGTGAGAACCCTCTCATTCTTCTCAAATTCAGTGTGTACAAGCCCTGAGCCAACATACCATCCTCAAACTTTAACCCTTTCATTCCTGGAATCATTCTCGTGAACCTCTTCTGGGCCCTCACATCCTTCCATAGATAAGAAGCCCAAAATTACTTAGAGTACTTGAAATGCGATATGCCCAATGCCTATAAAGCCTCAGCCTCTGAATCCTTGCTTTTCAATTCTAGTCTTCTCAAAATAAATGCTAACATTGCATTTACCTTTCTTACCACTGACTCAACCTGCAAGTTAACCTTTAAGAAATACTACATAATTATTCCCAAGTCTCTCTGATATTTGATTTTTCTTCCTGTTTAGAAAACAGTTTACACCTTTATTCCTTCTACCAAAGTGTGTGGCCATACACTTCCCTACACTTTATTCCATCTGCCAGTTTCTTGCCTATTCTTCCAATCTGTCCAAGTCTTTCTGCAGACTCCCTGCTTCCTCAACATTACCTGCCCCACTAACTGTCTTTGTATCAACCTGAAACTTGGCAACAAAGCCATCAATTCCATCATCCAAATCATTGACATATAGCATGAAAATAAGTAGTCCCAACACTGACCCCCGCAGAACACAATTAGTCACTGGCAACCAAGCAGAAAAGGCCCCCATTATTCCTGTTCTTTGTCTCCTGCTGATCAGCCAATCTTCTGTCCATGCTAGTATGTTTCCTATAATACCATGGGCTCTTCTTTAGCAGCCTCATGTGTGGCACCTTGCCAAAGGCCTTCTGAAAATCCAACTAAACAACATCAACTGACTCTCCTTCATCTATCCTGTATGTTAGTTCTTCAAAGAAATATAGCAGATTTGGCATGCAAAAATTTCCACTCAAGGGAACTATGCTGACTTTGGCCTATTTTATCATGTGTCTAAACGTACCTCAAAACCTCATATTTTGCTAACTGGCCAATAATTTTCATAACTTTTGTCTCCCTCCCTTCTGAAAGAGTGGAATGACATTTACAATTTTCCAGTCCTCCATAACCATTCCAACATATAGTGAATCTTGGAACATCATGACTGATGCTAACACATTCTCTTCAGCTACTATACCTCTTTCAGAACCCTGGCATGCAATCTTTCTGATCCAGGTAACATCTACTTTCAGATCTTTCAACTTTCCCTAACACCTTCTCCATAGTAATAACAACTACACTCACTTCTGCTCTGGAATTTCTTCCATACTCTTGTGTTTTCCAAAGTGAAGTCTCTGACGTAAAGTACTTACTCAGTTTGTCCGCAGTTTTTTTGTCCCTCATTGCTACCACTCCATCATTTTCCAGTGATCCAGTATCTGCTTTTGCCTGTCTTTTACTCTTCATATATCTGGGGGAAAAAGCATTTACTCTTTATATGTCTGAGCATTTCTGTTGCCTGCGACCTTATTCCTCCAAACCAATCCCACTCTGACCAATCGATCTATTTCTGATTATACTGTAACAACAAAACACATTGCAAGCTTGAGGAAGAGCACCTCCTCTTCCATCTAAGCACGTTGAAGCCTTCTAGACACCTTGTTGAATCCCACAACTTTGTTAACTTTATTTTTCTGTCTGGGGCTAGTCTTCAATCTGTGATAGTGATACAGCATTCTTTTTTTTGTTTCTCTGAAAATGAAGGGCATACCCAGCCTGACCTGCCTGGCACGCTTTCCTGGTTTTCATTTCACAACTCCCACAATCATTACTGTGTTCTCTAATTGCTCCCATTAACTCATTAACATTTTTTGCAGCTCATTCCCATGGTTACAAGCAACAGACACAAAATGCTGGTGGAACGCAGCAGGCCAGCCAGGCAGCATCTATAGGGAGAAGCACTGTCGACGTTTCGGGCCGAGACCCTTTGTCAGGACAAAGGGTCTCTGCCCAAAACATCGACAGTGCTTCTCCCTATAGATGCTGCCTGGCCTGCTGTGTTCCCCCAGCATTTTGTGTGTGTTGCTTGAATTTCCAGCATCTGCAGATTTCCTCGTGTTTCCCATGGTTACTCTAGTTTTGCCCTATCAAAGACATTTCTCTGCCACACCCTCCCTGCAGCTTAATGCGCTTCTTTTTCCACCTTTCCAGTTCTGATGAACAGTGTTCGATCTGAAACTTTACCTGTTTCTCTTCCCACAGTTGCAACCAGGCCTGATGAATATTTCAGGCATTTTCTGAACATTAAATAAATTTTAATATCTGAAGTTGAATCTTTCACTATTTTTCTTGCCTGATCTCTGCGCCTGGTGTATATATTTCATCTTCTATGCCTTTTGTGCAAAAATATTAAATACAGATAAAATTCATGACCTCTCTTGTATTTTGCTTAACTATTTAATTATAAATCTTGAATGCAAGACCTGATTGGATCAGATCTATCAGAGTGGAAAGGAAGCTGCCTACCATTGAAGATTGCTTTAAATTTATGCAATCTTTAGCAATTCTTTTTTGTTTAGAAGTATACACAGTCAATTCTAAATGAAATATTTGAAGCATGTTAATATATCAGAAATGTTGAAGAGAAAGATTCCAAAGATGAATATATATGCTGATAAATGTATTAGCAAAAATATAATTGGATAACAACATTTCAAGGCGGACACTTCGGTGTACAACATGTTTATAACTTCAGGGATTAGGTGGGATCATCTTTCATAAGGATAGTAAGGTAAATAGCACATTCCAAAAAAATAAGGAACAGTACTTTGCAAGCGAGAGAACATAAAAGAATCACATAGGATGGAGGGACTTTCAAGGTGCATAGCTTAATTTCTTCAAAGTGGCATGCATCACAATTAGAGAGCTATGAGTAGAGGATCTAACATACTTGGTAGGATGAAGCTGATTGATCATGTTGATAATAAAACATAACAATGAAGAAAATTTCATTAACAAGATAATTAAATTGAGAATTGGAGAAGAAAACTGAGCAAAATGGTTTAGCTTTTCTGGGAGAGTTAGTTGTAATGCCATCTAAATAGAGCTTATGAGCAAAGGATCAGAAGTCACACCCATCGAAGGTGCAGAACCATGCAGTTCACACTTTTCAATAAAGTAGTGTCTTTTAGATTTAAGCAAGCAACAAGTACAGTTTAAAATTGCCTTGTTAGACCTGATAAAGGAAACTTAATAGTGCAAAAAAAATGTTCGTTTTATTATAAATATATCTACATTCTGTGTTTCACTCAATCTTTTCTTCCAAGAATATATTAGCCACAGCAATCAATTCAAGGTGAGACACACTCAACAATGTGAATGGAAATATTTATCATTTTCAGTAAAGGACTGCAAATTAAAACTAGTTTCTGTACTGTTTATTGAATTTTCTCTTTCCCCCAGTTGGAAGGGCATAATATTTTCGCCAATCTGACAGGTGATGAACATGAAAATTTGTTGGAAATCATTCGGAAAGCCATCATTGCCACTGATCTTGCACTACATTTTGGAAACAGAAAACAGTTAAGTGACCTGCTGCAAGCAGGGGCATTGAATATCAACAATCAAGCACATAGGTATGTTTTCCATACTCAAACAAATATAATAAAATTGAATCAATTGAATATGGAATCAATATGAAAAGGTGATTGTAGAAGTTATACCTTTTTATGGTAAGATTGAACATTGTCCTTTGGTTGCAGGTGTGGTGCCAGGGGACTCGGACCTAAAATATGGCGTCTCTAAATTGAGATCATTATAGACTAATTAACTATGATCAATAGTGGACAAATCATTACTTAGAAAGACAGATAAATTCAAGACAGTTACCATGGATTTGGTTTAGAAAATCATATCTCATTAACTTAATTGAATCATTGTTTTTGGAGATATCGGGGTGGGTCAGTGAAGTTAATGCATTTGATTTGATGCTTGGAGTTCTATGAGGTGTTCAATGTGGCTTTATGTGGCAGACTAATCAGAAAAGAAGTCCACAAGATCCAAAGGATTAACCCCAGAGTTGCTGCAAAGAAAGTCAAGGTCAATAATGGAAGTTTTAGTGGCTAGAAGCCTATATGGAGTAGGGTTCCACAGTGTCAATTACTTTACACTGATAATTTAGACTGAATTATTAGACTAATGTACATTTGATTGAGAATCAAGAAGACTTTAGGAAGAAATCAAGGGAACAGTGAGGTGAGTGGAGAAGTGGCAAATGGAATTCAAGCCAGCAGAGTCTGAGGTGTAATGTACTTGTTACCTCTTTTGGACATTTATTTCTTTCAATTGCCATGTTCGTTTTGAAGATCCAAATGGGGAAAAAAAGATAAAACTACTGGACACCTCTTAATAAATAGGAGTATGTAAAAATCTAGAAAAAAATTAATAGCATTAAAAAAGTAATAAACTGCATTTAGTATTTTAATTTTATTCATATTTCAGTTTAATTTTGTTTTTATTTCCAATCCAACAGAGACAGGGTGATTGGTCTCATGATGACAGCTTGTGATCTCTCCTCCGTCACCAAATTATGGCCAGTTACCAAGGCAACAACCGCTGATATATATGCTGAATTCTGGGGAGAGGTATATGCCTAATGTTATTTACTGAAAATAGAGCTAGGTGTAAAGCCTCTATATTCTACTAGTGACTCAAGGGAATTGTATATCATGAAGATATGTATCATTAAAATGGTAAATTAGTACTTTTCAGTTAATGCCAGTTTTAATACATCTAGACCAGGGGTTCCCAACTTGGGGTCAGCAGATGCCCTGCTTTAATGGTATTGGTTCATAGCATAAAAAAGGTTGGGAACCCCTACTAGAATGCAAAGAAATGGCCTTTGCCAAGCTCCAGGGTCAACAGATGGAGCCATTCTCCTGATACCTGTTAGCCCAGTCATAACTGCCTGTGATTTCTAGATCTGCTCCTCATAAAGGCCAATACCTCCAGGAAGGTGGCAACTTCCCAATCTACTGGATGTCGGTAATGAGCCTGAGTGTCCAACCTGCCATTCAAAGGTACTTTAGCTGATGGTTATAGTTATGCAGCACTCTGCTCAGCAAATCCACACCCACCTTGCTGACATGGTTAATGTTTTCACCAGTAAATCCCATGATGCACTGTTCTCAATGGTGTATGGTGGGGAGGTCATATGAGCAGCACTGATGATGCCAGTATAAAAGAACTTCACAGGCAACACCTGATGCTTGAAATGCATTTTTTTTATTGGGAATTCAGAAATAAAAATGTAACAGGATTTTATTTTAATTAATTTGGGTCTTAGAACCTGAGCAGCATCCAGACTGGATAATGTAAACAAATTAAGATGATTTGTAGAATTACTGGAATTTCTATAAAGAAATGGTAATAATCAACACAAAGAAATATTAGTAACCATGACAACCTGATGCATGCTTCTTTTGTGCAAATCTGTTAAATTGTCAGAAGCCGGAGACTCCTCTGTGAAACACTACATTTAGCTTGCAAATTCTGTGCACACCAGGTAAAATCAGCCAGAACATCTGTGTATGTGTGCTGCCATATTACCCCATGTTAAAGTTTGAGGAGCTTATATTCTTATAGTATGCAGTTGGTTCTGGATTAAGATTAGAATTTGGATTTGAGTTTTGACTGCAAAACACTAAACTGAATAATTGGAAAACTATTATCAAAGTGAACAGTTTCTAATTTGCTCTATTCCCAGATGCTAGTCCTAGGCCTATATATCGGAATCAGAATTGTGTTTAATATTACTGGCATATGTCGTGAAACTGTTAACTTAGCGGCTGCAGTACAATGCAATACATGATACATATAAATAAATAGATTGCAATAGGTGTTAAATTTTAAAATTGTAGTGCAAAAACAGAAGTATGAAAAAAGTGAGGTAGTGTTCATGTCCATTTAAAAAGTGGATGCAAAGTGGTAAAAAGTTGTCCTTTAATCACTGAGTGTGTGCCTTCAGGCTTCTGTACCTCCTTCCTGAAGGTAACAGTGAAAAGAGGGCATGTCCTGGGTGATGGGGATCTTTAATAATGGAGGCCACCTTTCTGAGGCCATGTGAAGAGCCATTGAGGTTACGTCTGCCGTAGACCTATAGTGGTGATGGGCAAATGGCAGTGGGATGTGTGAGATATGGTGACAGAAGTCAGAGCTATTCAGGTATACTGATAAACATCAGCAGTATTAGAAATTCTGGCAACAGGCGTCACCTTCTAACATAGAAGCCTCTAAAGATTCCAAGTACCCCGCAGTGCAGGAGGGGCTAGTAGTTGAAAGTTTAGTAGCGCAGAAAGCAAGATATGGCCCGAAGCACCTTCCAACCAAAAATAAATGCAGAAGCCAGCAGTGATGACCATTTGGCAAGTGTGGCTCAATAACACTGAGTGCTCCACAGATCTCAGTATAGCACCGCATTCTCTCACTGGTTCTGGCCATACCCATGCACCATTTCGAATAACCCAGGCAGAAGCTTCACTTACTGCCACACTGGGGTGGACAAGAAAGGATGTGAGAATTGCTTCCCCGACATAGGACTGTCCTATCTGCAAAATGAATGGTTGAATTGGCTTAAATATTATGAGCATTTTAAATAAGATACTACATTTTTAAGGAGTAGTGTCGATGGTGCGAGGAAACCCAATAATGACCAAAGTGTAGTAGTGGAAAAGCTGGTCCAGGCCATGCCCTCTTCTCACTGTTGCCATCAGGAAAAGGGTACAGGAGCCTCACCACCAGGTTCAGGAACAGCTATTACCTCTCAACCATCAGGGTCTTGAAACGGAAGAGATAACTTCAATCACCCCATCACTGAACTCTTTCCACAACATGTGGACTCACTTTCAAGCACTCTTCATCTCACGTACTTGATATTTATTGCTTATTTATTATTATTAATTATTTTTTCTCTTTGTATTTCCACAGTTTGTTGTCCTTTGCACATTGATTGTTTCTCCATCCTGTTGGGGGTGGTCTTTCATTGGTCTATTGTATTCCTTCTATTTACTGTGAATGCTCACAAGAAAATTAATCTCAGGGTTGTATATGCTGACATATATATACACTATACTTTGCTAATAAATTTACTTTGAACATTTTAAAGGAAAACCATCTGAACTTATAGCAAATACATATAATCATTATTTAGCTCTTTCTTTGTGACTGGCAGAGCCATCTGCTGGTGGCCAAGTTAGAAAACCAATGACAGGACGTCACAAGATCCTTATTGAAAAGCATGTATTAATACTTCCATGAGAGAACCTCTATAATTATATATATTTTATAAAGCAGCCATTCAAAGTAAATTAATTCTTAAAACTAAGAATATATTAATGTTTTCCATTAAAACCACTATTTTCATAAGTTAACAATACTAGAAAAAGAATTGAGGAAAGTGAAGTGAAATTTGAGCACTCTTGGGCTCCTTTTGTCTGCATGGGGCCTTGAACATCTAAGGAAGAGTGGTCTGAATGTATTCAGCACTCAGAGGAATGAAGAATCACTTGGTTTTAATTGTTATTCAACAATGAATATTGAGTAAGGAGAAGACTGAATGAAATATGAATAGCAAAATTCCAAGGCTGAGCAGTGTACATTGACATATGATAAACACTAGGGAACTAGAAGAAAAACTCTCCAAACTCTGATATGAAGATTTGCAAGGAGATTGAGAAAAGAATTAATGATTTGGCTGAGCTCCAGACTGAAACCCTGATACAGGAGAAGCTTAAATGTCTTTTCAGGGTTACTTAAATCTTCAGAGTAGTTATTATTGAACTAGACATCCAAAGATTCAAGCTCAAGATCCTCATGGCATTTGTAGAATTTAAATTTAATAGTATGACATTTTTAAAGAAATAGAGCCATGAACACATTTGATTTTCATTTAGGAAAAAAAAACAGCTTCATGAATGTCCTTTAGGGGAATCAGTAACCCTGTTTTGGCCTAAATAACAAGACCCATGTTAAATGCAAAACCAGAAAAACCAGAAAACAAATAAACCATCCAGGTTATTTGAATCTACTAAGACACTGAATTTGAACCCAGCAGGATGGACCTTGCAAAGATCTCACAAGCAGTTGGCATCTGGCCTGAAGATTAGGAAAGCTGGCCCATAAATGTATTAAACAATACCCTGGCATAGTTGTTCTAACTTGGCACAAGTTCTAGAATTTTTCACAATAATCATTTTTGCATGTGCTGGCAGTATTTGCTCATAGATGCAGGTACTGCAGCAGATTGATAGAAAGCAGCAGCCTGAGAATTGATTCTGGATCCCATGGAGTTTCAGAGTGTCAGGTTGAATAATAAGCTGAGAATTCTCCAACTGATTCCCACATACAGTGATCCATTTGCTTTGAATCAATGCTCTTTCATGTCAAACAATACTGGAAGAAACACTTGAGTGGCAAGGTTATCAAATGTACATTAGGTGTGCGCCTTCAATGTCCTGTCACCGTGAGTGGACTGGTAAAATCGCCATTGACCAGACTTATTGAATCCTGAAGGATGTAACAACCAGATAAGTTTACTTACCTTCATCTTTAAATATTTCCTGATAGATACATTTATTCATAACAGCATTGATAGAAGGAACCACAACACAACCTTTATGGAGTCAAGGTCTCCACCTGAGACCACTCTTTCCTGTTGGATACTGAAGGGAATAGACTAGACGTTTTAGACAGTAAGTGTGGACGGGAAAAGCTGGTTGACATTTTGAGTCAAAGCACTTTTATCAATATTGCCAAATAAAGTTAACATGTCAGCTTTAAATTGCAGAAAGAACTGGACATGACAAAGGGAATACTTCTGATAGGTGAAGTCAGGATTGCCATTATGATAAGTTATTGATGGAGCCATTTGGTTATTAGGTTAATGAAGAGAGTTGCAGAGAAAGAAAACCCCGCCCAGCCAACACACTTTTTGTCCCTCTTCCCTCCAGGAGAAGGTTCAGGAGCTTGAAGATTCGTATGGCCAGATTTGGGAACAGCTTCTTTCCAACTGTGATAAGACCGCTGAACAGATCCTGACCCGGATCGGGACCGTACCTTCCAAATATCCAGACCTGACTTGCACTACCTTACTTTCCCTTTTCTTTTCTCTAATTATGATTTATAATTTAAAGTTTTATTATATTTACTTTAATTTACACTTCAGGGAGCGCGAAGCGCAGAATCAAATATCACTGTGATGATTGTATGCTCTAGTATCAATTGTTTGGTGACAATAAAAGTTAAAGTGAAGTAAGCGTCATGAAATGCAGTCCATTGAGCCAAATGAGCCATTCATTAAGATCATCACTGATCTTAAATTTCATTGCCATTTTTCCATACCATTGCAATGGCCCTTGAATCTTTTGATTTCTGTTATCAATGAATGTAATGACTGAATCTCCACAGCTCCCCAATACTTTGCATGAACAAATCATATCTCTGTCTGAAATGGTCTGTGTATTCTGAAATTGTGACCCCCCCCCCCCACCACTTCCCCATTCTAGACTCCTGAGGGCAAGGTAAATACCGTCCCTGCAGTTAGTCTGTCAAGACCTGTAAGAATTTTGTAACATTTCTCCATAAGTGTATGATTTACATTTGGATGGTAGTTTGCTTCCCAGGTGCCAGGGTCCACAATGTTTCTGAACGTGTTCACAATATCTTGGAAAGGAAGGATGAGCAGCCAGAAGTCATGATACATATTGGTACCAATGACATAGGTAGAAAAAGGGAGGAAGTCCTGAAAACAGAATACAGGGAGTTAGGAAGAAAGCTGAGAGGCAAGATCTCAAGGTTAGTAATTCCGGGATTGCTGCCTGTGACACACAACAGTGAGAACAGGAATAGAATGAGGGGGCAGATAAATGTGTGGCTGAAGAAATGGAGCAGCAGGCAGGGATTAAGATTTCTGGATAATTGGAAACTCTTCTGGGGCAGATGGGACCTATACAAAAAGGGCAGGTTGCATTTGAATCTGAGGGGAACCAATATTCTTGTGGGCAGGTTTACTAGAGCTGTTGGGAGAGATTTAAACTAAAACGCAGGGGAGTGGGAACCAGTATGACTGAGCTGAGGATGAGCCAGCAGGTTTACAAGTAGGTGATGGGTGTAAATGAATGTCAGGAAGGACAAGCAAATGACTGGGTACAAATGCAGACAGAGCAAAGAGTTAACTTGAACCACAGGGGCAAAATTCAAAAGAGCGAAGAATGCAGGACTGAGGGTGCTGTATTTAAATGCGCATAGCATTCGGAATAAGGTGAACGAACTCGTGGCGCAATTAAAGATTAGTCAGTTTGATGTTGTGGGCATCACTGAGACATGGCTTAAAGAAGGCCATAGTTGGGAGCTTAACATCAAAGGATATACTTTGTATTGAAAGGTCAGGCAGAAGTCATGGGTAGTGCTGTGGCTCTGTTGGTAAGAGATGGAACTACATCTTTAGAAAGAGGTGACATAAGGTCGGGGAATTATGAATCTTTGTGGATGGAGTTAAGAAACTGCAAGGGTAAAAAAATTATAGGGATCATATATAGGCCTCCAAATAGTAGCCAAGATGTGGGGTTGAGATTGCAAAGGGAGCCAGAAAAGGCATGTAGTAAGGGTAATGACACAAATGTAATGGGGAACTTCAGTATGCAAAGCGATTGGGAAAATCACATTGGTGTCAAATCACAAGAAGCAGAATTTGTTGAATGCCTACAAGATGGTGTTTTGAACAGCTTGTGCTTGAGTCTACTTGGCAAAAGGCTGTCTTAGATTGAGTGTTGTGTTGGGAATAAAGGGGGCCTTTTCTAGTTGGTTGTCGGTGACTAGTAGTGTTCCTAAGGGGGCAGGATTGGGATTGCTACTTTTCACATTGTTTGTCAATGATTTAGAGAATGGAATTGATGGCTTTGTGGCAAAATTTGCAAATGGTACAAAAATACGTTTAGGGGCAGGTAGTGCTGAAGAGGCAATGCAATTGCAGCATGAGTTAAATTGAAAGAATGGACAAAAAAATGGCAAATGGAATACAGTGTTGGGAAATATATGAGAATGCATTTTGGTAAAAGGAACAATAGTGCAGACTAATATCTAAATAAGGAAAAAAAAATCAAACATCAAAGATGTGAAGGGACTTCGGGGTCCACATGCAAGACTCCCAGAAGGTTAATTTACAGGTTGAGTCTATGGTAAAGAAGGCAAATGCAATGTTGCCATTTATTTCAAGAGGAATAGAATATAAAAGCAAGCAGATAATGTTGAGGCTTTATAAGACACTAGTCAGGCCACAATTGGAGTATTGTGAACAATTTTGGGCCCCATATCTCAGAAACGATGTGTTGTCATTGGAGAGAGTCTAGAGGAGGTACATGAGAGTGATTCCGGGAATGAAGGAGTTAACATATGAGGAACATTTGACAGCTTTGGGCCTGTACTTGAAGTTAGAAGAATGTGGAGGGATCTCATTGAAACCAACTGAATGTTGAAAGGACCAGATGAGGTGGATGTGGAGAGGATGTTTTCTGTGGTGGGGGTGTCCAATACTAAAGGACACAGCCTCAAAATTGAGGGATAACTTTTTAGACCAGAGGGAAGAAGGAATTTCTTTAGCCAGAGAGTAGTGAATTTGTGGAATGCACTGCCACAGACTGTGTTGGAGGCCAAGTCCATGAGTATATTTAAAGCAGAAGTTGATAGTTCCCTGATTGGTCAGGGAATCAAAAATCTCCAAATATTTCCTCCTTGGTTTCTATCTAGAGATTTTTACTGGAATATGACTCTTGAGTGAGAAAAGAATTGGAGTAAATTTTGATGACTCATGGATGTCTATAAACATTTGGATGAAACTTAATTCCCAAATTCAGTGGTTTTTGATTGAGTAAGTTACTACATCTTTAAAAATCTGAATCTTTGCTACAGCCCACCCACATCTGGCAGGCAATCTACACCTAGGAGATAACCTGATAAATGTTTGAACAGGGCTACGTGACTTGTTGACTGGCTGGTGGCGAGTGGCACCAACGCTGGACTTTGAGGCGAGAGATCCCGAGTTTGAATCTGGCCGGCTCCCTTGCATGCCCTCCATCTGTGCCTGGGTTGTGTGTCAAGCTAACAACTTGATCTCATAAAAAAAAAGCCTGGAGAGGGATGGGGTTCACCAGGTTTCTGATGCCAAGACGTGCCATACGATAAGCACACCGAAAAGATCAGAGCAAAAGCTTGTCATGACGGCGCCCCAACGACTCCACCGGGAGTTGGCGCACGCAGGCATGCACGCACGCACACACACACACACACACACACACACGATTTGTACATAATTTAATTTTTAACTGAGACAGCTAGGCATTGGAACTCAGCAGCTGAAGAGAAGCCAACAATAGCTTCAAGAGGAATGGGGGTCCTTCCCCAGGTGTATCTCCCTCTTACTGTGGACAAACAGTGGACTTACAACTGCATGCTGCTCTTCAATGCTCCTTCCCCAACTGGAAGCTTATTCCCATTTGGGAGGAAATCTGTCATACCAGCCAAAACCAGAACTCAATGGCATGCATACAAAGTCTAATCTTCCCATAGAAACTCTGCTTTCTCCCTGTTGCTATCCTCTTCCCCCTTGCCCCATGTACATAAGCTGTCTTTGCCAAGGAAGAGTCAATACAAATAATATTATTGCTGCCATAGGTTTAATGACAGTTCTCTTCTAAATTATTTTTTGTAATTTCAGTTTATAGAAAAATAGAATAGTTGTGAGATATAAATTTAATTTATCTTAATTTGTTTTCATACAGGGTGACGAAATGAAAAAAATGGGACTACAGCCCATACCCATGATGGACAGGGATAAACATCATGAGATCCCCGAGGGCCAGGTAAAGCTTTAGAATATTGTGATTGTTAAGTAAATGAGATTCACTTGGGAATTTTAAAGACTTAGGAGTTCATTAACCAGCCTGGCTGGCAGTTTACCTGAACGTTCTTGATTATGACTTAATATTATGGTAGTGCAGATATTCCAAGGTGCCTTGCTTGTGTGTACAGGAGACTTCAAGTTACAGTCAAATTCTTAAGTTTCACTAGTGAAGAGAACTTACCTGCCTTTCCTTTTAGTGCATAACATCTGAGATTCATATCTATTACTATTCTCTGACCATTACAAATATAAGATATTTAAAACTACATCCTACTTCAGATGAAATCTTTGCTATAGTTTGTAAAATAAGAGAAAATTGTATGGCCTAAATTTGGTGATCAAAAAATCCATGAGCTCAACATCAATTAACCTTAACCTGAGAACATTTGTAACAGAAGAAGGAATAGGTTATGTGAACCTTGAGCTTGCTTGATCTTTCATTAAGATCATGTAAATCTTCTACCACAAGTCGATTTCCCAACCCATATACAGTGATCCCTTTGGTATGTAAACAAAATCTCATGATCTCAGCTTTGAATATGCTTAGTTATTATCCAATTTCTGATGTAGAGGTCTTCAAAGATTTACAACCCTTCAAGAAAAGAAATTTCTCACATTTTAATCTTTATTAACCAAATCCCTATTGTCAGCAGAATCTCTTAGTTCCATATTCATCAGTCTGAAGAAACAAGTTCCCATCATCTATTCTATCCTCTCAGAAGCTAAGTATAATTATGAATGCATGGCTGACCCACCAAAGGTGATGGTGCAGTAATATAAATATAAGAGAAGTGGCCCTGGGTATCCTCAACTCGAGCCATACAAAGTGTCAAGGCATCTGGGTGAACATAAGCAAGGAAACACCTCCTGATTACCAAAAAATCATTCTCCCATAACTAATGTCCTTCATGTTAAACGACACTAAAAAAAAATACCGAAAGCAGGAAAGGACGGAATAAACTGGATGGAGGACTTTACTATCCATCAAATTGAAGACTGGTTTCTCTGTTGTCAAGATCGCAGGAGGAAAATCCATCTAATTTTCCATATGGTAGCACCACTCTTGACTGAAGTGGCCAAATACAGAAAGACATAATTGCCTGTTTGGGTCAACAGCATACCAACCAAGAGATGACCTGTACTCAATGATCTACATATTGCAGATGCTGCTGTTTATATGTAGTTGATTGAAATGATAACTGCGTAATCTTTGAAAAGCATATTCTTGTTTCCAGTCTGAAGTTTCCATCTTCTTTGTTGTGTGGCATTTTCATTGTGCCAAATGGCACAGACACAGAAATTTCAGATCTTTGTCATTTCATGCAAATGGATCAAAATGGAGTATCCATCAGCAGCAACAGAAGTGTCTACCAATACCATCTATCTGGCCCAGTAAATCATTCATTTTATCTTTGCAATCAAGGCAGTGGAACAAAATTGCTTTAACAAGCAGTGTGAATGGGCATGCCAAGAGCAGCGTTGCACTCAGCTTATCTAAAAAGTTTGTCCTACATAAACAATGATGGATAATTAAACAATTAACAGGAGGAGAAGGGTCTAATAGCATTCTTATTAATGGCAAAGCCCAACTTGTGATTGTCAAGACCATGATGAAGCATTTACTACAGTCTTCAGCTGGAAGAACCATGTGGGAGATTTGCCTCAGTGTTTTCCTGAGACTCCCTCCATCAGAGAAACAAGTCTTCAAACAATTTAATTCACTACATGTTTTTAAAGAAATTGCTAAGAGTATTGTATGCAGCAAAGGCCATTGGATCAGATAACTACTGAATGTTTGTGGCCTATAACTAGCCGTGCCCCAAACCAAGCATTTCCATTCAGTTTTAACATAACCAACAATACAGAAAATTGCCAAGGTGTGTACTGTCTATAAAGAAAAATCAGATTCAACTTCTGTACTCAGTTATCAACAGCATGATGGAAGGTAGTGAGGGAATCCATCAAGCAACACTTAGTCAGCAGTAACCCATTCATCAATATTCAGTTTGGATTACAACAGTAACACTGGGCAGTTTGGTGTCTCAGCAGTTAGTGCTTTTGCCTCTCAGCTCCAGGATCCTCAACTCAAATCTGTCCTGGAATGTTATCTTTGCCAAGTTTGCATATTCTCTCCATGACTACGTGTGTTACTTCTGTGTACTCTGGTTTCATCCCTCATCTCAAAAGTGTGCTTTAGGTCAGTTTCTGCTGTAAATTACCCCTCTGTTTGGATTAATTATTTGGATCAAAAGGGTTAATTAGATAGGTGTATCTGTGAGAGAATGAGTTTCAGGGTACAGGGAAGTGAGAGGAAGAATGGGTCCATAGGGACTTCTTTCTGAAGGTCAACATGGTCTAAAAGGCCTCTTTCATGTCATAAGTATAAGATGCCCTGTTCCTGTTCTCATTACACCCTTAGTCAAAAGTCCAGAGATGAAGTAAGAATGACTATTGTTGACATTAAGGCAGCATTTAACCAAGTATATAATATAGGAAGTACTCGTAAAACATCAAGGGAAAAACATTCTGAAGTTTAGAATAAAGAAGGTGGTTGTGACTATTTGATAGCCATTCATCTCAGCCCCAGATATTTGTTGCAATAGTTTTCTTCATTTGAAATACTAACCCATGCTATTTGTGAATTTAGCCAATTTAGTGGCGAACATTTGAAACCAACTTGTACTGTCCCTGAAATACAAAGGGTTGGAAAGTGCAGTTATAGAGAACTCTGAATCTCATTGCAAGTGTTGCGTTGAGACCTGTGCATCACACTTCAGGAATTATGTATTGGCCTAGGTGCAGTATATGAGCTAGTTTAAAGGAATTAATTATGAGAACAGGCTACGCAGATAATCCTTGTGAATATAGAAGATCAAAGAGATATTTAATTGAGATGTTAAGATAATCAAAAAAGATTGATTGGCAGAATAACATTAATTTATTTCCTTTGATGGAAGGGTAAGTAATAATAAGGTCATAACCTCAGAATTGGGGTGAAGCATTCAGGAATGATATAAAAAACTGTTGAACATAAATGGAATATTTAAAAACCAAGTTTTATTAGGAATTTTAAGGATTACAAAAGAAGACTATATTGTTATAGATGAGATTTACCTTCCTGATAATGTGTTGCTACAAAAATAATCCTGCTAAGTAGGAGAGGATCCGCAGGTTCAGACATTTGGTAAATGTACTCATCTGAGAAGCCAGTGATAGGAAGCTACCACCTAAGTCAGAATCCCACCTTATTTTACAAAATACAATTGCAAATACTTTGGTTTGCCATTCTTCTCCAATATTTAGATCAATAATACATTTTTCAAAAGTATTCTAAAAGGTAACTTGTAGAATGAGTCCCACCTAGACTGAATTAACATAAATATTGACCATCATCTAAGTGAATAAAAGAATAAGCTTGAGGAATATAACTTATATTCTACTTGTGATGTATGATAATTTAATAAAAGACCATTCCATTTTCCCTTTGCACAGGTTGGTTTCTACAATGCTGTAGCCTTGCCTTGTTATCGTATACTTGCAGAGATCTTTCCAGCAACCACTCATTTGTTAAAATCTTGCAGGTAGGAGTTTCCATCACAGAGAAGTGAAAACAGTGTATCTATCTAGATTTGCATTTTCAATTAGATATTCCAGTTCATTCAACCCTTTTATAAATAAATATAATTAAGTGCAGAACAAAAATGAGAAGTAAAAATTGTTTGGTATGGGTTCTTACGGATTCTTTTAATGACCTCAGAAAAGTTTTAAATATTAAAACTTACTGCTAGAAGTCCTATTGTGGAGTAGAATGTGAATATCAACAAATTTAAAGGGAAGTCTTGCAACCACCATCTTCATTGTTATCCAGAAATCTAATCAATATTAGTTGTGGAAAATTCTGCTCAATTTAATTCTTCTATTGGTATTAAATGTTTCAATTGCTATAATGTTGTTTTCATAATTGTTGGAAGCTATTACATATTGTGTTTGCTACCTTTCATGTCAGCACTGGGACTGGTAAAGATGATTGTCTCCTTTCACCCAGCTAAATATGTGAACTTCATGCTTTTTTTGCAATATATCATATTCATATTGCTGCAGCTTGAAAGGGAATCATTGCACTTCAGTTTGTAGCTTGGGCATTTCCTTTACAAAACTGCCTAAATCTTGCTTCAAAATCTCTATTGTTTGCAGATTCGATTACCTCTCAATTACATTGTTTTTCCATATATTCAGCAATGTAGCATCTGTCAAGGTTCATCAATAATTTAAAAGGCAGTGTTTCTTAATCAGTTTTTTTCCAGCTGTTTAGGTCAGAAATGATGAAAAAAATCCTATATGATGAATGAAGTATAAGTATGGGGAAAATGTCTCGTGCTTTCTTTCTCCCAAAATAAAATAATATAGCTTTGCAGTGATACCAGTCATCAAACCCAGTTGGTTCACCTTAGACAGAAAGGTAGATTTCAGCAATATATAGAGAAGACTTGGTTGTATTTACCTTACTACCCTTCCACAAGAAATGACTTGAAAAGAAAATTATTAAGTTCATCAGTGCCATGAGGATAAATCAAAGGAATCATTGCATTAGAGCAAACCTGCTTCCTTCTGGTACTTCAGGGAATTTTGACCTCCAAAATCAGGAAGACAAAATGGAAGCTGCATTGTTGTCTATCCATCCCAGTAACGGTAAGACTTATTTCAGTTTTGGTACAGATACAGCTCTGAGAGTACTACAACAAATTCTCCGCAGCATATGTATAGAAATCTAGATTAATTATGCACTTTAGTGGAATGTGAACTGTTTTGCCAAGTATTGTGAGCAAACAATAAAAAGGGTGAGCAGAATCATTTCAGTTATTTATTAATAAAACAGATTACGTTTTTTATATCGTATTTAAATGGGCATGGTTGCATTTGACAAGAGTGTTTAAAAGAAATCTTGAAGAGAATGAGCCTATTTTCTGAGTGCATATTCTGAACGCAGGGATAGAATGCAGAATCTTGTCACTCTATTATTTAACTGGCATTAATGATGTCACTTGATCCAACTTCAGTCGGCAAATACACATCCTATTTACATTCTGGCAGTTTCTGTTTCTCCAAACTTTTTCTCATCTCTTGTCCTGGAGAATTTAAAGTAGTACCTTCAAACCATAAACCACTAGATTAATTTGTTCAGCAGGGAATAGCTAAAAGAATAACACAGATATAAAGGAAGTTTTTACACTTACGACAAACTACCTGTTGTGCATGGCTAATTCCTGAGAGCGTTGTTTTTTAATCTAGTTTTGAACTTATCACAGTCTAGTTACAAATCCAGAAGAACTTTATTTGAAACTCATTTGAAAATATAACAGTAAAAATAATTTAGTTAGGGACATTTAAACATTTAAGTTGTACATTTGTAGAACTCCGTATGGTATTAGGCTTTACTGGCATTTCTGACCAGGAAACAAGAACTGAAAACAATAGTTTGGTTTAATGTAATAAAAAATAATCTACTGACACTCATTAAAACAAAGATTATTCATTTTTGTTAAAATGTATATCAAGAATCAGTTAAAATAGATTTTATTAGAATCATTATCAAAAAGAACTAAATTAATCATTTCTGTAACTGGACCTAGTAGCCATGGGGGGGTGGGGAGAAGGGGGATGTGTAAATCTTTTTCACACATGAAAAAGAAGAAAGAATCCTAATTTAAAAGGTATTTATATGGACAAATCTGGACTCCAGTTTGAAAAATTACCCAGTCTTATATGTATGTCCGTATGTTAAAGATTAGCTCCTTCAGGATACACCTCATTAAAATCCTCATCTTCCTTGGTTTCTAAGTGATGTAAGAAGATGTAAAAAGCCATTATCAGATACAGCCCCATCTTGTCTTCATGCCCGAGGAAAATCTTGCCTTCCTGTCATGTCAGTCTTTGGCTTTGAACCTCAACCTTTTCAGAGGCTCCTCAAGTCAATCGTTATTCCATGATGAATATGGGAATCCAAACCTCCATGTTCCTATATGGTAATACCAAGTCATATCACATGATAGCAAGTCACCCCACCTCTTTACAGAACCATCATTGGTGGACTTTCATATGATATGTTTGCTGTTAGAGCAGTGAAACTGCAATTCGTTTTGAGTCGTGCATTTTTGTAGAAACAATAAATAATGCATAAATGTTAGTATAAATGAATAACTTTCTTTTCTGTATTAACTATGTACCTTATGTTTTTTTAACAGAGACCTAGCATGTAGCAGCAGTTGTGGTACTATACTAGAACATACTGATGTATCAAGAAATAACTAAGTAATGGACCACAACGTAATCATGAGGAAACTGTACTGAACGACAATTCTGGTGGCCTCAAGCTATTGACTGGCCTTTCTCATTTACTTACAGACCATAGCAGCACAGCTTCCATTTAGAAAGCATTGCAACAGCATTGATTCTCTAGATAGGCCTTTAAAAAATGTCCAAGGTAGTTTTGAGGAAATATATCCAAATACCTTGGCCATCTTGTATTATAATTTCCCTTGTACAGTTGGCCCTCCTTATCTGCGGATTCAACCAACCGCGGATTGGGAAAACCTGGAAGTTCTTTCTCCACCATTCATTGTTTGAGCATGTACAGACTATTTTTTCTTGCCATTATTCCCTAAACAGTACAGTATAACAACTATTTACATAGCATTTACATTGTATTAGGTATTATAAGTAATCTAGAGATTATTTAAAAGTACAGGCAGTCCCTGGGTTATGAATGAGTTCTGTTCCTGAGTCCATCCTTAAGTCGGATTTGAAGTTGGAACGGGTACATCTGGTATTATTTAGCGTCAGTTAGTAAAACGTATTTCTTAGTATATATTTTATCTTCCTATGCATATAAAACACTTAAGAAACATACGTAATTCAATAAAAAACACAAAATGCTGGCAGAACTCAGCAGGCCAGACAGCAACTATGGGAGGAGGTAATAACAACGTTTTGGGCTGAAACCCTTCATCAGGAGTGAAGTAATATGGGATGGTCGAGGGGGGATAAGAAGTGGGGAGAGGGATAGGGATGGGGGTGTGGTGAACTACATATATCTGTCTGGACACGCCCCCTGCTGACTGCTCCTGTGGCTCCTCCCACAGACCCCTGTATAAAGGCGATTGAGGTCTGAGCCCGGCCTCTCAGTCTCCAGGATGTAGTATGGTGGTCACTCACTGCTTGTTCCTCCTTCCAGTCAATAAAAGCCGATATCTTGCCTTCACGTCTCAGAGTGAGTTATTGATGGTGCATCAGGAGGTAAGGGTGGGGGGCAGGGGTATCAATGGAGGTCAGTGAGTTGGATGTTCATGCCGGCAGGAAGGCGGCTACCAAGGCGGGAGATAAGGTATTCCTCCATCGACCTGTGTGTGGCCTCATCTTGACGGTAGAGGAGGCCATGGACAGACATGTTCATGCTGGCAGGAAGGAGGCTTACCACCCTTACCCCCATCCGTTTCTATTATTTTAGTCTGGTTCTCTTTCTCTTTTTCCCCCCTCACTATAATCTCTCCCTCCAGCCCCACCTTTCTTCCTCTTTTATTTCCCATAATTCTCCACCTTCCCCCAGCCCATTTCCCTCCAGCCTATCACTTCCCAGCTCTCTACTTTATCCCTACCCCCACTTCTTAACCCCCCTCGACCATCCCATGTTACATCACTCCTGATGAAGGGTTTCGGCCTGAAACTTTGTTATTACCTCCTCCCATAGATGCTGTCTGGCCTGCTGAGTTCTGCCAGCATTTTGTGTTTTTTATTTATTTCCAGCATCTGCAGATTCACTCGTGTTGCATATTTCAATAATTGAACCACTGTGTTGCTTAGTAATAATTGTAGCTTTCATTGGGGCAGGGCCTTTCACATGCTCCATTAAAATTGCTCTGATCATTGACTGACTGTAGCCTAATGCTTTTCCAGTGGCCAATGGTGTTTCTGATCGCTTTATTACTTCCACCTTATTTTCAATCGTGATCGTGATTATTTTCGTGAACAGAAACACTGCGGATTCAGAGTTGCGCCGCCAGGTCCTAATGTCCACCACACTGATTCAGGTTAAATAAGGGGCTTGAGCATCCGCATTTTTTGATATCTGGGGGGGGTCCCGGAACCAATCCCCCACGGATAAGGAAGGCCAACTTTACTTCACTCTGGGATAAAGGGATAAAGCAACTGTGACAACTGCAGTGAGTCGGTGAAGCAGATTATAGGCACAGTAGGAGGATATCTCGTGAATGCTCACGTTGTTAATTACAGGTATTGGGGGATTTGTTTATGAAAAATGGAATACCTGATGCTAACTCTCCTTATAAGGATTGCAAGCTTATAGGGGTATTTTAGAGAATTCATAAAAGTCTGAATGAGTGCACATCATGATGACCTAAACTTTTGAGGAAATTACATTTAGCACTCATTGTTGTCTTCTTTAAGCCAAAGCGACTGTACCAACGGCAATGTGGATCTTGCCTCTCAGAATCTGCAGCAAGTGATGTTTAGAAGTGCTGCTGCAACGGTCATAAATATGGAACAGATTTGATCTATTTTTCTGCTTTACCAATATGTATGTTTTCTCTGAAATACTATAAACCACTCAGGGAATCAAAACACATTTTCTTAAGTTATCATTCTAGATTTTCTTCATTTTAACTTCTCACATATTGACTGGGACTCCCAACCTGCAAAAGGACCAGATGGGATAGAGTTTGCTTAATGTGTTCAGGAAGCTTTCATTAATCACTATATATAAGAGAGAGTGTGCAATACTTGATCTGCTGTTAGTGAATGATACTGCACAGGTGACAGAAGATTGTGTAGGGGAATACTTTGCATGTAGTGATCATAATGCCATTAGTTTCAAAGTAAATATGCAAAAAGATAGGTCTGGTGTACAGGTTGGAATTCTAAATTGGAGAAAGGCCTATTTTAGTGGAATCAGGAAGGGTCTGGCAAGTGTGGATTGGGACAGGCTATTTTTTGGCAAAGGTCTACTTGGTATGTGGGTGGCCTTCAAAAGTGAAATTTTGAGAGTGCAAACTTTGTATGTGCCTTTCAGAAGAAAAGGTAATGATAACAGGTTTAGGGAACCTTGGTTTTCAAGAGATATTGAGGCCCTGGTTAAGAACAAAAAACGAGGTACATGTGGTGAACTACATATACCTATCTGGACACGCCCCCTGCTGACTGCTCCTGTGGCTCCTCCCACAGACCCCTGTATAAAGGCAATCAAGGCCTGAGCCCAGCCTCTCAGTCTCCAGGATGTAGTATGGTGGTCACTCACTGCTTGTTCCTTCTTCCAGTCAATAAAAGCTGATATCTCACCTTTACGTCTCAGAGTGAGTTTTTGATGGTGCATCAGTACATAACAGGGATAGGCAGTAGGAACAAATGAGGTACTTATGATGTATAAGAAATGTAAGAGTGCACTTAAGAAAGGAATCAGGAGGGCTGAAAGAAGGCATGAGATTGCTCTGGCAGACAAGGTGAAGGAGAATTCTACAGAGTTCTACAGATATATTAAGAGCAAAAGGATTGCAAGGGACAAAATTGGTCCACTGGAAGATCAGGATGGTAATCCATGTGTGGAGCCAAAACAGATGGGAGATTTTAAATGTGTTTTTGCATCTATATTTACTTAGGAGGCAGACACGGAGTCTATAGAAGTGAGACAAAGAAGCAGTGAGGTCATGGACCCAATACAGATTACAGAGGAGGAGGTATTTGCTGTCTTGATGCAAATTAGTATGGACAGATCCCAAAGGCCTGACAAGGTGTTCCCTCTGACCCTGTGAGGCAAGTGCAGAAGTTTCCAGGGCCCCAGCAGAGATATTTAAATCATCCTTACTGACACGTGAGGTACCAGAGGATTAGAGGATAGCTAATGTTGTTCCACTGTTTAAGAAATGCTCAAAAAATAAACCAGGAAATTATAGGCAGGTGACCCTGACATCAGTAGTGGGAAAGTTTTTGGAAGGTATTCTAAGGGACCAGATTTGTGAGTATTTGGATATACATGGGTTGATTAAGGATAGTCAGCATGGGTTTGTGTGTGGTAGGTTGTGTCTAACCAATCTTAATAGAGCTTTTTGCAGAAGTTATCAGGAAAGCTAATGAAGGCAAGACAGTGGATGTTGTTTACATGGATTTTAGCAAAGCCTTTGACATAGGAAGGTGGTCAAGAAGGTTCAGTCATTTGGCATTCAAGATGAGATAGTAAATTGGATTAGACAGTAGCTTTGTGGGAGAAGCCAGAGAGTAATAGTAGATGGCCGCCTCTCTAACTGGAGGCCTGTGACTAGTGGTGTGCCACACAGATTGGTGCTGGGTTCATTGTTTTGTGTCATCTTTATCAATGATTCAGAAAAGCAAATTTGCAGATGACACCAAGATTGGGGTTGTCATGGATGGTGAAGAAGACTATCAGAACTTGCAGTGGGATCTGGACCAGCACAGGAAGATGGCAGATGGAATTTAATGCAAACAAGTGCAACGTGTTGCACTTAAGTAGGACCAACCAGGGTAGGTCTTACTCAATGAATGATATGGCACTGAGGAGTGCTGTAGAACAAAGGAATCTGAGAATTTGGGTCCATAATTTATTGAAAATAGAGTCACAAGTAGATAGGGTAGTAATGAAAGCTTTTGGCACATTGGTCTTCATAAATCAATGTATTGAATACAGGAGGTGGGATGTTATGTTGAAATTGATGAGGACTAATTTGTGTGCAGTTTTGGTCATCTGCCTACAGGAAAAATGTAAATAAGGTTGAAAGAGCACAAAGAAAATTTACAAGGATGTTGCTGGGACTGGAGGAACTGAGTTATGAGGATAGCTTGAGACTTTATTACTTGGATTGAGGGGAGAGGGGAGATTTGATAGAGCTATACAAAATTATGAGGAGTACAGGTGGGGTAAATGCAAACAGCTGTTTCCACTGAGGCTGGGTGGGACACAAGTAGAGGTCATGTGTTAAGGGTGAGAGGTGTTAAGTTTAAGGGGAACTTAAGGGGAAACTTTTTAAGTCAGAGTGTCTTGAGTGTGGGACAATCTGCCAGCACAAGTGGTGCATGGGAACTCAAGTCCAACATTTAAGAGAAGTTTGGATATGTTCATGGTTAATAGGGGTACGGAGGGCTATGGTCAAGGTACAAGTTGATGGGAATTGGCAGTTTAATTGGTTCAGCACAGACTAAATGAGCTGAGGGATCTGTTCCTGTTCTGTACTTTTCTATGATCTGTGACTCTTCATATTTTATTTTGCAAATAATTGTATATTTTACTGAATATGTATTAATATATATGTTAATATTTGATGGCCTGAGATTCAACAAAGTCTGGAATTGGAATCATCTGTATATGTTGTAATGTTGTTCATTGTGAACTATTTCATATGCATCCAGAGGAGACAACTTGGCTATCTGGAAATCCTGAGACTCATTGAATTGCTGATTGATAAATTAAGTAAATTTGGATGTCTGATTGGGTGTTTGAATAGAAACATAGAAAACCTACAGCACAATACAGGCCCTATGGCCCACAATGCTGTGCCAAACATGTACTTTCGAAATTACCTAGGGTCACCCATAGCCCTCTACTTTTCTAAGCCCCATGTACCTATCCAGGAGTCTCTTAAAAGGCCCTATTGTATCCACCTCCACCACCGTCACCAGCAGCCCATTTCACGCACTTACCACTCTCAGCATAAAAAAACTTGCCCCTGACATCCCCTCTGTACCGACTTCCAAGCACCTTAAAACTGCCCTCTTGTGTTAGCCACTTCAGCCCTGGGAAAAAGCGTCTATCAACATGATCAATGCCTCTCATCATCTTATACACCTCTATCAGGTCACCTCTCATCCTCCGTTGCTCCAAGGTCACTCAACTTGTTCTTATAAGGCACACTCCCCAATCCAGGAAACATCTTTGTAGATCTCCTCTGTACCCTTTCTATAGTTTCCACATCCTTTCTGTAGTGAGTTGACCAGAACTGAGCAGAGAACTCCAAGTGGGGTCTGACCAGAATCCTATATAGCTGTAACATTACTTCTTGGCTCTTGAACTCAATCCCTCTATTGATGAAGGCCAATACACCATATGCTGCCTTAACCACACAGTCAACTTGCACAGCAGCTTTGAGTGTCCTATGGACTCGGATCCCAAGATCCCTCTGATCCTCCACACTGCCAAGAGTCTTTACAGTTAATACTATATTCTGCCATCAGATTTGACCTACCAATATGAACCACCTCTCACTTATCTGGGTTGAACTCTATCTGCCACTTCTCAGCCCAGTTTTGCATCCTATCAATGTCCTGCTGTAACCTCTGACAGCCCTGCATACTATCCACAACAATCTCCAACCTTTCTGTGATAAGCAAATTTACTGACCCATCCTCCCACTTCCTCATCCAGCTCATTTATAAAAATCGTGAAGATAAGGGGTCCAAGACAGATCCCTGAGGCACACCACTGGTCACCAGCCTCCATGTAGAACATGACACTTCTACAACCACTCTTTTCCTTCTGTGGGCAACCCAATTCTGGATCCACAAAGCAATGTCCCCTTGGATCCCACACCTCCTTACTTGAATAAGCCTTGCATGGGGTACCTTACTAAATGCTGAAATCCATATATACATCTCCTGCTCTACCTTTATCAATGTGTTTAGTCATATCCTCAGAAAATTCAATCAGACTCGTAATGCACGACTTGCCTTTGACAAAGCCATGCTGACTATTCCTAATCAAATTATGCCTCTCCCAAATGTTCAAAAATCCTGCTTCTCAGGATCTTCTCCATCAGCCTACCAACACTGAAGTAAGACTCACTGGTCTATAATTTACTGGGCTATCTCTACTCCCTTTCTTGAATAAGGGAACAACATCTGCAACCCTCTAATCCTCTGGAACCTCTTCCATCCCCATTGATAATGTGAAGATCATTTCCAGAGGCTCAGCAATCTCCTCCCTTGCCTGCCACAGTAGCCTGGGGCGTATCTGGTCTGGTCCCGGTGACTTATCCAACTTGATGCTTTCCAAATGGTCCAGCACATCCTCTTTCTTATTGTCCATATGCTCAAGCTTTTCAGTCCGCTGTAAGTCATCCCAACAATCACCAAAGTCCTTTTCCGTAGTGAGTACTGAAGCAAAGTATTCATTAAGTATCTCCACTACTTCCTCCAGTTCCATACACACTTATTCACTGTCACGCTTGATTGGTCCTATTCTCTCAATTTCAATTTCAATCTATTCAAACTATGCAATTCCTCATATTTTAATTGAGACATAAAGTACATTAATAATTTTGAGACTGTAAGAAAGTTTCCACTAAAATGAGTGTATTGTTTAAACAATGTTGTTGTAAATACTTTTGTAAATAAAAATGAGCCACACCAGACTAGATAAAAGAATATACTGCAATTTACAATTTACAAAGTTTATTAATTTTATCCAATGATCACTCAATATCTAATCTGAAGTTACTAAACATAGGGATATATTTATTTAACAAAGGTATATTGTGCTTTCAATTTGAAATAGTATGTCCATTAGACCATCCTGTATAGGTAATATTTATTATAAGTAGGTTTTGCATGTCAGATAATGAGTTCTACTTTTGATGATGAGGTCTTAATTTCCAAATATATATGGAATTAGTCATTCATTTGCCTAACCTTGTGTCAAAATTACAATCAATTTGATTCAAACTATTTCTTTACACTGTAACAGGAAGCCTCTCAGACACATCACAACTGCACTAGAAGTATTTATTCGGGCATCTTTGTTTTTTTGTCATGTTTTATTGGATTGCTAATCCTCTTTTCTTCTAGAAGATTAGGCACTAAGGTTGACAAAACTTAATAAATTGCAGAGTTTAGATTTCTAAATTAGAATTTGGTGAGAATGAGAACAAGTTTACAGAAATAATACGTTTATAAAGGAATAAATAGTATAACTAATTTGAACTTGAGATGAAGGTAAAATTGGATGTGTGAAGGATGCCTCGGGATCCTAATTTTTTTCTGACACGTTTCTGTAATTTCTGGGTGTCTGAACTTTAGAAATTGCTGAAGTTGCTGTAAAACAAGCTGGATGGGGAATATGATTATTATGGTTACCCCACTAATGTGGAAGGTTCAAAGAAAAAGCAAAGGGGTGACACCTGGCAGAATAAATGACAGCTGGTACAGGTCGCTTGCAGAATGAAGATATATCTGGTGACAATAGGATGTGGCATATAATCAGAATCAAGTTTAATATCACTGCCAAATGTCATGAAATTTGTTTTTTGGCAGCAGTACACTGCAATACATGATTTTAAAAACTATGAATTACAATAAGAAATATATATTAAAAATAAACCAAATAACTAATGCAATAAAGGGAAATAAAAAAAAAATACTGAGGTAGTGTTGATGGTTTCATTGTCCATCCAGTAATCTGATGGCAAAGGGGAAGTGTTTTTGGTGACATACCAATTCTCCTCAAACTCCTAATGAAGTATAGCCAGTGCCATGACTTCCTTGTATTTACATCAATACGTTGGGTCCAGGATAGATCCTCAGAGATGTTGACACTCTTTCCACTTCTGATCGTTTGATAAGTGCTGGTGTGTTCCCTCAATTTCCCCTTCCTGAAGTTCACAATCTTACATTGAATGCAAGGTTATTGCTGCAACACCACTCAACCAGCTCATCTATCTCACTCCTGTACACTTCCTCATCACCACCTGAAATTCTGCCAACAGTAGTTGTGTTGTCAGCAAATTTATAGATGGCGTTTGAGTTGTGCCTAGCCACACAATTATGGGTGCAAAGAAAGTAGAGCAGTGGTCTAAGCACATGTCAGTGAGGGCTAACAGTGGTCCTGTGGTCTCCTGTTGAGATCCAGTTCTGGAGGGAGGTAGAGGCCCAGGTGTTGGAGCTTGTTGATTAGAACTGAGGGTATGATAGCATTGAATGTTTAGCTGTGGTCAATAAACAGTAGCCTGACATAGGTATTACTGTTATCCAAGGCTGAGTGGAGAGCCAGTGAGGACTGGTGTGTTTTCCCTCTACTTCCCCTTCCTGAATTTCACAATATAAGGCGATCATGATATTGTGGTAATGATTGGAAACATAGTAAGGATTCAGATCTCTTGTTTTTGACTACAGTGTATTCAAAAAATACATAGTACTGTGCAAAGGTTTTAAGCACTTGTAAAATAAATCTGTAAAGCCAAGATGCTTTCAAAAATAATGAAGTAAAAAAACTTCCAAGTATCAAAAATACCATAAAGAGCAGTAAATAGTAAAAAAAAACTAAATCAAATCAATATTTGGTGTGACCACCCTTTGCACCTCTCAAGTGCACTATCATGCAGTTTTAAAAGAAAATCGGCTGGTAGGTTGTTCCAGGCTTCTTTGGAGTACTTGCTATGGTTCTCCTGCAGACATTAGCTGTCTTGCATGTTTCTGTGTCTCCATATAATCGTAGACAGCTTGATGATGTTGAGGTCAGGGCTCTGTGGAGGCTATACCATCTGGAACAATATAAAAATCTAGCATGCCAAAGACTTTTGCACAGTACTGTAGGAAAAGAGAAAAAGATATATTTCATGGCTGGACATTTGGGGAATTACAGATCACAGTATTACTGGTTTGTTCTAGTTACTGGAAATGATAGTGGATAAAACATACACAATCTCTCAAACGAGTTTCTCTGTTTCTCTTACTAATTAGTTGAAACATAACACTTTCAAAGAAGAGTTTGAGTTCAAACAGACACATTTCCACTAGAGCAGGGGTTCTCAACCTGGGATCCACAGACTCCTCGGTTAATGGTAGGGATCATAGCATAAAAAAGGTTGGGAACCCCTGCACTAGAGGGTCAACAGAGAAGTTAGTGAAAAATGTAGAGAATTGGGACTGAGCCTTGATCTCAACATCATCAAGCTGTCTAGAAAAGAAAAAGCTTAAGGTTCTTAAAACCCTGCTGGGTATTGAACAAATGAAGAAAACTTTATCCAATTGTATAAGGGTTAATAACCAGAAGATATCTGATTAAAGATAATTAGCAACAGTTATCATCTGCAATGTAAATTATAGGGAAAGTAAGACCAGATAGATAACTCTTAGAAATTATCGATATGGTTGTCTTAATGACCTCTTCCTGTAATATGTTATCATTGTATAATACTTTTCTGTACACTGAATGTGTTGATTATGTTAGATATTGGTTTAAGAGAATCTTTTACTATATTCAAAAGTAAGGGTCTTGTATTTTATCCTGAATACACTTTTGCTGTAGGTTCTTTGTCCTATAACTTGGTTGCAAGAGGGGTAGAATACATTCCAGTGGAGTGGCAACATCTGTTGATGAATACATTTTTTTAAAATTATTGAATTTTAATTCTGTTTGAGGAGAAAATAATTCTAAAATTAGCAATTCTATTTCTGGTTTCCAGAGAGAATCTTGCTCAGTGGGAGAAGATCGTACAATCAAGAGATGCCTCAGGAACAGCTCGAAACCAAAAGTCTCCTTTGAAGAACAGCCCTGTAAAAATTGAGAACTAATGAGACCAGTACTCTGAAATGAATGCTCCACCATTGCATATGGCTCTGAGTAGAAGAAGAGCCTGTAACTGTTGTTGATACAGTGACATTACCTCATGAATCCATGACAACATTACTCCCTTTCTAGTTGATTACACTGGACATTTGGAAATTTAACATTTTGTAAGGCATCAGATGTGGCTGTTCTAACAAATCTGTTGTGTTTGGAAAATAATATGATTTTTTAAGAAAATATTGGCCCTTAATTATATATTGTATTGCTGTGGCCTTAATATACTTATAAACAGGGAGGTACTTTCCATGCAATCATATGCTAGGTGTAGCATTTGCAGTGGTACTGAAATCATTATTTTCATTATAGGTACTTTATATATCAGTATGAATGTTGGTAGAAGAGATACAGTGTGTGTATGTGTAAATATATATATATATATATACACACACACACACATACACACACACACACACACACACACACATAGTGTATATATATGTAGGATGTTGCATTGTAGTAGCTGTAGTCTGAGTGACAAATATTGTTAAATTATTACTTGAACTGATGACAGCATGCAACAGAAATGCAAATTGCAAAAAAAAAGACAGATCTTTCAGTCAACTTAGAATTATTTCCAACTTAGAACAGTAAAAGAAATTTGTAGTCAAATTTCTGTTGGGGGTGTAAATGAACACAAGTCAAGGGGATAAAGAATTTCTTTATAGGAAGGACAGAATAATGTACTATTTTTCTCTTGTCCTGTAACAAGCTGGTTTAGACATTGATTTACTTCATTTGTTTGAGTAGTAGCTGTGATGAACAGGTTTTATGGTGAAGGTGCTCTAAATTGGATAAAATCTGGATAAACTTGAAGTTGGTAATCTGAAATAACAACCCTAATATTTTCCCCATATCTGAACAGCAGTATATAATGATTAGCAGAACAAGTCAACAGTAACAATTCGGTAAAAGGTCAAGGCCTCATGAAGATTGTAATTTCATTTTGTTTTCACTTTTGATTTTTAAATGAGGGAAGTGAGTGAGAGATGAGAAGTGGGAATTTATCTGCTTACCAAATGTGGGAAATTCTCGAGTTTACAGGTTTGTAATACATTATATCACAGGATAGATGTTGTCCTGATACAGAAAACACAGATTGACACTCATGGGTGCCCTACAGTGAACACTGACACATCAGCTGAATCACCACATTGCCACTGATAACTGTAACTGAATTGAACTCCAGCCAGAAGAATCAATGCTGTTGTATCTTTCAGTAGTTGCTACTCCAGAGTAAGTAACTGAAGAAAAGTTTTGTATTTGGAAAAGGAAAACTTGAAAACATCAGACAGGCACAAGGTAAGTAAATTATCTGAGCACAAAGCAAAAGATCATATTAATGTGACAATGGTTGCACAGATTTATTGCAGAAGTGAATAATCTTTTTTTCTTCATGAATTGCTTACCAAGTATTGTTCATTACCATACGTCATTTCTGAATAATGAAATTACTGAAAACCATTCAGTATCCAACAATGAAATGAAAAATGAATCTTGCCTTTCAAAGTTTAGAAATAATTTGCACAATGTAAGTTACACTATGAGTACCTCGGCAAATCTGTGGAGTAAGATTTACCAAAGCTGTGAGGCAAAGGCTTTAGGCATACAGTATACTGTCATGCTTTTTTGACAGAAGTGAGATGTGTGATTGCTAGAACATTCCTAATGATTGAAAAATATTGGTAATATGATCTTGCATTCTCACGCTACATTTGCTAGACAAAAAGAGATAATGCAGGGGAAGAGTAAATGGGAATTCTATCATGCATAACAGACCCCTTGTATAAATGTTTTTAATCCTTTCTATCTACTGCTACACATTGATTGTTCCACTTATAATACCTGAATGTTTAAAACTTACAAAACTGAAGTATCCAAATTGACAAAACATTGATAGCTTTTAACTTCATTTGCTTCCCTAATATAAATTATAAAATCATACTGTACCATAGAACTGATGGGCCTTTTCATGGAATTCTAATATTGCAGTATGTTGCACTAGCCTACTCGGAATGCTGTCAATCTTGTTGGCTCTAGTTTTTTCTGGAAGTTTTAAATCTATTTTTTGCACTCTTTTATTGTACTTAATATAATGGAATGCTTTGTGTGCATGTAATATGTACAAACAAACTGGAACTTCATAACATATTTCTTCTCATGCCTGCTGCCCAAGCAGCTTCAACGTCACCTGTAAATACAAGTAAATGCTGACTAATTGTCCTCTTTAGCTTTATTATAAAATGTAATGTTTCAGTGTAACAAATGTTAATATTTAGGCAATTGTTTACTCCAAGTGATTTGGTTATGTACATTTACAATGCAGAAACATAACAGTTACTGTAAATTAATTTGTACACAGTATAGTATGTTGGTTCAAAAAGTCCGAAGTTTTGGTTGGGCTTTTCTGTTAGAAGTATTTCCAGAGTAGATACATGTTGACTAGTAACAGGATATACTCTGAAGAAGTGAAAATGGTAAAAACTGCAAGTGCAATAATTTTGAGGTGTCTTAACTTCCAGTTTATAAATTATAAATATTGTACATGTTCTGTAAGTTTTCTTGTCTCTTCATTTGCAGTCTTTGTATTAAAAAAACCTATACTCTTTATGTTTGTACAATGGAGTATTTCAAGTCATTTATTACACTACTGATTATTTATAAATAAATGCTCAAACCAAACACTCAGAATAAGAATGTATCCATTTTTTCCCACAAGTATATCATGCAATTGATGTGCACTGTTGAAATACATAGGAAATAGTCATAATTAGTTTTCAGTAGAATGGATAACTGACCTGTACTTCATTAAATGAGAGCTTTTTAGCAATCCAGCTTAACCAATTTATAACACAACAGGGTTTTGGTCACCCTTGGATTGGTACAAGTATTACCCATCCCTTTTTTACCTGCTTTAAATATTATTTCATTCCATCTATCAATAGTCGCACTAGTTTGACCTAGCTGGAAATAGTAAAAGGCTTTCACATATACTGGAGTAAAACTAAGATAATCTTTTGAAACTTACTACACCATGTTTCCTGTACACTTATAAATTTACTGGGTTCACTGGAAAATTATTCTATCATGTAAAATCTAAACAGATGTGTCAGATTATATGCTTGTGTGTGTGTGTATTGGTGAGGGGGATGGGAGAGGAAGATTTAACATCCAATGGTGCAGAAAAATCTGTGGTCCAGCACCACTAAAGTCCCAAGTGTGTCAGATTTACAGAATCTTACTATATAGACTTTAGAATTGCATACATCACATATTACAGTAACGGTAATGTACAATTTTAGGTGAGCATCATTATGTTTTTTAACCCTTTAAAAATTGTGATATACGCTGATCAAATTGAACTATTTGAGTAATTGATATTTGGATGAGTGGATGTTACCTTTTCTGGCCTTGTACCCATCAAAATCAGATTTATTATCACTGACATATACCATGAAATATGTACAAACCCGATTTCCAGAAAAGTTGGGATATTTTCCAAAATGCAATAAAAACAAAAATCTGTGAGATGTTAATTCACGTGAACCTTTATTTAACTGACAAAAATACAAAGAAAAGATTTTCAATAGTTTTACTGACCAACTTAATTGTATTTTGAAAATATACACAAATTTAGAATTTGATGGCTGCAACACGCTCAACAAAAGTTGGGACAGAGTTAAAATAAGATTGAAAAGTGCACAAACACCGGTTTGGAAGACTCCACATTAAGCAGGCTAATTGGTAGCAGGTGAGGTATCATGACTGGGTATAAAAGTAGCGTCCATCAAAGGCTCAGTCTTTGCAAGCAAGGATGGGTCGTGGCTCACCCCTTTGTGCCAAAATTCGTGAGAGAATTGTTAGTCAGTTCAAAAGGAACATCTCCCAATGCAAGATTGCAGAGAATTTAAGTCTTTCAACATCTACAGTACATAATATTGTGAAAAG
Source organism: Hypanus sabinus (assembly GCF_030144855.1). Classification (NCBI taxonomy): domain Eukaryota; kingdom Metazoa; phylum Chordata; class Chondrichthyes; order Myliobatiformes; family Dasyatidae; genus Hypanus; species Hypanus sabinus. The sequence goes on along the minus strand of NC_082717.1, from coordinate 59,661,390 downwards.
ATTCAGAGAATTCAGAGACATCTCAGTGCGTAAAGGGCAAGGTCGGAAACCACTGTTGAATGCATGTGATCTTCGAGCCCTCAGGCAGCACTGCCTAAGAAGCCATCATCTTACTGTGATAATTATAGCCACCTGAGCTCGGGAGTACTTCAGAAAACCATTGTCACTTAACACAGTCCGTCGCTGCATCCAGAAATGCAACTTGAAACCATATTACACAAGGAGGAAGCCATACATCAACTCTATGCAGAAACGCTGGTGAGTTCTCTGGGCCCAAGCTCATCTCAGATGGACCGAAAGACTGTGGAACCATGTGCTGTGGTCAGATGAGTCCACATTTCAGCTAGGTTTTGGAAAAAATGGGCATAGACTTCTCCAAGCCAAAGATGAAAACGACCATCCTGATTGTTATCAGCGAAAGGTGCAAAAGCCAGCATCTGTGATGGTATGGGGGTGCATCAGTGCCCACGGCATGGGTGAGTTGCATGTATGTGAAGGTACCATTGACTCTGAGGCGTGTATTAGGATTTTAGAGAGACATATGCTGCCATCAAGGCGACGTCTCTTCCCTGGACGTCCATGCTTATTTCAGCAGGACAATGCCAGACCACATTCTTCACGGTCTACAACAGTGTGGCTTTGTAGACACAGAATCTGTGTACTTGACTGGCCTGCTACCAGTCCAGATCTATCTCCTATTGAAAATGTATGGCACATCATGACGAGGAGAATTAGACAACGGAGACCACGGACTGTTGAGCAGCTGAAATCTTATATCAAGCAAGAATGGACAAAATGTCCAATTGCAAATCTACTATAATTAGTATCCTCAGTTCCAAAACAATTAAAAAGTGTTATTAAAAGGAAAGGTGATGTAACACAATGGTAAACATGCCTCTGTCCCAACTTTTGTTGAGTGTGTTGCAGCCATCAAATTCTAAATTTGTGTATATTTTCAAAATACAATTAAGTTGGTCAGTAAAACTATTGAAAATCTTTTCTTTGTACTTTTGTCAGTTAAATAAAGGTTCACGTGAATTAACATCTCACAGATTTTTGTTTTTATTGCATTTTGGAAAATATCCCAACTTTTCTGGAAATGGGGTTTGTACACTGCAATACATTGTTACGAACCCTGTAACTGGGTCACTTACCAGCAAAGATGGAGATGTCCGTTGAAGTCTGATGATACTATTTTTAACAGTATTTATTAGTAAAAATACACAAAAATATCAATGCAAATATACAGATAATATATGCCGTCAATACTAAATCTAAAAGTGCGGGTATAATAATAATAATCAATAAGAAATAGCTCTATCGTTGTCTAGGGGATAATGTATTGTCCGAAGGAAATATAAAGTTCACTCAGTTCATGCAGGCTGCAGCCTTTGGGGAACACTTTGTTGCAATGGTTGGAGAGAGAGAGAGGTTTTGAGAAAAACTTGCCGGCTTTCCTTTTATGATTTCGATCCGTCAGGAGTCTCGTTGTCGTGGCCGTTCACTTGTGGCCTCTCCTTTAGCTGAACCATTCTTCCGTGATGAGCCCACCACCCTGGCAAGGGAGGACGCAGATGAGCCCCCACTGGCTGCCGCTATTAAACGCTGTCATGGGATCTCTAGCATTTCTCCTGGTGCGTCTAAAGGGGTTGTTCCCCAGACCCTCTTTTATCCTTACGGGTCTCAGATGTCAATCAGGTTGGGATGATGCAATCCCTCAACCAGCCCATTCTGGTTGTCCCCTGAGGAGTTTCAATGAATAGTACAGTACTCAATACACAATTCCGTCTCCAAGAAACAATGGCCGTTATCAGGGGTTCCGTTTCGCTGAAGTCAGGCCACATTCCAAACCCTGTGTATTCTGCGAGTCTCTCCCTTTTTTCCTGGGTCCGAGACCTGAATTAATAGCGATCTTGCGATTCTCAAAAAGGAGGGGGCGACTTTGTACCCTTCGGCCCCTCAGAGTTGCTTTACATTCGTAACAACATAATAATAAACTTTAAATTACAATAAGACAAATACAAAAATAAATAAGTGGTGCAAAAGGAGAGGAAAAAGAAACAAAATAGTGGGCAACACACACAAAATGCTGGAGGAACTAAGCAGGCCTACTGAAGGGTCTTGGCCCGAATCATCGGCTGTACTCTTTTTCCATAAGTGCTGCCAAGCCTGCTGAGTTCCTCCAGCATTTTGTGTGTGTTGCTTGGATTTCCAGCACCTGCAGAATTTCTTTTGTTTATAACAAAATAATGAGGTAGTGTTCATGGGTTCATTGTCCATTCAGAAATCTTATGGCGGAGGGGAAGAAGCTGTTCCTAAAATGCTGTGTGTGTCATCAGACTCCTGTGCCTCCTTGATGGTGGTAATGAGAAGAGGGCACTTCCTGGGTGATAAGAGTCCTTTATAATGCATCACCTCTGAAGATGTCCTCGATGCTGGGGAAGCTAGTGCTTGGGATGGAGCTGGCTGAGTTTGCAACCTTTTTCAATCCTCTGCAGTGATGCAGCCAGGTAGAATGCTGTCCATCATACATCTGTAGAAACTTAACACTGTCTTTGGTGACACACCAATTCTCCTCAAACTCCCAGTGAAGTATAGTCACTGCCGTGCCTTCTGAGTAATTGCATCAGTATGTTGAGCCCAAGATGGATCTTCAGAGATATTGACACCCAGGAACTTGAAAATGCTCACAAAGATAAGGCAGATGTTGAGGACATAGATTTGGTGTTCACATTTACCAATCATATTTTCTCTTTTTCAAAGGATCATGGGGATCCAAGTCACCTCAACCACAAACTGTTCCAGCTGCTACCATCCAAGAAACAGTTCCACAGCATTAAAACCAGGATCAACAGTCTCCGGGACAGTTTCTTCCACCAGGCCAACAGACTGATTAATTCACATTGACACAATTTTATTTCCAGGCAATATTGACTGTGCTATTGTATATCTTTACTCTACATACTATTTATTACAAATTACTATAATTTGCACATTGCACGTTCAGACAGAGACGTTACATAGATTTTAATTCCCTATGTATATGAATGCTATAAGAAATAAAATCAATACAATAAATATTAAGCTTCAGGAATGACAGCCAAATACAATGATTTACTATCCACCACCCTCACAACACATTCTCAAAAGGTTTACATTTATGCTGTTCATGTCAACTGAACAGTGAAGCAGAGTTGAAGGCACAGATTAACTTTATTCTATTTTTCAGTGCATAATCTATGAAGTTGTTTTTAATCAAGATCCAAAACTAAGAAAGATTAAGAGTAGACTCATGTCCAAGAAGATTGAAAAGGAAGATGAGAAGCTGAAGAAATAGTTGGCTTTCATTGCTAGAGAGAATGAATTTACGTCCCATGGAAAAGAAATCCGAATCTATCCAGTCTATCCTTACAATTCAGTCCCAACCCTGCAGTACCAGTAACATCCTTGTGAAGTTTTCTGCACTTTTTAACTTATGACATCCTCTGTCTTGCTGGATGACCAGTACTGTTTACAGTATTGCTCTAGGAGTTCCATTATAGAAGGCCCAGGGAAATTACATAATTCAAGAATGCACAGTAGCGCCTCTACTTCCTTAGAAGTTTGCAAACATTTGACATGACATCTAAAACTTCAACAAACTTTTATAAATGTATGATGGAGAATTTATTGACTGGGTGCACCATGGCCTTGTATGGAAAACCCAATGCCCTGGAACAGAAAATCCTACAAAAAGTAGTAGATATGGCTCAATCCATTACAGGTAAAGCTCTTCCCAACATTGTGCATATCTACACGGAGTGTTGTCACAAGAAAGCAATATCCCCATCAAGGGACCCCATCACCCAGGCCATGCTCTCTTCTCACTGCTGCCATCAGGGATAAGATACAGGAGCCTCAGGACACACACCACCAAGTTCAGGAACAGCTATTACCCCTCAGCCATCAGGCTCTTGACCAAGAGGATAATTTTACTTAATTTCACTTGCTCCATTACCTATGGGCTCACTTTAAAAGGCTTTTCATCTCGTGTTCTTTGTAGTGATTGCTTATTTCTTTATTACTATTATTATTTTAAAACATAATTTTGTATTTGCAGAGTTTGTTGTCTTTTTAACCTTGGTTTTGTCCATCCTGTTGGGTGCAATCTTTCATTGATTCTATTGCATTTCTTGGATTTACTGTGTATGCCTGTAAAAAAAAAATCTCAGGGTTGTATAGAGTGTCACATATTGTATGTAGTTTGATAATAAATTTACTTTTAATTTTAAAACTGGTTGCTACTGCAGTCCACAAAAATGCGAACAAGCTAACCACAATACCACCAATTCCCCTCCATTGTCCAAGTGTACCATTGTACACTTGTAAGGTGTCCAGCATGGTCTCAACAACAAAAAAGCCCCAATAAAGGTACCATTGATGCTCCCCACAGAACACCCTAACAGCAAGGCTAGAGATAGAGCTTCATCTCTAATCAAAGTTGTCACAGCTTTGAAACAATTTTTAAAAGGCTCCAATATTCAGAAACATTGTAAAACTATTAATTTAGATAAAAAGGATTGAAAACATTTAAAAATTAAAAAAAACTAAAACATTAACATAAAGTAAAATAAATCTTAACTTACTAAGTACAAGGCCAGAAATCCAAGGGCCAGTGCTTCCACGTCATGCCTGGCTGACATAGGATGGGAGAGGCAGATTCCCCTACATAATTCCACAATGATCAGGCTGTACCACGAGGCCTCTTGAAATCCAGTACAAATGCAAAGTGACAAGGATCTGAAATGCAACATTGTAGTGGTGTGCTACACGCAGCGCTAAGATAACGACACTGAGTCGGTAAACTGCAGTTAAAAGAGGTTTTATTCGAACTTCACAGCCTTGCTTTAAAGCCTCCCTGATCCCGCCCTCTCCGGGCACGGATGCTGTAGGGGGACGTACTCACAATCCCCCGCAGGCTTTTCCCTTTGTTGGTGAAGCAGACCTGGCGCCCTTTTGGGACTGGCCTTTGTGCCGGCGCGCTGGCTATTTGTGAGTCAGTTCGAGTGCACTAGGAAGTGGGTCGCCACAACATCTCCAATTCACAGCCTTTCCACTAAGGTAGACAGCAGTTGAACGTTGACAGTTCCTTTCAGAACCACTCAACACAACCAGCCCAATTGCACCAGTATTTCTGACATCTGACTTTTAACAATAATAAAAGGAAAGTAGGATAGCCATGGCTCTCACTTCCTGGACTAAAATGTTTTACACAACCATAAAATGAAAAACAGGCAATAAGCAGAAAAACATTACTTAATTAAACCTTCCTTCTCCTCCTCTAACAAGCAATTACCTCTTGCTACAGCAGCACCAAAGCTGTGTCCAATGGTAATGGTCCATTCATCATTGTAGTATTTTGTCCATAGAAGGATTTTTTGCCATAATTGAATAGTCGACACAGGTTCAAAAATACATAATCCAATCAAATAAAAAAAGTAATTGCACCACAATTTGAAACCCAGACTTAACTGGGTTCTGGCATGTTTTGAAGCAAGTGCTGAAGAACTTGAATCTCCATTCTTATCGATCGTGACATGGAACACAAACTGATTAAGCAATACTGTCTCTACTCTATTGATGAATAGTAATCAAACACTCTCAATTGCTGCAGAACATGGCACAGATTCTTATAATCAAATCTCTTAAGTTTCCTTGTAGGACCATAGGCAATTCTTGCAAACATTATTAATGTTTTATAGATTTGTATTACTGTAGAAATAAATGGAGGACTGCAGGCCAGGAGCCCAAAGAAACAAATCATTAATAAAATATTCGTATTAGGAAAATTAATGGAACTAATGGAATGCTGATGAAGTCCTAATAGTTTGCATCCTGTGGTTTTGAAAGAAGTGATTATAGAGATAGTGGATGCACTGATTGACATCTTGAAAAATTCCAGAGCCCATAACAGCTTCCGCAGATTGGAAACAGGAAATGTAATTTAAGGAAGGATGGAAATAAAATGAGAGAACCTAGATCACTTAGCCTGCGTTTAGTAGTGGGAAATGCTGAAACCTAATATTTAGACAACGAGGCATTTGGGAAATAATAGATTAGTGAACATGAATTTTTGAAGGGGGTATCATATATGAAAAAGCTTTTTGGAGCTTTTCCTGGGGTATCCAAAGGAATAGGTAAGAGTGAGCAGCTACTGCATATTTACAGTAGAATTTCAGAAGGCTATTTGAAACAAACAAATTTAGTGCTGGAAAGCAAGTCATGGAGTAAAACAGCACAGAAACATCCTTCAGCCAAAATGTTGTATGCAAAGTACGGCATTCTCTCTACTAGTCCCAGTTGCCTGCATTCAGCCCATAACCTTGCAAGCCCCTTCCCTTCATGTGTCTATTCAAATGCCTCAAATGTTGCAATTATATCTTGAATACTTCTTCTGTCAGTACATTCTAAGGACATGTGGTCAAGTGGTTAGGGTGTCGGTCTAGTGATCTGAAGGCCTAGTTCGAGCCTCAGCTGAAGCTGCATGTTGTGTCCTTGAGCAAGGCACTTAACCACACTTTGCTGTGCGACGACACTGGTATCAAGCCGTATGGGTTCTAATGCCCTTCCCTTGGACAACATCAGTGGCATGGAGAGGGGAGACTTGCAGCATGGGCAACTGCTGTTCTTCCATACAACTTTGCCCAGGCCTCAGTCATCATCAAAAATCAATGGACAGCCAAAGAACTAGACATTCTAAGGACTGACTACCCTCTGCATTAAGAAGTTACCTCTCAGCTTTATTTTAAATCTCTTCCCTCTTTTTTGTATCTGTGCCCATGAAGTCTGCTCTGCTATTCAATCATGGCTGATCCTTTTCTTTTCTCCTCCTCAACTCCAGTTCCCGGCCTTCTCCCCCTTCTCTGTTATCTGTACTGGGAAAAAGATGAGTCAGAGTAAGAAGGTGGTGGTGGGGGGGGAGGGGGAGGAAGAAGTACAAGGTGGTAGGTGACAGGTGAAACTGGGAGGAGGGAGGGGTGAAGTAATGAGCTGGGAACTCAATTGGTGAATGAGATAAAGGGCTGGGGAAGGTGGAATCTGATAGGAGAGGGTAGAAGACTATGGAAGAAGGGAAAGTGGGAGGAGCACCAGAGGGAGGTGATGAGCAGGTAAGGAAATAAGGTGAGAGAAGGGGAAACAACAATAGGGAATGGGGATGGTGAAGGGGGGGGGGCATGAATGACCAGAAGTTTGAGAAATCGATGTTCATGCCATCAGGTTGAAGGCTACCCAGACGGAATATAAGGTGTTGCTCCTCCAACCTGAGTGTGTCCTCATCGTGACAGTAAACCTAGTCAAACCTAGTCTATTAAACCTGAGTAAAACGCTTCTTTGGTTGAAATCTTCTGGATAGATCATAAAACCATCTTTTGGGGAGGGGGGTTTGATGTGCCTGATCTGATTTGTTCATTTCTTTGTGCAGGAAGAGGGATTTAGGAGTCGATGTGCCTGATCCATTTTGCTCGTTTTTTTGTGCAGGAAGAGGGAGTTGGGAGTCAATATGCCTGATCAGTTCTGTTCTTTTTTTTTGTCCAGGAGGGATTTAGGGGTTGATGTGCCTGTTCCATGTTTGTTAGTTTTTCTTTTGCAGAGAGGTGGGATTTGGCGGTTGATGATCATGCTTTCTTTTCTTTCTTGATTCCATAGCTACCCAGAGAATTCAAGAATTTCAGAGTTGATAATAAATTAACATTAGAGCTTTTTGAACCTGGAAAAGGCCATGGACTGACATGTCGGAATGGGAAGTAGAATTGAAATGGGTGGCCACCAGGTGATCCCACTTTTTCTGGTAGGTTCTTGGTGAAGTGGTCTCTCAACTGCAACCAGAATAAGTGCCACACCTGCCCCTACACCTCTTCCCATACTACCATTCAGGGCCCCAAACAGTTCTTCCAGGTCAGATGACACTTCACCTGTGAGTCTGTTGGAATCATCTGCTGTATCAGGTTCTCCTGGTGTGGCTTCCTGTATATTGGTGAGACCCGACATAGATTGGAAGACCGTCTTGCTAAGCACCTATGCGCAACGCTCTTCCCTTTCTTCCATGGTCTTCTGTCCTCTCTGATCGGATTCCTCTTTCTCCAGCCCTTTATCACTTTCACCAACTTCCCAGCTCTTCACTTCACTTCCTCTCCTGTTTCAGCTATCACTCACCACCTTTTACTTCATTCTCCCCTCCTCCCAATTTCTTGTTCTGACTTTCCCCTTGTACTTATCTGCTTTATAGTTGGTATGTTGCTTTAGTTTGCCTGACAGCCATTTTCCCACTTCTTTTTGATATTGGGTGCTCTAATGTATAGTCTTGTCTTTCTCCTACCATGTTGCTTATCTTGTTATCTTTGCTCCAGCTATCTACTTCTTGTGATATAAACACTTCCCTAAATTAACTACTGCTTCTTCTAAAGTGACCTCCAAATTACTTCTCCAGTGACCCAATTTCTCATAATTCTGTTTCATTAAGTATAGCAGTAAGGTTGTCCATGAAACAAACGTTCCGATTTTATGATATCCAGAGATTTTTTTTCTTCAGAAGAGAAGTGGCGGGGATCGGGTGTCGTGTTTTTGCAGCAACCGAGATCAACACCACCCTCGTCCACCTCCTCTTCTAGTTGACAACCCGATTCCCCCTGCTTCCAGTCTTATTCAAATTCCGGTCTCCCCTCCCAGTGTTCGTTTTCATGCAGCTTCCCTGGTAACCCTTGCCACACCAACACAGTTTCCGGCCACTCGCCACCTCCCCCCCCCCCCCCCGCCTGTGACGTGGCGTCAGCCGGCGGTGCTGAGCTGTACTTCCGGCCAGTGGCGTCATCGGGTGACGTGGGGTCTCGGGGGTGTTGGTGTCGGGCCGCGTCAGGTAAGTGGTCTCCGTTCCGTGTGTCCATCCTCCCCTCACCCCCATCTCCCTTCCCCCCGGTCAGCCCGTTGCGGCCCCTGAGCAACGGCTGACGGTCACCTGCTCTCGCTTGCCTCCGCTGCGTTCCAGGGCCCCGCGATTTCCACGCGGCCTGTGTGGCCGGGTCGGTTCACTCAGCAATGATCGTCCCTCTGTTATGCGATCAGAAGCGGGGATGTTTTCCCAAGATTGCACAGTCCTCAATTCCATTCACGGCCGTCCGCACCAGTTCCCTCCTGAGGGAGAGGGGTGTGCTGCCACCATTACCCCCATTACCGTCCGGTTTAATGATGATCTGGGCGTCCAGTTTCTCAGTCATCCAGGTCATTGTAGATCAAGCAGTAGTAAATCAAAGCAACTGGTCTTACTGTGTTGTCTGGAATGCGTTTCGCCACTCATCCGAGAGGCTTCTTCAGTTCTGATCCATGGTGGGTAGTATTCCGGTTTATAAACTCTTGAGTTGTAGCAATCACTTGCGGGTCTTTAAGAGTCGTAGAGGTAATGAGAGGTAATTAGTTTGATCTTTACATGAATAGAGGTGTGAACTGTAGTGGAGACGCTGGGGTAGAGAGGTTTGGACTGCACTATAAGTAGTTGATAGGTGGTGTTTTTTTCCCCTGCTACCTCTGTTCAGCGATGGCTTCTTTAACCCCACTTTCAAAGCACCTGTCCAAAATGTTGTTATCATCAAAGGAGTGTCCCTTGTATTTTAGGTGTAGATATACAACCAGCAGAAGTTAACTGTGTCAGGGGACTCAAGCTTCTTCTTCTCAACTCTTTGCCTTCATGGTCACTTTTACTCAAGGGTTCAGTGAGATGCTGCCTAGTTCTACTAAACTCCAGCGAGTACAAACTCAGAGCCATCAAACGCTTCTCATACATTCACCCTTTGATTGCCGGGATAATATTTGTGAACTACCTCAGGACTCTCTCCAATGCAATGTATCCTTTCTTAAATAAGGGACCTAATATTACTCACAATAGTCCAAATGTGGTCTGATTAATGCCTTATTACGGCTCAACAATACATCCTTGCTTTTATATTGTTGAATTTTTTAAATTGTATTGACTATTTCTAACATTTTTCACATACATGAGGGGTAAAAATCTTGGTGTTACATCTCCGTCTGAGTGGACAATTTATAGTAATTTGTAAAGATATACAACAAGACAGTCAATATAGCATAGAAGTACAATTGTATCAGTGTGAATTAATCAATCTGAAGGCCTGGTGGAAGAAGCTGTCCTGGAGCCTGTTGGTCTTGGCTTTTATGCTGCAGTACCATTTCCCGGATGGTAGCAGTTGGAACAGTTTGTGGTCAGGGTGATTCAGGTCCCCATTGATCTTTCAGGACCTTTTTTCATATCTGTCACTGTAAATATCCTGAATAGTGGAAAGTTCACATCTATAGATGCACTGGGCTCTCTGCACCACACTCTGCAGTGATGAGCCAGTCAAGATGCTCTTAATTGTGCACCTGTAGAAATTCCTCAGGATTTGGGGACTCATCCAAACTTCTTCAACTGTCTGAGGTGAAAGAGGGAAGTGCTTTTTTCATCACACAGCCAGTATGTACAGACCATGCGAGATCCTCAGTGATGTTTATGCCGAAGAACTTAAAGCTGTTCACCCTCTCAATCCCAGATCCATTGATGTCAGTAGGTGTTAGCCTGTCTCCATTCCTCCTGTAGTCCACAACCAGCTCCTTTGTTTTTGCTGCATTGAGGGAGAGGTTGTTTTCTTGACACTACTGAGTCAAGGTGATGACTTCTTCTCTGTAGGCTGCCTTGTTATTATTTGAGATAAGCCCAATCAGTGTATCGTCCTTTTGAAATGAATGCTGACATTACATTTGCCTTCCTTACTACTGACTCAATCTGCAAGTTAACTTTTAAGGGATCTTGCACTAGGACTCCTCAGTCCCCTTGCATCTCCAATTCCTGAATTCACTCCTTGTTTAGTAAATAGTCTATACCGTTACTCCTACCAAAGTGCATGACCATACACTTCCCTATACAGTATTCCAATTGCCATTTCTTTGTCCATTCTCCTAATCAGTTCATGTCCATCTGCTGACTCCTTGCTTCCTCAACACTACCTGTCCCTCCACCTATCTTTGTATTGGTCACAAATCCATCAATCCATCATCCAGATCATTGACATAAAATGTAATAAGAAGCAGTCGGAATACCAATCTCTGCAGAGCATCACCAGTCACTGGCAGCCAACCAGAAAAGGCCTCTTTATTCCCACTCTTTGCTTCCTGCCAGTCAGCCAATCTTTTGTCCATGCTAGTATCCTTCCTGTAATACTATGGATCTTACCATTAGCAGCCTTAAGTGTGCCTCCTTGTCAAAGGTCTTCTGAAAATTCAAATAAACAACATCCAGTTACTCTCCTTTTTCTATCTTACCTGTAATTACTTTAAAGAATTCCATCATATTTGTCAGGCAAGCTTTCCCCTTAAGGAAGCCATGCTGAACCAAGTCTAATTTGTCATGTGCCTCCAAGTACCCCAAAACCACATCCTTATTAATGTGGATTCTATCCTGCCAACCACTGAAGTCAGGCTAACTGGTGTATATTTTCCTGTCTTTTGCCTCCCTCTCTTCTTAAAGAGTAGAGTGGCAATTTTCCAGTCCTCTTGAACCATTCGAGTGTCTAGTGATTCTTGAAAGATCACTACTAATTCCACATTCCACACTACCACGTTCTCCACCAACAACCCATGCAGCTCATGGCAAGGTCTGCATGCCATCACAGACTTCAAAGCTAAACACAGTGGAGTTTCCAATCTCACAGCCTCTTTCCCAGATGAGCTAAATCTTTTTTATGCTCAATTCGATGTTGCCAATACTGATGAGCCCCTGGGGTTGAGTGGGTGAACAGCTTTAAGTTTCTCAGCATACACATCACCGAGGATCTCACATGGTCTATACATACTGGCTGTGTGGTGAAAAGGGCAGAACAGCACTTCTTTCATTGGGCCCCCAAATCCTCAGAACTTTCTACAGGGCACAATTGAGAGCATCCTGACAGGCTGCATCACTGCCTGGTATGGGAACTGTACTTCCCTCAATCACAGGACTCTGCAGAGAGTGGTGCGGACACTGTAGATGCAAACTTCCCACTATTCAGGGCATTTACAAAGACAGGTGTGTAAAAAGGGCTCGAAGGATCATTGGGGACCTGAGTCACCCCAACCACAAACTGTTCCAGCTGCTACCATCCGGGAAACGGTACCACAGCATAAAAGCCAGGACCAACAGGCTCTGGGACAGCTTCTTCCACCAGGCCATCAGACTGATTAATTCATGCTGATACAATTGTATTTTTATGTTATATTGAATGTCCTGTTGTACATACTATTGATTATAAATTATTATAAGTTACACATTTAGATGGATACATAACGTAAATATTTTTACTCATGTATATGAAGGATGGAAGAAATAAAGTCAACTCAATTCAATTCTTCAGCTACCTCTTCTGAAACCCTGAAGTGAAGTTCCTCTGGTCCAGATGACTTATTTACCTTCTGAATTTTGAGCTTCTCAAGCACCTTTTGTGACTACGGTCACTTCTGTCCCCAACACTCTGGATTTTCTGTCGTGCTACTGGTATCTTCCACCTAAAACTCTCTAGCTTCTCACTGATTTTATTTGAATTTTATGCCCACTCTTTTGTTTTTATGCTGTGTTTGACCTTCCTTATTGGTGACGGTTGCCTCATCCTCTGTCCTGTGAGATGAATCAATTCCCACATCTTTCAACTTATTCTCAGAAACTATATTCATTGCTCTACCATCACCTTTGCTAGTGTTCTCTTCCAATCAACTTTGGTCAGCCTCCCTCATGCTTCTGTAATTCCTTTTACTCCACGTTAATACTTATACATCTAACTTTATCTTCACGCTCTCAAACTGCAGTGTGAATTTTATCATATTATGATTACCGTCTCCTAAGAGTTCCTTTACCTTTAGCCGCTTAATCAAATCTGGTTGATTACATATCACCCAATCCAGAAATACCTTGTTCCTCACCACAGGCTGCTCTAAAAAGCCATCTCGTAGGCATGGTACAAATTCCCTATCAGGATCCAGCATCAACCTGGTCTTCCCAATCTACCTGCATATTGACTTTCTTCACGACCATTGTAACATTACCCTTTCTACATGCTTTTTCCATCTCCTATTGTAATGTATACTCCATATCCTGACTGTTGTTTGGAGGCCTGTATATAACTCCCATCAATGTTTTCTTATCCTTGTAGTTTCTCAACTTTTTCCACAAGGATTCTACATCTCTTGATCTTATGTCACTTCTTCCTAAGGATTTAATTTTCTTTCCAAACAAAACCACTCCACCCCCCCCCCCTCTTCCTACCTGCTTGTCCTTTTGATGCATTGTGTATCCTTGGATGTTAATCTCTTATCTGGGACAATTGAGTTCCAACAGCCACAGCCGTTAACTTTTGTAAAATGCGGGAGTGCAACTGTTGAGTATTTTTCCCACGATGCTCATCACTTTAATTTCATGACTGCTCTTGGATCTATACTCAGACATGTGTTTCCTTGATGGTGAAGATAGTCACCTCACTTTGCCTCTGGAATTCATTTCTATGGTTGAAGTTTGTGCTCAGTCTCAAACTAAGTGGTTTTTGCAATCACAATTGGGCAATGGTGAGCAGGTTTTTATTGAGTTTGTTCTGCTTGATAGCACTCTCAAAAGCAACTTCTATTGCTTTGCTGATAACTGGGCATTAAGTAGATTGGATTTGTCAAGAGGACATTCCGATGCAGTTTTCCACATCATCGGATAGATGTTGCTATTGTACCTGAACACTTTGGCTAGGACTTACTAGTCGATTTTGAGCCAGAGAGCTGTGTTCATTTCTGGACACCACAATTTAGGGAGAATGTCAAAACCTTGGAGAAGGCACAGAGGGGACTTAGCAGAATTGTATCATGGATGAGAGAGCAGGTATGTGAGGGACTTGCGAAAATTAATTGTTCTTCTTTGAGCAGAGGCAATTAAGAGATCTTATGAAGCTATTCAAAATTAAAACAGGTTTAAATACAAAAATCAAAAAGAAACAGTTCTTTGTGACAAAAGGGTTAGTAACCAGCAAATGTTCAACATGTACAAGGTGTTCAAGATTGTTTAATGTCATTTCTGCTGAATAAAAGTGCACTCGCCAAAAAAAACAGCGCCAAGACAACATCAGAGGACAGCGCCTTCAAGTACATTCGCTGCAGCCGAGACTGTCACTCCCATGTGGGCCTCTAAAGCCACAACCGATGCTGCTCTACCAACACAGACTGGAGCGAGACTTTCCAGGCACAGATCCAAGGTCTTGTGAGACTAACGGATGCCATCCAATAACATTTCCAATACACATGATTAGAGGAGAATGAAATAATTGTTACTCTGGATCTGATGCAGCACAAATAAACTCATTTTGATAAAGGACACAATGATAAAATAATACAACAAATTTAACTACATAAGATAGCTTATGTACATTGATTGTATGACCATAAAGTGACGCAAGACCCAAGTGTCTGTACGTAAGGTGACTCTGACAGAAAAGGATAAAGTAGTGGTGGTGGGGTATGGGAAGGGTTGGGATGGCGGGTGGACGTGTCGATCAGCCTTACCGCTTTGGGAAAATATCTGTTTTTGAGTCTGTGATAGATGCTATGTAGCTTTCTCCCTGATGGGAGTGGAACAAACTGTCCATGAGCAGGGTGGGTGGGGTCCATCAGGATGTCACTGGCCCTTACCTGGCACATTTCCGATATCTGTCCTTGATTGGCAGGTAGGGTGGTGCCAGTAATGCATTGGTCAGTGTTGAATACCAATTTTTCAATATAATTAGCAAAAAACTCAGAGCAATATCTGTAACTTTTTTATACACTTAATTTTTCTTATCTGTAATGCACTGCCTGGACGATGATGGATGCAGATTTTATAGTAATGTTAAATGAATATATGAAGGGAATTTTTGCAGGTGGTTGCAAAAAGTAATAGGAGTGGGATTGATCATGGAATGTTTATCAGAAGCAGCAATAAGGCATGATCTGGGAGTTGGCCCATGGAAAATTTGTTACTAATTTTCTATTTAGGGATGCTTTGTTGAATGGGACATAAATTCCGGTCAAGATGGCACCATGCTGTGATCTCCGGCAAGGTTGTGGCTTTGACACAGTTGTTTTTTCAAGTTCATTGGAATGATTTTAGAGAGGGAAGTTAGGGGTCAGATTAGGGTTAGGGACAGGAATGTGGAGAGGTCAGAGGTCAGGCCAGAGTCTAGATCCCCACCTCTTGTGCATAGGCCAGCAACGTGGACTTACGATGACAAACATCTGCAACCTAGGCCGCCACTCCACACTCAAGGACCAGCGGTGTGGGACAAAGGACATTTGGAACATAGGCTTCCACTTTGCGCTCGAAGACGAATGATGTGGATCTGTGTCTGCAATCTAAAACTCCATTCTATGCTCGGAGGCCAGCGACAAAGGACATCTGGAATATAGGCATCTACTCTGTGCTCGAACACTAATGATATGGACCTGTGATGATGGACATCACCAATCTCAGCCTCTGCTCCATGTTTGAAAGCCAGCGACGTGGACATGCGACAAAGGACATCTGGAGTATATATAGGCTTCCACTCTGCTCGAAGGCTAATGATGTAGACCTGTGACAATGGACATCTGCAATCTTGGCGTATGCTCCCTGCCCGAAGGTCAGTGATGTGAACATGACAAGTGGCATGACAAGGGACATCCATGGACGCCAAACTGGCATGTGCTGTGAACAAAGACCACGAGGATGCAAGTCAGTGGGTCCCAATATCGTATGTCTGAGAGCAAATGGCATGAGAGTCCAGAGTTCAGGGTCATGTCAGCAGTTAATCCAGGGATCGATACTGAAGATTGAAGCTCCAAGAACAATCAGAAGCCCAAAGTCAAAGCCCGTTGTCACAAGTCTGCTGGAAGCCTGTAGGCTATCCTCAGGTTGGAGTAATGTCTGTGTGGGTGGGTAGGTGGATGGGAGGAAAGGAACTTATTTTACTGTTGTTGTTGTTTTGTTGTGGGCATGCTATGTTGGCACCAGAATGTATGATAACATTTGAGGTCCCCCCCCCGTCCCCCGTCCCCCGTCTCCCAGTACATCCTTATCTTGTTTTGGTTATTAATGTAAATGATGCATTTCACTGCTTCAAACTACATGTGATAAATGTTTTAAAATCTGAATCTCTTATTCCAGTAGGAACAAGGGTGTCTTATTTGAAATTGCCGTGTGAAACCTTGCTTCCAATGTGATTTCACAAAGGCCCGGTTAGACCCAGTGGCCTGGAATTTCTGGTGGACATTGTGTGCACTACTGGCTTCTGGCAAAAAAAAACTTATCTGCGATTCTCTCTGTAGGATTTTCAGAAAACTGTTGAGGAATCTTGCACACCCAGTTGGAAGCTCCACACAATACAATAGCCATACTGTGAAGCAGGCCCCTTTCAGTTTTTTAATCTAAATATGAAATTGGCATACCCTTCATGATAACAGTATAGGACTCCAGTTTACTTGTATAATTAACTTTGACTGGTGTCGGTTTAGTAGTCAGAGAATTAAGACAGCTATCAGAAAATAGAAGAATAGAAGTCAGGGATTTCAGTAGTCCAAAGCTCTGCAAATACAGTGCTGCTGAACTTAGACAAAATTACTTTGAAGCTGCTGGCATCGGAGTTAAGAGTTCAAAGGATGAGGATTCTACGGATACCAGACCTGGCGATAATGACCTGGCCTAGCAGCAGATGTAGGTGGTGTAAGGGGAAGCAGAAATGTAGCAACAGGGCCGGGCCACCAGCTAGGCTGAGAGCGAACCCAGCAATACCATCACTCTTCCTTACCGATGTCTGCTTACTAGAAAATAAATGGACTGACTGACATGGAGAATGAACGCATTGAAAGAGATGAGAAACTGCTGCATTCTGGTTTTCAACAAAATGCGATTACTTTATTGTCACCAAACAATTGATACTAGAGCGTACAATCATCACAGCAATATTTGATTCTGCGCTTCGCGCCCTTGAAGTACAATTAGAAGTAAATATAATAAAATTTTAAATTATAAGTCATAATTCAAAAATAGAAAAGGGAAAGTAAGGTAGTGCAAGTCAGGTCTGGATATTTGGAAGGTACATCCCAGATCCTGGTCAGGATCAGTTCAGCAGTCTTACCACAGTTGGAAAGACGCTGTTCCCAAATCTGGCTGTACGAATTTTCAAGCTCCTGAACCTTCTCCCAGAGGGAAGAGGGACAAAAAGTGTGTTGGCTGGGTGGGTTGTGTCCTTGATTATCCTGGCAGCACTGCTCTGACAGTGTGCGGTGTAAAGTGAGTCCAAGGATGGAAGATTGGTTTGTGTGATGTGCTGGGCTGTGTTCACAATCTTCTGCAGCTTCTTCTGGTCTTGGACAGGACAGCTTCCATATCAGGTTGTGATGAACCCTAGAAGAATGCTTTCTACGGTGCATCTATAAAAATTAGTGAGGGTTTTAGGGGACAGTCCAAATTTCTTCAGCTTTCTCAGGAAGTAAAGGCGCTGGTGGGCCTTCTTGGCAGTGGACTCTGCTTGGTTAGGCCAAGTCAGGTCATTTGTGATATTCATCCCGAGGAACTTAAGGCTTTTGACCTGTTCCACCTGCGCTCCACCGATGTAGATGGGGTCATGCGGTCCGCTACTCCTTCTGAAGTCAACAACCAATTCCTTCGTCTTGCTGATGTTAAGGGATAGGTTATTGTCTTCGCACCATGCCACTGGTTCTTAATTTCCTCTCTGTACTCAGACTCATCATTATCCAAGATACGGCCTACAATTGTGGTGTCATCAGCAAACTTATATATTGACTTCGATGGAAACTTAGCTACACAATTATGGGTGTACAGTGAGTACAGCAGGGGGCTGAGTACACAACTTGTGTGGCACCGGTGCTCAGAGTGATTGTAGAGGAGAGCTTGTCCCCTATTTTTACAGCTTGGGTCCTGTCTGTGAAGAAGTTGAAGATCCAGCTGCAGATCTGAGTGCTAAGACCCAGGTTCTGGAGCTTAGGAATCAGTTTATTTGGAATGATGGTATTAAAGGCAGAGCTGTTGTCAATGAAAAGGAGCCTTACATATGTGTCTTTATTCTCCAGGTGTTCTAAGGAGGAATATAGTGCCAGAGAGATGGCATCTGCCATTGACCTGTTGCTCTGATTGGCAAATTGCAAAGCGTCGAGGTTGACCGGTAGGTTAAGGTTGATGTGTGCCATAACCAATCACTTGAAGAACTTCATAGCAATTGATGTCAAAGCCACAGGTCGATAGTCATTCAAGCATGCCACCTTGCTTTTCTTCGACACCGGGATTTCTGTTGCCTTCTTAAAACACGAGCGGATCTCAGACTGAAGCAGGGAGCAGTTGGAAGATATTAGCAAACACTCCAGCTAGCTCACTTGCACAGGCCCGGAGAACCCGTCCCGGGATGCCATCTGGGCCCATTGCCTTCCTTGGATTTATCTTCCGGAGGCTCTTCTAACCTCTTCCTCGGTGACAATGAATCTCAATGCCACCAGGTCCAGTTCATCCGGAGGGGGCTGGACACTCCTCTTCTGTTCAAATGTTGCGTAGAATACGTTAAGTTCGTCAGGAAGAGAAGCGCTACAGTTATTGATATTCCCAGCCTTTTCTTTGTGCCCAGTGATATTATTTAGAACCTGCCATAGTCTACTGGCTTCCCTCTGGTTAGACTGGGCTTCCAACTTGGCTTGATATTGCCTCTTGGCACCCTTATTGGCTTGCCGGAGTTCACGCCTAGTTTCAAGATAGTGACTGGTATCCCTGGACCTAAAAGCCGCAGCTCTAGCCTTCAAAAGGGACTGGACCTCATAACTCATCCAAGGTTTCCGGGTAGGGAATACCCGGATCGTCTTGCGAGACACACAGTCCTCTGTGCATTTCCAGATAAAGTCCGTGACAGCTGAGGCGTACTCATCGAGGTTAGCTGCTGAGTCCTTGAATACTAACCGATTCAAAGCAGTCACGGTTGACTTCATCCGTTTCCTCTGTCCAACGCAACACCACTTTGGACACCGTGACCTCACGCTTCAGTTTCTGATTGTAAGCCGGGAGGAGGAGTACCGATGGTTCGATTTTCCGAAGTGAGGTTGTGGGATGGAATGGTAGGCATCCTTGACTGCTGAGTAGCAGTGGTCAAGTATATTCGGGCCTCTAGTGGAGCAGGAGACATGTTGGTATAACTTTGGCAGTGCTTTTCTGAGGTTGGCCTGGTTAAAGTCCCGGCTGTAATGAGCAAAGCCTCCAGATACCTGGTCTCAAGTTCACTGATGTTGGCATACAGTGTATTCACAGCACATTCCACGTCCGCCTGGGGGGGGAATGTAGACCGCTGTCTGTATGACTGGGGTGAATTCCCATGGCAGATAACAGGGACGACACTTCACCAGCAGATGTTCCAGGTCCGGGCTGCAGGAGTTTGTCAGCGCCACTGTGTCCGAGCACCACGCAGTGTTGATCAGTAGGCAGTCACCACCTCCCTTTGTCTTGCCCAAAGATGCCGTGCGGTCCATCCGATGGTTCGAAAATCTCTCTAGTTGGATGGCACAGTCGGGGGTGGCAAGGGAGAGCCAGCTCTCTGTGAAACAGAATACACAGCAGTTCTGCATCTCCCTGCAGTAGGTGAGTCTCCCTTTAAGATTATCCACCTTGTTCCCTATGGCTTGCACATTAGCTAGTAGGATGGTGGACAGACGGACCCTAAAGCCCCTCAGCTTCAATCTGACCAGCAGCCCAGCTCTTTACCCACGCTTCCTCGGTAAATAGTACATCTTTCAAGGTTTTCATCAATGCAGTGTGTTGTTGGCAGCTCTTTGAGGTTGGTGGATGTGTCCCGCGGGGATCGATTGGCGGGTCGTGTCATCGGGCGCTCCAGGTCGGGCCGAGTGACGGGGAGGTTCTGCTGCCACTTCCAACTGCCGGGGGCCTAGGCTGTCAATCGGGTCGGGCCCTGAAGCTGACACTTAATTCCAGAGGGCCAGGCTGCTGGCTGAAACAAGTCCGTGAACTGAGTCACGGTTGCGGAGGCCTCACTTCCGGCATCTGTGGATGGCCACTAACGGGGCTCTACGGTGGTCGCTCTGGGAAAGTGTCTGGGTTACCTTGAGGTCTCCGATGTCATTTCTGTGTGGTTGTTTGCTTCAGAGAGGTGCTGGTCAGAATGGGCCGCGTCTCCAAGCGCTCCGACACGGTAGCAGGCTGCGGGTCTCTGGGAACGTGGTGGACCTTGGACCAGGTCTCGCTGATCGGGTCCAGGTGCGGTCCGGAGTTGAAGAAGCAATTCTGGCCTGTCAGTGAACTCCAGCTGGATCAGTAGCTTTGCCAGGGTGTTGTTGATCTTAATATTGATTAAGCAACAATATGTCTGACTTGGCTTTTCAACTTGATGGGATGTCTCTGTTCTGCACAGACAGAAACTCTCTGTTGGTGAAATCCAAAGAAGGTGGAATTTGTGTGTACATTATCAAAGGTTAGTGCAGAAACTTATCTGTAGTTAGCAGTCACTTTTCTGGGGCAGCAAAGTGCCAACCATATGACCTGCTCAGAGAGTTTAATGTTGTGTTCATCACTGCTGTCTATATCTCCCTGAACATGAATGACAAGGATGCACTGGGAGAGCTTTACAGTATCATCAGCTCTCTGCTGAAAATGGAGAAACTAGTCAAGAGGACCATCACTATGGCCTAATGAGGCAATCTCTATCATTCTGTTCTGAATGGCAGATGCTCAAGGAGGCTGCCATAAATTAAGAAGACACAGACCTCAAGGAATATGCCTAATCTGTCACCAGCTACATCAGGAGGTGTGTAAACCTCAAGAACGGTCATCTCACAGTTCAGCCTGGAGCCCTGGCTGAACTCTGAGGTATACTCCTTACTAAAAGCCTGGGGCACTGCCTTCAAGTTTGTGACTGAAGAGCTCTCAGAGCAGCCAGAAGAAACCTTGTCTTGGGTATCCAGAGAGCTAGGACCACCTACTCTCAGAAGAAATTCAGGAATACCTGTCCGGTAATGATCCCCAGCGTATGTGGCTGGGCAACAAGGGCATTACTGACTGCATAAGTGTCAAGTATACCAGTGATGCTTCCCTTCCTGATGCTTCAAACAACTTTCATGCATGTTTTGAGGCATGCAACACAACGCTGACCAGGAAAGTTACCCCTTTCCCAGGTGAGCTGCCACTGTTTGTAACAGCAGCAGACAAAAGAAGGACTCTGCAGAGAGTTAACCGCCATTGGGCGGCTGGGCCGGACAACATTGCAGGCCGAGTAGTCAGGATGGGCCAGATGGCCTACTCCTGCTCCTATTTCTTATGTTCTTATGAACTCAGCAGGTCAGGCTATGGACCTATGGTCAGGTCAGGTCATTTCTATGGAAATGTATAGATAGTTGACATTTTGGGTCGAGTGACCTTCAGGACTGAGTGGGAAGGGGGAAGATACCTCTGAGATTTGTCTTCCCCCAGGCAGCCACGAAACAAAGAAGCGCTCTGAAACCTGTTCAAGTATGTTTAATTTGATCAATGCAGTCTCATTCAGCAACTCTATGTGGCAAAGATTGCCACATTCTCAGTTGTCCCTGTGTAACAAATTTCTTTACAAATCTATCTGTCAGAGACAATCATAAATTTATACCACCTTGTTTCTGACTTGACCACGAAATAGATTTTCTATCTTCATCTCAGCTCTCATATTTTAATAATCTCTATTGGTTCTTGATCTCTTTACAGGGAAAAAAATCTTTCTGCCTCAATTGCTTTGATTGTTATACATTCAGTGGCCATTTTATTAGGTACACCTATACACCTGCTTGTTAATACAAATATCTAATCAGCCAATCATCTGGTAGAACTCAATGCATAAAAGCATGAAAACATGGTCAAGAGGTTCAGTTGTTCTGCCAAAACATCAGAATGGAGAGGAAATATGATCTAAGTGACTTTGATTGTGGAATGATTGTTGGTGCCTGAAGGGGTGTTTCTCTGTGAATATAGTAGTGATGGCAAAGTTTGTTGCATAGGCATGAATCCTGGAGTAAGCTGCACCTTAAAATATTTAATATACTTCAGCAAAGGCCACCTTTGGCTTTGGTGAAAGTCAGTTAATCTAGATTAGTGCCTGCTTTGTTATCAATGTCTTGCCTTGCTAACTGGCAAAGAGATAGCTCTTTTCTAAAGAGATGTGGTTCATTGTAATTCTGTAACTCAGTTAAACTAGCAAATTTACATGCCACATGCCTAGTAACATAGAAAATCAATATTTTAGATAAACCAAAATTAAAAATAAGCTTCAAGATATAGGAGCAGAATTAGCCATTTGGCCCATTTCATCATGGCTGATCCAGTTTTCCTCTCAACCCCAATCTCCTACTTTCACCCCATATCCCTTCATGCCGTGACCAATCAAGAGCTATCAACCTCTGACTTAGACGTACATAAAAACTTGGCCTTCACACCTGCCAATGGCAAAGAATTCCACAGGTTCACCACTCTCTGACTAAAGAAGTACCTCATCTCTATTCTAAAATAATACCCCCCCCCCCCCATTCTGAGGCTGGGTCATATACCCTCTCACCCTCCCATCCTCTCTACATCCACTGTTTCAAGACCTTTCACCATTTGATTAGTTTCAATAAGTTCATCTGTCATTCTTCTGAATTCTAGTGAATATAGGCCCAGAGCCATCAAATGCTCTTCATATGACATGCCATTCAATCCTGGAATAATGTTCTTGAACCTATTTTGAACCCTCCCCAGTTTCAGCACGTTGTTTCTAAGGGGCCCAAACTTGCTCACAATGTTAAGTGAGGCCTCACCAGTGCTTTATAAAATTTCAGCATTACGTCCTTGCTTTTATCTTCTAGTCCTCTTGAAATGAATGCTAACGTTGCACTTGCCTTCCTCACCACAGGCTTAACCTTTAGGGAATCCTGCACGAGGACTCCCAAGTCTCTTTGCATCTCTTTTTTTTTTGCATTTTTTCTCTATTTATTTAAAAAATTGTCAACTCCTTCATTTCTCTACTAAAGTACCTGACCATACATTTCCCAACACTGTTCCATCTGCCATTTCTTTGCCCAATCTACTAATCTTTCTGAGTCCTTCTATAGCCTTTCTATTTCCTCAAAGCTACCTGCACTTCCAGCTGTCTTCATATCGTCTGCAAACTTTGCAACAAAGCTATCAATTCCATCATCAAATCATTGACATATTACATAAAAAGAATTGGACCCAACACAGACCCCTGTGGAACACCGCTAGTCACCAGCAGTCAACTTGAAAAGGCTCCCTTTATTCCCACTCTTTGCCTCCTACCAATCAGCCACTGTTTTATCCATGCTACAGTCTTTCCTGTAATACCATGGGCTTGTAGCTTGTTAAGCAGCCTCATATGTGGCACCTTGTCAAAGGCCTTCTGAAAGTCCAATTAACACAACACCAATTCTCTTATGTCTATCCTCTTTGTTATTTCTTCAAAAAATTTGAACATATTTGTCAGATTTTCCCATGCTGACTATTGCCTATTTTACCATGTGCCTCCAAGAACCCTGACACCTCATCCTTAGTAATCAACTCCAACATCTTCTCAGCCACTGAGATCAGACTAACTGGCATGTACTTTCCTTTCTTCTGCCTCTCTTCCTTCTTGAGAGTTCAGTGACATTTGCAATTTTTAGTCTTCCAGAGCCATTCCAGAATCTAGTGATTCTTGAAAGAATCACTACTGCCTCCAGGACGTCGTCAGTCACCTCTTTCAGAACTCTGAGGTGTACACCATCTGGTTCAGGTGACTTTTCTACCTTCAGACATTTGTTTCCCAAGAACCTTCTCTCTCATTATGGTAACTTTACACACTTCATTCACCCGACACCTGGAACTTCCACCACATTACTAGTATCTTCCACAACGAAGACTGATGCCAAATATTTATTCAGTTAGTCTTCTATTTTGTTATCCCCCATTTCTACCTCTCCAGCGTCGTTTTCGAACAGTCCAATTTCCACTCTTAGCTCTCTTTTTGCACTCAGTGAATCTGAAGAAACTTGGCATCCTCTTTCATATTATTGGCTAGCTTACTTTTATATTCCATCTTTTACCTTCTTAATGACTTCTTTAGGTGCCTGCTGTTGGTTTTTGAAAGCTTCCCAATCTATCTTCCCACTAATTTTTGCTCTATTATATGGCCACTCTTTAGCTTTTATGTTGGCTTTGACATCTCTTGTAGGCCACGGTTGTGTCACCTTTCCTTTAGAATACTTATTCCTCTTTGGGATGTATATATTCTGTGCCTTTGTGTCCTGTGTTTTTGTTGAAAAGAAGCCATTTGTCATAAAATTTACTACTTTCAGAGTCTAATGTATGCATTTTTTATCATAAAATATTAGGGAATGGAGTTATATCAAGAGATTTAAACTTCAAACTGAGGAAACTGCGAAGTTTTGGTTAAGATACTGGGAAATATACAAGGGTTCAATGCTATGTTGTTTTACAATGATAGGAAAAATGCAATGTGTAATGTATGATTTACTAAATATAGGTTTAATGTTTCTTGAAGTACCCAACTTAAAGTTGGTTGCTGTTTGTATCAAGAATTTGGTCGTGTAAATACATTATAAAATGCAATGGGCAAATTTTAATTTATGGTAATTTCATGTTTTCAAATAATGTATTGGGATTAGATTGCTTAACTTTTATTTGTTGCTTATTTTAACAGAATTCTTCAGTGAGCATGGCATCATATCTAGAATTCATTCAGCAAAATGAAGAACGAGATGGTATTCGATTCAGCTGGAATGTGTGGCCATCCAGTCGACTAGAGGCTACGCGTATGGTGGTTCCTTTAGCTTGTCTGTTCACTCCTTTAAAAGAGCGCCCAGACTTACCACCTATACAATATGAACCTGTGCTGTGCAGTAGGGCTACCTGCAGGGCTGTCCTTAATCCACTATGGTAGGATATCTGAATTTCATTTCAACCTTAGGGCAAGATCATCATTAACAATATGAAACTCTTCAAATTTTCGTCATAGTCTAAATTGCTTTATCAGATTTTTAAAGATTATATTTGGAGTTAACTTAATTGTATGTACAATATATGGTCAGTAAAGTAACGGCAATAACTTGAATCAGTAAAGTTTCATTGTTGGCCTTATCAAGTATTCACGAAAGTCACACTGCCAGGTGGTATTGATAATAAAACAGCCCCAACTGATAATGGGTTCATATGGAGGTCATTACCAAACACTCTACTGATTCTACAGAAGACATACAGCAGATTCTTATACTTAATGAACATTACGAGGCAATAATATAAGACTGTGTATAAGATTACAAACAAGAATTGCAGCATTTGTTTGACTGGATCTGTGCTTTTTCCCATTTCTCCATTTCATCTGCTGTGGTTACATAGTGTCGTACTTTTCACCATTGATTCACAATATCATTCAAGGCTAGATGCTCAGCCTGTCACAGGCCTGTTGTATTAAAACTTCCATCTCTTCCTGTGCAATCTTAGTGAATCCTTGTATTCTAGATGCTTTTATTGGCACATTAGAGGATATTATTTATTAAGTGTTTGTTTAACATTTAGTGTGATTTCTAATATAAATTAAGGGCTTCCTTAATTGGATTCTGAATAAAGTTATGTGTACCCTACTTGTCAGATTCCTTGAAATAATTTGATATGATAATATTTAGTTTCCTTGCATTACCAACTATTATTTTATGTTGTCTAGTCGATTGCAACAGTGATTGCAAGAATGCTATTTCATTTGCATTATTCTGGCATATTTGATACTGACTTGATAATATCTTCATTAAGTAAAATAACTTATGTCATTTCAACTATGTAAAAAATTAATAATCAGTGGAAAGTTTTGTTAAAAATGCAATGAGTATGGAGTACTACATTATTTTTAAATGAGGATTTTAATATTGATTAAATTGCTCCCATACTTAATACGGTTTGAGCAGCCACACATCTTCAGAGGTAGGAAACAATCATGTATCTGGTTCACTTATGTGATGTAACTATGAGATATGCTTACTATGATAATCGCTCCCGTTATACAAATCTGAAAATGACGGGAGGAATACACAAACCCTCTGTAAACTTATCTCATTTTGAAAATAAGGGAATCCTTGCAATCAGAATTGTGTGCTGATAGACACTGTTTATCCTCAGCAGGTGAAGACAGGGAAAGGCGTAAACTTAATGGACTGCAGATAGTGAGAACTATCGCTTGAAAGAAAGCAATCAGGGACTAGTCAGCTTGCACATGCCTTTGTATGGGAAAAGACAAAATATGTTAATCATCCCTTTTATTTAAAATCACTTTACTAAACAGTCTGAAATTCTTTGCCAAACTGGGGAAAAACAAGCTGGAAATCTGAAATTAAACTAGAAAGTATAAGGTAAGACAGCATTTGTGGCAAAAGAAAGGGACTTAACAGATCAGTGCAACACAGGAGCAGACTCTTCAGTCCACAGTGATGTGCCAAGCCAAATAATTTTACAACATCTGCAGAATATCTTGTTTATAAATTAGTAATCTAATGCCCAACAAAACTAATCCCCTCTGCCTACACAATGTTTATATTCTTCCATTTCTCTTCATATTCATGTACCTATCTAAACGTCTCTTAGAAGTCTCTAATGTATCTGCCTATACCACCACCCAGGCAGCACATTCAAGGCACCCAGTACTCTCTGTGTAAAAAAACACTTGCCCCTCTCACCTTAAATGCATTCCCTCTGGTATTAGACATTTCAACCCTATGAACAAAGGTATAGAAAAATATTGCACAGAAAAATGCCCCTCAGCCCATCTAATCTGCGCCAAACCATTTAAACTGCCTAGTCCCATCACTTTATACCTGGACTATACTCTCCCACCCCTGCCATTCATCTGCTTATCCAAACTTCTTTTAAATGTAGAGATCAAACTTGCATGCACCACTGGCACTAGCAGCTCATTCCTCACTCTTAATGACCCTCTGATTGAAGAAGTTACCCTTTGGCACTGATCTCCACATCCTCCACATCCTACTCCTTGGTAAATACTGATGTAAAGTGCTCATTTAGGACTCACCCACATCCTGTTCACCCAAGCAAATGTTTCCCCCTGTATCCTCGAGTGGTTCTACCTTCTCCCTAGTTATCCTGATGCTCCTAATGTATATACAGAATGCCTTGGGATTTTCTTTAATCTAATTTGCCAAGGACTTTTTATACCCCTCTAGTTTTCCCTAATTTCCTTCTTGAGTTCTTTTCTGGCTTCTTTATAATCCTCAAAAGCTCTGTTTGATTGTAGCTTCCTAAAATGTACATCATTTTCCATTTTCTTTTTCACTAAATTCATCACTTCCCTTGACATTCAAGGTTCTCTCACCTTGCCATCCTTTTCCCTCTACTATACACTCAAAGCTTGTATTTTCACATGCTTACTGTTCCCTTGATTTGTCTTTCAAGTTCCAGTTTAATTACTGTTTTGCTTCACGCTTTTACGTAATGTTGCAGCTTGAAATCCCTCTGGAAGAACAAAGAATTTAGAGGATCTAATGGAAGTATGATGGCGCCGGTATCTGGCAACTTTGCGCGTGCTCTCCCAAGCAAACTGCCCTCCACACTATCCTGTATCTGAGAAACCCTTCTAAACCTCCAATCTGCTACATCTAGCAAGATCAACAACACCCTGGCGAAGCTACTGACCCAGCTGGAGATCACCGACGCGCCAGAATTGCTTCTTCAACTCCAGACCGCACCTGGACCTGATCAGCAAGGCCTGGTCCAAGGCCCACCATGTTCCCAGAGACGCGGACCATTCCAACCAGCACCTCTCTGGAGTAGACGACCACACAGAAATGACGTCGGAGATCTCAAGGTACCCCAGATGCTTCACTGGAGCGACCACGGAAGTGAGGCCTCCGCAACTGTGACTCAACTCACGGACTTGTTTCAGCTGGCAGCCCGGCCCTCCAGGATTGTGTCAGCTTCGGGGCCTGGCCCATTGACAGCCCAGGCCCCTGGCAGCTGGAAGTGGCAGCTGAGCCTCCCCCATCACTCAGCCCAACCCGGAGCGCCCGACAACGTGACCCGCTGATCAAACGGCTGCCAACAACACACTCCATCGATGGAAACCTGGAAAGATGTACTATTTACTGAAGAAGCGTGGGTTCTGGGCTGCTGGTCAGATTGAAGCTGAGGGGCTTTAGGGTCCCTCTGTCCACCATCCTACTAGCTAATGTGCAAGCCATAGGGAACAAGGTGGATGGTCTTAAAGGGAGACTCATCTACTGCAGGGAGATGCAGAACTGCTGTGTATTCTGTTTCACAGAGACCTGGCTCTCCCCTGCCACCCCCGACTGTGCCATCCGACTGGAGAGATTTTCGATCCATCGGATGGACCAATGGCGTCTTCAGGCAAGATTGGGGAGGTGGTGTCTGCCTACTGATCAACACTGCGTGGTGCTCGGACACAGTGGCACTGACAAGCTCTTGCAGCCCGGACTTGGAACACCTGTTGGTGAAGTGTCGTCCCTATTATCTGCCATGGGAATTCACCTCGGTCATACTGACAGCGGTCTATATTCCCCCCCCCCCAGGCGGACATGGAGTGTGCTGTGAATACACTGTATACCAACATCAGTGAAATTGAGACCAGGTATCTGGAGGCTTTGCTCATTACAGCCGGGGACTTTTAACCAGGCCAACCTCAGAAAGGCGCTGCCAAAGTTATACCAACATGTCTCCTGCTCCACTAGAGGCCCAAATATACTTGACCACTGCTACACGGTAGTCAAGGATGCCTACCGTTCCGTCCCACAACCTCACTTCGGAAAATCGAACCATCGGTACTCCTTCTCCCGGCTTACAATCAGAAACTGAAGCGTGAGGTCACGGTGTCAAAAGTGGTGTTGCGTTGGACAGAGGAAACGGATGAAGTCCACCGTGACTGCTTTGAATCGGTTAGTATTCAAGGACTCAGCAGCTAACCTCGATGAGTATGCCTCAGCTATCTCGGACTTTATCTGGAAATGCACAGAGGACTGTGTGTCTCGCAAGACGATCCGGGTATTCCCTAACCAGAGAGTTCCAGTCCCTTTTGAAGGCTAGAGCTGTGGCTTTTTGATCCAGGGATACCAGTCGCTACATGGAATCTAGACGTGAACTCCGGAAAACCATGAAGGGTGCCAAGAGGCAATATCAAGCCAAGTTGGAAGCCCAGGCTAACCAGAGTGATGCCAATAGATTTTGGCAGGGTCTAAATGAGATCACTGGGCACAAAGAAAAGGCTGGGAATATCAATAACTGTAGCGCTTCTCTTCCTGGGGAATTTAACATATTCTGCGCAAGATTCAAACAGGAACGTCCTGCCCCCATTGGATGAACCAGACCTGGTGACATCGAGATTCATCGTCACCGAGGAGGACGTTAAAAGGGCCTTCCTGAAGATAAATCCAAGGAAGGCGACGGGTCCAGATGGCGTCCTGGGACGGGTTTCTGGGCCTGTGCAAGCGAGCCAGCTGGAGTGTTTGCTGACATCTTCAACTGCTCCCTGCTTCAGTCTATGATCCCCTCATGTTTTAAGAAGGCAATGATAATCCTGGTGTCAAAGAAGAGTAAGGTGGCATGCCTGAATGACTATTGACCTTTGGCTCTGACATCAGTTTCTATGAGGTACTTCGAGCGATTGGTTTTGGCACACATCAGCCGTAACCTATCGGTCAACCTCGACGCTTTGTAATTTGCCTTTCAGAGCAACAGGTCAACGGCAGATGCCATCTCTAGCACTACATTCCTCCTTGGAACACCTGGAGAATAAAGACGCATATGTAAGGCTCCTTTTCATTGACTACAGCTCTGCCTTTAATACCATCATTCCAAATAAACTGATTCCTAAGCTCCAGAACCTGGGTCTTAGCACTCAGATCTGCAGCTGGATCTTCAACTTCCTCACAGACAGGACCCAAGCTGTAAAAATAGGGGCCAAGCTCTCCTCTACAATCACTCTGAGCACCGGTGCCACACAAGGCTGTGTACTCAGCCCCCTGCTGTACTCACTATACACCCATGATTGCGTAGCCAAGTTTCATTGAACTCAACATATAATTAAGTTTGCCGATGACACCACAATTGTAGGCCATATCTTGAGTAATGATGAGTCTAAGTACAGAGAGGAAGTTAAGAACCTGGTGGCATGGTGCAAAGACAATAACCTATTCCTCGATGTCAGCAAGACGAAGGGATTGGTTGTTGACTTCAGAAGGAGTCGCGGACCGCACGACCCCATCTACATCAGTGGTGCGCATGTGGAACAAGTCAAAAGCTTTAAGTTCCTCGGGGTGAATATCACAAATGACCTGACTTGGTCTAACCAAGCAGAGTCCACTGCCAAGATGGCCCACCAGCACCTTTACTTCCTGAGAAAGTTGAAGAAGTTTGGCCTGTCCCCTAAAACCTTCACTAATTTTTATCGATGCACAGTAGAAAGCATTCTTCTAGGGTTCATCACAACCTGATATGGAAGTTGTCCTGTCCAAGACCAGTAAAAGCTGCAGAAGATTGTGAACACAGCCCAGCACATCACACAAACCAATCTTCCATCCTTGGACTCACTTTACACCGCACACTGTTGGAGCAGTGCTGCCAGGATAATCAAGCACAAGATCCACCCAGCCAACACACTTTTTGTCCCTCTTCCCTCCAGGTGAAAGTTCAGGCGCTTGAAGATTCGTACGGCCAGATTTGGGAACAGCTTCCTTCCATCTATGATAAGACTGCTGAACTGATCCTGACCAGGATCTGGGCTGTACCTTCCAAATATCCAGACCTGTCTCTTGGTTTATTTTTTTGCACTACCTTACTTTCCCATTTCTATTGTTTATTTATGATTTAAATTGTTATTATATTTACTATTGATTTGTACTCCACGCTCTAGTATCAATTGTTTGGCGACAATAAAGTAGTAAAGTATCTTAGACCTGAAACATGAACTCTGCTTCTTAATCCACAGATGTTGTCTGTCCTGCTGAGTGCTTTTGTTTCTATGATATGCTGTTAATCACAAATTTTATCAGAGCACTGGTACAATACGAAGTAAAATCAAAGAGATAGAAGTACCTAATTTAGAAATAAAAAGTAAATGCAGTTTGTTAATGTATATTTATGTAATAGATGAATAGAGGTCTTTTTACTAAAATAACAAAAATATTGTGCCTTTTTTTTGAAAAACAGTCAAGTGGACTATCGAGCAAAACTCTGGGCGTGCAATTTTTGTTTCCAGAGGAACCAGGTAAGTGCTGATCAAATTGTGTATATTGCAATATGCAAGCTATTAAAAAAATTAGCGTTGATGAGAACTTTGGTTCTATTTACATTTGTGCATTCTTGTTTATTTAATGTTCTGCACCTACAATATGTGCAATGTAGTCATGGTTTAGAGACCACATACCACAGCCCATTTTGGGGGAGAAAAATCAGTTAAAAAGGTGTAGACAATATGTTTTAATCACTGACAAGCAGAAAGAACACTACAAATTTTGGGGGACTGGTGCTTGTATTTGCCATTGTTTGCTAACCTCAGTAGTGATCCAGGTAGAGTGGGGACAGCCAGTGATGAATTATCAGCATACATGCTAAAAATATTTTTACGTATTTCTGCACTTCACAAAAAGTTTCTTGTTTGTACTCAGCAGTAAACATTTATTGAACTTACCTAACTACTACGCATGCTTGCCCTGCTGAATGTTTTATCTTTTTTTCCCCTTTTTTATATGCTCAGAGCTTGTATTTTCACATGCTGAATGTTCCCTCCATTTGTCTTTGCTTTTATAACATAAGCCTTCACTTTTGTTTTCCCTTGTACTCATCTGTTGGCTCTCTCCTCACAAGGGTCTTCTGCAAACTAACAGGATCAGATTATCATAGAATCATTGAAGTGTATAGTAGAGAACAGGCCTTTTTAGCCCACCTCATCCATATGATGTCATTCTATGCTAATCCATGTTTATTTCAGTAGGACCATATCTCTCTATGCCTCTCCTATCCAAATTCCAGTCCAAACACCTTTTAAATGCTTCTGTCTCTACCCTTCCTGTAGCAACTTGTTCCTGCTATCATCACTCTGTGTGTAAAAACTTATCCATCATTATCTCCTTTAAAAATTCTCTCCTTAAACCTGTACTCTCTAGTTCTAGATTCCCATGCCCTAGGAATAAAGGTTCTGACTTTATCTTTTCTGTGCCTCGAGAATATTATAAACCTCTATAAGGTCGCCTCTCAGTCTTCTACATCCCAGTGAGAATAACAAATCTATTGCAACTCCTTGTAACTGGAGCCTTCCATTCCAGCAAAAACACCTTATGAATCTCTGCTGCATCTTTCCTGTAGTGTGGTAACTAGAAGTGTATACAATATTCAAAGTCCAGTTGAACAACTGCGACATGACTTCCCAACTCTTGTATTCAATGATTAGCACCCCAAGGTATCTCTAGGACATGGGAATCTAGAATTAAAGAATACAGGTTTAAGGTGAGAAATTTAAAGGAGATAATAATAATAATAATAGGTAAGATTAGTGATATCAGGAACAAGTTGCTACAGGAAGGGGTAGAGACAGATACAATTAAAGCACTTAAAAGGCATTTGGACTGGTATTTGAATAGGAAATGTATAGAGAGACATGGGAAGATAAGCATAATGATGCCTTTTTCACTACCCTGTCAACCTGCAGTAACTTCCAGGGAGTAATGGATTAGCACCCTGAGGTATCTCTGTGCATTAACACTCCTAAGGTCTGTGATATTTATTCTATCTAACCTACCAGAGTTTGACTTCCAAAGTGCACTCTAAAGTGGTTTAAATTCTGTCTGCCATCCAACTTTCCATCTGATCTATGGCCTGTGGTATCCTTAGACAAACTTGTCAATACGATTCCTCCAATTTTTGCATCATAGTTATAGGACACTACAGCACAGAAACAGGCTCGTTGCCCACAATCTAGTCTGTGCCAAATCATTTAAGCTGCCTAGTGCCATCTGACAGGCACATACAAGCTTTGTACTCTCAAAATTTCACTTTTAAAGGCCTCCCACTTACCAAGTACCCCTTTGCCGGAAAACAGCCTGTCCCAATCCACACCTGCCAGATCCTTTCTGATACCATCAAGCTTAGCCTGTCTCCAATTCAGAATCTCAACCTGAGGACCAGATGTATAATTTTCCATAATTACCTTGAAACTAATGGCACCATGATCATTAGATGCAAAGCATTCTCCTGACAAATGTCTGTCGCCTGCCCTGTCTCATTTTCTAATAGATCAAGTATTGAATATTTATAAATCAGACCACCTACATTCTCAACTATGTTAGCTTACTGTATATATTACAAACAACAAAAGTCTAAGCGCTGATCCCAGTAGTACACCACTTGTTCCAGATTTCCAGTCAGAAAAGCACCCATCCATCACTGCTATCATCAGGCTAATGTAAGACCCAATTTACAAACGTATCTCAGATCACTTATGCCTTAACCTGAACCAGATTACCATGCAGAACCTTGTCAAAAGCCTTATTAATGTCCATGTAAACCCCATCAACTAATCTGCCTTCATTAATTTTCTTTGTTTCCTCATTTTCATTCACATACCAGTGTTTAATCTTGTGATTAACTGCCAGTAATATTTGCTGCTTTTAAAATGAACAAGTCTTGATACTGAATAGGTATCCAATATTAAAGTGGGGTTGTTTCCCATTTTGTGTAGTCTTCAGTAAGATGAATCTGATAGAAGTTTCTCCAGTTTTTTCATCCAGTAACAAAATTTTACTCAGGTTTATTGCAGTATTCTGATTTTTATTATTTAACTATTTTGTAGTTCTCACCTTCTTACTCGGGCATTTCTGAAGTGAATCAGCCAGCTGAATTACTGCCACAGTTTTCAACTATTGAATATGTTGTTCAGGTAACACAAGGAGCATGTCTATTCATTGTACTAGTATTCTATATATTGCATTAAGTTAAAGCTTAAGAGTTATTAAAACAATTCAATCAGTTGGTTGTACCATTATGCTAAGCTATTAAGTTGAAATAAAACTTTCATTTCCCTAATTGTCCCTATAATTTTTTTGTTGGACAGCGAGGTTCACCTGCTCCTCTCATCTTCTTGTATGTGGTGGACACATGCTTGGAAGAAGATGATCTTCAAGCCCTCAAAGAATCCTTGCAGATGTCCTTGAGTCTGCTCCCTCCAAATGCACTAGTGGGTCTGATTACTTTCGGTCGAATGGTGCAGGTTCATGAATTGAACTGTGAGGGGATTTCAAAAAGCTACGTCTTCAGAGGCACGAAGGACCTGACAGCAAAACAAATCCAGGTATGTCTGCAGGTCACTAGAAATGCAACATAATATGTTGATTCTGTTATTTAAAGTCAAAAATTTTGCTAAGTCCCCCACTCTCAGCTTCAAAGTGCAAAATAAATTTATTATCAAAGTACATATATGTCACCATATATTACCCTGAGATTCATTCTCTTGTGGGCATACTCAATAA
Source organism: Hypanus sabinus (assembly GCF_030144855.1). NCBI lineage: Eukaryota > Metazoa > Chordata > Chondrichthyes > Myliobatiformes > Dasyatidae > Hypanus > Hypanus sabinus. The sequence continues at coordinate 59,626,791 of NC_082717.1, read as the reverse complement.
ATCTATAGAATAATAAGCATAGTAGAATTAATGAAAGACCACCCAAATTGGGTGTACAAGCACTGTGCAGAAAACAATAAACTGTAAATACAAAGAGCATGAATTAATAATAATAATAGCTCTGGGCATGACAGCAAGTGAACCGCTAGTGGTGTACTGCTGAATTGGTGGGCAGGCACCAGGAAACCTGGAAAAGATGCTGTCAGCATTCAAAAGTAGCCCAGCAACATCACAGGCTGTGACTGCTGCAAGTGTTTCTCAGGGAAGCAGTCCACTTACAACTGAGACTATTCAAGCTTTTAAGAGAAGAAAAACACGCATGAAATGGTCATTAGACGTAAAGACATTCATAATGCTTGTATGTTACTGAGTAACAGAACTTGGCAACTGACATGACAGGATACAGGGACAAGCTTCATCAACAGTTACACAGTAATGTCTGTGTAAATCTTCAGAAAGCCACAATACTAAACACCACCAGAATAGTCCAAAAGTTCCTAGCAATTGACAAATGAGTGTGCTTGTCTATACCGGTACTTCAGGTTTTATCAACTTGAGGTGAAAAATAATAATAAATAAACAATAAATATCGAAAATATGAGATGGAGTCCTTGAAAGTGAGTCCCTATGTTGTGGGAACATTTTCATGATGGGCATCTCCACAACCCACACCTCCAATCTTACTCATCTCATTGATTGGAACACCTGACTCCAAATAGCTTTTGTAGAAGGCATTACCCCAGAGGTTCACATACTTTTCCCAACAAATTCATGTAATATTGGATCATTTTTCTCAGTAAATAAATGAACAAGTACAATGTTTTGTGTTATTTATTTTATTGGGTTCTCTTTATCTAGTGAAGATCTGATCACATTTTAAGTCACATTCATGCAGAAATAAAGAAAATTCTACAGGGTTCACAAACTCTCTAGCATCATTGTATCAGAAGATGTGAAACTATTAATTGTCCAGCTTCATAAATATTTCTTCTTGCTAAGGAAGAGTAATTTTTTAGTGTAATCAATTTTTTGAGATACGAGAGCTGTAATAGAAAAAAAACTCACTTTGGAGCATTATGTCTCTGACAGCAAACTACTTTTAAAATAACGTAGTTCATTTATCTTTTTTCCCCCTCTTCAACAGGATATGTTGGGCCTTGCAAATCCACCAGCAGGAGTTCAAGGAAGGGCCCCTCCACCACATGAGCACCCTGGTTTATCGAGCAGGTATTATGGTTGTAGTTTACTGTGGTTTTCAGCAAAATGTGTAAAGCCAAATTCATCTCCACATATATTTTCCTCTTTCAGGAACCATTCTATTTAGTCTTTGTTACAATTTGTAAACTGTCATGAGGAGCAGGCTATTAGGGGAAAAAATGGGAATAAAGACAGAGAAGCCAACAGGACCCATTGGTCTGCACCTGAAGGTTTAAGGGGTGTTCTATGAGGGTAGCAGTGAACCGGAGAATTGAAAATGTGATTCTGAAGGGAGACGGAAGCAAGGTAGTATAGACCAGTTAGTTTATTATCTGTTGTTTGCAAGATGTTGGAAGCTGTAACGTGAAAGAAGTAACTGCTGATTCAGAGAAGCTCAATGCAATCAAACCAAGTTAATGTGGTTTTTAATAAGAAAAATATGTTCGACAAATTTGCTGGAGTTGTTTAAGAATGTAACAAACAGCTGATCAAGGGCAACAACTACATATGTAGTGTATTTGGATTTATAGAAGGCATTTTATAAAATACTTCATAAAAGCCTGGTGATCAGAATAAGACCTTATGTTAATGGTGGAAGTGTGTTAACGTGGATTGAAAAATTGGTGATCATACAGAGTCTGAATATAAGAGAGGATGTAGCTATTGAAGTGCCCCAAAGATCAATTCATGTCCCCTCCAATTTGTTCCCACTAACCTGGTCTCACTTATCACCTGCCAGCTTGCACTCCATTCCCTCCACCACCTTATTCTGGCTTCCATCTCTTTCCTAATGAAGGGCCCCAGCCTGAAACTGTGACTGTTTCCCTTGATAAATAATACTTGACTTGCTGAGTTCTTCCACCATTTGGTGTGTGTTGTTCTAGATTTCCAACATTTGCTGAATCTCTTGTGTTTATGAATTCATGTCCCTCAGTTGATTACTTTCTATATTAGTGACTCAGAAGAGGGCCAGATTGTATGGTGTCCAGGTCTCCTGGTGATATAAAGTAGCTGGGAGGACATTCTGCACTGAGTTGGTTGGCATCCATCTGTCTGGAAGGACAATTGGTGATGGTCATCATCATCAGAAGGCATGGAGATCCTGAGATGCCCAGCTGTCAAGCTCCCACTTTTGGCCTCACTAGTGTAGTCCAAAGGAAAACATATGAAGCAATACGTTTGGCACCAGCTTGGCTGCAGGAGCTGCCAGAAGGATGTTCAATGACTTCCAACCACCTTAGGATCTCCATTCTGGATTTGCTGTCTGAGTTTACTCCTGTAGCCTTCGTCTCTCCTGAGGCTGCCCACAAGGCAGGGTTTCTATTTACCCAGAGCTGGGGATCTGGTTCACAAGCACCAGGACATGGACCTGAGTGCTACTCCTCAGTAATTCAGCCTGAGTCCAAAAGGAGTTCAGTTTCCATGTGTCACCAGTGAGGAGGCACTACATGCTGTTGTAGAGGCTATGTACTGGCAAGGAGAGACTTATACATTCAGCTCTCCTTTTTGCAAGACGCTAGCCAGTGATGGAAGCTGAAAATGAGAGTGACAAGCACTACCCACTACACCACCGCACTAGACGCATCATAACAACCATTTTGACACTGTGTGTGTACTATTCAACAGAATCAAGATAGTTTGAGCAAGTGTGTTAAATATTGGCAGGCAAATAGAGATTAAAATAAGAAAGGTAAGGGCATGCACATCGGTAAGAGACATCAAAGAGCAGATTTATGGAGAGTGCTAGTAAATGGAGCACAGAGTGGATAAGTGGATCTATAATGGATTACAACATTAGCTGGGCAGCTGCAGCAGATAGTTATAAAAGCAAGTAGCATATTGCTGTTTATTGTAAGAAGTTTGATTTTAGTGAGACTATGTAATAGATACAGATTTGGTCCTATTTATGAGAGAATACGTTAGCATTGAAGGCAATCTAGAACAACCCTCTTGCTGAGTTAACAGGGTTGTTCTTGTCATGAACACCTAAAGAAATTGAATCTGTACTCTGGAGTTTGAAAGTCTGAGGGGTGATATTATTGAAGCATAATGATCCTAAGGGCATGACAGGGTGGGTATTTTGATGCTTCCTTTACTGGGATTGATCAGAATAGAGGGGCCACAGTTGCAGCATAAGGGTCATTTAAATATCAGGTGCGTAGAAGTTTCTTCAAACAGTGTGTGGGTGGTACAGCTCCTGAAATACCTGTCTGGGATGGTTGCGGCAACTAGATAGCAGGGGTATATAAAAATGAGGTAATTATATTTTTGGAATATCAGGGAATTGAGGGCTTTGTGGAACTAGTACGGAGCATGGTTGAGACCTGGGGCAGATCAGCCACAATTGTATTGCGTGGCAGGACAGGCTTGGGTGGCCTCCTCTTTCTTGCTCTTATTTTCTTGTGAAGGTTATGAAGGTTAGACAATTACACAATTCTTTGCTAGAATTTAAATAGTAAACAGTTAATTTGTGTTCATTCCTTGTTGAGAAATCTTTTTTCAGTCTGATATTTTGGAACTGCGTGCCATCTAATACTGAATTTAGCACTACAGTTTCTTTCTTCATAGTCTCAAACAATCTGGTAAAGATTTCCTAAGTAGCTCCATTTACCTCTGAGTAGATTTTATTCGAAAGTACATCACACTTATTCTAGGATGCAGTATTCTCTTTGTCATCTTGCACGCTTATTTAATGAAACATTTTCCTGAGTTTCTGCCTTCCTTTCTTCATTTTCAGTATCAATTTGAGTCTGGTTAAGGTAGATAAATAGATCAAAAACTTAATTGTATTTATAAAAAAGATGTCTTAGAAATCAAATTCCTATCTTTTTTTAAGATCAGTTGATCTCTGATGAAAGATTGTAAGGATATATCTGAGTTAAATTCTTATCTACCGATTTCCACATTATTTAAAAAGTTGAAAGCGTTGCTGTTATTTCTTTCACTGATATAAAGATATTCCAGTTTACACAATAAGATGATGTGCTGTTTCTCTTTTAAGATTCTTGCAGCCTGTTCATAAAATTGATATGAATTTGACTGATCTACTTGGAGAACTTCAGAGGGATCCCTGGCCTGTACCTCAGGGCAAAAGACCTTTGCGTTCAACTGGTGTGGCTCTTTCCATAGCTGTTGGTTTACTTCAGGTATTAAACTGAACTTCCAGGGCTTTGTGACCTCTTTGGGTATATTGAACATTTAGAAGCTTCTTGTATCTTATTGCCTGATACCCTGTCAGGATTTTACATAAAGTTATGGTGGATTATTTTTTTAATAGTCTCATAAGCAGGTACTTGTCAGGAGATGTGATGGTGTTTGGAATAATCAGATTATCTGCTTTTTGGGAGGGAATGCAGCATACAGCAGTAGCTTCCATAGAGACTTCCTCAGCTTTTGGAGAATAGGAATGTTGGCCATTTTTAACTGTGCGTGCCATGATCCCCGTTGTTAAAGTCTCTTCTATCCTATGCCATACTTCAACCTTTTCCAGGACCTCTGCTTTCAATTGGAAGTGTGTACGACAGAAATCTTGATGATGAATGTTTAGCTAGTAATTGACAAGATCTAACCAGTACTGTTCAGTCTTTAATTATAATCTAGTGGGTATTTTGCAGAATTCAGAAAATATTGAAATCATTTTATGTGCAGAAATTGTTTTATTTTTTCAAAACTATTTCTTAGACATTGCAGTCCTCATGGTTGCTTCAACTTATTTTATGAATTGAAAAATTGAAGCTGTATATCTTTTGTCTTTGAGAATAAGCAATTTTATTTTTGATTTTCCTTCTGGGTAAAATAAATTACTAATATTTGAATTCTTGGCCACAGGGTAGTTTTCCAAATACTGGAGCTAGAATAATGTTGTTTACTGGAGGACCACCAACCCAGGGACCAGGCATGGTGGTGGGTGATGAACTGAAAACTCCCATTCGTTCCTGGCATGATATAGAGAAGGACAATGCACGATTCCTGAAGAAAGCAACCAAGGTTGGTCACCTTTTATAGGCTGTATATTTGGCATTGAAATGAGTATATTAAAGACCAAATATTATTATCTGTGTAGTTTCAGATGTGAAATACCTGGGATTTGGATGAGCAAACGTTCCCTAAGAGTCTTCCATACAGTGCGAGAGTCTATTCATTTTAAATGACACCTTTCCTCTTTTATGTGGTTGTTTAAATAAACAGATTAAGACGTGCACAACAAAACTAAATTTGTAAGTGATGTAAAGTTAAAAAATTATTGCACAAATTCATTTTCCTAGCTCAGTTCATTCCAGCCTTATTCCTTTAGAACCGTTCAGTTTTATACATCTGTCATTTATTTGCTTGGCTGATTGTGCACAGATAATTAATTTAAAGCCACAGTCTTAGCTGTACTATGTTGTTTGGAAGCAGAGAAATGTGGGAAGTTTAGTTAACAAAAAAAAACACTTTCTAGGATTATTAGGTAATAATACCTCTGTATAACACATTAGGATCCATTGTGCCTGTGCCAGCTACTAATTAGTCACATATGCATTGCCCTGAAATTTTTTCCTTTATATAGTAATCCAATTACTTTATAAAGCTTAAAATTCCATAAAAGATATAGTCTGTACTTGAGTAATCTGCCAAATCCATAGACAGGATCTGAACCAATGTCGCCAGGCCAACATTCCTAGCATTGAAGCTCAAATCACACTCACTGCCGTCCTGCAGGCAGGCTATATTATCTGCTTACCCCACACCATACTGTCAAAACATTCTCTTCTCCAAGCTCCATCACTCTTAAGAGGAGATATTCCAAGTTTGGTCTCAAAGTCTAGTCAGAAAATGTGTAACATCCTCCCAACTCATGGGAATTCCTGCCATTACATGAGCTTTCACTTTGAAGAAGTGATGTGTATAACTACTTCATTCCTAAATCCTGCAGGTTTGGAAAAGTTGAGCTCACAGTGTGTAGGTTCATGGTAAACTAATAACTAAGTACTTATTCTAGACAGATAGTAAAGGAAATAGATTAAGGTGAGAAGGGATAGGGGTCCTGAGGGGCAAATCTTTCACACGGAGAGTGGTGAAAATGTGGAACTAATTACCAGAGAAAGTTGCAGAGACAGATAAAATTATAGTATTTGAAAGACATTTAGAGAGGTACATAGATAGCAAAGGTTTAAAAAGATAGGGAATAAACATAGATAAAAATGATTAGCTGAAGTTGGCATGGATCAGTTGGAACAAACAGCTTGGTTCTTTGCTGTATAACTCTGATAATACTAAGAGTGCCACAGTTACCCAGTCAGAGATCCTACTATTATTAAACCAAGACCACTGCCAGACCGCTCATGTGAAACATAAAATTCCACAGCACTATTTCACTGAGCAGTTGTAATGTTCAGTTCTCTGGATACCGGCCCAGCTGCTTGACTAGAATGCTACCATATCCACTGCTTCAGTTTGGAATCTTGCAGTACACAAATTGGCTTTTGCACAATCAGAGTCAGGTTTATTATCACCAGCATGTGACGTGAAAGTTGTTAACTTAGCAGCAGCAGTTCAATGCAATACATAATCTAGCAGAGAGTGAGAGGAAAAAGAAAATAAAATAAAACATTATAAAGAAACAAGTAAATCAATTACATATATTGAATAGATTATTTTAAAATGTGCAAAAAAACAGAAATACTGTATATTTAAAAAGTGAGGTAGTGTCCAAAGCTTCAAAGGCCATTCAGGAATCAGCTGGCAGAGGGGGCGAATGTGTGTGCCTTCAGGCTTCTGTATCTCCTACCTGATGGTAACAGTGAGAAAAGGGCATGCCGTAGGTGCTGGAGGTCCTTAATAATGGACACTGCCTTTCTGAGACACCATTCCCTAAAGATGTCCTGGGTACTTTGTAGGCTAGTGACATGCCAAATTGCTTCAAACTCCTAATAAAGTATAGCTGCTGTCTTGCCTTCTTTATGACTACATCAATGTGTTGGGTTCAGAGATCTTGACTCACAGGAACTTGAAGCTGCTCTCTCTCTCCACTTCTGATCCCTCTTTGAGGATTGGTATGTGTTCCTTCGTCTTACCCTTCCTGAAGTCCACAACCAACTCTTTCATCTTACTGACTTTGAGTGCAAGGTTGTTCCTGTGGCACCATTCCACTAGTTAGCATATCTCACTCCTGTACACTCTCTCATCACCATCTTGAGATTCTACCAACTATAGTTGTATCTTCAGCCAATTTGTAGATGGTATCTGAGCTGTGCCTAGCCACACAGTCATGTGTATACAGTGAGTAGGGCAGTGGGCTAAACACACACCCCTGAAGTGTGTCAGTGTTGGATCATCGGCAAAGAAGATATGTTATCACCAATCCACACAGACTGTTGTCTTCCGGTTAGGAAGTCGAGGAACCAATTACAGAGGAAGGTACAGAGGTCCAGGTTCTGCAACTTCTCAATCAGGTTGTGGGAATGGTGGAATTAAATGCTGAGCTATGGTCGATGAACAGCATTCTGACATAGGTGTTTGGTGTCTAGGTGGTCTGAAGCCATGTGAAGAGTGATGGAGATTGCATCTACTGTTGACCTATTGTGGTGATAGGCAAATTGCATTGGGTCCAGGTCCTTGCTGAGGCAGGAGTTCAGTCTAGTCGTAACCAACCTCTCAAAGCATTTCATTACTGTTGATGTGAATGCTACTGGGTGATAGTCGTTAAAGCAGCCCACATTATTTTTATTTGGCACTGGTATAATTGTTGCCTTTTTGAAGCAAGTGGGAACTTCTGCCCGTGGCAGTGAGAGGTTGAAAATGTTCTTGAATACTCCCGCTAGTTGGTTGGCACCAGTTTTCAGATACTCCATCGGGACCATCTGTCTTGCGAGGGTTCACTCTCTTTAAAGACTGTCTAACATCAGCCTCTGAGACAGAGATCACAAGGTATTCAGGTGCAACAAGGATCTTCTCAGCTGTAGTTGTATTCTCCCTTTCAAAGCATGCACAGAAGACGTTGAGTTTATCTGGTAGTGAAGCATCACTGCCATTCATACTATTGGGTTTCGCTTTGTAGGAAGTAATGTCTTGCGGTCCGTGCCAGAGTTGCCATGCATCTGATATCACCTCCAAACTCATTCAAAATTGTCTCTTCACCCTTGAAATAGCCCTCCGCAAATCATACCTGGTTTTCTGGTACAGGCCTGGGTTGCCAGACTTGAATGCCACTGGTTGAGTCTTCAATAGATGATGTACCTCCTGGTTCATCCACAGCTTTTGGTTTGGGAATGTACGGTAAGTCTTTGTAGGCACACACTCATCCACATCAGTTTTAATGAAGTTGGTAACAACTGCAGCATACTCATCCAGAGTCAAAGAATTTGACCATTGTTATATGGTCATTTAACCATACAATAATGATCACACATTAATAATGATCATTCTGTGATATCTTGAGGTGTAATAAAGGGTTACTGAAAGTCTCTTCATTCTTTCACTTATTGCTTCTTTGCAAAACCACCTCGTCTTCACTGCTGAAACTCTTACACTTGCTTTCTCTCCTGCTGACAACATTAGTGAGTTTCTTCTTCATTTTTCAATGGGTTAATATTTTTTTCTGTTTTTTTTATAATTTTCTAATCATTTACTTCCTACAGCATTATGAGGCTCTGGCGAACCGTGCAGCAGCAAATGGCCATTGTGTTGACATCTACGCTTGTTCCCTGGATCAGACTGGACTCTTGGAGTTGAAATGCTGCTGCAACCTGACTGGGTATGTGATTTTCAAAGAAATCAATAAAATTATTATAACTAATGGAGAAGAATGCCTAGTTTAATTGGAAAAAGAGCAGCATATTTCAAACAGAAAGCAAACCATTGTTTAACTTAGTTCAAGCAACTCACACAAAATGCTGGTGGAACACAGCAGGCCAGGCAGCATCTATAAGGAGAAGCATTGTTGACGTTTTGGGCCTAGTCCCTTCGTCAGAACTAACTGAAAGAAAAGATAGTAAGAGATTTGAAAGTAGGAGGGGGAGGGGGAAACCAGAAATGATAGGAGAAGACAGGAGGGAGTGGGGTGAAGCTAAGAACTGGAAAGGTGATTGGCAAAAGGGATAGAGAGCTAGAGAAGGGGAAAGGATCATTGGACGGGAAGTCTAGGGAGAAAGAAAGGGGGAGGGGAGCACCAGAGGGAGATGGAGAACAGGCAGAGTGATGGGCAGAGAGAGAGAGAAAAAAAGGGAGGGGGGATAAATAAATAAGGGATGGGGTAAGAAGGGAAGAAGTTAGAGAAATCAATGTTCATGCCATCAGGTTGGAGGCTACCCAGACGGAATATAAGGTGTTGTTCCTCCAACCTGAGTGTGGCTTCATCTTGACAGTAGAGAAGGCCATGGATAGACACGTCAGAATGGGAATGGGACATGGAGTTAAAATGTGTGGCCACTGGGAGATCCTGCTTTCTCTGGCAGACAGAGCGTAGGTATTAAGTGAAACAGTCTCCCAGTCTGCATCGGGTCTCACTAATATATAGAAGGCCGCAGGCTGCACTGGGAGCACCAGACACAGTATACCACACCAGCCGACTCACAGGTGAAGTGTCGCCTCACCTGGAAGGACTGTCTGGGGCCCTGAATGGTGGTGAGGGAGGAAGTATAAGGGCAGGTTCAGCACTTGTTCCACTTACAAGGATAAGTGCCTGGAGGGAGATCGGTGGGAAGGGATTGGGGGGGGGGGGGGGGGGGGAGGTAGTGAATGGACAAGGGAGTCGCGTAGGGCGTGATCCCTGCAGAAAGCAGAAAGAGGAGGGGAGGGAAAGATGTGCTTAGTAGTGGGATCCCGTTGGAGGTGGCGGAAGTTACGGAGAATTATATGTTGGACCCGGAGGCTGGTGGGGTGGTAGGTGAGTTAGTTCAACTTAGTTCAACTGCTTTTCCTTGTTACCCAGGCCTAAGGTGCTCTTTTACCAGATTGTGTGAAAGCCATTTGGTAAAGCTTAAGGGAGTGTTTTTCTAAGTGCTTCCAATTTTGGTGGAAAGAATATAAAAGAAATAGGTTGAAATACAAGTCATGATTTTTTTTTAAGCCATTTATTTCCCTTGAGGTTTCGGTTGAATTTACAAGACACTGCCCTCAAGTTTTGTGATTAAATGGGGCATTTCCTAATTGCGGCCACTGGATGGAGACATTGACCAAATTATCAGAAAGGAAATGGAGGTGGGGTGGGTGTGAAACTAGTGTTGCAACCTGAGGTAAACACCCGAGATCAGGAGCATTTCCTTTTTTTAGTGGGGTTAGAAAATTGGGTGCAAATAGTCGGGGTTAGATCTGGAATATGCTGAAAAGCATTTGCTTTGTCACTATCTCAAGTTCTCTGAACCAGTTCAGTGACAAGTATTATGGAACAGAGCTTACATTTTTTCTTCATTATATAATATATTTTTGTGTTAACAACGTCACTGCAATGTTATTGGAGTTATCACAAAAAAATTAGTTTTATTCAAATAATCATGTCTTACACTTGTGTTTAAACTAGAAACGACTTCAAAAGAAATTAACTGAATCACTAAAAAAAAAGAACTGGTGTAGGAAGTCGATTGGTCAGGCAGCATCTATGGAAACATGGAGATAGTCAGTGTTTCAGGTTGAGACCCTTCATAGGACTGTAGAATGCTGCTTGACCTGCAGACTTCTCCTAATTGCATAGAAATCCAGTAGCATTTACATCCACAGTAATGAAGTGTTTTGTATGGTTGGCAATGAGACATAGCAACTCCTGCTTGAAAAGTGATCTTCATCCACCCTAGTTGATGTTGCTCCTACTGCAGATGGCATTTCATTGGCTCTTCATTCAACCATGGAACATTTGGACAGTAAAGGTGCATACCTCAGGATGCTCTTTATTGATAACAGCTCAGCATTCAGTACTATCATCCCCTCTAAACTAATCAAAAGCTTCAGGGCCTTGGCCTCAATACCTCCTTGAGTAATTAGATCCTCAGTTTCCTCATTTGCAGACCCTAGTCAGTTCGGATTGGCAAAAACATCTTCACAATCCGCATCAGCACAGGTGCACCACAAGTCTGTGTGCCTAACCCTCTGCCCTACTTGCTTTACACTTACGATCGTGTGGCTAGACACAGCTCCAAATCCATATTTAGGTTTTGAATTGTGTCAAATCAAAGGTGGTCATGAATCAGCATATAGGAATGAGACTGAAAATCTGGCTGAGAGATGCCACCACAATCGCTTAATCAAAATGTCAGCAAAACCAAGTAGGTAATTATTGACTTCAGTAGGAGGTCAATAACTGGGGGTCCATGAGCCGGTCTTCATTGGGGGATCAGGGATGGAGAGCGTCAGAAACTTTAAATTCCTTGGGTGAACACATTATTACAAAGAAGGCATAGTAGTACCCCTACTTTCTTAGGAGTTTGCAAAGATTCTGCATGACTATAACTTTGACAAGCTTCTGTAGATGTGGAGAGCATATTGACGGGCTGCATCACAGCTTGGTATGGAAACACCAATGCACTTGAACAGGAAATCCCTTAAAAGGTAGTGGATACAATCCAGTCCATCACAAGTAAAGCCCTTCCCACCATTGAGCACATCTATAGAAAGCGATCTCACAAAAAAACAGCATTCATCATTGGGGATCCTCAGGACCAAGGTTTCTCTTCTCGCTGCTGCCATCAAGAAGGTGGTACAGGAGCCTCAGGGGTCAAGCCACCAGGTTCAAGAACAGTTATTATCCCTCAACCATCAGGCTCTTGAATCAGAGGGGACAACTTCATTTGACCCATCACTGAAATGTTCTCACAATCTATGGAGTAATTTTCAATGACTCTTCATCTCACGTTCTTGATATTTATTGCCTACTTTTATTATTATGATTATTATTTCTTTGTTCTTGTATTTGCAGTTTGTTGTGTTTTGCACTCTGGTTGTCCACCCTGTTGGATGCAGTCTTTCATTGATTCTATAACGGTTATTCGATTTATTGAGTATGTTGCAAAAAAGTTAATCTCAGGATTTTATATGTTGACATATACCATAAATTCTGGTGTATAAGCTGACCCAGAGTATAAGCCAACCCCCCCCCCCCCCATTTTCAAGGTTAAAAATGTGACTTTTTTATGTTACCTTTGTATAAGCCGACCCCTTTTGTAGAGGTTTTTGATTTAACCAGAAGAGGTCACAAGATCTCACATGCCGGTACTCAGCTTCGCCGGATCCGAAACCTGGAAATTTTGTGAACCAGTGCCTACTAAGAAAATAGGCCTATACATTGTAGAGCATTATAAGCAAATTCTTAATAAATAAATCAGGGAGGGAAGTTTTGGATTAGGCTCCCAATGGTAAAGAATCCTCTGAAATTAACCCCCGTGAAACCATTTAGTGCTCATCATAATCTCGTTAAACCATAACGTGGGGTGGCGGGATCATTATGTGTACTCAGTATTGAGCTTACGACCACCATGTACAAAAGATTAAAATGGATGTGATATGATGCTGGCTTCAAGCTGAAGGTTGTTGATTTTGATAAAGGAACGAATCTGCAGCTGCTAAGAAGTTTAGTATAAATGAGAAACGAGAGAATGGAGAAAGGCAGAGGAGACGCTGAGGGAAATGCCAAAGATTAAATGTGCAAACTGCGGGAAAACATGACAGTGGCCAGAACTGGAAGAAATAGTTTTAGAGTGAGTGAATCACCGGCGATTGTCTGGATACATAGTTACATAATGATTCGAGTTCAAGCTTTGAAATGGGCTGAAAAACACCATGAGGTCAGCCAAAATTTCAAAGCTACACGAAGTTGGTGCATCTAATTTATGAAAAGACATGATCTTGTGTTGAGACAAAAAACAAAGATTGCTCAGAAGTTGCCGAGCGATCTTGAGAATGAGATTAAGGCTTTCCAATCATTTGTAATCAGGCATCAAAAGACACATACCTACCCACTCTCACTGATTGGTAACATGGACAAGACACCAGTGTTCTTTGATTTTGCTGGAAACCACACTGTCAATCAGAAGGGGAAGAAAACAGTCCTTGTCAAAACACTGGACATGAGAAGCAACATTTTACTGTCGTGTTAATGTGTATGGCTGATGGGACCAAGCTACCACCGATGGTGATATTTAACAGGAAAACATTCCCAAAGAAAGAAAATTCCCACGGGGTGTTTACATTCAAAAACGCGGCTGGATGGACAATGGGGGTTGCTTGAAGTGGGTTAAAGAGGTGTGGCATCGACGTCCTGAAGGTTTCAGGAAGAAAAAGTCACTACTTGTCTGGAACATGTTCAAAGCGCTCTTGTCAGGTGAGACAAAAGCAGCATTGAAAACTGACAATGCGGACATTGCATATCCCCGGTGGTTTGACAAAGAATGGGACACAATTTTCAGAGAGTCAGATAATGAAGAGTGTGAGAGTTTCAAGCTCTGAATGTTTGACGACACAGTGTTTACAAGTAAATTGAGAAACAGAATGTGTTTAGATCTTTTCTTTTGAGTAGATTTCATAAGTATTTGTATTTTCTTTTGTATTTGACTCAAAAGCAGCCAATAAATATGACCTGTCTTCCCTGTATTTGTTTTTCCAAAGTTGGCATCCTCTGTATAAGCCAACCCCCTAATTTTAGGACCAAGATTTAGGGCCAAGTTCTTGGCTTATACACTAGAATTTACGGTATGTACTTCGAAGATAAATTTACTTTAAACGTTGAACTTCAAAGGAAAGTGAAACAAAAGTAGGCTTTTGGAAAAATCTGTACAAATTCAATTGAGTTTAAAAAAAAACATAAAATGCTGCAGATACTCAGCAGGTCATAGAGATCTGTGAAGGAAATATAAGAACTGACAAAACATTTCATCACCAAGTCAATTCGTATTTGTGGGGAAACAGACAAGTTCATCGTTCAGGCTGAGCTGTTTGTTCGAACAGAATGTCAATTTGACTTGATTTGTCAGCTGCTCCCCATTAAAAGCTTGGTTCAGGTTGCTGAAATTCATTTATTGTGGGACCCTCATTGACATTAGAGATGTGTGTCCCTTTGCAGAAATTAAAGGACTTTTCATGAATCTGTTCCATTATGCCATTGTTAATGTTATTAGAATTCCACGTACGGGATAGATCTAAGGAATTGATAAAGTAGGTTTCACCTTATCACCTGGGTGTCTAAATTGTATCACTGAGCTCCTGACAATTAGAAAAACTGCTCTGTTTTCAGTTTCATTAAACTTGATGGAAACTGATATGTACAATTTCCAGAACAGACTCTCAATATACAACACTAGTTCTATTCACACCTAAAAAGCAAGTTTAAAATTTAATGTGTATATTCAAACTTCAGTACTCAGATAGTTTTGTACTGCTGGATGTTGTAGTAAAAATAACTTCACAGTCCATGTCCTTCTTTCTAAATCTAGAGGTTACATTGTGATGGCAGACTCTTTCAACACTTCCCTCTTCAAGCAAACATTCCAACGAGTTTTCAGTAAAGGTCTGCAGGGAGATTTCAGAATGGCATTTGGTGCCAGTTTGGAGGTTAAGGTAAGGAAATATCTTGATACTTATCCAACACTTGAAACATTGGTGGCTTAACCTTTTATTATTTATGAAGATGTTATCACAGGATTTCATATATCATAAAATAGTCTACGTTCTTTCCTAATAGGAAAAGTGCTTCCTTTTTTATTGCTTCATTGCTTACTTCCTTTCACTTGATTGCTTCCTTTATCTACTATGATTACCTTCACCGTGAAGGGAGTAAGGTCTGAAATGTAAACTTCTCATCTATATCTACCATGGAGAAGGACGTGGAAGCTTGCGAGATCAGAGGAGAGAACAAAGTCAAAGTTGTGTTTATTGGCATATGCATATGTTCATGTACAGATGCAAGAAGTTTGTGAATCCTTTACAATAGCCTGTTTTTCTGCATTATTTACTCATAAAATATGGTCTGATCTTCATCTAAGTCACAATAATAGACAACACAATCTGTCTAAACTAATAACCCATAAACAAATGTACTACTCATCAATTCTGAGATCACCATTTAAACAATCACAGTCTAGGTTCAAAAAATGTATGTGAACCTCTGGGGTAATGCCTCCTACAAAAGCTATTTGTAATCAGGTGTTCCAATCAATGAGATGAGATTGAGGTGTGGATTGTAGAGGTGCCCTGCCCTATAAAACAACACACAATGTCAGGTTACTGACAGAGCCTGCTCTTCTCAAGAAAGATCTGTATATGTGCACCATACTTCGATCAAAACAACTTTCAGAAGACCATAGAAGAAGAATTGTAAAGATGCATGAAGCTGGAAAAGGCTACAAAAGCGTTTCTAAAGACATGTATGTTCATCGGTCCACAGTAAGAGAAATAGTTACAAATGAAGGAAATTCAGTACTGTTGCTATTCTCCCTAAGAGTGGGTGCCCTGCAAAGATCACACCAAGAGCACAATGTGCAATGCTGAAGGAGGTGAGAAGGAACCCAAGGGTAACAAAAAGAGACCTGCAGAAATCTCTAGAACTTGCTAAAGTCTCTGGTCATGTGTCCACTATAGGAAAAACACTGAACAAGGGCTCTGTCAAGAATTTGACTCTGTGTGTTGTTTTATAGGGCAGGGCACCTCTATAACCAACACCTCAATCTCATCTCATTGATTGGAACACCTGACTCCAAATAGCTTTTGTAGAAGACATTGCCCCAAAGGTTCACATACTTTTTTGAACCTAGACTGTGATTGTTTAAATGGTGTACTCTATATTGATGAGAAGTACAATTGTTAGTATGTTATTAGTTTTGGTAGATTGTTCTTGCCTATTATTGTGACTTAGATGAAGATCAGACCACATTTTATGAGTAATTAATGTAGAAAAACAGGTTACTGTAACTCTATGACTATGTGGCCATAGGAGAATCCATTTTATATTTTCGGAGCAGACCTCATTATATCTTACTAATGAAATGAAATTACTTATGTTATCATTGCTTTATCCAGTTCTGGATTGATTAACGAGACACAAGAGCAACATGTCATATTACATCACAATGTATTGAGCATACATACTGCTGCGTGTACCTCACAAGGTATCTTTTAGTAAGCAAAGTCTCTGTCATGACTGTTGTTATATTTGCTCAAACTCACTTTGTTCAACAGTGTCATTTGCTGTTTCATTCAACAAATTAGAAGTAAATACCTGTTACCTGCAATTAGATATAAATAATATTTTTAGCAGAAAGGATCCAATTTTATGGAAGTTCTCAGTTTTGAAGCTATTTCCCTGATTTTACAATGTAAATGTTTGTTTCATTCAAATTGAGTTAAACTTGCAATATTTCCTGTGACCTCTTATATAATCATGTGATATACAGTTCTTTTTTTTTTAATTGCAGGCATTATCTTTTGACACAAATCTACAGTATTTGTAATGTGCATAACATAGTACTATCCGGGATCAAGACCTCATCAGTTCAGAAAATAGTTATAAATGGTCGTGCTTTTAGTTGTACTGTTATAAGGTTGTGTGATCTCATCAGTGGGGCTTGTTATATGGATTCTGGTTAATTGAGACCAGTACATTTTGGCCTAATTAGGGTGCTGTCCCTATTAGCCGAAATTTCATGGAAATAGTTTAAAAGGTATTAAAAAAAAGGCCAAACTGAGTAGCAAATTATGTATTTAAATGAAATACAGAACAATTTAGAATACTACCAATAATATTTACAGTACTATAGAATTGTGTATTAGTTCCTAGTAGTTATCGATGGAAGAATTCATCCAGTGTATGCAATGAACAAAATCACTGTAAACACTGAATGCAGATATTGCTATTTCCTAATGCCTTCATACAATGCTATTGACAATTTCATCCTCCAAATCTTCATTTTTGTTTTAATATTCAAGATGATTGTCGATACCTTCAAATTCTTCATATTTCCTAACTTGTTGAAGTAGTGAAATTGTTTCATTTTCACTACAAGCTGCTAACAAGTCTGAATGCCTAAAACCACAGTAGGCAAAACAATTCTAAATTGTCTTACTGCTTATTTCTCACCAACTGCATTTTGAACATAAACGTGGTCAGCTGCCACTATTTAAAAACTGTTCATTCTAAGCACAGTGTAGTGTCTAATGACCACACGTATGCACAACTGATGCTTATCTGCAACAGTCTCGTGTCCCAATTAAGTGGCACGGTGTCCCAAATAAATGAAGGGAATCCGGGCAATTTTCTTGATTAGTTTTTTTTTTCTTTAAGAGTTGTCCAATATAAATGGCTGCCCTGATTAACTAATGGCCTAATTAACTGGAAACCACTGTATTTGATTTTTTAAAAGATTTTAAATTAACAGTTTTGTGGTAGAAATGTAACAACTGATCACATTATCTCTGGGTTAGAGAAGAAAAAAGTTTAGCCAAGATTTCTATTTATTGTTGTCCACTGAATTTGCTCAAATCTATCTGAACATCTGATGACAGGGTCCGTCTTGAAACAATAGCTCACCAATAAGTATAACCTGCTGGCAAACTATATGTGGCTACTTCGATAAGGTAGTGGATGGCATGCCCGCTCAGCGTCGATGGAGGAGGGAGATCATGACCAAATAAATATGACGTTATACCTCTTGGTCTTTGCTTCAGTATTCTGATGCAGCTTTACTGAACAGCCTGCTCTGGTTCAGTGCAATTTATTTGCCACTGAAAATAGTTCACAGTAATCTGGTAGTTCTGTTGTTGCTGACTTGAAACAACAAGTCCATAGAGCATATGGTGTAATATGAGTCTCTTGTGATGGAGATGCTTTTCATTGTTTGTCTGTTTGTCTGTCTGTTGTTAGATTGCTCCAAAGTATTGAGATGTTTAAAATAAAACTGTGGCCCTCTCTCCCAACTATAAACTTGATGATGGCAACCCTCCTGGTGCTTCCCTCCTGGTTGAAGATGTTTACAAGGACATTTGTCTGCATGATGTTGGCAGTTTTTTGAGCTTTACTCAACAATCTCCTTGGACACACTATATTTGATAATAATAGCTGAGTGTTTATATTCTTTAAAAAAAAGCTTTAGTAATTTTTATCATTGTTTCTTGAGTGGATTTGAAAGAGAAAATTAACCAGATTTACTGAACTGAAATATTTATTTCAGACAACCAGAGAACTGAAAATTGCTGGAGCAATAGGGACCTGTGTGTCACTGAACTCCAAAGGCCCTTCTGTGTCTGAGAATGTAAGTTGACTATGTAATCTGTAACTAAAATGTTTTTTTTTAATGGCATGACTTTTTTGAATTGTCAGTTAACGATCTTAGTCATAATCAACATAACTTAAGATATATCAGTAGGCTCATGGGACCCTTGTGCTTGCTCAGCCACTCAGAAAACATTTTCAGTCTTCCAATGAAACGAGATCTCAAAGGAAAAATAACGTGAAGATTCTCTAGGTTATGCGTAAAAATGTAGTTTAAAAGATAACCCTTTAAATGTGCAATATTTCTGGGTTTTAAAGTCAATATAAATATTGCCACACTTAAATATTTGAAGACAATTTGAAATATTATTTTGCAGTGTATTGGTGTTCTCCGTGCATATTTTTTCCATCATTTAAGCATGCATAGACATTTCAGTAGTCACGTACTTTGATATTTTTCACTTTATTTTTATAGGAGTTGGGTCTAGGTGGTACATGCCAGTGGAAAATTTGCGGCTTGGATCCCAGCACAACCTTGGGTGTCTACTTTGAAGTTGTTAATCAGGTGAGCCTGTTAAAAATACTTCCTCTTATGGATAAATGTCAGGATGGAAATTTCTTCCTGTCTGGCTAAATTAAATGTAACGGTAGCTTACAGGAATGGAAAAGTCAGGATGGTCAATTATTAGCAGTAAGTAGATCTGGAGGGAGTAAGCAGCCAGGGATGGATTGGAAGTACTGAAGATAGGTGGAAGAGATGAGCATGGAAGAAGAGTTGAACATCATGTTGAGCTCAGAACTGGGGACGTAGCGAACAAAGGTGAGATCTCTGCTGAGAATGGATGGATTGGAATCAGAGGGGGGAAGATCAGAAGGGATAGTAAAAATTGCCAGGGTAGGGACTGGAGGTTGTAGTGTGGAATGAGGAAAATGAAGGGCAAGAAATATCTTGATGGGGGTACTGGAAAAAGCTGTTGGAATTTACAGTCTTTAATATCCACAAGAAAGGAGAAAAGTCATCTATTGCAATGCCATATGAGGCAAAGAATAAAGTAAAACTGGACCGTGATTGCTTTGAGATAGTGAATTGGTTACAGGGAGAGATCAACACCTGCATCTGCTGTGGATCTAAGGATATATAGAGAACAGAGTCTTGACAGACCATAAGACATAGCAGCAGAGGACATCTCAACCCCATTTCCCTGCCTTGTCCCCATTACCTTTGACGACTTGACTAACCAAGAATCTGTCAACCTCTGCTTTAAGTATACTCAATGACTTGGCCTCCACAGCTCTCCATTGCATTGAATTCCACAGATTCACCACCCTCTGGCTAAAGCAATTCCTTCTTGTCTGTCTTCTAAATGGACGTAAACTATCATGAGGCTGTACCCTCTGGTCCTAGATTTACCCACTATAGGAAACAACCTCTCCAAAATCTCTCTTTCTCGGCTTTTCACTATTTGATAAGCTTCACTGAGATCTCCCTCATTCTTCTGAACTCCTGCGAGTACAGATGCAGCGCCATCAAATGGTATCCTTTTCATTCCTGGAGTCATTCTCGTGAACCTCCTTTGGACCCTCTCCAATGCCAAAAAATCCTATCTCTTGGTAACATGGTGGTGCATTCGATTGCAGTGGCTTCTATGGGGTCAACCAAAGGTGTATAGCCGCCTTTTTCAGAATCCTGGGGTGTAATCCATCCGGTTCACGTGACTTATCTACCTTCAGACCTTTCAGTTTCCCAAGCTGCTTCTCCATAGTAATAATAACTACACTCACTGCAGCCCCCTGACACATTTGAACTTCTGGCATACTGCAAGTGTCATCCACAATGAAGACTGAAGCAAAGTATTTCTTAAGTTCTTCTGCCATTTCTTTGTGCCCCATTACTACCTCTCCAGTGTCATTTTCCAGTGGTCCAATATCCACTCTCAGCTGTCTTTTAATCTTTATATCTTTAAAAAATCTTTTGGTATCCTTTTCGATATTTTTTGGCTAGTTTACCATATTTTTTCTTTTCTCTTATGGGTTTTTAAGTTTCTTTCTGTTGGTTTTTAACAGCACCCCAATTCTCTTAACATTCCACTAATTTTTGCTAAAATATATGCCCTCTCTTTTGCTTTTATGCTCCCTTATCACCCACATTTGCCTCTTCCTCCCTTAAGAATACTACTTCATCTTTAGAGCTTATCTATCCTGTGTCGTCCTATGATCACTGCCTTCCAAGTGTTTCTTTTACTTCAAGCTTACTATTCATATCTGGGTTCATTACATTGATGAATGAATTATTGAGACATTGGATAGTTTGAATATGTCTGTCATCCTGGATGGGTCTGAATAGTGAAGAGCAAAATTTCAGTTGTAATTCATATGGGACCAGTTGGAGCCAGAGGCATTTATGAAGGAAAGAAATGTGATTATGATACCTGGTTTTGATCAACACCTTATCGAAAACATGAAGGGAAACAGAAATCACTGAGAGTGAAAATAGCAAGAGAGATAGATGAAAATCTGCTGGATAGTGGAGTTTCTTCAGGTTGGGGGTTTGTGGAAGATCAAAACAAAACTTCAGATCAGAAATAAAAGCAGAATTCATTGTAAATACCTGGCCAGTCGCACCATATCTGTGAGAAGAGAAATAGTGTAAAAGTTTCAAGTTGAAAATCCTTCTTCAGAACTGAAGAAGCATGAAGAGGCATGAAGAGAAAAGCTTGTTAAGCTGTAGGGAATAGATGTGACTGATGGGGTGATGATCAGAATAAGCTGTTAACAATATTTTCTGATCAAAGAGTGAAAACATGGACGAAAGAACATAGACAAAAGAATGTTGTGAAGAAAAGGATTTGCAAATTGTACAACTGGAAAGCATACCCAGCAGGTCAGACTGGCCAGATTCTTCACATTCAGAGGGGGAGAAAAAGTGGAGAAGGGGTGGGGTGGGTGTGAGGAGAAATAAAAGCAAATGTTGAGCCATTGTCACAGATGGATGACTGATACTGTATACAGAAATCAAGTTGCCTGAAGATTTGGAATTCAGTATTAACATATGCACTTCAATGTAACGTGGCCAGACGGAAATGGAGGTGCTGTTCTTCTACTTGTAACCATGGCATTATTGTGACTATTATAAATGCAGCAACAGTTATCCTGTATCTGTTCTAGATCCAGTCAAGGTTCCAAGCAGTTTGATGGGTGAAACAGTATTTTGTTTAGTGTTTAGTATTTGCAGCTTCTGATTCAGTTTGCTGTTTGTAATCTTTGTCTTACTACCAATTTTGTCCTCTTCCTACTTCAGTGTTACAATGAATTTTAATCTGTGCCCAAGGATCTGCTTTTTTTTTACAAATTTTTTTTATTGAATTTTCAAATAGATTACAGAAGGGAAAAAATTATTTAAAAAATTATCAACCCTTCCCCCCTCCCCCCCCCCAACATATCCCTGTAGAAAGAGAAAAAAGAAAGAAAGAAAGAATACCTGGATATTGGAAGATCCCCACATGCTCCATGGAGTTCACAATAGCTTTTGTATATATATTTCTTTCTTTCCCCAGATAACCAGTAATTTTATCTTCAGAGCACCTATATATTTAATCCTATCTTTTGTAAATAAGGGCGCCAAATTTTCAGAAATATTTCATATTTATCTCTTAAATTATAAGTAATTTTTTCAAGTGGAATGCACCTAAAAATTTCATTCTTCCAATGATCTATACTTAAGTATAAATCCGATATCCAAGTAACTGCAATAGCCTTTTTGGCTACTGCCAATGCAATATTTATGAATTCTTTCTGATATTTATTCAGTTTAGTTTCTGGTTTTACCCCTTCAATATCACCTAGTAAAAATAATGTTGGATTATGTGGAAGTTGTGTACCAATAATTTGTTCCAATAAAACTCTTAAATTTGTCCAAAAAGGTTGAATTTTAAAACAAGACCAAGTAGAGTGTAAAGAAGTACCAATTTCTTGATTACATCAGAAACATTGATCAGATAAATTTGGGTTTAATTTATTCATTTTTTGTGGTGTAATATATAATTGATGTAAAAAATCATATTGCACTAATCTTAACCGGACATTTGTTGTATTTGTCATACCGTCAAGACATAGTCTTGACCAACTTGTTTCTTCAATTTTAATATTCAAATCAGTTTCCCATTTTTGTCTTGACTTATGAATTCCTTGTTTAATTGCCTGTTTTTGAATAAAACGATACATATAAGAAATACATTTTTAAATTTTTCGTTTTTGAATTAAAGTTTCTATTTCATTAGGTTTCGGCAATGACATTGTTTGACCTAGTTTATCTCTTAAATAAGCCCTTAATTGGAAATAACAAAAAAGAATGTTGTTTGATATTTTGTATTTATTCTTTAATTGATCAAATGACATTAATATACCTCCTTCAAAACAATCTCCTATATATCTAATCCCTTTTTGAAACCAATTGTATAAAAGTTGGTTATCCATTGTAAAAGGAGTAAGTTTATTTTGAATTAAAGGTCTCTTTGTTAATAAAGATTTCTTTATCTCATCATCAACATTTATCTTATCCCATAAATCAATCAAATGTTTTAATACAGAAGATTCTTTCTTTTCCCGTATCCATTTAGATTCCCACTTATATATAAAATCTTCTGGTATATTTTCTCCTATTTTATCTAATTCTATTCTAATCCATGCTGGTTTATCTTCATCAAAAAAAGATGCAATAAATCTAAGTTGATTTGCTTTATAATAATTCTTAAATTTTGAAAGTTGAAAATTTCCATGTCAATTTTTCCAACGATATTCTTGACATCTTACCTTTCCAAAGGAATTTCCCCACACATTTATTTAACTCTTGCAAAAACTTCTGCGGTAATTATATTGGTAGTGTTTGGAATAAATACTGTAATCTAGGGAATATATTCATTTTTACAGCATTTACTCTGCCTACTAATGTTATTGGTAACGTCATCCATTTATCAAGATCTTCTTCATTTTTTTCAATAATGGTAAATAATTTAATTTATATAAATTCTTTATATCATTATCAACTCTTATACCTAAATATTTTATACCATTTATCGGCTATCTAAATTGAGTTATTAGTCGACATTGACTATAATCTCCTTTAGTAAGGGGTAGAATTTCACTTTTATCCCAGTTTATTTTGTAGCCTGATATTTTCCCATATTCTTCCAATCTAGAAGATAATTTACGCAGCGAATACAATAGGTTTGTTAAATAAAGCAAAACATCATCAGCAAATAAATTAATGTTATATTCCTCCTGGTTAACTCTGAAACCCATAATATCTGGGTCCATTCTAATTAATTCAGCTAATGGTTCTATCGCCAACACAAATAAAGCAGGTGATAATGGACAACCTTGTCTAGTTGACCTTGTTAACTGAAATGATGTTGAAATTTGACCATTTGTCACTACTTTAGCTTTGGGATTAGTATTTGTTTTAATCTATTTTATGAAAGATACTCCTAATCCATATTTTTCCAAGACCTTAAATAAAAAATCCCATTCCACTCTATCAAATGCTTTTTCTGCATCTAAGGCAACTGCCACACTCATTTCCTCCCTCTTTTGTACCAAGTGAATTATGCTAAGTAACTGAGTTACATTATCTGCCGATTGTCTATTTTTGATAAATCCTGTTTGATCCATATGTATTAATTTTGGTAAGTATTTAGATACTCTATTAGATAAAATTTTTGCTATTATTTTATAGTCAGTATTCAACAAAGAAATAGGTCTATATGATCAAACACGAGGAAATCTGCAGATGCTGGAAATTCAAACAACAACACACACAAAATGCTGGGAGAACACAGCAGGCCAGGCAGCATCGATAGGGAGAAGCACTGTCGACGTTTCGGGCCGAGACCCTTTGTCTTCTCGGCCCGAAACGTCGACAGCGCTTCTCCCTATCGATGCTGCCTGGCCAGCTGTGTTCTACCAGGTCTATATGATGTTGGTTTTAAAAGATCTCTATCTTTTTTTGGCAATACTATTAAAATAGCTGTTGAAAAAGATTCTGGAAGTTTATGTGTTCTTTTTGCTTGGTATATTAACTCCATAAAAGAATTAGTAAATCTTAAAACTTTTTATAAAATTCGGGCGGAAAACCATCATCTCCTGGGGATTTATTACTCTGAAGTGATCCTAGAGCTTCTTCGACCTCTTTTAATGTAAGAGGCATATCTAATCCCTTCTGTTCTTCCAAATTCAATTTTGGAAGAGTTATTTGTGATAAAAATCTTTCTATCTCGACATTATCATTTTGTGATTCTGATTGATACAGTTCAGAATAAAAATTCTTTAAAGTTTTATTAATTTCTAAAGGTTTATAAGTAATTTTATTTACACTTGTTCTAATTGCATTTATCGTTTTGGAAATCTGGTCTGTTTTTAACTGCCAAGTAAGAATCTTGTGTGATCTTTCACCTAGTTCATAATATCTCTGTTTAGTTCTCATAATTGCTTTTTCTGTTCGATATGTCTGAAGTGTATTATATTGTAACTTCTTGTTAACAAGTTGTCTTCGTTTTTCTTCTGTCATATATCTTCGAGATTTTTTTTCTGATTTTGTAATCTCTTTTTCCAATTGAACTATTTCTACCATATATTCCTTCTTAATTTTTGGTATAAATTATTATCTGGCCTCTCAAATGCCTTCATTGCTTCCCATACTATAAATTTATCATCAACTGAATGTAAATTTGTATCTAAAAAAAACTTAATCTGCTTTTTCATGAAATCACAAAAATCTTGACGTTTTAATAATATTAAATTAAATCTCCATCTCTAAATTGATTCCTCTTTATCCATCATTATCATTGTCATTGTCAAGGGGGAATGATCTGACAATATTCTTGCTTTATATTCCATATTTTTCACTCTGTCTTGAATATTTGTTGATAATAGGAAAAAATCTATCCTTGAATAAGCTTTATGTCTATTTGAATAAAATAAGTAATCTCTTTCTTTTGGATTAATTCTTCTCCATATATCAATCAAATTTAAATCTTTCATCAATGATAAAGTTAATTTTGCTACTTTTGATTTGTAACAACCTTTGTTGATCTATCTAAAACTGGGTCTAGACAAAGATTAAAATCTCCACCTATTAATATTTTGTCATGTGCGTCAGCCAAATTCAAAAAGGCCTCTTGTGTAAATTTTACATCATTTTCATTTGGTGCATAAATATTCATAAGAGTCCATAGTTCTGAAAAAATTTGACAATGTATAATTACATATCTCCCCGCAGAATCAATTAATACATAGTGTATTTTAATTGGTAAAGCTTTATTAACCAAAATTGCAACTCCCCTTGCCTTTGAATTAAATGAAGCGGCAATAACATTTCCGACCCAATCTGTCTTTAATTTTTGATGTTCTATCTCTGTTAAGTGTGTTTCTTGTTAAAAAAAAGCTATATCTATTTTCATTTTCTTAATGTATGTTAAAATTCTTTTTCTTTTCACCAGTCCATTAAGCCCATTAACATTAAAACTTTAAAAATTCAGTAAATTAGTCATTATTTTTAACAGGGTTACTCCAATCTATAGTAATACCTAACCTTTCAACTTTCGTAGTACCTTGGGGAATCTTTTTAAAATTCTCTATGTTGCTATGTGTCTCCCCCCCCCCCCCCAAATTGTCCAGGCAAAGAAAGAAAGATACAAGAAAAATAGATTATAAAGAAAAAAATAACAAAATACCCCCCTACTAATGTTGTGAATAAAAAAAAAACACATTACCCGCCTCCGTTGTACGGGTCATGGCAGTCGCCATGATTACACACATGAGTCCCGTAGCAATCGGTCCAAAGTTCCCCCAGCTCCCCTGTAACATAAAAAAGTATATATAAGAAAGGAAAAAATAATATCACTACTCTCGATTAATATTTCTCAAGTTTTTACCTTTCTCTCCCTGTATCATATAATTAAGAATATATTTAAATATTCTTCTGTCCTTAAACATCCATCAACTCCATTCACTGTCCCTGTCTTCATCTTTAATCCGTTTCACTTTTAAATCTTTGGCTGTGGTTAGGGAATATTTGGGAGTTCTTGCGCAAATTCTTCCGCATCTCGAATATCAGTAAAAAATCTTCTTTTTCCGTCATCCAAAAAAATTATCAGGGTTGCTGGGTGGCGCATTAGAAATTTATAACCTTTTTCCCATAAAACTTTTCTCGCTGGGTTAAATTCCTTCTTTCTCTTCAAAAGGTCATAACTTATATCAGGATAGAAAAGAACTATTTTCCATTCTATCATCAATGGCCCGATTCTCTTTCTGGCACATTGGGCAGCCGCCTTCAGAATCTTTTCTTTATCTTGATATCATAAGCATTTTATCAAGATTGATCGTGGGTTTTGATCAACTTGAGGTCTTGGTCTTAAGGCTCTGAGCCCTTTCAATTTCAATTAACTGGGTTCCTTCTTCCATTTCCAAAATTTCCGGAATCCATTTTTGAAAAAAATTTATTGGATCCTCTCTCTCTATACCTTCAAGTCCAACAATCTTAATATTATTTTGTCTGCTAAAATTTTCAAGAACATCCACTTTTTCCAACAACTGTTTTCTTTCTGATGTCCAGGCAGAAATATTATCTTCCATTTTATTCACTGTATCAATGGTGTCTCCGGTTGTTTCTTCCAAGTTTTTAATTTTCTTGTCCATTTTGTCCTGTCTTTTCATCATTTTATCAAACATAATCTTCATATTGTTAATACCTTTTTATTACTTTTAATGCTTTTAATTCATGCATTATTTGCACCAAAGTTTTTTTTATGTCTCCAATATCACCTCCAACCTCTTCCTGTTGCTCTTCTTTGTTTGTCTCTTCATCCTCATCTGATTTATCCAGAGAATCTGATTCCACCTCATTTTCACTTTCTGTTCCAATCATAGCTGGGATTTGTAGTTTGGGTTGCTCGTGTTTGCGCATGCCCCTTCCTTCATGCATGCGCAATTCCTGTTGCTCTTTTTTTTGGAAACGGTTGATGTTGCTGCAGTTTCCTGTTCTGTATCGCCGGAGGTAAAATGCACTTGAGCCCAAGGCTCTTTCATGGCGGCCGGTCTTGATTTTTTTCCAATTTGTATTGTCTTCAAAGTAGTAGTTTTCTTCTGCTTCTGTTTAGGAGGCATATCTTAAGACAATCCTGAGTAGTTTTATAAGTAACTTTTAAAAGGTATTTACTAACTTTTCTTCACTTAAACATTATTTTACTGGTTTTTTACGGGAGAGCTGGATTTCCACGTCTCGATCCTACATCATCACGTGACATCCTCCCAAGGATCTGCTTTTTGACCAGATGCACATAGCCTTCTGGACTCTTAATTTTTAATTTTTATTTATTTATTAAATTAGAAAATTACAAAGAATAAATGTAATTATAAAATATGATGTAATGTAATTATAAATGATATTTGATATTTTTAATTGATCAAACGACATCAATATACCTCTTTCACCTATATATTTAATCCCCTTTTGGAACCAATTATGTAAAAGTTTATTATCCATTGTAAAAGGAATAAGCCTATTTTGAATTAAAGTTCTTTTTGTTAATAAAGATTTCTTTATTTTATCGTCCATATTTACCTTATTCCATAAATCAATCAAGTGTCTTAATATAGGAGATTCTTTTTTTTCCTGTATCCATTTGGATTCCCATTTAAATATAAAACCTTCTGGTATG
Source organism: Hypanus sabinus (assembly GCF_030144855.1). Taxonomy (NCBI): domain Eukaryota; kingdom Metazoa; phylum Chordata; class Chondrichthyes; order Myliobatiformes; family Dasyatidae; genus Hypanus; species Hypanus sabinus. Next base: position 59,598,714 of record NC_082717.1, on the reverse strand, counting down.
TTTTCTCCTATCTTATCTAATTCTATTCTAATCCATGCCAGTTTTTCATCATCAAAAAAAGATGCAATAAATCTAAGTTGATTTGCTTTATAATAATTCTTGAAATTTGGAAGTTGTAACCCTCCGAAATCAAATTTACATATCAATTTTTCCAATGATATTCTTGACATCTTTCCTTTCCAAAGAAATTTCCTTACATATTTATTCAGTTCTTGAAAAAACTTCTGAGGCAATTGTATTGGTAAAGTTTGGAATAAATATTGCAATCTAGGAAATATATTCATTTTTACAGCATTAACTATCTATTAATGTTATTGGTAACATCATCCATTTATCAAGATCCTCTTTTATTTTTTTTAATAATGGCAAATAATGTTTATATAAATTTTTTACATCATTATCAACTCTAATACCTAAATATTTTATCCCATTTATTGACCATCGAAATTGAGTAACTAATCGACATTGATTATAATTTCCTTTGGTAAGGGGTAAAATTTCACTTTTATCCCAATTTACTTTATACCCTGATACTTTCCCATATTCTTCCAATCTAAAAGATAATCTTTGCAAAGATTGCAATGGGTTTGTTAAATAAATCAAAGCATCATCAGCAAATAAATTAATCTTATATTCTTCTTGATTAACTCTAAAGCCCCCCATGTCTGAATCTGTTCTAATTAATTCAGCTAATGGTTCTATTGCCAATACAAATAAAGCAGGTGATAATGGGCAGCCTTGTCTAGTTGACCTCGTTAAGTAAAGTGGTGTTGAAATCTGACCATTTGTAACTACTTTAGCTTGAGGATTAGTATTTAAGGTTTTAATCCATTGTATAAAAGATTTTCCTAACTCATATTTTTCCAATACCTTAAATAAAAAATCCCATTCCAATCTATCAAATGCTTTTTCTGCATCCAAAGCAACTGCCACACTCCTTTCCTCTCTTTTTTGTGCCAAATGAATTACACTAAGTGATCGGGTTATATTATCCATTGATTGTCTGTTTTTAATAAAACCTGTTTGATCCATATGTATTAATTTCGGTAAGTAGTTAAATAATCTATTAGATAAAATTTTTGCTATTTTATAATCTATTCAACAAAGAAATAGGCCTATATGATGTTGGTTTTAAAGGATCTCTATCTTTTTTTGGCAATACAGTTATAATCGCTGTTAAAAAAGATTGTGGGAGCTTATGCATTCTTTCCACTTGATATATTAATTCCATAAAAGGAGGAATTAATAAATCTTTAAATTTTTTATAAAATTCAGGAGGAAAACCATCTTCTCCTGGGGATTTATTACTCTGAAGTGATCCTAAAGCTTCTTCAACCTCTTTTAATGTAAAGGGCATATCTAATCCTTTCTGCTTCCAAATTTAATTTTGGAAGGGTTATTTGTGATAAAAATTTATCTATCTCAGCAATCTTATTTTGTGATTCTGATTGATATAGTTCAGTATAAAATTTTTTTAAAGTTTCATTAATTTCTAAAGGTTTATAAGTAACCTTATTTAACCTTGTTCTAATTGCATTTATTGTTTTAGAAGCCTGTTCTGTTTTCAGCTGCCAAGCAAGAATCTTATGTGATCTTTCACCTAATTCATAATATTTCTGTTTAGTTCTCATAATTACTTTTTCTGTACGATATGTCTGGAGTGTATTATATTGTAATTTTTTATTAACAAGTTGTCTTCATTTTTCTTCTGTCATATATCTTTGAGAGTCTTTTTCTAACTTTATATCTTTTTCCAATTGATCTATTTCTGCCATGTATTCCTTCTTACTTTTAGATGTATAACTTATAATCTGACCCCTTAAATATGCTTTCATCGCTTCCCATAATACAATTTTATCCTCAAATTTGTATCCAAAAAAAATTGAATCTGTTTTTTCATAAAATCACAAAAATCTTGACGTTTTAATAAAATTGAATTAAAACTCTATCTATAGATCGATTCCTCCTTATCCATCATTATCATTGTCATTATCAAGGGGGAATGATCTGTTAGTATTCTTGCTTTATATTCCACACTTTTCACTCTATCCTGAACATTTTTTGATAATAAAAAAAATCAATCCTTGAGTAAGTTTTATGTCTATTTGAATAAAATGAATAGTCTCTTTCTCTTGGATTAATTTTTCTCCATATATCAATCAGGTTTAAATCTTTCATTAATGGTAAAGTTAGTTTTATTACCTTTGATTTTGTAGCAACTTTAGTTGACCTATCCAAAACTGGATCTAAACAAAAATTAAAGTCTCCACCTATTAATATTTTATCATGTGCATCAGCCAAGTTCAAAAAAACTTCTTGTATGAATTTTGCATCATTTTCATTTGGTGCATAAATGTTCATAAGAGTCCATAATTCTGAAAACATTTGACAATGTATAATCACATATCTCCCCACAGAATCAATTACTACATTTTGTATTTTAATTGGTAAAGTTTTATTAACCAAAATTGCAACTCCTCTCGATTTTGAATTAAATGCTGCAATGACATTTCCAACCCAATCTCTCTTTAATTTCTTATGTTCTGTTTCTGTTAAATGTGTTTCTTGTAGAAAAGCTATAGCTCCTTTCATTTTCTTAATATATGTTAAAATTTTTCTTTTCACAGGTCCATTAAGTCCATTAACATGAAAATAAATTAAGTAAATTAATCATTCATAATACCTTGGGAACTCTTTAAAATTCTCCATGTTGCTATGAGTCTCTCCCCAACCATCCAGGCAAAAAAGAAGAAAAATAGAAAGGTAACTAATATATAAGAAAAAAAACAAAATACCCCCCCCCCACTAATGTTGCGAATAAAAAGAAACACATTACCCCCCCCCCACCCCATTTTACATTTTACGGGTCATGGCAACTGTCATGATTGTACACGTGAAACTCGCAGCCATTGATCAGGAGCTCCAGCTCCCCCGCAAAAAAAAATATATTAGTGAAGAAAAAAAAATAATTAATGTCTTTACTCCCAATTAATGCTCCTCAACTATTTTTTTCCCTTATAAATGCCCGTCAAGTCCAACCTTATTTCAATCTTCATCATTAGTCCACTTCATTTCTATAATTCTTTACTCTTCCTTGTGGATATCAGGTAGTTCTTGTACAAATTTCTCCGCTTTCCGGTAGTCAATGAAAAATCTTCTTTCTTTGTTATCCAGGAAAATTATCAATTTTGCTGGGTAGCTCAATAAAAATTTATTGCCCTTTTCCCATAAAGATTTTTTCACTGGATTAAATTCCTACTGCCTCTTCAGAAGATTGTAACTTATGTCTGGATAAAAAAAAACTCTTTTCCCTTCTATCATCAATGGCCCATTTCTCTTTTTAGCACCTTGAGTAGCTGCCTTCAAGATCATTTCTTTATCTTGGTAACTTAAGCATGTTATCAAAATTGATCTTGGATTTTGATCTTGTTGAGGTTTTGGTCTTAAAGCTCTGTGTGCTCTTTCACTTTCAATTACTTGGCTTCCTTCTTTCATTTCCAAAATTTTCAGAATCCATTCTTGGAAGAATTTTATTGGATTTTCTCCCTCTGTACCTTCCATAAGACAACAATTTTAATACTATTTCGTCTACTAAAGTTTTCAAGCGCATCTATTTTTTTCCAACATCTGTTTTCTTTCTATTGTCCAGGCAAGATTATTGTCTTCTATCTTATCTATTCTTTAAGTGTTTTCTTCCATTTTTACTTCCATCTCTTTAACTTTATATTCCATTTCTTTTGTTTTTCCACCACATTATCGAGTGTAATCTGCATCCTTCTTATATCTGTTCTTATAGCTTTTAATTCATTCATCATATATATCAGGATATCTCTTATGTCTCCTTTAATCTCCTTCTTTTCCTCTTCTTCTTCATCTGTGTTTCCCAAAGAATCTGATTACACTTCCGATTCACTTACAATTTCACTTCCAGCCATAGTTGGGATTTGTAGTTTTGTTAATATCTGTTCATGCATACTTGTTTCTTCGCGCATGCGTTGTTCTTGCCGTTTCTTCTTAGAGACCGCCGACATTGCTGCAACTTCCTGTCCTGCGTCATCAGAAGTGCCATGCACTTCGCCGGGAGGAGATCCAACTTGAGTATGAGGCTTCGTCGAGACGGTTAGGCCTCTTTCCCTGCCGACTTGCGCAGTCTTCGAAATAGTAGCTTGCTTCTGTTTTGGTTTAGGAGCCATATCTAAAAATAATCCTAAGTTGCTTATAAATAGTTTCTAGTAGGTATTTGTTAACTCTTCTTCATTTAAACCCTAATTCATTACTTTTTACGAGGGAGCTGGATTCCCAACGTCTCGAGCCTACGTCATCATGTGACGCCCCGCCTTCTGGACTCTTAAATCCGTTCAGCAGTTTTACATATTATCTCAGTTATCTTCATTTATGTTTCCTCCAGATCCATTTTCCTTCTTTATTTGTCCCATAGTTAATCCCTTTTGCTTCACTATATGAATCCTTCCATCTTCTAATGTCTTCTCCTTTCATCCAATCTGAGATCACCTTTCCTTTTTGTTTATCATCCCCTTCTCTGCATCTTAAAAGGTATTTTTAAATGTATTTAGCAGCTCTGATGAATACTTAAAACTGTTCATGTGGATGTAAACTATTAAAATAATAATGAATTTGTCATCCACTGTGTGGATGTTCCAGATATGGAGAGCCACCTGAGCTGATGTCCATTGTTGAAAGAAATCTAATGAAACAGAGTAGGTGCCATATTGCAAGTAGGCCTTAAATGTTGTATCATAAAGCCCTGCCCACAAATGTAAGTCTGTAGTGGCTCACAAAATGAAGCTGTCTTTAAATGTTTCTGTTGGACATATAAAAGCTGTTTAGATAGGTTCAAATATTTAAAAATTAGTGAATAATGATTGATTGAAAGTACTTTAAAATGTTATCAAATAATTAAAGAATTAAAATAAGTAAATCAGTAAACTTGTTCAAAGGGTTGTGGTCTTATTCAACTGATTGAGGACATGGTTCTTTCACTAACCAGCATTGATATAAAGCTATATTTGCACTGGCCCCTAACTTTGGTACATCAGAACACTGCACGTGACTATTATTCCTGTTCCTGTCTCTATGGATGCTGCCTAACTTGTTGAACATATCCAACATTTTCTCTTCTGATTTCTGATTTCCGGTATCTTAAACATTTTAAGAATTGTATGTCTTAGCCAATATTTATGCCTCACTTACTATCATCAAAATCAAACTTGCATTTATATCGTATGTACTTATGGGAATATGTTATTTTTATGCTGAATCTGCCAAAGCAACAGCAATACTCATGCTACAGGAAAATACTACAAATAGATACTTTGTGATGACATGTCTAAATGCTCTTCTCATTAGCAAGGTGAATGCAGATTGTAATTTGTCAAAAATTTGCCAACTTGGGAAGTGTGTGTAAATTGTTTATTAACTACATGTTTCTATTGATCATTATGGAATTTATAAATTTAAAATGATGGCTCCAATGTTCTCAAATTGACACAGGTTAATTTATCTTGATGTACATTTAACAGCTCTTGATTATATCCTTTAATACACCATCAAATGTAGGTGTGCCTAAGAGTAGGTTAACCAATGCAACAACGCTTGCAATTGTGAAGAACTAGAATGTCGCCAGTATTTTATTCAACATTCAAAGGTAGATTGTTTTTTTATGGGTTCATCATTTGTGTCTTCTGTACATTAAATAAACTTAACTATAATAAGGTGTTGTCAAAATTGAAAATATGTTTGTTTAATCAATTTGATTTTCAATGTTCAACTTGTTTTCTTTGTAGCATAATGCACCAATCCCTCAGGGCGGACGAGGTGCTATTCAGTTTGTCACCCATTACCAACATTCCAGCAGTCAAAGACGCATCCGAGTTACTACAGTAGCCAGAAAGTAAGTTTACTGATTGCCTTCCAATATTTTCCACCCTTTTTAGTCATCATGTATGTGGTATAATAGTGCTGTAATTAAATTTTGCTTATTCTCAATGATAATTCTTTAATTATGGAAGTTCAAAATTAACAAACCAGGAAACTTAACAGTCACTAATAACACCACAAAACAAAAATGATACTGGGCCCTCCTTTAACTGAGTTTTCTTCAATGTAAGCCTAACATTTCAAGGAATAAATGTTTCATCTTTATAGCCCTGAATCCAAACGCTGCTCTGTTATTGAGATAAGGGTTAACACCGTAACACATTTTAGCCAATATTTCAGGTTGCTTCCAGAACATTGTGAGTTTTAACTTGTAATTACATACTTTTAATCTGGTCCAATATTTTGATAGGCTTTCCTCAGTATCACAGAAACTACCTGCTTCTATTGCAGAGACATTAATTCTGAACCTTCTCCTCTATACACATCTGTTCACGTTAGAATACACAGAATACTCTATTAAAAAGATACTAATTCATTGCCCATTTATCTGAATTATCAGTATTTCTTATGTAACATCTCACTAGATATAAGCAAATTTACATGTAGAAAGCTTCAGATCTATGGATTTCTGCTTTGCATGGAGAAAATGTCCATCATTCTTAATAGTGTCACAAACAATCTTCATGATGGCACATAATGCATAGTATTTATATGTTTCCACTGATTGACAAATATAGTGCCTTGAATGTTAGTATGTACAGAAAGGAAACTACCAATTTGAAAACTAACATATAAGAAAGGTACCAATTATGTGAAGAAATAACTAACAAAGAGAATGACGTAGCTGTCTCTTTTGTAAATGCTTTCAGTCATCATCTTAAAATTAACATAAAATTATACTGAAACAAAAAAATACTAAAATAAAATCTTATTAATTTAAACAAAAACTAAACCTCTTGGGAATTCAGCAGGTCAAACAGCATCACATGAGAGAAAGAGATGATTGATATTTTGGGTTATTAGGACCTGTTGTTCAACCCACTGAGCTCCTCCAGTAGTTTTTTTTTGCTTAAGATTCCAGCGTATACAGCATCTTGTGTTTTCACCTATAAATCTGAGACCAAGCCAGAAAATTACCATTGTCTAAATTTAAAATGTACAGAAAATGATTCTCCTGGGCGTGTATATTCTTTCTTATCCTATTTTGATGTTTTTTTTCCTTCTTGATATCTTTAAAAGTTTCTGTTCATGCATAGCCTCCAAGTTGGTTAAAATGTTAACCATAGAGCATTTTTTCCAGCCTTTAAAATGTTAGCAGAAAGCAGAATGCTGCCGATAGTGGAGATCTGAAATGAGACAGATACTGCTGGAGAAACAGCGTACGTGTAAACTTAGATCAGTACACTTAGTGTGTACTTTTAGACAAGTAACACAGAGAAGGTGGGGAGCAAGAAGAGCACACAAGCAACATTGGAACAGGCAGCAGTTAAATAATAGAAATGATCTTTTATGAAACAGCAAGAGTATCAAACAAAAAAATTCTCTAAAACACAGATTATTAGGTTAGGCACTTTAGAAGAGGAAAGTGGAATTGGGTCCAGGAATTTGATAGAAGGTAAAAGAGGCATAATACCCAAGACAAAGAGGTCTTCTCCACAGCTTTGCATACTTTCTCTGTGTGTGTGTTACATGTTTTGTTTCATGTTCCAATTTGTTTTCGATTTAAAATGGGTTTGCTTTATTGGAAGATTTTTTTTCTTTCGAACTTTAACTACTGTTTTGTTCTAAGAGAGAAAATTTCTTATGATCCAGATTCACCTGAATCCCCACTTCCAAACCAATTTTACACTTAGCTGTCTTGCAAAATAGCACCACAGGGTCTAATGTAATGTAGTTTATTCTATTTAATTGATCCATCGGCTAATCGGGGCAGCTTCTTATTTGGGACAGCTCTTAAAGAACAAAAACTAATCGAGCAAATAGCCGGGATTCCTTTTGTTTATTTGGAACATTGTTTTGCTTAATTGGGACAGGAGGCTGTTGCCAAACAGTTTCTGATTAATGTCAGTCATGTGTACTTGTGTGGCTGTTAGACACTACGCCATGCTTAGAGCAAACGGTTTTTAAATAGTGTCAGTTGCTGTTGTGTTTGTGTTGAAAAAGCAGTGATTTTTGTTACTGATACTTGGTGAGAAACAGGCAGCAAGACAATTCAAAACCATTTTGCTCACTGCATTTTCAAGTAGTCAGGCTTGCAGATGCCAGAACAGCCAAGAGTGAAAATGAAACGATCTCACTACTTCAGCAAGTTAGGAAATATGAAAAATTTAAAGGTATTGACAATCAACTTAAATATTACAATGAAAATTAAGATGTGGAGGATGCAATCAAAATCATGATGTGAAGGCAGTCTATTATCTGCACTGTGTTTGACTGTTAATGTTTATTTACAGCCAATCAAAAGAGCATGCAGCATACATAGCATTAATAAATATTAGGAACTAATACACAGTTTTATTCTACTGTAGTAGTATTGAGAGTGTATTCATTTGTTCTGTTTTTCATTTAAATACATAATTTGTTTCTCAGTTAACAGTAGTTTAACTTTTTTAATACATTTTTAACTACTTCCATGAAACTTTGGCTAATTGGGGCAGCCACTTAATTGGGCCAAGATATACAGGTGCTCATGTGTTCCAATTAACTGGAATCCACTGATTTAGAAAAACTCACCTCCAAATCATTTGTCAATAGTGAATTGCAGGGGGATCAAAAATAATATTTCATCACATAATACAATGCCTTGTAAGAGTATTCATCCTCAATTTTTATTTATGAATCACATGCTCCTTTTTTCATAGTAGAGCCCAAAAAGCATGGAAAATTGTAAAGCATGAAAAACTAAAAATTCAAAATTCAAAATGTCAGCAGTTCAAAAGTATTCATCCCCCTTTACTCAGTACTTAGCTGAACCATCTTTCACGGCTATTACAGCCAGTAGTCTTTTTAGATAAGTGTTTTATCTTTGCATAATGCGAAGAATAAGATTTTCCATTTCCTTCTTGCAAGATTGTTCAAGCTGTGCCTGGTCAGTTGGGGGAGCAGCAGTGGATAACAATCTAGAAGAGATGCCCAATCATGTTAAGGTCAGGATTCTGTCTGCGCTACTCAAGGACAGTTTGGCAGTGTGTTTTGTGTCGTCCTGCTGGAGCACAAACCTCCTCCCCAGTTTAAACTTTCTGGCAGAAGCTAGCAGGCTTTTTATCCAGAATCTCTGTATTTAACAGCATTCATTTTCCCATCAATCCTGACCAGATTTCCAGTTCCTGCTGCTAAAAAGCATCCCCATGGCATGATGCTACCTCCACCATACTTTACAGTAGGGATGGTGTTACCTGACTGATGTGCAGTATTTGATTTACAGCACGCATATTACATAGTGTTGAGGTCAAGGAAGTTCCACTTCAGTCTCATCCGACCACTTCTTTGCAGTATCTTCTAAGTGATGCTTTGCAAATTCTTGATGGGCAAGGATATGCTTATTTCAAGTCAGGGCTTCTTCCTTGCCACTCTTCCATAAATATCCTTTTTGTGCAAAGCCTTAGAGATTCTGAAGCCATGAACTTAATCTCCAGTTGTAGCCACTGACTTTTGCAGCTCACTCAGTGAATGTTGGTGCCACAGTATAAGTGCCATTCTTCTCCAGCGACTAGGTTTAGAGGGCCGGTGTGACCTAGCCTGTGTGGCTGTGGTTTCTGTTTTTTTTTTCACTTTTTCATGATGGACTGCACTGAGCTCCAAATAAGATAATCTTGTACCTTTCCCCAGATTTGTGCATCTGTATTAGCATTTCCCTGACTTGCCTTTAACGCTCTTTTGTCTTCATTTTGGTTTGGTCTGTTGAAGATTTGCCATACTGTACTGTTGGGCCTTACAGAGAAAGTGTGTATTTATTCAGGTAGTTCTCCAATTTTCTACATCAACAAATAGGGTGAGTTGGTAAGGTAATATACTGTATTGCACCTGTGAAAATTACAAAGGGGATGAATACTTTTTCCAACCTCACAATTTTGGTTTTAAACTTTAGTAAGTTGTTGACGAGTTTTGGAATTTTTCTTTTGATTTGATATGCTTTGTAGATTAGCTCAAAACATCTTACTTAAATATATTTTATATTTAGAAAATTAGACAAATTACATGTGAAAATACTTGTGGCTGCTGACTATTTTTACAAAGCACTGTATTCCCTTTGTGTTTGCTACTATCTGCTCTATTTGCAAAGAGCTTGTTAATTTGTTGTTCTTTTCATTAAGCTTAATTACCTCAAAATATTCAGATGGCTTTGACGGACAAGGAAATTCTACATCTGATCGACAGCACTACTCCATTACTCATTTGTTTGTCAGTTTTTTTTTTGCTGTTCTGCCTGTTGCTTCTGTTACTTCAGTTATTTTACCCGATGTTGATCAAAGGTACATTAATCCTCAAACATGTTCCACAATAATGTTCTATTATGATCAACTAATCTATGTCATAAGACTTCCCTGGATGTGTTAGAATTCCAGTGCAACAGAACTGAATCTAGGTTTAGAGGGAAGAATAGCCATTTATAACATAACCTCCTTTATTTTCCAACATGGGCTGCAATAATAGATAAGACCATAAGGTATAGGAGAATAATTAGGCCATTCTGTTGACTGAGTCTGCTCCATTATTCCATCATTGCTGATTTTTTTTCAACAATGTTGTAGCATATTTTATAACTGAGTCAAAATTATAGGGAACACGGGGGGTGGGGTGGTGTCGGGATGCCAATTATGCATTACTGTACTTTTGCAGTTTAGTGATAATACTTGTTTGAATTCTTAGCTGGGCAGACGCACAGAGTCAACTCCAGCACATTGAAGCAGCATTTGACCAGGAAGCATCAGCTGTGCTGATGGCAAGACTGGGAGTTTTCAGGGCTGAGTCTGAGGAGGGGCCGGATGTACTTCGTTGGTTGGACAGACAATTGATCCGACTGGTAAGACCACTAAGAACTTGTGATCAGCTGGAAAGATGGATTATGTCAAATACAAAACTACTAATTGCTCTTTCTCTCTCTGCCTTCTTCCATCAGTGTCAGAAGTTTGGCCAGTTCCACAAAGACGATCCTAACTCTTTCAGGCTTTCTGAAACATTTTCCCTCTATCCACAGGTAAATAAAATAGTAAATTGAAATTCTTGGAAAATGATTAAAAATTAGGATCCTAAGATGTAAATGTGTTCTGGCAAGAAAATGTAAAAATGTTTTCAAACAGAAACTTATTGCTTGATTCTTTGATTAAATCCATATTCTGCTGGGTTAGATGGGTATAGCTGTATGAGATACTCTGCTTGATCAAAAGGCAAGGACAAGTCAGCAAGTTGTTGAAAAGAAAAATGTGTGGATGAAAGAATAGTCTTTGTTCTGACTTCAATCCCTTTGCAGAATGGATAAACACCTACCAAACATTTCCAAGCTCATAGGTGAGGTGTAGTTATTAAGAAGGATCCAAATGGTAGTGTTTTTGAGACCTAGCACCTTGAGAAGTGATGACAATAGCTCAATATTTCCATATTGCATGGCTGATTATTGAATAATTATTGAATGGAGGGAATAGCTCACCAGTAATCTATGTTAAAAAATCATGTTAATAAAGTTGCTAAAGAACTGGTTCACAGATCAAGGAGCTGATTATTAAATTCAGGAGAAGGAAACCAGAACATAAGCCAGTCCTCATCAGAGGCAGAGGGTCACCAACTTTAAATTCTCAGTGTTATACTTTAAGAGGGCCTATCGTGGGCCCAGCACATGCGTGCAATTATGAAAAGAGCACCATAATACTTCCTTAGGATTTAACATGACTTTTATAACTTTGACGAACTTCTGTAGATATTTGGTGTGGCAAGTATATTGACTGGCTGCATCACAACCTGGTATGGAAACACCAATGCCCTTGAATGGAAAATCCTACAAAAAAGTAGCAGATACAGTCCAGTCCATCATGGGTAAAGCCCTCCCCACCATTGAGCACATCTGCATCGAGCATTGACACAAAAAAGCAGCATCTATTATCAGGGATCCCCCATCACCCAGGTCAAGCTCTCTTCTGACTGCTGCCATCAGGAAGAAGTACAGGAGTCTCAGGACTTAACATCACCAGGTTCAGGAGCAATTATCATCCTCAACCATCAGGCTCTTGAACCAAAGGGAATAACTTCACCTGCCCTATCACTGAAATGTTTCCGCAACCAACGGACCTACTTTAAAAGATTCTTCATCTCAAGTTCTTGATTTTTTAAAAAAAATTATTTATTTATAATTATTTCCTTCTTTTTTATTTGCTGTTTGTTGTCTGTTGCTCGCTGGTTGAATGCCCAGTTGGTGCAGATTTTCATTGATTCTATTAGTTTTTTTTCTATTATGAACTTATTGAGTATGCCTGCAAGAAAATGAATCTCAGGGTTATATATGGTGACATATATGTACTTTGATAATAAATTTACTTCTAACTTGGGAACTTAGGTCTTTAGTCCTTGGAGAATTGCTAAATTCCACCTTAATTCAGAAGTAGGCAATGTGCAAACAGTATGCTAACAAGATGACCAAGCTGACCCCATAAAAGAATTGAAAAATTCAATGTGGGATGTTTTTATAAAATGGTCTACACAGAAATAAAGAAAGAAACCTCATGACAGAATTGTAAGTTTATGTCAGGTGAAAGGTGGCTGAAGGAGATATCCTTCACACAGTAACTTGTCCAGATGTCATGTCGCAATTGTTCACCCACCAATTGGCATGGGCATCTTCCTCTGTTTCTAATTTAATGTGACCAGGTAGTATTTAGACTTGTAGTTTTATGGAAGTCTAATTTTATGTTGTCATTCTAGTTTATGTTCCATCTGAGAAGATCCCCATTCCTTCAAGTTTTCAACAATAGTCCTGATGAATCATCATACTACCGCCATCATTTCATGAGACAAGACCTGACTCAGTCACTGATCATGATTCAGCCTGTTCTCTATTCTTATTCTTTCTATGGACCCCCTGAGGTGAGACTTCTTGCAAATTACCAAGTTTATTTCATAAATGGGGTTATCATTATGATTGATATATGAAGGCTTTAATTTTATGTGACATTGTTTCAAAAATCCTTTGTTAGTAGTTTCATTTGATCTTGGTGCAATGTATAATTTATCTCAGCTTCTGAATTGGTAGACGAGAAATTGCGGGTATCCTGTATCCTTATCGGTCTCTGGCAACTCGTACTGGAACGGTACAAGCATTGATGACTAGGCTTGACTCAGTCGTGATTGGACTGTGGGAAGGGAGTCAGTTGTTTATCCATCAAGACTATGCCACAATTCATTGACAATTGTCTGGATCCCTTAACTTCTTCTGATTAATAAAAATGTGTTAACCTCAGATTTAAATTTAACAATTGGCCCAGCATTAGTTGCATTTGATGGAAGACTTTCAAGCATTTACTACTATGCAGAGAACTATTTTCTACCCTCCTACTCCTGGAGCATGCTTGGAAGCATATGTGCATTACTTTGCAAAAATGGTATCAGTATTTATGTAGCATTGGTGTTGATTTTCCTATGTAAAGTTGGTAAACATTCACTCATCCTTTTCCACAGCCAGTCCTATTAGACAGTGGCAGTATCTTACCAGACCGAATACTCCTCATGGACACTTTCTTTCAGATTGTTATCTACCACGGAGAGGTTAGTGTTTAGTGAAGCTATTTTTCAAAATGTTATTGTTCTTTATACTTATTATTAATAGTTGTGGATGAATATGTAATTAAAATGATGCAGATGGAATGCCCTTATATTGACAGAAATACAAAAGCATCAAATTATTTAAAGAATTCAGTGCATTAAATATATTTAACTCTTTTGTTCAATGGTGTTTTCACACAGTAATCACAAATCCTGCCCCTTTAATAGGGATTCAGGAACGAATGTATAGATGCAAAACAAATTCTGGACTGTGCCAAATGTTCTAATAGAGATTCAGACAGTGTTGTTTTTGCAAAGTAGGATAAGATGAAACGCCTTTTCATGTTGTAGGTTAAAAATAGAATTAAAGCTCATCATAACTTTTTGATTTACATTTGTAGAGGAGAACAATTTTTGTAATGAAGTGAGTTGTTCTCTGCAAAGACTTCAGATGAAGAAAATGTGTATATACAACCAAAAGAGCACAAACATACAAAAATGTGCACAACCAAGGAAATCATTTATGTATGAATTTCGCTGAACAATCTGGGAGCTTTGATCATCATTAGTTTACATGAATTGGAAAGAGAAACTATTCCTTGGGGATTATATTTAATAGACTGTTTTATGCAGCAACATGATTTAAAAGTTCAAACTAAATAGTGTTAATTCTCTTATGTTCTTTTGGTTTCTTAATTCACTTGAGACAACATCGGAAGAATTGAGAGAATATTACTGTCAGATCAGAATCTGGTTTAAAATCACTGGCGTACTACGTCGTGACATTTGTTGTTTTGTGGCAGAATTATATTATAATACATCATTTTAAAAATCTATAAATTACAGTAAGAAATATATATAAAAATTAGATGAGATTCAAGTACATAAATTATACAACTTTGAGATTTGCTTGCACACAGTAGCCACAAAGCAAGAAACCTGAAAGAAACTAATTTAAAGAAAAAGAAGAAAAATGAAAATAAAATAACACTCAATGTGCAAGAGAAAGGGAAAAAATACAAGTCATGCTAACGGTTGAAGCAAATAACAACATTCCAAACCAAAATTGAATCCTAAAGTAAATAATCATTAAATAATTAGTGCAAAAAGGGAACAAAAAAGAAAAAATAGTTAAGTGGTGTACAGAGATTCATCGTCCGTTCAGAAATCTGATGGTGGAGGGGAAGAAACTGTTCCTAAAAAGCTAAGTTGGTGTCTTCAGGTTTCTGTCAGGACTTCGTCAGGACTTCTTCCTATAGATGATGCCTGGCCTGCTGCATTCCAACAGCATTTTATGTGTGTTGCTTGAATTTCTAGCATCTGCAGATTTCCTCGTGTTTGTGTTTTTAAAAGAACAGTAAACTGTTGGCCTGTATACATATGTTGCACTTGCAAATAATATTTTTCATTTTGGAAATAATGGTTGGGAGATATAATACCAAGTGAAAAGAACGTATAGTGAATATTTCATTCAGCTTTTGCTTCTTTTCTAAGACTATATCACAGTGGAGGAAGGCTGGTTACCAGGACATGCAAGAATATGAAAACTTCAAACAACTTCTGCAAGCTCCACTGGACGATGCACAGGAAATCCTTCAGACCCGGTTTCCAATGCCACGTTATGTTGACACAGAACATGGAGGGAGTCAGGTACCTAAGTTCTTTTTAATACTCAGCTTCTGAAGGACCCATCTTTGTTGAAATGCTGAAATACATCTTTCTTAAAAATGTCAATTGCTTTAAAATTTCTTCTAGCAAACAAAATATTGAGGTCATATTATGCAAATTTATAAAACACCATGTCTGCACTAAGTGCCGTTTACTGTCTTTCTTTGTTATCATTATTATTGCTGTATGTTTGCAGAAATACTTCAATTAACCAGAAGCTTTCATGGCAAAGCTTTTAAGATTTTTATATCTTCTCCGGCTTAGTGAGGTTTTGCAGCATGAAGAAGGAAAGAAACAAATGAGGTTTTTTGAAGTTGATGCTAATTGACCTTCTCTTCCTTTTAAGGCTCGATTCCTTCTCTCAAAAGTGAACCCATCACAGACTCATAATAATTTGTATGCTTGGGGACAGGTTAGTATCCTCCAGAAAAGTTTTATTAAATGCGTGAACTTTTGCTAGTTAATGTGTACCCAATAAACCCAAAAGTTTTTAATCTTGTTTTCTCACAAGCTATTCTATATCACCATCACTAACTACTTCCAGCCACTGGCAATGAATAACATTGAAGGGTACAGGTTACGACCTTGGTCTGGTTTCAGTAAGTATTTTGTAATTGGCGATAATAATTGAGGAGAAAAAAATTATTCTCAATTATTTCTCAGTGTCCACAAAGCTGCACTGAATATTGTGCATGGTTAACTATCTGACAAGGAAGGACCATTTTAATTCTGGGTTAATATTTTGCCAGTCAGCAGTTCAAAATTTGTACCTGAAAAATAACCATTTGAAATAGATGTGATGCAGGAAACTTGTGAAAATGTATTTTAACATGAGTCAGTTTATAAACAAAAAGTGTCAAAGAATGTAAGATCTAATTTTTAATTCGACTGTTACAAATATCTGAAGTCTCTAAAATGTCTTAGCCATTTGCTGAAACTTTCCAAAATAAATTCCAGTGTTTAACAAAAAGTTTTGAAAGAGTGAAAGCAAGATGGTAAACTGTAAATGGTAAATGCCTCCAATTGTAGATAATAAATGATTAATGATGTTAAAAATATTAAGGGGGCAACCATCAAAAATATGAACATCTGAAAATTTGTATTTTGGTTTAATTGTTTCAAAACAAAAGAATATTGCTGAGATAGCACCTATAATATCATGTACAGTTCTGATCGCTGTATCAAAGATGTGATTAAGCTAGAGATGATGCAGAAAGATGTTAAAGGGGAAAGGGACGTTAAAGATGTTAAACTGCATCCAGGATGGGAATATGAGGAGAAACTGTATTCTCTGGAATGAGGATACTGAGGGGTGACCTCATAGAGGTTTATGGATCATGACCGGCAGGTGATCGCAGTCTTTTGCCAAGGTTGAGAAATCTAAAATAATAGGGCTTTAGGTTTGAGAGGAGAAAGATGTTAAAGGGGATCTGGAGAACGTTTTTCTACACAAAGGATGGAATCAGAATCAGGTTTGTTTTCACCGACCTATGATGTGACAAGCTAGCAGAGGAATGTCAGAAGTAGATAAAATTAGTGTTTAAAAGGCATTTGGAGCTGTACATAAAAGGTGAGGTTTAGGGGCATATGAGGTAAATGCAAGCAAGAGACTAGATTTGCATGGTAAACATGGATGAGTTGGGCAGAAGGGCCTGTTTTCATGCTGTATAACTCTAAGATAAACCAGTAGTAAGAAGAAACTGAACCGGGTACTTTAAACAAAGTGAGAAAATCAACTATACAAAAATAAATTTGTCAATATCAAGCAGTTTTGGATAAAGAGGAAAACTAATATATTTAGCAATTCTATATTGTTGAGGTACATGATATTAATACACACATTATAATTCTATATATTTTTTGTATTCTTCAGGAATCTGGTGCACCAATCCTGACTGATGACGTTAGTCTTCAAGTCTTTATGGACCATTTAAAAAAGCTAGCGGTATCTAGTGCATCATAGATTAATCTGATGTAGAAGAGCACAAGAAAATACTGGAAAATAGATTTTGCTTAGATTCTTTATTTTGAATTATGACTGTATTGCATTAATATTGCACCTTGCCTATATGTGGACATCCTGATTTGATCTTGTCTAATTTTTAGGTATTACTTATTTCCAAACCTGATCCATTCCTATTAAAGAAAAATGGTTTCTTTCTGACTATTTGTTATCTTTAATTTATCAATTAATGTCTTTTATATACAAGTTCAACAGCAAATAATAAACAAATACATTGACTACTTATGTTTGTAACTTCAAAACTTATTTACACATCTTTCTTTTGCCTGCTTTGAAAGGAAATAATCTTAAATTGTATGACAAAATAATATAAGATTTTTTTATTGCAAAACTATGCAAGATAAAATTTCTAATATTTGTGGTTAACTTGTCTGTATTTAGTTTATTTAAACACATCATCTCCACAGAGATGAGAATTTTTTTGAGTGCAGTTTGTTACAAGTTAGATTTAGATATACCAATTGCTGAAATCTGTGGAAATTAGGTTTTTAAATATCACCAATCTGATATGTGTTCCCAGGTTATGACAGTTTTTTTTTCATTCCTGAGAACTTACAAAATGTTTGTAAGTCAGAAGAGAACAACAACAGTGTGTGGGAGAGGATTACAGTAACAGCTGTGATAGAGTAGCAGGAACAGTGGCTGCCAGCGAGCAAACCACCTCAATGAGTGAGTGAGAGATTTGAACAGCAGTCCCAGCTCTGATCTAGCTCCTGATTTTTGCAGCTCAGAACAGAGAAGGCACATGGAAAGACCCCATTCCCTTAATGCAGAAGATGTCTGCAGCAGCTGGCAAATCCACCACCATCCATCCCACCAGTCTCCTAAATGCTTGTTTATACAAGGTAAATGGTAGGACGCTGAGGAGTGCAGTAGAACAGAGGGATCTGGGCGTACAGATACATAATTCCCTAAAAGTGGTATCACAAGTAGATAGGGTCGTAAAGAGAGCTTTTGGTACATTGGCCTTTATAAATTGAAATATTGAGTATGAGAGTTGGAATGTAATGGTGAGATTGTATAAGACATTCGTGAGACCAAATTTGGAGTATTGTGTGGAGTTTTGGTCACCTAATTACAGAAATGCTATTAATAAGGTTGAAAGAGTGCAGAGATGGTTTACAAGGATGTTGCCAGGACTTGAGAAACTGTTATATAGAAAGGTTGAATAGGTTAGGACTTTATTCCCTGGAGTGTAGGAGAATGAGGGGAGATTTGATAGAGATGTATAAAATTATGATGGGTATAGATAGAGTGAATGCAAACAGGCTTTTTCCACTGAGGCTAGGGGAGAAAAAAACAGGTCATAGGTTAAGGGTGAAGGGGGAAAAGTTTGAAGGGAACATTGTTGAGGGGGCTTCTTCACGCAGAGAGTGGTGGGAGTGTGGAATGAGCTGCCAGATGAAGTGGTGAATGCAGGCTCACTTCTGACATTTGAGAAAAACGGGACAGGTGTATGGATGAGAGGGGTTTGGAGGGATATGGCCCAGGTGCAGGTCAGTGGGACAAGGCAGAAAAATGGTTCGGCACAGCCAAGAAGGGCCAAAAGGCTTGTTTCTATGCTGTAATGTTCTATGGTTCTATGTGTACAGACTGCCCATAAGTTAAATGTTCATAACCTGAGGTGGACCTGTAAATAGTTTGATTTCTACTTTCTTGAATCCTTATGTAAAGTTAAATATTCTCATTCTGTTCAAATCTGACTGCAACAAATAAGTTGTGGTGAATATGGTGTGCATTTCTAATATTTGTGCCATTATTTATAGAATAGTGATTTCTAAAAGTGTTGACCTATCCACATCTTGTTCCACGAGAAAACGGAAGAGACAGTTCCAGTTCCATACTTAATCTCAAACGTAGGTTCAACAATCTATTGTATAATATTATGACAATCTTATTATTTTTATTGAGTATCATGCATGGATCTAAAATGGAATTTTATTTTTGATGTATCTTTTTGACATTATCCATATTGCATTAATCTTATTATCCTCTGCATCTTTATAGAGCCAGAGCACCAAAAAAATTATTGGATGATATATTGAGAAACTACTGAGTCTGAAGTTCAGATTGGATTATCATTGTTACACAGTACAAACTGTGGTGAAATATATAACATGCAAAGCTCCAGAATAGGATTATAGAGAAAATGAAGATAACCAAAAGGTAAATTATCTTAATGAACACAATGAGGAGTGAACAAAGGCAATGTGCTGGAAGTGCAGCAAAAGTGGCTTTGAAGTAAAACAAAATTATGATGTTGAAAAAATATTTACAGCTTGATAATGTGATAAATCAGAACATACAAGAAGAAATTGGTAATTTTTTACACTCTACTTGGTCTTGTTTTAAAATTCAACCTTTTTGGACAAATTTAAGAGTTTTATTGGAACAAATTATTGGAACTCCACTTCCACATAATCCAACATTATTTTTACTAGGCGATATTGAAGGATAAAACCGAAATCCAGACTGAATAAATATCAGAAATGAGTTCATAAAAATTGCATAGGCAGTAGCCAAAAAGGCTATTGCAGTTACTTGGAAATTGGATTCATACTTAAGTATAGATCGTAGGAAGAATGAAATTTTCAGCTGCATTCCACTTGAAAAAATTACTTATAATTTAAGAGATAGATATGAAATATTTCTAAAAATTTGGCGCCCTTATTTACAAAAGATAGGATTAAATATATAGGTGCTCCAAAGATAAAATTATTGGTTATCTGGGGAAATAAATGAATATATTTACTAAAGCTATTATGAACTCCATGGAGCATGTGGGGATCTTCCGATATCCAGGCATTCTTTCTTTCTTTCTTTTTCTTCTCTTTTTTCTCTTTCTACAGGGATATGTTAGGGGGGAGGGGTTAAGGGGAGGGAGGAAGGTTTGATAATTTTTTCCTTCTGTAACCTATTTGAAAATTAAATTTAAAAAATTATTTTAAAAAAGTGTCTACACACTCTGAGGAGATTGATGTGTCCACAGCTCCCCGCCCCCATTCTAACAACTTTCTACAGGAACACCATCGAATGTGTCTGTCCATTCTGGCTGCATCACCGTGTGGTACAGGAGCTGCAAGGCATTGGACCACACAACCTTGCAGAGGGCAGCACAAGCCACTGAGAAGATCATAGGTGTCTCCCTTCTTCCTATTCATGACATTTACTGAAGTGTTGCAGATGAAGGGTCCAAAGCATTGTTGAGGATTCCTACCACCCACAATCTCTTTGACTCACTACCATCAGGAAGGTAATACAAAAACATTAGGGCGAGGACTGCCAGACCAGCAACAGCTTCTTCCCTCAAGCTGTGAGACCAAAAAAAACCCTGCCACCACTGAGGTTTCATCACTAGGACAGTGAGCTGTTTACTGTCAAACCCCAGTCAGATCAGCCCTCGATACCCTGCAGTTTGCCTACCAGGAGCATACTGGAGTTGACAATGCTCTCATCTACCTGCTAGACAGAGCCTAATCTCATTTAGATAAGCAGGGCAGCACTGTGAGGATCTTTTTTTTTTGATTTCTCAAGCACCTTCAATACCATACAGCCCTCATTGCTGGGGATAAAGCTCTGTTCACTGCAGTTTGGCAGTTCCATTGTATTGTGGATAATGAACTACCTGACTGGCAGATCAGTTTGATGGCTTCAGAGCTGTGTGTCAGACATTGCTATAAGCAGCACAGTGGCCCCATAGGGGACTGTATTGGCTCCCTTCCTGTTTACCCTGTATATTTTGTACTTTAGATCCAACACTGAATCATGTCAACTACAGAAATTCTCTGATGTCTCAGCAATATTTGGGTGTATAAAGGGTGGATGGGAGGATGAATACAGGGTCCTGATGGAGGACCTTGTTAAATGGTGCAAGCTGAATCATGTGCAGCTCAACATCAGTAAGACAAGATTCAAGATTCAAAAACCTTATTGTCATTCTAACCATAGATCAGCTCTGCAGGGCAGAATGAGACAGCGTTTCCCAGGAGCAGTGCAATCATAACATAACAAATGCAGCACTAAATAATAAACATAACAATAAATAGTAAAACACAACAGTCACATGTCAGTTAAAAACCAGTTATAAGCGTCCAGTGCAAGTTAAAAGGAGGTGGTGATAGACCTTAGGAAGACTAAGCCTGCACTGCTCCATTACTATTGATTATGAGGACCTACAAGTACCTGGGGGTGCACCTAGATGATGACTTGAGTGGAGTACCAACACAGAGGCTGTGTAAAAGAAAGGCCAGGGTTGTTTCTACTTCCTGAGGGGACTGAGGTCGTTTGTAGTATACAGCCCTTCCATTCACACGTTCTACCAGTCTGGTGTTGCCATTACAATCTTCTATGTAGTGGTGTGCTGAGGCAATGGCATCAACATGGGTGATATCAACAAGCTCAACTGATTAGAAAGGCTGGCTCTGTTACAGGAGTCAAACTGGATACAAAGGAGGCTGTGGTAGAACAAAGGACTCTAGGGTGAATCCTGACAATTCTGGACAATGTTTCTCACCCTCTGCATGCCACCTTGGCTGAACAGAGGAGCACTTTTAGTAACAGATCAAGAAAACTGCATTGCTCCAAAAAGCACTGTATGAGGTTGTTCTTACTTTCTGTCATTAGGCTCTTTTATGAGTCAACCTATAGCTGGGGAAATGATGACTGCCCCCCTACTGTTAGACTGCTTGAGGTAACTTATTTTTTATTCTTTCTTACTTATTGCTAATATTTGTTTATCTCTATATCTGTCCACTTGTAATGCTACTGTGACACTGTAATTTCATTTGGGATCAATAAAGTATATAAGTATCTACCTATCTACATGTGCTGAATATTACATGCATTTTGAATTATATTTATTAGCCTATTTATGGTTATATTTTGGTTAATGTGCTGTGTGTGATATATGTTTTGTAAGTGCACCAAGGTCCAGAGGAACATTGTTTTGTTTCGTTGTAATTACTTCAACTTGAAATGTGAATAAATCCTCACCTTAAGGATAGTCTCCAAAAATTTGTTTATGATTGATGTAAAGCTCATTGGCTGATATTTATTTTGGATCATTCTTATTACACTTCCTAAACACAAGAATAATAATGGTTATTCTTCACTTTAGCCTGAAACAAAAGAAGATACAGGAGTTTTGTCCAGGTCCCAACAATCTCATTTTTTACCACCCTCAAAAACCGGAGATAGATCCAACTTCATGCTTTTCAAAAGATTCAACACTTCCTCCATCTCAACATCAATGTGCCCCGGGATATTGGCAATACTCCTCCCTTACCTCACTATCCTCCACACCCTTCACTTTGGTGAATACCAATGTAAGGTACTCATGCAGTTCCACACCCACTGCCTCTTGCTCCAGACATAAATTCCCTCCTTTGTCCTTGAGTGTGGCTATCCTTTCCCTGACCACCATTTTGTTTCATTCTTTTCCTAGCTATCCTCTTCAAACCTTTATGGAAACTTGCTGTATACAAATTAGCTGTCACATTTCCTACAACAGAGGTTACACTTCAAAAGTTATTTATTTTACTGTCGGTTGCCTATCCTGAGACCACAAAGGTACTTGTACAAGTGCAATTTGTCTTCATGTTCATGTCCTTGGTTTTAGCAAGGTTTTTTTTGTTGCTTTCATTGATGAAGATATCAAAAATTGGCAGCACAGAATTCCTTGAAAATCATAAAACTGCTGCAACCAGAAATCTAAAAAAAGAGAAAAAGCTGGAAAATTCTAATAAAACTTCCTTGATCTGAAACATTAACTACTTCATCTGATTTTGCTTGACCTGGCCTTTAGATTCTGGACCTGCATTCTATCGCTAAGTAAGTCAAGAGAGGTATCTCCCTTGTTGAAATCCAGTGGAAAAGTGTATTCTGAATAATGGACCATGCTGGAAACATTCAACAGGGCAGGCAACATCTGTGTGTGTGTGTGTGTGTGTGTGGGGGGGGGGGGGTATGTTAATGTTTGCATCTTTTTCCATTTTATTTCAAAATTTCCAGTATTTGCAGCCTTTTAACTTTCATGCCCCGTGATAGATTTTGGCAGAAAGACTTTTCATGAAAGAATGTGATTTTATTATTGAGAAAAGCCATCTGTTCCTTACATATTAGATTTGTCTTGGATGTTTGGTTCACTTTATGTTTTGCTCTCAAAGTACCACTCTTACTCCATAGAGGTATGAATGGTTGTTTTGTGGTATCTCTCATAGCTTTATCACATTCTTGACAAGTTCTTCACATTTTGTGGACTAAATTCATCCACATCATTTGAAATACATGCATCTGCAATACAATTCTAGGATTTAATCAGCTTGATGAATTATGAATAGCCACTTGGTTAACCATCATCCTTGCAGTCTTCACCTCTCCCCTAAAGGCTTCCATTTTTTCTTCCTGATCAAATCCAAGCATTGGTCATCCTTTGTCCTCCTGTTTATTTCCCTCCAGAAGCTGTCTTTAATCTTCACCCTCTCCTCCTACCGCCTTGCTCCATGTGCCTCCCACGTTATTTGTGTTGGCCACCACCTATCATCCACCTTCTAATCTACCCCTCTCCTTCTCTACCTGGCACAACTTTCCTGACATCTTTTATTCCTTCTCAAACCACCAATCACCCTGGACTTCAACCTCACCCCTCCCCTTCACCTCTTTAAACTGGCCACCTCCTCTCTCCATTTTCAGGATTTTGACCTGCTGCATCAACAAATCCTTCCAGATATATTTTTCTCTGCCCTTAGGTTGTTTCAGGTGGGAGGAGACAGATAAGCAGCTCTTTGCAAACTGTGGATGGAGAGGGATGCAAGGCTCTTGTTTCATCTCCAGAAACTGCGTATCGACAGCTCTCTGATCTAGGTCTGTTCCCAGACACACTACTGTCCCACACACACACATCGATACTAACTGCTGCTGGAAGATTCACTCACTGACAGGCTCTCTTTGATTTGCTTGGAACTTGTTGGTCTTCTACCTGGCCTAAGAGAATGCTGCTACTGGCACATTCCAATCTGCAGGTGTACATACTGAGGAATGTAGGACTAACTGAAAGGAAAGATTCTAAGAGATTTAAAAGTAGAGGGGGAGTGGGAAATGAGAAAAGATAGGAGAAGACCTGAGGGGGTGGGTTTATACTGGTAAAAACTGGTATAAACTGGTTTATACTCATTTGTACTGGTTTGTACTGCTTTATACTGGTAAAAACTGGTTTAAACAATACACACAAAATGCTGGAGGAACACAGCAGGCCAGGCAGCATCTATAAGGAGAAACACTGTCGATGTTTCGGGCTGAGACCCTTCGTCAGGACTAACAGAAAGAAAAGATAGTATACACTTTAGTTTTGTGCAGCCAATGCAAAGGATCTGTTGTGATGATATACAGTTTCAACTCCTGCTGATGGACAGGGAGGGGCTGAGTCAAGAGGGAAGGCCCTCTAACATTGAAATAGTGTACCATAGGAAGCCACCATACCCATTCTACTGATGGCCATTTTGTTCACACTGACAACTTACTTCATTGCACTGTTCAGAGTTGTGAGGCTAGGGGGTGGGGCCCTCTAACAGAGTAAATTGGATGGTACCAGAATCAGAAGTATGTGATTCTGGAGACAGAGCTCCAGATCACACGTTATCTGTACAGTGGAATGATGTTTTATAGAGAATTAGAATTTGCAGTCCTGACACATGGCTAGCAGTTGGCACCAGAAGCCAGTCTACACTTTGAATTTTTCTGGAGACACAAGAGATTTGACAGATTGTGGTGAACTATATATACCTGTCTGGACACGCCCTGTGGCTCCTCCCACAGATCCCAGTATGAAGGCGATTGAGGCCTGAGCCCTGCCCTCAGTCTCCAGGATGTAGTGTGGTGGTCAATTATTGCTTGTTCTTTCTTCCAGTCAATAAAAGCCGATATCTCACCTCACGTCTCAGAGAGTTATTGATGGTGCATCAACTTTATTGACTGGAAATTTAAAACATGGACAGCATTTTATGTCCGGAAAAATTAGACCTTGATCCGCAAGACTCCGAAGCAGCTCTTGCCTTTGAACTCTGGCTTGCATGCTTCCAATCATACTTGGAACAGATTCGTTCACGCAGCTTGACGCGTACCCCCTACCCCACATTGCGAATATGGTCAACCAGATAGCTCAGTACAAGGTGTACTCGACAATAGATCTGAAATCCGCTCTATCACTTCCTGCTCGTCCCCTTCGGTATCACAAATAGTGTCTCTGTCTTCCAGAGGGAAATGGACCGGATGGTGGACCAGTGCCAACAGAAGGCCACATTTCCCTATCTGGATAATATCACCATCTGTGGTCACGACTGGTCGGATCACAATGCCAACCTCCAATGATTTTTCCAAGTGGCCAAAGCACTGAACCTTACTTATAACAGGGACAAGTGTGTGTTCGGAACCACCCGGCTCGCTATCCTTGGGTATGTCGTGGAGAATTGGGGTCATTGGCCCTGATCCTGACCGTATGCGTCCCCTGTTAGAACTCCCTCTTCCCACCACCCTCAAAGCCCTCAGACGATGCCTAGGCTTCTTTTCCTATTATGCCCAATGGGTCCCCCATTACGTAGAAGGCCCGCCCCCTGGTCAAGTCCACCACATTTCCCCTCTCAGCTGAGGACCGTGCGGCCTTCAGTTGCATTAAGGGGGACATTGCCAAAGCAACGATGCATGCAGTGGACGAGACCATTCCCTTCCAAGTAGAGAGTGACGCCTCCGATTTCGCGCTGGCTGCTACCCTCAATCAGGCAGGCAGGCCAGTAGCATTCTTTTCTCGTACCCTTCAAGGCCCTGAAATTTGGCACTCTGCGGTGGAGAAAGAAGCCCAGGCCATAGTGGAAGCTATTAGGCACTGGAGGCACTATCTCGCCGGCAAAAGGTTCACCTTGCTGACCGACCAGTGCTCAGTTGTGTTCATGTTCAGCAACCAACAGCGGGGCAAAATCAAAAATGACAAAATTTTGCGGTGGAGAATAGAACTCTCCACCTACAACTATGATATCCTGTACCGGCCTGGAAGGCTCAATAAGCCCCCTGATGCCCTATCCCGGGGAGCGTGTGCCAGCGCGCAGCTCAACCGGCTATACACCCTCCATGCAGATCTTTGCCACCCGGGGATCACCTGATTTTACCATTTCATGAAAGCCGGGAACCTGCCATACTCCCTTGAGGACATCAGGACGATGACCAGGGACTGCCAAATCTGCGCAGAGTACAAACCACACTTCTGCCGTCCTGACAAGGCGCAACTTATCAAGGCCACCCTCCCCTTTGAGCGACTGAGTGTTGACTTTAAGGGCCCCCTTCCCTCCACCGACCACAATGTCTACTTTCTCAACATTATCCACGAGTATGCGCGGTTCCCCTTTTACCATCTCCTGCCCCGACACCACTGCCACGTCCGTCCTAAAAGCCCTGTGCCAGCTCTTCACTCTGTTAGAATATCCCTGCTATATCCACAGTGATAGAGGGTCCTCCTTTATGAGTGACGAGCTGTGCCAGTACCTGCTAGCTAGGGGCATTGCTACTAGTAGGACCACAAGCTAAAATCCCCGGGGAAATGGACAGGTGGAGAGGGAGAATGCCAGTGTGGAAGGCCACACTTTTAGCCTTGTCAAAAGGGTTGCCGGTCTCTCAATGGCAGGAGGTCCTCCCTGAGGCACTCCACTCTATCCGCTCCCTGTTATGTACGTCCACCAATGCCACCACTCACGAGTGCCTATTCTCTTTTCCCAGGAAGTCTGTCACTGGGACCACCCTACCGGCTTGGCTGACGTCCCCAGGGCCAGTGCTGCTCCGGAAACATGTGAGGAGCAATAAATACTCCCCGCTAGTCAAGAGGGTTCACCTTCTACATGCGAACCCCCAGTATGCTTACGTGGTCTGACCTGATGGGCGGGAGGACACAGTCTCCGTCCACGACCTGGCGCCCACAAGAGCAGCAGACCACTACCCCGAACACTCCATGGTAACTATGAACCCTGTACCCGAGGTGACACCACGCACACCGAGCCCTACACAGACTCCTCATGACACTCCTATACCAGGCGCCTCGCACACGCATGAGGGATCACTGATGCCTAGTGGGCTGACACCTCCAGTCAGGCCGGAACCAGCACAACCACCGTCTCCGGTGCAATCACCACCGGCACCTGTGCAATCACATCTGGTGCTATGCAGATTGCAGCAACAGATTCGACCACCTGCTAGACTTAACCTGTAAATATACTTGTAAGAAACTTCGCCCCATGGGGACTCTCTTTTAAAACAAAGGGGGGGGGGGGGGTGAATGTGGTGAACTACATATACCTGTCTGGACACGCCCCCTGCTGACTGCTCCTGTGGCTCCTCCCACTGACCCCGGTATAAAGGCAATTGAGGCCTGAGGCCTGAGCCCTGCCCTCAGTCTCCAGGATGTAGTATGGTGGTCAATTACTGCTTGTTCTTTCTTCCAGTTAATAAGAGCCAATATCTCACCTCACGTCTTGGAGAGTTATTGATGGTGCATCACAGATGCTGTAAATCTTCAGCAACATGAATAATCTGGTATTTTGCTGGCATCTTTGATTTAGCTGTAGGGGTTCTCTATGGACTGCTCCAATTCCGAATTGTCTGCCAATCACCTGTCAGCTTTTGCTCCACAGTGTTAAACCTGCTCTCTGCATTCTTTTCTCAGTCCAGACCTGAAATGTACATTTGTCCATTCCCTCTATAAATGTTGCCTGATCTACTGAGTTCCTTCAGCACTTTGTGTGTTGCTCTGAATTGTCATGCAAATCAAAAGATGGCCAATTAACAGCAAGGGTAAAAGTTTAAAGGTTAAACTCGAGTTTCAGCAGATGTGAAAAAATGAGAGCAATACATACAAAATTCTGGAGGATCACTGTGTCTATGCCTTTGCTGAAGGAAGTCAGCACCTATGGTGGGGAATAAACAGCTGAGACTTTCATCAGGCCAGGAAAGGAATAAGATAGTGGGAGAGGGGACCGAGTGCAAACTGCAAGTGATAGGTAAAACCAGGTGAGAAGGAAGGTGGGTGGTGAGGCAGGTAATAGGTGGAAGAAGTAAAGGGCTAAAGAAGGAATCCTTTTCTCATATTCAGAGTAGCTTCCAACGTGATGGCATCAACATCAATTTCTCTAACTTTCGATAATTTCTCCTCCCCCTCCCTGGACATATGTCAGTGATAATAAACTTGATTCTGACTCTCTGCAACGTGGCAACCGGAATTGAATATGCACACTCCACATGTGTCCTAACAACTGGAACGTGACGTCCCAATTCTTAAACTCTATCATTTGGTCAATGAAAGCAAGCACGCCATATGCCTCTTCACCAACTACCCATCTGAGTAATTTGGGCAACCACCTCTACATCATCTGCCAAAACTAGACTTCGCAGTGGCCAAATATTTTAATTCCAATTCCCGTTCCAATGTGTCAATCCACGGGCTCCTTTGTGCCAACAAGAGTCCACCCTCAAGGTGGAGGAGCAACACCTTATATTTCCAACCTGATGACATGAATATTAATTTTTCCTTCCGGCAAACATACCCCCCTCCTCTATTTTTTGTATCAAAACAATAAAAGTTTATATCGCTATCAATCAGTATTTCCAAGACAGTAGTTACACTTAAATTACAATGTGGTTACTAACAGCTATAAAACAATCTATACCTCTCCAAAGACAGCCGAGAACGGACGTATCCTCGGAAAAGGGGCAAGCAACCAGCTCCACTTTCCGCCACCTAGACCTGTGTGTGGATGGCCATCTTGGCTAGGCCCAGGAGCAAGCTCACCAGGAGATCCTCCTTTCGCCGGCCCCTCTCCAAACTGGGTTCCCTTCCTCTATTCCCCACTCTGACCTTTTACTTCTCTCCTGCCCATTATTTCCCTTTACCTTCCAGTTCGCCTTTCTCCCCAAACCCCTATTTTTTTATTTTGATATCTTCCTCCTTCCTTCTCAGCCAGAAATGTTGACTGTTTTCTCTCTTCCATGGATGCTGCCTGACCTCCTGAGTCCCTCAGCGTTTTGTGTTATGTTGCTTTGGATTTCCAGCATCTGCTGACTTTCTCGTGTCTATAAATGTGTACTTGTCTCTTTTCTACAACACTGGCCCTAGTCTGGTTTTACTCCCAAGGTCACACAACTGAGAAGTGTTTCTCTTTTCTTTGATGTTGCCTGACCCGCTGAGTATCCCTTAACTTGGAGATGACTTGAAACCACACACAAAATAGTTGAAAGGACCCTTCGGGAAGGCGGAACGATGGCGCTCTGAGCGCCAGCCTCTGGCGTGCCGGACGCCACGCCTGCCCGCCCGTTGCCAGGCACCTGTGGCGGCCGTTGAGCTCCAGTCCCTATCGAGTCTCGGCTCTCACCACTCCCATTGACCGGCAGAGCGGAGAATTCACTACCTTGTGCGAGAGAGAGCAGGCCCTGGATCCAGGGATGACTTTGTGCCCGAAATCCGCTAGGAAAGTAAAGGTGGGGAAGCGAGTATGAGGGTCTTAGCGTCCGGGATGGCCATAGAGGCAAAGCCGTCGCTTTATCGACTGCCAACAGAACAACTGTTCTCAAACAGGCCTTTCCCCTCAAATATAAACGTCTGATTTGGATGTTGTTCTTTAAATAAGTTTAGATTTGTAAGCTAACGTTTAAATCAAAAGTGTTTTGACAAGATTTGATTATACGTTACAATAAATAAGTAGTGTTGGATGCCGATCTGTAAACGATGAACAGCAGCCTTATATGTTTTCCTGCTGTCTTGGCGCTCCAAAGCCCAGTGACGAGCAAGTAAGATTGTATCTGCTGTAGATTTCTTGTGGCGATAGGCTAAGTGCAGCAGGTCCACGTCCTTGTCCATGGCAGGAATCAAATCCAGTCATGACGAACCTCTCAAAGCGTTTCATTACCGCTTCCGGGCTACAGTCATTGAGGCAGCTCACCCTGCCTGCTCTTCTTGGACACCGGTATGATACCTCCCCTTTTGAGCCAGAGGTTGAAGATGTCATTGAACACTCCTGGCTGTTAGTCTGCATAGATTATAAGTACCCTTCCAGGTACATTGTTGGAGCCTGTCACTTTGTAGGGTTCACCCTCTTGAAAGAGGTTCTGACAAATAGAGAGCGCAGTGTCGCTAGATGTGAGGATTCACACAAGCATAGTGTCATTCTTTGTTTCAAAGCGTGCATAAAAGGCGTTGAAATAATTGGGGCGGGGAGGGTTGAGTGAAGCATCACTGCTCAAATTAAGATTATTTAACAGTCACAGAAACTAGTCATTATCAGTATTGATGTTGAAATGAAAAGATTCAGACTTGGTGCACATTGTTCAAACTCAAAACAAAAAAGGACTAAGGTTGAGTGAAACTCAGATATAATTAAATATTCCTGTCTTGAAATGGAGTGAAAAGGAATGGATGGAATTAATTTGGCTATGGTATTAAGAACAAGGGAAGTGTGAGCAACTCTGACTACAACTTCTAGATTATTAAACAGTCATTATTAATCATTATAGTATTACTTTAACTGACCTTGTTTTAGAATAGATAAATGATGCTCAGCAGTTTCTGCTTATTTAGTTACTCCTATTTATCTCACTGTTTAAGCCTGAGTCTAATTATTTAAATTTAATTTTATTTACATTTGCTAGATTGCTAGATTCTTGGCATAATCTTAGAAAAGATCGCTTGCCTTTTTAATAAGCACTAATCAGTGATTTGTTTATGTGAATGGAACCCAGAGCAATGAAAACAATTATTTAACAATCTAGCTCCACAGAGTCAAAGAAATTTAAGACACATCAGGAGACCATTTGGCCAATTGTGACTGTCAGTTGAAAGAGAGCTACATTGTCTGTACCAACCTTTTAAAATCCCAATTTTAAAATTGTTCAAAAGTGGTTCTAACTCCCCTGTTCTTTCAAATGTGTTCCATACTCCCAGCATCTTAAGAATGAAAAGATTTTTCAGCAGATCCTTGGGCTTTATGCATCCTGTTATTTTTAATTTACACAAATATTAAGGGAAATTGGTTTGCATGCAATTTCAATTTTTCCTGTAATCTGGTGACCAGAAAAGTTAAGCAGGTTTAACTGATTCTGATGAAAGGTCTTAAATCTTTCAATTTGAAACTCAACTCTGTATTTCCTGTATTCGGAAATGTGTGAGTGGAAAGGGAGCATGATATGAAAAAATATACAAAATAGAACATTACAGCACAGGGAACAGGCACTTGAGCTCATGATGCCTGCCCAAACATGCCAAATTAAACTAATCCCTTCTGCTTTCTAAGGATCCATATCCACACATTCTCTACATATTCACGCACCTATTCACCAGAAGTTTCTTAAATAACACTACTGTATTGCCCCCACCACTTACATCTGATAGCATGTTCCAGGCACGTACTACTCTCCGGAGGAAAAAAATCTTCTTTAATTCATTCATTTTGATGCCATGAAACCTACCTCACAATCTACTTTATTACGGCCTTGTACATTATCGTCTGCCTTTTCTGCACTTTCTGTGTAACTGTTACACTTTATTCTGCATTCTGTGAATGTTTTCCCTTGTACTACCTCAATGTACCAATGTGATGAAATGATCTTTATGGATGGCATACAAAACAAAGTTTTTCACTGTATCTTGATAGTGTGTAAATATTAAACCAATTTACATGTTACCCTTTAGGTTCTCAGGACATTTAAAATGACTATTAATGTATTTTTTAAGTGTAGTTGCTGTTGTACTTTTGGAAACCAAGCAGCCAATTATGTATTGCAAAGATCATGAGCAACATAATAACTTCCAGGCACATTAATTTTGGTGATAATTATTTAAAGATTGTTCAAGATGCTGCAGGTAACTCCCCTGTTCTTTTTCATGCAGTGTCTTAGGGTCTTTTACATCCAGTAGAGAGGGTACACGGGCCTTGGTTTATCTCCAATACTACTACACTTTGGTAATACTGCGCTGGTGTGTTAGGCTAGAATTTTTTCTCCAGAGTGGGACCTGGACAATTTACCGACTCACCTAGGTTTCAGGGCAGTCAGCAGAGCCACCAACCAATGGAGCTGACTTTATTTATTCAAATCTACATTCTTCCTTTAGCTTATAATGTTTTAATACTGAGTTACTTAATTAATTTGAGAATAACTGATACAATTTTTGCAGAAGAAAATTAATAGTCACCAGATTTTAAGTATTGTAATTCATTGATTTTCATGGTTTGTTTGGCTAACATTGTGTTTTGATTTTATTCTATGTTTCTGCTTGCTATTTAACTGTAGCATTGACTCTGCTCATGTTAACAATATTACAGTAGTAGCAATATTGTATTTGTTGAAATGACATAAGAAAATCTTAACTAATAGGGAAACATTGACTTTCTGTTTTTAAGAATGAAAATAATTTTGATCCGGAAGAGCAAGTTTATTATGTAGACACTGAAGGTTCCTTAACCTCCAATGATTTGAATGGCAAGTCCAATGAAGACTACTATAAGAAAATAGAGAAACTAAAAAATGCTTATATTCATTCTATGGCAAAGCTAGAGAAATTGTACAGGAATAAACTTCATGTCAGAGATGATATCATTGATTCAGAGGATCTCCGTGAAATCCCAGTGTGTTACAGGTAGGCACGCTGATCACTAAACATGTTCATACGAAAACTAAATTCAACAAACAGAACTCTTAATTTTTGTTTCCAGAAATAGATAATTACAATTTATCCTCCCACTTCTGGTTTGCCAGCACTTTTCTAGTCAATGTTATTTATGTTTCTTTTCTGGTCTTCTATCTGCAATATTTTCTGCTGATTCACTTTCTTGCTGATATGTTACTGTCTTTTCTGGATGGGAATATCTCAGATTTTTTGACTCTACAGAACCTGGTAGCCCCTTTCATTTATCTGTTCTACCATACTAAGAACAATTATTAGCAACTTTTTTAACAGCACTTTCTTAAACTCTCAACTTTTTGCCGTCGCCATTCTGACATCAGCTTTTTATTGGTCAGTTTAACAAATAACTTGTTCCTATCTTCAGTATCCTATCAACACAAGATCCTGGATCCAGCCTACTACTGCAAAACCAAAATAGCTACCTGAAATCTGACTTACAGCAGATTTAAAATTCTTAAGTTGAACAAGGGTCATCTTTAAGAAAAGGATGGCACAGAATTTTGTTTTTATAAACACTTCCCTGTTGTACTTCTTCCTCTTATTCTTCCTTTCATCTGACGTTTCCTTTCAAGAACTGAATCTCAAATGTGGCAGTTTCACTGAAGCATTTTAATTTGAGATCCAGTAATGCTTTCTCTCAATTAATGAGAAGAAATTACAACAATGTGTCACATCCTGTTTTCCAATCTTTTTGAAGCTTTCAATTTTTCTCTCAATTTTTATGTTTTTATCTAAAACACAAGTTTTTTTTTTATCCTTTGTCTACCCTGCATGTTATTTCCTCAAAGATTTCAAACATATTTGTCAGGGAAGAGTTCCCCTTAAGGAAACCATGCAGACTCAGGCCTACTTTATCATGTACCTTCAAATACCCTGAAACCTCATCTTTCATAATGGATTCCAGCATCTTCCCTACTACTGAAATCAGGCTAACTGACTTATGTTTCCTTTCTTTTACCCCTTCTTAACTTAAAGAGGGGAGTGACATTGACATTTTCCTGTCCTCCAGAATCATTCCAGAATCTAGTGATTCTTTAGAGATCATTATTAACGTCTCCACAATCTCTTCAGCTACCTCTTTCAGAACCCCGGAGTGTAGCCCAGCTGGTCCAGGTGACTTCTCTATCTTCAGATCTTTCAGCTTCCTAACCAACTTCTCCATAGTAATAGCAACTACATTCACTTCTACCCTTTGACTCTTTAATTTCTGGCATACTGCTGGTGTCATCCACAGTGAATGCTGAATTAAAATATTTATTAAGTTTGTCCGCATTTCTTTGTCCCTGATTACTACCTCTCTAGCATTTTTGTTTCCAGCAGGCTCCACTCTTGCCTCTCTTTTACTCTTTATATAACTGAGAAAAACTTTTGCTATCTTCTTTTATCTTATTGGCTAGCTTACCTGAATTTCATCTTTTCTGTCCAAATTGCTTTTTTAGTTGCCTTCAGTTGGTTTTTTAAAACTTCCCAATCCTCTAACTTCCCACTAATTTTTGCTGTATTATATCCCCTCCCTTGTGCTTTTATGCTGTATTTGACTTCCCTTGTCAGCCATGGTTTCCTCATAGAATACTTCTTTGGGATGTATCTTGCACTTTCTGAATTGCTCCCAGCCATTGCTGTTCTGCCATCATTCCCACTGAAGTCCCCTTCCAATCAACTTTGGCCAGCTCACCCTCTGCTTCTGTAATTCCCTTTATTTCACTGTAATATTAATGCATTTGATTTTAGCTTTTTCCTCTCAAACTGCATGGTGAATTCTATCGTATGATCATTGCCTCTTAAGATTTCCCTTTTTTTAAGTTCCCTAATCAAATCTGGTTCATTACACAACAGCCAATCCAGAATTGCCTTTTTCCTACTGGGCTCAACCACAAGCTGCTCTAAAAAGCCATCTTGTGGGCATTCTACAAATTACCTGTGTTGGGATCTAGCACCAACCTGATTTTCCCAATCTACCTGAATATTGAAATTCCACATGACTGTTGAAACATCGCCCTTTTCAGTGCCTTTTCTATCTCCTATTGTAATTTGTACCCTACATCCTGACTACCAATTGAGGGCCTGAATATAACTACCATAAGGTCCTCTTACCCTTGCAGTTTCTTAACACAACCACAATGATTCTACATCTTCTGATCCTACATCATTTCTTTCCAAGGATTTGATTTCATTTTTTTTATCAACAGAGCCTCCTGCCTACCTGCCTGTCCTTTCGATATATTATGTATTATTGGCTGCTAAACTCCCAACTATGATCTCCTTTCAGCCACGACTCAGTGATCCACGTTATGTTTGCCAATCTCTAACTGTGCCACAAGATCATTTACTTTATTCCATATACTGCATGCATTCAAATATAGCATCTTCATTCCCATATTCATCACCCTTTTCGATTTTACTCCCATATTACATTTCAACTCACCCTCTGCCTGCAGTTTTGCCCAATTATCTGCCTGCCCTTCCCCTCAGTCTCACTAAATACTGCATTGATTTGTATACCAACTGGCCAGTCCTCAATCCTATCACTCTGATTCCCACCCTCCTGCCAAGTTAGTTTAAACCCTTCCCAAAATCTCTAGTAAATCTCCCCACAGGCATTTTGGTCCCCCTTGAGTTAAGGTAACCTGTCCTTTTTGTACAGGTCATACCTTCCCCAAGAGAAATCCCAATGATCCAGAAATCTGAAACCCTGCCCCTTACCAATTCCACATGTTCAACTGCCAAATCATCTTATTCTTACCCTCAATGGCATATGGTACAGGCAGCAATTGAGAGATTACTACCATTGAGGTCCTACTTTTCAGATTTCTACATGGCTCCCTAAATTCTCTATTCAGAACTTCAACTTCAATCCTTTTCCTACCTATGTCGTTACCAATATGTATCACAATTTTCAGCTGTTCACCCTCCTCCTTTAGAATGCTATCGACCTGATCTAAGACATCTGTAACCTTGGCAGCTGGAAGGCAACATACCATCTAGGTGTCTTTCTTAATCATAGAATCTCCTGTCTGCTCCTCTAAGTATGGAATCCCTTATCACTACTGCAGTCCTTCTTTTCTCCCCTTCTGAGCCACAGAGCTAGACTCAGTGCTAGAGAACTGGTTGCTGTGGCTTCCCCCAGCAGGTGATTCCTCCTCAACAGTATCCAAAGCGGTATTAATGAGAGGAATGGCCACGGGGGTACTCTGCACTGGCTGCCTATTAGCTTTCCCTCTCCCGGAAAGTTGCCTCTACAACTTGGGAGTGACTACCTTTCTATTGCTCCTATCTCGTATAAGCTGAAGGTCATGCAGCTGCAGTTATCAGGGAAACTGGAGGTCTCCCAGAGTCCTCACATCTCACATGAAGAACATATCACTAACCCTCTATCAATTCTCAATGCACTAGCTGTGTACTAACAAAGAAAGATAAAAGCTTACCAGAAGCTTACCTTGGCCTTTGCCCCTTCTTGCCCAAGCCTCTTGAGCCAAAGCCTGACTGCTGTAACACTGTCAAGTCACACAATGGCCATTCTGCTTAAACTTTGCTTCCTTTTATTGGCTTTTGCCAGGTGACTAAAAGATCGCTATGATTGAAGCCCACTGAAAAGTTCTGAAGGGCTCTGAGCTCTCTTTAAACATCACACCACCTTAGCCAAACAACGACTGCTCACAATATAGAAGCTTGCTGAAACTTGGACAGGCTTTAAGTGATGATCAATCCTAGGAACTTGAAACTCTCAAACCTCTTGATTTCGGCACTATTTATGTAAACAGAACCATGTGCATTTCCCCCCTTGCTCTTTTGTTTTGCTGACATCAAGGGAAATGTTGTCGTCATGACTCTACGTCATTAGACTCTCTATCTGCTTCTTGTATTTGGACTCATCATTATTTGATATATGGCACACTGTGGTGGTATCTACTGCGAACATGTAGGTGGAGTTAGAGCAAAATCTGGTCATGCATTTGTGAGTTTACAAGGAATAGTGTAAGGGATGAGGACACAGCCTTGTGGGGTGCTAATTTTGAGAATAATTATGACAGAGCTTTTGCTGCCTATCCTTACCAAATGTTGAAAGGACTAGATAGGGTGGACATAGAGAAGATGCTTCCTGTTGTGGGGGTATCCAGAACTAGAGGGCACAACCTTTTAGAAAAGAGGTAAGGAGGAATTTTTTTTAACCAGAGAGTAGTGAATCTGTGGTATGCTCTGCCTTGCTGTGGTGGAGGCCAAATCTGTGGGAATGTTTAAGGCAGAAGTTGATAGTTCCCTGATTGGTCAGGGCATCAAAGTATATGGTGAGAAGGCAGGGGTATGGGGTTGAGTGGGATCCAGGATCAACCATGATGGAATGGCAGAGCAAATTTGATGGGCTGAATGGCCTAACTCTGCTCCTATGTCTTATGATCTTACTTGCTGTGGTCTGTTTGTCAGGAAAGAGAGAAGTTGAGTCCCAGATTTAGGAGTTACGGACAAGAGAAAATCTGCAGATGCTGAAAATCCAAGCAACACACACAAACTGCTGAAGGAACTCAGCAGGCCAGGCAGCATCTATGGAAAAGAGTACAAAATGTTCTGCTGAAGGGTCTCAGCCTGAAACGTCAACTGTACTCTTTTCTATAGATGATGGGCTTGCTGAGTTCCTCCAGCATTTTGTATGTTTTTTTAGGAGTTATGGGATGAGTTTGCTAGCAAT
The DNA here is from genome assembly GCF_030144855.1 of Hypanus sabinus. Lineage (NCBI taxonomy): Eukaryota > Metazoa > Chordata > Chondrichthyes > Myliobatiformes > Dasyatidae > Hypanus > Hypanus sabinus. The sequence goes on along the minus strand of NC_082717.1, from coordinate 59,560,986 downwards.
TATAGTATTGAAGTCAGAGCTATAATCAATAAGCAATAGTCTAACATGGGTGGTTTAATTGTCCAGAAGCACCAGAAATAAGTGTAGATTCAACTTCCTTTTTAGCCTAATCTTAGAATGCTCTATAATATCACAGCCTTCATTGTGATTTAATTTCCTCTGGGAAACTCTTCCAAATTTAATTTTTCTTTCAGTCCCTTTCCTGTTATTTATAGCAATCAACTAAATTATCCTATTTTCTGTATCATCTGCTTCTGAGTACTTGTATGGAGATGTTCTCTTACAAGAATATGTAATGCAAGTTGTTTTTAAAAAGTATTTACTATATTATTAAATAAAACAAACTCTTATTGTACATTTTTATAGTTCAACTTACGAACTGACTACAGATAGAAAAAATGATGCTCATCTTTCTTATTCAACCTTGGAGTTTGAGGTGGAGAGTACTGCATCCTTAAGCTTATCTGACTCATCCACTGATGATCAGGAAGTATGTGGGGAAAATTTCACATCCCATGGAAGGAATCAAATTCAAAGAATGTGGGATGGATTTTCTGTGGAGATGTATACCTTGTATGATAAACCCCAGAAGCTTGGAAGTTCAAATTTGCTGAAAGCAAAAGTAATTAAAAAGGAGCAAAAACACTGGTCCCCAAAGATAACAATACCACAGCCTTTCCAAATGACCATCAGAGAAGTTGAAAAGAAGCAGCGAAAAAATCGATCAAGATCTGAAATTGAAGTAGAGAATTATATGCTAAGCAAACGATTAGAAGAAGAAGCAGAATGCCAGAAAAATTTCCATGCAAACCCTGTACCAGCCCACACCTATATCCCACTAATGGAAGAAATAATGGAAAGGAATGAGGAAAGAAGGAAATTTGCTAAGGCAAAGAGCAAAGAAATTCTACTGGCAATACAGAAACCATTTGCTTTTCTTGAAAGGGAGGAAAAAAAGAAAGAAGTTAGAAAAATGCAAATAAAGGATCTTGATCTTTTGATAAAGAAAAGAAAGACATTTAAAGCAAAACCTGTCCCCAAGTATCTTCATGATCAGAAGGTCATTGACAGGATTAAAGAGGAAGAGCTCTACAGAGCAATAAGGATGAAAGTGAGAGCTCAAGAATTGTTAAATAGTGCATCCCTTCCAAAGAGCATGCTTAGTAATGCCACCTGTAAAAGAAGAAAAAGGGTGTGTTATGAGCCAGAAAAAGAACTGAAATTCAAACCCAAGATTAATGCCAAAGTTCCAGATTTTGAGATGTTGCACAGAAAAGCTCAGAGACAACTCATGAAAAACAAGATGAAATTGACAACTATAGGTGAACCTTTCCAAATGCATGTTTTTTCTAATGAAAAGTTTATGGATAATACAATAGAAGATGAAACTGATTTGAAAGAGGTGCACTGGCCTTTTATGTCAAGCATCAAGCAGTCAAAATCACACAGCAGTGTAAATTCAACTCCATCAGAATCTTTGGATTTGGAAATTATAAGAAGCACAGAAGAATCAAAGAAGAAAAAAGCCATTGGGTAAGAATTAAATCTTTGGTGTGATAAGTGTAATCAATGACATGTTAAATCAGATGATCCACACGGTACCTATTTTCTGAATTTAGCTGTTTTAGTGAAAAACTTACAAGAGAGCAAAGCTATCATAAACATTTTTTTGTGGAGTGGAGTCATAGCTTTATACTGGCTATGTCTGCTCTCTGTTCTTAGAGCTGATGTAGGATTGGGATCCAAAGCATGGATAATACCTGATCTTGCACAGATGCTACATTACCCATTATGCTTCTCTGACAGACTGTTTGCCCATATTCCAGGATCTGCAGTCTCTTTAGTCTTTTTGAAGTTCATGTTGACTCCAGTAACTTCACTGACCATATCAATATCCATCTTTGAAAAAAAATCAAATTGGTCAAATAGTGTCTCCTCTTAACAATTCTACTCCAAGTATCTGAGTATCCATGTCTTTCAAAGTGTAGATTGATCCTGAACCTTTTTTTTTCAAAAACTTTATCACCACTGACATCACACACTCTGGCCTATAATACCCTGGCTTATACTTCATGCTTGTCTTGATCAAAGTTGTATTACAGGCAGTCTCAGCAAACCTGGTGACGTGTTTTCAAAATGTATTGGGGAATTTTCTTGATTTTGTTTCTTAGTAATTTTTCATACCTCCCCCCACTTTTCCCACAGAGCATCTTTTTTAAAACCTCACACCTCCTGTACTGCTGTCCGGCTTCCTCTTTCAGTTCAATATACATGTAATAGCTTCCTTTTTTTTCTTTATCCAGCCTTCAGTATCCTTTGATTCCATGGTTCCTTGGACTCGTTCTCCTTACTTTTCATTGATAGGGAAATATGCTAGCCCTGAACTCTCACTGTTGCAGTTTTAAATGACCCCCCATTTGTTGGAGATAGGAAATACTGCAGAGGCTAGAATCTTGTACATTTCTAGGATGTCTGTTTTAACCATGTCCTATCTTACAATATTGAAATTGGCATCAATTCAAATCCTTAATTTCAAGTCCATCTTAATACTGTCTCATAACTACCTTGATACTTGTGGCATGAAACTTACTACTTCCAAATGTCTTTTCCATTGACACTCCAGCACCTATCCTGCTACATTTCCTGAGATTAGTCCAGTGTTGCTCCCTCTCTAATAGGACTGTCTATGTATTAGCTCAAAAGAGAATAGTAAAATAGGATGAGAAAGAAAAGGGCCGTCAGAAGGGTCTCTCTCTTTGAAGAAGGTATTGAGGGAGTGGTTAAGTGGCAAATAACATTTGTGCTGCAGAAGTCTTAGACAATGATCATCTCTGACATGAGAACATCCAACCTCCACTCTTGACATTTCAATTTTGTGATCAGGTCCCTCACTATCAATATCTTATGTGTAACCATTGGCTAGAAAGCTGACTGGACAGGCCATATAATTACCATGGCTATAAAAATGGGTCACAAAATAAGTGTCTGGTAGGACTCAACTCTTGACATCTCAGGGCCTTTCAACTGTCTACAAGGTGCAGGGTAGGAGGTTGATGAAACAGTGTCTGAATGAGTGTAATGCCAACAATTCTGAGAAGTTTGGTATCATGATTTGTGCCACAGATACAGAGAAGGAGACTGCCTATTCCAAGTTGGGAAGCAGGATTTCCAATATACCAAGTATTTAGATATGCACTCTCACTGATCTTCTGTAGTCTGGCACACTGAATTTTCTCATATAAGTCTCTGTAGCAGAACTAATGTGAATTTCTGACAACTGGCAAGTTGGCACCTGTGCTATCCTTGAATCCACCCCACTGTAATCTCAAGTGCACATAACATTTCTGTCCTTTTTTTTCTAAATCATGGATGGTTGCATGTGAAATCATAGGACACCATTCCTTCATATTCACTTTCTTCTCACTTTTCAATAATGCTAAGTGTTTAAGGGTGAAGTAAAATATAACAACATTGAAGGCAAATCCTGACCGATGGGGACCGTTGCTGGATATGTAGTAGGATATCATGAATTAAGCAATAGATGAGTTAAGTGGTGATGTATGCCTTTGAAGTCACACAGAAGGACCATGAATCTAATGCGAGATCACCCAACCACCTTCGATTTTTGTCAATTATCCCTTGCGATTGCCTCTACGATGCCCCCTGATCTATGTCTTCCTGGATAACCTCCAGTGCAGTGTCAGACAATGAACCTTGTTCTTTCTCTTTATCAGCCATTTATAACTGAAGCTGCAACACTGTATTCAGAATGAACAGCATCCAATTTTGCATTTTAGAGTTTTGCACCCATTGTGTTTTACCAGAAATCGTGAAAGAAAACACACAAAATGCTATCTTTTAGAGTTTAAAGAGATGCACGAAAGAGAAAACACAAGGCCTTTGCTCCAAAAGGTGCTGACACAGGTATGCCCTTAAAATATTTTGAGCTGCTTTACTGTTACACTTTACACACTTCAATATTTTATCTGGTTAATTTTTTTTTTGAATCCTGCATATTTTGAAAGCATAACCTACTAACCTGACTCAAATAAGTCATGTTGAACTGGATCCTGTTAACACAGGGGTCTAAGCCAAGGTGTTCCAGACTCTGCTGGCTTAACTTGAGCATCTGCAGGACCAGTGGATTCCCAAAGGTGAAGACTTATAAAAATGTTGAGAAGGAGCAAAGCTCATCTTCAGCTTAATCAGCAGTTGAATTGTTCAATATTTTTAAAATAATTTGGCAGGGTATGGGGGCACATCGAAGGGTTAAAAACTAGTAAAATGTAATAGATATTTATTTTTAATTTACTGAAAAAACCTGAAAGCATACAAATAACTAAAACATCAAACTACATTCCTTTATTTAAGTGAACTTGCCTTTCTCTTCCATGATAATTGCAGCCTTCATTGAAATTCATGGAATTTTGGATCCAATGCTACATTGATTCTCATTTTCACTTTGGAACTTATACATTGACAAGAAGTCCGGAAGATCAAAACCACTATTTTTTTTGGGTTAAATATGTAATAGTTTTTTATTGAAAGGTGCATAGAATGTATATGTCATTCTTTAAATTGCAGATCTCTTTTTGAAACATTTTATCTTCTAAGCATATAGTTAGAATTTAATATTAAAAAGTTAAGATTATCTAAGCAGTGTCTCTTGAAATGAACAGAAAATACATCAACAACTCATATGTTTTTAATCTACGGTAGTATCTGATCAAATTTAGATGTACAAAACAACAATGTGATATTTTGATATCTCAAAATATGTGTTTTAGTCTAGCTGTAGCTATAATCATTGATATGAACTTGTAACACAGTTTAGTAATGTCTGTAAACTAAGATCAAAGCTGCTATGTGTTATATACAGAGAAATGCTAGAAGATCAGCAAAGAAATATACTGCAGCACAAAAAGAACGAGGATTGAAGGAAGATTTTGTTTTCCAGCAAGGCCACTCAGCTTTGCATTCAAATAATCGAGAGTCTGTGAAAAATGAAGACAACAACTGTGTAAATGAAGAAAGGTAACTTCAGTTTAAACAATAGATGTCGTTTTTATGTTTTGGAGGTTTTCAGTTTTCTAGTACTATGATGTCTTCTTATTGTGTTTGAATAGTTTGTAATCTTACTTTATTAAATACGAATTGTTAAACTGTGATTCCAGGCTTTAAAAAACAAATTTGTGAAGAAACTTCGAAATAAGGACAGAGTTCAAATTGTTGGTAAATTAAAATGTAACATAATTAAAATCCTACCCTATCCTAAAAAGCAAGTTTAGTTTTGGAAAGAGTTATTTTTCTTAATACACAAAAAAACTTAATTGAACAGCAATTAAAACTTGCTGATTTATTTAATTTCAATATATTGGAGTTATTGCTGGTAAACTGCCTATATTGCAAAGTATTTTAAACTTTGTCAACCATACATGTTGTCTAAATAAAGTAATATGATCTGTTTACTCTTGACTAAGAGAGGTAAAATATTCGTTATGGACTACATAAATGAAATTAAATAAAGTAATCTTTGGAATCCAAAAGATCACTATTGGTAACTGAAATGTGATCTCAGGTGAGAAATAAATTATCTGTAGCATATACAGCTAAAATATTTTGCACAATTATTGTTTTGGAATAATAAGTCAGGTTTGTTCATTTGAAGAGGTTGTAGGACCATGACTACAACAGTGAAGGCTATTGACTGTTAAAATTGCTTCTCTAGTTCTCAAGAGGAAGATTATGGACTTGACTTTGAAGACGATAATGAAGATGAGGAGTCAACGGTTGCAGAAGAATATCAAGACAGAATGTGAAGTTCAGTGACTGTAAAGTGGCAGGAAGTTGGAAGAATATATCAATGATTAACTGCATTAATTGAGAGTTTTTTGAATGCCAATTATGTTTTATTGCTAATGGGTACTATTTTTATAATATAGTATCATCATAGACTGGCAAATTCTAGGATTAATGACAAGTTACTTTATATTTTTATTACTGAACTAAAGCTCTTTTAATCAGGTTTGCAAATTTGTCTGGTGATTCTCAAATATACAGGCAGTCCCTGGGTTACGAATGAGTTCCGTTCCTGAGTCTGTCTTTAAGTCAGATTTGTAAGTTGGAACAAGTACATCCGGTATTATTTTAGCGTCAGTTAGTCAAACGTTTGTCTTAGTATATAGTATAGATTTTACCCTTCTGTGCATATAAAACACTTAATAAATGTATGTATTCCAATAATTAAACCACTGCTTTGCATAGTAATAATTGTAGCTTTCATCGGGGCAGAGCCTTTCACATGCTCCATTATTCTCACTTTATCCTTTATGCTTTAAAATTGTTCCGATTGTTGATTGACTGTAGTCTAACACTTTTCCAATGACCAATGGTGTTTCATCTCTTTCTGATTGCTTTATTATTTTCACTTTATTTTCAATTGCCAGGCAGCATCTATAAGGAGAAGCACTGTCGACGTTTCGGGCTGAGAACCTTCGTCCTGACGTCTCGGCTGAAACGTCGACAGTGCTTCTCCTTATAGATGCTGCCTGGCCTGCTGTGTTCCACCAGCATTTTGTGTGTGTTGTTTTAATGCTAGCTGTATTTTTTGCAGCTGATTTAGATGCCTGCAAGTACATTCTAGTGTTTGTTTGGAATGATATTTATACTGAATATTACCTGGCTTAGATATTTGCACTAACAATATCTTTAGCTGTTTTCTAAATATTTTGGCCAATTTCTCAATCTGCAACAGTTGAAATTGAAGGTACCTTTATTACTTTGCATTGATTTCCATTGATACCTATCTTGTAACAAAGACTTGATTTTGGAATTCTCAACTTTCTATTCAAATTTTTGTATTCCCTCAGTCCTCCCAAACTCTAAATTTCCAACAACCTCTTGGAAGCCTGTTTCTCTCAAATTCTGGTCTCTTGACTATTTCTAAATGTAATTGTTCTCCTATTGACAATCCTGCCCTCTCCTGTCTCCATAAGTTCTCGAATTTCCTCTTTAAACTCCTTGACAAACTTTTTTGCTATCTGTCCTGATGTTTCATTATGAGTCTTAACATCAGTTTTGCTCCATTGAAGATAAAAATATATACCGCATATTTAGAGTGATACATTACAGAAACAGGCCCTTAATTCTGCTTCCCATTCCCATTCCGATATGTCAATCTATGATCTCCTGTACTGTCGCGACAGTCAGGTTGGAGGAACACCTCCTTTATATTCCATCTGGGTAGCCTCCAATCTGATGCATGAACATCAATAACTTACGGTAATGGCCACCTCCCTTCACCATTCCCCATCCCCTTTTCCCTCTCTCACCCTATCTCCTTGCCTGCCTATCACTTCCTTCTGATACTCCTCCCCCATTTTCTTTCTTCCATGGCTTTCTGTTCTCTCCTATCAGACTCCCCTTTCTTCAGCCCTGCATCCCTTTCAACAATCAACTTCCCAGGTCTTTACTTCATCCCTCCCCCTCCCGGTTTCACCTATCAACTTGTGTTTCTCTGTCCCCACTCCCACCTTTTAAATCTACTCATCTTTTTTTCTGCAGTCCTGACAAAGGGTCTGGGCCCCAAACGTCGAATGTACTTTTTTCCGTAGATGCTGCCTGGCTTGCTGATTTCCTCCGGTGTTATATATGTGACCCTTAAGTCTGGTCAATGCTGACTAAGATACACATCTAAACTCATCTCATTTGTCAGCATTCAGCTAACCTTCTAAACTTTTCCTATCCATGTACCTGTGTAGCTGTCTTATAAAAGCTCAGGTACTTCCTCTGGTAACTCATTCCACATACAAACTACACCCCGTGTAAAACAAAAAGATTCCCTCTCACTTTAAACCGATGCCAAGAACCCTACTTCTTGATTTCTCAAACTGGGAAAAAGCCAGTGTACATTCACTATCTACACCCCCCCCCCCCCAACCCGAATGATTTTCTATACTTCCACAAGATCACCTCCTGCACTCCATGGAAAGAAGCCCTATTCTATCCAACTGCTTCCTATAACCCAATTTCTCAAGTCCTGGCAACATCCTTGCCAATCTTTTCTGCAATATTTCCGGTTTAATAATACCTTTCTGACAGTAGGGTGATCAAAACTGAACACATTACTCCAAATACGGCCTCACCAGTGTCTTGTAGAACAAAACCAATACATTCCACCTTCTATAGGTTTTCCCCCCGAAGAAAACCTGTATGTTCAAAGTCTTCTTCACCACCCTGAGTACCTGTGATTCTTAGTTAATTATAAAATCCCTTTGTTTTAGAACACTCCCCAGGGCCATACTGTTCACTGTGAATGTCCTACCTTGATTTGACTGTCCAAAATGCAAAACCTTGCAATTACCAGATTTAAACTCCATTTACCAATCCTCAGCCCCCTTACCTGGCTGATCAAGATCTCCCTGTAATTTTTGACTGCTTTTCTGTCCGCTATACTATTTATTTTAGTGTCATGTGCAAACTTAAAGTCATACAAGAGCTCACGTTGTGATGGGAGATTTTAGCTATCCTAATGTAGTCTGGGATAACTAATAATGTGAAGAACAAAACAGTATCTTTTCCAGAGACTTGCATGATTGTTATACTTGTGGTCCAACGAGGAAGTGGGGTGGCACCAAATTTGATTCTCAGAAATTACATGGGATAAGTGATAATGGGGGAATGTTTAAAGAATAGCAGTTTTAGAAAGGAATAAGTAAGAATTGATGGGACAAAAATGGAGCAGCAATAATTTTGTGGGTTGAAAATTGATATGGCCAGGGCAAATTGGCATCAAAGGCTAACTGAATAATTAGTTGCCTGTCATTTGGAGGTAGCTTGGTTACTGTTTGAGTTTGTTCATGTGAGAACAGTTGTGAATATAGTAAACAAATGGTTTTTTTTAGAATCCCACTGATTCTCACAGCTACCTGGAGTATACCTCTTCCTACCCCGTCACTTGTAAAACTGCCATCCCCATTTCTCAGTTCCTCCGTCTATGCTGCATCTGCTCTCAGGATGAGGCTTTTCATTCCAGAATTAATGAGATGTCCTCCTTCTTCAAAGAAAGGGCTTCCCATCCTCCACCATCCTCACCTGCATTTCTTCCATTTTGCACATGTCTGCCCTCACCCCATCCTCCTGCTGCCACAACAGGGATAGGGTTCCTCTTGTCCTCACCTACTACCCCACTAACCTCCACATCCAGCAAATAATTCTCCAAACTTCTGCCATTTCCAACGGGATACCACCAGCATGCACATCATTCTCCCTTCCCTCTCCCCACCCCCCCCCCCCCCACTTTCTGCAGGGATAGTTCCCTATGTGATTCCCTTGTCTACTTGTCCCTCCCCACTGATCCTCCTCCTCCTGGTACTTATATTTGCAGAACAAGTGTCACACTCTTCTCTCACTACCATTCAGCGCCCCTAACAGTCCTTCCAGGTGAAGTGACACTTCACCTGCAAGTCTGTTGGGTTCACTTACTGTATCTGATGCTTCCAGTGTGGCCTCCTGTATATCAGTGAGACCCACATAGATTTGGAGACCGTTTCGCCAAGCACCTATGTTCAGACTGCATGAAAAATCGGGATCTCCCTGTAGCCAACCACTTAAATTTTACTTCCCATTCCCACTCCCTTTCTGATAGTTCAGTACATGGCCTCCTCTACTGCCCCAATGAGGCCACACTCATGTTGGAGGAGCAACAACTTGTATTCTGTCTGGGTAGCCTCCAACCTGACGGCACAAACATTTATTTCTCGAATTTACAGTAATTGCCACCCCCCACCCACCATTCACCATTCCCTATTCCTGTTTCCCTTTCACATATAATCTCTTTATCCATCCATCATTTCCCTCTGGTGTTCCTTGTCCTTCCCTTTCTTCCATGGTCTTCAATCCTGTCCTATCAGATTCCCCTTCCTCCAGGCAAAATTTCAGGATGAGAATAGGGAACACATTAAGTGGCCATCACCTGTATTCACACATTGTTAAAGGGATTTGTAAAATTCAAAGCTTTACAATACAGGCAACCCATTCAATTCAATTCCAGCTGTTGCCTGTAAGGAGTTTGTATGTTCCTCCTGTGACCTCTGTGTGCTTTAGTTTCCTCCCACAGTCCAAAGACATACTGGTTGGCAGGTTAATTGGTCATTGTAAATTGCCCCATGATTAAACTCAGATTAAATCTGGAGTATAAAAGGAGAGACTTCCCTTAAATCACAAAGAGGCTGTTGTTATAGGAGTTATCTACTGGATAGGTATATGGACAGGAAAGGAGTGGAGGGTTATGGGCTGAGTGCGGGTAGGTGGGACTAGGTGTGATTAAGGGTTTGGCACGGACTAGGAGGGCCAAGATGGCCTGTTTCCGTGCTGTGATTGTTATATGGTTATATGGTTAATCAAACAGGAATGATAATCCTGTGCCTCACTGCAAATATTGGGATTTTTTGTGTGTTCTGCTTGGGTGTATGAAGAACATAAACAAAAAATCCATACTTTATCATATAAATTTAATGAGTTTTAAATTAGAAGATAGAGGAATTAGAGTGGTTATTTAGCTGTTCCACAATTTGGTGGGATCATGGCTGATCCAAAAATGCTTCAGTACTCTTTTTAGCCCATTCTCTATAACCCTCAATATCCTTACTTAATTGAAATTTATCAGCCTCAGCTTTAAATATGCATTAAATGTGCACAGCTCTCTGTGACAAGTAGTTCTAAAGAATCACAACCCTCTGAGAGAAAAATTTCTTTTTCATTTCAGTTTTAATTGGGTTCTTCTTTATGGTAAAAACATGCTGCTTGATCATGGATTCTGCTATGAGAAGAAACATTTACTCAGCATTTACTGCAACCAGCCTCCAAAAACTTTTAAATGTTTCAGTAAGGTCATCTCTCATTTTCCTAAACTTCAATGACAAGACTTTCGGCCTGTTTAACCATTCCTCTTGAGATAATCCTTCCAAATCCAGGATCATTTTATTGAACCTTTCTGAAATACCTCCAAAGAAATCTCCTGAACTAGTAAGACGAAAACTATTCACAGCACTATGGCTGTGCCTCATTGGTGCCTTGTACAGCTGCAGGATGACTTCCCTACTTTTATACTCCAGTCCCTTGGAAGAGTGCCAGCATTCTATTAGCCTTTCCTGTTTGCTATATTTCTACAATGCCTTTCTGTGTTTTGTGCACAAGACCCCAAAATCCCATTGTATTGCAGTTTTCTGCTACTTTCCACTTCTATTTAACTTTCGTATTGTTCTTCTTTCCAGAATTAATTTCACCTTTCCCACATTTCACTCCACTTCCCATGATATTTTCCCATTCACTTAACTTATTGATATATCTTTGTAAATTGTTTGTGTCCTTTATTACTTTGCACTCTTTGAAGTTATTAATACACTGTTACCTCTTCAAAAGTTTCTATAAAAGTAATCAGATAGGATGTCCCTACTAATAAAGCCATACTGACTACTTTTGATCAATAAAGCCATATTGATCAATGCTTTACAGTACCCGTGACTTGGGTTCAATTCCAATTCCAATTCCCTCTGCTGTCTGTAAGGATTTTGTATGTTCTCTCCATGGCTTTTTTCCAGGTGCTTCAGTAATCTGCCATTGTCCGAAGATATATCTGTTGGTAGGTTAATTGGTCATTGTAACTTGTCCTGTGAATAGGCCAGGGTTAAATCCAGAGTTTCGGGGTGGCGCAACTTGACGGGCCAGAAGAGCATATGTATCTCTGTATCTCAATAAATAAAAAACTACTTTTCCAAGTATAGATTTACCCTGAATTAAGAGGGTGGTGGTGAACAAATCTCTGAGGTTTTCAGAGATGCATACAACTCTGTGAAAAGGCGAGCTGGTGAATTAGCTACAAGCTTGTTTGTACGTGTTGCTTTGACCACAGCATCTGCAGTGTACTTTGGTTTAGTAGTAGGTGGCAGAAGGATGGACTGGCAGTCTGATTTTCAGAGTGGAGGCCTGTGACCAGTCATGTGGTACAGAGACTGGTGCTGAAACCCGTATTGTTAGTCATATGATTTGGATAAAAATGTAGGAGGGAATAATTTTAATCATTTGGTACTTCGTGATTATTGCAAACTTGATTGACCTGTTTTCCATGCTATATGACACTAAGAAGAGATATTAAAGTATTTTGCATCCAAAACATCAAGGAAAAGAATTTAATTCAGACAGAACAAATTTAGTAAAGTTTATGGTAGAACTGTGGAATAAGAAAGGTATGACCGCATTAATCGGATTATACTATAGACTGTTAGAGTACATTCTACACTTAGAATGTGCAAAACATTAATTTCAGCCACCAATCTTAAGATCTGAATATGGACCGTAGATTAAGTTTAAACTGCAGCTCTGGACAATAATTTTCTAAGAGCCATGAATCACAGTTAATTGGAAGATTAGACAATGCTGATTTAAATTCATTTAGGTGTCTGTAGTGTGGGTATGAAGGAGGTGTGACAGTTATATGTATTTCAAAGGGAAGCATTGTAGATACGTTGTAAATACTGTATAGAATTATCCTCTGATCTTTAGTATATAAATTGTTGGGTTCAGCAGGCCTCTTCCTCTGAAACGGTCTCGGTATGATGCCCACTGTATCTCCATGTCTACCAGCCCCGTCTCTCTGGAGACCTTGTTCATGCAACAACATGGACCATTGAATTGAATTGACTTTATTTCTTACATCCTTCATATACATGAGGAGTAAAAATCCTTACGTTGCATCTCCGTCTTAATGTGCAATGTGCAATTTATAGTAATTTGTAATAAATAGTATGTACAACAGGACAATCAATATAGCATAGAAATGCAATTGTATCAGTATGAATTAATCAGTCTGATGGTCTAGTGGAAGAAGTTGTCCCAGAACCTGTTGGTCCTGGCTTTAATGCTGCAGTACCATTTTCCAGATGTTAGCAGCTAGAACAGCTTGTGGTTGGGGTAACTCGGGTCCCCAATGATCCTTTGGGCCCTTTTAAGCACCTGTCTCTGTAAATATCCTGAATGTGGTAAGTTCACATCTACAGATGTACTGGACTGTCCGCACCATTCTCTGAAGACTCCTGTGATTGAGGGAAGTCCAGTTTCCATACCAGGCAGTGATACAGCCAGTTAGGATGCTCTTAATTGTACCCTGTAGAAAGTGCCTAGGATTTGGGGGCCTATACCAAACTTCTTCAATCATCTGAGGTGAAAGAGGTGCAATTGTTTCACCACTCAGCTGGTATGTACAGACCATGTGAGATCCTTGGTGATGTGTATGCCAAGAACTTAAAGCTATTCACCCTCTCAATCTCAGCTCCATTGATGTCAATAGAGGTTAGCTTCTTTGTTTTTGTGACATTGAAGGTGAGGTTGTTTTCTTGACACTACTGTGTCAGGGTGATGGCTTCTTCTCTGTAGGCTGCCTCATTATTATTTGAGATCTAACAGTCTGTGGGATTTAGAGGAGCAAATTTGTAGGAAGATTGCAAACTGTTACAAGAAATACAAAGTGCAGATGGAACGTGATTTTTAACCTTCAACATGTTGACTGGGACTCCCATACTGTAAAAGGGCTAAATGGGAAAGAGTTTGTCAAATGTGTTCAGGAAAGTTTCTGTAATTAGTACATAGAAATCCCAATTAGAACGAGATCTCCTATTAGGGAATGATCTGGGCAGGTGACAAAAGTTTGTGTATGGGAACATTTTGCATCTAGTGATCATAAAGCCATTAGTTTCAAGATAAGGAAAAGGATAGGTCTAGTCCTCAGGTTGAGATCAAAGAAAGGACAATTTTGATGGTATCACAAAGGATTTGGCAAGTATGGATTGCTGTAGTTTGTTTTCTGGCAAAGGTGTATTTGGTAAGTGGAAGGCCTTCAAAAGTGAAATTCTGAGACAACATAATTTGTATATTCCTGTCAGAATTAAAGGCAAGAATAAGGTTTAGGGAACCTTGGTTTTTGAGAGATTTTAAGGCCCTGGTTAAGATATAGAAGGAGGTGCATAGCAGGTGTAGGCAGGTCGGCACAAATAAGGAACATGAGTATAAAAAAATGCAAGAGAAGGAGGGCTAAAAGAAAGTGTGAGGTTGCTCTAGCAGTCAAGGTGAAGGAGAATCCAAAGGGTTTCAGCAGATGTGTTAAGAGCAAAAGGATAGCAAGGGATAAAATAGGTCCTCTGGAAGATCAGAGCCGAAAAAGATGAGGGAGATCTTAAATTATTTTTTTGCATCTGTATTTACTCAGGAGATGGACCTAAGTCAAGAGAAGTGAGGTTATGGATCAAATACAGATTACAGAGCAAGAGGTGTAAATCCTCAGGGCCTGACAAGGTGTTCTCTTGGACCCTGTGGAATGCTAATGCAGAAATTGCAGGGGTCCTAGCAGAGATATTTACAACATCCTTAGTCAAAGGTGAAATGCTAGAGGAATGGAGGATAGCTAATGTTGTTCTGTTGTTTGAGAAAGGCTCCAAGATTACAACAGGAAATTATAGGCTGGTGAGCCTGACATAAGTAGTGGGAAAGTTATTTGAAGGTATTCTAAGGGACCAGATGTATAAGTATTTGGATAGGCAGGTACTGATAGGGATAGTTAGCATGGTAGGTCGTGTCTAATCAATCTTGTAGAGTTTTTTGAAGAAGTTACCAGGAAAGTTGATGAAGGCAAGGCAGTGGATGGTGTCTACATGGGCTTTAGCAAGGCCTTTGACAAGGATCTTTATGGGAGGTTAGTCAAGATGATTCATTTGCTTAGCTTTCAAGATGAAGTAGTAAATTGGATAAAAGATTGTGTTTGAGGGAGAAGCTGGAGAATGGTCATTGTTGGTTGCTCCTCTGACTGGAGGCCTGTGACAAGTGGTGTGTCGCAGGGATCAGTGATGGATCTGTTGTTGTTTGTCATCTATATCAACAAACTGGATGATAATATAGTCAACTGGATCAGCAAATTTGAAGATGACACCAAGATTGGGAGTGTAGTGGCCAGTGAGGAAGATTATCAAAGCTTACAGCAGCTGGAAAGAATAGGTTGAAAAATGGCAGATAGAATTTAATGCAGACAAGTGTGTGGTGTTGCCCTGGAGGAGGACCAGCCAAGGTAGGTCTTACACAGTGAGCAGTAGGGCACTATGGAGTGCAATCAAAGGAATCTAGGAATACAGTTCTATAATTCCTTGAAAGTGGCATCACAGGTAAATAAGGTCATAAAGTATGCTTTTGACACTTTGCCCTCATAAATCAATGTATTGATTACAGAAGTTGGGATGTTATGTTGAAATTGTATACAGAGTTAGAGTGGACTAATTTGGAGTACTGTGTGAAGTATTTGGTCACCTACCTAGAAGAAAGATGTAAATAACATTGAAAGAGTACACATAAAATTTACAAGGATGTTGCTGGGACTTGGGGATCTGAGTTATAGGGAAAAAGGTTGAATGGATAAAGACCTTATTCCCTAGAATGTAGAAATTTGAAGGGGGACTTGACAAAGATATACAAAATTGAGAAGGATATAGATACAGCAAATACAAACAGGCTTTTTCTTCCACTGAGGTTGGGTGAGTCTATAACTGGAGGTCATGGGTTAAGGGTTAAAGGTGAAATGTAAGGGGAACATGAAGAGGAACTTCTTCCCTCAGAGGGTGGTGAGAGTGCTAGCAAAAGTGATGGATACGGGTTTGATTTCAGCATTTAAAAGAATTTGAATAGGTACATGAATGGAGGGATATTGAGGGCTATGGCCTGATAGCATTAGGCAGTTTAATGGTTTAGCACAGATTAGATGGGCCAAAGGCCTGTTTCTGTGGTGCAGTGTTCTCTGAATCCATGACCGACTTGGGGATTTCTGTAAACAGTAATATGTCAGTATGTTTAACTCACTCACCAAGATATCAGAGAATAACTGGCAACTGAAGAGAAGAGTAAAAGAATGCATTTGCTGAAAATCAGAAGAGAAATCAGAAAATTCTGCAGAATCTCAATAGGCCAGACAGACGTACTGAAAAGTCAACTTGAAATATTAACTTGGCTTCTCTCTCTCTCCCTCTCTATAGATGTTGAGGAAGGCTGGCAAAAGATACAGTTAGTTGATAATATGGGTAGAGAAACAGCAGATGGAGTTTAATGTGGTCAAGTGTGGGGTGTTGCAATTTGGGAGTTAAAAGTAAGAGGAAAATAACAGGGCACTCAGGAGCATTGAAATATACAGTATATCCCTCAGGAAGGATCTTGGATTGCAAATCTGCCAACACAAGTAGATAGGGTGGTAAAGGAGGTATACAAAATCTTGCCTCCATCAGTTAGGATGTTAAGTGCTAAAGTAGGTAAGTCATATTACAGCTGAATAAAACTGGTTTGACTACATTTTAAATATTGTGGTCTATTCTGGTTGTCAAATTGCATTCAATACTATTATCTCCTCAGTACTAATCTATAAACTCCATGACCCAGGTATCAATACCTTCTGGGCAACTGGATTCTCAATTTCCTCACTAACTGATTCCATTCAGTCCTGATTGGCAACAACAACTCCACAATAAACATCAGCACAGGTGCACCATAAGCTGTGTACTTACCCTCTTTCTCTACTCACTTTACACTTATGATTGTGATGCTAATACCCTATTTAAGTTTGCTGATGATACCACTGTCGTAGACTGAATCAAAGGTGGAGACAAATTGGTATATAGGAGGGAGATTGAAAAACCGGGTTAATAGTGACACAACAACAACCTCTCACTCAATGTCAGCAAAACCAAAGATCTAATTATCAGCTACCGGAGGATGGAACCAGAAGTCCTTGAACTAGTTCTCACCAGGGATCAGAGGTGGAGGGGGCTAGCAATTTTAAATTCCTCAGTGTTACCATTTTGGAGTAACTGTCCTGGGCCCAACATGTAAATGCAATTACAAAAAAAGCACTGCAGCACCTCTACTTCCTTAGAAGTTTGCCAAGATTTGGCATGTCATCTAAAACTTTGAAAAACCTCTACAGATGCACAATGGAGAGTATCTTGATTGTTGTAACATGCCCTGGTGTGGAAACACCAATGCCCAAAAACATAAAAGCCTACAAATAGTAGTGTATACAGCCCAGGCCATCATGCTAAAGCCACTGAGCACATCTAAAAGGTGTGCTTTTGCAGGAAACCAGCATCCATCATCAAGTACCCCCACCATCCAGGTTCAAGAAGTTATCACCCCTCAACCATCAGGCTCTTGAACGAGAGAGGATAACTTCACTCAACTTCTTTTGCCTCATCACTGAACTGAACTCACTTTCTGGGACTCTTCATTTAAAGTCAGAGTCCAGACCTCAATCCAATTGAGAATTTGTGGCTGGACTTGAAAAGGGCTGTTCACTCACTATCTCCATTCAATCTGACAGAGCTTGAGCAATTTTATAAGTCGTGAAGGTTCCAGATGTGCAAAGCTGATAGAGACCTATCCACACAGACTCAAGGCTGTATTTGTTGGCAAAGGTACCTCTACAAAATACTGACTTGAAGGGGGTGAATACTTATGCAATCAATTATTTTATGTTTTATATTTGTAATTAATTTAGATCATTTTGTAGAGATCTATTTTCACTTCCACATGAAAAAGTCTTTTTCTGTTATCAGTGTCAAAAAAGCCAAATTAAACCCACTGTGATTCAATGTTGTAAAGTTATAAAACATGAAAACTTTGGGGGGGGGGTGTGAATACTTTTTAAAGGCACTGTATATATAGCTTTAAACATACAGAAAACACTGTAAAACAGGAGATGAGAAAAAAGCCACCTTCCTTCTCTGCACTTTTTTATTTTAAAATGTATTTTATTCAATGGGTACATTTTTTTTCTATGTTACTTGTACCATTAATTCAATATTATGCTTCTCCCATTTTCTTAGTGCACCCATGAAGTGTCCGACAGGCTGTTACAAAAGGTCCAGTCCATTAATCTTGACTGATGGCAGAAGCCCAGATGACCCTTTCTCACAATGCGTTTGCAATGGCTACACTGAGCTTCAGTGGACCCCTGAACAGCTGTTCGTACATTTTATAATGTACCAGTAGGCAGTATTCACTTGTGGACAAATCCTTATAATGAAAGAGCATCAAGATTCAGGTAGACATAGAACATAGAATAATACAGCACATTACAGGCCCTTCGGCCCACAATGTTGTGCCGACCCGCAAACCCGGCCTCCCATATAACCCCCCACCTTAAATTCCTCCATACACCTGTCTAGTAGGCTCTTAAACTTCACTAGTATATCTGCCTCCACCACTGACTCAAGCGTGCATTCCACACACCAACCACTCTCTGAGTGAAAAATCTTCCTCCAATATCCCCCTTGAACTTTCCTCCCCTTACCTTAAAGCCATGTCCTCTTGTATTGAGCAGTGGTGCCCTGGGGAAGAGGCGCTGGCTGTCCACTCTGTCTATTCCTGTTAATATCTTGTACACCTCTATCATGTCTCCTCTCATCCTCCTTCTCTCCAAAGAGTAAAGCCCTAGCTCCCTTAATCTCTGATCATAATTCATACTCTCTAAACCAGGCAGCATCCTGGTAAATCTCCTCTGTACCCTTTCCAATGCTTCCACATCCTTCCTATACTGAGGCAACCAGAACTGGACACAGTACTCCAAGTGTGGCCTAAATAGTTTTATAGAGCTGCATCATTACATCGCTTCTCTTAAACTCTATCCCTTGACTTATGAAAGCTAACACCCCATAAGCTTTCTTAACTACCCTATCTACCTGTGAGGCAACTTTCAGGGATCTGTGGACGTACCCCCAAATCCCTCTGCTCCTCCACACTACCAAGTATCCTGCCATTTACTTTGTACACTGCCTTGGAGTTTGTCCTTCCAAGGTGTACCACCTCACACTTCTCCGGGTTGAACTCCATCTGCCACTTCTCAGCCCACTTCTACATCCTATCAATGTCTCTCTGCAATCTTTGACAATCCTCTACACTATCTACAACAGCACCAACCTTTGTGTCGTCTGCAAACTTGCCAACCCACCCTTCTACCCCCACATTCAGGTTGTTAATAAAAATTACAAAAAGTAGAGGTCCCAGAACAGATCCTTGTGGGACACCACTAGTCACAACCCTCCAATCTGAATGTACTCACTCCACCAGGACCCTCTGCCTTCTACAGGCAAGCCAATCCTGAATCTACCTGACCAAGCTTCCCTGGATCCCATGCCATCTGACTTTCTGAGTAAGCCTACTGTGTGGAACCTTGTCAAATGCCTTACTAAAATCCATGTAGATCACATCCACTACACTACTCTCATCTATATGCCTGGTTACCTCCTCAAAGAACTCTATCAGGCTTGTTAAGCATGACCTGCCTTTCACAAAGCCATGCTGACTGTCCCTGATCAGACCATGATTCTCTAAATGCCCATAGATCCTATCTCTAAGAATCTTTTCCAACAGCTTTCCCACCACAGACGTAAGGCTCACTGGTCTATAATTACCTGGACTATCCTACTAACTTTTTTGAACAAGGAGACAACATTCACCTCCCTCCAATCGTCTGGTACCATTCCCGTGGACAACGAGGACATAAAGATCCTAGCCAGAGGTTCAGCAAACTCTTCCCTTGCCTCGTCGAGCAGCCTGGGGAATATTCCGACAAGCCCCAGGGACTTATCCGTCCTAATGTATTTTAACAACTCCAACACCTCCTCTCCCTTAATATCAACATGCTCCAGAACATCAACCTCATTCATATTGTCCTCACCCTCATCAAGTTCCCTCTCAGTGGTGAATACCGAAGAGAAGTATTCATTGAGGACCTCGCTCACTTCCACAGCCTCCAGGCACATCTTCCCACTTTTATCTCTAATTAGTCCTACCTTCACTCCTGTCATCCTTTTGTTCTTCACATAATTGAAGAATGCCTTGGGGTTTCCTTTACCCTACTTGCCAAGGCCTTTTCATGCCCCCTTCTTGCTCTTCTCAGACCCTTCTTAAGCTCCTTTCTTGCTACCCTATATTCCTCAATAGACCCATCTGATCCTTGCTTCCTATACCTCATGTATGCTGCCTTCTTCCACCTGACTAGATTTTCCACTTCACTTGCCACCCATGGTTCCTTCACCCTACCACTCTTTATTTTCCTCACTGGGACAAATTTATCCCTAACATCCTGCAAGAGATCCTTAAACATCAACCACATGTCCATAGTACATTTCCCTGCAAAAACATCATCCCAATTCACACCCGCAAGTTCTAGCCTTATAGCCTTATAATTTGCCCTTCCCCAATCAAAAATTTTCCTGTTCTCTCTGATTCTATCCTTTTTCATGATAATGCTAAAAGTCAGGGAGCGGTGATCACTGTCCCCCAGGAGCTCACCCACTGACAGATCTGTGACCTGACCCGGTTTGTTATCTAAATGCTTCTTTCAATGAGGGGATGATCTTCCAGCAGGAGTTAATGTTTGTCTTTGTATACATCCCTAGGAATAGTAATGTTACTGTTGAATGACCCTTAACCATTGCATCCTTTTACTTATATAGCGCTACACACATAAGTTTTTCATTGCACCTGTGTATACATGTGCATATGATAATAAACTTAACTCCGACTTTCCTAAACTTTTTGGCCAAATGACAATAAACTGTCATTTTATCTGCATCAGAGCCATCTCAAGACAGTGTATAGTGGTAGTACGATTCATTGTGCAGGAGGATCTGACATGGAGGGTATTTCTTGCAGGCAACCAAGTGCTTGTTTGTCATATATGGTGATGAGGTATTCTGCCACATGATGCTCAGACTTCTTACTCCATGCATCTTTGCATGCAGGGCTTCCAGGATATTCTTAACTAACCACTATCTGATGGTTTTGTGGTCCAATGTATGTTTCTCCTTAACTTTTGAACAAAAGACCGAGTATCAAAGTCCCACTGAATGGAACACTGAACAGTAACCTGGCATTACAACACTGGGAATGAATAGAATCTTAGCTGACAGTGATACTTGGTGTTTGCACATTCTGGCTCTACACAATGAGATGCAGCACCACACAAAGATGTCCATCAGGATGAGGGCTTTGTTGGATGCTGCCTCAGCTTTACTTTCTGCTGGCAATGCATTTAATTTATGACTATGCTGTGCTTCAACAAAGACTTATATCTTTACACCTTAAGCAAGATGGCGCCAGTGAACCATGGCGACATTCTGCGCGCTACGTGCAATACTTCTAAGTATACCTCTTTTGAATTACTCTCACAGCAATCTGCAACATATAATTTCCCTTTAGGAATATAGTTTTAAATCAACTTAATGATCTACAGATTTCACGATCTTCTGAGAGACTTGGCGGACCAAGCTGGTATGGCACCTTTAAGTGAATGAAGGTTCATCGCCATGACTCGAAGTGAGGCAGGGGGAGGAGGGGTACTGCAAGCCAGGCTGAAATGCAGAGGGGAGGTCTCCTTTACCCAGCATTTTGTTAGCAAATGGGCAATTGCTGGAGAACAAAATTGAGGATATGAGGGCAAGATTGCTGTTTCGGAGTATAATGACAGATTGTTTGAGTGATATGTGGCTTTCTTCCAGCATGCCAAATACAGCAATCAGACACAAAGGCTTCTCTAATTACAGGATGGACTTAACTCTGATTAGGAAAAGGCAGAAGGTGGAAGTGTGTGTTTCATGATAAACTCTATGTGGTGCTCTTATGTGGCTGTATTGTCAAACTGATGTTCCCCCAACCTTGAACACCTAATGGTCAAATGCCATCCATTCTTTTTACCTAGGGAGTTCTCCATAATCCTGACTGCAATTTATAAACCACTAGCAGCCGACTATAATTAAGCACTTGAGATATGGCATGATGCCGTCTCCAAAGAACAGTCCATACCAATGTATTTCAAATTAGAGTGAGGGACTTCCCTCTGGCCTGTCTGAAGAATCCCCTGCCCATTTATCATTAGCATATAATCTGTGGCAATAGATGCCCCAATACAGTAGACCACTGTTATACTAAGATATGGAATGCCAGACTGATTTCAGTAAATCTGATCACATGGCTCTTCTCCTCCTACCTGCATACAGGCCAAGCTAAAAAGCAAAGCTCCAGAGACTAGGACAACAAAGAGATGGTTATGGGAGGCAGAGGAGCAGCTACAGGATTGCTTCGAGTTGGTGGACTGCATTCAAGAATCTGAATGATTATCATGAACTTTATTAAAACAGTTCTGGATGAACGTGTCCCCCACAAAATTTAGAGTATTCTCCATAAAGAGGGCTAGATGAACCATGAGATCTGCAACCTGCTGAGTGCCAGATCAGAGGCATTCAAGTCTGGTGAGCAAGATGTTCAACGATCTCCGGAATGCCATCTCATGGGTGAAGTGACAATTCCAGACAAAACTTGAAGCAATGAAGGTTGCTTGACAGCTGTGGCAGAGCTTGAATGCTATCACCTCTTATAAAGTTAAATCAAGTGGCATAGGCATCATCAGAGCTTCGCTTCCAGACAACTCAATGCCTTCTATGCTCACTTTGACCATCAAAACTTGAAGGAACCATCACAAACTCCCACAGCCTCCACCGATCTTGTAACATGCAAGCAGCCTTCAGGTGCTTGAACCTGTGAAAAGCATCCAGCGCAGATGAGGTACCTGGCCAAGTACTAAAAACTTGTGCTGATCAACTGGCTGCAGTGTTCACTGGGATCTACAACATCTCACTTTGGCAGTTTGAGGTACCCACCTGCTTAAAGCAGGCTTCAATTATACCAGTGCCTAAGAAGAATGTGGTAACCTGCCTCAATGACTTATCCACTAGCACATACATCCACAGTGATGAAGTGCTTTGAGAGGTTGGTGATGAAACATATCAACTCCTGCCTAAGAAGCAATTTGGATCTGCTCGAATTTGACTACCGGAGCTATGGATCCACAGCAGATGCCATTTCATTCACTCTTCACTCAAGCCTGGAACATCTGGATAGCAAAGATGTATACATCAGGATGATAAAGATATCAACTACAGCTCAGCATTCAGTACCATCAACCACTCAAAACTAATCAATAAGCTTCAAAACCTGGCCCTCAATACGTCCTTGTGCAATTGGATCCTCAATATCCTCACTTGCAGATCCCAGTCAGTTCCATTTGGCATCAACATCTCCTCCATGATTTCCATCAGTATAGGTGCACCACAAGGCTGTGTGCTTAGCCCCCGCTTTACTTAATTTACTCCTATGACTGTGTGGCTAAGCATAGCTCCAATGCCATATTCAAGTTTGTTGATGACACCACTGTTGTAGGTCATATCAAAGGTGGTGACAAATCAGCATATAGGAGGGAGATTGAAAACTTGGCTGAGTGGTGCCACAACAACCTCCTACTCAATGTCGGCAAGACCAAAGAGCTGTAATTGATGTCTGAAGGAGAAACCAGAGGTCAATCAGCCAGCCTTCATCAGAGGAGGAGAGAGTCAGCAATTCTAAATTCCTTGGTGTATTATTTCAGAGGATCTGTCCTGGGCCCAGCACGCAAGTACAATTATGAAGAAAACATGGCAGCACCTCTACTTCCTTAGGAATTTGCTAAGATTTGCCATGACATCTAAATCTTTGACAAACTTCTATAGATGTGTATTGATAATGTCACAGTCTGGTATGGAAACACCAATGTCCTTTAACAGAAAACCTTACAAGGAGTAGTAGATATGGCCTGATCCATCAAGGGTAAAGCTTTCCCCATCTTTGCATATATTTTTTACATGAAGCGTTGTTGCAAGAAAGCAGCATCAATCATCCAAGACTCCACCACCTAGAGCATTATCTCTTCTTGCTGGTGCCATCAGGAAAAAGGTACAGAAGCCTCAGGACGAGCTCGTACCAGCAGGTTCAAGCCCTCAACTAAAAGGCTCTTGAACAAAAGGGAATAACTACACTAATTCTACTTCAAGTTTCCTACAACCGATGATCTCACCTTAAGAACACTTTATCTCGTTATTTCATGCTCATTATTTATTGTTATTTATCTATATTTGCATTTGCACTGTTCCTTGCCCATTGATCCCATTTAGTTACTGTACTATAGATTTGCTAAATATGCCCACAGAAAAAGAATCTTAGTTGTATGTGGTGATATGTATGTACTCCAATAAAAAATTTTACTTTGAACTTTAAGATATCCTGAAAATCTGGAGTATTGTTACATGAAGTTTATTTGCGTTCCAAGTGGGTGTATGTGGCATTAAGATATAATTAATCAATGAAAAAGGATCAAAATACACCATTACATAACTGCCAGAGTTTGCAAAGCACTTGTCTCAATGCCTCACAGTTCCTGTGAGAGTCTGTCTGCAGTACCTCCTCAGCTAGTGAATTTCAGCCTTAGGCTGATGAAGAGAAAGTATTTTTGACTCACTCTATGCTCATTGGTCCATTTATGTTTTAAGTATTTCTATCTGATCATTGAGTTCAAGAGCCATGATGTAATATTGCAGTTCTATAAAACTCTGGTCAGACCACACAGAGAGTACCGTGTTTAGTTCTGATTGTCTTATTACAGAAAGGATGTGGAAGTTTAAAGAGGGTACAGAAGAGATCTACAAGGATGCAGTCACAATTAGAGAACATGTTTTATGAGAAAAGGTTGAAAGAGCAATGGATTTTCTCTTTGGAGTGAAGGAGGACGAGGTGTTATCAGCAAGATATAAGCCTTCATAATGTACTACAATGTGAGTACAGTATATAGGCATCATAGTCTGTCAGACTGTTAATTAGCCTGAGAATCCTCGTCCTTTACATTAGTGTCTTAGAGATGAGTGTGGAAAGTGAATCTATATTTAGCTTGATAAGTGGTATTTTGTTAAGCTCTGCACAGTATTTTTTAAATCAAGATGAGAAGCACAAATAGGATAGTCTTTTTCATCCAAGGTAGAAATTTCAAGAACCAGAGGGCATAGTTTTAAAGTGAGAGTGAAAATGTTCAAATGAGATGAACTGGGTAATTTTTTTTTTACACAGGAAATGGTAGGTGCCTGGAACAGACTGCCAGGGAGGTAGTGGAAACAGATATCAAAGCAGTATTTAGGAGGTATTTGGACGGATACATAAACAAGCAGGGAATGGAAGTCACAGACCAGGTGCAGGCAGATGGGATTCATAAGATGGGAATCATAGCCAGTACAAACCTGGTAGGCTGAAGAGCGTGTCTCTGTGCCATATTGTTCTACATATCCTGAACCTTCAAAGTACATTTATTATCACAGTATGGATTCCATACACAATCTTAAGATTCAACCTTGTGTTATGACTGGAGCAGTACTGAGTATTGCTGAGTATGGGATTTTTATGCATATCTCTTTGCTCTTATTCTCAATGTCTTGGCCATTTAAGGCAAGTATCCTGTGTATACTTTCTTACCCTCAGATCTCACAAGCAACAATTACAATTCTGGAGAAACCTGAGAGGGAAATGGACAGGTTCTTCATCTTAACTCAGCCCCTCTTCCTCCACAGATGTTGCTTGATCTGTTGACTTCCTCCAGCATTTTGTTTAATGCTCCAGCATCTGTAAATGTGTATACACTTTGGATAAGTGTCCTTTTTCCTCTGGAGATTTGAAGATGCGGATTCCAAAAATCCCTCTGTTCTTCCATGCTTTCACCTTGTAATCCACACTTTTGTTTCACTTCTGTAATCGTTGGAAATCTTGGAACAATACACATGAGGAACTCGGCAGCATCTGTGGGCGGGAAATAAACAGTCGACGTTTCGGGCGAGACCCTTCAGCGGGTGGCGGGCGCTTGGATCTGCAGCTTAATTTGGCGTTGTGGGCCGGTACGGTTCTGTCTGATAGCGCACGTGGGTGCTGCCCGAGCGCGGCGGAGACGGGGCTGCCAGCCGCCCCAGGGAGGCCAGGCTGCGCGGCCTGAGTGCAGCCGATCTGTCAGTGGCTACGTACGGCGCGACGTAGCGTCAGGCGGCGGGACTGCTCTGCGATACTGACGCCCTATCGGCAGAAAACTAAACCGAGATGGAATCTCCCAGTCTGAACCGGTTACAACCGGTTACTAGTTTTGCCAGAGAGGGTTTGGAGGTTGATAGTCCAGCACCGCCAGCTACAGAAACGGTCACGAAAAATGAATCGGAAGACGTAAAAAAAGATCCTTCCCAGAAAAGTAATTCAAACTAATGTCACGGCGGTTGATTTCTATTTTTTGGGGGGTAACTGGTTATAACTATTAACGCTACAGTTTAACAAAATTGCAGAAGAGAAGTGAGTGTTCTGAATTGTGACCAATTGGCACAAGTCTTGTTTTTGTTTTTTTTCCTTGCTTGAGTTTGGACCAAATCGAAAGCGATAAAAGGAAGAGGCGACCTTGTGCGTGTTCTTGTATTTTTTTAAATTCCCGCCATTTGTTTTTTCCCCCTTCTTGTCCCCTTCCCCCCTCCCTCCCGTTCAACCAAACTACTGCGTGTCGGCAAGACTTGCAAAACGTTACTGAAGTGGTGCCTGCTGGAATCCGTTCCTTTCGACTCTGGACGGCTCACAGATTAACCAAAACAAAAACCATTTGGGTGAGTGTCTCTTAAGTTTTCCGAGTCTTTAGCGCGGTCGAGGCAGCTGTGTGGAGGGAGGCCTGGCTCTCCGCTGTCACTCCGCCCGCCGAGCGGGAGGCCTGCACGACCCGAGCCCACCGCACGGAGCCGCTGTGTGTGGGGGCGGGGAAGCCGGAGGAAACACCGGCCGGTCCAGAGCGCCACTTTTCCCTTTCAAACTATTTCTGTAGATATTTAAGTTCAGCTGACTTAATGCGTCCGGCTCGTTGGGTTTGTTTAAGTCTGGAGTGGAACATTCCAGAAATAACGGCCGAGGCTTGCTGGAGGCATCAGTGCACCGAGTCACGTGATGACCTAACATGCTTCCAGTTCAGGGAGGAGACTCGTTAATTAGAAATAAGTCACAATACTACGCTGGTTTTCCCGCCGACGTTCTTTTCATTAACTTGTAATAAATTAAGCATATTACGCAGTTGACTTTTTAAATGGCACTACTCCACTGATTTCTCAGGTTATTAAGTTTTTAGTACGTTGTCAGGATCAATGCAAGTCGAGTGAACCTTGGTTTTTGTGTGGCTGCTCTTAGAGTTCTGTCAATCGTGGGATTTTTTTTATTAACCACAGAGTGTTTATATCTGTGGAAAGAGATTTTTTTTAATGACCCTTTTTTTTTAACCCTTTGCCGCGGACTTTAAAGCAGAGAGTTTATCTTCCCACAAGTAATGTCCAAAGTGGATTTCTCCATTTCACCCTCTTCCCAACTCGTTCTGTTAGAGTGAACCAATCTCATATGAGTAATGTAAATAAGGAGCTCCCAGCTGTACAAAGTATTGGTATATTTCACATACCTTGTGGACAAAAATGGTTGATAAATTTTAAGGAGATTCTCTCTAGAAGAATGAAGTGGCTGACATTTGGAATTTATTGTTAATTTTCCCCCCTTCCCCATTCTGTGTAGATCATTTTGCAACCCATTTAGTTGCTATAATTTTTTTTGTTGTAAGGGATTATGATCCAGATTATTTGTTTTTTTTTCTTTTAGTGTTCTATACTTAGAGATTTGTATAACCACCTGTTTATAAACTTCTAGTATATTTGGCACGTTTTTTTTTTGATTTTTGAGCCCTGAATTGTTATGGCTGTATAACTCAGTACTTTTCCATGGTGCTTATCACTACTGAGTCTTATCACTAACCAGCTAACACTGGCCTAGACTGGTTTATTGTATAAAGAGAGCATGAGAACAAGCCCTTTGTTACTTGCTGTGTGCCTGACCAGTACTCTGTACTTCTTTCAATATTAAAAGAAGGGTTAGATTAGTGTGAAATCAGAGTCCTGTGCAGATGTTGTTAAAACCATGCAACAATCTTTGAGTAAACATATGAAATGCTGGAGGAACTCAGTAGGTCTGGCAGCATTTATGAAACTGAATAAACAATTGCCATTTCGACCAAGACCCCTCAGGACTGCGTCTAAGACAATCTTTAAAATGTTTTTACTACTTTGATTAGATTTGAATCTTAATTTTTTTTAAATCAAAGCAGATATTCTAAAATAACTCAGCAGGGAAAAAGCAATTGCTTTTACAAATTTTGTGTTCTCAGTTACTAGTATGTACTCACTTAGTCACTATGTGCTGCTTTAACTGGAAAAATAATTAGGTTCTAAATCACTTGAGTTTTGTTTCATATTGTGTGTAATCTGCTCAACATGAAGCTTTCCTCTTATCTCAAAACATTGTCCTATTAAAACTGTATTCAAAAATGAATGTTAAATTTAAACATCAATTTTGTATGTTAACATAGTGAATCTGTAATGATGCAACCGGCAATGGTGACAAGCAATATTCTGGTTTGGAGGCTGGTAATTTAGCTGTCTTGTCTACTTAGTTTATGCAATGATTAATTACTACTGTGTACTTAACAGAAAAATTCTAACATCTTTTTCTCTTTCTCTTTCATTTAGGAATTACAGGTTTTTTTTCTTGCAGTAATCTATGCCAGCCATAATGACAATTTTAGCAGACCATGCAGCTCGTCAGCTGCTGGACTTCACTCAAAAACTTGATATAAACCTCCTGGACAATGTAGTAAATTGTCTATACCATGGAGAAGGCGCACAGGTAACAATTAGATATACTCAATTTAAATCCAGAATTAATACAAATTTATTTTAAAATGAACTATTTGTTCATAGTGAGTTGAGGAAGTGCTTATAGATACATTGATGAATTGTCAGATGATTTCTGAAGAAACAATTTTTTTTCTGTTTTTATAAAGAAGGGCTTTTTAGACTGTTTGTTTATCTTTGGATCAAAATTGAGTAAGTTATGGCTCTTAGCTTGTTTATCCAGGGTAATTTTAAAAAGGGTGAGGATTGCTGCCTTTTCAAGAGTAACCGTCGGTCAGCCAGCAGCATTAGTCTAGGGAAGATAATCTCTGGCCCCACCAAGTGTGTGAATTCTGAGGTTCTAAAGCTCTTGTTTGTGTGGATGCTACGTGATGTGTGATCCTGTTACAGATCAGAAACACAAAACAACTGACAGTACACCATATGCAGTTAAGTGGTTTAGCTTTATAATTCTTAAATTGATGAGAGGGTTAGTAAAGAACAAAAAGAAAGGGGCACATTTTAATGAAACAGTCTAATGTGCATGTTGGAACTCACAGTTTCCCTTCTGGTGGTCCTCCCTTGACTTCCCATGGGCTTTTCGACTCCTGGTCCACTCTTTTCGGGCGTCTACAACCTCTCGTTTCAGGCATCTTATCTCTTCATCTTCCTCTGAACAAAAGACTCAGTTGGATGGTGCACATTAACTCTATTCCTAACCCAAACACTGCTGCTACAGGAAAACCATTACATTAGCAGTGAAACCTTTCCCATGGTGTTATTCAAGCAATGAGCATATCCATATTCCATATTTATTTTCATCAGTTAGGACAAATAATATAAAAGTTGTGTGTATTTGTGTGGTCACCGCTTTGCAGAAAGGCTTGGGTGCAAAAATATTCACTAGGTTGTTGCCTGCAATTAGTATTAACTATAAGGGGAGGTGGGACAAGCTTGAATTGTCTTTGTTCAGGCATCAGAAGCTGAGATGTTACCTCAATGTTTAGATAAGGTAGATTTAATACATTCTATTCTCTTAGAATTATGTATCTTTCCTGAAGTTGTTTTCTGCTCTTTTGTTTTTGTTTGTGCTGAGCATTTTGATTGCCACTTCAGATGCTTTCCCACTACCAACCTTTCCACTAGCCAGGTTCATTCTCCAACACTACTATTCATGGCCATTGTCCACTGATAAAGTTCAACATACAAATTATTTTGATCATGTTTCAGCAGTGACTATTAAATTATTCTGTTCATTTCTATTTGTGCTGTTGGTTCATTTTCTTTATTTCCTTGATTCTTTGTTATAATGTATTAATCACAAATTACATTTTCCCCTTCTGCCCTCCAGACTCTTTATGAAATACTAACCTTAAATGTAAAATTTTGTTTCTTTAGCTGTTGGGTCTATGGTCAAATTCCTGACCCACGACATTTAAATTCCCTCTCATTGCAGCAGCAATTTTCCATTGGAGGGTATTGATTCTGACCCTATTGAACTGAAATCCATCTAATTGCTATGGTTCTTCTCCATCCAGTCCTCTTGCCCCCAAATGCAACATGTATAATTTGAAATCCTCCCTCCTGTGCCTCGTTCAGCCTGCGGTAGTCGCCGCATGGTCTCCAGCCCCATGTTGCTTTGGGCACCATATGCAGCGGGGAGGCACATGGGCTGTTGGACTGCCGTATGATCCCTAAGTCCTCCATCCTCTTAAGCTCCTCCTTCGTCAGTCAGAGCTTGTCCGGGGGAAGCCTTCGAGCAGGGGCTTGGAGGGGTTGTCCTTGTGTCGGGATGTGGCACTGTACGCTGTGTCTGGGCATGGCTGCCATGAACTGCGTTGCCAGAACCGATGGGGAAATCCGCCAGGACTCTGTTGTACTCGTTGTCAGACAGCGTGATGGAGTCCAGGTGTGGGGCCGGCAACTGAGCTTCACCCAGGGAGAGTGTTTGAAAAGTCTCAGCGTGGACCAGACTTGCAGGTTGATCAGTAGGCTGTGAGCTTGCAAAAAATCTGCTCCTGGGAGTGGTTGGGCTACGGCGGCCAGTGTGAAGTCCCACGTGAACCTGCTGTAGCCGCACTGTACAGGTGCCGTAGGTCCTTACTGTGCTGCCGTTCGCGGCCCTCAGGGTGGGACCCAGTTCTCTGTTGCAGGTGTCGTAACTCGTCGGAGGTAGGACGCTGATCTCTGGTCCGGTGTCAACCAAAAAGCAGCGTCCCGACTGCTTGTCCCAGACATACAGGAGGCTATCCCGATGGCCAGCCGCCATAGCCATCAGTGGCGGCTGGCCCTGGTGTTTCCCAGGAACTTGCAGGGCAGGCTACAGCGGCGGGCTTCTGCGCCCCACCGCTGGTGGTAGAAGCACCATTGTTCGTTGGTCTCCTCACCCCTGCCTCTGGGGTTAGTGGGCTCTGCAGTCGGGCCTGGTGATCTGTGCGACGGATGCCCCACTCTCCTTCTTGGCTTTCCACAGCACGTCTGCCTGGACCGCCACCTTCCGGGGGTCGCTGAAATCCGCGTCGGACTGCAGCAGGCGTATGTCCTCGGGCAGCTGCTCCAGGAACGCCTGTTTAACCTTGAGGCAGGGTTTGTGTCCTCCGGCCAGGGAGAGCATCTTGTTCATCAAAGCCGACAGCAGCTGTCTCCCAAACCATCCAGGTGCAGTAAGCGGGCAGCTCGCTCGTGCCATGAGAGTCCGAAAGTCCTTATGAGCAGGGCTTTGAATTCTGTGTATTTGCCATCCTCCGGGGGCAACTGTATGAACGTCTCAACCTGGGGGGCTGTCTTCTGGTTGAGGGAGCTCACCACGTTGTAATAACGTGTAGAATCTGAGGTTATCTGCTGAATGTGGAATTGGGCTTCTTCTTGCTGGAACCATAGGTGAGGTCGCAGCGTCCAGAAGCTTGGCAGTTTTAACAAAACTGCGTGTACAGATGCGGCGTCGTTCATCTCCGGTCCAAATATCGTTTGGGCCGTTGGGGTCACCAATTGTAGCGGTGTGCTACACGCAGCGCTGAAATAACGACACATAGTCGATGAGCTGCAGTTACAAAAGAGATTTATTCAAACTTCGCGGCCTCACTTTAAAGCCTTCCTGATCCCGCCCTCCCCGAGCGGGAATGTTGTAGGGGGCGCATATTCACAGTTCTGTCCCGCGCACGGGCTTTTCCCCTTGCTGGTGAAGCAGACTTGGTGCCCTTTTTGGGACTGGCTTCAATGCCGGCGCGCGCCACTTTGTGAGCCGGTTCAAGTGCGCTGGGAAGTGGGTCGCTACAATGTTTTATTTAGCCAGGCATTTTGGAAGGGGGGGAATTTACAAGGGGTGATTGATAAGTTTGTGGCCTAAGGTAGAAGGAGTCAATTTTAGAAAACCTAGCACATTTATTTTTCAATGTAATTCCCTCCAACATGTACACACTTAGTCCAGCAGTCGTGGAGCATGTGGATCCCTTCTTCGTAGAAGTGGTTCATAGCAGGGGTGATTGATAAGTTCGTGGCCTAAGGTAGAAGGAAATGGTTTATACAGCTCTTGTTACATGCAAGTGCAGTTCAACTCTTGAGTGAAAATGCAGAAAGTTTGAAGTTAACTCATCTCCTTCTACGTTAGGCCACAATCTTATCAATCACCCCATGCTATGGACCTTCTGGAGGTCCAAGGCGCCGACTTCTACAAATAAAGGATCCATATGCCCCACGACCGCTGGACTAAGTGTGTAAATGTAGGAAAAATAAATGTGCTCAGTTTTCTAGAATTGACTCCTTCTGCATTAGGCCATGAACTTATCAATCAACCCTCGCATTTAAAAACCAGTATACTTACTAGACATTAAACTCTGCCTTCCATTGTTTTAGCAACCTGGGCTTTTGAAGAAGTTGTCAATTTTGTTTTGGTTTATTTGTTTAGATTAATGTTAGAATTGCTGTAAAGAAGACACTAATTATTTAATATTGTGATGATTAAATGTATGATTTTTGTTGGAGGGGATCTGATTCCAAATAACTTTAGATTTTTTTCCTGATAGCAAAGAATGGCTCAAGAGGTTTTAACTCATTTAAAGGAGCATCCTGACGCATGGACAAGAGTTGATACTATTTTGGAGTATTCACAAAATATGAATACCAAAGTAAGTGAAATATTTGAGAAGAAATCTTAATATGAATCTTTAAATTAAACTTTGAGCAAGACAGTCAACAAATTTATATTGTTTCAGTGTTGGTTTTGGTTCTGCTTTAGTTGTTTGGCAATTTGGCAACTAGGTATAATTTGAAATACTAGGAGTGGTGGAAACATCTGTACAGAGGAGACAACGTTTTGATTTCAATTTCTGAGCAGAAGAAGCTTGTCATATTGGTATGAAAAGATATTATGAGCACAGTTTGCTTACATATTGTGTTAATAGGGTGGGGTTTTATCTTTTTAAATATAATCAGTTTTGATCAAATGTTTCTGATTATTAGCCCAGTATAGTTAAATTTGAATCATTTTGGACTTTTGCGTCCAGAATATTTTCTTGATAGAAGCATCAGCACTAATTTTCAGAAAGTTTTGAGGTAAACAATTGGTGAATTGGTCAATATCTCATGCATCTTTAACAAATATGATTATAATGCATCTCATTTTACTTGCTAGTGAGGATCTAGTACAAGTGTTTGAAATTGACATAAACCTATTAAATTTCATTGGCATTACATTACTAATTTTAGTTTGGAATCCACAGTAACTGCTGTGTTTAAATTTTAAAAGTTGTTATTGAAGCTGAATTTCATCTGTACAGGACTTCCTCAAAGTTCTGACCGAATTTTAGTGAAGGTGTTTGCCTTGTTTTCTTGCCTGTTACATTGTTTTGTTACTGACAGTTATTACTAATTTTTAAGCTGATTTGTCAACAGTATTTATAAAACTCAAAATTGTATCTTGTGACAAATGAGATGATTAGAGGAACAGAGCAAACTGAAGGTAAAGAATCTCTTGCATACCTAAATTTAAAAGCATTTGGTGCTAAATTTTATGCGCTGACATTTGGCTTTACAACAGTTTTATGCAATCACTATTTTAGTATTTTTATTCAAACTGTAATGTTATTTGACATTAATCATAATGTTCCATTATGTTGATTGTAATAGGAAGAAAAGGGGTGTCTTCCTGTGCAACTGACACAGCTAGGCTTTGACGGCAGGCCTCCACAAGGTCTACCCTTTTGTTTCCCTTTAACTGAATTCTGTTCATCGATGACTTTGTTTTAAGGGGATGGGTTAAGAGGTATAATAAACAGGCTGAGGTAAAAATTAGACAATGTAATATGAATTATTTCTTCTGTAGGGATCAGTATTTTCTGTTGCCTTTATTCTTTTGCACATCAATAAATTATTTTTGGACTTATGCAATTTTGGCATGAATGGTCTTCTCCAAAATATAACCAGCTTTATAGCTGCTATCCATGTTCCTTACAGATTTAGTGGTTAAGTTTGAAGTTTTTCCTCAAATGTCATATCGTCACAATCCCAAATGAAGTGTACAACTTCGGTATCTAAATTTATTTGCTATTGTGCACTACAAAATTGCTGTATATAGTTAGTTAAATCTCTCCCTTGCCATTGTTTATTTTTCCTTTTTGATGTTGGTGATGCAACCTATTCTGCTATAGCAAGTGCATGAAACTTCATATTCCTCTTGACCTCATTGCTTGTGTTGTGATAGTAGGGAGGAATGGAAGTGGAAAATTTTATGTTGCCCATAGTTAAAGCATGCTGGTGAACTGCTGTGTTGTGCAATCTTTTAATCTTTCAATATCTAATTTCTTCCTTGGTCTTGTAGATTTATTAAGTAATTTATGTACAGATTATTTATTTTTAATTTAAGAAAACGATGATTTTCTGATGCTGAAGCCTAAAATAGGAAAACATATTGCTTCACTTCCAATGCACTTTTTTCACATTGTTTTTTAAAATTTTTTTTATTAAACACCTGATCCCTATAGTTGAAATAGGATATAACATCAAATAAATAGTAACTTTTGTTATACACACTAATGGATCTTGAATTAGGGTGACTGGGAAATTGGAAACTACACTGCAAATGAGTCTGTGGGCTGTCTTGCTGTTCCTGAAGAGCAACACCAGGTAGTTACAAGAAAACATGTTCACTGTTGAAACACCATATTTTAGGTCTTAATTACTGTTGAGCTAGACTTGATACATTATTAACTGGTGCAAGCCCTGATCAACAGCAGGACTGCTTGACAGTTCGATTATGTTAAAATTTGTAGTTTTGTGCAAGTGAAGAAAACAATTGCATGAAATCTTAATTCTCACATGTAAAGTACTGTAGTAGATTAGATTTTGTGTCTTGGTTTATAATAACTTAAAAGAGCTGATTTTGATTGTACATGAGAAGTAGCAGGCAAGCATTTTGTGAAAATGTGGCTTATAGTCATGAATATTTGAGAGACTCTATTTTCAGATTTTCATGTTACTTTATCATCTCATTACAGTACTACGCTCTGCAAATCTTGGAAAATGTAATAAAAACTAGATGGAAGATCCTCCCTAGAAATCAATGTGAAGGTAAGTGATCAGAATTAATGTTCCCCATGCTTGGTATGCAACATTTGGAACACTGTGACTACTTTTCCTACTTCTGAAATCAGTGAGCTTTTGAAAGACGAGAAAACACTGATGCTTGAAGATTGTGGGTGATCTGAACTCTCTGAAAAGGGAATTGATTACTATGGAATACATGAGCACAAATGCAGATGACTGAATTTGGTTGGGGGTGTTGTGTAGGTATGTCTTTTTTCAAAATTGGGCTGAACTAAAGAAGGCAGTGCATATGTTTGATCAAGAAGACTATAAGAACAAGGAGTTGCAGCTGTTAAATATTAAGATATAATACAAAGAAAATAATGTAAGGTAATAACTATAAACTATAGATTTATTACATTGGAGGGGTAACTGAGACCTTCCTGTGAGAGCCTAATGAAGGAAGTCCCTCCAGCTGCTTGAACCTAAGGTTGGGATTTCCAAGCTTGCAGTGTCGTATAAGAGAAGCTGTGTGTGCCTTGGTTCATATTTTCCAGAATGTGGTTATCCCCTGGTCAAGGTTTACAATTGTAAGCTGGCTATGTCAAAAGTCGGGTAGTGCAATAGTCATTTGGGATATGCATGTCTAAACATTAAGATGAGTGCAGTTGACAACACCTTTAGTGTAATCCCAAACACAGCATGGGTGAGAACATTAGGTTAAAAATGCAAGTGTTAATGAAGATGCATATTTGTTGGGGGTGGGGAAGGGAATGTCTATTTATGTAATTGAGTGTAAATTTCATGTTGACGTTTTGCTGACATAGTAAAAAAACATTTGGAGAAGGTTCAGAGTGAGGACAGAAGAGGAGCCATAAGTTGTGGTTTGTTAGAATTGGTTACAGGAATAGAGTTTTGATTCTTAAGTCATTGTGTCATGAGCTTGGGAGGTTGAAAAGTAATCCAATGATCTCTGTATTTCTCCACATGCTAATCAGATTGGAAGTGGGAAGCTTGATACAGCTATAAAAATTTGATGCAGGAAGTAGGGGAATGAGTTCTTGGACATTGGGACTCAATGTCCTGGTAGTGGGGGGCTCTTTGGTTGGGAAGAATTTTGACTCTTGTCTGCAAGCAGACAATGCCAATCTATGAAAGTAGAAAATAGGACTTGGGTCCATATAGAAATAAATGAATAAATAAGTAGCACACACTGTAGGATGAATAATGTTGGAGGTAAATAAAAATTCTGTAGTAGTATGATGTAATGATGATATATGAAACTGCTCAAAATAAAACTGGATTGGACACTATCAGGAGGGATATTAATGAAGGCCTTGTGTTGTATAGGAACGATCTCATCTGAGTTATTCCATTACTCAGCAGAGAACAAGGAGGCTATCATGGCACTGGGGAGGGTGGTTCTTTAACAAGTTAGTGAAGTAATTAAAGTATGATATAGGAGCAAATCTGCATATTTTTTAAGCAAATCTCATACAGTTGAAAGATTCCAGTTATTCTTATTTTCTCGATCGGCAAGGTTTTGGGAAAAGACAAGGTGGCAGGAGGAGGAGGAGAATACTTTCTGAAATATTTAGAAGAGCTGATTTCTAGCCCATTATGATGAGGGTGATGTTGGATCTGGTTTTAAGATGGGTGAGCTGCTGGGAAGCAATGATTGACCTACTGTATTTAGATTTTAAACAAGTAGGAATTCTAATCTGATGAAATACCTAACATCATTGGGATGAAGTAGAATCTGGGCAAGGTGAAGTGGAATCGAATTTGGCAAAGCACAGTTATGAAACATTAGATGGCATTTAATTGTCGCTGGTTGTATTTTCTACAAGGGGAAAGATGAAAGAGCTAGAGCCTGATTACCACGGTGAGAGTGGATGATAGAAAGAAAAATTCTTGCCAGATAAGCTCTAGTAAATATCCAGGTTGAAGATGATTAAAATCAGGTGTAATATCACTGGCATAAGTATTGAATGAAATTTATTGTTTTGTGGCAACTATATATGGGGGGGGGGGGGGAGTGAGGCAGTGTTTCTGAGTTTATTGTCCATTCAGACATCTGATGGCAGAGAAGAAGAAGCTGTTCGTGAAACATTGAGTGTGTACTCAATGTACTCAAACATTAAGCTCATGTACCACCTTGATGGTAGCAATGAGAAGAGGGCGTGTCCTGGATAATGGGAGTCCTTTATGATGGATGCCGCCTTTTTGAGGCATCGTCTTTGAAGATGTCTTGATGTTGGGGAGGCTAGTGCCCTTGATGGAGTTGGCAGAGTTTAGAACTTGCTGCAGCTTTTTTCAATCCTTTGCTGTGGCTCCTCCATACCAGATGTGATGCAACCAGTTACAATGCTGTCCATGGTACATCTGTGGAAATTTGCGAGTGTCATTGATGTCATACCAAGTTTCCTCAAATTCCACATGATTGATTTTCAGCGATGTTGACACCCAGGAACTTGAGACTGCTCACTCTTTCCACTGCTGATCCCTCAATAGGAACTGATGTGTATTCCTTTGTCTTCCCCTTCCTGAAATCCGCAATCAGTTTCTTTGTCTTATTGAGGTATTGAAAATGGAAAAATAATACGATCAAAGAGGGGTTTGAGAAAAAGGCAAGTGTATAAAAGGAACCCAAAAGTCTTCTGAACATATGAGTTTGTGGTTAAAATGGACTGTGGAGAAATAAGGTACTGTAGCGGTGTGCTACACGCAGCGCTAAAATAATGACACGGAGTCGGTAAACTGCAATTAAAGATGATTTTATTCGAACTTCACAGCCTTGCTTTAAAGCCTCCCTCATCCCGTCCTCCCCGGGCGCGGATGCTCTAAGGGACACGTACTTACAAACCTCCGCAGGCTTTTTTCCTTTGTTGCGGACCTGGCCTTTGTGCCTGCGCGCTGGCTATTTGTGAGCCAGTTCGAGTGTGCTAGGAAGTGGGTCGCCACATAACCCCCCCCCCCCCCCCAGAACCAGCGATACAACCCCCAATGTCCACAGTCTGGGCCGGACCCTGTTTGGGAGGTTGGCCTCTGCGCCGCGGTGCCGGAAACTCGACTGGTTGCACCAGGTCCACATGGGCCGGTTTGAGTCGGTCCACCGTGAAAACCTCCTCTCTCCCCCCAACGTCCAGCACAAACGTGGACCCGTTGTTCCTGAGCACCGTGAACGGCCCTCGTAGGGCCAATGCCCGCCCTGTCATACAAACACAAACTTACAGTTCTGCAGGTCTTTGGGTACGTAGGTCGGGTTCTGCCCATGTTGCGAAGTGGGTATGGGGGCCAGGTCACCGAGCCTCTCGCGTAGTCTGCCCAGGACTGCTGCGAGTTCTTCCTCTTGCCCCCTTGGGGCTGGTATGAACTCCCCGGGGACGACCAGGGGTGCGCCATACACCAACTCGGCTGACGAGGCGTGCAGATTGTCTTTGGGCGCCGTGCAGATGCCGAGTAGGACCCAGGGAAGCTCGTCCGCCCAGTTAGCTCCTCGCAGGTGGGCCATGAGAGCCGACTTTAGGTGACGGTGGAAACGCTCCAGTAGTCCATTCGACTGTGGGTGGTAGGCAGTGGTGTGGTGCAGCTGTGTCCCCAAAAGGCTGGCCATAGCTGACCACAGGCTGGAGGTGAACTGGGCGCCTCTGTCAGAGGTAATGTGGGCCGGTACACCAAAGCGGGACACCCAGGTGGCGATCAGTGCCCGGGCGCAAGATTCGGAGGTGGTGTCCATGAGCAGGATCGCCTCTGACCACAATAGTCAGGAGGTGCCGCGCTCTGCGCGACACTGGCAGGGGGCCCACGATATCCACGTGAATGTGGTCGAAACGCTGGTGGGTGGGGGGGGAACTGCTGCGGCAGAGCTTTGGTGTGCCGCTGCACCTTGGCCGTCTGGCAGTGCATGCACGTTCTGGCCCATTCACTGACCTGCTTGCGGAGTCTGTGTCAAACGAACCAGTTGGCTACCAGCCGGACAGTTGTCCTGATGGAGGGGTGCACTAAGTTATGAATGGAGTCGAAAACACAGCGCCGCCAGTTTGCTGGGACGACGGGACGGGGCTGGCCGGTGGCGACGTCACAGAGTAGGGTCTTCTCACCTGGGCCTACGGGGAGGTCCTGGAGCTGCAAGCCAGAGACTGTGGTTCTGTAACTCGGGATCTCCTCGTCTGCCTGCTGCGCCTCTGCCAGCGCCTCAAAGTCTACCCCTTGGGAAAGGGCATGAATGTTAGGGCGAGAGAGAGCGTCCGCCACGACATTGTCCTTACCCGAGACGTGCCGGACATCCGTCGTGTATTCAGAGATGTAGGACAGATGGTGCTGCTGGCGGGACGACCAGGGATCAGACACCTTCGTGAACGTAAAGGTAAGTGGCTTGTGGTCCATGAACGTGGTGAAGGGCCTACCTTCTAAGAAGTACCTGAAATGCCGGATTGCCAGGTATAGCGCCAACAGTTCCCGGTCGAAAGCACTGTATTTGAGCTCGGGTGGCCACAGGTGTTTGCTGAAAAACGCCAGGGGTTGCCAGAGCCCCTCGATGAGTTGTTCCAGCACCCCACCGACTGCCGTGTTAGATGCGTCCACTGTGAGGGCGGTAGGGACGTCCATTTGGGTGCACTAGCATCACAGCATTTGCCAAGGCTTCCTTCGTTTGAATGAAAGCAGCAGTGGACTCCTCGTCCCAGGCAATGTCCTTGCCCGGACCCGACAGCAGGGCGAATAGGGGGCGCATGATTCGGGCAGCTGAAGGGAGGAAGCGGTGGTAGAAATTGACCATACCTATGAATTCCTGAAGGCCTTTGATCGTGGTGGGTCGGGGGAAATGGCAGACCGCATCTACCTTAGAGGGCAGAGGGGTTGCCCCGTCTTTAGTAATCCTGTGGCCCAGGAAGTCAATGGTGTTGAGCCCGAACTGGCATTTGGCCGGGTTGATAGTTAGACCGTATTCACTCAGTTGGGCGTAGAGTTGACGGAGGTGGGACGGATGCTCCTGACGACTGCTGCTGGCTATGAGAATGTCGTCCAAATAGATGAATGCGAAGTCCAGGTCCCGTCCCACCGCGTCCATTAACCACTGGAACGTCTGTGCGGCATTCTTCAGGCCGAACGGCATGCGGAGGAACTCGAAAAGGCCGAACGGGGTGATGAGAGCCGTTTTGGGGGCGTCGTCCGGATGCATCGGGATTTGATGGTATCCCCGGACGAGGTCTACCTTGGAGAAGATCCGTGCGCCGTGCAGGTTTGCTGCAAAGTCCTGAATGTGAGGCACGGTAGTGGTCCGGTATGGTAGCCTCGTTCAGCCTGCGGTAGTCGCCGCACGGTCTCCAGCCCCCTGTCGCTTTGGGCACCATGTGCAGGGGGGAGGCCCATGGGCTGTCGGACCGCCAGATGATCCCCAATTCCTCCATCCTCTTGAACTCCTCCTTCGCCAGTCGGAGCTTGTCCGGGGGAAGCCGCCGAGCATGGGCGTGGAGGGGTGGTCCCTGGGCCGGGATGTGGTGCTGTACGCCGTGTCAGGGCATGGCTGCTGTGAACTGCGGTGCCAGAACCGATGGGAAATCCGCAGGACTCTGGTGAAGTCGTTGTCAGACAGCGTGATGGAGCCGAGGTGTGGGGCTGGCAACTGGGCGTCTCCCAGGGAGAACGTCTGCAAGGTCTCGGCATGGACCAGCCTCTGCCTTGGCAGGTCGACCAGCAGGCTGTGAGCCCGCAAAAAATCCGCGCCCAGAAGCAGTTGGGCTACGGCGGCCAGTGTGAAGTCCCACGTGAACAGGCTGGAGCCGAACTGTAGCGGCATCGTACGGGTGCCGTAGGTCCTTACCGTGCTGCCGTTCACGGCCCTCAGGGGGGGACCCAGTGCCCTGTGCGGGTGTCGTAACTTGTCGGAGGTAAGACGCTGATCTCGGCACGGGTGTCAACCAAAAAACGGCGTCCCAACCTCTTGTCCCACACATGCAGGAGGCTATCCCAACGGCCAGCCGCCGTAGCCATCAGCAGCGGCTGGCCCTGGCATTTCCTGGGAACTGGCAGGGTGGGCGACAACGGTAGGCTTCTGCGCCCCACCGCTGGTGGTAGAAACACCAGTGTTCGTTGGGCTCCCCACCCCTGCCTCTGGGGCTAGCAGGCTCTGCGGCCGGGCCTGGACTAGTTTGCTGCTGGGAGCGTGGCCTGTTGATCTGTGCGATGGACGCCCCACTCACCTTCTTGGCGTTCCACAGCAAGTCCGCCTGGGCTGCCACCTTCTGGGAGTCGCTGAAATCCGTGATGGATGGCAGCAAGCGTTTGTTCTCGGGCATCTGCTCCAGGAATGCCTGCTCAAACATGAGGCAGGGTGTGTGTCCGCTGGCCAAAGACAACATCTCATTCAGTAAAGCCTATGGAGGTCTGTCTCCCAAGCCATCCAGGCGCAGTAAGCGGGCAGCCCGCTCGCGCCGTGAGAGTCCGAAAGTCCTTAGGAGCAGGGCTTTGAATTCCGTGTACTTGCTGTCCGCCGGGGGAGACTGTACAAACTCCGCAACCTGGGCCGCTGTGTCCTGGTCGAGGGAGCTCACCATGTAGTAGTAACGTGTGACCTCTGAGGTTATCTGCTGTACGTGGAATTGGGCTTCTGCTTGCTGGAACCATAGGTGAGGTCGCAGCATCCAGAAGCTTGGCAGTTTCAACGAAACTGCATGAACAGATGCGGCGTCAGTCATCTCCGGTCCAAAAATTGTTTGGACCGTCGGGGTCACCAATTGTAGCGGTGTGCTACACGCAGCGCTAAGATAACGACACCGAGTTGGTAAACTGCAATTAAAGATGATTTTATTCGAACTTCACAGCCTTGCTTTAAAGCCTCCCTCATCCTGCCCTCCCTGGGCGCGGATGCTCTAAGGGACATCTACTCACAAACCCCCGCAGGCTTTCTCCCTTTGTTGCGGACCTGGCCTTTGTGCCTGCGTGCTGGCTATTTGTGAGCTGGTTCCAGTGCGCTAGGAAGTGGGTCGCCACAGTTCAAAGTGTTGTTTGTGTCCAGAATACTAAATGAACATATTTGAAGAAAATGCTACCAAAATATTAGTAGAATTGGAGGTAGAAGTAATGGATATAGTAGAAATTGCATTTCTTGGAAGATTGGAAGTGCAATATCACCTGGTTTGGTGGAATGCATTGTAAATTAACGTGAGAGGTAAGGTGGCGATGCCGGAAAGGTTTACTGTACTCGATTTTGGGCTGCTGCAAGAAGACCAGAAAGTGGTAACACAAGTAATGGGGAGGTGGAAATGAAAAGCAAGCATGCCATACACAGTTATCAGTGTGGCAATCATGTTGCAGCTGTATAAAAATTGGGTTAGTTTACATTTGGAGTGTTTGATTGAGAGTTTGCAGTTCTGATTGTCACATAATAGGTTTTGTAGAGTGTGCTGAAGAGGATCAGCAGGACATTTCCTGGATTGCAGTGTAAGAGAGTGAGGAATAATTTAATAAAAGTGCAAAAAATTATAAGAGGCATAAATGGGGTCAGCAGTGTTTACTTAATGCCCACATAATGAAGGTCCTCCATCTCTCTCTGTCCTTGGTAATCTTCTCTATTGTTCCCTAGGTGTGGTTCAGGGTCCTCGTTTCTGCCTCTTAGGGTATGGTGCCAAGTTGTCCCTGGTCTCCCACATTTTCTTTGCCCTTTGGAGATCCAGGGAAGTGCAGTCTAGATGATGGATTTGGCCTCTCCTCATCACATGCATAATCCATTTTCTGCATTTCCTTGTGCTGATTTGTTGCCCTGTCCTGTTGATGATACTGAAGTAGGATGTGGTTGGAGTTCTTTCTTGGTCAGAAAAAAATCTGAATGGAATTGTTTGAAGCTGAGGAGGGAAGTTTAAAGTAGATTTGAGATATTTTGTAATTCTTTACACATTGCTGGGGAGGTAGTAGAAGTAGATACAGCAGCATAGTTTAAGAGGTATTAGGACTTGCTATGCTAGTGTTGTTCATTTTCTGATTAATGGTGGTTAATGTTCATGATGAGAACTGGAACAGCATTTATGTCAGTGACCTCTTCTACCGCCCCCAAAAAAACTCCTCAATTGATTGAATGGAATAGTGAAGTGGATGGTGCACTAATCGGTCTGTTTTGTTCTGGATTGTATTAAGTCAATGTAACTATCTCTTACTGAACCATATGCCCCACTCTTTTATTTTAACGTTCAGTAATACTTTTATTTTCTACTGTGTTCAGGAATTAAAAAGTATGTTGTTGGATTGATTATTAAGACTTCATCTGATCCTGTAAACATTGAGGTAAGTTTTCTAATGTTTCTAATGTTTCTTGTCCAAAAATTCTGAATTTAACTTGCCACCTACTGAATTACTACTTTTTCTTTTAGAAGGAAAAAGTTTATATTGGGAAGCTAAATATGATTCTGGTTCAGGTAAGATCTTTCATGCTTTGAGACTAGTTAAAGTTGAAAGTATGTTTATGATCAGAAGAAGTATGTATACATTATACAACCTTGAGATTCATCTCCTAACAGGAAGCCAAAAATAAAGTAAAACAGAAAAACTGTCGAAAATCCAGTGTTCAGAGGGGGGGAAAGAAACAAATGTAAGCAAATGGCATTCTGAATTGAAGTCTACAGAGTGTCCATCCACAGACCCTTAGTTTAGCACAGAGCGGAGCAGTAAGCTGAACTGGCTCAACCCTCTCTTCCAGCCCTGACACTCTGACCTTTTCAATCTGGCTCAGCACCTGATAGCGAAACATCGGGTCAGCCGCTTTGATGCGCTCTAGTGCCTGAACTCGGTTTGGCCATATCTGACCTTTCCACTTTGGCCCAGCACTTAAATTATTGTTCAAACATCAGGTTCAGCTGCTTCGATATGCTCTGTGGCCTGGATTAGGCTGAATCAGGCTGTCTTGATTCAGCCTGTACCCAACCTTTCTAATTCAGCCCGGTGCTTAAATGGATCGAACGTTTGGACTTTCTCGCTCTCGGCAACAGGCCTGCTCACCTTGCCTCAGTTTTGCCACATTGAGTTGCCTCCAAGTCCAAAGGGAAGTTACAGACACTTGAGATAATTGTTTGCCAGAAAGTGATTAACAAAGTGCTAAGGTATTTTCCTTGTTTTGCACCAGGCAGAGGTCGCTGAGATTTACCAGCTCCATCTTAAATCAGATGCCCTTATTTAGCAGGCTAATTGTTTTAGTGTGTATATGTTTCCAAAATTATTCCAGGTGATTCTATCATAGCTAATAGAGTTTAATTATTTAGTGAACGTAGTCCATCTATACTGCATGTTTCTTATTAACTACCTTCATGTTGCTA
This sequence comes from Hypanus sabinus, assembly GCF_030144855.1. NCBI lineage: Eukaryota > Metazoa > Chordata > Chondrichthyes > Myliobatiformes > Dasyatidae > Hypanus > Hypanus sabinus. Next base: position 59,516,501 of record NC_082717.1, on the reverse strand, counting down.
CTAAATAGTTTTCACCAAAGTAGGAGGAATTAGGTCCAAGATACAAATAGCAACTTTGGTTGGGGACTTTCTAACACCAATTTGTTTCCATAAGCTAATTGGTTGTCATTTCACTTTAACTCTAGTATCTTAGCCATAGATTTAAACAAGGAGCCAGCCAGTTCATTAATTAAAACTTGGTACTGATTATAAATACACCACTGCCGTTATGGTATTCATGAGTAATAATTAAGTTTGTGTCAAAAGCACAGTTGGACTGATATTAGCTAATGAACATTCTGCTTTTTCTTTTTTTTAAAAATAAAGTGAGCAATTATTACCAGGTGCTGAATATTTCAGTTTTTCAAAAACAAATCTCTGAATTGCATGTCAGAGGTGGATTAGAGATGAGGTCCCAGCAGCGATGACGCAGCACCAATCAATTCAGATCTTGCATGGCAAAATTGGTTAGGTTAGGATTAGATAATCAACACCTTGAAGAGAGTTCTAATTTGAGGCAGGTGAGTCCTTTAAATGCTTTGCATTGACCATGAGTACCAGAATTCCAATCACTGCTTTGGATGTTGACAAATCTTCGATATAGTTCTGATATTTAACTGTTTGTTATATTCACACAGATACTCAAACAAGAATGGCCAAAGCACTGGCCCACATTCATCAGTGACATCGTAGGCGCAAGTAGAACAAGTGAGAGTTTGTGTCAGAACAACATGATAATTCTTAAATTATTAAGTGAGGAAGTATTTGATTTCTCCAGTGGTCAAATGACCCAAGTGAAAGCAAAACACCTGAAGGACAGGTATAACTCAAAAATTAAATTTTACTCACGGTTGTTAAAGAATTATTCCCCATGATTGATCAGTGATTTCTTATTTCTTTATAGCATGTGCAATGAATTCTCTCAGATATTCCAGCTGTGCCAATTTGTCATGGTAAACATTATTTTTGGCCTTTTGTTTGTAATTTTTTAGAATCATAATTTGTTCAGATTTAAAGTACTTTCTTTGCTTACAGGAAAACTCTCAAAATGCACCTCTTGTTCAAGCAACCTTAGAAACATTGCTGAGATTCTTAAATTGGATTCCACTTGGATATATCTTTGAAACTAAACTAATTAGCACACTGATATACAAGGTAGGTGCATCTTTACAAAATTTAGGATCATCAGATTATTTTACATGAAAAACTGTTTTTAGCTAATATTTCTTTTTTTTTAAGTTTCTCAATGTACCTATGTTCAGAAATGTGACTCTGAAGTGTCTGACAGAGATAGCTGGAGTAAGCGTCAGCCAATATGAAGAACAGTTTGTTACTCTCTTCACGCTAACAATGATACAACTGAAACAGGTATTTTAAATTTTATACTTTTGAGTATATTTAATCTAATAGTACATTTCCTGCAAATCTGGGGATTGGTTTAAAGCACAAGTTTGCATGTACAAGGGCTCTCCAGTTTACTGAAAAATGAATGTGGAAATCCAACATAAAAATTCTCTTGAAATTTTTAAAGCATTTCTCATGAAGATCAAGTTAATTCTTGTAAATATCTTCAGGAGTTAGGGAATAAGGATAGCAGCTAGTTATTCAGAAGATGACTAGTCTTCAAAATAAAAGCCTTTTATGGGCTGCTTCTGGGACAAGATACAGAAACTTGAAAGCCTGGAAATTCATGCTTAAGAACATTGCTGTCTGACAGTGAACCAATTACTTCCTACACATCATCTTCCCAGTTGTACTGCCACATTCTTGAATTCTTAATTCTGCCTCCCTGCTTTCTGTTAGTGTTTCTAGCATTATATTTTGCACTTCAGATTAGTCTTTGCACCATTCTGCTGTTTTGCACTTGTTGCTGTACTTAGTGTTGTATTTATTATCACCATGTTCATGTTTGCTCTGAGATATGTGCAACCTAGGAATTCCATTGTACACTGGTGCCTTTCAAAATGAATTAATTTTGAAACATAGAAAATAGGTGCAGGAGTAGGCCATTCGGCCCTTTGAGCCTGCACCGCCATTCAGTATGATCATGGCTGATCATCCAACTCAACCATGTACCTGCTTTCTCTCCATACCCCCTGATCCCTTTAGCCACAAGGGCCATATCTAACTTCCTCTTAAATATAGCCAATGAACTGGCCTCAACTGTTGCCTGTGGCAGAGAATTCCACAGATTCACCACTCTCTGTGTGAAGAAGTTTTTCCTCATCTGGGTCCTAAAAGGCTTCCCCTTTATCCTTAAACTGTGACCCCTCGTTCTGGAATTTGGACTGAATCAGGTACATTGTCTGCTGGTTCACACGGAAGATCTCTTAAAACATTTGCTTTGGGAACTGAACAAATGATCTTTTCTATTGAAACGTAAGATATTTTATCAAATGATGTACATTGAAGCTTCAGGTTATTGAAACTAACCATTAGACACAAGCTTCTCTAACTCTATGCCATTGTTGTCACATGAGGTAGGAAACTAAATGTTTATGTTAATCGGCTCTCATTAAAATTGTTCATTTATGTCGTGGACAAAATTGGCTTATAGACAGTTTTCTGGAACAGAACCCTTGTGTAACCTGGGGACTGTCTGTACTTAAACAATAGTCCAATCTTTGGGCTTTGTGTTTAGAAATTACTTGCATATGTATATCTTATGATAGAGATGGATATTGTTTATCTGGCTTCGATTTACCCATCAGTTAGAAATGCCTTTCTAACCCTCAGGTCACTGCTATTCAGGACAATTGAAGTATCCAGCTGTTCTGAGAGATGGGGCAAATAATGGAAATTGGATAATGTCCTGAAAACCATATAGTTATCTGAAGGTATTTCTCTTACTGCTAGTTAAATCCAAGCCAGAAAAACAATATCTTTCTTTAGCTTTTCTTTGATTTAATATTTACTCCATAGCAGAAATAGGTTTAGAAAACAAAATTAATAATAGTTGATCATTGCTTGTGAGCAAGCTGAGGTTTTTTTTTGTTTGTTGAGAATATTGTTGAGACCAGCAGTGCACACTATCTAATAGGAAAAAAATGACTTCTAATTTGATATCTTTAATTACTATGGTAAATAATAGTCTTCCCTGATCTTACCTGTTACTCACTTCTGACCCCCCTTGCCAAATCCTCTTGAGCCAAAGCTTCAAGCCTCACTCAGAATCCTACACTGGCCCACTTATGCAACGACTGCTGCAAAATGGCCTTCTGTACCTTGGCCTCCCCCTCTATTCACTGAAACCTATTGAACCAAAACTGCAGTTTATAACTGCGCACTCTTCTACAGTGGCTGCTGCAGTTAAACCTCACTTCTTTTTGATGAAAAAGAGTGAAATTCTCATGTAACAGGTCTTTCTTTTTTTAATGGTTCCTGCTGTCCAACAAATCTCACTTTTCCTACTCCGAAGTGAAACCCACACACAGTTAATCAGGCTTCCTTTGTCTAAATTTTGTTTTTCTTGAATGTGACTCTGCAACAGATGTTCATGGACTGTTTCTGACACTTGCTTTTCTGGATCTCTTTTCATGTCAGGAGATGATCACCAATTATAAACCTCCAGACTCCCACTGATATCACAACTAGAACTTCTCATATCCTGTAAGGATGCCATCACCTTCTCTTAGTACCTCTGTCTGTAGCATCTCTTAAGATACACTTTTCCACTCAAGAGCTCCTTCAGGAAATGTGGCTTTCCCCAACTGTAGTTGTTGATGTCTTTATATACACTTCCTTCATTTCCTGTAGTCCATGTCTCATCCTTTTATGTCTCCTGGTACTTTACTGGGTGATCATATGAAATAGCCTATCCACATCCATCCTGCCACGACTCCTTTGGACCCTTGTTTCTATGGTTCTACACTTTTCTCACCATCATTCCAAGATACAAACAACCCTGCCAGCTCAAAGATTCATGAGTACTTTTAATCTTGACAGCATTTGGTGCTTTCATTGTGGCTTCTACTGGAAATCAAACATAGACCAGGTTACCATTCTGTGGAACATTTGCACTCTCTCTGCAATGACCTTGAGCCGATGGTTGCACATCACTTCAACTTCCCTTTCTCAGATTGACTTGTGTTAGCCTTCTCTAATGTCAAAGAGAAGCCAACTTCAGAGCCTCCTACCCGATGATAAGAATGTTGAATTTTCCACTTTCAGGTAACCCTAATCCTCTGTACTCCAGATCCAACCAGGCTCTGGTATCTCTCCCTCTTCCCCCACCTCCCCCCATGTCACCCAGTTTTGAATGCCCTTCCTTATTGATTCCATCTGGCTATCAGTCACATGTTTACTCTACTAGATCTCCTAACTACCTTACCAACTGGTTGCATTTATCACAATTTTTAATCAGATTTGAGCAATGGCATCCTCTTGTGTCTTGTCATCTTCCAGCCTCCATCCCTTAACTCCTCTCCACCTGATTCCATCTGCCCTTTTTCTCTCTCATGTCTCTACCCATCACTTACCAGCCACTCTCTTAACTACACCCCTCAGCCATTTGACTCAATCTGTCCATCATTCCTTTTCTGAAGTTCCAATATCGTCTGCCAACCCCCATTTCAACTACCCTAGATCTTTTACTGGCTATCTGTCCTCTTGACTCAGTCTTGTTGCAGCGTGTGAACTCAAAACTTTAACCATCCCACTGGCTCCACAGATGCTGCCTAACCTGCTGAGTTCTTCCAGAATTTTTTTCCCTGTAAGAAAACAGTCTTTATGCCTTTTTGTGTTCTGCTTTTATTGCTTTGAAACCAGTATTTAAAATAGTTCCCCAATGACTTAAAGTCTTTTTTTAATTCCTTTTTATTTGTATCTCCCATTTCTATTACACATTAGCTGGTTTTGGTAAGATTTTTTAGCACTTTCAGTAGGAAAATCAGGTTGATTATTGCTTCATTTGCAGTTTTATGCAAAGGTTTAAGTACAATGGATTCAAGTTACTTGAGCCATCAAGTCAATCGGGAAGCGCTTATTTATGACAATTCTTAAAGAACAAAAATTAATCAAGAACATGGCCGGTATTCCCTTTGTCATTTTGGACATTATGTTGCTTAGGCACACACTTGTTTGGATGTTAGACACTGCACCATGCTTGGAGTGAATAGTTTTTAAATAGTGTCAGTTGCTTGATTTTGCGTTCGAAAAGCACTGTTTTTGTCTCTGAAAGTTGGCAAGAAATAAGTAATAAGGCAATGCAGAGCAGTTTTGTTCAGTGCAGTTTGAAGCATTCATGCTTGATGATCCCAGAAATGGCTGAGAGTTAAAATGAAACAATTTTATTACTTAAAAGTTATGAACTACGAAAAATTTGAAGGTATGGATATGATCTTGAATGTTGCAATGAAAATGAAGATTTGGTAGATGAAATTGTTGAAAGCATTGTATAAAGGCAGTCCATTATCTGCACTAGATAGATGCCTGTGCTGATTTTGTTCATTTACAGTTCAAAGGAACACAACATACATTTGGATGAATTCCTCCATCAATAACTATTAAGAACTAAAATCACAGTTTCATAGCACTGTAGTTGTATTGCTAATTATTTACTTTGTCTGTATTTTATTTAAATACATAAGTTGTTACTCAGTAAAATGGTTGTTTATCTTTTTAATGTCTTTGTAACAGCAGCTTGAACAAATCAATGCCACTACTGGCGACCCAGCATGGGGAGTTGTGTTGTATAATTAGCTCTCCAATCAATTCAGTAATAATGTTCCAAAAAGTCAAAGAACTGTATTTGATCTTTAATTAGTGATTAGCAAAACATACAATTTTGAAGCAATGCAATTAATCAGTCAACAAAAGATATGACATGGATTGATTCCCAGAACCTAACTGTCTAAGTCAAAGCTTGAATACATAGCTTATTCCCTTCTCTTTTACCATGTCTTGCCAACATGATTCGTTGCCATAATTAATAAAACAAATGCGCAACACTGTATACAATGCATACAGAAAATAGATGCATGGCTCCTACAACCTTCTTAACTATTTCCATGAAATTTTGGCTAATTGGAACTTCCAATTAACTGACCCAAAATGTACTGGTCCAGGTGTGTCCCAGTTAACTGGAATCCACTGTATTAGGTTTTGAGTTGATGCTGCTAGTCAATAAAATAAATCATGATCACAGGACATAGTTATTGATGTTATCTGTGTTCACACTTGTAGATGCTTCCTTTAAATACCAATATACGAGTGGCATATGCCAATGGTAAAGATGATGAGCAGAACTTCATCCAGAACTTGAGCCTCTTTCTTTGTACTTTCTTAAAAGAACATGGGCAGCTTATTGAAAAAAGATTAAGTTTGAGGGAAGCCCTTATGGAGGTAAGAGTCTTATCTTTATCTGAAATTTGCACTTAAAATTGTACTGTTCGGGCCAGAATTACTGTTCATCCCTTTTCCTAAAGCAAGTGATGAGATGCTGCTGTGAATTGTGACAGTCAAAGTGCTTTTGGATGAGGATTCCCAAAGCAGTTGATGATACAGCAATGCCATAGGAATCTCCCAACTTCGGCATGAATGTACATTTTATGGATAAACTTGCTGTGGAGTCTTTTTCTCAATGTCAGATTGTTGCTCTGGGAAGTGATGTTGTTGAACAGGGGTAGGCAACCTATGGCCCGCAAAGGTATTTTGACTGGCCCACGAGCAAATATTGGGATACTGGGCTTATCCAGCACACGAGTGATTTTTTTCTTACACTGATGGACATGCGTGGCGTCTTGTTACATTGGCCCCAGGTTCCATTTTGTTCCAAACCAAACACTGATATATACGAATGATGGGAAGGCAAACTACCTTATTAATATGTATTAGATACTCTGTGCATGCGCAGGTTTTCAGACGGGATTGTTCAAATTTGTAAACAGAAACGGCGTCACTGTGTTTTAAGAAGAAATCCATGCTAAATATCCAGATATTTACATGTGCTACGATATTTGTTGAATAACTCGCGTTTCGAAATAAATTCTCTTAATGTGTCGAAGCTAATTGGCATCACAACTGATGGGGCACCAGCAACGGTGGGACAGAAAAAAGGCATCCTCGCATTGCTGCAAGGACAAATGGAAATCCTTGCAATCGCACAGAACTGGTTAAAATTCATTGTATTATCCTTCATGAGGCATTATGTGCCAAGTCTTTGAAATTAAAGGATGTTATGGGCATTGTTGTGAAGACAGTGAACCTGATCCTATTTCGTGGATTGAATCATCGCCAGTTGCAGCAGTTTTTGTTAGACACAGAGGCAGAATATGGGGACCTAGCTTATTTCTACAATATAGGCTGGCTTAGCCAAGGGTCAGAGCTGGAAAGAGTATTTGCATTGCTTGAAGAGGTGGCAATATTCCTTGAAAGCAAAAATGAGGATGCTTCACATTTTCGTGATCCTGATTGGCTTGCAACCTTGGCATTTCTTGTAGACATTACATCTCATTTAAATAATTTGAATTTACAACTTCAAGGAAAACAATCAGCTGATGCATGAGATGTATAGTCATATTGTGGCCTTTGAAAGAAAACTGCAATTGTGGGAGTACCAGCTTCTAAAAAGAAATGGTGCACATTTTCCCACTTCTCTAAAAAGTAAAGCACAAGATCCAGACATTTTTGTGAATATGGTCCTAGAATTGAGAAGAGTTTTCGTTTTGTTTTGCTGATTTTCGCTTGCATGCAAATGAGTTCAAGCTGTTTGCTACTCCATTTGATGTGGAAGTGGACACTGCATCAGGAATTTTTAAGATGGAATTGATTGAGATGCATTGTGACAGCATAATGAGTTCGGAATTTTATTCTGAAGATGTGTCAGTGCTTGACTTCTTTAGAAAATGTATTCATCCAAGTGGGCAGTATCCTAACTTAGTGGACCATGCAAAAAAGATGGCATTATTGTTTGGCAGCACTTACCTGTGTGAGCAGTTGTTTTCAAAAATGCAGCACACCAAGAACAATTTGAGAACAAGATTGACTGGTGCCCATCTGGATAATGTCCTTGCTCTTGGCATCAACAAGTCTGACACCCAATATTGAGAAGCTTTCAGGCAACAAACAGTATCATGTTTCACATTGATTTATTGACTTTGCATTAAAATTTTCATATTTATTATACTTCGTTTACCACCATTCAATGCATCATGTTCATATGTTTTATGTTTAAAGATTCTTGTGTCCTTTTAAGAGATTCAAAAGATGCTTTGAATGAAATAAATTGCAACTAAATCTGAGTTCTTTAATTACTAATCGCCATCCTTGGTTAAGCACAAATGATTTTCTAGCATGCGTTATTCATTAATTTGAGGCAAAACACAACTGGATGTATTTCGAGTTTTTTATGGTATTTGTCTGGCCCACCATCCGCTCATTAATAGCAATCCGGCACACAGAGGCAAGAAGGTTGCCGACTCCTGTTGTAGAAGTTTGGTTGCTATGCTTTTTTCTGAATAGTTCATTCTTTTGTCACGTTGCCTTTGTTATGGAAGGAGTAAATTTTTAGAAATTAGAGTGTTTAAGTGTGATCACTGAAAAGCTTTTGTTATTTAATTTTATTTGTATACACACGTACATTTATATGTATGTGTGAGTATGTCTAAATATAATAATATTGTTTCTTGTCATCAATACTGAGTACACCATTTAAACAACCACAGTCTCAGTTCAACTATGTGAATCTCTGAGGTAATGCCTTCTACAGAAGTTATTTGGCGTCAGATGCTCCAATCAATGAGATGAGATTGGAGGTGTGGGTCGCAGAGGTAACCTGCCCTATAAAACAACTCAAAAAGTCAGGTTACTGACGGGGACTGCACTTCTCAAGAACGATCAGTTTATATGCACCATGCCTCAATCAAAACAACTTTTAAGATACCTTAAAAGAAGAATTGTAGAGATGCATGAAGCTGGAATAAGCTACAAAAGCCTTTCTCAAGATCTGAGTTTTCATCAGTCCACGGTAAGAAAAATTGTCTACAAATGGATGGAAATCAGTACTATTGCTACATGCCTTAGGAATGGGCGTCCTGCAAAGATCACACCAAGAGCTCAGCGTGCAATGCTGAAGGGGGTGAAAAAGATCACAAAGGTAACAGCAAAGGTCCTGCAGAAATCTCTTGAACTTGCTGAAGTCTTAGTTCATATGTCCACTATAAGAAAAACACTGAACAAGAATGGTATTCATGGAAGGACACCACAGAGGAAACCACTGCTCTCCAAATAAAAATTACTGCACATTTCAAGTTTGCAAAAGGCCACCTGGATGTTCCATTATGCTCCTGGGACAGTGTTGTGTTGTCAGATGAGACAAAAGTGAACTGTTTGGCAGTAATGCATACAGCTGTGTTCAGAGGAAAATGGGCACTGCACATCAAACCCTCATCCCAACTGTGAAGTTGGTGGAAGGAGCATCATGGTTTGGAACTGCTTTGCTGATTCAGGGCCTGGATATCTTGCAACCATAGAAGAAACAATGAAATCAAAACTGTATCAAGACATTTTACAGGAGAATGCCAGGGTAGGTAGTGGTCCGTCACCTGAAGTAAAATAGAATTTGGAAGATGCAACAAGACAATAATCAGAAACACAAATGTAAATCAACAACAGAATGGTATTAAGAAGAAAAGTAGTGTTTTGGAATGGCCAAGTCAGAGTCCAGAGCTTAACCCTATAGAGATGCTGTGGCATGACCTGAAGAGGGCTGTTCATGCAAGGTATCCCAGGAATATTGATGAACTGAAGCAGTTTTGTATGGAGGAATGGTCTAAAATTCCTCCTCGCCATTGTGCGAGTCTGATCAGCAGCTACAGGAAATATTTAGTGGAAGTTATTGCTGCTAAGGGAGTTTCTGCCTGTTATTAAATACAAGGGTTCACATACATTTTCTAGCCTGGACTGTGAATGATTAAACAATATGTTCAATAAAGATTTGAGAAGTACAGTTGTGTGTTAATAGTTGAGGCAGATTGTTTGTCTATTATTGTGACATAGATGAAGATCAGACCACATGTTATGAGTAATGAATGCAGGAAGCTAGGTAATCTCAAAGAGTTTACAAACTTTTTCTTGCAACTGCATAGTGTGCATGTATATGTAATACAAGGACAACCCTTTAGAACAGTGATGAAATTTTTTTAAGCTAGGGGGCAGTGAATCTGAAATTTATTGCCACAGGCAGCTGTGGAGGTCAAGTCATCGGGTATATTTAAAGCTGAGGTTAGTAGATTTTTAATTAGTAAGGTTATCAAAGGTTAAAGAGCGAAGGCAGGAGAATTAGTTAAGAGGAAAAATAAATCAGCCGTGATTGAATGGCAGTGCAGACTCGGTGGATGAGATGGCCTTATTCTCCTGTGTCTTCAGGTCTTTTATAGGAAAGCAAACACTTACCCAGGCAAGTAGAGAATATTCCATCATTGTTCATTACTTGTGCCTTTTTGATGTTGGAAAGGTTTTTGAATCTGTAGGTCTTATTTGCTCCTGTAGTATTAGCACTAATGAGGATACTCCAGTTAGGTTTCTAGTTACTGGTGACCTCAAAAAATTGGTGTGTTACTATTATAAATGTGGTAAGCAAAGGAACAAAAATGACTGGGGAAATTTTATGAATCCACAGGCTCTTCATTATATGCTGCTGGTCTCTGAAGTGGAAGAAACAGAGATTTTCAAAATTTGTTTGGAGTATTGGAATCATTTGGCTTCTGAGCTGTATAGGGAAAGTCCCTTTTCAACATCTGCATCACCTGTGCTTTCTGGAAGTCAACATTTTGACGTGCCTCCAAGACGACAACTTTATTTGCCAGTATTGTCCAAGGTGGGCATTGAGTGGATGTTTAAAGAAATCGGTGCTATTGTTCTTGCAGAAAATGTTAGACATTTTCAGATGTATAATGTTCTTAAGAGATTTTATTTCTGATGTGAGATGTTGTTCTTAAGAGATTTTGTTTCTGATGTGAGATGTTCAGAATCATTTTTAAGAAATGCATGTTATTCCTTCAGGTAAAATTTTTTCCTTATTGTATTAGCACCTATTGGGACAACACTAATAGTTGATATTCTTCCTATGGATCAATTCTTTGTAGATACTTAAGAGCAGCTTTCTTTACAGAAAGCTTATATTTCTGTATGATTGATGCATACTATGTTCTATGTGATTGATCAGCACAGTGTCTAATTTCAGTATGGCGAAATGGCAGTAAGTATTGACAAGATTTTTTTTCAGGTGCGTCTTCTAATGGTCAGTCGTATGGCCAAACCAGAAGAAGTGCTAGTAGTGGAAAATGACCAAGGAGAAGTTGTGCGTGAATTCATGAAGGATACTGATTCCATTAACTTGTATAAAAATATGAGGGAAACACTTGGTAAGAATTATCTGTTTGAAAATGAACGTGTTGATGAATATTATTTTTGCTTCGAGCAGGACTAAATAGACTCTAGTTTTGTGAGACGGTTGAATCACTTAAATGGTAAAATACACAAGGTACTTAGAAATCCTGGGTAGTCATTAATTATGAACTTTATAGCTTGGAATGCAAGACTTACTGAGAAGCTGTAGATTTTGTGATTATAAATACATTGCATTTAAGGTGGGTACTAAAAAAAAGTTAAGCACAAAGAGAAGTTATGGTAGCGCAGCACCAGTGTTTACCAATCAATTCCTGCTGCTTTCTATAAGGGACTGTTGTCAGGCTGCAGGAGTGTTGTCTGAAAAGTTGTAAAATTGGTCAGCTCCATCTTGGGTACTAGCCTCCATATTATCCAAGACACCTTCAAGGAGAGATGCCTCAGAAAGGTGACATCCACTATTAAGGATCCCCATCTCCCAGGGCATGTCCTCTTTTCACTGTTACTGTCAGGAAGGAGGTACTGAAGCCTGAAGACACACACTCAGCTTCTTCCCCTCTGCCATATGATTCCTAAAAAGATGTTGAACCCATGAGTACTACCTCACTTTTTTTTAAACATATACGATCTCTGTTCATGCACTATTTAAAATTATTTAATATATCTATACATATTTACTCTATTTTTCTTCAAATATCATGTATTGTACTGCTGCTGCTAAGTTAATGAATTCCATGACACACGTAGGAGATAATAAACCTGATTCCAATTCTGATAGCATGTGCAGAGCTATTAATTAATCCTGGTTTCTCCAGAGCCAATTAGCTTTAGATATGACAAGGTTGGTTCATAAGTGAATTCTGGAGTTGAAAGTGATTGCCCCGGCATCAAGGCAATGTTCGATTATAATACTGCATTAAGGAGGATTAAACAAATTTAGCTCAGTGGGAATTGACATCCAGACTCTTCATTGGTCTTACCTAGCATACAATGCCCATAGCTTGCCAGAATAAGTTTTCAGTAATATTTGTCAGACATGATCTGGATGCTGACATAGGTCAGAAGTGAACATGTTTGTTTTTGTTTTTCCATTGTGTTTAATTGAAGAATTAGTTATGTTTCTTTGCAACATAACCTGAGCAATATTTGGGTATGGAGTATTAACTATCATGGATCATTCTGCTACTAAATTGCCAAACAATGGCCATCTCCATCATGACATTCTGTGACTTGAATTCAGCAATAGCACTGCAATCGCAAGTCTTTCATTGCATTGACTTTGTTGGGATGCTCTTAAGGTTGGGCCAGAACATAAACTGGATCAACTTTAAGAGTACTTTCTAGGATGTAAATCTTGATAATTTTTTTCGAAAAACCTTTCCACTGAATAGAAAACAGGTTTGGGTATGAGTGAGTCCTATTGCCACCCAGTCTTGCCTCTTCACCTCTGTAATTGCTAGGGAACTATGGCAACTGTACAGCAGCTATAAAAGTTCTTAACAAAAGTTACTGCATAATCTCTTAAGCATTCCATTTTGAAAGTATGACTGCCTAGCATGTAAGAACAAATTCCCTGAAGTAATGCAGTATGCAGACTTAGAAATCTATCACTTTTTTCATTAAGTTAAAATCTTGGAACTTTGTATCAACAATCATAATGATAATAACTGTTGTTGTATGTACTGCTCAACATCATTTTCTCAAAGCCAACGATTGTTTAAGAATAACTTTTTAAAAAAATAATGGAAACTGCAAATGGATTTTGCTGCAGGTGTATGTGAGATTATTCACTTTGAACCTAGAAAAATACAAAATGAAGTACCTTCCAAAATGAAAATTATAGATTCTGCAAGGTTGTGGATCCAATTCAGAGGTCATCAGGATGTTGCCATTGAATAGAAGACTGCTGTTATGTTGTCTTTGTATCCAGGGTACAGGTTTCCCCGCTATCCGAAGGTAGAGTGTTCCTATGAAACAGTTCATAAGCCGAAATGGCTTAGCGAAGAAACAATTGCCATTGATTTATATGGTAAAATTTTTGAGTGTTTCCTAGACCCAAAAAATAATCTACCAAATCATACCAAATAGCACACAAAACCTAAAATAAAGCTAACATACAGTAAAAGCAGGAATGATAAAATAAATACACAGTTATAAAAAGTAGAAATAATGTATGTACAGTCGGCCCTCCTTATCCGCGGGTTCTGCATGCGTGGATACAACCAGCTGCAGATCAGGAAAACCCAGATGTTATCTCTCCTGCACTAGTCGTTTGAACATGTATAGACTTTTTTCTTGTCATTATTCTCTAAACAATACAGTATAGCAGCTATTTACATAGCATTTACATTATATTAGGTATTATAAGTAATCTAGAGATGATTTAAAAGTACAGGCAGTCCCCGGGTTATGAATGAGTTCTGTTCACGAGTCCATCTTTAAGTCGGATCTGAAGTCGGAACAGGTACATCCAGTATTATTTAGCGTCAGTTAGTAAAATGTTTTTCTTAGTATATATTTTACCTTTCTGTATATATAAAACACTTAAGAAACATACGTATTTCAATAATTAAACCACTGCGTTGCTTAGTAATAATTGTAACTTTCGTAAGGGCAGGGCCTTTCCCATGCTCCATTAAAATTGTTCCAATCGTTGACTGACTGTAGCCTAATGCTTTTCCAGTGACTAATGGTATTTCACCTCTTTCTGATCGCTTTATTACTTCCACCTCGTTTTCAATCATGATCGTGATTACTTCAGATTCAGAGCTGCGCCAGGTCCTAAGGTCCGCTGCACTGAGCCTGGTTAAATAAAGTCCGGGGTTCCGCTGGGTCCTAAAGACCACTGCACTGAGACAGGTTACAAAAGGGACTTGAGCATCCATGTTTTTTTTGGTATCGGGGTGGGTCCCGGAACCAATCCTCCATGGATAAGGAGGGCCAACTGTACAGTGTAGTTTCACTTACCAGGATCGGGAAGATTGAGCCAAAACCGATTTGTAGGGGAAAAAATCGGCATGTACACACATGCACATGCACCTACTTGCCCGTGCAAGGTTTCAAGGTCATGGTAGTCTTTCTTGGGGTAAACACAAGTTTAAAGCGGGCGTCTTTTTTCGTAAAAGTGAAGTTACGTAAAGCGAACGTTTGGAAAGTGGACTTCTGTACTAGAATACAGGTGGCCCCTGTTTTTCGAATGTTCACTTTATGACAGCTCGCTGTTACAAAAGACCTACATTTGTACCTGTTTTCACTAACCAAAGAGGATTTTCGCTTTTATGAGAAAAAGATGCCCGCTTTATATGTGTGTTTATTCCAAGAAAGACTACCATGACTGTGAAGCCTTGTGCGGGCAGTTGTGTACGTGCATAGGTGTGTATGTGCACATGTGTGTACACGCTGGTTTTTTTTCTCCGAATATTTTGGCTCGCTGTCTTCCCGATTTTGATAAGTGAACTACACTACAAACAATATTTCTTCTTCATATAGGCTGTATATTTATCATATCATTCCTGCTTTTACCATACGTTAGTGTGATTTTAGGTTTTGTGTGTTAGTTGGTTTGATTTCGTAGGTTTTTTTTGGTCTGGGAACGCTCAAAAATTTTTCCCGTATAAATTAATGGTAATTGCTTCTTTGCTTTACGACATTTGGGCTTACAAATGGCTTCATAGGAACACTATGAAATGGGGAAACCTGTACAAGGAAACAAAATATGTGACGTAACAGTGAAAACCTGGCTGAAACCTCTCAGCAGTACTGAGAGTATTTCTGGGATCTCTTCCTTTGGAAGGATATATCCCTGACAGGGCACCTTGCATATGTAGTAGAATGATCATTGGTGAACAGGCTTAAAGGGCTAAATCAACTATTTATATCAATTACTTTTGTATGAATTGCTGTGAAAATGAAATTTTGAGTCAATATCAACGGTCTTCTTAACAATATCTAAATTGGAATATTCTGAAATTTTCTATTCTTTCCCCCCCAGTGTACCTTACTCATTTAGATTATGCTGATACAGAGCGTATTATGACAGACAAACTTCACAACCAAGTGAATGGTACTGAGTGGTCATGGAAGAATCTGAACACACTCTGTTGGGCTATTGGTTCAATTAGTGGTGCTATGCATGAGGAAGATGAGAAGAGATTTCTGGTAACTGTAATCAAAGTAAGTGAATTGATAGTTACTGATTTGACTTCGGGTATTAACTCTTCCATGTGTGAGAATAATACAAGTGCTGCCTCATTTCTACAGGAATCCATATACTGTTGAAGGCCTTGAAACATGGGAAGAATAAATCAGCCTGAAGTTGTGGCTCATATGAGTGAAATAATGAAAGATCAAATGTTGTACTAAGGAATTCTCAGTCTTAATCTCAGGCCTAAGAATATGAATGTTATTATTACTACTGGTACCAAATGACTATATTGTCATAAACTTCCAACCTATAGTTAAATAATTCTCCTGTAAGAGAAAATTTGGTTCTTCCAGTTGTTTTTGCATTATAAGATGTTTGAGCTAACATAGGTCCTCAGTAGATTTACAGATTCGTTAATTTTTTCATGTATTAATTATGCACATTAACAAACTTGTCTGCCACCTACTTCCTGTGCAGTGCATTCAAATAAAGGACTGAGAATTTCTCGTGCTGCGTGTGTGTACCTGAACAAAGTGCTTTTATAACACTTTCTGTCTCCCATTTCCCCCTCAAAGCACCATCCCCATTCCACCGCCTTGATAGCCAACAACAAAGTGGTCCACCTCTCATTGGATTGGTTGTGCTTGAAAGAATGAGAATGAGTCATGACATCAAGATTATTGGAATCCTCTTCCCATTTTTCTATCTGTCTCAAGTCCAGATACCTGGCTTGTTTTTTCTCTCCCTATTTTTGTTGTTAAGTTGAGTCAGACTCTTAGTGACTTTATGGACTGAAGGGTCCATAGGGTTTACATGGCAAGATAGGGAAGTAGATTGCCTGTCCTTTCTTCTGCACGGATACTGCTGCTACCCAGGTTGGCACCCAGCTGGGTTTGAACTCAGAATCCTCTGTCTTGAAAGTCCAGTGCTGATGCCACTACATCGCCAGCTGGCTTTCCCTGTGCAGTGTCTAAAAAGAAATTCAGAAAATTTGTATAATTTATTTGATTTAGAAGTACACTGCTCTTCCTTACCACCATCTTTCTTAATAGTTCATCAGTTGCTTTTCTGACATGAAGTTCTGGATGAGCAGAAGTTTCATACACCACATTGGTGAAAACTTAAAGCCTTTGGTCCATTACACAAACTTTCCTTAGCTCAGACTCCATCCCTTTCTATGGCAATTGTTGGACATTGACAATATAACATATGGGTGATCATGCAATGAACTCAAGACCACAAAATTTCATCATCAAGATCCTTTCAACTGCAAAATGTTACCTGATTGCACTGAATCAGAAACAGATCTCCATTTAAGATGAGACAACTGAAGTAACGAATTTTCGATGAATGATTGAGCTGATTTTTTTTAAGGTAGACTGAATGTGATGGGTTAAAATTGAAGTGCATTTTACCATGTAGATTTTATGTCTGGCATATCAAGTATTTATGAAACCTCTGTACCTTTTAACGTTCTGAACTTCTGTTAAGGTTAAAACATTAAAACTGGTGGGTTCAAGGAGGAATGGCAAGTTGGATGCAAGATTAATTAGTTGAAAAAGGAAACATATTTACGATAATTGCAAGAAGGATTATAACAGGTTAGAGGAAGATCCTCCTTGATGGTAGTGGGATTTTAAATATGCTACAAGGTGTATTAGAGACAGATATGTTACATTTAAAAAGTACTAGATGCACTATAATCCCTCAAGTTCTGCACTGAGCTGGGATTGATCTAGATCGGGGGTCCTAACCTTTATTTTTCATTATACCATAGACCAATACCATTAAGCAAGGGGTCTATGGATCCCTGGTTGGGAACCCCTGATCTAGAAAGCTTTGTAATTAAAAGCAATGAACCAAATGCCAGATTCTTGTAAATTATTCTGTGATTTAGTATTGCCAATTAAAAGCATTTTGAAATAGAAAGGAATTAAACTTTCAGTTACTCACCAGTATTTCCTTTAATGGACCACTTCTTTACTAACATTTTTCAAATCAGTTTTTTTCTCGTTAACGTACTTGGTAAAAGTTCTGATTTATATGAATTTCCTGATTTAATCTTTCTATTTCATTGAAAATAGTTAAAGACTGCACTCAGTGATTATTGTGAGAAGTTTTTTAACCAAATGAAGTTTTTTAGGTTGGCATGGTCACATGGAATTTTGACAAAACCGAAATACTACAAATACTGGAAATCTGAAATAAAAATTGTAAAAAATACTCCGGACTATAGTGAATAGCAATTTGTTACTTTTCCAGGAGTATGACCGTTCTCAGCCTGTTCAAATTTGAGGTGTAATGAATATTTTGTTTTAACTCCAGGATCTTTTGGGACTGTGTGAACAGAAGAGGGGTAAAGACAACAAAGCCATTATTGCTTCAAATATCATGTATATTGTTGGACAGTACCCACGTTTCTTGAGAGCTCACTGGAAGTTTTTAAAGACGGTGGTTAATAAACTCTTTGAATTTATGCATGGTAAGTTTGTTGCAAATGGAAGAAGTGTATAATTTATAAAATTTGGAGCCTTAAGAGTTCAAAAGCACAACTGACTTGTCCAATTTAAGCCAAGCTTCTTTTGAATTCTTGTTTAATGTTGACATGCATAAACCTTCAAAATATTCAGTTGTCCAAAGAAGCTTTAATCCTAGTGTCCTTGATGTATCCACACTTTGATATAAATTGCTTGGAATATCCAAAGAAATTTAGGTGTTTTAAAAGATGAATTTCTTTATTTGTAACTACTTAGCTGCAATCTGTAGTGCCCAATATCTTGCTTATTAAAGTTAATATTTTTCAAAATGAAATTTAAAGTAATTGCTGATTTTAAAATGTGCAGTATCTGATTAATTTTGTGTGCTGGTTAGATTGAAAACTCATTGTGGTTGAATTTAAAGCAGCAGTTAATATTTACATTTAAATTCAAAGTAGTTGTGTAGAAGCCATTTGAAATTCCAAGAATGGAAGTGGCAAGATGTGAGTAATTTGCCTGGCTGGTGTCTACATTTAGCAAAAATCTGATCAAATCTGATTCCTGTTAAATTGAATATTGTTTTTTTTTTAAAAAGTATGCTTTCAAATAATTTGAAGGTAAGTCTTTTATTAGGAAACTTTGTGCACAAAGACGATGTCAAAACAGCAACAGTCAGAACATTCAACTCATTGCATTCTTCCATGCCTCCTGTAGCATTTGCCGATGTAATGTGGTTACACCTTGAATAGAACTTGAAACTCCTCATAGCTTGATTCTGAGATGTTCAATCAATGTTTAATCATTTGTGTCACGCAGCTATATTGGTTAATCACTGAAATGTAATTGAATTTCTTTGATTTTTCTAACATTTCTCTTGTTTTAAGTAGATTATGTGGCAACACATTCAATCATTTGAATTCTTAACTGCATTTATAATTATTAACTTTATTATTTGAACTTAGAAACTCATGATGGAGTTCAAGATATGGCATGTGATACTTTCATTAAAATTGCTCAAAAATGTCGTCGACACTTTGTTCAGGTGCAAGTTGGAGAAGTGATGCCATTCATTGATGAGATTCTGAATAATATTAATACAATAATTTGTGATCTTCAGCCACAACAGGTATTTTTTGAAATGAATTTGCATTTAGCAGCTCAAAATCAAGTATATGATCTGAAAAATCCTTTTTATTTTCCCATGTGATGTAGGAGAATATAAAAGAAAGGATGTAATGTTTAGACTACACTTGGTATATTGTAAACAGTTTTGGGCCCCATATTTAAGACCATAAGATATAGGGGCAGAATTAGGCCATTTGGCCATTGTGTCTGCTCCGCCATTTCCTCATGGCTGATCCAATTTTCTCCTTAGCCCCAATCTCCTCCCTTCTCCCTGTATCCATTCATGTTCTGACGATCAATATTCTATCAACCTCTGCCTTAAATATACATATAGATTTGGTCTCCATAGCTACCTGTGGCAAATTATTTCACAGATTCACCACTCCTGGGGTAAAGAAATTCCACCTCATCTCCATTTTAAAAGGATGCTCCTCTGTTCTGAGACTGTCCTCTGGTCTTAGACTCTTCCACCACAGGAAACATCCACTCTCTCAAGGCCTTTCAACATTCGATAGTTTCAATTAGGTCACCCCTCTTCTGAATTCTACTGAATACAGGCCCAAAGCATTTAAATGCTCTTCATATGACAAGCCATTCAATCCTGGAATCATTTTCATGAATCTCCTTTGAACCCTCTCTACTGTTTCAGCACGTCCTTTCTGTTATGGGACCTAAACCTGCTCACAATACTCCAAGTGAGGCCTCATTAAGTCTCAACATTACATCCGTACTTTTATATTTTAATCATCTTGAAATGAATGCTAACATTGCCTTGCCTTCTTCAACCTGCAAATTAACCTTTAGGAAATCCTGCACAAGGACTCTCAAGTCAGATTTGTAACTTTTTTTTCTCTCCATTTAGAAAGTAGTCAACCCTTTCATTTCTTCTACCAAGGTGCATGACCTTACACTTCCCAGCATTGTATTCCATATTCCTGTTCTCCTAATTTGTCTCAGTACTTCTGTAGCCTCTCGAGTTCCTCCAAGCTACCTGTTTCTCCAACTATCTGCATATTGCCTGCAAACTGTGCAACAAAGCCATCAATTCCATCATCCAAGTCATTGGCATATAATGTAAAAAGAATTAGTTCCAACACAGACCCATGTGGAACACCACTAGTCAGCCAGTAAAGGCTCCTTTTATTCCCACTCGTTGCCTCCTGCCAGTCAACCACTGCTTTATCCATGTGAGAATGTTTCCTGTAATACCATGGGCTAGTAGCTTCATGTGTGGCACCTTGTTAAAGGCCATCTGAAAATCCAAGTGCACAACATCAACCAATTCTTCATTGTTTATCTTGCTCATTATTTCTTTAAAGAATTCCAACAGATTTGTTGGGCAAGGTTTTCATGTGCCTCCAAGTACCCTGAGACCTCATCCTTAATAATCCACTCCCAACGTCTTCCCAATCACTGAGGTCAGACTAACTGGCCTACAGTTTACGTTCTTCTGCCCCTCTCCCTTCTTGAAGAGTAGAGTAACATTTGTAATTTTCCAGGTTAGAAACCATTCCAGAATCTAGTGATTCTTGAAAGATTTTTACTAATGCCTCCATGATCTCTTCAGCCACTTCCTTCAGAACCCTGGGATGTACAGCACCTGGTCCAGGTGACTTGTCTATCTTCAGACCCTTCAGTTTCCCAAGAACCTCATGTCTAGTTATGGTAATTTCACACACTTAATGCCCCCGACACCTGGAACTTCCACCATACTGCTAGTGTCTTCCACAGTGAAGAAAGGATGTGTTGGCACCAGAGGGGGTCCAGAGGAGATTCTTGAGGATGATTCCGGAAGCGAAAACATTAACGTATAATGAGTGTTTGATGGCTCTGGGCCTGTACTCACTGGAGTTCAGAAGAATATCTGTCTCCATTTATCTGTCGGGGTTTGTAAGCCAGCTTGCATCATTATGGGCCTTTTGGTGAACGCCTTGTAATTCTTTTGGATGGGAACATGGAAATGTGCAGCTCACTACAGGTGCTTAGACCACAATGTCTCTGACAACCATGATGCCAGTCTAAACTAATCTTGTATGATTATCACACAACTCTCCAAAACTTTCCTTGTAGATAATACTCTATAATGAAGGCTACATTATGATTACCTTCTTCAGCACCCTTTCCAAAGCCTCCATGTCCTTCCTCTAATATTGTACACACAATATTCAATATGTAGCCTTATCAAAATTGTCACAGCTGCAATGTGACTTGCCAACTTTTATACTCAATGTTCCTATCAATAAAGGTAAACGTGCTGCGTGCACAAAATGCTGGTGGAACACAGCAGGCCAGGCAGCATCTATAGGGAGAAGCAGTGTCGATGTTTCGGGCCAAGACCCTAATGCGCCAGGACTAACTGAAAGGAAAGAGATTTGAAAGTAGGAGGGGGAGGAGAAAATGCGAAATGATAGGAAGACCGGAGGGGGTGAGGTGAAGCTGAGAGCCAGAAAGGTGATTTGCAAAAGGGATACAGAGCTAGAGAAGGGAAAGAATCATGGCATGGGAGGCCTAGGGAGAAAGAAAGGGGGAGGGGAGCACCAGAGGGAGATGGAGAACAGGCAGAATGATGGGCAGAGAGAGAAAGAAAAAAGACAGGGGAAAAAACTAAATATATCAGGGATAAGGGAAGGAGGGGCATTAACGGAAGTTAGAGAAGTCAATGTTCATGCCATCAGGTCGTGTTTGCCTTTTAAACATGCTGCATGCCATCTTTACCATCCTATCCACTTCTCTTGGGACTCTTACGGAGCTATGGACATGCAAAATCTTTTTCTACTTCAGTGCTCCAAAGGGTCCTCCTTGGCCTGCTGAGTTCCTCCAGCATTTTGTTTGTGCTGCTATTTGCTATATGCTTTCCTCTTGTATTTGACTTGTCAAAACACACCATTTTAACCTTAAGCAATTTTTACTTCATTCTTGAACTTGATAATGAGATCATCTATATTGCAGACCTCCAGTTGTACCACTCCACTGCTGTCCTCTATCTTCTATAACCAAGCAACTTTTGAGTCCAAATTTTTGTCGATCCCATGTGATTTGAGACTTTGAGGGTTCAACATTTTGACATTGTGATATAAATACAAACAATTGCTTTTTCAAATTTGAAATGCTCAATGCTGTGGAGGGTAACTTGCTGTAGTTGCATCCATCTGAAGCTCTTGTGACTGAACTCTACCATCCAATAGGACCTATTTGGGAGGGGTTTTCAAATGATTTCTCAGATTATTCAAAAAGAAGCCATGTATCTTTGCTGAAAAATTTGTACAAAGTAGTGCATGGACAGCCAGTCATGTGGGTTTCTTTATTCTGGGTGGAGGCACACTTCTTGCATGTAGTTAATGTTGTTTTCAAAGTGAAAGCATTGGTGAATCAGTACTAACCACTTTTTTTTGCATAATTAAAATTTATTTGTATTGCCAATAGGTTCACACTTTTTATGAAGCTGTTGGTTATATGATTGGTGCTCAGACAGATCAGGCAGTGCAAGAGCATTTAATAGAAAAATACATGATGCTGCCAAATCAAGTCTGGGATTCTATAATACAGCAAGCAACTAAAGTAAGTATTGTTATTTGATTATAAAGTATGCTTGTGTATTTATAAAGTTAAGCTATTAATTAAGGATTTGTAATACATTCATTGTAGTTGTAAAAATGTATTGTAGATGGATTCCTTCCATATCCTATATGGCATTGTTTGTAACACAGTCAACAGAAATGGTCCATCTAGTCCATGCTGAAACCATTTAAGCCAACTCACGTTGACCTGCACTGGTTCTATCGTCCTCCAAATCCTATAATCCATATACCTTTCCAAACTTCTCTTAAAAGTTGAAATTGAGCTTGCATGCATCACTTGTGCTGGCATCTCATTCCACACTTTCTCAACCGTCTGAGTGAAGACTGTTTCCCTCATGTTCCCCTTAAACTTCTCACCTTAAACCCATAATCCATCAGCTCTGGTTGTAGTCCCACCCAACCTCAGTGGAAAAAGCGTGCTTGCATTTACCCTATCTTTACTCCTCATAATTTTGAACACCTGCATCAAATCTCCCTGAATCTTTTACATTTTAAATAATACAGTCCTAACCTATTCAATCGTTCCTTATAACTCAGACCCTCCAGACCCAGCAACATCCTTGTAAATTTTCTCTTTATTCTTTCAACCTTGTTTACATCTATCCTGAAGGTAGTTGACCAAAACTGCATACAGTACTCCAAATTAGGCTCCCAACATCTTGTACAATTTCAACAGAACATCCCATCTCCTGTACTCGGTACATTGGTTTATGAAAGCCAATGTACCAAAAACTTTATGAACTAATCTACCTGTGATGCTACTTCCAACGAATTATGGATCAGTATTCCCAGCTCCCTTTGTTCAACCACACTGATCAGTGCCCTACCATTCACTGTGTAAGACCTACTCTGGTTGGTCCTACTGAATTGGAACACCTCACACGTCTGCATTAAATTCCATCTGTGTTTTTCAGCCCTTTTTTTCCCCTGCTGGTCCAGATCCCAGTCTAAGCCATGATGGACTTATTGTACGCTTCACCCCCAATCTTGGTGTCACCTGCAGGTTTTCTGCTCCTGTTAGCTACGTTATCATCCAGATCATTAATATAAATGACAAGGGATCTGATCCCTAAGGCACACCACTAGTTACAAAACCCTCATGACCTTGGTTCAATTCAGATTTGTTATCTAGAGTTTACTAGTTAACTAGAGATATGGGTTTACTAGAGATATGGGTTTCTCTTGAATGCTCCATTTCCCATCCCATCCTAAAGGTGTGTGTTTTTGTAGGTCACTGGGTTGTTGTAAATTACCTTTTGTTTTTAGGTGAGTGGCAGAATCTGGGGGAGGTTGAAGGGGTCAAGAAGAGAGAAGGTGCAGAGGAAAAATTAGTGGAAAGAATAGAATTGCTTTCGGAGTTAGCAATAGGACAGAAAATGTTTTACCCAAAATTTAGCATATACTCAATGCTGGAGGAACTCGTCAAATCAGGTATCATCTGTGGAGGGGATGTTTTTGGTTGACACCTTTCAGAACTGGAAAGGAAGGGTGCCAAAACCAGAATGAGAAAGGGGGGGCAGAAGTCCTATGTTGGCAGGTGAGGGGGATGTTATGAATTAAGCTGGGAAATGATGGATAAAGGGCTGAAGGACAAGAGATATCTGATAGGACAGGATAGTGAACCATGGAAGAAAGGGAAGGGCAGCCAGAGGGTGGTGATGGCAGTGAGGAGAAGAGAGGGTAACCAGAATGAGGAATAGAACAAAGGAAGGGGTGGATGATTACCAGATGTTGGAGAAATTAATTGTCATGCTAAGGGTTGGAGGCTGTTCAGATGGAATACGTGTTTGTGCTCCTCCAACCTGAGTTTAGCCTCATCATGGCAGTAGAGGATCTCTAGTCTGAAAAGGCAATGAATCCAATTGAAAGGCCTTCTCCTGTCCATTGCTGTTGGGCAAGGATCTATGAAAGACATTCTAATCTTGTTTATCAAGCCATAAATTAATGTGGTTTATGTAGTAATAATCATACTCTGTACTAAAATTGATGTTTTGCTACATTTATTAAAAGCCTACAATACATGATAGAAATGAGCTTACTGTTTTTCAAAAAATATATAGCAGATAATTTTAAGTCACTAGTGTAATTGGGTATAGTACTTCATATCAATTACGCTGTCTCAGCTGCCAGTGTTTGAAGCGGTTAGCATTCTAAATCGAATCTGAAATCGGTCACTAATATTTTAATTTTCTGTAGCCAACATGTAAGCAGCCTTCTGGGGGTGAACCTACAAAAAAAACATGGGGTACCTGGCCAAGTACTAAAGACCTGTGCTGATCAGCTGGCTGTTCACTGAAATCTTTAACCTCTATCTTCGTTAGTGTGTGGCACCAACTTGCTTCAGGCAGGATTCAATTATACCAGTGTCCAAGAAAAGCATGGTGACCTGCCTCAATTAACTTGCCCAGTAGCACTTACATCCATGGTGATTAAGTGTTTTGAGACGTTGGTGATGAGACATCTCTTGCCTGAGAAACTAATTAGATTCACTCCAATTTGCCTACCGGAGCAACAGGTCCACAGCAGATATCATCTCATCAGCTCTTCACTCAACCCCGGAACACCTGGCCAGCAAAGAAGTGTACAACAGGATGCTCTTATTGACTACAGCTCAACATTCAATATTACCATTCTCAAAAACCTTGGCCTCAATACACCCTTATGAAATTGGATCCTGGATCCAGTGGGCTTTGGGCTTCTTGTGTTTTTTCCACCATTTGTTCTTTGCAGTTTTTCTTCTGTATCATGTATGTCTGTGAAGAGTAAGAATTTCAGGTTGTATGTGGTATACATTCTCAGATTAAATGGAATCATTGAACCATTGATTTCCTCAGTTGTCAACCCCAGTTAGTTTGCATTGGCAACAACATCTCCATGATCTCCATCAGTACTGGTGCATGACCAGGTGTTGTGTGTTTAGTCTTCTGTTCTACTTGCTTTACACTTACGACTGTGGCTAAGCACAGCTCCAGTGCCGTATTTAAAGTTGCTGGTGACACTGCTATCGTAGGCCGAATCAGGGAGATTGAATATCCGGCTGAGTGGTGTCATAACAATAACAATAACCAAGGAACTAATTATAGACTTAAGGAAACCAGAGCTCCATGAACCAGTCCTCAGAGGATCAGAGGTGGAGAGAAGGTTAGCAACCTCAAATTCCAAGGTATTTTTATTCTGAAGGACCCGTCCTGGGTCTTGCACATAGATGCAATTATGAATACACCTTACCTCTACTTTGGAGTTTGTGGAGATTCAGCATGACATTTAAAACTTTGATAAACTGCTATAGATGTGTAGTGGAGAGTATATTGACTGGCTGTGGCACAGTCTGGTATGGAAATGCCAATGCACTTAAACATCCAGTCCATCACGGGTAAAGCCCTTTAAACGCTGCCACAGGAAAGCACCATCCATCATCAGAGGTCCTCTCACCTCACCCCCATATGGGCCATGCTTACCTTCTCACTGCTGCCATTAGGCATTAGGAAGAATGTACAGGAGCCTCAGGACTCGCCACCAAGTTGCCCTGTCATTAAAATGACCCCACAACCAATGGGCTCACTTTCAAGGACTCTTCATCTCATGTCCTCGATATTTATTTATTTATTTATTATTATTATTATTATTATTATTACTACTATTACTACTACTTTTTGTATATGCACAATTTGTTGTCTTCGGCACTATGGTTGAATGCCCTAGTTGGTTGACCTTTCATTGATTCTGGTGGTTATTGTTCTACATATTTATTGAGTATGCCCACAAGAAAATGAATCTCAAGGCCATGCATGAGCATAAGACATAGGAGTAGAATTATGCCATTATGGCCCATTAAGTCAGCCCACTTTTTTTCCCCTCCTCAGCCCCACTCCCTAGCCTTCTCCCTGTAACCTTTGATGCCATGTCCAATCAATAATTGATCAAGCTCCGCTTTAAATACACCCAATGACCTGGACTCCACAGCTACCTGTAGTAATAAATTTTGCAAAGTCACCACCCTCTGGCTAAAGGAAGTTTCCCTGCATCTCTGTTTTAAATGGATGCCCCTCTATCCTGAGACTCTGCCTTCTTGTCCTAGATTCCCCAGCATTGGGGAAACATCCTTTCAACATCTACTGAATAGGTCTTGCAACACTTTCAGTGAGATCCCCCTCATCCTTCTAAATCCCATCAAGTACAGATCTACACCCATCAAATGTTCCTCGTATTATAACCCTTTCAATCTTGGAATCATCCTTGTGATCCTCCTCTGAACCCTCTCCAATGCCAGCACATCTTTTATTAGGGGCCCTAAACTGTTCACAATACTCAAGGTGAGGCCTCATCAGTGATTATAAAGCCTCAGCATCACATCCTTGCTCTTGTAGACTAGACCTCTTGAAATGCAAGCATTGCATTTGCCTTCCTCGCCACTGACTGTACCTGCAAGTTAAGTTTTGGGGGAATTCTGCTCAAGGACTTACAAGTCCCTTTGCATCTCAGATTTTTGAATTTTCTCCCGCTTTAGAAAATAGTCTGTACATTTATTTCTACTACCAAAGTACACGACTGCATTTTCCAACATTGTATTTCATTTGCCACTCTCTTGCTCATTCTCCCAAGACCTTCTGCAGCCTGCCTGTTTCCTCAAAGTTACCTGCCCCTCCTAATCTTCGTATCATCTGCAAAGTTGGTAACAAAGCCACATATTCCATCTAAATCATAGATATACAGCATAAAAAGAAGTGATCCCAACACCGACCCCTGCAGAACACCACTAGTCACTAGCAGCTGACCGAAAAAGGATCCTTTCATTCCCACTTGCTGCCTCCTACCAAGTAGCCAATGCTCTGGCCATGCCAGTAATGTCCCTGTAATACTATGGACTCTTAAATTGGTAAGCAGCCTTATGCGTGGCACTTTGTCAAAAGCCTGGAAGTCCAAATATTCAACGTCTGCTGCATCCCCTTTATCTGTCCTATGTGTAATCTCATAGAATTCCAACGGGTTTGTCAGGCAAGAATTTCCCTTTTTTAAAAAAACCATGCTGATTTTGTCCAATCTTGTCCTTTGTCATCAAGTATTTTGTAACCTCATCCTTACAACTCCCAACAGCTTCCCACCCATCTGACTAATTGGTCTATAATTTCCTTTCTGCTGCCTCCCTCCTTTATTAAAGAATGGAGTGACATTTGCAATTTTCCAGTTCTCTGGCACCATGCCAAACTCCAGTGTTTTTTTGAAAGATCTTTACTAATGCCTCCACAATCTCTACTGCTACCTCTTTCAGAACCCTAGGGTGCAGTTCATCTGGTCCCAGGTGACTTGTGTACCCTTGGGTCTTTCAGCTTTTTGAGCACCTTTTCTCGTAACTAACTGAATTCACTTCTCATTCTTTACATCCTTCAACATCTGGCACACTGATAGTGACTTCCACAGTGAAAACTGATGTAAAATGCTCATGTAGTTAATATGCCATCTCCTTGGCCCCCTTTTTTTTCTCTCTGGCCTCATTTTCTAGCAGTCCTATATCCACTTTCATCTCTTTTTTTCCACATATTTGAGAAAGCTTTTTACTATCCACTTTGATATCCTGAGATATGTACACTTGAATAATAAAATTTACTTTGAACCTTAATATTTGCAAGAAGAAGCCACAAAAATTACATGTGAATTTAAAAATTTGGAGTACGAATAGTAGAATTAGTGGAACTTAGTCATTGTGTCCTTGCCAGAAATAAGGCACCCTAGAAGATTAGATCTCATTTACATCTGCAGAAAATCTCCACTCTATGTATACCAATATTGAAGCTAATTTATCTTCCTTTTACTGTAGAATGTTGACATTCTTAAGGACCCTGAGACAGTGAAACAGCTTGGAAGTATACTGAAAACTAATGTTCGTGCGTGTAAAGCAGTTGGTCATCCATTTGTCATTCAGCTTGGTCGAATCTATCTGGATATGCTGAATGTGTACAAGTGCCTGAGTGAAAATATTTCAGCAGCAATTCAAACAAATGGTTTGTAGAATATTTGATTTGTACTTCATATTTAAAATAAGTCTCTTGCAAAGCAATCAGTGCATTTGAATTAAAGCAGTTGTTTTGCTATGTAAATTGTGGGAACTTTACAGTTGCTTAACTTGGAACCAGAATTTGAGCTGTAAATAGGAATTTTAAAACTGTCTTGCAAATGTATACCAGCTTGGTTAACATTAATGCTATTTAAAGTCCTGTGGCAAAACACTAGTTAGAGCACACTTGTAATATTGTGTCCAGTTCTGATCACTTCCTTGAAGCAAGGAGGTAAAGGTTTTAGAGAGGGTGCAGAGGAAATTTACCAGGATTCTGCTAGAAGAGCATATCTTGATAAAGATGTATAATATGATGGAGAATGACAGGTGATTTGATAGAAGTGTACAAGATGGTAGGCATAGTTCGATTGAATAGCCTGACGCTTTTTCCCAGGATGGAAATAGTTAATGCCAGGGGCATAATTTTAAGGAGATTGGAGTAAAGAAAGTACGGGGGGAATGTCAGGGGTATGTTTTTAGACAATAGTGAATGATGGAGTACGTAAGGGTGGTTAGAGCCAATATGTGGGGGATTTAAGAAATCTGAGATTATCATGGATGATTTAAAAAGTGGTTGGCTGTGTGGAGGGAAGGATGAGATTGATTAGGTAAAGGGTTGACACAGCATCACGGGCCGAAAGTACATTGCTTTCTAAATTTTGATAATCTTCATGCATTTACCACCACCTGTCTTTTGATGCTGGCCTAATTCATTTCATTGTGCCAAATGTACTTTTGTTAATTATGAATAAGATCAGATTTGTAATATCTTGTTTGGTTTTATAAAAACAAAGGAAACAGCAGTGACCTATTTAGTCCCTTTAACTTGTTCTGCATTTTAGTAATACTAAGGAAGTGACCTAACTTCACTTGCCTTACTGGTCTATATTCCTGTATCTTTCATCAGAGTCAATATTTGACAAATATAGTTGTATCTTCCCATCAATTGTAGTGAAGCATTTGTTGAGCACCTTTTGTCAACTGAAATTAAGAATTACTTCTAAAAGGCCTGACTATTAATCTGCAGAATTGCCAGCCACTGAAATTGTATCGTATTTATTTATATATCCTCTTGTATATTTTAATGTTTAAAAATAAACTATGGTTTGAATTTATGGATTCTATGGTATGCAACTTGAGTTTGTCATCTCGTTCCTTGTGTTCATATGTTATTCTGTGTTACCTGCATATTAGGACAAATAGATATTGTGTTGTGGTCAATCAGTAGTAACAGCATAAATTTTTTGAATTGTAAATTATAAAGACCAATGCGTGTTCTGTAGATTCTTTGCACTCTTGAATGGGGGCGACACTGTGAAAAATATGTTTAAATAATGGAAGATGTGTTCTAAAAGCGGGTATTTTTTTTATTTACTCGACCCAATTGAAGTGCCATTTTAATGTTCTGAAAGGAATTGGCAAGCGAAGTTGTTTTGTGCCTCATTCTTTGTTTACATTATCTTCAGGAAATGAACGTTACTTAATGTAAATAAATTTCTTTGAGAAGTTTGCAGCAGGCCAAAAGATAGATGTAAAGAATATTGATCAATTATTTTAGATAAACTGGTTTAAAATCTAAATAAGTGAACAAGATTTGTTGGGAGATTGACAATGAGTTGTAATGTGTGGGAGTTAAAGTTGATCTCTAGCAACCAATTCTGTAGATGAGAGCAAAAAACAATGTTGTGATAGGATGCAATATGGCTAAGGGATTGACACTTTCAATTGCTGAAGCTCTTAATTTACACAACAACATTAGAAACATTTCAAATTGAAATAGTTGCAATAATAAATTTGAATCTTGAGGATTTATGGGCAATGATAAAACTATTGGGCAGTTAATTAAGCCTTACAGAAGACATAGGACCTGAAATTGAGCCTTACTGTAGGTCTAGTAGGAAGAATTTCAAGAAATTTTATTACTGAAGAGAAAATTGTGGATAAATTTCATAGCTCAAATAAATTCCCTGTGCAGAATGGTATGCATCTCAGAGTTCTGAAACTTTGTACAAAAGGAATCATGATGCTGGGTAAGCATAAAATTAGTACTAGTTGTTTTCAAGATGATGACACTTGTTAGTATTGCCATAGGGATTTCAATGGAAAATAACATTGAAGTCAGCAGTATAAAGTTTGATACAAATGGACAGAGGAATCTTAATGTTTTGGTTCAAGTGATTCAGGTTATAGCAGCCAGTTTAGGATACAAAAATAAGTCTTGGAAGAGATTTCAAAAGTCTCTGGTGAGAGTTTATTTGGAGTTGAGCTTTAATTTCCATACCTGGACTTTACACTGTGCATTTGTTAGATTGCATCCTGACATAGGACAGGTAGGGGACAATTGATGCTGAAAGTTAAAAGAGCAAGTTAACATCTTTAATTTCAAGATTTCAAGAAGGATTAACAGTATATAAATTGAGCAGCTTTCGTCTCTAGATAGAAAACATCAGGAACAAGGATATGGGATTGACCATTTCTGAAAGAATTAATTTGGGTTTGTAAATCTTGGATTTCTTTGTTTCAGTGGTATGTGTTACTAAACATTTTCAAACATGAGAGGTTTTTGCATATGAAAGTGCCATAAATAAAGCAAAGCATACTCAGTGGACTGCAAAGAATACTATTTTACTGTCCTTGCACCATAGGTGATATGGTTACAAAACAGCCCTTAATCAGAAGTATGCGGACAGTTAAAAGGGAGACTCTGAAGCTTATTTCCGGTTGGGTGAGCAGGTCCAATGATCCACAGATGGTAAGTAGTGAATAAGTAGTAACAGTTTACAGTCAAAATCTTTTCTGTAACAAAGTTGAAGAATTTTCAAATGCTGTTTGTTCTACCCTTTTGTGTTGCTGTTCTTCCTCCCTGCTCTTTCTAGCACCCCTCACCACCCAAGAATGACCTAATATGTTTAGAATTGTTTGTTGTGCTGTTGCTTTCAAAGTGGACCATTGTGGATTTTGAAATTAAACAAGTTGTAGAGGGATAGTCTTTTTCCTATTAAAAATGTGTACAGTTTTAAAAAATTGTTGTGCTCCTGGCAATGTTCTGCCTTCTTAAGCATCTTTCACTGTCCATATGAAATACAAGAACGACTGGACCACCTGGCCCTCAACACTGCTCTGCCATTCATCAAGTTATGGTATTCTGCCTCATTTTTATTTTCTTGACCCATAATCATTAATTAGTTCTTGCAGCAACTCAATCTTAAATTTCTGATATTCACAACACTTAATCCTTTGAACGAAGATTTTTTTTCTCTGCTCTCAGCCCTTAATGGTCTAGTGGACTTTATCTCTAGACTCCTTTAGCTGGGGAAAACATCACGCATCTTCCCTGTTGAACCCTATAAGAATTTTATACCTTTCAATGTTGTCACTTTAATTCTCTAGGGTTCAATTGAATGAGAAGCCTACCCTACCCAATCTTTACCTTTGTAGAAGCCAGTATAGTGAATCCTTGCTGTACTCTCTTTATAATAAGTATATCCCTTTTTTAGATAAGGAAACAAAACCCTATGCTAACACATCGTTATACCTTTGCATCCATTTCTCTCTTAAGTTAAAAGCCAGCCGTCATTTGCATTTTACTCTATCACACTTAAAAATTCCAATAATTTCTTTTTTAACCAAAGTGGGTAATGAATTATTTGCAACACACACAAAATGCTGCAGGAACTCAGCAGGCCAGGCAGCGTCTATGGAAGGAGTATAGTTGACTGTTGCTTGGATTTTTAGCATCTGCAGATTTTCTCTAGTTAATAAAATATTTTCCCATTTTGAACTTTACTCACTATTGTTCACACTCATTATGTCTGTCTCTTTTTGCGATGCTTCACTACATATTTTTACTTCACTTACTGTCATCGGAATCTTGACAAGTTTATATTTGGTTCCTCTTGGCTGAATCGTTTATATGGATTGTGAATGGCTGGGGTTGAAGCTCAATCCCAACAATTTACAGTAGTCATTTCAAGTTAATCTAAGACTTACCTTTTCATTCCTGTTTTGTGTTTTTTTTAAAGGCACACCCCAGATTTCAGAAATGCTAACTTTGTTTAACTTCTTCTCATGTGGAACTTTATCCCAATGCTTATCGAAAATCCATGTACACTACTTGCAATAATTCTCTCTTACCTGCTCTACAAGATGCATCCTTGATTGACATAACAGATTGGTCAATCACAATTGTCCTTAATATCCCTTTGAACACGTTCCTAAATTTCTATATGCTTTGTTTTATTATAGATTCTTTTATTTTTCCTGTAACTGATATTTGGCTATCAGATTTGAAATTCCCAACATTTTCATTCCTTTCTTAAATACATTTGCTATCTGTTCGTTACAACAACCATTTCATAATCTTGAAGTTTTAGAAGATGATAAACATAGGACCAACTGCTTGCAAAACTCTAGACTGTAGATCAGCAGGTCCTTGTAATGTAACTCTTTAAAGTTTCCAGCATTTCTGGGAGATTTTCTTTTGCCTACCATGAAAACAGACCCAAAGGTTTTTGTTTAATTCTTCTGCCATTTCCTTCTCTTCCCCCCCCCCCCCCCCGTTAAAATTCTGCCATCTCCAAATCTGGGACCCACATTTACATTTTGCAAAAGGGTGCTACTTTAAATACTATTTATCTTGTACTTTCTATTAATTTGTCCATTATTAATTGGCCTGAATTCATTGTTATTCCCTTGTATTTATCCATAAAATTTCTGCCAATTTCCAATTCATTGCCATTATCCCAGAGAACAACCAGCTTTGGAAGACTTAAAAACATAGGCAATTGGAACATGTCATTTGGTCCCTCAGCTCTCTACACAATTCAGTGCCAGCAAAGTTAATCGTCCACTTCAATGTCGATCCCTTTGGAAATTAAGAAATATCTGCTAACTTGCATATATTTATTGACTTGTCATGTACTGTCTTCTGTGGTATGGAATGCCACAGATCTACTATCTGAATGAGGAGATTTTCCCTGTGCTTTGTTCTAAAGGAGAGGTTAGCTCAACGCTTTACAGGACAGATGACCCTGTCTCAATTCCTGCCACTGGCTGTAAGGAGTTTGTATGTGCTCCCTGTGAGCACATGGGTTTCTCCCACAGTCCAAAGGTGCACCGGCTAGTAGTTTAATTGATCATTGTAGATTGTCCAGTGATTAGACGAGGATTAAATTGGGGGATTGCTGGGTGGCATGGCCTGAAAGGCCTATTCTATAATGAATCTAAATAAAATAAAATAAAATAATAAGTGGAATCTCCATATCCTGAAACTGAATTCTGGTTCTGGAGTCTTCACCTACCAGGAGCATCCTCTCAGTTTCTAGTCTGTCTAATTTTTTGAGTTTCTACGAAAAGTCCATCTTCTTCTTTACTGCAATGAATATACGCCTAATGCTCAAGGTTTATACTAACAATTGGATCCTGAAAATCTGAGCAAAGGTTCGGAATGGCCTTAAAAAAAACCGAATGAATGGGAACGGTGTATGTGATAAAACAGACTTCCCAACGTTTTATTGGATGACTTCTCAGTCGTGTGGACTTGCCAGCTGGAGTGTATCTCCACTTTGTTTCAGTCAGATTTTAAAGTTGAGATTGCCTTAAAATAGTAAAATAACAAAATACTGTATTGTGCACTCTAGAATCGACTCCTGAAGAAGCCAACTAAGGCCATCAATAAACAATAGTGGTAGTTCTGTTGAAAGTAATGTAAGATGGTGGCAAGCAGCGGAGATAAGAAAAACCCATCCATGTCAAAAGAGGGGAAAATGGGATTACGGCTGTTGGAAATTGGCTGAATTTATCCTATTTTTGGTGTTTTGTTTACATTTGAGAGAATTGTCTATAGCACTCCCTGGTGGCCAAATTCATCATATCATCTAACTCAGTGTTGCTTCACTGTGCTACCTATTAAGCAGTTTAAATAATGCATTTGCATCCTCTATTACAAGTTTTTAAATACCAGCTCATAATTCTCATAGTGATTTTATTCAGTTGCTATATTAAGATTAGTTTCTTCAATCTTCCTCCTTGAGTTTGATTTTAAGGAATTTGCCAGCTTATGAATGTTGAATGTGTACCATGTGCAGGATATTTTGAAAGAATGACAAAGGCTACTCTTTTACCACGTGTCTTATTCTGTCTTGGTCTGCATTTCATTCTTTCTCACTCGTAAAAGTACCTTGATTTGTGGCTTATTTTCCCCTTTTTTTTGCCTTTTCTCCCCATTCCTCTTCTCCTTCCTCCACATGCTGTTGCAGTTGCACTGCCCTCCTCTTAACACTACCTCCGCTCAATCAAAAATTCATCCATATTTCTCAAACATGGAGTCTGGCAAAATGGAATTGTATTTATATTGATTTTTACAGGTGGGTGAAAATTTTGTTCCTCCATTGCTGGATGCAGTGCTTATTGACTACCAAAGGAATGTACCAGCTGCTAGAGAACCGGAAGTACTTAGCACCATGGCAACTATTGTAAACAAACTGGGTGGACATATCACGTCTGAAATTCCTCAGATATTTGACGCTGTTTTTGAATGCACTTTAAATATGATTAATAAGGTGAGATTAATGGATTATTGAGTAAACACTCTGTAATTCAGTCTATAAATATCCAGCATCACATGTTTTATTCTGGATGACTTATGCCTTGGTACCAGTTGAGCTCTGGTTTTGGAATTAAACTGAAATTTTACAGTGGCAATATGCAAGTTTTAAGTTTCAGTGTTTTTAGATACATTTATTATGTTTTTATAATCAATATGGATGGTAAATACCAGCTTATTGCTCTTCTCTGTTTTCTCTTTGAAACTGATAGTGAACACTTCCCTGATCATTTTGTTAATGTTTTTCAAGTTGCACAATATATTTTGCTCCCACCATTGTATTGGCTGGGGGGAGGGGGGGGGGGAAGGAGGTTCGATTTTGTTTGTTAATCAATATCAATCAGTTCATTCCTTTGTAATGTTCTGGTATTTGCATCGGTTTTGCTGAATAACATTGGGAGTGGCATGACAGGGTAAGTGGGGTGAATTTAGAAACGATGGATGGGCTGCTTATGTCGCACAAAATAGCCACATTCAGCGCACCAAAATAGGTTCTCGGACAACAATTTTAGATGTTTTTGAATTGTAAGCTTTTTGGTTCCAAGATGAACTCTGCTTTAGGAAAAATAACTGAAAATGGGTGGAAGTTTAATGTCTTTGTTTGAAAGACTGATGCTGATTCATGATATATAGACTTACAAGAAAAGACTGACAACTGGAAAATAGTGACTTAACTTATTAATTCATCAGTTTATTCTTTAAGACTTTGTTTATGAATTTGAAACAGGATGGACAGCCCTTTAATTCCCTTCATGATAAAGTTGTTTTCTAGCATAGTACGTTTGAAAGGGTGGGGGAAATAAATGATGGATGTTGCTTTTATCAAATTAAGTCGTTGGTTAGTCAGTTTTATTGTATGTGGGGTATTGTGATGGAGTATTGTTCAAGGGAAAGAACCTGCTCTACCAAAGTGGGACATAATAAAATATGGTAAATTGATTGTAAACATCTGACTTAATTTTTACTTTATTCTTCTGAATTGGCTGTGGCATTATTCATGGTATAGTTTAATTAAAGTGCAATAAAGTTACTTTGTGTTTGGTACCATGATTTCTCTACATAGTGAATTCAAATATCTTTAAATGCTTCATAGAGGCTGTTCAGCAAGATGAAAGAGCACAGTTCCTGTGAGGTAATTTTAATATTCTGAGACAGCAGCTAAAGCAGCAAATTTATCCTATGGTAGGGCTAATTCAGGGGATGAAATGCAATGAAACTACGAAAGCAGTTAAATACTTGTGGTAATTTTTTTTAAACAAACTTCTTGAAATTTTTCTTAATTGGAATTTATCATTTAATTAATCTGAACTATTTTTTCATCTTTGTCCTGAACTGTTCCGAAATTTAATCCCATGGCTTTCAAGCTTCCACCATTCCTGAATGAACAGTATCTTGGTTGCAGTGGTGTGGGTCTGGATGACATTCATCAAACTCATTGTAAAATTATACAGCCCCAGTGATGAATTACCATGTGCAGTCACATTTTTCTGCTGTTCGCTTATAAATTTAATTGTTCTCTTCTGAGTTTGTTTTTAAATATTATTTTCTTTTACAGGACTTTGAAGAATATCCAGAACATAGAACCAATTTCTTCCTGCTCTTGCAAGCTGTAAATTCGCATTGTTTCCCAGCATTCTTGGCTATTCCTCCAGCACAATTTAAGCTAGTTCTAGATTCCATAATATGGGCTTTTAAACATACCATGAGAAATGTCGCTGATACAGGTTTGTTTAAAATCCATGCATTGTAAAATTTTGATTTTTTTTTTTGGTAATGACCTGCAGTTAAAATGTTCTCTATCTCAGGTCTACAGATTCTCTACACACTTCTACAAAATGTTGCACAGGAAGAAGCAGCGGCACAAAGTTTCTATCAGACATATTTTTGTGACGTCCTACAACATATATTTTCTGTTGT
Source organism: Hypanus sabinus (assembly GCF_030144855.1). Classification (NCBI taxonomy): domain Eukaryota; kingdom Metazoa; phylum Chordata; class Chondrichthyes; order Myliobatiformes; family Dasyatidae; genus Hypanus; species Hypanus sabinus. The sequence goes on along the minus strand of NC_082717.1, from coordinate 59,479,279 downwards.
CACAGATACATCTCATACTGCTGGTAAGAGCTTCAGATAATCGCAAATCCTGATTTGTTGCAGTTAGTTAAAAGAATTCATAATATTGGTCTAGTTTTCAGCGAAATATTGACAATTCCATGTAGATTTTAATTGTTTATAACCTTTTTTTTGGGTGCTGCAGTTTTTACTTAACTAGTTTTTAGAATAAAGACAATTGGATTGTTTGAATTGCAGAGATATTCACAAGATTCAAACTCCCTGATATTGGTGGCATACACAAGGCTTGCTATAAACAGAAGGAATTTCTGATGATGATGAACAAATATTATAGTCCAAATTGTTGTTTGTGTCTGGTGTGAATCTAATTGGTAGGGGTGTGGAACTAGTTGGAGAATGGAAAACATGGGAGATGACTCACTACACCCAGGAAATTCAAGGTTGTCATATGCTTATAATAAAAGTTGACTTGATAATAGATTATAATTTGAAAAAAAATCTGTAACCTGACATAAATGAAAATGCTGGAACTATTCATCATGTTATCTTTGGGAAGGAAATTTTTTTTTTTTTTTTTGGACTGAAGATTCTTTTTCACTCTTAACTTTTTCGTTTTCCACAGATGCTGCTTGACCTAAATGCTTACACCATTTTCTGTTTTTGCTTCTAACTTCCAGGCAGTCATCTAGGAATTAGAAGACATCAGGGCTGGTCATAGCTATTGCTGAGCATGTGAATCATCTAAAGGCAATTAGGAAAACAAGCAGATCATAATTACTTAAACTAGTTAGTTTTATATTTCTCCGTTTCAAACCAGTTCTTATGAAGAGCCCAGGACCTGAAACATTGTTTCTTATTCTGCAAATGCTACCTGCATTTTATGATCTTATTCAAGACATTAGTAAATCAAGCTTCAAGATGGGTTTGTCAATTCATCTTTTACCATGTCAACTTTTGTAATAAAACAGGTAACATCTAGAATTTCCTGGGTGCAGTAGGTCCATACACTACACTATCTACTACGTTACCATACAGGGTAGCACAGTAGCATTACAGTTAGCCTTACCTTTACAGTGCCAGCAATTGCGATTAGGGTACAATTCTTGTTGCTGTCTGTAAGAAGTTTGTACATTCTCCCCATGACTGACTGGGTTTCTCGGCATGCTCCAGTAAACTCCTATGTTCCAAAAATTTGCTGGTTAGGTTCACAAGTCATCGACGTGCTTTGACCCAGGAAGAATGCCAACATTTACAGGCTGCCCCTAGCACATGTACAGTAGTGTTGGTCATTAACACAAATGATACATTGCATTCTACAGAACCATGAGAAAGTATTCAGCCCCTACAGCTATTTTCACATATTACTGTCTCATTTTCTAAATTTAAAATATATTGATGCATGAAGTTTTGAACCTAATATACAAAACATTGTGCATCATGTCAAACCAAAATTGAGGCTGGAAAAGGATTCATCCTCTATAATTACTACACTAACTTTCCTCAGATGCATTGATGCATTCCTCACCAAACCAAGAGTAACTGTGTTGGAACTAGCTTCATGCAAGCTAGCGACCCTCCCAATACTAAAGTGCTACTTAATATCTAAATTCTTATAGATATTTTACCAAAGAGGTAAAGTACACATAAGATACAGGAGATCCAAATACGATCTCCGGAAAGCTATCTGGTGTGAAGTGACAATTCTAGACCAAGCTTGAATCGCCCACTGCTGTTGACAGTCCTTCAAAGTGAAATCAAGCGACATAGATGACAGCAAGGTTTCCCTCCCAGATGTGCTTAATGCCTTCTATAGTTATTTTGACCCTCAAAGCATGGAGAAGCCATCATGAACAGCCCCCAATAACCCTGTGATTTCAGTATCTGAGGCTGATGTGAAAACATTCTTCAGGAGGGTGAAGCCACAGAAAGCATCCTGCTGAGATGGGGTATTTGGCCAAGTACTAAAGACATGCACTAATTAACTGGCTGGAGTGTTCACCGATACCACTAACCTTGCTTCAGCCATCTTAATTACTCACCTGCTTCAATTATACCCCACAGTGAAGTGCTTTGAGAGATTGGTGATGAAATGTCAACTCCTGCCTGTGAAGTGACTTGGATCCGCTCCAATTTGCTTACTGGTGGAACAGGTCAACAGCAGGCACCATCTCATTGGCTCTTCACTGAACCCTGGAACATCATTATGATCATCCCCTCAAAATGAATCAATAAGCTTCAGTACCAGCTTGTGCAATTGGATTCTCAATTTCCTCATTTGCAGACTACAGTCAGTTTGGTTGGCAACATCTATTCCACAATTTCCATTAACGTACGTGCACCACAAAGTTGTGTGTTTAGTCCCCCACTCTACTTACTGTATACTGTAAGGCTGAGCACTGTTCTAATGCCTTATTTACATATGCTGTTAAAGCCAATGTTACTGGCTGATTCAAAGGTAGTGACATCAACAATAGGGTGGAGATTGAGTCGTGCCGCAACAACTATCTCTCACTTGGACCAAGGAGCCGATGCCTTTAAACGGAAAATCCTGCAAAAAGTAGTGGATATAGCCCAGTCCATTGCAAGTAAAGTCCTCCACTCTATTGAACAAAGCTACATGGAGTGCTATCACAGAAAAGCAGCATCTGTCATCAAGGACCCATGGCACCAGTTCAGGAATAGTTATTACTCCTTGACCATCAGGCTCTTCACTAAACTACACTTGCCTCATCGCTGAACTGGGCTCAATTTCAAGGACTCTTCACCTTGTGTTCACTTACTGCTTATTGATTTTTATTATTATTATTATTACTTTATCTTTTTGTACTTGCAAAATTGTCTTTTTGCACATTTTGTTTTGTTGAGTGCAGTCTTCCATTAATTCTATTGTGGTTTTTGGATTTGCGTATGCTTACATGAAAACAAATAGGCGTATATGGTGATGTATGTACTTCGATAATAAATTTACTTTGAACCTTTATGTGAACTGGCTGTCTTGTCTCCTACACTAGATGTCTCCTACACTTCAGAAGTACTTCAAATGGTGTAAAACGTTTTGGGATTCTTTGTGAAAGATCAGTTTTTTTAAGGATAGCAGAATATTTTTCTTATTTTTATATTATAGGGCTTTTCTGCTGGCTTGTGACAAAAATTTCTCCAAGATACAAGTCTGGTCAGAAATGTGTGTCTTTTAATGATTGTTGACAAAGTTGTGTGGCTGTGGGTTATTTATAATGTATGTTAAAAGTTAAAACAAATCAGCAACTTCTAATATGTTGAATATTTGTAATGGTTTCATAATTGCTATAAAGTTATTCTTGCTTTTAATGTTTTTTAGGCTTGACAATGCATGCATCAATACTTGCATACATGTTCAACTTGGTGGAGGAAGGAAAAATATCAGTGCCCCTTAACCCAACAAATCCTGTCACTAATCATGTATTTATTCAGGATTATGTGGCTAATCTATTGAAATCTGCTTTTCCACACCTGCAAGAGTAAGTTGGTTTTAATTGTTTAAAGAAAATCTCTTCGAACCATTTACAGGTGGCCCCTGTTTTTCGAACATTCACTTTGCGACAGCTCGCTGTTACGAAAGACCTACATTAGTGCCTGTTTTCGCTAACCAAAAAGGATTTTCGCTTTTCCATTTAAAAAAATGACGCCCGCTTTATAGTGTGTTACCCCGAGAAAGACTACCATGATCATGAAGCCTTGCGCAGGCAGTTGTGCGCGCATGAGTGTACGTGCCGATTTTTTTTTCTCTCTCCACATCGATTTTGGCTCACTGTCTTCCTGATTTTGATAAGTGAAAGTACACCGTACATACAATATTCCTATTTTATATAGGCTGTATATTTATCATATCATTCCTGCTTTTACCATACGTTAGTGTTATTTTAGGTTTTATGTGTCACTTGGTTTGATTTGGTAGGTTATTTTTTGGGTCTGGAAACGCTCAAAAATGTTTCCCATATAAATTAATGGTAATTGCTTCTTCACTTTACGACATTTGGGCTTACAAATGGTTTCATAGGAACACTGTACCTTTGGACAGCGGGAGAAACCTGTACTTCACTTCTTAGTTTCTTTTTGTTATTGCAGAGCACAGGTGAAGTTATTCGTAACAGGACTATTCAGTTTAAATCAAGACATTGCAGCCTTCAAAGAACATCTGAGAGATTTCCTTGTCCAAATCAAGGTAAAGCAGTTATATTTATGTTAATAGTTTTCATAATGTATCAAAATTTAATTTCTAAATATTAGTTGTTAATACAACTTGTAGTGCAACCATTAAAGTGAGATAAATCAACAACTGCAGCACAAACAGATTTCATCGGCAAGGAAAACTTTTTGTTACTTTTGTTTCACAGGTCAGCTGAATAGTCTTAATTTAGTCACTGCTTAACTATGAAGATAGTTCTGACATAGAAACTACAGCTATTTAATTACATTTTATTTGTGTTACAGTAATTTGACAAGAATAGAATTGTTGGGTGTGAATGTAGTTGTCTGTTGTAGAGATATTTTATTTAACAAAACTACTTGTTCTCTCTACAATTTCCAAAACGCTGCTACTGCCTGATTTTAAAGCTAGGAAGTCAGTAGTGATTTGGCTTTCATGCATTCAGCTCTTGAATCGCATGACCTAAACTCTCGGTAGAAAATGTCAGTTTTTCTTTTTGTACTTCAAAACTTACACACGAGTAGTTTAGTTACCTAAATAGCATTTTATTTTGTAGTTGTGTTGTCTTTAAACAGGCATGTTCAAATAAAGATAGCTTATTCATTAGCAATACACTGTATACAGTGCCTTGTAAAAGTATTCAACCCCGAATTCTTAGTTCACGTAAGTGAGTATTACAATCAATGATTTTGATCAATTTAACTGAGTATTTTTATATATGAATCACAATAGAGCCCACAGGGAAAGTTACAAAGTATGGAAAACAAAATTCAGAAACGAATGTCAGCAATTCTAAAACATTCAACCATTCAACCCCTTTTGCCTGGTACAAGTTGAACCACCTCTTGCAGCTAGTATAGCCAGTAGGCTTTTTGGTAAGTCTCTTATTGGCTATGCACAACGAATGGAGTAAGAGTTGCCCATTCTTCCTTGCAAAATTGCTCAAGCTATGCAAGTTGGGGAGTGGTAGCTGACAGCAGTCTTGAGGACTTGGCTTCAATTGGGTTAAGGTCAGGACTCTTCCTGGGCCACTCAAGAACAATTTTCTTCCATTTGAAGCCACTCTATGGTTGCTCTGGCAGTGTACTTTGGGTTGCTATCCTGCTAAAAGACAAACTTCCCAGTTTAAGCTTTCTGGCAGAGTTAAGCAGGTTTTTACCCAGGATCTCTCTGTATTTAGCAGCATTCATCTTCCCAACAATCCTGACCAGATTTCCAGACCCTGCTAATGAAAAGCATCCCCATAGCAGGATGCCACCTCCACCATACTTTACAGTAGGGATGATGTTACCTGGCTGATGCATAGTATTAGTTATGCCACACATACTGCTTTGTGTTGAGACTAAAAAGTTTCACTTTAGTCTCATCCGACCACAAGACCACCTTCCACGTCTTTACAGTACTTTCTAAGTGATGCTTTGCAAGGGTATTTTTTTAGATTTTTTAGAAGTCAGGACTTCTTCCTTGCTAATTTTATGTAAATACCCTTTTTGTCAAAGGCCTTAGAGATTATGGAGCCTTGAACTTCATTTCCAGTTGCAGCCACTGACTTCTGCAGCTCACTCAGGGTGACTGTTGGTGTCACAATAGTCAAATAAGTGCTGTTCTTCTCCAGCAACTAAGTTTAGAGAGGCGGCCAGACCTAGACAATGCAACTGTGGTTTCATATTTTTCCCCATTTTTTCAAGATGGACTGCACTGAACTCCAAGAAATGAGAATCCCTTTTATCACCGGCATGTGCCGTGAAATTTGTTAGTGACTTTGCCCAGTATCTTTGAGATGGTCTTGTACCTTTCCCCAGATTTGTACTTCTCTATTATCATTTCCCTGACTTCTTGTAAATGTTCTTTTGTCTTCATTTTGGTTTAGTCTGTTGAAAATCTATCATACCGTTGGACCTTAGAGAAAGAGTAGGTATTTATTATGAATTCATTGAGAACAGGTGTTCTACCAATTTTCTACATCAACAAATTGGGTGAGTTGGTAAGGTAATATACAATATTGCACCTGAAGAAATTTAGTAAAGTGATTGCAAAGGGGTTGAATACTTTTCCAGCCTCTCAATTTTGGTTTTTAATTTTTAGTGAATTGTTATCAGGATTTGGAATTTTTCTCTTGATGTGATGCAAAATGTTCTGTAGGTTAGCTCCAAAAACATCCTACTTCAATATATTTTAAATTTAGAAAATGAGACAGTAAAATGTGAAAATTGTAATGGGGGCTGAATACTTTTTCAAGGCACTACTTTCTCAGGTGGCATTAGAGTCTGCCATTAATACCACCCAAAGCTTCACTTATTTGCCTTAAACATCAGTATTTAGCACCTGCATTTGGATGCAAACTAGGAGGATATAAATTTCATTCAACTACTCATGTCAGCAATTATTTTTAGTGAATAGCGTGGATTTTGGGGAATGTAAAGAAAAAGTAGAATCGAGGAAAAAGAGTTTCTACTATGCTAGTGTTTTTCTGTGCCTGATCATAGAAGGCATCATCAGCTAAAATATCTATGTTGGTGACTTTGATCTGTGGTGACATCGTTAAGGGGTGGCTTTTCGTACAGCACCAATGGGAATCATCAAACCCTCCCATTTAGGACTACTACAGCTGAAATCCACAGTCACAACCTTGGGTGCTTAAGTGAGCGCATCATTTTAAGGTATTTATAAAAATCTGTTGATAATTGGCGAACCTCAGGCGGCAGATCTGCAAGTACAATTGAAATGTAGAGGTTTTAAACCTCACTCATTCTCACTCTGGACTATTTTGCTGGTAAACGTATTGTCTGGGGAAAATAGAATTGAAGAATCTCAGAGCAAGATTGCTTACCAAGGGACATCAGGGACTGCTGTGTGCTTCACTTCATGAAATATGGCTATGCCTACCAATTTCAGACTCATCACTGCAGCTTGATGGCTTTACCATTTTCAACAAAGACAGGACAGCTCGGTCTTTTAAGGGCAAAGGAGGTGGGAAGTATGCTTTATGATTAATTCATAGTGGTGCATAAACGTGGCATCTCTCTCTCCGTCCTGCTCACTGACCTGGAACATCTAGTGGTCAAATTTTATCCATTTTATTTGGCAAGGGAGTTTTCCTCAATTATCTTAGTAGTAGTGTACATTCCACCTCAGGCCAATTTCAGGCAAACACTGGAGGAGCTGAGCAACAATAATCATCAGGCATAAAACTGTATACCTTGGTGCCTTCCCTATCATTGTAGGAAATTTCAGCCAGGTTGAAATTCCAAGTCAAGTCCCAGAACAACTGCTACATCTATAACCTGTGGAGTCAGAGGAACCAACACACTTGACCACTGTTATACCACCACCAAGAATGATGCTCATCATGCCATCCTACGTCAACACTTTGGAAAGTCCAATCATCTAGCTGTACTTCTACTATCAGCTTAGGAGACGATTGAGCCTAATAGCGACTCCTTTGCTTACGTCTTCAGAAACAGCTTTATTTCTATCTCTATTTTTCCTTTTCAGGGTTCTTTTGAAGACCCTGATCTGGAGTTTCGCACTGACTTCATATTATTATATAAGGCAATGTACAGCCACAAATTTCATGATATATTCCAGTACTATTAAATCTGATTCTGTTGAAGAGGCGGTCAGATTTGCATTCTATTCAGTTCAGTATTGGAATAGATGAAAATGTGCATGAGCTAAGCGTTACCAGATTTCTTAAAACTGGCAGTGAATTGTAAAATGTGCCATTGCTCTGAAGCGATAATGCTTCAGTGCTTAATGAAATAAGTTGGTGATTTTATATCACTCATACTGCAGCATGAAAATGTTCCAGTTAGATATGTAAGCCCATTTGTAAGCTTGTCCTTTTTTTAAATATATATCTATATATATACACCTGTTTTTTTGCCTGCAGGAATTTGCTGGAGAAGATAGTGCTGACTTGTTCTTGGAAGAAAGAGAGGCTGCTTTACGCCAGGCCCAAGAAGAAAAACATAAACTTCAAATGTCTGTTCCTGGAATTCTTAATCCACATGAAATCCCTGAGGAAATGTATGATTGAGAAATAAGGAATTAACCAAGTTGTGCTGTTTCTTCTGTTTAGCCACATTAATGTAGCTTTGCAGAAGGTAATGCACAAGTGTCTTGACCAAAAATGATGCCAATATATGTATATTAAATCCTTTGTCACCTGATAGCTCTTTATACTTAGTATGCAATTTCTATGGAAGTTTTCTCTTGTGTAATACCTTTCCATTGTTATAAATTCAAAGTTTTGTCATCTTTGTTTAGATTTGCATGCAACTGTATGAATCAAATCACTTTTTAAAATGTGTCCCATTTTATGGTTTGGATGGGTGTGGTGGTGGAGAGAGCTGAAAAGTAGGTTTTGGTTGTGCCTCTGTTTGCAAAGTGTACAGCAGATGGAAATTATTTTCTGTAATTTATCACCAATCTCTTAATTTGGGTATGTGTTACTTTGTTGTAGCATAGCCTTTATGCAATCTAGAAATGAAAGTGATCTCTGGGTAGGTTTGGGGGTGGGGCAAGTGAATTATTCAAAGCATAGTGTCAGGCATGTCCCAGTGCTGCTTTTCAGTTGTATCTATGGATAGTTGGACAAGTGGTAATACTTGACTGAACTAATGCAATTCTAGCCAGAAAGGTTTGCGGCAAGATCATGTGCACATCATCCCAGTGTAAAGCATCTTTAATGACTTGGGAACACAGTACACTTGGTTATTTTTTATGAATTTTTTTGTCTGTATGTGCTGTCGCTTTGTCGACAACAGCTTTTTGTTTTCCTCAATGAGGAGTGTTGCTCATTTGTTGAGCCTTCATTAATTCTAAGTGAAAGTGGTTAAATATTTATCGAGTTGGCATAGGCTGCATCTTTATAAACAGCTCATGAAAATACTGATGGCTTTTGAGATTACTTGTACTAATTTACATTGTTTACCATGCTGTAGTGCTTCAAGAACACTACTTAAGAGCAAAATAAATTTGGTTTACATTTGAATTTGTCTTTTGGTGTAGTTTTGTTTTTGGTTCCTGTGTTTGAACTTTTCAGAATCAATGTACAGGTGGTTTGTTAAGTTTTGGTGAAAGGAAATGTGATTCAAGTTTTATCAATGAATATTTGTCATATTTGTCACTTAATGCATTTTCCTCTGGATGAAATTGAAACTTGAACTTACAGCTGTAATATTTTACAATGTGTTTACGTCCAGGCTATTCTGGTAATTATGCACTAGCCTTCTCTCATTTTAATACTTGGTATTGGTTTATCTTTCTATTATATTTTTCCTCATTTCTGAGCTCCTGCTGAAATGCAAATAAGGTGTTCACTTCCATTAAGGTGGCCTGAAATGTCAGTTCTACTCTTTTCCGAACATACTGCCTGGCCTGCTGAGTTCCTCCAGCATTTTGTGTGTGTTGCCTGGATTTTCAGCATCTGGAGATTTTTTCCTTATTTCTTTACTTCCATTAATACTTTAACTATATTGTAACTACTTCTGGGATACTAATTTTTTATACCAATTGGTCTATTGTTCTGTTCTTCCAGAAGTAAACCTCAGTGATTTACTGCTGTTTGCTTTACTACCCATATAAATTGGCTGCTAAGAACTTGGGGAAAAATAACAAACATCAGGTTGGGGAGTAGCAGAGATTGTTGGAGCTATAGACTGTATATTTGTTGTGTTGGTTTTAATTTTCCAAAATTCTCCAGATTTGTGGCAGTTTTCAAGTTTGATTTGAAAATCTAGTTAATTTGTTCAAAGGGGAAAGTGAAGAAAATTTGATAAATAAAAAAGGAAATAAAGGATAGAAAAGTCCCAGGGCATGTGGGATAAACCCAGGTTACTATGGGGAGTGAGGGAAGAAATTGCTGCACTATTAGCAATGGTCTTTGTGGATTCATTGGCAAAGGAGCGATGCTTGAAGATTGGAGGGTGGAAAGTGTTATTCCTTTGTTCATGAGGATAATCCTGGGAATTATAGACCAGTGAGTCTTTCTTTCAGTGGTGGGCAATCCATTGGAGATGATTCTTAGAGACAGGGTTTATGAGCATTTGGAGAAGTATACTATGATTAGGGTTGGTCAGCATAGTTTTGTGAGGGGCAGTTTGTACTCATGAACCTAATTGAATTCTTTGAAGAAATGGTGAAACAAATTGATAAAAGATAGAGAAGTGGGTGTGGTCTACGTGCATTCGAGTAAGGTGTTTTGAGGGACAGGTTAGATTAATCTTTGAGTAGGTTGAAAGTCTAAAAGGTTAAAAGTGCTATATTTTATGAATTGGAGGTCAGTGGAAAGAATTTGAAACTGTTTCCTGCATTATTACAATGAAGTCCAATGCAAGCTTGAAGATCTGCATTTTATGATCATGATGCAGCCTTCTGGACTCAATAGTGAATTCTACAACTTAAGATGACTCACTTTTTAAAATATCAGATCTGACTATTTCTACTGTAAGTCAGCTGTCTGTAATATTAGCCAGCATAAGGTAGGGGGAGGGTAATGAGTATAAGCTGACAGGTGATATATGAAGATGGAGCTGGAGGAGGTGGAGGAAATGAGAAGCTGGGAGATTGGTATAAAAGGTAAAGGGATGAAGAACAAAATTCAATAGAAGATAGAAAGCCATGGGGGAAAGGGAAGGGAGGGGGACACCAAAGGGAGGTGATAGGTGGGAAGAGAGTGGCTGAGAGGGAAGCCAGAATGGGGAATGGAAAAATAGAAGGGAGAGAAATTACCAGAAGTTGGAGAGATTGCTATATGTACTGTCAGGCTGGAGGCTACCCAATAGGAGGTGTTGCTCTCTGAAAGTGGCCTCGGAGTGACAGATAAAGCCAGGGACTGACATGTTGGAATTAAAATAGGGTGGCCGCTGGGAAATCTGCCTCTTGTCAATGGAATAAACGTGCTCGACATAGGTCCCTCAATTTACATTGGGTCTCACCAGTGTGGAGGAGGCTGCAGTGGGAGCACTGGAAACAGTGGATGCCATATGCAGGTGAAGTATTGCCTTACCTGGGAGGACTGTTTGAGATCTTGAATGGTGGTGAGGGAGAACATGAAGGTACAGGTATAACACTTGCCATATTTGCAGGGATAAGTGCCAGGAGAGAGATCAGTGGGGAGAAATGAACAAAGGAGTCACACGCTGATCCCTGTGAAAAGTGGAGAGTGGGATGATAGGGAAATGTGTTTAGTGGTAGTATCTAGTTGAAGATGATGAAACTTACGGTGAATGATGTGCTGGATGCAGAGACTCACTGGATAGCAGGTAAGGACAAAGAACTCCATTCCTGTTTTGGCAGAGGGAAGATAGGATGAGGGTGGACGTCCAGGAAAAGGAGGAGATGCAGGTGAGGGCATCATGCTTCGTAGAGCATAAAAACTTCCATCTCAGATGTTCTGGAATGGAAAGTCTCATCCAGGGATGCTACAGAGACAGGAACTAAGAAAAGGCAATAACATTTTTTTATATAAGTGACAATGGGAAGAGGAATAATCAAGATAATTATGAGAATCGGTAGGTTTATAAAAGATATCTGTAGACAGCTTGTTTTCAGAGCGAGAGAGGTGTTAGAGATGCTCCAAATAAATTTAAGGGCAGGGTGGTAATTGAAGGCAAAGTTGATGAAATTGAGAAGCTTAGCATGGGTACAGGAAGTGGCACCAAAGCAGTTATCAATGTAGCACATAGAGAGTTGACCACTGTCTTGAAGGCTGGGATGTGGACTGTTTCCAGTAGCCAATGTAAGGCAGCCATAGCTGAAACCAACGCAGATGCCCATAACTACATCTTGGCTTTGGGAAAAATGGAAGGAGCCAAAAGAAATTGATTCTCACAGTTATACCAAAGGAGAGTGTTAGGTTTGTTGTCTTAAAAATAATGGAGATCTTTAAGTTCTTCCTATTGGGGAATTGAATTGAATAGGAACTGGACATCCATAGTGGAAAATGAGGCGATCAGGGCCAGCGAACTGAAAGTAATTGAAGAGATCGAGAGCACGTGAACTATCATGGTTATAGATTGGACGGGACTAAATCAAAGGGGATAAAATGGAGTTGGTGTATGCGGACATGAATTGAGAGAGGTAGAAACGGTCGGGTCACCTACTATATCTGGTGCTCCTTTTGTAATCTAGTCTACATCAATTAGACCTGATTAAGACTGGAGAGCTATTTTGTCAAGCAGTTTCATTCTGTCGGCAGCAAGCAGGATTTTCTGGTGGCTACTCATTTTAATTTTACTTACCATTCCGACATGATGGAACATGCTCTTCCCTACTGCCACGATGAGACTACTCTCAGGTTGCTATTGAGCTCTTTAACCTGATAATTTTTCCCTTCTTTTGTTCTTCCATTCCACATTTTGGTTCCCTTCTTTTCTCCTCACCTGCCATTCATCTTCCTTTTTCTGCATGGTCAACTGTCCTCTCCTATCAGATTCCTTCTTCAGCCCTTTATCTTTTCTACCTATCACCTCCCAGCTTCTCACTTCATCCTCCTTTACCTACCTACCTTACCCCTCACCTGGCTTCACCTATCACCTGTCTTTCCCCTCACCCCACGGCCTTAATTCTGGCTGCTTCCCCCTACCTTTCCAGTCTTGATGAAGGGTCTTGGCCCAAAATGTTGATGCTGCCTGATCTGAGTTCCTCAAGCTTTTTGTGTGTTTCTGGATTTGCAGCAAATGCAGAACTTTTTGTGTTTAATATTGGAACAGTTTTTCTCTTGCAGTGAGCATCACCTGACTTAATGGACAATCCAACAACCTTAATTTTAAAGCAATTATGCTCCATTATTTGTATAATCACCGCCTAACTGATCAATTGCCTTTTCACACTTAGTAACCCTGTCCTTAGATAATCTTTTGTCCTATACATCACCCTGCCCCACCTCCTCCCCAATTTAAAACTAATTAGTTTTTTTCTCTTTAATGCAGCTCTGATGGGGATTTTCAACCTGAAACTCGATCCCTTTCCACAGATACAGTCTGACTTGAATATTTCCAACAAAAAAGCAAGATAACTGAGCAAATTTAAATAGTTTTGTGAAAAGGAGAATTAATTTGACCATGATTTTTGAAGCATAATCCTTGCTGTGGATAAAAGAGAACCAGTGGATACATACTTTACAGAAAGCGTTGATAGATTTTTGGCATCATTGGTTAGAGTACAAACTAAAAGCTCATAGTCTGGAGGTTTAACTTTTTATTGTCCAGGTGGGCTTTCTTTCAGGAATAAAGGGTCTTCTACTTAAATGCAGAGTTATATGCCATCAGAATTTGAGCAGTGGCCTTTGCCTTTTACAGTGTTTATGAAAACTTGGAAGAAGATATGTTGCTAAATTGAAAGTGCAAATGTAGATAGAAAATTTATGACGATAACAAGTTGGCTATGAAGGGATTTAAATAACATGATGAAAAATTGAGTGTATTGTGGGGAAAAATGCAGTAGCCGGTTTTGGCAGGATATGCTCTAAACTGAGCTTGCAGAAGAATCTTAAAAGGCCAACATTAAGGAAAGTATTGTTAATTTTCATTCTGGGTTGAATAGAAAACAAAAATAGGGAAGTTGTTATGTATTCATGTATATGAGGACATTCTGGGTAGATAACTTACACGTAAAATGTTTGTTCTTCACATTTCCATTTCTTGCATGTGCCATTTATGGCCACCTGGCTTCCCAATACCACAGACATAGTAACTGGTGATGAGGTGAAAAGTCTGTGCGTTATGCTGGCAGTATACCACTGTGTAATATGGGTGAGTGTGAAGGAAGGTGAGTGAAGAATCTGAGGGAAAAGAACAAAATGGTTTTTAACAAAAACTAAGAGGGAGATAGAGATGGATAAGCCTAATTTTTCTGGAACATGATTGTGTTAGAAAATGGTGCTTATGTTTTGAAGTATGGGGCCATATGACAAAACAACAGCAATGGAATACATACACTGAAAGATTTGAATATTTTAGACAATAGGTGCAGGAGTAGGCCATTTGGCCCTTTGAGCCAGCACCACCATTCACTGTGATCATGGCTGATCATTTGCACTGGCAAATCAAATTTCAGAAAAGTTGAACAAATGCCTCTCATCTGACTAGTTGCAAAAATATTTATTTATTACATAGTTTAGTGCAACCTGCTGAGCCTGGCAATAAGCCTTTTGAGGACTTACTGTAGTTAAAGTCTTAAAGGACCACCATTCACCTAAACCTTTGATTAATGCTGAGAGGTTCAGATTTCACAAAAGGAATCCAGAGGAAGGTGAGTTAATTTCAATTTGTGATAGTGCTAAAATAATTGTCCAAATAATGTGATTTTTGGCAATCTAAATGGTACATTAAGTGATAGACTTGTATATGGTCTGCTTAGCGAGGTAACCCAGAAATATCTGCTTAGAGAAGATAGACTAATATTACAAAAGGCAATTGAGTTAGTAGATCTATGGAGCTGGCAGCTAAAGAAGAACAACTATTATGCCTACCTTTTCAAGTTCATAAAGCTACTGACTTGAATAAAACACCTATTAACAATCAATGTGGCAAAACTGAGCATTCAGCAAAAGAATGCTGATCTGTGAATTTAGACTGCCAAAGCTGGGGCAAAAAGCAACATATCGAACATGCCTGAGCATATTAAAAAGACACTCAACCAAATTACTGTAATAAAGAAAAATTACTTTTGGAGAAACAAAATAGAAGCATGTGAACAAGATGGTGCATAGATGCATAGAACAAGATGGACAGACCAAGTAACTTTCACTTTGTGGTTAAGGAAGCTTTCCATGTTTTATCTGTTTCAGGACACAGCTTATTGGGCAATACCACAACTGGATGGGGCTGCAGTGAGGATGCAAGTGGATACAGGTGCTGCAGTATCACTGGTGTCAGACAGTTTATAAGGATAAGTTATAGCATCTCACCCCAGAAAGGACAAGGTTAACTTTAAAGACTTACACTGGTGAGGTGGTTCCAGTGAGGGAAGTAGTATATTTTACAGTGGAGATTAATGAACAAAGAAACTTCCACTGTACATTGTTAAAAATAGTTATCCTCTTTTGGCTACTTGTGGTTGGAGCTACTCAAACAACTGGTACAAAGTCAAGTCAAGTCACTCTTATTGTCATTTCAACCATAACTGCTGGTACAGTACATTGTAAAAATGAGATGTTTTTCAGGACCATGGTGTAACGTGACACAGTACAAAAACTAGACTGAACTATGTAAAAGACAACACAGAGGAAAAAAATACAAGAACTACACTAGACTACAGACCTATTCAGGACTGCATAAAGTGCACAAAACAGTGCAGGCATTACAGTAAACAATAAACAGGACAATAGGGCAAGGTGTCAGTCCAGGCTCTGGGTATTGAGGAGTCTGATGGCTTGGAGGAAGAAACTGTTACATAGTCTGGTCGTGAGAACCCAAATGCTTCGGTGCCTTTTCCCAGATGGCAGGAGGGAGAAGAGCTCATATGAGGGGTGAGTGGGGTCCTTCATAATGCTGTTTGCTTTGCGGATGCAGCGTGTGGTGTAAATGTCTGTAATGGCGGGAAGAAAGACCCTGACAATCTTCTCAGCTGACCTCACTATCCGCCGCAGGGTCTTGCAATCCAAGGTGGTGCAGTTTTTGAACTAGGCAGTGATGCAGCTGCTCAGGATGCTCTCAATACAACCTCTGTAGAATGTGGTGAGGATAGGGGGTGGGTGGGAGATGGACTTTCACAGAAAGTAGAGACGCTGCTGGGCTTTCTTTGCTATGGAGCTGGTGTTGAGGGACTGTGGTGAACTACATATACCTGTCTGGACACTCCCCCCCTGCTGACTGCTCCTGTGGCTCCTCCCACAGACCCCTGTATAAAGGTGATTGGGGCCTGAGCCCTACTTCTCAGTCTCCAGGATGTAGCATGGTGGTCAATTGCTGCTTGTTCTTTCTTCTAGTCAATAAAAGCCAATATCTCGCCTCACGTCTCGGAGAGTTATTGATGGTGCATCAGGGACCAGGTGAGATTCTCTGCCAGGTGAACACCAAGGAATTTGGTGCTCTTAACGATCTCTACCAAGGAGCCATCGATGCTCAGCGGAGAGTGGTCACTCTGTGCCCTCCTGAAGTCAACAACCATCTCTTCTGTTTTGTTCACGTTAAGAGACCGGTTGTTGGCTCTGCACCAGTCCGTTAGCCGTTGCACCTCCTCTCTGTAAGCTGACTTGTCGTTCTTGCTGATGAGACCCGCCACTGTCGTGTCATCAGTGAACTTTATGATGTGGTTCAAGCTGTGTGTTGCAGCACAGTTGTGGGTCAGCAGAGTGAACAGCAATGGACTGAGCACACAGCCCTGGGGGGGCCACATGCTCAGTGCGATGGTGTTGGAGATGCTGCTCCCAATCTGGACTGACTGAGGTCTCCCAGTCAGGAAGTCTAGTGCACTTGATTGGTGGGAGCGCTGGTCTGCAAGTGGTATTTTAAACGAAAACAACATGCAGAAGTATTCAATGGAGAATGGTATGAGATGAATCATTGTCAAACTGGCTGTAAAGCCTGACACAACACCCAAATGCTTGATGGCAAGGCCTGTTCCTTACCCCCTCAAACCAAAGGCAGAGGCTGACCTGGAAAGATTGGTTCAGAGTAAGGTATTGGAACTAGTGTGTGCAAGTAAATGGGAACTCCAGTGGTTCCTATCCTAAAAAGCAATGGTTCTTTAAGGCTTTGTGGAGACTTGAAGGTAACTATTAACCCAGTTCTTGTAGCCGAACAACACCCTCTTCCCCTCACTGATGATCTTTTTCAGGATTGGCCAAAGGACAGACTTTTTGTAAGATTGACATGTCATGTGCATTTGCAGTTGCATGTGGATCCAGAGTCACAGTAACTGTTGACCATAGTGACTCACAAAAGAATGTTCAGGTGCCAATGGCTTCTGTTTGGCATTACCTTGGTTCCTGCACTTTTTCAGCAAGCAATGGGCCAGATCCTGAGTAGCTGATAGGGATGTAATGCTATTGAATTAACTCAATTACTGGGAAAAATGAACGTGCATACCTACAAAACTTGAATGCTACACTACAGACTTTGAATATGGATTAATGGTCTGGAAGAACAAGTGGAAGTTCTTTTGACCTTTGAATATTTGGGCCTTGTGATCAACATCTCAGCTTCATAAGACACCATCAAAGGTAATTGTGGAAGTTCCATCACCACAGAATGTAATTAAATTAAGATCTTTCTTAGGACTAATATGCTATGCAAAGTTTGTTTCTAGCATGCTGAAACCACTTCATGAGCTTTTAAATAAGTTAACACACTGGCAGTGGACAGACTGTATTGTGAAGAGGCTTTTAAAAAGGCCAAAATAGCTTTGTCACAATCTGAAGCACTACACACTTCAGACCATCATTGGCTTGTGATGCATCACCCTGTAGTGTGGGGGCAGTTACCTCACATATCATGCCGTCAGGTGAAAAGCGTCCATTTCCTTTCATATCAAAGATATTAAGCAAGGCAGAAAGCCACTATGCCCAGATTGAACAGGAAGCACTCTTTGGAGTTGAGAAATTCCATCAATTCCTCTTTGGCAAAAGATTTACACTACTGACGGATCATTGCCTCTATTTTTGGTCCACATGTGGACATTACTTCACTGGCTGCTAGTCAAATGCAAAATTGGGCTCTGTTACTATTATATTGCACATCTGTACAATATAATGTACTGGAAATCCAAGCACCATTTGAATGCTGATGGACTATCCAGACTTTCCTTAGCTGTTACAGCTCCAGCACCATCCCTAAAAGAGATGTTTTACTTCACAGAAGTCCCTACAACTCCAATAACTGTGGCACAAATCTGGAAGCACACATGTACTGACCCTGTTTTATCTAAAGTGGTGGACATAGTAACTCACAAATGGAATGGAGAGCCAACTTTAGAAATGAAACCTTACCAGGGTCAATGGAAGGAGTTTACAGTCCAATCTGGATGCTTACTATGGAACTACTGTATTGCCATTCCTCCACCATTAAGAAAAAGTGTGCTTGACGAACTACATGCGTGGAGAAAAAAATTGCACGCAGCTACTTCTGGTGGGCTGGACTGAAAATAACCATTGAAGAGAAGGATAAAGCATGTCAACATTGTCAGCAAGTGAGAAACATTCCTCAACTTGCTCCTTTGCATCCATGGAAATGGCCTAAAGAACCATTTCAGAGAGTTCACATAGATTTTACAGGATCTGTAGATGGTCACGATCAGCAAATGGTCCAAAGTTGCCATCATGAAGAGCACAGCATCTGAAAAATGCATTGAGGAGTTGTGTTCCATCTATAGCCACTTTGGGCTTCCTCAACAGCTTGTAATTGAAAATGGTCCACAACTCTTGTCTGAAAAATTCAAGGCATTTATGTAAGCAAACTGTACTCAGCATATCAAGTCAGCACCATATCATCCAGCCACTAATGACCTTGACACGTTATTCATACAAACAATGAAATGAGCCCTCAAGATTTCAGTAAGTAGTGGATCCTTCAACCAGCACTTTAGTATTTTCTTGCTTACGAACTGCAACACACATCATGCCATCACTAAAATGGCTTCAGCCACCACACCTGGCTTCAGGCTTGACCGACTGAGACCCCCAAACACAAAACAGAATGTTCTAAATGAATAGAAAACCCAAGCAGAGAAAGATGCCAAAGTGAAGTACAAAAGTTTGACAGTCGAACAGGAAGTACTTGCCCTGAACTACTTGGAAAAAGTGGATATCTGTGACAGTTGTGGCACAGACTGGTCCTATGTTGTACACAGTGGAAGCTAGTAACCACAACATATGGAGGGGCATGTTGATCAGCATGTTTGTTCCTCACCTCTGCATCTTGTGTGTTTTATTCATGGACACCTGGCTTCCCAGTACCACAGGCATAACAGTTGTGCTTTAATTGTAAGGAGAATTAGTATGGATGCATCTGGTGTATTGTGTACAATATTGGTCTCCCTATTAAGAAATAATGCAACACAAGCAGTCTAGAGGTTTATGAAACTAATATCTGAAATTGGGTGGATTGCCTTGCACGGAAAGGTTGGTCAGACCAGGCTGGAGAAGGATTCGTGACTGAAACACTTAAGATAATTAGGTCCTGACAGGGTGGATATGAAGACGGATAATTCCTTTTGTGGGTAAACTAGAACTAAGGCTCAGGAATTTTTTAAAATGCTGAATTAAGATGTTTTTTTCTAAATGTTTTGAATCCTTGCAACTGTTCCTTCAAGGACCTTTTGATAAAGGGGTGAAGGCTACCACGCAGATCTGAGGTTGCAATTGTATCAGATATAATTTTGTTAAATATCCTGCAGGCATGAGCAGCCTGTGAATTTGTAAGCAAAACTAGACCTTGATGTTTTTGTGTCCAAATAGGTATTAGGAATCAAAGGATATTACAAATACCAACCACGTTTGGCAGTGGTAAAAACACAAAATGCTAGCAGCACTGTGTATCTGTGGAAAGAGAAGCAATTTCATGAACTCGAAATGTTCATTCTATTTTGCTTTCCACGTATGTTGGCTAACCTGAGTGTTTCGTGTATTTTGTTAATATTTTAGATTTCCAACATCAGCAGACATCTTTTTTTTAAAAAAGTCATGCAAAAATAGTGAGGTAGTGTTTATGGCTTCATTGTCTGTTCAGAATTCTAGTAGTCCAGGGAAAGAAGCATCCCCTAACATTGTGTGTGCCTTCAGGCTCAGGTACCACCTCTCTGATGGTAGTAATGAGAAGAGGAAATGTCCTTGGTGTTCGGGAGCCTTAAATGAAGGATGTCTCCTTTTTGAGGCGTCTCCTTTTGAAGATGTCCTTGATGGTGGGAGGCTAGTGCCCATGATGGAGCTGGCTGAGTTTAAACCTTTTACAGTTTTTTCTGCTCCTCCGTAACTGAAGGTGATAAAGCTAGTTAGAATGCTCTCCATAATACATAAGTAGAAATTTGTGAGTCTTTGATAACGTACCAAATCTCCGCAAACCTATCGCAAAATATAGCTGCTGATCTACCTGAACTGAACTGTACTGAAATATGCCTTTTGTATTCTATGTTCTTTGCTTCAATCATTTTTTTGTTGTTGCATTTTGCATTTTTTTTGTATGGGAGAGTGGAACAGGGTTTGATGTTTGATTTTCTTTAAATGGTTTGGTTTCACAGTTTGGGACTGTCAGTGGGGAAAACTAATTTCAGGGTTGTATACCTCATACATACTTTGATAATAAATGTACTTTGAACCTTACTCCACCTCCCCCAAACCAACCCTCTCACAAGTAGAGCATCTTGCATGCTTATGCAGCTGCTCCTGATCTATTTTCTTTAATAAAGAGAGGAGCATTATATCACTTTTGTACCACATAAAATTGTGTTTTTATGAATACTCTGTTTTCAGGGCCATGGTCCGACTACCAACCAAAGCCTTCTATTATTTTGTGTTAACAAAAAATTGTAACAGACAAATAGAGTGAAGCTTGTTTTCCTTGCTAACTGGTTAGGACTTAGGATAAAATATATGGATTTCCCTTTTAGTAAAATTTCTATATTATTGTTACAGGTATCCAAATTGATAATCAGTCTGTGCTTGTTACATGTACAGAGGTATAGTGAAAATTCTGGCTTGCAAACTGTTCATGCAGATCAATTCATTACAACAGTGCATTGAGGTAGTACAAGATAAAATAGTAACAGAATGCAGAATGAAGTGTTACTGTTCCAGCAAAAGTACAATGAAGGTTGACAATAAGGTACAAAGGAAGAGTCCTTCTCATAATACAGGCAAGAATTCAAATAACCTGAACAGTGAGATGGAAGTTGTTCTTGAGCCAAGTGGTATGTGTTTTAAGACTTTTGCATCTTCTTTCCAATAGAAGGGGAGAAAAGAAAATATCCAAGGTGAATGGGCTGGCTGCTTTATGGAGGCAAATTGAAAGTGAGTTTGTTATCACAGTAAGAACATATATGTCACCATATACTACCTACTGATTAAATTTCTTCTAGGCATTTACAGGAAAATAAATACAGTAGAATTTATGAAAAACTGTACATAAAGACCTAAACAACCAATTTTCAAAAGACAAATAGTGCAAATAAAAAAAATTAAATACTCTAATACTGAGAACATGTTGACTAGTTGACTTGAAAGTGAGTCTGTAGCATGTGCAATTACTTCAGAGTAGTGGTGAATGAAATTAAGAATGCTGATTTAGGAGGCTAATGGTCATCACCACCTTGATAATCGATGTTACTTTCTTCTGTCAGCGCTCTTTGTAAATACGCACTATGGTGGGGAAAGAATTGGCTTGGTGGACTATATCCACCACTTCTATAGGCCATGGTGTTTCCATACCAAGCTATGTTGCATCCAGAAAGGATACTCTCCACTATATTGTCAAAGTTTTAGATGGCATGATGGCAACAAGAAATGTAGACGAAGTCCATGGGGTGGAGTTATATTTATGTCTTGTACTCTTTGCAGTTGCTTGTGGTCACAGGATGAGCAGCTTCCATACCAAGCCATGATGCACCTGGATAGATTGCTTTCCGTGGTGCATTGATTAAAAATTGATGATGGTCAAAGGGGCTGTATTCAAATTTCTTTCGCCTCCTGAGGAAATAGAAGTGCTGCTCAGCTTTCTCAGTTTCAAAGTTGCTGAACCAGGACAGGCTATTGGTGATGTTCAATCCTTGAACTATGAAACTTTCAGTCCTCTTGACTTACTGCACTGTTGATGTATATAGGAGTATGGGTACTGCCCCTGAAGTCAATGACCAGCTGTTTTGCTTTGCTGACATTGAGAGAAAGGTGGTTGTTATGTTACTGGACTCTCTACCTCTTTCCAGTACTCTTAGTAATTATTTGAGATGCAGTCTACTGTGGGGTGTACCACCTGCAAATTTGTAGATCGAGTTAGAACAGAATCTGTCCACACAGTCATGAACATATAGGGAGAAGAATAGGGTGCTGAGGAAACAGCCTTTTGGGCCACCAATGTTGAGGATAATCGTGGTGGAGGTGTTGGCTGTCCTTACCAATTGTGGTCTTTTGACCAGGAAGTCGTGGATCTCATTGCAAAGGGTGCTGGTGAGTCCTAGGTCTAGATTGTAAGCTATTCTCTGCAGATGTATGCATCTTAATTGTAAATGTAGTAGATTTCAGTACAAAGTGCAAGCTTTTCATATTAAAAAAATGGAAGGAACATCGCTCTTGGAAGGACATCCACTTCTCTAGGTTAGATCAGTTTCTATTATGGCTGAATGGATAAATTAAAATTGTGATTCTTACATCGGTAGTGGGCAAACTCTTGGAGAGGATTCTTAGAGACAGGATTTACCAGCATTTGGAGAAGAATAGTCAGATTAGGGATAGTCAAGATGGATTTGAGAGGGGCAGTACAAGCCTGATTGAGTTTTTCAAGGAAGTGACAAAACAAATTGATGAATGTAGTGTGGTGGATGTGGTGTATATGGATTTTAGGCATCCGACTAGGTTCCCAAGATGGGCTCATCCAGAAAGTCAGGAGGCATGGGATCTAGGGAATCTAGGCAACTTGTATTTTCTTAAGAAATCTAATCATTTTATAGATTCTTATCCTAAAGTAAATATTTAAACTCTATCAGGTTTGTGTAAGAAAATAGCTTTTCAATTTCAGGTGCTCTTGGAAGCGAAAAGAGACGAGTTATCGCCGACAGCCAGACGGATGAAGTGATTTTCATGGTCTGCTCCCTTGCTCTGCACAAAGGTAGTGTAGATGGATAGGTGAACGCATGCTTACAGGGTGGTGGGACCGCACAACTAACATCTCGGCCGAATATTTATATCGGATTGAACCTCCTTCCGGACACGTTCTGTCGACAAACACGGTCTGGCGAGGCGTCTGTCGCTGTGGTAACATAGGCTGACGTAGTAGAAGTACGCGGTTGCGTGCGCCGCCTGGGTGTTTTGCGGGCTGCGCGTCGTGCGCAGAGCAGGAGTAAGAGCCGAATGTATACGGAAACAACCGAAGCCGTCCGGACGACTTCTCCAAATCAAAATGGCGCGGAGGCTTGGGGTAGCCGTTCTGGTGCTGATCGGTTAATTTGCATTTAGATTTTACCCCTCTTACCCTCCCTTCCCCCTTCCTCAGCGTCCTCTCAAAACAACGTACGGTCGCACAACAAACAATTGAACTTAATCAGATGCTACAGAGCAATTAAATGGTTAAATTAGTGAAAGATGTGCGAAAACTGCGCAGAGCTGTTGGACGTGTTAAATGCAAGTAAGTAGTAAAATCATCCCCTGTTGCTGCACGGCCTGTATATGTGTGGAAAATAATCTGCAGAGGTGCATAGCCCATTGGTCATGGCTTGTGCTTGTTTAGCCTTCTTGCAGGCCTCGATACTATCTTAAAGTACTCAGGTCATTCAAGGTATTTTGTATTTTAATTGCTTCTTCCTACACTTACGAACACTCTATATATGAGATTTGCAAGTTATAGTCTTTGAATTTTTATTATAAGTTTAATACATTGAATTTATTTTAATCGTATTGTACGTATGGCATGGAGATTTTGTGGCCTATTAGGTTAGGCTGATTGAGAATTGTCTAGGTCTCTTTTGAAACGTAACGTTTTGTGCTAACATTAAGGGTTGGTTGACATAATGATCAATCATTTAATGTTCAAGCAGTTGTTACCGTTTATTATAAAGGTTTCCCTTTTTGATCACAGCAATTTAAACTGTCTCGTAGCGAAGTAAGAATATTTTAGCATGAGTCTGCTTTGATTTTCACTTTGAGTATGCAGTAGAACTGATGAAGAATTGTGCTAGTTTAATCGGCCCTTACTGTCTTGTTGCTGTCACATTTCATTTTGTGTATATAATGGCTTTTATATACTTGTTGATTTGCAGTGTGATTGGATTTTGGAATGGTCTTCATAAATAAGCATACCTTGATGGCCTCAAATATCCTTTGCTTGTACATTTTATTCTGACTTTGAAAACAGTACTTCCATGTTTTGAAAGCAATATGAAGATTTAAGTGGCTGCAGGAATAAATATAATTGTTATGTGCTATGATTAACTTTGAATATCCCAAAGATAAATGGAAATTCTTGTATATTTGAAGAATGTTAAGTCTCAATTTGCAAATCAAAACAGCATTTTATTATTTAACTTTTTGATTTAAATTTATGAATGAAGACTTCTTTGCACAATATGAATTCAAAATTCAAGTCTCTCCAGTTATTTTTTGAGTAAGGACTCTGCAGAAATAACTGCCAATTGTTGTAAGACTGTAATGTAGTCACCAGTTTGGAAGGAATCTGTTCTTTGAGAAGATTTTACTCAAATATTTTTTTAAGCCACTCAAAAGTTTTACCTACTGTATTGTCTTTCTGTGCCTATCAACTTTAGTTTCAGCTATTTTCTATCTCAGGAATATTTTTAGCTCATGCGAAGACCCTTTTACATGAATCTTATTTATAATAGTGTGCAGGTTTAAGTGATTAAATCAGAAGTGCCAGTTTTTCCAAGTCAGGTCCACTTTTCTTTTGTATCTATTGAACAGATTAATAACCATTTCCTTTCATACTGCAAATTTTAATATGTCGCATTCTAAAAGTGATTAGTATTGTTCAAATTCTGTTCTATTCATGAAAATATTGTATATAAAGTAGATTTGGGAGCAATGCCATGGAAATATTTAATAAAATAATTGTGTATAGATGACGAACTTTTTTTTCAGAGTGCTCTGAGACTACGGTTTAATTAGTTAAGGAAGAAATTTCCAGTCTTCAAGATAAGATTGAAAACTCAGAAGATGGGAAACGGTGGGGGTGGTGAGGAGGTGTGAAGGTTGATAATATGTAGAATTATGCAATTCTAGAGAATAAGTGCCAATATGAACTGATTAGACCAAGTGATGTGCTTCCACAATGTAACTTCATTGTTTGTTTCACAGGAATCAGACATATTCCATCTTCATCTCTATACTTTTAAGTTGTTCAGTGTGTATTTTAGAAACTGTGCATTGGTTTAGATTGTACTTGAGCTTGCTATAGTGTTCTATTTGAAATCTACAATATGTTACAGATGTTGGTTGAATGAATAAAGAGAGGTTGTGTTTACAGAGACTTTATTGTGAATTCTTAGTGGATGGTTACTGGCATGCTGATGAGCAGCAGAAATAATTTTCTGACCAACCAGTGCTGGATGGTTTGTAATGTTAAAAGCAGTCACTTGCTGTTGAGACTTCCTTTGGGCTTCAGCTGAGTCATCCTATTAATGGTTCATATTGCATGCAGCCCCTTTGGGATTTGAAGAACTAGGCCTCAGGTTAGGTTTGCCCCTTCATTTACTTTTTCAAGTGATTTCAATAGATGTAATAGAAAATGTCAATAAAACTCTTGTAATCTTCTGCTCTTGAGAAAAGCCTAATATTTTGAATCTGTTTAGACTAGTGATTTTCTTATAATATTCAACTTTCTTGTATCATATTTAAATACTTCAGGAATGCATTTGTAAAAAAATTATTTTTTAATTAAAATTTTAAGTTTATGAAATTAGGCACGTTCTATGCAGTGGTTTTTGTATAGGAGAATCTAGCTGTTCCCTCGAGCGCCACCTTTATTTGTTTTACTTTTTAAGAATTGTGTCCAAAAGGTTAAAAAAAAATAATTGGAGTCCAGACATTCTGTGTTTAAATCAAATAATAGTTTTTGAAAATTTTTCAATTCCACTGAAATCCTGTCTAACAAAGAACGTGTATATAGCAATCTCCATTATGAATCATCCTGTTTTGTAAGTGGTAAGCCTGTGTGGAATGGAACTTTCTTTGAAGCGTTTGGTATCAAAGTAGTTAAGGTTTGGAAATAGTTCAAGACTGAGTGGAGATAAGGAGAGAAAAAAAACCTTTCAGAACACTTATAATTTGGATTCCAAATCCCTGAATGAGTTAAACAGGGCACTTGTTTTACTGGCTTTTTTCTTGCTTATTAGATGTTGGCATTTAGTTGATATGTGCATGAATACCATTCAGGTATTGCCATGACCACTCCTTATTGGTCTTGGTTTAATGGAAGTTCAGTAGTTTTGTTCCAAGCTCAATTCAAACAATTAATGTAATTAGTTGTAACAATTAGTAATAACTATTGAATTTGAGATTATATGTTTTGGGGTGTTGTTATTAATGCAGTACACAAATACATTAGGACCTGGATCATGCTCCAGTTACATGATCCTAGGGAATTAAAAAAAAACTACAATGGTGATCCATCAGATTGTCAGTAAGAAAAAAACTTCTTGTTCTTTGGTAAAGGAATCCTGTTCTATTACCATATTTGAAAACATTTCTGTAGCTCCTAATTGATAGTTCAACAGCCCATTGAAATCACTGAGCAGGCCACAAAATTAAAACATGGAGCACCTTGCACCCCATGAGAAGAAAATGATTGCTGCATGAAGTGATTCTTCAACAAAATGAAATTTACATAGCAGAGAACAGTAAAGCAGGAACAGCCCTTTTAATCCATGTTATTTGTGCCAGCCATGATGTCAATCCAAACAGATCCCATCTGTACATGGCTGGTGGATGTATAGCAGGCTATGTTCCCAATGCAAGTGGATGGGAACAGGCAGTTTAAATGGTTTTGGCATGGACTAGATGGGCCAAAGAGCTGTTTCTGTGCTGTACATCTATATTCAGATTCAGTTTATTGTCATTTAGAAGCCACAAATGAAATGCAGTTTAAAAAATGAGACAACGTTCCTCCAGAATGATATCACAAAAGCATATGACAAAACAGACTACACCAAAAAATCCACATAACGTTTGGCAATCCCCAAACCAGAGTCCAGAGAGGCTGCTGCATATTAATATCGCACTACCGTCTTAGTGCATTCCCCAGAAAGGAGCTCCAAATCCACTAGACAAACAAGATGAAAAATTAAAGCTACAAGACCTGCACAAAACCACATAGTTACAATATATAGTTACAATAGTGCAAACAATAGCATAATTGATGAAAAAACAGACCACGGGCACAGTAAAAATAGTCCAAAGATGTTAAAGGACTATAAGTTCAAAAGAAATCACCATAGTTTCCACAAGTCCCCAGGGTCCCGCAGACTCGCCATCCCATGCCGGCGGCAGAAGGGAATACCCCCGTTACGGACTTCCACGGCGTCACCCGAGTCAGCCTCGCAGACGCAGCACACACCGAAAGCAACCTGACTGCAGCGGACTCAAAGTCCATCGAACATCCGAGCTTGATGACCAACCCCTCCGACACAGCTTCTCCGAGCACCATCCTCTGCCGAGCGTATTAAGATGGCCCCGCCAACGGCGACCCCGAGGACTGGGGGCCTGTTCCTCCAAGCAGAGTCCCGGACCTTACAGCAGCAGCAGCAATGAAGAAGGTGGTCATCCTGGAGATTTCCCAATGTTCCTCCATGGTCCCATGTCAATTTTCAATCGATTATGATTGCGCACGGCACCCCATTTCACAAATAACAGATAATCAGCTCTGGAGTGGCCACTGCAAGCTGTGTCGTGCCGCCATCTTGTAATTTTAAATAATATGACTCTGTTTGCCTGTGTATGGTCTATATCTCTGCTTGTTCATTTGATTTTCTAACTGTTGTTTAAATGTTGCTTTCATACGTACTTCCACTATGACCCTTGCGTTTTGTGACACACAGTTTGACACAGTTAAGCTGCTGTCCCAATTAGCCGAAGTTTCATGGAAATAGTTAAAAAGGTTTAAAAATAGACAAAGTAGAACACTACCAATGCCACTACTGTACTTTCAAATTGAGTATTAGTTCCTAATAGTTATAGATGGAGGAATCCATCCAATGTATGCTGCTGTGTTCTTTTGATTGACTGTAAATGAACAAAATCTGCACAGGCACCTAGTGGAAATAATGACGTACATTCAAAATAAGAAACAAAGTAGATCAAAATCACTGATATTTTTTTTTTGCATCATTCTGTCCAAAAGGATAACATAACAGAAACACACACATCTGATACTGTTTTAGGAACTGTTTGCTCTGAGGATGGTATATTGTATAATGGCCACACAAATGCACATGAATGACATCAGAAACTGTTTGGCATAGTCTCTTGTCTCAATTAAGTGGCATAGTATTGCAAATAAACTAAGGAAATTCTGGGTATTTTCTCAATTAGTTTTTGTTCCTTAAGAGTTGTCCTAAATAAGTGGATGCCCTGCTTAACCATTGGCTCAATTAACTGGAATCCCATGTATATATTTTGCCTCAAATCTTAACATTTGATGTTTCCACACTGGGGAAAACACTGACTGTCCACTCTGTCTATGGCCTTTGCATTTTTTTTATATTACTACTATCAACTTATTTCTGCCCACCCCCAAAATTTCTGTTCTAGAGAGAACAATCCAAGAATGTCCAACTTCTTCTTTGTAGCTGGTACTGTTTAATTAAGGCAATGATCTAGTGAACTTCTGCATCCTCCCCAAAGTCTCCATATCCTTCCCTTAATATGGTGACCAGAATTACACACTCTTTCAAATGTAACCTAACTGAAATTTTATGCAGCTACAACACGACTTTCTGACATTAGTACTCAGTAATCTGATCTATGAGGGCAAGTATGCAGCACACCTTTACCACCTATTAACTTGAGATGCCAATTTTCAGGAGTGTGATTATAGCCTCCATGATCCCCCTGTATACATGGGTCCTACCATTTACTCTATACTTTCATTTGACCTTCCAAAGTGCAATGCTTCACACTTGTCCATATGAAACTTCATCTTCCATTATTTTCCCCACATTCAACTGGTACATTTCCTACTGAATCCTTTTGCAGTCTTTTTTTGCTATCTACAAATTGACCAAAGTTTGTATTGTCTGCTGACTTGTTAATTAGTACAGCTATATTTTATCCAAATTATTTGCACGTATCACAAACTGTGGAGGCCCATCACTGATTCTTGACGATCACGTTGGTCGAACAAATCCAGTCAGAATAGCACCTCTCCACGACTATCCCATCTTCTAAGCCTTAGTGAATTTTGAATCCAAACTACAGAACCTTCATGGATACTATGTGCTGTTACGTACCCCATAACTGGGTCACTTACCAGCAAAGATAGAGAGGTCCGTTGAAGTCTGATGGTATCATTTTTAAAAGTCTTTATTTATAAAGGGGCACAAAAATAACATTAATACAAACATTCAGATAATATACGTTGTCAATACTCAATCTAAAGCGCGGGTATAATAATAACCATCAATAAGAAATAGCTGGATCGTTTGTCTAGGGCAGGGGTCGGCAACCCGCGGCTCTTTCATCTCTGTGCTGCGGCTCCCCGTGGTTTGTTAGTTTTTGAAATGTAATTCGAAATTTGAAGATTATGGTGATCTTGTACAATCTAAAAACGTTGTGGAGACCCCATTTCCTGGCATATCCGAACCGGCTCACAATTAGCCACCATTCCGGCTAAGGGAGATAGCCTACGGGGGTTTGTGAGTACGTGTCTTTTGGAGCATCCGCGCCCACGGGGACGGGTTGAGGGAGGCTTTAAAGCAAGGCTGTTTAGTTCGAATAAAGTTATCTTTGACTGCAGTGTCTTTATTTTAGCACTGCGTGTAGCGCTACACCGCTACAATGTGTTTTTTATCGCTATTAATATACATCACCACTGCCAATGCCTGACACCCGCCAGTGCGCGCTTTCTTTTAATTCTTCGATCCAAGGTAGGGTAACTGTGCTGTCTTAACGACAGTTATTTAGTTTATAATATTTTTGCTTAGTAATTCATTCGATAGTATTTTCTAGTTAGAATTAGAAGTGTTTAAAGTATATTCATTGCATGTAAAATATATCGGCATGCGATGACGTCACATCCGGTTTCGCCGCGTCTTGTGGGAAAGTACTGGTTTGAAATTAGCGCGAGGGTGGGGGCTTACCACGAGGCACACCTGAGCAGAAGTTGTTTTGCAGGCATGAGAAATCACAGTGAGAGCAACGCTGTAAGTTAATAGATAATCGATGTATTGAACTAGGATGTTGATGCCGATCCTGTTAGAAGTAACGACGGTCGATAATGTTTATGCTTTCATTAGTTAAAGAGTTGCGGATAGTTTGCATGGAAGTGTATTTAAAGTAGTCAATGGAGCAGGTAAACTCTCCCTGTATACTGCACCTTAGTGTAATGTAGTTATAGTCACCTTTGCAAGTATTTACAATTGAAATGTGATATTAAGGAAGGAACAAATACTGTATCAATCTTGTATTGTTTTATCAACAGTTTTCACCATATGTTAATGTGAAGAGTGAACAGTAAATGGTTAATCTTACTGCGATCTGGTTCTTATTAACTGTGGTTTATCTCGACGTTTAATTCGGCGTTTCGTTACACGCGAAGGAGAACGTTACAGTAACTATGGAGTAACCTTCAACCCAACGTCTTTTTTTCGGAGTTCAAAATGTTTTTGTTGCATGCAGAAATGTAATTTCATTTTCTCTGCAGGAGTTCATCAATTTCATAAATGCAACACATTATAGTTTGTTTATACATAGCATAAAGGCAAAAAAAAACGTTGTATGCAGTGTTATTTCATTTTAAATGTCAAACGGGTTTTGTGGCTCCCAGTGTTTTCTTTTCTGTGGGAAATGGGTCCATATTGGCTCTTTCAGTGGTAAACGTTGCCAACCCCTGGTCAAGGGGATAATATATTGTCTGATGGAAATATAAAAGTCACTCAGTTCCTGCAGACTTCAGCCTTTGGGGACCGCTGGGTTTTCACTTGGAGAGAGAGAGAGATTTGTGAGAAAAGAAACTTGCCCGGGTCTTTTATGAAGCAAATCCGTTGAATCGGGAAAGTTGGTTCCCCGTTGTTAGTTCAAGAAAATCGTTTCTGTGGTACCCGCCACCGGCTCCCAGGCAAGGGAGCCAAACGCATGAGGCTTCCTTCAAATGGCTTCCTGCTACTACGGGATCGTTAGCGTTTCTTCTGGTGTGTCTGAAAGGGGTTGTTCCCCCAGACCCTCTTTTATACTTCCTCACGGGGTCTCAGATGTCAATCAGGTTGGGATGATGCAATCCCTCTCTCAACCAGCCCACTTTGCCCGAGGGCTTGCACGTAGCATAGTCCCCAGTCCACAAACTTGGTCTCCAGAGACAATGGCCAGGTCTCTCTCATTTCCTGGGTCCTCTGAGCCAACCCAATAATGCTCTTGCGATTCTCACAAAGGAGGGGGCTCCCCCACCCCTTCGGCCCCTCAGAGCTGTGGTGCATTCATAACAGTGCATTTTCTGGATCATTCTACCATGAACAATTTTGTTAAAGTTTCACTGAAATCTATCGAAACAGCATCCACTGATCCATCCTCATTAATCATTTTCATCGCCCCCTCAGAACACTGCCTTTTATAGTTTACCAGGTATGCACAAATCCATGCTGATTATCCTGAATAAACTTTTGCATTTTCAGCTGCGAATAGCAACTATCTGTAAGAAACTTGTGCAATAACTTCCCTACTTGAAGGCTCGCTGATCTGTAACTTTCCGATTTGTCTCTTCTGCCCTTAAAGAGACAACATTGGCTATTGTACAATCCCCTGGGACCATACCTGAAGCTAAAGAGGATACAAAGATCTCTTATCAAGATTGCAGCAATTTCCTGTTTTGCCTCTTTCAGAAACATGGGTTATATTTCATTATGTTCTAGAACGTATCCACCTTAATGTTCTTCAAGCGCCCCAACACCACCAGTTTGGTATTAACATGCTGTGGAACAGATGTTCCCAACCTGGGGTCCACAGATTCCTTGTTTAATGTTATTGGTCCATGGCATAAACAAGTTTCGGAGCCTCTGCTCAAGAATATCAACATACCCCCTGCCTGATCTCATATCCTCCTCATACGTATATAGTGGATTCCGGTTAATTGGGTCACATTGGGACCAGTACGTTTTGGCCCAATGAAGTGGCTGCCTCAGTTAGCTGAAGTTTCATGGAAAGAGCCCACAAACGCCCAGGAGACGCAGAAGATTCTTCAAGAAGTGTTAAACTTTAATTTGCAAATCAAAGCTGAGACAGTCATTGAGCTAGTCACTGATTGCTCACCTATCCTTGTACATTTTATAGCAATCTCCTGGTTTAGTTGCATTATCATATCCAATCTATAGTTATCACAAGTACATCCGCCACTATTGTTTCTACTCATTGACTTAATAAGGTTCTAACTATATCTCAGCTACCTCTCATTAGCACACCATTATAATCTATATCTCTTACCTAGCCTCTCATTAACACCCCATTATCTTCTACATTCTTAAGATTTCATTCTCCTACTAAATTGGATACATGCATAGCAAATAGCAAACTCAAAGCTGACTACATAGTTTTGGTTACACAGCAAACAATGCAATTTTTATACTACAATATATCCCCCTTTTGAGACCCATAGGGTCTCACACAGAGAAAGAAGACTAAGAGTCCGTGCATAAAAGCCCCAAT
Organism: Hypanus sabinus; assembly: GCF_030144855.1. NCBI lineage: Eukaryota > Metazoa > Chordata > Chondrichthyes > Myliobatiformes > Dasyatidae > Hypanus > Hypanus sabinus. The sequence goes on along the minus strand of NC_082717.1, from coordinate 59,446,604 downwards.
AAACTCAAGCACTTATTCCCAAATCTCGGGTTAAACTATAATTTTCTGCGCCAAGACCTCAAAGTATTCTCTCCCTGTTACCCTGGGCCGCTGAGCCAAAAACCTGTCCCTTTGTACCTGAGACAGGGAAAAAACTCAGAAGCCCTTACAATCTACTCCCACACTGTCGTTTTGCTCTTGTTCATCCTGCAGGTGTTGTTGGCTGTAACGATACATTTTCGGTGTTTCTTTCTCCACTAAACTTGCTTCAGTAATTGCCATGAGCATCGGAAATTGGTTGCAGCACGCACTACAAGAGACTTGAGACAAGGAAGAAAACAGCACAGCACAAGCGCACAGCTCAACAATACAATACTGACAGTTATTGCCATTTTAGTCAGCCATGCTCCCCATCCTCCCCATCCTCCGAGTCTACTTTCTAACCAGTCAAATAACTGATGTCCGAACCCTGCATTCTGTGTGCATACCTTGCACTGTGACAAGACAAAGTCCACTGAAGCCTGTAAATAAGGTGACCAAAAACCATCCACCTTTATTTTCTTTATCACTTCCCCCCCCCCCTTGCACAATGGTCAATCCCATGTGCTTCTGAAATCAGGATCGTCAGTAGAGGGGTGGGCGCTACCAACAAACCGTCTTCCATGCTCCACAAGCCTTCTGGGTTCTGCTTGGCCCCCCTTCGTCTCCACATTGTTCTGCCAAAGTTGCCTTGCCTTGTATTTCAATTAGGTCCTCTACCACAGGTTCTGGAGCTAGGCTTACCTGAGGGGCAATGACAGCTGATGTACATCCAGATGCTTTTCTGGCTGCCTCGTCCGCAGCTTGATTTCCCTTGGTTATTACATCATTTCCCTTTTTATGTGCCTGGCATTTTACTATAGCCAATGCTTTAGGTTTCATTATGGCTTTTATTAAGTCTAGAATTCGCTGACAATGTTGTATGGGATCTCCACTGCTTTTTAAAAAACCTCTCTGTTTCCACACTGCCCCGAACAAATGGCATACTCCATGAGCATATGCCGAATCAGTATAGATGTCTACTTTCTCACCTTCCATCATTTGGAGGAATTAATTGTACACTGCCGTGTATGGGTGTCTGAGGGGGATGATTGGTAGCAGCTCTGGTGAAGGGGCTTTTGTGTCTGTTCTAGGGCAACTCACTTACCTATGGACTTGCATTGGACAGCAGCCTCATCCCATTACAGCTAAACCAGGTGATAGCCAGTGGGCCTCATACCCCAGTGAAATAGGGACATGCCTGTCCTAGCATCTGAAGTCAGCTCCGGCGAGCTGGGAAGGTGAGATCAACATTGAGATCCAGTAACCAAGAAGATGGTTCTGCTACGCTTTGTGGAGAGTGAAGGACATTGTAAGGCACAGGAGAAGTCAAGGTTATCCACTGCAACCAAGGAAGACCCCAGTTTGTGAAGACTTCCAAGGTTGAAAAAAATGTAACTGTCCTAGTCCAATGGTTTTTCCACTTAAAAATCTCCTGCACAAGTTTCGCTGTTATTGTTAGAAACGATGGACAAACAACTCGCTGCTGTGTTCTTTTGATTGACTGTGAATGATTTATGATATCTTGAAATTCTTGCCAGTTCCTAACTTGTTGAAGAAGTGAAATAGTTTCATTTTCACTCCCGCTAAAGCCTGAATGCTTGAAACTGCAGTGAGCAAAACAGTTTTGAGTTGTCTGGCTGCTTATTCCTTGCCAACTAACAGAGACAAAAATCGCTGCTTTTTGAACACAAGCACATGCACTGACGCCATTGGAAAAACTGTTTGCTCTCAGCATGGTGTATTGTCTAATGGCCACAGAAGTTCATGTGACTGGCGCTACTGGGAACCTGTTTGGCAACAGTCTCCTGTCCCAAACAAGTTGCCTGGTGTCCCAAATAAACAAAGGAAATCCCAGATATTTTGTCGATCAGTATTTGATCTTAAGAGTTGTCTCAAATAAGTGGCTGCCCCGATTAACCGATGGATGGATGGATCAATGAATTAGTTTGACCAATGATGGAAATCATTGTATTTGTTCAAGAAAGGGAGTAGGAAGAACCCTGTGAATTGTAGGCCAATGAGTCATTGTTGGGCAAGTTATTAGAGAAGATTTTTAGAGGTAGGATTTTCAAGCGTTTGGAGAAACATTGGCTGATTAGGGATACTCAGCATGGCTCTTTGAGGGGCAGGTCATGCTTCATGAGCCTGATTGAATTATTTGAGGATGTGATGATACATATTGATGAAGTTAGAACAGTGGATGTGGTGTGTATGGATTTTATTGAGGTGTTCCCCACGGTAGGATCATTCAGAGGGTCAAGAAGCTTGGATTCCATGGAAACCTGGCTGTGGATTCAGTATTGACTTTCCCATAGAAGGCAGCGGGTGGAAGTAGACAGAGCATATGGTCATGGAGGTTAGTGACCAGTGATTTTCTGCAGGGATTTCTTCTGGGACCCATTCTCTTTGTGACTAGGATGAGGAAGTGGAAGGGTGAGTTAGTAAGTTTGCAGCTGTCACAAAGGTTGGTGGAGTTGTGAATAGTGTGGAGAGTTGTAGGTTGCAGCAGGACATTGACAAGATGCAGAGTTGGGCTGAGAAGTGGCAGATGATGTTCAACTCAGAAAAATGTGAATTTGATAGCAGGATACAGGGTTAAAGGAACAGTGTGGGGTCCATGTCCATTGTTCCCTCACTATGAAGTGTTGCCTCACCTGGAAGGACTGTTTAGGGTTTTGACATCTGCAGATTTTATCTTGTTTGTGACTTTATTACACAGAATTGAACTCCCTGCAGGGGTGGTGGTAGAGACAGGTACATCAGGGACATTTAAGAAGCTCTTAGGCAAATGGATGATAGAAAAATTGAAGACTATATAGGAGGAAAAGGTTAGTTTGATCTTAGTGTTGATTATAAGATTGGTACAACATTGTGGGCTGAAGGAGCTATACTGTTTTACAGTGCCTTGAAAAAGTGTTCAGCCCCACAACTATTCTCATATTTTGCTGTCTCGTTTTCTGTTTAAAATATATTGAAGCAGGATTTTTGAGCTAAGCTAGAAAACACTGTGCATCATTTCAAATCAAAAGAAAAATTCTAAAAGCTGTTAACAATTTACTAAAACCAAAAAACCAGGCTAAAAATTTACTGTGGTAACTTTCCTCTGGTGCAATAGTACCTTAACAAATCAGCTAGTTTGTTTTGTAGAAAATTGGAGTATTGTGGCGACCCATTTCCTGGCACATCCGAACCAGCTCACAATTAGATAGCCTACGGGGGTTTGCGAGCACAGAGCTTTGGAGCCTCTGCACCACGGGGGGCAGGTTGAGGGAGGCTTAAAAGTGAGGCTGAGGATTTCGAATAAAGTTTTTCCTTCGACTGCAGTTACCGACTCCGTGTCGTAATTTTAGCGCTGCGTGTAGCACACTGCTACAGTATCACTTGTTTTCATTGAACTCATAAGAATAAATGCCCATTCTCTCTACAAGGTCCTACAGTATGATAGATTTTCAACAAACCAAATCAAAATAAAGAAGTCAAGGAAATGATAATAGAGAAGCACAAATGTGGGAAAAAGTGCAAGACTATCTCAAAGGCACTGAACATACAATGGAGCTCCTGCAGTCCATTGTGAAAAGTATGAAACCAGAATCACAATGCTTAGGCCAGGTTGCTTCTCTAAATTTAGTTGCTAGAGAAGAATGGCACTTGAAAGAGAGGCTACTGTAATTACAGAAGTCACTGAGTAAGCTCCAGAAAATGGTGGCTGCAACTGAAGATGAAGTTCATGGTTCCACAATCTCTGAGGATTTGCACAAAAAGGGTATTTATGGACGAGTGGCAAGGAAGAAGCACTTTTTAAAAAAAAAACATCCTTGCTTGTAAAGACTCTGCAAAGCATTACCTAGAAAATACTGTAAAGATGTGGAAGAAGGTCTTGTGGTTGGATGAGAATAAAGTGAAACATTTTAACATCAACAATTAAGTTTAAAGTTCAAGTAGATTTATTATCAAAGTATATATGTCACCATTTACAACCCTGAAATTTATTTTCTTGTAGGCATACTGAATAAACCTGTAATAGCATAATAACTGTCACGTTCTCCTTCGGGTGTAACGAAACGCCGAATTTAACGTCCGGATAAACCACAGTTAATAAGAACCAGATCGCAGTAAGATTAACCATTTACTGTTCACTCTTCACATTAACATATGGTGAAAACTGTTGATAAAACAATACAAGATTGATACAGTATTTGTTCCTTCCTTAATATCACATTTCAAGTGTAAATACTTGCAAAGGTGACTATAACTACATTACACTAAGGTGCAGTATACAGGGAGAGTTTACCTGCTCCATTGACTACTTTAAATACACTTCCATGCAAACTATCCGCGACTCTTTAACTAACGAAAGCATAAACATTATCTACCGACGTTACCTCTAACAGGATCAGCATTAATATCTTAGTTCAATATATCGATTATCTATTAACTTACAGCGTTGCTCTCACTGTGATTTCTCATGCCTGCAAAACTGCTTGTGCTCAGGTGAGCCTCGTGGAAAGCCCCCACCCTCGCGCTAATTTCAAACCGGTGTTTTCCCACAAGACGCGGCGAAACCGGATGTGACGTCATCGCATGCCGATATATTTTACATGCAATGAATACACTTTAAACACTTCTAATTCTAACTAGAAAATACTATTGAATGAATTACTAAGCGAAAATATTATAAACTAAATAACTGTCGTAAAGACAGCACAATAACCATAACCGAATCAATAAGAGACTGCACCAACTGGGCGTTCAGTGTGCAAAAGACAGCAAACTGCACAAATACAAAAAGAAAGAAATAATAAATCTCTCTCTCTCTCTCTCTCTCACACACACACTCTCTCTCTCACACACACACTCACACACACTCACACTCACACTCACACTCACACTCATATGGGGTGAAGAGCCCTTGAAAATGAGTCCATGGATTGTGGGAGAATTTCATTGATTGAAGGAGTGAAGTTATCAGCCTCCGTTCAAGTGACTAATAGTTGAGGGATAATGACTGTTCCTGAGTCTGGTAGTGTGAGCCCTGAAGCTCCTGTACCTCATTCTTGATGGCAGCAGTGAGAGGAGGGCATGACCTGTGTGGTGGGGTTCCCTGATGACGGATGCTGCTTTCCTGTGACAACACTCCAAGTAGATCTGCTCACTGGTGGGGAGGGCTTTACCCGTGATGGACTGGGCTGTACCCACTTTTATTTTTGTAGGATTCTCTGTTCAGGGCATTGGTGTTTCCGTACAAGGCTGTGATACAACCAGTCAATATACTCCATCACACATCTATAGAAGTTTTAAATATCATGCCAAATCTTCACAAACTCCTAAGGAAGCAGAGGTGCTGGTGTGGTTTCTTCATAAGTGTACTTGCGAGCTGGGCCCAGGACAAGTCCTCTGAAATGATAACACCGAGGAATTTAAAATTCCTGACCCTCTACACCTCAGGACTGGTTCATTGACCTCTGGTTTCCTCCTCTTGACATTAATAATCAGCTCCTTGGTCTTGTTGATATTAAGTAAGAGATTGTTGTTAGCAGATTTTCAAACTCCCTCCTGAATGCTGATAGTCACCGCCTTTGATTTGGCCTAGGATATTGGTGTTATCAGCAAACATACAGCATTGAAGCTGTACTTAGCCACACAGTGATAAATGTAAGGCGAGTAGAGCAGGGGGCTAAGCACACAGCCTTGTGGTGCACTTGTGCTGGTGGAGATTGTGGAGGAGATGTTTTTGCCAATCTGAATTGACGGGTCTACAAGTGGGGAAATTGAGGATCTAATTGCACAGGGAGGTATTGAGGCCAAGGTCTTGAAGCTTACTGTTTAGTTTTGAGGTGATGATAGTATTGAATACTGAGTTGTAGTCGATAAAGAGCGTCTTTGCCTTTTGATGTATGCATCTTTGCTGTTCAGATATTTCAGGGTTGAACGAAGAGCCAGTGATATGGCATCTGCTATGGACCTGTTGTCCTGTCAAATTAGAGCAGGTCAATGTTACTTCTCAGGCAGGATTTGACATGTTTCATCACCATCCTCTCAAAACACTTCTTCACTGCGGATGTAATTGCAACTGGGTGAGTCATTAAGGCAGAATACCATGTTCTTCTGAGGCACCAGTATAATTGAAACCTGCTTGAAACAGGTGGATACCCCAGACTGTCAAAGTGAGAGTTTAAAGATCTCAGTGAACATTCTAACCAGCTGATCAGCACAGGACATTGGTACTTCGCCCGGTAGCCTGTCTGGGCTGGAAGCTTTTCGTGGTTTCACCCTCCTGAAGGATGCTCACATGTCTGCCTCCGAGATTGAACTCTCAGATCATCGGGCTGTGGGGGTTCATAATGGTTCCTCCATGTTTTGACAGTCAAAGCGAGCATTGAAGGCATTGCACTCATCTGAAAGCAAAGCCCTGTACTAAGTGGTGTGTGTGGCGTAATACTGTAAAGGATGATGGAGGTGGTATCATACTATAGGGATGAAGCTCAGCGGCAGGGACTGGAAACCTGGTCAGGATTAATCGGAAGATGCATGCTTCTACGTACAAAGTGATCCTGCTTCTGCCAGAAAGTTTAAACTAGGAAATAACTTTGTCTTTCAGCAGGACAATGACTCAAGTCACACTGTCAGAGGAACCATGAAGTGGCTTCAAATAAAAAAAAATTATGTCCTTGAGTGACCCAGAGTTCTGTCCATCATTGCTCCCTAATTAATCTGACACAGCTCGAGTATTCTGCAAGGAGGAATGGGCAATTCTTGCTCCATCACATTATGCAAAGCTAGCAGAGACTTATCCAAAAAGACTGCTGGCTGTAATAGCTGCGAGAAGTGGTTAGAACTCAGGAGTACTGAGCAAAGGGGACGTGTACTTTTAAGTTTTTGAATTTTTAGTTTTTAATGCTGTACAATTTCGACTGGTTTTTGAGACCCACTGTGAAAAAAGGAGCATGTGATTCACAAATAAAAGTTCTCTTAAATTGATCAAAATCTCTGGTTGTAATACTGATTTAGGTGAACAAAGGGTTGGGGGCTGAATACTTTTTCAAGGCACTGTATATTCTCTATCCCTCCCCTTGAATACCAATGTGAAGTACTCAGTCAATACCTTGCACACTTACTTCAACTCTAAGAATACATTTCCTGATTTGCCTTTTAAGTGGTTGTATCCTTTCCCTAGTTACACTTTTGTTTTTAAAGCATGTATAAAGTGCCTTGATTTTCTTTCAGTGTGTTTGCCAAAGATATTTCATAGCCCCTATTTCTTGAAGCCCTCCTGATTCCCTGTTTAAGTACTCCACCTTCCTTTATATTTCTCAAACGCTCGCTCTCATTTTAATTTCTAAACCTTGTATATAGTGACTAAATTTGCAAATTTTTGTCATTCAATGTACCTGAATCTTGCCACCCTGTCTTTCTCATGTTGGTTCCAAATTCTGACTAACTAGGCTTTAAATAAGTTTCACATGTCAGATATGGACTTTCCCAATGACAGTTGCTCCTAATCTACTCCCCCCCCCCCCCCCAGCTCCTGCCTCGTACTATTATACTGTAATTCAATTCTCCCCAATTCAGTACTTTGCCCAAAGGGCTAATCTTAATCATATCTATAATGCCATAATTTTTAAGGCAGTTACATTTGGTGGTTACAAAATGCTCTTGCACTGAACCTCTATTTATCTGACCAGGCTCATTTTTCAATGCAAAGTCTGGTATGGCCTCTTTCCTGGTATTGTAGGCTAGTGATAGTCACTTTCCTGGCCTATAGTACTGACCGTTGTAATGCCATTAGTATAATTTGGCACTGCTATGTTGATTTTGTGTCAAAATACCCTCCTGTATACATCTAACAAATTCTGCACAGTTTAACCGTCTGGCACTAAGATGAATTGAAGTAAATGTTGGGAAAATCAAAGTCACACACAGCAACTACCCTGTTGCTTGTACATTTTTTCACTAATCTGTTTACTTACCTGTTCCTCTATCTCCCACTGGCCATTGGGAGGCTTGTGGAATAACAATTCCACAATTGTTCCTTTCTTATTCCTGAGCTCTACTCATTTAACTCTAGACCTCTCTCTAGGTCATCCTGTCCTAAGTGCCGCTGTGACATTATCCCTGATCAGTAGTGCAATTTCTCCACCTCTTCTACATCTCTCTCTATTGCATCTGTAACATTTGAATCCTGGAACCTTGGGCTGCTAGTCTTGTCTTCATTCAATCAATATTATAGTTCCACATACTAATGCAGGCCATTAAGTTAATTTGCCTTACATATAATGCTCTTTGTATTGAAAAAAATATACTTCAGCCCACCAACGTTCATTAAATTGGTCCTGTCTACAGCCTACTTGACCTAATCTCTATCTTCACATCAGTATATGTAAGGAAAGAGTTAAATATGATTCCGGCTTGGTATATGCTAAACTAAAATGCAAGTCTATAAGACAAAATTATGTTAGCTTGGAATAGGATTGTTTTGAGAAAGTACAAGAGAGCCAGTTGACACCAGTGTTTTGAGAGAGCCAAGAAAGTACAAATATGCAGCCATAATAGTGGAAAGTAGTAAGAAGCATGTTTGTCTGGGCTGAAGGTCGTAAGAGATAAGGAAAGTGCAGCTGGTAACACCAAAGGATGGAAAAGTACTAGTGTAAAGGGGTTCTGGAGCATATAAAAAGGAGCACTTTCTTTGTCTGGGGGGGAAAACTTTGTGTCACACTACATCGTGGCTGGTGCTAGTGCCATGATAGGGAACAGTATATTGAGTCAGAGAGAAAGAGATCAGCTTGTTTAGTGGATGATAAACATTATTTTGATTACTGTACTGCTACTGTAGACTTTTTTTCTGTACAGTATTGCATTTAGGCAGATTATAATAGTGTTTTCTTGTGTTTTAACATGTGAACTATCTCCTTTGTGGATGGATATGCAAAATACATTCAGCTGAATAAGAAAAGAGCACATAACAAATTTTAAATAATATTTTATTACAGTACCTTCTCTTGCTGAATTGCTGCCATGGTTCCCATCCACTGCCACACTAGTTTAAACAAGTAGCATGAGCAAAGCTTCCAGTGAAGCTTAGTACAGCTAGTCCTTGTATGGGTCCTGCCTGTCTGGGAAGAAAGCCCAATGATCCATGTACATAGAGCCTTCACTTCTTCTCAAGTTTCTGTCTTCTGAACTCTTTGCTAGTACATGACACAGGGAGTAATTCTGAGCTTATAATACTGGAGGTTCTGGTTTTTTAACATGTTGCCTAATTCCTTGAATTATCTGTAGAGAACTTCATCTCTCTTCCTCCCTATGTTGTTAGTATTAATGTGGACCACGTTCTCTGGCTGCTTACCCTCCATTTTAGAATGTCCTCTTCTTGCTCAGAGACGAGCATGACCCTACACGAGGAAAGCAACAAACTCTTGATGCTCAGGCATGGCAACAGAAATGCCTGTCTGTGCTATCTCCATTACTATTGCTCTCTTAGTCCTTGACCTACCCTGTTGTGCCACAGAGCCAGTTGTGGCTGCTGCTGTAATTTTCTTCTTTTCTTGTCTTTCATCATTCCCCACCTCCCCAGCAGTATCCAAATGGTATACTCATTAGAGAGAGGAACAGCCACAAGAGAATCCTGTATCATTGCCTACCCTTCCTGACAGTCAACTATCTATCTGATTGAATCTTTGGTGTGACCATCTCCCTGAAGTTCCTACGTGTAAACACTCTGCATCCTATATGCTTCTCAGTGAGTGGTAATTATCGCTCCAACCGATCCATATTCTTTCACAATGTCTTGGAGTTAAAATGGGAGGTGTCAATTCACATACAATTGTGATTAGGTTGAACCCAAAATATAATAAAATATATTTGTATTTCTTATTAATGAGAATTCTGGTATGAAGGCACCAATGCACAAGATCAGCAAAAGCCACAGTGTGTTGTAAACTCTGCCAGCTGTATCATGGGGCTCACCTCCCCACCATCGAGGATATCCTCAAGAAGGTGGTATCCATCATTAAGGACCCTCACCATCTAGGACATGTCCTCTTCTTATTATTGCCATCAGGGAGGAGGTACAGGAGCTTGAAGATGTGCAACGTTTTAGGAACAGCTTCTTATCTTCTGCCATCAGATTTATAAATGGTCCATGAACTCTACCTCACTATGTTGCTCTCTTTTTGCACTTCATATTTTTTTAAAATATTTCTTATTGTAGCTTATAAGTAACTTTTATGTGCTGCACTGTGCTGCCCAGCAACAAATTTCATGATATATGTCAGTGATAATAAACATGTTTCTGAGCTGAATATGTCTGCTTTGGATTCATTGGATACTGTGCATAAAGATTAATTATTTTTTGTAGCTACCAAACCAATTGGTGTTCTGATCAGGAGTTTATGATTAAAAGAATGGCACTAAAGATAGTGTTTATAAACACAATCTTATTCACACAACTACTTCTGGGAAGGAAATTTTGCTTTCTTTTTTTGGTCTTGCTTATGTGATTTCAGATATGGTAATGTGTTGGTTCTTAATAGTAATACCAGTATTGTGATGATGTTCATGTCCCATTTTAAAATGTTTAATGCATATCTTTGGGACAGCTCAATTAAAATAAGACTTTATTTCTTACACTTTGGGAATTTTATTAAGGCTGAGTAATTGCACCTCATGCTCAGGACTTCCTTGCTGTGTGATATTTGGTGGGTGTCTTTGACTCTTTTCCATTTACCTGCTTCCTGTTGATCTTTTTTTCTCCGTCATGACAGTTTCTCTTGTTTTTGTCTTTCTCGACTAGCTTCTATGTTTATTTGGTCATCTGTTTCGGGCACTTGCAGCTGAATATTGCCACAAACAACTCCCCACCCCTCCCCTTCAGTGTTGGGAAGGAACTGTTCAGCAGCAGCACCTCTTTTTCCATTATGCCTTTCTCAGGATACAGGATTCAAGTTTATTCAAGGTTCAACATAAATTTATTATTGAAGTACATACAGTATGTATAGATTCATTATCTTGCAGGCATTCACAGTGGAATAACGAAATACTATTGAATCAAGAAAAACTATAAACTGACAAGCAGCCAATGTGCAAAAGAAGAAAAACTGCAAATACAAAAAAAATCACAATAAAGCATTAGTAAATAAATAATACTGAGAGCTTAAGTTGTAGAGTTCTTGAAAGTGAGTCCATAGATTGTGATCAGTGATCATTTCATTGTTGAGGTGAGTGAAGTTATCCACACTGGTTCAGGAGCTTGATGGTTGAAAGGTAACTGTTCCTGAACTTAGTGTTGTGGAACCTAAGGCTCCTTTACTTCCTTCCAGATTGCAGCAGCAAAAAGAGGGCATAGCCTGGATGTTAGGAGTTCTTGATGATGCTGCTTTCTTGTGATGGCGATGCTTGTAGGTGTGCTCAATGCCTGGGAGGACTTTTCGTGTGATGGACTGGGTTGTATTCACCACTTTATGTAGGCTTTTCCATTCCAGAACATTCGTGTTTCCATACCAGGTTGTGATAAAATTAGTCAGAGTACTCTCCACTTTGCAACTCTGCATCTTTGTCAAAGTTTTAGATAATATGTTGAATCTGTTCAAACCTTTTTTTTAAAAAAAGTAGAGGCGCTGCCTTGCCTTCTTTGTAATGGCAGTTGTGTGTTAGAACAGATCCTCTGATATGAGAATGCCAAGGAATTTAAAGTTATTGACCCTCTCCACTTCCGATCCCTAAAGTGTGCAGTCAATAATCAGCTCTTTGGTTTTGTGAACGTTGACTGAGAGAGGTTCTTGCTGTGGCACCATTCAACCAGATGTTCAGTGTTCCTTTATGCTGATTTGTCACCATCTTTGGCATCATCATTTAACTTAAATACTGAGTTGGAGCTGCCCTTAGCCCTTTCAATCATAAGTGACTATTTGACATGTGTCTTGAAACATACAGTGAAATGCATCATTTGTGTTAATAACCAACATAACTGAGGGTGTTTTGGGGGCAGCCTGCAAGTGTTGCATAGCACACCCACAATGCTCAGCAAAACAACGCAACACAACAAGCAAGAACAGCAAATCCTGCCCCGTTCCTCCCTAGTACCCATGTACATACATAGTCCTTTAATCCTGGGCCAGGCCTCCACCTTCCATCCTCCAGTGGACATTGGCCTGCAGACACTGCGCTTCATTGGACTCGCAGAGGTTTGTACATGTGGTTCTGGTCAACAGTCCTTAACTTCCACACTTCTGATTTGACTGTTGGTCCTTGATACTTAGCATCAACCCATTTACGTGCTGATCACCAAATACCAAACCTTAAAATCTGGCATCACTGATGCTGGGAAACATTAGGCCTAAAACTCGGTCTCATTGATTTGTAAACTTGGGGTCATCAAACTCGTTCCTCCTGCTTGCACAGAACTCGGTCTCTGGAACCAGCCAGAAACTTGGTGACTTTGGGGACCCTGGTCAATTTTCTGCTCTGAAATCCAGCCACTGATGTCCCATGTCCAGGGTCTTTGAACATGGAGCAGAGACTTAAGACTCCAGCATGACCTCTAATTCTCCTATATCCCGGTCCCTAAATCCTATCCAGACCCTAACTGCCCTCTCTGTCCTTTACGAACCAAAAAAAATTTAAAAACACCTAATCCCCTATGCCTGAACAATGCTGATATCCCTTCATTCTCTGTATGTTCTTGTGCATATCTAAGAGCCTCTTGAATTTATCTATTCTATTTTCTTCTGCCACCATCTCTGGCAGTACATTCCAGCCACCTATCACCTGCTTCCCCTGCAGATGTCTTTTGAACTTACCCCACTCACCTTAAATGTATGCCCTCTTACACATTTTGACAGTGGAGAAAAAAATACTGGCTGTCTACTTATGGCTTTCATAATTTTAAATTCTTTCAGGTCCCCATATAGCTTTCGCTACTCCAGAGCAAGCAATCATAAGTTTGTTCAACCTCTTCTTAAAGCAAATGTCCTCTAATTCAGACAGCATCCTGTTAAACCTCTTCTGTACCCTCTCCAAAGTCTCCACATTCTTTCTGTAATATGCAACCAGAGCTGAATGCAGTACTCTTGATGTGGTCTCACCAGAGTTATGTAAAGCAGCAATGTAACTTTCTGACCCTTGAACTCAGTGCCCCAACCAATAACTGTGCAACAGCCTTCAGGGAGCTATGGGCTTGTACTCCAAATCCCTTTGTGCATCAGTGTTGTTAAGGCTTCTACCATTAACTCTGTACTGTATCATTACATTTGATCTTTTAAGTGCAACATCTCACACTTATGCTAGACTGAATTTCATCTGCTATTTCTCAGCCCACATCTGGAACAGATCTATATCTTGCCATTCCTTCAACAATCTTCTACACTATCCATAACACCACTAATCTTTGTTTTCATCTGTGAATATGCTAACCTACCCATTCACATTTTCATCCTGGTCATTTATCACAAACGGCAGAGATCTCATTACAAATCCCTGCAGAGCATCACTAGTCACGGATCTGCAGCCAGAATATATTCCATGAAATACTATCCTCTGTTTTCTATGGGCGAGCCAATTCTGAATCCAAACGGTCAGTTCACTGTGGATCCTGTGCTTCTTAATCTTTTAGATAAGCCTACCATCACCAATTCTTCTGTATCTTGAAGAGGTGAAACACAGATTGCCTGAACACCCTTGTTCATTCTACAAATGTAACTGAGGTTTTATTGTGTCTTAATTTGTAATTCTACTGCAATTCTGGTATCTTTGTTCTTAGTTTCCTATTGACTAATTCAGAATAAGATCCAGGTGCAATATGTACTGTTTTAATGGGAGATGTTAGGCCTGTGGTCTTCATAGTAAGTTTAACCATTTCAGGTGAAAATTCGATAGCATAGTGGTTACTTCAATGTTTTACGGCACCAACATTCTACAATCGGGGTTTGATTCCCACAGCTATAAGTAAGGAGTTTGTATATTCTCCCAATGACCACATGGGTTTCCTCTGGGAGATTTGGTTTCCTTCCACATTTCAAAGACATCTAGATAGGGTTAGTGGGTTACGGGCATCTGTGTTGACACCAGAAGTGTGGTGACACTTGAGGGCTGTCCCAGTATGTCCCGAGAGTTTGTTTGTTATTGGTGCACACAGTGCACTTCACTGTACATTTTGATGTTTTGATTGCACATGGGTAATATAAAGCCTAATCTCTCTCTTAATCTCTACCTATACTTTAACTTCTTATGGACCTTGTTTCCTGTTCCTGTTGTGTTTCATTGTAATTTTTTTTGACATTTTAATCTCAAAATACTATCAGAATTCATTCCTGCTCTCACTTTCATTGCATCACTCCACTGATTCAGTGTGAGTGTGCGCATGTGAGTGTGAGTGAGTGTGTGTGAATGTGCGCGTGAGTGAGTGTGTGTGCATGAGTGAGTGTGTGTGTGAATGTGCGCGTGAGTGAGTGTGTGTGTGCGTGAGTGAGTGTGTGCGCATGTGAGTGAGTGTGTATGTGTGTGAGTGTGTGTGTGAGCGAGCCTAACCTCTAACCTCCTTTGTATTTGCTGGCTTGGCTCAGTGCTCATTCTTGTGTAACACTGCAAGGTTTCTCTGTAAGGTTTCACTGCTAATGTAATAGTTTCTCTGTAGCAGCAGTGTTTGGGTTATGACTAGAAATAATGGGGCCTTGGAATGTGCGCCATCCAATGAGAGGTGTGCTGTTTCTTGTGTGTCTGAGAAAAGGTATTCGCAGGCTTTTGTTTGGCAGAAGATGGAGAGAGAAGATGCCAGGATGGAGAGGTCATAGACTGCAGAACTGAGTGGACGTGGAATGGGGTTAGGAGTTGACTGCGCCTGGAAGAAATCGATGGAGAACAAACAGTCAGGAAAATAGTGAGCTCAAATGCATGTGCATTAGACTGTTTCATTAAATTGGGCCCTTTTTGTTTTCTTTACGAACCTTCTAGTCAAATTAAGGATTATAAAATAAATCGTTTAATTGCGTACGGTGTACTGTTTGTTATTTCGTGGTACTGATTTGTAATGAGAAAACATCACACAGCATCCACACAAATGAGATTTCACAAGTTTGGGGGGGGGGGGGGGCTGGAGAGTGTCTTTCCCTAGACTAATGCAGCTCACCAAACCTGGGGGTTACACTTGTATGCCATAGGATTGTTTGTCCTTCAACATTTAAGGTCTTGAAAAGTTAATGTACTTGGGGTAGTACTACCTTGTTTTACAATATGTTTTAGAGGGTTTGTTCACATCTGATTAAGTCTTAATTGGAGTGGGTGGAATATATATTCCTTTTGTAAAAGAAAACTAAGAAATGGCTTATATTACTGTGATTGTTATTTTTTAAAATGCTCTGTCTCTAAAGAAGTGCTACCATGGAGTCATGTTGCTCTTGCCTTGTTTGCTTAGGCACTTGTGAAATGTGAAGCGTCAGCTTAATTAATTAATTAATTAGGGACTCCAGGAGACAAAGTTGAGAGAATGCTAGGTACAGTAAGATCTCGCTGACTAAAGCAATGTTAATGTAATATTCTTAGGAGCTTGATGCTTCAGCATTTAGATCTCCGCCACTTAGTTCTCTGTCCTATCTTTCCCAGAACTCATGTTTGAATCCTGTTTGCTACCCCTCTGAAAATGTTTTTTCTTGCTTCTGTCCTGAATGCTGCCCCCTTGTTATGAAATGCACTTTGTTCTGGGGGTCCCCAACTAGAAGAAACATCAACTCATCATCTACTCTAGATTGAGAACAGCTTGGGCCTCAGCAGCAATCCCTCTAGTAGCCTTCTGGCCACCCCAAAACTGACATGTCCATTTCTACTACAGCATATATCGATTCATTCACCATAACACCACAAACTCTTCCTTAGCTAGTCTGCATTCCACAACAGGATATTATATCCAGTTCAGTACTCTCTAACCCGTATTTAATTTTCTCTCAAGCTGCACCTTGTTAAAGTCCTTCAGTAAATCTTTAGATCTGTCACAAACTGCTTTGCTGTTAGCTATTATATTAATTAGAGCCTTAATAAATTCCAACAAATTTGCAAGCATGATTTTCATAAATTGATGTTGTATCAGTGCTATTCTGTTTCAAGTATTCTGCTGCCACTTCTTTGACAATGGATTCTAGCAATATCCCTATTACTAATATCATACTAACTCCTCTGGAGTTTTTTGTTTGCTCTCTTCTTAAAAACTAAAGTTATATTTTTCTTTTCTAATATGTAGCAAGATTTGGGGGACTGTGTTATAGGAAGAAGTTGGACAGGCAAGAATTTTTTTCCCTTGGATTGTAAGAGGTGATCTTATGGAAGTGTATAAAATCATGAGGGGCATAAATGAAGTGAGTGCACAATCCTTTTTCCAGGTTGGGGAATGAATAACTTAGACAGGTTCTAGTTCGTGATTCTTAAATAGGTTTAAGGTAAGAGGAGAAAGATTTAATAGGAACTTGACAGGCAACAGTTTTCCACACAGAAGGTGGTAGTATAGGGAATGAACTGCCAGTGTAAATGGTTGAAGCAGTATAATAACTTTAAAGTACATTTAGACAAATACATAGATTAGGAAGGTTTAGAAGGATATGGGCCAAATGCAGGCAAATGGATCTACCTTGGATGAGTGCCTTGGTTGGCATGGACCAGTTAGGCTGAGATGTATGTTTCTGTAAGATTCTATGAGTCGGTGTAGGTGGTGTTTGCAGTTCTATGGAAGTTCTAATGAAAGTAGCTGTATTTTCAGCTGGCTGGGTCTGAACTCAAGAATTCAGGACTGCATGTTGAGTCCCCTCCTTTACTCCCTGTATACCCATGATTGTATTGCCACTCACATCTCCAATCGGCTAATTAAATTTACTGACACTACATTGATTGGCCTTATCTCAAACGATAACGAAGTGGCCTACAGGGAGGAAGTAATCTCTCTGACATAGTGGTGTCAAGAAAACAATGTCGCAAGAACAAAGGAGCTGGATGTGGATTACAGGAGGAATGGAGACAGGCTAACCCCTATTGACATCAATGAATCTGGGGTTGTGAGGGTAAACTGCTTCAAGTTCCTTGACATACTCATCATTGAGGACCTCACATGGTCTGTACACAACAGTGCCTCTTTCACCTCAGAGGGTTGAGGAAGTTTGGTACGGACCCCCAAATCCAAAGAACTTTCTACAGGCGCACAATTGAGAGCATCCTGACAGACTGCATCACTGCCTAGTATGGGGAACTGTACCTCTCTTAATCACAGGACTCTGCAAGAGAGTGCTGCAGACAGCCCAGCACATCTGTAGTTGTGAAGTTCCCATGACTCAGGACATTTACAAGGACAGGTGCTCATAGGATCATTGGGAACCCAAGCCATCCCAACCACAATATGTTCTAGCTGCTAGCATCCAGGAAGCAGTACTACAGCAGAAAAGCCAGGACCAACAGGCTCTAGAACAGTTTCTTCCACCAGGCCATCAGACTGATAAACTCACGCTGATTTGAATGCACTGTACTCTATATTATATTGCTTGTTCTATTTATTATAAAATTCTATGATTGCATATTGCTCATTTAGATTGAAATGTAATGTAAAGATTTTTACTCATGTATTTGAAGGATGTAAGAAATAAAGTCAATTCTATTCTTTCCTTTCAACATTTTCTGTTTTTTTTAAACTTTTGTTCTTTAACAAATTTTCTGACATCAACTCTGATATCTTTTCATTTATCAGAGGAGTGACACAGCTGCATAGTGGTTACCACAACACTTCATAGTACCAGTGATCCAGGTTCAATTCCTACTGTTGTCTGTAAGGAGTTTGTATGTTCTCTCCATGATTGCGTGGGTTTCCTCCAGTGCTCCAATTTCTTCCCAGAGTCCAAAGATGTACTGGTTGGTGGGTTAGTTCACCATTGTAAATTGTCCTGTGATTAGGCTCCGGTTAACTTGGGTGTTGCTGGCCAGTGCCCCTTGAAGGGCTGGAAAGGCCTGTTCCATGCTGCATCTGAATGAATGAATAAATAAATTTTCTTTCAGGACACTGCTGTAAAATGAGGTATTGTGTGACAAATGTATAATACAAAGTGTTGATGGTTGCTTTTGCTATCTTTTGGAAAAGATCAATTACTCTCTTTCATGTATATGTATTTCTGCTGAAGTAATATAGTTGGTTTCAAGTAACCATTGTTTTATAAATAGGATTTCTTTCATTATTACTTGTAAGCATGCTTTATCTAGTGAATGCATTTAATAATTTAATATGTTCTAAGGTACAGATAAAAGACTTAACGGTTAAAAGAAAATTTTGAAGAAAGACAAGTTTTAGTAAGTGTCTTAATAATGGAGATGAGTACGATAGAAAGGAATGCCAAAGCTTGGACCTTAATTGGCTAAGGGTACAATTGCATATAACCACGTTAGGGATAGGGATGAAATGTGTGGGCAGGAGTTTGGAATTTGTGAAGGTTTGTACAGCTAGGATAACTGAAGCCTCTTAAGAAATTTCAGTGCCAGTGCAAAGATAATTGTATTAGAGGTCATTATAAGTTGGCGATTATGGCGGTGGATAGCTGGGGTAGGATTCAGAATTTGAGTTTCTTATGAGCATGGTTTTATGCACCTTTGATTAACCAGGATTATGTATTAACCAGAAATGCTTTGTCTGGAGGTGATTAAAATCATACCCATTCCTTATGTTGTACTGGAAACTCAATTTGGGTGAATAGGATGCTGGGACTGTAAATGCAGAACTTAAAGGTTAACATCCTTCTAAATACACTTAGTGAACTCAGAATCAGATGTACTATCACTGACATATGATGTGAAATTGTTTTTCTGGCAATAGTATGGTGCAAAGACTTAAAAATCTATGAATTAAAGAACTGCAAAAAGCTTATAGTGGAAAAAGGGAATCTGTTGTATTGGCTATATTGTTTGCATACCTGAAACATTATTCAGATACTTTTCTCATGGGAAGAATGAATAGGCATAGAAAGGGAAGGATAAGATTGAAGAAAAGCTGTATTTTGCAGGAAAAGGCGCAATATCTGCATTGATTCCACAACACCATAAGACGTATGAGCAGAATTAGGCCAGTTGGCCCATCAAGTCTGCTCTACCATTATATCATGCCTTGATTTATTATCCCTCTCAACCCCATTCTCCTTCCTTCTCCCCATAACCTTTGATGCCCTGACTAATCAATAACTTACCAACTTCCACATTAAATACACTCAATGACCTGACCTCCACTATCGGCCGTGGCATTGAATTCCACAGATTCACCAACCCCTGGCTAAAGAAATTCCTTCTCTGTTCTATATGGATGCCCCTCTATTCTGAGGCTGTGGCCTCTGGTCCTATATTCACCCAGTATACATCCTCTCCGAATCCATCCATCTAGGCCCTTCAATATTGGATGCATATTGGATATTGGATCCATGTGACCTCCCCGTTCTTCTAAACTCCAGTGAGTATAAGCCCAGAGCCATCAAACACTCCTTGTATATTAACCCTTTCATTCCAGGAATAATTTTCATGAACCTGCTCTGGATTCTCTCCAATGGCAGCATATCTTTTAGATAAGAGGCCCAAAACTGCTCACAATATTCCAAGTGCTGTCTGTCCAATGTCTTATAAAGCCTTAGCATTATCTCCTTACTCTTCTTGAAATGAATGCTAACATTGCATTTGACTTTTTTTTTTACCAACGATGCAACCTAGAAGTTAACCCTTAGGGAATCCTGCACAAGGACTCCCAAGTCCCTTTGCACCTCTGATTTTTGAATTTTCTCCCTTTTTAGTAAAGAATCTACTTGTTTATTCCTGCAACCAAATGTATGACCATACACTTCCTCACTCTATATTCTATCTGTTATTTATTTGTTTGTTCTCCAATCTGTCTGAGTCCTCCTGCAGCCTTACTGCTTCCTCAACACTACCTGGCCTATCACCTATCTTTGTATCGTCTGCAGACTTGGCCACAAAACCATCAACTCTCATTCAAATATTGACATTCAATGTAGAAAAAAAGTGGTTCTAATAGCATGCCCTGTGGAACACCACTAGTCACTGACAGCCAACCAGAAAAGGCATCCTTTATCTCCACTCTTTTCCTCCTGCCAGTCATCTGTTCATGCTTCCCTGTAATATCATGGGCTCTTGTTTATCATCCTCAGGTGTGGCAACTTGTCAAAGGTGTTCTGAAAATCAGAGTAAACTACATCCACTGACTCTCCTTTGTCTATCCTGCTTGTTATTTCCTCAAAGAGTTCCAGCAAATTTGTCAGGCAAGACTTCCCCTTCAGGAAACCATTCTGACTTTGGCCCATTTTATCATGTGCCTCCAAGTACCCCAAGCCTTCATCCTTAATAATGGACTCCCAACATCTTCCCAAGCACTGAAGTCAGGCTAACTGGCCAATAATTTCCTTTTTTCTGCCTCCTTCATTTCTTAACAAGTAGGATGAAATTTGCAATTTTCCAGTCCTCTGGAACATTACTGATCATTACTGATGCCCCCACAATCTCTTCAGCTACCTCCTTCAGAACTCTGGAGTGTAGTCCGTCTAGTCTAGCTGATCTATCTACCTACAGACCTTTTAGCATTCCAGGCACTTTCTCCATAGTCATAGCAACTGCACTAACTTCTGCTCCCTGACACCCTTGAATTTCTGGCATCCTGCTAGTGTCTTCCATAGTGAAGACTGACACAAAATACATGGTAAGTTCATCTGCCATTTCTTTGTCCCCCATTATTAACTCTCCAATGTTATTTTCCAGTGGTCTAATATTCACACTCACCTCCCTTTCACACTTTATACTTCTGAAAAAGCTTTTAAAATCTTTTATATTATTGGCTAGCTTACCTTCATAGCTCATTTTTTATTTCCTTATGGCTTTTTAATTGCCATCTATTGGTTTTTAAAAGTTTCTCTATTCTCTAACTTCCCACTAATTTTTGCTATATTATACCCTCTTTCACTTTGTGCTGTCTTTGACCTGCTTTGTCAGTAATGGTTACTCCTCCTTTTAGAATACTACTACATCTTTGTGATGTACCTATCCTGCGCCTTCTGAATTACCCCCAAAAACTCCACTCATTGCTGTCATCCCTGATAGTGTCTCCTACAAATCATCTTTGGCAGTCTCTCATGCCATTCCAATTTCCTTTATTCCACTGTAATACTGATGCACCTGGAGTTCTCAAACTACACAGTACATTCTGCTGTATTATGATCACTGCCTCCTAAGGATTCCTTTACCTTAAGCTCCCTAATTAAATTTGGTTCATTATAGAACACCCAATCCAGAATCGTCTTTACCATTGTGGGCCCAACCACAATCTGCTCTAAAAAGCCATCTGGTAGGTATTTTACAAATTCCCTCTCTTGTACCGACCTAATTTTTCCAATCTACTTACATATTGAAATCCTCCATGATGATTGTAGCATTACCCTTCTTGCATGCTTTTTCTGTTTCCTGTTAGAATTTCCCATTTCTTGGCTACAATTTGGCCTATATATAACTCCCCTCAGGGTTTTTTTGACTCTGGCAGTTTATTAACTCCACCCACAAGGATTCTACATCTTCTGATTCCATGTCACCTCGTTATAAGGATATGATTTTACTTTTTCCCATCAGAGTCAACATACTCCCTCTGCCTACCTGTCTGTCCTTTTGATTAAGTGTGTATCCTTGGACATTAAGCACCCAACTATGATCTTCTTTCAGTCATGACTCAGTGATGCCCACAGCTTCATACCACGCAATCTAACTGCGCCACAAGATCATAGACCTTATTCTGTATACGGAGTGCATTCAAATATAGCACTTCTATTCATAATTATTTTTGATTTTGCCCCCATGTTACACTTCAACTCATTCCATTGACTGCAGTTTTGTCCTATGATCTGCCTGTCCTTCCTCAGTCTCACCACAGAATGCATTAACTTTTATACCAGCTGCCTCCCCTCAGCCCTATGATTCCGGTTTCCATGCCCCTGGCAAAATTAGTGTAAACAACTCCAGCAAACCTGCCCACAAGGATATTGGGTTTTTTTGGGTTCAGGTGTAAACTGTCTTTTTTTTTGTACAGGTCATACCTTCCCGAGAAGGATTCCGATGTTCCAGAAATCTGAAACCCTGTCTGCTGTGCTCCTTCCTCAGCCAGTCATTCTCCTGTACAATCATCCTAGTCCTGCCCTGACTAGCACAAGGTACTGGGACTAATCCAGAGATGACTATCTAGGAGGTCCAGCTCCTCAGCCTTTTCTTGACTCTTAATGCTCACTGCGTAGGACCTCTTCCTCCTTTCTACCTATGTCATAGGTGCCAATATGCATAACGACCTCTGTCTGTTCACCCTTTCTCTAGAGAATCTTCTGCAGCCACTCTGGAACATCCTAGATCCTAGCACCTCGGAGGCAACACACCATCTCCTGTCTAATCCCCTAATTATCACAGATTCTATTATTATTGCTCTATTTGACTTGCTTAAGCCTCAGAGTTGGCCACAGTGCTACTGGCTGCTGCTACTGCTGTACTCTGATTGGTCACCCCCGCCCAATAGCAGTATCCAAAGCAGTATACTTGTTGCTGAGGGGAATGGCCACAGGGAATCTCTAGCCCATGACATTTCAAAATGGAGAAGCAGCATTCAGGATGCAGTGGGAGCATCAGAGTTCAAAGTAAAACTTATTATCAGAGTACATACATGTCACCATATACAGCCCTGAGATTCTTTTTCTGTGGGGATACTTAGCAAATCTATAGAACAGTAACTGTAAATAGGATCTATAAACTGGTAACATTAGGTACTATAAACTAAACAAACTGCAAATGCAGATAATAAATAGAGCAATAAATAATGAGCATGAAATAACAAGTTAAGAGTCCTTAAATGAGTGTAGTTATCCCCTTTTCTTCAAGAGCCTGATGGTTGTGGGGTAATAACTTCTTGAATCTGGTGGTGTAAGTCTTGAGGCTCCTGATGGTAGTAGCAAGAAAAGAGTATGGCTTTGGTGCTGAGGATCTTTGATGGATGCTGCTTTTCTATGGAAATGTTCCATGTAGATGTGCTCAATGGTTCGGAAGATTTTATCTGTGATGTACTGGGCTGAATCCACTACCTTTTGTAGGATTTTACACTCAAAAGGATTGGTGTCAAATACCAGGCCTTAATGCAGCCAGTCATCACACTTTCCACCACACATCTGTCGAAGTTTGCTAAGGTTTATGATGACATGCCAAATTTTCATAGAGCCCTGAGGAAGCAGAGGTGCTGCTGTGCTTTCTTTGAAATTGTATGTATATGATAGGTCCAGGATAGGCCTCTGAGATAGCGACACCCTGGAATTTAAAGTTGCTGACCCTCTCCATCTCTGATTCTCTGATGATTACAGGCTCATGGACCTCTTGTTTCCCTCTCCTGAAATCTACTATCAGTTCCTTGGTCTTAACTGACATTGAGTGAGAGGTTGTTGTTACTACATCACTCAGCCAAATTTTCAGTCTCCCTCCTGTATGTTGATTCATCACCACCTTTGATACAGTGGTGTCATCAGCAAACTTGTTTATGGTGTTGGAACTGTACTTAGCTACAAAGTCATAGGTGTAAAGCAAGTAGAGCAAGGGACGAAGTACACATCATAAAAGCCATAGGTAAATTGCAGATGGAGAGCATCACCTACCCAAGCTTACCATCAGGTTTTCATACCTAAAGGAGTCTGCACTTCCAACATTGATCTCATCAGACATCCAAGACCCACCAGACCAGAGTGAAGCAAGTTATCTTTGATCCAAAGAACTGCCAAAAAGAAGAAAAAATGGATTGGCTCAGCCTAGTTTAAGAGTGTTGATTGTCAAAGATTTTGCTGGATGTTGATGCCAGTATAGATGTGTAAAAGTTGACATGAGATTAGAAAGTTAAGCCAGTTCTGAAGATTGTCTTTTCCTGATTTGACTCTCAAATGGAATCAGGTGAAGGCTAGTTCTATCCATTAGACAACAGAATCAGAATCAGTTTTATTATTATTAGCATACGTCATGAAACTTATTGTTCTGTGGCAGCAGTACTTTGCAATAAAATTACCATAAGTATATATAGAAGAATCAAATAAGTGCAACCTTCTCATGCACCAACTTGTCTTGTTAGCTAACTCTGCTAACAGAAGTGAGAAGGCCACCCTTCATAAGTAATACAGGTCTAGGATCAATATGATTTGGGGTTCAGGCAAACAGAAACATCTGATTAAAAGATCCTCCATTTGAGTGAATGCTGTGTTAATACTGCCATACACAGTTATCAGTCACCCAGAAATGACAGATCATACACCAGCATAAATTATAAAGGAAGTATATTTACCAATTTTCAACATATCAAACAGTTAACAGAGAAGCAAAAAGAAAGATAAAAGGGCCCATTGCAGTAAACCAATCTAAATGTGCACATAAATATTGGAGCTCATTTTTGTAGTAGCTGGGTGTATTGCTTCACTCACAGTGCTGAATTCTCCTCACCAACCACAGGTTCTCTTCTTGGAATTCTCTGGCTTGCAAAGAACTCCTTGCAATTGGGTTTCCCCTTTAGATGGGATCTTCCAGGTGCCTTCTGTGGTGCGCTTCTCTATGTACCTCCTGCCAAAAGATCCCAAACCAGACTACTGTCCTTCAGAACATTCTTCCCATCCAGCTTTCGAGAATGTTGCATGCCATCCCACTTCTGATGGCTGACACAACATCCCTAAATTGGACAGCATGGCTCCTTACCTTTAGCCAAAGCCAAAACACTCCAACCCGTGTGACATACTGCTTTTACAGAAAACTGCTAAAATAAAATACCTCACAACAAAGCAGTAGAAATCTTAACCAGGGTATTACATAAGTAGTGCAAAAAGAGAGGGGAAACTACTGAGGTAGTCTTCGTGGGTTCATTGCCTATTGAGAAATCTCATGGTGGAGGGAAGAAGCTGTGTCTGAAATGTTTAGTGTGTGTCTTCATGCTCCAGTACCTCTTCCTTAATGGTGATGGAGGTGATGGAGGTCTTTAATGATGGATGTTGCCTTTTTGAGCCATCATCTTTTGAAGGTGTCCTCGATTCTGGGGAGTCTAATGCCCATGATGTAGTTTAGAGGGTGTACAACTTTTTGCAGGTTTTTCTGATCCTGTGCAGTAGCCCCTCCTTTTTTAGATGGTGATGCAGTCAATTAGAATG
Organism: Hypanus sabinus; assembly: GCF_030144855.1. Classification (NCBI taxonomy): domain Eukaryota; kingdom Metazoa; phylum Chordata; class Chondrichthyes; order Myliobatiformes; family Dasyatidae; genus Hypanus; species Hypanus sabinus. The sequence continues at coordinate 59,421,351 of NC_082717.1, read as the reverse complement.
CTCTCCATGGTACATCTGTAGAAATTTTCAGTGTTTTTGGTGATGTACCAATTCCCTTCAAACTCTTAATGAAGTATAGCTGATGTCTTGCCTTCTTTGTAACTGCATCAGTATGTTGTGCCCAAGATAGATCCTCAAAGATGTTGACACCCAGGATCATGCAAATTCTTACCCTTCTGAGGACTGGTGTGTCCTCTGAGTTCCCCTTTTTGAAGTCCACAATCAATTCTTTGGTTCTAATTGACATTGAATGCAAGGTTGAAACTGCGACACCGCTCAACCAGCTGATCTGTTTCACTTCTGAAATGTTATCTTGTCACCATCTGAAATTTTGCCAACAGCAGTTGTATCGGCGTATTTTTACAGTTTAAAGGAAACGTTTGTGTATTCAATTCAATTCAAATCAAACCTTTGCTGTTACCTGGTTTTCTGCATTGATTACTCATAAAATATGCTCTGATCTTCATCTAGTCCCAATAATAAACAAAAACAATCTGACTAAATTATTAACACACAAATAATTGTACTTTTCATGTCTTTATTGAACACATTGTTTAATCATTCACAGTCCAGGCTGGAAAAAATCTGTGAACCTTTGTATTTAATAACTGCTGGAACCTCCTTTTAGCAGCAATAACCTCCACCAAGCTTCTCCTGTAGCTGCTGATCAGACTTTTCCAATGGCGAGGAGGGATTTTAGACCATCCCTTCATATAAAGTTGTTTCAGTTTGTCAATATTTCTAAAAACTTTGCATGAACACCCTTCTTCAGGTCATACTACAGCATCTCAATTGTGTTGAGGTCTAAAATTGGCCGTTTCAAAATGTGAATTTTCTTCTTTTTAAGCCATTCTGTTGTTGTTTACTCTTGTATTTTAGATCATTGCATTGCTGCATCATCCAACTTCTATAAATTTCAAATGACGGACTGTTCTCTTGTAAAATGTCTTGATACATTTAATTGTTCCCTCAATAATTGCAAGCTGTCCAGGCTCTGAGGCAGCAAAGCAGCCCCAAATCATAATGTTCCTTCCACCATGCTTCACAGTTGGGATAAGGTTTTGGTTTTGCTGTGCAGTGCCCTTTTTCCTCCAAACTTAACAATGTGCATTTCTGCCAAAAAGTTCAACTTTAGTCTCATCTGTCCATAGAAAATTGTCCCAGAAGTGTGTGGAACATCCAGGAGGCCTTTTGCAAACTTGAGACATGTAACATTTTTTTTTGGGGGGGGTGTACTGGTTTCCTCTGTGGTGTCCTTCCATGAACACCATTCTTGTTCAGTGTTTTTCTTATAGTTGACACATGAACAGAGACCTTAGCAAGTTCTAAAGATTTATGCAGGCCTTTCGCTGTTACCCTTGGGTTCTTTTTCACCTCCTTCAACATTGCACATTGTGCATTTGGTGTGATCTTTTCAGGACACCCACTCCTAGGGAGAGTAGCACCAGTACTGAATTTTCTCCATTCGTAGACTATTTCCCTTATTGTGGACTGATGAACAGTCATGTCTTGAAATGCTTTTGTAGCCTTTTCCAGCTTCATGCACCTCTAAAATTCTTCCTCTAAGGTGATCTGAAAGTTGTTTTGATCAAGGCTCTCTGCACAGAAACAGATCTTTCTTGAGAAGATCAGGTTCTGTTAGTAACCTGATTTTGTGTGTCTTTTTTTATATAGAGCAGGGCATCTATACAGCTCACACCTCCAGTCTCTTTCTTTTTCAATCTTTTTATTGAGTTTCATATATATATATATATAAAAAAAACATAACATAATAATGAGTAGGTTATGAATACAATAGACTTGAAATTGCATTAGTAATAAGATAACAATATCCTATTAAACATCGACAAAAAAAGGTACATTACTCAATCAAGTCTATATAATTATATATGAAAAAAACCCAAAAATAATCGTCAAAAGAAAAAAAATTTGAAAATATATAAAAAAAATATATTGAGAAAAAAAAAACACTAAACTAAACTAACATGGGCAATAATAACAGGTTATAAGTATATGATAGTGTCAAAAAACTCCGGAACTCCATACCTAAACAAGAATAAGCAGAGAGAAGGTCTGGAAAAGGCCAAATTAATTCATATGGAAATGTCGAATGAACGGTCCCCAAGTTTCTTTAAATTTAATTGATGAGTCAAAAATAGTGCTTCTAATTTTTTCCAAGCTCAGATAAGAAATAGTTTGAGAAAACCACTGAAACGTGGTAGGAGGATTTACTTCTTTCCAGTTTTGTAATAATAGACCTTCTGGCCATTAATGTTACAAAAGCAATCATTCGTCTGATTGAAGGGGAAAACTGATTACCATCCTCATTTGGTATACCAAAAATTGCAGTAATAAAATGAGGTTGTAAATCGATATTCCAAATTGAGGAAATGGTAGCAAATATGTCCTTCCAATAGTTATGTAAAGTGGGACATGACCAAAACATATGGGTCAATGAAGCCACTTCTGAATGACATCTGTCACATTGAGGGTTAATATGAGAATAGAATCGAGCAAGCTTATCTTTAGACATATGAGCTCTATGTACAATTTTAAATTGTATTAAAGCATGTTTAGCACATATAGAAGAGGAATTTAACCATTTGTAAAATTTTTTCCCATTTATCTGTTGATATATCGAAGTTCTTTTTCCCACACCTCCAGTCTCATCTCATTGACTGGAACAGCTGATGCCAAATAGCTTTTGTGGAAGGCATTACCCCAGAGGTTCATATTTTTTTTTGAACCAAGACTGTGATTGCTTAATGGCATACTCAGTGTTGACAAGAAGTACAATTATTTGTGTGTTATTAGTTTAGGGAGATTGTGTTTGTCTGTTATTGTGACTTAGATGAAGCCAAACAACATTTCAATGGTAATTAATGGAGAAAGCCTGGTGTTTTCAAAGGGTTCACAAACTTTTTCTTTCAATTGTAGATAATATTTGAGCTGTACCTAGCCATGCAACTGAGTGCAAGGAGTCAAGCATATTCAGTAGAACAAAGGTTTTGGGAAAGAAATGTAAAACCAGATGTTTACAACTATAGTGCTTATAAAATGGCTAGATGATATAATTGAGATTTTTTATCTTTCAATGCTATTTTCCTCCATGTAATACTCTGTTTCTACTCTGTAATTTGAACTGCATAGAATCCATGAGCAAGAACAAGATAGATATGTTTATTCAGAAGTTCTTTTGAATGTCTGCAATGATGTAGATGTGGAAAGTCGTAGTGTGAAGATGCTGTATTTCATTTGTTTTTGGTTTAATGGGTAATTATTTTTTCTCCTATCACTCTGCTGCTATATTCACTGCCTGGACTTGACATTTAAAGAGGTTTGCTGTAGCCTTCATTGCTCAAAATGTCAAGTAGGGATGGGCAGTAAATACTAGTCTTCCAAGGTTGAAATGTTAACATTGGTAACAGAAGGATGATTGAGGTATGCAGTAGTCATCTAACAAGTTAAATGCTTAAGAAGCATATTGAAATGAATTGGAGAAAATTCTGACATGACAAATAAAGCAGAAGAATTTTTAAACAGTTTATATCTGGGGAATATTTATTTCTAGCAAGATCAAACATAATACCCCTTTCCAGCAGCCTTATTAAAGTGTATTGGTAGCCCCTATCTGGGATCTTAATGGTGGTGTTGTTTAATATTAAGGATAGCTGGTTAAGCCATATTTTGTTGGAGCTTGACAATCTTGCGCACTTTTGGATACAAGTGTTACTTGCCATTTAGCCTGTGCCTGAATATTGTCTAGATTTTTCTGTATTCTGGCAGTGACTGCTTCATTTGTTGGAGCATTACAAATTGATTTGAGTATCATTGTGGAGTCCTTGATAAGCATCCCCTTTTCTGATATTGCAGTGAAGGGAAGGTTGGTAATGAAGTACCTGAAGATGTTTGGGCTTAGCACATTACCTTGAAATACTCTTGTAACTGCCTGGGGTAATTGACTCCCAGTGACCACAAGTACTGTAAGGTATGACATAATCATTGGAGATTTTTCTTTCATCCCCTTTTAATTCAGCTTTATTGAGCTTATTGTGCTATGTTCAGTTAAGGGCAGTTACTTCCTCTTTCCTCTAGAATTCAGCTTTTTGGTTTACATTTGGACCCAGACTATGGTAAAGTCTGGAGCAGAGGTACAACCCAGGTTAGCTATTGGTGAGCAGGTTTTTGGTGAGTAAATGCAACTATATATCTTTGGTGAAGACACCTCCTATTACTTGTCTTCTATCCTTTATTGAATTCAGTGCTTTTAGCTATTTGTTGCTACCAAAAATGAATTGCATGGATGGAAATCTGGCTTCTGTAATGGAGCAAGCTATGATGGATTATCTGCTTGGCACTTCTGACTGATTATGGTTGTAAATGTTTAAATCTTGTGACTTGAGATCCCCTCTTCTCAAGGATAGTTAGGAATGGCTAATTAATGCTGGTCTAACCAATAATGGGATACGTACTTAAAAATAATTTATTTAAAAGATGCATTCTATGCTATCCACTGTTGTATTCCCAGAGAGCATATATTTTAAACTCCATTCTTATCAATTTAATGTTAGAAGGTGGCAATGAACAGCCTTGTTGAATCACTGCAGTCATTGTGGTGTATATTGCAAACTGAATTTTATACCCAGCAATGAGGTAATAGCAATACAATTCGAAGAATTGTGTGTAAGATGGAGGAAAACCTATAGGTTGTGGTATTTCCATACACCAGAACACTACTTTCTTATTGGTGGATTTCACAGGTTTGGGGGATGCTGTCAGAATAGCCTAGGTATGTGTCTGTAATACATTTTATTAATGGCACACACTGCTGTTCATGTGCACTTTTTGGGTGAGACTTAAGTATTTAGGGTGGAAAATCAGTCTCCATGTTATAAGGAATGTCATTGGTGAAGCAGCTAAAAATTTGTGGGCCTAAGGTATTCCTGCAGTGGTACCAATGCTCTTGCCCTCAAAACATTCAACCAGGCTCTATACAATAGATCATTCTTTAAATAATTACTCTTATTATCTTGTATATGTAATCAGAATGATATGTCATTCATCACCTATTTTTACTATTTCTTCTCCTTCTCTACCCTTTCTTTTGATAATGTTTTAGTCAATTACCAGCTATCACTAATGACTTGCATCTTTAGGTTTATATTTCCTACACTGTTGTGCTTTTTGGTCCCTGTTGTAAGATTTGAAATGCTCAACCTCTTCCCCCAACCCCCTTTACTTCAAAAATCATTGTACACCTTTTTTACTTGTGCATATTTCATGATATTTTCTAAAAAAAACTGTCTCTGCCGGTTAGAACTTATATTGCTGAACTATTTGCACCCTGACACAAGGTAAGTGCATTAAGACCATAAGATATAGGAGCAGTATTAGGCCATTTGTCCCATCGAGTCTCCTGCCATTTCATTGTAGTTGATGCAGTTTCCTTCTCAGCCACATTCTCCTGCCTTCTCCCATATCCCTTCATGCCCTGACTATATTTGGATTCAAATTGATAAATTAAATATACTGAAAATAGCCAAAAATAGAGACTTTTTCTTTCAGTATACCTGTTTTGTCATGTGAAGTACACTTTTGTTTACATTTAGTTTTATGATAATAGTAGTTGCCCATATAAACCAGCCCATTGTAGTGAAATTACAATAAAAACACTCAGCAAGACCGGCAGCCTTTTAGGGGAAAAAAAGAATTAACGTTTCAGGCTGATGACTCTTGGTCAGAACTCTGGAGAATATTTCCAGCATTATCTATTACACAGTAATTAAACACTTCTACTGTTGGCAATGCTGAAACATCTTTCTTTTCTTTTTCAATCTTTTTATTGAATTTCATATATAAAAGAAACATAATATAATAATAGGTTATAAATTGAATTAGTAGTAGGATAACAATATCCTATTAAATTATCAACATAGAAACATAGTACATTATCAATCAAGTCTATAATAATTATATGAAAAAAATAAAAATAATCATCAAAAGAAAAAGAAAAAATTATAAAAATACAGGCAAAAAATATTAAAAAAATACTAAACTAACATGGGCAATAATAACAGTTTATTTGTATATGATAGTGCCAAAAACTCCGGAACTCCATACCTGAACAAGGATAAGTAAAGAGAAGGTCTGGAAAAGGCCAAATTAATTCATATGAAAATGTCGAATGAACGGTCCCCAAGTTTCTTCAAATTTAATTGATGAGTCAAAAATAGTGCTTCTAATTTTTTCCAAGCTCAGAAAAGAAATAGTTTGAGAGAACCACTGGAACGTGGTAGGAGGATTTACTTCTTTCCAATTTTGTAATATAGACCTTCTGGCCATCAATGTTACAAAAGCAATCATTCGTCTAATTGAAGGGGAAAACTGATTATCATCCTCATTTGGTATACCAAAAATTGCAGTAATAAAATGAGGTTGTAAATCGATATTCCAAACTGAGGAAATGGTAGCAAATATGTCCTTCCAATAGTTATGTAAAGCGGGACATGACCAAAACATGTGGGTCAATGAAGCCACATCTGAATGTCATCTGTCACATTGAGGGTTAATATGAGAATAAAATCGAGCAAGCTTATCTTTAGACATATGAGCTCTATGTACAATTTTAAATTGTATTAAAGCATGTTTAGCACATATAGAAGAAGAATTAACCATTTGTAAATTTTTTTCCCATTTTTCTATTGATATATTATATTGAAGTTCTTTTTCCCATTCTTGTTTAATTCTACCTGATATTTCTGGTTGTATCTTCATAATCATATTATAAATAAAAGCCACTAATCCCTTCTGATAGGGATTTAAGGTAAAAATCATACCTAAAAAGTCCATTGAAGTTGAATTGGGGAAGGATGGTAGAATTTTATGTAAAAAATTTCTAATTTGTAAATATCTAAAAAAGTTAGATTTAGGTAACTCAAATTTGTTGGAAAGTTGGTCGAAAGACATCAAACTACCTTCAAAGAAAAGATCACGAAAACATTTTATACCTTTCCTTTTCCATATGCTAAAGGCTTGATCTGTCAAAGAAGGTTTGAAAAAAAAATTAAGTAAAATAGGGCTATCAAGAACAAAGTTTTTCAGAGTAAAAAATTTACGAAATTGAAACCAAATTCGTAATGTATGTTTGACAACAGGGTTGGATATCTGTTTATTGAATTTAACTAATCGGCAGAAAGAGAAGAACCCAGAACGGAGAATAGAGAATATCCCTGTGCCTCATTGCATTCTAAATTTACCCACTGTGGGCACAATGGTGAATCCAAATCTGATTTCCAATAAATTAAGTTACGAATATTATTCGCCCAATAGTAAAATCTAAAGTTAGGTAGAGCTAAACCACCATCTTTTTTAGATTTTTGTAATTGCCTTTTACTTAACCTAGGATTTTTATTTTGCCACACAAATGAAGAAATTTTTGAATCAATGCTATCAAAAAAAGATTTAGGAATAAAAATTGGTAAAGCTTGAAATAAATATAAAAATTTCGGTAGAATCATCATTTTAATAGCATTAATCTGACCAACTAATGATAAGGATAAGGGAGACCATCTTGTAGTAAGTTGTTGAATTTGATAAAGCAAAGGTAGAAAATTCAATGTAAATAAATCTATATATTTCTTAGTAATTTTTATACCTAAATAGATAAAGTTATCATCAACAACTTTAAATGGTGTCCCTTCATTCAATAAAGTTTGCGCGTTTAAAGGGAATAAATCACTCTTATCCAAGTTTAGTTTGTAACCAGAAAAACTACCAAATTGAGCCAACAGGGATAAAATAGCGGGAATAGACCTGTCAGGATCAGAAATATATAACAACAAGTCATCAGCATAGAGTGATAACTTGTATAATTTCTCATTACGGGTGATACCAAAAATATTAGGAGATTCACGAATAGCAATGGCTAAAGGTTCTAATGCAATATTAAACAATAAAGGACTTAAGGGACAACCTTGTCTCGTACCACGAGATAATTGAAAAAAGGAAGATCTGTAATTATTTGTAAGAACAGAAGCAACAGGTTTATGATATATTAGTTTAATCCATGATATAAAATTAGGACTAAAATTAAAATATCTCAAAGTGTTAAATAAGTATACCCATTCAACTCTATCAAAGGCTTTTTCAGCATCTAGTGAAATAACACATTCTGGAATTGTGGGTGATGAAGTGTAAATTATATTAATCAATTTTCTAATATTAAAAAAGGAATACTGATTCCTAATAAAACCAGTTTGATCTTCTGAAATAATCTGTGATAATACCTTTTCTAACCTAATAGCTAAAATTTTTAAAGAATCTTAGAATCTACATTTAATAGTGATATAGGGCGATAAGATGCACATAGAGTGGGATCCTTATCTTTTTTAAGAATTAGAGAGATAGTAGCTTCATAAAAAGACTGAGGTAATCTCTTCTTAATAAATGCATCATTAAAAATTTCACATAGCCAAGGGGAAAGCAAAGAAGAAAAAGTTTTAAAAAATTCTATAATAAAACCATCAGGACCAGGAGCTTTCCCTGAGTTCATTGATGAGATGGCCTGTCCTATTTCGGCCAGAGAGATAGGAGCATCAAACAAGCTACGATCTTCATCTGTCAGTTTGGGAATATTCAAATTGTTAAAAAAGTTATCCATCATGGACAGATCGCCGTCAAATTCTGATTGATATAAAGATTTATAAAAATCTTGAAAAGTGTTATTGATTTCTTTATGATCAGTAGTCAGATTTCTGTCTTGTTTACGAATTTTAATAATTTGTCGCTTAGTCGAAATAGCTTTTAATTGGTTAGCTAATAATTTACCAGTTCGATCACTATGGATATAAAATTGGGCCCTGGTCCTAATTAATTGATTCTCAATTGAAGAAGATAATAATAAGCTATGCTCCATTTGAAGCTCAACTCTTTTCTTATAAAGTTCTTTGGTAGGAGTCACGGAATAAATCATATCAATTTTTTTAATTTTATCCACTAATAAAGCAATATCTAAATATCTTTGTTTTCTTTTACCGACAGAATATGAGATAATTTGTCCACGGATAAAAGCCTTAAAAGAATTCCTCTGTCAATCTCTTCTGTATAGTTTGTTGAGAAAAACAAGTCAATTTGCTGTTTAATGTAGGTAATGAATTCTGGATCTTGAAGCAAAGTAGCGTTAAGTCTCCAAGATCTAGTATTATTCGAAAAGTCCGAAATCTTGATAGATAACTTCAAAGGTGCATGATCCGAAATAGCAATAGAATCATATTTACAATCAATAACATCTGTTAATAAACGATGATCAATAAGAAAATAATCAATTCTAGAATAACTGTGATATACATGTGAAAAAAATGAAAATTCTTTATCTTTTGGGTTCAAAAACCGCCATATTTCAGTGATTCCTGAATCAACCATAAAAGAATTAATAAGTGAGGCTGATCTATTCGGAAGAATTCGAATAGGTTTAGATCTATCCATTGAAGGATTCAAACAACAATTGAAATCTCCACCCATTATCAACATATATTCATTTAGATTAGGAAGGGAAGTAAATAAACGTTTAAAAAATTCAGGACAGTCAAAGTTTGGAGCATAAATATTAACTAAAACCACTTTTCGATTAAAAAGTGAACCAGTTATCAACAAAAATCTGCCCTGTGGATCAGAAATAATTTCATGATGTGTAAATGAAATTGAAGGGTCTATAAAAATAGACACACCCCTAATTTTGGCGGTAGAATTCAAGTGGAATTGTTGACCTTTCCAGAACCTAAATAAGCGTTGATTATCCTCCCTCCTAATATGGGTCTCCTGTGCAAAAATAATATTAGCATTTAGTCTATGGAATACTTTAAATATTTTTTTACGTTTAATCGGTTGATTTAAACCATTAGTATTCCAAGAGATAAAGTTAACAGACTTATCCATCATGCCAATACTAATTGTGTATATCATAAAAGGTTAAAAAGACACATAACCCATAAATCAGGAAGAAGGAAAAATGATTCAGGAGCAACCGGAGAACATGACACCTCAACAATATTAATAATTTAAAGTCGGCCCATAAACTAAAAGCAAAAAAATAAAAAGCAAAAGCGTGAAAGAAGATCCCTACCCCCTCCCCCAACCCCACGGAAAAAAGCCAAGCGGCAGGTGCACAAACTAACACTAATATTAGCCCCATTTTCAAGATGGCGACTTCATGAAAAGAAAGAAAAGAGAAACTATATAATACCCAGATATAAATACAGGGTTGTAAACAAAAAGAATATATATCAATCAAAATGAAAACATAATATAAAAAAGCAAAAAAATCATTAATAAAAAAAGGATAACCTTTGAAGTTTAAACTGAAACATCTGTTTTATATTTTCCAATTCTCTGTTTATGCTGCAAAAAAGAACAATTTCCTGTGGTGATATGCTTGGCAAGTTGGAGACAATTAAATAATGAATATATTGTGCTATTATGCTCTCAATTTTTGCTCATTGCATCTATGTGAACTGCCATTTTCATGAGATTTTTTAATCTGTCATCAGGGGTTATAATTCTGGTGAAATCTAGAGTTTCTGTTTTTCAGAGATACAATACCTTAGCAGCACTGCATACTACTACCAGAGTTTGGTTTTCAGTCATCCATCTGATGTCCTATTTCAAGTTCAAGTCGTGACCAGTGGTGCTCTGCAGGGATCTGTTCTGTGACCCCTCCTCTTTGTGATTTTTATAAATGACCTGGATGAAGAAGTAGAAGGGTGGGTTAGTAAGTTTGCTGATGACACAAAGGTTGGGGGTGTTGTGGGTAATCTGGAGGGTTGTCAGAGGTTGCAGTGCAACATCGATAGGATGCAGAACTGGCTGAGAAGTGGGAGATGGGGTTCAACCCAGTTAAGTGTGAAGTGGTTCATTTTGGCAGGTCAAATTTAAAGACAGAATATAAAATTAATTGTAAGCCTCTTGGCAGTGTGGAGGATCAGAGAGATCTTAGGGTTTGTGTCCACAGGACACTCAAAGCTGCTGCACAGATTGACAGTGTTGTTAAGAAGGCTTATGGTATGTTGGCATTCATCAACCGTGGGATTAAGTTCAAGAGCCGTGAGGTAATGTTACAGCTAAATAAGTCTTTGGTCAGACCCTACTTGGAGTACTGTGTTCAGTGCTGGTCACCTCACTACAGGAAGGATGTGGATACTATAGAAAGAGTGCAGGGAGATTTACAAGGATGTTGCCTGGTTTGGAGAGTGTGCCTTATGAGAATAGGTTGCGTGAACTTGGCCTTTCCTCCTTGGAGTGAGGGAGGTTGAGAGGTGACCTGATAGATGTGTCCAAGATGATAAGAGGCATTGATCATGAGGATAGCCAGAAGCTTTTCCCCAGGGCTGAAATGGCTAACATGAGGGGGCATAGTTTTAACGTGCTTGGAAGTAGGTACAGAGGGGATGTCAGGGAAATGTTTTTCACACAGAGAGTGGTGGTGGGTGCGTGGAATGCACTGTTGTCGGCGGTGGTGGAGGCAGATTCAATAGGGTCTTTTAGGTAGGTGTATGGAGCTTAGAAAAATACAGGGCTATGCAGTACGGAAATTCTAGGCAGTTTCTCGAGTAGGTTACTTGGTTGGCAAAACATTGTGGGCCGAAGGGCCTGTAATGTGTTGTAGATTTTTATGTTCTCTGTTAATGTCTCAACTTTTTAATGTAAATGTCTCCCAAGAAACAGCTGACCTCATGCAGTCAAGGTACTGAAGTTGGAAGGTTGTTACCTGTACAAATGTAAGAAAACAACGTTTATTAATTTGAGTTTTTTAAATGTAGCCTGATTAATTAAACTGATCTTTTGGACTTGTTTCATAATAATTAGAAATTATACCTTTCAAAGATTACTTTTATAATTGAAAATTACATACTTCATTAGATGTTGCATGAGCCAGTTTATACTGTGAGCAATATCTCAGGAAGTTTGTCACTATGCCCCTACATTGTACATGGTGAAATGTTGCATTCTCTATTTAAAAAAAATGTACAGTTCTATTTGTAGATTAAAAAGCTTTTTGTTTCACTCTAGAGCCAGAATACACTGGTCAGTATAGCTATTTAATTGTGCTTCTCTGAGTAGACCACTTATCATCGAAGTAGAAACCACTTGTTTCATCAAAATATTTTGGACCAATAATCATTCAGTTTCACGGTCATCCACATTGTCAATTTTGCTTGGCTAGAGGTGAGAAATGTCTTGACCGTCAGATCCTTTATTCACAGCCAGAGTCTCTGTCATGTTGCATTGTGACCTCAAGATTGCCACAGTGTAGATGCAGTGGTCATCCGCTATGATCCAAGTTATGGGCTTGCCATAAATTATGGAAGTGGATGTTGTATTTGCTGTTGATTTTCATCTTGTACACCTGTGTAACATGAGGCTGTGTTCTGTGGGCTGTTCTCAGACATACACTGAAACAAATGTTGACTGTGGCTGTAAGATCAGCAGCATAAAAGATGCACCTTTCTCTGCCTGGAATTCATAGACATTCTCTTGCACTGATAGAATAACAACAGAATGCTGTTGACTGACACATTCCAAAGTGCAGGAATACATGCTGAGGAGGATGCTAAAATTTAAGTTGTTACTGCAAAGGCTGTGTGGGGAAATACCAAGATATAGATAGGGTCCTTTCACCAGTGGGCACATAAGAATGGGACTCTGTGTAATAACTTCCAACATTTCACTGAAGGAATATTTAGGCATGAAATTTTAGTGACATGTTCACACATTGTTAATATTATAAGAGAATTTAATGATGTGCTTGGAAGTGTGCAGCAAGTTTATGCTATGTTTAGATTGCATTTTGAGAGAAAAAATAATCTGGCCTCATTTTCTTATGACTTTTATTAAAATTCCTTCAGTTTTATCTCCATTTGTAGGCTGCTATTGTCATTTGCATCAAGCTTGCATGGGGTGTGTATTCTGTTGCCTATCCATCGGTTACATAGGTTCATTTCCATCTATATATACTGCCTGACCTGCTGAGTTTCTCCAGCATTTACTGGAGGTTGCATAATAAGTTTTCCTTGCATCACTTTTCTGGATCTTGCCCATTATCTTAAATATGTTTCCTTTGTTTATTGACCCTTAAATTAATAAAATATTTATTACATTTTCTGAGTCCTCCATAATTTCACCATCTGTTCTTGAATTTGTTTTTTCTCTCTCTGAGGGGAATATTGTAAGTTCCTGTAGTTTTATTCATGTAACTATATTTCTCAAACATATTACCATTCCAGTAACTTATCAGTAGTCTCTTAAAAGCATTCATTTGTGATTTGAATCAGGCAGAATTTGCTTGTTTGTTTATTGATGTAGAGATACAGCGCAAAGCATGCTCTTCCAGCTCAACAACTGCGCTGCCGAGTAACCCTAGCCAATCATTGGATAATTTTACAATGCTCAATTAACTAACTGACTGCTTGTCTTTTGGACTGTGGGAGAAAACTGAATCACCTAGATGAAACCCACGTATACATGGGAGAAACATACAAACTTTCTCAGAGGACTTTCTTGAGCCCCCAAGCTGTAATAGCACCACGATAACTGCAACTCTACCTTGGCACCCCCAAACTTTCCAAAGGGGGCCTTTTAATTTGTTATAAACATTTAGCAGAATATGGTGGTTGTACTTCATTTGAAAAACCCTGAAATCTATTTGCTGTGTTAGCTGCTTTGTAAAAGATTTAACTATTAGCATCTTCCTCTTTTCTGGAAACAAAATCAATCTGTATCGCTAAGTTCAAGGCGTTGATATAACTTAACAACTGTATTGAAGCCTGCGGTATTTCTATCCTGTCACAACATTTCTTTATTCATTGATTTAGCAGTATCAGTTTTGTGAATAGCTCAAATATGTTTTTCTATATCAGTGAACTCATCAATTACATTGCTTTCATTTGACTTTTTCCCAGGATAGGGGAGTCTTAAGAGCATGGGTTTGAGGTGAAAGGGGAATGATTTAGAATGCACCTCAAAGCCAAGTTTCTCACGTAGAGTGTGTTGGGTATGTGGAATCAGCTACCAAAGGAGGTGAAGGCAGGTACAATTACAATGTTTAAAAAAAATTGAGAAGGAAAGGAAAGATCAATGGATGTCTTGGTTGACATGGACATAATGGGCTGATGGGCCTGTTCTGTGCTGTATACTCTCTGAATTTAAGTGACTCATGAAGTATAAACATGAGGCATAATCTAACTAGATGGAATTGCCTGTTTTGTGCTTTGTGAAACTAATTTTATTATCCTTCCAACAGTATCTGAAACAGAAAGTAATGAAGGACTACAGCTTAAAAAGGAACATGCTCTCAAAATATTTAATTACATTAATTCTTGGGCACAGAGGTATGTGTACATTTTAGTTATGATGCCTGCATGAGCTGACTTTATACTATATAATCATATTTGAGGTGATACAATTGCAGTAATAATTCACTTCTGTAAATTAAAGTCACAAGAAAAGTTGATACATTTTGACATTTTAGTTTCCTTTCCTAAATTGCTTTATTGATATTCTACCTTGGATTTTGCTTGGAAGTGTTTGAATATAATGGTTGAACAAAACTGGTTTAAAAAGACTTGTGCTGCTTTCATTCTGTACATTAACTGATAAATCACTGTGTAATTCAACACCACCATAGGGATTGCTTATTTGAATATTTGAACAACTGGTGTGACGATAAAGAGGGGCTTAAATTTTGTGTTGTTACTTTTAGAACTAATTATTTTAAAGTGAATCCCAGACTGTGGGTTGTCCAGAATTTTTTGAGGCATATAGTTACAAGAAAAAGTTTGTGAACCCTTTGCAGTTACCAGGTTTTCTGCATTAATTACTCATAAAATATGGTCTGATTTTCATCTGTTATAATAATAGACAAACACAATCTGCCTAAACTACAGTCAGTCCCCGGGTTACGAATGAGTTCCGTTCCTGAGTCCATCTTTAAGTCGGATTTGTATGTAAGTCAGAACAGGTACATCCAGTATTATTTAGCGTCAGTCAAATGTTTGTCTTAGTATATAGTATATATTTTACCTTTCTATGCATATAAAACACTTAAGAAACGTGTGTTTTTCTATAATTAAACCACTGCATTGCTTAGTAATAATTGTAGCTTTCATCGGGGCAGAGCTTTTCATATGCTCCATTATTCTCACTTTGTCCTTTATCTGCATCCTTTAAAGTTGTTCTGAACGTTGACCGCCTGTAGCCTAAAGCTTTTCCAATGACTGATGGCATTTCACCTCTTTCCAATCTCTTTATTATTTCCACCTTATTTTCAATCGCGATCGTTTTCCGTCAACAGAACAGAAAACTGCGGATTTAATGTTCTAACATTGAGCATCAGTGAACCGTTTGATTGGCCTATCAGAGTTCTCTTTAGGAACTAGTTGTCTTGATCAGCATTTCTGATCTGGCTATTGTTCATGATCGCACTTAATAAAAAAAAATACAGCAGCAGCCGCGAGCGGCGGGTCTTATGCTGCTCCGGGTCATAAAGTCCACCTGCACTGGGACAGGTTAAATGGGACAAGTGGGGGCAGTGCTGTCTGGAAAGTGGGGGGGGGGGGGGGTCAGGGTGAATCTTGCTAAGAAATATTTAAGCCAAATGCAAAGTTATACACTCAACACAGTGTTAACGGCAATGACTTAAAATGGTGGGCGGCGTCGTGATCCGACTTAAAATGGTGGATGGCGTTCTCCTCCCTCTGTTCGTAAGTACGAGTTGTCAGTAAGTTGGACTTTTGTAACTCGGGGGACTGCCTGTAATAGCACGCAAATAATTGTTCTTCTTATCAATACTGAGTACACTATTTAAACAATCACAGTCTTGGTTCAAAAAAGTATGTGAGCCTCTGGAGTAATGCCTTCTACAAAAGCTATTTGGAGTTAGGTGTTCCAGTCAATGAGATTAGATCGGAGGTGTGGGTTGAAGAGATGCTCTGCCCTATATAAAAAGAAAAGGCACACAAAGCTCAGCATTTAATACCATCAATTCCACAATCCTGATTGAGAAGTTACAGAACTTGGGCCTCTGTACCTCCCTCTGCAATTGGATCCTCGACTTCCTAACCGGAAGATCACAATCTGTGCGGATTGGTGATAACATCTCTTCCTCTCTGACGGTTAGTACCTCAGGGGTGTGTGCTTAGCCCACTGCTCTGCTCTACTCTATACCCATGACTGTGTGGCTAGGCATAGCTCAAATACCATCTATAAATTCACTGAATCCCTGATGGTGAGGAGAGGGCGTACAGGAGCAAGATATGCCAGCTAGTGGAGTGGTGTCACAGCACCAACCTTGCACTCAACGTCATAAGATGAAAGGGCTGATTGTGGACTTAAGGAAGGGTAAGATGAAGGAACACATCAATCCTCATAGAGGGATCTGAAGTGGAGAGAGTGAGCATTTTCAAGTATCTGGGTGTCAAGATCTCTGACCTAGCCTGGTCCCAACATCTAGGTGCAACAAATACATTCAAAAACTTCAATAGATATACCTTGGAGAGCATTCTGACTGGCTGCATCACTGTCTGGTATGGGGGTGGGGGGGCTACTGCACTGGACCGGAAGAAGTTGCAGAGGCTCCATCTTGGGTACTAGCCAACAAGATACCCAGGCCATCTTCAAGGAGCGGTGTCTCAGAAAGGTAGCGTTTATTGTTAAGGACCTTCAGCATCCAGGGCATACCGTTTTCTCAGTGTTACCATCAAGTAGGAGGTGCAGAAGCCTGAAGGAGCACACTCAGCAATTCAGGAACAGCTTCTTCCCCTCTGCTATCTGATTCCTAAATGGACATTTAACCCTGGAACACTACCTCACTTTTTAAATATATATTCTGATTTTTTTGTATGATTTTTAATCAATTCAATATATGTATACTGTAATTTTATCCACTTATTTAATTATGTACCATTTTATTTATTTTTCTTCTATATTATGTATTGCTGCTAAGTTAACAAATTTATTATTAACATGCTGATGATAATAAACCTGATTCTGATTCAAAGTCAGGTTATTAACAGAGCCTGCTCTTCTCAAGAAAGATCTGTTTCTTGCACTGAGCCTCAATCAAAACAACTTTCAGATCACCTCAGAGGAAGAATTGTAGAAGTGCATGAAGCTGGAAAAGGCTACAAACGCATTTCAAAAGATATGAGTGTTCATCAGTTCACAATAAGAGAAATAGTCTACGAATGGAGGAAATTCAGTACTGGTGCTACTGTCCCTAGGAGTGGGTGTCCTGCAAAGATCACACCAAGAGCACAACATGCGATGCTGAAGGAGGTGAAAAAGAACCCAAGGGTAACAGCAAAAGACCTGCAGAAATCTTTAGAACTTGCTAAGGTCTCTGTCCATGTGTCAACTATAGAAAAACACTGAACAAAAATGGTGTTCATGGAAGGACACCACGGAGAAAACCAGTACTCCCCAAAAAAAACATTGTTGCACCTCTTAAGTTTGCGAAAGACCTCCTGGATGTTCCACACACTTCTGGGACAGTTTTGTATGGACAGATGAGACAAAAGTTGAACTTTTTGGCAGAAATGCACACTGCTAAGTTTGGAGGAAAAAAGGCACTGCACAGCAAAACCAAAACCTTATCCCAACCATGAAGTATGGTGGAAGAAGCATCATGGTTTGGGGCTGCTTTGCTGCCTCAGGGCCTGGACAGCTTAAAGTCATTGAGGGAACAATGAAATTGTATCAAGACATTTTACCGGAGAGTGTCAGGGTAATGGCCCGTCACCTGAAGTTTAACACAAGTTGGATGATGCAGCAAGACAATGATCTGACACACAAGAGTAAATCAACAACAGAATGGTTTAAAAAAAAGAAAATTCATGTTTTGGAATGGCCAAGTCAGAGTCAGATGTTGTGGCATGACCCGAAGAGGGCTTTTCATGCAAGGTGTCCCAGAAATACTAGGCCTTTAGACAGAGGAGCAGAATTAGGCCATTCAGCCCAATGAGAATGCTCCACCATCCTATTACGGCTGACCCTGGATCCCGCTCAACCCCACACATCTGCCTTCTTGCCATATCCTTTGGTGCCCTGACTGATCAGGAAACGATCAACTTGCGCCTTAAATATGCACATGGACTTGGCCTCCACCACTGTCTTTTGCAGAGCATTCCACAGATTTACTCTCTCTGGCTGAAAAAATTCCTCTTTACCTCTGTTTTAAAGGGTTGCCCCTCAATTTTCAGGCTGTGCCCTCTGGTTCTGGATACTACACCATAGGAAGCATTCTCTTCACATTTACCCTATCTAGTCCTTTCAACATTCGGTAGGTTTCAATGAGATTCCCCCACATTCTTCTAAATTCCAGTGAGTACAGACCCAAAGCTCCAAAATGCTGCACATATGTTAACCCCTTTATTCCTGGTATCATTCTGGTGAACCTCACCTGGAGGTTCATATTGATAACTGAAGTAGCTTAGTATGGAGGAATATTCTAAAATCCCTCCTCGCTGTTGTGCAAGTCTGATCAACAGCTACAGGAAATGTTTGGTGGTGTCTACTGATGCTAAAGTTGGTTCTACCAGTTATTAAATTCAGGGGTTCAGATACTTCTTCCAATCTGGACTGTGAATGATTAAACAATGTGTTCAATAAAGACATGAAATGTACAGTTGTGTGTTTTTAGTTCAGGCAGATTGTGTTTCTCTATTACTGTAATTTAGACAATGATCAGACCACATTTTATGAGTAATCAATGCAGAAAACTTTGTAATTGTAAGGGATTCACTAACTTTTCCTTGCACTGTACATGTTTCTTTTGAGATGTGCAACACTGCAATGGGCACTTTCACCCACCATGTCCTTGCTAACTATTTTGTCCATTTGTCCTAATTGCGACCGGCCTTACCTATTAATTGTCAAAAAGCTTAGCTTCTGTGAATAAAACACAGAGTATTTGACCCTGATTTGATGGCAGTTCATCATTATGATAGCTGCATAAATGTCATTTTCACATGATGTAATAATGTTCTATCTTCAGGTACAACTCAGGGGTTCTTCTGACATGACAGCAAAATTGAATACAGTATATATCATAGTTCAGGGTTTTGCAAAGTTATCTACAACATGTTTTAGAGTTTCCAGAGACATTTGGAAGCTATATTTCAGACCAGTAATTATATTCATGATGTCATAAGATTTTGTTCTCTGTGCATAATAGATTTTCTAAAAATGTGTTTATGTTGGCTTTCACTAAAGTTTTGCTATTTTTGTGTTTTAAGTAAAACTGTCAATGTTTCTCTTTAAAATATAGGCAATGCCTTTGTTGCTTCAAGGAGTACAAGCACCTGGAAATCTTCAACCAGGTTGTTTATGCCCTTATCAATATGGTGACTGCTCAAATCCAGGCTCTTCAAGACCAGTTGTGTAAAATTTGCACTAGTAATGATTCATCATGGCAGGACCTGAATCAGCAAATCCATGAACAGACTAATCAGGAAGGAGAGAGTAATAAAAATGAAGACGATATTGGTCGAAAATTGAATGATTTTGTGGAGAAAAATACAAATAATAGAACATGTGGGAGAACTGATGAGGTTTCTGCACGGAGCACTGATCCATTTAGTGCATGGAATACAGAGGAAAAAGAAAAGTTGTTGTTATGTGTGGCAAAGATATTTCAGATTCAGTTTCCTTTATATACTGCCTACAAACATAACACTCATGCTACTATAGAGGTATAATGTATTTTTTCAGCTGTATCGTTGATATATGTAATTTGCTAACTGAGTTTTTAACAAATATCTATTGTTTTGGAAGAAGATGCATGTTTGTGCATTATGTATATTTCAAGGTTTTAACTTAACTAAAATTGATTAGGTATAAAACTTGAAATGTAAGGGGAGAAAAGAAAAATGTGATAAATTGCTTCAGGCAATTCAGAAAATAGCTGTGGCCTTTTTATAGTGTTTTAGTGTTTACTCTTAAGGATGGGATGGATGCAATAGATTTTTGAAGTTTTAATGAAACAAACTGTTATAGCTATGATTAGCATAAATAGAATGACATTTGTTGGTGTGTGAACAGAAAAGAATCAGTAATGCAACCCCTTATTTGGCAACCTGGTGTTTGTTCTCCAGATGACATTTCTGTAACAAATGGACTATGTTTGGAGTGTTGTAGAAGAGAACAGCATTAGAAAATTTACTTTCCTGAATTCCATATTAATTTCTGTGCTTCAAATAGATAATACTTTTAAAGTTTACTAGTTCCATATGATTTTTGCATAAGGAAACTATCAAATGTCAAGATTTGAGAGGCAACAAGTGAATAATGTATTCTTTGAAAAGTGGCAAGCGTCCATTCAAAAATGTAGATATTATGCTTATGTTTGTAATTTAATTTGCAACTGTATCTTGATCAATATCTTAATATAATTCAGGCTTTGAGTGAAATAACTAAGGCAAATGCAGTTATGTGACAGGAAATATTTTTGATGTATTTTATGAGATCAGATTAAGAATGCATATTTGTTTATATGCCACAAATAGAGTTTACTACTTATATTAAGATTTGTAAGCATAGAAATTATAGGTTTTATAAAATATTACAGTTACCCCAGCTACAAGAAATAATTAAGGAAAACTAACTGAGCACTTTATAACAAATGAATTTCTTTTGAAGTTCAGGTACTGTTACATGGCTGGTATTTGCATAGCAAAGTTGCACAAACAGCAATGAATTAAAAACAAAATGCTTGACATTCATTGTTGTAGAAACAGAAATTTGTGGTTAGTCTGTGCCACATCCATATTCTCTGCTTGTGGATTCAGATCATTTGCACTCTGATTTAAATTTATGATCTATTATTCCTCAATCACCTCCATTCTTTTTACTGCTGAAATCTATATCCATATCTTCTTGGCTCTACGATTGACTATTTCTACTGGCTAGTTTGAACATATCTTGGACTCTCCACAAATTTCTGCTTCTTGGAAACGACACTCGTATATTTGTTATTACGTGTTGGCATTTTCCAGAATAGAAATGCCTGAATTTTGATAATTGTTTTCAAATCTTCAAGGACTTCCCATCTCTGTATCCTTTTCTAGCCCAATAGCACTTTTCAATCTGTGTGCTGCTTCAATTTTGCCCTTTTGTGCTTTCCATATATTCATTGCTTCACCATTGGTGGCTTATGTGTTCCTTGTGGAGTTAACTCTGGAAGTCTTTACCTGAACCTTACTCTTCTTTCAAGGTGCCGTTTAAACCTACCTGGCTGTCCTAATATCCCATTTTGTGACCCTCTGAATACTCTCCTGTGAAATGCCTTGGGGCATTTTGCTATGTTAAAGATACCATAAGGGTGTAAATGATGTTGCTGATGGATGACCATTGCTTGATTTTCGGAAACAGTTGCATTCCTGTAAAATGGATTGGGCTTTTGATCCCCATTTACTTGGCAGGCAGGCCTTTGTTTTAACATTTTGATGTCTCAGTGTAGATTATATGTTCAGTTGCCTTATTTGGGCTTGCATGTTTGGTCACTTGACACAAGATTTCAGTGTTCTATTGCTAATGTTAATGATGGAATTAAAGCATTAATAGTTTTGAAATTTTTCTGAGAAACAAATGGTTTTTAACTTGAAAATAATGGGTTAAATCAGCTTTGTAGTTTGTGTCTGCTGTTACCTAAGATGATAATATAATGATACTTCAATGTTGTTTAAAATCTATACTAACCTTTCTTTAAATTAGGATATTTCAGCTCACGAAAGCAACTTATTAGGGGCGTTCTGTGATATGAATGTAAGTAACAACTTTCATCTAACTTAAGCTATTTTGATATGTTCTTTCATTACCAATCTTTGGTAACATAGTGAAAAATTAATTTGGGATATACAACCAGTAATATATAAAAATATTTTAGACTTTCTGGACAGCTTTTCTCCTGTAAAGAAAATGACTCAATTTCTGATTCTTTAATTATTTGAAGTGTCTCTTTTAAGGGCAAAACTTACTAGGAAATTAAACCTAAATAGCTGTAGAGTACGTTAAATGTTCTTTCCAACCCAACTTGCATTTTATTTACTTTTGACTTGCTACAGGAATCTGTACAGGTCTTTTGCTCTGCCTGAATCTCCTTGGAATACATGGGACATGCATTGTTTCAGTCTTAGTTGAGCCCCTCTCTTACAGTCATCAGTATTCAAGAAAAGTGGTTTCAGTGTCCTTTTCTGTGCTGAGCTGAGTTTTTCATTTGCTGCCAAATTTAGTCTCCATGTTCACATGGTACTCTTGAGTCTTCAGTTTCCTAGCTTCTCCACCTCCAATATGTGGTATGGCAACAGATACAATATAACTGACAGTCACAACTACTCTCTGCACTTATGTTCATTTTGCAGTCTTAATGTTATTACACACTTTATACCTGTTGCATATGAGTTTCACTTGGCTGCAGGGTGAATTTGTAGGTTTCAAGTTGACATTGTATGATCTTTATTTTCAACTGGCTATTAACAGCTGAAGTTTGAGATGCAGTTATTGGTTACAAACTTTCTTGTTAAGTGAAATTCATAGTTGTAAAGTACAAGTGATTTTAATTAAACGTGGAGTCAGTAGTTCCTTGTGGGAATTGAAGTTGATTGCGAGGCCCATGATAGACTAAATTAAAATAATAGTTTATATTTTCAAAGCACTAAATACCTTTTTTATTTCCCAAGTAATTGCTATATTTTAAAAGACCTAAGACTCTGTTGGCAGTGCACTTACACTATCTTATACAAAGCAATTAAGAAATTGTTTTGCAGAAAAGCCATTCCCAATGTATTCTTGATTTAAAAAAAAATATGAACTTTGATCAGAACACTTTTAACTTTAAACTTTCTGATTCTGATGCATAATATTATATTCCAGTGCATTATCATATTTGTAAATTTTCATCTGGTGCATCATGTTGAATTATTGTTAGATTTAATTTTTCATTCATAGTACCTCCTAAAATAGACATTCCAATATAATCCTTAGGAAGTAATTTCATACAATTTTGGATACGTCCAATATCTTTCTGGTAAAATAATTTTTCTGACAAAATGAAAATA
The DNA here is from genome assembly GCF_030144855.1 of Hypanus sabinus. NCBI lineage: Eukaryota > Metazoa > Chordata > Chondrichthyes > Myliobatiformes > Dasyatidae > Hypanus > Hypanus sabinus. Next base: position 59,398,249 of record NC_082717.1, on the reverse strand, counting down.
AAAGGCATGGAAAGATTAGGAACACTAAAAGCGTGTGTGATGAAAATAAAGCGGTTGAAGTTCTGATGTGAACTTTAAAAAAAAATCAGGCCTGAAGTTTAGGTGCTTTTAATTACCCACATAATGAATTCAGCAATTGAATGCATTGCTTTTTGAATTTGCTAGTGGGGAAAAACCTGTAAGAAGATTTAATTTGGCAATATTGATATAGATAGTTTAGATTATATTTGAGAAATCTACATACTACTATAAGTTCCATGTACCCAAAGCAAATCTCCAAAAGATCTTGTTACTGTAAAATATTGAAGTAGTGATTGTCTTTTATAAAGTTCTAATTTTCTGAGCTTTATGTAAAGTCAGCAAAACTGGATTTGAGGTGAGGTATAGAGGGAACGAATAATTTTAATCTGAAAACTTTTGTAATTTGCTGATTTTCATCATTTTGTTTCTTGTGTCCAAAATCTCTAATTGCCCTTATTCGTTATATATTTAGGATGTGGAAGTACCTTTGCACTTGCTTCGCTATGTCTGCCTCTTTTGTGGGAAAAATGGCCTTACGCTTATGAAAGATTGTTTTGAATATGGAACACCTGAAACTCTTCCTTTTCCAATAGCACATGCATTTATTACAGTAGTATCCAATGTAAGTTGTACATATTTTTTACTTTGAATTCTATTAATTATTCAACAAGCCAGTTGACTTAGTCTATTAAAAATTTGCTGTTCCCTACAGATTAATGTACAGGTAGATATGCTCATAAACATTTTGTTAGGTTACAGTTAAGAATGTAAGCTAAAGCTATTTTGGTTCTTTTGCAATAAGTTTCATAATTATGTAAAGAATGTAGAGTGTTGGTTAAGCCAGATGTTGTTGGGGATGTGGAGCAAGTAGGTTTATGTACTTTAAAATTGTGTAACTCAGTTATAAATCCAAAATATTTACACATTTTTGTAATTCATGATCATTGTTTAAAGCTTTGGCTAGTTGTATTATCAAAAGGTGTATGTTACTTTGTGTGCTCTATAAAATAATGTAATGTGTAGTTTGCTTCTATGGTCATTCAAAAAATAATGTATAAATACTTGAGTTATTAACATATTTAAAGTAACTGCATTACTTCCTGCATTCTAGAAAATTAAACATGTATTAAGACTAAAAGATCCAGGAGTAGAATTCGGCCATTTGGGTCTGTGAGTCTGCTCAGCCATTCCACCAAAGCTGTTTTATTATTCCTCTCACCCCCATTCTACTACCTTCTCCCCATAAACTTTGATGCTCTGATTAATCAGCAACCTGTCAACCACTGCCTTGGATATACCCAGTAACTTGGCCTGCTTAGCTGTCTGTGGCAAAAAATTACACAAATTCACCACCCTCTGGCAAAATAAATTTTTCCTCATCTCTGTTCTAAATGGATAGAAACATAGAAAACCTACAGCTCAGTACAGGCCCTTTGGCTCACAAAGATGTGCCCTTAGAAATTACTAGGGTTACCCATAACCCTTTATTTTCTAAGCTCCATGTACCTACCCAAAAGACTCTTAAAAGACCCTATTGTATCTGCCTCTACCACTGTTGCCGGCAGCCCATTCCACACACTCGCCACGCTCTGCGTTTTTTAAAAAAAAACTTACCCCTGGCATCTCCTCTGTAGCTATTCCCAAGCACCTTAAACCTGAGCCCTGTTGTGGCTGCCATTTCAGCCCTGGGAAAAAGCCTCTGACTATCCACATGATCAGTGCCTCTCATCATCTTATAGGCCTCTATCAGGTCACCTCTCATCCTCCATCGCTCCAAGGAGAAAAGGCTGAGTTCACTCAACCTGTTTTCATAAGGTATGCTCCCTATCCAGGCAACATCCTTGTAAATCTCCTCTGCACCCTTTCTATAGTTTCCACATCCATCCTGTAGTGAGGCGACCAGAACTGAGCACAGTACTCCAAGTTGGGGTCTGACCTATATAGCTGCAACATTACCTCTTGTCTCCTAAATTCAATTCCACGATTGATGAAGGCCAATACACCGTATGCTTTCTTAACCACAGTCAACCTACGCAGCTGATTTGAGCATCCTGTGGACTCAGACCCCAAAATCCCTCTGATCCTCCACACTGCCAAGAGTCTCTCCATTAATACTATATTCTGCCATCATATTTGACCTACCAAAATGAACCACTTCACATTTATCTGGGTTGAACTCCATCTGCCACTTCTCAGCCCAGTTTGACATCCTGTCAATGTCCCGCTGTAACTTCTGACAGCCCTCCACACTATCCACAACACCCTGAACCTTTGTGTCATCAGCAAACGTACTAATCCATCCCTCCAATTCCTCGTCCAGGTCATTTATAAAAATCATGAAGAGTAAGGGTCCCAGGGTCCCTGAGACACACTACTGACCTCCAAGCAGAATATGACCCATCTACAACCACTCTTTGCCTTCTGTGAGCAAGCCATTTCTGGATCCACAAAGCAATGTCCCCTTGGATCCTATGCCTGCTTACTTTCTCAATAGGCCTTGCATGGGGTACCTTAACAAATGTCTTGCTGAAATCCATATACACTACATCTACTGCTCTTTCTTCATCAATGTGTTTAGTCATATCCTCAGAAAACTCAATCAGGCTCGTAAGGCATGACCTGCCCTTGACAAAGCCATGCTGGCTATTCCTAATCATATTATACCTCTCCAAATGTTCATAAGTCCTGCCTCTCAGGATCTTTTCCATCAACTTACCAACCACTGAAGTCAGACTCACTGGTCAACAATTTCCTGGGCTATCTCTGCTCCCTTTCTTGATTAAGGGAACAACATCCGCAACCCACCAATCTTCCGGAACCTCTTCCATCCTCATTGATGATGCAAAGATCATCACCAGAGGCACAGCAATCTCCTCCCTTGCCTTCCACAGTAGCCTGGGGTACATCTCCTCCGGTCCTGGTGACTTATCCAACTTGATGCTTTCCAAAAGCTCCAGCACATCTTCTTTCTTAATATCTACATGCTCAAGTCTTTCAGTCCTCTGCAAGTAATCACTACAATCACCAAAATCCTTTTCTGTAGTGAATACTGAAGTAAAGTATTCATTTACTTCTGCTGTTTCCCCCGGTTCCATACAGACTTTCTCACTGTCATACTTATCCTCTTGCTCTTCACACACTTGTAGAATGCCTTGGGCTTTTCCTCAATCCTGTCCGCCAAGGCCTTCTTATGGCCCCTTCTGGCTCTCCTAATTTCCCTCTTAAGCTCCTTCCTGTTGGCCTTATAATTTTCTACATCTCTAACATTACCTAGCTCCCTGAACTTTTCATAAGATTTTCTTCTTGACTAGATTTACTACAGCCTTTGTACATCGCGGTTCCTGTACACTACCATAACTTCTCTGTCTCTTTGGAACTTACCTATGCAGAGCTCCACGCAAATATCCCCTGAACATTTGCCACATTTCTTCCCTCCCTTTCCCTGAGAACATCTGTTCCCAACTTAAGCTTCTAAGTTCCTGCCTGATAGTCTCATAATTCCCCTTACAGCAATTAAGCACTTTCTAACTTGTCTGTTCCTGTCTCTCTCCAATGCTATTGTAAAGGAGATAGAATAATGATCACTATCTCTAAAATGCTGTCCCACTGAGAGATCTGACACCTGACCAGGTTCATTTCCCAGTACCAAATCAACTACAGTTTCCCTCTTGTAGGCGTATCTACATATTGTTGTAAGAAACCTTCCTGAACACACCTAACCATCTCCACCCCATCTAAAGCCCTTGTTCTAGGAAGATGCCAATCGATATTTGGGAAATTATCGATACAACTCTGTTATTATTACACCTTTCCAGGATCTGTTTCCCTATCTGCTCCTTGGTATCCCCGTTACTATTGGGTGGTCTATAAAAAACACCCAGTAGAGTTATTGACCCTTTCCTGTTTCTAACCTCCACCCAGAGACTCTGTAGATAATCCCTGCATGATGTCCACCTTTTCTGCAGCCGTGACACTATCTCTGATCAACAGTGCCACGCCCCCTCTTGCCTCCCTCCCTTTCCTTTCTGAAACATCTAAAACCCGGCACTCGAATTAACCATTCCTGTCCCTGAGCCATCCAAGTCTCTGTAATGGCCACCACATCATAGCTCCTGTACTGATCCATGCTCTAAGCTCATCTGCTTTGTTCACAGTACTCCCTGTGTTAAAATAGATACATCTCAAACCGTCAATTTGAATGTGTCCCTTCTCTACCACCTGCCTATCCTCCATCACACACTGCCTCCAAGCTTTCTCTATTTGTGAGCCAACCGCCTCTCCCCCAGTCTCTTCAGTTCGGTTCCCACCCCCCAACAATTCAAGTTTAAGCTCGCCTCAGTAGCCTTAGTATACCTTCCTGCCAGGATATTGGTCCCCCAGGATTCAAGTGCAACCTGTCCTTTTTGTAAAGATCACACCTGCCCCAAAAGAAGTCCCAGTCATCCAGAAATCTGAATCCCTGCCCCCTGCCCCAATCCCTCAGCCACACATTTATCCTCCACTTCATTCTATTCCTATATTCATTGTTGCTTGGTACAGGCAGTAATCCCGAGATTACTACCTTTGCAGTCCTGCTTCTCAACTTCCTTCCTAACTCCCTGTAGTTTTCTTTCAGGACCTCTTCTCTTTCCCTCCCTATGCCATTGGTACCAATATGTACCATGACCTCTGACTGTTCTCCCTCCCACTGCAGGATATCATGGACACAATATGAAACATCCCAGACCCTTTCACCTGCGAGGCAAACTACCATCCCAGTTTCTTTCCTGAGTTCATAGAATCGCCTGTCTGACCCCTAACTATAGAGTCCTTTATCACTACTGCCTTCCTCTTCCTCCCCCTACCCTTCTGTGCCACAGGGCTGGACTCTTGCTTCCCCCAGGTAGGTTGTTTCCCCCCCACCCCAACAGTACTCAAACAGGAGAACTTATTGTTCAGGGGGACAGCCACAGGGGTACTCTTTAGTACCTGACCCTTCCCCTTCCCCCTCCTGACTGTGACCCACTTGTTTGTCTCCTGTGGCCCATATGTGACCACCTGCTTGTAACTCCTTTCTATCACCTCCTCGCTCTCCCTGACCACACGAAGGTAATTTGAGCTGCATTTCCAGTCCCCTAACATGGTCCCTTAGGAGCTGCAGCTCGACACACCAGGTGCAGAAATGGCTGTCTGGGAGGCTGGGAGACTCCAGGACTTGCCACATCTGACACCAAGCACAGAACACCAGCTTCAAACACCTACTCCCTTTTGGCAATTAACACAGGTAAACCTACCTTGCCTTGTCCCATTACTGTCAAAGCCCTATCGCTCTGCTACCCTCACACTCTGCTGCCCAGTATGGCGGTCTTCTTTTTAAACTTTTTCCGGTCTACTGGCTGAAGTCACGCACTTGCGCTGAATTGCCTCTCTTTATCCTGAGTAATAAAATGCCTTTGCTCCGGAAATCCTTAGCCGTTCCACTCGCAGCCTTCTCGCTTCGAATCCTCTAGTCCTGAGGCTCTGCTTTGACAGATATTAAACCCATACATTTGTGTGTTGCAAAAGGCTTTAAATGCCTGAATATAACTGTACTTAAATTATTTTTGATTTTATATGTAGTATTAATAATTAGGATCTTAAACCCTAACATGAAGGCATACCCTTGCTTAAATACACAATGCACCTGGTCCTAGACTCCCCCACCTCCAACTATATGAAACATCCGCTCCACATCCACTCTATCCAGACCTTTCAATATTCGAGAGGTTTCAATGAGATTCCCCCCCCCCCAATCATTGCCGTATCCTTGGATGTTAGGTGCCCAACTATGATCTGCTTTCAGCTATGACGCAGAGATGTCCAAGAGATCATTCCTGCCAATCTTGCTGCCCACCGAGAAATAAAGTAGAACATTTTTTTTGATCTATAGAAGTTAGTTTATCTCCAATACCTTTGTGCATCTGAGTTATGATTTATCAACGGAACTTTGATATAAATCAGAGCTCCCTGTCAATAACACACACCTGTTCCATCTCCCTGACTCTATTATCTTCATTCATTACTTTTCTTCTTTTAATGTACTTGTATCTATTTAATGATCTTTTATCTGTGTGCATTTCACAACAGCACTTTGCTTCAGAAAATCCTATGTCTATATTTAGTATAGAAATAGTCTTGTAAATTGTAACTGCATAGCTGTTCCTCTCTGTGCACTTAATCTGCAGTGGCAGCTTAAGTCTTGAGGTCGAATTTGTGCAACACAGAACTTTGTCAACAAAAGTTCAACCCCTGTTGTTAGAAATACTTTGACAGATATTAAACCCATGGATTTGTGTGTTGCAAAAGGCTTTAAATGCCTGAATATAACTGCTTAAATTATTTTTGATTTTATATATAGTATTAGTAATTAGAACTTTGAGTCTTAACATGAAAGCACACCCTTGCTTAAGTACAGAATACACCTTAGTAAACAATTAAATTTACTTGGAAAAATGTAAATTAGTTGAAATATTCCTGTCAAAGTGTTAGAAAAATAAAACGTAGAACCACAGAACAGTTAACTTGACACCATTTGGATGGAAAACTTTAGCATCTATTTCTCAGGAATTGAGCATGGTCAGCATTGATATATAACAGAAATTTCAAGTTTCACTTGTCTTTTGGAATTGTATGATATATTACACTCAGCAAAATAGGTTATGTGGGAACGACTTGATTCATAAAAAAAAACAAGTGAGGGTAACTGAATAAAAAATAAAATCACAAGGGATAAGGATTAATATAATATCATGGATTGAAGTTTAGCTTAATGGTCAGGAAAGTGTAAGTTAAAACATTTTTGAGTACCAAGACTGTGATTAATTGCTTGCTCAAAGGATTAGCGATGAAGCTCCAGCAATCATAATCTATATCAATGACATGGGTGAGGGATATAAATACTAAGGTGTCGTGGTATGGGTTATGAGGAGGAATTGGAGAGCTTCAAAGGGATATAGACAAGGTGAGTAAATCGGTAAGAGCCAGATAACTAGAATATAATGTGGAAAAGTGGAACTCACCAACTTTTGTCGAAAGGATATAAAGGGTGGCTCATTGAGTAGACAAATTATGTATTTCTTTTATTGCAGAGAAGTGTGAAATGCTGCACTTTTTCTGAAATGGATATGTTATAGATTAGAGCATATTTGGGAAGCGTGGGACCTCAGTGAGCATGAGTTTAAATTTTTGAGTGTGCAAAGGTGGTTAGTAAAATACATGGAATCCTGAGAGTCTTAAGCAGGAAGGTTTTGAACGTATACAAAACTGGGGTTAGCCCAAAACTGTCCAAGCCTGGTTGCCACAATTTGTAATGTCAGATCCTGGAGAGGATGGTGAATTGATTTAGTAGAATGAATCTGACAATGAGAGATTAATTTACAAGTTCAACTGTACAAGTTGGGCAGTTCTCCTTGGAACAAAGGAGGTCAAATGGAGATTTGTTTGAGGTGCGTAGGTTAATTGTAGCTCATAAGTAAATGGAGGAAAATATTCCCATTTATAGATGGCTTAGTGATGAGGGTAACAGGTTTAAAATTTGACACAAAAGAATCAAGGAGGATGTGATAAAAGGTATTTTTCACAGAATAATTGAGATCATTTCGCATTTCCCCCTCCCCCTACTACTTTCAAATCTCTTACTATCTTTCCTTTTGGTTAGTCCTGACGAAGGGTCTTGGCCTGAAACATCGTCAGTCCTCTCCTTATAGATGCTGCCTGGCCTGCTGTGTTCCACCAGCATTTTGTGTGTGGTGGTGTTTGAATTTCCAGCATCTACAGATTTTCTCATGTGAGAGCTAGAATTATGCTTTTGTAAGGAGAATTTACATAGATTTGATGAAATTTATGCCAATCACACTTACCACCCTTCTTGTACATTATCGGCATGGGGAGCAAAATATCTATTTTAAGGTTTTCAAAGAATGGAAACGAAGTTACTTGGAGTCAGGGCACTGACTTAATTACTGACAATTAAGAAATTTTGTATGGCATTGAACCTTGATGTTTTGAAGCACTGTTCTACAATTTAATGGGTTTTTCCTAATTTCTTTTGAACACAAAAACATCTTGATGAGTAAAACCATTTATTAACGTACAAGTTTTTTTCCATAAGTAATATCACAGCTGTGATATACTATCTTAAAATTCATAGCTGTGCTTGCTCTTTTTCTCCTTTTGGACTGCTGAAGAAAGAAAAATGTTTTAATAGTTTTACTTAAGACAAGTGTTGCCAATACACCTCCAGCGATGAATAACTATTTTGACCATCTCTGAATTACATTATTTGAAAATCCTGGAACTCCTTCCTGACAACATTTTGAGAGCATCTTCATTTCACTTAGTGCTGTGTTTTAAGAACAAGCCTCAAAATTTCTGTACCAGTCATCCTAAAGAAAACAAAATAAAAGACTATCTTACCAGCAGTAGACAAACCAGGGAATGAATTAAACAAGATTGTAACTTGCTGCATTAGGTGAGCTGTATGTGCCCGCTGTGACATGAAGGAAAAACTACAGACTCTTTTGTAACCTGTATCATCTAAAGTCCAAAAGGCCAAGTTACTGTATGCAGTAATGTGAATGCCCAGACTGAAGAAGGGCGTGAGGAAGCTGTCTAAGCTAAAACAGTACATTAAGAGGAACTTAAATTATTTAAAAAAAACAATGTAATTTAAAAAAATTAAATTACAATCATTAAGCTGATAGTTGAAGAATTGATGAGTTACTCTCTATTTCCCCTTTTAAGCACCTAAGTATGTATTTTTACAATTAGTTCATCGGCCATGTTCTATAGAATAGTTGCTAGAAATTCATTCTCTTTGGATTTTGCATCTGAGTGCAGCTGGGGAAAAGAACAGAACTCAGTCAGCAACTTCTTGAGGACTTGATTGTAGCTAAGTGGTGGTAATCCGGTTTATGATTGCTGGGGATAAAAAGAAATTGCAAATGCTGGAAGCAATGAGGAGATCAAGCTGCATATGTGAGAAGTGAAATAGAGTTGATATTTTATGTTGAAGTCCCTTTGGAAGAACCTGGAGGAAGAGAAAGGATGCTTGGGGAGGCGAAGGGTTTCTCTGATAGTGTAAAACTGGGATGAAAGTGGTTATAAGCTGTAAATATGGTTATCTGGTCCGTGAATGAATGCAAGCAGTAAGAGAACAAAAATGTAAACAAAAGAATGTAGGGGTTTGTGAAGTCCTGCTTACAGGTTAAACTGGGCTTGTTCTCATTTGCACATAGTGGGGGGCCGGGGGGTGGGTGGGAGAAGAACCAGGTTAAACCAAAATCATAGATCTGACAACTGATGCATAAAGTAAAATCAAATGATTTGAACTCATAGAATTCAGTATTGAATATTGAGGGCTGTGGCTTGCTCAGATGGAGGATGAGGTATTGTAACAGTACAGATGACAACAGACCGAAAGGTCAGAGTTGGGAGTGGGATGGGCAATTAAAATGGCAGGCAATAGGAAGCTCAGAGTTGTCTGAGCAGCCAGCTATCTGTGGCCAACTGCACTGTTACAATGAGGCACAATGCAAGCTTGAGAAAAGCACCTCCTTCTGGACTATAGAAATCTGCATCTTGGATAACTAGATTTTTCTGTATCAGTTGTCCGTCTTTCAGCCCACTTTATCCATGCCAACTGTGTTGCCTATCTACACTAATCCCATTTCCCGGCATTAAGTCTGAATTCTTCTACACCTTTCCAGTTCTAGTACCTGTGCAAATAGTTTTCAAACATTTAATTGTCATTATAAGCAATTATCACCTCTTCTGGCAGTTTGTTCCAGGTAACTAGCACCCTCTATATGAAAAATTTAGCAATCAGATCTTCTTTAAATTTTTCCTGTCTCATCTTAAATCTATCCCCTTTACTTCTAGACTCCCTTGCCCTGGGGAAAAAGATTCTAACTATGCCATCTATGCTGCTGATAGTTTTATAAACTCTAAGATACCTTTAAGCCTACTTAATCTCACTTTATAACTGTAGCTATCCATTATAGCCAGCAGCCTGGGACATCTCTTGTTAACTTTCTATTGCTACTGTATCTTCTGGAAAATAGAATTGTGTAGATTACTCAAATGTGATCTAACCATCAATTTGAATACTTGCAACATGGCATCTAGGTTACTATATTTGATGTGTTGGTCTATGAAAGCAAACATACCAAATGCCTGCTTCATTGCACTATCTATCTATGTTGCCACTTTTCAGAGTTATGGAGTTGCACCCAAAAATCCCTTTGTACATTAGTGCTTCAAAGTTCCTTCTTGTTTAGCATACCTGGTGTATCTGAGTTTGACTCCCCAAAGTCCATTATCTCGGCCTTGTGTGGAATAAGTATGATCTACCCCTTCTGCCCAACTTTCTAGCTGATCTATGTTACCACTTTATCCTAAGGCAGTCTTCACTGGAATTGCACTCTGGACTCCCAACACCCTGAGCTGAAACAGTGTTATGCTCACCACTATGTGACCGTGGTGCACCACTTTTCTTCATGGTCTTTGAGGTTTTCTCTCTGATTTTCCCAGTGAAACATCCCCACTTGCCCACTCTCCCAGCCATGTATTGAGCTTCTTTGCTCTCCTTGCCAGTACTGACAAAGTGTCTTTGACCTGAAATGTTAATTGAAAACAAGTTACCTAATATATCCTGAGAGTTAACTGTTGTAATTTGTTACAGTAATTAGTATGTCAGTTTTGTAATTATTATTTCATTTTGCTATGCCCTCCAGTATAGATATTTCAATTGCATTCACAAATTTATTAGTACTTGAAAATTCATGTCACTACCTTGACCTATATGCAGAATCAGTGGAATTATTCTATCTTAATAAAAATCCAAACTTTAAATAGAATAAGAACAAAATAGTTGAAGTCGTCAACAAGCAACATTCTTCAATTTGAATCCCTTAAATTCAGGGAAATCTTGATATTAAGTAGTGAAATTGAATCTTCTCATATAAATACTATCCTTAATAGTCAAAAATTAAACTGTTAGCTCTGTATTTCAAGTAAAACAGTAGATCATTGACGAATACTTTGCATATCAGAACTTGGAAAAACAATACAGTGATTACGATAATGTTTGTAGGGGCCATAATACACAGATAGATTGTAACTTAGGAACTTAAGCAATACTGATTGGGGAAAAACTTAAATGTGAAATCTGGCAATGATTTCATCTGAGAAATACTAAGTTCATTCACCCATAATACCAGGGAGAACACTATGGCCTATATGAGAAAATGTTGCCTGCTGATTCTTTTAACAATCTTGTTCTCACTCTGTTAAAAGTTTTGATTTTTATATAGCATGTAGTTACTTGCAGTGAATGGCATTGCCATTTTCAATAGTCTTCTAGAAATTTCTGTTGCTAGTACAGTAATGGTACCTTAGGTACAATCCAGAAATGTACAAATACTATTCTGAATTCAACCGTTGTTTATATGCTAGCATCAAAGTAATTCCCATGGAAAAGACCAGATTGTTGTAAATATCCCTTTTTTGTATCTAATTTTGTATCCCTTTTTTCAAAACTTATCCTGACTTTCTTGTTGACGTTTTTACTTTAAAATAATGAATTTTAACCTGTTGAGCCTTCACATATTTTCCAAAATAGCATTTGAAAAAGTTTTAGTCATTTTCTTTTACCAACTAAAAACTGTTACTTTTGCGATGATCCGTTTAATGTAGGTTCTGTGATTTTCTAACTCTTTGATTAACTCACAGTTGTACTTTGACATCCTTGGGCAAAAATAATAGGTTTATGTATATGCTAATAAATATTTTCTGCTGTGTGTAAGGAAGAACCAATTTATTCCTTGGCTTGCCAAATATCTTTAAGATTGATTATTGGCTAGTGTCTGGATTAAATTGAACTGTTGGCCTGTAGATTCTTCCAGCAACTTGTGCAAAGTCTCATTGCAATTAAATGATAAAGGCAGATATAACTAATGGCTACTTTAATTCAGCAATTCTGAATAGGTAGTATGGATATCTTGCACTTTGAGCACTTCTTAATTGGTCTATAAAATATCTGGTGTTGAATATTACAATTGCTGGATTTTATGGAATATGAGACATTTTATGTACATATTTGTGAAGTAATATTGTCTTTTAAGTGTGTGGTTATAATTCATTACTGGTCTTTTGTAATTATATTTTGTTTTATATTACAGATCAGGATATGGTTACACATCCCTGCTGTTATGCAACATGTTATACCTTTTAGAACTTATGTTATTAGGTGAGTGATCAGATTATTTGCACGTGATGATTTTGTATTTTTTATTAACCTTTTAGCATTTCACTAAAATATTACTGATATTTGTATCTCTTAAATTGGAAAACATCACCAATAGTACTTAACTTGTTTTAATGTTCAAATCTAGGTATTTGTGTAAACTTTCAGACCAGGAATTACGGCAGAGTGCTGCACGCAACATGGCAGATTTGATGTGGAGTACGGTCAAGGAACCTTTGGATACTGCACTGTGCTTTGATAAAGAGAGTTTGGATCTTGCTTTTAAATACTTCATGTCACCAACTTTAACAATGAGGTTGGCTGGACTCAGTCAGATTACAGTAAGTTACTATTTAGTAAAAATGTTATTTATACGATGTCTTATTCATTTAGACACTTTAGACAGTTTTACAAAATGAGTTATTCTGCTTTATTGTGAAGTAGATGGGATTGTTCCACATACAGGCTGTGGGTCCACTTGGTCTATGCAGGAATTTAAGCATCATATTTCCTCCTCTGCCAATTCTTCTATATCATTAATATAAAAAAGAGAAGCAGGAATAGGTGCATCAGTCTTTCAAGCTGTTTCACCATTCAGAGGCATTGTGGCCGATGTTTTACCATGCCTACCACATAGATTCATAGACAAAACAGTACGGATATAGGCCCTTTGGCCCAATGAGTCCACACCAACCACAGGGTCCATCCAGCTAGTCCCAGTTTCCTGCATTTGGCCCATATCACCCTAACCCCTGCCCCTCCATGCATCTATTCCGGTGCTTCTTAAATTATACTATTTTACCTGCCTCAAGGACTACTTCTGGTAGCTGATACTGTTTACTCACCACCCTGTGAAAAAATTGCCCCTTCAGTTCCTTTTTAAACTTTTCCCTTCTCACCCTAAATTGCTGCCCCCGAGTTTTGGTCTCATCTATCCTGGGAAGAAGACTGTTACCCTCTGCCTTATCTATGCCCCTCATAATTTTAAACATTTCTAACAGAGTGTGCCTCATTCTCCAACAGTCTAGAAATAAAGCACTAACATGGCCATTTCTCCCTTTGACTCAGCCCCTCTAGTTTTGGCAACATCCTTGTACATCTTTTCTGCTTTCTTTCCAGTATAACTACATATTTCCTTTCACAGAATGACCAAAACTGGATGCAGTACTGTAAGTGCTCAAGGTAACTAGCTGCAAGTACACCAGCAATTTGTAAAGCTGAAACATAATGCCAAAACTCCGATATTCATTGCTTTGACCAATGTGCTAAATACCTTTTTGAACATTCTGTCTGCATGTGGCACTACTTTCAGCTGACTCTCTTCCATTGCATTCCTAATGCCGTACCATTCATAGTATAAGTACTATGCTGGTTTGACTTTCCAAAGTGCATCACTTCACACTTACCTGTATTGAAATCTATTTGCCACACCTTGGCCCACTTCCCTAAATGATCAGGATCCCTCTGTAATCTAATTTAACCTTCATCACTATCAACAAAAACTCCTAATTTCATGTCAGCCAAAAACTTTCATATCAAGCCTTGTACATTCACATCCAAATCTTTATATGAATAACAAATAAGAAGGATTCCAACATGGGCCCTGTGGCACACCACTAATCACTGACCTCCATTTTGAGAAATGACCTTCAATCATTAACCGTTGCTTCCACCTTTCAAGCCAATCTTGAATCAACCAAACTAGTTCTTCCTGGATTCCATGGAGCCAACCATCCACACCAACCTACTCTGAGGGACCATATCAAAGGCCTTGCTGAAGTCCAAAGAAACAAGATCTGCTGCCCTACACCTTCTATGTTGTGGTTACTTAATCAAAGAACTCTAAAAGATTCATCAAGCGTAACCAAACATGCAAAACATTATTTAATTGGACAATATCTAATCAAATGTTGAATGGTCCCTCAGAATTCCTTCCAGTGTCATCTCCACTACTGATGTCAGGCTGACTGGCTCTCCTTTTTTGTCTTTGCTATCATTTTTAGAGAACAGAGCAACGTTAATCAACTTCCAGTCTTCCTGAACCTAACCGGTGGCTAATGATGAAACAAGCATCTCCACAAGGGCCTCTGCAATTTCCTGTTTCGCTTCCTACTAAGTCTGCAGTTGTACTTGGTCAGGCTCGGGATATATCCATCTTAATGTGTTGCAAGGCAGAAAATATCGCCTCCTTAGTAATGTGAATGTCCTCCAAAACTCATTTCCTATTATCTCTTGAGCAACCATGATTCATTCCTTAGTAAATACTGAGAAGAAATACAGTGTTTATCAAAAATCCACCTATTTTGTGTGGTTCAAAACAAAGGCGACCCTGCTGATCTCTAAAAGGGTCTAATCTTTCCCTAGCCACTGTTTTACTCTTAGTGTAGTTACAGAGAGTTTCTTGGTACTTTCCTTAACTTTACTTTCCAGATCCATCTCATCCCTTTCTTTGCCTTCCTGATTTCCCTCTTAAAAGTATTTTTAATCTTTTTGCAGTCATCATAGGGTTTGTGCAATCTTGACCACCAAAATCCAGTGTAGGACTCCGATTTTAAAATCTCTTAACAGCCAAGGTAGCTAGGATATGACAGGTTTTCCCTTCACCCTAACAGGATCATGATGTTCCTGGCCACTTTATATCATATTCTTAAATGCCTCTCACTTGCCAATTCTTCCTTTGCTTTCAAAAAGGCTCAGTCAGTTGACCTCTGACAGTTCCTGCTAAGTTCCCCATAATTAGGGTTGCTCCAATTTAGACCATAAGATGTAGGAGCAGAATTAGGCCATTTGGCCCATTGAGTCTGCTCCGTCATTCCACCATAGCTGATTTATTATCCCCCTCTTCCCTATTCTCCTGCATTCTCCCCATAACCTTTGATGCATTGACTAATAGAGAACCTATCAACATCTGCTTTAATTATACTCAGTGACTTGGTCTCCACAGCTGTCCATGACAGTGAATTTCACGGAATCAGCACCCTCCGGCTAAAGAAATTCCTCCTCATCTCTGTTCGAAATGAACGTTCCTCTATTGTGAGGCTGTGCCCTCTAATCCTAGGTTCCCCCACTATAGGAAATATCTTTGTCACATCCACTCTATCTAGGCCTTTCAATACCATGTAGGTTTCAATGCGATCTCCCCTTATTCTTCTAAACTCTAGCAATCCAGGAAACTCTAGCTCTTCATATGTTAACCTTTTTGTTCCAGGTAGCATTCTCATGAACCTCCTCTGGATGCTGTCCAATGCCAGCACACCTTTCTTAGTAAGGGCACATAACTGTTCTTAATACCCCAAGTGTGTACTGACTGAAAAGTCTTCAGCATCACATCCTTGTTCTTATACTCTAATCCTCTTGGAATTAATGTGAATATTGCATTTACCTTCATTACTACCAAATCAGTCTACAAGTTACCCTTTAGGGAATCCTGCACAAGAACTTCCAAGTCCCTTTGCAGTTCTGATTTTTGGATTTTCTCCCCATTTGGAAAATAGTCTATGACTTTATTCCTACAACTAATGACCATACACTTACTTACATCATCTTCCATCTACCACTTGTTTGCCCATTCTCATTGTCAAGGTCCTTCTGCAGGCTCTCTGCTCCTCAACACTAACTGCCCCTCCATCTATCATTGTGTTGTCTGTAAACTTGGCCACAAAGTCGTTGGATTTCATCATCCAGATTGCTGACGTATAATGCAAAAGGAAGCAGCCCCAATGCCGAACTCAGTGGAACTCCAGTAGTTACCTACAGCCAACAGGAGTAGGCCCCCTTTATTCCCACTCTTTGCCTCCTGCCAGTCAGCCAATCTTCTATCCATGCTAGTATCTTTCCTGTAATACCATGGGCTCTTGTTTAGCAGCCTCTTACGTGGCACTTGTCAAAGGTCTTCTAAAAATAAACAAATAAACAAATCTAAGTAAACAACATCCGCTGACTCCTTGTCTATCCTGCCTTTACTTCCTCAAAGAATTCCAAAAGATCTGTCAGGCAGGAATTCTCCTTAAGGAAACCATGCTGACTTTGGCCTACTCAATCATGTGTCTCCAAGTTCTCTGAAACCTCACCCAATATCTTCCCAACCACTAAAGTCTGGTTAACTGGCCTAGAATTTCCTTTCTTCTACCTCTCTGCCTTGTTAAAGAGTAATGACATTTGCAATATTCCAGTCCTCCGGAACCATTTAAGAATCTGGTGATTTTTGAAAGATTATTAATGCTTCCAATATATCTTCAGCTACTTCTTTCAAAACCCTGGGGTGTAGTCTGTCTGGCCCAGGTGACTTTTCTACCTTTAGACCTTTCAGCTTCCCAAGCCACTATTTTATCTGCCAATTCTTTGGCCCCATTACTGCTTCTCCAGTGTTATTTCCAGTGAGCCAATATCGCCTCTCTTATTTTATATATCTGAAAAAGCTTTTCATATCCTCTTTTATATTATTAGTTACCTTGTATTTATATTCAATGTTTTCTCTCCTAATGGCTTTTTTAAGTTGCCTTTTATTGGTTTTAAAAAGCTTTCCAATCCTCTAACTTCCTGCTAACTTTTGCAATATTATATGCCCTATTTTTTTGCTTTTATGCTGTCTTTCATTTCCCTTTTCAGCTGTGGTTGCTTCATTCTCCCTTCAGAAACCTACTTCATGTTTGGAATGCATCTACCCTGCACCTTCCAAATTGCTCCCAGAAACTCCACTCATTGTTGTTTTGCTGTCGTCCCTGTTAGCGTCCCCTTCCAATCAACTTTGGCCAGCTCCTCTCTCATCCCTGTATAATTCTCTTTACTCCACTGTAATACTGATACATCTGACTTTATCAAACTGCTATGTGAATTCTATCATATTATCATCACTGCCTCCTAAGGGTTTCTTTAACTCAAGCTCCCAATTTAAATCTGTTTCATTATTAAACACCCATTCCTAAGTTCCCTTTCTCATAGTAGGCTCAACCATAGTCTGCTCTTAAAAGCTATCTTATAGGTATTGTACTAATTCCCTCTCCTTGGGATCTATCAACAACCCGATTTTCTGAATCTACTTGTATAGAGAAATCCTGCATCATTGCTGTTATTACATGGCTTTTCTCCCATTATAATTTATATCCCACTATTTGCCTTCTGTTCGGAGGCTCTATATAACTGTCACAGGTTATTAACTCTATCCACTAGGACTCTGCATCTTCCAATCCAATGTCACTTCTTCCTAAGGATTTGGTATTTTTTTACCAACAGAACCACCCCTCCTCCTTGGCTGTTAATCTCCCAATTATGATCTTCTTTCATCCAGGACTCAGTGATACCCACAACCTCATTCCTGCCCATCTCTAACCTGCGCTGCAAGTTCATCTACTTTATTTCGTATTATAATTAGTGCATTCAAATATCACACCTTCAGTCCTGTATTCATCATCCTTTTTGATTTTGCCCTCATGTTATGCTTCAATTCATTTCACTGTCTGCAGTTTTGCCCTATGATCTGCTTTACTCAGTCTCTGTACACATTGTATCGACTTGTATACCAACTGCCCCATCCGCAGTGTGATGGCTTTGATTCCCTCTCCTCCCCTGCCGAATTCGTTTAAACCCTTCCCAACAGCTCTAGCAAACATGCCTGAAACGATAGTGGTCCCCCTCAGGTTCAGGTGTAACCTATCCTTTTTGTACAGGTCATATCAATGATCCAGAAATCTGTAACCCTGCCCTGTGCACCACTTCCTTGGCTACTCATTCATCTGCACTATCATCCTATTCCTGCCCTGACTAGCATATGGTAATGGGAGTAATCCAGAGATGACTACCTTGGAGGCCCTTCTCTTCAGTCTCTTCCCTCACTCCTTACAATCACTGCACAGGACCTCTTTCCCCCTTTCTATTTATGTCATTGGTGCCAATATGCACCATGACCTCTGTCTAGCTGCTCACCCTCTCTCTTGAGATTCTTCTGTGGTTGCTCTGAGGCATCCTGAACTCGAGCACCTGGGAGGCTAAACGCCATCTTGACATCTTTTGCAATCACTGAATATCCTGTCCATTGCTGCTAAATATTGGATTTCCTATTACTTTTGCTCCACTTGACTTGAGTCTTCCCTGCTGAGCCTTAGAGCTAGCCATAGTTCCACTGGCCTGGCTGCTGCTGCTGTGTGCTGATAGATTCCCCCCACCCCCAAAATAAGTAAACAAAGGGGTGTACTTTTTGCTGAGGGGTATGGCTCTAGGGGAACTGCTTACTTCATCACATCACCTGTTGGTCACCAATCTCCCATCTGAAGCTTATACTCTAAGTGTGGCCACCTGGATATAAGTCTCATCTATGAGGTTTCAGCCTCTTGGATGATCATGAGTACTTCCAGCTCCACCTCCAGTTCCTAGACCTTGTTGATCAGGAGCTGCAGTTGGATGCATTGGATGCACTTCCTACAGATGTAGTATCAGAGAGACTGTCATGTACCCTGAAATCCCACACCTCAAAGGGGGAGCATTCCACTGCCTCAACTACCATCCTGTCTACATTTGAATATACCTCTAACTTCTCAAGCTTAAGTTCTAGTCTGTGCCTGTTCTCACCTAAGCCTGTTGAACCAAAGCCTGACCACTCTTTTAACAGTAGCCCTCTCCAAGAATGGCCACTTTGTTTACACCTTGCTTCTTTTTGTTTAGCTCCCACTGAATGCCTAACTGATAGTTATGATGACAGCCCACCAAAAAATTCTGAAAAACCCGAGCTCTTTTTTCCTTGGGTTGTCTCACCATTGTACAGCGTCTCGCGATGATTGCAGCTTGCTGAAATCACCTTAACCCTAATCATAGTTTAATACCATAACCAGTGGATCTATCCTATCCTTTTCCATCACTATCTGAAAACTAATAGAATTATGGTTAGTGGTGGCATAGTATTCCCTGACTTCAGTTACCTGCCTACCTTGTGTTCTACAAGGAGGTCCTGGATTACTCCTCTAGCCTGAGAAGGGCCCTCTACTTATTTATCCTCTCCTGGACACATTTCAGTATTTCCACCCATCCAGGCTCTTAACACTCTAGGTGGCTCAATCAGTACTGGGGAATTCAGAATTTTCCACTAATACATCCCTATAATTCTTACAACTATAAGCAATTGTACTACACACTTGCACCTCAAGTTCCTGTTGGCTGTTTGGGAGGGTGGGGGGGGGGGGGGCTGAGTCTATAATAGAGCTCCACCACACCCTCTTCCTCTTGTTTCTACTTTATACCCTGAACAATCACTAAAGAATGTCATACTGCATTTGCCCTCCCTTATCAAAAAGATACACCCCCTCATTTACCTATCCCTCTGTCCCACCTGTAGCATATTTATTCTAGACTATTGAGCTGCCAATCCTTCCAGTTTCTGCTATGTTGCTGTACCCTGGAAAAGCCATTAGTACATCCCTACATTGACCCCATACTAATTAATTCTTTAAATATCTGAAAAAGCAGTTGATTTCCTTCTTAAATATACTTTGTGACTGAGCCTCCAAACTATATTTGGTAAATATTTAGCTAAAGATGTATCATCTGGTCTCTGTCCTGAATGGCCAGCTCCTTACTGTGCAGCTGAATCTGGGTTCAGACACCACAACAAAAGGAATTATGGATTCCGGATCTATGCTAGCAAATTTCTGTAATACCTTGAGCTTGCCTCCTCTTGTCCTTCTCAAATCTAAATTGAATATGGGCCCAGGTTGTTTCATGTCTCCTCTATAGGACATCTAACTTCTCTGGAATCAACCTGGTGTTCCTTCATAATGGTCTTTGTAAGCATTATCCTTCCTTCAGCAGAGTGATTAAGCATGTACAGGTTTTCCCCGCTATCCGAAGGTAGAGCGTTCCTATGAAACGGTTTGTAAGTTGGAATGTCGTAAACTGAAGAAGGAATTGCCACTTATTTATATGGGAAAAATCGTGAGCATTCGCAGACCCAGAAAATAACCTACCAAATCATGCCAAATAACACATAAAACCTAAAATAACAGTAACATATAGTAAAAGCAGGAATGATATGACAAATACACAGCCTATATAAGGTAGAAATACTTCTCTGCAATCATAGCAGCACTGTCTAGCGTAGCGAAAATCTCACGCAAGCATTCTTGGCAGCACTTGCGGCAAAAACACTCGGCGCAAGCGCTCTTGGCAGAAACACTTGGCGCACGCGCTGTCGGCAGAAGCACCTTCTACAGTAACCTTTGAGCTATGAAGCTGTCAAATCATACCAAATAACACATAAAAATACACAGCCTATATAAAGTAGAAATAATGTATGTACAGTGTAGTATCACTTACCAGAATCGGGAAGACAGCGAGCACACTGACGATGGTGTGTTAGGCTGAGTCGTCGGAGGTTGGGGTGGTGGGAGATAGAGGAGACTGGGGTGTCATCTCATTGTCATCTGTTTCCATCAGGGCAGGCAGGACACCACCTTTTATGTCTGCCTGTCTCAATGTTGAAGGTCAAGGTTCGTCATCTGCTGTGGCTGATGTGGAAGTCTTGAAAAATGACAGTATGTTTGATATGCCTAGCCTTGTGCATTTTTCTATCATACAGTTCTTTGTAAGCACTCAAACCATCATGCAAATATGCCCTAAAGCTACGTACCCTTTTAAAATTGAAGTCATACTTTTGTGCAATCATTGCAGCATTGTCAATCGCTGCCTTTTTTCGTAACAGTGAAAACACCTGTTAGCGAAAACAGGTAACTAATGTAGGTCTTTCGTAACAGCGAGGTGTCATAAAGCGAACGTCTGAAAAACAGGAGCCACCTGTACTCAATTTCCGTGATGTCTCAACAAGACTTCATGTAACTGCACCAAACATCTTTAACTTTGGACTTAAATTCTCTTGCAATAAAGGGCAGAATAAAGTTTCCCTCTGGGTCACTAGCTGTACCTGTGTGTTAACTTAATTGTATGCAACGATCTGTGGATCTATTAGTTGTCAACATTTTTCAATCTGTTGTCGTCTTAAAAGAAATCTGCATTGCTATTTTAAAAAATCTTATTGGATGTCCTTCCATTTTTCCACAAGATTTTCTACCTATATTGTCTTTATTCATTTACCTGTCTTGTCTATATCTCCATGAAAGTTTAACATCCTCTTCATATCCAACAGTGGCACCCAGCTTGGTTATTAGCAGCAAAGGTTAATGTATTAATCTTGGTCAGGAGATCCAAAACAGTGATATAAATTGTAACCAGCAGGGCTCTAAGCACTAATTCCTCTGGCTTCGCATACTTTCACCATTTGGCAGAATCTACCATTTTCTCACTCCTCCCATGCTCTCATTTGAGTTAAACTAAACTCCATTTCTGATGTTAGATTTTTTTTTGTGCAAGTACCATTTCATAAATATCTTCTGTTTGTGTACTTCATCATGGTCCTTTCATGCTTCCTTCCAAGTTTATTGAATTGTTTTTAGAATGTGGTGTCCACAGCAGTGAATATTACACCATTGTACTCCTATCAAGGTTGTATTCAGATTTAACATAGCTTCTCTCCTTTTCCAATTCTTTTGAGATGGTCTCATGTTTCTTTGTGGCTTTATTTCTTTTAGTGATCTGGCATAATTTGCTCCTCATCTCTCTTTTTTTTAATGATTTTCCAAGTAGTGTATTGTCCCCTGCCCCTATATTTCATGCACTTGTTCTCTTATGGATGAATGAGAAGATCGCCATGGATGTTAAGATTGAGTATTATTTAACTCATTACTTCATATATTGAAAGTTAACGTTTAAATGCCAGGTTAGAAAGTTT
The DNA here is from genome assembly GCF_030144855.1 of Hypanus sabinus. NCBI lineage: Eukaryota > Metazoa > Chordata > Chondrichthyes > Myliobatiformes > Dasyatidae > Hypanus > Hypanus sabinus. Next base: position 59,376,197 of record NC_082717.1, on the reverse strand, counting down.
CAATTTAGTGGAATTGTGAACATCAGAAGACATACAAGTTGTTTTTGAATGTAGAAAAATCTACCACATTTCTTGGCAAAATCCACATATGTAGGTATTTAATATAATTAAACAACTTTTTAAAGCCAGAATGTAAATAAGATTTTTCTGTTCCACTTTGATGTTCATTAGGAATTTTATTGTGGAACATGTACTTACAGCTTAATTTAAAACTAATTTACAAGCTAAGCAGATATACTGTGGATTCCAGTAAATTGGGACATATTAGGGCAAGTATGTTTTGGCTCAGTTAAGCAGCTGCCCCAATTCGCCTAAGTTTCATGGAAATAATTAAAAACCTATATAAAAAAAAGACAAAGCTACCATTTAACTAAGTAACAAATGCTATATTTAAATGAAATACAGAACAAATTAGAGCATTACAAATGTTACCACAGTACTATGAAACTGTATTAGTTTCTGATACTTATTGATGGAGCAAATCATCTGACATGTGCTGCCATGTATGGGGTATCTAGGAAGGGGTAGCACCTCTGGTGAAGGGAAATCTTGTGTCCAATCTGGGCCAGCTTGTTCACTTTTGGTTCCAGTGGACACTCGGCTCTCACCTGTGGCTCTAAGGAGCTGTTTAGATGCCACAGCGGTCACATCATGGAACACTGCTTCAGTAGATGGGCTAAACCAGGTGAGGGTAGCTGGCGTGCTTTGTACCCCACTGAAATAGGGACAGATGAGATCAGTGAGATCCAATGGCCAAAAAGACGATTTTGCAATAGCTTTGCAATTGCTTCATGTAAAACCATGGTTATCCACCGCAACCAAAGAAGTTTTCAGTTTGTCCACTGGACCCGGACTTTAGAGGTCGAGGGAGTTAAACTGTCCCAATGCAATGGCCTTTCCACTTTAAAATCTCTCCCACGCAAGTTTCACTGTCATCGACCGATATGACAGACAACTAACACACGACCATATACTTTTGATGGACTGTAAATGAGCAAGATTAGCACAGCTGCCTGGTGCAGATCATGATTGCTTTCATTCAGTGCTTTCAACAACTGCATCCTTCAGATCTTCATTTTTATTGTAACATTCAAGATGATTGTTGATATCTTGAAATGCTAGCTAGTTCTTAACTTAGTGAAGTAGCAAAATCATTTCATTTTTCACTCCCAGCCGTTTTTGGCATCTCTCAGCCTGAATGTGCGAAACCACAGTGAGCAAAAGAGCTCTGAATTGTCCTACTGCTTCTTCCTTGCCAGCTATTAGTGACAAAGATCACTGCTTTTTGAATGCAAACATACACATTTGACACTGTTTTAAAACTGATTGCTCTGAGCACTGTGTAGCTGACGCTAGTTAGAAACCCAGTACTGCAGATGCTGTGGTCAAGTCAACATGTACAAATAAGCTGGATGAACTCAGCAGGTTGGGCAGCATTCATTGAAACGAACAGTCAACGTTTCGGGCCTCGTCCTGACAAAGGGTCTGGGCCCAAAATGTTGGTTGCTCATTTCAATGGATGCTGCCCAACCTGCTGAGTTCATCCAGCTTGTTTGTACGTGCTAGTTAGAAACTGTTTGGCAACAGTCAACTGTCCCACTTAAGCAGCATTGTGTCCCAAATAAATGAAGGGATTCCCAGCTATTTTCTCGATTAATTTTTGCTCATTAAAAGTTGTTGCGAATAAGCAGTTACCCTGATTAACTGGTGGACCAATTAACTAGAATTCACTATATTAGTTTTGTAGCAAAGGTTTAGTGTGCTGTTCTTATTTTACAACAGAGTATACTTTTGGTTAAAGTATCATTCACTTCAAACTCCCTTGAAACTATTGCTTAACGCCAGCCTGCCCGTGTAATAATTTAGTTCCAATGAGAAGTTGGATTAAATTCATTTCCTTTGGTCTTCTGAATTAATTTTTTGATTTTCACTTGCATTCCATTTTATTGTTTGAAAGTAAGATGGTTAAGCATTGTATTTGTTTTTGCATTCATTGCTTCCTCTCTTTCCTCTGGTATCTTTATGAATAATTTAAGCACCACTGAAACAGAAATTTCATTCTTTTCTAAATTGAGATCCTTTTTTATTTGTTTTGAACATCAATAAGTATTACTATGTTGTCCACTATTGCCATTTATTGCTAGTGTATTACTATTTATCCCTCTCCATAGATGGTGAGTTCCTCTAGCATTCTGTCTCATTTGAGATAGAGGAACTCACTTGTATTTACAGCAGATGATGATTTAATGGGGATAGACATGCTGTAGTATTTAATAGGTCACTTCATGTCTTGTACTTAATATTTTGCAGATTTTCTTTTTACTCAGCAATCCTAATCTATAATCTTCCATTTTTCAAAAGTTTTTTTTCAAAACAAATCAAGTGAGAGTGGATATAAAATAAATCAGTTTTCCATCTTTTCTTTTTCCAACAGAATCAACTTCATACATTCAATGATGTCTGTAATAATGAATCTTTGGTGTCAGATACTGAAACGTAAGTAATGGTTGTAACTTTCTTTAGAAACTTGTTTTGTAAAATCGACTGCTTATGTTTGAAGAAAAATATTGTCATGGCTTTAAATTGTTACGACGCTGGGAAATGGAACATAAAATATTTGTGTACCTGTGTGTTAATGTATATCCTTTTCCGTTGTTGCATAGGTCAATTGCAAAAGAGCTCGCAGACTGGCTAATTCATAATAATGTTGTTGAACATATCTTTGGACCAAATTTGCACATTGAGGTTTGTCCAGAATGTTGTTTGTTTCTTCCTGTGCCTCTTTCTGTCCCACCCCTCCTCTCCATATGACTCTCTGTATGCCACTCCACAAATCACCAACAAGCTTTCTTTTAATCACACTTTTCATTATTGGCTTGCAGATCATCAAACAATGCCAAGTTATCCTGAACTTTCTAGCTGCTGAAGGAAGACTTAGCACACAACATATAGACTGTATTTGGGCAGCAGCACAGGTATTTGATTTGTAATAAATTTTTGTTGCTCTATACTTACTAAGTAACGTGTAATGTAAATGCCGTTATGTAATCACTCTTTCCAAAGCCTGGAATGACTGTGGGTATTTTCTGTTTATAAATTCTGAAGGAAATCAGTTCATCTAGTTAATAGTTCTTGTATTAATATTGGATGGGACTACTTGATAACTTGAAATAGACAAGAAATTGCTTGAAATTATTGCTCATTACAAATTGATATTAATTTGATAATTGTGATTGAGGGAAAGACTTTTCATTGCACATGTATGCACATTAAATTAATTTATACGTTAGTAAATCATTTATTGGTATATCTATTTATTCTATCTCATGGAATAGGCCCTTCTGGCCTTTGAACAGTACTGTCCAGAAATCCCCGATTTAACCCAGGCCTAATTTACTATGACCAGTTAACCTACCAACTGGTACATCTTTGGACTGTGAGAAGAAACCGGAGCATCCAGAGGAAACCCATGTTGTACAGGGAGAACATACAGACTCCTTACAGACAGTGGCATGGTGTGCCCTTGGAATCAGTAACTATTTTATGACCTCTGGAAGCTAAAGACCTACTCTTTTTGGATTTTCATATTTTGATTAAATATTTGTTTAAATTTCTCCGTAAGGAGATGCTTAGTTAACTTTGAGTGGTCTGGACTTTCTCATCACTAAAGACTGCTCCTAGTTTAGGTTCTTTATTGAGATTTAATACATATAAATTTTCAACCCAATGGAGGAAATGATCTTAGGAATATTAATAGATTTATATGTTCCTAATTTTACTATGTCAACTAAGTTACAAAGATATTCAGAGCTACTTTTCCACTTTTATTTTAGATTATTGGCTTGATTGTTAAGTTTGGTTTAGTGGTATTGATTTCTTGGGGAGGGGGTTGAATGTTTCATGTAAATTTTGGACAGTATTTTATGTTGGACATTTAAAACTTGCCCCAAATTTTGAAAGATGGCTTCACATAATCATCAGATTGAAACTTTATATTTCATTGTAATTGAAAATTATCCTTTTTTTATATATTGATTTTTTTTCTCTCAGAAATAACATTTTGGTTCCTTCATTGATAGTTTAATCAGGTAAAATTAAATAGTTTAATTAAATATCAACTTACTAACATTTAAAGTCATACTTATGTTTTTATTTCTGCTTCTTATCCCACAGTTGAAGCACTGTAGTCGATACATCCATGATTTGTTCCCTTCTCTAATTAAGCACTTGGATCCTGTACCTCTCCGTCACCTTCTTAATCTAGTTTCTGCTCTTCACCCAAGTGTCCACACAGAACAAGTAAGATAGCTGTATAATTCTGTCTTGTACGTTATATAGTAGTAATTGATGTCTTTCGTTTCTTTCTCTTGATGCAGCAAAGGAGGGGGAGTGTGTTTGCTATTGGCCCATAGCTCCATTTGAGGAATTGTGGAGCTCTGTTGGTTTCCTGTTTAATATTTATCCTTTAGTCAACAGTTCCAAAATGATTAAAACAAGATCTTTTACAATGTAAGAGTGTGTTATCAAAAAGATTTATACAGATTAGTTCTCTCCTTGAGAACAAAGGATGAGGCTTAACATGGGGCGTTGGTTTCAGTTCATGAATGTGTTTGAAGAAGTAGCCTTAGTGAGAGCATTGTTACTTTTCCAGAGATCTAAAACTCAGGGTCATAAATACAAGACAGCCTTGAATATGAAATAAATTTAAGATAAACCTCTTTACCTGCATGTTTAGTTAGAACATGGAGCACACTATAACAGGAAGGATTTGTATCACAAGAACCTAGTTTTATTTAGGGAGAAACTTTATATGCACAAGAGATTAAAAAGAGATAGAAAATGTTGTTATTAAGATTAGATGAAAATAAATTGAAGGAAGGAAGTGATGCTAAGCAATTAAATGTAGACTATTTGTTCTGAATGCCTTGTTTCTGAGTGGGTATATTAATGCATTTTCTTCATGTAATTAGTGGTTTCCCATCAGTAAAATGTTTGGTGTTTTGGATGTAGGTGTGGGAATAGGCAATGAAAGAAAGGAATGTTACTTCTGAAAACTTAGAGTAGTAAAGTTATTGTGATTAGTGGATATTACAAAATGAATAATAATGTAGAAATTTGCAGTCAAAAGCATGAGAAGTAGTTATTCTTTGCTTAAAAAAAAGAATGCCTGCTGTAGGGGATTGTGTCATCGAAGTAAACAGGATAAAAAAGGACTGGTGATTTTCTAAGACAGAATAAGATGAAATGTTTTGAAATTTATATTTTATCAAAATAATTTTGCGTATAGGAATTGTTATGGGGATGGATTTGATGTCTATTGTTAAATGACTCAAACTCCTGTTGTTTTGGCTCTTGGATGTGAATTAATTACCTACGTGCCTATTAGAACAGATGTGTGAAGATTCCAAAGCATAAATGTATCTTTTTGTGAGGGAACAACAACTTCAGAGTGAGGTGGAATAATCTTTTCTTTTTATACTCCCAAGGTGTGGAAATAAAATGAAGGAGGTTTGAATTTTTGGGTTTTACATTAAACAGATTGTACATATTTATTGCTGAATGAATTGGAAGGTATCATTTTGTACTTGAAAAAAAAGTGAATTCAGGTTATCAGGTCAAATTTTCTAAACTGTTTTTTCCCTACTTTGTATTGTCAGTAAGTGAAAGTGATTTGTTGTTCATTGGAAGGTTTATTATTTTCTATCAGAAAATAATTTGAATGATTTATTATTTTCCATGAGAAAATAGAAGATGAATAAAAGCAAAGGATTTGATTTTTGTGCCATTCTGGAAATGTGACTTGAATGGCAAATGTGAATTTGCATGTCAGTTCATAGCATAATGGTGAAGCATTTAATAAAACTGTAAAGAAAACTTAGTGATTCCTTACTTCCTAATTCGTTCAACATAATTAAATGTATGCTGAAAGTGGGAACAGTATTCATTTGTTTTAATCCATTTATGAGTTTAGAGTATTTTGTTGAACCAAATTGACCTAGCATCCAGTTTTGAATGTTCCATTAAAATGGAATCTATTTTTTTGTTTAGTCAAGAGTTGATGCACCTTTGTAGTTCTTTAGTTTGTGTATTTAATTTCTATAATATCTTCTGTTGAAGACTAAATATTCAAATTTTGCTCTTGTTCACAGACCCTATACTTGGCATCGATGCTCATTAAAGCCCTCTGGAACAATGCACTTGCTGCCAAGGCTCAATTATCCAAGCAAAGCTCCTTTGCTTCACTTCTTAACACAAATCTCCCTTTGGGAAATAAAAAAGGTAAGTGCTATAATAGAAAATGCATTTGCTATAAGATTAAAATTTTTGTATGTGTAATAAATGTTAGGTCATTTAACATAATGATTTGAGGAAGTTTGCATTGGAAAGATTAGGATTGTATTCACCATGGAGAATTATAGTGAAGAATTCATGATGGAGATAATGAAGTTTGGAGATGAATTATATCCCTGGTCACTGTGATTGGCAAGGGATGAGTTTGTTGGAGCTCTGACAGAACTTTCTGATCTTCATTGGCTCCAGAATTCTAGGTGCCCAATGATAGGACAGGAAATGTGGTACCGTAAGACATAGGAGCAGAATAAGGCCATTCAGCCTATCGAATTTGCTCAGCTGTTTCATAATGGCTGATCCCGGATCCCATACACCCGCTCTCTCATCATATCTTTTGATGCCCCAACTAATGAGGAACCTTATCAACTTCTGCTTTAAGTATACCCATGACATTGGCCTCCACTGCAGTCTATGGCAGAGCATTCCACAGATGCACCACTCTTTGACTAAAAAAATTCCTCCATGTTTCTGTTCTGAAAGGTTGCCCCCCAATTTTAAGGCTGTGCCCTCTAGTTCTAAATACCCCCATAAGAGGAAATATCCTCTCCACATCCACTTTATCTAATTCCTTTCTAATTCAGTAGGTTTCAATTAGATAACCATGCATTCTTCTAAATTCCAATGAGTACAGGCTGCCAAATGCTCCTCATGTGTTAACCCATTCATTCCCAGAATCATCCTCGTGAACCTCCTCCGGACTCTCTCCAATGAAAAAAACCATATAACCATATAATAATTACACCACGGAAACAATTTTACTTTAAATGACACAACCGAACCTGCCTCTACCATTTCTACTTTAAACTCGTTCCACACAGCTACCACTCTCTGAGTAAAGAAATTCCCTCTCATGTTACCCTTAAACTTTTGCCCTTTAACTCTAACTCATGTCCTCTTGTTTGAATCTCCCCTACTCTCAATGGAAAAAGCCTATCCACGTCAACTCTATCTATCCCCCTCATAATTTTAAATACCTCTATCAAGTCCCTCCTCAAACTTCTACGCTCCAAAAAATAAAGACCTAACTTGTTCAACCTTTCCCTGTAACTTAGGTGCTGAAACCCAGGTAACATTCGAGTAAATCTTCTCTGTACTCTCTCTATTTTGTTGACATCTTTCCTACACATATAGTTCGGTGACCAGAACAGTGCACAATACTCCAAATTTGGCCTTACCAATGCCTTGTACAATTTTAACATTACATCCCAACTCCTATACTCAATGCTCTGATTTATAAAGGCCAACATACCAAAAGCTTTCTTCACCACCCTATCCACATGAGATTCCACCTTCAGGGAACTATGCACCATTATTCTTAGATCACTCTGTTCTACTGCATTCTTCAGTGCCCATGTATGTCCTATTTGAATTATTCCTACCAAAATGTAGCACCTCACACTTATCATCATTAAACTCTATCTGCCATCATTCAGCCCACTCTTCCAACTGACCTAAATCTCTCTGCAAGCTTTGAAAACCAACTTCTTTATCCACAACCTTTAATCTACTTCATAATCCACAACATTATAAACAACCTTTCTGAGATGAGTGGCCTAAAACTGTTGGCAATGCTCCAAGTGTGGCCTGACTAGTGTCTTATAAAGACTCAGCATAATCTTGCTTTTATATTCTATTCCGCTTGAAATAAATTCCCACATTGCATTTGCCTTTCTTTACCACAGACTCAACCTTTAAATTAACCTTCTGGGAGTCTTGCACATGGACTCCTAAGCCCCCTTGCACCTTTGATGTTTGAACTCTCACTTTGGCTGTCTGAGTTATCTCCCCCCCCCCCCCCCCCCCCACTTCAGGCAGGCTTCAATTATACCAGTGCTCAAGAAGAATGTAGTAACCTGCCTCTATGTCTAGTAGCGCTTACACCCACTGTGATGAAGTGCTTTGAGAGATTGGTGATAAAGCATGTTAATTCCTGCCTGAGGAACAACATGGTTTCACTCCAGTTTGCCTACTATCACAACAGGTCATCATCGGTTGACATTTAATTGGCTCTCTACTTAACTAACATCTGGGCAGTGAAGATGATCTTCATTGATTACAGGTCTGCATTCAATACCCTCAGAACTACCATCCCTTTAAAACTGATAAATAGCTCCAAGATCTAGATCTCAATGCTTCCTTGTGCAACTGGATCCTCAATTTCTTCACTTGTGAACCTAAGTCAGTTCAGATGGGTAATAATATCTTACCCACCATCAACATAGGTGCACCACAAGGCTGTGTGCTTTGCCACCTGCTCTATTTTATTTGCACTTAATGACTGTGTGGCTAAGCACAGCTCCAATGCCACAGTTAAGTTTGCAGATAACATCAGTGTTTTGGGCCAAATCAAGGGTGGTGATGAATCAGTGTGTAGGAAGGAGGGAGACTAAGAATCTGGTTGAGTGGTTGAACCTCTCATTCAATGTCAACAAAATCAAAGGGTTGACTATTGACTATTAAATGGATCTCAGGGTAGTATATAGTGATGTATATGTACTTTGACTTTATATTTACTTTGAACTTCGAACTTTGAAATTTGTAAGGCATGATTTTTCCTTCCATATTTTGGCTTGGTTGTATTAATTGTTGCATAATAACTAGCTGTTTCTTACTTGATTATGGAATTAATCTATGTAATGCTTTAACATGCTACAATGAGATGACTGCCTTTACAAGACAGATATGCAAAGCTATGCAGTGAATGAAACAGCTTCTCAAAAATCACCTGAGCCAGGAGCTTTTGTTTGGGGTTTTTGATGAGATCTTACTTGTCAAACTGTAGTAAGTTAAGTTAAATACGTATTGAACTCAATACAGAATTGCCACGTGCCTGAATGTACTAATACTATTTTAGCAATTGGTGTTAACAAAGGTATTGCACACAAGTAACACTCCAGAGCAATGTTGTGTAAATGAGTAAATTTACAGTGCAACAATATATTAATAATGATGTGATAAACATAATACTTCCTTTATAATGTATCTAGTATATATTTACAGAATATTAACAGCTGTTCCAAGGGCAAATAAAGAGGGGATGGAAATAGATGTCTTTCCACCATGTACTTGAAAACAAAATCCAAATTAACTCTTGCAGGAAATGATATATTAAAAAAAATCATGCAAGAAGTGATGTTCATAGAAAGTGAACTGCATACAAGAGGAACTATGCCTCCAGAGGACAGAACAATGAGTGAAAAAAGAAACACACAAAATGCTGGAGGAACTAAGCAAGCCAGGCAGAATCTATGGGAAAAAAAGTACTGTTGATGTTTCAGGCCTAGACACTTCAGCAGGACTGGAGGAAAAAAAATGAGGAGTTAGAGTTAAAAGTTGGAGCGAAGAGAGGAAGAAACACAAGGTAATAGGTGAAATGGAAGGGGAAGGGTCAAGTAAAGAGCTGGGAAGTAGATTAGTGAAAGTGATACAGGGCTGGAGAAGAAGGAATAATAGGACAGTAGGCCATGGAAGAAAGAAAAGGGGGAGCAGCATCAGAGAGAGGCAATGGGTAAGGAAGGAGGTGAGGTGAGAAAAGGAAAAGGGGATGGGGAGTCGTGGGGGGGGGGTGGGCATTACTGCAAGTTCAAGAAATTGATGTTCATGCCATCACGTTGGAGGCTACCCAGACTGAATATAAGGGGTTGCTCCTCCAAGCTGACTGGCCTCATTGCAACAGTAGAGGAGGCCATGGATTGACATTGGAATGTGAATGAGAAGTGGAACTAAAATGGTTGGCCACTGGGAAATCCTGCTTTTTCTGATGGACAGAGCGAAGGAGCTTAGCAAAGTGGTCACCCACTCTATGTCGGGTCTCATTGATATACAGGAGGCCACATCGGGAGCACCGGACACAGAATATGACCCCAACAGATTCACAGATGAAGTGTCACCTCACCTGGAAGGACTGTTTGGGGCCCTTGAATGGTAGTGAGGGAGGAGGTGTAGGGGTAGGTATACCACTTGTTCCGCTTGCAAGGATGTGCCAAGGCGCAGATTGGTGGGGAGGGATGAATGGACACAGGAGTCACGTAGGAAGTGTTCCCTTCAGAAAGCAGAAAGTTGGGGAAAGGGATTGGTATGCGTGGTGGTAGGATCCAGTTGGAGATGGTGCAAGTTGCAGAGAATTATGTGCTGGGTGTGGAGGCTGGTGGGGTGGTAGGTGGCAAGAGGAACCCTATCCCTGGAAGGGTGGTGGGAGGATGGGGTGAAAGCAGATGTGCGCATAATGGAAGAGATGACATTGAGAGAAGTGTTCTTTTCTTTCTTTTTCAATCTTTTTATTAAATTTCATATATAAAAAAAATAACACAAAATAATGAATAGATTACAGATTCAATAGACTTGAAATTACATTAGTAATAGGATAATAATATCCTATTAAAACATCCATCAACAAAAGGTACATAAATCAATCAAGTCTATATAAATATATATGAAAAACAAAAATAATCGTCGAAAGAAGAAAAAAAAAATTGAAATTATATATGAGAAAAAATATATAATGAAAAAAAATACTAAACTAAAACTAACATGGGCAATAATAGCACTTTATAAATATATAAAGGTGTCAAGAAAAACTCCAGAACTCCATACCTGAACAAGTATAAGTAGAGAAAAGGATCTGAAATAAGCCAAATTAATTCATATGAAAGTGTCGAATAAATGGTCCCCAGGTTTCTTCAAATTTAATTGAAGAATCAAAGATAGTGCTTCTGATTTTTTCCAAACTCAGATAAGAAATAGTTTGGGAGAACCACTGAAATGTAGTAGGAGGATTTACTTCTTTCCAGTTTTGTAATATAGACCTTCTGGCAATTAATGTTACAAAAGCAATCATTCGTCTGATTGAAGGGGAAAGCTGATTGCCATCTTCATTTGGTATACCGAAAATTGCAGTAATAAAATGGGGTTGTAAATCGATATTCCATACTGAGGAAATGACATCAAAAATGTCCTTCCAATAATTATGTAAAGTGGGACATGTCCAAAACATGTGAGTCAATGAAGCCACTTCTAAGTGACATCTGTCACATTGAGGATTAATATGCGAATAAAATCGGGCAAGTTTATCTTTAGACATATAAGCTCTATGTACAATTTTAAATTGTATTAAAGCATGTTTAGCACAAATAGAGGAGGAATTAACCATTTGTAAAATTTTTTCCCATTTATCTGTTGATATATTACATCGAAGTTCTTTTTCCCATTCTTGTCTAATTCTATCCGATATTTCTGGCTGTATCTTCATAATCATGTTATAAATAAAAGCTACTAATCCCTTCTGACAAGGATTAAAAGTAAAAATCAAATCTGAAAAATCCGATGGAGTTGAATTAGGAAAAGATGGAAGAATTTTATGTAAGAAATTTCTAATTTGTAAGTATCTAAAAAAATTAGATTTAGGTAATTCAAATTTGTTGGATAGTTGATCAAAAGACATCAAAGTACCTTCAAAAAAAAGATCACGAAAACATTTTATACCTTTCCTTTTCCATATACTAAAAGCTTGATCTGTCAATGAAGGTTTGAAAAAAAAATTACATAAAATAGGGCTGTCCAGAGCAAAGTTTTTCAGATTAAAGAATTTGCGAAATTGAAACCAAATTCGTAGTGTGTGTTTAACAACAGGGTTAGATATCTGTTTATTGAATTTGGCTAAATCAATAGGAAGAAAAGAACCAAGAACGGAAAATATAGAATATCCCTTAACCTCACTACATTCCAAATTTACCCACTGTGGGCACACAGGTGAATCCAAATCTAGTTTCCAGTACATTAGGTTACGAATATTATTCGCCCAATAATAAAATCTAAAGTTAGGTAAAGCTAGACCACCATCTTTTTTAGACTTTTGTAATTGCCTTTTGCTTAACCTAGGATTTTTATTTTGCCAAACAAATGAGGAAATCTTTGAATCAATATTATCAAAAAAAGATTTAGGAATAAAAATTGGTAAAGCTTGGAATAAATATAAAAATTTCGGTAAAATCATCATTTTAATAGCATTAATCCGACCAACTAATGATAAAAATAAGGGAGACCATCTAGTAGTAAGTTGCTGAATTTGATGAAGCATAGGTAAAAAATTCAGTCCAAATAAATCTTTATATTTCTTGGTGATTTTTATACCTAAATAGATAAAGTTATCAGTAACAACTTTAAATGGCATCCTATCACTCAATAAAGTTTGCGCATTTAAAGGGAATAACTCACTCTTATCTAAGTTTAACTTATAACCAGAAAAACTACCAAATTGAGCCAACAAGGATAAAATAGCAGGAATAGACCTACTAGGATTAGAAATATATAACAACAAATCATCAGCATAAAGCGATAATTTGTATAATTTCTCATTACGGGTAATACCAAAAATATTAGGAGACTCACGAATAGCAATAGCTAAAGGTTCTAATGCAATATTAAATAATAAAGGACTTAAAGGACAACCTTGTCTCGTACCACGAGGTAATTGAAAAAAAGAGGATCTATAATTATTTGTAAGAACAGAAGCAACAGGTTTATAATATATTAATTTAATCCATGATATAAAATTAGGACTAAAATTAAAGTTTCTCAATGCATTAAATAAATATGTCCATTCAACTCTATCAAAGGCTTTTTCAGCATCTAATGAGATAACACATTCTGGGGTTGTAGGTGATGAAGTATAAATTATGTTAATCAATTTTCTAATATTAAAAAAGGAATATCGATTCCTAATAAAACCAGTTTGATCTTCTGAAATAATCTGTGGTAATACCTTTTCTAATCTAATGGCTAAAATTTTTGTAAGAATCTTAGAGTCTACATTTAATAAAGATATAGGGCGATAAGATGCACATAAGGTAGGATCTTTATCTTTTTTAAGAATTAAAGAGATAGTAGCTTCATAAAACGATTGAGGTAATCTCTTCTTAACAAACGCATCATTAAATATTTCACATAGCCAAGGAGAAAGCAATAAAGAAAAAGTTTTAAAAAATTCTACAATAAAACCATCAGGACCAGGAGCTTTCCCTGAATTCATTGATGAGATAGCCTCTCTTATTTCATCCATAGAAATAGGAGCATCAAGCAAGCTACAATCTTCATCTATCAGTTTAGAAATATTCAAATTATTAAAAAAATTATCCATCGTAAACCGGTCACCGTCAAATTCTGATTGATATAAAGATTTATAAAAATCTTGAAAAGTGTTATTAATTTCTTTATAATCAGTAGTTAAATTACCGTCTTGTTTACGAATTTTAATAATTTGTCGCTTAGTCGAAATAGCTTTTAATTGATTAGCTAACAATTTACCAGTTCGATCACTATGAATATAAAATTGAGCCCTAGTCTTAATTAATTGATTCTCAATTGAAGAAGATAATAATAAACTATGTTCCATTTGAAGCTCAACTCTCTTCTTATAAAGTTCTTTGGTAGGAGTAACGGAATAAATCTTATCAATTTCTTTAATTTTATCCACCAATAAAGCTATATCTGAATATCTTTGTTTTCTTTTACCAGCGGAATATGAAATAATTTGTCCACGAATAAAAGCCTTGAAAGAGTCCCAAAGTATTCCTTTATCAATCTCTTCATTATAGTTTGTTAAAAAAAATAAGTCAATTTGTTGTTTTATGAAGGTAATAAATTCTGGATCTTGAAGTAAAGTAGCATTAAGTCTCCAAGATCTAGTATTGATAGAAGAATCCGAAATCTTGATAGATAACTTCAAAGGCGCATGATCCGAAATAGCAATAGAATCGTATTTACAATCAATAACATCTGTTAATAAACGATGATCAATAAGAAAGTAATCAATTCTAGAATAACTATGATATACATGTGAAAAAAATGAAAATTCTTTACCTTTAGGATTCAAAAACCGCCATATTTCAGTAATTCCAGAATCAACCATAAAAGAATTAATAAGTAAAGCTGATCTATTCGGAAGAGTTCGAATAGGTTTAGATCTATCCATCGAAGGATTCAAACAACAATTAAAGTCTCCACCCATAATCAACATATATTCATTCAAATTAGGAAGAGAAGTAAATAAACGTTTAAAAAATTCAGGACAATCAAAGTTTGGAGCATAAATATTAACTAAAACAACTTTCCGATTAAAAAGTGAACCAGTTATCAACAAAAATCTACCCTGTGGATCAGAAATAATTTCATAATGTGTAAACGAAATTGAGGCGTCTATAAAAATAGACACACCCCTAATTTTAGCGGTACAATTTGAGTGAAATTGTTGACCTTTCCAGAACCTAAAAAAACGTTGATTATCCTCCCTCCTAATGTGGGTCTCCTGTGCAAAAATAATATTAGCGTTCAATCTATGGAATACTTTAAATATTTTTTTACGTTTAATCGGATGATTTAAACCATTAGTATTCCACGAGATAAAGTTAATAGATTTATCCATCATACCAATATTAATTGTGTGTATCATAAAAGGTTAAAAAGACACATAACCCACAATTTAGGAAGAAGGAAAATTGATTCAGGAGCAACCGGAGATCCTGACACCTCAACAATATTAACAATTTAAAGTCAGCCCATAAACTAAAAGCAAAAAAATAAAAAGCAAAAGCATGAAAAAAGATCCCTCCCCCCTCCCCCCACCCTTTGAAAAAAAGCCAAGCGGCAGGCGCATAAACTAATACTAATATTACCCCCATTTCAAGATGGCAGCTCCATAAGAAAATTTTTTAAGAAAAAACTATATAACACCCCAATTAAAATATAGAGTTGCAAAAAAAAAAAAATATATATATATATATATATATATATATATATATATATATATATACCTACATATATATATATATATATATATATATATATATATACACATACACACCCATATCAGACAAATCAAAAAAAAACTAAAATAGTAAAACCAGAAAGATCATTAATAAAAAAAATGCACATTAAAGTTTAAAAATGTGATACACCTTTAAAAAAGAAATTCCATATTCAGATACAAAGATGACGTTTCACAAGCCAAGACTTATGGGAAGAAGAAACGACATTTTGAGAAAGCCATATTACAAAATATGAATATAAATTCAGCAATCTAATAAGAAAATATAGTAAAAAAGTTATCAAAATAGAATATTTTTATATAAAAAAAAGATTTAATAGACACTACAACATATTTAAAAAAAAAACTAAAGAAAAAGAATTCAAAACCTTTGTTCCATTTCTAAATACAGGCAAGCAAATAAACGCTTATAAAAAGTAAAGACTTATGGGAAGAAGAAACGACATTTTGAAAAAAAATAATTCATTATTACAAAATACAAACGTATATAAAAAAAGGATATAATAAAAATTAAAACAGCATCTATAAGCAATAATAATAGTAGTAAAAAAAAAAGACCCAGACCCATAGTTCAAAATAAGAAGTTATAACCCAACTTCCAGGGTTAAAACTTAAAATGAAATAACATCCTCTCTCCAAAAAAAAAAATCTTCAATGTAACTCATAGTTCAAGTTGCACTAGAGGATCGATATTCTTCAACAAATTTCTTCGCTTCTTCAGGAGTGATAAAAAAGTGTAGACTGTTGTCGGGCAGCACCATTCTAAGTTTCGCCGGATACATTAAAGCTTGTTTAAAACCAAACGAATGAATCTCTGCCATCACTGGTTTAAAAGCGATCCTGGCTTTCATAACTTCATACGAATAGTCTTCAACTATTCGAAATGAATAATTTCTGTAGGAGATCATACCTTTTTTACGAGCTAATCGAATTAGAAGCTCTTTCTCACGAGGATAATGAAGGCGAACAATCACCGCTCGTGGTTTATCAGACACAGACGAAAGCCTCGCAACTCTATGAGCGCGGTCAATAACAGGTTCATTTTTCAAACCTTCACCACCGAAAATTTCCCACAGTAATTTAGAGAAAAATTCAGTTAAATCACCGGACTCAACTTTTTCGGGAATTCCGATGATGCGCAAATTCTGTCTGCGAGAACGATTTTCAAGATCAGTAATTTTAAACTTGTACTGATCTAAAGTTTTAGCAGTCGACTCTATCTTCTTCTCTAACACTTCAATTGTACGTGCTTTTTCACAAATTGATTGTTCAAGAGTCGTGATCTTATTTCCATGCTGTTGAACCTCTAACGCCTGCGACTGAAACTTAGTTTCAAGCGATTTAACAACTCCTTCAAGATCGGATATTTTCGAAGTAATCCTCCTTTCAAAACTTAACAGTTTACTGTCCAATTTACCTTCTAGTCTGCCTTCCAGAGCCGCAAATTTAGCATCCAGTTTATTGTCCAATTTACTTTCCATAGCCGCAAATTTAACATCCAGTTTAGTGTCCAAAAGACCAACAATTGCGTCGATGGATACAGGATCCTTAGCCGATTTCTTACTTGTAGCCATTTTAGGTTTGACAAGATTAGATCAACTATTATTTTAGGAAAAAAGGGTCAATCAAAGGTAGCAACTCATATGATTAAGTTCGAAAAGGTCTAATTAAAGGGTGATTATAGTTAAAAAAATAAAGAGCGCCTAAAAGGCAGATGCTTACGCCGCCATCTTGAAACTCCACCCCCCGAGAGAAGTGTTAATAGTGGAGGAGGGGAATCCCCTTTCTTTGAAGGAGGAGGACATCCTTCGTTCTGGAAGGAATAGCCTAATCTTGAGAGCAGATGTGGCAGAGATGGAGGAATTGAGAGAAGGAGATGGCATTTTTTATAAGTAACAGGTAGGAAGGGGTATAGTCTAGGTAGCTGTGAAAGTTGATATGCTTAGTGGACATCAGTAAATAAGATGTCACCAGAGAGAGAAGAGGGGGGTGTCAGAAATGGACCAGGTAAATTTGAGGGCAGGGTGAAGATAGAGCTCTGTTGATGAAGCCAACAAACTCAGCATGGGTTCAGAAAGCAGTAGTATTGCAGTTACTGATGTAGCATATGAAAAGTGCGGGATGGCCAACAGAGTAGGCTTTGAACATTGATTGTTCCACGTAGCCAACAATCAGGCAGGCATAACTGGGACCAGTGCAAGTGCCCATGGCTACACCTTTTGTTTGAAGAAACTGGGAGGAGCCAAAGGAGAAATTATTAAGTGCGAGGACAAGTTCAGCTAGACGGAGGAGGGGAACTGGTTTGGTCTAGTGTACAGAAAGAAGTAGAGACTTTTGAGGCTTTCCTGATGGGGAATAGAGGTGTGTAGGGACTGGACATCAATAGTGAAAATAAGATGATATGGGGGGGTGTGGGCACTTGAAATCATTGAATAGATCCAGAGTGTGTGAAATCATGGATGTAGTTAAGAAGAGACTGAACTAGGGAGGAATAAAATAGAGTCAAGGTATGTAGAGGTAAGTTCAATGGGGCAGGAACAAGCAGAACCAATGAGTCTATCTGGAGAGGCACGTTTGTGGATCATGGATAGGAAGTGGAAATGGAAGTGCAGGGTGTGTGAATTATGAGCTTTGCGACTGAGGATGGGAGATCCCCAGAGCTAATAAGGTCAGTGATGGTGTGGGAGACATTGGCCTGGTGCTGCTTACTGGGGTCCCGTTTGAGGGGTAAATAAGTGAAGGTGTCAGAGTGTCTGGACCTCAACAAGGTAGAGGTCAGCATGTCAGACTATTACAGCACCCCCCTTAACTGTGGGTTTTGGTAGTGAGGTTGGGATTTATGCGAAGGGAGTGGAGAGCAGAGTGTTCGGAAAGAATGAGGTTGGAATTTGGGAGAGGAGTCTTGAAGTAGAGTCGGTTGATATCGGCAGTTAGCAATGAAAAAATCCAGAGTAGGTAGGTTAGAGTGGGGTGTCCAGGAAGGGGAGGAGTGTTGAAGATGGGAGAAGGGGTCATCAGTGAGGGGTGGAGAGTCCTTGCCAAAGAAGTTATCTGGAGCATAGCTGTTAAAATCTTTACAACTTCATCATTGTTTAAAAATTTCTTTCTGTGTTTGACTTCTCAGAATGTTTGCACATTCTTTCTGAAACAAAGTGTTCAATTTTTAATGATATCGGCAACAGAAACAGTGGTCTTTTCAGTAGTCTAATCAATTCAGAGATAAATTCAGGAGAAGCCTTTTTATCCACAGTGAGTAGAATATAGATTTGCTACAACATGGAAAAGTTGAGTTTAATAGCAGAAATGTGAGGGCTGATTAGGCATGTACATGAGATAGAAAGGAATAAATGAAAAGAGACTGGGGTTTAGTGGGCCAGTGAAGACCAATTAAGCATGTAGCTTCCATAGTTCAGCTTAGTTTCTGCTGATTTTGATTTCTACACTATGTGATAAAATTGAGGTAAAAATGAAAAAAAGAATTACATAAAAAATTCTGCAAATTTTAAGACTTTCCTTTCTAAAAATTGAGAATCAACATGAACAGATATGAAGTTTGCAAGTGTTAATTAACAGTTTTTGTATTTGAACAGAATAAGTTTTCATTGGTTTTTGCTTTAAGTAAAAAAAATGTTCAAAGAGTATCAAAGTAGATTAGATCAAAAAGTTCAAAACAAATATTGAAAAGCTCTTAATGTTTTGTTTAATGAGATCCATAGCTTCCCATACATTAGATTATGTAGCCTGAATCATGAAGCATCTGATGTGTTGACTGTGCTTCCCACCCACCCACAATTGGGCCAGGTATAGAAAGCAGATAGAGCTCTCAGGTGGTCTTTGGCCAAGTTTAGCCTCAGTGATAGGTCGACCTCAACCAGTTTAATATATAAGCTCACTGTTGGAATATTTTTCATCTCCTTTTGAGGCAGAGAATCTATTATGAATCGATTATGTGGGAGGGATAGTTAGATCTCAGAGTAGGTTAGAAGGCTGGAATAACATTGTGGGTTGGAGAACCTTGACTGTGATTGTACTCTTATTTATGAAGTCTTCTAACTGAATCTGGATCTGACTGATAAAGTCTTCTGCATGCATAGTGATGAAGTGGAACTAAGTCTGAGATATAGTTGCATAGGAAAGGTGACTTTGGATTAGTGATCTGTCATTGAGGAATTGGAAAAGTATAGATAAAGACATCTATAACAAGCATGAAATTTTAATAATTTTACATGAATCCTTTATTAGCCACTTCAATAAAGGGCTAATGTAAAATCATTAAAACTTCTTGCTGTTGTTACATGATTCCTTGAACAATGATGCCCTGTTCTATCTTTCTCAAACTAAGAATTTTATGAAACTAGTCTCAAACTCTGCCTCGAGTATTCTTGCTCCAACAAAGCCTTTAATTTCTTCATTGGTCTCTAATTGCTTATTCACTTATTTTGAGAATCATCCTTCCTTAGTAGATTTCTTAAAAATGTAATTAATGCTTTGTTTCTGATTATCTGTCTGCTTCAGATGTCACTGTTCCAGCTCATAACAATGTTGCTATATGATCTTTACAGTGTGTAGACATCAACCATTTTACTGCTTCAGCGTATATTTTGCTGCTAGTGTTATTTTTGACTTCTTGCCATATTACAAAATGTTAATACTAAAGTGAGTACTGATTACAGTCGCTGTAACAAGCTCATAAAACATTATTTTATACCAATTGAAGCTATAAGATAGGTCAAAAACATTTATACCTAAACATAAATTCAAAGCATACCACTATTTGTTTAAGCTATCCACTCATGATTTTCTTAAAGTTTCCAATTCCATTTTTACTAGTTTCCCATAATTTCCTTTGTACTTCAATGACAATGTTTTTTTTTTGCACATTGAGTGTTGTATTTTGTGAGCAATAACAAAATGAGGATCATAAGCTAGATTATACCAATAAATGTGAAACGATTCTAATCTTGAGAGAGATTTCTATGTTTAAATTAATTGGTTCAGAGATGTAGTACACCAATGTGGTGACATAGTTTTTTGGGATTCTATTCAGATCATTTTTCAGTTTTGAGTGACCATTGCAGAAGGGTTTTCAGCCTCTCATTTTAGTATATATAATACCAGGTCCCAGTGTTAATGGCAAACAGTTATAACAGTCCTCTACTGTGATGAAGCAATATTTTCCTCTTTTCTCACATTGTTTTACTCTTCTGATTCTAATTGAAGTTCAAAGTAAATTTATTATCAAAGTACATACATGTTGCCATATGCCGCCTTGAGATATATTTTCTGGCAGAATACGATATAATTTATGAAAAGTATATATAGACAAAGGCTGGCAAACAACCAATGTGCAAAAGAAATCAAACTGTGGAAACAAAAATAATACTGAAGACATAAATTGTAAAAAAAAACCTTGAAAATGAGTCTGTAGATAATAGAATCAGTTCAGAGTAGTGGTGATTAAAATTATCTATACTAGTTCAGAAGCCTGATTGAAGTTAGCTAATAACTGTTCCTGAACCTGGTGGTGTTGGGACTTAAGGGTTCTGTACCTCATACCCATTTGCTAGTAGCGAGAAGAGGACATGGACTTTATGTTGGGGATGATGATGGATGCTGCTTTCTTGTGGCAGTGCTCCATGTAAATGTAGTGGTGGGGACAGCTTTACCTGTGATGGACCTGGACGTGTGCACCACTTTCTGAAGCTTTTTTCATTCCTGACTTCCATACTAGGTCATGATGCAACCAATAAGGACACTCTCCAGTGTACGTCTAGAGAAGCTTGTCAGAGTTTTAGATGACGTGCCAAATCTACATAAACTTCTTAGATAGTAGAGGTGCTGTTGTGCCTTCTTTATGATGACACTTAATTGCTGGGTCCAGGACAGATCCTCTAATATGTTATCTCTGTGGAATTTAGAGTTACAGATCTTCTCCACTTTCATTCCCCTAATGAGGATTAACTCATGGACCTCCAGCTTCTTCCTCCTGTAATCGATGATCAGTTCTTTGGTTTTGCTAACCTTTAGCGAGAGCTTGTTGTGGCACCACTCAACCAGATTTTCAGTCTCCCTTTCTGGACTCTTGTGTACTTTGTCCCAAGAGCTAAATAGCCCTGACAAAAGTTTATTGGTTCTCCAAGAGAGGAGCTGTTTACCACTTGCATTGTTAGCTGCTTCAAAACATGTGGTTTTGACTGAATGCTGATGTAATTTCCTTGGCCCTTTTAAATAAGTCAGAAAATTACATGTTTCATTACTTGTTCTCTCAATTAAATACTGACAGTCGTTCATGCAGACTAAGAAAATCTCATAGCCGTCTGGCAAAATGGTACTAAGAAAAATATTTAAAAATCAGGCAACTTGAACAAAAGGTGGCTTGGTTGGAATGGTTTATTTCTCACATTGGCAACACTTCAGTCAATAGCTTGCGAACATAATCACAAGAAATAGACTTTGAGCATGCTTTTAACAAAATAATCTCATAGGCTACCTTAAAGATCCAAAATAAATCAGAACATTGGACACTAATATTGTTAACTCCAGGAAAGTTAACATTCTTGTGAAGGAAGATAGTTTTTTTTTAAGAATACATTTGATTTGTTCCTAGACGACTCAGAATTCAGATGTCAAGTTTCAACACATGGGGACCTTTTACTTATTAACCAGAATGAAACATAGTCATTGTGGAATAAAGGTTCTCCGGCTTTTCAGTTTTAAGTTAGATCAGTATAAATTAACTAAGAAAGATGAGAAAGGAAGATATAAAGGGAAAATGCACTTGCCCATGAGCAAACACAGCAAACCACGAAGTGTTGCTATTTATTTTAGGTGCTTTTGGGTTCCATGTAACATGGAAAACTAAATGAAAAAAGTAATAATCACATTGTCAAATTGTTCAATCTTGTTCAAGAAAATGTTATTAAAGGTGTAAGTTCATGCAGCTTATTGATCCTTTTGAAAAAAAGAAAAACTTGAAATATTTTTTTCATGTCTACTTTTAGTCTTTTACATTGTTTTAATAAAAAATAAAAAAAATCACTAAGATGCTGGAATTCTGAAATAGAAATGCAGTCTCTTCTCTTTCCACACGTACTATTTCAGGAGCTGAATCAAGTAAATGAAACTCCTTCCCAGTTCTCAGAAAGGATCTTTGACTGAAATGTTAATGCTGTTTTTTTTCACTTCCATAGTTGCTTCTGGGTCTACCAGGTCTTTCTAACATTTTCTGTAGCTACTATTCTGATGAGCAAAATTAATCTAGTTTATGGTTCCTTCCTACATTGACAAAACAAAAGAAAATGCATAATGGAAATTTTCAGGGAAAATAAAGTACTTCAAAAATATTGATTTTAATGACCTGGTTGCCTCCTTCATTATCCACAGCGCATCTAATATTTAATATAAGACTACTCTAAGGTAATCAAATAATGCAATGAAATCCAGCATCTGCAGATTTTTTTCTTGTATACAGTGAAACCCATGGGGTTAATTTTGTTGCCCTGTATGGTACTTTGAAAACTAGAAGAGGAGTCTACTATTATGGCATTTCCCTCCACTGCTTTCTCCCCTCCTCTCCATTCACACCCAAGCTTGAAGTTCAATTTTTCTTGTTTCTTTGGATTCTGCCTGCAAATTCATTTTCACCCCAAGATCCCCATTTTGTCCTCAATGAGATGTAAATTCTTACCTCCCATCATGCATTGCCCATTGCCCTTTTAAGAACCACAATTGTCCCATAACAGAAAACAAAATATGCTGATGTGATTAGACAATTTGTAACCAGAGTACCATTCTGAAACAAGAATAACTTCAAAGGATGGAGCAAATGATTTACCTTTATTGTCCCCAGTACATAAGGTGCTGTGATAAATAATAATATCTGCTTGGGCATCTTTTGAACTTTAGGCTAACTTTTCTTTATCAGAAGACATAATTATGTGCATTTTATATATAAAATTTATATTTTGTAGTTTGTATTTTATTTGCTGTTAGCTGAAAGAACTGCCCATTATCTCAAAACATTTTCTGTATCGTTTTCAGTTGCTGGTTTAATATATATGAAGGAGCCATTGGCTAAAACAAAATAAGAGGGGATATCATGTTAGTAAGCAGTAAGATAATTCAAAGTGTTGTTAATTGATTTTAATTAATTTTAACAACATACAAAAATTTAACAGGATCCCCTGCAGCTAGTCCACAGAGTAGTGACAACAGTGACACTCATCATAGTGGTGGCAGTGACATCGAAATGGATGAGCAAATGATGAACAGGGCAAAGCGTGGACAACAGCGACTCTCAGATACAGAGGTATGTACTTTAAAATCCAAGAAAATTTAGTGGAAAAACAAGATTGGTACTCAGGTTTGACCAAAAATGGTGGTATTATTAAACAGCTCTTTTATACAACCTTGGCCTCAGCACCACTTTCCTTGGCTCCCTGTGATTCAGATATATTCCATGGTCCCCTCTGCAATTCTCCAAAATTCAAATACTCACAACTCTTAAGAATGTAAATATCACTGTCTGAAATCAGCAGTCCTTCATTCTGAAAATATGTTCCTCAGTTTAAGATATCCCTAGTTAGAGGAAGTATTCTCTCAGCTTCCATCTTGTCAAATGTTTTAAAATCTCATGTTTCAATGAGGCCACCTCTCATTTTTTGATGTGGATAGGCCCCATCTGTTTGGTGTTTCATACAGGAATCAATTCAGTGGATTTTCTTTTCCCTGCCTCCAATGCAAGCAGGTGCTTGCTTAAGTATAGAGACCAAAACTATGCAGTACTTCATTTATTGTCTCAGTAGTTCCATATAAAGTAGCGTCAAAATATCCCTGTTTTTCTGTTCCAAACTCATTTATTAATGGCAAATATTCTATTAATATTCCTAATTACTTACTGTGCATGTATGCTAACTTTTTTTTTGTGTTCCGTTCAGTTCAGTTTCAGTATATTGTCATTTAGAAACCACAAATGCAATGCAGTTAAAAAATGAGACAATGTTCCTCCAGAATGATATCACAAAAGCACATGACAAAACAGACTACACCAGAAAATCCACATAGCGTTTGGCAATCCCCAATCCAGAGTCCGGAGAGGCTGTTGCGTATTTATATCGCGCTACCATCTTAGTGCATTGCCCGGAAATGAGCTCCAAACCCACCAGACAAAACAAGACCAAAAACTAAAGCTACAAGACCCTCAGATAACTTGGAACTGAAACATTTTGTCTTCTCCCCTATTTCAAGAAAATAATTTGCATTTACATTCTACCTTAGAAAGTAGATAAACTCCTTTTTTCACAAATTATGCAGTACTCCATCCTGACAGATTCTGAGTATCATTGCACTGTCGCTGCCCTTTACCATTGTCTTTTCTTTCACCTTGCCTTCCTAAATATACTAGCACCAGAACCACTATCATCTATTTTAAGGTTACCCTATCTCCTTTCTGCTTCTACGCTCAGCTTTCCATCACTCTCCCGTCACTAACAGTATGTACAACTCCCTCCAATACAAAGATATTGATTCTTGTTGAGCTGCAGCCCATCAGACTTGTAAATGGCCCATTTCACAGAGATACTATTGTAATTTCTAAGGAACCTGTAATCTTTGCATACACTGTATCTCTGGCCACACAGGCACTTTCTCCCACTTGCTGCTCAGTAACATGCGGCACTGGTGGTGTGTCGGACAGCTGTCTTGAGAACCTATTTTTTTTACCCTCTTTTCAAGCACTCTAGACTGTGGCTGCAGGAATTCATCTTTCTTTCTGCCAACGCAATTAGTACTGAAGAGGACCATGACCACAGTGTTTCACTTTCCCCCTTCAGAATGCTGTGTAGCTGTTTGGTGATATCCTTGACTTCAGAATTGGTGAGGCCACATTCCATCCTTCAGTCTTATCGATGACCATAGTAATGCCTGTTTGCCTCCATAAATGTTGAGACCCTTGTCACTATGGCTTTCTCACTCACCCTCCTCCTTTCCTATGCATCTGAAGCAGTTGTGTTAGCATGTTCTCAGATCTGGCTGCATTCCCTTTCAGTAGTGTCCAAAATGGAGAAAACTCAGAGAATTCTATTATTAAGGACCCTCACTCTGTTGGACATGCCCTTTTCCTTGTACTGCCATCAGGGAAGAGGTACAGAAGCCTGAAGACCCAAACTCAACTATTAAGGAGCAGCTTCCTTCTGACTGTCATCAGATTTCTGAATGGTCCATGAATACTACTTAACTGCAATTTCTTTAATTTGCAATTTATAGTAATTTTATGACTTTGCACTACTCTGCTGCCATATAAGATGGTAATAATAAACCTGATTCTCTTTTTGCCCAAAAGCTCTTTACCTGCAGGGTGACCAAATCTATCAATTTCTCAATCTCATTGCTGTATCACAGTGACTGCAGTCCAAGCTCCACAAACTGGAGTTCAAACTGTTGTTGCTGAAGATTCTTCCTGCACACGTGTATGTCTCAGTCATTTGAAGTGACCATAACATCCTATGGGCACAAGCTACATATTGTGGTTGGCTGAGTACTCTGCCATTTGATGACTTTATGGTTTTAATTTACTGAGTTTCAATTAATGACATGGAGAATTATCATTAAGGTTCAATGGCATATATAATTTTGAATGAATGAATGAATGAATAAATAAATAAATAAATAAATGCAAAGAGTGACTACAATTAGCATCCACTTTTCTTAAGATATGGTTCTTGTGTTGGGAGTAGTAGCATTTTCAAAAACAAATTATGCAAAATTTAAAGTATTGTTTTTTAGAGTTATAAGCATCCACTGAATTTTTAAAAACATAAATAAAATTAGGTTATTTCATTGACTAATAAATAAAATCTTATTCCCCCCCCCCAGGAATCCATGCAAGGAAGTTCTGATGAGACTGCTAATAGTGGTGAAGATGCCAGTAGTGGGCCTGGCAGTAGCAGTGGGCACAGTGATGGTTCTAGTAATGAAGTAAATTCAAGCCATGCAAGCCAGTCAGCTGGAAGTCCAGGAAGTGAAGTCCGCTCTGAGGACATGGCAGATAGTGAAGTCCTAAAAGAAGAAGAAGAAGAAGATGATGATGATGATGATGACGACGATGAGGATGATGATGGAGTTGAGAGCCCCCAGAATGAGAGCAGGAATTCGGAGTTACGAACTCTGAGTGCAGAGTCACAGCCGGGAATTTGTATGTCAGAATCACCTGGTGGAACAGAATGTGATAGACCTAATAGTGGATCGGGCAAGGATATTCCTTATAACTCTGATACAGTTCCTTCAGGAGAGAATCGAATTCGACTTCTTGATACTTGCTCACATCCTGAGGACACTGAACGTGATATGACAGGGGAAATAAATACTGTGCACATATCACAAGGTTCTCAGGATTCTTGTATTACTCGCACTGGAGATTTTTTAGGAGAGGCGATTGGAAATGAAATATTTAACTGCAGACGTTTCATTGGTCAGCAGCACCATCATCATGATGGGTAAGTTTCACTCTTAAGGTTTAGTTTTAGTCTCAATTTGCAGAATAATAAATTTAAGATGATTTTTGTAGGTTTTTATTTAATTCTAAAAAGATATAGCACATAGAACAGTACAGCAATAACAATACAGCTTTAGGCTACATTCCAATGCTGAACTAATTAAACTATCAATTAAAAAGCCAGACAAAGCAAATCCCTTCTGCCTAAAAAAAAGCATCCATTCTCTGCACATTCATATGCCTATCTAAATACCTTTATTGTGTTTACCTCTGCTATTATCCTTGGCAGTACATTCCAGGCACCCACCACTGTGTGTGTAAAAAAAAAACTTGCCTTGTATGTCTTCATTGAATTTGAATTTCTCCCCCCCCCCCACCTTAAATGCATTCCCTTTAGAATGGAGAAATATACCAGCTATCTATGTCAATCTTATAAACTCCATTCAAGTGTCCCTTCAGATCCCACTACTCTAGAGATGACAACCCAAGTTTGTCTAACCTCTGCTTATACCTCATGCCCTTTAATCCAAGCAGCATTCTGGTAAATCTCATACATAGTCTCTGCATCTTTCCTAAAATAGGACAACAAGAAACATATGAAGTTTTCCAAACCAGTGTTTTATAAAGCTGCAACATCACTCTTGAAATGTGTGCCTCAACTAACAATGGCAAACATGCTTTATGCCTTCTTTACCACCTGTATCAGCCTGTGCAGCCATTTTCAGAGAGCTTTAGACTTGGACGCCAAGATCCCTCTTGGACTCCCATTGTCAAGAGTCCTACCATTAACTGTGTACTATCCCTTTAGATTTAATATTCCAAAGTGCAACACCTCACACTTTGGCCAGTTTAAATGTGTCATTTCTCTACTTGTATCTACAACTGATCTATTTCTACACTAGCCACAATGGCACTAATCTTTGTATTGTTTGCAAGCGAATTTACTAATCCATCCAAGGCATTTATATATATCATTTGTCAAGTTCCCAGCTAAACACCACTGGTCATGGACCTCAGGCAGAATAAGACCCATTAACCACTGCCTTCTGTCATTTATAAACAAGCTAATTCTGAACCCAAATAGCTAAATCATCCGAGATTCCTTGGATCATAATCTTCTGGATGAACCTACCGTGTGGGACCTTGTTGAATGCCTTACTAAAATCCATGTAGACACCATTGATAGTTGATCATCATTGTCATCTCCTCGCAGAATTCAAACATGATTTCCTCTACATAAAGCCATGGTTTTCCAAATGCACTTAAATTTTTTCTCTAAGAATCTTTTCAGTAGCTTTCCTACCACTGACATGAAACTCACTAGTCTGTAGTTTCCAGGGATATCCCTATTTTCCTTCTTGAACAACAGAACAACATCAACTTGTCATAGATTTTGTGGGACCTCATTTGTGACTAGGGAAGACATAGAGGTGTTGCTCTCTTAATAACGTGAGGTATATCCCATCAGACCTTGTCTTAATGTTCTTCGAGAGACCCAACACTGCTTTGTTTCTTTATCTCAAAATATCCTAGTATTTCAGTACACTTCACACTGGTCTCACTATCTTGCACTTGCTTTTCCTTGGTAAATATCAAAGCAAAGTACTTATTTAGGACCTTGCCCATATTCTCTATCTCCAAGCAAAAGCTCCCTCCTTTATACTTTGAGTGGTCCTGCCCTCTTCCTAGTTATCCTCTTGCTCTTGATGTATGTACATAATACTTTTGGATTCTCTTTAATCCTACTTGCCAAAGACTTTTTGTTGCCTCTCTTGGCTCTCTTTTTGAGTTTTTTTGACTTTTATATAATCCTCAAGGGCTCTGTTTGATTTTAGCTTCCTAAATCTTGCATACACTTTTACTTCTTGACTAAATTAACCAGCTCTCTCGGAATCAAGGGTTCTTGCCTTGCCATCCTTTTTCTCTCTTCTTACTTGTCCTGTACTCTGTGCAGTTGGTATTTAACTATCCTCACATGTCAGCTAAATAACCCTCATAGTTGCTACCTAAAAAGCTTGTAATTTGCCTTACCCCCATTTCATGCTCTCCTGCAAGATACAGACTTGTCCGTCTTCAAAGCTATCTTAAAATCTAAGGAGTTGTGATAATTGTTCCCTAACTTATCCCCTACTGAAATATCAGTCACCTGGCCAGGCTCATTTCACAGTAGCAGACCCAGTATGACCCCTCCTCTGGATAAACCACTTGAAGAAACCCTCTTGAAAGCACCTAACAAATTTAGATAATTATATAATAATTAGTATGTTTTCTGAGAACATGTAGAAGTTATTTTATGGTTAAGTTTTTAAACTGTTTAATTCATTGAGTAAAATTAATAGTTAATTGAGACACATCAGGAGCAATGCATCAATTAGCTGAAGTTCCATGGAAATAGTTAAAAAGGTATACAAAAGACAAACTACTGTTTTAACTGAATAACAAATTAAAATACAGAACAATTAGAACACTACCAATACTACTACACAACTATAAAAGTGTGTATTTGTTCCTTATAGTTATCAACAAAAGAATTTATCCAGTGAGTGCTGCTGTTCTCATTTGATTGCAGCATTTTATGAAAAAAAAGCTTTCACATACTCTGTTGCTTACTGATGCTAAACAGTTTACTGGTGCATAATATGAATTCTACAGTTTTATTTCAAATTTTTTACATTTTGTGCAAACTGAATGATTTTGACCTCACGCTAGTTTTCAAAATAGTTTAATGTTGGAGACAAGTGGAATTCTGGAAATTTTTTGCCTTGACTTTATCCAGTGTATGATTTAATATGGAATCTTAAATCTGATCATTTAGAACTGCACTTCCAGTTGTCTGCTGTCGTGTAGTACTTTACTGTTGAGTATTGGCTGCTACTTTACATCATATTGATAGTGGTGGGATCTGCAGACAACGAGTGTGTATTTATTTGCAGATCAGTGGAGCGGTAAGTAGGGCTGGCAGCAGGTTTTGGTTTATTCTGCAACTTTCAGTAAAAAACTGCAAAATGGAGATGAAGTATAAAGTTACAAAGATATATTTTGTTAATGTAATTTGGTGCTAATGTTGCTTACTGATGTTAAACAGTTTACTGGTGCATAATATGAATTCTACAGTTTTATTTCAAATTTTTTACATTTTGTGCAAACTGAATGATTTTGACCTTGCACTAGTTTTCAAATGAACATATGAACAAATGAACATATGACCTGGAATGGAGATGTTCAAAGTGCAATAAATAGTAAATCAGTGAGTTTTGGTGGAAGGCAAGAAAAATGTAAAATAGAAAGTAATCCAAAGCCAAACATTGTTCAGTATGACTGCATGATTTTTTTGAATTTGCATATATTTCACTGGCGTGAATGTGTGCATGTTTGAAGGAAATACTAAATATGATATTTCTCGTGTTATTTTCTTGATACTGTACAAATAGTTGAATTTTACTTGATTGGTGTTCTTATATAAAGTAAACATCAAGTAGTTTGAAAAGTCATTTAAAGATTTTGATCACTTGATTAAGGGTTTAGTTCAGAAATAATTCTTGCTATTGATTCAAGAAGTAATAGTTGTTGCTTTGACAACTATTGTTCTTTGAGTTGCTGAACTTTAGGTGACTGAGGCTGCCAGTGACTGTTTCAAGTATATGTCAGAGGTATCATGGCACTTTTTAAAGGGGAAATCAGAATTTCCACGGTACACTGGCCAATGTTTATTCCTCAAGCAGTGATGTTAAAATAGTTTATCTAATAATTTATAAACAGAAGAGCCCTGAAGAAGGGTGTTGGCCCAAAACATCAAATGTTTATTCATTTCCATAGACGCTGCCTGACTTGCTGAGTTCCTCCAGCATCTTGTGTGTGTTGCTACCCAATAATTTGCCTCCTGGCTGTTCATGCGATTTTGTGTATAAGCTCTGTGCTGCATTAATCTACACTCAGGAATATTTAATTGGCTGTGTGTTGAAGGTTATCTTGGCCTTCCATTACAAATGAGTAACAATGATAATTTGAGAAAACTAGTAATGGTGAAATATATTTTGCAGGCACTTGGCTGATGATATGATGAGTGCAGATGATGTCAGCTGCAGTAGTTCTCAGGTCAGTGCAAAATCAGAAAAAAACATGGCAGACTTTGATGGGGAAGAGTCAGGCTGTGAAGAAGAACTGGTTCAGATTAATTCTCATGCAGAACTTACATCTCATCTTCAACAACATTTACCCAATCTTGCTTCCATCTACCATGAACATCTTAGTCAAGGTAAGGAACAAAATTTTTAACCTTAAATGCAAAAGTTGAAGAGTTCTCAAGCAATTGATTATCAACTGGCACTGTTTGAGAATTATGGGTAGTAATCCAAATTAGTTTCCATAATTTTTATTGTAATTTAATGTTATATACTGGATTTGATTTGCTACTTAAGACAAAATATTTGTGTTGAGCTTAGCTTTCATAACTGAAAATATAAATATATCTTGAATTAATAATAGCACTTTGATAACAAAGATAATGGACACATCAAGTCAATTGAGTCACTATTTTATTGTCAAGATTTCAGTATGTCTGTTTTGTTGTAAAAGCAAATTTTACCATCTCATGTTCTGTCCCTTCAGTTTTATTAATTATATAATACTCGAGAAATCTGCTTTTATTTTGATGCTAGTTTTGGCTCAGTTTGTAGCATTCTCATTCATAGTCAAAAAGTAGTACGTTTTAGTTCCATTCCAAAGAATTGAGCACTACTATTGAAGAGCTAATTCTTAGATAGGCATAAAGTATCCTCTGGCAATTTTTTGGAATGCTTCAGGATTATCATCTCCAGTGCTTATTTATTATTTGTTGGAAGCATAGATTATTTAGTTATTCTAAAAATAAAATTCTGTGAATGTTAGAAATCTTAAATTACAACGGAAAACAGTGGAAGTACTCTGAGGTTATAACTGTAATCTGTGAAGAGGGAAAGACTAGTTACTAACTTGAAGTATTAACTCTTCCCTACCACCCCCCCCCCCCCAATGCTGCAGTATTTGATTATTGATGCAATACTGTTTTTGGGTGGTTACTGTGCAGAAATTGTGTGTCATGTTCATAGTTTGTTGAAAGTGGCATCAAAGATAGACAGGGTATTGAAGAAGGCTGTCAGCACACTGGCCTTCATTAGTCATGGAATTGAATATAGGAGAAAGGATATTATGTTGCAGTTGTATAAGTTGTTAGTACAGTATGTATGGTCTCACTATGTATAGTTTTGGTCACCATCTTATAGGAAAGATGTGATTAGACTGGAAAGAGAGCAGAATGAGAATGGGGAGTGGTCTCTAGAAATGCTTAATATTATAAGAGGCATCGATCAGGTGGATGGTAACAGTATTTTCCTCAGGGTAGGGGAGACTGAAAGTAACAGGTATAGAGAACTACCAGACATAGAGAAGGGAAAGATTTAAAAGGGACCTGAGGGGCAACTTTTTCATTCAGAGGATTGTAAGTGTATGGAACAAACTGCTGGAATTGGTTAAGGCAAGTACAATAGTATCATTTAAGAAGCATTTGGATATGTGCATGGAGGAATGGGACTTCGAGGATTATGGAGTAAACACAAGAAATTGGGGCTAGATGGATAGATGCATGGTCAGCATGGATTTGTTGAGCTGAAGGCCTGTCTCAATGCAGTATTGCTCGAAGACTCTTTTTTGGAAATATGGTTATGATTTTATTTCACAAATATTTCATTAGATTGTAACACATAGGGTTGTTGTGAGATTGTGGCGAGTTTTACATAAAATTTGTTTTTTCTCCTCTAACTGAATTTGCCCTGTAGAAAGATCACTAATTGCCAAAAAAAATAGCCCTGAAAATTTCACAGGCAAAAAATAAAGTTGAAGTTATTTCGGGTTTGCAGGGAATGAATGTTCCTGTTAATGGCACCATATGATTTTGAATGGGTGTGCATAAGAAGGGAAGCTGCTGTGCCTTAGATTACTAAAGTAGGCCCTGAATGAAGAGAAATTAACCTTGCTTAAAGGTGGAAACTACTCATCTGTCCATTCTACTCATAAAAAAATCTCTTATCTGTTCCCGTAAGCATAGTGGTTGATCCAAAGGTGTCAGATTTGAAAAAAAATGTATAAAGTAACTTAACTAATGCCTTTGAAAAAGAAACGTTTGAAATGTCAGGGCATATGGCCATCATGAATATAATCATTGTCATAAGATTTAGAAAGATTATTGATTTTGGCTCATTTCATTTTTGACGTGAGTAACTGGTATGACTTTTTCATGCAGATATTTTATTTTCTTTAAATCTATATGGTTTAGCAAATTTGTCTGGCTTAGCTGATTTTATTTGCTGATAGTCTTTTACCTATGGTACTCATTATATTGTTCAAATCTTAAATATTCCATTTAGAAATATAGCGCCTTAAGTTGAAGGTTTGCTCTTTGGAAAAATAAGAAACGAGAAGAAATGTGTAGGGTAATGATGGGAGATGAAGCGTCTTGGCCCAAAATGCCGTCTGTACACTTTCCATAGATGCTGGCTGGCCTGCTGAGCTCCTACAGCCATTTGTGTGTGTTGCTTGGATTTCCAGCATCTGTATGTTTTCTCTTGTTTGTTAAAAGAGATTGTCAGTTTTGAGAACTGCCCTCCTTATCTGCGGGGGATTGGTTCCGGGATCCCTCGCAGATACCAAAATTCATGGATGCTCAAAACTCTTACTCAACCTGTCTCAATGAGGTGGATCTTAGGACCTAGCAGAACCCCAGACCTTATTTAACCTGTCTCAGTGTGGTGAACATTAAGATCTGGTGGTACAGATCTGAATCTGCAGTGTTTCTGTTCACGAAAATAATCACGAACACAATTGAAAATAAAGTGGAAATAATAAAGCGATCAGAAAGAGGTGAAACACCATCGGTCATTGGAAAAGCGTTAGGCTATGTCGGTCAACGATCGGAACAATTTTAAAGGATAAAGTGAGAAAGGCTCTGCCCCGATGAAAGCTACAATTATTACTAAGCAACGCAGTGATTTAATTATTGGGTTTTGGGGTTTTGGGTTTTTGATCCTCCATATCAACTCGGCCCGGTGGAGGGGACGCTTGGGGACAATCTGTCCTGAGTCCTGAGAACTTCCGTTCCTGAGTCCGGCTCTGAAACATACATTCTAAGTGTTTTATATGCACAGAAAGGTAAAATATATACAATATACTAAGGCAAACGTTTGACTAACTGATGCTAAATAATACCGGATGTACCTGTTCTGACTTACTTATAAAGAGAACTTACGATTTTTTTCGATCCCGATCCACGATAACCCATGCTCATCCTCCCGTATACTTTAAGTCATCTCTAGATTACTTAAGATACCTAATACAATGTAAATGCTATGTAAAATGGTTGTTATACTGCATTGTTTAGGGAATAATGACAAGTAAAAAAGTCTACATGCTCGAACAACAAGTGCTGGAACAGCACTTCCAGACTTTTGCGATTCGCGGTTGGTTGAATTCGCGCATGAGGAATTCGCGGATAAGGAGGGCCGACTGTACAATGTGTGGATCATTATACTTAATATTGAAAGAAAGAGATTTCAGATTGAAATTCCACATATTATGTATTTTTGAATTAGTTTTGTATTTTAGTACTTGGATCCTGTATCTTCTTTCCTCAGCTCCCAGTGTACATAAGCATCAATACAATTCCAATGCAATAACGGATGTCAATTTAGACAATGTTTGCAAGAAGGGTAATACTCTTCTTTGGGACTTGGTACAAGATGAAGATGCGGTATGTTTACCTTCATTGGAACAATTTAGAACAGTTTGAATGTAGTGTCTTTGGTTACTTATTGTTTGTTTGCATAGGTTCATCTCTCAGAGGGATTGATAAATGAAGCTGAGAAACTGCTGTGCTCCCTTGTGTGCTGGTTTACTGACCGGCAGATTAGAATGAGATTCATTGAAGGTTGTTTAGAAAACCTAGCGAATGATAGGTAAGGATGAAGTGCAAGTTAAAGTTGCATTGATGTTTATTCTTAAAATATATTTCTTGATTCTGACATACTCTAAATTTTATAATAGGAAATTAAAACTTCCAGGTAATTAGTTATCCCTGCCCTGTGATTTTAATCAAAATTAAAAAAATAATGGGTTCAGAAAACCTTTTGACAGTATGATGTTTATTATCAGACAGAGCAATCTTGCTAATGGTTGTTTTCCATATGGATTTAAATAATTTGTTTAATTGTAATAATGCCTGGATTAATTTCATTTATTCAGGTCAGTGGTAGTTTCACTTCGTCTTTTGCCTAAACTTTTTGGCACTTTTCAACAATTTGGAAGCAGCTATGACACGCATTGGATAACTATGTAAGTAATTCAAGATTATCCCTAAGTTAAGTACCTGGTAGATTTATTTATAAATTTGTAATTTAAATGTTATTTTTTAAAAATTTGCTTAGCCCTTCATTTTATCTCCAAAGTATTTCTACAGTTGAGATTAAACAGAAGTCAAATAATATTTTGTTTATGTGACAGAGGAAACTAAAACTGTTTTATAAAGAACAAGCCCACAATCAGCAGTAAATTAACCAGTTAATTATTTTTCTCATTGTTTAATACAAGAATGTTAGGTGTGAGTTTCCTACTTTCTTCAGTTAGAGTCACTGCAGTGTGCCGGCTCACCTAAGAACAGTACTTCTAAAAAGGCAGTACTCCTTCAGCATAGTATGGATGTGTACTTAAGTTGGGGGCTAGTAACTTTGTAAGATATCACCTTGAAGTAAGTCTTGATAGTATTATCAAATGATTCATTTTATCACTTACAAGTACTCTTCTACGTCATCAGTTCTTGTGTCAAGCATATGTCCAGCTTCTCACAGCATTATGAAAACATTAAACAAAAAATATATATAGAGAGAGAGAGAGATCACATTGTTTCACCTTTATCTCTTATCAGTTGCTGTCGAGTGTTACTTCTGATGCAGGGCACCCACCCGAAATGTCTGCCATTCTTTTGATTCCACAGATGCTGCCTGTCCCACTGAGTTATTACAGCAGTTTGCTTCTTGCCATCAGTAGTTTCTTGACTGTGCATAGTCCTGTTGTATTTATGGCATCCAGCAATGACAATTACCAGCTGGCAGCTAAGCATTGAACTTGAACAATTTTCAGAGTTTAAAACAACATATGAATTTCAGCAAATATATATTTGCCATTTGCAGTTGGTGAATTAAGTATAAGGTTGAGGTCACAGTGAACTAAGTATTTGATAACATCTCTTATTTTTAAAAGTATAAAATTTTACATTAATTGCACAACATTGACAGTGCATCCATTTATTATGAGTGGAGTTAAATACCCATATACACTTTTTGACGAACTCATATTTTTAAGTTTCTTAAAAAAACTGGTAATATTTCATGCAAATCTGAAGTACATTGATTTCATTAATTTCTCAAGAGAAAATGAGAAGATATTTAAAAAAAGAGCACCCTGTGAAGAAAAGGGGAATCATTGGCATTGTCTTCTGAATTTACATGTTTCGTTTACAGTGTATGCTGTGAGATAGCTTTCATTATAAGTACTGGTAACATTGCTGTTATTTTTCACTAAAAACGCCATGACTGTCTGCAGTGAAGAATTAAGTAGATACTGCCCAGGTGTGAAGTGAATTAATCAAGGTACTTCAAGTTTGCATGAAATAGCACTTTTTTATGGTGGTGGGCTGGGTGAAATACAAGTTGTTTTAAGTGTAAGCAATTTGTCAATAACTAATAACTTTTGTAATTGAAAAAGTGAAATTGATGCCTACAGTGGGGGATTTTGCCCAAACCTTTATTACACATTATCAGTTGTACGCAGCCATTTGCAGAGTTAATTTTCAAATGTGAATTGATAAAACACAGTCTGCTTCTTCTTCATGTTTCTTGATCTGCCTCTAATTGTTAGTTTGCTTTTCTGACATCTGATATTATGTGAGGAAATTTGGTTTAGCCAAATGTTGGGTAGACCAAAGGACACAGCCTAGAATAGAGGGGTGTCCTTGAGAATGGAGATGAGGAGGAATTTCTTTAGCTGGAGAGTGGTGAATCTGCAGAATTCTTTGCCATAGGCAGCTGTGGAGGCCAAGTCTTTATGCATATTTAAGGCAGAGGTTGATAGTTTTTTTTGATTTGTCAGGGCAATTTCCTAAACTCAAATTCCTAAAACTGTCACGTCCCTATCCTGGTAACTAGACTGTTATAAGGAAAATTGGCTCAGAACAAGTATTTACATAATTCTGATAATGTCAATTCTGGCCTTGTATTTGTTGGATAGACCAGGAAGAGGCACAATTGAGTCATTGTGGCACCATGATTGGAGGGCTCCTGTATTGGCAATTGGAAGAGTGATTGAAGTGGTTAGGCCATGATTCTTTAGAGTTCAGAAGAATGGGAGGTGACTTCATTGAACCATACAAAATTCTTAGAAGGCCTGACAAGGTAGATATAGGGAAGATGCTTTTCTGGCTAAGAAAGCTGGAACTAGAAATTACAGTTTCAAAATATTGAACATTTAGAACTATCACAGTAACTCATGTAAGCTGAGTGATTGATTATATAGAATTGATCAATTGAATTTTTAAACTGGTTCAGCATTATTTGTTAAGTAGAACTAAAAGTATGCCATGTTGTAACATGCCAGTCTGCTGCTTACTCTCTTTGGTTTCATAATTGAACTTCCTGCTGTCTTCCTAATTTCTGTTAGAGGGATAATTTTGCTCTCAAATAATCTAGGCTGACTATTATTATTCTGTTTTCTGAACATTTGAATTCATCCCAACTCTGGATATCCACATTTTAATTCACACTATGACACTAATCCTTCATGCATCTTGTTCATCCTTGAATTTAAATGATCTGCCATTGGTATCATGATTTTAGCATTCTAGGCTTTAAGGTCTGGAATTTCGTCCCTGAGCCACTCTGCCTCTCTACCTCATTCCTGCTTATTAATCGCTCTTTTAAACCTCCCCTTTTGACCAAGGGATTTGCTATTTGCTCAAATGTCTCCTTAATGGATGTGTATCATATTTTATTCAATAATGTGCCTGTGAAGTACATTGTGGAAAATTTACTGTGATAAAGAAGTTATAATAATGCAAATTATGGACAATCACAACTTTAGATAGAGTAGAGATTACCTTTCGGAGCTTAGGTCAGATGAGTGATTAGATTCAGGCATTGATTACTTTAGTCATGGTGTTAAAGAAAGACCAGGTCTAAAGTTAAAGCATTTTTAGCAAGAATGATCCACATAAAAAGTAATAATTTTATTTTATACTGTAGTTGGATAAGTAATTGAGAAAAATATATTTCATATAAGTAAATGGAAATTTGGAAAAGATGTTGCATGTCCCTAAGGTAAGTTTTGAAGAGTGTTTGAATATATTACAGATGTATTTTTAAACTTACAATTATTAATACAGTACTGTGCAAAAGTCTTAGGTGTGCTGGCTATATATTTGTGTCTAAGACTTTTGCACTGTATGCTGCCACAGAGGAAAAACAAATTTCATGACGTGAGTGATGATAAACCTGATTCTGATATGGGTCTCTATTGTGGACTGAGACTGGAATGGGGGTAGGGAGGGGAATTATGGTTGGGGGGAGGGGAGGGAGCAGAAAGCACCAGAGACATTCTGTAATGATCAATAAACCAGTTGTTTTGGATCAACTGACCTTGCCCAGTGCCTCAGGGCTGGCATCTACCACTCTAGGCACTCTTTCTCTGCCATCTGTTCCACACCCCTCCCCCTCCATGGCAATCCATCCTCACCATTCCCAACATATTTCACTCCCGCTTGATTTACAAGCTCTCTCTTTAATCCACATTGACAAGCACAGTACTATGCAAAAGTCTTAGGCATCTATATATGTGGCCAAAGCACAGTACTGTATGATGCTGCAAATTAATCATGAGCCGTTTAGTTTCAGAAATCTAATAATTCCCCAATACAGGAGTGGGACAGGGAGTGGACTGTGTTGCTAGAAAGTGGTCCATATTATAATCTGGTAATGCAAAGTTGCATCATCCCTGCATGTGTCAAGAAATGAGACTTGATAAAGAAATACATTTTGTGTTTATTTACCTTTTCCATATAAACTCTGTGAGTGAATTTTATCTCAAAATTTTGAGTAGTTATTTGTGACTTCTGTAAGGGCAAATTTCTGTAATCTGAATGGCCATAATGTGAGGGTTACTTGTACAGGTGATTTATGTTTCTAAAATTTCAAGTACACACTCCAGGACCAATAATGGATGTACAACCTCGTGAAAGATATACTTACACATTTTTATTATTATTGTATAGGTGGGCTGAGAAGGAGCTCAACATGATGAAACTTTTTTTTGACAACCTGATACACTACATTCAGGCAGTCAGAGAGGGTGCGCATAAACATGTGTTGTGAGTATAATTGATATATTTAACACCTTCTTGAGTTCAAGGTCACAAAAATGTAATATGTAAAATAATTTTCATAGTTTGGAAAAATATAAACTTATTTATTTCTGCAGAGATAGAGATTGATCTGATTATCAAATGCAACAAAGAAAATAACAATAGTATATACTGAAAGAATAATTATATGGAATGGATTTGAACTTTGTCAAGATGCTGTTTCTCTTAACATTTCTGAATATTTTGGTGCAAGTTGTGGTTACAGTAATTGGAGTGAGTTGGGGGAAATTGGCATATATAGCCCAAAACTTTTCACACTGCATCACATAATCTTAGGACATGAAGATAATGATGAGTCAAGTTATGAGTTCCTCTCTCATTGCTCCCACTTTAGTTTCTCCTGTACTTTGACCATGTTTCACTTCATCTGTCTGTCGTTCCCCTCCTCATCTGGTTCCACCTATTGCTTACCAATTCCCACTTCAACCTTCCCTCTCTCCTCAATATATCTTTGCTCTCTGATTTCAGACTTGATGCAGAGACTGAGAACATTTCTCTGCCTCTGCAAAGAAACTCTCTGAGTTCCTCCAACAGTTTGTTTTTTGCTGCAGAATATAGCATCTGCAGTCCCTTGTGTCTCCTGGTACCTTTTCCACATCATTTATGGGCTGGTTGGTATTTGATTGTGATGGGGGAAATTCTTGCATTCTTTCAGCAGAAGTCTTCAGGTAGGAGGAGTAAATGGAGCCATACAATCTTATGAGTTGATAAGAACTCATGCCATTCTATGCTTGACATATTTTAAAAAGTCATAAATTTACAGCAGCATTGCATATTTATATAAAACTCATCTCAACAGCTTGAAGAATTTTGTTGTTAGCTGTAAAATTTTACATTGTTTCTTTGAAATATGGAATCACACTCCACAGAAATGACCCTCTGTGCCTCTGTTGGCCATCAGGCACTGATCCATATTAATTGCATCTCCCAGCATTTTGTTGATAGCCTTCCATCCATGGTATTTAATGTTGACAAAGAAACTTGGGGAGTTCATCCAAATTGGTATGATCTTAAAGCAAAAAAAAACCCAGAGAAAGTATCCATTCTCTCATGTTGGAAGTTTCAAGTTGAGTTTGGATATTTTTGAAGAAAATTATTTTGAAATCAATCTTGGATCTTTGTAATTATTGATCATAATTATATTAATTCATCATCAATTGGATCATGTTGGAAATTGAAAAGAATATACTAATCTTAAAAGTATCAATGAATAAACTGATCAGCGTTTTCTTAATATTTTATTGGCGTTGTTTATGCTGACCCCCTTGATACAGGTATAGTCATGGTGCTGAGGTGCAAGTTCGCCTGCAGTTTCTGACATGTGTTTTTTCAACACTTGGATCTCCAGATCATTTTAGTGAGTATTTTCTTGCTTGATTGACACTGCATTGCTGCTTAGGAAATGTTATTTATTAAGTACATATTACATGATGATGTAATAAATTGTATGCGTAGAAATTTATATTGATTGTGTTATGTCAAATAAACAAACTTTAGCTTTTAAAACTTTGGAGTTGGCAATGTGTTTAAGAAACAATTTTACAGGATTCAGTAGTCTGGACAATCATGAACAGTGCAATATATGACTTTGTTTTTTTGAAAAGTACAGTCATTTTGATAGAGAAATGGAAGCTATAAATCTGTTAACTACATCTATCTGAAGCTATTAATTACTTATTGGAAGAGCTAGACTTGAAATTAATGAATTTAAGAATAATCAAATAATTAAAAACTGGACCTGTTAAATTATATTTCTGAATTCCAGAAGCATTCAGAAACTTTTACACTATTTTGAA
Source organism: Hypanus sabinus (assembly GCF_030144855.1). Classification (NCBI taxonomy): domain Eukaryota; kingdom Metazoa; phylum Chordata; class Chondrichthyes; order Myliobatiformes; family Dasyatidae; genus Hypanus; species Hypanus sabinus. The sequence continues at coordinate 59,335,242 of NC_082717.1, read as the reverse complement.
GGCTTCAAAAACTGGCTAAGCCTTGTGGCACATTAAGTTAATATTTTATAAGTCAGATTGGCTTAGCTGCCTTCATCAGCACATCTCCATCTCCTGCCCACTTAATAAGATATGCACAAAGCAACCTTTGCTGCTGTACAGGGTATCCTAGCTGAAGAATTTCACACTGAAGATTCTGTTGAGGGATTTAGGAACTTAGGATGGAGATCAGCAGTGTATGTGGTGACTGCCCTATAACTTCAAAATCCAGCTCAGTAAAATAAGGTTTCCTAATGATAGAGCAGATGATTGGCTTCAGTTACACCTTTTGGGAGTTGGTGAGCCCACGGGCACCACTGAAGCACCTCTGTTTCGGTCCTTTCATTTTGAAGGATTTTGACTTTGTCCCTAAGCTAAAGGTGTTGTATAGGATTGGGGTGGGTAGGTGTGAATAATTAACTAGTCAGCTTGATTCAGGAGGCAGTTGTACAGCTTAGTTTATGTATTCTGATCAATGATCAGAAATGAGAAGACATGATTATGAGTCGGACATTACAGGAAATAAGATATACTGATAATGTGGGATTTTCAACCTTCAGGGTTGGAAACTTGACGTTGAGAAAGAGCTGTCATAATTTAAAAGAGGATAGATGAAGGTAGCCTTGATAAAGTAACTGCAGTTGTGAGAAATAAGCATGGCTTGGAAAACAAGGGACAACTTTTGAGATCTCTGCATCATGAAACCAATTTGAGAAATGCCTATTTCTGATCATACTTTGTTTTTTTAAGAAGGGTAAATTAGTAAATTTATTCCAGAGTAAGTTAATAAAAATATGATGACACTGTATATTGGGGTAAATCGTGCCAGCAATAATCAGCTCCTTTCAAAGTAAATTCCAGACCAAAGAGGAGACTGCAGATGCTGAAATCTAGAGGAACAATCTCATGGAAAATAATTGTTTACATTTCAGATCAAAACTCTGCATCTGGACGTAGAGGGGAGATTGTTTGGATAAATGGAACAGGGGGAATTGTGAAATCAGAAGCAGGTTTATTATTAATGACAACTGTCATGAACATTGTTGTTATGTGGCAGCAATATAATGCAAGATGTAAAAATTACTGTAAGTTACAAATAAATAGTACAAAGGAAGAACAGTGAGGTAACATACTTCGACTGTTCAGAAAACTTATGGTGGAGGGAAAGAAGCTGTTTTTAAGATATTGAATGTGGATATACTTCCACTGCTATGGTAATAATGAGGAGAGGGCCCCTAGTAATGGATGCCGCTCTTGATGCACTGCTTTCATTTGTAGCCAGGATGTTAAAACAGTTAATTTTGTTATGGTTATGGGAGATTTCAATATGCAGTTGATTGGGAACATCTGTTTTGTGCTGGATCCCAAGAGAAGGAATTTGTAGAATGCTTATGAGATGGGTTTTTAAAGCAGATTGTGGTTGAGCCCATTAGCAAAAAGACATTACTAGACTTGGCGTTGTGTAATGAACAAGATTTGATTAGGGAGCTTAGGTTAAAGGAACCCTTAGAAGGTAGTGATGACAATATCATAGAATTTGCCCTGTAGTCTGAGAGGGAGAAGCTAATCAGCAGCAGGAGCAAGCCATAACGCTGAGATTTCTCTCAGGTTGGTGATGCTTGTTTAAAAGGACAGAAGGGACAAATGGGGCAGCCATTGTTGGGAGTGGACCAGTGTCAGGCCTTGGTTTAAAGGAGGCTTCAGCTCGAAAGAAGCTTTGGCTCTGGTTATGCTTCCTTTTTTTTCTCTTATTGAACCTAGTATGGTAAATGGCTGTTGTATGTTCTTCATGCCAGATGTTGGAGTACTGGGAGACCCAGAGTCTCCCAGGGAATTACATCTGTGTGAAGTATATCTGACTGCCTTGAAGACTGTGTTAGGGCTCTGGATCAGTAGCCGGATGGAGAGTGAGCAGAGTTACAGGGAAGTAGTCACCTTGAAGTTGCAGGAGATGAGTAGTTGGGTGACTATCAGGAGAAATAGAAATGTGACTAGGCAGTTAGCACACCTGTGTCTTTCCCCCCAGAAATAAGTATATTGTTTTGGATACTGTTGTTGGGGAATGACCTTCCAGGGGAATACCATGGAGACCGGCTTACTGGCACTGAGCATCGATCTATGGTGTAGAAAGGAAAGAAGGAGAAGAGGAGAGCAGTAGTGATAGGGGACTCAATAGTCAGGGGAGCAGACAAGAGATTCTGTGGACATGAACGGGACACACAGATGGTATGTTGCCTCCCAGGTACCACGGTCAGGGACATCTCAGATCACATCCACAACACTTTGGAGAGTGAGGCAGAGCAGTTTGGTACATATTGGTACCAATGGCATAGGAAGGAAAAGCAATGAAGTCCTGAAAAGAGAATTTAGAGAGCTAGGTAGAAAGCTGAGAAGCAGGACCTCCCGGGTAGCAATTTCTCGATTGCTGCTTGTGCTACGTGCCAGTGAGGATAGAAACAGGGTGTTTGGCAGATTAATGTGTGGCTAAGAAGCTGCTGCAGTGGGCAGGGCTTTAGGTTCTTGGATCATTGAGATATCTTCTGGGAAAGGCATGGCCTATTCAAAAGTGACAGGTTTCACCTGAATCCGAGGGGAACCAATATTCTCATGGGCAGGTTTGTTAGAGCTGTTGAGGAGGGTTTAAACTAATTTGGCAGTGGGGTGTGAACCAGACTCAGGATATGACAGATGGTAAAAGAGCAAAGATAGCATGCAGTCAGACTGTCAGGAAGAGCTGGCAGATGACAGGACATAATTGCAGGGTGAGTGTCAGTGCATTAGGGATTCACAATCAAAAGGTAGCAAATACAGTACTCAAAGTGTTATATATCATTGCACGGAGTATAAGTAATAGGATGGATGATCTTGTTGCACAATTACAGATAGTCAGTTATGATGTTATGACCATTACTGAATCTTGGCTGAAGGATGATTATAGTTGGGAGCCAAATGTCCAAGGTTACACATTAACTGGAGGGATAGGAAGATAGGCAGAGGGGTAGCATGGCTCTGTTGGTAAAGAATGGTATCAGACCAATAGGAAGATGTGACATTGGATCGGAAGATGTTGAACCTTTGTGGTATGAGTTAAGAAACTGCAACGGTTCAAGGACCCTAATGATAGTTATGTACAGGCCTCCCAACAATACCTGGGATGTAGACCACAGATTACAGCAGGAAATAGAAAAGGTGTTAAAAGGCCAATGTTATGATAGTCATGGGAAATTTGAACATGCAGGTCGATTGGGAAAATCAGGTTGGAAATGGATCTCAAGTGAGCGAGTTTGTTTAGTGCCTGCCAGATGGCTTTTTGGAGCAGTGTGTTGTTGAAACTCTGAGCAGATCAGCTATACTGGATTGGGTGTTGTGTAATGAACTAGAGCCGATTAGGGAGCTTAAGATAAAAGAACCGTTAGGAACCAGTTATCACAATATGATTGTGTTCAATTTGAAAATTGATAGGGAGAAAGAAGAGTCTGACATAGCAGTATTTCAGCGGAGGAAGGGAAGTTAAAGTGATATGAGAGAGGAGTTGGCCAAAGTAAATTGGAAGGAGATGCTAGCAGGGGTGACAGAGAGCAGCAATGGCATGAGTTTCTGAGAAAAATGAGGAAAGTGCAAAATAGCAAAATAGTCTGACTGTGGCTGACAAGGGAAGTCAAAGCTAATGTGAAAGCAAAAGAGATGACATATAACAAAGCAAAAATTAGTGGGAAAACAGAGGATTGGGAAGCTTCTTAAGCCCTACAGAGAGCAACTAAAAGAATCATTAGGAGGGAAAAGATGAAATATGAAAGCAAGCTAGCAAACAATACCAAAGTTGATAGTAAAAGCTTTTTCAAGTATGTAAAAATTAAGAGAGGTGAGAGTACATATAGGACCACTAGAAAATGAGGCTGGAGAAATAATAACAGGAGCCAAGGAGATGGCAGATGAACTAGATGAATATTTTGCATCCAGTCTTCACTACAGAAGACGCTAGCAATGTACCAGATGTTGAAGGATGTGAGGGAAGAGAAGTGAGTGCAGTTACTATTACAAGGGAGAAAGTGTTCAAAAAGCTGAAAGACCTAAGGGTACATAAATCACCCAGACTAGATCAACTGCACCTTTGGGTTCTGAAAGAGGTAGCAGTAGAGATTGTGTATGATATTTCAAAAATCATTGGACTCTGGCATGGTGCCAGAGGACTGGAAAATTGCAAATGTCATTCTGCTCTAAGAAAGGAGGAAAGCAGCAGAAAGGAAATTATAGTCCAGTTAGACTGACCTAAGTGGTTGGGAAGATGTTGGAGTCAATTGTTGAAGGATGAGCTTGTGGAGTACTTGTTGACACAGTGCATGTTAGAACAAAGTCCGTGTGGCTCCTTCCCTTAAGGGAAAATCTTGCCTGCTGAACCTGTTGGAATTCTTTGAGGAGATTACATGTAGGATAGATAAAGGGGATGCAGTGGAGGTTGTAAATTTGGACTTTCAGAAAGCCTTTGACATGGTGCCACACATAAGGCTGCCTACCAAGTTAAGAGCCCATGGTATTATGGGAAAGTTACTGGCATAGTTAAGAGCATTGCTGATTGGTAGAAGGCAACGAGTGGGAATAAAAGGATCCTTTTATAAGGATCAGCAGGGGTCTTATTGGGACCACGAGTGGGAATAAATGGATCCTTTTAAAAGGATCCGCAGGGGTCGGTATAGGGACCACTTCTTTTTATGCTGTATATCAATGATTTAGATGATGAAATAGATGGCTTTGTTGCCAAGTTTGCAGATGATACAAAGATTAGTGGATGGGCAGGTAGTGTTGAGGAAACAGGCAGGCTGCTGAAGGACTTAAGACAGATAAGGAGAATGGGCAAGAGAATGGAAAAGGAAATACAATATTGCAAAATGCACTTTGGTAGTAGAAATAAATGTGCGGAGTATTTTCTAAACGGAGAAAATCCAAAAATCTGAGATGCAAAAGGACCTGGGAGTACTTTTGCAGAATACCGCAAAGGTTAACTTGCAAGTAAAGTCGGTAGTGAGGAAGAAAAATGCAATGGTAGCATTCATTTCAAGAGGTCTGTGATACTATAGCAGGGCTGTGATGCTGAGGCTTTATAAGGCATTGCTGAGGCCTAGCCTTGAGTATTGTGAATAGTTTTGGGTCCTTCATCTAAGAAAAGATATGCTGGCATTGGAAGTGGTTTAAAGGAGATTCACAAAAATGATTCTGGGAATGAAAGGGTTATCATATGAGGAACTTTGGATAGTTCTGGGTCTGTACTCAAATTTAGAAGGATGAGGTGGAGGATCTCATTGAGACCTTTCGAATGTTGAAAGGACTCAACGGTGTAGATGTGGAAAGGATGTTTCCCATGGTGGGGGAGTCTAGAACAAGAGGGCATAGCCTCAGGATAGAAGAGCATCCATTCAAAACAGAGATGAGGAGAAATTTCTTTAGCCAAAGGGAGGTGAGTTTGTGGAATTTATAACCACTTGTTACTGTGGAAGCCAGGTCATTGGGTGTATTTAAGGCAGAGGGGCCTTGATTGGATACGGCGTCAAAGGTTACGGGGGAGAAAGCCAGGGAGTGAGGCTGAGGAGTGGTAAAAAGTATCAGCCATGATCGAATGGCAGAGCAGACTCGCTTGGGACAAATGGCCTGATTCTGCTGCTATGTTTTGTGGTCTTATGGTCATATGCATCATTATTACAGTGGAGTAATGGGAATGACAGAAGCATGATGGAAGAGCTGGCCAAAGTTGATTGGAAGGGCAAGGGATGAAGCTTTTGGGAATAATTTGGAAGACATGAAATTGGTTCATTGCAAAGAAATAGCATTCTCAAGGGAGGATAAAGCAACCATTGCTGACAGGGCAAGTCAAAGATGGCATAAAGCCAATGAGAGAGTGTACAAAATAATAAAATTTAGTGGGAAGCTAAAATATGGGAAAGATTTAAAACCAATGGAAGGCAACTACAAAAGCAATAAGGAGAGAAAAGATGAAATAAGAAGGTAAGTTAGCCAGTAATGTAAAACGGGATACCAAAAGATTTTTCATATATAGAGAGAGTAAAAGAGATGCAGGAGTATATATCAGGCCACTGGAGAATAATCTAAAGCTAGTAATAGGGGATAGAGAAACTGGACAAACTGAGTAAGTATATGCATCAGTCTTCACTGGATGACACCAATAGTATGCCAGAAATTCAAGAGGGTCGGGGCAGAAGTGTCATCGCTATTTCTAAGGAAAAAGGTACTTTGGAAGCTGAAATGTCTGAAGCTAATTTAAATTACCTGGACAAGATGGACTGCACCTCAGGTTTTTGAAGAAGGTGGCTGAACAGATTGTGGAGGCATTAGTAATAATCTTTCAACAGTCCTGTGATTCTGGAATGGTTCAGGTCTGGAAAATTGCAAACATTGTTCCAGTTTTAAGAAGGGAAGGAGGTAAAAGAGAGAAAATTATAAGCCAGTTAGCTTGACTTCAGTGGTTGTGAAGATGTTAAGAGTTCAAAGAAGGATGTGCTGACATTGGAGATGATCCAGAGGAGGTGCATGGGAATGAAAAGGTTAACATATGAGGAGTGTTTGATGGGCTATTCTTGCTGGACTTCAGAAGAATGAGGGAGGATCTCATTGAAACATACCAAATGTTGAAAAGTCTAAATTAAGTGGACATTGAGAGGCTTTTTCCAATATTATGGGAGTCTAGAACCAGGGGACACTATCTCAGAATAAAAGGACTTCACTTTGAAATAGAGATAAAGAAGAATTTCTTTAACCAGGATGGTGAATCTTTGAAATCTATTGCCCCAAATGGGCGTGGAGACCACGTTATTGGGTATATTTAAAGCCGTGGTTGATTGGTTATAAGGGCAGCAAAGGTTACGAGAAAACAAGAGAATGGGGTTGAGATTGAATATAAATCAACAATGATCAAATGGTCTAATTCTGCTTCTATGTCTTATGGTCTTACAGTGTAATGCCCTCGATAGTGGGGAGGTTTGTGCCTATGACAGAGCTGGCTAAGTCCACACCTCTCTATAGTTTCTTTCAATGCTGTGCATTTGAACCTCCATGCCAGACATTGATGCAGTAGTCAGATTGTTCTCCACTGTACATCTGTGGAAATTTGTTAGTCCTTGATGTTGGGCCAGTGGTGATTGGTTGATAAAGGAGAGTGTGGTGAAAGACAATGGGCACATTGAGTCAAGTAGCAAAGTGTGATGTGTGGAATTGGGAGACAAGTAGGTGGATGATAATTGGAGACAAAGAAAAGAAAAGGTGTTGGGTAAGAAAAAGAGGAAGTTGGAATCAGAATTGGGGAGTCAAGAGTGAAGGTGAGATGACTGCTGGAGGGCGAGAAGGAGGAACACAAAGGCTACCTGTGCTGGAATCTGATGTATAGGCAAGGTGATACTGGGTGAATGGGGTCTCCAGAGAGGGGTAGCACCTCTTGTGGTGGGCTTGTCATGCATCGGCCTTACAAAAATACTTTACATCATCATATTAATCATCCAATATTTAGTTATAATTATTTTGAGTATGGTTAATAGACGTGAGGAATAAGTCACACTTGTGCATTTCTGGTTTTTAAAAGCTTGCAATTAGTTTGAGTTTAGTTGGAGTTTTATTTTACATCTGTTTTGATCAGAATGTTCTTAGTTGTGGTACTGTTGTATTGGAATATTTTATGCTGCTATACTTGGAACTTTTAAGTTCAATTAAATTTATCTTAAGATGCTTGCCAACAATTCTCTCATAGAATCAAGCAAGGCTGCCAAGAGGAAATGAAGTAGATACATAAAGAATTACTGGGTCAGAGAAAATGAGCTGGACTCACCAGATGGCTGTACCTGGATCTGTTAAGGATGCAGATCATAATCTTCAATATATTTACTTGTTCTTTTAAGCATGTAATGGTTTTTGACAGTATTTTAAGGCACCAGTTATTAACCTATGAAATTGTATTTTTTGATTATGTGCTATGATGTATTTTTAATTTAATTTTGAACACTATGTTAATGAATATACTCGTTTTCCACTAACCTTTAAAATACCTGTTTAAAATATTTACTTAAATTATTCTTTCTTTCTCAACTTCAGCAGTAGCATCTCTGCTCTTTACTTTAGGACTAAGTCTTGACCAGGTGGATATCTTATGGCACTGCCTTGTAGAGGACCCTGAATGCTATGATGATGCTTTACATTGGTTTTTAAATCAAGTTCGCAGTAAAGACCAGCATGCAATGGGCATGGAGACATACAAACACTTATTTTTAGAAAAGGTTAGTAAAAAGTACAGTTTATATCTTTGGATATCTTGCGACACTGCAGAGATTTCTTCATGATTTCTAGGTATGTGTAAATGACGAATGAACTGTAAGTAATGATGAAGGAGCTAGACTGTGCCTCATTTTAATAACAGCTTTTGTCTCATCCATTATAATTTGGGTAATATATAGTGGCAGTTTCACTTGTTTTCTTATTTGGTCAAATTGTGTGTTTATACATTTCAGATGCCACAGTTAAAACCAGAAACTATCAGCATGACTGGTTTAAATCTGTTCCAACATTTGTGCAATTTGGCTCGTCTTGCAACCAGTGCCTATGATGGTGGTTCTAGTTCAGAGGTGAGAGAAGAGTATAATTTTGTACTAGAGGAATTTCCATACAAATTGACATTTATATGCAATAAGTTTTGGGTCAAGTCATTTGAAAATAAAATAGTTACTGCTGCACTTCTGCAATTGTGTTTACAGGGTTTTTTAATATGTTTATGGTTGCCTCAAATTGTGCTTAGATTTTAAGTTTTTCTGGTGGAAAATAGACAGTTTTGTCACGAATGTTTGAACTTGATTTTGAACTGATTACTGTCAATATGAGTTTGTAGCACTTCAGAAGAGTGCTTGACTGGAGTTTGCTTTGAAATGATGAACCTTCAATATTGATTTAACAGACTTGAACACATTTTTAACCATTTGCGTTTCTATGGTAATTCTGTAAGTGAGGAGGGGAATAATTCGTTCTACAAAACATGAGTTTTCTAAAATCTAACTAGGTGGTTGTTTGTATAGTTTATTTTGAAAAGTAAACAAAATACAAAAATTTCAGGAAACCTCGCATGTTGTTTGTCATTAATAATTTTACTTTTACTTTGGCATTGATGAAATTTCTATTCTGTAAATGGTTTTATATATTACGTGTAACTGCCATGAACGCAAATGGTCAAACAGTTTCCTACTGTATGTTAAGCTTACTATGATTCCATGGTTGTATGTGTTAAAATGACAATAAGCATTTGTTTGTTCCAAAGCAGCTTTGTGGAATGGATCAGCTCTGGGGCATTGCATTAAGGGCTCAAACAGCTGATGTTAGTCTTGCTGCTATTCAGTATATCAATTCATATTATATTAATGGTATGTAACTTTTATTTTGATTATGTTAAATGTTATGGTTTATAATGCAGTTATTTATAGCATGATATATGAAATTTTATTGTTGATACAGTGCAGATACTCTACAACTTACCTGTAACAGACTTTATTGAAGGATCTCCAGAAATCTATCATGTGAGCTCTAAAATGTAGGACCATAAGACATAGGAGCAGAATTAGACCGCTTGACCCATTGGATCTGCTCCACCATTCAATCATGGCTGATGCTTTTGTCCCCTCCTCAGCCCCACACCCCAGCCTACTCCCTATATCCTTTGATGCTGTGTCCAATCAAGAACCTATTAATCTCTTCCTTAAATAATCTTAAAACACCTGGCTTCCATATCAGCATGTGGTAATAAATTTCACAAATTCATCATCCCCTGGCTGAAGAAATTTCTCCGTATCTCTGTTTTAAATGGACGCCTTCTATCCTGAGGCTGTGCCATCCTGTCCTAGACTCCCCCACCATAGGAATCATCCTTTCCACAACTACTTTGTCTAGACCTTTCAACACTGGAAAGTTTTCAATGAGATCCCCACTTATCCTTATGAATTCCAGTGAGTACAGACCCAGAGCCATCAAACGTTCCTCGTATGATAACCCTTTCATTCCTGGAATCATCTCTGTGAACCTTCTCTGGACCCTTTTCACTGCCTGCATATCTTAGATGAGGAGCCCAAAACTGTTCAGAATACCTCACCAGTGCCTTATAAAGCTTCAGCATCACATCCCTGCTCTTGTATTCAAGACCTCTTGAAATGAATGTTAACACTGCATTTGCCTTCCTCACCACCAACTCAACCTGCATTAACCTTTGGGGAGTTCTGCACAAGGACTTCCAAGTCTCTTTGCAACTTAGATTTTTGGATTTCTCCCCATTTAGAAAGTAGTTCATACATTTATTTCTACTACCGAAGTACATTACTGTGCATTTTCCAACATTGTATTTCATTTGCCATTTTCTTGCCTATTCTCTTAATCTGTCTGAATCCTTCTGCACCCTGCCTGTTTCATCAACTCTTACCTGCCCTCCACCAATCTTTGTATCTTCTGCAAATTTGGCAACAAAGCCATCTATTTCATCTTCTAAATCATAAAAAGAAGCAGCCTCAACAACGACCCCTGAGGAACACCCTTAGTCTCTGATAGCCATCCAGAAAATGATCCTTTTATTCTCACTCGCTGCCTCCTACCAATCAGCAATGCTCTCACCAAGCCAGTAACTTTCCTGTAATGCATGGGTTCTTAACTAGGTAAGCAGCCTTATGTGTGGCACCTTTTCAAAGGCTTTCTGAAAATCCAAATATACAACATCCACAGCATCCCCTCTATTTATCCTACTTGTATTCTCCTCAAAGAATTCCAACGGAACATGGTGTGTGACAGAATATATTCTGCTGTAGATTCCCATCACAGTACAGATATCTCGGGGAAGGTGAGTTGGGGCTGGTGGGGAGACTGCCAGTAGGGAAGGGAAGAGAGAGGCATATTACAGTGGAGTAAAGGAGATTACAGAAGCGTGAGCGAGGAACTGACCGAAGTTGATTGGAAGAAGACACTGGCAGGAGTGATGATAGAACAGCAATGACGAGTTTCTGGGGACAGTTTGAAAGGGGCAGAATAGATACATACCAAAGATGAAAAAATATTTTAAAGCGGGGATGAATCAACCATGGCTGACAAGGAAAGTCAAAGATGACATAAAAACAAAAGAGAGGGAATATAACAGAGCAAAAGTTAGAGGGAAGTTAGAAGATTAGATAGCATTTAAAAACCAACAGAAAGCAACAAAAATAACCATAAGGAGAGAAAAGATGAAACATGAAGATAAACTAGCCCAAAATATTAAAGTGGATATCAAAAGTATTTTTCAGTTATGGAAAGAGTAAAAGAGAGGCCAGAGTAGATATCAGACTGGTGGAAAATGACACTAGTGAGATAGTATTGCATAATAATGAAATGGCAGACAAACTTAAAAAGTATTTTGCATCATTTTACACTGTGGAAGACACCAGAGGTATGCTAGAAACTTGAGAATGTCGGGACAGAAATGAGTGTAGTTGCTATTACTAAGAAGCTGCTTGAGAAGCTGAATGGTCTGAAGGTTGATAAGTCACTGAACAAGATGTACAGCATCCCAAGGTTCTGAAAGAGGTAGCAGAAGAGATTGTGGAGGCATTAGTAAATGATCTTTTAAGAATCACTGGATTCTATAATGGTTCCAGAGGACTGGAAAATTGCAAATGTCACTGTGGTTTTTAAGAAGGGAGGGAGGCTAAAGAAAGAAAATTATAAACCAGTTAGCTTGATGTCAGTGGTTGGGAAGATGTTGGAGTCCATTTTCAAGTCTGACTTTTCATGGTACTTTGAGGCAGAAGAGAAAACACAGGTAGGGTCAGAGTCAGCATAGTTTCCTTAAGGGGAAATCCTGCTTGACAAATCTGTTTGAATTCTTAACAAGCAGGATACACAAAGGAGGGTCAGTGAATGGTGTATATTTGGATTTTCAGAAGGGTTTTGTAAAGGTGCTACACTTAGGCTGCTTAAGGAGATAAGAGCTCATTGTATAACAGGACAGATAATAGCTTGGATAGAAGACTGGTTGACTGACAGGAGATGAGAAGTGGGAATGAAGGGTGTCTTTTCTGGTTGGCTGCTGCTGACTAGTGGTGTTCCACAGTGGTCAGTGTTGGGACCATTTCCTTTCATGTTATCTGTCATGATAGATGATGGAATTGATGGCTTTGTGGCCATCTTAAAAGACTATATGGAATTAGGTGGACAGGCAGGTAGAGTTGAAGAGGCAGGAAGCATGCTGAAAGACTTAGATTGGGAGAATGGGCAAATATTTGGCATATGGAATAGAATGTATGGTCAAACAATTTGGTAGAAGCAAAAAAAAAAGCATGGACTATTTTCTAAGGCAAGAAAGTTCAAAAATCTGAGGTGCAAAAGGACGAGAATCCTCATGCAGGATTCCTTAAAGGTTAACTTGCAGTGTAATTTGGTGGTAAGGAAGGCAAATGCAATGTTAGCATTCATTTCAAGAGGACTAGAATATAAAAGCAAGAATTTTATTCGGAGACTTTTTTTAAAGGCATTGGTCAGACCTGCACTTAGAGTATTGTGAGCAGTTTTGGGCCCCTTATCTGAAAAAAGATGTGCCGACATTGGAGGGGATCCAGAGAAGGTTCACAAGAATGATTCTGGGAATTAAATCATCAGCTTATCAGAGAGGAGTGTTTGATTGCTCTGGCCCGTACTCACTGGAGTTTAGAAGAATGGGGGAGGAGGATCTCATTGATATCTGTTGAATATTGAAAGGCCTAGATAGAGTGGATGTGGAGAAGATATTTCCTGTGGTTGGGGTGTATAGGACAAAAGGGCACAGCCTCAGGATCGAGGGACATCCATTCAGAACAGCGATGAGGAGGAATTTCTTTAGCCAGTGGGTAGAGAATATGTGGAATTCATTGCCACGGATGGCTGTGGAGGCCACATCATTGAGTATATTTTAGACATATTCTAGTCAGGGCATAAAAGGTTATGGGGAGAACCCAGGAAAATGAGCTATGATGGAATGACAGAGCAGACTCGATGGGTTGCATGTCCTATTTCTGCTCCTAAGTTTTATGGTCTGTACGGTATCCAAAAATAAGAGTTAAGGGACATCAGACAAGATTGAAACGGGCTCAAAAACGGCAGTGACAATTTAAGAAAGGTCATAGCCTTCAGCATGGTATGAAAAGGAGCAGTGATCAAATGATATATCAAAACATTACAGCACCTGACTCTTCCATCCTTTTGTCATCTTTTCATCCTTCAAACTTTCACTTTTGTTGAAGTGATATTAGAATGAACAAAAGTAGCTTTTATATAATTACATGATTCAAGGCCACTCTGTGCTTCTTCATCCAGCTGGCTGATGATAAAACTTACAAATTTATAATGAAAAAAATGTCAATATAAACTTGTTATATAATTAAATATTACCCCAAAGATGTCTTTCTGGCAGCTCTGCTTTGTATCTTAGTTAAACATTAAAAAAATCAAAGGAACACCTACCTACAAGTCACTTATGTTTATTGAAGTTTTGAAATCTTAATATCTATGTAGAGAGTGGATTCCAATTAATTGGGCCATCAATTAAATGACGCAGCCGCTTATGTGTGATAACTTTTAAGAAACAAAAACTAATTGAGAAAATAGCTAAGGTTTCCTTTATTTATTTGAAGGACTTGGCCTCTTAATTAAGACAGGAACCTGTTGCCAAACAGTTCTAACCAGCATCAGTAGTGTGCACTTGTTTGACCATTAGACACTACACTGTACTTAGAGCAAAGAGACTTTAAATAATGTTTGTTACATGGGCTTGTGTTCAAAAAGCAGTGCTTTTACTCACTGATAGTTGGTGAGAGATAAGCAGTAGGACAATTCAGAACTGTTTTGCTCAGTGCTGTTTCAAGCAGTCAGGCTTGGAAATGCCAGAAACAGCCATGAGTGAAAATGAAACAATTTCACTCGATAAATTGATACTTTATTGATCCCAAAGGAAATTAGTGTCATAGTAGCATTACAAGTCAACAGATATACAAATATTAGAAGAGAATTAAGAAAGAATAAAAAATAAGTTATCTCAAGCAGTCTAACATGAGGGGGTCATCACTTCCCTGGCTATAGGTTGACTCATCATAAAGCCTAATGGAGGGTAAGAATGACCTTATGTAGCGATCTCAGGTGCAGCGCAGTTGTCCTAGTCTATTACTAAAAGTGCTCCTCTGTTCAGTCAAGGTAGCATGCAGTGGGTGAGAAATGTTGTCCAGAATTGCCAGGATTTTCCGTAGGGTTCTTTGTTCTACCACAGCCTCCAATGTTGTCAGTTTGACTTCTATTACAGTCAGCCTTTCTAATCAGTTTATTGTGCCTGTTTAACAAGTTAGGAACGACAAAAGAATTTGAAGGTAATAACAATCATCTTGAATGTTACACTGAAAATTAGAATTTGGAAAATGCAATCAGCGATTGCACTGCATGAAGGTAGTCCATTATTGACACTAAGTGCTCTGATTTTGTTCATATACAGTCAAAAGATAGTGCAGCATACACTAGATGAACACCTCCAACAATAACTATTAGGAGCCAACACACAGTTTTATAGTACTGTGGTAGAATTGGTAATGTTCTAATTTATTATTTTGTTTCATGTAAGTACATAATTTGTTGCTCGGTTAAACAGAAGTTTGTCATTTTTTGGGTACCTTTTTAAACTATTTCCGTGAAAATGTGGCTAATTATGACTGCTGTTTAATTGGGCCAAAATGTACTGGTCTTGTGTGTCCCAGTTAGCTGCTATTCACTGTATTATCAAAAAATATGTAAGAATAATGGATAAATAAATAAGTTTACAATTGTTTCAGGTAAAACTGGCTTGGAGAAGGAGCAGGAATTTATCAGTAAGTGTATGGAGAGCCTTATGATGGCATCAGAAAATCTTGAGAAAGAACCACAGTCCAGTCTTACTATTATTGAAAGGGGACTGTTGATGCTGAAAACACATTTGGAAGCATTTAGGAGAAGGTAAATAATTATTTAAATATAATTTGCTTAAAAGTTGTACTTTGCTTCCCTTTGTGTTTAATTCACACTCTAAGAACTTTTCATGGACCCTTATTACAACCAGTTTCCACCCTGCCCCCTCAGTTTCATCACACTGTTTCAGACACCCTCTTTAATGAAAAGAGGCATTTCAGCCGATTGAATGAGGGCCCACCACCCATTTTACACTAACCCTACATTTACCCTTTTTTTTTATTCCGTCCACTTTCTCTTCAACTTCCTCCAGGTTCTGTCAGTCATCTCACACTAGTAGCAATTGACAGTCATCAAGTAACAACCAACTAGGATATCTTTAGCATGTGGAGGAAACTGAAGCACCTAGGGATGTCTCCGAGAGAATGTGCAAAGCTCCATATAGACATCATCCACTGGGCTCTCTGTTGCTGTGAAGAAGTGTCTCTACTACTGTCCCACCATGCTGTTCCTGGACTTGTGTTTATGTAGTGTCACTACACTGTTCAATAGGGTTCACTAGGCTTCATATCAAACTGGCTGTTTCCTTTTTATTCATTAAAATGTTATTTATGGATTTGAAACTTTGGCACACCTAAAATTTTGTTACATCTCTGTAACATGTGCAGTTGATATTGCGAAACTTGTTAAATTGTTAGACTGTCAATTCTACCAGTCCATCAAGTAATTAGGATTAGTTATGCAGTTTTGCTGGGTTGCCAGCAGATAGCTGGAGTGGTGTTAAAAAGTTTGTGAACCCGTTAGAATTTTCTCTATTTCTGCATAAATATAACCTAAAATGTGATCAGATCTTCACATCAGTCCTAAAACTAAATAAAGAGAACCCAATCAAATAAATAACACAAAAAAATTATACTTGTTCATTTATTTATTGAGAAAAATGATCCAATATTATACATCTTTGTTGGAAAAAGTATGTGAACCTTTGCTTTCAGTCACTGGTGTGAGTCCCTTGTACAGCAATAACTTCCTGCCAGATGTTTCCAGTAACTGTTAATCAGTCCTGCACGTTGGCTTGGAGGAATTTTAGACCATTTCTCCATACAAAACTATTTCAGTTCATCAATATTTCCAGGACAGCTTGTTTGAACAGCCCTCTTCAGGACATACCACAGCATCGCAATTGGGTTAAGATCTGGACTCTGACCTGGCCATTTCAAAACGTGAATGTTCTTTTTAAACCATTCTGTCATGAATTTAATCTTGTGTTTCGCATCATTGTCTTGTTGCTTCATCCAACTTCTATTAAGCATCAGGTGATGGACAGGTACCCTGACATTCTCCTGTGAAATGTCTTGATACAATTTGGAATTCATTATTCCCTCAGTGGTTGCAAGCTGTCCAGACACTGAGGCAGCAAAGCAACCCAAACCATGATGCTCCTTCCACCATGCTTCACAGTTATGATGAAGTTTTGGTGTTTGTGTGCGGTGCCATTTTCCTCCAAACATAACAGTGTGCATTTCTGCCAAAAAGTTCAACTTTTGTCTTATCTGTTCACAGAATATTGCCCAAAATGTTGTGAAACATCCAGGTTGTCTTTGCAATCATTGTTCGGTGCTTTCCTTACAGTGGACATGTGAAGAGAGACTTTAGCAAGTTCTAGATATTTCTGTAGTCTTTTGCTGTTACCACTGGGTTCTTTTTTCACCTCCCTGAGCATTGCACGTTGTGCTTTTGGTATGATCTTTGCAGGATGCCCACTCCTTGGGAGACTGGCAACAGCACTGAATTTTCTCCATTAGGAGACAATTTCTCTTACTGTGGACTGATGAACAGTCATGTCTTTAGAAATGCTTTTGTAGCCTGTTCCATTGTCATGCATCTCTGAGGTCCTCTGCAGATTGTTTTGATTGAGGTATGGTGCACATAAGGCAATCTTTTTTGAGGAGCACAGGCTTTGTCAGTAACCTGACTTAGTGTATCTGTATTACAGGGCAGGGCACCTATACAACTCACTCCTCCAATCTCAGCTCATTGATAGGAAAACCTGATTCCAAATTGCTTTTGTAGAAGGCATTACCCCAGAGGTTCACATACATTTTTGAGCCTAGGCTGATTGTTTAAATGGTGAACTCAGTAATGACAAGAAGTACAATTGTTTGTGCGTTATTTATTTAGGCAGATATTGTTTGTCCATTATTGTGAGTTAGATGAAGATCAGACCACATTTTATGAGTAATTAATGCAGAAAATCAGGTAACTGCAAAGGGTTCACAAACTTATTTTTGCAGCTGTAGAGGGTGCCTTCTTATATTCCCCCCCCACCCGCAGAAACAGCCATTTACTGAAATATTGAAACTGGTAAAAAGTATTGATTCCATTGAAAATTAAGTAATGCATTGAAAATTGGTGGACTTTGACAATCTTTTACAATTATGGAAATCCATATTGTAATGAAAATGTAATAAAAATTATTACTGCTTTGTTCTAAAATATTTTTAAAATAAAATCTTAATCCAGAAATTTGATCTTTTTATGTTGAATCGACAGTATATATTTTTTAAAAAATTGTGTTTTTCTTTTCATTGTCCCCAACAGGTTTGCATACCATTTACGGCAGTGGCAGATAGAGGGTACGGGTATTAGCAGTCACTTAAAAGCCCTCAGTGATAAGCAGTCCTTACCGTTACGAATTGTTTGTCAACCAGCAGGGCTGCCAGATAAGGTATATGTTGTGAGTTATTAACGAGTAGTATAAATCTTTAGTAAGGACCAGTTTAAGTGTATAATTTGGACCAAATGTATCTGTTCAGGTAAATAATATATGCAGTTGCTGCAAAACTATTTGAATTTGAGCACTACATTAATGTTCTGACTTCATGCTGCATTCCTAACAATATACAGTTTTCTTGCTGTTAACTGTGTAGGTTCAGTGAAAAGTTCAGTGAGGATACATACTTGCTTTTGTTATTTTCAATGATTCAGTGGTTCAATTTCATGTCACAGAATGTATACAGTATACACCCTGAAATCCATACTCTTCCCAGACAGCCATGAAACAAAGAGGAAAAAAAACCCCAAAGAGTGAATGACAGAAAAATGTTAGAACCCCAAAGCCCCCCTCCCCTTCCCCCCACTTATTCTAGCAATTGGCATCTGGCCCCCCCACCACTACCCACCAAGCAATAGCAAGCCCCCAGAAACCATCACCTTTAGACTATCGAAAACTACTGTCAATCCCAACACTTCGATATCTCAATAGGCCCTCTCTTACTGATGAGGGAGAAAGAGAAACATCAGTCCTCCTACAGCAAGATGGGAGGCCAATAGCTCACTCTCGATGTTGCAGTGTGCAGCATCACTTATTCTGAGTTTCCCCGACCTGAGAATAAGCAGACTGTCTTTCACTATTGAAAGGAAGAGAAAGAGAGAGTGATCACTCGAGTGCAGAGGCCTCTCTGGCAGGTGCACCCGCTGTTTTGATGTTTCAGTCTCATGCGATGTGTCAACATCATTGAGGAAATGGGTCATCCACAGGGCTACATCCTAAAGGTGCGCGTCTTCTAAGCTGTTCCTGGAAATCGCAAAACTCAGACCACTTGACAAGTTCCAGTGTGCAAATTCATGAAGAATGTACTGTGAGCACAGCTGTAGATCATGGAGAAAATTGATGACAGTGTTGTATTTCATGTCTCCATTTAATCCCTGCTCTGTTGTACCTTGTGTCTGAGTTACAGTTTAATCGCTGTTGGCCTAGCTGTGATTACAGCTATATGGCTATTCTCTATCAGTGATATAGTGACTGTTAACAGGAAGATTGTCTGTGAGAGCATTGCAATTGTTTCATGTGAATTTTATATCCTGGAAACTGGGAATTAACTATGAATTTGGAAACTTTTCTTTCCAGTCTGACAGAATGACAGTGACAATTAACCCCCCCAATTCCAATCGGATAGATCAACTGAGTCTGTAAACTGCATCAACAGAATTTTAATTTGCAATTATTTTAAGATATATATTCAATACTTATTCTTCAGGAAATTATTTTGTTTACTTGTAAATGGAAAGGCAGAATTTGAAGGTCCATCTGCTTTACTCCCCTCCTTTACTCCCTGTATACCCATGACTGTATCATCACCCACAGATCCAATCTGCTAATTAAATTTGCCGACAACACTACATTGATTGGCCTTATCGCAAACAATAATGAAGTGGCCTACAGGGAAGAAGTCATCTCTCTGACACAGTGGTGTCAAGAAATCATTCCCTCGATGTCACAAGAACAAACGAGTTGGTTGTGGATTACAGGAGGAAAGGAGACGGGCTAACCCCTGTTGACATCAATGGATCTAGGACTGAGCGGGTAAACAGCTTCAAGTTCCTCGGCATTCACATCACTGAAGACCTCACCTGGTCTGTACTCACCAGCTGTGTGGTGAAAAAGGCACAACAGCGCCTCTTTCATCTCAGACGATTGAGGAAGTTTGGTGTGGGCCCCCAAATCCTAAGAACTTTCTACAGGGGCACAATTGAGAGCATCCTGACTGGCTACGTCACTGCCTGATACGGGAATTGTACCTCCCTTAATCTCAGAACACTGCAGAGAGTAGTGTGGACAGACCAGCGTATCTGTAGTTGTGAACTTTTCATGAATCAGGACATTTACAAGGACACATCACAAGGATTTACAAGGATCAGGACATTTACAAGGACAGATCGTTGGGGACCCAAGCCATCCCTACCACAATCTATTCCAGCTGCTACCATCCCGGAAGTGGTACAGCAGGACCAACAGGTTTCAGGTCAGCTTCTCCCGCCAGGCCATCAGACTGATGAACTCACACTGATATAAGTGTACTCTATATTACATTGACTGTTCTATTTATTATTATAAGTTACTATGATTGCACATGGCATATTTCGATGGAGATGTTTATTCCTCGTGTGTGAAGGGTGTAAGAAATAGTTATTTCAATTCAATATAGCGGAGATGTTTACGTCTGAAGACTTGGCTGTTTGCTTCCATTTTCTCACGTTCCCTACTCGAGACTGATTTGCAGACTTCTATATCTTCTGACAATCTTGACAGAACAAGTACCTAATGCTGATCTAAATAAATGAAAATACGTCACCAAATTGAATAGCTTCTTACTTGTAAAGTTGTTTGGTCATAATTTTTGCAGATATTTTGACATTTCCAATCTCTTTGCCTATTTTAATTTTTAATGTGTCATTTATTAGCTCACTCTTTGCTATTTGTTCTTTGGATCACTGAACTATGGTAGAGGCTTAAAGTCTTTGTATGGGCATTATAATCATCACTACAGGCAGTCCCCGAGTTATGAACGTCCGACTCACGGACAACTCGTACTTAGGAACCGAAGAAGGAGACCGCCATCCGCTATTTTAAGTCGGATCGCAACACCATCTGCCATTTTAAGTTGTTGCCGTTGACACTGTGTTGAGTGTTTAACTTTGTATTTGGCTTAAATACTTCTCAGTAAGATTCAGCCTGACACCGCCCCTCCCCCCATTCCGGTTGGATGGAGGCACAGTGAGATTAGCGCTGGGCTCGAGAATGGAGGTTAGATCCAGTGACAGTCCGCTCCCCGTGCCAGGTTGATGTCGATCCAGTGATTCCCGTCTCATCTGTGCTGGGTTCATGTCAAGCTCGTAACTCGACCTCGTAAAAAAAAAACACCGCCACCTCCAGTTTAAATTCCCACGCAGAATATTGTGGAAAATCAAATACCCAAACTCAGCACAGTCCCCACTTGTCCCATTTAGCCTGTCTTAGTGAGGTGGTCCTTTGGACCCGGTGGACCCCGGGACCCACCTTCCGCAGTGTTTCTGTCCCGCTGATGGGGTGCGGTGGTCCTTAGGACCTAGCGGACCTTGTGAGCCAGCACAGCTCGGGACCTGCTGCTCGCGGTGTTCCTGTTTCATTGACGGGAAGCAATCGCGATTGAAAATAAAGTGGAAATAATAAAGCGTTTGGAAAGAGGTGAAATGCCATTGGTTATTGGAAAAGCGTTAGGCTACAGTCGGCCAACAATCGGAACAATTTTAAAGGATAACAGATAAAGTGAGAATAATGGAGCATGTGAAACGCCCTACCCGATGAAAGCTACAATTATTAATAAGCAACACAGTGTTTTAATCATTGGAGTACATACGTTTCTTAAGTGTTCCATATGCATAGTTCTATATACTAAGACAAACGTTTGATGAACTGACGCTAAATAATACCTGATGTACTTGTTCTGACTTAATACAAATCCGACTTAAAAGACGGACTCAGGAACGGAACTCGTACGTAACCCGGGGACTGCCCGTACCGTGATAGTTTCTTAGCCGGACAAAACATCATGCAAAATAGTAGCCCATCAGTTTACCCTCTTTTAATATTTAATTTGTACATTAGTTTGAATTCAAAGAGTGAGAAAGATTAGAATTTCAAAGCTCAATTCCTTTGCCTATTAGTTTTGCACAAATTGCTTCATTTACATTTAGGTGGAGAAATGTTGCATTCTGTGAAATATATCTGATGGAATGCTGGCTTCTATTTTAAGGCTTTTGGAATACAAAAGTAAGGAAGTCATTCTACAACAGTACCAGACATTTGTAAAATCATAACGGGATATTCTTTGCAGCTTTAGTCCATAATTTAAGGAAAGATATGTTTTCAGGGGAAAATTGCTTGGATGATCCTGCAAACAAAGGGATTTACTTATGAGAAAAGGTTGAACAGTTTGGGTGTATACTCATTGGAATTTAGAATAACTGGACACGATCCTTTTGAAATATTTCAAAATTTGAAGGAACTTGACAAAGTGAATGCTGGGAGGATGTTTCCCCTCACAGGAGTATTGAGGTTCAAAAGCTATTGTCTAAAAATAATGGGGGAAAATGAGAAAAAAAAATATTCTTGATGTTTGGAGTTGTTGGAGTCTATGGGTTTTTTTTTTATCCCAAAAGCTGTGGAGGCTAAATTCCATAGCATTTTCGAAGCTCTGTAAAGGAATTAAGAGTTCCAAGAGTAGAGTTGGAAAGTGAAGGTTATAACACTGAAAATTATTGTCTCATAAGGAAATGACCATTAAAGGGTATGATGGCATAGTGATTAAATTACTTGACTAGTGGTCAAGAGCTGTGGAGTAATGACCTGATAGCAGGAGTACAAAATCTCAGTGTGGCAGCTAGAAATTTTAAAGTCATTTCACAATGTGATCTAGAGTTTAGTAATTAGCTATCCTGAAAATATGATAAGCTGTTATTTTTTTTTCCAAGCAGCTCCCTTATTAATATATTTTAGTATGATTTGTATGTGGCTCTACATCCAAAATAGTTTGATTGACTCGCAACTACCCTCCAAAATGGCTGCAGAAGGTACTCAGCTACACAGGCCCGGTTAGGAATAGGCACTAAATTCTGGGTTTACTTGTGATAGTAATGCATTGAAAAATATGCTGACAGCTGATGATACAAAGCAGATTCAGCTGCGACAGTGGTTGTATGTTCTCAGGCAAATAACAGCATTGAAGAATGTCAGTCATCTGTCCTTATTGCTAGCTATGGGCGGACCGCAGGAAATTGGGACTACCTGAGTGGGCACTGTGGTCACCACAGGCTGGTTGGTTTGAAGGGTCTGTATATATACTGTATTGATCAATAGCTTTATACTTATAACTTGGAAGTAGCATCTTTTTCTGTTCGTAGTATATTTTTACATCGCACTGATAGCAAATGGCAACAATACATTTTATTAGATTAAGTTTTCAATATTTTTTGAGTATCAGTATTTTAAAAGATACCTGTGTAAGCAAGAGTTTGCCAACATAATCTCTATTTCTTTGATTTAAATAATAGCTATTATACTTTAAAGTGCAGTTACTCATAGTTGTGAAACAATTGTGGAATGATTCCAGTTATCCTTCAGTTGCAAAAACAATTCTGATTTATTTTCAATTTTTGTGAATGTTTATTAACATAATGAGTTGTATAGGTTACAAGCAAAAGAAAATCTGCAGATGCTGGAAATTCAGGCAACACACACAAAGTGCTGGAGGAACTCAGTAAGCCAGGCAGCATCTATGGAAAAGAGTATAGTTGATGTTTCGGACTTGGTCCGAAACATCGACTATACTCTTTTCCATAAATACTGCATGGCCTGCTAAGTCCCTCCAGCATTTTTTGTGTGTATAGGTACAGGTGATTTTTTTTCTGTTATAATTTATTATATGTTTGCTAAATATGAAGGTGATCTAAATAACTAAATGTAAAATGCTAAACGTGGGATTGCTTTAAAAATTGGGCGTGCCATTAATTTTATTTGTTGTATCTTTCATTAATTTTATTTTGTAGATGACTATTGAAATGTATCCTAGTGACCAAGTTGCAGACTTAAGGGCTGAAGTTACTCACTGGTATGAGAATCTGCAAAAGGAACAAATGAGTCAACAAGCTCAGCTTCAGGAATTTGGTCAAAGCAGCCGACAAGGAGACTTTACTGGTGTGTATAATTAAGAGCCTATATATATTATTTATCTTTTCCTTACACGATCACATTACTCCAAACATTCTGATGATCTTAATGTATTACTGGCTTTACCAGTACAGTTAATCTACATTTATAGTAGCTGCTTATTTTGAGCTCCAGTTATGATCATTTCCTCTAGCTTTCTTTTCTTTTCTGCCAACTTTCTTCACTTTGCCTATTCCTGTATATCTTTGCCTTCTGTAGCAGCACATCATTTGTGAATCTCTTGCACCCTGCAGATAACTGACATTTATGTCTATTTCTTGAAATCGCTGAGCTATATTTTCTACTCCTATTCCTCTACTCATAAATGAATTAATTACTTAATCTTTAATTCCTGCTTTGCTTCTGTTGTTTTGTTTCCATTTGCCTTATAATGCACATTGAAGTATTTCCCACAGGGTTTGGGTTACACGTGAACACAAAGGGTCCAATATCCTTGTGGGCAGGCTTGCTAGAGCTGTTGGGGAGGTTGGAACTGAAATGGCAAGGGGGATGGGAAGCAGAGTATTAAGACTAAGGATGGGTATGAAGGTAGATACAGTGTGCAGTGAGACTGAAGTCAGTTGGGTGACTTGCAATGTAACATGGGGACAAGATCAAAAAGGGTGACGGATACAGGACTGAAGGTGTTATATTTGAATGCACATAAGGTAGATGATCTTGTAGTGCATTTAGCGATTGGCAGGTGTGACGTGGGCATCACTGAGTTATGGCTGAAACAAAGTTCATAGTTGGGAGGTTAATATCCACAGATGCATATTGTATCAAAAGGACAGAGATGGCAGAGGGGTTTGTTGGTTAAAAAAAATTAAATTAAATCCTTAGAGGTAACAGAATCGGAAGGTATAGAATCCTTGTGGATAGAGTTAAGAAACTGCAAGGTTTAAAAAAAAGGAGTTTTTTTTTACAGGCCTTCAAACAGTAACCAGGATGTGTGCTAACAAATTACAACAGGAGATAGAAAAGGCATGTCAAAGGGGCAGTTATAGTCATGGGTGTTTCAATATGCAGATAGATTGGGAAAATCAGGTTGGTGCTGAATCCTGAGAGAGAGGATTTGTAAAAAAAAACTATGAGATGACTTTTTAGAGACCTCTAGAGAAAAGGCTATTCTGGATTGAGTGTTGTGTAATGAACCAGATTTGATGAGGGAGTTTAAGGTAAAAGGACCCTTAAAAGGCAGTGGTCATAATATGATATAATTCATTCTCCATTTTGAGAGGGAGGAGCTAAAGTAATATGTATAAGTATTACAGTGGAGTAAAGGGATATAGGCACGAGAGAGATGCTGGCCAAAGTCGATTGGAAGGGAGCATTAGCAAAGATGATGGCAGAGCAGCAATGGTTGATGTTTTGGGGAGAAGTTTGGAAGGTGCAGAATAGATACATCCCAAAGAAGAAGTATTCTAAAGGCAGGGGGACATAACCATAGCTGACAAGGGAAATCCAAAGCAACATAAAAGCAAAAATTAGTGGAAAGTTAGAGGATTGGGAAGCTTTTAAAAAGCAACAAAAAGCAACTAAAAAAGCCACAAGAAGGGAAAAGATGAAACATGAAGGTAAGTTAACTAATAATATAAAACAGAATACCCAAAGTTTTTTCAGATATATAAAGAGAAAAAGAGAGGTGAAAGTAGATCTAGGACTGCTGGAAAATGACGCTGGAGAGGTAGTAATGGGGGAACAAGGAAATGGTGGACTAACTACATAAATATTTAGCATCCATCTTCAATGTGGACGATACAAGCAGTATGTTGGAAGTTCAAAAGTGACTGAGGGGCAGGAGCGTGTAAGTGCTGTTACTAGGGAGAAAGTGCTCTGGAAGCTGAAAAGTCTGAAGTTAGATAAGTCACCTGGTCCAGATGGACTTCACCCCAAAGTTCTGAAGTTGGTGGCTGGGGAGATGGTGGTGGCATTAATAATGATCTTTCAAGAATCACTAAATTCTGTCATGGTTCCAGATGACTGGAAAATTGCAAACGTCTTCCACTCATCAAGAAGGGAGGGAGACAGAAGCAAGATAATTAAAAGCCAGTTAGCTTGATGTCAGTGGTTGGGAAGCTATTGGAGTCGATTGCTAAGGAAAATGTCTTAGGATGCTTGAAGTCACATGATAAAATAGTCAAAGTCATCATGGTTTCCTGAAGGGAAATTCTTGCCTGCCAAATCTTTTGGAATTCTTTGAGGAAATAACAAGCAGGATAAACAAAGGAGAATCAGTGGATGTTGTGTACTTGGATTTTCTGAAGGTACACAGGAGGCTGCTTAACAAGATAAGAGCCTATGGTATTACAGAAAAGATGGATAGTGATTGGCTGATTGGCAGGAAACAAAGAGTAGGAATCAAGGGAGCATTTTCTGGTTGGCTGCTGGTGATGAGTGGTGCTCCACACAGGTCTGTTTTGGGACCACTTTTTATACTACACGTCAACAATTCGAATGTCAGAATTGATGGCTTTGTGGCCAATTTGCAGACGATACATACATTAGTGTAGGGGCAGTGAAAGAAAGAGTTATTGTATGAGGTGTGTATGGCTCTACTCACTGGAATTTTGAAGAATGGAGGGAATCCCATTGAAAAATATTAAATGTTGAAAGGCCTGGACGAAAGGCATGTGGAGAAGTTGTTTCCTGCAGTGAGAGGAGTTTAGGATCAGTGGGCACAGCCTCAGAAGAGAGGGACGTCCATTTAGATCGGAGATGAGGAAGAATTTCTTTTGCTAGAGGGTGGTGGATATGTGGAATTTGTTGCCACAGGTGGCTGTGGAGGCCAGGTCATTGGGTATATTTAAGGCGGCGGTTGATAGGTTCTTGATTAGTGAGGGTGTGTAAGCTTACGGGGAGAAGGCAGGAAAGTGGGGTTGAGAGGGAAAGTGGATCAGAGAGATCAAATGGTGGAGCTGTCTTGATGGTCTGACATAATTCTGCTATCTTTTATGCTCTTATGCAATCAGGAGCATAGTTTAAATAAAGCTATTTTCATTCTGCATCTTACAATGCAAACAGTAAAATGTAAAGTTTATATTTGTGCTAAAAAGCAATTTTTCAGTAGCTGTGCTTTAAGACACATTCTTGGTATTCTGACTTGTATATGTGTGTAGGTATAGAGTTTTGGTGAGCATGTATTTTCACTTTAATCTTACTATGAATCTATAGGCTTGTTTAAATAACTAAGTATTGTTGTAGTTTAGAGCTTTCTAAACTAAGAGTTAATTTTTCTTTGTGAACATAAATGAAATTTAGGCCGTATCGTTCAACTGTGTCACTTGATGGTAATAGGGACAAGTACCATTGAACTTGGGACAAGTAATAGAGACAAGTCACTTGATGGTAATAGGGACAAGTGCCATAGAATAGGGACAAGTAATATAGCAAATACCGTAGAACAGCAAAGATTTTTGTCATATCTTCTGCCTTCATTCTTTCCAAGCTACTTCCATTTGATTTAATTTCGCTGCTGATTTGGCTCAACTATTGCTGTCAAAATGTCCAACTCGTTGACTTAAAATTTCTGTGTTTGTTGTTCAGGAGGTCTTATGGGACCTGTGAGAATGATTTCCTCAGGACATGAACTCACCACCGATTATGATGAGAAAACACTGAATGAACTTGGATTTAAGGATATGCAGGTACTTGAAATTTTAATTTTTTACAGTCGTTAAATTTAAGGATAATGGGATTAAGCATTATTAAGGCATGGCAGGAGACATTTTGTATCTTCGTTCTTTCTAAGTTCCTTGTATGTAGAACAATCTTATGGGTTCTGTACCCCTGCTCTTTACCCTAAACCATGCACATTCTCTCTCAGGTGATTATCAACTTATTTTTGAAAACCCTGACAAACTCTTGTTTCCTTTACATGTCGGTTCCAATCATATCTACTTGGGTTTTAAATTTTTTACAGAATTATGGGGAATTTGACACAAAAAGAGTTGAGCCTGGCATAGATCAGTCATGATTATATTGAATGAGTGGCCCAGTGGCCTAGTCCTGCTAGTAGAGGACATCTCCAGGATATGAATGCCTAACTTATGTATAGCCCATGCATGCAAACTAGTGTTCAGGTAACTGGTAAATGGATTTGCTAACTGTTGTGTGGCTGCAAGATTTTCTTTGTTTGTTGCTGCATTTCTGTCTGCAAACTGTTGGAGTTATGAACAGCTCACGGTTGTAATGAAACCCAGTTGTAACCCACGGAGGATCTGCATCTATACCTGCCCCTCCACCTATCTTTGTATCATCTGGAAACTTGGCCACAAAGCCATTAATTCCATTATCCAGATCATTGACATATAATGTGAAGAGAAATGATCCCAATGTGGTCACTGGCAGCCAACCAGAAAAGGCCCTCTTTACTCTCACTTCTTTCCTCCTACCACTCAGCCAATCTTTTGCTATTCTGTGACCAACTTGCAGTCCCCTACTTTTGCTCGCGTAATTTACATGCTGCCATGTTTATACTATCTACTGTATTTAGAATTTTTTCAAACCAAGTCAAAATCATTAAGGCATTGATCTCAGGATTACCATACCTACCATTATCTATTCTGAGAAACAATCATTTTTTTATGCACGACTTCATCAAATGCCTTCTTGTAACCCCCAAGAACATCTATTGCACTCTTTTCATTAATCTCCTCTGTTTAAAAAAAAAATTAGTCAAGTTAGTTATTTGCCTGAAATCCTTGCTGGCTGTCTGTGTCAGCTCAGAATATTACTATTTTTTTTAACTTGATTCCTTTTCTTTAGAAGTTTCTTTCTGATGGATTAATTTAACACCCCTGTAGCTGCCTTGCAATTCTCTGCCTCTCAAATGTCCAATTCTTGAGCATCTTTCTTGCAATTTGGGAGACAAGCCTTACTGCAGTTTCTACATCCTCTTAGATTTTACCCGTTATTCCTGATACATCTTTTTTTTATATTTTGGCAGTATCCTCATTCTTGGTGAAGGTAAACACAGAGCAGCAAAATTCTAGAAGTGCTTTTTTGTCTTGATGGATAGATTTCCTTTTTTATCTCCAATCCTCCCATTGGTTCTCGTCTTCTCAAACTCTGTTTTTCACTTATTATTTTGCGTACTACATTCATCTTGGTGTCCTATGAATTATTCAGCTGATGTACATCATTCTCCCATTTTTCTATTTTATATTTTTCTCCATGTACTTTGTCATTGAAATATGGCATAGTTCCTTCAGACTATGTTCCATGGATTCTGAATATTGCAAGCAGCACACACAAAAAGCTGGAGGAACTCAGCATGCCGGGCAGCAACTATGGAAGAGAACAGTTGCAGTTTCGGGCCAAGACCCTTCAGCAGGGTGCAGTTTAATACTGCAGTCTACTTTTAATCAATGATTAATTTTATGGCATTTTTCAACTTACTTTTACAGATGGTATTTGTATCGCTTGGCGCGCCACGTAGGGAGCGCAAAGGAGATGGCATTCAGTTGCCTGCATCTTGTCTACCTCCACCCCAAAAGGAAAATATTCCAATGCTTTTGCTCCTGCAAGAACCACATCTTACTACCTTGTTTGACTTGCTTGAAATGCTGGCATCATTTAAACCACCTTCAATCGATCAAACTATGGAAGATAGTGAGGTAAACCACTTGAATGTGTTAACTATATTTTGTCAGAGATTGAAAAGTAGCATGTTTAGACATATATGGCTAGATAATTTGACCAAGAATTTTTCTTTCAAATAAACCATTTCAAATTGTTTTCACTTTTGCTTTCAATGTTTAGACCAAAGAATACCTTTTAATTTGGGCATTTATTGTCAAGCGCTTGGTTCAGAGCATATTAGGTTGAAGCTGTAATTTGCATTATAATTGCAATGTTTTGTATGCTTTATGATAGATAATACATATTTTGATGTCATTTGTCAAAACTTGGTTTAATGGATGTATTGTCATTCATAGGAAGCCACTTTGGTCATTTCCACTTCATTTCATTGCAAACTCATTTCACCACATCCCACTCACCTCAGTCATCAAATTAAGCTGCAATGCTCCTTGCACTTATTTTATGCCCATATTGATCCACCTGGCTAGTGTGGAATTAACTGCCTAAATTTAAGATTCAAATAGAATTTGCATATTAGATTCTGTAACACTTGGTAAACTTGTCATTTTACATCTGATGTAGCATGGACATCAGATATTCATATAAATAAAGATTAAATAATATATTGACTATGTGGTTTGGTTAATTTGATGAGGAGGAAGAACTGTTGTTACTGAACAATTAAATCCATTCAATCTGAATAGGATGTATCTATAATCTTCACTGAGAAAAGATTAATTTGAACTCTGAAATCTTCAATGGCAAACATGTCATTTGCTCTTAAGTAAATTTAAGAGACAATATGCTTCTGAAAATATGGAATTCAGTAGTAAATCGCTATACTGTAAAATCCTGTCAGAAAAACAAAGTTTTTTTACAATCATTTGTCCATAATATTCTAGCACAGCTGTTTAGTTAATGGAAGTCTGGTGTTTTGTTGCAATGCTGTATTGTGTCACTTAGAGCTTTATTTCCTTGTTCATCACAGATCCTTCGCTTTTACATTTTGCAACAACTGGGGAAGTCTGGAGTATTTTAGTCTGTAACAGTTACAAATTAGGAACAAGATAGCTTTTGTTTACAGAAATTTATTTTCCATATGCAACCAGATGAGATTTGATCTTCAGGAGTAGGGGTTTCCATCCTGAGGTCTACAGACCCCTTGGAAGGACTCCATTGCATAAAAGAGGTTGGGAGCCCCTGTTTGGCAGTTTAAATAAGGTTTGAGAGAGAGAGATTTGTTGTTCCTCAAGCGATTAAAATAAATTGGTCATTGGATTCTCATTGCTGGAAGCATATGAATTGCCTTTCTGGTGATTAATTTGCACCATTGTATTCAATCAAGGGTGGTTGATTAAATTGACTTTGATGATTTATTGTACTACTTTCAGGCATATTTGCAACTTGTTTCAGATTTAGTTGATCTTTGAATTGAATTGACTTTTATTTCTTACATCTTTCACATACACAAAGAATAAAAACCTTTGTTACATCTCTGTCTGAATGTGCAATGTGCAGTTTATAGTAATTTGTAATGAATAGTATATACGACAGGACAGGCAATATAGCATGGAATTACAATTATATCAACGTGAATTAATCAGTCTGATAGCCTGGTGGAAGAAGCTGTCCTGGAGCCTGTTGGTCGTGGCTTTTATGCTGTGGTACCATTTCCTGGATGGAAGCAGCTGGAGCAGTTTGTGGTTGGGTTGTCTCGGGTTCCCAATGATCCTCCAGGCCTTTTTTATGCACCTATCTCTATAAATGTCCTGAATAAAGGGAGGTTCACATACACAGATGTGCTGGGCTGTCTGCATCACTCTCTGCAGAATCCTGCAATTGAGGGAAGTACAGTTCCCATACCA
Source organism: Hypanus sabinus (assembly GCF_030144855.1). NCBI lineage: Eukaryota > Metazoa > Chordata > Chondrichthyes > Myliobatiformes > Dasyatidae > Hypanus > Hypanus sabinus. The sequence continues at coordinate 59,304,294 of NC_082717.1, read as the reverse complement.
GGTAGTGATGTAGCCAGTAAGGATGCTCTTAATTGTGCCCTTGTAGGAAGTCCTGAGGATTTGGGGACTCGTGCCAAACTTCTTCAACTATATGAGGTGAAAGAGGCGCTGTTGTGCTTTTTACACCACACAGCTGGTATGTATAGACCTCATGAGATTCTCGGTGATGTGTATGCCGAGGAACTTGCTGTTCACCCTCTTGACCCCAGATCCATATGGATTAGCCTGTCTCCATTTCTCCTGTAGTCCACAACCAGTTCCTTTGTTTTTGAACAGATAAGTCCTTATTTAGATTATTATAGTGTAGGTGTGATTTAAGAATTTTGGCATGGAGCTATATCTATTTCAAGAAGATTTTAATTCCTTTCTCAATGTTTTTCAAGTACTGCAATATCATTTACAATTCTATTTCTTATGCTGTATAGAACAGTACAGGCCCTTTGGCCTACGATGTTGAGCCGATCCTCTTAATCCACTTTAAGATTAATCAAACCCCTTTCCTCCAACATAGCCCTCATTTTTCTTTCATCCATGTGCCTATCTGTGAGTCTTTTAAATGTCCCTATCACCATCCCTGACAGCATGTTCCATGCACCTTCCACTCTCTGGGTATTAAAAAAGAGCTCTGATATTCCTCCTATATTTTCCTCCAAACAGCTTAAAGTTATGTCCCTAATAAAAGGCATTTCCACCCTGGGAAAGTGTCACTGGCTGTCCACTCTATCGATGCCTCTTACCATCTTATGCAACTCTATTAAGTCATATCTCATCCTCCTTCACTCTGGCTCATTCAATCTATCCTGATAAGACACACTCTCTAATCCAGGCGGCATCCTGATAAATCCCCTCTTGAAAACTTCCATGTCCTTCCTATGATGAGGTGCTCAGAATGGAACACAACACTTCAGGTCTGGTCTAACCAGTTTTGTACAGCAGCAGTATTACCTCATCTGTTGTACTCAGTCCCCCAACTAATGAGGGACAACATGCCATATACTCTCTCAACCTCTATATCAACCTGCTCTGCAACTTTGAAGTGAGCTCCAAGATCCCTCTGTTCCTCCACACTGTTAAGAATCCTACCATTAACCTTGTACACTGCCTTCAATTTTGATCTTCCAAGGTGAATCACTTCACACTTTTCCAGATTGAACTCCATCTTCACCTAGCTTAGCTCTGCATCTTATTTTAACTAACAACATCCTACACTATCCACAAGCCACTAACCTTTATGTCATCTGCAAACTTGTCAATCCACCCTTCCACTTCCTCATTGAAGTAATTTATAAAAGTCACAAAGAGCAGGGGTCCCAGAACAGATTCATGTGAAACACTACTGGTCACCAACCTCCAGACAGAACGCACTCCATTTGCTACCACCCTCCACCTTCTGTTGGCAAGACTACCCTGAATTCACGCAGCCAAGTTTTCCTGGATAATGCCTCCTGACTTTCTGAATGAGCATACTATGGGAACCTAGTTAAATGCCTTACTAAAACCCGTGCACACCGTATACTCTGCCTTAATCTCTATATTTTGCCACTTCTTCAAAGAATTCAACCAGGTTCGTGAAGCATGACCTGTCTCTCTCAAAACCAAATTGACTGACTCCTAGTTTCTAATTTATTGAAGTAGTGAAATATTTTAATTTTCACTCCTGGATGTTTCTGGTATCTCCAAGCCTGAATGCTTGAAACCGCAGTGAGCAAAACAGTTCTGAATAGTCTTACTGCTTATTTGTCACCAACTATCAGCAGCAAAATTTGCTGCTTTTTGAACAGGAACACGCAACTAACGATATTTGAAAACTTCTCTCAAGGCAGTGCAGTGTCTATAATGGCCAAGCAAGTGCACGTGAAAGACACTAGTAAGAAACTGTTCAGCAACAGCCTCTTGCCCCGAGGATTCATTTTCTTGTGGGCATACTCAATAAAACCGATAACCATAATAGAATCAATGTAAGATTGCTTCAACAGAGCAGCTGACCAGTGTGCAAAAGACAATGAACTATGCAAATAGAAGGGGAAAAAATAAATAAGCAACAAAAATATCGAACATGAGATAACGAGTCCATAAAAGTGAGTCCATAGGTTGTGGGAAACATTTCAGTGATGGGGTAAGTGAAGTTATCCTCTCGGGCTCAAGACCCTGATGGTTGCGATGTAACAACTTTCCTGAACCTGGTGGAGTGAGTCCTGAGTCTCCTGTTCTTTCTCCCTGACGGCAGCAGCGAGAAGAGAGCATGGCCCTTATTATGGTTGCTGCTTTCCTGCAACAACGCTCCCTGTAGATGTGTTCTGTGATTGGGAGGGCTTTACCTGGGAAGGACTGGGCCATATCCACTACTTTCTGTAGGATTTTCTGTTGGTGTTTCCCTACCAGGCTGTGACAAAACCAGTCAATACACTTCCCACCACACATCTATGTGTTACATATCCCGTAACTGGATAACTTACCAGCAAAGACAGAGAGGTCTGTTGAAGTCTGATGTCACTATTTTCAAACGTTTTTATTTATAAAGGGACACAAAAGTAAGGTTAATACATACACCCAGATAGTGCACAGCGTCAACATTCAATCTAAAGCGCGGGTATAGTAATAATCATCATTAAGAAGTGAGCTCTACGGTTGTCTAGGGGTTAATAGATTGTCCGTTGGAAATATAAAAGTCACTCAGAAGTCTGCAGGCCTCAGCCCTTTGAAAATCGCTGGGTTTCACGTGGGGCGACCGAGAGAGAGAGAGAGAGAGAGAGAGATTGGGGAGAAGAGAAAAAACTTGCCGAGTCTCGATGAGGCTTCCGTGAAATCGGGGGGGAGAGGAGCGTTGATTTCCTCTCCCCGATGTTAGTTAAAAGCGGTTTTCTGTGATTCCAGCCACAAATTCCAATCCCGGAATCTAACGCACGTGGCTTCCTTCAGAATGGCTTCCCGCTGCTACGGGAACACTCTCTCGTGTCTTTGGTGCATCTGAGGGGGCTGTCCCCCTGAGACTGTCCTTTATACTTCCTCACGGGGTCACAGGTGTCATTCAGGTTGGGATGATGCAATCTCTCTCTCAACCAGCCCACCTTGCCCGAGGGCTTTTCACGTGGTCTCCATGAGACAATAGTCACTGTCGTCTTATTCTGCATCCCGGATGGGACGTGCAATTTGGCACATTTCTCTCTCTCTTTCTCCTACTGGGTCTACTGACACCGCCCCCCCCCCCCCCCTTCGACGGGTGCTCTTGTGATTCTCACAAAGGAGGGGGCTAGGATCATAACACCTCCCCTCTTAAAACGTTTTTACCAGCGGTTAAAACGGAGTACACAGTCTTACAGGAGTTTTGAATCTAACACAATACACAAGTTTTTCTTTTCACAGAGTACTACCGTTATACATTATACATTCAAATCACTGTTGGAATTACTTTGTATGTCGTGGAACTGGATAAGTGGCTATCATGTTGTGTGTGATTGGGGTAACCTTGTGAAATCTACCGGTGTGTTGACCCTTGCCTTGGTGGTAGTTCCCTTGAAGATGGTCCCCTTTGATAAGCTACTTTTGATGATAATCCATACGTGGATTCTGTTTGAGTATCCTGTGGCCACCACTTCGAGATGTCCTGTAGCTGAATTTGGGTGTGGTACCACTTGTGTTGAAAGGATATTCGTTGAAGCTCACTGTCGGTGATACTTCGTGTGTGGAGTGGAACAACTTTGGAGATAAAACCTACTACTATTGTTATCTTGTAAAGTTGTCGTGGAATCTGTGGAATATCGATGTAATTGCCTTCTCACAACACTAGCCTTTGGATTACAAATACCTCGCATTAATTAACCTGAGGATTGAACTGAACTTTCTTACGTGCCATCGTAGGACTGCATCACTTACCACCTAAGCTTGAATAATTTTGGGGATTTATATATTTACACTTGTATATGCATGACACCGTTAACTCTTGATTTAGCTGGTTTAAGTTACTATATGACGTAGTTACTAATAAAATAGTGTTTTGTTAACAGCAAAACCAGACTCCAGTGTGTTCTGTTGTTGCTGATACTTTTACAGGGTTGTGTGTATGTAACAGTTAGATTGAACATTTTGTATTTCAATGTGGCAAAGAAATGTAAGCATCATCTTGAGCCATAGAAATTGCTGGACTGAAAAGGAATAAATAAGCTCTTTGTTAGATTGGGCATCAAAGTGAGTAGTTTTTGAATATTTTCCTCGCAGTCTATCAATTAGAATTTATGAGATTGTAGAGTTCATCACGACATTGGGATTTTCTAATTTGCAAATAAGATTATAGGTTTAGATTTATAGTTTGCTATTTTGTCTTGAATGTTGCATTTACAATATGAACTTTTACTCCCAATGCTGTATGCAGACTGTACGCTGTGAAGAATTGCATCTTCATGCAGAAAACCTATCAAGGCGTGTTTGGGAACTGTTAATGCTTCTTCCTACCTGTCCAAACATGCTACAAGCTTTTCAGAATATCTCTGATGAACAGGTGAGGCAGATGTTGCATATTTCCTCTTATTTTGAAACTTTACAATGAATTATGTAAGGCTGGTACATGTTTATGAATGCAGAATATCAATCTTGCAGTCAAAAGGAGCTGTGTTATCAAATATGTATTAAGGAGTTAGATTTAGTTACTAGTTGAAGAGTGAATGGGCATTTATCAACTAACAGTCATAATATGAAGTTGTGCTTCAATGAAACATTTAAAAGTAAGAACTACTACTACTGAGATTATAGATTTAGCTAAACCATAGAACACTACAGCACAGAAATCAGGCCATTCAGCCCTTCTAGTCTGTGCGGAAACTTTATCCCACTAGTCCATTAACCTGCACCCAGTCCATAACCCTCCAGTCCTCTCCCATCCATGTATCTATCCAATTTAGAAATTAAGAATGAACCCGCATTTACCACATCAGATGGCAGCCCGTTCCACACTTGCACCACTCTCTGAGTGAAGAAGTTCCCCCTAAACCTTTCCCCTTTCACCCTAAAGCTATTTCCTCTCGTATTTATCCCTCCTAGTCTAAGTGGAAAGAGCCTACTCACATTTACTCTGTCTATACCCCTCATAATTTTGTAAACCTCCATCAAATCCCCCCTCATTCTTCTATGCTGCAAGGAATAAAGTCCTAACCCATTCAGTCTTTCTCTGTAACTCAACTCCTGAAGACCTGGCAACATCCTAGTAAATCTTCTCTGCACTCTTTTCAATCTTACTGATATCCTTCCTATAGTTTGGTGAGATTTGAGATTCTCAGTAATAAATAGGATAAATCAGTTGATAGGTAAAATGCTAGATGATGTGTGAAAAGTGATCAAAAATAATTTGTGGTACTGAATATTTTCTGCATGAAGTAATAGTTGTACTTGATGAACTACTGTTCATATTTTGTCAGCTTTTAATTTTAAATCTAAGATTGGTGAAAAAAAATCTATCAGTTTTTAAATGACCTTGGTAGTGTTAAATGGGGAAGGTATGGATTAGTCTCAAGGACTAACTTGCTATCCTTATTTCTGTATTTTTTAAATTATTGCTCAAATTATAATATTAAGATTTTTTCTTTTGTGGTTTTGATGCTTCAACATGTAATTATTATGAATATGATGGCATTGTTATAGTGAGTTGCAAAGTTACTAATACAAAAACGTGAATGTTAATGCTCCACATGAAACATTGGCATTTTGGTTTATAATATTGATGCCTGACCTGATAATGAAGAGGCTATTTCATATCCAGTCTATCTTTTTGTGCAGATTTAAAAATTTTGGTTTCATCCATTATATCTGATAGTTGTGAGATTTGGGAGGGATCTCAGCCAGTTAAGGTAAAAGGTGACACTTACAAAATGATTTGCCCCTTCTGTCTGATCTTTGAAGGGCATGTTCTTCTTGAAATAATTATTTTCAGGAATGTATTGTATCTATGCATCATTAAAAATCCAGCTGGTTTGCTGGTGTCCTTTAGAGAATTAAAACTTCATCTGCCTATAATATGATCAATAAATCACTGCAGTGCACCATCAGTGTGTGTAACTTAACTGCTTCTGTGAGGTGGTCTAATTGTTAATTTTAGAAGTTTGGTATGTGAGCTAAACTCAGTGAATAGTTTGCTTGCAATCTAAGTAATGATGAATTTATTTAGCTAATGGAAAGTAGTTTTTAAAAAAAAAAATCCTAGAGTTAAGGATGAGGTTGGATTGTAGCAATTTAATTAAATGAAAATTATGTTTGCAATTGTCTATGCCAATCTACAGTATCACTAAAGGCCAAATATAGGTTGAGTATACCTGCCTGGATTCATAGAACATAGAATAGTACATCACATTACAGGCCCTTCAGCCCACAATGTTGTGCCGACCCTCAAACCCAGCCTCCCATATAGCCCCCCCACCTTAAATTCCTCCATATACCTGTCTAGTAGTCTCTTAAACTTCACTAGTGCATCTGCCTCCACCACTGTCTGAAGGCATGCATTCCACGCACCAACCACTCTGAGTGAAAAACCTTCCTCTAATATCCCCCTTGAACTTCCCTCCCCTTACCTTAAAGCCATGTCCTCTTGTATTGAGCAGTGGTGCCCTGGGGAAGAGGTGCTGGCTGTCCACTCTTGTCTATCCCTCTTAGTATCTTGTACACCTCTATCATGTTTCCTCTCATCCTCCTTCTCTCCAAAGAGTAAAGCCCTAACTCCCTTAATCTCTGATCATAATCCATTCTCTCTAAACCAGGCAGCATCCTGGTAAATCTCCTCTGTACCCTTTCCAATGCTTCCACATCCTTCCTATACTGAGGCGACCAGAACTGGAAACAGTGCTCCAAGTGTGGCCTAACTAGTTTTATAGAGCTGCATCATTACATCGCATCTCTTAAACTCTATCTCTCGACTTATGAAAACTAACACCCCATAAGCTTTCTTAACTACCCTATCTACCTGTGAGGCAACTTTCAGGGATCTGTGGACATGTACCCCCAGATCCCTCTGCTCCTCCACACTACCAAGTATCCTGCCATTTACTTTGCCTTGGAGTTTGTCCTTCCAAAGTGTACCACCTCACACTTCTCCGGGTTGAACTCCATCTGCCACTTCTCAGCCCACTTCTGCATCCTATCAATGTCTCTCTGCAATCTTTGACAATCCTCTACACTATCTACAACACCACCAACCTTTGTGTCGTCTACAAACTTGTCAACCCACCCTTCTACCCCCACATCCAGGTCGTTAATAAAAATCACAAAAAGTAGAGGTCCCAGGACAGATCCTTGTGGGACACCACTAGTCACAACCCTCCAATCTGAATGTACTCACTCCACCAGAACCCTCTGCCTTCTGCAGGCAAGCCAATTCTGAATCCACCTGGCCAAACTTCCCTGGATCCCATGCCTTCTGAATTTCTGAATAAGCCTACCGTATGGAACCTTGTCAAATGCCTTACTAAAATCCATGTAGATTACATGCACTGCACTACCCTCATCTATATGCCTGGTCACCTCCTCAAAGAACTCTTATCCGGCTTGTTAGGCATGATCTGCCCTTCACAAAGCCATACCGACTGTCCCTGATCAGACCATGATTCTCTAAATGCCCATAGATCCTATCTCTAAGAAACTTTTCCAAAAGCTTTCCCACCACAGACGTAAGGCTCACTGGTCTATAATTACCTGGACTATCCCTACGATCTTTTTTGAACAAGGGGACAACATTCATTTCCCTCCAATCCTCTGGTACCATTACCATAGACAGCGAGGACATAAGGATCCTAGCCAGAGGTTCAGCAATCTCTTCCCTTGCCTCGTGGAGCAGCCTGGGGAATATTCCGTCAGGCCCTGGGGACTTATCCATCCTATTGTATTTTAACAACTCCAACACCTCCTCTTCCTTAACATCAACGTGCTCCAGAACATCAACCTCACTCATATTGTCCTCACCATTGTCAAGTTCCCTCTCAGTGGTGAATACCAAAGAGATGTATTCATTGTGGACCTTGCACGCTTCCACAGCCTCCAGGCACTACTTCCCATTTTTATCTCTAATCGGTCTTACCTTCACTCCTGTCATCCTTTTGTTCTTCACATAATTGAAGAATGCCTTGGGGTTTTCCTTTACCCTACTTGCCAAGGCCTTCTCATGCCCCCTCCTTGCTCTTCTCAGCCCCTTCTGAAGCTCCTTTCTTGCTACCCTCTATCTCAATATACCCATCTGATCCTTGCTTCCTAAACCTCATGTATGCTGCCGTCTTCCACCTGACTAGATTTTCCACTTCACTTGTCACTCATGGTTCCTTCACCCTACCATACTTTATCTTCCTCACCTGGACAAATTTATCCCTAACATCCTGGAAGAGATCCTTAAACATCGACCACATGTCCATAGTACATTCCCCTGCAAAAACATCATCCCAATTTACACCCGCAAGTTCTAGCCTTATAGCCTCATAATTTGCCCTTCCCCAATTAAAACTTTTCCTATCCTCTCTGATTCTATCCTTTTCCATGATAATGCTAAAGGTCAGGGAGTGGTGGTCACTGTCCCCCAGATGCTCACCCACTGACAGATCTGTGACCTGACGCGGTTCGTTACCTAATACTAGATCTAGTATGGCATTCCCCCTAGTCGGCCTGTCAACATACTGTGACAGGAATCCATCCTGGATACACTTAACAAATTCTGCCCCATCTAAAACCTTGGGACTAATCAAGTGCCAATCAGTATTAGGGAATTTAAAGTCACCCATGATAACAACCCTGTTATTTTTGCACCTTTCCAAAATCTGCCTCCCTATCTGCTCCTCGTTATCTCTGTTGGTACCAGGGGGCCTATAGAATACCCCCAGTAGAGTAACTGCTCCCTTCCTGTTCCTGACTTCCACCCATACTGACTCAAAAGAGGATCCTGCTACATTACCCACCCTTTTTGCAGTTGTAATAGTATCCCTGACCAGTAATGCCACCCCTCCTCCCCTTCCCCCACCCCATCCCTTTTAAAGCACTGAAATCCAGGAATATTCAGAATCCATTCCTGCCCTGGTGTCAGCCAAGTCTCCGTAATGGCCACTACATCATAATTCCATGTATGTATCCAAGCTCTCAGTTCATCACCTTTGTACCTGATGCTTCTTGCATTGAAGTACACACACTTCAGCCCTTATACCTTACTACCTTTATACCCTTTATTCTGCTGCTCTTTCCTCAAAGCCTCTCTCTATGTTAGAATTTTCAGTTTTCAGAATTTTTTGCCATTCATTCATGATTGTAAATTTTATTGTGATTGGCATCCTTCTGTTGTGTTTTTTTGAAGGGTAATGATGGACATTGTTGGAAGGACTTGCTTCGAATAAAAAGTCCTCATAAGCTCTTGTATGCGCTCGAAATTATTGAAGCCTTAGGGAAACCTAATCGGAGAATAAGAAGAGCATCAACGGTAAATGAAGTTTGTTTATTTTGTATAAATCTGATTGGCTTGATTTTGCATTTGGGAATGAGATAATGTGACTTCCTACTGTCTCAGAAAAAGCTGCCCATAATGATCTGAACAGGATCTATTTTTTGTATTGTACTGTTTTTCAGCACAATTTATTATGATTTGTAATAACATACTATTGTGATTTCATACATCTGTATATAACATTTTATATTTTAAGGAGGCAATTTAATTAACCCATTAAATATTGAGCTACATGCGAACTAAAGAACACACACACACCCCCACCCCCCACCTCCACTACAGCTTTCCAACTTCACATCCACATGCCAGCTCTGCAATGCCCTCCTATTTCATCTCTGAAATGTATTAACCCCTTCTTTATTTCTTTTAATTATTCTAAAATACTTCATATTTGGAAAATTTCCAAGAAGTAAATTCCAGTACATGCCTACCCAGAAACTAGACAGAAGAGCTAGCTGTCCTATTCTTATCTGGCACTCTCAGCTTAAATAATAGTAATTTGTTGTTGCTCTTTGCCAGCAGTTTCTCAAAAGAATTGGAACAGATGGGAAACTTGTATCATCCAGATAGTGTAAAATCCCTATCTTCCTCTGAATTTACAGGACACTTCTCTCCCAAGTCTATCCCTGAAATTGTCATTAAAGCTGCTGACAAGAAGAGTCTCTACCCGAAATGTCAACTGTACTTTTTTCCATAGATACTGCCTGGCCTGCTGTATTCCTCCAGCATTTTTTGTGTGTTGACGAGAGCCTTGGAATTATTGATTAACAAGCAAACCTCTGCTTTTCAGAGCTTGAACAGTGATTTATCGATACCTTCGTCAACATGACCTTGTCATCTAGCATTGAAGCTTTATTTTCTATGCTTTACTGGATTTTTTTTCATGCATTTTAATATGTTGCTGCAGACTGAGATAATCTAATTCAATCAAGCCCTACTAAGATCTATAAATAGAAACTGTTCTGGTTCATGACATTTAATAATATTCTGCCTGCTGCTTTTTTTTATCAAGGTAGGGAATTAAAGTCTCTTTTCACATTGTACTCCATTCAACCTATCCTTGACAGACACTTAACAATGGAAATTGTTTTCCTTCCAGTTCCCACCATTGCTTTTTTTCCTGAATTATGTTCTTGCCCTATACTCAAGAATTTCATCAATTTTGCCTCAATGGTTTGCCTTTTTTGTCCAATTTTTGACTCTTCTCTCCTCTGACTTCCCTGTTTCCATGTTTAGATTAAAGAAACATACACTACTTAAAGTTCTGACTCCCCAGATACATTGATTCTATTATTTTACACAGGACTTGCTTCTATTTCCACTGGCGTATCCCATATTCTTTTGGCTGAGTATCACACTTTCATTTAGATTCACTGTTCACTGTCTCATTTCTGCATTTGCATATTCACAGTTTACAAGTAATCTGCAGGCACGTTTTTAGATCCCTCCTGTGGCATTTAGAATCTGATTAACAATTTTATGAAGTGCTTTAAAATACTGTTCTTAGTAAATAGTAAAGCTGCTTAATCATCATATAAAACCATTTGATAAACTAATGATTTTCAGGGGGAAAAATGTTAGATCTGGTGATATTAATCCTGAGGTTCTTTAGAAGTGAAGAATGAGGTCTAAAATTTGGTGCTTTCATTTTGTTAGTTGTTACCAGAACAAAGAAAGAACAAAGAAAAGACATGAAAAGAAGTTGTGGCTGTTTCTTATTCAGACCACAGATAAACATTCCAATGATAACAATCACCCTATAAAACAGCTAGATTCAAATGGTGTGGCATCTATAGAAAATCTGAGAAGGTTTTAGAAAAATACAGAATCAGCTATAGAATTACTGTAAAATCTACTGAGCAATTACACCTACATAAGTGATTATATAAAATTTATAAACAAGTACAGAAAATTTAAACTATGAGAGAAATACTAGAAAAATAAAAATTCTATACCCTAATCCAACAAGTGTTACGAAGCCCCGTAACTGGGTCACTTACCAGCAAAGATAGAGAGGTCCGTTGAAGTCTGATGTTACTATTTTTAAAAGTATTTATTGATAAAGGGGAACCAAAATAAGATTAATGCAAACATACAGATAATATACGTCGTCAATACTAAATCTAAAAGCCGGGTATAATAATAACCAATAAGAAATAGCTCTATCATTGTCTAGGGGATAATGTATTGTCCGATGGAAATATAAAAGTCACTGTTAGTTTGTTCAAGCTGCAGCATTTTGGGTTTAAGAGAGAGATGATTTAAAACTTGCCCAGGTCTTTTATGATGCCAATCCTTTGAGTCGGGGGAGTGGGTTTCCCTGTTGTTAGCTAAAAGCCGTGTTCCGTGTTACCAGCCACCAGTCCCAGGTAACGGAACTGAACACACGTGGCCTTCTTCAAATGGTTTTCCGCTATTACGGGAGCGATAGTGTTTCTTCTGGTGCGTCTGAGAGGCTGTTCCCACAGACCCTCTTTTATCCTGACTCGCAGGGTCGTAGATGTCAATCAGGTTGGGGGCGATGCAGTCTCTCCCTCAACCAGCCCACTTTGCCTGAGGGCGTCCACGTAGTACAGTCTCCAATACACAAATTTGCCTTCCGGAGACAATGGCCATGTCCCATAGCTTTACATCGCCGGGGGAACGAGACATTCCACACGTCTCTCTCTCATTTCCTGGGCCCCCTGACCCAACCCAACAGTGATCTTGCGATTCTCACAAAGGAGGGGACTGCAGGCATAACACAAGAACTACAATTCTTACTTAACTGTGATATAAAATGGCCCAGTAACCAATCAGTTGTGGTGCATCAGCATTTCAAGATGGTTACTCATATGTATGATAACCACAGAATTATCTGTTTTCTTTTTGGTTTGCGGTATTTCAAGAAGATGGCTCAGCACCATCTTTTCCAGAGCAACTAGAGGTGGGAAATAATGCAATGATGTCTGAATCATTCAAAACTTAATACGTAGACAAAAATGTCTTCCACTATCTTTAGAATTCCTTTTCTTCTTGTCAGGTCATCAATGTTCACCTTTACCAGACCATCAGTTTTCATTTTTCTGTTATTTGCGGTGTTAAGCATGTATTTCAGAGTTTTGATGCAGTCATTCGGTCTTTGACACTTGCATCTGTTTTCCTGTTATATTCTCTCACATGCTGTTTTCCACAACACTTTCACATTCAAGATGAAGTAACTAGCCATTTACCTCTTGTTTGCTGCCTGTTCAGTTTCCTGGTGAAGCAGTGATTTACTTAAATACCTTAATAAGCATGTACTGCAACTTCCTTTGCAGTTGGGAGAGCAGAGGAAAAAGACCATAAAATATAGGTGCTGAATTAGACCATTTGGCCCAACAAATCTGCTCGTTATTTCATCATGGGTGATCCAATTTTTCTCTCGGCCCAAATCTCCTGCCTTATCCCTGTATCCCTTCATGCCCTGACCAATCGAGAATGTATCAACCTCTGCTTTAAATATACATTAAGACTTGGCCTCCACAGCTGTTTGTGGCAATGAACTCCATAGATTCACCACTCTCTGGCTAAATCCTCCTCATCTCCATTCTAAAAGGACACCCCTCTATTCTGAGGCTTGTCCTCTGATCTTTTGACTCTCCCACCATAAAAAACATACTCTGCACATTCACTCTGTCAAGACCCTTCACCATGTGGTGAATGAGGTCGTCGCTCTTACTTCTGAATTCCAGTGAATGCAGACCCAGATCCATCAAATGCTCTTCATATGACAAAACCATTTAATCGGAATCATTTAAATAAACCTCCTTTGAATCCTCTCCAGTTTCAGCACATCCTTTTTAAGATAAGGGGCCCAAGACTGCTCACAATGCACTTAAGTGAGGGCACACCAGTGCTCCATGAAGTTTCAACATTACTTCCTTGCTTTTATATTCTAGCTCTCTTGAATTGAATGCTAACATTGCATTTGCCTTCCTTTCCACAGACTCAAACTGCAAATTAACCTTTAGGGAATCCTGCCCAAGCAACTTCCAAGTTCCAAGTTCCATTCTCCTAATCTGTCCAAGTCCTTGTGTAGTCTTTCTACTTCCTCAAAACCACCTGCCCTTCCATCTATCTTCATTAGGTCTGCAAACTTTGCAACAAGTCATCAATTCCATCATCCAAACCATTGACATATTACATAAAAAGAATTAGTCCCAACACAGACCCCTGTGGAACACCACTAGTCACTGGCAGTTAGCCAGAAAGGGCTCTCTTTATTTCCACTCTTTGACTCCTACCAACCAGCCACTGTTTTATCCATGCTAGAATCTTTCCTGTAACACCATGGGCTCGTAGTTTGGTAAGCAGCCTCTTATGTGGCACATTGTCAAAAGCTTTTTGAAAATCCAAGTACACAATATAAACTGTTTCTCCTTTTTCTATCCTGCTTGGTATTTCTTTAAAGAATTCCAACTGATATATAATGATATCACTTTGTTTAGCGACTCTTTTCAGGCTACAGATCGAATACTGTGCTGATTATTTGCTATTTTATTTCTCCATCTTACTCCCATTGCAGTTGGGCTTCAGAACTGGCTTGCCCATTGAAAGCAGAGGGTAGTAGTCTAGCTGGAGGTCTGTGATTAGTGGTGTTCCGGAGGGGTCTGTACTAGAGCCTCTGCTCGTTGTGATGTATGTAAATAACTTGGATGAAATTGTAGATGGGTGGGTTAATAAGTTTATAGATGATACAAAGATTGGTGGTGTTGCGAATAGCACAGAAGACTGGCAAAGAATACAAAGGGATATGGACAGAGAAAAAGCTGATGTTTAACCTGCCAAATGTGAATTGTTACACTTTGGTAGGTCAAATGTAAAGAGACAGTACACTGATAAGGGCAAGACCCTTAAGAATGTTGATTGAGCAGAGGGATATTGGTCCAAATTCATAACTCCCTGGAAGTGGATAGGATGGTTAAGTAGGCATATGGCTTGCTTGCCTTTATTAGTTGAAGCATTAAGTTCAAAGTCAGGAAGTTATGTTGCATCTTAATAAAACTCCAGTTGGGCCACATCTGGAGTATTGTATACAGTTTTCATTGCTCCATTATAGGAATAGTGTCGAGTCTTTGGAGAGGATACAGAAGAGGTTTGCCAGGAGGGTGCCTGGATTAGAGGGCATATGTGAAAAGGGAAGTTTGGGCAAACTTGGGTTGTTTTCTTTTAAGTGGCAGAGGCTGAGGCTCATAGAAGTTTATAAGATTATCAGAGACACAGTGTAAACAGATAGCATCTTGTTCCCAAGTTTTAAATGTCTTATACCATTTAAGGTAAGAGGGAGTCATTTCACCTGAGATGTGTGGGGCAGGTTTTTTTACACAGAGTGATGGATGGCAGAAATGTGCTGCTTGGGGTGGTGGTAGAGGCAGATACATTCAAAATTTTTAAGAAACTTTTAGATCGGCACATGAATATGAGGAAAATGGAAGGATATGGATCTCATGTAGGCAGGAGAAATTTACTTTGGTTAGACATTTGATTACTAATTTAATTGGTTCAATACAACATATGGCCAACAGGCCTGTTCATGTGCTGTACTGTTCTGTGTCTATATACAAACTGTTTGTTCTTGTGTATCTGTCTTGTGAAATAGCACATCTTGTTTGAATCAGAAACATTACAACAATTTTAGTAAATTGGTTTATTATTGTTGTGTACGAATAAACACCGAAAAACTTGCATAAAGTTCTTATAATTCAATTAATTTCAAAAGTGCAATTAGTAGAAGTTATAACAATAACAGGGTGCTGATAAAGTTTTCAGTTACAGATAAAGTGCAGTGCAAGTAGACAGTAATGTGCAAGACTATAATGAGATAGATTGTGAGGTTAAGAGTTCCTTTTATCCTAGGGAACCGTTTAATAGTCTTATGACAATGTAATAGAAGTTCTCTTTGAGCCTGGTGCATTCAGACTGATGAAGGTGGGGGGAGAAGAGAGGAAGTCTGAAATGGGGTGGGTGGAGTGTTTGATTATGCTGGCTGCTTTACTGAGGCAGTGAGTGGTTTACATGGAGTTCATGGAGGGGAGGCTGTTTTCCATGATGTGCTGAGCTGTGTCCATATTTCTCTGCAGTACTTTGCACAATAGAAAGCAACCAATCCAGATGCATAACAGCTTGGGGTGCTTTGCCTGTGACAGCAATAATAAAAATTGATGAGGGTTAAACAGAACATGCCAAACTTCTTTAATGTTCTGAAGAAGTAGAAGTGCTTTTGAGCTTTCTTGGCTATAACTTGGCTGTGTGTTTGGACCACAGGCTATTGGTATTCTCAACCTTCTTGACCTCAGCACCGTTAACACAAACAGGAGCAAGTGCACTGCTCTCCTTTCTGAAGTCAATGACAGGCTCATTTGTTTAGCTGACATTGAGAGAACTTTGCTGTCTCAACATGATAGATAGACTCTCTGTCTCCTCCTTGTACACCGATTCTTTGCTATTTAAGATAATTATAGTAGTATCATCTACTTGTAGAAAGAGTTGGAGTAGAATCTGATCTTTACTCTGAATCATATTCAACAAATTCAAATCTAAATGATTAGTCTCATTTTTCTTCATCACTGGACTGAATTATCTTTGCTTTCCAGTTGTTCACATATTTTTAATTTTCTTATTTTTCCTCTTCATTCTATTTTGTATGTGCTCAAAATGTTCTGTTGTATTTCCTGGTTCAAATTCATTGACCTGAAAACGCTAATTTATTTCCCCTTTCTCCCTTGAAGTACCTGTCAGTTGTGTGTTTGCAACATGTTCTGTTGATATCTAAGTACAATTCTATCTAAAATACTTCCTTTATTGTTAGATGTTTCTGCCATACACTTCTCACACCACCACAATTTTAAAAGAAGTATAAGCAGAAATGAATGAAATGTAACCTGCTTCACAGATTCTTTGTTTACCTGCTTGTTTTACACATTGCTTTTAACTCCATTGTGGATAAAAAAAATGTCATTATTGTTTAGCTGAAAACATTAAAGGAGTATTTAGGTTGTTGTCTTGCAAATACTACATTTGATTTTTAATGCAACTTTATTCCAGGGTAGTTACAGTGATCTGTATCCTGACTCTGATGATTCAAGCGAAGATCAGATAGAAAATAGTAAAAATTCCTGGAGTTGCAAGGTCTGTTTAATATTTTCTCAAAATTGATTCAGTCTTTATCAGATAATGAGTTCAGAAGTGGGGCAGAACTTAACTCTTATATCCAATTACATAATGCTGATTTGGTCCTGTCTGTAACACTGCAAATTTTGTGGAATTTATAATACGAAATTCACCCCCACCTAAGAATTTGCATTTTATGATTTGGGAGGGTTGGGAGCTGAGTTCTTGCATGCCATATGAAACTTAGAACATGTTTTCTCCTTTGTGATCTTTCAAATGCATTAAATAATAGCAGTTCTCTCAAAGTAATTCTTTTGGAGAAATGAGTTTCAGGAATTTTGAAATCTCAATAAAATTGTCTCCTAGCATTACCCACAAGACAAGCTGATGCACCTGCTGGGCATATATTCTGACAAGGCCACGGTCTTTTTCCAGGGTAGGGTAGTCTGGAAGAGCAGGTTTTCTCATACAACTAAGGTACATAGTTTAACGTGAGAGAGAAAATATTTAAAAGGGACCCAAGTGGCAGGTCTCTTTTTTTTACACAAAAGGTGTGTGTGGATAGGGAACAACTGAGAGACTGGGTGGTAAAAGTGGATATAATTACAGCATTTAAAAGACATTTAGACAGGGAAAGTTTAGAGGGACGTTGGGCAAATACAGGTAGCTGGGACTTGCTCAGAAAGGCATCTTGGTCGGCATGGATAGGTTGGCTGTGCTGTATTAACTCTCTGCTTCTTGTGTTTCAGTTTGTTGCTGCTGGGGGACTTCAACAATTACTGGAAATTTTTTTGTCAGGGATTTTGGAACCAAAGGAGCAAGAATCATGGACTGTGGTAAGCACCAATTCCACATCCTTTGTGTTAAAGTGATTACACAGTTTTGTAACTTTTTAAATTATGTTTTTTTGGCTGATGGTAAGGGAACAACATTAAAGTGTGATATGGTAAAAGTATCAATTACTTTCTACCATATCAATTGTAGAAATGGTACCAATGCATTATCTGCAATATTTTGTCATGCTTTAATGGAGGTTAGCAATTCTGAAATAATTCTCCATATTTTTCATTTATTGTGGATGACAAAGTTGACTATCTCCATTTGATTGAATTTCTTTGATTACATCTTTTTAAATAAAGTCACACTAACATTGTTTTTAATCCTGCTGTGAGGTGATGCTTTTGGAAGGGATGAGGAAGGGAGTCAAGTAAGAGTAGGATATATACAATGAATAGGAACTATTGAGGAACAAAGGAAGTTGGTATACAAGTTCACTGGTCTCTGAAGTTATTGTACACATTAATGGGTTGGGGAAAAAGGCCCACTTGCCTTCTTTACCTGGGACATAGATTATAAGAGCAGGGATGTCTTGCTCCAGCTTTATAAATAGTGATTAGCTCAAGCTGGGATTTTGTGTGCAGTTCTGGTTAAGCGTTATAGGAAGGATGTAATTGCAGTGGAAGGGCTGAAGAGGAGATTCACCAAGGTAGTGTCTTGGTTGGAATGTTTCAGTTATGAAGTGAGACTGGTAAGGGTAGATTTATGTTCCTTGGAGCTGAGTGGATGGTGTATCTGAATGAGATGTGCAAAATTATGAGAAGTTTAGATAAACACACACAAAATGCTGGAGGAACTCTGCAGGCCAGGCAGCATCTAGGAAAAGAGTTTTGGGCTGAAATTCCTTGGCACGCTTAACCATAGCAAAAGTTCAAGGTCAGAGGTCTGTTTTAAGGTGAGGAGTAACAGAATCAGAGGGGTTGAGGAAGAATGTTTTTTAAGAGTGACCACAATGTTAGACTGTCTGAGAAAGTAGTGGGGGCAGGTACTCTTGCAAGCCTTAAGAAGAATTTAAGCAAGCCCTTGAATTGCCAAGGATAATAGACTGCAGACCAGGTGCTTTGTAAACAGCATTAGTGTAGATAGTGACTTTGTTAGTATGGACATGATGGGCCAAAGAGCTTGTTATAGTGCTATGTAACACTATGACTAAATTCCTGCAGCATGGGTTTGATCTTGTCAATCTATAAATGCCTTCACTTTGAGACTTTTCATTGTTTAAATCTATTGATATTATTGTTTCAGTTCTTTGTGTGTGAAACTTATCCTTTAAAAGCAAAACAAATTTACCAAAGTAATTTTCTTGAAATTTTCAATAAAATTACCCTTTGTGCCACAATGATATGATTCCCTACCAATCATACCCTTGAGGCACATCAGGTAATTTGAGTAATTTGACTGCACTTGAGTGATAAATCCATTCAAGTAATCCCTTGTCCCTTTTAAAAGGGAAACACTATTTTATTAGTGTGGCTGTAATGAAATTCAAGTGCAGTATTCTGTTCTAACTCAGATTTTGAGACATCAGTAATCTCATCAATTTTTTTGTACCTTTACACACCTGTTAAAATAGTAATCATTTTTTGGAAGATCAGGTACGATTGCATTGAATGGCAGAGAGCAGGCTTGAGGGGTTAAATGACCTATTCCTGATCCTTGTTTCTGTTAAAGACAATAAATTTTGCCAAAGTAAATACATGAACGTGGTGATGTTGTAAATGAAGCAGTCTGGTTAAAAACAAGACTAGTTGTCAAGCTCACAGTCAACCCGCCCCATGATTTAGACTTGGGTTACATGAGCAGGATTAAATACATTATTTAGGTTAGAAGCTTGAACTTTTTTTCTGTAAACTTTAACATTGTATTAGATTTTGGTTTTGTATTAGTGTTTCAGAAAATCTCAGCTATAATATTAATTCATTGTCTCACTTTTTATGTTTGAGTTTAGTCATTGTTTTTATATTGTATAATTTGTATTCAAAAGATGTCAACTGTTCTAACAGCATGTTAAAATCACTTTTGACTTGCCTACCATCCTTGTTCCTAGTGGCAGCTAGACTGCCTTGCCTGTCTGCTGAAGTTAATGTGCCAGTTTGCAGTTGATCCAGGTGACTTAGATCTGGCTTATCATGACATCTATGCCTGGTCTGGTGTGTCAGACAGCCATAGAAAAAGAACTTGGCCTGGGAAATCAAGGAAAGGTGCTGGTGATCATGGGAAAGCATTACACATACCTCGTTTAACAGAGGTCAGTGCCTT
This sequence comes from Hypanus sabinus, assembly GCF_030144855.1. Taxonomy (NCBI): domain Eukaryota; kingdom Metazoa; phylum Chordata; class Chondrichthyes; order Myliobatiformes; family Dasyatidae; genus Hypanus; species Hypanus sabinus. Next base: position 59,284,613 of record NC_082717.1, on the reverse strand, counting down.
TGAATTATTTTGCTATCATCAGGATACATCTGGTCTTCTTGTACTGCTCTTCGTAAAATACCCAATTAACCAAACTTATTTCTGTTTTAGATATTTCTCAGCCTGGTACACGGATCTGGTTTGATCTATCGGCTAATGTCTGTTGCTTACACCTATAACAACTTGGCTCATAGGTAAAGACATGCAAATTATTGTATAAAAGTTATATAATACTTATGTTCAACATGCACTCAGTCATTGAAAAAATTTTCCAACAAAATATTTAGTTCAATATTGATCCAAATTTTCTTGGAAGAATAAGTGTACTTAGGGACTTGAGGACGTGTAAATAGGCAACAATTTTAACAGTTACAGAGAAAATCCACAAGTTGTAAATCTTGTTGTAAATCTACTTATTGATTTACATCAATCTATGCTTTCCCGGACACAAATAACATCTCTCACAAAGCAGCCATGTTATTTTTAAGAACTTGCTGGATTTGGACACTAATTTTCCATTATATTTGTTTCAAACTGTTTTATGTAAACTGTAAATAGGCCTTTAGCCAGAAGTTCTGTTATCTCATTTTAGTTAGAAAGTTTAAGGAAGTCATTTTTAGTTTACATTTAAATCTTTTACCCTCTCAATCCACTCTTTTTCTTGTAATACTTATTTCTAATAATAAAAAATACACAGGAGCTGGATATCTGTAAAGAAAATAGAAAATGCTGGAACGCTCAGCAGGTGAGTGGGATAGAAATCAGAATTAACTTTTCAGGTATGAGAGCCTTGAAAGCAAATTAGTTTTCAGTTGCAGAGAAAATGAGGAAGGCATGGGTAGAACAAAGAAAATATCCCTGACTGGTGAGACCAAAAAACATTATGTGGCTTTTGTATGCATCTTTCTCTGTGTTATCTGTTGCAGGGCAGATTATACTAAAGGAGAAAGGAAAAATTGAGCAAACATAAAGGATGGATGACTAGCAGAAATGGTCATTTCTGATACAAACAGGGAAAAAAATAAGAGTGAGTCACCCAAAAATGAAAGAGCACAACATTGGGCCCAGAAAGCTGCAGGGAAAAGCAAGTTGAGATGTTGGTGTCAAGCAACACACACAAAATGCTGGAGGAACTCAGCAGGCCAGGCAGCATTTATGCAAAAATGTACAATTGACATTTCAGGCAGATTCCCTTCAGCAGGAATGTTTAAAAAAAAGAGTAAATTTTAAAGGTGGGGGAGAGGAGAGAGAAACACAAGGTGATAGGTGAGACCGGGGAGAGGAGGGATTAAGCAGAGCTGGGAAGTTGAATATTGAAAGAGATACAGGATCGGAGAAGGGTGGGGGAGAGTTGTTGGGATAGGAGAGAATAGAAGGTCATGGAAGAAAGAAAAGGTGGGAGGAGCACAATAGGAGGTGATGGGCAGACAAAGAGCTAAAGTGGGAGAGGGGAAAGGAGATGGGGAATGGTGAAGCAGGTGGGGGGCTGGGCATTACTGGAAGTTCGAGAAATCGATGTTCATACCATCAGGTTGGAGGCTATCCAGACGGAATATAAGATGTTGTTTCTCCAACTTGAATGTGGCCTCATCGCAACAGTAGAGGAGGCCATGGATTGACATGTCAGAATGGGAATGGGAAGTGGAATTAAAATGGGTGGCCACTGGGAGATCATGCTTCTTCTGGCGGATGGCGAGTTGGTACTTGGCAAAACAGTCTCCCAATCTATGTCACGTCTCAATGATAATACAGGAGGCCACACTGGAAGCCCCAGCCACAGCAAATGACCCCCAACAGACTCACGTGAAGTGTCGCCTCACTGGAAGGACCGTTTAGGGTCCTGAATCGTAGTGAGGGAGGAGGTGTAAGGGCAGGTGCAGCACTTGTTCCTCTTGCAAGGATATGTGCCAGGAGGGAGATAGGTGGAGAGAGTCAAATGGACAAGGGAGCTGCGTAGGGAGCAATACCTGTGGAAAGCAGAAATTAGGGGGAGGGAAGGATGTGCTTGGTGTTGGAATTCCGTTGAAGATGCCAGAAGTTCCAGAGAATTATATGCTGGACGTGCAGGCTGGTGGGGTGTTAGGTGTGGCTCAAGTTTGCGTTGTACCTTGTTCTATCAGTGCTGCAGGCTGATAGATCATAGGGGAATGATATTGAGGGTTAAAGTTGCAGGCAGCTAGAAAGTTGAGAGAAACAAATCTTCATTTTTTTGTTTGTGTACATTGCAGCCTTCCAAATTCTCTATCAAATTCTTAAATTTAAGGTAACTTGACCTTTGTGTCTGTTAGTATCAAAGCTAGTCTCTTTTGCCAGTCCCTTTATGATTTTTGGCTCAGTTTTACACTTTCTATAGTATTGCCTGGGCACCTGCGCATGTATGACAGTCTGGCAATTTACAGCAGATAGCACAGACCAAGAAATGTAATTTGCTTCTAACTGCTTTACTAAGTCTTTTGATCTCATCTTGAAATTTTCTCATTTTCTACCCATCCTCTACAGCTTAAAACTGAATTGTTTTCTCTCTTTCTCCAACTGTACCAGCCTACTGAGTGCGTCCTGCATTTTTTTTATTTTTAAACCTGTTTATTTCCAGGATTTCCTTATTTATCTGTACCAATTCAATCTCTTGCCTGTTATTCATCCTTTTGTTTCTCAGTCCTTTATTAAATACACACTGTTGAATTTGTGGATTACTGAACTACTTTCATGACTGTTATCAGTTTGCACTTCTGTCAAGTTAGCCTGATGAAAGTCAAGTTTGAGGTGACCACACCAGCAAGAAGACGCTGTTCATTAAATATGTAACATGCAATTTTCTAATAATTTAATAAGTTTAATTTCAATTTCTGTTCTCTTTAAAACAAAAATTGTAGAGTGCTTAAAGCTCAATCTGATCATCGATCCAGGCATGAAGGTAGGTTACACTTTAAATTAAGTATAATAAAACATTAGTGTTTAGGAATTCAACCTCATAATTAATCAGTAAATATGTGATTTTTAAGGAAATACTGCCAGAAACTCATAAACATTTGTAGTTAGAAATTCTTGAGTAGATTATCAAATTAAGTATCCATGCATTTCAAGGAAATTATTGAATGGGTAAGATAAACCACAATAACTGAAATATTAATTGGGCTTGTAACTTACTTGTAAAGTGTTATAAACCAGTTTGAGGGTTAATTATGTGACCAATAGAAGATGTCCTGATACCAATCAAATTTTTGATAGAAATATTTTTAGTTTTAGTCCATTATTATTTACTTTTTCTTTATGTTTCAGTCACTCATTATGCCACATGGTTATTAGTGAGTTGGGCTCACTGCTGTTCGTTGGTCAAATCCAGCATGGCAGATAGTGAACATTTACATGATTGGCTGAAAAAATTAACTCTTCTTGTGCCCGAGGTAAGGTTTTAAATCTCTTTCATAGGTTTGCAATAATTCATACATATATAAATCACTTTTACTAGCTAAGTTGATTTTTCAAGCTGATTTTCCAGATAGGCTAGTTGTGTCATATTATTCCACCTTACACATCTTGTCCATATCTGATTTGTTCCAGACCTCAGTTCGCCATGAAGCTTGCAGTGGCCTGTATAAGTTGTGCCTTTCAGGTTTAGATGGAGGAGAATCAATAAATCGATCTTTCCTTTTGCTAGCTGCTTCAACATTGCTAAAATTCCTTCCTGATGCTCAAGCTTTGAAGCCACTCAGGGTAAGAATTACTTCGACCACTTTCAAATTACTATCCCATGCCAAAGTTTTTAAGCATCTTAGTTTAACTGTTTCAATGCTAGATGTCTTTCTTTTCCAAAGTAACTAGCTTTATTAAAATATGTAACCAAATGAAACCTAGTTTAATTGTGTAGAAGAACGTTGAGATCTATCCACGTCTTCTATCAGTGAGCTCATATGAGCCTGGTAGAATGTTAAAAATGCCAATCCTGAATCTAATGCACTTCGCATTTTATTTTTCTTTAAATTTTATATTAACAATTTTTTATTCTTGGGGAACACTTATTAAGGAAGTGGAGAACTGTCAGTTCTTATCAAACGCTGCTTGTGGAAGGAGCTGAAATGCTTTCACCCCCTATCAGGCCTAGCTCCTGGTGAGCCAACCACTCCTTTACCTTTGCTTCCAGTCTCATTTTTCCCCTCTGTTAGCAGACTTTTCCTGTGAAATGATGGGGAAAAAAGCTCTGCATGGACTGGCTGCAATTTCTGATGGACAGAGGAGAATGCCAAGAGTGTCAACCAAATCTGAAATTATAAGAAAACCAAGAGGATTTTTATATAAATCTTCCTTAATCAATTTTTATAATTTAACCATAGCTTGTTTGTGGAACTTGAAAATTTTGATGACTGTTGATAACTTTATCAAATATAATGTACTGTGCAGAAAAATGTGAATGAGATTTTGCTGCTAATTGTATGGTCCTGTTTTTTAATACATATATTAAAGGAGACAACTGTACAATTATCCCTTCAGGCATAACTTTAAGGAGAAAACTACTGAAAAGAATTTGGAAGTTTGTCTGTATTGAAGAGTTATGAATAATATTAGAGTGGTGTTAAAGCAAACTTCCTTTATTTACAGGAGATAGATTATGAGGAGGAATCAGTGCTGCGAGCAGGTTGCAAGGAATATTTCTGGTTACTCTGTAAACTGATTGATAATATCCATGTAAAGGATGCTAGCCAGGTAGGCAGTTGTGATTCTTATTGTTACCTCATGTTAGAAAAATAAATATGAATAGTGATTTTTTTTAAAGGAATTGGCATATATTATTACTTTTGTTACTTTTAATTTTAAAAGCATGGTGAAGAAAATTATAGAAATTTGTGTAACTCTCTGAAAATGCATGGTAGAAGGAACTTGCTCTATTACTTTGTCAGAAGGATGGTGAATCTGAATTGATTTGGAAGTGAAGTTTCCAGAACTTGTCTTTCTGCCTGAAAATCTAAAATAAAAGTTGAAAACACCAGAAGTACTCAAATAGCTGAGCAGCATCTGTAGAAAGAGAAAGAGAGTTAACAGTTCAAGTCAGAGACCCTCTGCCTGGCAAAGTGTCTCTTAGACCCTGTATATTAAACACTTTTGTCTCTTCCACCCCTACTCTTCTCTCTCTTCCAATAATCGCACACTCGTGATAATCACATCAAATTTGTAGCATGGGTTATGTGTGCTTTACATAGACACTTCCATTCATGTTTTAATGTACTGACTTCTGACCAGTGGCCGACCTGTTCTGTGACAGTTGCCAGATAAAAGTTTTGTGCAGAAAACAGTTTTAACTTCTTGGCTTCCAGCTAGGTATAGGTATCAGTTTTAACCAATGTTTTGATGACAGCTCTGCCATCTTCTTCAAAACATCAGTTAAAATCGATACCTGTATCTGGCTGGAAGCCTGAAAAGAGTTTATTCATCATATATGTTGGGAAAGGGTTCCATCCTTTTTCAGTTTAACTTGCATTAAAATTAGACAGTGTGTTTTTCTCCTAGGTGTTCCAGTTTCCTTTTTTGTCTCAAAGGCATGATGGTTACTTGGTCATTGTAAATGAATCCATTATAAAATAATTTTGGTGAATGGTAGAATCTTGTAGTGGCACATTCCCAGTTGATGGGAATATAGGACAAATACATTGAGCTAGTGTAATAATAGTGCTTGATAGTCATCGCAGACACTATGGGCCTGTTTCTGAGCTTGTGACTCTGAAGAAACACTTTTTGTTTTTAATACTGTAAGTTTTTTGGTAATGTGGAAGGAGAGACTATAGAACAATGAAAAGGGGAAGATAAAACTTAGACAGGTGGTTGAAGCAAATAGAGGATGGTTTTCAAGCTATATTTTAATTTTCTTCCTGTCTTTTAATATTTACATTGGAATATATGCACATGTGTGCTTATATCAAGGTTATGAAGTTTTTGTTGAGTTGATTGGTATGTGTTTATGTGCAGGGCTTTTGATGTACTAAAGATCTTTAAAATTATTTTTAATATCTAATTTGAGAGCTTAAAAGGGATAGAATAAATGTATAGAAACCCTTGACCACTGTAAAAACATGACCAAGGTGGAACATAATTTATGAATCTGTGATCATTTATTTTAGTGGTCATTATTTGTGAATAGAGTATCCTGCAAAGTAGATGCCATCCTAATAAGATATATAAGATATAAGAGCAGAAGTAGGCCATTCGGTGCTTCGAGTCTGCTCTGCCATTCAATCATGGGCTGATCCAATTCTTCCAGTCACCTCCACTCCCCTGCTTTCACCCCATACCCTTTGATGCCTTGGCTAATTAAGAACCTATCTATCTCTGCCTTAAATACACCCAATGACTTGGCCTCCACAGCAGCTCGTGGCAACAAATTCCACAGATTTAACACCCTTTTACTAAAGTAATTTCTCCGCATCTTTGTTCTAAATGGACGTCCTTTAATCCTGAAGTCGTGCCCTCTTGTACTAGACACCCGACCACGGGAATTAACTTTGCCATATCTAATCTCTTCAGGCCTTTTAACATTTGGGATGTTTCTATGAGATCCCACCCTCATTCTCCTGAACTCCAGGGAATACAGTCCAATATATCTATTCATTAAAGAACTCTTAACTGTAGTCATTATTAAGACGGGTATACTTCATTTTGTAAATAATGTTTCTATCTATAATATGTTTTACAATATTAAAACCTCCTTGATAGGCTTGGACCTTTCTCCACATGCTGCTTCTGTTATACCCCATCTTATTTCCACATTGTAAATAGTTTTTATTGCTTATTTGAGTCTCCTGAATGTTGATCTCAGGATGTGCTACATAAAATTATTTGAATTTTGCCTGTATTAATTGTGTAAGTACTTTAAAAATAATATTGCTATTACGATTTGAATACCAACAATTTCCATTGCATTCGGCTGGTCAGAGCCTCCAGGCGTGAGACAGTACTTAACTTCACTTGCAAGAATTTGGCTTGGGTGGTTTGGAAATATATACAGCTGTGTCTCAATACATAGCATCATGATTGCGCTACTAACATATTGCATTTTATAAAAGTTTGATCTTTTAAAACCATTGGGGAACTTGACTCCATGTTAAAAGTGGATAGAAATCAATTTTAATTGAATCTACTTGTGGAATCTTCAAAAGCTGTGGAATTTTACTGGTATTATTACATTTTGAAACTTTACATTTGTGGTACTTTGTTAAAAGTGCAGAGAAAGTCCAAATTATTCTTTCTGTTGTATGGAATCTTTTCTGTAGACGACGTTGCTGGATTTGGATGCCTTGGCAAGACATCTCGCTGATTGCATTCGCAGGTCTGTTGGAATAATTTTTGAAAACTTTCCTAAATTGTTATGTTAATATATTGTTATTTATTAATTTCTTTTCCATTATCTTTTTGTAGCAGGGAAATTCTTGATCAGCAGGACAGTAACACTGAAGATGATGGGCTTACCGGATTACTGCGTCTTTGCACTGTAGTCATAAAGCACAAGCCTCCTTTTAAATTCTCTCGAGAAGGACAGGTAGTGTCTGAAATTTAAATATAAACAGGCACAGTGTGCAAGTACTAAATTAAAACAGAAAACGTTCTAAATGCTTAGGTCAGGAAGCGTCTGTGAAGAGAGAAATAGTGGTTAACATTTAAGATAATGTTTATTTTCGTAGTGTATATCTGCGCTTTTTTCAAATTAAAAATATAAGTGGGAACTATTGAAGCTAAAGCTAAAGTTGCTCAACTAAAATTTATAAAACTAGAAATTCCAAAGTTTTTAAACAAGTGTCTTTAAATGTTCATTCTTTTCAATGTTTCTTGAGTAAATCTCAAGTAAACATACACTATTGTTCAGATTTGACAGTAGTTCAGCATCCAACTCACTGCAGAGCTGCACAGCTTTTATAAACTCATTGGACCTGTTATCTGCACTTACTTTATAAATTCACTGAGGCCCTGAATCTAATGTTTTGTTATGCACTCACTGGGGCTTTGATTCACCTGAAAATTTGTTCTGTGTAACATCCTTTTAAAAATATATTGTATTTGTAGCAATAATATCCAATTTCCTGAATATTATTATATTCAAATATGGCATAGTTATTTATGTTAGTCTGCAAATTTAATAGGCACGATTCAAAAATTGCTGTAAAATATGGGTAAAATTTGAACTCTCTGTGCACCACAAGTGAAACAAATTTTCTAACTACGTTTAGCCCAAGTTTTTTGCAGAAAGTGGATCAAATATAAGGTAAAAGACATGACAGAATGATGTTTACCTTTTGATATTGTCTTTTTGAGGAGTGCATAATGTATTTATTGAAGGTGTTTTGTTATCTCTCTTGATGTTAGTGCTTTTTAAATAGAGCACACTGAGCAATCCTCATCTCCTTTTATTTCAGGAATTCTTAAGAGATGTGTTCAATCTCCTGTTTTTACTGCCAAGCTTGAAGGACAGGCAGCAACCAAAGTGCAAGTCCCATTCTTCCCGAGCAGCAGCCTACGATTTACTAGTGGAAATGGTGAAGGGGTCAGCAGAAAATTACAGATTGCTGCACAATTGGGTGATGGCTCAGCACATGCAGTGTAAGAAAGAATTATAATACTATATAAAATACATTAAATAGGCCAACTCAAAGAATTCAAGGACTAATTGAAATAAATGAATTGGATTATAAGATTTCACAACTGTCTCATTAAAGTGCTGAGATTGTAGGACAAACTTCTATATGAAAACAATAAGCATTAAACAAATACAGAGCCAGCAATGAGGAAAAATATTGAATGCTTATTTATCATAAACGTTAACATTGTTTTAGAAAGGAAACATCTTGCTTAACTTGACTGCTGTTAAGCTTGAATTTCCAGAATAATTCCTTAAAATTCTGAGTGAAAGATCAGCATTTAATGAGCAATGTTGGGAACAGTAAAACTAGAAACAAGTCAGCAATTAACAGTAGTATAGAAAACAACAGCTATCTGTAATGGGTTGCATTGAATGTAGAGAAATACTGAGTCATATATCCTAATTAATTTCTTGTTAGAGCAACTACCATTATTAACTTATGTCAGATTGGATTCAGAAACTCTTGTAAATTTATCAGAATTTCCAAATGATGCTAGAGTAGAAGGGATACTTAAAATTCATAAAACAAAATGAGTAGCAAGCATTTGTAATTATTGCTTAAAATAAAATAAAAAATATAAAGCTAATACCTTTATAGAAATCATTTCAATAAAGTAGAAAGAGTTGTAAACTTTGGCAAGTTCAATCAATATAACACAGGTACCAACCAAAACTAAATGATATTGAAAGATGTGAAACTTTCAGAAACAAGTAACCGCAATGTTACTGAGTTGTGTGGTACTCTGGTCAAAATTTCAGTGTTGTGTGACTTACGGTCATCAGAAAGCAAAAAGATATTTAAAAACCTCACCCAAAACATAGAGTAGCTATGAGGAGGATCCTCCCTATCAGATCTGAAATGTGAGGAAAGACTGGTGGAAGCTAACACCACAGATGTTAGCCTACACAAGCTACTTGTTTTTAAGAGATACAGAATGATATTCACTTAGCTTAATCTGGCGCCCTGCTGAACGTTAGCTAGAACTCATTAATATAGCTTTGGGGCTGGATATCAGAAGTTTATTTTCTAGTGATCAACAGCAGAAATAAATATCTAGGTGGAATAGTAGACATAAAAATCCTGTAAGTATTGAATAATTACAGTGAAGTGAAGTTTATTGGTCTCTGATATTTGATATATGAAGGTTGATAGCCAGCAACATTGGAATAGTATACAGTTGTAAGAAAAATTTTGTGAACCCTTTGCAATTACTTGGTTTTCTGAATTAATTACTCATTAATTACTCAGATCTTTATCTAAGTCACAATAATAGACAACGCAATCTGCCTGAACTAATAATGCACAAACAATTGTATCTAGTTTTCATGTTTTTATTGAACATAGTGTTTAATCATTCACAGTCCAGACTGGAAGAAGTATGTGAACCCTTGTATTTAATAACTGGTAGAATCTCCTTTAGCAGCAATAATGTCCACCAAATGCTTCCTGTAGCTGCTGCCATCAGACTTGCATGACGGCGAGGAAGAATTTTAGGTCATTACTACATGCAAAACTGTTTCAGTTCATTAATATTTCTGGGATAGCTTGCACGAACAGCCCTCTTCAGGTCATGCCACAGCATTCCAGTTGGTTTAAGGTCTGGAGTCTGAATTGGCCATTCCAAAACACAAATTTTCTTCTTTTAAAACCATTCTTTTGATTTACTCTTGTGTTTCAGATCATTGTTTTGTTGCATTATCCAACTTCTATTAAGCTTCAGGTCAAGGATCTCTACCCTGACATTCTCCTGTGAAATGCCTTGATACAATTTGGCATTCATTGTTCCCTCAATGATTACAAGTTATCCAGGCTCTGAGGCAGCAGAACAGCTCAAAAGCATGATGCTCCTTCCACCATATTTTACAGTTGGGATGAGGTTTTGGTGTTGGTGTGCAGTACCATTTTCCTCCAAAAGTAGTGGTGTGCATTTCTGCCAAAAAGATCAACTTTTGTCTCACCTGTCCAGAAAACATTGTCTCAGAAGCATTGTGGAACATCCAGGTGGTCTCTTGCAAGTTTGAGACATGTAACAATTTTCTTTGGAGAGCAGTAGTTTCTTCTATGGTGTCCTTCAATGAACACCATTCTTGTTCAGTGTTTTTCTTATAGTGGACACATGAACAGAGACTTTAGCAAGTTCTCGAGATTTCTGCAGGTCTTTTGCTGTTAACCTTGGGTTCTTTTTCAGTTCAGCAGTGCACATTGTGCTCTTGGTGTGATCTTTGCAAGACACCCAGTCCTAGGGAGAGCAGTACTGAATTCCCTCCATTTGTTAGACAGTTTCTCCTACTGTGAACTGATGAATACTCAGGTCTTTAGAACTGCTTTTGTAGCCTTTTCCAGCTTCATACATCTCTACAATTCTTCTAATGTCCTCTGAAAATTGATTTCATCAAGGCATGGTGCACATAAAGAGATCGTTCTTCAGAAAAGATCTTCTGTGTTATTAGTTCAGGCAGATTGTGTTTGTCTATTATTGTGACTTAGATAAAGATCAGACCACATTTTATGAGTAATTAATGCAGAAAACCAGGTAATTTAAAAGGGTTCACAAACTTTTTTTTGCAACTTTATACTATACCAGTGTTGCAGGCTAGCTACCTTGTATATCACATAATCTGATGTTTTAGGAGTTGCAGAACCAAGGAAGAGGAATAGTATTGAATGGGTAGGGTAGCCTTAGTGTTCTATACTGCTACAAAATATACATCTGCTGTTCTGCCTTACATTTTATCTTTTATTTTAATTGCATCACCAATGACAACCCTGTTCAGCATACCTTAATCACTTCCGTGTCCTCTGTCATTTATATCTCTACTTCCCATCCTGTGTTAAGATTCTTCTTTGAAGACCATCTTTCTGGAAAAAAAAGTGTTCTGTTCCAACGTCTTCCTATGGCTGACATTGTCACAATTTGTAATCCTCCTTTATAGTTAGGACTGCCCTTTTGTGGTTACACATACTAATTCTAATATAACTATAATCTGTGGTAGTGTTTCCCTTCCCACCTTTATCATTGCTGTAAGAGTGACTAAGTCATTAACCCTCTCTTACATATTGTCCTTTGATGAGACAGATTATAGTTGTCTGTTTCAGAATTAAAGAGTTGTGCAAGAAATGTAGTAGTTAATTTTATGGTGTAGTTTTCATAAGCTTGCTCAAATTGATAAGGTTTTTGTAAATTAGCACAATTACTTTGATTTCAATTCACTTTTTTATATAGCATCTCATGCACCATACAAGTGGGATTACTGGCCTCATGATGATGTGCGAGCTGAATGCAGGTTTGTAGGTTTGACAAATCTTGGAGCAACCTGTTACTTGGCATCCACCATTCAACAGTTGTATATGATACCGGAAGCCAGACAGGCCATTTTTACAGCTAAGGTAAGTACCATTGAAACATTGAATATGCTTGATGAGTATAGCGAACTGAACATGATAAATCCAGTCAGAAGTTATTGAGAAAGATAGAGATAAAGAATGTGATTTCCTTAAGTTTTGAATTTATTTTAGAAAACATAGATAAATAAGTTTGTACTGTAATAGTAAAAAAAAGTTATGTGGATATAATCAAATAGGTACCTATTTTCAAACTTTATCAGTGGGTTTTGTATATTTCATGTTTTACTTTTTTCATTCATTTTAATCAGGAATGGTTAATCATCTGTGACATGAGAGTGCTTGGTCCACTCTAGACCAGTTACTTGAAGACTGGCTTGTATCCCATGTCTACGATGTTCTCTTAGATCATTGACCCTTCTTACAGGATACAAATAAAAGCTAGTAATCAATAAGAGTTGAAGCATAGTAAACTAAGTTAGCTTCTCAAAGCAAATGCTGATTAATATCTCAAGTTACAATGTTATTTCTTCAAAATAGAGTTATTCTGAACACTTATCACCTGTGATTTGTTTTCAACTGAGGAATTATGGGAAATACCAAACTCTTATTGTACAAGTTTGGTAAGGTCAATAATAAGACTAAGCTGGAAATGGATCCTTTGATGGTAGGAAGTAATTTAATTTCAACACCTGATGCATTAATTGTAGACGGGTCATATTCTGCATGGAGGACCATCACCAGTGGTGTGTCTCAGGGATCTGTTCTGGGACCCCTACTCTTCATGATTTTTATAAATGAGCTGGATGTAGAAGTGGAGGGATGGGTTAGTTAATTTTCTGATGACACAAAGATTGGAGGTGTTGTGGATAGTGTGGAGGGCTGTCCAAGGTTACAGCGGGACGTTGATAGGATGCAAAAATGGGCTGAGAAGTGGCAGATGGAGTTCAACCCAGATAAAGTTGACTTTGTGGTTAAGAAAAGCACGCAGTGCATTGGCCTTCATCAATCGTAGGATTGAGTTTAAAAGCCGAGAGGTGATGTAGCAGCTATATACATTTTCCAAGAATTTCCAAGATGGCGGTGCGACGCAGCTTGCAGCAGCCACTCCGGAACTGATTATCTGTTATTTGTGAAGTGGGGTGCCGTGCGCAATCATAATCGATTGAAAACGGATGTGGGAGCACGGAGGAACATTGGGGAATCTCCAGTAAGACCTTCTTTGTTGCTGCTGCTGCTGTGAGGTCCGGGACTCTGCTGGGAAGTACAGGCCCCCAGTCCTCAGGGTCGCATTGCCGATGGCCATTGGCGGGGCCGTCTTAACGTTCGGCAGAGGATGGTGCTCGGAGAAGCTGTGCGAGAGGGATGGTCGTCAGCTCGGAGGTTCGACGGACTTGGAGTCTGCTGCGGTCAGGTCGCTTTCAGTGTATGCTGCGTCTGCGAGGCTGGGTCAGACGGAGCTTTCATCGTGTGCTGCGTCTGCGAGGCTGAGTCGGGCGGCACCGTGGAAGTCCATAGTGGGGGTATTCCCTTCTGCTGCCGGCGTGGGATGGCGAGTCTGTCGGGACCCTGGGGAGTTTTGGAAACTGTGTGGTGATTTCTTTTGAACTTAGTCCTTTAACATCTTTGGACTATTTTTATTGTGCCCATGGTCTTTTTTTTTTATCAATTATGCTATTGTTTGCACTTTTGTAACTATGTGGTTTTGTGCAGGCTGCCGGAGACAGTGGTGGAGGCAGATACGATAGGGTCTTTTAAGAGACTCCTGGGCAGGTATATGGAACTCAGAAAAATAAAGAGCTTTAGTTTTTGGTCTTGTTTGATGGATTTGGAGCTCGTTTGCTCCGCTCTTTATCAGCTCTTTATCAACTACAGCTTCTTTGCTCCCCTGAGTCCTGGGGAAAGCGCTAAGAAGGTAGCACGATATTAATACGCAGCAGCCTCTCTGGACTCTGGATTGGGAATTGCCAAACATTATGTGGAATTTCTGGTGTAGTCTGTTTTGTCATGTGCTTTTGTGATTTCATTCTGGAGGAACATTGTCTCATTTTTTAACTGCATTGCATTTGTGGTTTCTAAATGACATTAATCTGAATCTGAATATAGAACCCTGGTCAGACCCCACTTGGAGTACTGTGCTCTGTTCTGGTCACCTCACTATAGAAAGGATGTGGAAACCATAGAAAGAGTGCAGAGAAAATATACAAGGATGTTGCCTGGATTGGGGAGCATGCCTTACGAGAATAGGTCCTTTTTTCCTTGGAGCAGTGGAGGATGAGAAGTGACCTGATAGAGGTGTATAAGATGATGAGAGGCATTGATCGTGTGGATAGTCAGAGGCTTTTTCCCAGGGCTGAAATGGTTAGCATGAGATGGGATAGTTTTAAGGTGCTTGGAAGTAGGTACGGAGGAGATATCAAGCGTAAGTTTTTTCTGCAGAGTGTGTTAAGTGTGTGGATTGGTCTGCCGGTGACAGTGGTGGAGGCAGGTACGATAGGGTCTTTTAAGAGTCTCCTGGGCAGGTATATGGAGCTCAGAAAAATAAAGAGCTATTGGTAACCTTAGGTAATTTCTCAGGTAAGGACATGTTCAGCACAGCTTTGTGTGCCAAAGAGCCTGTGTGCGCTGTAGGGTTTTCTGTGTTTCTATTAATTGCTATGTACACTGAAGTGTAATTATAAGTTTCTTCTCCCATTTTTGTTTTTCCTTTTCTGCTAACTGAAATTAAATTTTGTATGAATCCAAGTAGATGAAACTGTATGATCCTGTGATTTGACTGTGCCTCAAATATTCTCTGATCTCTGACTGAATATATTCATGTAAAAGAGCCATTGTAGATATCCACCACTAAATTTATTTGAAAGTTTCAAGTTATTGAAGAAATAAAGGAAAATTTCAGTTCAACAAGAAAGGGAATTTGAGTGATGTTAACAACAGCAACATTTATAAAGGAAAATGGAGAACCAGCCTAGGCAGAGATTCTGGGAAAGGTGATTAAATACTTTGTCAAATAAATATACTAACACAAACATCTTTAAAAAGAAAAGATGAGAGAGAAGGATGTTGGGGTGGGATTTCATTGCATGAGGTAAGGCCCTTCAAGATATAGCCACCATTGGTAGAATTGCAGAAGATGCTTATTTGCAGGAGACCAGTCACAGAAGTTGTCTTTTGTAAGTGGATGGAGGAAGTTGCCATGATATTAAAAGAGCTGAACATTGAAATAATTTTAAACCTGATGGAAAATATTTAGCTTCAGATATTGAGTCAAAATTAAGTATGTAATATTATAAAGAATCAAATTTTCATAGGAAAGCAAGTTCAAGCTGGTAAAATATGCTTTGAAAGTTGGTGTAATTAAAGTTATTCATGTAACATTGGTGATTAGCAATATGAATGGACAAAATGAGCAATAAAGGTTCTGTGTTCTGCTGATGGAAAGGAAAGGTTTTTGTGTATGAAAGAATGCAGATTACTTGAAAAGTACTGCTTGTCTGAAATTGTGTGCTTTAAGTTTTGTAATATGCTGAAAGATACTGTTGCACCAACTCTATAATGGAATATTAAATCTTATTAATAGAAAGGGTTACATCAAATCAGTTTTATATTTGCATAATTACAGTGACGAATGCAAATTATTTGCTGAGCTAATTAAATTTGGCAATCTTTGTCTAAGTTGCTTTTTAAAAAATATATATATTAGCTATATTTGTTAAATATACAATATGTGCTGGAGGCAGTTTGTGAGTGTTGCCATGATGCCAGCGTCAGCATAGCGCTTTTTCTGCTAACTCTATAACTTGTACATCTTAGGAAGCTGGAGCATCTGAAGGAAACCCACATAGTCAGGCGGTGATGGGAATTGAACCACAATCTTACAGCTGGTTCTGTAAAGTTCTATGCCAGCCACAATGCTATTGTACTGCCTGTATCTATTGTAGACAGATTTTGAAAAATTACATCCAAAACAAAATTAAATGTTGAACAAACAAGAGAAACTCTGCAGATGCTGGAAGACCATTGCAACACAGACAAAATACTGGAGGAACTCAGCAGGCCAGACAGCATCTGGGAAAAGAGTACAGTTGACGTTTCAGGCTAAAGCCCTTTGACAGGACTGGAGAAAAAAGCTAGGGAGTAGATTTAAAAGGTGGGGGGAAGAGGGAGCAAAACACAAGGTGATTGTTGAATCCCGGAGTACCAGAGAAGCAATGGACGGGCAAGGGGATAAGGTGAGAGAGTGAAAAGGGATGGGAAATGGTCAAGGAGGCAGGTGGGGGGCTTTACCAGAAGTTTGAGAAATGGATGTTAATGCCTTCAGGTTGGAGACTACCCAAATGGAAGATAATGTATTGTTCCTCCAACCTAAGTGTAGCCTCATCATGACAGTGGAGGAGGCCATAGCTGGACCTATTGGAATGGGAAGTGGATTTAAAATGGGCAACCACCGGGAGATCCTGCTTTTTCTGGCTTTTTGAATGATAACGAGAGAGGAGGTGTAACACTTATTCCGCTTGCAAGGATAAATGCAAGGAGGGAGATAAGAGGGGAGGGACCAATGGACAAGTGAGTCGCGTAGGGAGTGATACTTGCTGAAAGCAGAAAGTAGTGGGGAGGGAAAGGTGTGTTAAAGGTGGCGGACGTTTTGGAGAGTTACGTGGGGGCCACAGAGGCTGGTGAGATGGTAGGTGAGCAAAACAAGTGCTACACCTCCCTCACTACCATTCAGGGCCCTAAACAGTCCTTTCAGGTGAGGCCGACACTTCACTTGTGACTCTATTAAGGTCATATACTGTATCTGGTACTCCCAGTGTGGTCTGTATATCAGTGAGACCCAGTGTAGTTTGGAAGACCACTTTGCTGAGCACCTACGCTGCGTCCGCCAGAAAAAGCGGGATTTCCCAGTGGCCACCCATTTTAATTCTACTTACCATTCCCATCCTGATATGTTCACCCATGGCCTTCTCCAATGTCATGATGAGGCCACACTTGGGTTGGAGGAACAATACCTCATCTTCCATTTGGGTAGCCTCCAACCTGATGGCCTTAACATCTATTTCTCAAACTTCTGGTAGTGCCCCCCCCCCCCCACCTGCCTCCTTCCCCATTTCCTATCTCTTTTCACTCTCACCTTATCTCCTTTCCCGCCCATCACTTCTCTGGTGCTCCTCTTGCTTTTTTTCCTTCCATGGCCTTCTGTCTCTTTCACCAATCCTCTTTCTCAATGTCTATGCACCCAAGCATTTCAGTCCCCTGTAAGTCATCCCCACAATTGCCAAGGTCCTTTTCGCCGGTGAATACTGAAGCAAAGTATTCTTTAAGTACTTCCATTACCTCTGGCTCCATGCATGTTTCCATTCTCACTCCTGATTGGTCCTATTATCACATGGCTCTTCCTCTTGCTCTTTACATACTTGTAGAATGCCTTAGGGTTTTCCTTAATCCTGCTCACTAAGGCCTTCTCATGGTCCCTTCCAGCTCTTCTAATTTCCTTCTTGAGCTCCTTCCTAGCCTCTTTGGAATTTTCTAGAGTTCTAACAGTACCTAGTTTCATAAACCTTTTGTAAGCTTTTCATTTCTTCTTAACTAGATTTTCTACATCCTTTGTATACCATAGTTTTTTTACCCTACCATCCATTCCCTGCCTCAGTGGAACATACCTATACAGACCACCATGCAAATGTTCATTTAACAGTTGCCACATTTCTGCCATGCATTTCACCTGAGACATCTGCTCCAAATTTATGTTCCCAAGTTCCTGCCCAATAACATTATATTTCCCATTACTCAAATTAAATAATTTCCCAAATTTTCTGCTCCTATCCCTCTCCAGTACTATGGTAAAAGTGATAGAGTTGTGATCACCATCTCCAAAACGCTGTCCCACCAAGAGATCTGACACCTAACCTGGTTCATTTCCCAATACCAGATCAAGTACAGCCTCTCCTCTAGTTGGCTTACCTACATATTGCATCAGGAAACCATCCTGATCACACCTAACAAATTCCACCCCATCTAAACCCCTTGCTGTAAGGAGATGCCAGTCAATATTAGGAAAGCTAAATTCACCCATCAGAACAACCCTATTATTATTGCACCATTCCAGAATCTGCCTCCCTCTCTGTTCTTAGATGTTCCTGTTACTATTAAGGAAGTTTATAAAAAACACCCAGTAGAGTTATTGCCCCCTTCCTGTTTCTGACTTCCACCCACAATGACTCAGTAGACAATCCCTCCATGATTTCCTCCTCTTCTGCAGCCGTGATACAATCCCTAATTAGCAGTGCCACTTCCCCGCCTCTTTTGCCTTGCTCCCTGTCCTTTTTGAAACATCTAAAGCCCAGCACACTTAGCAGCCATTCATGTCTGAGTCATCCAAGTCTCTGTAATGGCCACAACATCATTGTTCCACGTATTGGTCCATGCTATAAGTTCATCTGCCTTGCTCATGTTACTCTTTGCATTAAAATAGACACATCTCAAGCCATCTGACTGATTGTTTCTTTGCTGTATCATCTGCCTATCCTTCCTCATAAACTCCCTACAAGCTGTCACTACTTGTGTGCCAACTCCCCCATCCTCTGCCTCTTCACTTCGGTTCCTAAACCCCTACAAATCTAGTTTAAACCCTCCCCAATAGCATTAGCAAACCTCCTTCCCAGGATATTGATTCCCCTCCAGTTCAGGTGCAACCCGTCTCATTTGTGCAGGTCAGTGCTTCCCCAGAAAAGGTTCCAATGATCCAAGAATTTGAAACCCTGCTCCCATGCACCATCCCCTTTGTCACTCATTCACCTGCGCTGTCTTCCTGTTCTGACCTTCACTAGCTTGTGGCACTGGCAGTAATCCAGAAATTACCAACTTGGGGGTCCTGCTCTTCAGCCTCCCTCCTAACTTCCTAACCCTACTGCTCAGGACCTCTATCCTTCTCCTGCCTATGTCATTGGTACCATCTTGTAGCACATCCTCTCCCTGCTCACCCTCCCCTTCAAGAATATTTTGCATCCACTCAGAAACATCCTGGACACTAGTACCTGGGAGGCAACATTCTATTCTGGTAATACGTATACAATGCTGGAAGAACTCAGCAGGTCAGGCAGCATCTGTGAGAAAAGAGTAGCCAACGTTTCTGGCCGAGACCCTTCACGGATACTGCCTGACCTGCTGAGTTCTTCCAGCATTGTGTACGTATTCTTTGATCCACGGCATCTGGTGTCTCTTGCTGCACAGAATTTTCTATCTGTTTCCCTGACTATTGAGTCCCATATGACTGTTGGTCTGGCTGCTGCTGCCTTGCCCAGATAGATCATCTCTCACAGCAGTGTCGAAAGGGGTATACCTGTTGCTGAGGGAAATGGCCACAGGTGAACCCTGCACTGACTTCCTTTTCCCTTTACCAGTGTGCACCCATCTACTCCCTGAATTCTGCACTTTGGGTGTAACCACCTATTCAAAAGTCGTATCTATCAATTGCTCTGCCTCCTGGATGTTTCTAAGTTCATCCAACTCTAGCTCCAGCTCCTTAATGTGGTCTTTCATGAGCTGGAGTTGGCTACATTTCCCACATGTGTAGTCATCAGGGAGTCTATCAAGTTCCATGAATTCCCACATCCTACAGGAAGAGCATTCCATTGCCATATCTGCCATCCTGCCTGCACTGTGCAATGGGCAACTAAGACCAAATCTTCTAACCTGTTTCTTTGGCCTCAGTCTCATCTCATCAAAGCCTCTTGAGTCAAAGCCTGATGCTTTTACTCTTACCACTGGCCTACTCCCAAGAATGGCCACCCCGCTTGCCCTTCAGGAGTTTTATTTAATTCGAAGTGCTCTGCTCCCAATGCTGATTGGACCTCTGGAATGTCTGAACACCTGCCAAGCTCTCCTCTTATACTAGTTTTGCCAACCTGGGAGTCAACACTTCGAAGTGCTCTGCTCGCGACACTGATTGGACCTCTGGAATGTCTGAACACCCATGAAGCTCTCTTTTTACACTAGCTTTCCTGACCTGTGCTGGCATTGGAGAGAATCCAAAATAATGAAAGGCCAAAGAGGAGTGGGTGTGGAGAAAATGATTCCCATAGGAGTGGAGTGAAATTAAAATAGTAGGGTACTAGGAAATTCTGCTTTTTGTGGATGGTGAGAAGGTGCTCGCCAAAGTTGTCCCCCAGTCTACAGTTGCAAGAAGTTTGTGAACCCTTTGCAGTTACCTAGTTTTCTGTGTTAATTATGCATAAAATGTGATCTCTTCTTCATCTGAGTTTCAGTAATAGACAAGCACAATCTGCTTAAACTTTAACACACAAACAGTTGTACTTCTCGTCAATACTGAGTACACTATTTGAGCATTCTAGTTTCAAAAAGTATGTGAACTTCTGGGGTATTAGAGATAAAGTTTATAAAGGGGCCCTGCCCTATATATAAAATAAAGGCTTACAAAGTCAGGTCACTGGCAGTGCCTGCTGTTCCGTAGAACTCTAGAAAGATTTGCTTATGTGCACTATTCCTCAATCAAAACAACTTTCAGAGGACCTTAGAGGAAATGTAGAAATGCATGAAGCTGGAAAAGCTACAAAAGCATTTCTAAAGATCTGAGTGTTCATTGGTCCACAGATAGAGAAATTGTCTACAGATGGAGGAAATTCAGTACTGCTGCTTCTCTCCCTAGCAGTGGGTGTCCTGCAGAGATAACATCGAGAGCTCGTTGTGCAATGGTGAATGAGGTGTAAAGGAACCCAAATGTAACACCAAAAGACCTGCAGAGATCTCTATAACTTGCTGAGGTCTCTGTTCATGTGTCCACTATAAGAAAAGCACTGACAAGAATGGTGTTCATGGAAGGACATCATGGAGTAAACCACTGATCTCCAAAAAAAAATGCCATTGCTGCACGTCTCAAGTTTGCAAAAGACCATCTGGATGTTCCACAACATTTCTGGGATAACGTTCTGTGGACAGATGAGACAAAAGTTGAACTTTTTGGCAGAAATGCACAGAGGGAAGAAAAAGAGCATTGCACAACAACACCAAAACCTCATCCAAGCTGTGAAGCATGTTGGAAGGAGCATCATGGTTTTGGGCTGCTTTGCTGCCTCAGGGCCTGGACAGCTTGCAGTCGTTGAGGGAACAATGAATGTCAGAGTAGTGGTCTGTCACCTGAAGCTTAATAGAAGTTGGATGATGCAAAAAACCAAGGGTCCAAAACACAAGAATAAATGTACAACAGAATGGTTTAAAAAGAAAATTTGTATTTTGGAGTGGCCAAGTCAGATCCAGACCTCAACCAAGTTGAGATGTTGTGGCAGGATCAGGAGAGGGCTATTTATGCAAGGTATCCCAGAAATACTAATGAACTGAAGTAATTTTGTATGGAGGAATAGTCCTCCTCGCCATCATGCAAGTCTGATCAACAGCTACAGGAAACATTTGGTGGAAGTTGTTAAATACAAGGGTTCACATACTTTTTCAGCCTGGACTGTGAATGATAAAGCAATGTGTTCAACAAATACATGAAAGTTCAATTGTTTGTGTGTTGTTAGTTTAGGCAGATTGTGTTCATCTATTATTGTTACTTAGATGAAGATCTCCACATTTTATGAGAAATTAATGGAGAAAACCATGCAATTGCAAAGAGTTCACAAACCTTTTCTTGAAACTGTGTGCCCGGCCTCACCCATGTAGAGGAGGCTGCAACAGGAGCAGCAGATAAGGTAGAAGGCCCACAACAAATTTGCTGGTGAAGTGTTGCCTCACCTGGGTGAATATTTGGGTGCTGAATGGTGGTGGGGAAGAGGTGAATGGCTGGATTTGGTACTTTTCCATTTGCAGGGATAAGTATCAGGAAGGAGATTAGTGGGGAGGGACAAATGGACAAGGAATCAGGAAGGGAGTGATCTCTGTAGAAAGTGGAGAATGGGGGTTACGTGAAAATTCATTTGGTGATTAGGGTCCATTGAAGACAGGTGAAGTTGCAAAAATCTGATAATTTGTGGTGATAGTTGATGACAAGAGGAACCTGTTAAGGCAGCGGGATAGTGCGGTGAGTGCACTTCTGGGAAATGGAAGCGATGCGGGTGAGGGCAGCATCAATGGTGGAGGTAGGAAGACATTGTTGATGTCCTGGGAGCAGATGCAGAGGGGATGAAGGAATTGAGAAAACAGGATGGCATTTTTACAGATAGGATGGGAAAATGTATAGTTAAGATAACCATGGGAATAGTAGGTTCATAAAATATATCAGTATTCACTTTGTCTCCAGAGATGGAGACAGATCAAGAAAGAGAAAGAAGTATCAGAAGTTGACCAGATTAATGTAATGGCACGGTGGAAGTTAAGAGGCAAAGTTGATGAAATTGACGAGCTCAGCATGGGCAGCACCAATGCCGTTGTCAATGTAGCGCAAAAGGCATAGCTGGGACCCATGCAGATACCCATTGCTACACCTTAAGTTTGGAGAAAATGGAAGGAGCTGAAAGAGAAAGCAAAAGAAAATCTGCAGATTCTGGAAATCCAAGCAACACACACAAAATGCTGGAGGAGCTCAGAAAACTAGGTAGCATCTATGGAAAAGAATTCAGTCAATATTTCAGGCCGAGACGGAAGGATCTCGGCCCAGAGCTAAAAGAAAAATTATTAAGGGTGAGGACCAGTTCTGCCAGACCGAGCAGGGTTGTGGTGGAGTGGAACTGGTTGGGTTCCCTTCCACCATTTAGCATCTTCACGGTTAGTGAGGTGGATTTGTACTATGATTTGGTGGACATGTCGCAGAAGGCAATAGAAGATCGTAGTAGATTGGATATTACAGGTAATTCAGAAGGTGGACCAGTCACTATTTACTTCAGCTATGAGCAAACTGAAAGTTCACAAAGATATTAAAATGTGTCTAATAATTTATTCACATATCTTGCTATGTATTTGCCTTGCATCATTTTAAAATATATTCTGTTGCATTGGATGTGAAAGCATTGCCTAATGTTTGAAAGAAATATCGATCTTAATTGTTATGTGCAAGTGGATTTGTTTTCACATCCAGGAAAGTCAAATTGATACCATATATTTTAGGTTTTTTTGATGTTTTCCTTTCTTAGTATTCAGAAGACATAAAGCATAAGACAACCCTACTTGAATTGCAAAAAATGTTCACATATCTCATGGTGAGTGATTCACTGGATAATAAAAATTCTTACTGAGACCAGCTCTTTAAATATGAAAGTTAATTAATTTCTTTTGAAATGTCACTGTCTAGGAAAGTGAACGTAAAGCATATAATCCAAGACCATTTTGCAAAACCTACACTATGGACAAACAACCTCTGAACACTGGAGAACAGAAAGATATGACTGAATTTTTCACTGATCTAATAACAAAAATTGAAGAGATGTCTCCTGATTTGGTAAGCTCGAAAGTGATTCTTTGCATTTGTTTAATATCACAATATGAAAGTTATGGTTCTCTAAAGTTTGCTTTTTTAATTAGAAAAACACAGTGAAGAGCTTATTTGGAGGAGTTATAACGAACAATGTTGTATCACTGGTGAGTAATTTTGAATTTTGAGCACCTTTCATTATGAAAATGAATAGTCTTCATGATGAATACTAAACTAACAAGTTTTTTTTTAAATTCAGGATTGTGAACATGTTAGCCAGACAGCTGAGGAATTTTACACAGTTCGATGCCAAGTAGCTGATATGAAAAACATTTATGTAAGTTATGCCTAATTTCTTAGCTTAAAATAACAAAATTTGTTAATGAAGTTTGACAAAATAAAGCTGAATTGATATCATTTACAGTTGAAACTGCAGGAAAGTACGACATATCAGTGTTCTATTTTAGGACTGATTTAATATTTCAACTAATAGTGTGCACAATGAGGAATACCACTTGTAAGCTTTATTTGAAAAACTTGGTACTTAAAAAGTTAAGCTGTTCATTGTTACTATCTAAAGAACAAACACTTCTCTTAGTGATGACTTAAACTATTTTATACTGGATAAGGTTCCAGTGCTTAAAAAAAACATTTGCCTGTAATCAATGGCTTTCTCTTAAATGTATATTCATGCCTTACATCATTTTATTATAGTTGTATTAGAATTGTAAAGTGTACTAAGTCCACTCAGCATTTTAAATATTTTCAGATAAACTTGGTGTAATTTTATAATATATTGCTCATTTTAAATGTATTCTTTCTAGGAGTCACTTGATGAAGTTACTATTAAAGATACTCTGGAAGGTGATAACATGTACACTTGTTCTCAATGTGGGAAGAAAGTACGGGCAGAGAAAAGGTTTGCTTCTATTGTAAATACATTTGGATGTTTTCACTTGCTTGTTGGTTAGGGATAGCCTTTGTTTTTTGCATTATTTGACAATGAGCATTTTGGAAGCTGCAAGACATTCAAACACATGACCACAAATACTTCTGTGTAGTTGGATCGTTGAAAAAATGTGAAAACTTTATCAATGTGTTCTGGAATGGTTCAAAGGTACTTATGTGTCAGCATTTTTGTACTCACCACCGCTACAATCACGGTATTAAAATTTGGTGTTTGTATTTTAAAATCAATGAGAAGTTAAATGGTTTTGTATTTAAAGCAAATTAAATACCTCTATAAATAACATTGTATTACTGAATTCAGTTTCATTATACCCTTGTAATGTCCAAGCATATGACATCTTCATTGTGGTTTTTTTTAAAAACTTTGTCTTTCACAGGGCTTGTTTTAAGAAATTACCACGAATCTTGAGTTTCAATACCATGCGATACACTTTCAATATGGTTACAATGATGAAAGAGAAGGTCAACACTCATTTTTCTTTTCCCCTCCGTCTTGACATGACTCCATATACTGAAGATTATCTTATGAGAAAAAATGATCGAATTGATGGTAATGCACAATTTTATGTAGTTTATTGTAGATTTTTACATTGGATAAAAAGTGTTTGGCTTTATGATAAAATCCATAGTTATTCACTTTTGCATATTATTTATTTAAATAATTTTAGTACTATTATTTGAATAGTAACTTCCATGATGGATAATTTAGTTCTCTTTATAATACTGTATATGCTGAAAACAACTCTGAGATGTACTGTTCCAGGCTCATCACAGTAGGTTTATGAGGACACACTCTTGTGTTCCTGAAGCAATCAATAATAATCTGTCTTTAAAGGAGAAGGAATTTATGTGGTTTACATTTGTAGAGAGCTCTTTCTTTATCCCCCACCAGAAAATTTATTTCAGTTTGTTGATAATGAGAAACATGATATCATTGATGGAATATACTTCTTGTAACTTAAGGAATAATGAGCTTTGATATCTTTCCCTTCTCTGTGCTGTGATGGAATGGATTATAGTAGTTTCTTGCTATAGAACCAATTTCCATTTATTTGATCCTCCATTTCCATTGATTTGATCCTCTTCCATTTTCTTAAGATCCCAGTAGTAACAAATTTCAATACTGCAAATGCTGAGTATTTGAAGTAAAAATAGGAAAGGCTGACAATATTCAGTTGATCAGTTTCTGTGGATTGAGGACAAGGAACAGCTGATGTTTTAACATGATGGCTTTAGATCAGAATACATGGCTAGCTTTTCTTTTCATAAATGTTGATGGACCTTGATAATTCCAATAATTTTTGTCTTTTATTTGAGGACTTTCGGATAATTTAACCACAGAGATTTTCTAATTTGTCATTACCAACCAATAAATATGTGGTGACCTGAGGATTTCTGATACCCACTTTTCTCGATCTCTCTGTCGCCATCTCTAGGGACAGTCTATATTGATTTCATTTATAAACACACTGATTCTCACAGCTACCTGGAGAATACTTCTACCCACCCTGCCACTTTTAAAATGCATTCCCGTAAGACCATAATATATAGGAGCAGAGTTAGGCCATTCAGCTGATTGAATCTGCTCTGCCATTTCAGCATGGCTGATCCAATTTTCCTCTCAGCCCCAATCTCCTGCTTTCTTCCCATATCCCTTCATGTCCTGACCAGTTAAGTATCTATCAACGTCTGCCTTAAGTATACATAAAGATTTGGCTTGTGGCAAAGAATTCCACAGATTCACCACTTTCTGGCTGAAGAAGTTCCTCGTCTGTGTTCTAAAAGGACACCCCTCACCCTTCATTCTGAGGTTGTGTCCTCTGGTCTTGGACTCTTCCACCATCGGAGACATCCTCTCCACATCCACTCTATCAAGGCCTTTCACCATTCGACAGGTTTCAATGAGGTTACCTCTCATTCTTCTGAAGAATACAGGCCATCAAATGCTGTTCGTATGACAAGCCATTCAATCCTGGAATCATTTCATGAACCTCCTTTGAACTCTCCAGTTTCAGCACATCCTTTCTATGATAAGGGGCCCAAATCTGCTCACAGTACTCCAAATGAGGCCTCACCAGTGCTTTATAATGCTTCAACATTACATCATTGCATTTATATTCGAGTCCTCTTGAAATGAATGTGGACATTCCATTTGCCCTCCTTACCACAGACCTAATCTACAAATTAATCTTTCAGGAATAACTCTTAAATCCCTTTATGCCTCAGTTTTATGTATTTTCTCTCCATTTAGAAAATAGTTAACCCTTTCATTTCTTCTACCAAAGTTCTATCTGCCATTTCTTTGCCCATTCTCCCAATCTGCTATAGTCTTTCTGTAGCCTCTCTACTTCCTCAAAACTACCTGCCCTTCCACCTGTCTTCATTTCATCTGCAAACTTTGCAACAGAACCATCAATTCCATCATCCAGATCATTGACATATAATGTAAAAAGAATCAGTCCCAACACAGCCCTCTGTGGAACACCGCTAGGCGCTGGCTACCAACCAGAAAAGGGTCCCTTTATTCTTTGTCTCCTGCCAACCAGCCACTGCTTTATCCATGCTAAAATCTTTCCTGTAATACCATGGGCTTGTAGCTTGTTAGGCAACCTCCTGTGTGGCACCCTGTCAAAGGCCTTTTGAAAATCCAAACACACAACATCAACCAGTCCTCCTTTGTCTATCCTGCTTGTTACTTCTTCAAAGAATTCTAACAGATTTTTTCAGGCAAGATTTTTATGTGAGGAAATTTTGCTGACCATGGCTTATTTTATCATGTGCCTCCAAGTACCTTGAGCCCTCATCCTTAATAATCCACTCTTAACATCTTCTCAGTCACTGAGGCCAGACTAACTGGCCTATAGTTTCCTTTCTTCTGCCTTTCTCCCTTCTTGAAGAGTGGAGTGACATTTGCAATTTTCCAGTCTACCCAAACCAATCCTGAATCAATTGATTCTTGAAAGATCATTACTCAGGCCTCCACAATCTCTGCAGTTGCCTCTTTCAGAACCCTGGGGTCTACACCTTCTGGTCGGGGTGACTTGTCTACCTTGGGACCTTTCAGTTTTCAAAGAATCTTTTCTCTAGTTATGGTAACTTCACACCTGGAAATTCCACCATACTGCTAGTATCTTCCACAGTTAAGACTGACACAGAATGCTTTGTCAGTTCGTCCACCATTTCATTGTCCCCATTACTACCATTCCAGCTTCATTTTCCTGTGGTCTGATATCCACACTTGATTCTCTTTTACACTTTATGTATCTGAAGAAACATTTGGTATTGTCTTTAATATTATTGGCTAGCTTACTTTCATACTCCAACTTCAAGACCTGAATGGCTTTTTTAGTTGCCTTCTGTTGGTT
Organism: Hypanus sabinus; assembly: GCF_030144855.1. Classification (NCBI taxonomy): domain Eukaryota; kingdom Metazoa; phylum Chordata; class Chondrichthyes; order Myliobatiformes; family Dasyatidae; genus Hypanus; species Hypanus sabinus. The sequence continues at coordinate 59,256,975 of NC_082717.1, read as the reverse complement.
TTTAAAATCTTCCCAATCCTCTTAACTTCCCGCTAATTTTCACTCTATGCCCTCCGTTTGGCTTGTATGTTGGCTTTGACATCTTTTGTTAGCCATGGATGCGTCATCTTTCCTTTCAAATACTTTTCCCTCTTTGGGATGTATGTATCCTGTGCCTTCCGAATTGCTTCCCGAAATTCTGCTGTGCTCCATTGCTACTCTGTAATTTTCTCCCTTTTCTCAGTTCCTGCATCTCCCATGCATCTGCAATCAAGATGAAGCTTTTCATTCCAGAGCTAATGAGATGCCCTCCTCCTTCAATGAATGAGGCTTCCCTTCCTCCTCCATCAATGCTGTCCCCACCCACATCTCTTCCATTTCGTGCACCTCCACCCTCATCCCATCCTCCTGCTGCCACTCCAGGAATAGGATTCTTCTTGTCCTCATCTACCACCCCATTGGCCTCCATGTCCAGCACATAATTCTTCATAACTTCTGCCATCTCCAATGAAATTCCACTACCAAGCACGCCTTTCATTCCCCTCCCTACTTTCCGCTTTCCGCAGGGTTTGCTCCCTATGCGACTCCCTTGTCTACTCATCCCTCCCCACTGATCTCCCTCCTGTGGAAGTGGAACAAGTGCCACATCATTCCCTCAGTAGCATTCAGGGCTCTAAATAATCCTTCCAGCTGAGGCAACACTTCACCTGTAAGTTTGTTGGGGTCGTCTGCTATATCCAGTGCTCCCAATGTGGCCTCCTGCATATCAGTAAGGCCCTACGTAGGTTGGGAGACTGCTTTGCCAAGCACCTACGCTCTGTCCCCAGAAAAAAATGGATCTACCTGTAGCCACCCACTTCAGTTCTACTTCCCATTCTGACATGTTTGTCCATGGCCTCCTCAACTGCTGCAATGAGGCCACACTCAGATTGGAGGAGCAACGCGCATTCCATCTGGGTAGCCTCCAATCTGATGGCATGAACACTGATTTCTCAAACTTCAAGTAATTGCTCCTCTGCCCCCTCCTTCCCCATTCTTGTTTCCATCTGTCACCTTATCTCCTTAGCTAGCTATCACCTTCCTTTGGTGCTTCTCCTCCTTCCTCCCTTTCTTCCATGGTCTTCTATCCTCTCCTATGAGATTCCCCCTTTTTCAGCCCTTTATCTCTTTCACCAATCAATTTCCCTGCTCTTAGATTCATTCCCTCACCTCTCCTGATCTCACCCATCACTTTCCACCTTGTACTTCTTCCTGTCTTCACTCTTTTCCATCGATGCTGCCTGGCCTGCTGAGATCGTCTAGCATTTTGTGTGTGTTGCTGAGCATAACAGTGATAGTTTTTAATATCCTTTCAGGTTTGAAAGAGGATGGTACAGTTAAACAAAGTGAAAGCTTTGAGTATGATTTGATAGGAGTGACCGTGCACACAGGAACAGCAGATGGAGGACATTACTACAGTTTTATCAGAGAGATTGTGAATCTTCATGCTTACAAAAACAATAAATGGTAAGATCTATGTAGATCCAAATTTAAAGTCCATTTTACAAGCCATTTCAATACAGCAAACTACTGAATTGTAATTATGTCATTTATTTTATGAACACTTGGATAAAGAAAATCCCCAAAAATATTTTTAATCTCGTGAATAGGCTTGTGCAAAAGTGTGTCTGTCTAACTAGAAGCCAGAATGGTAAAAGGCAATTAAAATCTGTTTCAGTTGTGGTCATTTAATTTTCTTTTTAAAGGTATCTCTTTAACGATGCTGAAGTAAAACCATTTGATTCTGCCCAACTTGCCTCTGAGTGCTTCGGTGGAGAAATGACAGTAAGTTGCAACTTTAAAAAAATATATATAGATCTTTAAAATACTTAGATATAAAATGTGCAGCGTTGCACTCTTTATGACTTTGTTCATTTGGTGTTCATTTTTTTGTCTTGTTTCATTCTTCCACTTAAGCAATTGGAACTTAGTGTCTAAGTGTTTTGTTGCAAGTAAATACTTCTCTGAAAACATCAGTTTAATTACCATTAAATGGGTGGTAACATAATATGCTCTGAACATAAGAAACATATATACAGCACATTGCATCATTTACTGATAATTTATTTGTAACACTACTTTCAATGTATTTTCATGAGAAAGAGTGCATTTCCAATTTCTCTATATTATTTCCTTTTTATATTCTCTCATTTTTATGTGAACAGTTCTAGCAAAGTCTAGTTTCTCAAAAAAAATCATTTAGATTTTGCCTAATCATACTGTTTTTAAGTAGAAGTAATGATAGGTAATTGCTGCTGGAGTTGTATAAGAAAATTCAAGACCATCCAAGCCAAACACATCTATTTAAGCTACTTTCACCTCACAGACCTTTAGCAGTAGGCCTATAGGGTGTGACATTCCAGATGCTTATCATAAGCCTTGTGAGTATAAAAAATCTTCCAAGCAGTGAGATTCAGGTCCCCATCAAGGAGTTAAAAATCTTCCTTCTTTTCCCCTCTAAACCTATCAGTTACATTAAATCTGTGTATCCTTTCTATTGGCCTTTCTCAGGGAAATGGGTCTTCATGTTTATCCTGTTTAAGCTTTGCATCATTTTACATACCATAATTCTAAATGTTCCTTTAAAAATTAACCCATCCAGTAATCTCCTCAAAGACCATTCTTGCTGAACCACTTACTTTCTCAACTCAGTTTCTCCAGTCTGACAACATTGTCGTAAGTTTCCTTTAGTTATTTTTTTGCACTCTCATATCCTCCTTGAAATATAGTGATCAGAGCCATACAGGATCTTGTTGAGGCCTAATTATTTGCCATCTTCATTAATTTCTTCACTAAAGTGACCCAAATTGGACTTTTTAAAAAATAGTAAAATTGAATTTTCAAGTTTAGTAAAATTAGTGCATGGTATAGAATGTTCCTAATCCCCTTTCAATTATTACATTTCAGCCAGCATGGTGGCACTAGTATCGCTCCAGTAACCCAGGTTCATTCCTGACCTTTGTTGCTATCTGTAGAGTCGGCAAGGTTTTCTGTAACCACATAGTTTCTCTCAAGGGCTGTGGTTTCCACCTACCACACAAAGATACATTAGGTTAACTGACCTTTGTAAATTGCTCCAAGTGTGTAGGTGAGTGGTAGAATGTGGGGGTCGAGGATGGAGCTGATGAGAATGCGGGAAGAATAGGTTAAAGGGAAAAGTGTAGAGGGAGTGAGACTGCTCTGTGAGCTAGCATAAACTCAACAGGCCAAAATGGAAATATTCTACTGATTGTAATCTGTCTTATTCTCATAGAAAAAAGGAATCAACACATCAAAGAGAGGATGGTGGAAACTTTTATAGCACAGAGTGTAATATGTTGCTTTGCTGTTAGATTATTACTTTGAGATTACTATGCATTTTGTTCATAGAACAAGTAACAGTTTGGGGGTAGGCGAGGTGTTTTGCAGTTATCTTAATCTCAAATTCTGCACAAGTTTACTGTTTTTGTTCAATTTAGACCAAAACCTATGATTCTGTCACAGACAAGTTCATGGATTTTTCCTTTGAAAAGGTAAATAAATCTTATTGGGAATAACAAATAATATATTACATATATTTACATTTTAATTGCATTTTATGAGCAATCAGCAATTATCTTTGGCTTGTCTATCTTTTGTAATAGTTTCCTTAAAATAATGTTCTTGTTTCAGTGATGAGCATATTGTTTAATAAGCTAACACATGAATTAGAAGGGAAGGCCCAAAAAATGTCAGAATAAGTATTAATGGTAAATAAAAAAGTAGCACCAATATTTGTTCACCCTATAGATGACTAATTTTCATAGATTTAATTTGAATTTGGAAATATTTTACTTATAACTCATGAAAATGGTCTGTGCTAATCAGATTTAAGTTAATTGTTCCAGTAAACTTTTTCATTTCTTCTCACTTATTGTTGGTAAAAGATCTCTACTTGGGGTAAAAATAAATGCACTGTTAGGGTTAGCTGTATGGAAAAGAGCTGGGTCACATGTAGGTAATAGAAACGAAATTAGAACTGGGGAGGAAAACAAATATCGAATACATGAATGGAGGTAGGTCAAACTAAGGATTAGAAATTATTTATTTGAGGAAATGTTGAATAGGCCTAAAACACTTTTGTTGCTTTTGCAAAATATGTTCAGAAAGTAGTTTGCAACCTGTGATTTTACTGAAAGAAAGGAGGGTAATATTAGTCTGGATTTTATGGTTGCAATGGTGCTGAAATAATGTTTATTGGGGTCAATTTACTGTGAAACTAACAATAAAACAAGATTTGCGTAACTTTGAAATCCCGAAGTTGATATTGATCCAGACGTCCTCTTCACTAAATTGCAGCTTTCTCTATTGAATTAAGGGCCTTGAGTAGAATTGAAATAGATGTGTGTAATTTGCAAATTATCTTTGTAAAATGCCATGAAAATGTTAAATTTACTTAGAGTTTTTAATGTTCATTGACTTACAGATTTAATATTTATTTAAAAGTAACAGGTTTGAAGTATGTGGATTGATGTTCCCAAGTCTTTTCAAAATGGAAAAAATTATCTTTCAAATTTTTATTTGGTAGTTCATCATCTACCATCTATTGACAACTGTTGTGAAACTGTAGATCAGTAATCCAGAAAGCAGAGTTAAAATCCTGTTCTTTTTAAGTTCAGTTGATAATTCAGAATTTTATTGAAATCTGAGTGTTACATGGATAGTAAATGGCACTGAGAAAAGGGAAGTCCACACCAAGACACTGGATATTCTGCTGTTGAGCAAAATTCAAGCAGTTTCAGCCAGTTGTAAAATGTATTTGTTCCAGTCGAGTGGACGAGTACTGATTTACAGCTTCCATTTTATCAAAGAGTAGTATATCTTTAGCGTGTAATTATTAAACCTTGTAAAGGTTTTTACTTGCCTTATCTCTCTCTCTCTCTCCTATCCAGGAGTTAACCGTACTCAGTTAAGGGTAGTGAGGTCTTTTTATTTCTGTAAAATGTTGCAAGGAAAACTGATGCCAGTAATTACGCTTGTGGAGGAAATACTGTATACTCTCTCGGATAACGGTTAATTTACTCATTGGTTACCTTTTCACTACTGTCCTTTTAAGTCGTATGATGTGATGGGGGAGAATAACTACCCTGTTCCTCCAGCATTTTGTATGTGTTACCAACATAAAAGCTTTATTGGAATTGTGGATCATTGAATGAAATTGCCTTTAGCAGCTCCCCTGTCTTTCTCTCAATCATTTATGGTTCCCTCATCTACACATTGTTTCCAACCCCCTACTTTTTAATCTCCCCTCCACTCATACTTTTGTTACTCATTTAAATTCTACCCTGCTCTCTCTGTTGCTTTTCTGTCATTTATTTCACCCATAACCCTCTTTATGAAATGCATGTCTCAAGTCCATCTGTGTTCATCCTTATAGACGGTAAGATGCTAGAGGCACATTCAGTTTCACTCATTGTATATCTCATTGTAATTTTGTTTCAAATTTCAACATTTAAAACAGACAGACATACTTTATTGTTCCCGAGGGAAATTGGGAATCCCAAAGGAAAACACAAGTCAGGTTGACTTGCAGGATGGGAAAAAATAAGGCACAGGTTTTGCTGTGTTTTTCTGGCAGTCCCATCTGGAAGTGCTGTTGTTTCTCAGTATAGCAGTGGGTAGGTTTTGGGTCTTCTGCACAGATCCTGAAGTTTTGAACTTGCTGGCTGGGCTCCTTTGATGATTTCCTGTTCAGCAGAGGAGGAGGGGAGCCTGTTCTTGTGTCAGGTTACATAATTACCCTTTTATCACAAACAAGAGAAAATCTACAAATGCTGGAAATCCAAGTAACACACGCAAAATGCTGGAGGAACTCAGCAAGCCAAGCAGCTTCTATGGAAAAAAATACTGTTGATATTTTGGGCCGAGACCCTTCGGCAGGTCTGGAGGTAAAAAGATGAGTTGTAGATTCAAAAGGTGGGGCGGGGGGAACAAGAGAGGGAACCACAAGGTGATATTTGAAACCTGAAGGGGAAAAGACTAAAGTAAAGAGCTGGGACGTGATTGAAGAAAGAGATAAAGGGCTAGAGAATGGGGAGTCTAATAGGAATAGACAGAAGGCCATGGAAGAAAGAAAAGTGGGAGGAACACCAGAAGGAAGTGATGGGCAGGCAAGGAGAAAGGTGAGGGAAAAGGGGATGAGGAATGGTGAAGATGGGGGGGGGGGGTGGGCATTACTGGAAGTCTGAGAAATCGATGTTTATGCTGTCAGGTTGCAGGCTATCCAGATAGAACATAAAGTGTTGTTGCTCCAACCTGAGTGTGGCCTCATCACAACAGTGGAGGCCGTGGATAGACATATCGGAATGGGAATGGAATTAAAATGGATTGTCTCTGGGAAATCACACTTCTTCTGGCAGACAGAGTGTAGGTGCTTGGCGAAGCGGTCTCCCAATCAATGTTGGTCTCACCAATATACAGGAGGCCACACCGTGAGCATCAGACGCAGTATATAACCCCAACAGACTTACGGGTGAAGTGTTACCTCACTTGGAAAGACTTTTTAGGGCCCTGAATGATAGTGAGGAAGGAGGTCTAGGGGCAGATGGAGTGCTTGTTCTGCTTGTAAGGATAAGTACCAGGAGGAAGTGACAAATAGACAAGAGAGTCATTTAGGGAGTGTTCCCAGCGGGAAACAGAAAGAGTGGGGGAGAGAAAGCTGTGCTTAGTGGTGGGATCCCATTGGAGATGACGGAAGTTCTGGAGAGTTATGTGCTGGATGTGGAGGCTGGTGGGGAGGTAGGTGAGGGCAAGAAGAATCCTATCCCTGGTAAGGTGGTGGGAGGATAGGGTAAGAGCAGACATGCATGAAATGAGAGAGATGCAGCTGGTGGTGGAGGACGGGAAGTCTCCTTCTTTGAATTTTTAAAATAATTTTAGTGGCAAGGGCAAGAAGAAAAAAAGTACAGGAGTCTCCTCAAGTTGCAAATGACCTGATTTATGGAAATCCAATTTTATACAAATGCTCCAAAACAAAATTTCAAGCTAATAATAAAATGTTACTTCATATTTATTGATGATTAGATATAGCATAAAGTTCATTAGTTTAATTATGGGTAGTGTTTGGGTGATTACTTAATGAAATGAATGAATTTTAGCAAGAGTTGTAGAGCAATATGATATGGGTAACCATAGAAAATTAACACACTTCACAGAGAAATTGATTTGTGGACCTTTTTCAGCAAAGGGAGCTTAACTTAGGAACCGCCTGCTTAAAGTATTGAAATTTTTCATTTTTGAAAAAGAATCCAATCCTTAATTTTTAAAAGAAATTTCTGGAAATCGGACTTGCGGAAACCTCGGATAATATTTTATCCTGGATTACTTGGTAGAAATGAGGCATTGCTATCTAGTGAAGTTTTTCAGAGGTTTCATGGATCCTACTGACCTCAACTGATTATGTTGCTTGTGACTCTGCTGACACTTTGCTCAGGAGTCTTGTTGGCTTCCAGTCTTCTGAATCTGAACTTAGAGGAATTTAAATCCAAGACAGTGGTTAAAGGCGGGCCAAACTCGTGCGTGTGTGTCTCTCGCTCTCTTTCTCTCCCCCTCCCCCTCTCTCTCTCCCTCTCCCCTCTCTATCTCTATCTGTCCTTCTCCCTCCCTCCCCCTCCCTCTCTCCCTCGCCCCCACTCTACCGCTCTCCCCCCCTCTCCATGATGTTCCTTCTCAAAGCCATTCAAGTGCACTTCTTGACCATACATGTGCATACTATTGTTCACATGCTCTGGATCCATAATGTTTCTATTCTCAATATAGACAAGTAAGGGACTTGTAAATGGCATATCCTTTTTTGCTCCATAGAAGTGGTTAGTGAGGAACAAGATGGAGTATGAAGAACTGTCAGAACCATTTTTTATTATTTTCAGTTTTTTATGAAAAGTTTATGTGCAATCACAAGTATGTTTGACACCATTTCCTGGTAGAACAGTTGGTTCATTTCAACATTTTCCTTGAAGTGTGCCCTCCATGTACCATGTACAATAACCACCATTTAATCCTTCAGTTAGAGAAGAAATATGAGGGTTTTAGGTGCTGAAACATTATCTTGGTTTTAGACACACAGTGCATACATGTTGTTCTATAAACGTGTGGAGACAGAAGAAGAAAATGGGAAGGAATGCAACTTTGATGTTTCACCAGAACTTTTGGAGGTAATGTGATTTTTTTTTCTTTCCCATTGATTCAGCAAATTAGAAAAATTCAATGATTTTCAAGGAAAATTAGTAAAATTAGTTTATTGTCACATGTACAATTAGTTCGTTGCAACAGTGTATTAAGGTAGAACAGGGGAACACAGTAACAGAGTGCAGAATAAAGTGTTACAGAGATAGGGAACAAGTGCAGTGCAGGTAGATAATAAGGTGCAGGGTGATAACACAGTAGGTTGTGAAGCCAAGAGTACATCTTATTGTGCTATGGAATTATTAAATAGTCTAATAAACCGAGGGATAGAAGCTCCCCTTGAGTCAGGTCATACTTCCTTACAGGCTTTTGTATCTTCTGCCTGATTGGGGTTTGGAGGGAAGAAGAGAGATTATCTGAGGTGCATAGGATCTTTGATTATGCTGGCTGCTTTACTGAGGCAGCAAGTAGTGTAGAAAGAGTCCATGGAGAGAAGGTTGTTTTCTGTCCCCAACTCTCTGCAGTTTTTTGTGGTCACAGGCAGAGCCAAGCCTGTGCATCCAGATAGGGTGCTCTTTATGGTGCTTTGATAAATAATTGATGAGGGTCAAAGAGACATGCTAAATTTCCTTCAGGAAGTAGAGACATTGGAAATGTTATAGCATCTGATAAATAACCATAGTTCATTGTTCTTAGTTTGTTTAGAGGAATGTGGGATGAAATATAGAAACAGGAAATTCCAGGACTGAAGCAGGCCCTTTGGCCCACTAATGTGTGCTGACTGTGGTGACAAATTAAAGTAATCCCATCTGCCACAATCGTTGTTATAATACCTGGTGGCATGTTGCAGGCACATACCACTTTCTGTGGGGAGGGAGAAAAACAGCTGGCCTTGTAAGGGGCAGAGATCACAAAAATTACCTGAGTGGAAATAAAGAAGTCAGGGAAGGACAGGGTCATGTCAGTATGAGAAGAGGTGGAAAGATTTCCTTTTGAGTCCATAATGTAGAACCAATATAATCACAAATGTATAGGAAAAAGCAATGAAAGAGGTAGCTCCAAGAAGGACTGTAAAAAAAAGATTTGTCACTAATCCCCAAGAAGAAGGACATAGCTTCCCACAGCTATGCCACTTATTTAAAATAAGTCAATATCGGTAAAGGAGGACAATGTGAGAACGAGTTCGGATAGGCATGCGTGTAATAATGGTGGGTGGGTGGAGAGTTGCTTGGATCTTGTGCAGAGAAGATTCAAAGGACTATTCTGGTGTGGCATAGAGATAAAGAAGGATTTGATGTAGAATTAATCTTCCTTTTTCCTTGGGACAAGGAAGCTGAATGTCAGCAGTTCATAATGAATAGATCTAGAAAACATGAGAGATCAGAGAGGGGCCAGGTAGATAAGACAAGCTTAACAGAAGAGGGTGTTACACAGAGTAAACAAAGAAGGGAAACTTAGAAATGTTAACAACTTAACATTCTTTTAGGTTCAGAATCCTTTGAGGTGGAAATATAGGGGATGAAGCTGAGTCCTCTACTGAAGTAACTTGACTGGAATCAAAGTGGGGAAGAATGGAACAGAAATTGCTTTCCAATTGCATCTTAGTATTATTAAATGACACCGTATATATCCAGTACAATAAATATTCCACATTTAAGAAAAATGGAAAGAAACCTTGAAAACTCTCAACTTTAATGCATTATAAAATTTTGAGTATCAATCTTAAAGATTATTTTCCATAATTTTTTTAAATAGTGGATCTGGCATGACAACATGCAATTTCTACAGGACAAGAATATCTTTGAACATACTTACTTTGGGTAAGTGTTCTGCAACATTATGTTACATCTAGACCATTGAAAAATGATATTGGCAGGATAATGCAATTGGTTTTCAAAAAAAATCTGCAATTTCAGATTCATGTGGCAGTTGTGTAGTAGCATCCCAAGCACGTTACCTGACCCAAAGGCGGTATCACTGATGACTGCAAAGGTGAGTCCTTCTTTTGTTGTGGATGTTCACAGATAAAACTTGAAAATGTTTTGTGTATTTTTAACAAAACCCTTTATGTCAACACATATTATCTCTTTGTGGGTTTTTTTCTCTCTGATTGTAGCTTAGTACCTCTTTTGTCCTGGAAACTTTTATCCATTCCAAAGAAAAGGTAAGAGCACATTATTAATTATCATTATATTCAATATACACAAACACAATAACACATAAACAAAGTGCCGGTATTTACTGAAATTAATTTGTTTTTATACAGCACTTAAGGAACAATATATTCCTTTATAAAAATTTAAAAAAACCTTATCTCCAATGTCTTGTTGAGAGCCAAGGCCTTCTGTCACGTTTCTTGTATATCACTAGCATAGTATGTGGCAAAGCAACTACCCCTCATGGGCATTAAGGTATATGTTGTTTTAGGATGTTGTTGAGAATGGCTGCTGAAACTTTAGAGTCCTGAAGTATATATTTTGTTCCTTATGCTCATAGGATCACTGAACTTAGAATCACATCTAACAGTAGATTAGTAACATTATAATCTACTGTTTATAATATAAATTTATAGGTCATTGGTGGTTGCCTTAACACCAAAATTAAGTACATCTTTCTGTGTTGTCAAAGTTGAATTTGTTGTCATATGCACAAGTGCCTGTATACACAGGCATAATGAAAAACCTACTCGCAGCAGCATCACATGAACATAGCATCAGATAAGCAGTTTTCAGAAGCAAAACAGAAATTAAAGATAAATTATACGCACCATTTTTATTACAGGAATTAGATGAGACCAAAATGCGTTTCAGTGCAAAGTGATCAAAGGGATTGTGGTGTTGCTGTACTGTAATGATTCACATTGTGCCAGTTTATTCAGCACCAAATGGTGAAGGGAACTAACTGTTCTTGAATCTGGTGGTGAAGGACTTTTGTTACATTGTCAAATCCAGTATTTGAATCCCTACCCTTAAAATGGTTGTTCAGGCTTCGACTAAACGAAGTAGAATACGTAAATTAACTGAGTAGCCCTTTTGTTGTTCAGAAAATTTGAAAATGTCAGTTCATAAATGCAAATGTTACATTTTTAAAATTTTATAGCCCACTATGTTGCAATGGATCGAACTTTTGACAAAGCAGTTTAACAACAGCCAAGCAGCTTGTGAGGTGAGAAATATATCAAATTATTCAGCAACTGTTTTCTAAGTGGTTTTGAATGGCTTTAAGTATTGGTTTTATGATTCTGTTAAATTGAGAGATTCAATGTTATTGAAGGTCCGTTACATTTACTTTGTTTGATCTGGAAACCTCTGAATTAACTTTTAAACAAACAATTGCGAAATGTAGAAATGATACAATTTACAGAATTCTTTGAAACATTGACACATCAAGTTTCTTTTTATGGATTTATAGCTCCATTTTAATTTGCTCAGTATAATTGTTTCTAACTATCCACTTTCTTTTTATTTTACTTTATTTGAAACACTTCATATATACTTGTTTTTTGTAGGAAGATCTTTGTATTTCTGTTCAGAAAACATCCAGATCACACCCAGATTGTACCAAGGCAACTTCTGTAGCATACATGCCATTCAATGCTAGATAATTAAAATACCTTTGTATCTCTGCTGTAACTGCACATAAAGTGGTATGGATTACTAGTGTAAAAAGAATATTTAAGTTGCCACAGTTTAACTTTGACAGTGCTCAATGACTGCCTTAAAATAGAATCATTGAGTCAGAGAGAAGTACAGCACAGAAACAGGCCCTTCTACCCAAACTGTCTATGCCGAGCCTTTTAAACTGCCTACTCCCATCAAACTGCACTGGGACCATTACCCTTCCATACTTGTATCATCCATGTATCTATCCAAGTTTCTCTTAAACATTGAAATTGAGCTTGCATGCACCACCTGCATTGGCAGTTTGTTCCACACACTCATGGCCCTTTGAGTGAAAAAGATTCACCTCATGTTCCCCTTAAATTTTTCACCTTTCACCCTTAACCCACTACCACCAATTGTAGTCCTACCCAAACTCAATGGAAAAAGCCTGCTTGCATTTACCCTATCTCTACCCCTCATAATTTTGTATACTTCTCTCAAATCTACTCCTAATTTTCTACGTTCCAAGGAATAAAATTCTAATGCAGTGTTTCCCAACCTTTTTTAGCCAAACATCCCCCTAAAACACTTTGATAATTGCCAATGCCCCCCTAAAGCAACTTCATTCATGCCAATGCCCCTCAGGCACAATATACTTTCCGGCACCCCTCATAGTGTAAATACATGTCTAGCATTTGCTAACATGAGAAAATCATTCTGCTTTAAATTTTTATTTGTCTTTAAACTTAGCTTACACAGTACCTGTGCCCTGTACAGCAGCTTCAATATCAACGTGATCGTTGAGCTTGATGGTTTTTAGCAGAAGTTGAAATGTCTAGTTCAAGCTGTGTCAGTAGAAGCCTTAAGTCCCCATGTATAACAATGTCCAAATGGTTTCTGTTTTTTGTGATTGTGTGGTTTACTGCACTGGACTCTTTTAATAAGGTAAGAGGATGGAAATGCAATAAAGAGCAGTTTGGCTCTTCTTCAAAGGCCAGGAAACTTTGAATGATAGTGTAGTCACATACCACAATAGCTAACATTTTTACTTCTTTATCATTCTGAATTTTGATAATTTCTTTCTTCCTGTTCTTTCACCTTACAAAGAAATGGGTTAATTACCCAGTGCGAAATTTCAAGATTGTTCAAATCCTTGATTTGATTCTGAAAATCCTTCTTCAGTGACTGCAGGTGTAAGCAGTACTCGTGCAGATCACCATATGTGAAAGAGAGTGCCATACTTTCCATGCAGGGAAACTCTGAGAACATTCTTGTCCCAGTGTTTTGCTAATATATTTCCAAATTCCCAATAAAAGTGGACACTGCACTTTTTGCCTGGATTAAATTAAAATTCTCACCCTGCAATTTCAAGTTTAGAATGTTCATTTTGTCATACAGATTGGCCAGGTATGCCACATCTCCACGTAGAAGTTCAATTTTGTTTACTAAGCTCTTGTTGACTCTGAGCAACTATTCAACCACAATGTCAAAAAGATCAAAGAAACATTTTATGCAGCAGCCATTTGACAGCCAGTGCACTTCATTGTGAAGAAGCCAAGTGTTCAAGCTTTTCATTGTTATCTTGGCATAACTGGCAAAATATCCTGATATTTAATGGATGAACTTTAATTTTGTTGGTAGCAGATATTACAAGAGTCACGCTTGTAAAAAGTCGCTGGCTGATGTTTTTAGCTGTGGGATCTTGGCAATGAATTACACAATGGATTACAAATTTCTTTTTTCATAAATGCCAGCATGGCAACTGGTCATAAGAAATCATGTTCCTAATTGGTATACTTACATCCCCAATATATATTTTGTGTATGTCGTAGACTGACTCTCTGTTGCTATTTGCTTTTAACTTTTTTCAAAAGAGAATCTTTTCATAAACGTTTCCATTTTTGATAAACCCCACATATGCTATTAGCTATCCCTCATTGTCTTGCACAGTTGACTCATTCAGTTGTATTCCATATTCTGTCTTTTGTAGCTCTCTGCATAGTTGATACTCAGTGTCTTCACTCATTTCGTCAGTACAACGAGCTACAGAATTATTACTCAGTGGAATTGATTACAAAACACTGGTGTACATTTTGAGAACAGTGATAAGCACTTCTGATACAGCAGGCATTATTAATCTTTTACCAATTGTTTGAGGATTTTCCACACTTTGCTAGCATTTTGGAAATGTGATAAGAAGCATTGAGACCATAATAAAGGTCATTTTTAGCTTTTTTGGCAAATGACGAGTGCAACACTTTTCAAATGCTTCTTCCCCCTTCTGGAATATTAGCTATCCTCCAATCACCTGGTACCTTACCAGTCGTTAAGGATGATTTAAATATCTCTGTTAGGACCCTGGCAGTTTCTGCACTTACCTATCAAAGGGTCCGAGGGAACACCTTGTCAGGCCCTGGGAATTTATCCACCTTAATTTGCCTCAAAGCAGCAAACACCTGTAATCTGTATAAAGTCTCTGAAGTGGATTCTGTTTTGCCTCACTTTGATAGACTGTGTCCGTATCCTGAATAAATACAGATGCAAAAAATTTATTTAAGTACTCCCCATCTATTATAACTCCATTTATAGATTCCCATTCTGATCTTCCAATTTTGTCCCTTGCAATCAGTTTGCTCTTAGCTTTTCTGTGAATCCTTTAGGATTCTCCTTCACAGTGTCCACTGAGGCAACAACATGTTCTCTTGCACTTCTTATACTCCATAAGCACCACATTGGTCCTACCTGCCTCAAACCTCCTTTTTTATTTCGTAACCAGGGCCTCAATACCTTAAGAATTTCCTTACACCTTTTATCTTTACCTTGTATTCTGATGGACATATGGAAGCTTTGTACTCTCAAAATACGACTTTTGAAGTCCTTCCACTTACCAAGTACTACTTTAACAGAAAACAACTTGTGCCAATCCACATTTGCCAGATCCTTTCTGATACCATCAAAATTGACCTTTCCCCAATTTAGAATCTCAACCTACAAACCAGACCTATCTTTTTAAACATAGAAAGTTTTCCATATCTACTTATGAATTGTGATCACCAGATGCAAAGCATTTCTCACACAAACTTCTGTCACCTGCCTTATCTCATTCCTTAATAACTGATCAAGTATCACACACTCTCGTTGGGACTTCTATGGGCTGATTAAGAAAACTTTCCTGAACACATTTGACAAACTGTCTCATCTGTAGTAAAGCAACGTATACATCTACCACATCTAGATCTTTTACAGTATAGGAATCCCAGTCAATGTGTGGAAAGTTAAAATCACCTACTATAACAACCTTGGGTTTCTTGCAGCAGTCTGCGATCTCTGCAAATTTGTTTCTCTAAATCCTTCAGATTGATGGGAGGTCTGTAATATAGCCCCATTAACATGGTCATACCTTTCTTATTTCTCAGTTCCATCCATATCACCTCAGTAGACAAGCTGTCTTGTCCTTCCTGGCTGAACACTGCTGTGATATTATCCTTGAATAGTCAAGGAAAATGTCACCGCTGTGACTTTACTCTGCTGGGTCATTCCCCTCCTCCTTTAATCCCTCCCATTCTGTCGCGTCTATGGAATACTGAGCTGCCAGTCCTGCCACTCCTTCAACCAAGTCTCACTAATGGCTAAAATATCATAATTTCAGGTGTTGATGCATGCCCTGATTTCATCTGCCTTTCCTACGATAAATCTTGCATTGGAATATACGCAGTTCAGGACATTAGTTGCACCAGCCTCAACTTTTTGATTCCTGACTTTGAGGTCTTAACAACATCTGTCTCCACAACCGTTCCAGTATCTGTTCTGGCACTCTTGTTCCTATTCCCCTACATATCTAATTTAACCTCTCCCCCCCCCCCCCCCAGTGCATCACTAACAAACTTTCCGCTAGGATATGAACACAACGCTGGACGAACTCAGCAGGTCAGGCAGCATCCGTGAGAAAAGAGTAGCCAACGTTTTGGGCCGAAACCCTTTGTCAGGAATGGGGGGGAAGAGAGGACCGAAGCCCAGTAATAGAGATAGGGGAGGGGCTAGTGCCTAGAGGCGCCAGGTGGAAAACCAATCAGAGGAAAGATAAAGGGGGGAGGGGAGGGGATAAGCATGAAAGAACTGTAGAGATAAAGAAGCAGAACGTTGAAAGGGGAGAGCGGCAGAGAGGGACCTGGGATAGGGGAATGGGGAGGGGGAGGGAATTACCAGAAATTGGAGAATTCAATGTTCATACCACCAGGCTACCCAGACGGTAGATGAGGTGTTGCTTCTCCAACCTGAGTTTGGCCTTATCATGGCAGTAGAGCAGGCCATGTATGGACATGTCTAGATGGGAAGCGGTCCCCCAATCTGCGTCGGGTCTCGCTGATGTAGAGGAGGGAGCACTGGATGCAATAGACGACTCCAGCAGACTCGCAGGTGGTGTTGCCTCACCTGGAAGGACTGACTGGGGCCCGGAATGGTGGTAAGGGACTTGTGTCTGCTTACCTGGACTCCATTCTATCCCCTGTAGTTCAGTCTCTCCCCACCTACATCCAGGATACATCCCATGCCCTTCACCGCTTCAATAACTTCCAATTCCCGGGCCCCGACCGCTTCATTTTCACCATGGATGTTCAGTCCTTATACACCTCCATCCCCCATCAAGAAGACCTGAAAGCCTTCCGCTACTGTTTGGATAACAGACCCCACCAGATCCCCAGCACCACCACACTCCTCTGGTTGTCTGTCTGGTTGGTTGTCCGTCACAATAGACAGGACCTCCCAGTTGCCACCCACTTCAACTCTGCCTCTCATTCCCATCTACATATGTCCGCGCATGGCCTCCTCTACTGCCATGATAAGGCCAAACTCAGGTTGGAAGAGCAACACCTCATCTACCATCTGGGTAGCCTCCAGCCTGGTGGTATGAACATCGAATTCTCCAATTTCTGGTAATTCCCTCCCCCTCCCCATTCCCCTATCCCAGGTCCCTCTCTGCCGCTCTCCCCTTTCAACGTTCTGCTTCTTTATCTCTACAGTTCTTTCATGCTTATCCCCTCCCCTCCCCCCTTTATCTTTCCTCTGATTGGTTTTCCACCTGGCGCCTCTAGGCACTGCTGAGGACTTGATCCAAGATGTCCTGGACTCTGGCACCTGAGAGACAATATACCATCTGGGAATCTTGTTCTCGTCCACAGAACGTTCTTTCTGTTCCCCTAACTGATGAATCCCCTGTGACCACAGCTTGCCTCTTCCCTCCCCTTCACTTCTGCGTCACAGAGTCAGAATCAGTGCCAGAGACCTGATCTCTGTAATGTTCCTCTGCTGGGACATCCCCCCCACAAACAGTATCTAAAGTTGTATACCTGTTGTTGAGGGGGAAGGCCACAGGGATACCCTTCATTAGCTGTTTAACCCCTTTCCTCTTCCTTACTGTCACCCAGTTTCCTGTGTTCTGCACTTTGGGTGTAACTACCACCCTATATGTTCTGTCTATCACCCCTCAACCTCCAATTCCTTAACACAGTGTATTTGAAGCTGCACTAGATGCACTTCTCACAGGTGTAGTCATCAGGTCTCTCTCCCTTTGCCCTTCGTGTAAGAGGAGCGTTCCACTATCCTACCTGGCATCTCTACTGTTCTGTACTGAGCAACTATAAAGAAAAACAATAAACTATGGGAGAGGAAACAAAGCTTTACCTACAGTGTGTTTTTTTGCTTTCTCTGACTTAAGCCCCAAAATCTCCTCTGTAACTCTGACCACTCCTATGATGGCTGTTCCGCTGGCCCCTGCCTTACTTTAACTTGTTCTTGTCAAATTACTCTGGTTGGGCAGCTGAAAGCTCCAAAACTGCAGCAAGTCACTGCCTTTGCGAATGTGTGAACCACGTCTTCTCAGGTTTCTGATCTCTCCGTTTGAGCACAAAATTCCAACACTTTAAAGATTTTCATTCTCATATTTTCTTAGCCATTCCATATACTTTCCTATTGCAGTCATCTTACATCATACCCTATTTAGATATCACTTGACCATATTGCAAGCTGCTTTTTTTTATAGTATTATTATACTTCCAAAATATGTTTAAGTGTAAGCTACTGGATAGGACAGAATGAGTTATTCAAGCTGCATATTTCCTGACAAGTTCTAAATATTGGTAATTTGCTTTGAATATCTGAACCCTCCAGTACTGTGCAACTTCCACCTGGTGTTATGATAGCATGCTTATGTTAGTCACATTTTGATTGTGAGAATTGATAAAGTAAAACCTCTGTTCAAAAGTTTTGGATCATTATTTTTGTATAATTTCAAAATGTTAACTCGGTATTTTGTCTGTGTAGTGGTTTTTGGACCGAATGGCTGACGATGACTGGTGGCCAATGCAAATCCTTATTAAGTGCCCAAATCAGATTGTGAGACAGGTATGAAGTGTTTTAATACAGTTATATTGTTCTAATTGATCAAGGAGGCATTTTCTTAATGTTGCACTAATTTATAAACTAGTTTCTGTAGTGCAGATTTGAAAATAATACCATTATGAATTAAATTGTTTCATTACATTTTAAAATGTGATTGTTAAAACTGTTCCTTTATACCTTACTTTGGGATCTGCAGATGTTCCAACGTTTATGCATTCATGTAATTCAGAGGCTCCGACCAGTTCATGCTCATCTCTATTTACAACCAGGAATGGAAGACAGGTAATGACAATCACTTCCATACCTCTGAATCTGTTTAGTACGGACTGCTTCTTTAAATACTTTATTATCATATATGTATCCAGTATTGTCATGGTTTGGTGTATTAGCTATTGTCTCACAAAACTGAAAGATCCAATGCTGAGGTTGAAGTTAATTGCCCTCCTGGAGTCAGATGCCTAGTGCCCATTTCACTAATCTTCAGTTCAGTGTAATTGAAGCAATAACTTATGAGCACCTTGACTTACTTCAGGCACTTTCTTTCGTGTAGAATTCTGCATGGGTATTGAGGAAGAGCCAGTAATGTCAGAGGCCCATAAAATCTCATATCTGAAAGGCAACTGGCAAAGTTAAACAGTGTGCCTGCTGTCAGAATGGATAATAATTGTCTTCTACCTCACCCTCAGCACACGTTCAGTGCACTGGTCCAGTATTTCATAATTATTCTTATTGCAGACATTTTTACCCTCAGGATATCCTTCTCAGAGGTTTCAGAAAAGGGACCAGTAATAACAGGCCTCCCCGTGTGAAATATCAAAATAGTTGAATGGTGATAGGATTGGGCCAAGCCAGCATGGATTTACCAAGGGTAAATCATGCTTGACTAATCTGTTGGAGTTTTTCGAGGATGTAACCAGGAAGTTAGACGGGGGAGATCCAGTGGATGTAGTGTACCTCGATTTTCAGAAGGCATTTGATAAGGTCCCACATAGAAGATTGGTGGGTAAAATCAAAGCTCAGGGCGTCGGGGGAAGGCATTGACATGGATAGAAAACTGGTTGGCAGATAGAAAGCAAAGGGTAGCGGTGAATGGGTGTTTCTCGGAATGGCAGGTGGTGACTAGTGGGGTGCCACAGGGTTCGGTATTGGGACCACAGCTGTTTACCATTTACGTTAACGATTTGGATGAAGGCATAGAAAATAACATCAGCAAATTTGCTGCTGATACTAAGCTGGGTGGCAGTGTGACATGTGATGAGGATGTTAGGAGAATTCAGGGTAACTTGGATAGGCTGGGTGAGTGGGCAGATACTTGGCAGATGGCGTTTAATGTGAGTAAGTGTGAGGTTATCCACTTTGGGAGTAAGAACAGGAAGGCAAATTATTATCTGAATGGTGTAAAGTTAGGTAAGGGAGAAATACAAAGAGATCTCGGAGTCCTTGTTCATCAGTCACTGAAGGTAAATGAGCAAGTACAGCAGGCAGTGAAGAAGGCTGATGGAATGTTGGCCTTTATTACAAAGGGAATTGAGTACAAGAGCAAGGAAATTGTCTTGCATTTGTACAGAGCCCTGGTGAGACCACACCTGGAGTATTGTGTACAGTTTTGGTCTCCAGGGTTAAGGAAGGACATCCTGACTGCAGAGGAAGTGCAGCGTAGATTCACGAGGTTAATTCCTGGGATGTCTGGACTGTCTTACGCAGAGAGGTTAGAGAGACTGTGCTTGTACACACTGGAATTAAGGAGATTGAGAGGGGATCTGATTGAAACATATAAGATTATTAAGGGATTGGACAAGATAGAGGCAGGAAATATATTCCAGATGCTGGGAGAGTCCAGTACCAGAGGGCATGGTTTGAGAATAAGGGGTAGGTCATTTAGGACAGAGTTACGGAAAAACTTCTTCTCCCAGAGAGTTGTGGGGGTCTGGAATGCACTGCCTCGGAAGGTAGTGGAGGCCAATTCTCTGGATGCTTTCAAGAAGGAGCTAGATAGGTATCTTATGGATAGGGGAATCAAGGGATATGGGGACGGCAGGAACCAGGTATTGATAGTAATTGATCAGCCATAATCTCAAAATGGCGGTGCAGGCTCGAAGGGCTGAATAGTCTACTTCTGCACCTATTGTCTATTGTGATGTTAAGATGATTTTTGGTAAAAGATTTTCTTGATACAAATTCACGTTTTTTGCATATTTACAGCGTTTATCATGTGTCCGATGAAAATTCTGTGCAAGTACAACCTCTAGCATTTCAGAAGTTGATGCTAGGACAACAGTTAATCAGCCCAATGGCTGATTGCCAGAAACCAAACTAAAGCAAGCATGTGCAGCTCCTGCCTGAAAATCCGTGCACTAGTTTCTGATTCTTAATCCTTTCTCAATGTTTGTTTGAACTTAACCCAGTGCATACAAGCACAAAAGATTGATGTTTGATTCTGACCAGTTCTAATTCCCTTATATTTCAGTGGGTCAACTTAACTGCAGACCATAGAGAAGTTGATTTTATACATTGCTTATGCAAGTTTCAGTGCTTTCATTCAATTAGCAAGAATAAACATGATTATCTGAACAATAATTCTGGAAATGGCAACAGAATTGTGATAAAATATGATTGATCTGCCTCTGTGACCACTTTGTCAAAGTGAAAATGGAGACGGATTCTCAGGAAAGTCCTTTTAAACAAAATGCATGTTGATGTCCAAATGGTCATTTAATAATTTGAGAGGTTTTTTTTTGGAGATTGCAGACTAAAAGTAGTTCAATGGTAAACACCACAGACGGCTAGTTAGCACATTATGTTTTATGTCTGCAGGGTTTTGCCTAAGTTAAAGTGGAATTTATTGCCTTATGCGCAGATGCAATGGAAAACTTAATTGCAGCATCACAAGGCACATTGCATTACACAAGTAGCATTCACAAGAAAAACTGAAACATAAATTATAGAAAATTTTTACATGAAAAGACAATTAAAACAAAAAAATAAAGTCCACTTTAGTGCCAAGGGATCAAAGTTGTCACCGTGTTGCTAAGCTAAGGCTTTGCTGAATGGTTGAAGATTAACTACTAGTGGTGTGGGACTTCAAGCTAAAAAATGGCATGGCCTTCTTGAAGCAGCACCACCTATCGATATTACTGATGGTAGGGAGTGATATGCTCATAATGTCCACTACTTTTTGCAGCTTTTCATGTTCCTGCACATTTAAATTGCTGTACTAAACCATGATGCAACCAGTCAGGATACCTTAAACAGTACATAAGTAGAAGTCTGATGACAAGCCAAACCTCCTATGTCTGTAAAAACAGTGAAGTGCTTTTCTTGTGATTGCAACTATATGCTATACTCAGGATAGGTCATTCCTGTGAATGCCCATGAATTCAAAGCTACCAACTCTCTACCATTGATCCCCTAATGTACACTATTGTGTATTTAATATATCAGTCATTTTGAAAATATATTGATTGATTAAGAATTATTTGTTAGTTACAATCATTCATTTCTGGCTATATGTAAAAGTACATAAATGGCATACAACATCACACCACCATGTCATATGTGCACGTCTCACTATAGTAAAATGAAACTAAGACACATTCTCCTAGACTGCCATGTTTTTCTATCAATTAGTTTTATATTTTGGAGTTACAAAGCATAATAGTGGTGAGGAGTAAGTAAAATGAACCAAATATGAGTATCTACCTGTTGAAGTGTCACTGTAATGTATGAGTTCAAGCAAAAAGCACAGCACACTTTATTCATTAGAGGAGAGAAACAGTTGAGTTTTAATAAAAGGCAGAAAACAGACAAATTCATGGGTTCATACACAGTAGTGTTGGGTGACGATAAATTTAAACAGCACAACAGGCGGGCTACATTGGAAAGATAGGCATGTTTGATTGTACAAGAGGTAACTGGATCTTCTATTCTGAGTGAACTGAGCAGTATATTAAAGCACAGAATAGCTGATGAGAAATGAATGCCAGCTTAGCTGTGTACATTGGGTGGAAAGGCATAGAGTTTGCTTAGAAGTTTGACTGCTCTGTCCAGATCAGCCAAAATTAGCTTTGCTGATGTTGAGAAAATAATGCAGGAACATTTAGAACCACAACGATTGTTGATTGCAGAATGTGTTGTGTTTCATAAAAGAAGGGGAGTCCATTTCAGCACACTTAGCTGAAATGCAGAGATTGAGTACGATCAGTTTAGTGATGGGCTTAATGATGCACTGGGAGATCATTTAGTTTGTAGACTCTTACAAGAAGGCATTCAAATACAGCTAACTGAAGCACAACTCACATTTAAAAGGGCAGTTGAAATTGCTATATCAATAGAAACAGCAGGCAGATGCACAATTGAGTTGCAGTTAGGAATGAAAGTGAGCAGGAACAAAATTGAGATGTCTAAACAGAGACATGCCTAGCCAAACACATTGTGTTACCATTGTGGCAGGGTTTAACATACACCAGACCAATGCAGGCTTAAAGGTGAAACTTGCAGAAAACCCAACAGACTAGGATACATACTGTACAAAGAACAGATTAGGCAGACAAAAATAAATGCACTGCAAAGGGAAGAGAAAAAGCTAAAAAGTCACCATTTCAAAAAGAGGACTAAACTGCATGCTATTGATGAAAAATCTGATTGAGATGAGAGTGACACAGGACTGTGCAGGGTATTATTGAGATTTAAAATGTGAAAATAAACAATAGACCGGCAGTGCAGTTTACACCAGAAGTCAATGGGAAATTAAATAAAATGGAATTGGACACTAGCTCAGCTGTTTCAGTCATTCCACAAAAAGAGTTTGAATGGCATTTCAAAGATAATGAACTGAAGCCTACAGATAGCCAATGAAGATCTTATACTAGAGAAAAGAGAACTCCTGTGGGAATGAAATTCAAAACAGTGAAATAAAACAACCAACAAGCCACACTGGGTTTGTATGTGGTAAAATTAGGAGGGCCAGCATTGTAGGGACATGATTGAGTGAGAGAACTACAGCTTAATTGGAGATCTATCCACCAGTTGCATGCCATATCTCCTGCAATAGAAACACTGAAAGTAAATTAAGAACAGTACTGGATGATGCACAGCAGTGTTCAAGTATGGCATTGGAAAACACGGGTTAAACAGTGTTAAATGAAAATGCCACACCTAAGTTTTACAAAGCCCATCAGGTTTTTTATACCACCTGATAAAGTAGCCAGTAAATTAGATTGCATGGAGGCTGAATGAATTCTTTTCAAGGTTGAGTGTCATGGGCAATAGCAATGGTCCTGGTAGACAAGAAGAATGGGTCTGTCACGATCTGTGGCAATTTTAAAGTCACCATGAACTCAGTACTGAAAGTAGGTCAATACTCTGCTCAGAAAAGAGGATATCTTTGCAAACCTTTCTGGAGGGAAGCATTTCAGCTTGATGTCGATCCAGTGACTCCTGTACCATCCTTGCTGGGTTGATGTCGAGCTCGCAACTCGACATCGTAAAAAAAACACTGCCACCTCCAGTTTAAATTCCCACATGGAATATTGTGGAGAATCAAATACCCAAACCCAGCACAGCCCCCATTTGTCCCATTTAACCTGTCTCAGTACAGTGGACTTTCGGACCCGGGGAATTCAGTGCAGTGGTCCTTAAGTCCCAGCAGACCTCGGGAGCCAGCGGAGGTTGGGACCCGCAGCCCGCAGTGCTTCTGTTCCATTGATGGGAAGTGATCACAATTGAAAATAAAGTGGAAATAATAAAGCATTTGGAAAAAGGTGAAACACCATCGGTCATTGGAAAGGTGTTAGGCTGCAGTTGGTCAACAATCAGAACAATTTTAAAGGATAAAGTGAGAATAATGGAGCATGTGAAATGCCCTGCCCCAATGAAAGCTACAATTATTACTAAGCAGCGCAGTGGTTTAATTATTGGAATACATACATTTCTTAAGTGTTTTATATGCATAGAAAGGTAAAATATATTCTATATATTAAAATAAACGTTTGACTAACTGATGCTAAATAATACCTGATGTACTTGTTCTGACTTATGTACAAATCCGACTTAAAGACGGACTCAGGAACAGATCTTGTTCGTAGCCCGGGGACTGCCTGTAACAGGTTCCTGCCGAACTTGGCTACTGTGCTGTACACCTTGAACAAATTACTACAGATTGGAAAGAAATGGCAATGGACAAAGCAGTGTGAGGTGGCTTTCAAAAAATTAAAGGAAATGGTGATATCAGAATCTGTACTTACACATTATGAACCACACCATCCATGGAAGTTTGCCTTTGTTGCCTGGCCTTATGGTACAAGTGCAGTCATGTCACATGTTTTGGGTAATGGAAGTGAATCCCTTTGCATCGTGTTCCCTTACCAATGCAGAGAAAAATTACACACAGATTGACAGAGAAGCCTTGAGTATGGTTTGGGGTGTAGAATGTTTCAGCCAGTATTTCTGTGGGAGGCAGTTTACCTGCATTATTGATCATCAACCACTAGTGTCCATTATCAATCCAAGGGTGTCTCACTACCAGCAGCAGGAAGAATGCAGAGGTGGGCTCTGTTTCTTGGGGGACACAAATACCTGATCAAAAACAAGAGGGCAACGAATCATGGAAATATGGATAGATTGTCCTATTTACCATTGGAAAAGGAAGTAACTTAAAAATTACAAAAGAGGACAATCCTCTTGACATATTCTCCCAAATTCAATTTGAAAACCACCTTATGACAGCTTAGATGATCTAAAGGGAAAGCAGAAAAGACCCACACTCTCCCAGGTCTACATGCAACCCAAAATGGCTGGAATGTGCAGCAGAAATTCTATTTCCCCCATTTTTACCAGTACCGGGATGAACTTGCCCTTGACAGTGGAGATTGCCTTATGTGGGGATTGAGAGTGTTGTACCATCTAAGCTGAGAGCTGAAGTGTTGGAGGAGCGAGATGCGGTCATCTAGGTGTGGTCAAAATGAAAGTGTTGGCCCGAAGCTTTGGTTGCTGAACTGGGAAAGATCAGCAGCCCGAGCAGCTTGCCATGCACTGTTCAAAATGCCAACACATCCAGGAAGATGCCAAAAACATCTTGGAGAAGAAAGGTGTCCAGAGCTGTCAGAACCACTTCCTGCACACCCAGAGTCAATTCCTACAACCACCACAGAGGAGGACCCACAACCTGACATTGTTTTCACAGCCACAAGTCTCTCTTATCAAGCAGAATAACCACCTTAACAGGGAAGACATTGTCCCACAAGAATAAACAACCGTCCCCAGCAATTAAATTTTCAGGCATGAATTGGACAATTTAGATGTACTCTCCTCTGGATGTCTATATAGTAGTTGCATTATATTATAAACTGTCTCTATAGTTGAGATGCATTCTCCTGCCTTCTCCCTATAACCTGTCATGTTCTGATTTATCAAGAATCTATCAACCTCTGCCTTTAAATATACCACAGCTGCCTGTGGTAAAAAAAATCCACAGATTCACCACCCTCTGGCAAAATAGATTCCTCCTTGTCTCCATTCTAAATGGATGTCCCTCTATTCTGAGCTTGTGCCCCCTGGTCCTAAACTCCCCTCAATAGGAAATATCCTCTCCACATCAACTCTATCAACATTCAATAGGTTTCAGTGAGATCTCAACTCATTCTTCTAAATTCCAGTGAGTACAGGTCCAGAGGCATCAAATGCTCCTAATATGAAAAGCCTTTAATTCCCAGAAATACTTTTGTGAACCTCCTTTGAACCCTCTCCAATGTTAGCACATCCTTTCTTAGATAAGGGTCTCAAAACTGTTCACAATTCTCCAAATTAGGCCTCACCAGTACCTTGCATCCTTGTTTTTATATTCTAGTCCTTATCGAAAAGAATACTAACATTTCATTTGCTTTTCTCACCACTGACTCAAACTGCGAGTTAACCTTTCATCCACTGTAATACTGATACATTTGACATTAGCTTCTCACTCTTAAATTGCTGAGTGAAGCTTATCATATGATCACTGCTTACCAAGTGTTCCTTTACCTTAAGCTCACTAATCAAATCTGGTTCATAACATTCAATTCAGAATAGCCATTTCATACATGGGCTCAACCACAAGCTGCTCTAAAAAGCCATCTGATAGGCATTCTACAAATGCTGTCTCTTGGGATCCAGCATGAATCTGATTTTCCCAATCTATCTGCATGTTAAAATCCTACTTTACTATTGTAACATTCCCCTTCTGATGTGAATTTTCCATCTCTCCCCCACCCCCCCCCATTGTAATTTGTTGCCCATATCCTGGCTACTGTTTGGAGGCCTGCAAATAACTCCCATCAGGGTCTATCCTTGTAATTTCTTGACTCTACCACAAGGATTCTATACCTTCTGATTCTATGTCACCTCTTTGTAAGGATCTGATTTCACTTTTTACTATGGGTCACCCCTCTGCCTACTTGCTGGTCTTTTCAATACCATGTGTATCCTTGGATGTTAAGCTCCCAACTATAACCTTCTATCAGCCACGACTCAGTAATGCCCATAATGTTGTACCTGCCAATCTCTACCTGCGCTACAAGATCATTTTCCTTATTCTGTATTCAATTATAACATTTTTAGTCCTGTATTTAAAACCCTTTTGATTTTGTCCCCATTAGATTGTAACTCATCCCACTGACTGCAATTTTGCCCCATCATCTGCCTGTCTTCCTGACACTCTCAATACACATCACTTCTGCTTGTATATAACTGGCTCATCATCAACCCTATCACTCTGATTTCCAAACACTTGCCAAATTAGTTTAAACCCTCCCCAAAAGAGTTATCTTGAGAAAAGGGAATGAGAATTTGTTTAGAATAAGGATAATTTCATCAAGGGAAATGAGTGTGTTGGTGGGTGGGAACTGGTTGGAGCTCTGTTCAGGGAGAAAGCAGAGGGTCCTCACAGACCTTCCTGATATAGGTTGCAGGTGTAGAGGGATTGTACATCCATGGTGAAGGTGCAAGTTAGCTGACCTTGATTAATCTCTGGATTCCTTGAGGGTTTGTGATTTTCTTCTAATAGTTTATTGGCAGCTAATGTCAAAAATGTATTACTCTCTCAGTCTTTTCCTTCCTTTTTAATCAGCCGTAGCTCACAGGCTTTCTGTCCTCCAGCACCCTGCCAAAGAGGAATCAACAATGATGGTTGCACCATCTGCTATTTCTTTCCTTGTTTCCCCTTACAGCCTGGTACAGTATAGTCTTTCATGTGGACCTCATAACTTATCTACTATTAAAGATTCTAAATCTATATATTTCATACTGTTGTCATATTCTACTCAACCATAGTGTCTATGTCATTCTTTTTGTAATGGTAGGTAGGCACAAAGTATTCATTGAAGATGATATCCATGGATTTTGCAGCTGAACATAAATCTATGTAGTTTCTTTGTTAACAACTTCTACCCAGTGCATTTATTAGGCATTCTTTAGATTTTGCTTGCCAGTATTTTTGCACTATCTTTGGCCTTATGATTCATTTTTTAATAGTTGTCCACACAACTTAAAAACACTTAAAAGAAATTATATGAATTCAAACAAATTAAGTATAAAAGTTACTAACACTTGATCCTCTTCCTGTTCAACACAAAAATCAATGGAAGGGAGCTCACTTGTCCAAGCCAGGTTATTTGTGAAGATTCCTGGAGCATTGTTACAGATTTATTCCGCCATTGGACTCTGAGGAGACCACATTGGAGTGACCAAAACTCAGCCATTAGCAAGTTCAGGGCTTCTACTCTTATGTAAAAATCTTAGAAGGTCCAATCTTATTGACTCTGGGTATTAGTAGTTTTGTTTGGAATTGCTGGAGAATAAAGAATTGATATTTCAGGTCCTGATGAAAGGCCTCTGTCCGAAATGTTGATGCTGCCTGACCTGCTGAGTTCCTCCAGTGTGTGACTTCATATATTAATTTGCATGCTGTGATTTTCATTTAGTTTGCTCACTTCTGGTGACTTGAAACATTATTACTTTGTTTTCTATCCAGGTATTTTTATTGATCTGAAATTGTACTGAAACTTTTTAATTTGTTACATATCTGCCAGAATCTAGATGGGCCATTGCATCATTTATAATTTGGTCTCTGGTCAAAAGTTACATTGGCAAGTTAACAGCTCTTTATTAGTATGTAACAAACACTTGTCACTCCAGATACTAGCAGCTTTCTGTATGTCTTTGTGTCCCCACTTTTATCAGGCTGTTGTTTTGTAATCTTGAGAAATACATTGCTTTCAGAAACTAGTACTTTTTTTCCAAATAAACTTATATGAAAGGTGTTTAGCTGAAACTTTTTGCTGATGTCACTTGCAGTCACCGAGCTGAATCATGCAGTGTTTTTCTGATGGTTCCAATCAAAATCATCAAACTCAGCATTGAAACTGAAGGCAGTTTTAAACCTTGATTGTGTAAAGCTCAAATGTCACTCTTAAGTGATTCATTTGGTAGATTGGATCTGTCATTTGACCCACTGCTGGACCTCCCGTGGATTGCAAGATCTAATAGTTTTCAGTGGGGATTGAAGGACAAGAACTTCAGATACAAAAAGGCATTAAAGTTTTTTTCCAAATTATTTCATTTCAGCTTTAAGAGTTTTTAATTATTTAAGTGTTAAATATTTTTTGTTAGCATATTAAAATTAATTTTATTTTTCCTCAAATTTTAATAAGTTTTAAATGTTTCTGAACATCGTAACATTTTACAGCTATTAAGTTCCTTGATAGCCTTTACAGCTGCCAAAGCTACATTCAGCTTTACTTTCTGTCAAAGGAACAGGTGAGAGTGAGGAAGGTCCTCTGTGCAATGTGTGGCTTAGTTGTCATTCTAATTACTTTGCTTGATCTGAGGGTGTGGGACAGAGAATTAAACCTCCTTTTTCCAGCCTGGTTAGTAAATTGATTTATTATTGTAACATGTACTGAGGTACAGAGAAAATTCTTTTGTATGTGATTCATACAGATCATTTCATTACAACATGCATTGAGGTAGTAGTAAGAACAGAATACAGACTGAAGTGTTACTGTTACATAGAAAGTGCCATGCAACCAAACACTAAGGTGCAAGGCCATACAAAGGTCGATTCTGAGACCAAGAATCTTCATACTAGAAGACCATTCAATAATAGTGTAACCGTAGGACAGAATCTATCCTTAAATCTGGTGGTACGTGCTTTCAGTCTTTTGCATTTCAGCCCAGTTGGAGGGGGAGAAGAAGGAATATCTGAAGGGGAGGGAAAATTTGATTATGTTGGCTTCTTTATCAAGACAGCAAGAAGTGCACAAGTATCCATGGAGTGGTGGCTAGCTTCCGTGATGGGCTGGGTCGTGTTCAGATTCTGCAGTTTCTTGCCGTCTCAGGTAGAGCATTTGCCATACCAAACCATAGTACATCTACACAAGGGGCTCTCTATGGTGCTTCAGTTAAAAGCTAATAACGATCAAAAGGGACACACCTAATTTCCTCAGCTTCCTGAGGAAGTAGAAGTTGCCGGTGAGTTTTCTTGGTAGTGAATTCTATGTGGTTAAACCAGGACAGGCTGT
The DNA here is from genome assembly GCF_030144855.1 of Hypanus sabinus. Lineage (NCBI taxonomy): Eukaryota > Metazoa > Chordata > Chondrichthyes > Myliobatiformes > Dasyatidae > Hypanus > Hypanus sabinus. The sequence goes on along the minus strand of NC_082717.1, from coordinate 59,227,268 downwards.
TGATAAGATACAGGCTTGGGTGATACATTCTGGGCAGGACAGCCTTTATGACTGGCCCACTGTTAATATGAAATTGATCTAGCATAGCTACACCTTTGTTGTTGAGATTTGATATGTTGCTATCAATTTTCCTGGGAGCTTTAAATGAGTAAAGTCCAGCAGGAGCTCATTTTTATTTGGTAAATGATGGAATGGTACAAGATTGATGCTAATTATCATTTAATAATGCTACTCATTAAGGCAGCATTGCATTAGAAAATCTCCCTAAGAGTGCATATTCTGTTTGTATATGAGTATGCTTGGAAAATAAACTCTGCAAGATGAGTAATCTGTCCTTAATATTCACATTCTGATACAGTGCTACATCTTCCACTTTTCAAGCAGTGATGACAGATGTTCACTGTTGTAAGGTGGGTGGAAGGTTTTGTATCACTTCTTGGAATAGATTTGTTTGTAGTTTTGGAACTTGGCTTCCATTTGGGATTTGTTTTTTTTTGTTATTTTTAATATGATTATGTTAGAATTGATAATTTTTTTTTTAAAAAGGAATTGAAGGACTCAATAGAAACTCTTCCTGGATCTTTCATTGATACTGAGGATATCTTTATTGGCAAGTCACCGATGTATTTCATTGAAGGAACAAATGGCTTTGTTACCAGGTTTGCAGATGATATGAAGATTGGTGTGGAAGGGTTAGGTAGTGTTGAGGAAACAGGTAGGATGCAGGACTTAGGAGAATGTGCAAGAAAGTGGTTAATGAAGTACTATGTTGGAAAATGTATGGTCATGCAATTTGGTAGTAGAAGATGTATCGAGAGCATCTTGAGCAGCTGCATCACTGCCTGGTTCGGGAATTACACCGTCTTGGATCGCAAGACCCTGCAGTGGATAGTGAGGTCAGGTGAAAAGATCATCGGAATCTTTCTTCCCGCTATTACAGACATTTACACCACACACTGCACCCGCAAAGCTAACAGCATTGTGAAGGACCCCATGCACCCCTCACACAAACTCTTCTCCCTCCTGCCATCTGGCAAAAGGTACCGAAGCATTCGGGCTCTCACAACCAGACTGTGCAACAGGTTCTTCCCTCAAGCGATCAGACTCCTTAATACTCAGAGTCCAGACTGACATCTACATCATTTATTATTGTAATTTGTCCTCTGCTGTGCCTATTGTCTTGCTTATTAATTATTGTACTGCCCTGCACTGTTTTGTGCCCTTTATGTAGTCCTGTGCAGGTCTGTAGTATAGTGCAGTTTTTATGTTGTTTTACGTAGTCTAGCGTAACCTTGTGCTGTCTTACATAGTCTAGTGTAGTTTTCTGTTGTTTCATTTGGCACCAGGGTCCTGGAGGAACGTTGTTTTACTGTGTACTGTACCAGCAGTTTATGGTCAAAGTGACAATAAATTTAATTTGACTTGACTTCAAATAAATGTGCGCACTATTGTCTAAATAGGGAGAAAATGCACAAATCTGAGACACAGGGATTTGGGAGTCCTTGTGCAGAACACCCTGAAGGTGAACTTGCAGGTTGAGTCGGTGGTGAGGAAGGCAAATGCAATGTTAGCATTCATTTCAAGAGGTCTGGAATACAAGAGCAAGGATGTGATGCTGAGGCTTTATAAGGCACTGGTGAAGCTTCACCTTGAGTATTGTGAACAGTTTTGGGCCCCTCATCTTAGAAAAGATGTAATGGCATTGGAAAGCATCCAGAAGAGGTTCACAAGGATGATTCCAGGATTGAACTTTTGATAGCTCTGGGTCTGTACTCGAATAGAATTGAGAAGGATTGGGGAGGGGCTATCTCATTGAAACCTTTCAAATGTTGGAAAGCCTAGACAGAGTAGATGTGAAAAGGATGTTTCCCATGGTGGGAGAGTCTAGGGGGACAGGAGGGCACAGCCTCAGGATAGAGGCTGTGGAGGCCAGGTCATTGGGTGTATTTAAAGCACAGATTGATAGGTTTGTGATTGGACATGGCATCAAAGGCTAGAGGGAGAAGGCCGGGAACTGAGGTTGAGGAGGAGATATAAAAAAAGGATCATGATTGAATGGCAGAGCAGACTTGATGGGCCAGATGGCCTAATTCTGCTCCTATGCCTTATGTTCTTAGGTACTACTGGACTTGTATACATACATGTATATATTTACCACAAAAATAACTATTTAGCCCAATCAGTCCGCCAGCATTTACGCTCAATTCAAACATTTTCATATCTTTCTTTCTTGAAATCAATCAGCATAATCTCTCTTTTTTTTTCCCACAAATGCTTTTCTGGCCTCCCATTAAAGGCCTTGTGCACTCCTGCATTAGTGAGTTTGACATTCCAATCTTTGAATGAAGAGGTTCCTTTTAAATTCCCTGTTGGTGACTATCTTGTATTAAGGAGCACTAATTATGTTCTTCCTCACAAGTGGAAATACTCTTTATCTACTCTATTAAAAATATTTGTAAAGAAATTCCTGCTTGAGCCATCCCCAATCTCAAGAAAAGGAAGCAACACACACAAAATGTTGGTGGAACACAGCAGGCCAGGCAGCATCTATAGGGAGAAGCACTGTCGACTTTTCAGGCCGAGACCCTTCGTCAGGACTAACTGAAAGGAAAGATAGTAAGAGATTTGTAAGTAGGAGGGGGAGGGGGAAATGCGAAATGATAGGAGAAGACCAGAGGGGGTGGGGTGAAGCTGAGAGCCGGAAAAGTGATTGGCTAAAGGGATGCAGAGCTGGAGAAGGGAAAGGATCATGGGATGGGAGGCCTAGGGAGAAATAAAGGGGGAGGGGAGCACCAGAGGGAGATGGAGAACAGGCAGAGTGATGGGCAGAAAAAGATGAAGCCATGCTCAGGTTGGAGGACCAATACCTTATATACCAGCTGGGTAGCCTCCAACCTGATGGCATGAACATTGCCTTCTCTAACTTCCATTAATGCCCCTCCTCCCCTTCTTATCCCATTCCTGATATATTTAGTTCCATCTGTCTTTCCTTTCAGTTAGTCCTGACGAAGGGTCTCGGCCCGAAAAGTCGACAGTGCTTCTCCCTATAGATGCTTCCTGGCCTGCTGTGTTCCACCAGCGTTTTGTGTGTGTTGCTTGAATTTCCAGCATCTACAGATCTCCTGGTGTTTGCTCAAGAAAATAAACTCACTCTGCTTATCCTGTCATGATAGGTATATTTTAATAACGCAAATGCTGGAGGAACTCAGCAGGCCAGGCAGCAGCTACAGAAAAGAGTAAACAGTTGATGTTTTGGGCAGAGCACCTTCATCAAGACTGAAGAAAAAAGATGAGAAGTTAGAGTAAGAAGGTGGCAAGGGAGGAAGAAGTACAAGGTTGTAGGTGATTGGTAAAACTGAGAGAGGGAGAGGAGTGAAGTAAAGAGTTGGGAAGTCAAATAGTGAAGTAAGATGTGAACAATGGTCCCATTTTCTTTCACCTTTGCTCCCATTCTCTAGTTTCTTACCTGAAGATATACCTTAACACAAGTCTCTGACATTCATTGGTCCTCTGTTACATTGCAGACCTCTGCCTCTTTCCTGTTCTCAGTTGTTCACTTGTATCTTTACTCATTCATGGAAGTTCATGAGTTTTTAGTCTTCCTGAGATTTTCCTGCCCTTTGTGAAGTTCTTTTAAGTATTGCCCACCATTGTTCTACATTATCTGGTGCTAAGGTATTATTGCAAACACAAAATCAACAGATTTTGAAAGCCAAAACAACACACACAAAATACTGGAGGAATTCATTACTTTGGCCTGCTGAGTTCCTCCAGCGTTTTGTGTGTGCTTCTACTATACTATTACCCATTTAAAATTTTTTAATTCTTTTCTCAGCACCAAGCTCAGCTTTTCTCCAGTCTGTAAATGAGTTTTTGCTTATAATTGTATCCTCTTTGATCACTAAGGAAAGTATACCATAGTCATAGAAAATGCTGCAACCATTCAACAGGTCAGACGGTATCTGTTGAATAATAAACAGAGTTAATGTTTCTGGTCAAGGATCAATGGTCAGAAATGAAAGAATGAACTCTCTATAACACTCAAATGCTATTTTGTGTGTTGTTTCAGTGCTGTCTCTTGTGTTTCAACGTGAATCCACTTTCTATAAATGCTGTCTCTCTTGCCCAGTGTTTCCACCACCTCCCGCTTTATTTTCAGATTCCTGCAAATACAGATATGATCATTATAATGCTTGATGGTGTGCTCACTATTATCCAGGTGGCACTGTATATTTATTTCCCTGCTCGAATGTGGTTAATTCTGCATTCCTAAATCAAATAGTAAAACTTCCTTTGTTATGTTTTTTAAACTGTGGGTTAAAAATGTGTCCTGTATCCATTGCAAAAAATCTATAGCCACTTGCCTTGTATTCTTTTACTCAAGAATAAAATGTAGCTACTACGCTTGGTAGTGTTCAGGAAATACAGCATTTTTACAAATGATTAGAGAATGGACTTCATGGCACGTCTCTTCAAAGTGATTGTATTCCTTTGTCTGTCCAGGTTCTGACCTTTGGTTGAAACTTGGATTGTCTATATATTAAGTCTAAAATGGCATTAAGTTATTGATCATAAATGAACAGGTGAATATGTGAAATATTTAAAGTTTCAGCTTTCAGAGTTGAATGTAGTTTTTATTTAATATATTGCTTTTAAATATTATTGTGACAATTATTCATTATAGTTCTATCTCAATTTCATCTTTTGTAGTTCTGATGATATGGATGGCCCAGTGGAAGATATAGGAAGTCGTTCATGTGTAACTAGGTTTGTGAAGACACTATTGTCCATAATGGAGCATGGAGTCAAACCTCACAGCAAACATCTCACTGAATATTTTGCCTTCTTGTTTGAGTTTGCCAAAATGGGAGAAGAAGAGGTAAGTTAGATGGAAGCTCTCAAGTCTTAAGTAGCACCTGCAGGAAGAGTAATTTAAAATCAACCTAATTTTTTTCAAAAGATACTACTAACAATTGTTATTTTTTTCAGAGTCAGTTTCTTTTGTCCTTGCAAGCAATATCAACAATGGTACATTTTTACATGGGAACAAAGGGACCGGAAAATGTAAGAACATGGCAATGTGCTTTTCTGCAGTGTTTTTAGTGTATTGTGAATAATTGTCATTTTTAATATCCATTTACTTTACATGACTCATTATATGTCAATTTTCAAGTTTGTGTTTTTGTAGAAAGTGCACAGGGGAAGAAAAGCCTACATAGGTCCTCATTTTAATCTGCGTTATTGTTGAGAATGGTTCTTTTGTTAGGAGTGATAACATGTTATATTTGCACAATTAAATAACAAGTAATTAACTAATATATTTTACTATCTGAACTTTGGTTTAATTTTATATTTTAAAAACTTCAGCAGTTCCCCCAACCACAAGTTGAGGTTTTATCTGAAGAAGAGGGTGAGGAGGAGGAGGAGGAAGAAGACATTTTATCTTTAACAGAAGAGAAGTACAGGCCTGCAGCACTAGAGAAGATGATTGCCTTGATTGCACTTTTAGTAGAACAGTCTCGTTCTGAAAGGTAATATGCACATAGGGAATGTAGTTAATCTCAAATACTTGTTCTTGTTTCACGTATTTCTAACTTTTTGCAGAAATATAGCAGTTCCATTTTCTTTATTTAACCATCTAAAATGAAATATCCAAACTATATTTGTTAACTTTTGTTTCTGGAAGGAATCTGAAAATTGAAATCAAAATGTATGCCCATTTTCTATGAACCATAAATCGTTATTTTGTTTGTTTATGGAATTGTTTAAATTTGACAGTACACGTTAAAGTTAGTTGGACTTTATTTCTAAAATGCTATATCATTTTATTTGCATATTGCATTGAAGTCTAGTCTTGATGTTCAGTACTCAGTATTAATGGTTGTCCTTTTCACATTTTCTTAATAGGCATCTGACTTTGTCACAGAATGATATGGCTGCCTTGACAGGAGGCAAGGTATCGTCAGTAGACGTAGAACTGGTGATATATATTTCTTTTCTCTTTTAGAAATGCTTGACTTTGTAGACCAACATTAATTTTTGGCCATGGCAGTTTAAAATATTTGTCTTGTTATTGCATTTCCAATTCTTAATCAGTAATAATTTTAATTATTGAATCAGAAATGTTGGTCTTGACACATAGATTTTCATTCATGTAATGATCTCATGCATTCCTTATAATTTTTAGAATAAGTGCCCAAGTTTCTTAAGGTTTCTAACATAAATATACAGTATGTAAATACAAACCCCATTTCCAGAAAAGTTAGGATATTTTCCAAAATGCAATAAAAACAAAAATCTGTGATATCTTAATTCATGTGAACCTTTATTTAACTGACTAAAGTACAAAGAAAAGATTTTCAAGTTTTACTGAGCAGCTTAGTTGTATTTTGTAAATATACACAAATTTAGAATTTGTTGGCTGCAACACACTCAACAAAAGTTGGGACAGAAGCATGTTTACCATTGTGTTACATCACCTTTCCTTTTAATAAAACTTTTTTATCGTTTTGGAACTGAGGATACTAATTGTAGATTTGCAGTTGGAAATTTTGTCCATTCTTGCAGACTTCAGCTGCTCAACAGTCCGTGGTCTCCATTGTCTGATTCTCCGCTTCATGATGCGCCATACATTTTCAATAGGAGATAGATATGGACTGGCAGCAGGCCAGTCAAGCATACGCACTCTGTGTCTACAAAGCCACGCTGCTGTAGCCCGTGCAGAATGTGGTCTGGCATTGTCCTGCTGAAATAAGCATGGACATCCCGGGAAGAGACGTCGCTTTGATGGCAACATCAAAAAAACGGCACGGACTAGGAGGGCCGAGGTGGCCTGTTTCCATGCTGTGATTGTTATATGGTTATATTGGTAATGTATGTCTCTCTAAAATCCTAATATACACCTCAGAGTCAATGGTACCTTCACATACATGCAACTCACCCCTGCCGTGGGCACTGATGCATCCCCATACCATCACAGATGCTTTTGCACCTTTCGCTGGTAACAATCAGGATGATCGTTTTCATCTTTGGCACGGAGAAGTCGACGCCCGTTTTTTCCGAAAACTAGCTGAAATGTGGACTCATCTGACCACAGCACATGGTTCCACAGTCTTTCGGTCCATCTGAGGTGAGCTGGGGCCCAGAGAACTCGCCGGAGTTTCTGCATAGAGTTGATATATGGCTTCCTCCTTGCGTAATAGTTTCAAGTTGCATTTCTGGATGCAGTGACGGACTATTAAGTGACAATGGTTTTCTGAAGTACCCCCGAGCCCAGGTGGCTATAATTGTCACAGTAGCATGATGGTTTCTTAGGCAGTGCCGCCTGAGGGCCTGAAGATCACGCGCATTCAACAATCGTTTTCGACTTTGCCCTTTACACACTGAGATGTCTCCGAATTCTCTGAATCTTTTCACAACATTATTTACTGTAGATGTTGAAAGACCTAAATTCTGTGCAATCTTGAGTTGGGAAATGTTCCTTTTGAACTGACTTAACAATTCTCTCACGAATTTTGGTACAAAGGTGTGAGCCACGACCCATCCTTGCTTGCAAAGACTGAGCCTTTGATGGACGCTACTTTTATACCCAGTCATGATACCTCACCTGCTACCAATTAGCCTACTTAATGTGGAGTCTTCCAAACCAGTGTTACTTGAATATTCTGTGCACTTTTCAATTTTATTTTAACTCTGTCCCAACTTTTGTTGAGTGTGTTGCAGCCATCAAATTCTAAATTTGTGTATATTTACAAAATACAATTAAGTTGGTCAGTAAAACTATTGAAAATCTTTTCTTTGTACTTTTGTCAGTTAAATAAAGGTTCACGTGAATTAACATATCACAGATTTTTGTTTTTATTGCATTTTGGAAAATATCCCAAGTTTTCTGGAAATGGGGTTTGTAGATTGAGTAAGGTATGAGTAATGAGTAAGGTATATAAGGTATATGAATAAGGTATATGACAAGAAAGTATCTTCTGACCTAAAGATTCTTATTTACAAAATAAGGAAAGACCGAAATCTCCATCTTCATATTTTATTGTATTCTGGCAATTTACAGTGGTATTTTAATGAACCTACTAGATCACGATGACTTATAATTTCTGCACTAACTGTGTTTAAATAAAATGAATAATAGTGCAATAATATGGTCTATGTGGTGAAAAGCAAACTTGTTGATATATTTTAATTAATGAAAATTACATTTCCCTAGGTCTACTAAGACAGTCGAGAGTAGTTAATGTTTATATTGCATTTCTGAACATGACTTGGAAGTTTGCTATTTCAGTGAAAGGCATTTGATTTGGGACATATATTATCTGTGCTTTTATGTTAGTAATATTTCAAAGTGATATTATTGAAGATACTTGAACAATGAAGTAGCTTGTTAACATTTCTAGTACTTATGGATTTATTTTCTTTTTCAGGGTTTCCCATTTTTGTTTCAGCATATCCGTGATGGAATCAACATTAGACAGACCTGTAATTTGATCTTCAGCCTCTGCCGCTACAATAATCGACTTGCAGAACATGTATGCAGTTTTTGTGTAGTTATAATTCAGTAGCAACACTTTACATTTTTATGGATGTTCAGATAGAGAGAAATAGCAAATATTTTTAAATATGGCTTTGTTTGTGTACTTAGATCGTTTCTATGCTGTTCACATCGATAGCAAAGCTGACTCCTGAGGTATGTTAATTATATTGTTTTGTCTTCATTTTAACAAGAAAAGATACCAATGCGTATTTCAGATTTTATTTACTGTTGAACATCAGTACTGAATACAGCATTATAATTTTAGTTAAATTTTTTTATTCCTTACTAATGTTGTTCCACAGTTTTTTCTTCCACTGAGCTTCAGTGCTTGCCACAGTAAGACCACAGGATGCCATCCATGTTTTGTACCATGTCCATTTGCCCAAATAGGCATTAAATTTGTTCGAGGCTTCAGTTAGTAGACTGCTAATTCATAATGTAACAATATAGCTTGATCTTAGGCTTGATCTTGACTGCATCAGACACCCACAAGCATATTTCTATTAGCTGTTGCTAGATAATGACAAAGAACTTGTCAAAAATCATTTGCACTTACTCAGGGGTTTTTATTTGAGGTCTTACTTCTCCACTCGAACCAACATCTCATAACCCAAGATGGATTAGAAATTGACATTTAGTCAATTATATGGCTCATTTCTGAAAGGCGGGTATGAAGTATATCTAGATGAATAATGCAATCCACCCAGACAGGCTAGGGGCATCTATTCTCCAGTGTGAGACAATGACCTCATAGAGGTGTATAAAATCATGAGGGTAGATCAAATGAATGGTTGCAGATTTTTTTCCCCTCAGGGTAAGGGAGTCTAAACAAGAGGCATTGTTTTAAGTTGATAGGGGAAACTTTAAAGGGGGGTGTGGGGGACAAATTTTTCACATGGGTATGTGGAACAGGCTGCTGGAGGAAGTGGTGAAGGCAGGTACAAATACTGGATTTAAAAGACATTTAGATAGCTATAAGGATAGAAGAAGTTTAGAGACCTAGAGCGCAGCATTGGCATAAGTGACTAGCTCAGGTGGGCTACTTAATTGCATGGATGAGTTGGGCTGAATGATGTGTTTCTCTGTGACTTCTATGAGAAGTGTTTGGCTTTTGAACACACTGGTAAGCGTTGTAGGTACTGTGAATTGAAGGTATACTGAAATTAATTTCCTGTCCAAGCTTACTTCTTTGATTGATAAAACTTTGTAGAAGGCCTAAAATTTTTGCTTGGGTCTTCCATCTCATCCTATTGCTTTGTTACTGCGAAGTGCATTTCATCCACAATGCTAATACTTCCTGTGACTCTGTTGAATCACATTTAATGTTAAATAAAATTAAATCATACCTCATGCTAGTACCAGTCTCACATACTTAAACTAAAAATCATGCTCATGCTTTATATTATTTCTAGGCTGCACAGCCTTTCTTTAAACTGTTATCCATGTTGATGGAATTTGCTGGTGGACCACCTGGAATGCCTCCATTTGCTTCTTATATTCTTCAGAGAATTTGGGAGGTAAGCATAAATTTTCAACCTGGTAAAATTATGAATTCATTGGCTTTCACAAACGGTTTAAAAATATAGAATTTACTTTGATGGGAAAATATGATACATAATTATGAATTTATAACTGCATTTAAGAATATGCCAATTTACCTTATCTACTGATATGCTACCCATGGAGCTGTGTACTTGCAAAATCACCGGTGTGTTACTAGCATTAGTAAATCTATTAAATCCCTAATTTATTGAGTTCCTCCAGAGTCCGCTCTTGTGGTATCCCTTTAAGTTATGGGATGGATTGAATTTGATCTCTTGTGCAGGCAAGTAGTGAGATAGTAATAGTTGGGTTCTGAGTTAGAAACATCAAGGGATGTTGCATGTAGAATGAAGCATACAAGCTAAAAGGGCCAAGCTGAAACCAAGATGGAACTTGTTATTATCCAAGGAGATATTAGCTGCTGTATAAAATTGCAGCCTTACTCCCATGATATTTGGCCTTCGTGGTGTGCATGTTTTGGATTTGAAATCCACAGCAAGTCCATGCTTCTATCTAAAATAATTACTTCAGATGTAAGTATATATCGGTTTATTGCATTTAGAAATTAGTTGGACACAGTGTATTAATCAAAATTAAAATGAGAACTGACTTGCATTTTTATGGGAAATTTTGAATTGTAGTGTATGCTATTATAATAATGTCAGACTTCTTGTTTTTGATTAGGTTATTGAATACAACCCTTCTCAGTGCTTAGACTGGTTAGCTATGCAAACACCTCGCAATAAGCTTGCTCACAGCTGGGTACTTCAAAACATGGAGAATTGGGTGGAGCGTTTTTTGTTGGCACACAACTATCCTCGAGTCAGAACATGTAAGTTACCTCTGGTCAGATTTATCAACATTGCAGAAGGAAAAAAAGATGGTAATGCTGTTTGTCTTTTAAAAATTTGGGGTAAGGTCAAGAGAGTTTGAAGAATTTCTAACTTTTATGCACGTTTTATGTATTACATGAATGTAGACAGGTTGATCTAATTGTCCCTACCAATTGAGACAGAATCATCTCAGAATAAACTTATTTATTCTAATTCTTCTTGTTCAATTGGAAATTGTTTCTTCCTGAGTGACTTGGTTTTAGTATTACTGGATTAAGTGACAATTCTAATTAAATATGTACATTGAGCTCAAACCGAAACACAAAACCTGCAGATCTGAGATAAAATAGAATAATGCTGGAAAACTCAGTAAGTGAATGTGAATCTGTAGAGTGTTGAATATTTTGAACATGTCAGGTCATTGATTTTTTGATTTATGCTAATGCTGCCTGATGTGTTAGTTACTATGAATGTGTTGGTCATAAAATTTTTAAGGCTTTATAATCATGATCTTTTATCTACAAGCAAATAAAATAGCTGCAAGTCCATATTGCTAAAGTCATTAAAGTAAATGAATGTTTATCTTACCCTATGCATTTTTAAACTCTCTTATACTTTGCTGAAAAAATACCATGAAATGTTGGTTGCACTGTATTCATTCTAAATTTTGTACAGGTCCTCCCCACTTACTGGCAGAGTTCCATTCCTGTAAACTGGTCATAATCTAAGTTGTTCCATTTTATCTGTTCGGCCATGTTCTAACGTAGCAGTAGATGCCTCTGGCCCCAAAGCAGCCAGCAAAACGATGCTGCTATTCTTCCAGATACTTTATCTGTATGTTCAGGCGTTACTTAAGTTGCATGTATGTAACCTGTATTCAGAATACTGTGCTTTGAGTCAGGAGCTCTGAAATGATAAATGATCAGATATAGTGATCTTTTGAATTGATTTTAATTTTATTTATTTCTACAGCTGCAGCTTACCTCTTGGTTTCACTCATTCCAAGTAATTCGTTCCGTCAAATGTTCCGATCTACACGTTCCTTGCACAATCCTACACGTGATTTGCCTCTTAGTCCAGACACAACTGTTGTTCTTCATCAGGTGTACAATGTTCTCTTGGGACTGCTTTCAAGAGCCAAGCTATATGTTGATGCTGCTGTTCATGGCACCACAAAATTAGTACCTTATTTCAGCTTCATGACCTATTGTTTGGTCTCAAAGACTGAGAAGTTGATGTTCTCTAGTTATTTTATGGACCTGTGGAATCTCTTCCAGCCTAAGTTGTCTGAACCTGCTATTGCAACAAACCACAATAAGCAGGCTTTACTCATTTTCTGGTATAATGTGTGTGTGGACTGCCCAGAAAATGTGCGCTTCATTGTACAGAATCCCGTTGTGACAAAAAATATTGCTTTTAATTACATCTTGGCCGATCATGATGACCAAGACGTTGTTCTGTTTAACCGTGGGATGCTTCCTGCATATTATGGGATTTTGCGCCTGTGCTGTGAACAGTCCCCTGCTTTCACACGGCAGTTAGCTTCTCATCAGAATATTCAGTGGGCATTCAAAAATCTTACACCTCATGCAAGCCAATATCCAGGGGTAAGTATAGCTATTTGTTTAATAGTTTTTAACCAGATTGAACTTTACTGCATTTTAACTTTAGCACATTTCTAACCGTTTCTATTATTGCATAACCTAATCTACTGGGATGGCATCTAGAACAAACTGCTGAACTTCAAATCGTGAACTTGGCTATTGATGTGACTATTAGTTTGATGTTGGTCATACTTACCATTGTCATTGTTTAGATCATTGTACTCTCGAGGCATCCATTGTTGTTGAATGAAACAGAACTTCTCATTTCTGGCATCCATTTTCAATGTTTTTTTTTGTTAATCAGGTATAATAAAGTTAACTAGAGAGGAAAAGTTGCTTTGATTCCCAAACTTATATTTATGTAATGCTTATGGAGAAAATTATTACACTGTCCTTGAGAGAAGTGCTATTTGAGTAAAACCTAATGTAGACTTAAATGTAGACTTTTGGAAGAGGACAGCGAGGCTTGAGAGGAAGTGCGGCCATTTTCAAATTGTCCAATTGCTTCTCAGATCGGAGTTCTGAGAGGCGGGACTGCGCAGGCGCGTGAAGGAGGGAAGATATATAAAGAACGCCGCCTTAAGAAGCGGGCAGCTTCGTTTGCAGGCAGCGGTGTGCGCCGGGAGCAGAGTGTAGGGCTTGGGCTCAGGGGGCTTAGGCGGAAGAGGGCACAGTAGGCTTATCTTTTAGTTCTTGTATTTTCAGTTATTTGGGAGGTATGAGTGTGAGGGCAGCTTGTTGTTCTCGGTGTCGGATGTGGGAGATCCTGGAGTCTCCGAGCCTCCCGGACGTCCACATCTGCGCCAGGTGCGCCGAACTGCAGCTCCTGAGGGACCGAGTTAGGGAACTGGAGCTGCAGCTCGATGACCTTCGCCTGGTCAGGGAGAGTGAGGAGGTGATAGAGAGGAGTTACAGGCAGGTGGTCACTCCGGGACCACGGGAGGCAGATAGGTGGGTTACAGTCAGGAAGGGGAAGAGGCAGGTACTAGAGAGTACCCGTGGCTGTATCCCTTGACAATAAGTACTCATGTTTGAGTACTGTTGGGGGGGGGACAGCCTACCTGGTGGGAGTGACAGTGGCCGAGCCTCCGGCACAGAGGACGGCCCTGTAGCTCAGAAGGGTAGGGTTAGAAGAAAGAGGTCCATAGTAATAGGGGACTCAATAGTCAGGGGCTCAGACAGGCGTTTCTGTGGAGGTGACCGGGAGTCCCGGATGGTAATTTGCCTCCCTGGTGCCAGGGTTCGGGACGTTTCTGATCGCGTCCAAGATATCCTGAAGTGGGAGGGTGAAGAGCCAGAGGTCGTGGTACATGTAGGTACCAATGACATAGGAAGGAAAGGGGAAGAGGTCCTGAAACGAGAGTATAGGGAGTTAGGAAGGCAGTTAAGAAGAAGGACCGCAAAGGTAGTAATCTCAGGATTACTGCCTGTGCCACGCGACAATGAGAGTAGGAATAGAATTAGGTGGAGGATGAATGCGTGGCTGTGGGATTGGAGCAGGGGGCAGGGATTCAAGTTTCTGGATCACTGGGACCTCTTCTGGGGCAGGAGTGACCTGTTCAAGAAGGACGGGTTACACTTGAATCGTGGGGGGACCAATATCCTAGCGGGGAGGTTTGCTAGGGCTCCAGGGCGGACTTTAAACTAGTAAGATGGGGGGGCGGGAGACTATTTGAGGAGACTATGGGAGAGGAGGTTAGTTCACCAGTGGAGCAAGTAAATAGACAGTGTGTGAGGGAGGAAAGGCAGGTGATGGAGAAGGGATGCGCTCAGCCCGAAGATGTAGGGGAGAAGAAAGAAAAGGATAATAAATTTGAATGCATTGTTAGGGATGGAAAGAGAGGAGGAGATGGAGAGTATCTTAAATGTATCTATTTTAATGCTAGGAGCATTGTAAGAAAGGTGGATGAGCTTAAAGCGTGGATTGATACCTGGAATTATGATGTTGTAGCTATTAGTGAAACATGGTTGCAGGAAGGGTGTGATTGGCAACTAAATATTCCTGGATTTAGTTGCTTCAGGTGTGATAGAGTAGGAGGGGCCAGAGGAGGAGGTGTTGCATTGCTTGTCCGAGAAAATCTTATGGCGGTGCTTTGGAAGGATAGATTAGAGAGCTCCTCTAGGGAGGCCATTTGGGTGGAATTGAAGAATGGGAAAGGTGCAGTAACACTGATAGGAGTGTATTATAGGCCACCTAATGGGGCGGGTGAGTTGGAAGAGCAAATGTGTAAGGAGATAGCAGATATTTGTAGTAAACACAAGGTGGTGATTGTGGGAGATTTTAATTTTCTACACGTAGACTGGGAAGCTCATTCTGTAAAAGGGCTGGATGGTTTAGAGTTAGTGAAATGTGTGCAGGATAGTTTTTTGCAACAATACATAGAAGTACCGACTAGAGATGGGGCAGTGTTGGATCTCCTGTTAGGGAATGCGATAGGTCAGCTGACAGATGTATGTGTTGGGGAGCACTTCGGGTCCAGTGATCACAATAGCATTAGCTTCAATATAATTATGGAGAAGGACAGGACTGGACCTAGAGTTGAGATTTTTGATTGGAGAAAGGCTAACTTTGAGGGGATGTGAAGGGATTTAGAGTGAGTGGATTGGGTCAAGTTGTTTTATGGGAAGGATGTAATAGAGAAATGGAGGTCATTTAAGGGTGAAATTATGAGGGTACAGAATCTTTATGTTCCTGTTAGGGTGAAAGGAAAGGTTAAAGGTTTGAGAGCACCATGGTTTTCAAGGGATATTAGAAATTTGGTTCAGAAAAAGAGGGATGTCTACAATAGATATAGGCAGCATGGAGTAAAGGAATTGCTCGAGGAATATAAAGAATGTAAAAGGAATCTTAAGAAAGAGATTAGAAAAGCTAAAAGAAGATACAAGGTTGGTTTGGCAAATAAGGTGAAAGTAAATCCGAAAGGTTTCTACAGTTATATTAAAAGCAAGAGGATAGTGAGGGATAAAATTGGCCCCTTAGAGAATCAGAGTGGTCAGCTATGTGTGGAACCGAAGGAGATGGGAGAGATTTTGAATGATTTCTTCTCTTCGGTATTCACTAAGGAGAAGGATACTGAATTGTCTAAGGTGTGGGAAACAAGTAAGGAAGTTATGGAACCTATGACAATTAAAGAGGTGGAGGTACTGGTGCTTTTAAGAAATTTAAAAGTGGATAAATTTCCGGGTCCTGACAGGATATTCCCCAGGACCTTGAGGGAAGTTTGTGTAGAAATAGCAGGAGCTCTGACGAAGATCTTTAAGATGTCATTAGAAACGGGGATTGTGCCGGAGGATTGGCGTATTGCTCATGTGGTTCCATTGTTTAAAAAGGGTTCTAGAAGGAAGCCTAGCAATTATAGACCTGTCAGTTTGACATCAGTGGTGGGTAAATTAATGGAAAGTATTCTTAGAGATAGTATTTATAATTATCTGGATAGACGGGATCTGGTTAGAAGTAGCCAGCATGGATTTGTGCGTGGAAGGTGATGTTTGACAAACCTTATTGAATTTTTTGAAGAAGTTACGAGGAATGTTGACGAGGGTAAGGCAGTGGATGTAGTCTATATGGACTTCAGCAAAGCCTTTGACAAAGTTCCACATGGAAGGTTAGTTAAGAAGGTTCAATCGTTAGGTATTAATGCTGGAGTAATAAAATGGATTCAACAGTGGCTAGATGGGAGATGCCAGAGAGTAGTGGTGGATAATTGTTTATTGGGATGGAGGCCGGTGACTAGCGGGGTGCCTCAGGGATCTGTTTTGGGCCCAATGTTGTTTGTAATATACATAAATGATCTGGATGATGGGGTGGTAAATTGGATTAGTAAGTATGCCGATGATACTAAGGTAGGAGGTGTTGTGGATAATGAGGTGGGTTTTCAAAGCTTGCAGGGAGATTTATGCCGGTTAGAAGAATGGGCTGAACATTGGCAGATGGAGTTTAATGCTGAGAAGTGTGAGGTTCTACATTTTGGCAGGAATAATCCAAATAGAACATACAGAGTAAATGGTAGGGCATTGAGGAATGCAGAGGAACAGAGAGATCTAGGAATAACTGTGCATAGTTCCCTGAAAGTGGAGTCTCATGTAGATAGGGTGGTGAAGAGGGCTTTTGGAACGCTGGCCTTTATAAATCAAAGCATTGAGTACAGAAGTTGGGATGTAATGCTAAAGTTGTACAAGGCATTGGTAAGGCCAAATTTGGAATATTGTGTGCAGTTCTGGTCACTGAATTATAGGAAAGATATCAATAAATTAGAGAGAGTGCAAAGACGATTTACTAGGATGTTACCTGGGTTTCAGCAATTAAGTTACAGAGAAAGGTTGAACAAGTTAGGTCTCTATTCATTGGAGCGTAGAAGGTTGAGGGGGGATTTGATCGAGGTATTTAAAATTTTGAGAGGGATAGATAGAGTTGACGTGAACAGGCTGTTTCCATTGAGAGTAGGGGAGATTCAAACTAGAGGACATGATTTGAGAGTTAGGGGGCAGAAGTTTAAGGGAAACACGAGGGGGTATTTCTTTACTCAAAGAGTGATAGCTGTGTGGAATGAGCTTCCTGTAGAAGTAGTAGAGGCCAGTTCAGTTGTGTCATTTAAGGTAAAATTGGATAGGTATATGGACAGGAAAGGAGTGGAGGGTTATGGGCTGAGTGCGGGTAGGTGGGACTAGGTGAGAGTAAGGGTTCGGCATGGACTAGGAGGGCCAAGATGGCCTGTTTCCGTGCTGTGATTGTTATATGGTTATATAAATGAAGAATGAATCAGCAAATATTTGGTCCAGTTCTGGAAGCTTAAAAGGAGGCAGCAAATTCTGCATAGGGAGAAATCTTTGCATGGAGCCGAAATGGCTGAAAGTTAAAATGTCATTAGCTCAGGTGTTGAGTAGATTTGACTTGGGTTAAGATGTTGACAGCAAGCTTTAGCAGTTTTTAAACTGTGGAGGGCAGAAAACTGAATCAGATTTATGGGAACAGTCAAGACTAGTGGTGGATTAGGATTTTGACAGCAGATAGGCCAAAGCTAGCAAGAGGCAAAACAAAACAATATACTGAAATATACCTACTCCTTTTTTCTAGAAGCGAAATGTGAAACTCAGCTTGCTTTAATTGTATACTCTACCAATCTTTGTTCTGTCTCTTCCAACCATTGAAACACAATATCTCTTAAACTACACTTAATCCTTGTTTTGCAGTGATAGGCCATCCAACAAAATGCTTTTTGACTGATTATTAAAATCTAAATAGATATTTGTCAATTTATAACTAAGATTCTACATTCCTCATGGGTATCGTTCGAATCTTTTATTTCTAATACCTTTTACAATTAGTTAAAACTTAAAGGAATTTCCTCCTGAGAAATCAATTTCTTTGTGAAACTGTTTTAAAAACTGTAATCAGTTTCTTTTTTAAAATCATTTACATTCATGAACACACACTCACACCCCCCCCCCCCCCCACCCCAGTTTTTTGTGAATCTCATTGCTACCCTCTGGTAAGTCAGTAACTATGGATAGTGATTCTGAGATGATAGTTTTGGTTCCTTTACTTTTTAGCATGCCAGTTAACCAGCTGTAGTTATCCTGAGAAAAGTCAGCTTCCTTATTCATGATTTTAGCATGCAGATATGAACATACCAAATATCATGCCATATGACTTTTGTTAGACATTATAGAATAGGTTAATGCAATTTGGAAAAAGCATAACTGCTCGATTGCTGGCATGCCTTTTGCTGGAATTAATTTCTTTTTGTGTTTTTCTTAAGGTTATTGACTCACAGATTCCTTGGAAGCAGTCTCTCACAGATATACTTTACCATTCACAATAAAGTCACCCTTTTCTCAAGTGTACCAAGTCTACTTAAAAAAATTAGGTCATTAATATAAGGGATTTAGTTGGACAGCAGCATAAAGTTAGCAGTAAAGATAAGTGATAAACATGAAAGCTCAGTAAGTAATTAGTATATCTTAGGCTTGTCTCTTACTGTAGTAAAAACCACAAAAATACTTCAATAGGAATTAGTCATTTCATGTAACTCACTGATCACAGCCAATGCAGCGTAAAGCAAATTTGTTGAGCTGAATTATAAATAATTTTCATTGTTGAAATTGCCCCATTCCTGTGCTAAATTATTCTTTATTTATTACACAGGCTGTAGAAGAACTGTTCAATCTTATGCAGCTATTTGTAGCTCAGAGACCAGATATGAGAGAAGAGGAACTGGAAGACATTAAGCAATTCAAAAAAACCACCATTAGCTGCTATTTGCGATGTCTGGATGGGCGCTCATGCTGGACTACACTTATTAGGTAATGAAAGCAAATAATATCAATAATTATTTAAATGCACTCCACATAATGGGCTTAGATTTGAAAAGTATTGTATTAAATGAGAAATCCTAATCAGAATAGTTTTGGAAGTTGATTCTGGTGAACCTATAAGGTTGATTATATCTCTGGGAATCAGACTGAAAGTAAAATTGAAATTTGACCATAACCTAATGAAATTTATTTCTTCTGTGTATTCTGAAAGGCAAGCACATTATCTCATAGATCCAACCTATTATGTATTTGGTTAATTTTATGGATGTATTTTTCCAGTAGTTGGCAATTAAAATCTGTGCTACTTCTGTATATGTCCTCCCCCAAGTTACGATGGCATTCCATTCCTGAGAACTGCTCATAACCTGAACAGTTTGCAAATCGGAAATGTAGCAGCCTACAAAGCAAGGTCCCCTTGGATCCCATGCCTCCTTACTATCTCAATAAGCCTTGCATCGGGTACCTTATCAAATGCCTTGCTGAAATCCATATACACTACATCTACTGCTCTACGTTCATCAATGTGTTTAATCACATCCTCAAAAAATTCAGTCAGGCTCATTAGGCACGACCTGCCTTTGACAAAGCCATGCTGACTATTCCTGTGCAAATTATGCCTCTCCAAATGTTCATAAATCCTGCCTTTCAGGATCTTCTCCATCAACTTACCAACCACTGAAGTAAGACACACTGGTCTATAATTTCCTGGGCTATCTCTACTGCCTTTCTTGAATAGGGGAATAACATCTGCAACCCTTCATTCCTCCAGAACCTCTCCCCTCCCCATTGATGATGCAAGGATCATCGCCAGAGGCTCAGCAATCTCCTCCCTCACCTCCCACAGTAGCCTGGAATATATCTCATCCAGTCCCGGTGAATTATCTAACTTGATGCTTTCCAAAAGCTCCAGCACATCCTCTTTCTTAATATCTATATGCTCAAGCTTTTCAGTCTGCTGTAGGTCATCCCTACAATTGCCAAGATCCTTTTCTGAGGTGAATACTGAAGCAAAGTATTCATTAAGTACTTCTGGTATTTCCTCCGGTTCCATACACACTTTTCCACTGTCACACTTGATTGGTCCTATTCTCGCACATCTTATCCTCTTGTTCTTCACATAATTGTAGAATGCCTTGGGGTTTTCCTTAATCCTGCCCACTAAGGCCTTCTCATGTCCCCTTCTGGCTCTCCTAATTTCCTTTTTGAGCTCCTTCCTGTTAGACATATAATCTTCTAGATCTCTTATCATTATCTAGTTTTTTGAACCTTTCGTAAGTTTTTCTTCTTGACTAGATTTACTACAGCCTTTGTACACCGCGGTTCCTGTACCCGACCATAACTTTCCCTGTCTCATTGGAACGTATCTATGCAGAACACCATGCAAATATCCCTTGAACATTTGCTACATTTATGCCATACACTTCCTTGAGAACATCTGTTCCCAATTTGTGCTTCCAAATTCCTGCCTGATAAACTCATATTTCCACTTACTCCAATTAAATGCTTTCCTTACTTGTCTGTTCCTATCCCCCTCCAATGCTATGGTGAAGGAGAGAGAATTGTGATCACTATCTCCAAAATGCTCTCCTACTGACAGATCTGACACCTGACCAGGTTCATTTCCCAATACCAGATCAAGTACAGCCTCTCCTCTTGTAAGTTTATCTACATTTTGTGTCAAGATACCTTCCTGAACACACCTAACAAACTCCACCCCATCTAAACCCTTTGGTTTAGGGAGATGCCAATCAATACTGGGGAAATTAATATCTCCCACCATGACAACCCTGTTATTATTACACCTTTCCAGAATCTGTCTCCCTATCTGCTCCCGGATGTCCCTGTTACTCTTGGGTAGACTATATGTAACCCCCTGGGTTACCTCAGGCTCGCTCAGCTCGTTTCGTCTAGGGGGAGCAGCCTTCGGCCCCGCCAAACTGGGTAATCAGCTGGTGTGGATGCTGTGTGATGTCCCCGCCTCGCTCAAAAACAGACTACACCATAAGCAATTAAATGAGTACAATTTATAAAGGTTACTATAACTAAGTGATTAATAACGATACAGTATATATGAAGAAAAAAATAAAGAAAAGGTGCCAAACTTATCAAAGTCCAAACCACTTCGTGCACAACCGTTGGAGCTCAATTACTGAAGTCTTCTGGCCATCATTCAATCCCCTCCGAACTCCTCGACTCGCAGCTCAGGAGCCTCCAAGTGCTCAACCAAGCACATCTAGCTTCATCCCCCCCTCCTCGGAGTACCTCTCGGCCTCTGACCCCCCCCTTTGTGGTCCGATCCTCGCCCAGCTTACAGCATTGCATCCTCTCTCTCGACCCCCTCGCGCCGATCTGCCCAAAAGCCCGTCAACAAAAGCTTACAGACTCAGAAGAAAGAACATTAATCCCCATTTGGTTTACAAAGGAATACCATTCTCGTTATCAGTAAATTAGCATTCCTGCTAGTTAACAAAAAGAAGAAACCCCCTTTACACTCTCCCCCCACAAAATAAAAGTCATGTCCTCATGACTATTAAATAACTCGCCACCTTTCCTGCCAACACACCGTAACCCAAGCACAAACAGTGACATTTCCTCCCCACACAGTAAACCTCACATCCTGTTAGGCGCTACTTAGGCCAACTATCTGGGAGTTCCCTAACCCTTCTGAGGCCTCTGTACCCCCTCACCTAAACCCTTCAGGCTCGGACACAACTGGAGATACCTTGGGGCCACTACCAACTCTTCCCTCAACCTCTCACTCATGCCCCACACTGCACACAGCTAACCCTCCCCGCTACACCTGACTCAATGGGAGAAGGGCCAAAGGTCTCTTCCTCAATCGAGGGAAAGTCAGCAAAAGGCAGCATGTACCACACATCCAGCACATCATCCATCGAATCTGTATTCTTCCTCATTTCTGTGATCAGTAGCTGCTGTTTGATCTTCTCCAAACGGAAACACGTGGCCTGCACTGCTCCCGCAGTCTCGTCAGCCTCCTGTTCAGTATTTACTGCACTTCTCTTCAGCTTTTTCTTCCTCATGACTTCTTCCTGACCAACTTTCAGATTTTGCACTTCATTTGAACTGTCAATGGTCATCTTCAGGTTCCCTTCAAGCTTCCGCTTCTCTTCTGAGATTTGTCTGTAATTTCTTCACCTCCACAAACTCCCCTCTCTGGGTTCTCAGTTTGCTATTGCCCTCAGTCAGACAACTTTCTTCATTCTCTACAACTTGTAAGTCTTCTGAATGGTTCCAGATCACTTTCTCCAGCCTCTCCGTCTTCATTTCAAACTTGATTCCGTAGAGACAGTCACTCACGAGCTGCGACCTTTGCCAGCCCTGGCACGTGTCCCGAAAACACTTTAACTCGGTAGTTCTCAGCTGCTCCTGCAACGACCTCACTTCATATTCTCCTGAGGCAAATCCAAATACCAAGAGATCATCCACATACACCAAAACTCCAAATGCATCCACATCCCCTATGGTCTTCCACCTGCCCCGCAGGAAGGTTGCAAGGGCTCCAGATATGCCCTGTGGCATCTTTTCAGACCCGAAGACCTAGGGACTTTATAACGGCCGTCTTCTCTTTGTCGGCCTCTCTCATCGGGATCTGGTAACATCCACTCCTCAGATCCAGCACCTTAAACCACATCGCACCACTCAGACAGGCCATCGCTTCTTCGGCCCTCAGGGCCATATTCTGGTCACTGACAGTGCGCCTCTTCAGCGCACTATAATCCACACACACGCTGCCTACGTCTTCCACGGCTGTAGGGGCCAGTCGCCGCAACCTCTCTCTCTCCGAGGTGTCTTCAGCAGTCAACTCCCCTACCTCGTGGTATTTCGCAGCAACCACTAAGAGGGCCTCACCCTCAGATACTTCCCCCAGGCCGTACCACCACTGGCTCTTGTTTGAATTCGGTATCAGCCCAATGCTGCTACACACGTCCGCACAAGCAGCTCGAAACTCTGGGTGCATCGACTATGCCTCCAAACAGTGCTCACCCGCCTCCTCCGGGCAGGCCCCCAAGCACACCAGCAGGATATTGGTACTCTCTAGAACAGAAACGCGGCCCGTCTCAACAGTGTCCGGACACATCAGCATTAACGATTCACAAACCTCAGTCTCCTCCACATTTGCCTCTAAGAACTCCATTTTCACTGACCAACAACCGTCGTCTGGATAATCACCGGCATTGGTACCCCGAATCTCCAGTGTCATCAGTGTTGTCAAGGATAAATGCTTCCAATAACGGTTATAAAACAAACTGTACAGCAACTTAACCGGCGCCCCGGTGCCGAGGATTGCTTTAACTTGACTTCCGTCCATCCGTAACAACACCTGTGCGCATGGCCCCTCTAAGCCTTCAGGAATAGAGTCTGTTCCTTTCGGGAGTTTGTTGGTACATTGCTGGGACCGTGCTCCCCCAGAGACCCCAAGCCGTTCCCCCACTGGGCCTCCTCTAAGTTTCCCGACACCTCTCGAATCAACGGAACAACTGATCCCCTTGACAGATCCCCTTGGCACCACAAGCAATTTATCTGCCCCCCTAAGCAAAAAGGGATACCCTAAAAACTTCCCACCAATCTCCTGCCACGGATGTGATAAGCCCCCCAGCTGCGGCATTTGACTTCCAGTCGAACCACACGCATTTTCCCACACTTTCCCAGAACTGGCAGCGGTCACTTCAAGGTAATTGTGCCCGACAGTTCTAACAAAGTCACCAGCCCGCCTACTCAAACTTTCAACCCGTCCCTGTCGCTCTCCCTCAGCCAAGCACTGCCACTCATGCAACAACTGAGGGGTCCGCTCCGCCCACGCCTCCGCCCTTTTAGGGCTGGACATTATTACAACAACCAGGCGGAGCCCACCACTGCTGAAACATCCCAACCTGTTACTCCTCACTCTCCAAGCAGTACGGACAACCCATGGTCCCACCACCATTTCGTCAGCACTAGTCGGAACTCAAACAACGACCTCCAGGCTACCAACAGCAGCCACTCCACCCAACACACACGCAGTGATAACCAGCAATCGCACACCCACAAAGGCACACCAGCTCTTCGCCGCAGACACAATTTAAAGAGGGTGATCACACAGCTTCCACAGAAATCAACCCCGGACGAGCACCCCACAATGTAACCCCCTGGTCGCCTCAGGCTCGCTCAACTCGTTTCGTCTAAGGGGAGCAGCCTTCGGTCCCGCCAAACTGGGTAATCAGCTGGTGTGGATGCTGTGTGATGTCCCCGCCTCGCTCAAAAACAGACTACACCATAAGCGATTAAATGAGTACAATTTATAAAGGTTACTATAACTAAGTGATTAATAACGATACAGTATATATGAAGAAAAAAATAAAGAAAAGGCGCAAAACTTATCAAAGTCCAAACCACTTCGTGCACAACCGTTGGAGCTCAATTACTGAAGTCTTCTGGCCACCATTCGATTCTCTCCGAACTCCTCGGCTCACAGCTCAGGAGCCTCCGAGTGGTCAACCAAGCACATCTAGCTTCATCCTCCCTCCTCGGAGTACCTCTCGGCCTCGGACCCCCCGCTTTGGAGTCCGATCCTTGCCCAGCTTACAGCATTGCGTCCTCTCTCTCGACCCCCTCGCGCCGATCTGCCCAAAAGCCCGTCAACAAAAGCTTACAGACGCAGAAGAAAGAACATTAATCCCCATTTGGTTTACAAAGGAATACCATTCTCGTTATCAGTAAATTAGCATTCCTGCTAGTTAACAAAAAGAAGAAACCCCCTTTACATATATATAAAAAAACACCCTGTAGAGTCATTGACCCCTTGCTGTTTCTAACTTCCACCCATAGAGACTCAGTAGACAAGCCCTCCGTGACTTCCCTTTTTTTGCAGCCGTGACACTATCTCTGATCAGCAGTGCCACACCCCCACCTCTTTTGCCTCCTTCCCTGTTATTTCTGAAACATCTAAAGTCTGGCTCTCGAAGTAGCCATTCCTTACTCTGAGCCATCCAAGTCTCTGTAATGGTCACAACATCATAGCTCCAGGTACTGATCCACGATCTAAGCTTATCTGAGTTTTTCCATAATACTCCTTGCTTTAAAATAGACACATCTCAAACCATTGGTCTGAGCGCATCCTTTCTCCATCACCTGCCTATCCTCCCTCTCGCACTGTCTACAAGCTTTCTCTATTTGTGAGCCAACTGCCCCTTCCTTTGTCTCTTACCACCCCCCAGCAATTCTAGTTTAAACTCTCCCCTGTCCCTGCCAGGATATCAGTCCCCCTTGGATTCAAGTGCAACCCATCCTTTTTGTACAGGTCATGCCAGCCCCAAAAGTGATCCCAGTGATCCAGAAATCTGAATCCTTGCCCCCTGCTCCAATCCCTCAGCCATGCATTTATCCTCCACCTCATTCTGTTCTATATGCTCTTGTCACGTGGCACAGGCAGTAATCCCGAGTTTAGTACCGTTGAGGTCCTGCTTCTCAACTTCCTTCCTAACTCCCTATAGTCTGTTTTGAGGACCTCCTCCCTTTTCCAACCCATATTGTTTTTACCAATATGTACCACAACCTCTACCTGCTCTCATTCCCATTTCAGGATATTGTGGATGTGATCAGAAACTTCCCAGACCCTGGCACCTGGGAGGCAAAATACCATCCGTGTTTCTTTCCTGCATTCACAGAATCGCCTGTCTGACCCCCTAACTATAGGGTCCCTTATTACTGCTGCCATCCTCTTCCTTTCCCTACCCTTCTGAGCCACAGGGCCAGACTCTGTGCCAGAGGCGCAGGCACTGTTGCTTCCCCCAGGGTGAACTTGGTACGATCAAACATAAATTTTCTTTTCACTGTTTTGTACTCCATCTCTCTTGCAATAAAGTCCAATAAATATTACCCTCCAAATTGGCTGGTGAATGGGCAAATTTCTGCATTAATAGTTTTTACTAATGTATCATGATACACTCAGATCCCACTTAACGTTGAGGATACATTCGTCGACGGTGGAGTGCTATGTAAATCAGCGCAATGTTGGGTCATTGTAACATTTTGTAAATGCACATGAATGCCTGATTTTAAAAAATCAAACCTGAGATATATGATGTATTGTTTTATGTACACACGGTAATTCGTGGAGTTACAAATGTGCAAGTAGGCCTAACCTGCACATCAGTGGAGCAGCAACACATCGCAGCAGGCAGCGGAGGGAAGTGGGTGGTGGTTCCATCTTTACATCTTAGAGGAGGACCAGGCTGTGGGTCCTCCTTTAACTTTGGCTTCAATTAGGCATTGAAATTTGATGCCCTTTTGTTAAGTTTTCTCTCATGAAGCAGTTTTCAGTTGCAGGAAATCATGTCGAGAGCACCTCTCTGTGCCTTATTGCTTCACTGCCAGTCAGGGTATTTGTCGATGAACTGGTCCATGATTTGTGTGATCATGGTAATGCTAGTGCTGAGAAATTTTGTGGTGAGGTTACTTGCTGGTGTTTCCTCTTTTCCATCTGTGTCCTCAGATTCACCAGGATGTGTTGCTCTTCCAATTCTCTTCGAAGCTCTTTGTTATTAAGGCTCTCCACATGAGTATGCAGTATCTCTTCAACATCGCCATCATTAACATCCTCTAACCTTGCTTCATTGGCCAGTTCATTGATACTTTGGATGACTGAAAGCTTTGGATATCGTTGCATGCTTCTGGCCATGGCTTCTTCCTCGCTCCGTTAATGCAGCTTGAAGTTACTTCATCCCAGGCTGCTCTGATATTGTCTACAGCTTTCATGATGTTGTAGTTTTTCCAAAATTGCCTGATGGATCATTTGTCTTGTCCTTTTGTTTCCTGTACAAGTTGTGTAAATGTGCAACAAAGGTCGTAGACTTTAAAATTTGATATTACTCCTTAATCCATTGGTTGGAGTAATAATGGTCGTGCTGGGTGGAAGGTAAACCACTTCTACAGGAATGCAGCTCTGAAGTGTGTCAAGATTCACAGGGTGGCCTGGGGCATTATCAAACACCAACAATGCTTTATCCTCACAGTACAGCTTCACAGCTAGACAAAAATGTGAAACAAACCAAATTTGGAAAACATCAGTCATCACCCAGGCTTTCTTGTTTGATTTCCAAATCACTAGTAAACTTGAATTTAAGATGCTTTTTTTTGCTTGTGGTGTTTCAGAGTGATATACAATCATCGGTTTTAACTTAAAGCAACATGCACAAAATGCTTGAAGGAACTCAGTAGGCCAGGCAGCATCTATGGAAAGGAGTACAGTTGATGTTCTTGCTTGAGACCCTTCAGCAGGACTAGAGAAAATAAAATGGGTAGAGTTAAAAGGTGGGGGAGGGGAGGGAGAAGCACAAGATAGGTAAAATCGGGAGGTGGGGTGAAGTAAGGAGCTAGGAAGTTGATTGGTGAAAGAGATTTCGAGCTGGAGAAAGGGGAGTCTGGTAGGAGAGGAAGATAGGGAGACGAACCCCTTGGGAGGCGATGGGCAGGCAAGAAGATGAGGTGAGAGAGGGAAAAGGGGATGGGAAATGGTGAAGAAGAAGGGGAAAGGGGGTAATTACTGGAAGTTTGAGAAATCGATTTTCATGCCATCAAGTTGGAGGCTACCCACATAGAATATAAGGTGGTGTTCCTCCAACCTGAGTACTTTACTTCATACCTCCCCCTCCCAGTTTCACCTATCACCTTGTGTTTCTCCCTCCCCTCCCGTTGCCTTTTAACTCTACCCCTCATCTTTTTTTCTCCAGTCCTGCTGAAGGGTCTGCCCAAAACGTCGTCTATATTCTTTTCCATAGTTGCTGCCTCGCCATTTTGTGTGTGTTGCTTGAATTTCCAGTGTCTGCAGTTTTTCTCTTGTTTGTCCTTTAACTTAAAGTCACCTGAAATATTGCCTCCTAGCAAGAGAGTTAACCGGTCCTTTGCAGCCTTGGACCCAGATGCAGGTTTTTCTTTTTGGGAGTTGGAAGTATGAGAAGTCATTCTTTTCCACATTGAAGACAAGCTTGAGAGGATGATTGTTCTTTTTAATTATGGGCTTCAGTGTTGCAGGAACTTCCTGAGCTGCCTTGCAGTCTCCACTAGCCGCTTCACCAGAGATACCTATGTGTTAGGGAGGTTACTGTGCTGTTTAAATCTATCAAACCAATCTCTGCTGGCTGTGAATGTTACCAACATACCTTCTTCTTGAATATGATTGAAGATGCTTGTTGCCTTTTCCATTATTACCAGCTGGCTTAGGGGCATGTTTCATTGTGTTTGGTCATCCACCCACATATATTTAATCTATTTTCCATTTTTTTAAGCAAATGCCTCCTTGAATGATTCACCTTTGTTGATGATAACTTTGAGGTAATTGTTGCAGAAGCTTTTATCTTGTCTGCATTTTTTTAATAATTGTTTTGATTGTCGATGTGGCCTATTTCAAAGAGTCGCCAATATCAACCTGATGCTCACCAGCTTCCAAACTCTGTATCACTTGCAGTTTCACATCCATGCTAAATCTTTTCCAAGACACCTTAGATGTACTGCCCTCACTGGAAGTTGCAGGCTGTTTTCCAGATACTATAGGTGAAAAAAAATGGAATAAATTGATGAAGGAACAAGAATGTTTACACACACGTGGGAAGCAGAGTATGAACTAATACGTGATTGGCTGTGAGTGGCTCAGAGTGTATGTAAAGCCCTCTTATTGACCGATTGAATGTTTATTGTAATGGTGGCTGCTCTTGAGAAGTTTTAAGTGTTGTTTAGAATGAATTTTGGTCATTTTTAAAAACCGATATAGAATAGAATAACCGCATTGTAATGAATCAGTGCAATGTGGGGTAGTGTTATGTGGAGTCTGAATGTATCTTCATCTGATAAATGAATGTCACATTTATAAGATCCAAAGTGGTTAATGTCTTTTCCCCTTATGTATTTGTGCACTCACTTTACTTACTTGGAATTTTGATATGAAATTCAATTTGGCTGGGGCACAGAGTTACTGACAGTAAATTGTTTGCTTATTTTAATTCATTTCCACTATACTTGAACATCTAAGAGGGTCTCTATTTTGCAAGTTTACATGAATGCACAGCATTTCTTTCTCTTCCCAAATTTTATAACATAACATGTTATATTTAGTTTCATCCACCAGCAGCTTGTCTGTTCTAGCAATTTAAGGCCGCTCTCAATTTGTTAAACCTTTTAGTAGAAGCATGACTGTTTGCCCTAACTTTGCTTCAGAAGAGTAAGTTTCCTGTATGTGCTATTACATTTCCTCTAATAAACATATAATACTTATATGGGTACAAGTTTCCTGATGTATTTCAATACTTGAAGTTTATTGCTAATGGCATATTTATCCATGATATATGTAAGTGACACAATAGTTTGCTTTTTGAAACAGCAGCGTGGTATATTACAAATATAAGTTACGTAGACCAGCATTGGCTTAAGTTATGCATAATTTACATTTCAAATAGGCTAAAATAAACATAATAGCGTTAGTACAAGTTAAAGGGGGGTGGAATGTATTGTTGAAAATAGTGTTAGGGTTTACGTGGCTAGTGGGTGTGTCAACATTCACCAAGATCTTCAGATAGCACTATTTCATAATTGGGAGAGGGGATGCAGTAGATTAGTATAGAGCACCAGGCAGGGGAGAAGGTGGACTCAAAGTAACAATCATGGGGGCCTGAGAATAACAGTGCTGGAGGGAGTGATGGAAGTAACAAAATGATAATTAACAAAACAAGTCATCCAGCTGGAAAAACATGTCAAACTCTTGGTAGCAGTCAAGGTGAAGGAACCCTGTAACTGATTCTGTAGGGTGATTTAGACTCTAATTTAGGGGCCTGAACTGAACAATACATGTGCACCTAAGCTTGGGGAACTTAGTTCTAACTTCTGGAAGTGTATTGCTGTAGAGATCTTAAAGATTGAATTCAGCAGTGTGTAATAAGTTTGTACCATGCAGTAGAAGTTCCAAACCCATATATAATGTTATATTTTCATTAACAATTAAAATTAATATCTTAATGAATTAAAAAGCCATTAATCAATCCATGTTCTTTGTAATAAATTTATACAAAATTTGTGCCATTTTAAATGATTAGTTTTGATGATTTATAGATTGAAAGATATATGTAATTGTAAGGGAAATAGGATAGTGATTATTATAGCTATATTAGATTTTTCTGGTAATTGCAATAAATAGGGATGCTGTCAAAAACAAGCAATCAGAGATAATGAAAATGTATGTAAATGGCATTAATCATTAGTGGATTGTGGTATTCCATCAAAATATCTCATTTTTTTAATATGCCTTATTTCACCATTTTATTATTACAGTGCCTTCAGAATACTCTTGGAGACAGATGAAGATAGATTGTTAGTTGTTTTCAATCGGGGTCTGATTCTGATGACGGAGGTACATTAAATTGGTTGTCTTTTATTCATTGTTGTGTACTTTCATACTCTGCATTTGAAAAAATATGAAATTTGCACGTGTATAATGTGCCATCATATATTCATTTCAGAACTACCTATTTAAATGGACCCAATCTAAGCCCAAAATTCCAAACAGAATGCATTCAATAGTATCCTCCTGAACTTTTGTGGGTATATCAGAAAGAACGTTTCAACATGACTAACTTAACTGATATATTAAGAACAGCAAGAATGAATGGCATGTTATCTATTAAAAATCAATATGCTTAATTTTCCTTTGTCTTCCCTGCACCTCAAATCACTGAATTGCAATTAATTGTATTGTGTATTCTCTTGGGAATTCCATTACTGTCCATTTCTATAAGATACCTTGCATTCCTTAAGGATTTTGTGGTCCTTTATGCCAAGAATCGTATGGACATATTTGTAGTTTGGACAAACTTTGAACCACATGACTTTGTTTGGACTTGGACAAGACTCCATCCAGCAAATCAATGTTGTACACAGAAAAGGGGCAACAAAAATGTCAAGAGACTGAAAACTTGTTTCGGATCAACAAACAAGAGCTAGAAAAGTTGGAGAAAAAAGTAGAGCTCTGTTTGATACTAGCTTCCAAAGCTCTACAAATTTTTCCTTTTTCTTCTTAACTAAATCTATCATCTTTCGACATAGCCCTTTCTATAGCTGTCTTAAGGAGTCGTGGTCACTGTTCCCTAACTGTTCACTTACTGAAAGGTCAGGCACCTGGCCAGACTCAATACCCAACACCAGGTCCAGTACAGTCCCTCCTCTTGTTGGCCAAGTTTGCTGATGATATAAAGACATCTGGAGAGGCAGGTAGAGTTGAGGAAGCAGAGAGGTTGCAGAAGAACTTGAACAGATTATGAGAGTGGGCAAATAGGTGGCAGATGGATCATGCACTTTAGTAAAGGAATAAAAACATATTTTCTAAAAAGGGAGAAAATTCAAAAATCCAAGGAGCAAAGGAATTTGGGAGTCTTTGTGCAGGATTCCAGAAAGGTTAATTTGCAGGTTGAATTGGTGGTGAGGAAGGCAAATGCAATGTTAGCATTATTTTCAAGAGGACTAGAATATACAAGCAAGGATGTAATGCTGAAGCTGAATAAGGCACAGCTGAAGCCTCACTTTGGGGTATTGTAAGCAGTTTTGCGCCCTTTATTTAAGAAAGGATGTGCTGATATTGGAGGATGACTCCGGGAATCATCGATTGTAGGCTGCACTCGCTGGAATTTAGAAAAATGAGGAGGGATCTCATTGAAACCGATTGAATGTTGAAAGGGCTATGTATAATGATGGTGAAGTCTAGAACCAGAGGGCCCAGTCTCAAAATAGAGGGACGTCCATTTAGAAGAGAAATTAGAAGGACTTTCTTTAACTAGAGGGTGGTGAATCGGTGGAATTGAGGCCAGGTGACTGGGTGTATTTAAGAAGTTGATACATTCTTGATTTGTCAGGATGCAAAAGGTTATGGGGCGAAGGTAGGTCAATGAGGTTGAGAGGGAAATGGATCAGTCATGTTGAAATGGCAGAGGACCCTGATGGGCCGAATGGTCTAATTCTTCTCCAATACCTTATGGTCTTACTTCCCTATACTTGCTGAGAAGACCTATGACCCTTTCTACCTATGTCATTGGTGCCAGTGTGCACCATGACCTCTGGCTGCTCATCCTTCTCCTTGAGAATATTGTGCAGCCGCTTTGAGATATCCTGCACCCTCGCATTTGGGAGGCTGTCACCATTCTGGCTTTTCTTTCATGGCCTCAGTATCTCCTGTCTGTCCCCCTAACTATCAAGTCTCCTATCACTATTGCTGTGCCTGAGTTTGCCCTTCCCTGCTGAGCCTCAGAGCAGGTCATAGTGCCACAGGCCTGGGAGCTGCTGCTGTGCCCTGATTGGTCATAACCCCCCCCCCAGGGGTATACTTGTTGCTGAGAGGAATGGCCACAGGGGAACCCTGCACTAACTGCTTACTCCTCAGGTGGTCACCCATCTACTGTCTGAAACCTGCACTCTGTGTGTGACCACCTCAGTAAAGATTTAATCTATGAGGTTTTCAGTCTCCCAGATAGTCCCAGCTCCAGCTCCAGTTCCTTAACCTTGTCAGTCAAAACCTAAAGTTAAATGCACTTCCTGCAGTTATCTCCATCAGGAAGACTATTAGGTACCCTGCAGTCCCACACTTTACAGAAGGAGCTTTCCACTGCTTTAACTATTATCCTGCCTGCATTTATTACACTTCTGGCTCTAAATTCTTAAGCTTAACTTCTACAATGAACAAAATTATTCCAAAAGTCTCATTATTTGCCTCTACCTGTTGTTGGCAAAGCCGGTTGTGCTAAATCCTGACCACTCGAAACCAAGCCCACTTCCACATTGCCTCTTATACCCTGCTTCCTTTCATTGGTCATTCCTAATTTCCTAATAACCCAGCAAATCCCCACTCTGCATACAAGTCCGGACAGTCCACATACTTTTTAAAGCTAGCACGTAAAGTCCACAAGGAACAATCTCCAAACCACTCTGTGATCTCTCGTTCTGTAGACCAAACTTGTTGCAACCTTGAGAATTGTTAAAGTGACAGGGAACTGAAGTTCATCATTGTGTTGACAGACAGCTACCCAAGCACCACTAGTTTTTGTACAATTTTATCTTTATTGGATTAAGTTGATTTTGTTAAGAAGAATATCTTAAAATATAACCATAATTTTTTTTTTCAGTCTTTTAATACTTTGCACATGATGTACCATGAGGCTACAGCTTGCCATGTAACTGGAGACTTAGTGGAACTTCTCTCTATTTTTCTATCTGTTTTGAAATCAACTCGACCGTATCTACAGCGGAAAGGTTTGTTCAGTTCTCGTATGTTGAGGGTAGGCTTGAAAATGCATGTCTGTGAGATGAACATTAGGTTGGCTAATGCAGAGTTTTGGTTTTATTGTTTACTTTTGATGACTTGATTTTCAGCTGGCTGTTGGAGTATTTTTAATATTCATTTTGCTTCTGTGGACATAATTACAGAGTATCAGATTTAAAATAAATCTGTCAATCATATTCAAGAATGAAGCAGCTAGGCTTTCAAATTACAAATATATCTGCAGTCATGTTAAATTTTAACATTTATGATATTTTCAGTTGAGATACATGAAAGGAAACAATGATTAAATATTATTTCCTGCTAGGCCACATTTTTAAAGCAGAACTATGCGTACATGAATTAGTAACCATGTGTACTTATTATACTGCATTTACTATTTCAAATTACTTTTGTTGGTAGACTTTGTTTACAATAGGATGTTTCATGTTGCCTTCTTAAATTGCTTATTATTTTCAATAAATGAGATATTTTATTTGCAGTTATGTTGAAGTATTTTCAGTTTCAGATTCATTTTTTTCACCTTGCATTTGCAGATGTTAAGCAAGCCTTGATCCAGTGGCAGGAAAGAATTGAATTTGCTCACAAGCTTCTCACGTTATTGAATTCCTATAGTCCTCCAGAACTTCGAAATGCTTGTATAGGTAATAGGACCTTTAAATTGTACTTCGGCTAAATAAGTCACCACTTGAATCTTTGATTCATCTGGATGAACTAGTGTCATCCAGAAAGTAAATCTTCAGTGTTATTTGATTGGCAAAGCAGTTCTTGGAAATCTTATGCAATGTGGTATTTGGATTCACAAATTTACCAGTTAAATCTCTGCTCCCTGACAGTTAAAAGAATCTTGCATATGAAATAGCTTTGCCAACTTTAATGTAGTTTTTGCTGTATGTCATAATTCTGGCATTTGTAATAATTTAGCACATACCATTCAGATACTAATGTTTGGTTAATAAGGGAAGAAGTTAGTAAAGCTTGAAGCATAGTCATCTATAATTTCAGAATATGCTGCTTACTTAGAGGGAAAAAAAGCTTAAAATAATGGAGATTCTGCTTCAATTCAGTGAAAAAGTAGTTTCGTTTGACATCTTAAAATAGTCAAGTTCCAAACTAGTGTTAAAAAATTATATGAAATTATATGTGAGTGAGCTATATTGAGCTATATTAACCCAATTTTTTTGTGTTGTAATGTACGTTTTAAAAATTTCTGTTGTATTGAATGGTGAGTTTCAGTAACTTATGTAAGTTCCTCATTTACCGCAGCTTTTCGCAGTATGTTCATCACATACCAGTTACAAGGTCATCAGATTTAAGGATTGATTCAGAATGCCGAAGTTATTTTTACTTGAAATATGATCTTAAGAAAAGGGTACACAATTACATTGTAACCTATTACATGAGATATAAAAATACATTTTAAAACAAAAGATAGTTTCATTTGTAACTGTGAAGAAAATTCAGAGCAGCTTGATTCTTTTTCATTTGGCATGCATTAAAAGCCCCTTGTGTCATAAATTTATGAGTTCCAGAAATATTAACAAAAGTGTTGTTTTTCTGATCTCTTCCTATCAAATATCAACAGAATTGCAATGTGTGGCTTTGTGGAATTATACCGCACAGTATCTGTGAAATTATATTTTGTACAGATATAAAAACTCTATATTGTTTAAATAGTACAGCCTCAGAATAGAGGGGCATCCTTTTAGAATGGAGATGAGGAGGAATTTCTTTAGCCAGAGAGTGGTGAATGTGTGGAATTCTTTGCCACAGGCAGCTGTGGAGGCCAATCCTTTTTGTATATTTAAGGCAGAGGTTAATAGATTCTTGGTTGGTCCGGGATACAGGGAGAAGACAGGAGAGTGGGGCTAAGACAAAAATTGGATCCACTGTGATGATATGGGAGAGCAGATTCAATCAACTGTTGGTCTAATTCTGCTCCTTTATCTTATGGTCTTACAATATTTCTGTAGTATAGTTGTATGTAGGGATTCTCCCTGTATGATGACACAATTTATGGCTGCAAAATTCTGCACTGTCAAATCAGCTTAATGGTCAACTCCAGAGAATTTTTTAAAACACTTGTATAAAATGCTCTACTCCTTCATGTTAAGCAAAATTGTCATTTCTTTCTAGATGTTTTAAAAGAACTTGTTCTTCTGAGTCCTCATGATTTCCTTCATACTTTGGTACCATTCCTTCAGCACAATCATTGTACATACCACCATAGTAATATACCAAGTAAGTGCAATCTTTAAGTAATTAATCAGCATTTTAAAAAAAATTCTCTTTAATTGTCTTTGAAAATAATGCTTTATGTATCATTAAAATTTGTTTTACAGTGTCTTTAGGCCCCTATTTTCCCTGTCGTGAGAACATAAAGTTAATGGGTGGAAAGAATAATATCCGCCCTCCCCGTCCAGAGCTCAATATGTGCCTCTTGCCCACAATGGTGGAAACTAGCAAGGTATGTTGAGCCTCCATGGAAGTGTTCTAATTAGGACAAGGCTTACAAGTATGGGTACTTTTTTTAAAGACAAATTAGAGAAACAGTCATTTTTATGCAGAGCTTTTGTTGCTCAATTTCACAACCACCTGCGTTTCAAATTTCTGACCATCAGCACGGTGATCATATAAGGTAATGACTGCATTATTACATGCTTAAACAGTCCTGAGGAAAAGGGATACCTGAAATATCTGCATATGCATCTTTACATTTACTCATAAAAAAGATAACTTGTGCTTATTTAATGGTTTCTTTCTTTTAATTTTTTTGCATTTATATTAAGTTTATAAAGTTCTTTTGATGATGATTTTGATCTCCCTTTATTTATTATAATTTAAGCATAGGTATGTTTTATGGATTTGTTTTTGTGTTTAAACCTAGTATTTATTATTCAACCCACAGAACTGTTTGTACTTGAATTTCCATCTGGCAGCTCTGATGCAAACTTGTACTATCTGTTACCTCTTGTATTCTATCTAATTTAAAAGAAAATGGTGTTTGATGTACTATCCAAAAAAGTAACTGTGAACATTATATTTTTTGTCCATTAATTTTTGTACATAAAAGTATCATTTACGTTTAGTACACGGCATGCTTCCAAAGAAGCACTATGAACTATTAGTTGTTTTGACTCTCACAAACAATGCCTATACAGGAAATACCCCAAAGTTTAATTTTATTCCTATTCCAGGTTTCAGGGTTTCGAGCATAAAAATATATTGATATTTAGTTTTTGGACTGCATGTTAAATTTCTATTTTCAAACTGGTGAAGACAAATGGTAACAATTTTGTGAAGACCTTCTTGTTTCTTCTAATTCTAGTTTGTTTTTCAGGGAAAAGATGATGTTTATGATCGTGTGCTAGTCGATTACTTCCTTTCATACCATCAGTTCATCCATCTCCTGTGCCGAGTAGCAGTGAACTGTGAAAAATTTACAGAAACCCTGGTGAAATTAAGTATGGACTAACCTAATCTGTTTGAATGGCTAATTATTTGTATTTTAAACTGTTTTTCTTTAAACTTTGTTGCTTTAGTTTCTGATAATTAAAATAAAAATCATTAATTTGAATAGTTTATAAATGTCCTTGTCAGATGCACTTAAGCGCTGTTCAAAAGCCGTCGAAAATGCTTCAGTGGACATCAGGTCAGTTCAGAGATCCAACATTTAAGATTGGGTCAAAAGTTATTTTGACTCTGTTGGATGGCTTTTGGATCTAAATCTGAAGCAGTTTTATGCAGCAGGGCAGGCGAGATTTTATGGTGGGTGGAATCTGGGACTAACTGACACTTCCAACAGACTTCTGTGATGTAGTACAGTTTTGCTTTGTAATCTTCAAACAAAGCTCAGTAGCATAATTTCAGATTTCATTTTTATGTGCAGTTACATAATCACTCTACAGCATCCTTCAAAACGTGACAGAAGCTTAGATATATACAGTACCTTCAACTTAGAAAGCAAATCAAGGTAGTTTATTGGGATAAAGTCATGATATAGTTTCTAGTGAAAATGATAAATTAGGTAAAAGGATCAAGAAGGTAGGTTTCAAAGATAAAATGAATAGGAGGTGCAGGTACAGAAGAACTAAGGAAGTCATTTAAAAGAGTAACGCTGGAGAGATGATTAGACAAACAATATTGGATAAGTATTATAAAGTGCAAGATATATAGAATCCCAATAGAGGTCAAGTTACTTTAGGGAGAGGAAATTCTATTTTTTAAAAGATATATAATTTATTTTTAACTTTTACCCAGTCTTAGTTTCTTCTATTGCTGCTTCCCCTTTTCTTAATTTTTCTATGGGTTAAAGCATTTGGCTCATTTATTGTGGGGAAAGAATACTTGAAATAGCTTCAAGAGATTGGGGGTGCAGTTGTGGGAGTTTTGTTTCGGGACATACCAGGAATTTTTACCCATGGTGTAGGAAGCAGACAACAAAAGCTCACTGATGTAATCCTGCATGTGCATTACATGCTGCTTAGAAAGGGTTAGGCTGCTGAGGGTCAGATGGACTTTAGTGGGATGTTAACTGCATTTCCACTCCTGGGAGTTTCTGCATAAAAAAAGTTATGAGAGCCCAGTTGACAAAAATTAAATGTGGTAAATGTCAGAATCAGGTTTATTATCACTGTCTAATACGATATGAAATCTGTTGCTTTGCAGCAGCAGTACAGTGCAAAGGCATAAAATCACTATAAATTACAAAATAAATAACTAGTACAAAAAAGAAATAATGAGACAGTGTTTATGGACCATTCAAAACTCTGTTGATGGAGGGTACAAAGCTGCTCTTGATCTATTGAATATGGGTCTTCAGGCTCCTTGTACTTACTCCCTGATAGTAGTAACAAGAAATGTATTATAGATGGTGAGGAACATTAATAATGTATGTCACCTTCTTGAGGCACCGCCTCTTGAAAATGTCCTCAGTGGTGGGAGGTTTGTGCCTGTGATGGAACTGGTTAAGTTCACAACCCTCTACAGTTACTAATGACCCTGTGCATTGGAAGCTTTATATCAGGCTTTAATGTAGCCAGTCAAAATACTCTCCACTGTACAATAAAATTTGCAAGAGTCTTTAGTGACATACCAAATGTCTTCAAACTTCTCTAACAAGGCAGAGCTATTGGTGTAACTTCTTCTTGATTGCATCAAGTGTGTTGGGCCCAGGACAGGTCCTCAGAGATGTCGACACCCAGGAACTTAAAGCTACTTCTTTTCCACTACTGATCCCTCAATGAGAGCTGGTGTATGTTATCCTGATTTCCCTTCCCTGAAGATAGCAATCAATCCTGTGGTTTTGCTGATACCGAGTGTGAGATTGTATGCGATACCACTCAACCAGACAGTCTACATTGCACCTCTTCATTACTATCTGTGTGATAGACACTTCAATTAATAAAAAAATAAATGAACTTGAAGACTTAATGAATCAGGAAGAAGAAACTTTGATAAATTATCTGTATTGCCATTAATTCCTTTATGACTTTAAAATTTAAATCATTATTCGTATTTAATTATTGAAATTGTAAGATTTAGAAGTTTTAATTTATTAACTTTATTTGAATCTATGTAAAATTTGATTTCATTACTTGTTCTAAGGTTTCGTATATGTAACCACTATAGCTTTTAACGGTTTCTTCATAAATTATCCAAACTTTATGAAAACAAATTACATACCAGCCATTTGCATGGCATTCCATTTGAAAACTTATTTTAACTCACTGTTGAAAATTTAGAAAGATGAGTGTGCCTACATTGTCCATTATTGAACTGTAGTTCAAATTGTTATTTTTGCTTCTTCATTGACTGTGTGGTTTATTGTCATTATATAGGTGTCCTGATAGCATATGAAGGTTTACCTCTGCATTTAGCATTATTCCCTAAACTGTGGACAGAGATTTTCCAATCTCAGGTATTTTACCTCTTTTCTCATTTGTGGTGTGCTTTAATTTCACCTTTGAGAATAAATAAATTGTGATAATTATTCTGTATGATTAAAAAGTTTTTTTGAATTTTAAGAGTCTGACAATATTGATAATTTGTTGGCATCTCTAGTTTTAGATTATTTTTGGCTTATTGAGTTAGATCCTTAACAGGTAACTTATGAGTGTTATAGAAAATTAAAAAGCTGCAAATGATGGAAATCTGAAGTAAACACAGACAATGTTGAAAACTATCAGCAGGCCTAACAAAGGATCTTCAACTTGAAAAAATTAACTGTACTTCTCTTTTCACATATGCTGCCTGACCTGTTGAGTGTTTCAAACATTGTCTGTTTTTATGTTTCATTATATGAAATAGATTGATGTTAAAGTTATGAAGTGTTTCATGGACAAGTATGTATATGGAGATGTTTTTTTAAAAATGCTACCTTTATTCTAAAACTATACAATCCCTATTGTTTCAGATATGAGAGATGATTTTCATCGAGATGTGTCTGTGAAAACTTGCAATCTTTATTAGTAATTTGGATGAGGGATCAAGCTTTAAATATCCCAGTTTGTAGTTGATGCAGTCAGGTTGTGAGGAGAACAAAGGCTTCAAGGAGATATAGCCAGTTTAAATGAAAAGGAAAGGATATAACAGAGGGAATATAAGGTCGTCCACTATGGGAGGAAAAA
This sequence comes from Hypanus sabinus, assembly GCF_030144855.1. NCBI lineage: Eukaryota > Metazoa > Chordata > Chondrichthyes > Myliobatiformes > Dasyatidae > Hypanus > Hypanus sabinus. The sequence goes on along the minus strand of NC_082717.1, from coordinate 59,187,498 downwards.
ATGGAAGTTTTTTTTCTAAATGCTGAGAGACCAAAAGGTGTTAGTAAACAGAGACCTTAGACCAAAAGGCATATCAGGATTAGGTCATTTGGCCCATTGAGTCTGCTTCATTATTCCATCATTGCAGATTTATTTTCCCTCTGAACCCCATTCTCCTGCCTTCTCCCCATACCCTTTGACGCTTTTACTAATCAAGAACCTATCAACCTCCACTTTAAATATACCCTAGGACTTGGCCTCCAAAGCCAACTGTAGCAATCAATTCCACAGATTCACCACCTTATGGCTAAAGGAATTCCTCCTGGTTACTGTTCTAAAGGAATGTCCTTGTTTTCTGAGGCTGACCTTCTGGTCCTAGACTCCCCCACTTTAAGAAACATCCACTCTGTCCCTTCATTCGCAGGATCATTCTCTTGAACCTCCTCAGGACCATCTCTAATGTTAACATATCCTTTCTTAGATAAATATTCCAAGTGACCAGTGCCTCACAAGGCCTTAGCAATACTTTCTTGCTTTTATATTCTAGTCCTCTCAAAATGAATGCTAACATTGCTTTTGCCTTTCTTACCACAACTAATTTCTTAACACTACAAGTTAATCTTTAGGAAATCCTGCATGAGCACTCTCAAGTCCATTTGCACCTCTGATTTCTGAATTTCTCACCTTTTAGAAAATAAAAGAGTGACAGGTTATTCTTGTTTAGTGTTTTTTGAACATTAATATGAACGTTTAGCAAGCAATTAGGAAAGCAAGTAGTAGTTTAGCCTGACGTGAACAATTTTCAGTACAAGAGTAGACAAGTTGACTCCAATTATTTGGGTTTTTGAGATAATACCTGGAATATTTCATAGAGGTCTGGTCTCCCTAATCTCCCACAATGATGTACTTGGAGAAAAAGATTACCAAATTTATTCTGGAGGTGGGGGTGATATTGTATGAGGAGAGATTAAACAGACTGAAGAATAGGAGGTGATCTTATTGAAATATACAAAAATGCCCACAGGTTTGATGTGAACAATGTTTCTGAGCCTGATTTTGAGTAACTAAAAGTTAGTTAGTATCAAGTTGAATGCAAAGGACATAAATCATTGGAATTCTGTACTCAAGTGGACTGTGGAGATTCAGTGAAGGAAGAAGTAAGAGAGACGGAGGGACACTCAGATATTAAGGAACCAAGGGGTATGGGGTTAATGCTACAAAGTGATGCTGACTATTGATAGGGCAAGCACAAGGTGCTGAATTGTATATACTACACCCATATCTTTTAAGTTCTTATGTATGAACAGTTTTCCCTATAGTTGCTGTAAAATCAACAATTTACAGCAGGATAGAAATCAGTTAAAATTTAAATTATGCAATATAACTTAATATGCTTTGTTTTGGTGCCATTAGTTCTGTTCATGACAAATATGCACTTAATAGTTGACACATCAAGTCAGTGGTACCTCAAAATAATGCCATTTGTCAGCCCATTCACCTAGCTAGAATTGTTACCAGAAGTCCTCCCTCCAGCTGTGCAAATACTTGATTCAGCTACACAGGGTGAATTTCACTGGCCAGAATTATCCAAAGCTATAATGGTAAGGTCTTCAAGTTGGTAGTACTTCTTGTCTCCATTGAAGAGGGCACCACTGGTGAAGCTACCTAAAGACCTTTAACAGTGAATAAAACTCCATGCCCAGTATTGTAGCATCAAAGTAAAAAAGGATTTTAAATAGTTTTGAATGTCCCTAATGTAATTAATAGACAGTTTAGCTAAAAACACATAACTAAAAGCATTAAATGGAAAATATTTTTAATAAATTAATGTTTGGCTCCAAAACCAAAACTCTACAATTGCTGTTGAAATTAATGGCAGAGGAAATCCTGGAGGTACTTTCCTCTCCTTTGGCAATACTTGTAATAAGTCTAGGGCTTACCAATGTTTAAATGATGAAACCTCTGAGATTCTGTTTGGAACTGTTGGAATTAGGTGATGATGTCTAGGTCATTGTAAAGAGTAACTATTCTTTAAAGTATATGAAATTCAGCCATGTTAGTTACTTTGGGGGCTGAATTTTCTCCATGGGGAAACTGCTAGTTAGAGAACAGAAGCAAGACCTAACCATCTTTAGCTTACTGATCCTCTTGGCTGCTAAGAGAGAAACAACTTAATACTGCACAAATAAACCTCATTAAGTTTTCTTTTTGTACACTTCTCATTTGTGACTTTCTTTTCCAGTCAACTATGGCAAAGAATTGCGTTAAACTGCTGTGTGATGAACCAGTATTTGCTGAATATATTAAGTGTATTCTTATGGATGAAAGGATCTGTATAAACAATAATGCAGTTTATACTTTTCTTGCTTGTTTCCTCCCCAAGGTATGTTGTCACATTTGTTTCCACACTGTAATCAATATTCATTATTAAAATTTCACCTGGTGTCTTACTCTTATAGAATTTTTTTAAATCATTGCAAACGCATGGTATACGTTAAGGAAATTTGATTTGGTTGTGAGTGTTTATGTGTTGGTCTCTGATGGATTATTGGGTCTTTGAGAGTAAGTGGCTAGTTTTGGTATTTAGAGCTGAATTAACTGTCACCTCTGACTGTAAACTTAACAGTAATGCAGGACCTCGACATATTCAGGTTAGGGAATAAGGTTACTTTCAAGCTGAAACTGCACGTGACTCAATAGCAAAATTGGGTTTAATCACTTTCTCAAGCAATCAGGTGATCAAGGGTGATAAATGAAGAACACCCAATTTAGTAGGATACCTACCATGCAATTTGTAAAGCTAAAAGCTGGCAGAATGGTCAGTATTCTTAAAGAGAAAAAATGTGTAAAATGAACAAGGAAAGAAAAAAATAGTGAAATTTGTAAGACACTTGCCAGCTTAACGTTTTTGCTAAGCTTAGTCCAGCCATTCTGAAAAGAAAAATTCCAGATAAACTTTAGTTTCAATTGATGCAAATCAGCAACAATTTTCTAGCAAATTTTAAATACATTTACATAAGTTGAAGTAATTGCATAAAATTTATTGATTGCAATTTATTATCTTGCTGGTTTTGAAGATTAATGTATAGTTTTATCTTAATAAACTCTTGCTCTATGTTATTATAATTCACCTTTACCTTTTAATTATTGACTTTATTTCTGTTAGCTGATTTTGTTATAGTTTCATTGCGATTGTTATTTCTGGTTTGTCATGTTCCAAATTTTTGTTTGTTTTTATTTCAGTCACTTTTTTGCCTTTTAATTTTCAAGTTCCTACTTCCTAATGTCTAATGCAAGTCAAGAATTATAGCATCTGATCCTCTTTCTTAGGCATATCCCTTGTTGATACCTCTCACAAGACTCATGTAAAATTGAAGTGTACAGTTCTTGCAAAATAAAATGTAACTGTCAGTGGAGTGGACAAATTGTTAGTGAAATGCAGTTTTCGAAGAATATAATCTCAGGTTTAAAAGGCAAAAGTATTATCTTCTACAGAAACAATGCTGCCTTTGTGAATACAACCCTTCATGGAATCACAAAAAGGCTACAGTGCAGAGAAAGCCATTCCATACACACCCTGCACTAGAGCAGCTAGCTTGTCCTGCTGTGCAGCTTTTCGAATAATTTTCATCCCAGTAGTTGTCTAGTTTCCTTTGGAACACCAGGATAGAATTTTTATGAAAAAGAGGAGAATTTTGGAAATACTTAACTGATGAGGCAGAATCAGCAGAATGTAAAAATAATTAACATGGCTCTAACACCCATAGTCAAAACTAATGATTGATTTCAGGATTGAATGGGCTTTCTCATCTTTTCTGGTAGAGAAATCCAAATCCTAACTACATGATGCATTTAAAATAAAATTCCTCATCACTTTTTGAAAATCGCCTTTATTCCGTGTCCTCTGATTCTTGTCCTCTCCAATGGGAAAAGGTCAAGAATCTCACCATGTATGCTTGTCTACATACTCAATTATTTTAAATATTTCTTCATATTCCCAGTCTATTTTTGCAGGGAGAACAACCCCAGATTTCCCAATTTAACCACATACTGAAAGTTACTCATCACTGGGACCAGTCCTCTCATCTTTTTCTAAAGTAAAGTGCCCAGAACTGGATAAGGTACTCCAGTTATGGGTAAACTAATATTTAGTCAAGATTCATCATGATTTTCCATCCTCTTGAAGTATGTGCCTCAAATTATAAATCCCAGAATCTCATACGCATTTTAAGCTGCTTTATCAATAACTGTCAGATTTATGCAGATATCCTCTAATCGTTCCGTCCTGTATACCTTTTAGAATTTTGTTCTCTATATTATCTCCTCGTTTTTTCCAAATAAAATGTAATTTTCTGCTTTAAATTTAATTGCCATGTGTCTGCAATTCTAGCAGTATGTTTGTATCCTCTTGAAGTGCAGTAGATTCTGTTTAATTGGGACACATCATGACCAGTACATTTTGGCTGGCCAAAATGTAAAGTTGCTGACCAGTAAAGTGGCTGGCCCCAATGACTGAAGTTTCATGGAAATAGTTAAAGGTATAAAAAAAATACACTACCATTTAACAGAATAACAAATTATGTATTTAAAAGAATTGCAGAACAAATTAGAACACTACCAGTAATACTGCAGTGCTATAAAACTGTGCATTGATACCTAATAGTTATCGACAGAGGAGTTCATCCAGTGCACTCTGACTCGTTCTTTTGAGTGATTGTAAATGAACGAACTCAGTGAAGAAACCTGGTGCGAATAACGGACTGCCTTCAGACAATGCTTTCAAAAATTGCATCCTCCAAATCTTCATTTTTATTGTAACATTCAAAATGACTGTCATTACTTCAAATCGTTTCATTTTCACTTCTGGCTGTTTCAGGCATCTCCAATCTGAGTGCTTGAAAGCACAGTGAGCAGAGCAGGTTGGAATTGTCTTATTGCTTATTTCTCGCCAATTATCAGTGATTAAAATCACAGCTTTTTCAACAGTGTCCAAGTAAACTAAGGGAATCTTGGCTATTTTCTCAATTAGTTTTTTTTTTAAGAGCTGTCCCTAATATTGAATTGCCTCGAATAACCGATGACTGGAATCCACTGTGTTTTATTACCTTCCCATCAATTCACTGCACTTCTTGTAGCCTTGTAGATTTGGAAATTATATCTGTGCTCCTGTTGAATGTATATAAAAGAAATACAGTCAATCAAATATTAACCCCTGGGGTACACCTTTGTATGCTGTTCTCCTACCTGAAAACACTGCTTCATCACTGCTTCTTGTCACTTAACCCAGTTTGGAATGCATCTATTAACCCCTTTTATTTTATAAAACGTAGTAGAATTAGGCCATTTGGCCCATTGGATCTGGTCTGCCATTCCATCATAGCTGATCTATTATCCCTCTCAACCTCATTCTCCTGGATTCTCCCTATAATCTTTGATGTCCTTACTAATAAAGAAGCTATCAATGTCCACTTGAAAGATATCTAATGACCTGGCTTTCACAGCCATCTGTGGCAATGAATTCCACAGACTCACTATCCTCTGGCTAAAGAAATACCTCATATCTGTTCAAAAGGGACATTCAACTAGGCCTTAGCTCCCCCACTCTTAAGAAACATCATCTTGACATCCACTGTATCAAGGCTTTTCAATATTCAATAGGTTGTCAATAAGATTGTCCTTCATTTTTCTGAAGTCTAACAAATACAGGCCCAGAGCCATCAAATGCTCCTCATATATTAATTCCTTTTTTCCCATGATCTCATGAGCCTCCTCAGAACCCTCTCCAATGCCAGCACGTCCTTTCTTAGATAAGGGGCCCAAAACTGCTCACAATACTTCAAGTGCAGTCTGACCAGTGACTTATAAAGCCTCAGCATTACATTCTTGTTTTTGTAATCTAGTTCTCTTGATATGAACGCTAACATTGTATCTGACTTCTTTACTACCGACTCAACATGAACATCCCTTCAAGGCAGAAAGCAAAGCAACAGGCTTTCAAATAGAAGTGAATAAAGAAAGAAGGGATGATTGTGATATGATACTTCCAGAGAACCAGAAAAGCATAGTTTAACCTGAAGGGGATAAAAGACTTTGGCAATGTAGTTTTCAGGCAGTCTATCTAACAAAAGGGATAGAATGAAAAAAGCAGTCTTACAGTAGGAATTGACACAGAAGATGCAGTTGGCAATGTTCCTCAATGTTTGCAGTGGAAGAAGGGAGGGAAAAGTGTGTAGAAGTGATTTGTTGGAAAATAATGAAGCTTATGCAAAAGACCCACATTTTTCTTTATAGAATATTAATTGGTTATTAAACAAATAACAGGAAATTGTGAGCTGATACATCTTGAAAGGAATAATACAGAGAGGTAATGTAAAGTAAACGTTAGAATTTAAAAGTGGGTTCAAGAGCACATAGAACCAGGGAAGTCTGTAAATTTTTGAGAGTGGCAAGTGCAAGTTGACGTGACTGAAGGTTTGCAGACCCCTTGGAAAGGGTTACAGAGAAAAATTAGCAGAGTGAAGGACTTCTGTTTAATGGAAAGACTCAAGATTGTGATTGTTCTTTGTGTGGGAAGGTTTGAATAATGATATTCAAGATTGTTTTCTAAGAGTAAATCAGAAGAAATAATTTCCTCTGGAGGGGGTATGTAGTAAGATGTGAACAGGCGTACACTCTGAAAGGCAGTGAAAGCAGATATGTTAATAATTTTTGAAAAGGAAGTGGATGCATTAAGAGAAGAATATTGACAGATCATGGCAAAAGTGCTCAATGATTGAATGAAATTGATAACTCTTGCAAAGAAGCGGTACAGGTGCATACAGTCCCTTTCTGCATTTCATTATTCAATAATACAAACCAAACTTCAAATATTTCAAGAGAATTCTGAAGGACTGCCAGAAATATGAGTGCTTGAATCACCTTTAGAGTTCAAAAGTGCTTTTGAAATCTTAATATACTGAATTTTTTTAAAATGTATCGTCTTTACTCGTAATGTTTTCTCCCCAGGTTCAGAATCAGGTTTTTTCCAGTTCAAACTGTTCCAGTTTGATCAATAATTTGATCACAAGCTTAATAAATGAATACCATAACATTGAGCCAGAGCTTCTGGGACAGCGTGTTGAAATCTATAAAGTTGGTGCAATTTTAAATGGGGTAAGATACATATGGTCTTCGTTTTTTAAAAATGCTTTTATTCATCCTTTTGTAGGATCTTATGTTTTGAAAATTAATGCTACCTAATATATCTTAATCTTCATTTTATATTCGTGGTCTTCAGGTGCTGTGACTTGGGTGGAATTTTACAGTATAGTCTAAATACAATTTAGGCCCAAACAGCCCACCAGTGTGGCTTTTGAACATAGAATATGAAATTGGATTTTTTTTTTACCTTCGCTCTCCCTTGACCTTCACAACCATTAATGAGATTGGCAGTAAAGGCTTAGTGTCAAACCTAATACAAAGGTATATGACTCCAAACGGATTTTAGATGAATTTCTGTTTCAAAATGGGTTGGGTCATGATTGAAAGTGAATCAAATGTTACTTAAATTTTTCGTAATCATCACTCTTAAATGGAGACTTTTCTGCTAGTAATGGTTATGAGAAAGCATTTGAGATTTATACACTAAATCCCTTGGATTGTTGGTGGGAATTTTATGTAGTTTTTCATATTTGGCATTAAGATTAGTTCAAGAAATACTTTTAAAAAAATCCGCCATGTTAATTATGAACCTCCTACATGAAACATGTTAAGCCCTTTCTGGTTCCTACCTTGTGGCATGTCTGCATTTTACCTTTCATCACATTCTAGTTATTAGAATTTTAAAAGGAGTCGTAGGGCCAAATACAGCCAGCACAACAGGAGTGACGGAGTGCAGAGACAGAGACAGTGCTGAAATTGACAGTGTGGAAGATGAAACCTGGCCTACAGAGGGACAACATGGAGAAAGAAGCTAGTCAAACAGGGATTCACAGCGATTTGAATAATTGTGCTTGCTGAATACTATAAAATAGAAACTGAAGTCTTTGATTTATTTTACTATTAACAGGATATTCGAGCTCTTGCTTTGCTGCTTTCTATACACACCCCCAAACTACTGGACTCAGCACTAATCCAGACACTTCAGGAATTGTTAAACAAGTGTAGAACATGTCAGCAACAGAAAAATGCATTACAGGAGCAAGAAGCAAAAGAAAGGAAGACAAAAGGTGAGTGTAAGAAATTGTTCTTATTGGCTGGAATAGAAGCTAACTATTACTGGCCACTTCTGTATTGGAATGCATCCTCTCAAGAACTAATAGTTGACTTGAAAACCAAATGCACGTTCGAAATGGAGAGCTGCCAATAAGTTTAAGAAGTTCTCTGAAACAGCTTTTCAATATAACACCGAAGGAATCCAAAATATCTTTAAAGGGAATAAAATTGGACTAGTTTAAGAAATAAACCAGCAGTTGTAATTCCTTCATGTTCAGGAAGCTACCTTAGCCAAAACAACGTGATTGTTTCCAAGTACAGTTGCAAGAAAAAAATTGTGAATGGTTTGCAATTACTTGGTTTTCTGCATTAGGTACTCAAAATATAGTCTGATCTTCATCTAAGTCACAATAATAGGTAAACACAGTCTGCCTAAACTAATAGCACACAAACAATTGTACTTTTCATGTCTTTTTGAACACATTATTTAATCATTCACAGTTCAGGCTGGAATAAGTATGTGAACTCATGTATTTAATAACTGGTAGAACCTCCCTTAGCAGCAAAATCCTCCACCAAATATTTCCTGTAGCTACTATTCAGACTTGCACAATGGCAAGGAGGAATTTTAGACCATTCCTCCGTACAAAATTGTTTTGGTTCATCAATATTTCTTTCTTTCTTTTTCAATCTTTTTATTATTATTATTATTATTATTATTATTATTATTATTAATATCAACATGATAAGATTAGTACATAAATAGTGGGATTACAAACTTACAAAGTTAAACTGAACATAAAAGGATACACAAGCAATAGTTACAATATAGTTAAGTCTTCCCAAATCATGAATGATACAAATATCATATAAACAAAACAAAACTAGGGATATCATATATATTTAAAAAAAAACAGAAAAGTGAAAAAGAAAAAAAACATTAACCCTAAGAAAAACTAATCTAACGACCTAACACTAACTATTAAAGAGAAAAAAAAGAAAAGAAGAAAAAAAATTGAATAATGGGCTGTTTATAGTGTATATAAAAAAAAGTACAAAGTCATCAGTGTCGCCAACTCCGATCTTCTCAACATATATATAATCAAAATCGGAAAAATGAATAGGCTTGGAACAGGGTCAAATTACATCATATGAAAATATTGAATAAATGGTCTCCATGTCTTTCCAAATTTAATAGAAGGGTCAAATACAACACTTCTAATTTTCTCCAAATTTAGACATAACATAGTTTGAGAAAGCCAATGATGTATGGTAGGGGGATTAATTTCTTTCCAATTCAACAAAATAGATCTTCTAGCCATTAATGTAAGAAATGTAATTATTCGACAAGCAGAAGAAGATAAGTGGATTGAGTCCATCATTGGTAAACCAAAAATTGCAGTAATAGGATGAGGTTGTAAATCAATGTTCAGTACCGTGGAAATAATATCGAAAATGTCCTTCCAATATTTTATCAAAAGCGGACATGACCAAAACATATGAGTTAAAGATGCTATCTCAGAATGACATCTGTCACATATAGGATTTATATGGGAATAAAAACGAGCCAATTTATCCTTGGACAAATGAGCCCTGTGCACAACTTTAAACTGTATTAATGAATGTTTAGCACATATAGATGATAACAACTAGTTGAAGAATTTTATCCCAATTCTCAATAGGGATAGTAAGGTTAAGTTCTCTTTCCCAATCATTTTTAATCTTATAAAAGGCCTCTGAATGTATTTTGCTAATTATATTATAAAGTTTTGATATTACACCTCTCTGAGAAGGATTTAGTTCTAACAAATTCTCCAAAATACCCGGACTCAAGATTTGGAAAGGTAGGAAGTACAGTATTTAAGAAATTCCTAATCTGTAAATATCTAAAAAAAATGAAATCTAGGCAAATTATATTTATTAGATAATTGTTCAAAAGACATAAAACAATTATACAAAAATAAGTCAGAAAATCGTAGTAATCTTCCAAGCTGAATAAGCTTGGTCTATAACAGAAGGATGAAAAAAGAAATTGGATACAATCGGAATAGTTAAAACAAATTGATTCAACCCAAAAAATTTCCGAATTTGAAACCATATATGTAAAGTATGTTTAACTATCGGATTGTCAATTCATTTCTGCAATTTAGAAAGAGCGAAGGGAAGAGAGGTCCCTAAAATAGAAGCCAATGGAAATCCTTGTACAGATTTAGTTTCCAGGTTTACCCAGTGAGGGCTAAAAAATAAATCCCAATCCCTAAACCAACATATCAAATATCGGATATTAATTGCCCAATAATAAAATCTAAAATTAGGCAGTGCCAATCCACCTTCCCTCCTTGCCTTCTGTAAATATTTTTTACCTAATCTAGGATTTTTATTCTGCCATATATATAAGAAAATTTTTGAATCAACATGGTCAAAAAAAGATTTCAGAATAAAAATTGGTATTGCTTGAAATATATATATAAAAACTTGGGTAAAATAATCATCTTAATAGCATTAATCCGACCTATCAGAGATAAAGATAATGGTGACCATTTAGTGAACAAACATTTAATCTGATCAATTAAGGGTAAAAAATTAACCTTAAATAACTCCTTATTTTTTTTTTGTAATTTTAATCCCCAAGTATGTAAAAGAATCATTAACTAATTTAAAAGGTAAATTTCCATAAATTGGAACCTGTCTATTTAAGGGAAACAATTCACTTTTATTAAGATTTAATTTATACCCGGAAAAATTACTAAATTGAGCCAAAAATGATATAACTACAGGAATGGATTTCTCAGGATCAGAAATATATAATGACAAGTCATCTGCGTATAATGATAACTTATGTGTATCCATCCCACGAGTAATGCCAAAAATGTTCGGTGAGTCTCTAATAGCAATTGCCAAAGGTTCTAAAGCAATATCAAATAATAATGGACTAAGAGGACAGCCTTTCCTGGTACCCCAAAATAAACGAAAAAAGGGAGATCTTTGATTGTTAGTAAAGACCGAGGCTACTGGAGTATGATATATCAGTTTAATCCAGGATATGAATGTTGAACTAAAATTAAACTTCTCAAGCACTGTAAATAAGTAAGGCCATTCAACTCTATCAAATGCTTTCTCTGCATCTAATGAAATGACACATTCTGAGGTGTTAGGTGAAGGAGTATAAACAATTTTCAGTAATCTAATATTGAAAAAAGAATAGCGATTTTTAATAAAACCAGTTTGATCTTCCAAGATAATGTGAGGTAATACCTTCTCCAGCCTGGACACCAGTAACTTGGAAAAGATCTTGGAATCTACATTCAATAAGGATATTGGTCTATAGGATGCACAGTCAGTAGGGTCTTTAGCTTTTTTCAATATCAAAGAAATGGAAGCTCTATAAAAAGATTGTGGCAGTTTACCTAATCTAGTTACTTCTTCAAAAACCCTGCATAACCAAGGAGAAAGAGTAGAGGAAGAACACTGAAAAAATTCCACTGTAAACCCATCTGGACCTGGTGCTTTCCCAGAATTCATAGAGGAAACAACCCCTTTAATTTCTGCATCCATAATAGAAGTTTCTAATATTGAAAGATCATCTAATGATAATTTTGGAAAATTCAATTTCCCAAAAAAATCATGCATGATATTATGATCATGAGAGAATTCAGAAGGATACAGGGAGGTATAAAAATCTTGAAAAGATTTGTTTATCTCATCGTGGTTAACTGTCAATTCACCATTCTGTTGATGAATCTTAATAATTTGACGTTTAACCGAAGCATTCTTCAATTGGTTAGCTAACAGTTTACCCGATTTATCACTATGTATATAAAAATCAGATCTTGTTTTCATTAATTGATTTTCAATCGAAGATGTAAGTAATAAACTGTGTTCCATTTGAAGTTCAACCCTTTGTAATGCTCCTTACTAGGAGCAATCGAATATTTCTTGTCAATTTCTTTAATTTTATCAACCAATAAAAAAGTTTCCTCCTTAATACATTTTCTCAAACCAACGGAATAGGAGATAATCTGTCCACGTATATATGCTTTAAAAGTGTCCTAAAGTGTCCCGCAAGAAATTTCATCCGTGAAATTAGTTGAAAAGAAGAAATCAATCTGTTCCTTCATAAATTTAATGAAATCCGGATCTTGCAGTAAGGTAGAATCAAATCACTATTGCCTAATACTAGAAGCTGTATCCATTAATTTAATAGAAAGTTTCAATGGAGCATGATCAGAGATGGCTATAATGTCATAATTACAACAAATTACAGATGGAATAAAATGAGAATCAATAAAAAAAGTCGATTCTCGAGTAAGAATGATAAACATGTGAGAAAAATGAAAACTCTTTGTCTTTAGAATGCCGAAATCTCCAAATATCAAAAATTCCATTATCAGTCAAAAAAGAGTTAATGTAAGTGGCCGACTTATTGGGTAAAGTCTGGGTGGATATAGATCTGTCCAGCAAAGGATTTAAACAGCAATTGAAGTCACCACCCATTATTAACATATATTCATTTAGATTAGGTAGAGAAGAAAGTAAGGACGTAAAGAAATCAGGATAATCCATATTTGGAGCATAAACATTAACCATAGCAACCTTCTTGTTAAACAGTAACCCAGTAATTAACAAAAATCTGCCATTCGGATCCGAAATAATATCGTGTTGGACAAATGTAATAGAGGAGTCAATAAAAATTGAAACTCTTTTTACTTTGGCATTTGAATTTGAATGTTACTGATTATCCCTCCAAAACCCAAAAAAACATTGATTGTCCTCTTTCTTCACATAAGTTTCTTGTACAAAAATAATATGTGCATTCAGTCTTTGGAATACTTTGAAAATCTTTTTCCATTTAATCGGATGGTTTAAGCCATTAGTATTCCAAGAGACAAAATTAATGGTCTGAGCCATATTTCTAAAATCAACCCTTTGGTATATAAAGAGTTAACCAGATTATGAACTCATGCACTCAGGAGAGGAGCAAAAATAAGGGGTGGACCTGGAAATGACGACAACACGGACATTTTAGTAGTTTGAAATCAGTGCAAATGAAAAAACTAAAAAAACTAGTAAAAAGAACAATAGAGTTAGAAAAGAACCCCCCGCCCACCACCCACGAAAAAAAGACCCCCCTGACCTTAAGGAGGCCAGGAAAAAAAGAAGGAATGATACTAAATCTACCCCTGTATCACCAGAAGGCAACTCCAAATATATAAAGGAGGGAAAAAAAGATCCACCCAAACTCCAAAAAAGTAATTAACACTATACTAAAACAAACTTCTTAATATAATTGCTAGTAATAAAAAAAAGAATATAACCAGTGGTAACTTATAAATCGGGTTAAAACCCAAACAGATAAAAGTTAAAATGTGATGATAAATGCATTATATGAAGAAGACAAGAGAAAAAAATGACGAATTCGGGGGAAAAAAAAGCAAGAAATATTTTAGAGAAAAAACCGCCATCTTAGTTAGACAAAAAACGAAAAGGATATATATCAAACCGTTAAAAAAAATTCACCTTCAAAGGATTAATATCAATGACCAAAAATAAAATACAATGGTTAAAGTAAGTAAATTAAAAGGATTAGTACATCGATTAAAAAAAACTTTAATTGGAATATAAAATGTAGAGTAAACCTACACCAATAGCCAGAAACAAAATCTGATTTTGGAAACAAAAACTATCTTGTAACGATCAAAACCATATATTCATTAGAGATGAGAATCCGAAGCAGTAGGATAATCCTCATCCAGAAAGCTTCGAGCTTCAGATGTGGAGAGAAAAACATGTCGTGGTGCATTCGGAGGCAAGATTGTAAGTTTCACAGGGTATAAACGCTGGTTTTAGATTTTTCTCATAACATTCGGACATCAAAGGTTTAAAAACTAGCCTTGCCTTCATTACTTCTGGGCTAAAATCCTCCACTAATCAGAATTGGAAATCTTTAAGTTTAACCATCCCTAAACGTCGAGCCACACGAATAAGTTGCTGTTTGACATGCACATAATGAAATCGAACAATTACAACAGGTGGTTTAGCTGAAGAACTTGGTGATCAGCGCATAATTCTATGGGCGCGATCAAGTAATGGAGGACTGTCTGGGAATACAGAAGGGAACGCATCCTTTAAAAGTTGAGCAAAATACTTCGAGGGGTCCCCTTGTTCAATACCTTCCAGGAGACCAAGTATGCGTAAGTTCTGTCTTCTGGACCGATTTTCAAAGTCGACACTCTTGGCTTTAAGTGTTTCCGCCTGCTTAATCGCCGAAGATAATTTCTGCTCCAGTTTCTCAATTATCAAGTCTCGCTTCTGAGCGTCCTCTTGCAAAGTTGTGATTAGAGTTTGTTGCTGTTTAACTTCGAAATCAGTCTTATCCATAGAATCCTGGAAAGCCTTTAGATCTTGTTTGAAAGTTAGTTGTTCTTCAAATTTTTCATTTAAGTGCTCCAATAACATATCATAAGTCAATTCAGTACGCTTAGGATCAGTCTTTTTTTTCCTTTCCATTGTCGTTAGAATCTTTCCCAGGGTCTCGCCCTTTAGATCTTAAAGCCATTTCTGTACTCATTTCTTCAAAATTCACAGTACACTCTTAAAGATAAGTCCAAAAAAGTAGCAAGAATCTTTTGGTGTAGGTAAAAATAAGTTAAATAAGGGTGATCGTAGGTTAAAAAAGTAAAGGTTATGGAGCGAATCTGAAACAGTGCTCACTCCATGAGCGTCTCCTGGTGATCTTCCATCAATATTTCTGGGATACCTTGTATGAGCAGCCCTCTTGAAGTAATGCCACATCATCTATATTGGGTCAAGTTCTGGACTCTGACTTGACCATTCCAAAACACAGATGTTCTTCTTTTAAAAATACTTCAGATTTTCTGTTGTTGATTTACTCTTTTGTTTCGGATCATTGTCTTGTTGCATCATCCAATTTCTGTTAAGCTTCAGGTGACAGACCACTACTCTGACATTCTCCTGTAAAATGTCTTGATACAATTTGGAATTCATTGTTTCCTCAACGATTGTCCAGGCCCTGCAGCAAAGCAGACCCAAATGATGATGCTCCTTCCACCATGCTCCACGGTTGATATGAATTTCTGGTGTTCATGTGCAGTGCCCTTTTCCCTCCAAACATTGTGGTGTGCACTTCTGCCAAAAAATTCAATTTTTGTCTCATCTGTCCACAGAACCTTGTCCCAGAAGCATATGGAGCAACCAAGTGGTCTTTTGTAATGTGCAGCATTTTTTTTTGGAGAGCAGTGGTTTCCTCTGTGGTGTCCTTTTGTTCTTGTTTAGTGTTTTTCTTATCGTGGATGCATGATCAGACTCTTTTGCAAGTTCTAGAGATTTTGCAGGTCTTTTGGTGTTACCTTTGGGTTCTTTTTCACCTCCTTCAGCATTGCTTGTTGTGCTCTTGCTATGATCTTTGCAGGA
Source organism: Hypanus sabinus (assembly GCF_030144855.1). Taxonomy (NCBI): domain Eukaryota; kingdom Metazoa; phylum Chordata; class Chondrichthyes; order Myliobatiformes; family Dasyatidae; genus Hypanus; species Hypanus sabinus. Next base: position 59,171,895 of record NC_082717.1, on the reverse strand, counting down.
TGCCCACGCCTAGTGAGAGTAGCAACAGTATTGAATTTCCTCCATTTGTAGACATTTTCTCTTACTGTGGACTGATGAACACTCAGAAATACTATTGTAGCCTTTTGCAGCTTCATGCATCTCTACAATTCTTCTAAAGTCCTCTGAAAATTGCTTTGATTGAGGTTTGGTGCACATAAACAGATCTTTCTTGAGACAAGCAGGCTCGGTCAGTAACCTGACTTTGTGTGTCTTTTCTATAGGGCAGGGCACCTCTACAACCTACACCTCAAATCTCATCTCATTGATTGGAACATCTGATTACAAATAGCTTTTGTAGAGGCATTATCCCAGAGGGTCACATACTTCTTTGAACCTAGACTGTGATTGTTTAAATATTAAACAATTTAAACAGTATTAACAAGATTAAGTGCAATTGTTTGTGTTATTAGTGAGAAACAGATTGTGTTTGTTATTATTGTGACTGATGAAGATCAGACTACATTTTATGAGTAATTACTGCTGAAAACCAAGTATTGCGAAGGGCTCACAAACTTTTTCTTGCAACTGTCCATTAAGTCAAAACAATCCATCATTCTTTTATTAAAATTATAGCTGAGAGTGAAATTACTTCAATTTAAAGTACTAAAAATAAATTGAATAACTGCATTTCAGTAAAAGTAACATGTACATGTGCATATTTGATATGCAAACCAGAATTAAAATGGTAGACTTTTTCAAATTGTTATAGTAAAATTTTGTATCAAGCAACAAATAAGCATTCATATAGATTGTTATTATAAAAATAAATTTGGAGACTTGTATAACTGCAAAGAAAAATAGCCTTTTATTGTACTTCAAAATTAGCAACAGAAGATTGGAGACGTTTTTCCCCTGTGGATTGCACTATATAGATCCACTACCTGCAAAAAGTATTCACCCCCCCCCCCCCCAAAGATTTCATGTTTTATTGTTTTACAACATCGAATCACAGTAGATTTAATTTGGTTCTTTTGGCACTGACCAACAGAAAGAGACTCTTTTGTGTCAAAGTGAAAACAGATCGCGACAAAGTGATCTAAATTAATTACAAATATAAAACATAAAATAATTGATTGCGTAAGTATACACCTCACCCCACCCCCCCTTAATGTGACACACCAAATCATCACTGTTGCAGCCAGTTGGTTTTAGAAGTCATATAATTAGTTGAATAGAAATTACTATGTACAATCAAGGTGTTTCTATTGGTTATAGTAAAAATACACCTGTATCTGGAAGGTCCAACTGCTGGTGAGTCAGTGTCCTGGCATGAAGATAAAAGAACTCTCCAGGCAACTCCTTGAAAAGTTTATTGAAAAGCACAAGTGAGGAGATGAATACAAGAACATTTCCAAGCCACTGAATAACCTTAGGAGTACAGTTGAGTCAGTCATCAAGAAATGGAAGGAATATGGCACAGCTGTAAATCTGCCTAGAGCAGGCTGTCTTCAACTACTGACTGAGGGTGTGACAGCTCTGGAGGAGTTACAAGCTTCAGTGGCTGAGATGGGATAGACTGCGCGTACAACAACTGTTGCCCGGGTTCTTCACCAGTTGAGCTTTTTTGGAGACTGGCAAAGAGAAAACCACAGCTGGAAAAAACTCTCATATGAAATCTTGGTTCGAGTTTGCCAGAAGACATATGGGAGACTCTGAAGTCCGTTGGAAGAAGGTTCTATGATCTGATGAAACCAAAATTGAGCCTTTTAGCCATTAGACTGAACACTATGTTTGGTATAAGCCAAACACCGCACATCAAAAACACACCATCCCTACCGTGAAGCATGGTGGTAACTGCATCATGCTGTAGGGATACTTCACTGCAGCAGGTCTGGAAGGTTTATGAAGGTAGAGGGTAAAATAAATGCAGCAAAATACAGGGAAATCCTGGTGGAAAACCTGATGCAGTCTGCAAGAGAACTGCGACTTGCAAGATTTGTTTTGCAGCAAGACAATGACCCTAAGCATAAAGCCCAAGCTACACAGGAATGGCTTACAAACAATAAAGTTAATGTCCTGGAATAGCCAAATTAGAATCCAGACCTCATTCCAATAGAGAATATGTGGCTGGACTTGAAAAGGGTTGTTCACGCACAATCCCTGTGCATTCTGACAGAGTTTGAGCCGTATTTTAAGAAGAATGGGTAAAAATTCAGATTCCAGATGCGCAAAGCTGGTAGAGAACTATCCACACAAACTCAAGGCTGTAACTGCTGCCAGAGGTGCATCTATTAACTGCTGACTTGAAGGGCATGAGTAATTATATAATCAATTATTTTGTGTTTAATAATTGTAATTTGTAATTAATTTAAATCACTTTGTAGAGATCTGTTTTCACTTTGACAAGGAAGAGTCTTTTTCTGTTGAACAGTGTCAGAAAAGCTAAATTAAATCCACTGTGATTCAGTGTTATAAAACTGGAAAACTTCCAAGGGGGGTGAATACTTTTTATAGGCACTGTGTCAATTTAATAAGAAGGAAGTGGCAATATCTTAATAATTAGCAAATGTGCCGCATTAGTAAAAACTAAATTAATAACTTGAATCAAAACAAAACATGCCAGAAAGACTCAGCAGGTTAAGCGTCATCTGTGAAATGAAAAGCAGAGTTAACTGTTGAGGTCATGGAGCAAAAAAGCTGCTGGAGGGACTCACCAGATCAGATAGCACCTGTTGAGGGAAATGTACAGTTGATGTTTCAAGTCAAGATCCTTCATCTGGATTGGAGTAGAAGGGAAGATAGGGAATATAAAGAGGAGAGAAGAAGGATTTGGAGCAAGTGCTGTTAAGTGATAAGGTGGATCCATGTGGTGAGGGGTTGATTGGTAGATGGAGTCAGGTGGGAAAGGGAAAGGTGGAGATGAGATGATAAGTAGAGACAATAAAGGCTGTAAGTTATGGAATCTAAGAAGAATGGAAAGTGAAGAGTGGAATAAAGGGTGTATGGAGGGTAGATGGAGACAATATACAAAGGGAACTGGAGCCTCTAGGAGGAGAATGTAGGTGATGGGCAAATATAGTTGTGTTGAGAAAACGCTATGTGTGGGATAGCCTTGTTAGATCAGAAGCAAGAAAGGGAATGAGTTGGAGGAGGTTACCATAAATTGGAGCATTCAAGTTCATTGCATTATTCTGGTGAATAAGAGGTGCTGTTCCTTTAGTTTATGTTTGGCCTCACTCTAGTAGCGTGAGAATGCCAAGGACAGATAGGTCAGTGTGAGAAAGGGAAAGGGAATTAAAATTATTTGTAACCATGGATTTACCTCATTAGTGATTTTCACTTAGTGTTCGCCATACTTTCCCTCATCTTCTTTGCAAATTAAAACTGACTTGTGTTCCCTCTTTCCTCATTCAGACCAATTATCTTTGATCTGCAGCTTTAACTCTATTTCTTTTCCATAGATATTGCCAGGCCTGCTAAGTGTTTCTAGCATTTCTTTGTTTCAGTCTTTCACCATTTCTATCAGTGTATGTTGAAATAGCATTATGTCATGCCATTAAAATATTTTTATATGCTTAGAGGTTTTCGAACTGTTGGAATAATCATTCTAGAAATATAGACTCCTGCCTTGGCATCAAGAAGTAAAATAATACACAAATCACAGTAGTTGCATCATTTTGTAATCTTATTTTAAATGGTTATTGACATTACTTCAGGTGAAAGAGTAATGGTGCAAGGTGATAAAGATTGGTTTAAAAGAATATATAGAAGGTCATAGTGGAGAATATGTAATGGAAACATAATCATTGTTAGAAACGGTCAAGTACTAAGGATGTTGAAAATCAGAAATAAGATGCTGCCTATCTGAAATCATTATGTCAGTGATTTATAAAGTCTGCTGAGGCAAAAGTTAACATATTTTTCCTTAAGCTTACATTATACTTCATTGAAATAGTATAGGAGGTCAGGGAAGAATAAGAAGACAGTCTATTCGAAGCTCAAGGTCACATGTACTGAACAGAGGTGTTCTGCAAATATATAACTCATTCTAGGTTTGGTCTTCCTCATAAGCAACAGTTGCAGAGAACTACATTGAAAACAAATAGATCACTGCTTCACTTTAAATTGTTTGGGCCCTGAGCAGTGAAGAGGAAGTGGCTATATGGCTGCATAGTGAGGTGCCACAGGAAGGACAGTGATTTTGTTAGAAATGAGTGAGTAAACCATGGTGCTTTAGAGGGAAATGTCCCCTGAAGTACTGATAAGGAAAGAGAAGAGAAAATGTGCTTGTTGGTGACATTACTTTGGATTGCCTGAAATTGTGAAGAGGACAGCACGTAGCATAGTGGCTACAGTGCCAGTGATCGACGTTCAATCCTACCTCTATCTGTAAGAAGGTTATACATTCTCTCTGTGACTGCATGGGTTCCATCCGGGTGCACTGGTTTTCTCCCACATTCCAAAGTTAGTAACTTGTGGTCATGCTATGCTGGTGCTCAATGCATGGCAACACCTTGTGGTCTAGCCCTCAGCAGATCCTCAGACTCTTGGTCATTGATGCAAACAGCACATTTCACTGTATTTTTTGTTGTTCTGATGTACATGTGACAAATAAGCTAATCTCCATAAATCTTTATAGTTTTCAAAATATGAAGGCTAGTGGGCTTGCAAAGTGAGAACAAGGAGAATCCTGTCGTCACTCTAAAAGTGATAAGAGAAGAAGTAGGTGCTGGAAATAGAGTGGGCTATATCTGGGGCCTACTGCCAAAGAGAATGGAATAGGGTCCGTTAGGTAGATTTATGGAAAAAGTTCTAATCGAAGTCAGCCTGGAGGGGCAGAGGACTTACCGTGGATATTGGTTACTGGCTCGTGTTCTGAAATACAAATAGAGAATCAAAGAAAGAAAAAGATTCAGAAGTACAGTGTGTGCTAGGGTTGGTGGAATGTTCTAGTTTAGGATCAGAACAAGAGGTAATGCCAGTTCTATCATCAGTGTTTTGGAAGAAGGGCCTCAGTGGTAAAACAGGTGCTGCTTGAGCATTTTACACTGCAGTTGTGGTGCAGAATTTCTCACTCCATCTTATCTGGAGATATTCCTTCTAAAAACAGTCGGCCCTCCTTATCTGCGGATTCCGCATGCACGAATTCATCCAACCACGGATTGCGGAAACCCGGAAGTGCTCTTCCAACACTTGTTGTTCGAGCATGTACTGACTCTTTTTTTCTTGTCATTATTCCCTAAACAATGCAGTATAACAACCATTTTACATAGCATTTACATTGTATTAGATATTATAAGTAATCTAGAAATGATTTAAAGTATACGGGAGGATGTGCGTGGATTATCATGCATCGGGATCGAAAAGAATCGGAAGTTCTCTAACTAAGTCGATACAGGTACATCCGGTATTATTTAGCGTCAGCTAGTCAAACATTTGTCTTAGTGTATAGTATATATTTTACCTTTCTATACATATAAAACACTTAAGAATGTTTGTTTCAGCACTGGGCTTGGAAATGGAAGTTCTTGGGACTCGGGACAGACCGCTCCCCAGCGCGCTCTCCACCGTGTCGGGTTGATATGAGGATCAAAAACCCGAAACCCCAAAACCCAATAATTAAACCACTGCTTTGCTTAGTAATAATTGTAGCTTTCATCAGGGCAGAGCCTTTCTCACTTTATCCTTTAAAATTGTTCCGATCGTTGACTGATGTAGCCTCACTCTTTTCCAATGACCGATGGCGTTTCACCTCTTTCTGATTGCTTTATTATTTCCACTTTATTTTCAGTCGTGATCGTAATTATTTTCGTGAACAGAAACACTGAGCATTCAGAGCTCTGGCGCCAGGTCTTAATGTCCACTGCACTGAGACAGGTTAAATAAGGTCTGGAGTTCCGCTGGGTCCTAAGGTCCACCGGATTGAGACAGGTTGCATAAGGGACTTGAGCATCCACGAATTTTGGTATCTGTGAGGGGTCTCGGAACCAATCCCCCATGTATATGGAGGGCCAACTGTACCTTCCTCCTTATATAGACAATGCTGAAAAAATCTCAGCAGGTTAAGAAGGCCCTGTACTAAAATAAAGAGTTAAAACTTCAGATGAATGGCATTTGAACAGAAACAAGTAAACCTTCAAATTTATAATCTTACAGTTTGTTTTTGTCTGACGGTAGATATTTCATCCTACCTTGAATCTAGATTTTTTTCCACCTGCTCAGAATACCCCATCTATATCTTAGTACCACTTTTCCTTTAGAGTTTCCACTTAATTGTTCTCTACAGTTTCACCATGGCCATCTAGTTCATCTACTCTTCCATTCACTCCACCAGGGCAACTTGAGATCCTTTGCCTCTTCCTCGAGTGGAGGGGCAAATGCTGGAAATTCAAGCAACACACACAAAATGCTAGTGGAACACAGCAGGCCAGGCAGCATCTATAGGGAGAAGCACTGTCGACGTTTCAGGCCTGACGAAGGGTCAGCCCAAAACATTGACAGCGCTTCTCCCTATAGATGCTGCCTGGCCTGCTGTGTTCCACCAGCATTTTGTAAATGTTTCTAGTGATTGTTTTAATCTCTGAATTCAATCTTCCACCATTTCTATCAGTGTGTGTTAAAACAGCAATAGATCATGCCATGACTTCACACTATCAACCCACTCATTTATTTGGTCTCTGTCGCCTTCCAGATAGCACATATATGGTTGATCTCTGCTCTCCTTTTATTGAATTCTAAAGCCTGTTGATCAAAAATTTATATGACTAAATGCATTTTATTCTTCGGAATATTAGTATTTTATCACTCTTTCCCAATATTTGGTTATGAAATACATGAGGTTTAAATGTTTTCCCCTTTTTTTTTAATAGATGATGAAGGAGCCACTCCTGTTAAAAGGAGACGTGTAAGCAGTGATGAAGAACATCTGATGGACAACAGCACAGGACATAGCACGCCCAGCGACACTCGGACAGAACCTAGGGATGCATTAACTCCGGGCAGTACCTCAGACACTGAAACTAGAGACTCAACAGTCATTGATCCAGGCACCGAGCAAGACCCACCAACCCCTGATCCTATTTCTATTAAAGAAGATAAGTTGGAAGTTTCTTCCTTGAGTGCACATGAGACATTAATCAGCAATAGGCCCCAGGACACTGTAGAACAATTGCAGGGAGAGGATGCAGCAGACAATTGTAAAGTGGTGAAGGAACTACTAAGTTCAGAAAAGGAAACTAGTGTGAATGAAGATGATTCTGACTCTCCCCCTACACCACCACCTGCTGCTACAGTTTTATCTGATCTGACTGACCTTAGGAACTGTGAGGCTCAAAATCTGGCGTCATTTGACCCAGAAACAGGTTTATCCAACAGCTGTACCCATTCCAGAGGACTTTTTAACATGCAACAGCAGGACCTTTTAGATAATTTGTGCAGGACCATTGAATCTACTATTAGTGCAGTCACACGAATATTGAGCAGAGGGAACCAACCCACTTCTTGATGAGACTACTAGCATGACTAGTTTTGTCCTTTTAAATACAGTTTGAGTTTAGTTTAATTCTGTTCTGCCTGTTGAATCTGATGCTTTGTGCTTCACTGTCAAGTGACATTTTTCCTGCTTGAATGCCTGTTAGCTATTTGTATGAAGAAGCATCTCAGCCATGAGAGAAATCCAGTGTGTTGCGGTTATGCGCTTGAAGATGTGATAAGTGGAAAACTAAACACAAATTTCTAGATAACTTAATGCAAAGGCATTTACAGCATATTTCTCAAGGGAAATCATATTAATGGTCAGCTTTTACATATAAGTAATTTGTTGTGGCTTTTCATCCAGATTTGGGGTGTATCTAGGTGTGAAGGGTTACGGAGATTTTTGTTCTTCTCACATTGTATGATGTAATTTAAAATATTGCATTTTTACTGTGTATAATATTGTGTCTTTTGTTGCCGGTTTTTGTACTCTATTAAAGGAGGCCAAGTTGCCTCAAATCTCCGTGGTTCTATTATCCAAATTAAGTTGTTTACTTGTATACTAAACCAACCACGATTAATTTGATTCTGTTAAGAATCCTCTGTAGACATGAACTGGCATAAATAACGTGCTTTATCTGACAGGTTTCCCATGGTGGAAATAAAGCACACAAAATAAAAATTGGAACTTTATATTGTTCTCCATGTTTTTTTGATGCACACAAATTGCCAAATGTTATGAATAAAATGAAGACAATAATGGATTAATATTTAAACTATTACAAAATTAAAATGAAAATTACACTAGTTCATTCTCTTTGTTGATTGTAATGAATGGAAAGATCAGTAATTTTACAGTAGTGTTTTCAAACAAAGTGGATTTAATTCATTTCTAACTATTGAGGTATTCATAACTATTTATAAAAATCACTGCTGTATCAAAACCCATAAGCTTTTATTAGAATTTCCTTTAGATTACTCTGATACTCAGTGATATCATTGTAAGTCATACCAGCAGCTATATTTCAATTCAACTAGATACTTCAAGTGCTCATGGTCTAACCATCTTTAATGTTGAGGATTATTTGCTGTATTGAACACATAGATGTATGATGCACAGTGAAAAGGTGAGTCTTATCAATATCCTGAGTTTTTTATTATTATTATTAATAATTTCAATATTATTTTTATATGTTGTGCTAATGGGGAGTTGCATTGCCATAATTGTTAAATAGAGATAGTCCAGTCAATGAAATTAATGTGGAAATATACACAAATGGATAACAAAATAAGAGCATTGAACAATGTGATATTTCAGAATTGTAAAGTTTGGCAAAGGGATTTATATGGAATACACAATAAAAGTTTTTAATTTTATTTATTTATTGAGCTTGAGCGCAGAATAGGCCTTTCTGCCCCTTTGAGTCATTCTACTCAACAGTAACCTGATTTAATCCTAACCTCATCACATGACAATTTACAATGACCAATGAACCTACCGACCAGTACATCTTTGGACTGTGGGAGGAAACCAGAGCACCCGAAGGAAACCTATGTGGTCACAGGGAGAGCAAATGAATTTACAGGCAGCAGGAATTAAACATGGGCTGCCTCTACTGTAAAGCACTGCGCTAACTACCACGCTACTATGTTTGTTTGTTCTAATTCCAGATAATCTGGAAGCATTGAGTGAAAACTTCGAGGGGTCCTGTTAACAAAAGGATGCTTTCCATGTAGTAAAGTGGTCTGAAATGGAAGCAAGGGACAGGAGTGCAATAAGACCACATATTCTGAACTGATATTGCAACTGTAAAGGTTTGTAGCCTTTTATGTAAAAATAGTGTATCTTTTCATTATATTCATTTCCTGCATGTGATCTTAATATTATTCTCACCTCTTAACATGAGGCAGTTCTAATATACAGTGCAGATAAACTGTATTTACTCCGAATGATATTTATACTCCCACCCATTCCATATCCTGCTACTCAGAACATGCTGTGAAATAGTTTTTAGTTAAAAACGAACTGAGATAATCGTGCAAGTCAGCAGTTTTACACCAGTCATGCTTCAGCCACTCTGGACTAATGCTTAAAACATGCTGAATACAATCTCAAAATGCACTCTGATAAATAGCCTATGTGTGGAATGCATGAATGTATAAATATGGTTAAAATGTTGAAGGTGTGCTGTGTACTGTGCTACTGAGGTGGAATGATAGTACGTTTACAGGCTTCTTCATATTTGAAATCAAGTTTCTTGTTGCTTACCTAGATGTTACTGCTTCCTCTTCTTGCACGTGCTCTACATTTATTCATCTACTGCTGACAAGAGCAGGGGCTACCTGGTTAAGAAGGATGTACTATGCACCTCTGAATTTGAATAGACACTAAAATGCATTGAATTGGTGATAACTGACTCTACAAATGAACGATTAGGGCAATTTCTCTGCTCTGAAAGTAGCATCTACCTTTATGGTGGCATATAATGACACTTATTTCTGTGCTTTGGGTCTGAAAGGATTTGAGGCGTGGTATTGCCTTGCGATCCCATGCCTGGGTTTCCAGTCAAGGAGTAGCTAAACATTGCTTTCTGATTTTTTTTCAGTTCTTATATTACTTCTCTCTGTCGTTGCTACTTGGCTTGTTCAGCATATCCAGCATGTTCACTTTAAGTCTGTTTGTAAGTACTGGAGATGATTAAAGAGTTTGAAGCATGAGATACAGTGTCTACAGTAAAAGTTTGGTGTCTGGTCATTCTGTTTCAGGGAGAGAGACATTAAACATACTGTATTTAAATGATGGTGAAGGTAATTTACCAGTTTAGTACACAATTTTGGGAGATGTACTGAACTAGGTCATCTTGACTATGGCTGGCAGTTCCGTAGGAATCTGCCACTATACAGCCACTCATGTAAATACAGGCTTACTCCCGACCATTGTATGTAATACATGCCTGTACACCATGGAGTCAGGCAGCAGAACCCCTCTCCTGCTTCTCAATTAGCTGTGTGTATATAATGCATGATTTTGATTATGACTTGTACTACTGGAAATTCAGAGTACGTTTAGTTTTATGCATCAGCTTCTTGCTTGAAGTGGGAGGTATGTCATGATGTAATGTGCTTTACCATCTTCTGAAATCAAAGAACAGAAACCAGTTTATTACCAACAGTTACACTGGTATTTTCAGAGATGAAAGACAATAACCTGCTAGAATAGTAAGTGCTGTATGGTGCTGGATAAGTTACAATAACTAGTTTCAGAAGCAAACGACTTCTGTATTTTCCACCATTGGGTAATTTGATTATATGTCTGCAGGATTTGGTTTTAAAAATTGATTACATGACAAATGTCATTCAAAATAAGCTTTAATATCATTGCAAACTTTGGAGCTATTCATGTGTTTATAATCAATTCTATAATAATGGTCTTGTATGCCACTGTTCGATAAATATCTTTCACAAGGTTCACTTAGGTATTTCTAAAATAATGTACAAAGTATCAAAAGTGATATCTAAATGAGTTACTGAACAGGCAACAACTTAATTTTAGATGCATAGGGTGAATATAATTACTATTCCAATTGCTTTTAATCTACTGGCTATTCAGTCAGTTATTATTATTGGTTGTTGATTTCCTGAAAACATACCTGAAAATGCACATTCTGCATGGGCTGCAATGACTATAAATGTACAAGACTTTTACAATAGCTGTTTGTAGATGAATTATGTGTGAGATGAACCATCAGATATTCAGATTACTGTTACTGTTCAATTTGTGTAATTATCCATAAGCTTTTTTTGGGCCATCAGCAAAATTCCATGTTTATAGTTGTTCAAATGAATAGTATAGGATTGCTTATGTTACATAGTAAAAGTGAAAATTAAGGATAAAAATGATTGTTTTAGTTAGCGAGCTTATTTTTGGTACAACTTTTTATATTGTATTAACTAATGTAATTAGTGCAGAATGCTAGAAATGGCTTTTAAAATTATCACTTTTCATAAATTAGTAGAAAATGTAATTCAAGGAATTTCCACCTGGCAATCAAATTCAAATCAAATATGAAGCTAAGAGGTAGGAAATTTTCATCTATAAATATACAGCCCATTCCTTCCTTAAAGTGCTGCAAGATGGCAGCAAACCAGATTTTAATATTTTTTTTTCCTGAATTGCCCAGCAATTTAAAGTTTAAGTTGAACCATTTTATGCCAAGTAATCAAATCTGCATACTTGAAGAATTAACTATAGTTCACAATTATGAACTTGCTGTTATTTTTAGAAAACCAGAAAAACTACACTAAAAAGTTTAGTGGAAAACACTTCCCCATGTACAATAAGTGCAGTTTGGCTATTTGAATTAAATTTGAATATTGTCAAGTGCAGAAGAGTTAATTATTTAAATGGCATAAATTGTTTAAATATCCATGTTATAATCTGGATAATCTACAGAAAAGTTATGAAAACTACTCGTGCACTGTACTTAATTAGATGTTTAATGTTAATAAACATGCATATTTAAATTGCTGTGGAGGTTGGCATTTATCAAGAGTTCATTCCTGTTGATTCTGGGATCCATTATGTGGGGCGCAATTGAGATAAGCGGGCCTTCGACCTAAAGGTGAGAAAGTAAAACATATTCAATCTTTTGTTAAGCAAATATGACACTTAAGATGCATATTTCATGCTATCTGCTAATTAAAATGATTGCCTTATGCAATTGGAGCTAACAAAGCTGTGAAGTGATTACATCCCACAGACAAGAGTTAATGGAGGTAGTACTTAGTGCCATTTTGTTGAACTGTTATCAACAGCCAACTTGCACCTCTAACAAACAAGGTGCACTATGGCTGGAGAAAGTAATGATGATTGAAAAGGAACAATAACCAATGTTTTCTGACACTGCTGGCAATGGCAGAAGTGTAGAGGAATGTGTTCTATCTTTGGGTCTTCCAACTAAACTATGGCAACCTGCACACATACTTAATTCAGCCTCGAAGCTGCAACACTATTAGCTGTTTTTTATATCACATCTGTTGAACTCAACCTGTTTCTAACCTGTAAAATCTACGTAATGTTATTAGTGTAGTCTGAGAAAAGCATTATTTGTGTAGCTGAATCAGTTCTCAATCATTCACTGACATGTGGTGCCACAACGTCATTAGGCTGTCCTATATTTTATGCCCTTAGTAGGTCCTTTACATGAAAAATATTTGCCATTGCTACAACTCCCGATTAAATACCCACTTGGTTACCACAGACCTTTCTATATAAAAACTGTGATACGGTACAAGTGACACAAAAGAGAATTTATGTACACCCTAAAATTCAAACGGAATGCAAAAATTTCTTATCAATGTAGATTACATGTAATCTATATTTCCATTAGCTAGGTATTGTAAAAAGCCTTTAGACAAGAACTGCTTTATATCTATGTTCATTTAAATCACAAAGCCAGAAATCCAGTTTACCTTATTATGTTTTGTGATGAATTATTCTGACGTGGTGTTGCTGGTTGACAGACTTTAAACTGAGATTCCAGTCGGGAATAAATGCCACCAGCAAACTGCAAAAGTTGTAGCATATTTAAAATTACTGGCTTTATCATAGTATTGCATTTGATACAACAGTTCAATGTCAATACTGTGCTTCATTGATCCTCACTCATCAACATACATGTCTACTAGTTCCTCAGTCTACTATCCTCTAGGTTGTTTCTTTTTAATTCTTTAATGGGCTTTAATTACTTTGTGCTTATACACCCTAGTTCTAATCCTCCGGCACAATGCCCACCTAATGTCACATTTTAAAAATCTCAAGTTCATACCCTAGTGAGCTGCTTGGCCCTAGTAGCTAGTCCAGGATTGCTTATATCATACATTTCCTGGTCTCACACTCTTAAATACATTTCATAGCCATCCAATCCTAGTCACAGAACATGACAACACTGTAATCTGCCTAATCCCTTTGACCTGCACCCGGACCACAGCCTCCACCTATCCCCCTCATGCATGTACCTAACCAAATTTCTCTTAAATGTTGAAATTGACATTGCATCCACTATATATACTGGCAGCTCATTCCACATTCACCACCCTCTGAGTAAAGAAGTTCTCCCTCATGTTTCTCTTAATCTATGACCTCTAGTTCTATTCTCACCCAACCTTGGGGTAAATGCAAGCAGGCTTTTTCCACTATCTATAACTCTCATAATTTTGTATATCTCATTCAAATCTTTTCTCATTCTCCTATGCTCCAGGGAATAAAGTCTAAACCTATTTAATCTTTCCCCATAACTCGGGTCCTGAAGTTCCAGCAATATCCTTGTACATTTTCTTTGTACTGTTTAATAAAATCGTATTGATATCTTTCTGTGGGTTGGTGGTCAGAACTGTATATTGTGCTCCAAGTTCAGCCTCACCAATATCTTAATACAGTTTAACATAATATCCCAACTTCTGTACTCAATACTTTGACTTATGAAGGCCGATGTGTCAAAAGCTCTCTTTACAACCCTATCTACCGTGACATCACTTTCAAGGAATTATCAATCTGCATTCCCAGATTCCTCTGTCCTACCATGCTCCTCAGTACCTTAATGTCAACTATGTAAGTCCTTTGCTAGTTTGGCCTCCCAAAGTGCAACACCTCATACTTCTCTGCAATAAATTCCATCTGTCATTTTTCAACCCATTTTTCCAGCTGGTCCTGCTGCAAGTTTTGACAGCTTTCCTTTCTGTCCACTACACCTCCAATCTTGGTATCATTGACTTATTTGCAGATCCAGTTTACCATATTAGCATACAGATCATTGATGTAGATGACAAACAACAATTGACCCAGCACCGATTCCTGTGGAACACTACGAGTCACAGGCCCAGTTAGAGACCAAAGGCCACGTCTGCAGCTACATTTTAATTATCTGAAACTTTGACTATTCCTTTTCCTCCACAGATGCCTTCTGATCCACTGAGTTTCTCCAGCTGCTTAGATTTTGCCCTATATTACAACACCTACAGCTTCTGTGTCTTTAATTATCCTGCCATTTATACCTTTACTAGCATTTGGCACTGGTAATATTCTAGAGATTAGTACCTTTTAGAGGCCCTGCTTTTTAATTTGTTCTCCAAATTCTGTTGCAGGATTTCATCTCTTTTTACCAAAGACAGTGGTGCCTGTGTGGACCACAGCCTCATTTCCTTATCCTTTCAGCTATTGAGTGGACATCTTCAATCATGATGCCAGGGAGATAACACATCATCCTGGCATCTTGATACAACACAGTGTCAGGGTTGTATAACCATTTCCTCATGACGCCAGAGCTCCAGGTTCAATTCTGATGTCCAATGCTTTCTGTATATAGTCAACAAGGAAAAGTAGTGGGGAAATAACACTGGTGTGAACCAGCAAATGATCTCCTAGGTTGTAAGGAAATACATCTATGATCATAGAAATAGTTGTCTATTAAATCCACGATTATGACTTTGTGCTCATCCCTCCTGAGCCACCCAGAACCAGGCTCCTGTACTCTTAGACCATAAGATATAGGAGCAGAATTAGGCCACTGGCCCATCAAGTCAACTCCGCTATTCAATCATGGCTGATGCTTTTTTTCCCCCCTCCTCAGCTCCACGCCCTGTAACCTTTGGTGGCATGTCCAATCAAGAACCTATCAATTTCTGGTTTTATTTAAGGCCTACATAGCTGCCTGTGGTTTAAAAAAATCCACAAATTCACCACCCTCTGGCTAAAGAAATTTCTCCTCATCTGTTTAAAATGGACACCCCTTTATCCCGAGGCTGTTCCCTCTTGTCCTAGGCTTCCCCCACCAAGGGAAATACTCTTTCCACATCTGCTCTGTCCAGGCCTTTCAACATTTGAAAGGTTTCAATGAGATCCCCCACCCACATCCTTCTAAATTCCAGTGAGTACAGCCCCAGAGCCATCAAATGTTCCTCGTATGATAACCCTCTCATTTTGGAATCATCCTTGTGGACCTCCTCTGAACCAATACCAGCACACCTTTTCTTAGATGAGAAGCCCAAAACTGTTCATTCTACTCAAGGTGAGGCCTCAGCACCACATCCCTTCACTTGTATTCTAGATCTCATGAAATGAATGCTAACACTGCATTTACCTTCCTCACCACAGACTCAACCTGCAAGTTAGCCTTTAAGGTGTTCTGCACAAGGACTCCCAAGTCCCATACATCTCAGAGTTTTGGATTTCCTCCATTTAGAAAATAGTCTGCACATTTATTTCTACTTCCAAAGTGCATGACTATGCAGTTTCCAACATTGTATTTCATTTACCACTTTCTTGCCCATTCTCCTAATCTGTCCTTTTGCAGCCTACCTATTTCCTCAACACTGCCTGCCCTCAGCCAATCTTTGCATCTGCAAACTTGGCAACAAAGCTATCTATTTTATCATCTAAGTCATTGATATACAACATAAAAAGAGGCAGTCGCAACAAAGACCCCTGCAGAACACCATTAGTCTCTGATAGCCATCCAGAAAAGGATCCTTTTATTCCCACTCACTGCCTCCTACCAGTCAGCCAGTGTTCTAACCACGCAAGTAACTTTCCCGTAATACCATGGGCTCTTAATTTGATAAGCAGTCTCATGTGGGGCACCTTGTCAAAGGGCTTCTGAAAGTCCAAATATAAAATATCCACTACATCCCCTTTATCTATCCTACTTGTAATCTCAAAGAATTCCAACAGGTTCATCAGGCAAGATTTTTCCTTAAGGAAACCATGCTGACTTTATACTATCTTGTCCTGTGACACCAAGTACTCCATCATCTCATCCTTAACAATCGACTCCAACGTCTTCCCAACCACTGAAGTCAGGCTAACTGGTCTATCACTTCCTTTCTGCGGCTTTCCTCCTTTCTTAAAGAGTGGAGTGACATTTGCAATTTTTCAGTCCTCTGGCACCATGCCAGAGTCCAATGATTTTTGAAGGATGATTACTTATGCCTCCACAATCTCTACCACTAACTCTTTCAGTGAAGACTGATGCAAAATACTCATTTAGTTCATCTCCATCTGCTTGTCCCCCATTATTATTTCTCTGGCCTTATTTTCTGGTGATCCTATATCCACTAATGGTCTATCCACTTGGATATTGTTTGCTAACTTCCTTTCATGTTTCACCTTTTCCCTCCAAATGATTCTTCTGATTGCTCTCTGTACGTTTTTAAAAGCTTCCCGATCCTCTATTTTCCCGCTAATTTTTGCTTTGTTGTATGCCTTCTCTTTTTCTTTTGTATTAGCTTTGACTTCCCTTGTCAGCCACAGTTAAACTCTTTTGCCATTTGAGTATTTCTTCATTGCTGGAATACATCTATCCTGCACCTCCCTCATTTTTCCCCAGACACTCACACCATTGCTGCTCTGCTGTCATCCTTGCCAGCATCTTCCAATTTACTCTGGCCAACTCTTTTTTCATACCACTGTAATTTCCTTTACTCCAGTGAAATATTGCTATGTCAGACTTTACTTTCTCCCTATCAAATTTCTAGTTGAACTCAGTCATATTGTGATCACCAACTCCTAAGGGTTCTTTTACCTTAAGCTCCCTAATCGTCTCTGGTTTACTACATAATACCCAATCTAGTATAACTGATCCCCGAGGAGACTCGATGACAAACTGCTCTAAAAAGCCATTATCGATATACGTGTTAAATCTCTCATGACTGTCATAACATTGCCCTTTTGACACAGCTTTTCTATTTCCCATTGTAATCTGTGGTCTACATCCCAACTACTGTTGGGAGGCCTGTATATAACTGCTTTAAGGTTATGCCAGCTGTCTGCACATATTTAAGTTTTGATACGACTCCCTATTTGTATTATCCAGAAAATCCCTGGCTTTGTGCTACAGCAAATCCAACTGCCGCTACAGCTGGAAATGTCCAGTGACCAAGACAACCACACATGCAGGAAGTGTTCACAACTTTCCACACGCCATTGGATGTGCATTCCACTAGACAGAGCAGACCTGTTTTTCTTAACTATACATTATTTATAAAGCATAAATAACTTTTTATTACTGTTCTGGAAAGACAAATTCCTTTAGAAAGACAAATAATTTTTCCTTTTCTTAAATGGATAAGGTCAACTTGCTTCTCTTAAATTTCAAAGAATGGAAACAATTGTTTAAAGCTCATCTCAGTTGGATTTGTTTTACCCAAACTCATGCACTCAATTACCATCGATCCAGTTCAAACCCTGTTGGAAGTATTTACAAGCAAGCACCTCCCACTTAAAAATGTGATCTAAACAAGAAGTAGCAAAAATTTAGATCTTTGCTTCCCCCACCGTGACCCAAAATAAACCTATCAACAGCTTGTTGCTTGGATTTCCAGCATCTGCAGATTCTCAGAGGTAGTGTCCAAGGGTTCAATATCTATTTAGGAATCAGATGACAGGGGAAGAAGCTGTTTCTGAATCGTTGAGTGTGTGCCTTCAGGTTTCTGTACCTCCTACCTGATGGTAACTGTGAGAAAAGGGCATGCCCTGGGTGCTGGAGGTCCTTAATAATGGACGCTGCCTTTCTGAGACACCGCTCCCTGAAGATGTCCTGGGTACTTTGTAGGCTAGTACCCAAGATGGAGCCAACTAAATTTACAACCCTCTGAAGCTTTTTTCAGTTCTGTGCAGTAGCACCCCCCCCCGCCAATATCAGATAGTGATGCAGCCTGTCCACGGTACATCTATAGAAGTTTTTGAGTGTATTTGTTGACATACCCAATCTCTTCAAACTCCTAATGAAGTATAGCTGCTGTCCTGTCTTCCTTATAAACTGCATTGATATGTTGGGACCAGGTTAGATCATCAGAGATCTTGACACCAGGAACTTGAAACTGCTCACTCTCTCCACGTCTGATCCCTAGATGATCCTTCGTCTCTCGTGTTTGTGATAAACTTTCCTATTACTGATGACTCCATGAACACAACCATAAAACAATGCTCAGGAGATTTTTATGCATCTAATTTTCCAAACTGATTAATAGATAGGATCAATCACCTATTTTCATGTTATTTTTTTCGAACAACTTACCTCTTTTCCTTCTTTTGTCTTGGTGCGATCAATTTTTTCTCCATACCTAACCTTTGTCAGATGTCCAATTATTTCAACCATCCTTCGTTGATCTAAAAGGTAAAGCCTGCATTGACTTCAAATATTTGATTCTGCTCCTGTATTAATTTCTACAAATGTGATTATATAATTACCATTAAATTGAAAACGGAAATTTCACACTACAGCAAAAGTATTAGAAAATAGTGACCAGCAACAACAAAGTAAATTGAAGTTAAAATGTACTGAGTTGTTTGATGCCATGAAAGACATCCACGATGTTAAACATTGATATACATTGTAAGCAGTGGTTAATGTACCTTCCTCTCTTTGGGCATCCTGATTATATCTCATTGAACGATTACAATCCCACTTGCTTTTCTGAAAACCAACCCTAACAAAAGAAGAAACTGAATTACGTCAATGTACATATTATAGCCCCTTATTTAGGGTTTTTATATCTTCTCTAAAACCTGTAACCATGCTTAAATTCAATGCTGCTCCATTCCTTAGCTCCTGGTCTGATGACACCTTGCTCTGCTCTTTACTTCCTTTTCAACTTATCCACTGCTTCCATTATTAGTATTTTCATCCAATATTAAGGTCTAGGTAAATGCTAGAGCAAAACCCTAGGGCAGAGTTTCAGATCTCTGGATCATGAGGATCGCGTCTGGGGAAGGTATGACCTATAGGAAAAGGACAGGTTGCACCTGAACCCGAGGAGGATCAATATCCTTGTGGGCAGGTTTGCTGCTGGTAGTGGGGAGGGTTTAAACTAATTTGGCAGGGTGGTGGGAACCGAAGTGAAGGGGCTGAAGATGGGGCAGTTGCTATACAAGTAGATGCAGTGTGTAGTGAGACCGTGAGTAAAGACAGGCAGATGATCAGGCAAAATTGCAGTCAGTGGAATGAGCTAAAGTGTAACATGGGGGCAACATCAGAAATGGTGATGAGTACAGGACTGAAGGTGTTATATTTGAATGCACACAGTATTCGGAATAAGGTAGATGATTTTGTACAGACAGAGATTGGCAAGTATGACTTTGTGGACATCACTGAGTCATGGCTGCAAAAAGATCACAGATTGGAGCTTAACATCCAAGGATACACATTGTATTGAAAGGACAAGCAGGTAGGCAGAGGGGTTGGGGTGGTTCTGTTGGTAAAAATGAAATCAGATCCTTAGAAGATGTTGAATCCACGTGAGTAGAGTTAAGAAACTGCAAGGATTAAAAGACTCTAATGGGAGTTATATACAGGTATCCAAAAGTAGCCAGGTTGTGAAATGCAAATTACAATGGAGGTAGAAAAATCAGATGAAATGATAGTCATGGGGGATTTCAATGTGAAGGTGGATTGGGAAAATCAAGTTGGGGCTACATCTCGAGAGGAAATTTGCAGAATGCCTATGAGATGGCTTTTTAGAACAGTTTGTGGTGAAGTCCCTCGGGGAAAGGGTATTCTAGGTTGGGTGTTGTGTAATGAAACTGATTTGATGAGGGAGCTTAAGGTAGAAGAACCCCGAGAAGGCAGAGATCATAATATAACTCACCCGGCAGTTTGAAAGGGAGAAGCTAAAGTGAAATGTATCAGTATTACTGTGGAGTAAAAGTAATTACAGAGGCAGGAGAGAGGAGCTGGCTAAAGTTGATTGGAAGGGTACACTAGCAGGGTTGATTGCAGAACAGTAATGACAGGGGTTTCTGGGAGTAATTCGGAAGGTGCATCCCAAAGATGATAAAGTATTCTAAAGGACGAATGAGCCAACCATGGGTGACAAGGGAGGGCATAAAAATAAGAGGGGGCATACAATATAGCAAAACTGGGTAGAAATTTAGGGGAATTGGGAATCTTAAAACCAACAGAAGGCAACTAAAAAAGTGATAAGGAGAGAAAAGATTCAATTTGAGCATAAAGAAGCCAATGATATAAAAGAGGAAACTAAAGGTTTTTCAGATATATAAAGATTAAAAAAGAATGAAGATTGGATAGGAGACAAAGAAATGGTGGACAAACTTAAGTATTTTGCATCAGTCTTCAATGTGGAAAACACTAACAATATGCCACAAATTCAAGAGTGTCAAAGGGAAGAACAGAGTGCAGTTGCTATTACTAAGGAAACGGTGCTTAGAAGGCTGAAAGGTCTGAAGTTAGATTAGTCACCTGGACCAGAGTGACTACTCCCAGGGTTCCGAAAGAGGTAGCTCAAGAGATTGTGGAGACATTAATAATGATCTTTCAGGAATCACTAGATTCTGGAATATTACAAATAACACTCCACTCTTCAAGAAGGGAAGATGGCAGAAGAAAGGAAATTATAGGCCAGTTAGCCTGACTTCAATGGTTGGGAAGACACTGGAGTCCATTATGTAGGGTGATATTTCGTAATACTTGGAAGCACATAATAAAACAGGCCAAAGTCAGCACGATTTCCTTCAGGAGAACTCTACTGGCCATATTCTGTCCCAAATAAAATCCACCTTGCTTATTATCTCAATTCTTCCTGACATATTTTTCCAATTCCTGACTCTCTGTAGAACATTATCTTTCATCAAGCTTTTGATCATTTCTCCCAACAAATCTTCCTTTGATTTTTCTTAATGGCTGCCTCAGTACTTACAGCATTCACTGCAATAGGATATTTTCCTATTGCAGAAAATGTTGTAACAACACAAGCTGTTGTTTTCTGGTAGCAAGAGTCAAGTCAGTCCATTGGTGAATGGTCTACTTTCTTTGCTAAGATGATACAAAAGCATAATCTTCTTACAAACTTCAAATTTGGTACTTACATGAAAGGAGACCCATCTCGAGCAGATGCCTGGAATAACAAAATAAAACTTTATTGTAATAAAAAGCTTTTCGTTGGAAGACCCATTTGGGTTGGTTTTATTAAATGTAAATATAAACAATGAAGTTAAGAGCCAATCAGCCCTTGAAATCCATTCCACAACACCAAATAGTGATATGTTTATCCATCTTTGTTTCCATGTTTTTTCAGATGATAATGCAATTGTATTTCTGGACACAGCTATGCAATACTTAGAAACATAGAAAACCTACAGCACAATACAAGCCCTTCGGCCCACAAAGTTGTGCCGAACATGTCCCTACCTTAGAAATTACTAGGCTTAACCTATAGCCCACTATTTTACTAAGCTCCATGTACCTATCCAAAAGCCTCTTAAAAGACCCTATTATATCCGCCTCCACTACCGTTGCTGGCAGCCCATTCCACGCACTCACCACTCTCTGAGTAAAAAACTTATCCCTGACATTTCTGTACCTACTCCCCAGCACCATAAACCTGTGTCCTCTTGTGGCAACCATTTCAGCCCTGGGAAAAAACCTGTATCCACACAATCAATGCCTCTCATCATCCTTCGCTCCCAGGAGAAAAGGCAGAGTTCACTCAACCTATTTTCGTAAGGCATGCTCCCCGATCCAGGCAACATCCTTGTAAATCTCCTCTGCACCCTTCATATGGCTTCCACATCCTTCCTGCAGAGAGACGACCAGAACTGAGCACAGTACTCCAGGTGGGGTCTGACCAGGGTCCAATAGCTGCAACATTACCTCTCGGCTCCTAAACTCAATCCCACGATTGATGAAGGCCAATACACCATACGCCTTCTTAACCACAGAGTCAACCTGCGCAGCTGCTTTGAGTGTCCTATGGACTCGGACCCCAAGATCCTTCTGATTCTCCACCCTGCCAAGAGTCTTACCATTAATACTATATTCTGCCATCATATTTGACCTACCAAAATAAACCACTTCACACTTATCTGGGTTGAATTCCACCAGCCACTTCTCAGCCCAGTTCTGCATCCTATCAATGTCCCGCTGTAACCTCTGACAGCCCTCCACACTATCCACAACACCTCCAACCTTTGTGTTATCAGCAAACTTACTAACCCATATCTCCACTTCATTTATAAAAATTAGAACAGTGAGGGTCCCAGAACAGATCCCTGAGGCACTACACTGGTGACTGACCTCCATGCAGAATATGACCCGTCTACAACCAATATAACTTGTCTACAACTTCTGAGAACTTGGACGACACTGTCCCAGGACTGCTCATCAGTAGGAACCACCAGAACAAGATGGACTTACCTTCATAGTGCTTGATAAAAATGCTTTTCAGGCAAATAGATAACTGACCTTCACTAATCTGGCTACACTGTACAATTTCTCTCCCAATACACAAGCCTGAGGCTGAATGGGATTGTGCAATGCCACCTGTTAAAAATTCAAATTCCCAACTCCCACATCCACTCAGCTGGCCATATCCCAACCATAATTTCTTTTCTCTTTATACAATGACAATCTGATTTCTCTTCTTCCCCCCCCCCCCCACCCATCCTTATATTTATGATAATAGTGTCCTGATGCTCCTATCTGCCTCAACTTCGTATCATGTAGGATCAAGCTGACTCCCACTCCACCAGCTCCTGACCCTGACACATCAACCATTCATG
This sequence comes from Hypanus sabinus, assembly GCF_030144855.1. Lineage (NCBI taxonomy): Eukaryota > Metazoa > Chordata > Chondrichthyes > Myliobatiformes > Dasyatidae > Hypanus > Hypanus sabinus. The sequence goes on along the minus strand of NC_082717.1, from coordinate 59,148,890 downwards.
CAAAGCTCGTCTAACTCCGCCCTCCCTAACGCAATGTCAGGTCTGATTATCAAAGCCACCATTCCCTATTTTAATCAAGTAAAGTGATCCGTTTCCAAGTTTCACACACAAACTATTATTAAAGAGAGAGTGTTGCATATTTCTACTCTTCTTAATGGGTGGTAGTGCCATCACTAAATTACCTAGCTCTAATTTATGATTATACCTTCTTGTCCTGGACTGCCATCAAGGAACTTGGGACATTTGCTGCTTGTGTTCAATAGAAATCTTTAAATAAGGTCTGATTAGAAACAAATGCAGTAGAATATTTCCTGCGCATATCATTTTTACCTTCCATCTTTACCTTATCTTTTTTCTGTGTAGTAGGAGATGCTGCTGGCTTCTTTGCTCGATTGGTAATTTTCTTATACTTTCTTGTACCTGCATGGGAGGAGAGAGGAAGCAAACTTAAGAGCTTGGATACTGTCTGTACTGAAAACTTCAAGTACCAGTAATGTCAAAGCATGATCCCATGCATAGGCTATAAGTTATTATGTTTTGCAACATTATTATTAGGCTATAAGTTATTATGTTTTGCAACAATGTTTTGTAAACATTGAACTAATTCAAAGGAAGACACAGGAGTCTGAGAATGCGGGTCTAACTTCATCTTTACTTTAAGCGAGGTATGCTTGTATCACACGGGAGTGTGCTGACATATGCAATTCACATATTTATACATATAGTTTGCAATGAATTATTTAAATGAATAAGAATGCTTAATCAATACAATTGTAAAGGATGAATTACACCTCACTGTAGTGCATTACCAAATCTTGCACCTAAAAGTTATGATTTAATTGTTCTTGTAGCAAGACTGATATTTTGTAATATATTTTCTTTTGTCATACCATGAGCTAGTCACTAGCACCAATTTTAATTTTAATATCATAATTATTCTAAACATAAGAATTACTTTATAAAAAAGTTTTGTGACGATGTGTGAATGCTTACATTGTTCACTTGCATTCAAAATATGCATCTTTACCTTGTTTTTTTGTCAATTCTTCTTCATCTCCTACTTCATCCTCAGTTACTTCTGAACCTGTGGTGTACTCTTCATCTTCAGAATACAATGCTTGTTGCTTCTAAAAAGAAATAATTTAATCCAGTGTTTTTGGATGTTCAGCAATGCCTTTAGTTAAGGTTAGTTTTAACAGGATAGACAATACTTAATATATACCAAACTTCACAAGACTTTAAGAACAATACACACTTGTTCCAATCAGTAACTGAAAAAAGCATATCAACTATACAAATTTTTAATTTACGTTGAAATAAACTGGACGAACAGAAGAAATATTACAGAACAATCACGGCTGTCAATGAAGTTGCACACATTTTTCAGCTGAGATTGTTGATGAAAACATGCTAAAATTGGCAGCGACCAACAGAATGATATTAATAATTATACTATGTTAAGGCACTTCCCATTCTTTAAAGTGAAGAGTTGGTCTAATAAAAACATGCAACTCCATGCAATTTAATTTGTAAAATCTGCAGATATTAAAGCTGTAACCACAGTAAACATGATTACAAAGTCCAGGTTGTTAATGAAAAACTGTTCAATGTTCACTAATTTTAACAAAATATAATACGTAGTTAAATTCAAACTTAAGGAAATATTGTGATCTGCCTATCGAAGCGCTGTTTATTTTGCATGAAGTTTTTTTTGTATAAACTTCACTTCCTGTTTGTAAGCTTTTTTTGTACATCATTTCTTGCACGGTTTAATTTGGATTTCAACTTGGAGCAAACACGGTAGAAAGGCACCCTTCTTCATCTACTCTTTATTTGTCCTTGAAACAGCAATATCTGTGAGTCCTAAGCTTTCTTAATATAGGTAAACATTTAATAGGTGTACTTTGAAGGAAATATTACGTTTATCATTCATCGCTATTGTTATCATTGTGCCACGAGTTCACTGTAGTCCATGGCATAGATATATTATGTTGCATGTGTATTACCTTGTTTACCGCTGATCATGAGAATAATTGATAATACAGGTAGAGTACCCCTTATCCGACATGCTTGGGGCTGTAAGTATTTTGGATTTTTTCCAGATTTTGGGATATATAATGACATAGCTTGTGATTGTCATCATTTCCGACTCTGAGTTTATGTGCTCCTGGCAAACAGTCTTTGTCTTACCCTTGTGGATTACACTTAACGCAGTTAACAGTAAAAATTATTACATACCATTAATCTAATGAAATTATAATGTGTGGAGTAATAAAAGCAGCACAGCAGCATTGGGAGAATGTCTGAATCAGCAACAAACAACCTACACAATAGGGATCTTCATTTTTCACTTTATACAGTGTTTTTCTATTTTTCACTAACTTCTGTTCATTACATATGTGAGGTCACTTCTCACAAGACCTGTGCATCGTCTGGGAACCTTCCTAGCATCTTGTGGAATTTTCTATTTGCAATGTTATGCCAACACTCAAAGAAAAAATTTGGATTTTGGCATTTTGGATAAGGAGTACTCAACCTGTAGCACTATATTCAGGTGTACAATGATTCTGTATTGAATCTAATAACCTTCTGCAGTTTCACAAAGTTTTCTCATTAAAAACCCTAAAGAAAGCTTCTGACTCGGGTGATTTTTAAGAAGGTGTTTAACTCCCTGCCTGGCTTTATACACAATACACTGCAAGGGCAATGGACTGTAAATCAGATTCTTGGGATTAGCAGTGCAATTAATGGAAGTCAGAAGTTCCTCCTCTCTGACCACATTGCATATAAGGTGAGCTTGAGAATTGGAATCCAAAGATAGCTACATTAATTTATTTGATGTATTACTCAGCATCTTTTCTCTCTCTCACTCACACAAACACATACAAAGATTCATTTTAGGAAACAGAAGTGTTTCTGACTCATGACCCCCCTCAGACAGAGGAGATTCATAACAATATGTTGCTTTCATAGTAAATAAGCCATACAGCTCCAACTAAATAAGTCTGTTTTCAAAAGGCTAATTGAGTTATAGTTTCACTGAGAGAACTGTACTGTTCATTCAAACAAGTTAAATCAATTGTTGGTATACAGTGGGACATTATCTCAGTTGAATATTTTCCAGTCTGCTATCCATAAAGATACAATAACAATGTCATCCCCATATTGCAGTTGCTTACAGGTAGAGGGTAATAGTTCTTATTCATGAGTTTCTGATCAAGATGACACCAGGTTGGGATGTCCATCAAGGTTGTAGATCAGACTTAGCTGTTTTCTGACATTTGTAGGGAAGGTTTTGGGGACAGAATGGGGAGATGCGGTCAGTTTAGGGATAAAGGATGGGGAGTTGGGGTCAAGGGCAGTAACTGGAGTCAGAGGAAAGCGTAATCTCAATTGTCAATGACCGAAGTTGGTGGGCCCTATAAACAAGGGCTAGTGACCCACCAGGTCAGCAAGTCATCCCAGGACTGGAGGTCAGTATGAGCAGGAGGTATGAGGGCCAGTAAGCCCAAAGTCAGCAAGTACAGGGGGTTAGAGGTCTGTGCGAGGCCTGGAGTTAAGGGTCCTGTGATCAGTGACTCCTACATCAAAGCCCAAATGTCAAAGACTAAAGTCAGGAAGTCTGGGAGTTGACCCGGTGGTTGAAGCCCTGGGTTGATGTGTCCGGAAGACAGAGGCCTAACGTCTGTGTCCCCAAGGAAAGAGATAGCAGAATTAAGCATTCAGCCCATCTAGTTTACTCTGCCATTTGATCACAGTTAATTCATTTCCCTCCCAACCCCATTCTTCTGCATTCTTCCCTTAACCTTTTTTCATCTTAGATTCTATTCAAGAATCTATTAACCTCTGCCTTAAATATACTCGGATCATCTGGCCCCCACTGCCGTCCGTGGCAATGAATTCCACAGATTCACTACCAATAGCTGACATGATTCCTCCTTATCCCCACTCTAAATGGACATCCCTCTATTCTGAGGTTGTACATTCTGGTCTTAGACTTGCCCATAATAGGAAACATGCCCTTCACACCCACTCCATCTAGGCCTTTCAACGTTCGATAGGTTTCAATAAGATCGCCCCTCGTTCTTCTCAGTTCCAGTGAGTACAGGCCCAGAGACATCAAACGCTCCTCATATGATAAGGCTTTCAATCCTGAATCATTTTCATGAACCCCTTTTGAACCCTCTCTAATGTCAGCACATCATTTCTTTGATAAGGATCCTAAAACTGCTCACATACTCCAAGTGAGGCTCACCAGTGCATATATATCTTTGCTTTTATATTCTAGAACTCTCAAAATGAATGCTAACATTGCATTTGTCTTCCTCACCACCGACTCAACCTGCAAGTTAATCTTTAGGGAATCCTGCACGAGGACTCCCAGGTCCCTTTGCACCTCAGATTTTTGAATTTTCTCCACATTTAGAAAATAGTCCATGACTATTTACTTCCCAAAACTGTGTTCCATTTGCCACCTCTTTGCCCTTTTTAATCTATCAAAGTCCTCTGCCTTCTCCCTGCTTCATCATTACCTGTCCCTCCATCTATCCTTGTGTCGTCTGCAAACTTGGCCACAAAGCCATCAATTCCATCAACCAAATCATTGACATACAACGTAAAAAGAAGTGGTCCCAATACCGATCCCTGTGGAACACCACTAGTCACCAGCAGCCAATCAGAAAAGGTTCCCTTTATTTCCTCTCTTTACATCCTGCCAATCAATCTATGCTCTATCCATGCTATAGTATCTCTTGTGTAACAGCATGAGCTCTTATCTTGCTAAGCAGCCTCATGTGTGCCACTTCGTCAAAGGCCTTCTGAAAATCCAAGTACACAACATCCACTAATTCTCCTTTGCCTATCCTGCTTGTAATGTCCTCAAAGAATTACAACAGATTTATCAAGGAAGGTTTCCCTTAAAGAAATTATGCCTGACTTTAGCCCATTTTATTATGTGCTTCCAAGTACCCCAAAACCTCATCCTTTACAATTAACTCCCAACATCTTACCAACCACTGAGTTCAGACTAACTGGCCTATAATTTCCTTTCTTCTGACTCCCTTCCTTCTTGAAGAATGGGGTGACATTTGCAATGTTCCAGTCCTCTGGAACAGTGCCAGAATTTAGTGATTCTTGAAAGATAATAACTAATGCCTCCACAATCTCTTCAGCTACATTTTTCAAAACGCTGGGATGTAGTCTATCTAGACCAGGTGATTTATCAACCTTCAGCCCTTTCAGCTTCCCAAGCAATAAACACTTCTGTCCCTGACACTCTTGGACTTCTGGTGTACTGCTCGTGTCTTCCATAGTAAAGACTGGTGCATAATACTTAAAGTTTGTTTGCCATTTCTTTGTCCCCTCTCCAACATTATTTTCCACCGATCCAATATCCTTCTCGCCTCTCTTTTACTCTTTATATATCTGAAAATAATTTTGCTATCTTCTTTTATATTATTCACCAGCTAACCTTAATAGCTCCTTATGGTTTTTTAGTTGCCTTCTGTTGGTTTTTAAAAGCTTCCTAATCCTCTAACTTCCAAATAACTTTCACTCTGTTATATTCCCCCTTTTTTGCTTTTATGCTATCTTTAACTTCCTTTGTCAGCCATGGTTGTGTCATCCTGCTTTTAAATACTTCATTAGGATGTTTGTATTGTTCATCTTCTGAATTACTCCCAGAAACTCCAGCCATTGCTGCTCTGCTGTCATTCCTGCTAGTGACCCCTTCCAATCAACTTTGGCGAGCTCCTCTCTCATGCCTTTAATTCCCTTTACTCCACTGTAGTACTAATACATCTGACAATAGCTTCTCCCTTTCAAATTACAGGATGAATTCTATCGTATTATGATCACTGACTCCTAAGGGTTCCTTTACTTTAAAACTCCCTCTTCAAATTTGGTTCATTGCACAACACCCAATCGAGAAGGCTGATTGTAGTGATAATTGCTTTTACTTTTTAGAAATACTATAATGCACTTTTATTCAGTGCCAATAGTCAACTACTTAAAGATATCCTCTGAGACAGGCTCCTTAGGGGGTAGCAGCAAATTTTAAGAGAATTTGAGAGGCGACCTATTTAAAACGGAACATATACTTTCAGTCCATTGTTCCATTGAGGTGGTGCTGTCCAAACAAAAAAAGTGTAATTTATCTTCCCTAAAACAACAGGGGTGTGAGGGCCAGAGAAACTCCATAAATCACTAAACTTAACGAATACTTAACTCCTACTCATCAGTCTAAATTCACCACTGCAACTGGATGTTGGACTTTCTAACCAACAGACCTCAGCTAATCAGGATGCACAACAGGACCTCGCTTCCCATCATTCTCAACACGGGTGCCCCACAGGGCTGTGTGCTGTCCACTCTGCACACACACACAAATGTACGGCCAAATACCCATGTAATCATATTGTCTTGTTCACCAATGACATGACAGTGGTGGGTCTTATTACCAACAATGATAAGTCAGCCTACAGGGAGGAGATGGAAGAGCTCGAGGCCTGTTGCCAGGCAAATAACCACTTCCTCAGTCAACAAAACAAATTAGATGATTATCGACTTCAAGGGAACTTGCACTACTCACACTCCTCTTTACATCTGTGACAGTGGAAACTGAGCAGTTTCAAACTCCCAGAAGTAAAGAACTCACACAGCCTCCCCTACACAATGCGCATCAATAGTCACATGCTTCTGCAGATGAGTAGTAAAGACCATCCTACAAGCTCCATCACTGCATGGTACAGAAACTGCACTGTGGCAGACAGGAGGCTCTACAATGGGTAGTGAAAACTGCCCAATGCATTACCAGCACCAGCCTACCCGCCATCAAGGGCACATACATATCTACCAAAAGGTACCAGAGGAAGGTCAACAATATAATAAAGCATCCCAGTCACCCTACTCATGGACTGTTTGTCCCACTCCCATTAGGGAGGAGGCTAGGACCACCAGACTCAGAAGCAAGGTTTCCCCAAGCAGCGAGGTTGAATAACACTTCCACCCACTACTTCATCATTTCCTATCAGAGGCACTTTAGGTACATACAATCAATGTATATAAGCTATTTATATTTTTTATTACTTTCTTCTTTATCTTACTGTAGCTTCTTTTGTTCTGTATCACATCCAGAGTAACAATTATTTCATTCTCTTTTAAACTCATGTATTGGAAATGACATTAAACCATCTTGAATGTTGACAGTAAACAATCTAGAACAGGGGTTCCCAATCTTTTTCATGCCATGGACCATTACCATTAAGCAAGGGTCCATGGAGCCCAAGTTGGAAAACCCTGATCTGGAAGTTTCTCGATAAGGCACAAAGTAGGCAGTCAACAACTTTATACAAGAGGAGATTCAGTTCCATGTGCTCTAGTAACACCTCTCAACATCTCTATTGCGAGTCAGCATAAAGGCTCAGATCAGCTCATATTTCTGCCAAATATTATAAAAGGTAAAGTCAGTTGCTACTTTTCCTTCATCAAACTCACTTTATTAACAAGACTTCACCTCTTGTCCCACAATCAGCTCAGACCATGAGTTCTTACTACATTTCTCAAATGCTCTATTTGCCCATTATATACATTTGATAAACGTGCACTCATCCAGAAGTTTGCTGCCTGTGGTATAACACTCATAATATCTCACGTGCTCACCAATCTGCAATAGCTTCATCATAACAACATCTCAACTTCATCTCATTTTGCTTTCTTTCCTTTCTAGCTTGTGTTTTTGTCCTACAAGCCTCCAGGTACTTTGTTGCCTGCACATTTTATTGCCATCCAATAGATCTGCAAGAGTGGCATAGCTTCTGGGTTCCAACAACTCTTTTGGGCATTCCACATTTTCAGAATCAAGAATTTTTTTGGTCATTAAGATCGAGGAATTGGTGGCCACAGGCCCAACCAGCATCGGAGGGCAGTGCATTAAAGAAATGCAAGTTAGAAGATGAAGTACAGTGGTTATTGATCAGGACTGGAGGGCAAGAAGGTGGGCTGTGGCTAAATAAGTCAGAAATCATTGTCAAAGGATGAAGGCAAGTAATACACCTATCTGATAGGTGTCCTAACTCTATGCTCCCAATTCAATGTGGCCCATGTAGCTCTGCATGCTTCAACATGAAAGCTGCATGAGAAAAAGGCATTATCTAATGGCTCAGGACAAGAAACTTGTTGTAAGGGTGGCTCACCAAAAATTACACTTCTTGCCAGAAATTTGAGACAAAGAACTTGAAATGATTAGTTTCACATCTTTCTTTGCAGAGGGAAAAATAAACTATTTCCAGTTAGGAATGCTGGTAAAAGAACTATGTATTTGAACTATGTTTATGAGATGTCCATTTCTTCAGCCTCTCCATTAGCAGCATTTAAATATCCTGCTCCTTTATGATAATGGTGGATGATACTTCAAATTAAGCTTCTTGGCTCAGTATTAATTTTTTTGTGATTACATTCTTTCAATAACTTCCAGTTTTTGCTGCATTAGAGGTGATACATAAATGCAATGTACGGTCATTGAGAATGCTCTCATTGACAGAGATTAAATGCTTATTATGCCTGATGAAGAAAACTTGAAACATAACCTATAAAACTAACATTCCAGCATTTACTACTTACATGCAACTCAACTCAACCACTACTTCAACATTTTAATATTAACATGCAATACTATTCTAGAACTGAATGTTAGTAACTATTTAACATACCAGCTGCAAACTCCAGTTTTTCAAAAGTGAAAACTATAAAAGGAATTCAGAGATTGTGAAACCAGGAAAAAAAAATTACAAGATACCCATAAGCATATACTTAACATTATAATGGTTTCTATTGAAATAATTCTGAGTATTGTAGATAAACCTTCAATGAACATCTTAAAGTTTTAGTCTTAACTTTTGAAGTTAAGCATAAACTACTGAATGTGGTAAGTTGTTTTGATTGCTGCTAACTGAATCCACAGCCATAAATAAACCCTGTTTGGTTGTACACTGATTTTTAACGTTCTGAAAAGTTCCAAAGTGCTGAAATCCATCAAACCACTGTTGATGATTATCTTGTGGTAAATACTTAAACAACTGACATTGCATATCGTAAATCAAAGTTGGTTCTGCGTACTAAATAAGAATTAGAAGTCAAAGCCAATTTCAGTCTCTAAATGTTAAAAATTAGTTTATTAAAATAAGTGAATTAATTCACACTAGAGCAAAATAACCTTGCATTTCCATTGTAGATTTCGAAAGTCACTGATTTGAAACATATTCCCAACAGAATTGTTCTTTCAATAAACTTTTTTACTACTACTCAGTCTTGTCCTAAATGTTATTCTCGCATCCCAAAGAAGGAAAAATTGCTGAAACACAACAGAGGAATGGTTAGGAGGTTATAGATTCAATGCTTATTTATCAAGACACAGGAGAAGGCCATTTGGACCATCAGGTCGATGCCAACTGCGAAAAATTCATTGTTTTTCTTATTTCCCTATAACCTTGCAACTTATTCTCTCTCATATGCTCATCAATTATTTGTCGGTTCTATTGCCAGTTACCTATACCAAGGATGATTTACAGTTGCTAATTAACTCACCAGAAAACAAGAGTAACCAATGCAACACCATACAACACTATAGACAAAGTGTAAATGCCTGGCAGACAGCACCCAAAGCCAGGATCAAACCTGGGTCCATCAGGCATTGAGGCAGTTGTACTAATTGCTGTACCATCACAAGATTCTCATTACTAATGGGAATTTGTATTTCATTTATTGAAATAAAGCACAATTCCAGTGTTAATGGCTGTCACATGACAGATAGCCAACACAAAATGTTTGAGTGAAAATATCCCAATTAATAGTTCCAACATGCTCTAGTGGAAAGGTTACTAAACCTTCAATTAAACGTTCAATGGCCAAAATCATACCTTCTGTAAATATCACCATATCACGCTTTGTAATCATCTATTTGCTGTTTGCAAATTGCCTGTCTTTTTTGCTAAATAATAGACATAGAAATTTTTAAAATACTGAATCAAAAGTACTTTACGAAATCTTGAGAACATGCTACATATAATGTTAAAGCATTATACAACAAAGGATTCTTGTAAAATGAATGTCATAAACTGTCATGAATACAGTATGTCATAAACAATTTCAAACATAAAATATTACACTTTTAAAATACCAATTTTTCATCAATCAGAAAAGCTACCGTTCATCATTGCAAATACTTACAGATGTGACATCCCCAATTTTCTGTCCCCTCCATGAATTGGGTTCTACTAAGATTTCAGAATCTAAATCCTTCTCTTCAGAAAGATTTGTAATTCCATTACTGCAAAAAAAATCTGATTGAAGTTTTTATAATAGAAACAATCTATTTTTAAAAAGCACAATGTGTAACTACCAATCACACAGATTATTCTAGGAGAAATTTCAAGAATTCAATTTACTAGAAATGTAACATTAATTTATTATTATTGTTATTGGACCAAAATAGTTCAGTATTGAAACTGAGAGATAGGTAGCTGCACTACTATGTACCTATTGGTGTACTGCAATATTTAAATACAATCACATTGCAAAAAAAATGTGGAGGTAAATCACAGTATTCACAGCAAGGACACCCCACTGCACTAAACTGAATAAGTTTAGAACAGATCTTATACTTCAAGCATAGTTATCTTGATAGATTGTTAGCCATCAATATCAGAATGTTCCTGAAGGAACAAGAGCAGAATTAGGCCATTCAGCGCATCGAGCCTGCTTTGTCATTCGATTATGGCTGATCTGTTATTCCCTCACAAATCTATTCTTCTGCCTTCTCCCTATAATTTTTGGCATCTTTACAAGTCAAGAATCTATCAACTAACACTTCAAATATAAATGACTGTCTCTATAACAATCTGTTGCAATGAATTCCATACATTACCACTCCTTGCAAAAAATTTTCTCCTCATTTCTGTTCTAAATGGATGTCCTTTGTATTTTAATCCTATGCCCTCTGGTCTATCTCCCAATACAGGAAACATCCTTTTCACATCTACTCTATATAGGTCTTTCAATATTCATTAGGTCTCAATGAGGTCCCCTCTCATTTGGTTCCTTCTAAACTCCAGTGAGTATAGACCGAGACCATTCAAACACTGGTATGTGAACCCTTTCATCACCAAAATCATTCTTGTAAACCTCCTCTGAACTCTCACCAATGTCAACACGTTTTCTTAGACACGGGGCTCAAAACTGCTCACAGTACTCCAAATGTGGTATGATAAAGCTATGAATCTCTGCTTTACATCCTTGCTTTTATATTCCAGTCATCTTGAAATGAATGCTAACATTGCACTTGCCTTGCTTATCACCAACTCAGCTTGTACATTGAGACCTCATATCTCTCACTCAATCATTATCATCAAGCCGATCCTGATATGAAGAGAAATGAGTACAGTCTAAAGCCATTGACATCCATCCAAGTGTGGTCACACCCAAGACTCTATGCAACCTCTAAGACTTGTTTACTGCTGTATTCAAATCCTCTTATAATAAAGATTAATATGCTGCTTGTCATCCTAAATCATATATTGCAACTATATGTTAACTTCGTGATTGGTGCATGAGAACCTGTTGCCCTCCAAAAATCAATATTACTCAATTACTCACCATTTTGAAAGAGTTCTGCTTTTCTATTTAGTGCACATTTCCCCCACACTAAACTCCATTTGTCACATTCTTGCCCATCCCATGTTTTTGTCCACATTCACTTGAAGCTTTTTTTTGCATCCAACTCTCTACTCACAATCTCTAAATCAGTATCATTTCCCAAACATATTTGATTCTTCAACTTAATAATTGATATCAACTGTGAATTGCTGGGTCCCAAACACTGATCCCTGGGATATTCCACTAGTCACAGTCCACCATCCTTAGAAAATACATTGATTCAGATTTTAATTTTCCAATTCGCAACCCATATCAATACTCCCAATTCCAAGTGCACTAACGTTGCTAATTAATAAATGTGATTCCTTATTGAAAGTTTTTCATAAATCTGACATTGGCTCCCTTCATCTTTTGTATGTAGAAGTCATCTGGGACTACAAATACGTGGGAACTCAGCTGGACAAGAAACTGGACTGGACTGAAAACATAAGGGACAGAGCCAACTGTATTTCCTGAGGATTCTCCTATCATACAATGTCTGCGGTACTATGCTGCAGATGTTCTATGACTCATTGATGGCTAGTATTCTATTCAATGCTGTAGTCTGCTGGGGCAGCAGGGTGAAGGGTCTGATGCCAAGAAGATCACTAAGCTCAAGAAAGTTGGTTTTGTTCTGGGGGTGGAACTGGATTCCCTGGTGGCTGTATCTGAGAGGAGGATGCTGCAGAAGCTACAGAGCGTTATAAGCAATCCCTCTTGCACCACCCCCCATTGACAAATTGGACAAACAGAGAAGCACCTTTAGTAACAGACTGATTCCACCAAGGTGTACCACTGAATGCCACAGGAGGGCCTTTCTCCCTGTGGCTACAAGACTCTACGACTCCTCCTCAAGTATACAGGTATCTGATTCCATTGCACATCTGTATTTTGCACCATTACTTTTTAATACACATTTTGTATTTTTTTGTACCTCAATGCTTACATTTTATATTTTAAAGTACATATTTCTGATTGAGCAACCTTGCAACAACAATTTCCTTTGGGATAAATAAAGTTTTATGTTATCTTATTAATCAGTACTGCATTGTATTGGATACTCTAACAATTAGAAGCATCTCTATCCTCATGCTTTTTCTGCCTTTTCCTTTAACACCCTGTGTCTCCTCCAACCACTAATCTCCTTGAATCTTCCATTGATATCTTTCGCCATCTTGATTCAATTACCATAAAGTACTCATAAATGCTTCACTGGAAATTGTACATCTATTGGACATCTACACTGAACTCATGGAAGACTGGTTGGTATATTAAAATCATGCAATAGGAAGTATGTGTTCTTTTAAAAATTCACATACCCATATTTCTTTTTAAAAACTACCCAAACAGCAATTACACTCTCTTAACATCAGCAGCCTCATAGACAATTTGCATTTGTGCTTTGTATCTCCATGGATATTAGTTTTAATTGCGAACACTACTTTGCTGCTGAGGTATGAGTATAAACAGTAGCAATAATAACCTACTTCTCTGAAAATTTTACTTTCAGCAAATAAAAATACCACAGATGCTGGAAAGGTAAACAAAAGAAAATGCTGGAAACACCCAGCACATGAAGCAACATTTACAGAAGGAGAGGTAGAAACAAACAAAACTTTGGAATAATTTGAGCTGTGTTATTACAAATTAAACGACTGACTATTATTAAATATGTTTTCATATTTGGAATCTACGTTACAACCATTCAAATTGCTACCATTGAATAGATGCCAAAATGAGTTACTGTGATAGATTTCCATTCAGGATGTTAAAATAGTATAAACAGATTAAATGTGAACATTAAGTGAGATAATATCTTACATGAACACAACTGAACTGCAACATCACCACAAATAGTACAAATTATCTTAATTAGTATGAACAAACAGAATGATAGACAGGATTCTCATGAACCTCCTAATGCCTGGACATAAACGTAGGAGTACGATTAGCAAGTTGGTGGATGACACAAAAGTTGGTGGTGGTCTGGATAGTGATATTGTTGTCTAAGGCTATGGCAGGATAATACACACAAGATGGAAAGTTGAGTAGAGGGTCAGCAGGTGGAATTTAATTCCAACTAGTGTGAAGTGATGCATGTTGGAATGCCAAATAAAGGTAGGATATATACAGTAAGCAGTAGGGTGTTACGGAATATTAATGAACAGGTGTCCTAAAGGTTCACATCCATAGTTCCCCAGAAGTGACAACACAGGCAGATAAGTTGAAAACACATGGCATGTTTACCTTCATAGGTCAGGGCATAGAATACAAACACTGGGATGCTGCAACTTCACAAAAACAAAATAGATCACACTTGGAAGCACTGCATGTATTCCTGGTCAACACACTGTAGGAAGAATGTGATTACACAGGAAAGAGTGCAGAGGAGATTCATCAGAATGTGGCTTGAATTGGAAGACTCTTTTAACTCCCTGGAATGAAGGAGGTTTAGGGCTGATCTGATAGAGGGGTATATAATTATAAGAGGCATGGATAGGGTGGATACTCTCAACCACTTGAATTGCTTAGAGATAGTAAGCTATGGGCCAAGGGTCACGTGATGGGATTAATACAGAAGGGTACCTACATGAATAAATTGGGTCAAATAATTGCTTTCCAAGCCATATAATTTTTTAATTCTACATGGTAAGGTTATCAAAAACAAGAGGGAATAAGTTGAAGGCACCAGAATGGCATTTTCTTAGAAATTTCAGGGATTTATATTTTTTTTTAAAAATACATTAACACTGAACAGTTGAATCCAGTAACTATCTGCCAGAGGTAGTAGAGTAAGATATAATCACCAATTGAGAAATTTAGATAGACATGATACAGGAGTTCCCAACCTGGGGTCCACAGTCCCATCCAATGGTAGGGATCCTTGGCATTTGAGCAATCAGTTTTTAAATAGCATCAGTTGAGTGCGTTTGTGTTCAAAAAGCAGTGATTTTTGTCACTGATAGTTGACAAGGAATAGGCAGTAGGACAATTCAGAACTGTTTTCCTCACAGCAGTTTCAAGCATTCAGGCTTAGAGATGCCAGAAATGCTTGGCAGAGAAAAATGAAATGACTTCACTACTTCAAAAAATTAGGAACTACAAAATTATTAAAATCATCTTGAATGTTACAATGAGCATGAAGATTTGGAGGATGGAGTCTTCAATAGCATTACATAAAGGCAGTCCACTACTTTTATTTGGTGTGTGCATTGATTTTGTTCATTGCATACACAGGATGAATTCCTCCGTTGATTACTATTAGGAACTAATACAGTTTTATAGTACTGTAGTACTATTGGTAGTGTTGTAATTTGTTCTGTATTTCATTTAAATACACAATTTGAAAATCAGTTTATTTTTTTTTATATATCTAACTATTAACATGGAAAGTGGGCTAACTGGGGCAGCCACTTAGTTGACCCAAAATGTACTGGTCCTGATGTTTCCCAATTAACCAGAATCCACTATAATCAGATTTAGTTTTTAAACTTCAGTGTTTATAATCCTTATTGTAAAGAGCAAACATGAATTATCTATAACACGAAAAAATCTGCAGACGCCGAAATCCAAAACAATGTACGCAAAATACTGGAGGAACTCAGCAAGTTAGGCAGCATATATGGAAAAGAGTAAACAGTCAACATTTCAGGCCGAGACCTTTTATCAGGACTCCGAAATTATCTATGTTTGAATGATCAAATAAAAATTACCTTTCTTCTGTTTTACAGAATGGCACACAGACAACATCCTTGTGCTGTAGTACATCACAATAAACTTGTCCAATTGATAATGAAGTAAGTTTACCACTCTGAAGATGATGAGTTAATTTGACTACATGATCCTGAAGTTTACAACCCTAAACAAAACACATTTTTAAAAGAGAGAAGATCAAATGTCATGTTTTAGTTTGGTCAATTTCCACTTAAAATTGTAATTTATTATTCACAAAACAGAAGGGAAAAAGAAACAAAAGGGAGCTATTATTTCCTTGTACATTGCTCCAATGTGTTATCAATTTGTTGAAATGATGAATAGTATTTGTTAAAAGCATATAGATTGTTGCAGGTAGCTGTTTTTGTTCTGAAACATTAACCATTTCTCACATCATAATAGCTGCTTAAGCATCTGCAGAACAATAGTTTTATTTCAAATAGCTGCCCTAGTTTTTGCTATGAGGAAATATAAATGTTAAAAATGTATTGTCTTTCTGAGCATCTGTTAAATATCGATTTTTATTTGAAACCACTGTTTTCAAACTATCTTTCTCTGAGAAAACTCTGAGAAAGCTTTTGTTAAATAAAGACACCCACTGTATTAAAAATATTCCAATTATAAGGGTCTTCCAGGCATTAGACTTTACATTTGCTACTCCAGTATTTCAAAAAGTATTTCAGTATTTCAGTATTGCTTGACTAATCTGTTGGAGTTTTTTGAGGGTGTAACAAGGATGTTAGACGAGGGTAAGCCAGTGGATGTTGTGTACCTAGATTTTCAGAAGGCATTCGATAAGGTGCCACATAGGAGATTGGTGAGTAAAATCAGAGCTCATGGCATTGAGGGCAGGGTTTCAACATGGATAGAAAACTGGTTGGCAGATAGAAAGCAAAGGGTAGCAGTGAATGGGTGTTTCTCGGACTGGCTGGAGGTGACTAGTGGGGTACCACAGGGCTCTGTATTGGGACCACAGCTCTTTACGATTTATGTCAATGATTTAGATGAGGGCATTGAAAACTATATCAGCAAGTTTGCTGACGATACTAAACTGGGTGGCATTGTGACATGCGAAGAGGACGTTAGGAGAATACAGGGAGACTTGGATAGGCTGAGTGAGTGGGCAGATACTTGGCAGATGTCATTCAATGTGAATAAATGTGAAGTTATCCACTTTGGAAGCTGGAACAAGAGGGCAGAGTATTGTCTGAACGGTGTCGAGTTAGGTAAGGGAGAAATGCAAAGAGACCTAGGAGTCCTAGTTCACCAGTCAATGAAGGTGAATGAGCAAGTGCAACAGGCAGTAAAGAGGGCAAATGGAATGTTGGCCTTTGTTACAAGGGGAATTGAATACAAGAGCAAGGATGTCCTTTTGCATTTGTACAGGGCCCTGATGAGACCACACCTGGAATATTGTGTACAGTTTTGGTCTCCAGGTTTAAGGAAGGACATTCTGGCAATTGAGGAAGTGCAGCGTAGATTCACTAGGTTGATTCCTGGGATGGCAGGGCTGTCTTACGCAGAGAGATTGGAGAGATTGGGCTTGTACACGTTGGAATTGAGGAGATTGAGAGGGAATCTGATTGAAACGTTTAAGATAATTAAAGGATTTGATAGGATTGAGGCAGGAAATATGTTCCAGATGTTGGGAGAGTCCAGTACCAGAGGGCATGGATTGAGAATAAGAGGTCGGTTATTTAAAACAGAGTTGAGGAAGAGCTTCTTCTCCCAGAGAGTTGTGGAGGTGTGGAATGCACTGCCTCGGAAGACGGTGGAGGCCAATTCTCTGGATGCTTTCAAGAAGGAGCTGGATAGATATCTGATCGATAGGGGAATCAAGGGATATGGGGACAAGGCAGGGACTGGGTATTGATAATGAATGATCAGCCATGATCTCAGAATGGCGGTGCAGACTCGAGGGGCCGAATGGTCTACTTCTGCACCTGTTGTCTATTGTCTAAAACAGAAATGATAATGGGTGACAAAGCTCAAAATAGTAAAAATACACTACATCTGTTTTTAACAAATGATAATTTTATAAGCATATGGTAGCATTTCCTGGATTTATATGAAGAAATGCACTGTTTAACTTAACTGAGAGAACAAGGGGGATAAGGAAAATAACTGACCTGCAAATTATACAATGATTGGAAAATAGCGAACACATCATTGTACTCATTTAGGAGTAACACAAGAAAAGCAAAGAATCAAAGATGTGGGCCATAAAAATAAATTCAGCAACACAAGAAAAAAAACTTCTGTCAAGATAAGTGAGCAGAAAAGTTGGCAAAGGAAACAAACAAGCTCACCAGCAAGAAACCTTCTAAAACACAATGCTTAGAGGTTAAAAAAAATTGCATAAGGCTACAGATTGGGTGCATTCACATATAAAGACTCATGAATAAGTGTAGATCAAAACAAAATTTGAAAGTGCTTAGCAGATTTATTTATTTAGTAATACAGTGTGGAGCAGGCCCTTCTAACCCTTCGAGACACACGGCTCCCGCAACTCCGATTAACCCTAACCTAATCATGGAACAATTTACAACTACAAATTAACCTACCTGCTACGTCTTTGGACTATAGGAGGAAAACAGAGCGCTCAGGGAAAACCCACAAATTCCACGGGGAGAACGTACAAAGACTCCTTGCAGAATTGCATCAGAACTGAACTCTTAACTCTGGAATGTCCCAAGCTGTAATAGCGTCGCACTAATTGCTACGCTACCATGGTGCCCATTATTGGGGTTTACTGCAATATTTTAATAGATATTTTGATAGAATAAACACGGCCACTACAGCAGGGATGATTCCTGGAGAACTTGGCTCAACTACGCAGACAGTAACAGAAACCCTCAGGACTATTTTAAATGAGTGGCTCTGGTACTGGCCCACCTTTCCCTGTCTGTTCTTTGCATTTCAATACTATCCACAAGATTTAAATAGCTTAAGCAATAACCTCCTCATTCAAAGAGATTTGGCAAGCCCATCGCTAAAGCAATTGAAAGCTTACTGTGACTCTGGGAGACAGGCAGCTAAGCAGTTCAAATCCATTCATTCAGATAAAAATAAATGGAAGCCTTGAATGGACGATGAATAAAATTAATTCGGCTATCGGTTAATAGAGGTAGCCGCTAATTTGAGATAACTCTTAAAGAACAAAAACTAATTTAAAAATCGATGGGATTCCTTTCATTTATTTGGGACATCATGCCATTTATTTGGAGCAGGAGAACTATCAGCAGTTCAGTGTAGTTGTGTGGCTGTTAGATGCTACAGCGTGCTTAGAGCAAACAGATTTTCATTAGCATCATTTGCATGTGTTTGTATTCAAAGCAGTAAGACAAATCAGAACTGTTTTGCATACTGTGGTTTCAAGCATTCAGGCTTGGAGAAGTCAGAAATGGCTAGGAATGAAAATGAAATGATTTCATGACTTAAAGAAATTAAGAACCAAGAAGAATTTGAAGTTATCAACAATTATCTTGAATGTTACACTGAAAATGAAGATTTGGAGGATGCAATTGTTGGTAACATTGTATGAAGGCAGTCCATTAGGTGACTGTGCTGATTTTGTTCAATACGTACACTGGATAAATTCTTTCGTCAACAACTATTTGAATCTAATGTACAATTTAATAGTATTGTAGTGCTATTGGTAGTGTTCTGATTTGTTTTGTTTTTCAGTTAACTACATAATTTGTTACTCAGTTTATCTTTTTTATACCGTTATAACTATTTTCATGAAACTTCAGCTAATTGCAGTAACCACTTAATTGGCATCCATAGTACTTCTCAATGAATGGCCCTCAACTGAATCCACATAAATGAAATTGTAGTTATGGTTATAAATCCAGAACTACCAAATGCATCAGATCAATTGAAGTTGGAAGTTGAAAACTCTGGGAAATTACTGCTACCAATGCATCCTGGATGTCAGTAGCACTGTCACATTTAAAGTGGTGGCACTGTGAATTTTATTGAGCTCTTGGTTGATAGAGAAATGTTTCTAAAGGAAACATCTAGCACATTCATTTGTACAGGCGTACAAAAATAATGGATGAAGTTTCCAGCTGGTGAGAAACCACAGGTATTTGAAAAGATTCAAAAACATGGAATACTTCCAGTAGAAGAGAGAAGGGCACAGTAATAGTCCAAGTGATTTGAAGGGTTAGAAAGACATGTATTTATTTGGTTGCAAATAATGATGAGACGCTTATGTGGCTTGCTGAAGAATAAAATGCTTAACTACAGTAAACTATCTGAACAGATGGCATTGCAAACCATTGAGGAAAAAAAACAGGGTCACATTAAGCTTTTTCAAAAAGTCAGCATATTCAGAGCTGACTTCTTGCCTCCCTTCTCTACTGTAAATTACCAAGGGCTCAATATATTTTAGAATGCTCCTTTATTAATACATACTGATTAGCAATTTTTTGTTCAGTTTTCATGCTTACTGTATTTGCTTGAAGAGGATCAAACCGTAGGACCTTCTGCTTGCAACAGGGATAAAACCCAAAGCCAGGAGTAGACAACTGATTGCCCGTGGGAAGATATATCACTTGTTCTGGATGGTAGCGGCAGTGAGAGAGTTCAGTGCATGGAAAGACCTAAAACAAATTAAAATAGAGCAGTAATAAATAAATTTATCTTGTATCACAGGTGTGAAAAAAGTATTTAATGATAAATTGCTTAATTTTCTGCTTTAGTAATTGATCTTTTTAATTTATGCTGGTTGTTACAGTTGCAATATGTGTTAATATACAAAAACATATATTTCACCAAAGTAAGCATTTTTAAAATACCAGTCTTTACTTATGGGAGAATTTATAGCCACCTACATACAAAAAAGATTATAAAGATTAAATACTTCATCACATTCTAAACGAATTAAACAGAAAACAGGAGGAAGGCAGCAAAAAGGAAATTATAGACCAGTTAGCCTGACCTCAGTGGTAGGAAAAATGTTGGAGTCAATTGTTAAGGATGAGGTGATGGTGTACTTGGTGACACAGGACAAGACAGTACAAAGTCAGCATGGCTTCCTTCAGGGAAAATCCTGTCTGACAAACCTGTTGGAATTCTTTGAGGAGATTACAAGTAGGATAGATAAAGGGGATACAGTTGATTGTGTATATCTGGACTTTCAGAAGGCCTTTGACAAGGTGCCACACATGAGGCTGCTTAACAAGTTAAGCACATATGGTATTACAGTAAAGTTACTAACATGGTTAAAACATTAGCTGATTGGTAGGAGGCAGTGAGTGGGAATAAAAGGATCCTTTTATGTTTGGCTGCCAGTACCCAGTGGTGTTCCACAGGGGGTTGGTGTTGGAACCGCTTCTTTTTATATAAATGATTTAGATGATGGAATAGATGGCTTTCTTGCCAATTTTGCAGATGATATGAAGATTAGTGGAGGGGTTGGTAGTGTTGAGGAAACAGGTAGGATGCAGAAGGACTTGGACAACTTAGAATGGGCAAGAAAGTGACAAATGGAATACAATATTGGAAAATGCATGGTCATGGACTTTGGTGGTAGAAATACACGTGCAGACTATTTTCTAAATGGGGAGAAAATCCAGGGATCTGAGATGCAGAGGGACTTGGGAGTCCTTGTACAGAATACCCTGAAGGTTAACTTGCAGGTCGGTGGTGAGGAAGGCAAATGCCATGTTAACATTCATTTCAAGAGGTCTGGAATACAAGAGCAAGGATGTAATGCTGAGGCTTTATAAGGCACTGGTGAGGGTTCGTCTTGAGTTTTGTGAACATTTTTGGGCCCCTCATCTTAGAAAAGATGTGCTCGCATCGGAGAGGGTCCAGAGGAGGTTCACAAGGATGATTCTGGGAATGAAAGGGATATCATATGATACGATATTATAGTAACGTTTGATGACTCTGGGTCTGTACTCAGTGGAATTCAGAAGGATGAGGAGGGGATCTCATTGAAACTTTTTGAATGTTGAAAGGCCTAGACAGGGTAGATGTGGAAAGGATGTTTCCCATGGTGGGAGAGTCTAGGACGAGAGGGCATAGCCTCAGGATAGAGGGGCAACCTTTCAAAACAGAGAAACATACAGCACAATACAGGCCCTTTGGCCCACAAAGTTGTGCCGAACATGTCCCTACCTTAGAAATTACTAGGGTTACCCATAGCCCTCTATTTTTCTAAGCTTCACATACCTATCCAAAAGTCTCTTAAAAGACCCTATCGTATCCGCCTCCACCACCATTGCCAGCAGCCCATTCCATGCACTCACCACTCTCTGCGTAAAAAACTTACCCCTGACATCTCCTCTGTATCTACTCCCCAGCACCTTAAACCCGTCTCCTCTTGTGGCAACTACTTCAGCCCTTGGAAAAAGCTTCTGACTATCCACACCATCAATGCCTCTCATCATCTTATACACCTCTGTCAGGTCACCTCTCATCCTCCTTCACTCCAAGGAGGAAAAGCCGAGTTCACTCAACCTGTTTTCAGAAGGCATGCTCCCCAATCCAGGCAACATCCTTGTAAATCTCCTCTGCACCCTTTATATGGCTTCCACATCCTTCCTGTAGTGAGTCGACCAGAACTGAGCACGGAACTCCAAGTGGGGTCTGACCAGGCTCCTATATAGCTGCAACATTACCTCTCAGCTCTTATATTCAGTTCCACGATTGATGAAGGCCAATACACCATACGCCTTCTTAACCACAAAGTCAACCTGTGCAGCTCCTTTGAACGTCCTATGGACTCGGACCCCAAGATCCTTCTGATCCTCCACACCGCCAAAGTCTTACCATTAATACTAT
Organism: Hypanus sabinus; assembly: GCF_030144855.1. Taxonomy (NCBI): domain Eukaryota; kingdom Metazoa; phylum Chordata; class Chondrichthyes; order Myliobatiformes; family Dasyatidae; genus Hypanus; species Hypanus sabinus. Next base: position 59,126,690 of record NC_082717.1, on the reverse strand, counting down.
ATTCTGCTATCATATTTGACCTACTAAAATGAACCACTTCACACTTATCTGGGTTGAACTCCATCTGCCACTTCTCAGCCCAGTTTTGCATCTTAAATCAATGTCCTGCTGTAACCTCTGACAGCCCTCCACACCATCCACAACACCTCCAACCTTTGTGTTGTTACGTCCGTAGCCCCCTCCTTTGTGAGAATCGCCAGGTCACTGTTGGGTTTTGTCAAAAGGGGGGCCCAAGACATGAGGGGGAGACGTGCAGGATGTCACATTTCTCTCCCCCCCCCCCCCCCATAGCGATGTAAAGCTACGGGACATGGCCATTGTCTCTTGGAGACAGATTTGTGGATTGAGATGCTCTGCTACGTGAATACCCTCGGGCAAAGTGGGCTGGTTGAGGGAGAGATTGCATCACCCCCAACCTGATTGACATCTATGACCCTGCGAGTCAGAATAAAAGAGGGGCTATAGAAACAACCCCTCAGACACACCAGAAGAAACGTTAAGCGACCATGTAACAGCAGACGGTCATTGTAAACCAAGCCACGTGCGTTCAATTCCGTGGCTGGAATTGGTGGCTGAAACCACGGAAAACGTCTTTTTAGCTAACCACGGGGAAACCCGCTCCCCTGACTCAACAGATTGGCATCATAAAAGACTTGGGCAAGTTTAAACGCCTCCCTCTCTTAAACCCAAAACACTGCAGCCTGAACAAGCTAATGACTTTTCTATTTCCATCGGACAATACATTATCCCGTAGACAACGATAGAGTTACGTTTTATTGGTTATGATCATACCTGCGCTTTAGATTTAGTATTGACGATGTATATTATCTGTATGTTTGCATTAATCTTATTTTTGTGCCCCTTTATCAATAAATACTTTTAAAAATAGTACCATCAGACTTCAACGGACCTCTCTATCTTTGCTGGTAAGTGATCCAGTTACGGGAATACGTAACAGTGTCATCAGCAAACTTACTAAGCCATCCCTCCACTTCCTCATGCAGGTCATTTATAAAAATCACAAAGAGTAAGGGTCCCAGACCAGATCCCAGAGGCACACCACAGGTCACTGACTTCCAAACAAAATATGACCCGTCTACAACTACTCTTTGCCTTCTGTGGGCAAGCCAGTTCTGGATCCACAAAGCAATATGGCAGAGCAGACTCAATGGGCCAGATGGCCTAATGCTGCTCTTATGTCTTATGGAAAACATTATGCTACTTCTCATCTTTGCAAATGTCTAACATATTAAGCAATATGACCAACACAATACCCATTACAAGTTTTTGAATAACAATTTGAAGTTAAGAAGCCATTTTCCCCTAAAAGTTTGTATTTTATTTGCCAGAAATTGATAGTTTAGGCAAGTGCAAAGGAGGTTGTCTAAGATTACAACAAGATTTAGATAAACTGGAAAAGTGGGCAAAGGAATGACAGATGAATTTAATGCAGACAAGCACAAAGTGAATGGCAGTGCCCTGAAGTGTTGTAAAACTGAGAGACCTAGAAGTACAAGTCAATTAAATGGCAAGACAGTTAGACAGGGTGGTGAAGTAAACTTGCCTTTATATAATCAGGCCATCACATAGAAAAGTTAGGCCATGTGACAGTGGTACAAGATGTTGGTGACACCACTCTAAATATACTAAGTACAGTTCTGGTCATTGCTATAAGAAGGGTAACATTAAACTAGAAAGGGTGCCAAAGGATTCACAAGGAAATTCCTGGGACTGGAAGGCTTGAGCTTATAAGAGAAGAATGGATAAGTTGGGACTACTTCCTCTGGGCAAAGAATACCTACAGGTGACCTTAAAATTATGAGGGGCATAGATGAGATAGATAGTAACAATCTTTTTCCCCAGAATAGGCAAGTCTAAAACTGGAGGGAAGAGGTAAGAGGGGAAAGATTTAAATGGAACTCAAGGGCAAGTTTATCCATACAGGTTGATTGGTATGTGGAATGAACTACCAGAAGAAGTTACAGAGGTGGGTACAATTACAACACTTACATTTGGACAGATGCACGGATAGGAAAGATTTAGAGAGGTATTGGCCAAATGCAGGGAGGTGGGACTTGCTCAGATAGGTGCCTTGGTTGATACTGATGAATTGGGCTGAGAAGCCTGTATCTATGTAGTAATGCTCTATAATTGCTCTGAAAACAGTTCTGAGATCTGCGTGCAAAACGGGATTTTCCCCCGCCATAAAAGCCACAAATACTTAAAAAAAAAAATAAATTGAAGAGCATACAGACAGTTCCCAAGGTATCTATGGTTTCTGTTCCAAGAACTGTCCATAAGCAAGTCAGAAATGTCAATTTTCTAAAACTACATCATTCATATTACTCTAGATAAACTTGTTAATAATAGTTTATTTCTTCAAATATTCACTTTAACACTACCCATAATTAAACTAATGGAATATATACTCTATCCAGTCTCTAATGAATACCACAAAATATTAATACTATCTTTAAAATTATTTTAAAAAATGTATGGGAGAATAGAATAAAATCAGATTTCCGGAAGTCAGAAAGACCCTTTATAATACTTTTTTAAGGACAATGCACAGCCAATTAAACCACAGAGCCAGTGTCACCTTGCTGTTAGACAGTGTCTGTTCTATACCTGCAATTCTGTCCTGTCTTCGAGTCATACAGGCCCTTTGGCCTATTGTGCTCATGCTAATTTTCTTGCTCATCTACACTACATTAGGATTTCTATTCTTCATCTATGAAATGTCTGTCAAGTGCTTCCAAAAGTTAGTAATTTTATCTAATTGCACTTCTTCTGACAGCATGTTCCAGATACTAACCACTCTTTCCTCACTTTAAACCTCCATCCTCTCAGCTTAAACCTGTGGCCTCTTGCCTTTGTTAGCCCCTGCCATGGGAAAGGAAATTTTGATTATCCTGTGCTTCTTATAATTTTACATACTTTTGAGACGACATCAACCTTCGACCTCTTTCACTCAGGGAAAGCAAGTCCAGTCTTTCCAGACTCTCCCCATAACTAAAGTACTCCAAATCAAGCAGACATCATGATGAATCTCATCTGCACACTCTCAAAGTTCAAAGGAAAATTTATTATCAGAGTCAATATATATGTCACCACATACAACTCTAAGATTCTTTTTCATATGGACATATCCAACAAATCTATAGAACAGAACTGTAAACAGGATCAAAGAAAGAGCAAGAGCATAGAAGAGCAACAAACTATACACATTTTGCAACTATATACACTTTGTTTTTGGGGTTCTTTGTTTTGTGGCTGCCTGTTAGGAGACGAATTTCAATGTTGTATAATGAATCAGAATCAGGTTTATTATCACCGGCATGTGACGTGAAATTTGTTAACTTATGTATACATACTTTGATAATAAATGTAATATGAACTTTGGGAACATCTCAATAGATGAGTCTAATTATTTTCTTTTCTTCAAGAGGCTGATGGTTGAGGGATAGTAATGGTTCTTGAACCTAGTGGTATGAGTCCTGAGGTACATGTACCTTCTACCTGATCGCAGCAGCGAGAAAAGACCAGTCTGGATGGTAAAGATCTTTAATGATAGATGCTGCTTTTCTACGACAGCGCTTCATGGGGATATGCTCAATGATTGGGAGGGCTTTGCCTAGTACAGTCATATTCTTCCTTCAATGCTTATAGTGTGCTGGAAAGAACTGCTCACAATACGCCAAGTGAGGCCTAACCAGCATTTTGTAAAGTTCCAACATCCCAATTTGTATATTTTATACCCTGTCCAATTAAGACTAGTACACTGAAATGCCTCATCCACCATCTAATCTACTTCTGTTAGCATTTTCAGGGAACTCTGGACATGGAGCCCTTTTGCATAATATGTCCTACCTCTTTTTAACTTTCCGAAATGCATTACCTTGCACTTCGGAATAAATTCTATTCTACCAACGCTCGACTTAACTTTTTATTTGATCTTTATCTTTCTTCAGCCTTAGACAACCTTTCCCAGTGCTACCGTACCAGCCACCAGTCCCAGTTTTACACCACCAATCACTGATCCCAGTGCTACACTACTAGTCACAGACTTCATCCTTCCAACACCGCTCTCTGCCTCTTATCATCAAACCACTCTTGGATCTCAGGTGCCTGCACCTTCTGGACTAGCCTACCATGTAACATATTGTCAAATGCCTGGCTAAACTCCATACAGATAACACCTACTGCCCTGATTTCATCTATCTCCTCAAAACTATCTCAAACTAGTGAGACAGGATTTCCCACTTGCATCGCAATGCTGGTCATCACAAACCAGTCTCTTTCCAAATTAACACAGATCTTGTTGCTTAGAATATTCTACAGTAGTGGTCGCCAACAAGTCGATCTTTCAGACTTTCCCAGTAGATCCCGAAAAAAAAAGAAAAATAAATACACTAATACATTATGCCTGATAAACCTTTTGATGCAAAAGCAAATTTTACCCCTAGAGTACATATGTGAGTCATATGTAATAATTCCTACTTTGAAAAAGGACCGCTCGACAACTTCCATGTCCAAAGGAACAATTTTATCTGGGACGGCAAAACCAATATTTAACATACAGAGAGGTTTTCACCGAATTGTGGTGCATGGCAGAGGGGCTATACACACATGAGCACCGGGCAGAAAGAACGGAAGAAAAACCCCGCAACCCCGGAAACAACCTCTCTTTACAAACAGCTTTCCATAGCGGGAGTATTGCAATATTACCATCATCCTAATTGGTATTAACTTACCTTTATAATGCTCACATTACAACACTTCTCCCCCTTTAAATTCCAACATTCCCCAAATGCAAAGCAACAAAAAAGTGGCGCCATTAGCTTGTGTACCTCTGAAACTTATACTAGTGTCTCAGTAACAGTTTACCAATACAAAACACCTGAAAAACTTGGCAGATTCAACATTCAGTCTAACAAAGGAAACTGTCCATTCAAATATTCAGACTGTCAGGTGGTTTGCAAGGGCGATGTGCTGCAATGATTTGTTGACTTTCTGCCTGAGATAAAGAAACAAGGAACACGAGGAATTGTCAGATGATGCGTAGCTACTGGATTTAGGGTTTGTGACAGACCTAATGGCTAAATTAAACGCACTTAACAACGAGCTCAAGGGAAAAGACCAACACCTGCCCCACATGGTAAGCGCAGTAAATGTGTTTAAGACCAAGCTCGGTGTTTGAATTTCAAATTTAAAGAATGGGAGGCTGACATACTTTCCCAACTTGGAGAAAATATTACAGGCCATCAAGGAAAAAAAGCACTTTTTGCCCTGAGAAGTACTGTGCTTACCTAGACAAACTGGCAATAGAGTTCAATCAGCATTTTGGGGAGTTAAACGTTATGAAAGATATTGCTGCATTGCTGCATTCAAACCCATTTCTGCAAATTGATATAGAACAGATAGCTGCCAAGTTCCAGCAAATATTTGGTGCCAAGTGATACTGAAATGGAAGTAATTGATTTGCAAAATGACATCAAGCTTAAAGCAAGATCAAGGGATGGTGACTTTTGGGGGCTTGTCAGCAGGGAGAAGTTTCCTCATTTCACCACGTGTGCACTAAAAGTCAGTGCCTACTCCGGGTCAACTTCTCTGTGTGAAATTGCATTTTCACAGATGAAAATTATTAAATCTAAGTACAGGAGTTGTCTGACAGACACCTCACAGACCGTCTCTCTGTAGTTATGAGCCAAATTTGAGGGAACTAGCAGAAAGTATTCAGCCCCAATCATTACACTGAGAGCAACAGTCAATTTTTATTCATTTATTTTTCATATTGAAATAAAATTAAATAACGAAACTTAGAATTAAAGGTGTTGTAATGTGAGCATTATAAAAATAAGTGATACTAATTAGGATAATGGTAATACTGTATAGCAATACTCCTGCTACAGAAAACTGTTTGTAAAGAGAGGTCGTTTCCAGTGTTGCGGAGTTTTTCTTAGTACATTGATCTTGCCTTTCACTGAGGTGGAGGTAGGGGATCTTGGGCTTAAAAAGGTTGGCGACCACTATTCTACAGTAACTTTCTACCACTGATAAAAGCTCATCAGGGTGCAATTACCTGGCTTATTCCAGTTACCCTTCTTAAATAAAGGAAGGGTATCCTTTGGTCTTCTGGTCCCTCGCCTGAAGCTGATGAAAATACAGAAATCTCCATCAGGGTGCTAGTTATTTCCTTCCATATTATCCATACGTAATGGTGGATAAATCTTCAGGGTTGAGATCTGAAACTGATCTATTCATTATTACATTTTCAAAACATTTAATGTCTCCGCCTTCTCAATAGCAGACAATTTACTACACTACACATCCTCAGTGAACACAAATGAGAAGTATTCATCTAAAATCTTGCCCACTTCCCCTAGCATTTGGATTACCCCTATTTCATTAAGGGGACGCATTCTTTCCTTAGCTATTTACAAATTCACTTGGCATTCTCCTCAATCTTCCCTGTCAAGGATCATTTCTGACCTGTTTTTAGCTTTATAATTTCCTTCTTATGCACTTGCCTATACCCTCTATATTCCTCAAAGGACTCACTTGGTTTCAGTTGTCCATACCTGTTTCTTTTTTCCTGATCAAACCTGAAATAACCTTGGTTATTCTAAGTTCCTTAATCTTGCCATCTTTTCCTTACACACTTACCAAAATGTTAAATCTGAACTCCTGCCGACTCTTGTTAGATAATAATTTACTCATTGGTGTGTGCTCGCAATTTACTTAAACCAGGTCTTCTCTCATGCTATCAAAATCAGATACTCCCAATTTAGGAGCTATTCTTTAAGAAAAACATCAACCTTTTTCATAACTACTTTGAAATGTACATTATTATCGCCATTGGTTTCAAAGTGTTCACTCACTGACTCTTCCACCACCTGCCTGGTTTCATTTCCTAAGATGAGAACAAGTATAGTCCCTGCTCTACAAATACATATTTGTGACCAAATACATATCATTTGCAAAAACATTCTTGGCCACACTTAAATTCTACCTCATCTAAGCCCCTCACACTATGAAAATTACAGACAAATGTGGTCAGCTGCTGACCACAAACTTTTCTGCTGTTACTATCCTCTGAAAAGCCATTTCCCCCAGCAATTTAAGTATTTTAGAACTATTTTAATAGCAAATATTTAGGTAGTAGCTTCCAATTTTTAAGATTGATTTTATTTTAACCTGTTTGAGAGGGAATATCCACAGAGAACTTCTGTGCTACTTGCCTGTCTTAACTGGCCTTTGTGGTCAATACCCATGCCCTCTCTTTCCATACCTGCAGCATGACAAACTTGTTAAACCATATTTACATTTTCAACAACCACATGCTTTAACTTTGAAATACAAACCTCATTTCCAGAAAAGTTGGGATATATATAACAAAAATCTCTGATATGTTATTTCACGTGAACCTTTATTTAACTGACGAAAGTACAAAGAATAGATTTTCAATAGTTTTACTGACCAACTTAATTGTATTTTGTAAATATACGCAAATTTAGAATTTGATGGCTGCAACACACTCAACAAAAGTTGGGACAGAGGCATGTTTACCATTGTGTTACATCACCTTTCCTTTTAATAACACTTTTTAATCATTTTGGAACTGAGGATACTAATTGTAGTAGATTTGCAATTGGAAATTTTGTCCATTTTTGCTTGATTTAAGACTTCAGCTGCTCAACAGTCCGTGGTCTCCGTTGTCTGATTCTCCTCTTCATGATGCGCCATACATTTTCAAAGGAGATAGATCTGGACTGGCAGCAGGCCAGTCAAGCACACGCACTCTGTATCTACAAAGCCATGCTGTTGTAGCCTGTGCAGAATGTGGTCTGGCATTGTCCTGCTGAAATAAGCATGGACGTCCCGGGAAGAGACATCGCCTTGATGGCAACATATATCTCTCTAAAATCCTAATATATGCATCAGAGTCAATGGTACCTTCACATACATGCAACTCACCCATGCCGTGGACACTGATGCACCCCCATACCATCACAGATGCTGGCTTTTGCACCTTTCGCTGATAACAATCAGGATGGTCATTTTCATCTTTGGCACGGAGAACTCGACACCCGTTTTTTCCAAAAACTAGCTGAAATGTGGAGTCATCTGACCACAGCACACGGTTCCACAGTCTTTCGGTCCATCTGAGATGAGCTCGGGCCCAGAGAACTCGCCGGCGTTTCTGCATAGAGTTGATGTATGGCTTCCTCCTTTCGTAATACAGTTTCAAGTTGCATTTCTGGATGCAGTGACGGACTGTGTTAAGTGACAATGGTTTTCCAAAGTACTCCCAAGCCCAGGTGGCTATAATTGTCACAGTACAATGACGGTTTCTTAGGCAGTGCCGCCTGAGGGCTCGAAGATCATGCGCATTCAACAGTGGTTTCTGACCTTGCCCTTTATGCACTAAGATATCTCTGAATTCTCTGAATCTTTTCACAATATTATTTACTGTAGGTGTTGAAAGACCTAAATTCTCTGCAATCTTGCGTTGGGAAATGTTCCTTTTGAACTCACTAACAATTCTCTCATGAATTTTCGCACAAAAGGGTGAGCCACGACCCATCCTTGCTTGCAAAGACTGAGCCTTTGATGGACTCTGCTTTTATACCCAGTCATGATACCTCACCTGCTACCAATTAGCCTGCTTAATGTGGAGTCTTCCAAACCGGTGTTACTTGAATATTCTGTGCACTTTTCAATCTTATTTTAACTCTGTCCCAACTTTTGTTTCGTATGTTGCAGACATCAAATTCTAAATTTGTGTATATTTACAAAATACAATTAAGTTGGTCTGTAAAACTATTGAAAATCTTTTCTTCGTACTTTTGTCAGTTAAATAAAGGTTCACGTGAATTAACACATCACAGATTTTTGTTTTTATTGCATTTTGGAAAATATCCCAACTTTTCTGGAAATGGGGTTTGTATAAACTTCAATATCACCAAACCAATTCTAAGAAAGGTTATGTCCCCACCCTGTCAACTGGAACACTATTAATTGGAAACAAGATAGCTACTTACTCCAAGTACATTTGTAATAATGTTCATTCACAGAATGGTTACAGCATTGGAGGGGAGCAACTTGGCACAATAAGTCTTTCATACAGGCAAAGCAAATATAATCACAGCCACTCATTCATTGTCTTCCACAGCCTTTTTTATCTACCAATTCCTTATTAAGTATCACTATAGAGGTTCACCATCCCTGCTCCACAGGACAATCTAAAATCCAACTACTCACTGCAAAAAAGACTGCCAAATCTTTGCTTTTGTAATTCTATTTCCTTGACCCTTTTGTCAAGAATTAATTTCTTCTCCATTTAACTTGGCTAGATTCTTCATAGATTTAGTTATCTTTATCAAATCACATTGTAAATCCCTCTATTCTAAGAAGAACCATCCAAATTCTCTCAACTATCCATGTCAGTCATCACTGGAAACATTATAGGTCAATTTCCAGGCACCCTCATTAACTTCAACTTTTTTCTGACATATGGTACCCAGAATTGGACACAGAACTCCAGTTGTGGCCAGATCAGTGCTTTTAACAAGATTTATCATGACATTCTTGCTGTGGTATTCTATTGTCTCGTTGTAGGATCCTGTATATTTTTTAAAATCAATTTTTCAAACTGCCCTGCCACCTTCCACAATTTTTGTACATCTCCAGATCTCTATCTTCCCAGAACCTTTTCACCTTCTAGTTTATGTTCTCTCTTCTCATTGCTTCTACTTCACATTTTTCTGTATTAAATTTCACTTGCACATCCACCTCTTGGAAGTTACGAGCCATCTGTAAATTAGGACATTATATCTGTATGTCCAAGTCCAAGATATTAATTTAAGTAAAGTACTGTTCCTGGGAAAATCCACTGAACTCTTTCCTCCAGTCTGAAAATAAATAGCTCACTATTACTCTGAGCCCTATAACTTAGCCAAATTTCTTTCTTTACTGCCTGTTCCCCTTTTTTTTGGGGGGGGGGCAGGCTTCAGTCATAATGACAAAACCTTCTGTGCAACACTTAATTAGATACAATTGAAAGACCATATACCTGTATATCTCATTGACCAGGGACCCTTCATCAACTCTGTTGTTCTTCAAAAAAATTTGAATTTGCCCTTATTGTTTCCATGCTAGCTTTCCTCATTCAATGCCCTGGTTTCCAATGCCCTCATCATTATTTTCAAAAGTTTCCCCGTAAATAAAGTGAAAGTAACTGGCCTATGATTTGTGTTTTTTGCACCATTTTTGTTTGAACAAATGGATAACATCTTCAATTCCCCAATCCATGAGCACCAGCCCTACAGCTACAGATGTTGGAAGAAGGTAGGCAATACCTTGATAATTCCCCTATGCTACCCACAGCACCCAGCTAATCATTCACATTGGTTAACTGACCCATTTTTAATACAGCTAGCCCTTCATTACAGTTCTTTTTCTGTTGAATAATTCCATTATCTGTCAATTAAAAAGCAAGGCATATTAAATTGACTAAAACCAGTTTATATAATAGATTTAAAATATAACTTGTTGCAACATTCTTTTTACAATTCAGCATCAAAAGTAAATATGAAAGCTTACTTTTTTACATCTTGTACAGGGTAACCAATTTATAGTTCCCCATAAACGCCAATACACGTCTTGCCAAGACTTCAGGTCTTCATAGAGACTATTAAGATACTCGTGCACTTCCCAGCTTTTGTCCCTAAAAATTGCAAATGCTCAGGTTAACTTTACTCTTATTATTACATTGGGAAAAATCAGCAAAAAAAGTAACCAACCATCAAAAAAATACAGCAATTTCAAAAACCAGGAAGAATGTTAGATCAGTTACAAGTTTGCATCAATTTCTTTTGGTTAGATGTTGCAGGAATAAATGAGATGTGCAGGCTAACAGCATCAAAGGCAGCAACCAGAAACCTCAACACTTCATTTTTACGGATAAACCCTGCTGCAAGCTCAAGCATTTGTATAATTCAGAAGTTACCTATTGTGCAAGTATATTATATTTCCATGCAGATCAATATTTATTTTCACAGGCAAACAAGGAAGCATTTTCTCAGTTTCTTTGGTAAGAAGTTTCTTACACAAACTACATCTGAAAAAGACATGAACACCATATGACATCTTCAGTAGTCAGGAGTAACAGTTCAAACAATTTCTCAAAATCATTTGAAAATTTTCAAGAAATACCTGTACAGGGTATGGGCACTCCCTGGAGAATCTGGGTCCTTGTACTCTGGATCAAATAGCCTCTCAATCTTCTTACAAAATATTTTGCTTTTTAATAGAATAATATTATAAATTAAACCACAAAGTATTTAAATTGTATTTTAAAAATTACATTTCCCTCAACTATTTTTCCCTCTATATTAAAAATAATTCATTTGAAGCTTATGCCCTGATGACTCTGCTTACAACATCATTACACAAGAACAGAAGAAAACAGGAGTGGTGGTAGACCACCAGGCCCCTCAAGCTGTGTTGGCATCCAACATAATCATGGTTCATCTTTGATAGTTCCCCACAGCCCTCAAATATTTATCTAGCTCCACCTTGTATTTTAGTAATTAATTAGCCTCAACCATTCTCTGGGGCCGAGTGCTCCACGACCCACTCAGAGAGAAAAAACATGAAATTAGCATAAAGCATTAAGCACTCCAAGTAGTACAAATCCACAAGTATAATGAAGTCCCAAAAATATAAACTGTTCTCACTAATGCTCTACCTCAGAGCTGGAGAAATTAATCAAATTTGTGGCAATTAATGCTGAATTATGAGGTTTTAAGAATGTACACCCACTACTCAGGATGGGAGTTAGATAATCATTTAAGAGAGTAGCAAGTCATTTATAGTCTTTTCTAAACTGTGTAAGATAAACTAGTGATGAGCTGCCCTGATGGGCTGTCACCCATATGGTGTAGGAACTCCTACAGTTCTGTGAGTCAGAGTGTTCCAAGAATTTCTTACGGTGATAATAAGCAAATCAGAAATATATTTCCCAGAAAAGATAATTTGCAAATCACAGAGTAAAATTGTAGATAGTGGTACTCTACTGAATTTCATATATTTTTAGTTGAATACCTTGGAGGCTTTATCACTATTTTTAAATTGAAGCCAATCACAGTAAAACTCTAGAATAGAATTTAGATTCTCCAGATCATCAGAAGCTATTCTATTAATGCACCAACAGATTTTAAGTTCACTTTTTAAAAATATGTTACACACTAACATTTCCCGGTAATGTAGGAAAACGAACCATGGAACATGGAAAGTGTGATTATCTGCTGGTGAACCAGATATCAAACCACTGAGAGAGCAGACCATCATTTTTACTACACGTTCTTCTTACCCTAGATGTTAATTATTTTAATAAAACAAAATAATTTTTCCTTATAATGGAAATATTCTGATCCAGGATGGTCCAGAACATGCTATAAGCCAGCTTTGTTAATAATCTTTAGTTCAGTATCAGTCAATAAATGTTTATAAATTCCAATATGTTTCCAACTTTCAAGTTACTACAGATAAAACCGCTACTGTGATTTCTTTTCTCACATATTCAACGTGCAGTTTCAGCTTCCATTACAGAATAAACTTGGTAATGCAGAAGGATTGAGCAAAACAAAACAAAGAACAAAAAAAAAACATACTATACAGGTGTTCCGCTGCTTTATGAATGTTCGCTTTACACCACTTCACTTTTACAAAAGACCTACATTAGTAACCTGTTTTCACATTACAAACAGGATTTTAGCTTTTATAAAAATTCATCCCATATAAATCAATGGTTCTTCGCTTTACGCCATTTTGGCTTAAGAAAGGTTTCATAGGAACGCTCTACCTTTGTAAAGGTGTCTACCCCCCCCCCCCCCAATAGCAACTGTTAGAGAAATAAAACTAACCTCAAGAGAAGGAACATGTCCTAATGTAGCATTTTGACCTTTCATAATAGCTAATCTAAACTAAGCTGTACTGATTCTATTTAATGCACATTAAAACCAAAGGACAAATATTTTAAAATATGCCATCAGAATTATTTATTGAAACAAAGACTATTGTTACTAGCAATAAAAACCTGATATTCTTTTATCTGATGTTTGCTGAATATGAAAGTAATAATATGTGTAACTTACCCTGAAAACACTGAGGAGAAAAAGTACAATTGAAGAATGGCACAGACTAGGACCGAGAGGTTGGGAATTAGCAAAGGCCAAGATCTGAACACACATCAAATTATCATACAGCAAGTCTGTTTTACATTTTAGTTGTGATGCACTTTAATTGATTTTGACCACATTGATGCATTGTTTATGTAAGGCAAAACATACTTTATCCACAAAGGGAGGGAAAAATGTTACCATCCAACTCACAGACTACTCAAAGATCTAATGTAACCGCATATTGTGTTTCAGCTAATAATATTTTCAGATAACTATAATTTTACATTTAAGGTTACCTTTTAAATTTATCTTTTCTGTCCTTTACTTCATCAGCTTCATTATGTGTGAAGAGGTCAATAATACGTGTAGCTAGGGTGCCATTGATGCAGTTCATATTACAAGGAGTAGCTACAATGGCACTCATATTTTTATGACAGTATTGTATGCACTCTTCAACCTAAAGCAACAAAGAACAAATATAGAAAATGCACTGAATAAAATAATCATCAGGATGAATCATGCAGCATCCATCTCTTTACCCTAAGCTTATTTATCTACTTGCTTCAGTTGAATGAGAAGCAACAGAACTTTGCAAACTCCAGCACTTCACAATATTAGATGACTAACATCAACACCACATTTAAAAGGACTATCATTAAAGCAATATGATTTATTTTGGAGTATATATTTTGCAATTAAGCCTTTATTTCTGCTCTTTGTCATATTAGAAACCACCCATTACCATGTACCGAGCACAAAACAAAGAGGAGAAAAGGGTGATGAACTTTCTCCATGGTAGTCCATGATTAACCAGCAAAATTTTCAAGTGCAGTCACAAGACGTTTATAATTTGGTACCTATAATCTTAAGTGAGATTTAAGTTACTTCAGCTTCAACTCAAAGATCACTTATGTCAGCTGAAGTTATAGTTTCAAGTTGAACATTTGCATATAAAAACAAGTTAGGGCCATGTCACCTAGGAACCAACACAAACAAAGTGAAAAGATGATAGTCAATTTACTTCATAAAGGTCATGCCACTGCAGTTAGCTAGTTAGTTAGATGTTATCTAACTATTTATGGATTTATTTAGAATAGGCCGAATAGGCCTAGAATAGGCCCGAATAGGCCCTTCCAGCCCACCAAGTCACATTGCCCAGCAACCCACCAATTTAACCCCTAGCCTAATCACAGAACAATTTATAATGACCAATTAACCGGTACACCTTTGGACTGTAGGAGAAAACCGCCACACCCAGAGGAAATTCGCACACACGAGAAGAACGCACAAACTTTCTCACAGAGGACACCCGAATTGGACTCCTACACCTCGAGCTGTAATAGCGTCACACTAACCACTATGCTGCTGTGGTGCCCATGGTTCTGCACAAATACTGCATGAATTATTCTTATCTTCATAATATAACAAATACAGCTACTATTTCAATGTGATTTAAAACTGCATTAGAGCTACAGAGCTGTTATTAAAAAATTTGTTTTTAAATTTGCTAACAATCATAATTAAACATAATAATCAATTTAAAGTTGGAATATTATCTATTCCTCGTTAGTGTAGTATATACTCTCAGTGGCCACATTATTAGGTATACCAGTTGAGTAATGCAAATGTCTAATCAGCTAATAATATAGTGGCAACTCAATTCTTAAAAGCATGTAGACATGGTCAAGAGATTCAGTTGTTCCTCAGGCAAAACATCAGAAAAGGAAAGAAATATGATCTCATTCGATTGTTGGTACCAGACAAGGCTGTGTGAGTATTTCAGAAACTGCAGATCTCCTGGGATTTTCTTGCATTACAGTCTCTGGAGTTTACAGAGAATGATCCAAAAAAAAACACAAAATAAAACATCCAGTGAGCAATAGTTCTATGGGTTAAAATGTTTTATTAATGAGAGAGGTCAAAGGAGAATAACCAGACTGGTTCAAGCCGATAGGAAAGCAACAGTAACTCAATAACCAAGCACTACAACAGTGGTGTGCAGAAAGACAACTCCAAATGCTCAACAATTCAATCCTTGAAGTGGTTGGGCTGCAGCACCAGAAGACCACACCTGGTTCTACTCCTGTACCTAATACAATGGCCACTGAGTGCATGTATTTATACCTGTGATTAAAACCAGTATTTCATATACCATAGCAATGTCATTTATGAAGCCAATATAAACCTGAAAACACTTGCAGATGCTAGAAATTGACCACAAGCATTAAGTCTACTTTTCTCTCCAGATTCAATGATGTGTTGAATACTCACAGTATTCTCTGCTCCTACTGTAAGGCAACAACTGACTATGTTTCAGAGACTTGTAAAGAAAGCTTTGCACAATCTATCACGTTTCTTTCAGAATATCCCAAAATGTTTTAAGGTCAATTGATACTTTTAAAATATGGCAAATGATTTATTTTGAAAAATATGGCAGTCACTGTGCATACAAGTAACATTGTGTTATGACTAGATGGTACTTTTTTTCAGTAATATTGCAAAATGAATAAATTATTGCCCACAAAACTGGAATTAATCCTCCTGATTTTTGAAATATTGCCATGTGATCTTTTACATCCACTTGGGGGGAACATTATTTTACTGTTCTACATTTGAGTGCAAGCCTTTAGTCCTCAACTTTGTGGCTGAGAATTATCGAGATTACCAATTGTGCTACAGTTGACAATGTTGATGTGATGTTGCTGGAAAACTGCCATATGAATTTCGTACCTATGAGCAGTATAACTAATGTCTTACTTCTGTACTGTCCTTAACAGAGACCACACTGCCTGTAAAGGCACTATTCAAAAATGTACTGATACTGTAAATATCCACAGCATCTCAGCCTAGTGTACATATTATAAAGTTGGAGTTATCAACCACAGATACTGCTCCTTTTATTTTTAAATCATATGATTGAATATTTAAAATAAGTGCACGTGAGTAATCTCATAAATGGATGCAGAATTCTTTATGACACTATTTCAAAGAAGTATTTATCCTAAATCAATATAACTAAGAATAGATCATCTACTCATTGTTTTTGATGGCTTATCTCGCTCAAATTGACTGCTGAATTTCCTATATTATCTCAATAACCAACTCAAACCACTTTGTAAATGGCAAAGTGCAAATGGATATGCTTTCAACAGATGTGAAAGGCACTGAGTACATGCAAACTTTTTCTTTTACTATGTATGACTCTGCAAAATAAGAGGATAAGAAAGAAAGACAGATTTTGGCAAATCAGATAATATTTGTCACATTAGCAGTTAATTAAAAATGTACTTACCAGGGAATCCATTTTCAAAAATTCAGATGAAATGAGAATTGAGATAACATTACTAGGCTCTAAAAGAAACGGGAAACAGAATTTCCATAAATGTCACAAATTGTAACCATAAGTTTCATAAACATAAGATGACACGTAAATAGATCATTTGGAATTGTTATAATCAATTCTAGCAATAATTAATGCTATCAATTTTCAGAACAATAAAATGCTAGTTTCTTATTTTCCAAGGTCCATAAAATGCTTTATGCATCTGAATCAAAAACCTGTAGCAGGTTTATTGCTGCATTATTATAATTCATTGTATGAGAGTAATCAGACATATTTTATAAAAAGTTGCAAACAAGATTAAGTCTGCAGATGCTGGAAATCTGAGTAACACACACAAAATGCTGGAGGAACTCAGCAGGCCAGGCAGCATCTATGGAAAAAAGTACAGTTGACGTACTTTTTCTCTTAACAAAAAGAAAATCAGAGGGAACTTTTAGTTTCTATTTCCTCCATAAAGAGCACTGCATATTAACTATTAAAAACTTAGCTAAAATACCTTCCTTAACAGTAAGATATGTGTGCCTTTAATAGATCTATATAATGATATAATTTTCTTGTCTCCATATTGTAACAGTGATATTACAGGGTCTCAAAACTGTATTATTAGGTTATCCGCAAGGATAGTTAAATAAAATGATTTTGTCAGTTCCTTCTTACTGACACTAAAATTTATACAAAAGCAACAGCCTGAGCATTCAAGACTTACAGCGTGTTACAATAATAAGAAACCAAATCTCCACGTTGCAGTGAAGCAACATTTATGGCTTAATTCAAGTTATTGAATTATTTGAATCACTTAGCACAAACAACTTTGAGTAATCAGATGAAGACAGCATTCTGAAGTATTTCATGGGGATTTATATTTGACCTTCTCTTGTACTTAATCAGCTGGTCATGGGAGAATTAAACAGAATAAAAATATGGATCAACAAGTCAATGATGATACCACAAAATGTGGAAGCAGCAAATGGAATGGTGCACAGTATGCCAAAATTACTTGAATTTGCCCATAAATATACATTAATAATGTTAAAATGTGGAGCAATCAAAGAAAACAGACATTATAAACTGAAAGTATTTAAACCAAATTGAATGCAAAAGACAAGCAAAACAAAATGTTAAATTCTAACATTGATAATATATCCAAGTTTTATTTTACCCTTCACAAATAATTCTCCACCATACCATCAACACTAACTCACTCAAGTACATCTATACCAAATACTAATACCACATTTTGATCCTATGACGACAAGCTGTGTCAGTCTGATACACCATTTGAAGAAAAATATGAAAAGATGGAGGATAGCAAACCATAATTTGGTAATTACTTCAAGGGGCATAGAAATTGGACATACCCCTCACCCATAAAACCATATCCTACCATCACATTACAAAGATAGGAACAAGTGAGTAGCTTTAGGCAAGAAATTAAATTTAATACATATATTAAATGAAAGAGATTAGAAAAGCTAAAAGAAGATACGAGGTTGGTTTGGCAAATAAGGTGAAAGTAAATCCGAAAGGTTTCTACAGTTATATTAAAAGCAAGAGGATAGTGAGGGATAAAATTGGTCCCTTAGAGAATCAGGGTGGTCAGCTATGTGTGGAGCCGAGGGAGATGGGAGAGACTTTGAACAATTTCTTCTCTTCGGTATTCACTAAGGAGAAGGATATTGAATTGTGTAAGGTGTGGGAAACAAGTAAGGAAGTTATGGAACCTATGACAATTAAAGAGGTGGAAGTACTGGCGCTTTTAAGAAATTTAAAAGTGGATAAATCTCCGGATCCTGACAGGATATTCCCCAGGACCTTGAGGGAAGTTTGTGTAGAGATAGCAGGAGCTCTGACGGAGATCTTTCAGATGTCATTAGAAATGGGGATTGTGCCAGAGGATTGGCGCATTGCTCATGTGGTTCCATTGTTTAAAAAGGGTTCTAGAAGTAAGCCTAGCAATTAGAGACCTGTCAGTTTGACATCAGTGGTGGGTAAATTAATGGAAAGTATTCTTAGAGATAGTATTTATAATTATCTGGATAGACAGGATCTGATTAGGAATAGCCAGCATGGATTTGTGCGTGGAAGGTCATGTTTGACAAACCTTATTGAATTTTTTGAAGAAGTTACGAGGAATGTTGACGAGGGTAAGGCAGTGGATGTAGTCTATATGGACTTCAGCAAAGCCCTTGACAAAGTTCCACATGGAAGGTTAGTTAAGAAGGTTCAATCATTAGGTATTAATGCTGGAGTAATAAAATGGATTCAACAGTGGCTAGATGGGAGATACCAGAGAGTAGCGGTGGATAATTGTTTATCAGGATGGAGGCCGGTGACTAGCAGGGATCTGTTTTGAGCCCAATGTTGTTTGTAATATACATAAATGATCTGGATGATGGGGTGGTAAATTGGATTAGTAAGTATGCCGATGATACTAAGGTAGGAGGTGTTGTGGATAATGAGGTGGGTTTTCAAAGCTTGCAGGGAGATTTATGCCAGTTAGAAGAATGGGCTGAATGTTGGCAGATGGAGTTTAATGCTGAGAAGTGTGAGGTTCTACATTTTGGCAGGAATAATCCAAATAGAACATACAGGGTAAATGGTAGGGCATTGAGGAATGCAGTGGAACAGAGAGATCTAGGAATAACAGTGCATAGTTCCCTGAAGGTGGAGTCTCATGTAGATAGGGTGGTGAAGAAGGCTTTTGGAACACTGGCCTTTATAAATCAGAGCATTGAGTACAGAAGTTGGGATGTAATGTTAAAATTGTACAAGGCATTGGTAAGGCCGAATTTGGAATACTGTGTACAGTTCTGGTCACCGAATTATAGGAAAGATATCAATAAATTAGAGAGAATGCAGAGACGATTTACTAGGATGTCACCTGGGTTTCAGCACTTAAGTTACAGAGAAAGGTTGAACAAGTTAGGTCTCTATTCATTGGAGCGTAGAAGGTTGAGGGGGGATTTGATCGAGGTATTTAAAATTTTGAGAGGGATAGATAGAGTTGATGTGAATAGGCTGTTTCCATTGAGAGTAGGGGAGATTCAAATGAGAGGACATGATTTGAGAGTTAGGGGGCAAAAGTTTAAGGGAAACACGAGGGGGTATTTCTTAACTCAGAGAGTGATAGCTGTGTGGAATGAGCTTCCAGTAGAAGTAGTAGAGGCCAGTTCAGTTGTGTCATTTAAGGTAAAATTGGATAGGTATATGGACAGGAAAGGAGTGGAGGGTTATGGGCTGAGTGCGGGTAGGTGGGACTAGGTGAGATTAAGAGTTCGCCACGGACTAGGAGGGCCGAGATGGCCTGTTTCCGTGCTGTGATTGTTATATGGTTATATATTTCTACGTGGGAAATCTCTTTTCAACAAAGATCTACCCCTATGTTTGAAAATTAAATTATAAACAATTTTCTGTTCCTATTTTTTAAGTTACTATACTTAATGATGGAAACACGAGGAAATCTGCAGATGATGGAAATTCAAGCAACACACCCAAAATGCTGGTGGAACACAGCAGGCCAGGCAGCATCTATAGGAAGAAGTACAGTCGACGTTTTGGGCCGAGACCCTTCGTCAGGACTAACTGAAAGAAGAGATAGTAAGAGATTTGAAAGTGGGAAGGGGAGGGGGGAAATTCGAAATGAAAGGAGAAGACAGGAGGGGAAAGGATGAAGCTAAGAGCTGGAAAGTTGATTGGCAAAAGGGATACACAGCTGGAGAGGGAGAGGATCATGGGATGGGAGGCCTAGGGAGAACGAAAGGGGGAGGGGATCACCAGAGGGAGATGGAGAGCAGGCAAGGAGTGATTGTGAGATGGACAGAGAGAAAAAAAAGGGAAAAATAATGAATAAATAAGGGATGGGGTAAGAAGGGGAGGAGAGGCATTAACGGAAGTTAGAGAAATCAATGTTCATGCCATCAGGTTGGAGGCTACCCAGACGGAATATAATGTGTTGTTCCTCCAACCTGAATGTGGCTTCATCTTGACAGTAGAGGAGGCCATGGATAGACATATCAGAATAGGAACGGGATGTGGAATTAAAATGTGTGGCCACTGGGAGATCCTGTTCTCTCTGGCGGACAGAGCGTAGGTGTTCAGCGAAACGGTCTCCCAGTCTGCATCGGGTCTCACCAATACATAAAAAGCCACACTGGGAGCACCGGACGCAGTATACCACACCAGCCAACTCACAGGTGAAGTGTCGCCTCACCTGGAAGGATTGTCTGGGGCCCTGAATGGTGGTGAGGGAGGAAGTGTAAGGGCAGGTGTAGCACTTGTTCTGCTTACAAGGATAAGTGCTGGAAGGGAGATCGGTGGGAAGGGTTTGGGGAGGACGAATGGTCAAGGGAGTTGCATAGGGAGCGATCCCTGCGGAAAGCAGAAAGAAGGGGGGAGGGAAAGATGTGCTTGGTGGTGGGATCCCGTTGGAGGTGGCCCAAGTTACTGAGAATTATACGTTGGACCCAGAGGCTGGTGGGGTGGTAGGTGAGGACAAGGGGAACCCCTATCCCAAGTGGAGTGGCAGGAGGATAGGGTGAGAGCTATCCACAAACCTGCCTGCCAAGGTAGACCCATCTTCTCAGCTTGCTCCTGCCCCACCGAAGTCACTTTTGCATACCTCGACACTGCTTTATCCCCTCATTGTTCAATCCCTTCCCACCTATGTTTGTGACACTTCTCACCCTTTGAATTTTTTCAATGATTTTAAGTTCCTTGGCCCCCACTGCCTTATTTCTACCATGGATGTCCAGTCCCTATATACCTCCATCCCCCAACAGGAAGGTCTCAAAGCTCTCCGTTTCTTTTTGGATTCCAGACCTAACCAATTCCCCTCTGCCACCACTCTCCTCTGTCTAGTGGAATTAGTCCTTACTCTTAATAATTTCTCCTTTGGCTCCAAACCAAAGGTGTAGCCATGGGCACCCGTATGGGTCCCAGCTATGCCTGCCTTTTGTTGGTTTTGTGGAACATGCCCTGTTCCAAGCCTATACGAGTATCCGCCCCCACTTTTACTTTGCTACATCGATGACTGCATTGGTGCTGCTTCCTGCACGCACGCTGAGCTCGTTGACTTCACTAACTTTGTCTCCAACTTCCACCCTGCCCTCAAATTTACCTGGTCCATTTCCAACACCTCCCTCCCCTTTCTTGATCTGTCTGTCTATCTCTGGAGAGGTCTTATCTACTGATACCTACTATAAGCCTACGGACTCTCACAGCTACCTGGACTATTCCTCTTCCCACCCTGTCTCCTGCTAAAATGCCATTCCCTTCTCACAATGTCTCCACTGCATCTGCTCTCAGGATGAGGCTTTTCATTCCAGGACGAAGGAGATGTCTTCCTTTTTTAAAGAAAGGGGCTTCCCTTCCTCCACCATTATCTCTGCTTTCAAACGCATCTCTCCCATTTCTCGCACAGCTGTTCTCACCCCATCCAACACCACCCCACTAAGGATAGGGTTCCCCTTGTCCTCACCTACCACTCCACCAGCCTCCGGATCCAACATACAATTCTCCGTAACTTACGCCACCTCCAACGGGATACCACCACCAAGCATATCTTTCCCTCCCGCCCTCTTTCTGCTTTCCGTAGGGATCGCTCTCTATGTGACTCCCTTGTCCATTTGTCCCCCACCCCTTCCCACCAATCTCCCTCCCAGCACTTATCATTGTAAGCAGAACAAGTGCTACACCTGCCCTTACACTTCCTTCCTCACCACAATTAAGGGCCCAGACAGTCCTTCCAGGTGAGGTGACACTTCACCTGTGAGTCGGCTGGTGTGGTATACTGCATCCGGTGCTCCCGGTTTGGCCTTTTATATATTGGTGAGATCCAACACAGACTGGGAGACTGTTTCACTGAACACCTACACTCTGTCCGCCAGAAAAAGCAGGATCCCCCAGTGGCCACACATCTTAATTCCACATCCCATTCCCATTCTGGTATGTCTATCCATGGCCTCCTCTACTGTTACGATGAAGCCACACTCAGGTTGGAGGAACAACACGTTATATTCCGTCTGGGTAGCCTCCAACCTGATGGCATGAACACTGATTTCTCTAATTTCCGTTAATGCCCCTCTCCCCTTCTTACCCCATCCCTTATTCATTATTTTTCCCTTTTTTTTCCTTTTATCTCTTTTTTCTCTCTGTCCCTCTCACAATCACTCCTTGCCTGGTCTCCATCTCCCTCTGGTGCTCCTCTCCCTCCTTCTTTCTCCCTAGGCCTCCCACCCCATGATCCTCTCCCTCTCCAGCTGTGTGTCCCTTTTGCCAATCAACATTCCAGCTCTTTGCTTCATCCCTCCCCTGTCTTCTCCTATCATTTCAGATCTTCCCCCCCCCCCCCGTATCTTCTTTCAGTTAGTCCTGACGAAGGGTCTCAGCCTGAAACGTCAACTGTACTTCTTCCTATAGATGCTGCCTGGCCTGCTGTGCTCCACCAGCATTTTGAGTGTGATACTTAATGATGGTGAAGGCTAACCATTTGTAATGTGGCTGTGAGAGGATGCTTAAGAACAAATGTGAGTATATGGCATAGCCTGACAATAAGAAAATAAGATAACACTTTTGTATAAGGATTTAAAGAAATTATTAGAAGACATGATGAAGGTAACATATTGTGTATGAATAGAACATGATGAAGAATTGCACACCATTATCCAATTCTAAACACAGTACATAACCTTGAGATAAAATATACAGGTGTCTCCCTCTTTACAAAGGCAGTGTTCCTATGAAACCTTTCTTAAGCCAAAATGGTGTAAAGCGAAGAACCATTAATTTATATGGGAAAAATTTTCGTAAAAGCGAAAAATCTCTTTGCAATGCGAAAACAGGTTACTAATGCAGGTCTTTTGTAAAAGCGAAGTGGCATAAAGCGAACATTCGTAAAGCGGGGGAGACCTGTACTATGAACTACATAAATCTTTAATATTAAAGAATATCAGTTGAAAATTATGACAAACTCTCCAATCTACAAATATTCAGTTACAATGTTATCCTCATACATACCAAGCTCTGGTTGCTCAGCCTGTCCTTGATGCTTTAGTTTCTTCTTCACATAGCTCATCAACCAGGCAAAGATATGCACATCGCAATGCACTGAAATATCTACTTCTTGCCAACGCTGTGCATCTACAGAGAGATACTCAGCAAAATACTTCATCTCACTGACAAGTAGATTCCGAGGGCAAACAAAATCACGCTTCAAGTTTTTGGCTTCATCACAAACGTGAATTACCATGCTAGGCCTATTGAGAAAAAATAAAAGCAATTTGAAAAGACACCTTTAAAAATAGTTACATTTTCTATAACTTACTATTCTACAAAATCAAGCAATTTGGAGTTGCTTTAATTCTAAATCTTGTATGTTAAAAAGAAATCATGGCATTTGATAGGTGCTTACTAGCACTTTGCTGCTCATTTGACCAAATTTTTGTCCTTCAGAAGATTGTACTTTTATACAACTGATCACAGCAGGCATTGGAAAGTTTGGCCAGACTTCAGTCATGTTTATGTACACTCCCACGAATCAGGAATGAAAATGAAGGAATTCAGTCGTCTTTAGATTTATAACTTCTAATTTTCTCAACTAGTCATTTTTTAATATCATATTTATAGATTGGGGAAGCAGATTATTTAGCGATATTGCTTGAAGGTGGTGAGGTACCGATGACCATCAAAATCTGTGGCTATCTATACTTCTTCACTATAACAATCTTTGCGACACTGTTCTCACAGCACACAATTCCTTTCAGCTGAAATGTTATCATTTTAAAATGCAAATTCATTTATCAAACAGGATGAAAAGGAGGATAAACAGATTATCATACTTCCAATATCTTTTGTTAAAAGAAAAAGGCCGACTATAAAAAGCCAACTAGTGGAATGGTGCTGCAGCAACAACCTGGCACTCAACGTCAGTAAGACAAAAGAGCTTATTGTGGACTTCAGGAAGGGTAAGACAAAGGGGCACATACCAATCCTCATAGAGGGATCAGAAGTGGAGAGAGTGAGCAGCTTCAAGTTCCTCAGTGTCAAGATCTCTGAGGATCTAATCTGGTCCCAACATATCGATGTAGTCATAAGGAAGGCAAGACGGTGGCTATACTTTATTAGGAGTTTGCAGAGATTTGGCATGTCAACAAACACACTCAAAAACTTCTATAGTTGTACAGTGGAGAGCATTCTGACAGGCTGCATCACTGTCTAGTATGGAGGGGCTACTGCACAGGACTGAAAGAAGCTGCAGAAGGTTGTAAATCTAGTCAGCTCCATCTTGGGCACCAGTCTACAAAGTACCCAGGACATCGTTAGGGAGCGGTGTCTCAGAAAGGCAGCGTCTTTTATTAAGGACCTCCAGCACCCAGGGCATGCCCTTTTCTCACTGTTACCATCAGGTAGGAGATACAGAAGCCTGAAGGCACACACTCAGCGATTCAGGAACAACTTCTTCCCCTTTGCCATCCAATTCCTAAATGGACATCGAAGCTTTGGACACTACCTCACTTTTTTTAATATACTGTGGCGAACCACTTTCTGCGCAGGTGAACCGGCTCACAAATTGCCAGTGCGCGAAGTGACTTTGGTACTGCACCTCTGACATCATTTCCGCCCAGACAGGGCAGGCACTAGGGATTAAATGCCAGTGCCACGAAGTTTGAATAAACTAGTCTCGAAATGACTTACCAACTGCGTGTCGTCCCTAGCTCTGTATGTAGTATATCGCTACATTGGTGACCCCGACGGTCCAAACAGGATTTGGACCAAAGATGACCGACTCTTCATCTGTTCACGCAGTTTCGCTAAAACTGCCGACTTTCTGGACGCTGCGACCATGCGTGTGGTTTAGCCAAGCAGAAGCCCAGTTACAGATTCGACAGATATCCTCTGATTCCACGTGTTACTACCACGTGGAGAGCGCCCTTGACCAGGAGACAGCCGCCCAGGTAGTGGATTTCATACAGCTGCCCCCGGAAGAAGGCAAACATGCAGCATTCAAAGCGCTGCTCATTGGGACCTTTGGCCTCTCATGGCATGAGCGGGGTGCCCGCCTGCTTCACCTGGATGGTTTGGGAGGCAGACTGCTGTCAGCATTGACGAACAAGATGCAGGCTCTGGCTGACGGACACAAGCCCTGCCTCATGTTCGAGCAAGCGTTCCTAGAGCGACTACCCGAGGACATACATCTGCTGCTGGCCAACAGAGATTTCAGCGACCCCCGGAAGGTGGCAGCCCGGGCAGACATGCTGTGGAAAGCCAAGAGGGAGAGTGTGGCGTCCGCCGGTCAAATTACCAGGCCACACGCCCAACAGCGGGCCAGACCAGGCCTGGCAGGGGGGCGCACACAGCACAGAGGCAGGAATGAGGAGGACAGTGAACAGTGGTGTTTCTACCACCAGCGGTGGGGCACAGAAGCCCGCCGCTTCTTGGTCAACACCAGAGCAGAAATCAGCGTCTTGCCCCCGACAGGGTATGACACCCGTAACAGGAAGCCAGGACCCACCCTGATGGGCCAAAAAACAGCAGCACGATACGGACCTACGGCACCCGCACAGTGCAGCTGCAGTTCAGTGCTAGCCAGTTCACGTGGGACTTCACACTGGCCGCGGTGGCCCAACCACTCCTGGGGGCGGACTTCTTGCGAGCTCACAGCTTGCTGGTCGACTTGCAAGGGAAAAGACTGGTACATGCCAAGACTTTCCAGACGTTCTCCCTGGGTGAAGCCAAGTTGCCGGCCCCATACCTGGACTCCATCACCCTATCAGACAATGAATTCACCAGAATCCTGGCAGACTTTCCATCGATTCTAGCACCGCAGTTCACGGCAGCCATGCCCAGACACGAGGTACAGCACCACATCTCGACCCAGGGACCACCCCTCCACACCTGCACACAAAGGCTCCCCCCTGAAAAGCTCTGCCTGGCGAAGGAGGAGTTCAAGAGGATGGAGGAATTGGGGATCGTATGGAGATCCGACAGGCCATGGGCCTCCCCCCTGCACATGGTGCCCAAAGCAGCTGGGGGTTGGAGACCATGCGGTGACTACTGCAGACTGAACGAGGCTACAACTCCAGACCGCTACCCCGTGCTGCACATACAGGACTTTGCAGCAAAGCTGCATGGGGCAAGAATATTTTCCAAAGTAGACCTCGCCCGGGGATACCATCAAATCCCGGTGCACCCTGAAGACATCCCCAAAACAGCACTTATCACCCCGTTCGGCCTGTTCGAGTTCCTCCGAATGCCGTACGGCCTGAAGAATGCCGCACAGACGATCCAGCAGCTAATGGATGCGGTGGAACGAGACCTGGACTTTGCGTTCATCTATTTGGACGACATCCTTAGTTGCCAGGAGCATCTGTCCCACCTCCGCCAGCTCTATTCCCGCCTGAGTGATTTCGGCCTCACGATCAACCCGGCCAAATGCCAGTTCGGTCTCAATACCATCAACTTCCTGGGCCACAAGATTACCAAAGAGGGGGCAACACTTCTGCCCGCCAAGGTAGACTCGATCCGCCACTTTGCCCGGCCCAACACGGTCAGAGGCCTACAGGAGTTTGTTGGTATGGTGAAATTCTACCACTGTTTCCTCCCCTCAGCAGCCCATATCATGTGCCCTTTGTACACCCTGATGTCGGGTAAAGGCAAGGACATTACTTGGGACGAGGAGGCCGCGACCGTTTTCGTTAAAGCCGAGGAAGCCTTGGCAGATGCCGCGATGCTGGTGCACCCCAGAATGAACGTTCCAACCACACTCACAGTGGACGCATCCGACACAACAGTCGGTGGGGTGCTGGAGCAGCTCATTGAGGGGCGCTGGCAACCCTTGGCATTCTTCAGCAAGCACCTACGACCACCCGAACTCAAGTACAGTGCTTGCGACCGGGACCTGTTGGCACTGTATCTGGCAACCCGGCATTTCAGGTACTTCTTAGAAGGCAGGCTGTTCACCGCGTTCACGGACCACAAACCGTTGACCTTCGCATTCATGAAGGTGTCCGATCCCTGGTTGGCTCGCCAGCAGCGACATCTGTCCTCTGTCCTACATCTCCGAGTACATGACGGACATCCAGCATGTCTCCGGAAAGAACAACATCGTGGCGGACACATTCTCCAGAGCAGCTGTCCAGGCCCTGTCCCTGGGGGTGGACTATGCAGCACTGGTGGAGGCGCAGCAGGCAGACGACAAGATGCCCAGCTACAGGACTGCAGTCTCGGATTTGCAGCTGCAGGACTTTCTCGTAGGCCCAGGTGCGAGGACCCTCCTGTGCGATGTGACTACTGGCCAACCTCGCCCCATCGTCCCGGCAGCCTGGAGGCGGCGAGTTTTCGACTCCGTACACGGTTTGGTGCACCCATCTATCAGGACAACCGTCTGGCTGGTCTCCAGCAAGTTCGTGTGGCACGGACTTCGCAAGCAGGTCAGTGAATGGGCCAGAACGTGCGCGCAGTGCCAAACAGCCAAGGTGCAGCGGCACACTAAAGCCCCGCCGCAGCAGTTCGAACCCACCCACCGGAGGTTCGACCACGTTCATGTGGATATCGTGGGCCCCCTACCAGTGTCCCGAGGAGTGCGGTACCTCCTAACTATGGTAGACCGGTTCACGAGGTGGCCAGAGGCGATCCCGCTCACCAACACATCTGCCGATTCCTGCATCCGAGCACTGATTGCAACCTGGGTAGCACGCTTCAGGGTTCCAGCCCACATTACCTCCGACAGAGGCGCCCAGTTCACCTCCAGCCTGTGGTCGGCTGTGGCCAGCCTGTTGGGAATGCAGCTACACCACACTACTGCCTACCACCCACAGTCGAATGGACTAGTGGAACGCTTCCACCGTCACATGAAGTCGGCTCTCATGGCCCACCTGAGAGGACCTAACTGGGTGGACGAGCCTCCCTGAGTCCTGCTTGGAATTCGCACTGCACCCAAAGAGGATCTGCACGCCTTGTCGGCCGAGTTGATGTACGGCGCACTCCAGCTGTCCCAGGAGAGTTCATACCAGCCCCAAGGGGGCAAGAGGAAGAACCCGCAGCAGTCCTGGACAGACTACGCGAAAGGCTCAGCAACCTGGCCCCTGTACCGACTTCACAGCACGGATGGACCCCGACCCATGTACCCAAAGACCTGCAGGACTGTAAGTTTGTGTTTGTGCGAAGGGGCGGACACCGGGCACTGCTACAGCAACTGTACGAGGGGCCGTTCAAGGTGATCAACAACAACAGGTCCACGTACGTTCTGGACATTGGGGGGGGGGGGGGGGGGGGAGAGAGAGGAGGTTTTCACAGTGGACCGACTCAAACCAGCCCATGTGGACTTGGCACAGCCAGTCGAGGTTCAGGCACCGCGGCGCGGAGGCAGACCTCCCAAACAGAGGCTGATCCAGACTGTGAACATTGATGGGTGTATCGCCAGTTCTGAGGGTGGGGGGTTATGTGGCGACCTACTTTCTGCACAGGCGAACCGGCTCACAAATAGCCAGAGTGCAGGGGGAGACATTGGTAATGCACCCCTGATGTCATTTCCGCCCGGAGAGGGTGGGTGCTAGGGATTAAATGCCAGCGCCGCAAAGTTTGAATAAACTAGTCTCCAAACGACTTACCGACTGCATGTCGTCTCTAGCTCTGTATGCAGTACATCGCTACAATACAGTATTTCTGTTTTTGCACATTTTTAATACCTATTCAATACATGTAATTGATTTACTTGTTCACTTATTATGTTTTATTTTATTCATTTTTTTCACTCTCTGCTAGAGTAAGTATTGCATTGAACTGCTGCTGCTAGGTTAACAAATTTCACGTCACATGCCAGTGATAATAAGCCTGATTCTGATATTTACTCATGGTATATGCCTGCTTTAGAATCAGAATCAGGTTTATTATCACTTTCAATGTTGTGAAATTTGTTGTTTTGTGGCAGCATAACATTGCAATACATAATAAGCTAAATTACAATAATAAATTATATTTACAAATTAAGTAAGCAGTGCAAAGAGAAAAAAAAAAGTGAAGTACTGTTCATGGGATCATTGTTCATTCAGAAGTCTGATTGTGGAGGGGAAGAAGCTGCTCCCAACATGTTGAGTGTCTTCAGGTTCTGTATCTCCTCCTCAATGGT
This sequence comes from Hypanus sabinus, assembly GCF_030144855.1. NCBI lineage: Eukaryota > Metazoa > Chordata > Chondrichthyes > Myliobatiformes > Dasyatidae > Hypanus > Hypanus sabinus. The sequence goes on along the minus strand of NC_082717.1, from coordinate 59,097,037 downwards.
AGCAATGAAAAGAAGGCATGTCCTGAGTAATGGGGGGTGGGGGGGCTTAATCATGGATGCCACCTTTTTGAGGTATCACCTTCATGGATGCTGCCTTCTTGAGCTGTAACTTTTTGAAGGTATCCTAGGTGCTGGGGAAGCTAGAGTCCATGGCTGAGCTTCTGCAGCTTTTTCTGACTCTGTGCAATCCACACCATGCCCATCACTTAGAATGCTCTCCATAGTACACCTGTAAAAATTTGCCTGAGTCTTTGGTCACATATCCATTCTCCCCAAACTCCTAATGTAATATTGTCACAGTCATGCCTTCTTTGTAATTGCATCAATATTTTGGATCTTCAGAGATGTTGACACCCTTTGAAACTACTTGACTTTGACACTTGAAACTGCTCACCCTTTCCACTGCTGATCTCTCAAAGAGGACTGGCATTTGTTCCCTCAGCTTCCTCTTCCTGAAGTCCACAATCAATTCCTTGGTCCACCTTGGATGACTATAGTCCAGAAGCACTTACGTTCATTGTGATGAAGTGCCTTGAGAGGATACTGATGAAACATTTTAACTCCTGGCTAGAAACTACTGGTCCGCCCCAATTTGCCTACCAGCACAACAGGTCCACAGCAGATGCCATGTCATTGGCTCTTTACTCAACCCTGGAATGTCTGGACAGCAAAGATACATACATCAAGATGCTTTTTATTGACTACAACTTGGTATTATCATCCCCTCAAAACTAATCAGTAAGCTTCAAGACCTTGACCTCCTTGTGCAATTGGATCCTCAATTTCCTCATCTGCAGAGCTCAGTCAGTTCAGACTGGCAACAACACCTAATCCACAATCTCCATCAACACGGCTGCACCACAAGGCTCAGCCCCCTGTTCTACTCACTTTATACTTATGACTGTGAAGCGAAGCGCAGCTCCAATGCCACATTTAAGTTTACTGATGACACCTCTGTCATGTGGCCAATTCAAAGGTGAAGACAAATCAATATATCGAAGGGAGATTAAAAATCTGGCTGAGTGGTGTTACAACAATGACCTCTTACTCAGTGTCAGCAAGACCAAGGAGCTGATTGTTGACTTCATGAAGAGGAAACTAGAGGTCCATGAGACAGAGAGGTCAGAGGTGGAGAGGGTCAGCAATGTTAAATTCCTATGTTATTATTTCAGGAGATCTGTCGTGGGTGCAGTATGTAAGTGCAATTATGAAAAAAAGCATGGCAGTGCCTCTACTTCCTTAGAAGTTTAATGAAAATTTGACATCATATCTAAAACTATGACAAACTTCTATGAAGTCTGATGGATAGGACGTTGACTGGTATAACACCAATGCTTTTAAATAGAAAAACCTAAAAAAGCAGTAGATATAGCCCAGTCCATCTCCATTGAGCACACCTACATAGAATATTGTCACAGGAAAGAAGCATCCACCATTAAATATTTCCACAACTGAGGCCATGGTGAACTCCTCTCACTGCTGCCGTCAGGAAGAAGGTACTCGAGCCTCAAGACCCACACCACCAAGTTTGGGAACAGTATTACCCCTCAAACATCAGGCTCTTGAACCAACTTCACTCGTCCCATCACTGAACTGTTCCCACAACCTATGGACTCATTTTCAAAGACGCTTCATCTAACGTTTACAATATTTATTGTTTATTTATTATTATTGTTTTGTATTTTGCACACTGGCTATGCATTCATTTTGTTGAGTGTGGGCTTTCATTGATTCTATTATGGTTACTGGATACATTGAGTATGCCTGCAAGATAACAAATCTCAGGGTTGCATATGGTGACCATATGTGTACTTTGATAATTAATTTACTTTGAAATTTGTCTTACTGACAATGAGTGCAAGTTTGTTGTTGCGACACCAACCAGCTGAACTATCTTACTTCTGTACGCCTCCTTGCCACCATTTCAAATTCTGGCAATAATGGTTGTGTCATTCGCAAATTTATAGATGGCATTTGAGCTATGCCCAGGCACACAGTCATGAGTGTAGAGAAAGTGGAGAGTGGACTAAGCACACACCTTCGAGATGCACCAGTGTTGATTGTCAGTGAGAAGGAGATGTTATTTCAGATCCACACTGACTATGGTCTCTTAGTCACACAAAAGTCAAGGATGCATTTGCAGAGGGAGGTACAGAACCCATTGTTTTGGTGGTTATCGCTTAGCACAGGAGCACCAATAGGACTGCTTTGAATCGGTGGACAGGACTGTATTCAGGGATTCATCTTTGAATCTGGATGAGTATGCTGCAGTTGTTACCGACTTCATTAAAACCTGTGAGGGTCAGTGTGTGCCTACAAAGACAACACCTGCCCATTCATCTCCTTCCTCTTGTCCATTCAGGTCCCCAAGCAGTCCTTGAAGGTGAGGTAACACTGCACCAGCAAATCTGTTGTCTATTGCAGCTGATACTCCCAATGTGGATTCCTCTACATTGGTGAGAGCCGATATAAATAGCTTTGTCAAGCACCTCAAATCCATCCGCCAAAAGTAAAATTTTACAGTGGCCAACGACTTTAATTCCTATCCCCATCCCTATTCTGTCATGCCAGTCCATGGCCTCCTCTTCTGCTACAATGAGGTCACACTCAGAGTGGAGGAGCAACACCTCATATTCCATCTAGGTAGCCTCACTTTCTCCTTAAGCATTTTTTTCCTATTCTTTTCCCCACCCCTTCTTCTATTCCTCACTCTGGCCTTTTACCTCTTCTTCTCGGCTACCTATCATTTCCCCTACTGTTCCTCCTCCTTTCCTTTCTCCTACGGTCCACTCTCCTCTCCTATCAGATTCCTGCTTCTCCAGCCCTTTACCTTTTCCACCCATCTGGTTTCACCTACCACTTTCTAGCTTGTCCTCCTTCCCCCCCCCCCCCCCCCAACACCTTTTTTATTCTGGCATCTTTCCTCTTCTTTTTCAGTCCTGATGAAGTGTCTCGGCCCAAAATGTTGACCGTTTATCTATTTTCATAGATGCTGCCTGCCCTACTGCGTTCTTACTGCAGCAAAGGGCTCTTCATCTCAGCATTCCAACAAATGCAAAAAAATAGACAATTTCACTCACAATTGATGCATAGAAAGTGCACATCTTAATGGACAAGTCCACTGCTGACAGATCAAAGAGAAGATGAGCTTTTGTCGGAAGCAAGCTATGGACGTAGATAAAACATCAACATTGCTGTACTATGTGAAAGTTACCTGGCAGATGACAGAGTGGTTGTGGTATACATTCTCCTTGAGCAGTTGAAGTAGGGAAGAAAATAGAAGCGCAGGTGTTGACTTTGCCATCAAGACTAAACTTTATCAGTTTAACGCATCCCCCCCAAGGGTAAGAATGATAGACTCATGACTTTACAACAGCCATTGGAGGGTAGATAAAATGCTGTTCTGGTCAAGATCTTTACTCCCACAACAACAAATGTTGATGAGCCAAAGAATATTTTATTTATTTTATTTAAAGATAGAGTATGGAACAGGACCTTCTGGCCCAACAACCCACCTATGTAACCTTAGTCTAATCACTGCATAATTTATAATGACCAATAATCCACTAACCAGTGCATTATTGGACTGTGGGAAGAAACCAGAACACCCAGAGGAAACCATGCACTCGCGGAAGAACACACAAATCTTCTTACAGAGGATGCCGGAAATGAATTCCGATGCCATGAGCTGTAATAGCATTGCGTTAACCGCTTACACAACCATGGTGCCATGAAGATCTGGACTCTGATCACAGCAGTAACTAGGTCAAAGAAATTTACCATTCTTGGCAACTTCAATACAAGAGTTGCAACAGACCACAGGCAAAAACTTAAGTTTGAAAATGTTATACTTTCGCTGCTCCCCAAACTGTGCAAGATGGATGATCTAATCATAACCAAATACCATCTTCTATCAACCAAGTTATCACAAAGCTTTTTGGATATATCCAGGCGCTAAGCACTGGTATATAACAGACGACGTTATTATTAGGAGAAAAGAAAAGTAAGGCACAAGATTGAATAATGCCATATGTGGGGCGCAGCTTGCCGGACAGAACACAGGCTAATTTTCTCCAAACTCCACATCTAAACTCAGAGGCACCACTTTGTCAAGATCAATCAATGCTGATGAAGTCAATGATAGTACAGCAAAAGTCAAGTTCAAGTTTATTGTCATGTAGTCTTATACAGGTAAAGAGTTAAACAAAACAACATTCCTCAGGGACCAAGTTGAAAAACACAGTACATATATCATTACAGCACATAAAATAATAATAACAGATAAAAGTGTATTCTGTAGATGTACAAGTTGACAAAGAGTGCATATACAACATATAGTTAAATATACACCAGTGGTACTGCTAATGGTGCTGTCATAAATCATATGTACTGGGTGGTAGCAGTGTTCAGAGGTCTCAGCCTTGGGGAAGAAACAATTACCCAGCCTAACAGTCCATGTTCTTACATTGCTGTACCTTCTGCCTGACAGTAGAAAGGTCAAAGAGATTGTGGGATGAATAGGAGATGTCCTTGACAATGCTGAGGGCTCTGTGAACACAGCATTTCTGGTGTATGTCCTGGATGGGTGGGGTGGGCAAGAGAAAAATGTAATGATTCTCTCAGCAGTCCTCACAACCTGCTTGCAGAGTCTTCTGGTTAGATGCCTTATAATTCTTATACTGTATCAGATGGTGATACAGCTGGTCAAGCACACTCTTGATGGTGGACTGGTAAAATGTAGTTAGAATAGGGGTGGGGACCCTCCCTCACCTCAACCTCCTCAGTAAGTGGAGGCGCTGCTGTACTTTCTTGATTAAAGAGGTAGTATTGAGGGACCAAGTGAAATCATCCGTGATGTGCACGCCAAAAAACCTGGAACTCCTCTCTTTCAGTCAGGAGCCATTGAGGAGTGGTCAGCCTGCACCTATGTCCACAATCATCTCTTTAGTTTTGTCCATGTTGAGGCTCAAGTTGCTGTGTTCACAAGCAAATCTACCTCCTCTCTGTATGCCGACTCATCATTGTTGCTGATGAGGCCAATCACTGTTGTGTCATCAGTGAACATAAAGATGTGGTTACTGCTGGATCGAGTGAGTCATGCATCAGCAGTGGGTGGACACGCAGCCCTGGCTCACCGATGCTCAGCATGACTGAGCTCGAGATGTTGCTGTCAACAGAAACTGACTGAGATATCTCCATAAAGAAGTCCAAGATCCAGTTACAGAGGGAGGTGTTGAACCCAACAGGAACAGATTACCCATCAGCTTCTGAGGGATGATCATACTGAATGCTGAGCTGAAGTCAATGAACAGCCTTCTGATGTAGGAGATACCATCCTCCAAGTGGCACAGGACTGGGTAGAAGGCAGAGGCTATCACATCATCGGTAGACTTTTGGGTGATATGCAGACTGCTAGGGATTCAATATAGTAGGAAGGCAGGATTTAATGCAGTTCGTGACCAACTACTCAAAGCACATCATTATTATTTAGGTCGGTGCCACTGGACAGGAGCTTGGAAGACTGGGAACAAAAAGGAATCATCCCACTGACCAAGCCGAAAAAAGATTATGCTGTTATCAAACCCACTTTACTCTATGCTTGCAAGGCAAGGATAGTGGACAGCAGACATGCCAGACTGCTCAATCAATTCTATGTTACCTGTCTGCACATAATATTCCACATTGAGTGGCAAGACAAGATTCCTGACACACAGATTCTGTCCAAAATTAAAATTGTTCAGCATTTACAGTGCTGAAAGAATCACAGATCAGAACAGCAGGACATGCCAGACGAATGCCTAATAACAGAATACAGAAGCAACTACTTTACAGAGAACTGACCTAAGGCAAATTGCTATGTAGTGGACAGAAGAAACTCTTTTAGAATATCTCTGAAGAGCTTCAACACTGACACACACCACCGGGAACTAAAAGCACTGGACTGTCATGTTCGGCATACCTACATTAAAAACATTCCTCATTTATACGAAGAAGCTAGAATAGGGGAAACAAAGAGGAAAACAGAATCACCTGAAAATCAAGAATGACTAATGCAACAGCCTCCCAATACTCCGTCAGCTGTGTGAAAGTAGCTACGAGCCCAGACTGGTCTAATCAGCCATCTCCATGCACATCACTGCACTATAAAGCTAGATGCCATGGTGTTATTCAAGAACAAACTAGATATCACAGTGTTGTCAGTTTCTGATCATTTTAATTTTCACACACTTGCTGACACCAACACGGGCCTAAATCCTGTAAAGCAATCCCCCATTTCAAATGTCTGATAATGTTTGTTTCTGTTAATTATTTTAAAGGTAGGTATTATGTTTCAATAAGGCCTGATTATTTCCCTGACAGATATGAATATACTTCATTGTTACCTACCCTTGGCTTTCATCTAATTTGTCTTCACCTTTATCCGTTGAAACATTTTCCTTTAGAGTGCAATTTCTTCCTGAAGACAAAGTAATACACCCTTGAATATTCAAAAATGAAGAAACTACAAAGTTGGCATATTTTACAAAGTTACGCATATTTTACAAATTTTACAAAGAAACTACAAAGTTAATATTTTTGTGCCTTTAGTCCAAATCTCAAATGCTACTATACCCTGAAATTATATGGAAGTAATGATAATAGTAGAAGGAAAAACTGGTAAGTGGTTCTGTAACCAAACAATACAAATTTGAAATAATTGGCAATAATCCAAAGGAGAAATTACAATATTTCTGAATATAACAAGTTGTCATGGTCCAGTTTGCAACATCTGTTGGAGTTTTAGAATAAAACGTAAAAGGTATAAGAGACATTCTATATATAATTAAAAGAGGGAAATTTGCAGAGCTGGATTGATAATTATTTCAAAGTATCAAATGAAACAGAAATGGCTGAATGGCTTCTTTCTGTGCTCTACGATGCTATGTGGTTTTTAGGCACTATTCAGCAAGCCACAAACTATAAAAGTAAGTGTTCATGTTTTCATCACAGTAATTAATGAAATTGAATCCATATCTTTGATATCCATATAAATATTCTAAATATTTATCCTGTTCAACAAGCTTAGTTTATTTAAAAATAGTATAATATAAAGAATCAGTTAATGAAAAAATAACTTGAAATATAGAAGAAAAACTCTTTGCAGACATAACTAACCTGATATGGAAGTGCTATTATGCACTACAGATAACCTAGTTTTTTCATCATCTTCATTGTCCAAAAGCGATGATTTAATATATGCAGTCAATGATTTAGATGGATTCCCTTCACATTTGTTTTCATCACAAATATGGGGCATGATTCCATTGCCTCTCAGCTCTTCAAATCTCTTGGCACACTGCAAATAATTTAAAGCTTGGCTTCAGTAATAAGTCATAGCTATTTCAGTGTACCCCTATAGTAACTCAGAAATTAAATTTGTTTGATGAGTATAAACTAGCCCATTTGCCCAATGATTTTGAATAAAGGATCATCCCTCACATCAGCACAAATGCAGTTATACATGTCCATTCTTGCCATATTTTCCTTTATAACCCTCTCCCTCAATCACCTAAGCCAATTTTAAACAATTGGTATATCTTTGCTTAAATCACTAACTTCAACATCACAAATCAGTCAAAAGATAATTTATCCTGTTCTATCTTCAATATCCCTTTCTTAATATTATAGAAGTGTTGTCACATTTTAAATCTTTCAACTCTAGTAAACTGTTAACATTAATACCAACCCTTAATAATTTTAGCTCATTTCAAATCTCATTCTTACCACTTTATTATAATAGTTCACTTTCTTTTTTAAAGAATGAGATAATCATTTACCTAATACAAAAGGCTTTCTGTGTTGGATACCCAACCAATTTCCATTTACTTTTCCTACACTCATTAACTTTGCATGAAAAGTCCTACCTCATATTAGGCACACAGTATTGACTGTGCTCTTCCTAATTACATAGATTTAAGCTGAATCTTCAAATATTTGGTTATTAAAATCTTTCTGCATATTTATTAATATTTAATTCTCTGGTCAGTTCTTTATTATAATAGAAATTAGTTCCATTATTTTACTCATTAAGTTAATGCAATTCATCTTGGATCTATAACAAAAGTGACTCGGAACTTCTCATGTAAACTATTACCCTTTAAAAATAGACAAATTATTTTTCACCAATATGATCTTCTTATCCCTGAAAGAATTAACAGCTGGAAATTCCTATGATGAGACAATCGGTTGTTCTTCATTAAACACCGAAATATTTAACAGAAATACAAGAAAATCGGATCAATATTTAATAAATATACCATAGAAGTGACACAAGCCAAGATAAGTGACATAAATTTCATTCTTCTAAATAACATTATAAAATCAATATAGAAATCTAAGCAAAATGTATCTGAATTATAAGTGAGGTCGTGATTACTTTTCAATGCTTTCTACAAACCAGTTCACATTTTCAACTCCCATTGTTAATTCAGTGAATTATAATCTCATGTTACACTATTTCTTAAATATTAACATTAATTTTCCTGTAATTGTAAATTAAGAACTTTTCAAAACCATTCCACCAGATTTATTTATTAAAGTTTAGCTGTAGTGCCGTTTTGCATTAAAAAAATTCATTGCTCAGTACAATAAGTTAACAAAACTTCACAGTCCAAATTTCCTGTATTATACAATAGTGATATTAAGTTTATAATGGACAGCTACAATATTCTTCTATACAAGTTTTATAGATGTTATAGGTATAGTTTTAAAAAAAAACAACCAATTCAACACTAGTTCAGTTTTATCACTAAGATGCTGGAAAACCTTTCAGGAATTGACTGGGTCTCTAACAAACAATTGTTGGCTAAAAGGAAATTATTAATAAAATAATACGTAATAACCTACTTTGTTAGTTGGGTGTTAAAATATTTTATAAATCAGAAATGCTTATGGAAAAATCAATTGAAATCAAATTAATTTCAATTTAATTACATTAAGGACAGATTTGGTCTAGTATTTTTGAGATACCAGTCTATCAGACTACTAGACTTGGAGCTCAACAGTCAATGCTCCTAACGATACAATGGCCGGCAGATTAATGTATCATTACTCTTGACTGGAGAAGTAAAAATGAGAATTGTTCTTAAACTTCAAAAGGCAAAACGGTAACTTACAATACCTGTTTGGCTGTGACTCCTGGTATGAGTCTAGCTACTCTTTCCCAGTTGATAGGCTGAGCTACTCCTAACAAAGAGCGGAGAATCATGTCCAGCACCAATCCTTGCTTCTCATAAAGAAATGGGGCATTTACTGAACTCGCATGACTCATCTTGTTTTCTACTAAACTGAGAAAAAGTAGCAACTTAGTTAAAAATAATTATGTACTAGAAGTAGCATTACGAGTTATTGCAGGTAGACCCAGCTCAGATATTTTGGGTTTGCATTTTTAGTTAATTTAGCAAAGCCAGTTATATGTACACAGAGATGGTTGCTAAATAATTAGGTACTGCACAAAATTAAAATTAATGTTGCTAGATTCAAGTATATTTGTAATTTATAGTGCTAATAATACTCTAAACATACATGAGAGAAACAAAGTAAACCACAGTTGTTTGAAAACATATCACTGGCGTACCAGACAGCAAAACAGCAATTGATCTAGAAAGATATTCAAATTCCATCATTGAAGAAAGCTGGGGAATATTAATTAAATTAAGAAAGTTAGTATTAATAACAGGACAACTTTCTGGAAGTGAAATCTGATATCCACACTCAAATTCATCTATAATGCTTTTCCAGACCCAGAGTTACGTGAACCACCCTTTGAAATGGTCCAGCATGGCAATTGGTTCACGGGACACTTGGGGATGAATAACAAATCTGCCTTTGAGGGCAGATTAAAAAAAATTAAATTCCTAGTAAAATGATTTTTATTATCATTTAGCACAGGCCCAGGCCCTTTGGCCCAGCTGCCTCATCTTGATCAAGATGCCCACCTAAGCTAGTCCCAGGTAACCTATCCTATCCCAATTGTAAAATTGAATAAAGAGATGTAAAATGGTGAGAATTCCTATTAATAAATAACACAATTCCTTCCTAGAGTAAAACTCCTTACACAAACTAGTATAACAAGGAAATAACAAGTTCCTTTGTAACTAATTTGATGATGGCTACACTTTTCAAACGGCAGCCAAGATGTGGAATTGCCATGGTTCAACGCACTTTTACCCTCTATAATTACGATAACCTTAATTTATTTTATCAGTATCCATAATTCTTGTTTCTCAAGCGTAATCCCTTGGCTGCTTTGAGTATTATTGGCTCACTCATTCATGATTTATAATACAGCAAAATATCTATATTGACATTGCAAGCAAATAAGCAGATCAGTATTTAACAATTTTGCTGCCAATACATACTTATAATCAATTATAAAACAAACTTGAAATTACTAACCTCTTTAACCAAAGTGCACTCTTACATGTTTGTAGCAGCAGTACTTGAACAAAAAAAAACAGATTTCAAAGGAATATAGGGCCATGGGTAATTAAAGAGGTAGAGTGAAAGAAGGCAAAAGAGGATCTGTAAACAAAGATGCAAATTTAAAAGGGAATCCTTTAAGCCAGAATCTATCAAGGTCAGTATCCAGGAGTTATTGCATGAATACATCTTGGTGCAAATTATGACACTGCCAGTAGTTTTGGCTGACAAACTTAAGAATGGGATTTCTTGATAAGAAATCAATAACTAATCCCACTATAATTCTCTTAAGACCATACATCTTCCTTACATTCAAGATCTGTCCACTTTCCCCCAAACCTCATCCATCCCTATGCCATGTATTTCATTTTCTAACACAGCTTTTCCAGCTAATCTCCTCATTCTTTCATAAAGTAATTGTAATTTCCAAATGAAAGAATAACTTTCTCTCTATTAACTCTCTCAGCAAGTTATTTTAATTCCTCTTTGGCCTTTGGAAGAAATGGAAGAAACCTGCACATCAGTGGATGTTTATTAGCAAATGTTTCAAAAGGCATTTGATAAGTAATCCGATAATAGATCTATAGAGAAAATATGAGTGCATGGTATCAAAGGGACTAGTAACTTGACTATATTGGTTAGGCAAGAGACAGGACCATACACTGATTTCCATAATGGAAACAAGTACAGTGTCCCAAAATTGGTAAAGTCATCATTGTTTTTCTAGTTTCATATTAAAGATCTGGAGTTGGGTACTGGACAGCCTTTTCTGAAGTTTGCATATGATTCAAATCTTAGACAGTTGAGATGGGCAGAACCATTGCCTATCCACATTGTTTCTCTCAAATTACTTTAATCCAGTGAAATAATTAGGGAGAAACAATGTGGATAGGCAGAATAATCTAACATTATTTTGAGGGAATTGTGATGCAATAGCAAAGGGGCCTGAAAAAGCAAATACGAAATTTTGAACATGGTGAGATGTTTGTTAGAAGTTTAAAAAAGCACACACACAAAATATTTGGTGTTACAGGGAAGAATCATAGAAAATAAATACAAGTCATGCTAAAACTTAATGATATAATCTGGGATGGAGTGCAGCATAAATTATCAAAGTGATTCATGAATTTCAAAAGTCAAAGTACAAGCATAGTCTATACATAAAAAAAACAGGGCTGCATTCTTTGGAGTTTAAAAGTTTCCAAAATGCAGGTGAATTTTAAGAAAAGTAGCTACTTCTGCTAATTGTATAGGCTACAATTTGAGGTCATTACTTAAAAATTAGTCAGGCCTTTGAAGAACAAAGATGAGAGGCAATTTTACATGCAGAAGGTGCTACAGTCTTCAAAAAAAAATAGCAGTTTTATTATAATCAAATTTAAGATAGTTGAATTCTTGCTAATCATAAGTAATGACAGAATATGGAGAGAAGAGCAAGTTATAGATTGGCCGTGAACGCACTGAAAAGTAAAACTGGGTCAAGAGTCTAAGAGCATTTCTGTTCCTCTGTTTTCAAAGCAGACAGAACCCAGTCACCTAGTGACTACCTCAATGATTTGTAGAAGATTAGTGGGAACACCAAAATTATGTTTTGACACAGAAAAGTAGGGAATTTTTTTTTCTTTGGCAGCGAGATGACAAAGAAAGTCAAATGATTTAAAATATTTTTAAAGTTTGTTATTTTAAATTCATTAAACTGGAATATGCTATATTTTAAATATAAAAGAACTCAAAAAGAAAATGAAAAATTAAACATAATGAAGGGTAGTTATGTTTAGCAATGTACCAAAGCAGATACTGTATGAAATTTGGAAAGGTAAATGGACACTCCGTGATTAGAACTAATTTGCAGGATTAGGCTGTGGGAGTAAACAGAAAATCTTGGCAAGCCATACATTGTGGTGTGGGATTACACAGTTCTCTCTCAAGACTTTCCTGTTATCCTTCCTTGGCAATTTATCTAAACTTTCTATGGCTTTAGTGTTCTTCTAATAGATTTTTAAATCACAAATGCTTTGCCTACATATTATCTTTAAGTAAATATCAATTTGTAACATACAAATGTGCTGCAATAAGCTCCACTAGCAATAGAAAATGAGGAAAATTATAGAGTAAATATTGTTTAAACGTTCTAAATTTTGAATTACTGCCTGTCGTTTTGTGTGATCACTGGACTACAACTCTGAATGAAAGCTGTACTCTTCATATTCTGGCCTTTCTGTTATGCCTGATTTTAAACCTCTCTACAATTGAGTTTTGCTTTCAACTGCAAGACTCTAGACTCTTCCAAATCCTCTACACCTCCCTTCCTATGAAACATGCCTTTGTGTCTAAGCTTTGGTCATCTGTCTTAATACTGTCTAATTGCTTGTGTCAAATTTTGATAAATAACATGTTCTTTCTAAACACCTTGGAATATTCTACCAGATTATAGGTACTCTATAAATAAAAATATTCAGAGGTGGAAATCTACATTTCCTTATTAGGACCGCCTGAGTGTGACTTCAGCCCCACTTCAATGTAATTAGCACCGAACTATCCTCTGATGCAATCTGCAAGTCATTCCATTACAGTATATCAATAATCTAGGAAAAACGATACATTATGAGCACATCCCAGAATAAGTAACAAAATACGTTCTTCACTATGCTTTCCCTTTAAAATACAAACTGAAATTGAATACATCCTTAGTTGTAAATTTACTTAAATAGGGGCCAAAGAACTGTACAAATAGGAGAAATGTCATGTTCTCAGAAACCTCTGCTCGAGGATTATATGTACACTAAATCCTATTTTAAACTCGTGCCTTTCACAATAAATGTGCTTTCTGTCACGCCTAAAATACATGAATAATGATATATCCATATTTTCAGGTGCTCCACAATCATATGGGCCATAAATAATAAAGCATTGCCATATTTACACTAACCCGAGCTACTGCCGGTAGGCTGAAGGACTGCACTCTCAGAGGGGCTGACACTCTCTCAATACGATTTAAACTATAAGACTGAATTGCAGTGGTTCCATTGAGACTTCTTACGTCGGTAGATGAGTGATAACACCGAATTTAAACTTGAACGGTACAACCCACTTCACTCAAAACTACTTGTCTGGTACAGCCAAACGACATCGTGTCCTCCACCTCCACAGCAGCAACTCACAGCGCCGGCTGTGAAGCCAGTCGGTGGTTTCTCCCTGGTCTTTCTGCTCGAACTGCAGCAAATACGCCAACTACATACCGCCGCAAAACTACATCCTCTAAATTCGCAGCGCTGTCTCTTTAACGGCTTTTTATAAAAGGCGTATCTTCCTTGTATCACTACCCAGTTCCAGCCATTACTCCACAATGCCCGCACCAACATGGATCAGATCAACCGCCCTACCGAACAAGCGCAGGAGGGCCAAACTTGCCCTTCTGATTGGCATACCGAGCAACCAATCAAAGACAAGATTCTCCCCGGCAATGGGGCGGGGGCGGCAACTCTACGAACAGGAGCCGACATTGGTCCAATTGGCGCGGCAGGTTGCGGGCGGGGCTTCTGGGCCGGCGGCTGATTGGCAGTGGGTTTCCGTGTCGCAGTATTTAGCTTCCCCTCTTTTTTCGAGCCGGCTCTGCGGACCGCAGTGCAGCAAGGTCGGCGTTCGGGTAGCTAGGCAACCGCGCTGCCCGGCTGTCAGAGGAGCTCAATGCGGAAAAGAAGGCCGTGGTTATAAAAGGAGTTCTGATTAGGGGGAAAAAGTCTGTCTCTCAGAATCTATCTGTAGAAAGTTCTCAAAGTGTACTGATCTGCCAGTATTTTAAGGAGTGAACAGGTAAATGATTTCAGAAGCCCTTCAGTGCGACTCCAGGTTTTGGAGAAACTCTAAACCGAACTATGCAAGGACCAGTCTAGAGTTGTAAATAACTCGTCACCATCATCGTTATTTGCCGCGTCGTGTAACCGTGGGCGATCATGGGTCTTTGACCATGATTGTTCTTTTGGCAGATTTTCCTGTAGAAGTGATTTAACAATGCCGCGTTCTGGGCAGTTTCTTTAACAGACTGGTGGCCCCCAGCCTTCAGAGACTATCTGCCTGGCACCAGTGGTCACATAACCAGGACCATACCCCACCTGCCCCCGCTGTTTCTTATGACCCTGATCGAGGGGCTAAGCAGGTGCTACACCTAGCTCAAGGGTGACCTGCAGGCGAGCGGAGGGAAGGGGCGCCTTATACCGCCTTTGGTAGAGGCGTATCTCCACCCCGCTACCCAGTTAATCGCCACCTTCTTACCAACATTTCCAGCATTTTATCCTTTGGTATTCCCTTAGAAAGATTTTCTGGTTTTGTGTATTCCGATTTTTACTAACGTCATTACTCCACGCTAAGAAATTGTAATTTTTCAACAGAAAACAGTGCTGCTTTTTCTTTCCCCGTATCTTTTTAAACTTAATCTGCTTCACATGTTGCGGTGGTAGTAACGGGGGCTAAGAGTACGCGTGCGCATGAACTTGCAGCGAGACGGAAGTGAAGGGCATCATTGAAAACCAAAAAAGACTGCAAATGCTATAAATCTCAAATAAAAGCAGAAAATGTTGGAAATAGTAGGTCAGGTCGCATCCGTGGGAAAAGAAACAGTCTCTCATTCAAGTCGAAGGTACTTCGTCAATAGTGGGAATGAAGTTGTTAAGCAGGAGGGAGAAGGGGAGGAAGATATGAGGTCAAAGCCCAAGGGAACATGGAGATGTGCTGTAAACAGGGTTAATTTCTCAATGAGAGAATAGAACCACAGAGTTAAACAGCATGGAAACAAACCTCCCAGCCATTTCATTAATGCCGACCGAATAGCTTCCTGACCCAGTCCCTTTGGCCTATATCCATCCAAGAGTCCCTATCCATGTTCTTCTCGGTGTGTTTTACATGTTGTAATTTTACCTACCAAGACCAACCACTTTGTTCGTTCCATATACCTGCGACCCCCGTTGTGGGGGGGGGGAGGGGAAGAAATCCTTCTGTTTCCCTTTAAATCTTTCCCTTCTCAGCTTAAACAGACGTCTTCTTGTTTTAAAATTCCTGGGGGGGGGATCTTTAGTCACCCCTATGTCCATTATGACATTATAAACTCTTGAGAGGTCATCCCTCAGCTTCCTTTGTAATGTGTGATGAGCAAGCCATGCGGAGATGGGGTCCAGAGTTGACTCCCCTGTGAACTATGTTGCTAAGGAGAGAGGGAGAGAAGAGGGGGGAGGTCTTCTGCTGCAGATGCTGATAATGAGAGAGAGAGAGGGAATGATTTAGTATTATGGCTCCTTCGATGATTGTTTACAATTGCTCCAAGGACACTTTTGCCTGCTTGTGTGAATCCCTGATGACACAGCAAGGTGGTGCCAGGTGCCTGCTAAGATAGCAAGGAGGGGTCAGGTGATGGACAGGAACAGTTGGTGGATGGCTGATACCCTGGCAGGGGAGATAAAAGGCAGGTCTGCTGAGACACAGGCAGACACGCCACAGGACACTGAAAGAGCGTTGTGCACCCACAGGAAGGTGGGGGTTCAGAGGATTGATTTGAGGGAATCGATCAGAGGCTCACAGTGTGTGAAGGCAGACCGGTGGAGGCTTCTGTGTGTGTCCACCCTTGCCTGGGTGACAAGCTTACCACTGAAGAACGGTCTGGCCTGGTACGGAGGGGTCACAGTGACCACAAGAAGACAACGGAAGGTTTGCCAGCTGCAACTGCTTACCTCTCGCTCTCTCTCTTTCTCTCTCCAATGGTACAACAGCAACTACCTCGACCTGAACTGAACTCTGCATCATCTTATGACTATTCATTTACCCCAGACTTTGATAGAGCTTGGTTGATTCCTACTTCCACACTTCTGTATATATCATTGCTAACCTGTTTAATATATTTGCATTTTATGTTTCCATATTACTTAGTTTGGTAATAAACACTTGTAGTTACACTACCACCAGATTCCAACATATTATTCCATTTCTGATGGTTTAGTAACCCAGTCACAGGGTATGTGACACCTTCTTCATAAGGAAAGCAGCCCATCAAGTTTCTGCTTCAGGGGAAGCAGCCCTGGACTATCCAGTCTCTGGTAGTAGTTAGAGAATGATAATCTAGAATGAAGAATGTTGGAGTTGCGTTACATAGCAGGAAGACATAATTGGCAGGTCAGGATAGTTATTTGCTCTTCCTCTAGAGAGGGGAAAAAAGTGTGCGGTTGGGTGGGTGTGGTCACAGACCAGGCCAATATCACAGATGGCCAACTGAGACAAAGTATCAGATTATCAGAACACAAGTGCTCTAAAAGCTGATCACCCAATCACCCATTGTAGAGGAGACTATATGATGCATACTGTATCAATACACTATATCAGAGGAAGTGCAAGTGAATTGCTTCATCCGGGAAGTCTGTTATGATTCCTGGATAGTGGGAAGGAAAAAGATGAAAGGATGTTCCCAGACTTCCATTCCAATTCAAACCTCCATCTGTCTTCAGATGCTGTCCCTCAAGTGACGCAACATTTGTCCTGGTAACCCTAAGCTCAATGGTGCCTGTCACTTCAATTGTCCATCACACTCTCACTCTGTTGGTCTGTGAACACTTGCACTTATGGGGCATTCAGAATCAAGGGATATGAAGAGTACAAGAAAGCACCACTGACTCCAATGACTAATCATGATAATTTTGAATGGCAATGCCTCTAGAAGCCTACTTGCATTTTATTGACATAATTTCACAATTTTCACAACCAAACTATAGGTTCCTAAATAAACAAAGCTTTTTATTTAAATTATGCATAATTTTTTTTTAAAAAAAGATCATCTTAGCATCATGCCACAGGCAGTGATGGCCTCTAATTTTAGGGTATACCCTTCAAATAGTTTGTGGATTAATCACCCACATCTATTGAAGAATTGAGTGTTATGGGGAAGTAGCACAGAAGAGGAGTTAAACCCAACACAGATCAGCCATGATCATATTGAATGGTGGGACAGGCTTGAAAGAGGCCTACTTCTGCTCTTACTTTCCTATAATTAGTTCTCAGCACCATGACCATATAACAGTTACAGCACGGAAACAGGCCATCTCGGCCCTTCTAGTCTGTGCTGAACGCTTACTCTCACCTAGTCCCATCTGGCATTAAGCAACGTATTTTACTGTATATTTCGATGTACTGAATATGATAAAGCCACCAATTAGTTTTAAATTGACTCCACCCTAATCTCAAATCATTGCTCTTCACTGCTTGTATTGGTGATTTGAATGATGGCATCTGCAAAATGAAATAACATGTATTCATTTTTCCCTGTTATCCCTTGGAAATTAGATGACCATACTTATTTCTTATAAATGACTTAATAATTATAGCAACTTTGCTAATTGTGTTTGAAAAAAAAATCATTTACCGCCATGACCTCTCATCTAAACTGAATATTGGGATACTATGTTCATTGAATGAAATTAAAGTATTACAGAAGCTTTATCTATACTATTTGACAAGTTTGCAAGTTAATTTTGTTTGCATGGTCTCAAAACAGCCCATGTGTATTTTGATTATGCTTCATAATTTATTAATCATGAGAAATAAAGTTAAACTCAGGGAATAATGGATTATTTTTATTGTCCATTGTGTTGAATCTTTTGCATACTAGGAAGAAGCAACAAAGAAGGACCTTGACTGATGGTATTAATTTTGCAATTTGTGAATAAATATCTAACTTTAAATTGAACATGTCCAGAGTGAAATTAGGAGCAACAAGATCAACTGGTAATGTGAAACACAAAACTACATCTGCGGAGCCTGATCCATCAGCCAGGAAGCCTCCAGATTTTACAGGAATATCAGGTGTAAGCATGCCCATTCCAGAAACAAAATCATTGACTGCACATTTTGATGCCATTAAAGTACATAAAGGGCATACAAAGAAAAGTGTAAGTGAAAAACATGAAATTTCTGCTAAAGATGCTACAATTAAAGTAAGATGTATTTATCTTTATATCATGACTTGTCAACAAAATTGCCTTCAATTATCTTCAAAATATTTGAATCCAAATTGCTTTCTGTTAAATGCTGTTTCATTAGTGACTGCCAGTATGTCTACTTGAATATCTGATCTTGAGCCATCTATTTTTACCTGACAATTAACTCATTGTTGTTACATTGGTGTTTCCTAAAGTTATGAAAAATAGGATTAACTCAGATTATTTGTAATTCTGAAAATTGTGCCGTCAAGAAAGGTTTTTATTTCAAACAAAGCTTTTCAATATGCAACCTTCTCCTAATATACTTCATAATTTATAGTGTGGTAATTTTGTTACATCCAATTTACACATGACAACGATGTGTGAACAGTAATTCAATGGAGTATTGTATGCAGTTCTTGTCACCTACCTACAGAAAGGTATCAATACAATTTAAAGAATACAGAGAAAATAACAAGGATATAAATTTGAGTTATTTGGAAGGGTTGAAGGATGAGTGGAAATTTGATAGAGGGATACAAAATTATGTGTGATATAGATAGGGTAAATGCAAGTTTTTTCCACAGAGGTGAGACCACTGTAGATTTTGAGGTTATAGGTTAAGGATGAAAGATAAAGTATTTAAGGAAACCTGAAAGGGAACTTCTTTACTCAGTGGGTGGTGAGAGTGTGGAACTAGGTTCCAGCAGAAGTAGTGGATGCAGGTACAATTTCAACATTTTAGAGAAATTTGGATAAGTACATTGATGGAATGGGTGTGGAGGGCTATATGGTCCAGGCATGGGTTGATGGGACTATGACCCCATAACCCAAATATTGTCTATTTTGATACCATTTGAGAAATAAACCAGGAACCTAGAATAACTACCTTGTGTACAATGTCCTGGGTATGTTACTCAAAATGGCCTCTTTGGTTTGTTACAAGTAGGAATGTTTCTTTGTCGGATAAGTGTTTCTCCAGACGTTGTTTCACTTTAGAATGGCTGATATGGTAATTGTATTCATTTGTTAATCAATGGGGAATGTCATTGTGTCTTGTGATGCTGGGAACTTGGGGGAGGGGTTTTCGCGGGTTTTTTGGGGAGAGGCCAAGGAAGACACTGAAGAAGGTGGACGTGTGCTGGACTGCTCGTAAGACCACCGGGGTGGTCCCAGGTGCGATGGCCGGATGGGTCGATTGGTTCGTTGATTGAGCTCCAACGAGTGCACTAAACAGACTGAACTTTGATAAGTGGCGCCTTTTGTTTTTTTTCCTTGTGTATATATATTGTATTGCTTACTACTCTTTTTAATTTTAGTAAACTCTTTAAAGTGTATTTCATAACGGTATTTGTTGTGGATTTGATACTGTTGGCGGGCTCGAGGCGTAAACTCGATTCTCACAGCACCTGCGTGTACGGGAGGTGGGTTGGAGAGTGGCTGGATCCCCTTTTTCCCCTAGACATATACCAGCCTGTTGGGTAAGGGTTACACTTGCTATTCTTCAATGTAACTTCATGGGATGTTTTGCAATCACCTGACATGACATCAAAGTCAGAGTTAAAGTTGAGTTTATTGTAATATGCTCAAGTACATATATGCCGATGCAATAAAAGTCTAGCATCAAATACTCAGCATTCACAATAAAAACAATATATACACAATTTGTACAAGAAAGAACACATCTGAAACATAGAACATTACAGTACAGTATATGGCCTTCAGCCCACAAAGCTGTACTAACTTTTTAACCTCTTTTAAGTTCAATCTAACTCTTTCCTCCCACACAGTCCTTTATTTTCCTATCTATGTGCCTATCTAAAAGTCTCTTAAATGCTCGTAATGTATCTGCTTCTAGTACCACCCTGGCAGTGCATTCCACACACCCACCACTTTCTGTGTAAAAACTTTCCACTGACATCACTGCTATATTTTACTCTAATCACCATAAAATTATGCTCCTTCATATTTGTCTCTCAAGAGAAAAGCCCTTGCTTACTCAACCTATCTTCATAAGACATGCTGTTCAATCCAGGCAGCATTCTCGTAAATCAGAGCACCTTCTGTAAAGCTCCCACATCCTCTATAATGAGGCAACCTTGGGCGCGCAGCATGGTAGCGTAGTGGTTAACATACCATTATTACAGCGTCAGTGACCCAGTTTAATATCTTGCCATTGTCTGTGGGGAGTTTGTGCATTCTCCATATGACTGTGTGGGTTCTTCTCCAGCTGCTCCGGTTTCCTCCCAAATCCCAAAGACGTATGGGTTAGTCATTTAATTCGTCATATGGGTGTAATTGTGTGGCACAGACTCATTGGGCTGCAAGGGCCTGTTACTATACCATATCTCTAAATAAATAAATAAATAACTGGAACTGAGATGATATTCCAATTGTGGGCTAACCTGGGTTTTTTAAAGCTATAACATTACCTTATGGCTTTTGAACTCAATCACTTGACTAATAAAGGCATACATATGCTTTCTTAATAAACCTATCAATGTTCACGACAACTTTGAGGGATTTATGGATCTGGATCCCCCTGTTTCTCCAAACTGCTAAGAATCCTGCCATTAACCCTGTATTCTGTCTTCAAATACATCTTTCCAAAGTGAATCACTTCATACTTTCCTGGTTTGAACTCCATTTACCACCTTTGAGCCCAGCTCTGCATCCACCAATATCTCGGTATAAGACTCGACAAAATCTCTACACTATCCACAATGCCACCAACCTTCATGTCATCTGAAAACTTACTAATCAACCCTCCCACTTCCCCATCTAAGTTATGGAAGTCATCTAAAAAGCAGGAGTGCCCACAGCAGGTTCCTGTGGAACAGCTCTGATTACTGAACTCCAGGCAGAATATGTTTCAACTACAACCACCCTCTGCCTTCTATGGGTAAGCCAATTCTGAATCCACACAGCCAAGTTTTCCTGAATTCCATTCTCCCTGAATTTCTAAATGAGCCTATCATGGGGAAGCTTATCAAATGCCTTACTAAAATCCACATACACCACATCCACTGCTCTACCTCCATCAATGTACTTTGTCTCATCCTCAAATAATACAATCAGGCTTGTGAGGCATGACATGCCTTTCACAAAGCCATGCTTACAATCCCTATTCAGACTATGCATATAAATCATGCCTCTAAGAATGTTCTGCAATAATTTACCCACTACTGAAGTAAGACTCATTTGCCTATTATTTACAAGGTTACCCCTAGTCCCTTTGCAGGACAAAGGAATAACATTTGCCACCCTCCAATCATTTGTTATTACTCCTGTGATCAGTGAGGATGCAAGGTTCATCACCAAAGGAACAGCAATCTCTTCCCTTTCTTCTCATAGGAACCTTGGATATATCCCATTGGCCCTGGAGACATATCTATCCTAATATCCTTTTAAAATTCTAGCACATGCTCTTACTTAATGTCAACATGTTCCAGCCTTTGCTGTCCATTCAAATGTCACGGTCCTTCTCACTGGTGAATACTGAAGCAAAATATTCATTAAGGACCTCCCCAATCTCCTCCAACTCCGGGCACATTTTTCCTCTTCTATCCCTGATTGGTGCTACCCTCACTCTAATCACCTTCCTGTTCTTCATATACAGTATGTGTAAAACGCCTTGGAATTTTCCTTAATCCTACTCGCCAATGTCTCCTCATGCTGCCTTCTAGTTCTCCAAAGCCATTCTTAAGCTCCTTCTGGCTACCTTGTAACTCTAGAGCCCTGTCTGATTTTTGCTTCCTTAACCTTAATTAAGCCTCTTTCTTCCTCTTGACTAGATATTCCACTACTTTTGTTAGATATTCCACTACTTTTGTCAACTTCACCAAGATCCTTTCCCTGCCTCAGTGGGACAAACATATCTGAAAGCTTGAACCAACACTAGGGCTAGTTTTAGTCAATTTTTTACAATGTAATCTATTTTCTGCTAATGTTTTTGATATAGTTACTGTAGTGCTAACATAATAGTGATTTAGGTTTTCAACATGTATGTCATTTCCTTAAATGAATTTGTTGTATGTTGTATTCTGATTTTTTTTTATCATGAACACTTTATTGAAGCAAAAGAAAGCTGCTGGAGGAACTCAGCCTTTCAAGCAGCATCTGTGGAGCTAAAGAGATAGTCATTACTGTGGTTCAAGGCCCTACATTTATTCCGAGCTCCTAGCAGCTTATATGAGGGGTGATTGATAAGTTTGTGGTCTAAGGTTGAGGAGTCAAATTTAGAAAACTTAGCACATCTATTTTTCAACATAGTCCCCTCCTACATTTACACACTTAGTCCAGCGGTCGTGGAGTATATGGATCTTGGACCTCCAGAAAGTGTCCACAGCAGGGGTGATTGATAAGTTCATGAAGGAGATGAGTTACACAGCTCTCGTTACATGCACGTGCAGTTCAACTCTTCGTGGCCTAAGGTAGAAGTAGATGAGTTATTAACTTCAAACTTTCTGCATAATCACTCAAAGAGCTGACCTGCATGTGGATGTAACAAGAGCTGTATAACTCATCTCCTTCTATTTTAGGTCACAAACTTATCAATCACCCATCTGTGGACACTTTCTGGAGGTCCAAGATCCGTATGCTGCTCGACCGCTGGACTAAGTGTGTAACTGTAGGCAGGGACTATGTTGAAAAATAAATGTGCTATGTTTTCTAAAATTGACTTCTTCTACCTTAGGCCACGAATGTATCAATCACCCCTCATATTTTGCTCGCAATTCCACACCTACATCTCTTGTGATTACAAAATGAAAGTATATTGTTAATTTCAATATCTTCAGGTTACAAGTTTTGAAAGGCCACTGAAAAATTGTTGGTAAGTCAATTTCAAGGGGAAATATTTGGAAGTACCTCTATAAGAAGGAACATGAATGGTTTATTTACATGGCTCATGGAGCACTTTGATGTTAATTGGGTAAATTTATGAAAATATGAAATAGTATGAATGTCAGTGGAGTTAACTGATACAGAGTTAATTATTCTGTGAATGGTAGCAACTATTACTATTTGAGAAAACTTCAGTCACTCCTAATTATTAGCCTGGAAATTACATAGATAAATCTTACAGGGGTTTATTCATTTCAGGGAGTTCTGTTTATCAGAATCATTTATCAACTAATCATGAATGTATCTGTAGGATTCCACATATGATCAAAAACAACTGATGGAAAGGATTAGTATGCTAGAAAAAGAAAATGCACAGCTAAAAGCACAACTAAAAGAAAAAGAAGTAACCATAAACAATATCAGTAAACAAATGCAACAGGAGGTAAGTGCTAAATAATAACATTTGTCAATACTGCAAGAAAGGAAACACTGCAATAAAGGCCTTCAGTTTCCTCTCTAATTTCCTTTAATAGCCAAGGGCACACTTCATCTGGATTTAGCAACGTATCCACCTTCAAAGATGATTAAGTTGCCACCCAATATTTTACAGTTGTGTGCTTTAACTATAGCTTACCTCTCTTTTGGGAAGAAATACCAAAATATTCATTAAGAATCTATTACTTCTATTTATATAGAGTCATTGAGTCATACAGCATGGAAACAGGCTATTCAACCCATTACAATGACCAGTGAGCACCAATCTATTTTAAGCCATCATCAAAATACATTGCCTTCTATGCCTAGGTGATTGAAGTATTTGTCTTGACACTTCATAAGTATTGTCAATAACTTGATTTCCACCATTCTCTCTGGCAGTGCATTTCGTTATTCATCACTGTTTGAAAGGGAACCCATCAGATTCCCTCTAAATCTCTCACCCCTTACCCTAAATCTATATCCTCTAGTTTTTTTTAAATCTCTGGTAAATGGAAAAGCTTCTTGCAAATGACTCTATTTAATCCCCTCATAACATTATTGTCTCAATCATATCACCAAGCGTTCTAGCATTTTCCTTCTTGCTGATGTTGATTAATCATTGTGTTGAATCTGGTAGGAAACAAATCTACACTGTCCATTTGAACAGAGAATTTCAAAGATTCACTACCCTCTGAATATAAACAAAACCCCTCTGATGTGAGCATGCCATGTACGTGTACACACACACACACACACACACTTACTTCTGTACTACCTTAAATTACTTGATTTCTTTGAAATCCAGTAATCTATTGATCTCTGATTTGAATGCAATGGAATTTTAAGCCTTTCCAGCCTTCCAGGATAGAGAATTTCAATGTTTCACCACTCTGAGTTAAGAAATATTTCCACTTTGGTGTACTCCTTGTCTTAAGACAGTGATGCACCGGCTCTAGATTCCTTACCTAGGGTAAGCACTCTTCTTGCTTCTATCCAGTCAAGTCTGCTAGATATGCTAACTCTCATCCTCCTAAATGCCAGAGAATGCATAAAGATGTGACGAATCTACAGAAAAAGACTCTAGGAAAGACTATTGTGATAATAATGTATTATCATGGACACTGTCTCCACCTCAATGTAACATGATTCAGCATGGCTATTACATATGCTTTTATTGTCATGGAGAAAAAAAAGATATCTCCTTCTGCTGGACTGTTTTGTCTTTGGTTTAATTAGACAAATAAAAGTAGCATAAAGAGTTTTTTTCCTGATGGTTTAATGGATAAATGCATTGTGTGCTGTAGTTCAAATTGAATTAGACTCTGAGGAACCATGGTTTCAATTTTCTTTCATTTTTATGTTTGTATTTAATAAATCAATGCTCTTGTTTGCTATAGGGTTATGGGTATATGGAATGAGCTGTCAGGGAAAGTGGTAGAGAGTGGTAGAAGTGGTAGAAAGTGTAATTGTACTGCTACAATTACAATATTTAAACAGATACATGGATTGGGAAGATTTAATTAAGGACCCAATGCAGGCAAATAGAACTAGTTCAGTTAGGTACCTTGGTTAACATGGACAAGTTGGACTGTTTCCATGCTGCACAGAACGATTGATGCTAGGATCATATGCTAGTCAGAATGGATTAAAAGGGCCAGAGTTTCCTGTGTTCATTATTACCAGTTATCCCTGTTGGTAAATAAGTTTTGTGAAGCAAGTCAGACCCAAACTGTGATAGTTCTAACCTACAAACTGCCTGTACTCTTATACACACTAGAGGTTATTAGGAAAAGTTTTCACACATATTGTACCCATTGTGAATCATTATTCTTATGTGGAGGGATAGGGGAGCAGTGAAAGTAAAAAGATAAAATGAAAGAAGTCTATTGTAAAATATATTTCACTGGGCAGAAGATCATGAGTACAATTTACATGACTCAGACATAATGTACCAATAGTAATACTGGTGGCTGCAACATTTACTGGAGATTTTCTTTAGAAAGAAAGAAATATGTCTTAACATTTTTTTCAGATTTCTGAATACAACGATTTGGTTAAACTTGAGTACCAATCCCATGAATGGTTAAAAGAAAAATTAAAACAAGCTGAAGCATTGGCAGCAGAAAAGTTCCACTGTCTTCATGAGTGTAGGAAGGAATTTGAAGAAAAAACTGAGCATCTCAAGAAGTTGGTTAGTAATTTTCAATACAGCCTTTTAGAAAAATATGCAAAATCCACTTCATCCCAAAATTACTAAGCTTTTGGTTTGCTTCATACAGTATGAAGAAAAAATAGCCACAATGACAAGAGAAAAAGCGTCAGAAATCGCATGTAGAGATGAGAAGATAAGAAAATTGAAGCAACAAGTTTCAGAAATCCTACAAGGAAAATCTTGGTATTTTTTCTTGTGCAAGTTTTTCCCCTATCCTTTTAGAGGTCCTGCTGGGGTATATCTGCATTAGTGCTGATAATCTTTGGGTGTCTCCCCTAAATATATGTAAACATAGGCAATAACTTAGAGAGGAGATATTGCTAAGTTGGAGATAATTGTATTAAACCTAATGCTACTTTTGTAGACTGTCATATGGAAACACCAAAACAATTGTGACATCTCCCCTATAGTATCAACAAAATTTGACTAAGACTCTCCTAAGTTTGCGTTACTTATATAACCCGGTATTCTTAATGAGTTTGGATTTTTTGGTTTCTTCAGGTAGTAGTCAAAATCGGTAAATTGAAAGTTATTTCATAGAGAACCTGACTTTTATATTCCCCAGTATTACACAAGTTAATGCTTGCAATGTTTTGTTTTGAATTAAAATTCTAATTGGTTCACTTTATGGTCATTGGTCAGTAATGGCTGCTTCAGGGTTGTTGAGGTGATACACAGCATGTGCAGAATCTAAGAGATGCATGTCAGAGAACTGTAGTCAAAAGAAGAATGTTGGAAAACAACAGCAGGAAAAACTAGATTAATTTTGTAGATGGGCAATGTCATGGTAGAAATTACCTGTTCTAATACAAATAGTGAAAAAGAACTATACAAAATTGTTGACTTTGATAAGAGTAGGGTAGAAATTGAGGCAAATGTCAGGAAAAGTTTGCATTCTTTAAGAATACAGGAATAAATATAAAATAGTCATTAATGTAATACTAAGAGTTGAGAGAAGGGACCTGAAATGATTTCTATGATCCACAATCCCACATAAAGATGGGTCCATTGTATTCTTTTAATTGCATTTTTTTTGATCTGGAGAATGTGAGTAGAGTTTAAAGAGAAGTTATTCAATGTGGGAGTAAATTTACTTGGGAGAATGAGTATTTTGATGGAGGAGAGAACCCATGGCTGTCCATAACTGTAAACAATTAAATACAAAAGAAATTTGCAAGAGTGTGTATGGATTTATGAAATTCAGAGAGGTGGTTGAAACAGCAAGATGAAAGTGGACAAGAGAAAAGTAAAATGTATGCTTAAAAACAATACACAAAGGAAGAATGAAATGAATAGCAAAAGTAAAGAACACTTAAATGGAATTGTGTCAGATATTTTGCTTTATGCAAATTAACCGAAGAAAATAGCACCAGGCTGTCCAGGCCCCTCAAACCTGCCCTACCATTCAATATGATTTGTGCTGATCTTTGCTTTGACAGCTTCTCTTTTGGGCCAGTTCCCCATAACCTGCAATCTCTTCATCTTTCAAATATTTAAACATTTCCAACATGCTCTGGGGAAGAGAATTCCAGATATTCATTATCCTCTGAGAAGAAATTTCAATTCATCTGTTTCAAGTAAACAGCCCTTATTTTGCAGCAATACCTCCTTGCTTGTGATTTTTCCTCTAATGTAAAGACCACAATGTCTACCACCAAGGGCTTGACACTTTTTTTAGGTAAGAAAACCAAAGTTGTGCACAGTATTCCAGATGAGGCCTTGCCAGCACACTGTATAACTGTAACAAAATCTTCCTGTCCTTGAACCCTAACGGCTTTGCAAATACAGTGCCATTTGCCTTAACTACATGTTGGGCCTGCCTGCTATTTATGATTCATACAGTACACTATATAGCTTGCCCTAATCTTCACATTGATAAATGCCTCAGGAAAATCTAACACAAATAATACTTTGAAGCTATATTTAATATATTGCTGTGTGGTTTGGTATAAGAAAAAAATCAGGGAGTTGGAAAAAGTTCTGCACATGATAACATGATAAAAGTTGATAACATAATGGAGATATAATACTAATATTGAAAATG
Source organism: Hypanus sabinus (assembly GCF_030144855.1). Classification (NCBI taxonomy): domain Eukaryota; kingdom Metazoa; phylum Chordata; class Chondrichthyes; order Myliobatiformes; family Dasyatidae; genus Hypanus; species Hypanus sabinus. The sequence goes on along the minus strand of NC_082717.1, from coordinate 59,069,043 downwards.
GATGCTTAAGAGATATTGAACCAATCAAATACAGTCTGCTTCCATAGCTTTGGGGTTTATTTCTGTTTGGTTGGAAAGATGTTTTGAATGCATTGACAGTCTAATTAAGAAAATTCTGATTCTTCACTTTAAAATGTATGTTATTCATTTGCTTTCCTGATCTTAAAAGGGAACGTCAGCAACAGTTGGATGAACTAAAAAAAGAAATAATACGTTTAACAGAGGAAGCAAGTACACTTCAAAAAAAACTTCAATTCCAACAATCTTTCTAAAAGGTATATTTTTGCAAGATATTATCAGCTCTTTTATTGTAGATTTCTTAGTACAGTAGAATTACTCGAGTTTTGCCTTTTAGAATCTAGGATTTTCTAGAATCTCCATCTCTTTCTTCAGGTGTACCTGCCATTTATAACTGGTCGAGGAAGAAATGGGTATTAAATGTTGACTTTACTAGTAACGCCAATATCAGAAGGATGAATTAGAACATTTAATCTCCACTTCTTGCCTCAATTCCTTTTAATTATCTTAATGGTTTGTGTAGGGAGATGTCACGTATTTCAAACATGATTGAGTTTTTCTAAGGAGATGACAAAGATGACTGATGAGAGTAGGGCAGCGGAAGTTGTATGTGTGGACAATAGTTAAGCATTTGACAAGGTTCCTTATAGTAGGCTAATAGCAGACTGGATTCAAAATTGGCTTGGTCATAGAAGACAGAGATAGTGATAGATGGGTTTAATTCTGTTTGAAGGTCTTTAAACAGTGGTATTCCATAGGATTCCATATAAGCGATTTGCATAAAATGTAAGTGGGCTGATTTAAAAAGTTTTCAGATGACACAAACATTGACAATCTTCCTCATTATCCACAACTCTGCCAATGGATACAGAGGGATATAGACCAGTTGGAACTGCGGGCAGAGAAGTGGAAAATAGAGTTTAGTCTCATCAAGTGTGAGCTGTTACACTTTGGGAGGTCAAATGCAGGAAGAAAGTATACAGTAAATGGTAGGGCACTTGGGAGCACTGATTGATAGAGGGATCTTGAGATACATAACTCCCTGAAAGTAGCAAAATAAGCAGAGTGAGTGGTAAAGAAGGCATGCAGCATATTTGCTTCATTGGTCAGGGCATCGAGCATAAAAGTTGGGAAGTCATGTTGCAGTTGTGTAAAACTTTAGTTTGACCATATTTGGAGTATTATGTTTAGTTTTGGTGATTGTATTACAGAAGGCCGTGGAGGCTGATGAGGGTGCAGTAAATACCAAGATATTGCTGGATTAGAGAGTATGAGATCTAAGGAGAAGTTGTACTGTTCTCTCTGGAGTGCGAGGCAGAGGGCGACCTGGTAGAAGTATGTGAGAAGCATAGACAGGGTAGATTTGCCACAGGGTGGAAAGCAAACTCGAGAAGGCATAGACTTAAGGCAGAGGTTCCAACCTGGAGCTCATGGACCACTCGGTTAATAGTAGGAGTCCATGGCATAAAAAAGATTGGGAGCCCCTGATTTAAGGTGTGAGAGAGAAAGTTTAAAGGAGATTTGAGGGAATATTTTTAAAATCAATATAGCACATGCCACCAGGAGAGGTGGAGGAAGCAGATACAGTAGCAATGTTTCGGAGAGACGTGAACATAGAAGGCCAGAGGGATTATAAACCATATGTAGGAAGATGTGAAATCTAAATCTTCATTATTGTTGGAACAGATAGAGTGCTGTAATGCCTTTTCAGTGCTGTCACAAAATTCCGACTGGAACTCACCAGAGCAGGCAGAATCTATTGAGGAAAATGAACTGTCAACATTTCTAACTGATGAAGGGTCTTAGCCAGAAATGTCAACTGTCTGTTTTCCTCCATAGGTGCTGTCTAATATGCTGAGTTCCTCCAGCATTTGTGTTGATATACATTTCCAGCATCTGCAATCACTCCGGTCTTGTTCCTATGCTGTATTGTATTTCTATGTACTAATCAACTTGCAAATAATTATGCAGTTTGTTGGTTTTCTTTAGGACTAAAAGCTGCAAATGCTTGTCATTGAACCTTGAAGACAATCTACCAATAACATTTAAAGAGATGATGAACCACACTGAACCTTCCAATGCTTCGAACAGTGTGCAGCAAATACATCAAAACATCATGTTCATAAAATTATCTTATGCAGCTTCTGAAATTATAAATTCAAGTGGTACATTCAAACTACAAATTTATATTGATTGTTGTTTTGCTGTTGAGGGCACTTACTTAGAAAACCAAAATCCAGGCCCCAAAAAAAGATTAAAGACTAATTAGTGGTGTGGACAAGGTTAGAGACAAGCAAGAGAACAGCTCCCAACTCCACCATAATCAACATTATTAGAACGTGTTGTAGAAATATATATATATATCTCCAAAAAGGATTTAAATTTAAATTCTTGAAGGACCATCATATAATGAAGAGGCAGAAGGATCTAAATGTTAGGGATTTGGCAGCTGAAGGCATGGACACTTATGGTAGAGATATTTATCATGATTAAAGAGACAGGTTTAGAGTAGAAAGATCTTGAATGATTGTAGAACTGAACAAAATTTAGAAACACTGCTGGTATTGGTTTATCTCAGTAAATGTGACAATAATAAAATGAACATTTTTTGTTTTGCATACTATTCAGATTATTCCATACATAATTCATCAAGACAGTAAAAAAAACAGAATGCAGAATAAAGTAACACACACAAAATATTGGAGGAATTCAGAAGGTCAAGCAGCATCAATTGAAATGAATAAAGATTTGATGATTCAGACCAAGGCCCTTCTCCAGGACTGTAATAGAAGGAGGAAGACACCAGAATAAAAAGGTGAGGGGAGGGAAAGAAGGCTAGCTGAAAGGTGATAGGTGAAGCCAAGAGGGTGTGAAAGGTAAAGGGTTGGAAAAGAAAGAATCTGGTAGGAGAGGAGAGTAGATCATAGGAGAAAAGGAAGGAAATAGAAAGGAAGTACAGAATGTACTGCATTTACAGAGAGAATGCAGTGCAGATAGACAAGTGCAAGGGCCATGATGTTGACCAAATATTCATTTTTAGCATCAAGTTTGCTAACATAATCAGCAACATGTTTAATATCACTAACATATGTTGTGAAGTCTGTTGTTTTAAGACAGGTTTTGAATCTTGTTGATTAGAATGAGCTGCCTGAAGTAAATATTGCTGTTGACCAGATGGTCCAATACTGAGTGGAGAGCCAGAGCCAGAATGCATGACACTTCATACCAGATGTTCCTGGTCTGGTGAACAGGACTGGGACAGAACAACCACATCTGTGCACCATAATGAGTTAACCATAGAACAGTAGCTGCCATTGAGGGATCTGAATACAAGATTGAAAACTACAAAGTGGAGGCTTGCTTAATTAGGGTAAATGCAAATCAAAGTAATGAAGCAGAGTGATTAAGACTTGCAAGTTAGGATATGGGCCCTAGAGTTCCAACTGTCCTTGCATATGCCAATGAGAAAGGCCGATGAGGAATTAATTGGAATAATCCAAATGAGGGGCAGCAAAAACATTGAAAAATAATAAACAAGGTAGTAAAAAGGAAGAAAGTCTGAAATTTAGATGGAGAACAAAATCGATGGCTTTGGTCTTCCTAATACTAATTGGGGGTAATTTCCATTCATTCAACCCTATGTATTGAAAGGTCATAATTGAGAAACAGAAGGGGCAAAAGACATAGAAGTAGAGCCAAGTGGTATCAATGCAGATATGAAATCCAGAACTTTATATGATGCTGATGAGAGGCAACAGATATTCTGACAAACATGATGCATGGTAACCATTATAGATGATTCTTACGACTACAATCATTACCAAAGAATGGAAACAAAACCTAGAACCTGAAACCTCTGTTAAATGATGGCAGAAAGGTGTTAGAGGAGGATAGTGTGATTAAAACAAAAAAAAAGCAATGGACAGGGAGAGGAGGATTAACTTAGTCACATTGGATGCTAGTTGTATCTTTGACAAAGCTAAAAACTTGTCTCAATGTATTCCAGGAAGAATGTCTATACATTTAGGAGCTTACATGTTAGACAGATTGAAAAGTGTTGATGACAGATTTGGAGGCAAGGCCCAGTCACCCAAAAGTTAACTATATCAGCCAACACAGATATCAGGAAGGGAAGGTACGTGGTCAGAAATTTAACAGGAAGGGCTGAAGGAACTAACGTCATCTCTGAATTCCATCTAGCATGAGGAAGAACGATTTGAGTAACATTTCTGCATTTCTCAAAAAAAAGATGGTAATATTATGGTGTATTGGCCTTCATCAATTGCGGAATTGAATTTAGGAGCCGAGAGGTAATGTTGCAGCTACGTAGGACCCTGGTCAGACCTATTTGGAGTCCTGTGCTCAGTTCTGGTCGCCTCACTACAGGAAGGATGTGGAAGCCATAGAAAGGGTGCAGAGATTTACAAGATATTGCCTGGATTGGGGAGCATGTCTTATGTAAACAGGTTGAGTGAACTCAGCCTTTTCTCCTTGGAGCAACGGAGGATGAGAGGTGACCTGATAGATGTGTATAAGATGAGAGGCATTGATCATGTGGATAGTCAGAGGCTTTTTCCTAAGGCTGAAATGGTTACCACAAGAGGACACAGGTTTATGGTGCTGGGGAGTAGGTACAGAGGAGATGTCAGGGGTAAGTTTTTTTACTCAGAGTGGTGAGTGCGTGGAATGGGCTACTGGCAATAGTGGAGGGTCTTTTAAGAGACTTTTGGATAAGTACATGGAGCTTAGAAAAATAGAGGGCTATGGGTAAGCCTAGTAATTTCTAAAGTAGGGACATGTTCGGCACAACTTTATGGACCGAAGGGCCTGTATTGTGCTGTAGGTTTTCTGTGTTTCTATCATTGTGGTTAATTGTTTATTACCATATCAAAATTAGTTCAAACAGATCAAAACAAGTATTAACAATAAAATTTAATCTCTTGCCATTATTACAAGTTTTTGGGACATTCCCCTTTGTGTGATTATGACTATGTGACAGCATTATTGAAATAATCTTCAATAATATTTCTGAGAAAATATTTTTATTGATGTCAGTACATTGTACAATGGTTTTCAATATGACAAAGTACTCAGATTGATCTTTCCTGTGAATGCAAAATGCATCTGTTATTTCTACCTTTATAAATTTCACATTACTGTAGAAAACGTTTTAGTTTCAAACAAAATATTCTTCAAATGATCTATCCACTTGAATTTAACTGTTCTGAAACTAATTTGCACTGTAAATTATTCTCAATATTGTCATCTTTGCAGATGATAGATTTTCTCACTAATTTAAACTTTTATTGCCAAAGAAAATGAAATGACTATCAATGAAACTTAATTGAAGCCAAGTTTAAAAGTTTGTTACTCATAAGACCCTTATTTTTATGGCAAATTTCTTTTATTACACAACTAATTGCATGTGTTCTCAAAATGAGTTCTGGATAATCTGCATAAATTGCCCTCATGCATTACTGAACACTCAAATACATCAGTAATTAATAAATTAAAAAAAAACAAATAAATCAGTAATACAGCAATAGCAAATGCACGCATCTGTTGACAAGTACCATTAAAATATTTAAGGGATTTGAGATGCAGGCAAAAAAAAAAAACACTGTACAACATACTCCATTTATACTTTGGTAATCATTTTAATGAAGCTTACTTTTAGAATACCCATAATTTTGTATATTAACAGATTTTTCATGAAAAAGTTCAGAATTTGTCTGAAATTTAACTAATAAAGATACCGCAACATTTCTGTGGTATGCCTTTGTACGATAGTAAAGAAAATCCTTCGAAAAAGTATTAGTTTTCAAACCAGTAAAATTATACTTTGCGTTTTCTTTGTAACTGAGAAATATGTTAAAAGTATTCACATCAAATGCTTTCATCATCGACTACACAACTAAAAGATGAATTGAAAACTGCAGTAGTAAATGATGTGGTAAAACAGGTCAAGTAATTACTAGTCTTCAACTTTTTCACGACTTTGTTTACTAAGCAAGGGCTATTACATTTCCCTAAAGAAATTCACCAACCATCCACTGCAAAATCAAAAATCCTACAGAAATGTTCCTACAGCTGAAGATGCCACACTCCAGGCCCCACTGGCTGTCAAAACCATAAAACATCCTTCATGAATATCTGACCTTCAAACTTTAAAATTATGATAAAAAATTGACACTAGAAAGGCCATGATAATTTAAATGATCCCAATTCACAGAAACAGTTACCAATGCCCTTGTAGCTGTTCATCTCAATTGAGATCAATAATCATTGAGATTGCAACATGCCACAAATTTAGCTGGCAGATTTCTAAACATGACTGCTGAGAAACTCTAACAAGGTGACCCTCCAGTGCTAAACTCATGAAAAGTATAGAAGTGCAGTGCACTAAGTAGTTTGTGAGGGTGATCCAGTGTTTTCATGTTTTGAAATGAACTCTGCTAATTCTGTGTGTAGTAGCAGTCTATTTTTGTGAAAATTTTGAGCAAATATCTTAACAGTAATCAGAATTACCTCTTAGATTCAAACCCAAGCCAAAGAATCTTGGTCTATAGTTCATCTGTATGGTAACACAAGAGCTTGGAGGTCAATCCCATCACAGATACCCACCTGCATTAACATCAGAACACTGATCCTCCTAATCTACACGCACATCATATTGGGTTCAGGTGTATTTGTTTAGTATCATGGGGATAATAAGATGGGAATAACTTTATATGGATGAAACGTATACATATTTAAACATCTCACAGACCTAATTTAACAAGACTGTGTTATCTTTGCTGAACATCTTTTGGGCAATACACATTCATCATCCCTTTGAAAATGCATGGAGCTCTGACACATGGTAAAATAGGAGGGCATGACATTAAATATGTATAAACTTTCACAATGTAAACAAGACTGTACAATTTTTATTGACTAATTATGTTGTAAGAATGTTTGTTTTATGGATTCCAAGTTGCATATAGACATGAAAAGACCAGTTTTTAATAGAATGAGTACATCACCAAAAGGAATGAGATCTCTTGTGACGCAGCTGTGAAATCATTCTCTGCTCTTCCAATGTAATGTTCTCCATTTGCACAACTTGATTATTTTTAGAAGGACTTCCCCATTATTTTACAATTATATTTAATCATTTACTACTTACATCTAGTCACATCCATTCCATTACACTATCTTCACCCTTCATCATGAGCCTTAAAAGCAAGAGGATTCTACAATTTTACTTAACCAACAATTTCTCCTTGTTGGAACATTGTTATAAATTACAATATTCCGCCAAATTTTTGTACAAATTTCGTGGTTATTTAATTAATTCTGACAATATTTTCTTGTGTGCGTTTTGTCAACAGCTTAAAAATGCATGGTTGCCTTGTCCATTTAACTTCTGAGTTCATGGATATTGTGGTTTAATGATCTGGTTAATTTAATCAATTGACTGCATCACAACCTGTATTTATTACAAAAATTACAGGAACACAAACACCAATGAACCCTGAGTGTTCAAATATTACACATGCAGTAAGCTTTGATTTATACCAATATAACAATCCACTGCCAATTGAACCAATTCCATATCTCCCTAAAGAAACAACGTATTCAGACAGTCAACCCAGAGTTGTGGAAATCTTAAGTCAAAATTAAAATTTTACTAATAATTATTTGTCCTCATGTACATTATTTACCTGGTGCACATAGATCAGGAAAAGGATACATAGTGGTAGGTGACACTTAAATTAATTTTCCAAATTCTTTGATCAAAGAATATGTTACTAGATTGAGAATGAAAGACTTGGTACACCAGAAGCTTAAAACCTATGAATAGAATTTAATAGAGCAGAAGGCAGGTAGGGAAGGATCAACCTTATTAATATTGATATTTTCAAGCATTCATTATATCTTTCCCAGTATTTATAGATTCTATAGTGCTAGAATCCATATTTTGTTTTGATGTTTCAGAAAAAGCAGATTCAAAGACTGCCTGCTGTTCCTCAAATGAGGTTCCTGCAGCTGCTGAATCACCATGTCTCTGTGGTTCCTGCTTTGCAATGCTTTCCTGTTCCACTTGCTTTCTGCCCCGCCTTTTACCTAAAATTCTGACATAATTAGCTGGCACTAACCCAGTTGTTTGGCCATCCAAACAGGCCAGCAACCACCCACGCACTTTTGGCTGTTGTTCTGAAAAGAAAAAAGCAGAAGAATTATGTTTGGCTCGGTATCAAATTCAGGTAAAACAACAACTTAGATTGGGTCATACAGTAACAAAGAACTTGATGGATGTGTTCTTCAAATGTCAAATAGAAAATAACTTTCAGCACTCTCAGCATTTTGACAGCTCTAAAGTACTGTATGAATATCCAGCTCCCCACCCAAAGTGAATGGTTGGTTTTTGGGAAGGAAGAAAACAATTTTAAAATTAGTCTGTAATTAGTCTTCAAACTTTTAAATTTAGCTTTCTTCCTCAGTTTTATAAAGAGATGAAGAAATTGAAAACATTAAACTACTAAACAGCATTTTACTTCTTAGGAAATAAATTAGGAATTTAGGATTAGGATTCTTCAAGTACTTTGAAACTTTATATTATGGCAACTTTTATTTTTCAGGTTCAGTTTATAAATTTTAATAGGTAACATCAAATTTTAATATACCAAAAATTATACATTTTACTTTGTTATGAAACTTTGGTTAAATGGTTAAATAACTCACCTTTAGGTGCAAGGTTGAGTAGATCACCTGAATGAAATGAGAGCTCTTCTTCTGTCCCAGCAGTGAAATCATACTCTGCTCTTGCAACAATATGATCATCATCTCCATTTGCCCAACTTGTTGATTCTTTATTGAAAATATAAAAAGGTTATTCATATCCAGATTGTGGTAATCACCATATGTTACCAATTTAAAGACAAAAATTCACGTGTGCACTATCATGAAGTTCATGTCACCAACTAGTAACTGCACTGTCACAAATACAGCAATCTGTTTTTAAGAATACTGTATCTTCCAGAGAGTTTATTTGGATTAGTGAATCCACTTAAAATCCCCTAAAAGTTCAGATATCAAACAAGAGAAAATCTGTAGATGCTGGAAATCCAAGCTCCCACCCCCCCCCCCCCCCCCCACCACACACACACACAGTGTTAGTGAACTGGAGCTACAGCTCGATGACTTTTGTCTGGTCAGGGAGAGTGAGGTGGTGATAGAGAGAAGTTACAGACAGGTGGTCACTCTGGGGCCACGGGGGACAGAGAAATGGGTCACAGTCAGGAGAAGAAAGGGAAAGAGTCAGGTACTAGAGAGTACCCCTGTGCCTGTACCCCTTGACAATAGGTACTCCTGTTTGAGTGCTGTTGGGGGGGGGGGGCAGCCCACCTGGGGAAGTGACAGTGGCGTGCCTCTGAAGGATAGGGAAAGGAAGAGGAGGGCAGTAGTGATAGGGGACTCTATAGTTGGGTTCAGACAGGTGATTCTGTGGATGCAGGAAAGAAACTCGGATGGTAGTTTGCCTCCCAGGTGCCAGGGTCCAGGATGCTTCTGATCACATCCAGATATCCTGCAGTGGGAGGGAGAACAGGCAGAGGTCATGGTACATATTGGTACCAATGACATAGGTAGGAAAAGGGAAGAAGTCCTGAAAGAAGCCTACAGGGAGTTAGGAAGGAAGTTGAAAAGCAGGACCTCAAAGGTAGTAATCTCAGGATTACTGTCTGTGCCACACAACAGTGAGAATAGGAATAGAATGAGGTGGAGGATAAATGCGTGGCTGAGGGATTGGAGCAGGGAGCAGGGATTCAGATTTCTGGATCATTGGGGCGGGTGTGACCTGTACAAAAAGCACGGGTTGCACTTGAATCCCAAGGGGACCAATATCCTGGTGGGCAGGTTTGATGGAGCTGTTGGGAAGGGTTTAAACTTGTTTGGCGGGGGGGGGGGGGGGGAATGGGAATCAGAATGTGAGTGCAGGGATTAAGGTAGAAGGACAAGGGCATGATGCTAAGAGTTCTGAGTTGATGAGGAAGGACAGGCAGGGGAGGAAACATAATTGTAGCCAGTTAAAGGGGTTGAAATGTATTAGGAACAAGGAGGATGAACTTAGAGCATGGATTAGTACATGGAACTATGATATTGTGGCCGTTACTGAAACTTGGCTGGAGGAAGGGCAGGATTGGATGATGCAGGTCCCAGAGTTCAGGTGTTTTAAAAGGAATAGGATGGGAGGTAGAAAAGGGGGGGGGGGGGGGGGGGAGTGGCATTGCTGGTCAGGGATAGTATCACAGCTATAGAAAGGGAGGACGCTGCGGAAGGAGTGTCCACTGAGTCACTCTGAGTGGAAGTCAGAAATAGGAAGGGATCAATCACTCTGCTGGGAGTAGTCTATAGGCCCCCAAATAGCCCTCGGGACACTGAGGAGCAGATAAGCAGGCAAATTTTAGAATGGTGCAGGAAATACAGGGTAGTAGTTATGGGTGATTTCAACTTCCCTCATATTGACTGGCACCTCCTGAGTGCAAGGAGAATAGATGGGGCTGAATTTTTCAGGTGTGTTCAAGAAAGATTCCTGACACAGTATGTGGACCGGCCGACGAGAGGAGAGGCCATACTGGATCTAGTTCTGGGTAATGAGCCTGGTCAGGTGACAGACCTCTTGGTGGGGCAGCATTTTGGTGAGAGTGACCACAACTCCCTTAGCTTCAGCATAGCTATGGAAAGGATAAAATCAGACAAAATGGTAAAGTGCTTAACTGGGGAAGGGCTAACTTTGAAGGGATGAGGCAGGAACTAGCAAGACTAATTTGGAAACAGATGTTCAAAGGGAAAGCACAGAAGTAATGTGGGAGAAGTTTAGGGACCACTTGAGCTGAGTTCAGGATAGGTTTGTCCCACTGAGGCAAAGAAAAAAATGGTAGGAAAAGGGAAACGTGGCTGATGAAACATGTCAGGCAATTTGTCATGAGGAAAAAGGAAGCATAAGAAGCAGGAAGTAGGATGGGCTTATGAGAAATATAGGGTAGCCAGGAAGGAGCTAAAGAAAGGACTTAGGAGAGCTCAAAGGGGGCATGAGAAGGCTTTGGCATGTAGGATTAAGGAGAACCCCAAGGCGTTCTATGCGTATGTGAAGAATAGGAGAATGATAAGAACGAAGGTGGGACCGCTAAAGGATAAAGAGGGCAACATGTGCCTGGAGGCAGAGGAGGTTGGGGAGGTCCTAAATGAATACTTTGCTTCAGTATTCACAAGTGAAAAGGATCTCGATCAGGATGAGGTCGAAGTAGAGCAGGCCTGTGTGCTGGACAATGTGGAGATTAAGGAAGTAGTAGTGCTGGATCTTCTTAAAAACATTAAGATTGATAAATCCCCAGGGCCGGATATGATACACCCCAGGTTGTTGTGAGAATTGAGAGAAGAGATCACAGGAGCATTAGCTATGATCTTTGAATCCTGTTTGGCTGCAGCAGAACTGCCGGAAGACTGGAGAATGGCAAAGTTCCCTTGTTTAAAAAAGGTATAGGGAAAAACCTGGGAACTATTGACCGGTGAGTCTTACGTCGGTTATCTGCAAACTACTGGAAAGGATTCTTAAGGATAGGATCTATGAGCATTTGGAGAAGTACAGTCTACTCATGGATAGTCACCATGGCTTTGTGAAGGGAAGATCATGCCTCACGAGCCTGATAGAGTTTTTTGAAAAGGTAACAAAAGAAACTGTTGAGGGTAGGGCAGTGGATGTGGTCTACGTGGACTTTAGCAAAACATTTGACAAGGTCCCTCATGAGAGGCTCATCCAGAAAGTCATGAGGCATGGGATAAGTGGAACCTTGGCTGTTTGGATAAAAAATTGGCTTAAAGGAAGAAAGCAGAGGGTAGCTGTGGAAGGAAAGTATTCTGCCTGGAGGTCGGTGACTAGTGGAGTGCCGCAGGGATCTGTCCTGGGACCCCTGCTATTTGTGATTTTTATAAATGACCTGGATGGGTGAGTAAGTTTGCGGATGACACAAAGATTGGAGGAGTTGTGGATGGAGCTGTAGGTGGTCAAAGGTTACAAGAGGATACAGACAGGCTGAAGAGTTGGGCAGAAAAATGGCAGATGGAGTTCAATCCAGACAAGTGTGAGGTGATGCATTTTGGAAGGACAAACCAGAAGACTGAATACAGGATTAATGGTCAGTTACTTAAGAGTGTGGATGAACAAAGGGACCTTGGGGTTCAAATCAATACATCCCTCAAGGTGGCTGCACAGGTTGATAGGGTAGTTAAGAAGACCTATGGGATGCTAGGCTTCATTAACAGGGGGATCGCGTTCAAGAATAGAGAGGTCATGTTGTAACTCTACAAATCCCTGGTGAGACCGCACTTATCGAGTATTGTGTTCAATTCTGGTCACCTCATTACAGGAAGGATGTGGAAGCTATGGAGAGGGTGCAGAGATTTACCAGGATGTTGCCTGGTTTGGAGAACAAGTCACATGAAGCAAGGTTAGCAGAGCTGGGACTTTTCTCTTTCAAGCGTAGAAAAATGAGAGGGGACTTGATCGAGGTCTCCAAGATTATGAGAGGCATAGATAGGGTGGATAATCAGTGCCTGTTTCCCAGGGCACCAATAGCGAACACCAGAGGGCATATGTACAAAATTAAGGGAGGGAAGTTTAGGGGAGACATTAGGGGTAAGTTTTTTTTTAATATATATACACAGAGGGTTGTGAGTGCCTGGAATGATTTGCCAGGGATGGTGGTGGAGGCTAAAACATTAGGGGTATTTAAGAGCCGCTTGGACAAGCACATGGATGAAAGAAAAATGGAGGGTTATGGGGTAGTGTGGGTTTAGTACTTTTTTTATGGATTATATGGGTCAGCACAACATGGAGGGCTGAAGGGCCTGTACTGTGCTGTAGTGTTCTGTGGTTCTATGGATTGTGCTGTGCACAGGATCTGGAACAGCTAGGGTTCCTGCCAGATTCCCAATGGAGACAAGCTGTCAGTAATGCATCCTTCACCGGATAATGCAATATTACCAATTATTACCAATTCCAATGGTGTTCTCATTCTGGGATTGCATCCAGAGTGCCAAACAAATTGTTAGGATGGAGCTGATAATTGCCCATATAGCTTAGAGCAGAATTTCTCATGAAACTTTTGATACATGATCAAGTTCTACCAATTATCTTTGTCCATCATAATTTCAGCTCATTTAATGGTCTACAGACAAAGTTGGAAACAAATGATATAGCAGGTTTTTAAGAAAGCTCCAGTTGTAAGGGAGAAAGATTGGAAACAATTCACAACTTCTATGTGGAATCATAGTAAATACTCTACTCTAGATGTAGTTAAAATATAACAGAACATATCAGAAAACTCTATATGAAAACAGCATAATTAAGTGCAAAGCTCTCGAAGACAGTATCCTGTTAATTTTTTTCAAAATAGATCAATGCAGTCATTTGGAGCACAGAGTTTGTTTGTGCAATGAATAGACTCCCCTCCGTACAGTGAGAAGCTGCTTGATGTGAATGGATTGCAATCTGTATTACGTGATTAGCCTCAGATCATGATTCAGACTCCTGACCAAGATACAAGATGGAATCGTGACCTGCTAACAAACACAACTTAAAATAAAACTAATGTGGCTCTGGTTTAGTTTTAAGGTTGTGACACATTTAAACAATAGCTACATATTTAGCTTAAAAAAAGGCTTTAAAAGAAACAGCTTTTGTGCTGTTGCCTACAAAAATGAGATTGTCAAAGGCTATTACTCTAATTAGCATTTGTTCCATACCTAATATTATGTTCCAGTTTTTGAAACTCTCACAATACCAAATCCATAAAGCAGTTTCAAAGGATGGGAAAAAAAAGTACAGTTTATTTCACAAAAACTTCTATGTAGTTATTTAACTTTTAAAATGTTGCATTTTATTATTAACACTGAATAGGGCCCTGGCCTATTTAACTAGCTGCCACCTCATTTCACCTGTTACAGCTTAATTATTCTGACCAAATTTACAAATGATGTGTTTTGACAATGTAACAGAGGAAAAATACTTTCTGCGATCTTTTCTGACACTTAGAGGCATACTTTTTGCTTATATTATTACTACACACTTCAAATATATTGGGTAAATACAATTCCTTCATAGTTTTAAGAACCTCCCTCAGCCTTTGATCCTACTGATCTTTATGATGTCCACCACTGAATCAATAGACCTAAATTTTAGGTAATATTAATGTTTCCCTTCTAACGAAAGAATCAAACTCCATCATCAAAGCAGACAGAAAAATAGGAAAATGCAGTTACTAATTTAAAAGTTACTGTATTTGATTGAAATATTTGAGATTACACAATTATCATTTTGCTTTAATGTACAGTCTCCATCTTGTGTACTTTGAATTCACCTCCGCCTCCTATCCAGAAAATAGCAAACTCAATGGGACTAAACTGGCTCCCTGCAAGCAGAATCTGTATTCAAACTTCCCCAATCGAATTTACAGCTAAATCACCAAGGGACCCTCTGGAAGACAGCAAATTGAAATGCATGGAACTTACAGCCAAAATGAAACTCCAATAATACAGCATCTGACAGTTGGAAAACCTATAAATTTGGATTCTGCTCATGTCCGGAATGAAAATGGTGGAGCTAGAGTGCAAGTGGTTCATATGGCCAGGACAGGGGTGGAGACTGGTTTGGGATCAGTGTTGAAAGTGTGGACACAGCCAGGGATGAGGTCCTGAGCGGTCAGTTTTCAACCACTCACTCACTGCATTCACTAGAGAAAGCTGAGAAATAACATGTTTGGGGAGGCATAACATCCAATAGCCCGGAAAATCTGTTAGTCCAGCACTAAAAGTCGCAGGGGTGTTGGATTAGTGGAATTTTACTGCACATGACAAATTTCTGTTGATTGAAATTCATTAGTTTCCAAACAGTATACTATAGTTTAGTTATGCAGAAAATGTTGATCATCTCAAAAAGCCTGAAATGGCCATCTCATAAACGAATGTTGGAAGTGCTCAGCAGGTGAAGCATTATCTACGGGAAGAGAAGCAGAGTCAGCAGACTTAAATTTTAGGCATTATTACCAACTCCGTACAAATAACTTGCGTAAATACAATTACTTTGAAGTTTAAAACCTCCATGAGATCTTCCCTCAGCCTTTGATTCTTCGACCGATCTTTATGAAGCCCATCAACATTTCAGGCCCACAACATACTTCCTCACAACATTAAGAGTGAGAAGACAAACAGGTTACATTGCCAAGAGGAGTACAGGTACAGACAACAGAATATCTGTGATATGCTCATAAATGAAGTTGGAGGTCTGAGCCTAACAGACCCTCTGTTCTCTGCACCTCACCATCCTCGTTTTCTTTAACTTTTGGTTGTTCTGTCAATTGGTTGTTGACTCAAAAGGTCAACTGTTTCACTCATACTAATGCTGCTTGACCTGCTGAGGATCCCAGTATCTGGCTGTTGCTCCATGTATAAAATAACTATTGCTGCACATCATTCTCAAAGACCTTACCAATGAATTACCTTTACATGTAAGCCTTTCAATTTAGGCCTTGTACCTATAATAAATAAAATAATTACAACATACTTATTTGTTGGAGACGTTCTCACCTGGTTCAAAAGTAGCAGAGCTTAATAATTTCCATATGAGATAAGGACCTCCGAGAACAACTGCAAAAAACATAAAAATGGGCCAAGATTTGCCTGACCCAGGTAACTTGTCTTCAGCTCCAGCTGGAAGCACAGAGCCAGCACTCTCTGCCCACAATTCCTCAACCTCGGAGTTGTTCCGTAGGCCAAGTAATCTTTGTAGCTTCCTGTACAAATACTTCAAAGTTCGGATCAATGCAAATGCTGACAGAACTTTAGTAAAGTGCACCCGGAGTCTGGAAAAGTGATTAGCAACATCCAAGACTGCTCTGAAACTGTTGTAAACTGCTGAAAAAGTAGCATCAAGCATCATACTAACAGAAGCAAATGCATGGACAATACTTTCAATAGACTGAAATGCTCCTCTGCTGCTTTCTTCTGCCTGGCGTACAAATCTACTGGGAGGTATATCATCTGTTCGAAACCTGTTATAGCCAAGTCCTCCATATCCATAATTATAAGGGGTATAGCCTCCATATAAAGAGCTTCCGTATGGTGTGTATGCTGGAGAGAAGGTGTTATAGGCAGATCTATAAGTGCTGAGATTGCCAATTCCAGTCTGTTGTGATACTCTTGGAGGAACAGGAGGTGGAATTCGTGTAACGACAGGCTGTCTTTGTCTCGCCGGCAAGCCAGATACCAAATCAGCAGATCTGAAATTCAGGAAATACAAAGTTTCAACAGTTTCAACAAAAGAAAACAAAGAATCAGAAAATAACTGCATTCAGGCAAATAGTGCTCGTCAAAAGTTTGCTTAAAGAGAGCCATGATTCATTTAAAAATCTAATCACCTTTTGTTTACAAATAAGATTAATTAATATCAATCACCTCAATTTACAAAATGACATTGTCTTTAGGAATAAATCTGAATGAGAAACATTACAAGGATACGATGATTTGTCCTTTGTAGAGACAGCATTTACAGGCAACAGGAGAATCTGGAGACAGCACATTTAGAGAGCAGGGAAGATCACCTTTTCACATTGTCTGCTATAAACAGATTGGATTTAATAACCTTCATTAAGTAGACTACAGGATATTTCATACTGGCTAAATTTAAACTGAACATCTGGAGAAGAAATATTTTGATAATACCTTTGAACCTATTCAAATCCAGTATTATCAATGATGATATAGATTGGATCAGACCTAATGTTGCTTGAGTGTATAATATTTATTATGAACTGTAATATACTAATAGTTATTAATATTTTGTGATGGGGAAATCTTATTTGCTTCCTGATACCGAAGTAAGAATTGATGCAGCAAAGGATGCACAAACGTGGCCAAAAACAAAAATGCTTAATTACTCTGGGACCTTTGTTGTTCTTTTTCCCCCAGTTAGGGAAATTAAATACCAAAGTGTGTAGGGTTAAGTTGATAGGCTAAGACTTAAAGGGGACCTGAGGGGCAATTTCTTCATGCAGAGGGTGCTGTCTGTATATACAATGAGCTGCCAGAGAAAGTAGTCAAGATAGATATAACAACAGCATTCACAGGATATTTGGATAAGTATTTCAATGGGGGTGGGGGGGGGGGGTTTAGAGAGATATGGCCTAATGGACTAGTTTGGAGAGCATTATGCATCAGCATAGAAAAGTTGGACTGAAGGGCCTTTTCTCATGCTGCATTCTCCAAGAAGTTGACCATCCTAATGACTGTCTTCTGTATTTTGTTTTAAGCACTTGGTTGGTTAGTAACTATAAACACTAAAATTAACTTTGTGCTTAGGAATTGAATATGATAGAATAACACCCACTAAGAATATGTCATTACAAATAAAACATGAGTTTTATTTATTCATGAGTTACTTCCCAAAAGGGTAGATGGATTTATAGTCTGAAGGAAAGGATTACAAGAAACTTAGATTGGACTGCTAGTTTTTTATTAAATATTATTGAGCCAGTTAATGCAACAACTTACATATCTGATGACAGGATAATTAAAATTAAAGGTAGAATTAGTAATACTGAAGTTTCAACACATTTTGGGTTCTGCTCTTTACGTGATAGCAACCTTTGTCTAAGCAAGTGCTGAGTTAGAGATGAGTTACAAAAGGTTCAAAAAATAAACTAGGTAATGATAGAAATCTAGAAAATTATAAGGCTAGCAGGAAGGAGCTTCAGAATGAAATTAGGAGGGGGCCATGAGAAGGCTTTGGCAAGCAAGAGCAAGGAAAACCCCAAAGCAATCTACAAGTATGAGAAGATGTGAGAGAATAGGACTGATCAAGTGTGACAGTGGAAAAGTGTGTATGGAACCGGAGGAGATAGCAGAGATAATTAATGAATACTTTGCTTTAGTACTCACTACAGAAAAGGATCTTGGCGATTGTAGGGCTGACTTTCAGCAGACTGAAAAGCTTGAGCATATAGACGTTAAGAAAGAGGATGTGCTGGAGCTTTTGAAAAGCATCAAGTTGGGTAAGTCACCAGGACCAGACAAGATGTACCCCCAGGCTACTGTGGAAGGCAAGAGAGGAGATTGCTGAGCCTTTGGTGATGATCTTTGCATCATCAGTGGGGACGGGAGAGGTTCCGGAGGATTAGAGGGTTGCAGATGTTGTTCCCTTATTCAAGAAAGGGAGTAGAGATAGCCCAGGAAATTATAGACCAGTGTGTCTAACTTCAGTGGTTGGTAAGTTAATGGAGAAGATCCTGACAGGCAGGATTTATGAACATTTGGAGAAACATTATATGATTAGGAATAGTCAGCATGGCTTTGTCAAAGTCAGGTCGTACCTTATGAGCCTGATTGAATTTTTTGAGGATGTGACTAAATACATTGATGAAAGAAGAGCAGTAGATGTAGTGTATATGGATTTCAGCGAGGCATTTGATAAGGTACCCCATGCAAGGCTTATTGAGAAAATAATGAGGCATGAGATCCAAGGGGACATTGCTTTGTGGATCCAGAATTGGCTTGCCAACAGAAGGCAAAGAATGGCTGTAGACGGGTTATATTCTGCATGGGGGTTGGTGACCAGTGGTGTGCCTTCATGATTTTTATAAATGACCTGGATGAGGAAGTGGAGGGATGAGTAAATAAGTTTACTGATGACACAAAAGTTGGAGGTGTTGTGGATAGTGTGGAGGGCTGTCAGAGGTTACAGCGGGACATTGATAGGATGCAAAACTGGGCTGACAAGTGGCAGATGGAGTTTAACCCTGGTAAGTGTGAGGTGGTTCATTATGGTAGGTCAAATATGATGGCAGAATATAGTATTAATGGTAAGACTCTTGGCAATATAGAGGACCAGAGGGATCTTGGGGCCTGAATCCATAGGACACTCAAAGCTGCTGCACAGGTCGACTCTGTGGTTGAGAAGGCATACAGTGCATTGGCCTTCATCAATCATGGGAGTTCAACAGCTGAGAGGTAACATTACACCTATATAGAACCCTGGTCAGAACCCACTTGGAGTACTGTCAGGAAGGACATGGAAAGGGTACAAAGGAGATTTACAAGGATGCTGCCTGGATTGGGGAGCATTCCTTATGAGAACAGGTTGAATGAACTTGGCCTTTTCTTGTTGGAGTGATGGAGGATGAGAGACAACCTGATAAAAGTGTACAAGATGATGAGAGGTATTAAATAGGCATCCGTTAGTCTTGTGAGACCATGGATTTGTGCCTTGGAAGGTTTCAAGGGCGCAGGCCTGGGCAGGGTTGTATGGGAGACTGGCAGTTGCCCAAGCTGCAAGTCTCCCCTCTCCACGCCACCGATATTGTCCAAGGGAAGGGCACTGGGACCCAAGCAACTTGGCACCGGTGTCGTCGCAGAGCAATGTGTTGTTAAGTGTTCAATGTGCTCAAGGACACAACACGCTGCCTCAGCTGGGGCTCGAACCAGTAACCTTCAGATCACTAGACTGATGCCTTATCCACCAGGCCACACACCAACGTGAGGCATTGATCATGTGGATAGTCAGAGGCTTTTTCCCAGGGCTGAAATGGCTAGCATGAGAAAGAATAGTTTTAAGGTGCTTGGAAGTAGGTACAGAGGAGATATCAGGGATAAGTCTTTTTATGCAGAGAGTGGTGAGTGCGTGGAATGGGCTGCCGGCGACGATGGTGGAGGTGGATACAATAGGGTCTTTTAAGAGACTCCTGGACTGGTACATGGAGTTTACAAAAATAGAGGGCTATGGGTAACCCTAGGTAATTTCTAAAATAGGTATATGTTCAGCATAGCATTGTGGGCTGAAGGACCTGTATTGTGCTGTAGGTTTTCTATGTTCGGAGAGTCTTGCCTTGGCACAATAAAGAATCTGAGCAAGATGCCATTGAGTATAAAGATGAAGTAAATGATACTCCAGAGGCTGAAGTATCAAAGAGATAAACACAAAGATGCTTGTTGATTTTTTAAAAATGTGTGAAAGTGGGCAGTCATATTTACCCAAAGTCTGAAGTGGACCAGCCATATCAATATTGTATTTTAAGATAATAACTAAACTAGTGTGTCTTTCTCATCTCCTCCAGCATCTACAAAACTCGTCAAAAGATTTTGCAAATCCCATACCATACCTGGATGAGTGAATGCACAACAATGCTCCAGTTAATCATGATCATTCATAATAATCTGTTCTCACTGGACTCTTACTCCTCCATCATTGGCATATTATACAAATGTGACCACAGTTGCAATCTAAAATATTGTAGCCACTCTCCAAAATTCAATAAACTCCTCATTCTTACAATCTTTGTTATTTAAAAAAATCTAAATCAGTGTTGCATAGCTTTCCGATGCCAAATATATATGCATGTTTAAATAACATAATAATTTTACAGCATTTATTCTCCCTTATGCAGTTTTCAAAAATATATTACACAATTCAGTGCATTTCTTAAATAAAAATCAATTCAAGATGCAAATGATTGCCATCAATATTTAATTAGTTCAACAGTTCTGTAGTTCAACAGAATCTTCTGCAGGTCAAAAATGACACTCCTATAAAAAGGATGAGCAAGCTCCGTCATGATTATCATTTGTTGAGGATCTCCACAAAGCAAAGAGACAGTCCCTAGAACTAGTTACTGAGCTTCCTACTGGAAAAGCACATATGGCAAAGATTGCATTTTGCTTCAGGCTGTTAGCTGTTTTTCCATTCAGAGAATGCACTTTCATTCAGAGGATCCCACTGTACATGCCATTACAAGCAAAACAAAACTGGTTTTACACAGAACAGTAGTGTAACATCAGTATTTTGAATAATTCTGAAAATACTGTATCACGAGCAACTGTTACCAGCTATTGATCAATAGCTCACTGAAAGTTGGAAAAGGCCATTATACAATTTTGAAGGGTTGTTTTGATTTTCAAAATGATAGTATAGTGCTTTCCCACAAATATCCAGTTCTCTCATTTATAGCAGAAAGCCACGGAAGGCACAGAACCTCGCAACTTGCTTGTTCAAATATATTGGCCAAACTTCCAATTCCATCCGAGTAACTGAAAGGTATTTAATGCTCAACTGTGTCCTAATCTGAAACGTCTTATTCACGTATCTGCCTGATTCGCCGGTAGATTGATTTTAAAATTGTTTCCGCTTTAAAATCTTTCCTATTGCCCAGCCCGTCCAAATAGGAGTTAGGCCGTTCGATTATCCGTAATTTTAACAGTTCTTCCGCGGGCTGTTACGCTTCCAAATACATGGCCCTGACCTTTTGAATTATTTTAACAGATCTACATGGCCTGTTTTGCCTTTTCAAAGCATCCCGTAATATTTACCCCGCTGACAAAGATTTTGGACTCCTGGTCTCATATCTGTGTGGGTGAAGGTCGTCAGTCCACTTCCCTCCACAGCGGGATGTTACCCGGCCCGCTGAGTTCGTCTAGTTTATTTTTTGACGCATGTGGAGCCTTTGGAATTGTGTAGTACATTTAAGCGTGTGGTATCAGTAAGTTTTTGCCTACCAACATGGAGCCTGCGACTGCACCAAGCACCGATGCCAAGCACGACTAACCCAGTCACGCAGCGAAGCGCACTTACTGGAAGGACGGGACACTGATATTTCCCGGGATCCGTCTTTCCCAGGGTTTTGGTGGTGGCTGTGATCCCATTATCTTTGCTCTAAAAACATTCGGTCGATACGACCTCTCCGCACTTCTAGCTTCAATAACTCTCCCGTACAGCCAATGGAACCCTGAAACACGAGCCAATGGAACCCTGAAACACGAGCCAATGGAAAGCAAAGACACATCCGAACGGAGAGCAGCCTCGAATGACACAGCCGAGCGTGAGCATTGTCCAATAGAAGATCGAGACGCATCGGCGCTGGTCGGCCGGGCGCCCAATAGGACTTGGCGATACATGGAAACCTGGATCCAGTGACTCACTGAGAACATCACTTCCGGGTACTGGGTTACTCCGATCTTCAAGGTAGGAAGTAGCTGAGGTAACGTGAGTTTTAGTGATGTCTTTCTTTAAATGAAAATTTATTTGTCTCGTGGATAATTATTTATTCATTTCAACGTGTGTTGCTTTGCTACCTAATATAAAAATATGCAAATAACGGTGTGATACCCACACGTGAAGAACTTCAATAAATTCTGAGCGTAGACCGTTATTAATAAGTGCCTGAGTGGTTAACCAGCTGCGATAGTATTTATGCCTGAAAGATGATACTATTGAAGATGATAAGACGATACCTAAACTCACAATCTATTCCACATTGTAGCCTGCCTCAATGACTAGTAGCATTACAGCCACTGTGATGAAGTGCTTCGAGAGGTTGGTCACGAAGCATATCACCTCCTGCCTTAGGAGTGGCCTAGATGCGGTCCAGTCTACCTACCGTCACAACAGGTCAACAGCAGGTGCCGTTTCGTTGGGCCTTCACTGAGCTCTGGAACATCTGGACAGTGAAGATCCCACACCACAAGGTTCAGGATGCTCTTCATTGACAACAGCTCAACATTCAACACTATCATCTCCTCCAAACTCATTACTAAGCTGGAAGACCTGGGCCTCAAAACCTCCCTGTGCAAGTGCACCCTCGATTCCCTTACAGGCAGACCTTGATCAGTACTGGGGATTAGCCATATCACCTCCACAATGCTGTGAGCATAGCCCCCTGATTTACTCACTTTATACCTATGAATGTACAGCTCCAATACCATATTTTAAGTTTTTTTGATGACACCTCTGTTGTTAGGTGAATCAGAGCTGGTGATGAATCAGCAAATGGTGGGGGTGGGGGGGGGGCTGATTGAAAATCTGGTTCAGTGGTGCCACAACAACAACCTCTCACTTAATGTCAGAAAAACTAAAGAGCTGATTATCAGCTACAAGAGGAAGAAGCCAGATGCCTATAAGCCCGTCCTCATCAGGGATGGAGGTGGAGAGGATCAGTAGTTTAAAACTACTTGACATTATCATTTCAAAGTATCTGTCCTAGGACCAGCACATAAATGTCATTATAAAGAAGGCATGCCAGCGCCTCTATTTTCTTGGAAGTTTGCATAGATTCAGCATGTCACCAAAAATGTTGATAAACTTCTATTGATGCCAAGTGGATTGCATCGTGGTTAGGTATAGAGTACAAAAAGTAATGGATACAGCCCAGTCCATCATAGACAAAATCCTCCCCACCATTGAACACGTTCACATGGAGAGCTGCCATAAGAAAGCAGCTTCCTTCATCATTCCATTATCCAGGCCATGCTCTCTTCTTGTTACTACCATCAAGCAGGAGGTACAGAAACTTAGACCCCACACCATCAGGTTCAGGGACAATTATTATCCTACAGCTGTCGAGCTCCTTATCAGTTGTGAATAACTCCACTCACCACACTCAAAAATGATTCTACAGACTCACTTTCAAGGACTCCTTACAACTCGTGTTCACAGTATTGGTTTTTTATTTGCACAATTTGTCTTCTTTTGCCCAGTGTTTGTCAGTTTTTATTTATAGTTTTCATAAATTCTATTTTATTTCCTTATTTTCCTGTAAATGCCTGCAAGAAAATAAATCTCAAGGTAGTAAATAATCACATATATGTACTTTGATAATAAAAATTTACATTGAACTTAGAATTTTTATTTTAGCTGATTCCTCCAAGTTGTCACAGTGAGAGGACAGTCTTAAAATTAGTGGAAAGTTCGGATTTTAGTTGGTACAGGAGGATATGATTTTAAATCCAATTCGAATCAGGATAAATTCACCTTTGGTTTTGAATGCATTGGGTTGCCAGGATGTATAATACGCCACCAGATAGCATGGTGAAAGCAGAATAAAGAACAACTGAAAGTGAAAAGGTAATATATTTAGAGGGGAATAGGAATAGAGGATCTGCAGCAGAAAGGTATGAAAATTTTTTGCATGCAACCAAACCTGGATGGCAAGCATTAAAACATGAGCTGATAAGTGGCAAATTATATTTGTGCCATATTTTCCAGGCAGTAACCATCAATGGTAATAACCACCGTTAATGTCGTGAGTCACTGGACAGAAAACTGCAAGAATAGAAAAAGGCTATGACCAGTGACCCACCTTCCAGCTCTTAAAGCCAATAGACAGTAGGTGCAGGAGTAGGCCATTCGGCCCTTCTAGCCAGCACCACCATTCACTGTGATCATGGCTGATCATACACAATAAGTACCCCGTTCCTGCCCTCTCCCCATATCCCTTGACCCTGCTATCTTTAAGAGCTCTATCTAACTCTCTCTTGAATGCATCCAGAGACTTGCCTTCTGGGGCAGAGCATTCCACATATCCACCACTCTCTGGGTGAAAAATTTTTTCTGCATCTCTGTTCTAAATGGCCTACCCCTTATTCTTAAACTGTGGCCTCTAGTTCTGGACTCACCCATCAGCGGGAACATGCTTCCTGCCTCCAGCGTGTCCAATCCCTTAATAATCTTATATGTTTCAATCAGATCCCCTCTCATCCTTCTAAATTCCAGTGTATACAAGCCCAGTTGCTCCAATCTTTCAACATATGACAGTCCCGCCATTCTGGGAATTAACCTTGTGAATCTACGCTGCACTCCCTCAATAGCAAGAATGTCCTTCCTCAAATTTGGCGACCAAAACTTCACACAATACTCCAGGTGGGGTCTCACCAGGGCCCTGTACAGCTGTAGAAGGACCTCTTTACTCCTATACTCAATTCCTCTTGTTATAAAGGCCAGCATGCCATTAGCTTTCTTCACTGCCTGCTGTACCTGCATGCTTGCTTTCATTGACTGATGGACAAGAACACCTAGATCTTGTTGTACTTCCCCTTTTCCTAACTTGACGCCATTTAGATAGTAATCTGCCTTCCTGTTCTTGCCACCAAAGTGGATAACTTCACATTTATCCACATTAAACTGCATTTGCCATACATTTGCCCACTCACCCAACCTGTTCAAGTCACCCTGCATTCTCATAACATCCTCCTGACATTTCACACTGCCACTCAGCTTTGTGTCATCAGCAAATTCGCTAACGTTACTTCTAATCCCTTCATCTAAATCATTGATGTATATTGTAAACAGCTGCGGTCCCAGCACCGAACCTTGCGGTACCCCACTGGTCACAGCCATCCCTTCCGAAAGGGACCCGTTAATCGCTACTCTTTGTTTCCTGTCAGCCAGCCAATTTTCAATCCATGTCAGTATTTTGCCCCCAATACCGTGTGCCCTAATTTTGCCCACTAATCTCCTATGTGGAACTTTATCAAAAGCTTTCTGGAAGTCCAGGTTCACTATATCCACTGGATCTCCCCTGTCCATTTTCATAATTACATCCTCAAAAAACTCCAGAAGACTAGTCAAGCATGATTTTCCCTTCATAAATCCATGCTGACTCGGACTGATCCTTCTACTGCTATCCAAATGTGTCGTAATTTCCTCTTTTATGATTGACTCCAGCATCTTTCCCACCACTGACATCAGGCAAACCGGTCTATAATTCCCTGTTATCTCTCTCCCTCCTTTCTTGAAAAGTGGGACAACATTAGCCACCCTCCAATCAGCAGGAACTGTTCCTGAATCTATAGAACATTGGAAAATGATTACCAATGTGTCCACGATTTCTAGAGCCACCTCTTTAAGTACGCTGGGATGCAGACCATCAGGTCCCGGGGACTTATCAGCCTTCAGACTCAACAGTCTATCGAACACCGTTTCTTGCCTAAAATAAATTTCCTTCAGTTCATCCTTTAGTTCCTTCAGTTCCTTTGGCCACTATTACATCTGGGAGATTGTTTGTGTCTTCCCTAGTGAAGCCATTCCATGCAGCCCAAATAATGTTCAAGAATTTTAACACCAAAAAAAAACTGACCAGCAATCAGTTTTCCACCATAACTATTGACTTCTTTTGTGACTGTCCCTCTGACAACATTCTGTCCTTACTGCTTGCTGCAGTAGTTTCTTCCAGAAAACCTGGAAGGACAATAGCAGTAAGTTCATGGCAGGCACACACTTGCAGATCTATTGCCAAGTATAGATTTTCCTGCACAATGGGTATTGTTCACTTTTCAATGGGGCATTTACATCCGCTGGCTAAAAGCACTGAGAGGGTGCCTTCATCGCGTGAATTGCAGCAAAAGCACAGGTGGTTAATAGATGCTGGCTCTATCATTGAAGGTATGAACCATAAAGAAATAAATCAAGTTCAGTCAAAATGGAATGTTCTTTTGGTGAAAAAGAATTCCATATACAAAATGATTTCCCCTACTGATCGGAGAAATGCAAGCAGTTTCATTGCAGTTTTCTAGCATGTATGTGAGCTCGGTATAGAACAATATGTTGATACAGATTTGACCGGCTTCCAGAATGGATGATTTAGGGTTGCAAATTGCATAGGTATCCCTTGATTAAAACTGTAACAGGAAAAATTGTAACTGAAGAGCACATAGAAGCAAAATGAAAACACTTCAAATTATTTATTTCTAATGGTATTGATGTAACTGGATTGCTTTTGGAAAGTATTAAAGGATGTAGCTATTTTTGAGCATTTCTTTGATATTTAATAATGCTTTTGCCTTCAGTTGAACAGGAGTCAAAGTCATGCTTCCATTAACTAAAAAGAACAAAACTGTGGTCCAGGCACTGCTCCGGGCTGGATCCTGCCCTCGATGTGTGCTGCGATTCTGTTGCGTGGGAAACCAAGCCACATACAGACTTTCTTCCAAGGTTTCTGCATGTTTTTCTTACATTTGAAAATTTTTAATGTGTTGTAAAATCCTCTTTTTTTTCCCCATTCTACCTGGCTCACTATTTTCCTCACAGCCCACCCTCTCCTTAGAATCCATTATAGACCTACGAGCACTATACTTTAAAACTCCTCCTTTCATATTCACCAATGGTCTTGTGTCTGTTAAGCAGTATGGCAAACATTTCTTTATATTATAAGGTATTCTCAATGTGCTCAGATTTACTGTAGAAGAAAAAGAATTTCAGGATGTATATGTATACATCTCTCTGACATTAAATGTACCTTTGAGACGATTTCTAACTCAAAGATGGATGTGTTTTCGATAAACCAATTTAATACCTTCATGTGTTCCTCTTTCAGGAGCAGTTCCCTTTGTTTTCCATGCTTTGGAATTTTTAAGGATCATGTTAGGAATAGCTTTTTTAACAGAGGAGAACCTGACTTGATTTTTATTCATAATTTTGAGTCATTTTTATACAAGGCACCATGTAACTTTACTTGTGTCTCTTGTCCTGGTATCATAATACCTTATGACTTTATCTCCTTTACTTCATGAAAGTCAGACTAAGTCTTGGCTGCAGTAGTCAGTTTGGTCTGCAAGTTGCATGCCATTTCCAGTAAGATGCTAGTGCACTGGGTCGCAGTGGCCTCTCCAAGTACAGCAAGTAGTGCTAATGTGTGTCTTAAAAGATTTTCCTGTGATTGCGAGATCCTGTCAGACAGTTATATTGGTAATATAAAATACTGCGATTTTACCACTGGTTCGTTGATTCTTTGGTGAGACTGAAGGCTGTGGAGCTTGGTGACCTTGGGTTGATGCGCGGACCAGGCACTTGTACCACAGCATTGCCTGTTAAAGCTGCCCCAGGGAGGGGACACAGGAGGCAGCATGGGAGAGAACAGAGGTGCAGAGGGTGTGCTGTAATTCGTGCTGGGTTGTCAGAGCTGCTGTCCAGTGCTCACTCTCTGGAAGACAAGTGGGATTATCTTCGTCTGCAGCTGACCCAGGAACTACTGCATACTTGTTCTTGCAGAAACGTGGCCCTAGGACAACAACCCATGCATCACCAGTCTTCAGGCTATAGCACTCAGAAACCTGTGCTAATTTTTTGTGTGTGACAATGCTGTCTTAACTATATGTGTTGTGTGATCTGTGTGACTGCACGTACTATGTTTTGCACCTTGTCCCTGGAGGAACGCTCTTTCGTTTATCTATATACATGGTTAAATGTCCGTTAAACTTCAACTTGAACTTGAATTCTCCTTCCCATTTCTGCACCGAACTGTCTGTCTTTGGCCTTCTTCACAGCCAGGATAAGGCTAAACACAAAATGCTAGAACAATGCCTCATATTCCATTTGGTAGTCTATGGCCAATGGTATGAACATTGTGCTTAGCAATTTCAGATAACCCAGTTCACCTGTATTCTTTTCTCCCTCCTGATCCACCTAGGGTTTCTCACCAGCCTTTACTCCCACACCACACCACGTCACTATCCCCCCTCCCCACTATCACCACATTAGATAGTTTTGTTCCCCTCTCCTCCTGCTTCCATCTACCTATCATCCTTTCCCTATCTGGCTCCACTTTCCTTGCTTTTCAGATTTCTGCATCTGCAGCCTTGTGTCTCCACTAATCACTTTCCAACCTTTGCCTTCATCCTCCTCTCTGCACCTCATAGAAGTCTTTGCATTATGATACCATTTTCTTGTTTACTTCTTTGGTAAGTTGTGTAATATTCGCAGCTACAGGAGGCTGTTTGATACTTTGATGCTCCTGTTGTACCAATGCCTCAGGGGTGACAGGTCACTTATTATTGAAATACAATGCCAGCAGCTCGAGTCCAAAGTCACTTGTTGCTTCTCAGTGTGCTGCCTTTATCATGTCCTGTTTCAAATGATTCAAATACTCTATCTCAAATTTTGGACCATGGAGAGAGGCATTTAGAAGGCACTTCATAAAAGAAGAAAGAGATGGCAATGTTGGAAGTTTAGAAAAGGAATTTGAGAGCACTCTAGTGGTGGTGGCATAGAATGGTGGCCATGGTGATGCAATTATTTTATTAAATAGGGTGTATGCTGCAGATCAGAAATTGGTGTCACTCATGGTGTTGTAGAATTGGAGTGAGGAATAAGTATGGAGTGATGGCTATTGAATGTGATTGGAACTTGAGGATAAGGAATTTAAAACTAAGCCCTTGCTGGAGCAGGACACAATGCAAGTCAGTAAGGATGAATGAATGGACAATCTGATTTGTGTTAAAGGCATTGGTGCCAAGGATGAGTTTGAATTTAAGGAGGATTTGGACTCCTAAAGGCGTAGTTGAATGTGCGACGTCAGAGAAACTGTCGTAGGGTGGATAAAGGCAAATATCACAAAGGTGGAAATGGAGGGTCAACACGTTGAAGTGCTTATGAGATTGGAAGTACAGTACAGAGTTAGATTCAACACCAAGGCTGGTAAACGGACGCATGAACCTGAGACTGTGCCAGTACAAGTTTTGGTCGGGAACTGAAGAATATTACCCAGTGTACAAGTAGAGAAAGCGTCAGCTTGTCGGATACTGGATGACAGAGAAGCAGCATGGAAAGTCTGAGGAAGTAGTGGAACATGGAGAAGTGGTGGTAAACTGAAGCATGGAACTTGGCATGTTTTACATCAACGACATCAAAGAACTCCATGGAGAACAGAGAGCCAAGTGTGGAATAGGTGAGGTCAGACTGATCAGTAGGTCGTCAGAGATTGTTAGTGTCCTGTCTTGTTCCGACTATTATGAGTGTGCTATGTTGGTTCCGGAATATGTAGCAATATTTGAGGGCTGCCTCCCAGCACACCCTTGGGCGTTTTGGTTGTTAATGCAAATAAAGCATTTCACTGAAAATTTCAATGTACACATGACAAGTAAACTTAATTCTTGAGATGATGCTATACCCTCCCATTATCTTGCCAGTTCTTATCCTTGCTTCCATTTTTATTTAAAGTGTGGACATAATGGAGCTGAGCCACTGCTTTAAAGCAGAACACGGGATCTCAGAATCAGGGTTAATATCACTGGCATACGTTGTGTGGTAGCAGAACACTGCAATACATAATAAAAAACTATAAATTACAATAAGAAATATATTCAAACAAGACAAATAAGTAGTGGGAAAAAAGAGAGCAAAAAAAATATATAGAGAGTGTACATGGGTTCATTGTCCATTCAGAAATCTGATGGCAGACGGGAAGAAGCTGTTCCTAAAGCATTGAGTGTGTGTCTTCAGGCTTCTGTACCTTCTCCTTGATGGTAGCAATAAGAGGGCATGTCCTGGGTGATGGGGCCCCTTCATTACGGATGGTACCTCTTTTGAAGGTGTCCTCGGTGCTGGGGAGACTAGTGCCCACGACGGAGCTGGCTGAGTTTACAACTTCCTGCAGCTTTTTCTAATCCTGTGCAGTCACCCCTCCATTCCAGACCATGATGCAACCAGTTAGAATGCTCTCAACAGTACGTGTCAAAATTTCTGAGAGTATTTGGTGCCGTGCCAAGTCTCCTCAAAGCCTTGATGAAATATAACTGCTGATATCACTCCTTTGTGGTTGCATCAATATGTTGAACGCAGGATAGGTCCTCAGAGATGTCGACACTCAGGAATTTGAAACTGCTCACCCTTTCCACTGCTGATCTCTCGATGAGGACTGGTGTGTGTTCCCTCAACTTCCCCTTCCACAATCAATTCCTTAGTCAAACTGACTTTGAGTGCAAGGTTGTTATGACACCACTCAAACAGCTGATCTATTTCACTCCTCATCACCATCTGAAATTCTGCCAACAATACTTGTGTCATTTTCCTTTACGTTATCATAGCTGTGGAAGGTATTGGGGATAGAGCTTCGACTAGCAGCCAATCCGGACATTAGAAGTTTGGAGAGGAGGGGACTTCAATTAAGTCCACTGCCCAAGGATAAAGGGCAACATAATAGAGCTTTGACCAGTGGCTATTCAGTGTTTGGGATTAATTAGTAAAACCAAATTAAAGGAAGGCAGGTAGAGCTGACAGGCAGGATCGTGCAATGCCCCTCTTGTGGATGTGGGAAGGCAGGAAGACCTCTGGTATCCCTGACCACCACATCTGTGGGATGTGCATCCAGCTGCAGCTTCTAACAAACTGTGTTAAGGAGTTGGTGATAGGTAGGTCATATAGAGAGATAGTTACACCCAAGATGCAAGACACAGGAGACTGGGTGACTGTCAGGAAGGGGAAAGGGGTTAAGGAGACAGTGCATCCCCCTCAACAACAGGTTTATCACTTTGGATACCATCAGGGGGAATGACCTGTCGGAGGAAAGTCTGAGTCTGTCTCTGTGATTCAGTTGGGAAGTGGGGAGCAGAGGCACATGGTGTTAGGGGAACGGAGAGGAGGTTCTGTGGGCGAGGATGGGGTTTCTGGATGGTATCTGAGACTGACCCCTCAGCACTCTTAAGTGGAAGGGTGAATAGCCAGAAGTTGTGGTCCATGTAGGTACCAATGACATGGGTAAGATGAGTGACGAGGTTCTACAAAGGGAGTTAGGTGCTAAGTTAAAGGGCAGGATCTCCATGGTTGTGATCTCTGGATTGCTACCGTGCCACTTGCTAGTGAGGCCAGAATGAGGAAAGTTATACATTTTAATAGGCGGCTAAGCAGTAGGAGGGAGGACATAAGATACTTAGATCATTGGGCTCTCTTCCAGTGAAGGTGGGACCTGTACAAAAGGGATGGTTTGCATCTGAACTGGCAGGGGGCTAATATACGAGCAGGAAGGTTTGTTAATGCTGCACAGTGGGGTCTAAACTAGAGTTGCAGGGGGATGGGAACCAGGGTGCCAAAACAGTTAGTGGACAGGTTGTGGATGCAGAAATTGGTAAGACCTCAGACGAAGTTAGGAATCAAAGGGTCGAGTATGGTGCAACAAAATTGAAAAAGGTGAATACAGGACGGAAGGTGTTGCATCTGAATGCGCACAGTATACAGAATAAGGTCGACGAACTTGCAGCACAGTTGAAGATTGGTAGCTATGATGTAGCCATCACAGAATCATGGCTGAAAGATTAATGCTGGGAGCTTAAGGTCCATGGATACTCGTTGTAACAAAAGGATAGGCAGGAAGGCAGAGGGGGCAGTGTTGCTCTGTTGGTAAAAAATGAAATCAAATCATTCGAAAGAAGTGACATAGAGTTGGAAGACGTTGAATCATTGTGGGCAGAGCTAAGGAATTGTTAGGGTAAAAAGTCTCTGATGAGAGTTGTATACAGACCCCCAAACAGTAGTAAGGATGTGGCCTACAAATTACAATGGGAGAAAGAAAATGAATGCCAAAAGGGCAATGTTATTCTGGATTAGGTGTTGTAAGGTGAACTAGAATTGGTCAGAGGGCTAAAGGTAAAAGAACCCTTACGGGAAAGTAATCACAACATGATCGAATTTCACCCTGAAATTTGAGAAGGAGAAGCTAAAGTCAGATGTATCAGTATTACAGTGGAGTAAAGGGAATTACAGAGGCATGAGAGAGGAGTTGGCCAGAATTGATTGGAAAAGAACACTGGCAGGGATGGTGGCAGAGCAGCCATGGCTGGAATTTCTGGAAGCAATTCAGAAAGCACAGGATATATATATCCCAAAGAAGAAGTATTCAGAAGGAAAGGTGACACAACCATGGCTAACAAGAGACGTCAAAGCCAACATGAAAGCCAAAAGGAGGGTATATAATAGAGCAAAGATTTATGGGAAGTTAGAGGATTGGGAAGCTTTTAAACACCAACAGAAAGCAACTAAAAAAGTCATCAAGAACATAAAGATGGAATAGGAAAGTAAGCTGGCTAGCCAATAATATTAAAGAGGATACCAAAAGTTTCTTCTAATACATAAAATGTAAAGGAGGGGTAAGAGTGGATATTGGAATACCAGAAAATTTGCTGGAGAGGTAGTAATGATGGACAATGAGATTTTCAGAAAACCTTTGAGAAGGTGCCACACATGAGGTTACTTAACAAGCTATGAGCCCATGATATTACTGAAAAGATTCTAACATGGATAAACTGTGGCTGATTGGCAGCAGGCAAAGAGTGGAAATAAAGGGAGCCTTGTTTGACTGGCTGCCAGTGACTAGTGGTGTTCCACAGGGGTCTGTGTTGAGACTGACTTGTTCTATGTTATATGTCAATGATTTGGATGATGGAATTGATGGCTTTGTTGCAAAGTTTGCAGATGATATGAAGACAGGTGGAGGGGCAGGTAGCCTTGAGAAAGTAGAGAGGCTATAGAAGGACTTAGACAGATTAGGAGAATTGGGCAGAGAAATGGCAGATGGAATACAGAAATGGGAAGTGTATGATCATGTGCTTTGGTAGAAGAAATGAAAGGGTTGACTATTTTCTAAAAACTAAGATGTAAAGGGACTTGTGAGTCCTTGTGCAGGATTCCCTAAAGATTAATTTGCAGGTTGAGTCTGTGGTGAGGAAGGCAAACGCAGTGTTAGTATTCTTTTCAAGAAGACTAGAATATAAAAGAAAGGATGTAATGTTGAAACTTTATAAAGCACTGGTGAGACCTCACTTGGAGTATTGTGAGCAGGTTTGTGCGCTTTATCTAAGAAAGGATGTGCTGAAACTGGAGAGGGTTTGTAGAAGGTTCACAAAATTGACTCCAGGATTGAATGGCTTGACATATGAAGAGCATTTGATGGCTTTGGGCCTGTATTCACTAGAATTCAGAAGAATGTGGGATGATCTCATTGAAACCTGTCGAATGGTGAAAGGCTTTGATAGAGTGGATGTAGAGACGATATTTTCAATGGTGGGAGAGTGTAAGAGCAGAAGACACCTCCTCAGAATAGAGGGGTATCCTTTCAGAATGGAGATGAGATTGAATTTCTTTAGCCAGAGAGTGGTGAATCTGTGGAACTATTTTGCAACAGGCAGCTGTGGAAGTCATGTATATTTAAGGGAGAGGTTGATAGATTCTTGATTGGTCAGTGTATGAAGGGATACGGGGAGAAGGCAGGAGATTAGGGCTGAGAGGAAAATTGGATCAGCCATGATGAAATGGTGGAGCAGATTCAATGGGCTAAATGCCCCCAATGGTGTTTGTCTCAAATAGCCTCTGACAATCAAGTCCAGCTCTTGGCCTTCAAGTGTGACTTAGCCACTATGCCTTGCAGAACCATCTTTACTGATGAGAAGAGGCAAAGGGAGAATACTGGTCTCTTAAAACCAGTCGCTTGTAAACCATGGTTGGCAGCTCATCTCTGAAAAGGAAAATTCTGATCTCAAACCTCTGCTGCTTTGCAGCCATACCCACTCACAAGGAAGGCTTTGGGAGTAAACCCCAAGGTAAAATTTGGAGCTGGTGTCCCTAAGGCAGTCCTATATTGAGTTCAACACTGACTGGTATCTCCTGTGATGCCACTGGTGTTCCTTTGCATTCATCCGTTGCATGGACAGGAGAGGCTTGCAGCATGGGCAACAGCTGCTCTTCATATCATTCTGTCCTGGCTGGGTATCACATAGACCAGTGGTCCCAAACCACCAGGCTGTGGACCGGTACTGGGCCACAAAGCATGTGCTACCGGGCCGCGAGGAAATTATATGATTTGGCGATATGAAACTAAATGAGTCAGCTGCACCTTTCCTCATTCCCCGTCACGCCCACTGTTGAACTTGAATGAACGTGAAGTCATTACCCACGCGAGGTTATCAGTCGCCTAAACCCAGTGATACCCTAGCGCCGGGGATCACTGGTTGGCCTTGGGTAACCGGCCGGTGAGAACTCGAGAAGTGCCGTTGTTACTGGTCTGGAGCGCGGACAGATGGACGCCACCTCTAAACCTGTTAAGCACACCGAATGTTCGTGGGGAACTCAGTGCTAAAATATTCGCAGACGACTTAGTTCGGGTTCAGGGTTTTGTAAGTAGCAGAGCAGCTACCTCTCTGTGATCTACTGAAAGTCATCCCTCCAGCCAAACTTTTGTCGGCCGATAGATCCCGCTTACCTACGGGGGGGGGGGGGGGGGCACGCGCCCTGTCAGACCCTTCACTCGGCCGGTCGCTCTCTCTGGACTGCGACTGCTGTGGCCCCGGTACGGGGACCTCCAGCCCTTACCTTGTCCTCTCACTGGTGTGTTGCAATGGTTTTATATGTTCACACGAGGAAAATATGAGCTGTGTGTTTAAGATCCAAACTTACTTAAGATGTTATGATGCTATTTACTTATGAGTTATAATTGACATTACTAAATTCATGAGAGGAAAATATGTGCTGTGTGTTTAATATTAAATTCATTAGATAAACCCTTTTAGAAACAAAATTGAGTGTATTAGCTACTTATAAGTGACTTATAGTTGACTTATCACTTATAATATAGGTCCTAAATACCGGTTGCGATTAACACCCCCACCCCCACCCTTCCCATTGGCTGGTCTGTAAGAATATGGTCAATATTAAACCGGTCTGCGGTGCAAGAAATGTTGGTGACCCCTGACATATACAGCTGGGACGCAGCATTCATGGTCGACCTGAACCAATGGAGGGCCTAGTCGGTTGTTTCATCAGCAAATTTATAGACGCCATTTTTTGCCTGGCTACACAGTCGTGGGTGTAGATAGAATAGTGCAATGGACTAAGCACACATCCTTGAGGCGCACCAGTGTTAATTGTGTATCGCTGATGTTCTAGCCAAAATACACTCGGTGGCCACTTTATTAGGTACCCCTGTGCACCTGTTCATTAATGCAAATATTTAATCAGCCAGTCATGTGGGAGCAACTCAACGCATAAAAGCATGCAGACGAGGTCAAGAGGTTCAGCTGTTCAGACAATGTATCAGAATGGGGAAGAAATGTGATCTGAGTGATTTTGACCATGGAATAATCGTTGGTGTCAGATGAAGTGGTTTGAGTATCTCAGAAACTGCTGATCTCTGGGAATTTTCACACACATCAGTTTTAGAGAATGGTGTGAGAAGCAAAAAAAAATCCAGTGAGCAGCAGTTCTGTGGGAGAAAATGCCTCATAAATGAGAGAGGTCAGAGGATATTGGCCAGACTGGTTCAAGCTGAAAGGAAACTGACAGTGACTCAAATAAGCACAAGTCTCTGAACACACAACACATCGAACCTGGAAGTGGTCAGACCACAGCAGCGGAAGTCCAAAAGCATGTGAAGCCCTGTACATCCTGTACTTAATATAGTGGCCACTGAGTACATATCCCTGCAGCAACACTCATGACACAGATTATCTGGTTATTATCGAGAGTTTGTTATGTGCCAAAGTGATTACATCACAGCAGCAATAACACTTCAGAGGTGCTTCATTGGACTTAAAGTGCTTTTGATGTTCTGTTGTAGAGTTGCCATTATAATTCTAAGATTTTTATTCTTTAAAAGTGGTAAAGTGTCGTATCAGACCTCGTTATTCATTGTTACTCATCATATGAGTTTGGCAGTTATACAGCTGCCTGTGTTAATTTACTTGCATGTTCAAATTGACCTTGGATTAAAAATTTATCTGGATTAGTGGCATAACCTTGGTTTATTTAAATATAGTTTGTATCTTTATTGATCATTCATTTTATTATACAATTTGAGCTGTAGTAATAACTGCAATGACTTGGACTAGAGATGTTCATCGGCAGAAACTTCCTCGTGGCAATTTGGAGATAGCCGCCTAGACAGTCAGAGCTGTGTCTTTGTGACAGTGCATGTGCTGGCTGAGCTGTGGACATTTCAAAAGAGATAAGTTAATTGTTAACTGTTCACAATGTTGGATTCATCTTCGTACACATGATATTCAGCTCTTTGCTAATATCATCCCTTCCTTCCCTCTTATGGCTCCACTGTTCCTCTGAACAAATGGAAAGCCTGTTTAGCCTTTTGGTAGATTTGTTGCTGTTGAGCTTGGAATAAGGCAAGCAGAAGCAGAAGTATCCAGTGGAAATTATAATTTTTATATTTCCTCTTCATCCTCCATTCACACAATAGTTGCACTGGCGCAACGTCTCTTATGATTGTGTGGAACAGTGCTCAATATAAAACAAATCAGGCTTGTGTGCAACTCTGTAATAAGACCATAAGATATGGAGCAGAATTAGGCCATTCCACCCATCGAGTGTGCTCCATTTTGTCATGGCTGATCCACTTTTCCTCTCAGCATCTGTTTCCTGTCTTCCCCAGTATCCCTTCATGCCTTGACCAATCAAGAATCTATCCTTAAATATACATAAAGACTTGGCCTGCACACATGGAAGCAAGGTAATTGGTTATCCAGTTAATTAGCTTCAGCCCAACTCATAAATCCTTGATCTTGGTTAGTATTTGTCTTATGGGATTTGGACAACCATGTTCTAGGGTTCGGAGGATTCCTAATCACTACAATGTTCTTGCTGAAGCTTCCCCAGGATTTCCTTCAGGTAATTGGGCACCCTGGTAGTGTAGCGGTTAGTACAATGCTGTTACAGCTCAGGGGAGTTCAATTCCCCACGAATGTGTGGGTTTTCTCTCTCTGCTCCTGCCTCCTCCACCACAGTCCAAAGTGTCATTGACTCAAAAATAAATCACTATTGTGCTTTTCAACGTATTTGATCTTCACTGTTGTGAACATCTCCAGTGGTGAAAATCATATTATAACAGCGTAAAAATAGAGACAAGTGGTGCCCTTTTTGCCAAATTCCACATGTAGTCAGTAATGGACAGTAACTTCTTAAACACATGATTGTGTTTCAGGAAATGTTCGTTGAACTCCGCAAATTCTTGAATGATGATGATGAATGCAAGTCCGAACCAATAAAAAATGATCAACCACTTTGTAAGAAAATCAGATTGGAGGATGGTAAAAATAATGATATGGATTTGGACAAAAATGAAGCTACAAAACTGCCATCAGATGAACTTTTGGATCCTGATGTTGGTGTTCGAACCTGCACGGTATGTCTGGGTGTTCTACAGGACCTTTGTGAAAAAGATTTTGTGAAAAAGGTAAATGTTTGACTTTTTTTTTCCCAACATTCTTACACAAATTAATGCATGAACACACGAGATTCTGTAGATGCTGGAAAGGCATCGCAAAGCACACAAAATGCTGGAGGAACTCAGCAAATCAGGCAGCATCTATGGAGAGGAATGTATATTTGATGCTTTGGGCTGAGAAACATAGAAAAACTACAGCACAATACAGGCCCTTCAGCCCACAAAGTTGGGCCGAACACGTCCCTACCTTCGAAATTACTGGGCTTATCTATAGCCCTCTATTTTACTAAGCTCTTAAAAAGTCCCTTAAAAGACCCTATCGTATCCACCTCCATCACCATTGCCGGCAGTCCATTCCACACACTGACCACTCTCTGAGTGAAAAAACATACCTCTGTACCTACTCCTCAGCACCTTAAACCTGTATCCTCTTGTGGCAACCATTTCAGCCCTGGGTAAAAGCCTCTGACTATCCACACCATCAATGCCTCTCATCATCTTGTACACCTCTATCAGGCCACCTTTCATCCTCCTTCATTCCAAGGAAAAAAAAACAAATTCACTCATCCTATTCTCATAAGGCATCCTTCCCAATCCAGGCAACATCCTTGTAAATCTCCTCTGCACCCTTTCTATGGCTTCCACATCCTTCCTTTAGTGAGTCGAACCAGAACTGAGCACAGTACTCCAAGTGAGGTCTGACTAGGCTCCTATATAGTTGCAACATTACCTCTCGGCCCCTAAATTCAATTCCATGATTAATGAAGGTCAATACACCATATGCCTTCTTAACCACAAAGTCAACCTGTGC
Source organism: Hypanus sabinus (assembly GCF_030144855.1). NCBI lineage: Eukaryota > Metazoa > Chordata > Chondrichthyes > Myliobatiformes > Dasyatidae > Hypanus > Hypanus sabinus. The sequence continues at coordinate 59,030,421 of NC_082717.1, read as the reverse complement.
AGCTGCTTTGTGCGTCCTATGGACTTGGACCCCACGATCCTTCTGATCCTCCATCCTGCCAAGAGTCTTACCATTAATACTATATTCTGCCATCATATTTGACCTATCCAAATGAACCCTTCATCAGTACTGGAAAGGAAGGGAGGAGGAAGCCAAATAAGAAAGTGGAGGGAGGGAAAGTGGCGAGTGATAGGTGAGAGAGAAGTTGGTTGGGGTGGAGGAGGAGCGATGGAGTGAGAAGCTAGGATGTGATAGGTGGAAGAGGTAAAGCACTGAAGAAGAAGGAAGCTGATAGGAGAAAAAAGTAGAGCATGGGAGAAAGAGAAGGAGGAGGTCACCAGAGGGAAGTAATGGACAAAGAGAGGGGGTAAGAGGGGAGCAGAATGGGGAATGGAAAAAGAGAGAAAGGGGAAGGGGAGAAATGATCAGGTTGGAGAAAAAAAATGATTTCCATGGCATCAGGATAGAGGCTACCCAGATGGAATATGAAGAGTTGTTCCTTCAAACTGAGAATGGCCTCATTGTGGCAGTAGAGGATCAGTGGGAAGTAGAATTAACATGGATGACCACCAAGAAAACACTCCTTTTGTGGTGTACAGAGCGGAGGTGCAGTCCCCCAATCTACACTGGTCTCATCGATGTAGAGGAGGCCACAGCAGAAGCACCAGATACAGTAGATGACTTGCAGCTGAAGTGTCTGTTTGAGAGCCTGAATGATGGTGAGGGGCAGTTGTAGCAATTGTCTCAAGTACGTGTGGAAGAGCCAGGAGGGAGTTCAGTGGGGAGAGACAGAGTGGATGGGGAGCTACATAGAGAGCAGTCCCTGTGACAGCAGAGAGAGGGATGAGGGAAACCCTAAAGTATGCTAGCGTCCTGTTGTAGGTGGCAGAAATTACAGAGAGTGATGTGCTGGGTGTGGAAGCCTGTGGGTGGTAGGTAGGTAGGGTGAGGGCAGGTGTTGGGGTAATGGAGGAGATGGGGGTGAGGGCAGCATCAATTGTAGAGGAAGGGAAACCCTGTTCTTTTAGGAAGGAGGACATCTCATTTGTTCTTGAACGGAACACCTCGTCCTGAGAACAGATGCGGTGGAGACAGAGGAACTGATAAAAGGGAACAGCATTTTTACAAGTGACAGAGGTACAGGATAGTCAAAATAACTGTGAGAGTCAATAGGTACATAAAAATAGCAGTAGGCTACCTGTCTCCAGAGATTGAGAAAGGAGAGAGGTGTCCAAGATGAACCAAGTAAATTTGAGGGCAATTTGGAAGTTGGAAGCAAAGGATGAAATTGACGAGTGCAGTACGGGTGCAGGAAGCATCACCAATGCAGTCGTCGATGTAGTACAGAAAGGGTTGGGGGGCACTCCCAGTGTAGTCTTGGGATATAGATTGTTCACATAGCCGGCAAAAAGGCAGGCATAGCTGGGGCCCATGCGGATGCCCTTGGCTTTGGAGAAAGTGAGAGAAGCTGAAAGAGGAATTGTTGAAGGATTAATGTATAAATGTAAGATGCTGATAATTACAGTTCAGGTTTTACATTATTAATTAAGTCATAAATTATCCCAATTAGCAAGCAATTTAAAATTTTCAGAACATCAAGTTCATGCATTAATTCAGTGTCTTATTTGGTTTTGTCTAATTTTCTGTCATTAGTGGGCTTATTATAATGTTCAGAGTATTGGATGATGAATGACTATTGGTTTTCTACATTAAAATATACCAATTAATATTATGCCCTGATTACTTAGTTAAATGTTACTTTAGATGTGGATTATAGATTTTTTTTTAGATTTGATTGATCATTTCAGCAGGTCTTAGTGAAGTTTCTTTTGCTGATTTTACAATGATTAATTATTCATGAAGTTTTACTCCTTCCTGAATAATTATAGCTAAAAATAAATGTCCCAAACTCTGCTTGAGTTTGATTTGATAGCAAGGATGTTAATTGCAGGCTGAAAAATATCATAATAATCATTTACTTAGTGCCATAATGGTTTTAGTAGGTAACATGGCATTCCCACGTTCTCAGTATTAACAACACAGAATGGGTAAATTTATCAGGGCTTAAAAGGCTGTTTCACATGGGTAAGTTATGAAAGGTTATCTGGTTCAAGTTGAAGTATTATAATTTAGTTCAGTTCTCTTTCGGTAGCCTGTGTTAGCACCAACCTTAGCTAAGCAGGTAAATTTGTAAAGACAACTGGTGAGATAGGTGGCGTATTCAAATTGATGGGCCCTGGTTACCCAGAAGTGGAAAATAACTGGCCTCCATCACTCTGTCAAACTTTGTACTTCTCAATCAAAATCTTTAAGAAATTCTGCACTTGCAATCTCAAGTATGGTCAAGTGAAATAATTCTGCACGAACTATAGTAGCACAGAATTGGAACCCACAAAGAATTCAGCTCTCAAGTGATTTTGGAAAGGGCTCCCCACAAGGATTTAAAATTGATTGAAATCTTAAATTAGTAACATTCCGGTTCCTAGTAGATGTGTATTCATTGGGTTGGCTGAGTAGTCAGTAGAATTACGGAATTCTCACTGATGAGAAACCAGGATGCAATTTTAATTAACTTTTTTGAAAACTGTGAAAAATTAGTGAATGCAGAATAAAGGGTAACAGTTAGAGATGAAGTGCATGTAAACAATAAGGTGCAAGATCATAACAAGGTAGATTGTGAGGTCAAGAGTACTTCTTATCACACCAAGGAAGGGAAAATGCCTTTGGTGGTGGAATTAATTTCTTTGAAGTTGGGGGAAATTATAGAGAATGATGAGTTGAATGAGGATACTGTGGACCAGGGGAACTCTATCCTTGTTCTGTACTGGTGGAGATGAGCTAAAGGCAGAGAAGAAAGTAACTGAACACCAACCCCTTGAGTTCCATTCCACAATAAATGCTGGTCTTGCTCATATGACCACATTCGGGAAAATGAATAAATATTTTAAAGTTATCTCTCATAATCAGTCCTGTGCTCTGAAGCTATGTATCTAAACTATGGCCTCATTCTGATCTTGGATAAGCCAAGAGATTCTTAAACTCAAGATTGGAAAGACCCAATTGCCCCCTGCAAACAACTCTCACAACTCTCTCTGCCTTGCAGCATTTCTGTCTACTTCCCTAGCCCACATTTTCTGTCTCAACCAAATGCTATTTCTTCCTAATACCCTTTTACCTTGAATTTGGTTTCAGACTTAAAATCTTTTCCATTACAAACTTGACATATTTCCAGCACTGCAATATTCCCATCCAGCCTCAGTCCCAAGAGTTGGTTTCTCTGTAACACAGCATATAGCAATTAAAGAAATCTCCACATACTTACCTAAAGAAAATCACCTGGGCAAATACTCTTCCGGAATCTTAATTCTTAAATGTATTTTATTTATTATTTTATCATGGTGACACAATGATTTGAAGCATGTTTTTGGTCTATTGACAGTGCTATTTAGAAATGTTTGTTTAAACAATGGTGTTTAAAGGGAGCTCCATCTCCAAACTTGATCACAAGTATTAGAGATAATCTAATACTATCAGATTGATAAAAATATATGTTCGTAAATATACATGACAGTGAAAATTCTATAATATATCTGTGCCAGGGAAGCAATAACAAATTGAATTTTCTTTAGTGTATACACTGGCTATAAAGCAGGTATATGTTAAACTGGAGTGGCTTCTTCATTAAAGTGATTCATTGATGGCTGTACACTTCAGTAGTCAAATCCATGTTCTGCTCTGAATGGGAGTTTTGCATTGTTTTTCAGGTGTGTGATAAAGTGGAATCTGCTGGTTATCATTTTAGCAGTCTTGTATTTTCAGTTTCACTGCCACCACAGCTCTTAGTCCGAGAGGTGAGTATTCTAGTATCTCATTTTTAAACATAATGCATTTTTCTGTTGTATGAAATATAACTTAACGTTTTGCTCCTCTTGGTAAATTACAAAATCTGTATCTTTACCTTTCTTTATGTTGAGCTACACTCGTTTGCTAAACCGTGATCTTCTGTTTTCTTCAGCTTTTCTGCTTTCATCCCAGGTTATTTAGAAGTGAAGGGAATAGACTATTGACTTGTCTCCTTCCTGACTTTCCAACAACAAATGACTGGGAACAAAATTTACCAAATGAGTTTCTCATGGCTTTTCTCCTTCAGCTGTTGAGCTTCTTTTTACAAAAAGAATTATGATTAAATCAGAAAATGGAACGCATTTAAATCATGTTAATTAAATAAATTATCTTTGAACATGTATAGTTATATAAGTGTTTCTTTTTGATAATTGCCTGTTTAAAATTTATTGAATTTTATTTTTCTTACATCAAAAGCATGTGCTGTTTTACTGCTGTGTCCTGGTATTAGGAATGAGCATTATTTAGGTCAGATGCAAATTTGGATTAAACTGTGGCAAAATGTTTTAACTACAGTCATGGATAGTTGTCCTTTTCTTCCCCTGCTGTGAATTTGCATATAGCAACTGTCCCTGCAGCTTGGTGACACAAATCTAACATCAGTTCTTCCCTGCGTTACCCTATTCATCAACATTATGTTACTAATACTGCCTTAAACTTGTGCCTGACTTCAGAGGGACAAAATGCATGTAGATTTAACAAATCTGAAGCCAAGTGTGGAACAAACAGATTTAAAAAGACATCATGGACCTTGGAGATCGTGTTACATACAGAGCATAGAACAAGAACAGACTCTATTGGCCCACCATATTATTGCCGAGCTATTTAAGTTAATGACACCATATCGCTTCTGCCTGCATATGGTCCAGTCCCTCCAGTCTCTGCATATTCCAATGCCCGTATACTGTAAGAACCTGGAAATAATTCAGAAAATGTGTAGCTTGGGCGATTGATGGTTGGGTTGAGATGTTCTCCAATCGTGGCAATTTACTTGCAAACACTTTGACACCGTGTGAGGGTACATTGTCAGTGCACTGTTGATTGTGGTGTGTCCTCCGACTGCTTGGCCTTTATATATATTTCAGTCAGCTGCCAGGACTTCATTTCGTCACGTTTCTCCTCTTTAGTTCCTCCACGCTGCAGCAACAGCAACCATCCAGATGCCCACAAGCTTTGTTCCGAAGAGCAGAGACACACTACAGCTTGGCAAAACTAAAGGATAAATAGGAGAAACATCTCCTTAAAGTCTTCGCACGGAACTTCATGCGAAGATTCCTATGAGGTTGACAGTGCACCAGACTAGAAGTGATCAAATGGGTTATCCTTCCAGACATTTGAAATATCTTGGAAGTGTTGGCCTGACTGCTCCAAGAGCAAAGAATCTCAGTCGCGCACCAGCCAACAGCAATGATGAGGAGAGTGCTAAAGCAACAAACGAAGCTATTAGAAAAGACCAATGTCATCTACAATTCCACTGTGGAGACTGCAGCAAACATTACGTTGGCCACACTGGGAGAAAACCATCCTCAAGGATCCATGAACATCAACTGGCTGTGAAGTGGCCTCACCAATTCTCCATAGTCTCTATCCATGAAGGTTGAGAGAGGCACAAATTTGACTGGGCGTCAGAGAAAGTCATAGCGCAGGCGAACTCATGACATGCAAGAGAATTCCGAGAAGCGTGACTTTCGGTGAGCAATTCTGTAAACAAACATGTAGATCTCGATCCTATTTATGAGCCGATGCAGGCAAAATTCCAGACCACAGCGCATTACGTTCGCCACACAGCCAATCAGCGACGAGATTTCCTCCCCACATCACAACCGAGTTTCTGAAATTAGGTCCAAACAGCTGTTTGAAAAGTACATAAAAGCCAAGCATTTGGAGGACATGCCCAATCGACAGTGCACTGATGATGTCTCCTCATATGGTGACCAAACGTTTACAAGTAAATTGGTAAGATCAAAGAACTCAGCCCAAGCACTGTAAGAACATCTTGAAAGTCTATGGTGTCTGCCTCCACCACTGTCACTGACAATGCATTCCTGGCACCCACAAAACAAAAACTTGTCCCTCGCTTCTCATTTGGATATTTCCCTCTCACTTTAAATGCTTGCAGTCTAGAATTAGACATTCCGACTCTGTCTATGCCTCCAGCATTTTGTACACGATTACCTGGACCATTGTCTTAAAAACTAAAGAGAACATTGAATTCTGATTTTAATTCTTGTGCTTTTATTGCTGTTATAAATTCTATGATGCATATTATAAATAATGACTTGAGTTATTGTTATTTCTTTATCCATGCATTTAACTTACATATTTAAATATTGCTCAGGTCCTAAACACACAAAGTGTTTCTAGATAACATATGGCAATCAGTAGTTAGATCTGTTACATTGGTTATAACTGGAAAGGAATTTTGTTTTTTGGAGCAGTGCTGGGGGGGGGGGGGGTAACGTTGCAAATTGTACTGGGGTATGGCACTGAAAGTAGGCTGATACAATTGAGTGTAAAACATAGAAGAGTGTAGCATACAATAGGCCCTTCATCCCAATGCCTCTGCCCACCATGATTTCAATTCAAATGCACATCCCTCCATTCCTCTCTATTTGAATGCCTGTTGAAATTGCACTGAATTGTTGTACTGAATTCTTTTGGGGAGAAAAAGAAAACAATAAAAACGTAATTTAAAAAAAAATCCCTCATAGAAAATCTGTACTGTTATTTAATCCATTCCATGTTTGACACGATGGACAGACCAGTTAAATACTGGTACCTCTCAGCGACAGCAAGCTGTCTGTGTCTGTGTGAAATCTTCCTGTGACTGTACAGGTTTCCTCTCGATACTCCCAATTTCCACTAAATCCCCAGTTTGATCACATAAGACCGATCGCAGCAGTTTTCTGGCAAGCCTGCAGCTGTGTATGACACCTGGCTGAGGTTGTGTAGTAACCTACTTATTTACATGCTTAACTCCATTTTTAGTGACTCGCTAAAGTTGCTAGTCCAAAAGCAGCTTTGAACTAACATAATCATAATTTAGCTGTAGATGATAACTATGTGCAAAATGTGCACCTCAGTACCCAATAAAATTGTAATCTACCAAGAGATGCCCTTATGCAATCTCAGTGAATTGCATTTCAAAGCAGGCACTGACTACAGATTTCGTGGTCCTGGTGAATGGTCTTGACCCATTTACTCTTTTCCATAGATGCTGCCTGGCCTGCTGAGTTCCACCAGCATTTTGTGTCTGATGCTTTGGATTTCCAGCATCTGCAGATTTCTGTTGGCTATAAACTGGTGAAAAGCTGTGTAATTATAGGAATATACTCACCAATTTTCTTTTTCTTCAAAGCATGCTACACTTTCCTGTGTCAAATTAGTTGACTAAAAATGTTATTATTTTGTTGTGGGGTGGGGGGAGTCCATCTGATTTGCTTTTAGGCATCAGAAATTATTTTGCATCTGGATTATCTAACAGCGTAATGGAAATACCTATTTTTACTCATTTTTCTAATTTTAGTTTTATAGTACCATTGCTACTCATAAATGGCTTTTTACCTTATTCAACTATTTGTTAGTAAAATTAGAATCAAATTATAGTGCTGTCAAGAGCCTCATGGATTGTAAAACCACAAGAGATGTAATACCAGGGCATTCCAGTAGAAGGCAGCAGTGCACGTTTTTTTTGTAATTGCAACTGACTGATTTCCCATCCCTGTTCCAATGTGTCAGGCCATGTCATATTTTCTGCCACAGTGAGCCATTCTCAGGATAGAGGAGCAGCGCCTCATATTCCATATGGGTGGCCTCCAGTCTGATGGCATGAGCATTGGTTTCTGCTTCTGGTAAAAACTTTTTTCCTTCCCCCTTCCCTATTCTCCTGTTCCCCCACTGGCCTCTTACCTCTTTTCACCTACCTATCATCTTCCCCTGGTGTCCCTCCTTCTTCCCTTTGTTCCCTGGTCCACTCTTCTCTCCTGTCAGATCCCTTCCTCTCCCGCCTTTACTTCCTCAGCCACCTGGCTTCACCTGTCAACTTCTAGCTATCTTCCTTCTCCTCCCCCTCCACCTTTCTATTCTGGCATCTTCCCCCTTCTTTTCTGGTCCTGAAGAAGAGTCTTATTTCAAAGCATCAACTGTTTATATTCATTTCCATAGATGCTGCCTGACCTACTGAGCTCCTGCAGTATTTTTTTTGTGTGTACCTTCGGATTTCCAGCATCTGCAGAGTTTCCGAAGTTAGTCATCACTCATGGTTGATTCATCTCATCCTGTTGCATTTAATTATTCTAACTGCACAGTTCTATTAAAAATGGACCCTTTGTATAAACATGAGATGAGAAGATTTGCAGATGCTGGAAATCCAAGCAACACATCCAAAATATTGGAGGAACTCAGCAGGTCAGGGAGCATCTACGGAAAAGAGTAAACAGTTGACGTTTTGGGGCCAAGACCTTTCATCAGGACTGGAACAAAGAGATTAGAAGTCAGAGTAAGATGGTGGAGGGAGGGGAGGAAGAGGTACTAGGTGATAGGTGAAACCGGGGGTGGGGGTTTGTAAGGATCTGGAAAGCTGATTGGTGAAAGGCTAAGGAAGGGGGAGTCTAATAGGAGAGGGTAGAAGAGCTTGGAAGAAAGGGAAATGGGAGGACACTGGAGGGAGTTGATGGGCAGGTAAGGAGATAAGGTGAGAGAGGGAAAAGGGGATAGGGAATGGTGAAGGGGCTGGAGCAATTACCAGAAGTTTGAAGTTAGAGGCTACCCAAATAGAACATAAGGTTTGCTCCTCCACCCTGAGTGTGGGGCGGCATCACGACCATGGACTGACATGTAGAATTGAGAATGGAAAGTGGAATGAATAGTGTGGCCACCAGGAGATCCCGCTTTTTCTGGCGGACAGAGAGTAGGTGCTTGGTGAAGCGGTTTCCCAGTATACGTCGGATCTCACCAATATACAGGAGGCCACACCAGGAGCACCAGATACCAGATGACCCCAACAGATTCACAGGTGAAGTGGTGACTCACCTGGAAGGAGTGTTTGGGGCCCCGAATGGTAGTGAGGGAGGAGGTGTAGGGGCAGGTGTAGCACTTGTTCCACTTGCAAGAATCAGTGGCGAGGATAAATGGACAAGGGAGTCATGTTGGGAGTGATCCCTCAGAAAGTGGGGGAAAGGGAAAGATGTGCTCGGTGTTGGCATCCCATCAGAAATGGTGCTGAACATGGAGGCTGGTGAGGTGGTAGGTGAGGGCAAGAGGAACCCTATCCCTGGTGGGGTGGTGGGAGGATGGTACGCAGAATGGAAAAGATGCAGGTGATGGCAGCATTGATGGTGAAGGAAGGAAAGCCGCTTTCTTTGAAGAAGGGATACATGTCATCAGCTCTGGAATGAACTAATCCTGAGAGCAGATATGGTGGACATGGAGGAACTAAGAGAAGGGAATAGCATTTTCACAAATGACAGGGTGGGAAGAGGTATATCCCAGGTAGCCGTGAGAATCAGTGGGTTCAGAAAAGATATCAATAGACAGCTGTCTCCAGAGATAGAGACAGAGAGATTGACAAAGGGCAGGGAGGTGTCAGAAATGGACCAGGTAAATTTGAGGGCAGGATGGAAGTTTTATGTCAAAGTTGATGAAATCAACTAGCTCAGCAAGAGTACAGGAAGTAGAATTGATGTAGTCATCGATGTAGCATAGGAAAAATTGGTGGGGGGGGGGGGGTGATACCAGTATAAGCTTGGAACATAGACTGTCCTGTGTAGGCGACAAAAAGGCAGGCATAGCTGGACCCATGGCTACACCTTTTGTCCTTTTGTTTGAAGGAAGCAGGAGGAGCCAAAGGAGAAATTATTGAGAGTAAGGACCAAATCTGTGGTGGAGGGGAATAGGTTGGGTCTGTTGTCTAGAAGGAAGCAGAAGGCTTTAAGACCCTCCTGATGTGGGATGGAGGCATATTGGAACTGGGTGTCCATGGTGAGAATGGAACGATCAGGACCAGTGATCTTGAAGTCACTGAAAAGACCAAGAGCGTGTGAAGCATCATGGATATAGGTCGGAAGGGACTGAACCAGAGGGGATAAAACAGAGTTGAGGTATGGAGATATAAGGTCGGTGGGGCAGGAACAAGCAGAAACAATAGGTCCCCCTGGATAGGCAGGTTTGTGGAAACGGAAGGTGCCGGGTAAGGGATTTTGAAGTTGGCGGCAGTGGATGGGAGATCCCCAGAGTTAATAAGGTCGGTGATGGTGCAGGTGACAATGGTCTGGTGCTCCTTAGTGGGGTTCTGTTCGAGGGGTAAGTAAGTATGTTTGTATAAACATGCTAGTCTTGTGGGCTTCGGATATCTATTTCTTAAATTGCTTTTATCCATAGTCATGGTTATCTATATTTATATGATGTCTTTTAATGTCAAAATATTCCAAGGAACTTCATAAAAGAGCTATCAAACAAAACTTCATGCTGAGCCACAGGGAGATATGAGGAGCAATAACTAAAAATGTGATGATGTAGTTAAATTTTGAAGCTTGTATTAAAACATGAAAGGGATACAGAGAGGCATGGGTATTTCACAGTTCCTTCTTAGCCAGTATCCTTCACCAAAGATCAGGCAGTTTGCAGGTCTATTGGATCTATAAAGGCAATCATGTTCAGTGCAGGGAAGGGGTATGAAGATAAGAGTTCGCCCATGATCTTATGCCTGCTCTCCCATTCAGTGAGGAGCCAAATCCCCTCCTGTTCTTCCAGTAGAGATTGGCAGTTAGAGGGCTAGTGGGTAAATAATGCCCACTGTGAATCAGGAGACAAGAAACAGCATTGTGAGCAATTGCATATTTACCAGTGCCTGAACAAGGGAAAGCTCACTTGCTGAAGCCTAAAGTAACATTGGATTTCCAACATCAGCAGATTTTCTCATCAGTGACAAGGCAATGCTACGGAAATAGACCACAGCTTCCATGGAGAATATAATTTTGTAGAAAGTTTCTGCTCATTTAGTACTGTATGTTGGACAGATGGCCAAGTGCTGTAGTAGCATGAAACTGGATGTAATCAGCATCTGGTGAACAGAAAGGAAACATCAAGAGGGATGGAATGTTGGACTACCTGGGAAAATGGACTAGCTCAAGTAGACAACTTGGTTGAGAGGGACAAGCTGTGCAGAGGATCTGTTCCTCTGCTCTATAACACTAATATAGGTACTATCTAACACTGGCAGCAAGCATATAAAAATGACGATGGAAGTGTAAAGGAGAGATCCCTGAGGGACATCAGAAGTAACAATATAGCATTCCTGAGGGTTTAAAATTTTTTTATTGTGTTTTCTTTGCTTCATGCACCAATTTTAACTCAATTTGAAACAACTTTTACTTGTCACTCTTCCTTGAAAAATATCATAATATTCTTGTCAAGAAACAGACTCATTCATTTGATATTTTGATGGAGTTCAGGAGCTCCACTTGAAAATGCAAGAAGTGCTTGCACAAGGAAAGAGAAGTAGGAAGAGGTCACCAGGGCCCTCAGACAGACTCTGCCCTCAATGTGATCATGGCTGATTTGCTTCAATTCCTCCTTTTGTAATCTGGATTCCTAGACCTTTCTCCTAAGAATGTATCTACCTTTTTGTTGCAATTATCTGGCCTCCACACTCCTCGAGGGTAGAGAGTCCCAGAGAAGAAATTCTTATTCTTTTAACAATGTCCCTTGTTTGAGATCATCTCACTGGTGGAAAGATTTTAACATCTACCTTGCTCTGCCCTTTTAAGATCATATGTGTTTCAAGGAGATCACTGCTGATTCTTCTGTGGTCTGGAGAATACAAATCCAAATTCCTTAGCCACTTCTAATACAACTTCCCTCTCATCTCTGGAATTGCTTTAATGAATCTCTTTGAACTACCTCCCATGATGGTATAATCCTTCTGGAACGGAGGAACAATACTCCATGTGCGCCTTGCCAACAATCTGTACAATTATTTATAACTATCATTTCCCTATTGCTAGATTTCAACCCCTTTGCAAAAACAGGGTGAATACTATTCACCTTCCAACTACTTGCTGTACCTGCCTGTTAACTTTGTGATTCATGCACAAGAACACCTAGACCCCTCTGCAATTCATTCATTTGGATGGTGAGTTATAAATCCATGATCCTTCTATCTCTTGCAGAGAAAGACTAAACAAGATTTTAATACACTTCAATCAACTTCCATAAGAGAGCTTGTAGAGTACAGGAGCAATTTGGCTTTCAAATTTGTGTTGCAGTATGATAGATTGTTAATTTGGGGAAAATAATTTTATGAGCGCCAGAGTGCTAAAGATAAAAAATTTTCAATATTGTTCACTTAAATATCTTTTACTCTTTGTCCTGAATGCACCTGTCGGCAGAACCTGAATTTGACCCTGGGTTTGAAACTCTGAATCTTGTGCCTTCCTAATGGTACGAAGTTTTGCTCCTTCAGCCAGTTGCTCTAATTTCAGTCCACATCCTAATTCTCAACACAAACCAATGCTGAATTGAGCACAGGCTTAAAGTGCAGTTGCAATGACGAATGGATATGGTCATACACCGGGCTATACTTATCTGTCACTAGATACTTACATTCTTGGGGTAAAGGAGAAAGAGGTTTGCTCTATACGTAGCTATCATTAAGGACCTGAACTTCCTTAAAGCTGATAGTGTGTGCTCAAGATGGGAAAAACACATGTTCCAGATCCAAGCACTGACAAATTATTCTTGACCAGTGAAAAAATGATGATAACAGGAAATTTTTATGTATTTATGAAAGAATGCTTTCTCAAAAATTGGTAATTGTCTCTAGAACTTTAAATATTCCAAATCACATTGACCAAGGCTGTGTAATGTAAAGGGGATTTCTAAACTTCTTGTAAGAGCTAGATGTGGGACTTAAACTGCTGCAGAACAAACCTTGTGTTCACTTCCTCACTTCTATTTGTCAAATGGGCTGTACCTTCTGAGGACTGCCACATTCTGTTGTGATGTACTTAGACAATTAATCACAGAAGACAGGAAATGTTACCTCATTTTAATTGTTTATGCTTTTTTTTCTTTTATCTTCGGGTGTGGTCACATACCTAATAGCATGCCATTTGGTTGCTCGTAAAACAGGAAGCAGGGTGAGTAGTCATTGCAGGGAATTTTTGTTTTTACTTGTTTTGCAACTAACACAGTATCTGCCACTGCTTTCATTTTCAACAACACTATTAATTTAATTTCAAAACCTCCCTAAAACTTTTGTGAAATTGTACTTAATAATTGTGGAGTTGTGATTTTATAATGTTGTTTGATTTTTATATTCAATACTCCTACCTTACATTTGCTAATCTGATATTTTTAATCTCCAATTATGTAAAATGGGGAAAGAAGTTCCAGTGTCTAATTTTGCTTTTAACTAGTCACTTAGAATAGAAAGCTTCAAGCATTACATAATCCTTGTGTGATTCAAGGAAAACTGAAGTATTATGATTGGTTGAAATAAAGTGGGTTTTTACCTGACCCTGTCACTTTTCCTGCCATTTCAGAAGCTGGGAAGAATTGATAAGAAATAAAATGAGACACAAAACTGCCAGGATTTGAGTTAAACAAGTTGGTGGGGGGATTTTGTGGACCAGGCAGCATCTGAGACAGGGGAATTGAGATAGGACATGGTTGACACCCTCTATCAGAATGTAAAGGGAGATAGTCAGTATAAAGAGTTGAGAGGAGCTGGCAAGTGACGGGTGAAACTAGTTGGGGGGTGTTTGAAGGGTAGATGGAGCCAGCTGGGGTGGGAGTAGCAACAGAGGCTGGGGGATAATTAGTGGGGGAAAAAGCACCACAGATTTTGGAGTGTGAAGGGTAACCAAGTAAAGGAATGGGAAGAGGGGAGGGTACTATCCCTTTGCCTCCACAGATACTACTTGATGCACCGAGTTCCACCATTTGATTTGCTTTTTATGAAAGAAGCTTTAAATAAAATGTTTATTCAATACAAGAATGTATTTAATTTGAAGTAGGCCATGAACAACGGTTGACTGAGTAGTCTGTGCTACAGATGACAGGTTTTCAAATACGCCTCCAAGCAGAATTGTGCAAAAGCACTGTGGGGTTTCACATTTTCACAAGATTACACAAAGGATTAAATATAGCTTCACAGTTTGACTAATTGTTTATCATTGGGTTCTGGTGAAGGTTCCTTGAGCTGAAACTTAACTGTTTCTCTTTCCACAGATGCTTCTGAGCTCTTTCAGTGTTTTCTATTTTTATATCATTACTGTAATATCTTTACTGAATTTTAACCCATGTACCTAATCCATCAATCGAAATTCAGGCTTTGCCCAATTCACATATGAATGAAGTAGTCGTGGCTTGCTGTGAATGAGAAAGTTGTTTTCCATTTTCATGTGCACCCCTCCCTAGCACTCACTTTGCCTCTGGTTATTTTCCCTCTCTCCCTACCCACTTGTTTTATTACTCATTTCAGTTTAGAGATTAGATTGGCAGTTCAGTTGTGGGTGACTGTGTGGAGCACTATGGTGGATATTTCAATTTATCACACTGTGTCTTGAGTATATTTTTGTGGAGGGTAAAAATGGCTAGCAGAGAGAGTATAACATTTTAGAAAATTTGATTTGACCATGAACTTCCAACTGGTGGAATGTGGGGTTCTCAGCTTTCAGTATTGGTGTTAGTTGTGACAAGTTGTTGCTAAAATTAAGATCCTAGTCTTTAAAAAATAGCAGTACTAGTCCATATGACATATGAACCTGCTCTGACACGCCTTATGATCGTGACTGGTGTTGTGCCTTAGGTGTACTTCATTAACTTTTCTTTAGATTCCTGGAAGCCTTTAAGTGTCCAGAATATATCTGTCTCAGCTTGAACATGCTTTCTGTCAAAGATTTACAGTCTTTTTGATGAGAGAATTCCAAAGATTAATGCACTGCTGCACAAAGAAACCTCACTTCATTCTAGTCCTGCCTGTCCAATCTTTTATCCTGATTTTATGTTCTTAGTTGTAGACTCCACAGCCTTGAGAAAATAGACACCTAACATGTGCTTTGTCAATCCTCCACAGGATCTTGTACATCAACATATTTCCTGTGAGTGTAAGCCAGTAATACTTCTAGACAGCAACACACACAAAATGCTGGAGGAACTCAGCAGGCCAGGCAGCATCTGTGGAAAAGAGTACAGTTGATGTTTTGGGCCGAGACCCTTCAGCAGTACTCTGTTCCATAAATGCTGCCTGGCCTACTGAGTTCCTCCAGCATTTTGTGTGTGTTGCTTGGATTTCTAGCATCTGCAGATTTTCTCATGTTTTTGACTGGAATACTTCCAGACAGTCTCTCTTCCTAGAATAAACCACATATCCCAGGAATTAATTTGGTGAGGCTTCATTCCGAGACAGGTTTGCTCTATTTCCTGTACAGATCATGAGAGGTACCATTGGTTCTATCGAAATGGAGAAACCAAAAGACTTCCTTTTTTAAAATACACAAGCAGGGAATAGAAATGAATCGTAGTAAATCTACAAAAGGGAAGAAGGTCATGGGCCCAATGTATCTGTGCTGGTTAGAATAGAGCAAAACAGCCTAATCAAATGTATAGATCACAAGACTTCAAAGACACATCCATGCACTGTTTAAATATGATTTTTTTTCTTTTTGATCTTTCAGAGCCCAACCAATCTCATCTCCCTTCTGATCTAGAGATTTCTTTCATCTATTTACCTTGTGTTTGACATTTTCTGTGAAGAGAAGTTGGTTCTTCATATTTACTCTGTCTTGGCCACTCATAATTTTATACACAACTGAGTTAAGACTTTCCTCTGCTTCCTCCATTTCATTTTATTCAATCTTTCCTGTAATGCAGTGACCGTAACTCTTTTATGTATTGTACATGTATTGTTTTAGCATAACTTCTCTGCGCTTATATTCTATGCCTTAACTAATAAAGGAAAGCATCACCTATGATTTTTTAACCTCATTATCGATCTGTACCATAGCTCTTACACATCCCTCAGTTTTCTCCCATTTATTGTGTATTTCATTGTCTTGTTACATACCCTGAACTTCAATGCTTGCACTGCTCCTGGTTAATTTCCATCTGCCACAGACTGCCCAGACTATCTGTATCCTCTGGCAGTTTTAACATTTTCCTTCTGACTGGCAATCACAGAACCTGTTTTTGTGTTGTGCCTCCTACACTAAAGTCTGAATCATCAAAAGAGTCGGTGCTGAGCCCTGTGGCACACCACTGGTAACAGTCTGCCAGTCACAAAAAAAGCCATCAACCTCAGCCCCTGGCTTCCTGGGCCATTTTCAGATCCAATTTGTCACTTTCCATTGGTTCCTTTGATTTTTTTATTACCTTTTCTGCCCAATTTGCCAAGTGGTCCCTTGTCAAACTCTAGCTAAAATCCATGAGGTCTAATTCTGCCCTTATTTGCCTGAAAAAAATACCATGAAATGAACTCAGAAAATGTTGGAAATAGTCAAGCAGTACCTGTGAAAGAAATAAGAGTTCCTGTTGTGGTTGATCACACCAGTACTTTTTTCATACTTGCACTTCTCTGGATTAATTTCCAAAGATCCCTTTTAATTCCATTCCTCAACATTCGGGTGTTATGCTGTAGCAAGCTCTCATATCCCAACATAAGCTTACCTTTTGTCTTGTGTTTTATCCTTCCTCGGTGCATGTGGCTGCCCGGGATGCTCTTTATTCTTTGTGGGGGAAATGTTTATCCTGACCCCTTGTATTGCTTTTGTGACTATTTCCCGTCGCACTGAGATCAATTTACCTTCAGATAGCCATCTAGTGCACTTTTGCAAACTCACTTCCCAGCCTACTGGAATTGCCCTGGTGCTCTTGCAAGTGGCTGAGGTTTACTGATGACTTTGGGATTTAACTTCCATGGACTGTGTGGAAGTTTATAATCTACTCTCTACATTATACTGCCCGTTTTTCGTTCAGTTCGAATGACTCTGCTAACATGATCTCTTTCACAGCTATTATGCTTTACATAACCAGTAATGCCATCTGAGTAAACTTTTTCAAAATTCCACTACTCCTTTACCCTCTCATCTGAAAAACATGCAATAAAGATAGTTCCACCCCTCTTTAGGCATTGTTTCAGAATTAATTTAAATGTCTATCTTTAACTCATCTGCTCATTAAATACACTCATGGCTTTTGGGTGTATACACCATGAAGTTTGACTTTGTTGTCGGTATTTTTGCACTTTGTTTTCTGTGCTTTTCCAACCTTCAAATTTTCTGTCTTCTGTTTCCACTTTCATGTTTCTCCCTCCTGAATCTTTGCTCGACTTTCCATCCTCCTGCCGTGCCGTTTCAAAATTAAATCAAAAGTGCTGGAAACCAGGTCACAGGTCACATCTGTGATGTATTTCTTTCTGCAATGTTCTGGGCTTATGACCTGCTTCTGGTTTTTGTTTCAAACTTTCCTAACAGCACTGGCCATCCAACCTGTGAGGAGATTAATGAGAACGTGCTCAGCAAATAAAGTTATTTACTTTTCAAGTCCATTGATTGATAACGTTATACACTATATATCCAGTTTATCTTCACCATTGATTTATAATGTTATAAATTATATATATATAGTTTATCTTCTGCATTTATTATTCAACCCCAGATATACAGGTCTATTATGAGGTTTAATTGCTCAAGAAAGTTGATCATTAAGTACTAAACTAGTCTGATGTTCGTGTGAAAGTTACTTTATATAGAGAGTATATAGAACTCCGTGAAAAGAATATAAATTAATCATCTCAAGGCAACCAGTAAAGATTCTTTTGCAGAATTGAATTAAGCCACAAAACAATTAAATCCCTTTTTCTGCATGCTAGATATTCATTGCTGGCTCCCTTTGCTCCAGAGACGATGACTTTATTCTGCCCATATATGCCTCGTTGCACTTCTTGCCCATTTAACAGAGGTATCGGGAAGAGAGAATGAAAAAGATTAGCTTATCCATCTTTACTCAACATTTTCTTATCTCCCTTTGTCAGGATTTTTGAGCGTATTATAGTTGTAGTACCATCCCTCTTGTATATCATCTCTGTAACTTGAAATATTAGCTGTTGATATTCCCGAGTTGAAATTAGTCATCTTCCTTGGTCGTAATCTGAGGCTGATTTTACTGTGCAAGATCTGGCTATATAATTATCGCTTCATCAGGTGCCTTAGGACATTCGCACCAATTTCTATGTAATCAAATGTGACATTGCAGTTCATAGCAGTGGCAGAGCCATGTGATCTCAGTTTTCCAAATTGTCTTGTAGCTTTGCTCATTTCATGCTTTTTCCAAATTAATATCATTAATTAGATTTGGGTGGGAATCTAGCATCATGCTCTCTGTGTTTGACAGGCAACAAGGAAGTGTTTTGACAAAAGGTGATATTTTACAACTTAAGGAGGTTTACAAGTGGATAACCCACCCTCTGCTTTCCGAAGAGCTGGGTGTTCCTGTGGATGTGAAGGTAATATTTTAATTTCTACATTATTACCATCTTTGGCAGTGCTCAAGTTTAATGTGTTAAAATGTGAAAATGCAGTGAAATGTGTAACCAAAGTAGAATAGCTGAACTTGAGCTATTGAATAATTAAATTTGACTGAATAGTTGAGGAAAGATATCAGGATTGATTAAAAAAATACATAAGAGCTTTTCCAAAGGAAAAACAATTCTGTTTTTTGTAATATTTTTAAAATAGAACTAAATTGGCTTTATTTTTTCTTTGATTAATAATTGTGTCGAAATGATTATCTTGTCTGATTAAGGACATTTTGTTTGTTTCAATAACTAGAGCTTATTTGAAGTGAGTGTGATCTTTGCTCATCCTGAAACAGATGGAGATTGCCATTTTCTGTAAGTTGCCCTATTTGCTGTTTTTCCTACATTATGCAATATCATTCCCCCTTACAAAAATATCACATATAAAATAAACAAATGTGTCAGTGTCATGTTCAGTATTATTTTGAATCGGTATATTTTATATTGATTAACATAACAATTCTTTGTAATTACTTCCTGACTGTCCTGATGAAGGGTCTCGCCCTGAAGTGTCAACCCTTTATTCCTTTGCACAGATGTTCCCTGATCTGCTGAGTTCCTCCAGCATATTATGTATTTTAGTCTGGATTTTCAGCATTTACAGAATCTCTTGTGTTTATAATTACTTCTGATAATGTCAATTCATAATTGACACCACCGTAGTTGGCTGGAGATACTGACGTATACATCTGCAAATATTCTAATACTTGTATTACACTCTGCAAATGCAGTATGTTGAAAATCTTATTCCCCGCTGAAAATTGATTTCTGCACAATAAATTATGTTTGACCCCTATATAAAGTATTCACCTGCATGAACTGATAATTAAAAAAAATATATAGTACACTTTTGTACATGCATGTTAACAAAAGTGATAGAGGTCACAAAACATTCCAGAGGAGAGACTGAGTTGTCTGGGACTGTACACGCTGGAATTCAGAAGAATGAGAGGAAATCTTACAGAAACATGTAAAATTATGAAAGGAATAGATAAGATAGAGGCAGGAAAGTCATTTACACTGATAGGTGAGTCTAGAACTAGGGGACATAGCCTCAAAATTCAGGGAGTAGATTTAGGGTGGAGATGAGGAGGAACTGCTTTTCCCAGAGAGTGCTGAACCTGTGGAATTCTCTGCCCAATGAAGCAGTGGAGGCTACCTCCGTAAATATATTTAAGACAAGGTTGGATAGAATTTTGGATAGTAGGGGAATTAAGGGTTATGGGGAAAAGACAGGTAGGTGGAGATGAGTGAACTTGGCCTTTTCTCCTTGGACCGATTGAGGATGAGAGGTGCCCTGATAGAGGTATATAAGATGATGAAAGGCATTGATAGTGTGGATAGTCAGAGGCTTTTTCCCGGGCTGAAATGGTTACCACAAGAGGACACAGGTTTAAGGTGCTGGGGAGCAGTTACAGAGGAGATGTCAGGGATAAGTTTTTTTTTAATGTAGAGAGTGGTGAGTGCGTGGAATGGGCTGCCGGCAACGGTGGTGGAGGCGGATCCGATAGGGTCTTTTAACAGACTTTTGAATAGGT
Source organism: Hypanus sabinus (assembly GCF_030144855.1). Lineage (NCBI taxonomy): Eukaryota > Metazoa > Chordata > Chondrichthyes > Myliobatiformes > Dasyatidae > Hypanus > Hypanus sabinus. The sequence goes on along the minus strand of NC_082717.1, from coordinate 59,010,405 downwards.
ACATGGAGCTTAGAAAAGTAGAGGGCTATGGGTAAGCCTAGTAATTTCTAAGCTAGGGACATGTTTGGCACAACTTTGAGGGGCCAAAGGCGTGTATTATGCTGTAGGTTTTCTATGTTTCTATGAGCCCATGGCCAGATCAGCCATGACCTTACCGAATGGCGGAGCAGACTTGACGGACCAGTTGGCCTACTCCTGCTCCAATTTCTTATGTTCTTATGTTCCCTTCAGTTATTTTATGTTGGTTTTAATATTCCATGTAAACTTGAGCTGTGCCATTGGCCACCTTAGCACTTGGGTCTTTTAAAGCAAAAAAAATATACAAATGCTGGAAATCTGAAATAAAATAGGTGTATGGAACATTCGGCAGGTCAGGCAGCATCTGTGGAGGCAAAAATAAAATTAATATTTCTTGATCATTGATTCAATCGGAAATGCCAACCATTCCTTTGCCTCCACAGTTGTTGCTTGACCCTTAAGTTCTTCCAGACTCCAATATCTGAAGTCTTTTGTGACTTTAACATTTCAGGTGCTTGTCTCTCCACCCAATCCATCAATGATTTCAAAAGGAGTACACAGCTTCACTGAAGCAATGTCTGGTAAAACTTCATCATAGAGTTACTTGCATGCCAAACGACACGCAATAGATCTCACATTCAACATACCGAATCAGAAGTCTGATCACAGGTGTTAGAGGACAATTAAATGGTTAATGAAGAACAACCGCATTGAACACAATGACAGGGCTGAGCACATGAGTCTGAAGATAAAGCTGAACCTTTTTCAACCTGTTCAGTCAGGTGCGTCAAGTGAATAATCTGTCTTGGCTTCATCCTAAAGTCCCAACTTTCACAGAAACCAGTCTTCATCCAGTTCAGTTCTATGAAACCAGAAATGGTTGGGAGCTGAAAGCATTAGATACAACAAAGGTTGTGTGACCAGTCAATGTGTTAGCTGTAGGACTAAAAAACTTGTCTAGAACTCTAGGCTATCTCAAGCCAAGCTGGTCCAGCACAGTTATAGTATTAACATCTACCCACAAAGTGGAAATCATTTTTAAAAAAATGAAATAAATCCAGCTAATTAGCATCCTGTTAGGTCAATGGTTAATTTGCAAAGTGATCATGGTAGCCACTTGCAATTTTTATGAGATAATGCTTAAGAACACTACCATTTGCGAGTTCACACTAAGCCACATGTCATCCAACCTAAGTCAAAATATTTTATGTTGCCTCATCATCGGAGTCCATATCCCAGAAATGCCAATAGTACCTACACCAGTTGGAAAATTGTGATATAAGGTGTTTTTTAACAATATATCAAAGGTGTTTTGAAATGGGCGTGAAATGCCAGTGATGGCTATATTCTTTAAAAAAAAGCAGTCATTTTCTCCTTGATTACCATAATTCAGTTTTGTAGCAGAACAGATATACTTGACTGTGATTTTCATTTGCCTCCAAAAGAGCAAAACACAGTACTGTGCATGCAGGATAATCAATTCAAAAAGTACTTTTTACAAAATATTGTCTTGTATACTGAGTGTGGGAATATGAATTTGTGTCTGAAGGATTAATTACCTGTTGATGCTTCTCTTTCTTTGTTGAGGACTAGTTTCTTTCCATGCAGAAAACAATAAATGCTCCTACCAACAGCCTTTTGTATCATTCTGCACATGCTTGCTTTTAAGTTGTTACTCATCTCAAGGACGAGAAGTATAGATGTTACTCATTACCCTAAGTATTAAACACAAGAAATTCTGCAGATGCTGGTAATCCAAAGCAACACAATATACTAGAAGAACTCAGTAGCTCAGGCAGCATCAATGGAAATGAATAAACAGTCGAGTGACTTTGTGTTTGTTTTTCCGCTGGTTTTTGAGCTTTGAGTGTCGTCTTTATGTATTGTGGAGTAAAAATTAAGAACAAACTTTAAAGCTTTAATGTTGTTAGAATTTTTAAAATTGTGCTGCTTGTTACTAATCTAGGGCCATAGTGTGTCGTGACTGCTTCAGACCAACAAAAAACAAGCAGGTAACTTTTCTCTGTCATTCTAATGCAAAAAACGTAGCAGTAGTAATGGTAGAGGAAATTTCCATAGCTCTAAATGTTACTGACATTTAATTTGGTTATAGTTATTACGTCTTCATAATATATAAAGGGGGAAGCAAATATACTGGATTGCAAGGTGAACAATCTTGAAGATATATGTAATTGTTTGTCGAAAATAGGAGTTCTTTTTGAAGAGGACTAGTTTACACCCTCTGAGAGGCAGTTGCTATTATTTAGCAAAAAATAAAGCACAGATGTGTAAAGATGTTTAGAAACTGAATGAGAAGGCGTACAAAAGCCAGCAGTAGGCCTGATGATTGTGAGAGATACAAATAGCACGTAATTTGCAGATCAAGAGAGGGCTGCAGGAAGGGTGAAGTAAAATCTGTCTATTAATAAGGAGGCCAAAATTATATGCAATACTTCAGATGCAGTCTCACTAAAGCTGTTGGCACCTGTATATGACCTCTCCACATGTATACGCTATCCTTTTTGCAAAAAAAACCAACATTCAACTTTTCCTGATTATAGAATTTAAAATAGAAAGTAAATTAGAGTTTCATCTGCGTTAAAGTTCCTTATTCATTATATGTGAATTGTGCTGCCTGTGGAACCCTCCAGGAATAGGGGCAGGATGGGAATTTTTTTTAGATGAAGGCTCTGAGAATTGGCATTCTCTGAAAATCCAAGTAAGGTATTTCTCTGGATTACAGACTAAGTGTGAATTAGACTTGATTGCTAAGTCATGTGACTTGTTAGCAATGTTGTGCTGGAATTGAACTTGAGGTAATACATTTTGCCACATCCTGTACAGATGCTAAGGTTCTAAGAACCAATTAGAGCGGAAGTTTCTCTTTTCAGTCCATTTTCACTAGAATGGCAGTGATGAAAGCTTTGGAGAAGATAAAAGATGATGACTTCCTTGAGTGAGTATTGACTAATATTTTGACAAGCAAAATTTATTTTGTGTTTCTTAGTAAATGGGGAGTTCATGTACCATAGAGATACAAAGATAAGTTAATGATATACGTACTTTGAGTAATGAACAAATATTCTGAGGAAAATTCCAGAGACAAAGAAAAACACTTTTGCAGTGAAAAATCTGAGGACAGAGAAAAGACATTCATACAAAATAAATTAATAATATAAAATCAATGGAGTGTGTTACAGAATTTGAACCAACTGTAAAAATTGCAAAATTAAATTCAAATACAAGATCATTAGAATCATGGCCAGCTTCCACCCTGTCCGAGAACTGTTGAGTGAGGTGGTGTCAAGTTATTTTGCTGAGCACCAATTTAGGGTTAGCTATGATTTCCAGTTAAGCCTTGGTGAAACTAAAGGAATTGCGTTTGAACTCTGTTTTCTGCTTTTGATCTTGGCCGTCATCTCTGCAACTCTGTAGTCTGCACAGGAGCTCAGGCTGTAAGTTAAATTCCGTTTTTGTCCATACACAAGAACCCTGTACATGATCAACGTCTACACTTACTCAGGGCACCTGCTACAAAATCTTTATCTGTTTTTATCACCTCTCCAAAGCCAAATATTTCAGTAGTTTCCTTCCCATCCTTCTCCTTTCATCAACTATGGCATCAAAAATGTTTCTGCCTGAATTTTGTTCTTGTATGTACCCATACTCACTTATCACTCCTGCAATTGTAGACATACTTTAGCTGCAGAAGCTTTGACACATTTCTCTTTTATCTCTCCAAACTCCAATCCCAGCCCTCGAATATCCATACTATCTCAAATTCTCTTTTCATATCCACATCCTCATTGCATTCTTTGCCTGCCTCCTTCATTCCACCATTAGTGTCTGTGCCTCCACTCTGTCCCTCCGTCAAGAACTCCCTAAAACCTTATGCCTTTCTCCAACTCCTTAAAACGCACTTCTTTGCAGACTCTTACATTCATTATTTCTTTGGCTTGGGTGGAATCTTTTCTCACTCTGCTCTACAAAAGTTCATTTATTATCAAAGTACGTCTCATCGACAACTCTGGGATGTGTCTTCTCCGGATTGCCGCGAAACAAAGGAAGAACATGAAAGTCATTCAGAGGGAAACAGCAAACCCAATCCCCCCCCGTACAAAAAAAGAACAGCATCCCGCTCATCACCCCCCAAACCCCCTCCCCCACACAAAACGCAACCAGATCATCGACTCCCCCAATCCCCCTCCTGCACAAAGTGGTGCAAGAACATCGACCCCAACACCCCTCCCTGCACAAAATGGAACAAGAACATCGATCCTAACCCCCCCACACACAAAATGGAAAAAGAACAAAATCCCAAACAACCCCTCCCCGCATAAAAAAATTGAACGGAATGCAACAAAAACATCATCCCTCCCCCCAACCCCTTCCATTTGCACAACAAAACGGAAAAGGAATGGGTGAGAAACACAGGATATAAAAATCATAAGTGGAAAAAGTCCACAGTGCGTAAATGCAATAGTAATCCGTAAACACAGAACCACAGTAACATCCTCCATCATCACTGACATAATTAAAAGAGAGGGACACCACACACATGCTGAGAGGCCTACCCGCTTGCCACAGTGAGCCACACAGCGATAGGCCTCTCACAGACTCCTCGGCAGTGATCAAAATGCAGGCAGTCAGCGCTGAACTCTCACTTGCCTTAATGTCTAGATCATTCTCAACCCTTTACTCAGTGATTAATGGACACTTTAAATGGCAAAATGGAGTCGAATATCGGTTCGCACCCTGTCGCTAAATTTTTTGCATTGGTCTGATACCAAGTGCAATTTGTTTGAGGCCCACAAGTGAAAACGTAGTTATCAGTTCTACAGCTACGGACTTCTGCAAAGCAAATCAGGTAGGTAAGGAGGGAGGAAGGAACAACAACAGTGTGCAGTCTCTGAAGTGGAATAACTTGTTATGGATCTATGCCATCAAAAGACTAATTTCCTCTCAAAGCATCTCAAATAAAGAAATTATTTGATTGCAAGGAAAATTTTAAAATAGTGACTCTGAAGATTGGAAATCTTAGAGAAACTTTCTGTATAGATATTAATGCCACCTTCATACAAATAGAAAGAATTTTGTATTTGATTTGACAAAATAATTGGACTAAGCTATTTGTGCTGAATCAACATCAGTTTGAATCTGTGCAAATCCTGGGCAACTTTCTAATTTTGAAAAGTAGCTTACTCAGATAAATTGATTTTACTATACGGTACATCTAACGGAATGTACACCTGAATTTTGTGTGTTTAACATCTCCAATTCATCATTTTTATCTTTGACAGACTGTTTCATTATAAGCTTGAAGCGCCTAAAGGCTCCTGTATTGTTCAGGAAGTTCAGTGCACACATAATTCGGTCTATGTGGCAGGTAGGATATTGCAGCAATTACTTCTTAAATCCCCTCCCTTCTGGCATACACAAGTCAGTAGTTTTAAACACTGAGGGCACTGGAAGGCAGCTTCATAGAGCTCAGCTCTAGGCACTTCTATAATACATTTTGATTTTAGAAGTTGGAGAGATGTAATACTTCAATCAATGCCTGAAATGTATCTCAATCCAGACATTTCATCCGTTAAATGAAACATCTTAACAGCAGAAAAAACAGTTAAAGCAGTTTTGACAAGCATGTACATAGCATGATCAGTTTGAAGTATTTTTATTCTACTTCCAATGACATTTTAGGACTGTAGCAATAATATTTTTGTTTGTGTTCTGTTGTTTGAAATTATTTGGAAAAGCAGCATATTGAAGTAAATTGATTTAACTGTACATTAAATTAAATGTACACCTGAATTTTGATTGTTTAAGATCTCCAATTTATCATTTTGAACTTTATCCATGTCAGAATATAAAACATTCTTGTAACTTGAAGATATTTGCATTTTCCTGTAACCGATCATTTGGGAACGACTTACTCCATATCACAACAGAAGTGCCCAGCCTGTGATGGCTTATTGTTGTTCTGAAACACATTGTACATTTTGAGCAGTGGGAATTAAAGTTTTATCTGTGTTTTCAGTTTTGTATTTTGTCAGAATTCATTGCCATGAATTTTGGATCTGGAATTTGGCAAATATTTCCCTCTCCCTCCTCCCATGACAGTTATTTCCGGAGGTTAATGAGTTGATTTTCATGTTTTTTTTTTGTCCTCAGGCCGATATAACAAGTTCTCCAGAACTCTGCCACAGACTCCTTGGGTAATAGATGGAGAGAGAAAAATGGAATCCTCTGTAGAAGAACTTATAGGAGAGCCTTTGAAGAAAATGTTTGAAGTGGACAGTAAGTTAATTGCATAAGTGAAATGCATAAACACTGCATGTTTTCTGGTTCTACTTTCTAGATTATTCCTCCTCGCAGAGTCACATGCATGTGCACCACATACCACAATGATGGCAGATTTCTTTTTAATTCCAAGTTGGTGATAGGGCAGGCTGTCTCATTTTCCCTATGTAATGTAATTTTTTTCTCATTGGCACACACAGTCACTAGGTTGAAATCAAACCACTGTATAACTGAATTCATCCTAAACATTAAGGTTCACAGAAGCAAAGAGCTGAGGTTCTGCTGCTGGCTTGTTCAATCGTGAGACTGCACTATAGTTTTAGGTCAGTCTGGTAAGACTGACTTTCATTTGAGTCAAGGATTATTATGCTCTATAACAGCAATTTTAGCTATATGAAATTTTCTGTATGTGTATGTTTAGTGCCTGGAGCATTTAAGGAATCTAACAAAAGACTGCTGAAGCTGATGGATCTAAACAGAACTCCTGGCGTTACACCATTCAGACTGACATCGGTCCTAGATTTGCAATTAGAAAGAAATTTGCTATCAATGTGGTATACATCTGGCATGGCCCCCACATTGAGTGTAGAGTTCAAAACCTTGTTGAATCTCATCCTGTGAACTGGGAGCAAAGAAAGTTGTAAGAGTTTTTTAAACATTTTTTGCTTTAAATTCATGTTTTTATTTCTCAATAGATTATTGTCTTCATTTTATTCTTTCTTAATTTTATTTGATTCTATCTTCATGTTTTCTTTATTTATAACACTGCTTTTAAAAGACATTAAAACAAAAAAATGAGATTTTGAAAACTTCTCTTCCTGCAGATTTTAATTTTTCATCTTCAGGAAGGGAAGATGTTGATGTAAGAGCCTTGGGAAATGGTAAATATGTCTTGGTATTGTATGATCTGCTTTGTAATAACTGCAGTCTGTGCAAGTTTGGGATTGAACAGCAATCTATTAAGTCTAAAAGTACAAAAGGTATTTTTAAAAATACCATAAGATATATAGATTCATAGAAAAGTACAGCACAGAAACAGGCCCGAGCTTGCATTTACGCTATTTATACCCTTCATAATTTTGTATACCTCTATCAAATCTCCTCTCAATCTTCTAAATTCCAAGGAATAAAGTCCCAACCCTTTCAATCTTTCCTTATAACTCAGGTCCTCCTGACCTGACAACATCCCTTAAATTTTCTCTGTTCTCTTTCAAATTTATTTACCACTTTCCTGTAGGTAGGTGACCGTGCTTTTGTCAGGAAAAGTTAGAAATCAAACAGTTGATGTTCCACATTACAAAATGTGATTTAAATTACTGATGGAATGATGACTTTTTTTAATCAGGAGGTTGTAATTAAAAAGAGGATGAAGTGATGGTTCAGTTTTGGAATTTGGCATTCCTGTTTGGGCTCCTCAGCTCTGCAAGCTAGGACATGCCAACTTGAATAGTACCAGAGTTTGAGGACAGATGTATTAGCTTGGTTTGTGACCACTTGAGATGTAAGAGGTGTAAGGTTTATCTGATTGAGCTATTTGAAATGGTAAATGACTTTGATTGGGAAGGAGTACTGAAAATGTTTCCACTGGTTAAGATCAGTAAGAAAAAAAGTATCTTAAAATTAAGAATTGGTCCTTTTAGGACTGAAATTGGAGAAAATCTTTTTCCACACAGGCCAGTGGAAATTTGAAACTCACTCACTCAAAAGCAAGTGGAAATGGAGCTTTAGTTCAGATTGAAATAGATTTAGATTTAATAAATGTCTTCAGGGTCTGGGTCAAAGGCAGGCAAATAGGGTTGAAGTACAGATTAGGCACTATCTAACTCAAAGATTCAAAGTGCATTTATTTTCAAGGAATGTATAAATTATACAACCTTGAGATTTGTTTGCTTAACAGGCATTGGCAATGCTAGGAACCTGAAAGAGCCCAAATAATGAAAGTAAGTCCAACCCCCAACCCCCAGAGAAAAAGAAAAGAAAGCACAAGACAAATCGCGTGAACAATGTAAGTGAGCAACAACAGCAGTATTCTGAACCAAACTGATTCCTTAAATCCAAATCCAAATCCCTGGAGCAGCTCGGAGTAGGCCCAAAGCCTGGTAATTCAGTTCATTATATTAGTGGGGCAAGTCACTGCAAAGTTCTCAGACACAAAGCATAGGAGCTGGGGGCAGTCTCACAGCCTTGGTGCCATGAAGAGAGGAGCCCCTAGATCAGAGGTCGGCAACCTGCGGCTCCCGAGCCACATGCGGCTCTTTCATCTCTGTGATGCGGCTCCCCGTGGTTTGTTAGCTTTTGAAATGTAATTCGAAATTTGAAGATTATGGTGATCTTGTACAATCTAAAAACTTTGTGGAGACCCCATTTCCTGGCATATCCGAACCGGCTCACAATTAGCCACCGTTCCGGCTAAGGGAGATAGCCTACGGGGGTTTGTGAGTACGTGTCTTTTGGAGCATCCGCGCCCACGGGGACGGGTTGAGGGAGGCTTTAAAGCAAGGCTGTTTAGTTCGAATAAAGTTATCTTTGACTGCAGTGTCTTTATTTTAGCGCTGCGTGTAGCGCTACACCGCTACAATGTGTTTTTTATCGCTATTAATATACATCACCACTGCCAATGCCTGACACCCACCAGTGCGTGCTTACTTTTAATTCTTCGATCCAAGGTAGGCTAACTATGGAGTAACCTTCAACCCAACGTCTTTTTTTCAGAGTTCAAAATGTTTTTGTTGCATGCAGAAATTTAATTTTGTTTTCTCTGCAGGAGTTCATCAATTTCATAAATGCAACACATTATAGTTTGTTTATACATAGCATAAAGGCAAAAAAAACCCGTTGTATGCAATGTTATTTCATTTTAAATGTCAAACGGGTTTTGTGGCTCCCAGTGTTTTCTTTTCTGTGGGACTTGGGTACATATTGGCTCTTTCAGTAGTAAACATTGCCAACCCCTGCCCTAGATTAATCTTGGCTGGCATTTAAATTGTCCAAACCTCACACTAGGAACCAGGCACCATCGGATTGTTCCATGCCTAGATTTCGCTGCCGGAGAGTGAACAGTTGATCATTTTTCTTTCTGTATCTGAGCAAGACAGAGGAAAGGAGCTCCCTAATTCCAGGGCTTTGCTGATCTCATTGTAGGTTATTGCCTGTGTGATATTTCATGTAGTACAACATGCTAATTTTAAAACTATTTTAGAAAGCATGATTAAATAATTAGCAAACACGAGGAAATCTGCAGATGCTGGAAATTCAAGCAACACACACAAAATGCTGGTGGAGCACAGCAGACCAGGCAGCATCTATAGGGAGAAGCTCTGTCAACGTTTCAGGCCGACGCCCTTTGTTGGGACTCAAATAATTAGCATTTGAAATATTTTATTGTTCATGGTTTATTGCTTGAAGAGGAGAAATACTTGAACAAAGAAAACCAGAATGGAGTTGAGATAGAAAGCAAAAATGCAGCTTAATTTTTAGCCAATTCTGAGGTAGATTTTGTCCTTAAGGGACAGCCCCCTTCCCCTTTTCCTATAATTAACTATAGCATGTCTTCACAAAATGAAGACAGAAAGAAACTGAATGCCATGAGAGCTTCTTGCAGCATGTATTATGAAATGAGTATATTTGTAAACGGCTGACCTACTGTAGAATACTCCACAGTTTAGATTACTGTAATGCTCTTTATGATTTTTCAATTTTTTTAAGCCTTTGAATTACTGATGAAGTTTTATTCACCGGCATTTTGTAGACAAATAAAGCACTAAGTTGGACAAAAGAAAGTTACACAAATAATAATAAATTTTAGTGAGATCTAATTACTGGCCAGGACAGCAGAAGCATTTTGCAGTTCTTACTCAAACAGTATACTAGGCCTTTGCAATGTGGTTTTGTCATCAATGTAGCATCTCATCTGAGTAAGACAAATTTTGATAGTGCAGTGCTAGAGTGCCAGCATGGATTATTTGTTACTGGACATTATGGATTATTTGTAATAATTTATAACTTGAATACTTCATCCAGTACAACTGGTAGAATACAGCATACTTGCCTTTTTTTTTGTAGGTAGACCCTTTGCAATTGAACTGCTTAACCCACATAGAACATGCTTTCTTCAACAAGACATAAAAGAGCTTCAACAGGTAATTGAGCTGAAGAAAATTATTTTCCTCAGCACCTATAGTTGGTTTGCTTATCTGTGTACTCTCTCTGCACTTTACAGAAAATTAATAACTCTACTGATAAAATTCAAGTTCGGGATTTACAGATAGTGACCAGGTAAGCACATCCATTTTAACCGGGATCTAGATGCAAGTCTGAAGTAGAACTACAGAAGGAGTCTACGCAGCTCATCAAGTCTGTACCAACTGATAAAGAGCTACCTGGCTTAATCTCAACTTCCAACACTCTGTCCACAGTCCCACAGGCCTCATCTCTACAAGTACACATCCAAGTACTTGTAATGGGATGAGCGTTTCTGCCTTTAGGTAGTGAGTTCTAGATCTGTACCATTCTATAGCTGAAAGAAACTGTTATTTCACTCCCCTCTGATCCTACTAATTAACTTAAATCTATATCCTTAGTTTCTCGCCTCTCTACTAAGGGAAGCAAGTTTCTCCAATGTATTTCACCTCATGTTCCCCCCCCCCCCCACCTCCCCATTCTTAAGAAAATGACTATAACCTATCTATTTCCTCATGGCTACACTTCCAATGCTTCCAACCTCCAAACAAATCCCTTCTCTACCCTGTCCTGTAAAATTACATCTTCCCTCTAAGGTGCTGACCAAAACATTGTGCATTGCTCAGACAGTAGTGTAACTGATACTGTTTACAATTTCAGTACCACCTCCCTGCTCTTGTATTCTAAAGTTGGCTATAAAAGAAAAAGAAGCTGCATACTCTTTTAATCACACAATTGCCCCATCTGGCTACATGTGAGGATTTATGAATATGCACACTTCACCATTCTGTGATTTCTTCACATGGTCAATATTGTTGCATTTAATTCCCTTTGTTAATTATATCAACAAATAACTTGTTCCCATGATTATTTGCTTAGGGAAGCAATAGGATATATGAAGGAAGGTGAAGAAGAGAAGACAAAATCATATAGTGCTCTAATTTGGACAGAGAAAGCCATAGAAAGGAACGATATAAATTTTCTCCAGGATATAAAGGTACAAAGAAAAACAATTGTCACTTAACTTCAGAATCACATAATGCATGGGAAAGTCAACTCCCAAGGTCAATGCTACAATTTTGGTTTATAACTTGCATCTATGTGTCAGGTGTTATAACTTGAGCAGCAATGTTGAATGTGTGATCAGTAGAGTGAGAGTTAACAGTTCTTGCTGCTTAGTTCAAAACTAGTGACCTTGGAACTTATAAGTGCAACTAGTGCAACTAAATAAGTGCAATTATATATAGCCAATCAATTCTGACAGCAATGGGCTTGCCTTAATATTGGTGTGAAATGATGTGTTATCACAGTAACTCAAGCTTTTCTTTAAACACAAGCGATCTTCCAGTGAAGGTCATGTTTCTCTGGGATTGACCTAATGTCTGTCTGGACATGAACAGAAGGCAATACAGTAAAAGTTCAGTTATTCAGTGTTCAGTTATATCAGTTGACCTGAATTGAGCCTGAGTGCTCTCTTAGTGCTGCCTCGATACCAGCACTGAAAAGCTGGGTATTGGAGTGTTCCTGGACTACTATAATACTGCGCTTTTAGTTTCATGCTGAAAAAATGTTAACTCGTTATTTATATATTCTCATGAGGGATTTTGAATTGACACAAAGCCCGCTGATCAGTCAGGGGAATCACAGTTTAGGAAAGGAAGTAGGCTCTATATTGACTGAGGATTTAATTTGGCTGTTAAAGAGCACATTTCCAAAGTATTATAGCAAATAACATCATCAGATTTGGAAGGATAACTGATAGGTGATATTCAAATTGAAACATACAAAGCAGAATGAACAATTTGAGAGAATGAGCAGTTGTATATAATGTTAACCAAAATAGGTATCAAGTTGTTATATTAAACAAAAAATTTGTGATTTCATAGGATATCTGTCCCTGTATTGTAGGATGCAGTACTGTTGTCTATTAGTATGAGTGTGACAAATTGCTGTAAAGATGGAATTAGATACTATCTCAAAACCATAGCATTTTACTGTCTAAAATTCTGTACGGTTTTAGGAAATGTGACATTGACAGAATGCACAAATGGACAATGGAGATTGCTTATTATATTATTATCATAGACATTTATTAATCTCTGGGTTTGCTAGGAGATGCATATTTTTATTTTACTTTAAAAAATTATTAATTTTGTTATCCCTTTTAAGAACTCAAGTGCTTCATTGATTTATATTCCCTTGCAAGAGATCTGTATTTACAGTATATTTCAAAGATGAATTTGGGTTTCTTCACGAACATGAAAACTTCAAAATAAATCCATCAAGTATCAAGGGACTCAGATTATTATTAAATGGGAACAAGTCAGACTGAAACTTTAATGCCAGTGGATCAAAATATTGGGGAAGAACAGTGAATTTGACTGTATAAATGGGCTTGATTGAAACTATTCCCAGAATACAAATGGGTTGAACTGTGTGGTGATATAAAGGTAAATCAGTCTGATCTATCAGACCAAATAATTGTTAACTTTTTTGATTTTTAAAGTGTATTTGTGAATTTTGCCAAGTCTTTTTCTGAAGGACAGCTTCTGGCAAATGTTAATTATACTAGAGAGTCTGGAATTTGCATTAAAACAGTTTCTAAGATGTGAAATGTAATAATTTTTAAAAGATTTATCTTTGAAAAATACATATATCTATGAAATTTAAGGGAATACATAATTAAATATGTCTTTTTAAATATCTTAATGCACATCTATAGGACCTAAAGATTGACCAGAAGACTCCATTGAGAGTTCTTCACCGAAGACCCCTGGCTGTAAGGACACGGGTAATACACAACATGAAAGTAGAATACGTAGATCAACATCATTTTCGTCTTTATTTGAAGACTCAAGCTGGATCGTATCTTTTTTGCATGATAATAATGCAAAGTAATACTTCCAAAATATTTTTTTAACCTGTCAACACATACATATTAGTCTCCGTGATCAGACATGTTGGCAGTGGGTAATACTGTGGGCCATCAACAGCAGCAGAAATGTGATCAGTAATCCAGTGGTTTGATTACAGTGGAAGAGTTGTCTTGGTTCAATAAAGAGTGTAGAAACGTATGTTAGAAAGAGTGCACGTAAAATAGAGGTGCCACGCTGGAGACCCTGCCCTGGAAGCTAAACAACAAAACTCCTTGCAATAGATAGTGCAAAGTGATCAGACAATTGACAGATCAGATCCAGCTTCTCCAGTGCTGCTGCATCAACCCATGAACAATAGTGGGCAATTTAAACAGCTAACACAAGAACGGTGCTCCAAGAGCGTTCCCATCTTCACTGGTGTGCTCGTGCTGACGGACCATGTCATTGGTGAAGATGAATGAATGCTGAAGCATTCGAACTATATTTAACAGGAGTGTGCAGTGGCAGAGTTTTTCTGGTTCCTAGTGGGGAGCACAACTGATTGAATCCTCTGTTGTATTTTTGGTTCAATTATCCTGTTTTGCTGATTGTTATACATTATCTGATTTCTAGCTTGGAAAAGCTGAATCCTTTGAAAATAGTCTATTTTATATTCTAGATTAAACAGAAACCCAGCTTTAAATAACCTGAGCTACTTAAAAATTATATTCACATAATGTAATTGTTCTGTATATTTTAGACTTAAATGGCTACTACTGAAACTTTATTGAAGTAAGATTCATGCTGATTACATTAAGTATTTATTAACTATATTCTGCTGAACAGCAAATCTTTTTCCTTAACTATTTGATAGGTACGTTAAAGAGTTTGTACATGGAGATTTTGGACGTACAAAGCCAAATCTAGGCACTCTAATGAACACAACGACAGACATTCTTGAATTGGATGTGGAGGTATATTGTATGTTAATATTAAGAATTTGTGTGCTATGTGAGTTGGGCTCTTTTTTTAATACTTTGTCATAAAAGGAACAGCTTGCAATTTGAATTGTTCTTAAGTCTGGATATTGGTTAATGTTTCAAAATGCAGATCACCTGGCTACAACTTGCTAATGCTGAGCATTACGAAGCAGATCTTGAATTTTAGCTCTTTTATCTTGGGGAATTTTTAATTGTGTCTATGTTGGAAATATGGCAGATAATGTGTGGATAGTAAGTGAAACAAACAACTAGTTAATCTGTTATTGTTACATAACAGCAGGAGTGGACCCCGGGACCCCTCTACCTGGCGTTGAGTGTTATGTCTATTCTGATCAACTTCACTATCATACATTATCTCCATAATCTTGCAAGCCTACATTTTTTCTTTAATCCAAGAGCGTTTTTCTGTTGACCTTGATATTTTTGACTTGCTAGAAAAACTAACCTTGCATCCTGCTGAGAAAAGCCATTTCTCCTCTCGGAATAAAATGGCTGGTCCGTTATCTTGAGACTACACCCTAGTTCTGGGTTTCCTCACCAAAGGAATCATCCTCGCAGCATCTACCCTCTTGGGTTCACTCAGGAACTGATGCTTTAATGAGATAAACATGGAATCGTTGTCCAAAACTGCAGGAGATCCTTCTGCAGCTACCCATAGTTTACCTCTGAGTTGACAGCACATTTTCAGTAGTGCACTAGATTGTTTGCCTGAATTGTGTTTTCTGTTTTCTAACAAACATGCGCCTCACTGTCACTTTTATCAGAGAATAGGTTTGCAACTTCTTTCAGTCGAGACTTAGTTTACGATCAGCTAAATTGGAAACATTTTGCAAAAATACAATATGCTGGGAATCATCAGCAATCAGATGGCATCATAAGAGAGAGAAATTGAATTGGTGTGTTGTATGGATGGTTTCAAATGTCAGCTCAGATTTTGTGATTTTCATGGCTTGTCCATTGCACACATTCTCGGTAACTTTTCTATCTCCTTATCTCCTCTTGCTCCTTATCTCTTGCTGGTTGTGTGAGTTGAATGTGCCCATGTTTACATACCCTTCAATCTAGTTTCCATTTTGCGGAAAGATTACCATGATTATTTGTACAGTAATAAAATGATAAATACTGAACTTACTGAATTTGTGGGTCACAACCCAAGTGCACGGTGATTGTACTTGCAACATGGGGTTTTCAAACAATGAAAAAGGCATTGAACTAAGAAAGGAAAATGTAATGTTCTGTTGATGCGACAGTGATCCCAGAGTCAATATGTGCTCAGGCAGTGAAGCACAGCAGGCAAAACAACCAACAGAATAGTAAACTGCAGAAATAAAACAGTAAGAAATGTGTGAGGAAGTTATGATCAAGTGAAGTAGTGCACTAGCCAAACCACACGTACTGTGTCTACATCTAGTGATTAATCAAGGATACATTCATTCTGTAAAGACTGTGCAGTGGAGAAAAGCCATCAGGCAAGACAAAATCCTAACAAAATGTTGGCATTTTAAGAAACATTGCAAAGCAATATTGAAGAAATTTTTGGAGGTAGTGAGGTATGTTAGAAAGGGAATGAAATGAAACTAACTCTGAAATATGAAAAGTCAAGATCATACACAATCAAACTGGTAAAATGTAAATACTGGACTGATATCTGGAAAAGTTTTGCCTCTTCATGTGCGTGTGGAAGCCGAAGCCATGGCTCATTTAAGATTTGTCTGGATTTATTGTGGGGTGGGGATGGAGACTGGAGGATCCTTCTACATGAATGAATGATGAGTTATCAATAGGCCTCACTATTTTCATCATCTTTGAAGAGAGCTCTATTGTTTTTGTTTTATTTACCCTTGTAAGCCACTGTCTGTCCATTGCAACATTCTGCCTTGCCACATTCACAACTTTGTGTCTTTATGTTGAACTTACTGGGAGCTCATCTTTATGCTTACTACTGCACTTCCTGCAATTGTTATATTTAATGCATTCTCTTGCTGTCTAGCACATTATTTTGTCTGTACTACATGCACATTTAAGGTAATCTTACTTCAGATCCTCATATCGTGTTGCTAAGAAGGAACCCGTCTTTTTTTTATATGTGAGCTGGGGAGGAAACCTCTTTATATCTGTTTTTTGACAGGATTTTGCTTTTTTTTTCTTCAAAAGATAGAATCTGCTTTCTACTCAGCAACTTCTCTGATGACTGATCAAAATCTTTTTCGGAAATTTGAGTGCAAGATTTGAATGCCAAATGATGTTACAACATTCCTTTTTTTTAAATTACTTAATGAATTTATTTCTGGTATCATTAGTAAAGTCTGCCAATCTTTTGGTAGTAGTCACCATATTGTGCAATTACTGTTATGTTTGTGGTAAAACGCGATAACCTTTCGTTTCTTTAGTCTGTAGATGTTGACTGGCCTCCAAAATTGGATGAATGAAGTCATCGAGTCTATTCAATTGCTGGATAATCGTGCCCAATTACAGCTACAACTAAAAAAAAATTCAAATATATCATTGGAACTGGTTTGTTTTGATGAAAAATTTAAAAGTAACTTAATATTACCTGATGATGTGGTTGCAAAATAAATTCACAGTGGCTTTTGGATCAAATAAGCAACTAATTTGAAAGATGATGGTAGTCTTTAACCATGCGTGGTGCCCAAGCAAAGCATTTCCTGTCTTATTTGAAATAAATTAGCCCATCTTTTTTTTAATACATTCATTTCAGGTGAAGTGGTCTTATGCATTCCTTGCATATTAGCTGGTATTTTGGCTTCCTGATTCAAAATAACAGCTTCTTGGACTCGTGAAAATATTGTAATATTGTAAAATTATCTGTTGCAATCAGATGTAGAACCATAAAGCAACTTGCATATTTGTAACATCTATGGGTGCAGGTTAAGTTACTTAAAGACACAGTGATGGGTATATAAAAAGCATCTTCCAATTTTGTCAAACCAACTGCTTCACCAGCATTTAAAGGTTGAGGTAGCAAATATTACTGAGGGAAAATGTAACAAATCGTTTTGCAATAGCAACTTTGCACGGAGAGTAATAAGAACAAACACCATCTGTTATTTATGACATGGGAAAAGATGCAAGTGAATTATGGCATTGTTTAAATATTTTCTTCTAGTCTCTCATTTAATTAGTATGGCTTTTAGGATGTGTCATTTTACTTAGTACTGTCATGCCACAATCAGATTTTGTTTGGGTTTACCATGTATAAATTTTAGAATTAATATTTCCAGGATGAACATTTTGTTGGCTTGTTTTCATTGACTTGCTCTGTAGCAATTTGGTGCAAGAATTCAATTTTGAGAAGCAGAAAGTAAGCTAAATTTACTGGATTTTTAATTTGACCATGTCTTGTTAGTAAATTAAATTGTTTTGGTAATCCCTCTGCAGTACTTATTTTCTGATTTTTAAGATGTTATACCCTATCTCCAAGAATGGTTATGATATAAAGCTGCATTATCCTGTCATACAGAGTATGACGATGCAAATATTATCCTATTTTCCCTACCAAAGAATTTAATAACATACCCATAATTGCCTTGTGTGCACACCCTACTTCTTGATGACTTGTGATGGGGGCTAATCTTTGCCGTTCTCCCACATGATTCTGTACCAAAAAGTACCATTAACATCAGCTGATTCTAACAAATGTCAAAGAGGTTGCAATATAAAGTGTATACACCAGGTGAAAATGATCATAGAGGTTGTTTATGGTCGAATTTAATTCCTCCTTGAATCATAGGTGCCAGAATTCATTGTGCGTTATCTACTGAATGACTCCGTTTCAAGCAGTAGCACAAAAAGTGATCAGGTGTTATCTCAGCTACTGTTACGGTAACACATTAAATTTATAACTTCCATTTTATTGCCATTTTTGTCTCTTAAATGTTAGAGTTGCCAACTGACCTCCACTGCCTGTAATTGTATTTCATTTATATAGATTTGTGTGTGAAGTAATATCTTTTCTAAGGTTAGTAACTTTAAGGGATTGAAACAAATCTACTTATGTATGTACAGCTGTCAATGCATTTCCACACACTTAGTACTGTGGGAACCATGCAGAGGTAGCAGAATTTGAAAGAGAACTTGTATTGCATTCAAACAAATAAGACCTTGCTTTCCCTAACTATTGGCAGTAGTTTTTATTCAATTTTAAATTTTATCATTCCTATTTGTGGTAATATTACATTGACTGGAATCATCCAGCAGAAAGTAATGATTGCAATCAGACAGAATTCAAACAAGTTTTATTTAAAACATATGGTAACTCTTATCATTAACTTTATTTTATATGTTAAAGTATTTTGAACAGTGAAAAACATTGATAGTGGGGAAGAACATTAAGTATGATATTTTTTAAAATCCATACTGCTACTATAAAGACTAATTACAGTAAGCAATTTTACATTCAAATTACCAAGGGTTATAAACTGAGAACTTTCCTTGCAAGTAGTTAGGCTGACACAGTCATTACAAACATTAAGGGAAGTCCCTTATATAAAAGTGTATTTACAGCTTTACAACGCAAAATCATAAAGTAAATAAAATTTCTAATGGACTATTTTACCGCTCGATTTGAGAACTTTTAACTCTGATCACAATTAATCAGTTTTAACTACAGTATTAAAAAGATCATAATATAGTATTCTTGTTTGAAGGCTTATATAATCAAGCATTGGTTGGAGAAACTAGGCAGGATCAGCAGGAGGTCCAAGGTATCAAGACTTAGGTTTGCTAATTGACAAATGTATGCTTCTGCTCGTGCATACTAGCGTAAAGAAAATTCAGTGCCACAAGTGATGTTAACAGATACCTGTAATCTGTCAATTGTTACCCACTGGAGGATAAAAACACTTACTGTGGGGCCCCTAACCGCGTATGAGTGTTTGTAGGACTTTCTAGGGAGTGGGAGTTAACTAGAATTATTCACAAATTTCTAGGAAGTTTGAAAAATGTTATTCAAAGCACTTAGGCAGACAGCTCCTTCCTCCACCAAAGATCACCTCACCTACTGTCCCAATCTCCTGTGATTAAGACAGTAATTGAAATCAGACTACAACCGTAAGATCATAAGACTTAGGAGCAGTATTAGGCCATTCGGCCTCATGGTGACCTTATTATCCCTCTCAATCCCAGTTGCCTCCCTGTAACCTTTGACATCCTTGCTAATCAAGATCCTATTAACCTTCACTTTAAATATATCCAATCATTTGGCCTCCACAGCCATTTGTGGCAGTGAATTCCACGGATTCACCACCCTGTGATTAAAGAAATTCCTCTCCATCTCTGTACTAAAGGTATATCCTCCTATCACAAAGGTTGTGCCAATCCTAGACTTCCCACTCGAGAAAAAATCCTTTCCACATCCAAATCTATCTCGGCCTTTCAATAAATTTAAATGGATTCTAGCCTGCCCCCCTCCCCCCCCCCAATTCTTCTAAACTCCAGCGAGTACAGACCCATAGCCAAATGTTCCTCATATGTTACCCCTTTCATTCCTGGAATCAGTCTCATAAACTGCCTCTGGACACTCCATTGCCAAAACATCCTTTCATAGACAAGAGGCCCAAAACTGCTCACAATGTATCACGTGCAGCCTGACCAGTGCCTCATAAAACCTCAGCGTTACATCCATGTGTGATTAGGCATTATCTTAACCACCATTACAATAAAAAATTACATTTATAACCGCCATAACACTGCTACTCTTTTTGCACTTGAACTGTTCTCCGGCACATATCTCCACATAGATGAAGAGTGACAAACTGCAATTTTATCTCGGTAATTTACTGTATATCAATTCCATATACACAACTTTAATCCATAAAATTTACAGTAGTAGTCTGGGGGAACAGGAGACATCAAGGTGGATAACTGGGCCCATTTTAAAAAAAATCATGTGAATTTCACACTCACCAGAAAACATTTTACTTGGCAATTAAGCAAACACCTTATTGAAGATCACATTAAATTTTCAACACGCATCCCTTGGTGGATGAGGAGCAGTTCATAAGATGATTCAAACATCATCCATAAACAGACTGTGTAGTATTTAGTGTCATCCAATCATGTGGGAAAGTTTCAAGTTCCCTTTGTGTTGCTTGGGGAACTACATCTTAAGAAATTGTCTCCTGTTCTCCCAACACCACCATCATCTTCTGTTCTGTGCCACCCTAGCAAACTTAATTATATGCATCAAGTTATTAAAGCATTTTAACCATTACATGCTGTACAATATAAAGGCAATATATTTGTCACTTTTTTTCCTTTCAGTGGTTAAACTATAGCCAGAATATCAGCAACTCAAAAGCAAATTTAAAAAAAAACCATGCCTGGAATCTGGAATTAAAAACAAAACACTGGAGTACATCTAGGAACAGTTTCAGAAAGAAAATTAGTTTACATTTCATAGCGAAAAAATTATTATTGTACATTCTGGGAACGAGTTCGTGAGAAGATTCAGAAATTATTTTCTGCTGAAAAGTTATGTGTGAAAGCTGAACTGTTTTATTCCTCCACAAATTCCATCTGACCCAAGTTATTCCAGCATTCTGTTTTTAATCGCATCAGCAATCACATTTTCCCCTGAAACATACAAGATTTTTGTGCAAAGAATTGCAGCATAATACTCTATTGAAACAACCATTGTTTCTTTGCCTTGAAGATTTATAAGGCTCAAGAAGATCATGTATTGTATGAACTATCATATCCTATTATTTACTTCAAATTGTTGGAGACAGTACAAAACTTCAGGTCTCTTTTCAGTAGTCAAGGGGCTTTCTTTGCTGCTGAAGCCTCAGTACTACCACTACTCCATTTTAACCCTCTGTCTGAGACCTCCGTCAGTCAAAGTCAACCATGGATATTGTTGGCCTAGCTGTCTAGGTAGGCAAGCTTGGACAGTACGATATGGAGAGCAAGCTGTTGCCCATGTAGCAAGCTCCCCCTCTCCATGCATCTGATAAACCCAGAGAGCAATACAATTTGGTACTAGCAGTATTGCAGGAGTTACCAGTCAGAATTGAACTCAATGTAGGGCTGCCTTATGGAGTCCACCTCCAGATTTTTCCCTTGGGATTTATTCGCAAAGCCTTCCCCATGAGTGGATATAGTTGTAAGGCAGCTGAGGTTTGAGCCACCAAAAAGTGCTTGCAGTTCCAGACTTCAAGCTATGCCTCATCTCAAAAGCCCTTTGGCATGACTCAAGTTCACTATTTCCTAGTTTTATTTTCCCAAACAATCATCAGTGAGAGACTATAATCTTTCAGTTTAAAGCAAATTTCCCGCTGAATCCACTTGTACTAATTGATCCTTGCACTTGGTTGTGGCAGTTCTTGACCTCCACCAGCTAAGCATCCAAGATGAATGACAGTGACCTTGCCAAATCCCTTCACAACAATCAAGCTTATTGATGCTCAGATAGTCATCATTTTACAAGTCAATCTCAAGAAGGTTGACTGTGCATCTTCCACACCAAATGGCATGGCTTTACTCTAAACAGGATATCTGATGAAACAACAGAAACTGTTTTTGTTATCAATTATGGTGTTTGCTAATATAAAATTAAGCAAATTGACCTTATTAACAAAGATGCATTTTCCCCCCACACTATCAGTGTAATCCTTGAGTTTTGGTTCTGGATAAGATTCTCCTTTGGTTTTGGCACCTTTACAAGAAGGGTATTCTGAATGCTGACTTGGTTCAATTATTTAACTGCAATTATGTAAAAAGTGAAAATGTCTAACTAATCTTTGACATTTTGCATGAATCCAGTCTGTAGGTTTAATTGGCTTGGCTGCTGACACAACATTACTGACCAAAGTTGTACATCCTTATTAATCTACAGATTCTTGCGCAGTTTTCAACAGATTAATAACATGTTTTCTCTAATAAATAGTGTAATACCATCCGGATTTTCTAATACTTCTCAGCTATCTGACTCGCAGAAATCAAGTCATTTGGTTACATGCACCCACTAATTTTTTTCACTACTGATGCTTGCTATCGATATTTCATTGACATACCTTCTGGCATTTCATCAACAAGTCTCTTTTTGATCCTATTGGATCCATTTAAACCTGGCTTTCAAGGCTGCACCAGACTTCTTGAAGAGAGGAATATACCTCCACGATTGTCCTCTTCCTTCATTGAATTTTGGTTACAAGACATTTTTGTTATATCATACCCATGGGAGTTTTCTCTATGCCAGCATTTTTCATCTTCAACTTGAAATTTACTCAATTTTGAGACATTTAAAATGTTTTATTCTTTCTAATCTCACCCTCTTCTGTTTAGTTCTTGCTAATTCTATTTGAACACTAAACCTGCATTTCTCACTCAATATGTGTGCCGAGCAAAATCTTAAACAATCTGATGTTTTTGTTCCTGAAATCACATAGATCCTTTGTATACACCAATCTAATTTAACTTTTCTTGGCTCTTACCTTACTGAGAGAAATTCTCTCATAATAAATGTTTGATCATTCGGGCTGCTATTGATTGACACAATGGATAAATTAAGAACTGAGGTGAGATTTTAAATATTCAAATTCTGAAAGGTTTCAGTGAATTTGTTTTCTAATTATTATTACTGAATATCAAATCCTACTTCATACAAAACTCCAGTATATTTGGATCATCATGTTAAGCTGGCCACCAAACTGCTATGATAATAGAAGCTTCAGAAATTATTTCACTTAAAATTATACAAACGTATGTTAAAAGAGGTCAAATATACATTCCTTGGTAACAAGGGAGCAGTTGAGAGGATGATTCAAAACTAATCCAAGAGCACATAATGTCCAATACCATCCATAATTGACGTGCAAAACTTTTTAAAACCCTGCTGGTATATCCTGAGAGGCTGCATCAAAACATTTAGTTTGAAACAAGCTTATTAATTCATTTGTATGACAATTCTTTCATCAAATTGCACTTGGTGACCAGGTGGGGATACTGCAGTAGGGTAGTTAGGATTCATGTTGATATATTGTGTGATTAATGCACAAAAGTTAACATGCATTGCATTAATCATACAGTTAACAATTATTCTTTGATAGAAAAATAAGAATCAAACAATGCAGATGTTTAAAAATTGAAATATAACATTAATTGGGTGTTTTATACATCTCCGTGCATTAAAGAAATGAATGAGTAATGTGTCTATAATCAAGCTCAACCATAGACAGCAAATGATTTTTCCAAGGTGTTCTTTTTGTTTTTTTTTACTTAGGGCTAATTCATTCTCCAGAAGCTTCCTTCCACCATGTAATTCAGATCTGCATGATCTGAGGTTATTGAATTTAAACAATCAGTACCTTCAGCTCCACCAGAACTAAACATATCATTTGTTATCTGTAGGCTTCCGTTAAAAGCTAGGTCCTTGTTCAAGTCTCTAAGGACACTATCAATATGCATGCCAACCGACATTTGTGAATTTGGTTGAGTAGTCTTGATAGAAGCATTGTTTCCCATTGTATTTTTTGATAAATGCACACTCTGAATGGATGAAGATGCTTGTTGATTTGATGGTTTCCATAGAACTGGCATGGATGCTGCTCCATCACAGTTTGTACTAATCAAATCCAAGTCATTATGGTCAATATTGTTATTGGAAAGCATTTGCATACTAATACGAGGGGTTTGATTGGCCATTGTTTCCGCAGTGCTGAAAGCAACAGACTGTTGAATCTGCTGAGTTGCAATGCCATTGCTGGTGGTATCCTGTCTAAACCCCATTGGATGTAACAGACAATTCTGGGAGGGAGGGTCTAAACATTTCAGCACATCTTCATCAAGCACTGGCAATGAATTATCATTTTGAGGAGTGTGAACTTGCAAATCCATTTTGCAATTTGAAGGTATTGGAGGCCAACTTTGACTACCAACTCTTGCTATGGTTGTCGGTATCATTGTTGGCTGGCCAGAAGAGAAGATCTGGTTTGAATTTGTGGGAACTGTATTCTGAAAAATATTATGATTATGGTTCTTGGAATGCTGCTGCTGTGTTGGTATTGCATGCATCTGTCGTGGTCCAGTAAATAGATGAGACTCTGAAACAAGGAATAAAAGCTATTAATGTGTTGTCATAGGACATGGAAATGATGAAACCTTTTAACAAACTTTTTGGAATCCCAGTAACAATGTTGAAACTGCTCAAGTATCCATCATTTATTGACTAAAAATTAGCAGAAGGTTACACTTCACTTGAAATGTGCAGCATCAGTCTGGATTTCTTGCCTTAATAACAAGGAAGTATGCACAGTTTAAAATAAAATGGATACCTTCCAAATTGAATGTACAGGTGTAAAGAACTATTTTTGGTTCAATCCATTACTGTAGTATCTCAAAAGTTACATTTACTATGTTACAGGTAAGTTACTTAGGTTAAAAACCTCATTTCAAAAATCCATGTGCTTTGGCACTACTCATTACCTGTTCTAATGACTATTGCAAAATATTTTTCAAGTTCTTTTCATTGGAAAATAATCAACTTTTTACCGATAGACTTATGAAGTGAATACAAAGATTCTGCAGATACTGGAAATCCAGAGCAACACACAAAAAATGCTGGAGGAACTCGGTTCAGGCAGCATCTATATCTATAAGAAGTTAGCGTTTCAGACTGTGGGCCTTTAGCGGGACAGTTGGGTGGGGGGGTGGGGGTGGAGAGAAGCCAGAATAAAAAAGTGGTGCGAGGGAATGAAGTTCCTTCAGCATTTTGCATGTGTTGCTGTTATCAAGTGAGATTCTATTACAAATTCTAGAAAAGAAAAATAATATATTTACAATGTTAGTACATAGGTTAGAGTGGAAAAGTTCTGAATCTAATTTTTGATGCAAACTAGTACACACACTCAAAAAGCAATTTGCATTTGTTGATGCATCTCCTACCTTGTTTAATCGTTTTTGAGGGTAGATACAGTCTTCCAGAAGGCACACCAACTGAGATTTTATCTGATCTGTTTCGGCTAGATTGGTCATCAATGGCATTTGCTAATAAACATTAGAAAGCAGTTGGGTTATGAAGTTTTATCTAATGTGCCAACACAATTGAACATTAACATTGCTGTCTTTTCATATGAGTGGACCCAATATTCCATCATTCATTATGATAAAATGTTTTCACAGTTCATGAATATGGCATCACATTCAACCTGTGTATCAAATGTCAAAATATTGTCTAAATTATGCCATACCTATTATTACTTTCCACAGATAGCAGAAATATTGTGATTAGCATGATGTTATTACAGCTCACGGCTTTGGGGTTTGGTGTTCAATTCCAGTGCTGTCTGCAAGGAGTTTCTACATTCTCCCTGTGACCACATGGATTTCCTCCAGGTGCTCCAGTTTCCTCCCACAGTCCAAAGCCATATCAGTTAGTAGCTTAATTGGTCATTGTAAATTGTCCTGTGATTAGGCCAGAGTTAGATAGGTGGGTTGCTGGGCAACCGGGCTCACTGGGCTGAAAGGGCCCATTCTGCATTGTATCTTTAAATAAAAATACCATTGACTGGACTTAGTTTCTTTCAAAAGATTCCTTTGTTAGCATAATACAGCACATTGTTTGATAATGCTGTTAATTACAAAAGCATATAAAGTAGTGCTTGGAACACAGTGGAATGAGGGGTGACCATACAGAAATGTTTAAAATCATGAGAGGCAGAAATAAGATGGATGACAGCAGCCTTTTCTCCAGGATGGAGAGTCCAAAATAAGGGGCATAGATTTACCTATGAGTGGCAACTTTTTCCACACAGAGAGGGTGGTGAGTATATGGAAAGAGCTGCCAGAGGAAGTGGTTGAGGTAGGTACTGTCATATCATTTAAGAAACATTTGGATAAATATGTGGGGTGTTGGGGTTTATACGGACCAAATGCAGGAAATTGGGACTAGCTGAGTGGCACCATGGTCAGCATGGACGTCGGGCTGATCAGCCTGATTCTGTGCTGTAATGCTCTACAACTTTTAAGTAGGTTCCCTTTTTTAAACAGGTCATGATGCATTTCTGATGCAAGTTATTCCACTGGGAAACAGGATACCAAGGTTAGGCATCTTCCAGGTTTAAACACAAGTCCTGGTCTCCAAAGGCAAATGGGAAGAAACCCACGAATGAGCAGCCCAGCTCTTTTAGCTAAGAAACTGGATGTGTCTCAAAGTCTGGTTCTTTTGTTTTATGTTTTACCTTTGCAAGAAAGGGTGGCAAAGCACATCCCAAGCAGCATTTATAATACCCAGCCATTTGCTTCTTACAAAACTCAAACTGTATTGATGAAGTTAAAGAATGAGAAAGTAAAGCTTGTATAGCCAGTGTCCCACTTATGAGGCCAAGATGTCAATGTGATATAAACTTGTCTGTGTTTGAGCTCTTTGTTACTGTATATGGTTGCAATAGTCACTGACATAGCAAGCATAATGCGTTGGAGGAACTTGATAGATCCAGCAGTGTCTGTGGGAGGAAGTAAATCATCGGTGTTTCAGTTGAAACATCAGGACTGAGACCAGCGAGGTGGGATGGCCAGTATAGAGGAGTAGGAGAGTGATGAAAACACATCCTGAAGCAATTGGTGGCCAGAAGTGGAGTTCAAAGTTACAGGCAGGTTAATGCCAGGTAAGAGAGGTGAGCAGGGCTGGAGTTGGAAGACTGTAGCAGATAGTTGGAGGGAAAAAAAAGTCTGGATTTAGATAAGTAAAGGAGGTGAGAACAGAAAAAATATTAGTGGAGAAGTGAATGACTGTTGGGACCAGATGGGAGACAGCATGGGGGAGGCGGTGGTGGGGGACAACCTGTGTGCGAAGTGGGTTGATGGAGCCAGGAAGTGAAAATAAATGAAGTGTGGGTGAACTGAAATAGTGAGGTCAGAGTGAGAAGGGAGACAAAAATGGGAGGGCCAAATGAGGAGAGGGAGAAGAGTTGGGTGGGGCAACAGAGGGAAATAAGAGGGGATTTACCCAAGGTTAGAAAACTCAATATTCATGCCATTGGGTTGTAGACTGTAGACTACCCAGGCAGAATACAATCCAGTTTAGATTGGTAGTAGAAAAGGCCAAGGATGGGAAGGGGAGGGATGTTGAAATGGGCTGCAATTGGGAGCTCAGTGTGGACATTGTGGACTGAGTGGAGGTGCTCTGTGAAACAGTTGCCAAGTGTGTCCTTGGTCCTGCTGATGTAGGGGAGGCCACATCAGGAGTACTCAGTGCAGTAGCCAAGTTTGGCAGAGGTGTAGGTGAATCTTTGCTTCAGCTGGAAGCACTGGATGGTGATGAGGGAGGAGATGCAAGAGCTGCTGGTGGGATTGTGTTCCAGCTGGCTAACTCAGGTATCTGCATTTACCAAAAAAAACTGCCAGAAGAACCCAGTAATCAAGCAGAATCTGTGAAGGCAAAGAGTCTCCACCAACGTTGGAACCCACCGAGTTCCTTTTCTGCTCCAGATTTCAACTACTCAGCTGAAGGTACAGTACCGAACCCGAATAAAGGCAAGTCAGACACCCAGCTGAGCAAGACATCTTCATTTGTTTGCACTTCCATTGGTAAATATATTTGTTACAATGAACAGGTATCTACTTAATCCTCCTTTACTTCACAATAATGCAGCCAGTTTCATTAGGCAAAAAGCCAGAAAGTACACTGAGCAGAACTAAAAATTTTGTTTCAGTATCAGAATGTAATTATAATCTAATTATAATTACATAAACAATTTACGTAAACTCCTCCCAGAATGTGGAACATTAAATGCCAGGAGGAGAAAGGTTTGCAATACGAGATTCTTTTGAGGTGTGATATTCTCAGTTCACAGAAGACAGCTAAACATCATCCCCAAACAAATGAAGTCCTTGCACATGCTATTTAACTATTCCTTACCTGGTCCCCAATCCTGCATCATTTTATGGAAAACATCAGCTGTCCTCTTTCTTTTTTCATAAAAATGGGTATCTGTACAAATAAGTGCAATGGAATTGTAAGAATTGAACATAGTCCTCAAGATAAATCACTAAAATCCCAAACATTTGCGGGATTAAACATTTGACGTAGCAACTGTCTTCACATGAACATTATCAAGCAAAATTTGGCACCAAGCTGTATTTATTTTAATTAAAAATCTGGAGCATTTGTGGTAAAGCCATTTTTACTGGTGCTAATTACCCTTGAATGAGCAGCTCTCTTTAAAGGTTTCTTGTAGTGAAAATATTTCCACACCTCTAGGAGGGAAAATCATCCAGATGACTGGTTGATTACATCATTGATAGCTTGTCCTTCTATGTGGAAGGGTCACAGATTTTGGGATGTTATCAAAAGCAGCCTTGCCAAGTTACAATAATGCATATCATATATGGTACACATTGTGACTAAGATATGCTAGTGGTGGAATGAATGGAGGCTTTGCATCCTGCAGAATGCAATTTGTGTGATGTAATCATGAGGAAAGTGGATAATTTCCCATCACTTCTGCTTTATAGTTCATAGAAAGTCAGAGTCAGAAAGCAAGTTCCATATGCTTCAGTTTTACTGCAGGATCTCAGTGGTTTACTCAGTTATGTGTCTCATCAATGGTATCTCAAATTGAATTGGATTGACTGTATTTCTTACATCCTTACATACATGAGTAAAATTCTTTACATCTGTCTGAATGTGCAATGTGCAAATTATAGTGATTTGTCATAAATAGTATGCACAGTAAGATAGACAACAGAACAGTCAATATAGCTTAGAAATACAATTGTGTCAGCATGAATTAATCAGTCTGATGGCCTGGTGGAAGAAGCTGTCCCAGAGGGTGTTAATATTGTGGATTCAGCCACTGAATATGAAGAGGAAATGAATGCTTACACTCAAAGGAAACAAGATGATCAAATACTTGCATGCCACTAAGTTGCCACTTGAATGCTGCTCAACATCAATTATAGTTGAGGAGCGAGGGTGTTAATAAGTGGTTAGTACACTACACCCTCTATAGAATCATTAATTCCAAAACCGCGCATTGCAAGTTGGCTCTGGTGTGTCGATGAATGGTTAAATCCGGGTGGAGTTGATGGATATGTGGTGATCAACAAAGGGGTTAGTATAAATGAGTTTGATTGTCAGCCCAGACTTTGTGAGTCAATGAGCCTAGCTCCTAACTCAAAAGGCATCCTACATAAATCAACCATGAGAAAAGTGGGAGGTATTTATCTGTTACCAGAATTCTCAAAGTTCAAAATAAATTTATTATCAATGTATATTTATGTCACCATATACTACCCTGAGATTCATTTTCCTGTGGGTATTCACAGTAAATACAAAGAACCACAATGGAATCAATGAAAAAACACAAACAAAATGGACAAATGACCAATGTGCAAAAGAAGATAAACTCTGCAAATACAAAAAAAGCAAAATAATAATAATAAATATCAAGAACATGGGATGAAGAGTCCTTGACAGAGAGTCCATAGGGTGTGGAAGCAGGTTAGTGAGTGAAGTTACCCCCTCTGGTTCAAGAGCCTGATGGTTGAGGGATAATAATTGTTCCTGAACCTGGTGGTGTGGGTCCTGAGGTCCCTGTACCTCCTTGCTGATGGCAGCAGTGAGAAGAGAGCACGGCCTGGATGGATGGTGGCACTCCCTGTAGATATGCTCAATGGCGAGGAATTACGCTCTGCTTTGATGGTCACCAAATTTAAATAACTTATCAGCACTTGATTCAACTTCATGTGAAATTACATGAAATTAGATGAAGTGGTGGAATAGTGAAATAAAATATAAGAGGCATAGATAGATTAGATATTCAGCTATTTTTCCAGGTAGTGAGTCAAAAACCAGATGATGTAGGTTTACAATGAGAGTAGGACTTAATAGGGATCTCAGGGCCAGCTTTTTCCTATACAGAGGGTATATAGAACAAGGTGTCAGAGAAAATGGTAAAGCCAGGTACAATTACAATGGTCAGGGAAGGTTCTGAGGGATGTGAGCCAAACTCAGGCAAATGGAATCCGTGTAGGTAAGCATCTTGGCCAGCATGTCCAAGTTGAGCTGAAAGGTTTGTTTGCATACTGTAGAACTCTGTGAATGTAGGAATCTACCTCTTTCATCTGGAAGGTATCTGAACTCCATAGGCTCACTGACTTCTTGATCTGAAGGTCTGCGAAGTTGCATTTTCACTGATACAGGCTCAGTGATATTACTTTGACAATATGCTGGTGTCCGAAAGACGATGGCAACCTGCCGATGTACATCCGCTTGTGAAAATGAACCTTTGGCCTCCCACTCCGAAGTAAAGAAACGAACTTCAATATCATCTATAGACATAAATATGAAGAAAAAAATCAGTACTATGTACAAACAATGCTAACTCAATATAATTTTAATTATGCAGTGACCAATATCCAGCTGTAATTTCTTCCTTTGCTTTTATAAAATACACTTTCTATTCCCTTTTGCCACTGTGGTAGATACAATTTAACAATTTTAAGATAGCCATAAACAAGCTTGGTTGAAATAATTTTTTTAAAAAAATATAGGCATCCGTTAGTCTTGTGAGACCATGGATTTGCGCCTTGGAAGGTTTCCAGGGCACAGGCCTGGGCAGGGTTGTATGGGAGACTGGCAATTGCCTATGCTGCAAGGCTCCCCTCTCCACACTACTGATGCCAAGGGAAGGGCACTAGGACCCATACTTGGCACCGGTGTCGTCGCAGAGCAATGTGTTGTTAAGTGCCTTGCTCAATGACACAACACGCTGCCTCAGCTGAGGCTCGAACTAGTGACCTTCAGATCACTAGACCAATGCCTTATCCACTAGGCCACACACCACACGGTTGAAATAAATAGATGACAGATTATGAAGTAGATTTGTAAGTATCTGTGCATTTGGCTGTGTTCAATCTCTTCACTCGTATTTTAAACTGAAGAAACTAAAAAGTAATCCTGACCAGTTCTTCAGCTCCAAGCCCGACGTTCACAATTTATTTTGCAAATGAGCTTTGAATTCAGTTGAAAAGCTAGGATTGAAATAATCAGACATTCGACTGGATAGCTGTCAATGTAATATTCATGGTGGAATTAACCATATTAGTACCTTCAATAGCCTTTACTACATGACCAAATACCTTATTGTCACTGGTACAACCTTTAAAACAGATACTTGGTTGACATGAAAGTGTACAGCTCTTTTCACAAAACAGTAGGTGTGATCACTTTAAAGAACATTGGATTATTTCTACTACTACTGATCACTTCAGAAAGAGCATTTTCTCCAGTCAAAGTAATTCTGAGGAAAAATTTCCCTTTAAGAATTACTGAATGAAATCACTCATGTTGATGTAAAAGTAAAGTAAATACTCTTAGGTTCACTTCCCATAATATACAACAGTGTTTCCCAAAGTGGGTTATAATAACCCCCCCCCCCCCTCCACAGCAGTGGGAATTTCTAAGGGGAAGGGGGGGAAGGCAATAAAGTTAAAGGAGACAGGTGCAGGGTGTGCTCAGTAGCGGGGGGGCATCTGAGGGTTTACAGCCTTATTTTAAGAAATTAATTACTTATTATAAGCATTTGATCGTCAGTCTCTCATATATAACTACAATGATCACATAATCACCTCACCATTTGCTAATCAACCATATTGTTAGACTTGAAGCATGTTATAGTTGTTGAAATACAAAGTGACACTATTGTATTTGGCATATCATGAGACTGAAGAAATTGTGTTATTTCTGGGCCCAACCCACAAATTATTGCCGTTCACTGTTGTAGTACTATGATACCCATACTCTAATCACATAGGGATGCAGTTCCTGTGAATCAGGGTATGGTGATCAATGGGATAAAGTTCATAAACTGCCCTTTCAAATTATCTTAACCACATTTCTCTAGACCACAACCCAACTGACATTTTGCTGTTCCACTTTATGTATCTTCAGGCTGAGTCAGGTTTTGCCTGAGCTATGAAGATGCCATAACCTTTCCCTTAATTAATCACAATACTTGAGGTTAAACTTCAACAATAGGTGATTAATTGTGGTTGTTAATTCATAAAGAAAATGGCAGAAGCAGACCAAACATAAAAGTGTTGATGTATAGTGTACAGCATCTGAAATAGTGATTTATACCAGCACCAAGCAACCAACAGCATTCAATGTGTCTGTTATGTGAAAACCTTTTTATCCAAATATGGCATTGAAACTGGCCAGGCTGTTCGAACATTTAAAGAGAAGACACTCTGATAAAGCAAACAAGAACTTGGCTTTCAGTCACTTAGTGAAAATTATCAGAAATTGAAAACATTTCAAAACATGTTTGCCAGTACCTCACACCAAAACAATGATGGTTGGCATGCTTCATCCAATATTTCAATACTCATTGCTAAATTTGGAAAGTGCCATACAATTGGAGAAGAACTGATTCTGCCAGTGGTAAGGGAGGTTCTGAGTACCATTTTGCATAAGTCACTAGAATAAATAAATAAAATAATTCTATTCAGTGACAACTCTCTCCAAAGATGGACAGATGAAATGTTTGAGAATATGGAAGACATATAGGACAACAGAATTTGCTCTGCAGTTGGATGCGTCAACTTTGCCAGGCAACGAATCATTGCATCTTGGCTATGTTCACTTCATAAAAGATGAAAGCATGGTTTGAGAGTTGTTATATGCAAGGGGACTAGAAACAGATACGAAGGGGGGAGTCAATATTTCAGGATGCTGAGCAATTTTTCAAAGAGAAGGAGACTCTGCTCAGCATTATTCTTGCTTGTGCAACAGATGGGGCATCATTGACAAGCACCACCATGGGATTATTACTTTCTTGGGGGAAAAAAAGCTATAACTGACCCTAATGCATATTTACCATTTACTGTGTAATTCATGGACATCTTGTCACAAAATCTTAATGATCAACTGCACGAATTATTAAATACTATTATCACATTGGTAAATAAAATCAAGGCTGATGTTTTCCATTCTCAACCATTTTGAGAGCTTTGCATTGAGAATGATGAAGAGTTTGAATGCTTGCTGATGCACACAAAAGTCAGGTGGCTCTCAAAAGGAAACTGCCTGATGAGCTTTTATGTGCTTTTGGAAAATGTGATAAAATTCTCTGAAGATTTGAAAGCTTCATTCAGTAATCAACTCAAGAATATTAAGCATGAACTTTCTTATTTGTCAGAATTATTCACAACAGTTAATGAAATCAATCTTCACTTGCAAGGAAATGTGAATCTTATCAAATCATTTCTGTTCAAGTTAACTCTATTTAAGTACAACATTGACTGTCACAACTCTTCCCAATTTCTGAGCCTCTCTGAGTTGGAAGAGGAAGAAAGGATACCAGATGATGATCTTCAAGTATACTGTGCCCATCTGGGCGAGCTGCATAAAGACATGTCAGAGAGGTTTCAGGATCTGGAAGTTCCAGATTGGGTAATAAATCCATTCCTGAACACTCCCAATGAAGAACTAAGCAAGAAGGATGGAGGAAAAACTAAGCTCGCTACAAAATGACTGAGCCAAGGTTCAAAAAAATCATATCAAGACTTAATTGCAGAAATAAATCTCTGAACACTATCATGCGCTGTGGAAAAAGGTCAAGATGTCCTTTATTGCCATTCCAACATCATAGTTAGTGTACTGAGGTTTCAGTGCAGTCACCCAACTTCTTTTAACGCAATAAAACAGACTGCAAATCACTGAACGTGGAGATCCGAGACTCCTGAGTGACGTTCAGCCTGCTGCTGAGAAGCCGACATCACTGCACCAAGCCCATTGGTAGTGAATAGTTGTATTACCAGTGTACACTAAAATTGTTGATGAGAATTGCTTTTACTATAATTAAATAATTTTATTTGTGGCTTTACATAGATTTGAATAATTTTTGCCATTATTTGTCACTGCTTTGAATTTGTAGTTCCTATTTTTTCCACTCCATATCATAAATCAAAATTCTTTATAGATTTTATATAATGTCCAGAAATTGTGGGGGGCACTAGGAATGTGGTCTTGGAGTCAAGGGGGTGGAACCCAAAAAAGTTCGGGAACCACTGGTATACAAATACTGGATATAAATTATCCTAGTGGAATTATTCAGTGATAGAAGTGGCTGGAGCAAAGTTCTGAAGATAACAGCTGGAAAAGACAAGAATGCTTAATTCCAGTATCTCTCCCCCCACCCCCTACCTATGGGATCAATCCTAGCTACCTACCTGTTCATCTTAATCACCTCTCACTTTCCAGAAGTGTCACCAGTTATCGTTTGAATACATGAGTACTTTACTTTCCCAATTAGCGTCCTAGGATATTCCAAAAAAACTTGGCTTTTACTGAAAACTCCACCTCAGTCCACCAACTCTTTAAACATAATGTATTTATCTAAGTAAGCAGAGTGAACAATTTATCTTCATCAACTTTGCCAATTACATACATAAAACAAAAAAAAATTAGGCAACTCAGAAACAAAGTTGCCTGCCAAGTAAATTCTGTGATATCCAGGAACAGTTTCCAGATCATTGCACTTCAGAGAACTTCTATACACAGTTCTACTTTGGGGGCAGATATTCAAAGGCAGGAGATATGCTATGGTAACACCCTGCTTAGGATTTTTACTGCTATGGTGTGGGTACTTCATTTTAGCAGTTCTGAAAGAGCAGTCTATTCTGCTTCCACCTTGTTTGGGTTTAAGCTGTGATAAGAAGCTTTGTTGTTCAATTTAGGAATGTGCTATCAGCCAGTCAGGGTAGTGGAATTGGGAGTAGGTTCTGCAGAATGCTGGGGTGAAGGTCTTTGTTGGCAGGAGCAGGGAGAAGGGAGGAAAAAAGATAGCCGAGGATGCCATCCCCGTTGCACAAAGCGCTTTGTGCCAATAACGGCTTCAAGGAGGAAGGACCAACACTTCCGCGGGAGACCTGTTTGATCAGGATGGATTTTGAGCCACGTTCGGAAGGTGGTGTGTGTTTTCACGCAGACCGAGGGTCCAGCGTGTGAGTGACAGACAAGTTCAAGACGAGCTCCAGCTTAAGTGCACATTTCACTGTTTAAGCGTAATGGGCCCTTTTTGTTTTTATTTTTCATTTAATAACCGTTTGCTTAAATTAACATTCTTAAATATACATTATAATTGTATGCAGTGTCTGGTGTTACTTCTTGCTGGGGTCACTAAATCACACAGTATTCGCACAAACTGGGGTTTGGGTGAGCCAGACATCCCAACCTCACGGATTTTCCCGGACCGAAGTTGTACGCACCCTAAACCTCTGAAGCCTGAGAAAGGCGAGTTTTTCGCCACGGAATCCAGTGGCTGTTAGCGAGGGGCTAACGAGACGGTTTCCAGAGATGCCTAGTAAAAGGGGGTTTCACTATATACAGTTTGTGTATTCTATTTACAATATACAGGAGATATACTATAATACAGTCTGGCAGCTTAACTGCAGCATTGAGATGATGTAGGTACAATTAATTAGAAGCTATGACCCATTTCTGACATAGGATTTCCTCCATTCTTGGTCTAGTTAGCAAAGGTTGGCTGGACCAACCACTGAAAATCACTCATTCTTGTGGGTTCCAGTTACACCAGCTGCCAAACTTATTGAAACAATCTGTGTAATAAGAATGTTACAGCATGAATTATTTTGCTCCAACATGAATTACTATAAATACACATAACAGGTTTTGAAAGAAAATTAACCAGATCTGTTAGCCAGTAGTAGTCTGATATGCACCAGCACAACAGTTATCCCAATTCAGCAGCAATAAAACTTGAAATTTCATAGAAGTGGTGAAAAATCAAGATCAAATGGAGTAATTTTGAAAATTTCCCACTGATTATTTTCAGCAAATCATATCTGGCTATGGATATACCTGTTTTTCACTCTTTATAACAAAAAAAAATTCAAATCTGAGGGTAACAATTTACCTTTTTGCACCTTGTCACATAGCAGAAATATTTCATCTCCTCCTTTAACAGTTCCAGTGTTTTTATTGACACGGCAGATTTTCAACTCTGCTGTGTTTGGTGCTCCTGTAAATAGGAAATGCACATGAACTTGAGCTGGCTGGCATACAGTGGCTACTTAATGCTGAAGAATTCTCATACAATCTGCAATTAGAGAGATTTGCAGATAATTTTAAGGTAACAAACATGTGAAGCAAAAGCTGCTGATTCTGTGAGTGTGGTCAAAAACCAAAGAACATAGGAAATCAAAATTGTACTCCTTTGCTCTGCTACCAGAGCAGCTACTGGGAAATGGGATTAATATACTTACCCTTTTTCAAATGAGCGTAAACAAAGGCAAGGCCAACAGAATTATTCAGTGTAAATTGCCCAAAAAACTATTGCTTCCTTAGAGATTAGGACTTTGTTAGCACAAGTACTCAATGTTGATCAAGAACATAGATCAGTTTGGTTGCAAGACTGGTGCAGAGTTAAGGAAGGGCAAGGTCAAATAAGAATTTTAAAAAGCATGGATCATAAACAAGAGGAAATCCAAGCAACACACACAAAATGCTGGAGGAACTCAGCAGACCAGGAAGCATCTATGGGAAAGAGTATGCATTCGATGTTTTGGGCTGAGACTCTTCATCTGGACTGGAGAGAGAAAAAAAAGATGTGGAGTCAGAGTTAGAAGGTGGGGCAGGGGAGGAAGAAAGACAAAGTCATAGGCAAAACCAGGAAGGGGGTAGGGGAGGGGGAGAAGGGGTGAAGTAAAGAGCTGGGAAGTTGATTGGGTGAAAGAGGTACAGAGCTGGAGAAGGGGGAATCTGATAGGAGAGGACGGAGGCCATGGAAGAAAGAAAAGGGGGAGGAGCTCCAGAGGGAGGTGATGGGCAGGTAAGGGGCTAAAGTGAGAGAGGGAGAAGATGATGGAGAATAGTGAAAGGGGGGGATTACCAGAAGTATTAGAAATTGATCTTCATGAGCACAGGGG
Organism: Hypanus sabinus; assembly: GCF_030144855.1. Lineage (NCBI taxonomy): Eukaryota > Metazoa > Chordata > Chondrichthyes > Myliobatiformes > Dasyatidae > Hypanus > Hypanus sabinus. Next base: position 58,973,141 of record NC_082717.1, on the reverse strand, counting down.
CAATGAAGTCATAGAAGAGTTTGAATGACTTCACGTTTACAGTGTGCGAAATGAAGAGAATATTGTTAAGTCAAGAGATATCCAAACTGTGTCAAATGGAGTTTAAAAAGATCAGCAGAAAGACAGGAAAATAGAGGATTTAGTCCAAAAATCATTGAAGAATCCAGTCCAAAAGCCAAAAGAGACCCCCACCCTTACCCCCTAGGTAGTCATGTTTATTACATAGTAAATGCAAAGGGCAAGGTATTTGGTAATGATTTTTGAGACTCACTGTTGTCATATATAGGGTTTGAGACAACTGGTGGAAGAGCTCTTGAAAAGCTGCCATGCTCATCGGGAAGAAAAACCTGGAAACACAACCTCACCACATTCAGATCATAATCTTCAATCTGGAGCAACTGTTCCTGCGGAACTGAAGAAAAAAGCCTGGTTTTCATTTGAATACAAACTGTCTCATGATGACATTCTGACACATATTGAAGTTCCTAAAATAGATTATTTTTTGCATTTTTAGTTTACTTATGGTTGCGTGAATAGAAAATCAATTTTTCCAGAGGAAACTAACAAGACAAACCTGGTCAAGGGAACTATCTGTGACCAGCAGCTAAGTTTAAACATTTTTTATATATTTACACCATATCAAAAACAGAAGAAATACTTTGTTACTTCAAATAGTTCAATTTAATATCAGAGAATGTTGTTAATTTTATTAATGAATTTATTATAAAATATCTAGATGTTGTAAGTGATTTTCTTGTTAAAATTAATAAACTGCAGTTCTAAAATAACCAAATTGCAATGATGAAATAATAACTCCTTCTACAGTAACCTCCCAAGCTTGGTAAAGATCACCACCTCCACATGATTCATTGACGTCGACTGACATCCAAAGCCATTCAACCATTATCTACACCTTACAATCATGTCGCAGAACTGATAAGGTCAAACCATAAATGAGGTTACACTTCCTTTTCGAATAATGCGTCCGTCCACTAACATGCAAAATTTATCACAGCAAAATCATTCCACCCTCAGACGCGAGTAGGCAATGTTGATACCCACTCTTGATGTATCTTTTGGTTTTTGTTTCAAACCAATTAACGCAAGAAGAGGATTGCCTTTTGCTAATGTCAATTGTTTTTAAATCTTAAAAAGTCATCAGCTGAAAACCAAGCAACACACAGAAAATGCTGGAGGAACTCAGCAGGCCAGGCAGCATCTATGGCTAACTAACCTGAGTTGAACAAAAACATCTCTTTGGTTTCTGTGTCACCTTTACTTCTCCTGGATTGTATATAGTACTTACATTTACAGCTTTTAATAAGTGCATCATCAACAAAAGAAAGGAAATCGATTATATAATAAGAGCACATTTAAAACTAATCATTATAATACTATAAAGATTGATCATTTGAACTACACATGTCAAAACCAATAAACAGGTCGTAACTAAAAATTAGGAAAAAAATATATATTCTCATGTTTTTGCATGACTGACTAAAACAGCAAAAGGCTTACTATCACACCCTTGTAAAAAGTTAGTCAGGGCAATGCAGAACCTCGAGGTTAAATGTGAGGATTTTAAAGTAACACAGATGCTAAATGTAATATCCATTAAAATATCAAATTACATTTCCCTCAAAACCAGAGGATTGATTATCCATATAACAAGGATTCTCTTATCACCTTTGTGTGCTAACCAAGCAGTGCATAGAGATAGTTACTTAGATCTAACCAGAAACTTTGACCACCTACGGTGAACTTACCTGTTACATGGTCAGCAGATAAAAGAATAGATAGTACAAAGAAAGTCATGAATGCAACATGGAATGTTAAATCAATAAAAACAATCAAGTTCAATGAAGTGGTTTTGAACACACAATTAAAAAGTTACTGGTTACTGGCTTTAAAATAGCCTTTTAGCTATTCACCCTGTCCCCATTTCAAACCTGCCAGTTACACATACTCAAAAGTGTGACAATTGTTTATGGGTTGTAATTAAGATTCTAGCACCTCATGGCTCAAGTCAGTTTGTGCAAAGTTCTGAGAAGAAGGGATATTTTTCATCATGATACTGTGTACTTTCTAATGCATTAAGATTGTTTAGGTTGCTACAACATGAAAGAGCAGCTAAATTTAATCCTGATTTTATTGCCTTTGGTTGTAGAAGGTTAATGTCTAGAGCTAATGACAAATGGTCAAATAATCTGTACCAAAACAATTATGACAGAAGTGCATGGATTATGGTGTTCAGTGAAGTACCGCTGAAATTTTATCACCGTCATAAACCTGCAAGGCTGCGAGGAAAATGTGTGGTTGGAACTATAGAGGTACTATGGTAGACAGCCTGTACAGACAAAATGGGACAAATGGCCTCCTTTGTGCAGCATCTATTCCATGAATCTACAGCAGGCATGACTTGTCATCTAACAACACAAGACAAGAATCAATACAGTGTGATTCCTACAGAGCTTTTGGAACTGAAGGAATCCAAAATATATTCAAGGAAGCTGTAGTGCCCGTTTCAGGACAACTATGAAGACTGCTAATCAAAACAACTTTTAGATTTGCTGTACATACTTGTCACACTGAGAATAGAATGAAACATCCCAATTGCTCTGCAATAGCACACAATCAATACCAGTTCTTATAATGCCAGATATTCCATTAAAAATGTTCAATATTAAACCAACCAATTAAGTCCATAAGATTACACAACCAAAGGAAAATCCTGCCTGAAAATGGTAACTGCTTCCTGTGGATGCATTTTGTCACTCAAAATGCTACTGGGTCACTGGATCCCTACATTTGCAAATATGTATGATGGAGAACTGGGTCAGAAGCTGATTAGGAATGCTATCAAGCTATTTATCAAATATTTTCTTATTTCCAATGTTATATTTCATAGACGGTATATGATAAACATTCTGTAGGGATGTGTATAGCCTCAAATATAAGTATCTGCTTGGGTTCAAAAATCAGCAATATTTTTGTGTTGTGTTTTTAACTAAATAAGTATGAGCTAGCATTTTGGTACATTAGCAGCTCAAATCCAATGATTTTACCCTGAAAGTTAACGTGAACTTAAAGTTAAAGTTAATGTTGCAACTCTAGAAATCTCTGGTGAGACCGCACTTAGATTATTGTGTTCAGTTCTGGTCACCTCATTCTAGGAAGGATGAGGAAGCTATGGAGAGGGTGCAGAGGAGATTTACCAGGATGTTGCCTGGTTTGGAGAACAAGTCATATGAAGCAAGGTTAGCAGAGCTGGGACTTTTCTCTTTGGAGTGTAGAAGAATGAGAGGGGACTTGATAGAGGTCTACAAGATTATGAGAGGCATAAATAGGGTGGATAGTCAGTACCTGTTTCCCAGGGCACCAATAGCGAACACCAGAGGGCATATGTACAAAATTAAGGGAGGGAAGTTTAGAGGAGACATCAAGGGTAAGTTGTTTTTTTAAAAAAAATACACAGAGGGTTGTGAGTGCCTGGAATGACTTGCCAGAGATGGTGGTGGAGGCTAAAACATTAGGGGTATTTAAGAGCCTCTTGGACAGGCACATAGATGAAAGAGAAATGGAGGGTTATGCGGTAGTGTGAAAAGAGGATGCTGTCCAAGTTGCATGCCATCTTGGACAATGTCTCCCATCCACTTCATAATGTACTGGTTAGGCACAGGAGTACGTTCAGCCAGAGACTCATTCCACCAAGATGCAACACTGAGTGTCATAGGAAGTCATTCCTGCCTGTGGCCATCAAACTTTACAACTCCTCCCTCAGAGAGTCAGACACCCTGAGCCAATAGGCTGGTCCTGGACGTATTTCCACTTGGGACATTTTACTTATTATTACTTAATTATTTATGGTTTTATATTGCTATATTTCTACATTTTCTTGGTTGGTGGAACTGTAACAAAACCCAATTTCCCTCAGGATCAATAAAGTATGTGTCTGTCTGTGTGGGTTTAGTACCTTTTTTTAAGGATTATATGGGTCAGCACAACATGGAGGGCTGAAGGGCTTGTACTGTGCTGTAGTGTTCTATGGTAAAGTAGAAGTAAGGAAGATGTTAAAGTTAACTGCTGTGTCATAAAAATGATCCATAAAATTTAAGTTTTGTGTGTGCACTTGGGAAATTCAAACAAAGGTAGCAGAAAATCTGTACAATGAAGAGTGCCTCTAATATCACAGGTAAAGGTCTAGGTACAGGTCTGATCACCTCATACAGCTAAAGCATCAAGTGGATATTCAATACAATCTCTTCAGAAGCTTATGGAAGAATTAAGATTTTCTAAAAATGAAACATTCAAAACTCTCCTTCAGTCACATTCTACAATTTAGCAAATTGCTCCCAGATGTGGATTTGAGAGAATAGAAGTGAAATTTTGTTGAGAACAAATATTAGCTCTGAGTGGTTATTTACTTTGAAACAAAGGAGCTAAGCAGAGATCTATGATTTGGTAGCATGACAGTAAGGACTTGCTTTCAATAACAGAGGTTAATAAAAATAAAATAGATTCATGATAGTTGGTGGAAGCACTAGGGTGAACTAGAGAAGAAGCTTTTGCTCTGTGGGTGGTTCAGCAGCCACAGTCTGAAAAGATGGCTGAGTCATAAATATTAAATCACATTTGAACAAGTACTTGATACCTTGTTGTCTGAAGGACTACAGATCAAAAGCTGGAATCTGGGGTTAGGCTGGGTATCTTTCTCATGTGACATGGACATGATGGGCAATTATTCTCCTGTTGCCATAGGTTTATTCATTCAGCTCTCTAATACTAATCTTCAAGGGCAGGCAATTAATTTTCTTTGAGAATACAGAAATAACCAGTCAGGAAAATTTATCAGCAACATGCAACAAGTACCAAGATGGTCATTTTTGGACTTTAATCTACTGAAAGTGTGAAAAATAATCAGATTAGAAATAGTATTTCTTACAAAAAATGTTTGCGGCACATCTTATTTTAAGACAATATATTCTATAATACTTCAAGGTTGGGCAAAAGACTAGTGCAAGATCTACTTTATGTAGTTGTTTTTATATTTAAACTATGTTATTTTAAAATATACATTATTGGTACTGTAAATTTAAAAACTATAAAGATACAAAATGATTTAACATTAATAAATTAATGTTATTAGCATTAGCTGAACTTCAAAGCAAAAACATTTGGAGATTTACTGAGCTGGGAAACATTGTTATAAACTCAAGCTGTTCACAAGATGGAAACTATTTAAACTTTATTGTTCATCTGTTCTTAAAACTTGAGAACCTACTAGTTTTTTTTTGCAATTTGTGGCATTTTAAAAGGAAGTTAGATAGAAACTACACTTCCTCTTGTACTATTTTTAAATTGCATATCCTTTTAAGATGATTCAATTGTTTGTATACTGTATTTTAATTAAACAAACATGACACTAAACTGTTGATAGATCTGAACCTGAAAACACAACCAATGGCAATCTGATGTAGGTTTGTTTTTAAACCACAGCAGTCCATTTCACATTTGGCATGTTGCAGATAATAAAGCGAGTTTCAGAACTGGGGCCATTTCCTGTGTTCGGTTCCCTTTTAGACATCACAGACACCAGCTTCCTGATATCTACTTACTATACAATTACAACCAAAATGTTCATTGTACTAAACCTGAACTTAATGCACATATCTGATGATTGTTTCAATCATAGTAATCCTTTTTCACCTTCCAACAAGACTTCTGTAAGTCTTGTTACTACAGCTACTCTCAACAGAGAATAGCAAATTCCATGAATTATCACACAACATTTATAACAGTTTATAAAATAAACGTTTTTCACAACTTATACTTTGGATGAATTTCAATACTACCAAGAAGTTATGTGTTTTTTTTAAATACAAGCAATAAATGATAAGTGTTTTAACTTTCTATTTTCAAACAGACAGATAATTTGTTGACCTGTGACAGCCAGGACTTATTAACTGCCAGACAATAGAGAACTAGGGTAAGGAGGTTACTTCAGGTTTGCAAAATCATCTAGTGGAGAGATACTGGGATCAGTGTAAAGTTTTAGTTACTTACTATGCAAACCATCAATTTAGATTAAGGGACAAAGTGTATTGGGTCAGACTTGGTGAGAAAGCAAGTGAGCACAGGAAAGTAGACTAGATGAGTGGGCACATTAAGGATAAAGGTAGATTCATAAAATTATACATCACCAATCTGCTTCTGCAGACCATGATGCCCATCAATACTAATCCCATTTACCCATTTTTGGCCCATATCCCCCTGAACATTTCCTGTCTAAATATTTAGTTTAGACATTATAATTGTACCTGTGCATACACTTCCAGGGGCAGTTTGATCCGCCTTCTATGTCAAAAGAATTGCCGCTCAGATTTTTTTTTTAAATCGTTCCTCTCTCACCATAAATCTTTGAATCCACTACTCTGGGAATATGAGCAAGTATTTACCCTTTCAATGTCTCTCATACTTCAAAAAAAAATATAAACCCATACAAGATCATCTCTCAGCACTCTTTGTTTCAGGGAAAATAGTCACAGTCTAATCTAGTCCCTCTTTATAACTCAATCTCTCCAATTCAGGCAACATATTTTAAGAGTCTTTTCTGCATCCACTCTAACTTAAATCACATCTTTCCTGTTGTGTGGCAACCAAAAATGCATGCAATACTCTAAATGTATTCTAACAAATGTTTTACACAACTGTAATATTGTGTCTCAATTCCTGCACTCTGTACTCAACACTTCAAAAGACATCACTTTGACAGTCTGACTCAAGTTCCATCAGCTATTCATTTTCCCACTTAATAAAAATCTTGTTATAACTTTAAACAACTTTCTTCACTGTAACCTACAGCATCAGTATTGGCATCTGACTATCTATCTATATCCTCAAAGTCATTGCTATATGACAAAAGAGACTAAAAGAATGGGCACAAATAAAACATTTTTAAAGGATAAAGTGGGGAATGCAAAAGTTATCCATTTTGATAAAAAAAACCAGAATATTGTTAAACTGAAGCAATAGCTTCAAATGCTAAAGGGAATTTGGGTCTCCATGTACACGAAACTTGTACATAGCAAGTAAGCACTATACATAATAAGGAGAGCAATAGATTGCTTGCTTTTTCTGCAAAACGATGAAATAGAAGTGAAGACAGGGCACTAGAAAGCCACACCTGGAGTTTGGTCTCCTTATTTAAGGAGGGATATGGAAACAATAGTGAAGGCTCAATAGATTGAACAATTAAGCAGCAGAGACAGTAACCTTTGGAGTTTAGAACAGTCATGTGATTTTTGTTGAAATGAAAGATTCTAGGGGTGGGGTGGAATCGATTGTGCAGATGTCAAGCAAATGTTTTCACTGATGGGACAATCTAGAAGTAGGGCACATATTTATAGAATTCTGTCAGTTGTAAAGTAAGCTTACTTAAATGTAGCAAAAAATAAGGTTAAAAACAATTAACTAGCATCATCTAGGATTTATTCGGTTTTAGTAACACAAGCAGAGACAAATATAACTGTTAATAAATGGCATCATCATATAAATTCATTTGCAATTCAAAAATGTGAAACACTACCAATACTTTCTTTAGTAAAAGGAAATTTTAAAAAAACTGCAGATGTTGGAAACCTGAAATAAGACAGAAAATGCCATGAAAATTGAGTATTTGTGGAAATAAAGAGAAATGGTTAAAATTTCAGGAACTCTTCATCAGAACTGAAAAAGAAAGAAAAAAGTTAGTGTAAGTAGCAGAGGAGAATAGGATGGTGGATGGAACATTGGAACTTAAGTTTAATCTGATGTTAACTACATCTTATTGCCTCATTTCAGTCTATCTGAGAAATTCCCAGCTGAATCTTTCCAGCATTTTCTGTTTTGATACCAATAATATATTCTCTGGGTTTTTTCACGGCTACCATTTCAGAAACCTAAGGAAGGGGAACATTAAATTTTTTTTTTTAAAACTTCACATTTATAATCATCCAAAATTTGGCTGAACAAATTACTACCAGATTTTGCAAAAACTAGCTCACACTGACAGTCCATAAAATTAATTTCAAATGGGAACCATTGGAAATGAAAATATCATGATGATCCCAACTTATGGAGATTCAAAGCCCTTCATCCATCATAAGACTCTGATCTTTAAGAACAGTGAAATAAAACAAACTAAATATATCTTTGTTTCACTTCATGTCTAAGCCACCAGGGAATACAAGTTATATACATTTGGCTTAGATAAAATCTCAGCAGCAGCAGTCAAAGGTGATCATATTAGCCAAGTTTAAACAAGTGTAGTATTTTGAGCATAAACTAGATTACTGAATGTTTCCGAAGTCACTGGTAAACTTCATCCACCATCCATACATAGACGGAGGAATGCTATAATATCAACTGAGGGAAAAAGACTGGGATGGTGGGGGAACATGTTTGTGTTGTTGGTAAGTGGAGAGAAATTGGATAGTAGAAATAAGAATATTTAAATGTTTTTAGAAAAATACTTTGATTTCTTTGTTTTGGCTTCTTCTTTAAGGAAAGTTACAACTTTAATTCCATCAAGTACCTTGTTGCAAATTTTTAAAGAAACCATCTAGAATCTACAAGATGGGTCACAATTATGCAAGTTCTGAACTCAAAGCATTATCATGATGCTTAAAGTCAATCTCAATTTGATTACAATGGCATTGCAGCCAATTTAAATTGTACGGCAAATTATTGCTAATAGCTGGCACAAATGAAAGGAGTGAATGTTTTGTTTTGATGATCATATCAAGGAAAAGCTCTTGTATAGAGTCATGGAAAACTACAGCACAAAAACAGGTCCTATGGCTCATCTTGAATGCCAAGCAACTGAACCTTCCTGACCAACTTCCCTTGCAGGACCTTGTCAAATGCCTTGCTAAAGTCCATTTTGACAACATTCACTGCCTTGCCTTCATCAACTTTCCTCAAAAAACTATAAGACTGGTTAGATATGACTTACTATGCACAAAGCCATGTTGACTATCTCTATCAGTCCATGTCCATCCAAATACTTATATATCTGGTCCCTTAGAATACCTTACAATAACTCTCCCACGACTGATGCCAGGCTCACTGGCCTATAATTTTCTGTCTTATTCTTAGAGCCTTTCTTAAACAACGGAACAACATTAGCTAACTTCTAATCCTCTGGCACCTCCCGTGGCTAAGGATGTTTTAAATATCTCTGCTAGGGTCCACACAATTTCTGCATTAGTCTCCCACAGGGTCCGAGGGAACACCTTGTCAGGCCCTGGGGATTTATCCACCCTAATTTGTCTCAAGACAGCAAACACCTCCTCCTCTGTAATCTGTAAAGAAAGGGTCCATGACCTCCCTGTTGCATTGCCTCACATCTATAAACTGTATCCATCTCCCAAGCCAATACAGGTGCAGAAAAATCCCCCATCTCCTTCAGTCCCATACATAGATGACCACTCTGATCTTCCAGAGGATAAATTTTGTCCCTTTCTATCCTTTATGCTCTTAATATATTTGTAAAGGCCCTTAGGTTCTCCTTCATTTTGTCTGCTAGAGCAGCCTCATGTTTTCCTTTAGCCCTCCTGAGTGTTCAAATGCATTTCTTAAATTCCTCAAGTACCCTATTGCTCCTGCCTGTTTATAGATGCTGCGTACCTCTTTCTATTTCTTAACCAGAGCCTCAATATCTCTAGAACAACAAGGTTCTCTATACCTGTTATCCTTGCTTTGCTATTCTGACAGGAACTTATTAGCTCTGTTCTCTCAAAATTTCACTTTTGAAGGCCTCCCATTACCAAGTACCCCTTTGCCGGAAAACAGCCTGTCCCAATCCACACCTGCCAGATCCTTTCTGATACCATCAAACTTAGCCTGTCTCCAATTCAGAATCTCAACCTGAGGACCAGATGTGTAATTTTCCATAATTACCTTGAAACTAATGGCATTATCATCAGGAGATGCAAAATGTTTGCTACACAAACTTCTGTCACTTGCCCTCTCTTGTTCCCTAGTAAGAGATACAGTATTGCACTCTCTCTAGTTAGGACCTCTTTCCCATCCAGCTTTTTACAGTATGAGAGTCCTAGTCAGTATGTGGAAAGTTAAAATCACTTACTAACACAACCTTTTGTTTTTCACAACAGTCTGTCTCACTCTACAAATTTGCTTCCTCAAATCCTGCAGACTGTTGGATGGTCTATAATTAATTCCATTAATGTGGTCAAACTTGCTTATTCCTCATTTCTACCCATAAAGCCTCGTTAGACAAGCTCTCCAGCCTGAACACTGGCATGACTAGTAATGCCACCACTCCCCCTTTAATCCCTCCCACTCTACCATCATGTTTAGAGCAACAGAACCTTGGAAAATTGAGTTGTTAGTCCTGCCCCTCCTGCAACCAAGTCTAATTAATAGCTACAATGTCATAATTCCATGTGCTGAACTCATCTGCCTTTCCTGCAACACAATGCATTGAAATATACACAACTCAGAACATTAGTCCCATCGTGCTCAACCTTTTGATTCCTGACTTTGTATGTAGGCTCAATAACATCTTTCTCCACAACCACTCCACACTCTGCTCTGTCTCTCTGGTTCCCATCCCCCTGCAACTCTAATTTACACCTCCCTGTGTAGCAGCAGCAGCAAACCTTCCTGCTAAGATATTAGTCCCCCACCAGTTCAGGTGCAAGCTGTCCCTTTGGTACAGGTCCCACCTTCCCTGAAAGAGAGCCCAATGATCCAAAAATCTCAAGCCCTCCCTCCTGCACAAACTCCTTAGCAATGTGTTAAACTGAATGATCTCCTCATTTCTGGGCTTGTTATCACTGGCACAGGCAGCAATGCAGAATCACAACCCTGGAGATCCTGTTCTTTAATCTTCCCCTGATTTCACAATAGCAATCAAAACATGCACTGGGCAAGCTGCTTAATGGAATATAATGAACAGCTGATCACTTACACTGACTGACAATTCAAAAAGTCTGAAAATGCAAACAATTTAGTCTGGCTACCAATAGGATATGGAGGGAATTCAATTGATTCCAAACTATTGATATATATTTATCCTGGAGGCCAATATACAGAATATCCTTGTATATTTTCCACTTATGTTTGTTAATATGAACTAAAACACAGGTCCAAAATGAGAAGGAGAAGTCATTACCATTAAAGGGGTTAAGTTGTCGCTGAATTCGAAACAGAATGGCATCTTTCACTTCTTTCCTCTTCACACACTGAATGCCCAAGTTCTGAAAACTAGAAAACATGTGACAATTTAATGTCAGAGCTATTGAAGAATATTGTCCTCAAACGCAAGTAAAAAATTAAATAATTCTTTAAAATGAATACATGTATAAACTAAACAAATCAAATTTGTCTGAAAGGTTAGGGAGGGGAAGAGATATTTTAGTGACAAATATTTCTTTCCAGTGAGAACCAAGTTAAATTACTTATTTAACATTAGACTGAGCTATTTCACAGACAAAGCAATTCTTCCTTTAACCTTTTCTTGAAATATACTGTACATACTGCATATTTTTATATCAAATAGCAGTACTAGCTGTGGAAAAATGTGCAGGAGTCCATTTCTTAACAAATTTGCATAATACGGCAGTTTAATCTTTGGGACTTCCCCACTACATTTCCCACATGGAAAAACCATGACATCACTACAGCATAATCAGTGACAACAGGGAAGTGCTTATTTAAAAATGCAGTATTGGAATAACTCAACTAGTTGTTTAAGGGATTAATGTTATAGTCCTAATACTGTGTTTGTCTACATTACCACAACTTTTGTTAGGAGCTAATAAAATGCATTTTTAATAAGGTATGTGGCAAATGACATCATGAACACTTGCAGTTTGATACTATACATGACATTATCAAATGACTTCCAGCTAACTTGCATGGGTATTATTAGCTCTGTATTGCAAAGCATAATACTAATTAGTCTGGCATTAGTCAGACTAATATAAAGAGAACATTCTTGTTATCAGTGTGCTCAGTTTTCACTGTTCCTTTTAGTACTTTCAATTTGGTCTCCAGAAATTATGTACCTTTCAGATTACAGAAAGATATCTGTCACTTGCCAGAGGACCAGACACTGGTTGTTTCTGCCAAATGTAGATTTATTTCTATTGAAGTTGATAAGACCTTTGTAGAACATCCTTGTGTCTGTGTTCCATGCTGCTGTTTATAAAGTCAAGGATCCCTAATGCTATTTTGACCACTTTCTCAGCTTATTTTGGCACCTAGAGACTCAAATATGTACAGCCAGGTCTTTTTGTACCTCTATAATTTATATTTTCACTCTTTATATCTCCTACAAAATAGATCACTTCCCTCCCATTTAATTTCATGCACAATGCGTTTACCATTTTACCAGTGTCTACCCCAAAGTCTAATACTATCCTCCCCTTTGCTCATCAAGCTACAATTAGAGGTCAGTACCATAAACACGGTCTGAAAAACACCCATTAACCACAAACTTCATGTAGTCTGTAAGTCACTTTTTCTCTATCCCACATTCCACACTGTCTTTGGCCTGCTACACTGTTCCACATCAGCTCAAGGAATAACAGCATTTTTCCAGGGTCACTGCAGCTCTTGGGACAGTGCTGAATTTGTCACTACAGATAGCCAGGCATTCCCGTTTACATAGAACAGTACAGCATAGAAACAGGGTCTTTGACCTATGATGTCCACACTGACCATGCCAATCTAACTAAGTCTACCTGCCTGCACAAGTTCTGTAATCCTCTACTCCCTGCCCTTTCATGCGTCTGTCAAAATGCCTCTTAGATTAACACACGTTTCCACCATCTCCCTGGTAACAATTTCTAGGTATCTACCACTCTGTATATTAAAAAAAAATTACTACAGAAATCTTTTATACTTTCCCCCTCTTACTTCAAAGCTATCCCCTCTAGTATTTGACATAACCCAGCCTGCATTGTCTTGTAGTATATATTACTCCAGAGAAAACAGCCCAAACTCATCCAATCTCACTTTGTCATTGAGATTTTCTAACCCAGTCATTCCCAGTGAACCGGTTTGTCAGAAAGCTCCACTGAAGTTACCTGATCAGCTGAGTATTTCCAGCATTCACTTATTTCAGATATCCAGCAACTAATTAGTAGACACATTTCACATTTCCAGCATTTGTTTTCAGTCTGTTGTCTTCATTCATCTCCTTTTATTCACTCTTAGCTATTAATGAGTGATCATCACCTTCTCTTAGATAGTACAAACCACAAAACAATACAGGACAGGAACAGGCCCTGCAGACCAACATATTGTGCAGGACTAATTCAAATAATGACCTTGTCCACAGCCGTTCTGTCATCACAGCTGACGAGCTGCACTGGGGGAGTAGTCCTACACCACAGGGTCAACTAGGATCTAACTGGAGGACAGCATCCAGAACCACACTGGAAGAAACAGCATGGCATACTGCAAATGCGGGTGGCAGAACAATTGTCCAACATGGTTTTAACTCAATATAAATCAGGTATTTTTGTTTTACCTTGTATAAAATATGAAATGTCCATGTAGCTATTAAAACATAATCAAAAAGCCCCATTCATATTGACTTGTATTCACATTTGTAATATCATATGAATATCATAAATTGCTATATTTGCTTAACTTAATATACATTTTAAATATTTTTCTATGTACTACTATCGCAGAAAACACAGAACAAAATGGAATTAAGTACAATGAAAACAACATGTGATTAACTTATGATGTTACCCCCGAAGGAAACTAGTCAATGAGACATTCATCTTAAGGAATTTTTTTTTTGAAAATACAAGGTAAATTTGTTCATTTGAACAGAAAAGCTTTTGCAACATTTCTAGCTTTTTTTAACTCAAAATTTTTTGTATAAATTTTGTAAATTTCTTACAGAACTCCCAATTTAAAAATGTACTTCATCTAAATTGAAATGAGGCTTTTTGATGCATTCCATGTTAGAATAATATAGATAATTGTAAAGTACAATGCTATGAAGGAAAACTAACATATCCACTTTTTGAGATTTAAAGCTTAGCCAAACAAATTTAACACCAAATACAAATACAAATAGCTGAAGTTCTGCATCAGTTCAGAAGTAATTTATAAGACCATAAGACATAGGAGCAGAACTAGGCCATCTGGCCCATCAAATTTGCTCCGCCATTCAATCATGGCCGATCCTTTTTTCAGAATCAGGTTTATTATCATCAGCATGTATTGTGAAATTTGATAACTTAGCAGCAGCAGCTCAATGCAATACATCATATAGAAGAAAAAAATAAATCAATTAGAGTATACGTACATTGAATAGATTAAAAATCATGCAAAAACATAAATAATATATTAAAAAAGTGAGTTAATGTTCAAGGTTCAATGTCCATTTAGGAATTGGATGGCAGATCCAGTTCCCGGTCTTCTCCCTGCAACCTTTGATGCCATGTCCAATCAGAACCTATCAATCTCTGCCCTAAATACACCCAAAGACCTGGCCTCCTCAGCTTCATGTGGCAAAAAATTCCACAAATTCACCACCCTTTGGTTAAAGAGACAACGATCAGATATTTTTAAATTTCCCCTCCTCTTCATATCAGTTATTCACATTTGTTTCCTCAAAACACGAGTACCATTATAAACAAGTCCAGGTGTTTGTAGAATAGAGAATGAAGAAAGATATTTAAAAATAAATAAAATTTTCAGATCTATGTTTCAGAAATATGCTTTACAATATCCTTCGATTAAATTCTTACAAGATTATGAGCACAATAACAAAGATTTAATGAGTATGTATTATCAAATTATGCTAAAAATAACACTGAATTAATTTCAATGAAAGGGAAATGAAGAGATAATGCTAATAACCTTGCATTTGTATTGATGTTCCTCTGTCAGTCATTGGTACTATTACACATCAGGGGGACATTGAACATGGAAATACAGTCATTAATTTCTTGCACTTTAAAGCCTTTTCCTCAAACACTCAGTATCAATAAACTTACATAAACTATAGGAATTTCAAACTATTCCCCTAAAATTTCTATAAGTTACTTTTTGTTGCATGAGGTATGCATGAGATTTTACATGAGGAGAGAATATCTATGCTATTGTGTGAATGAAGTCACTGGAGAAAAGTACTGGTAGGTACAAAGTAGCTTCTTTATTCAATAAAACATGGTACAGCAGGCATCATACAGAGATGCTTTCAGTCAAAAGGTCTGGTTGGCCCAATGTGGTGCTCAATATTTTTTACGTGCCAAGCATCAAAGAACAACTCCACATTTACAATGTATGGACAATGCTTTCTTGAAACAACACACAAACTTCACACCTCCCGGTTCACATCCACACCACAGACAGAGGAATGAATTTTAATCAGCATCGTCTGGACTAGGATTCACGGCTTTTAGGAACCCATTGTTCAGAGAAGCACTCACAATTAAATCCACAATACATATTCAGATGTGAAGACTGGTAACTGAGTCATTTGCTAAACCTAAAAATTGTTCCACCAATCTACTTAGAAAATTCTCTGATCTGGATAAAAAGAACTAATGCATCAGTGAATGGAATTCCACTGATGAATTTCAAGATGAATTATGTTGGTAAAATAATATTTATTGTACTTCACATTCTGAAAAATGCTAGTTAATATTGTGCCTTTTACTGCCTGACTCTTACACTGACCGTCGCTGTCCCACAGGGTTTTCATACGCTCTGCTGCTACCTAGAAGACTTCTTCTTCCCAAGAGTCTCTTTGTCACTTTAGCATTTCCTTTCAGTTAACTTATGTTCAGATACCTCTGTACCTAGCAGCTGTTAACGTACATACAATCAATGTATACTACACAAATTAATCGTATGTATATATGATCACACTTAAGTTACTTGTATATTGTGTTTTATAGGATTGCTTTTATATTTATATTTATTGTGTTTTTTCATACTGCATCGGATCCAGAGTAACAATCATTTTGTTCTCCTTTACACTCCTTTACTGAAAAAGGACAAACTACCTTGAATCTTGAGAAAATCCTATTTAGTCGAAGCCCTATTGCCTGATGTTAGGATTTCACAATTGACAGCTGACAGCAATAAACATTGTTAAGAAGGTTCATGCAATATAGATCAGTAGTTCTTTGTAGGTGGCATCATTAAAAGGTTAGTGAGCATAGTTAGTTTACTATTAAAGAAAAGAGCTTAGATCTATATCCAAAAAGACCCAGAATCTAACTAGCTGTCCTAGGTATTACCATTTCAGAAAGTTCCATCATCGGTATTCCAGGATCACAGTGGAAATGTAACAGGAAAAGCTGCTTGAATATTGTGGATACAAGAACAGATATTCAGGCCAAGTACTCTACACCAAATGACTCAACTCCTCACCCACCAACAACTTTCCATTATCTACAAGGCACATTAGTGCACTAGAAAAGCTGACGCCTCAGCTTTAGCGACCCGTCATCAATCACGTCTAAATAGAGCATGCTCTTTCTGTGACAATGTAGTTTTACTCCAGGAGCTCTAGTTTCCTCCTACTCACAAAGATGTGCAGCTTGACTGGTTAATTAGCAACTGGTAATTATCGAAAGTTTGTAGGTAAATGATAGAACTGGAGAAGAGTTTATGGGAATATGCAGAGTACAAAATGGGATTAGAATAAATGGGTAATTAATAGTGCAGATTCAGTTGACTGAAATACCTGTACCCATGCTGTTCGACTCCAAATCAGGAATATGGCAGAAAATTTATCATTTTCTTGTATGTCCACCATGTCATCACTATAAACTGTTACAAAAGTGCACGTCATCCATAAGATTTGCTGCAGCAACATGCCACGATGTCTTTAATAACTCAAAATCCAGCCAACAGAAGGACCAGGGTAGTTCACAAAAGGGAATCCCACCACCTACAACTTCCCTTCCAAATAACATGATGGATTTTGGATACACAAAGGGATCCCTTCAATGTCATTATATCTAAATGCTGGAACTCCTCGTCTCACTCTGTGTGGTCACCACTTGAAATGAGCAGTTTCTGATTCCTCAACACCTTCTCAAGGGCAATAAGTGGTGACCCAGACATTGCCACATCTCATGAAATACTGAAGGAAATTTAGAAACAGAAAAAATGCTCGAAATGAGAAGCCTCGATTAAAACAGCATATTTAGAACTTTGTAGCTGTTCCTTCATTTTGTGTAATAGCAAAATGCAAACCAATTAAATATATAAATGCATGCTTGTAACCAAGTGAAGATAGATGGAAGACTAAGGATTAAGAGCGGATGGTGGAAATTCTATGGCTTGTGCAAGGACTGGAACTTCGGCACAGCATTGTTTTGATAAAATATTACAGAGTAGGATATAAAAAAAAGTGGTACATAGTTTGTAAAATACATTAAGAAATGAAAATTTTAGTTTCAAAGAGAAAATGGTCACCTTTGGAGGAAATGAGAAATTAACAGGAGTAGAGCATATTTGTTAATTTAATTTTTCTATCTCCATTATAATGTTTAAAACCAACCAGGTTTTTTATTTAACATGTACCGTTATAACAAACAGAATACGTGTACAAATGCAGTTTAGATTAAAATTATGTTGCCTTTTGGTGCTCAAAATGAGAAACTGCCTCTCTTTCCCACCACCACCACTGAATTCAGTTTGATTAACTCATACAACACTAAAGCAAAGAATAAATAAGTGGCATGGAATTTTAAAAAAATGAACTAATTAAAGACAGGAGAAAACAGAAAAATTAAAGTCCTGCAGATGTCAAAACTGTGAACTACAAACAGAAAATGCTAGATAAACTCAGTAGATTACACGTTCTGATGAAGATTATTTTCTCTTTCCACAGATGCTGGTTGATTTGTTTAATTTTTCCAGATTTTTTAAATTTTACTATTGTGAAATATGGTTACAAACAATTTTCATAAGAATGCAGAGTTGCTTTGCTATATTAGTAGAATGAGTCATAAGATATTGTGCTTTTAGATATTGGTGCTCAGGTTTGTTTGTTAGATTGCAAGGGATGCATCCCAATAGCTTTGGCAATGTATGGAAGAACTACCAAGATTAGGACAACACACACAAAATGATGATGGAACGCAGCAGGCCAGGCAGCATCTATAGGAAGACGTTTCAGGCCGAGACCCTTCGTCAGGACTAACTGAAAGAAGAGATAGTAAGAGATTTGAAAGTGGGAGGGGCAGATCCGAAATGATAGAAGACAGAAGGGGGAGGGATGAAGCTAAGAGCTGGAAAGTTGATTGGCAAAAAGGGATACAGAGCTGGAGAAAGGAAAGGATCATGGGATGGGAGGCCTGGGGAGAAAAAAAGGAGGGGAGTGCCAGAGGGAGATTGAGAGCAGGCAAGGAGTGATTGAGAGAGAGAGAGACAGAGAGAAGAGAGAGAGAAAAAAGGGGGGAATAATAAATAAGGGATGGGGTAAGAAGCGGTGGAGATGCATTAACGGAAGTTAGAGAAATTGATGTTTATGCCATCAGGTTGGAGGCTACCCAGACAGAATACAAGGTGTTGTTCCTCCAACCTGAATGTGGCTTCATCTTGACAGTAGAGAAGGCCATGGATAGACATTTCGGAATGGGACTGAGATGTGGAATTAAAATGTGTGGCCACTGGGAGATCCTGCTTTTTCTGGTGGACAGAACGTAGGTGTTCAGCGAAACGGTCTCCCAGTCTGCGTCGGGTCTCACCAATATATATAGAAGGCTGCACAGGGAGCATCGAACGTAGTATACCACACTAGCCGATTCACAGGTGAAGTGTCGCCTCATCTGGAAGGACAGTCTGGGGTCCTGAATGGTGGTGAGGGAGGAAGTGTAAGGGCAGGTGTAGCAGTTGTTCCACTTATGAGAATAAGTGCCGGGAAGGAAATCGGTGGGAAGGGATGGGGTGACGAATGGACAAAGGAGTCGCATAGAGAGCGATCCCTGCAGAAAGCAGAAAGTGGGGGGGGCGGGGAGATGTGCTTGGTAGTGGGATCCTGTTGGAGGTGGTGGAAGTTACAGAGAATTATATGTTGGACCCGGAGGCTGGTGGGGTGGTAGGTGAGGACAATTTTATAGACATAACTGAAATTTATCAAAACAAGCCAGTATAATTCTAGAAAAGGCAGGAAAAATCTATTTTAAGGTATTTACTGGAATATAAAAATTTATGACTCATATCAGTGATTGGTTACACAGTGCCACAATAGAGGAGATTTTCATTATTGAAATTGTAACTAATTAAGATTAGTTGCAAACTGGACATTTATAGGTTTTATAATAAAAAAAGGCAATCCTTTTTTCGGGCGACACACACAAAATGCTGGAATATCTCAACAGGTCAGGCAGATGAATGATTTACTTGAAGCACCAAAAGCCAACAAAATTTATAATCTAAATTGTATTCAACAATATTTTTAAAAATATCATAATTTTGTGCTGCTTAGTATGATGTCTCATGGTCTCCATGACGATGATTGCTCTTGGCAATTTTTTTCTACAGAAGTGGTTTGCCATTGCCTTAATCTGGGCAGTATCTTTACAAGACGGGTGACCCCAGCCATTATCAATACTCTTCAAAGATTGCCTGACGTCAGTGGTCACATAACCAGGACTTAGGATATGCCTCAGCTGCTCATAGAACCCCACCCACCAACAGCACCCGTGGCTTCATGTGACCCTGATTGGGGGGGGGGGCTACGCAGGCGCTATACCTTGTCAAAGGGTGACCTGCAGGCTTACAGAGACAAGGAGTGCCTTAAACCTTCTTTGGTAGAGATGCATCTCCACCCACCACCCAACCTTAACAAATTTAGGCTAAATGAAAATCCCAGCTAGTCATTTACGATGCATTGGAAACGTTAAATTGATTGGAAAGTCGACTTCTTCCCCATGTTACACAGAAAAAAGATTCACAAATAAAAATGATATGGCATGTATACCTAATTAATTAATTACATTGTTCTACTTCTCAACTTAATGGAACTGATGGTGCTTATATCAAAATTGTACATGCAATAAAACAGGAAAAAGAAACAGCTTACTTGGAATAGACTGTAGTAGATACATTTCTGGCTGCCCAGACCATTTCAGTTTTTTTCCCATGCAGGGAAAAGAGACAAAAAAGACTATTGTAGATTTAGGGTCCTTCTATAAGCACCACAGAGGCCAACCAGGCCTTTTCTGTAAATTTTGCTAATGCTGTTTTGGGAGATACACAGGCTTGGCCATGGTGACTAATATGGTGGTTTATTTCTCTCAAAAGGGAACTCCCCACACCCCACTGCCCTTGATTTAGTGCCTAGCCCATAGCCCAGTTGAACTTGGGAACTCCCCTTGTAGGGAAGGAAGCCATGTAACCTGCACTAGATGTGCCCTCTCTCTCTCTCGAAAACCTCAAACTAAGTAGCCAAACTTCTCAGGAGAGGGTTAGAAAAACATGTAATTAAAAAAGGGCTTAAAAAATCCCACTTCTCATTTTCAGAAGGACACACACATTTCTGATCACCAACTTCAAATCTTTGTTTTACCATACAATCTTTATACTGATATTTCTGAGGGCGACTACACTTTAATGTCAAGCAGAGATCTTCCATAATTATATTTTTAAGGAAGAACAATTCAAGGGATTCAATTGTTTCTCCCCCCCCCCATTTGTAAACAAAGTGTAAATATCATAGGCAAAGCTTGCATTTATCATTCATCTTGATTGACCCCAAACTGAGGAAACAGTTATGAGTCAACAATAGCTTGTGAAGTAACGTATGGGCTGGATCGTCACCCATCCTACTCTACATTTGTGACATATTTCTTTTTTTTTCTATTTAGTCACTGTTCCACATGAGTAAAATTATTTTTCCCCACTATTGCCATTTTAAAAATAATAAAGCAAAAATCAAAACATTCATGTACTTCTCTTGTAAGAAATAAAAATATTAGTTTACACTGGATACTTACCACAGAACTCTACGATCAGGGCCAAAGTCGGCTTCATAGAATCCATCTCTGCAGTCCTTCCCAACCAAGTCATGAGGGTGGGGCTTGAAGGGTTCAATCTTTGTTACTAAACTAACTAGAACTCTCACTCTTCCAAGATAATTCACAACCTTTGCCAAAAAGAAAAAAAACAAATCAGAATTAGGTAGCTATGAGAGGTAAACATTGGAAAAGGTGTGCAAAAGAATTAAGTTTAGAACTTTCTTTTAGACTTTCTCTGTTCCAGGTTTCTTAATTCTAAAAGTTCACATTGTCTTGAGACAGAAACAATCTACTTCGTTCAGCAGTAATATACCAGGACTGATGTTGTATACAGTTGATCTCATAAACCCAGTGATTCTGATCAAGTTCCTTCCCCTGCTAGGGAATTGATTTAGACTGTTATCATGCCATTTCTCAGACATATGGAAAATCAATATAATAAAACAGTCAGTGAAGCAGGTCAGACAGCATTGGGAAGTAAGGTCAATGGGCTGGAACCTGTAACTGTATACTGAACTCCTTGCATTTAACTCCAAATGGAAGAGATACTTCAGAGGATGCAGGAGATGTAAACATGCTGACTGATGTCCACCAGTGCTCCCAACTGGAGTCTATGTGGCATCCTGTGGTGCAGTTACAGACTTCTGCAATTCCTGGGAGTTAATCTGGGGATCTACTTGCTGAATTTAAGCAAAGCAGCAAACTCATTCATTTGAATGGGGGGGGGGGGGGTGGGAATAGTTATGAGAGAGATGAGTAAGTACATGTTATTTTATTCAGTTTAAAAATTGCTATCAAGTCTGTCCTAATTTTTGTGATTTTTAAAAATTGAATTGTATTATTGACTTCTTTGAATTCTTCAAAATGTTATTCATTTTGTAGACGGTGTTTGTTCTGGTTCACCTTTCCCATCTCCCACCATAGAATGAGAACATGATGTTTTGCAAAAGCCTTGATGAATGCAGGTCAATGCCATATTGGATAGGGTCAGCCAAATTATTAACTAATGTGCAGAGCAACAAACAACACTGATTTGCTACCAGCAGTTTATAGCCCTTGAGTCAAATTAATGAAGTGCCTGAAATAGTTTTGATGACTGGTCATCCACCAAGAACCTTAATGCCTTTTGCTTCAGATTTCTAGCAACCGCATTTTCGAGCTTTTCCAAACTCAATATAGGGGCTACTGGATTTAGAGTTTGGTGAAATTCAAAGCTAATTTTAATGGGTAGCTGCACGAATAAATGTACAAATGACATAACTGAAATAAATTAGACAGGTTCTGTTTTTTTTTAAAAAATAGAGTGGATTGTCTGTACCCCCTATGTGAAATAGCACATAAGCATTGGAGCTTCCAAGTAATTATGGTTCAGTAAAATTAAGGTTAATGGTAAATACAATAATAGCAATCATTATGCTGTCTACAACTTTAATTCACACTGGATTAAATTTTTACAAAGTAAACTTTCAGGAGAAAGATTCAACATAACACAAAAAATCAAATAGCAGGACTGCACACATAACAGGAAATTAATATGTAAAGAATGTATAATCTAGGAAGTTTAGTAGTTTCACTTCAAGTTTTATTAGATCAACAGTTATTTATAAATAAGTGCTGATTAAAGGTATTTTCTTTCCCCATTATTCTGCTGCAAGGTTACCTGTTTGTAATACTAACTTAGCCTCCCCTTTCTCCACAGACATTTACCCTTCACCCCTCTCTTCTGATTTGCTAGGTATTTCCATTAACCTCCTTTTGACCCAAGGGTTCAGCAACAGCTCAGACCTTCATTTCAGTTTTCCATCTCCTATTGTTAGTTTTCCCCTTCTAAGTTTCTGCAGTAAAATTATTAAGCAGACACCTCTCTTATCATAAAGATCACATTGGCTCAGATATCTATCCCTCCTCCCAGCTTCTGTAGGGTGCAAAACAAACTCATGACCCCAGTTCTGATGAAGGATCTGACCTGAAACAGTAACTGATTCCTTTTTAAATATGCTACCAATTTCCTGAGTATTTTCAACATTTTTAAAAATATAAATAAATTCTTGCCTTCGCACAATGGGATGATACTCATTAATCTAACCCCCTGGTCTTATTGTACCTTGGTCCAGAATATTTTTATGATGTGTAATGATGAATTAATGTCTATTGCTCACACAGGCAGTTCCTGAATTCAGTGAAAACAATTGGGAGAACCGTCAGCTACGTTACAATTCAAATTCTACTTAGCTTGAAAGAAAATCGCTTGGGAGTTATTCTACACCATGGAGTAAAACTACCTAATTTGTGTTCCCCATGGAAAACTTTCTTAGTTTTAGAACTCAGTTTACACATGTTTAAAAATGACTTTGAAAGGGTTTTTACAGTAAATGAGACATTTTCAGAGGAAACCATGTAAATAAATACTCTACAATATTTCACCTGTATAGAAGGATATGTTCTATTGTTATCCACACTGCGCTCCCCTGGAATACTACCCGCTGATCGTCCTTCGCATTTGTATCGGAAACGCATACCGCGTTGCTTGGGTTGCTCAACAATTTCAACATAAGGTTCACCTAAAATTAACAATAATTTCAGCAACATAGAATTCCAACTCATATATGACACAATGGAGAATTACAATTAGAAATACAGCTCTCTGTGCAATTCATAAAGATCTCTTACCTTGAAGAGGAGGTCTTGACATAACAGACAAGTGACCTCTCACTGTAAAGACAGAATGGTCATGACTTATTATAATGAATAAAACAGAAACGCACCATTCTACTTAAAGACGGCAATCTTGCCCAAATCAAGATTAGAATGTTAGAGGAGTAAATTATATGAAAGCAAATTAATGAAGATTAAATATAAAGAAATTCTAAACAAATAATTGGCATTGCCCTCTGATGAAGTCATCAGGAAACCACGCAAGTTTAAAATTAAAGGTTACCTGATTTACACCCACACGAGCTCAAACAGAAGCAATGCAACTCCTGCTAATATACATCTAAAAAAATTAAAATAATTTAGAGTCAGCCCACCTCGACTATACCGAACTATTAATCCCCCTACTCCCATTGACCTGCACCTGGACCACAGCCTTCCATGCCCCTCCTATCCATGTATGTATCTTAATTTCTCTTAAATATTGAAATAGAACCTGAAGCCACCACTTCCGCCAGCTCGTTCCACCCTTGGCATGACGAAGTTCCTTCACATGTTCTCCTTAAACTTTTCAACTTTCACATTTAACCCACGACCTCTTGTTCTAGTCTCACCCAACCTCAGTGGAAATAGCGTGCTTGAATTTACCCTTTCTATACCCTTCATAACTTTGTATACCTCTATCAAATTTCCATTAATTCTCCTACACTCTACAGTATAAAGTACTGACCTATTCAACCTTTACCTTATAACTGAGGTCCTTGAGTCTTGGCAACACCCTTGTAAATTCTCTCTGCACTCTTTCAATCCTTTTGGTCTTTCCTGTAGGCAGGTGACCAGAATTGCAACAATACTCCAAATTAGGCCTCAACAACTTCTTATGTAATTTCAACATAACATCCCAACTTCTGTACTCAATACTTAGATTTATGAAGACCAATGTGCCAAAAACTATTTTTATACCCCTATTTACTTGTGACATCACTTTCAAGGAATTACGAATCTGTATTCCCAGATCCCTTTGTTCTACCGCACTCCTCAGTACCCTACCACTCACCGGGCAAGTCCCACTCTGATTGGTCCTCCCAAAGTACAACACTTCACATTTGTCTGCACTAAACTCCATCTACCATTTTTCAGCTCATTTTTCCAGCCGGTCCAGATTCTGCTGCAAGCTTTGATAGCTATCCTCACTGTCTATTAGGCCCTAATCTTGGTATCATCCACAAATTGGTTAATCCAGTTTACTACATTATTATCCAGATCACTGATATAAATGACAAACAACAGCACTAATCCCTGTGGCACACAACTTGCCACATGCCTCTAGCTAGAGAGGCAACCATCTACATAGCTGTATAGCTTCCCCATGAAGCCAATGACTAATCTAATTTACTACACCATCCTGAATGCCAAGTGACTGAACCCTCTTGACTAACCTCTCATGTGGGAACTTGTCAAAGGCCTTCCTACAGTCTACGTGGACAGCATTTACTGCCTTATGTTCATCAACTTTCCTGATAACTTCCTTGAAGAACTCTATATAAGATTGGTTAGACATGACCTACCACCTTCAAAGTCATGTTGATCATCTCTAATTGGTCCCAGGTCTTGATACATATATATCCAGTCCCTTAGAATACCTTCTAATAACATATCCACAAATAATTTCAGGCTCACTGGCCTGTAATTTCTTATCTTATTTTTAGACCACTGAAGCATCAACTATCCGCCAACCCTCTGGCGCCACACCCATTGCTAAGGACATTTTAAATATTTCTGCTAGGGCCCCTGCAATTTTTGCACTAGCCTCCCACATGGTTCTGAAGCCCTGGGGATTTCTCCACCCTAATTTGCCTCAAGGCAGCAAACACCTCCTCCTCTGTTATCTGTATACAGTCCATGACCTCACTATTATTTTGCTGCACTTCAATGGACTTGTTGACTGGCTTTCAAGTTAACACAGATATAAAATATTACATTTAAGATTGCCCCCATCTCTTTCGGCTGCATGTGTAGTTGACCACTCTGATCTTCAAGAGAACCAGTTTTATCCCATGCCATCTGTAGAAGCCCTTGGGATTCTCCTTCACCTTGTCTGCTAGAGCAATCTCATGCTTTCTTTTAGTGCTCCTGAATTCTTCCTTTCTCTTGTATTTATTATACTCAATCACCTCAAATGTTCCTTCCTACCTATACCTGCTATGTACCTCCTCCTTCTTCTTAACCCCGGCCTCAATATCTCTTGAAAACCAAGATTCCCTAAACCTGTATGTCCTTGCCATTTATTCTGCTAAGGATTTACAAACTCTGTACTCTCAAAATTTCACTTGAAGGCCTTCCACTTATCAAGGACCCCTTTGCCTGAAAATGACCTGTATTGTCAGATCCTTTCTGATATTTCTCCAATTTAGAATCTCAACACAAGGACCAGACCTATCCTTCACCATAATTATACTGAAACTAATGACATTATGATCACTATGTTCCTCTGCTCAAACTTCAGTCAGCAACCCTGTCCCATTCCCAAATAGGAAATCAGCTTCACAGTCCCTCCAGCTGGGACTTCTACGTACTGATTAAGGAAACTTTCCTGAACACAAACTCTTTCCCATCCAGCCCATTTACAACACAGAAGTCCCAATCAATATTTCAGGAATTTTTCAGAAGGCATTTGATAAGGTGCCACACGAGGCTGATTAAC
Organism: Hypanus sabinus; assembly: GCF_030144855.1. NCBI lineage: Eukaryota > Metazoa > Chordata > Chondrichthyes > Myliobatiformes > Dasyatidae > Hypanus > Hypanus sabinus. The sequence goes on along the minus strand of NC_082717.1, from coordinate 58,946,771 downwards.
AATATAAAATCCTATGGCACACAGGAAAGTTACTGGCATGGATAGAGGAATGGCTGACAGGCAAGATCCAGTGAGTGGAAATAAAAGGGGCCTTTTCTGGTTGGCTGTTGGTGACTAGTATTGGGATCACTACTTTTCACATTGTTTGTCAATGATTTAGATAATGGAATTGATGGCTTTGTGGCAAAGTTAGTGGATGATACAAAAATAGGTGGAAGGGTAGGTAGTGCTAAGGAAGCAATGCGATTGCAGCAGGACTCAGACAAATTGGAAGAATGGGCAAAAATGTGGCAGATGGAATGCAGTGTTGGGAGATGTATGAAAATGCATTTTGGTAAAAGAAACAATAGTGCGGACTATTATCTAAATGGGGAGAAGCTTCAAACATCAGAAGTGCAGAGGAACTTGGGAGTCGTCATGCAAGACTCCCATAAGGTTAATTTACAGTTTGAGTCTGTGGTAGAGAAAGCAAATACAATGTTGGCATTTATTTCTAGGGGAATAGAATATAAAAGACTTAATGCTGAGCCTTTATAAGATACTAGTCAGGCCATGCTTGGAATATTGTCAACAGCTTTGGGCCCCATATCTCAGAAAGTATGTATTGTCATCGGAGAGAGCCCAGAGGAGGTTCACAAGGATGATTCCAGGAATGAAGGGGTTAACATGAGGAGCGTTTGGTAGCTTTGGGCCTGTACTCACTAGAATTTTGAATAATGTGGGGGGGGGGTGCGGATCTCATTGAAACCTACTGAATGTTGAAAGGACTAGATAAAGTGGATGTGTGGAGGATGTTTCCTATGGTGGGGTATCCAGAACTAGAGGGCACAGCCTCAAAACTGAGGGGTGATCCCTTAGAACAGAGGTGAGGAGGAATTTTTTTCAGCCAGAGAGTAGCGAATCTGTGGAATGCTCTACCACAGACCGAGTTGGAGGCCAGATCTGTGGGAATATTTAACGCGGAAGTTGATAATTTCCTCATCAGCCAGGACATCAAAGCACATGGTAAGAAGGCAAATGTATGGGGTTGAGTGGGATCTGGGATTAGCCATGATGGAATGGCAGATCAGACTCGATGGGCTGAATGGTCTAATTCTTCTCCTATGTCTTATGGTGTTAATATGTGGAAAGTTAAATTCACCTACTATCACAACCTTATATTTCTTGCATTAGCCTGTATTCTCTCTACAAATTTGCACTTCCAAATTTCACTGATTATTTGGTGGTCTATAGTTTTCTGAAGGCTTTTCTCCCTTTAAAATATTGATTTAAAATATTCTCTCCATATAATATGGAATTTAGCTTTGGGCAATGTGTTACAAGCAATTGTTTTGTACAAAATACATAATAATTCTATTTTAACTAACTAATAGAATAAGCATCAATAAATGTTAGGTTTTGTATATGAAATACCTACAGTACAGTGCAAATTTTTAGGCGCCTTAGCTTTAAATATGAGCCCAAGACTTTTGCATAGTACTCTAACATAATTAATATAGCCCCTCCCATGCCTCCACTTCAGACACACAGAATACTAACTGTGGTAGTAATGTTTTTACTTTAAGCCTGACAATATGTCATAAAAGATTTTGTGTTTGGGGGAAAAATACTAGCTAAACCAAGATAAAGAAAGGTTATTTTGTGTAAATCAGTTGAGGAAATAATTCCTTGCCCTTCAGTATTAACTGTCCAGCTAGAGAGTCAGAATATGATAAGAAACAGAATTACAATGTTTTGAAACTGGGTCAAATGTTAGATTTTACAAGGCGAAGCAATGGTTTATACAGAAACTAATTACCAGTTAGTTTCAGACTCAATATGGTGCCAACTCCAAGAATCAAATATCTAATGAGCACAAATCATGTAAACAAAAATATCAATAGCTGGCACAGAAGCTGCACAGGATGCGGGGTTTTAAGCCTTACATATCATTCACTATGATTTCTCTGCATATTTTTCATAAACAAATTAAAATTGTTTTAATATCTTAGCGGATATGTTAAGATCAATGATGCCATAAATTTGTATTTTAAATTGTTCAACAGTACCAGAATAATGGGATGCACTCATTCAGGCAGTTGTGGGAAATTAAGAGACTTTAAAAACAAATATGTAGCAGTGGCACCAAACTTCTGAACTGAGTTCTCCACTCTAAGGATGTGTTACCGAGAGATTTCTACAAGAACAAGAAAGAAATTTCTCAAGGACCACTTGTAGATTTTAAAATTTAGAATATCAGCTGTAATAGATGAAAATCTCCAACTCATGACTACCTGTCCACCCCATCAATCATTTTTTGCCCAACTTGCGGAAGAATCTGCAAATAGAATCAAAAAATTGTACAAAACACGAAAGAGACCCTCTGTACCTCATGTCCATAGCATCTACACTTATCCTATTTGCATACAATAGGACTATATTCATCTATGATGAAAGGATCATAGCTGATCCTTTTCTTCTATCACCTCCTGAACCCCATTTCCCAGCCTTCTCCCCGTATATATTCATCTATGATTTGCCTATTTAAGTATCTATGTAACATGCTTCTTAAGCATAGTAATTGTATCCATTTCAACCGTAACCTTTGATGCCATGTCCAATCAAGAACCTATCAATCTCTGCCTTAAATACAGCCAGTGACCTGCCCTTCATGTGGCAACAAATTCCACAAATTCACCACCTTCTGGCTAAAGAAATTTATTGAGATACGGCACAAATAGGCCCTTCCAGCCCTTCGTGCTGTGCCACCCAACAATCCCCTAATTCTAGTTTAATCACAGGACAGTTTACAATGGTCAATTGGCCAACCAACTGGTACATCTTTTGACTGTGGGAGGAAACTAGAAAACTGAGCACCTGGAGGAAACCCACGTGGTCACAGGGAGAAGGTACAAACTCCTTGCAGGCAGCGGTGGGAATTGATCACTGGTCACCTGTACTGTAAAGAGTTGTGTTAACTATGCTAGCATGCCATCCATATTGAAAACCTTACCTTTTTTTTCCCCCCGTTAGTACATAGCTAGTGTGCTGAGAATGGGTCAGAGGTGGTGGTATGTTTTTGGTGTGAGATGTGGAAACTGTGGGTAACCTTCAGTCACCCTTATAGCTGCATCTGCATGAAATACATCGAACTGCAGCTCCTCTGAGATTATGTTAACGAACTGGAGCTGCAGCTCAATAAGCGTCGGCTGATGTGGGGCAATGAGGAGGTGATAGATAGGAAGCAGTCACCCCCATGTTGCAGGAGGAGTACGATCTACTTGGGGAAGCTGTGGTGACCTGTTCTCTGGCACTGAGTTTGGCTCTGTGGCTCAGAAGGGAAGGGGGGTAGGGAAAGAGGAGAAATGCAGTAGTGATAGGCAATTCCATAGTTAGAGCAGCTGAAAGCAGATTCTGTTGACGTGAAAGAGACACCCAGATGGTATGTTGCCTCCCAGGTACCAGGGTCAGGGAATGTCTTGGATCAGGTCCTTGGGGGAGGATGAATAGCTGGAAGTCCTGGTACCTATTGGTATAACAACATAGGTAGAAAAAGGGAGGAGCTTTTGAAGAGTCAATGTAACAAGTTAGGCAGAAAACTGAAAAGCAGGGCCTCCAAGATATTAATCACTGGACTACTGCCTATACCATGTACAAGAATGATTTGGCAGATCAAGGCATAGCTGAAGAATTAGTGCAGGGGACAGGGTTTCAGATCTCTGGATCATGAGGATCGTATCTGGGGATGGTATGACCTGTAGAAAAAGGACAGGTTGCACCTAAACCCAAGGAGGATCAATATCCTTGTGGACGGGTTGGCTATTGGTAGTGGGGAAGGTTTAAAGTAATTTGACAGGGTGGAGGGAACAGGAGTGATAGGGCCAAGGAAGAGGCAGTTGGTATACAAGCAGATGCAGTGTGTATTGAGATTGTGAGGAAGGACAATCAAAATTGCAGTCAGTGGGATGAATTAAAGTGTAATGGGGCCAAAATCAAAAAGGGTGACGAATACAGGATTGAAGGTGTTATATTTGAATAAATGTAGTATACAGAATAAGGTAGATGATCTTGTAGTGCAGTTAGAGATTGGCAGGTGTGGGCTTCTCTGAGCCACGACTGGAAGAAGATCATGGTTGGGAGCTTAACGTCTAAGGATACACATTGTATCAAAGGGACAGGCAGGTAGACAGAGGGAGTGAGGTGGCTCTGTTGGAAAAGAATGAAATCAACTTCTTAGAAAGATGTGACATAGGATCAGAAGATGTAGAATCCTTGTGAGTAGAGTTAAGAAACTGCAATGGTAAAACAACCATTGTTATACAGGTCTCTGAACAGTAGTTAGGATATGGGCTACAAATTACAATGCGAGATAGAAAAGGAATGCCAAAAGGGCAATGCTGCGATAATCATGGTGGATTTTAATATGCAGGTAGATTGGGAAAATCCCATGGTGCTGGATCCCAAGAGTGGAAATTTGCCTATGTGATGACTTAGAGCAGCTCGTGGTTGAGCCCAATAGGGAAATGGCAATTCTGGATAGGGTGCTATGTAAAGACCCAGACTTGATGAGGAAGCTTAAGGCAAAGGAACTCTTAGGAGGCTGTGATTGAAAGGTGCAGAAAAGATACATCCCAAAGATGAATAAGTTTTCTAAAGGGAGGACGAGGCAACTGTCTCTGACAAGGGAAGTCAAAGGTAACATAAAAGCAAAAGAGTGGGCATATAATATAGCAAAAATTAGTGGGAAGGTAGAGGATTGGGAAGCTAGCCAATAATATAAAAGAGGATACAAAAGTGTTTTCAGATATACAAGGAATAAAAGAGAGATCAGAGTGGATATTGGACTGCTAGAAAATATGCTGGAGAGGTAGAAATACGGGCCAAAGTATGACAGAGGAACTTAGTAAGTACTTAGCATCAGTCTTCACAGTGGAAGATACTAGCAGAATGTCAGATATGTGAGATTCAGGGAGCAGAAGTGAGTGTTGTTGCTATTACTAAGGTGATGGTATTTGTGAAGCAGAAAATTCTGATGCCAGATAAGTCACCTGCAGATGGACTACACCCCAGGGTTCTGAAAGAGGTAGCTCAAGAGACTGTGGAGGCATTTGTTACGATCTTTCAAGAATCACTAAATTATAGAATGGTTCCTGAGGACTGAAAGATTGCAAATATCACTCTATTCTTTAAGTAGTGAGGGGAACAGAAGAATGGAAATAATGGCCTGTTAGCCTGACTTCAGTGGTTGGAAAGATGTTTGAATCTATTAAGGATGAGACTTTGTAGTACTTGGAGGTACATGATAAAATAGGTCAACTTCAGAATGCTTTTCTAAAGGGGAAATTGTGCCTGACAAATCTGTTGGAATTCTTTGAGGAGATTACAGGCAGGATAGACAAAGGAGAGTCAGTGGATATAGTTTATTTTGGTTGTCAGAAGGCCTTTAACAAAGTGCCGCATGTAAGGCTGCTTAACAAAATATGAGCCCATGGTATTATGACAAAGGTGCTGGAATGAATGGCCTGTCACCAGCAGACTATCAGGAGGTAAAGAGTGGGAATAAAGGGGCCCTTATCCGATTGGCTGCCGGTGACTGGTCATGTGCTGCAGGGGTCAGTGTTGGGACCACTTCCTTTCACATTCTACGTCAATGATTTGCATGAAGGAATTGATAGTTTTGTGGCCAAGTTTGCAAATGATACGAGAATGAGTAGGAGGGCAGGTAGTGTTGAGGAAGTGGGGTGTCTGCAGAGGATTTAGATTGGAGGAATGTGCAAAAAAGTGGAAGATGGAATACAATACTGGGAAATGCATGGTCATGCATGTTTGCAGAAGGAATAAAGAAACGGACTATTTTGTAAATAGGGATAAAATTCAAAAATCCAAGGTACAGAGCGACTTGGGAGTCCTCATGAAGGATTCCCTAAAGGTTAACTTGCAGGTTGAATTGGTGGTAAGAAAGGCAAATGCAATGTTAGCATTCATTTCAAGAGGACTAGAATATAAAAGCAAGGATGTAATGCTGAGGGTTTATAAAGCACTGGTCAGGCCATACTTGAAGTATTGTGAGCAGTTTTAGGCCCCTTATCTAAGAAAGGATGTGCTGGCATTGGAAAGAATCCAGAAGAGGGTCATGAGAATGAGTCCAGGAATTAAAGGGTTAACATATGAGGAGCATTTGATTGCCCTGGTCTGTGCTTTCTGGAATTTAGTATAATGGGTGGTGCAGGGAGAAGAGGGGGAAACTCATCGAAACCTATTGAATATTGCAAGGTCTGGATAGAATGGATGTGGAGAAAATGTTTCCTGTAGTGCAGGAGTCTAGGGCCAGAATGCAGTTTCAAAATTGTGAATGTCCATTTTTAACAGAAATAAGGAAACATATCTTTGGCCAGAGGGGTGTGAATCTGGAATTCTTTGCCACAGATGGATGTGCAGGCCATGTCACTGGGTATACTTAAGGCAGAGGATGAAAGGTTCTTGATTAATCAAGATATCAAAGGTTACAGGGAGAAGGTAAGATATTAAGGTTGAGAGGGATAGAATATAGAACATAGAAATCTACAGCACATTACGGGCCCTTCGGCCCATAATGTTGTGCTGACCATGTTGTGCTATACAAATAATCAGCAGGTTTCAATTAGACCTTCCCCCATTCATGTGATTAGAGTACAGAAGCAGAGATATCAAATGCTCAAATATAAACCTTCTCACTCTGGAAATCTCTAATAAATCAGTCATGATGAAATGACAGAGCAGACTCAATGAGCTGAATGACATAATTCTGCTCTTAGGTCTTACCATCTTATCTTTCACTGAAAACTCTTTCCCTTCATTTTAAAGCTATGCCATCTTTTTTTAAACACATTCCCACCATCTGAAAAAAGATTGACTAACCACTCTGTGTCTGCCTCTCATAATTTCAGGTTCTTTTGTCAAGCAGCCCTAGGTTTCCTTCACTCCAGGGAAAATAATCTCAGCCCATCCCATTTCTCCCTGTAATTAAAGAGCTCCTAATCACGCTACTCCCTGATGAATCTCTTCTGCACTCTTCCCAGCACAGCCAGCAGTCACATGATAAGTCAGATAATGTCTTCCTGATGATGATTTATGGACAATCGGAACATCCCCTCCTTTTCTAAAATGCATCACAAGATTGATTTTATGCGTCTGCTGATGTACTTGAGCCGACTTCATTTGAAAGGTGACATCTCCAAAGGACTCAAACTTCCTCCATACTCCACTGGAGCGTCAGTCTACACTTCGTGCGCAAGTCAATAGAGTGGGAGTTTTTTAAAAAAAACTGAATCAGTGGTTCATCCTCACAACCCCATTTTCACGCTGTTGTCTCTCAGAGAGGGCATCGGAGATTGCACCGTAAGCCTTTATATGTCTACTGTCAAAAGGTAACTTTGCCAAATGTTTGATTGACAGGAAAACAGCCGCTTTGAACCACGGCCCGGCTACACAACGTGCGCCACCTTGTGGGGACAGCACTTTTTCAGTTTGATGGGACTGCGAATTGTACTTGGTTTTTCCACTAGCATCGCCCTGCCCCGTTAATCGGTAGAAATCTGTTTCTTTAAACATTAGATTGGGGGCAACTGAGGACCAAGGCAACCAAAAGTTAATCCTTAATATTAACTTCCTGGGGCTAGTCCCAATGCATCCCGTTGCAGAGACTCTATTATATTTGTGCAAAGATTTCGCTGCCTATTGAACAGCTCTCCATCAGAGAAAGTTCCGCCTACTTTCCATTTTAGCTCAGGTTTAAATTTGTGAACATAAGGAAAATTTCTGGTCGGTTTTGCTCTCGCTGTCGCCCACTAAAGTTTCACGATAAGTCTCAGCCGCGGTTTCATCAGACATTTGTTTTATGAACAGTAGCAACTTTCAAACTCGTTTTTACTTTCACTCAATACTTCCTCATCCAGCCAGTGCAGCGGGCTCGGCTGTTTTGGGGTTCGAGATCTGCCAGAGAAATGCCGGCAGCTTTAGGGAGTTGGAATAAAACATTAAATAAAGCTGCTGTTTATCAATTTAACACGCCTTCAGATTCCCTCCTACTGCTGTTTCCGATATTCAAAGGCATGGGTGACATTTGAGGCTGAAGCCGGGCACCCATTTCTCCCCGGCTTCCCGCGACCCCTGGGTCCGGCACTCCGTGCAACCCTAGTCCTTGGACTACCGAGAGGCTACGAACTGCCCTTCTTCAACACGGTCGCGGCGGCGGAAGCCTGTTAACAGACGGGCAAATCGCAGACAGTTGGAGTGCGAAGTGCTCTTTTTGCATGGCTTAATCTGGAGTGGATTTAAAATATGAACACATAGTCCCATAAACTCTGATTCCAAAAGGGACGAGTTCTGGGCCAACAACGAAACTGCTATTTCGACCGTTAAGTGTTAAAGTACAGTACTCTGAATCGCTAGACGCAATTCTGCCAATAAGATTCAGCGAAGTTCAGAAATAACTTTAGCAACTAGAACAAAAATATTTCATTACTTGATTACTAGCGTCTTACCGTCCATGGCTGTTTGCCCCGCAATCCCTTAATATCTCACAGAATTATTCCGATATGTAACTTCTGTCCTCACTCGTAAATGTCCTGGTTGTCAAACTGTAAGAGGCCCCCGTGAGACTCATAAAATTCACCAGGGAAATTCCGCTCCGCCTCCTCGCTGACGTAATGTAAATCTGGTACATAGCTGTGTCAATTAGCAAGGAGAACCTCTCAAACTAATTCATTGTTAACGAATGAATGAATTTTACTGAAGGTGATTTGAATTTAAATTAAGCTTTTTCACATATCTTTCTGAATCTCCAGAAGTATTTAAGCTTTGTTTGTTATAAAAGGACATGTAGGTAATATTATAAACAAAGAAATAAAAACAAATGACCTATTCCCCAGGGTGAATCGCAGAGGCTCCAGGTTAGTTGATTCTTGACGCAAAGGCTTTGCTGTGACCGTGTTTTTGCCCTTCTGGATGAACGACTCACCACCTTGATCTTTAATTCGAAATCGCCTGAAATTTGCATGTGACGATGTTCTCTTGAAAATGAGTTATAAAAAGGGAGTAAAATGCATCTGTTATACAAAAACCTCGACCAGGTGGGAAGGGACGCAGCTCATTGAAACGATTGACTATAAAGGAAGTAATTGGGAAGGCCAACTCCGAAGGAGTCCTTGGAGCATATTCTCCCCAGAACACTGTTTCATCAGATGGTGAAGCAAAAGTCGTGACAAGACCCAGTTCAAACACTGGTATCACCTGGATCTTATCATTAACCATTCTGCAATGGACACCAATGAATGCTGGATTGATCACCACCTCATCCACTCAATTATCTTCAACTGGATTGTAGCAAGAGGTTCAATGTTGTAGTGCCCAAGGATCCCAGCAAAGGGAATCCCTTTCAGACAATGTCTGCCAGATAATCGGTCAACTCCCAGACCTCCCAACTGAGCCTAGGGCTGCCCTGAAAGATTACTATAATTGGCACCTGTGTGGAAACCCTTCAACCAAGACGACTGAATAGAGATTACATGATGATGATCATCTGTGGAAGAGTCAATGGTTCTCAAGTGGCCTATATTGCAAATTATCCCCAATCTCCAGGGATGGATTAAAGAGGAAATTTCAATAAAAATTAAAAAATGACATACAAAGCAGGACATAAAATAGAAAATAAGTGATCAGAATATACATGATCATGTTTATACTTGAAGCAAAAGTTGAAATTCCTTTGATAGTTAGCTAAAATAATTAAAATACATATACTGTTAACAAATAAATTGGCTCAGACCAAGTTGCTGCTTGTTCTTGAGAGGTAGATTTTACGAGTGTTTAGTCTGAGGGTGTGAGCCTACAGTTGCATTGCCTCTCTGTTCTTCTTTAAGGTTACAGACTGGATTACTTTTATGTTAAGATGGTTCTCTCCTGGACTGAGCATCTCAATGTCCAGTAGCAGAAGGATCCTAGACATCTATCTTACCCCAGAGGACTTCTGCATTGGCTGCACCATTGGTTTGTCCCTCAGCATAAGCATCTGCAGCCTGGAATGTGCCTGTTAGCAGCATTCCCTTATGGACATCTCATGCACTGAAAGTCCAAAAAATTCAAGCAGACCAAAGTGTGCCCATCACTGAGTTGATGATCTTCCAGCAGCACTTGATATTCACTTCTGTGCTTATCGCTGGGAACTGCCTATAGTTAAGAAAATTACTCAGTTGCTTGGGGTAAATCATTACAAAACATCCTGCATCCTTCTCCAGATCCTCTTTGCAAATACAATGTCTGGAACGAGGTGGGTGATTTTGTCTCCTTCTGATTGCAACTGTCCTGAGGGCAGTGTGCATCAGAAGTCAGATTGCAGCCATGGAGGATTTGACTGAGAGGGCTGCTCTCACCACCAGCCAAGCAAGTCTTGGTACCTGTTGGTGAGCTCTGGTGATGAGACATTCTGCCAGATGATTTGGACAGCCTGCTCATGGAACCACCTCACAGGATAGATCATACCTTTGTCCTTCAGGATGTTCTGTGCAGACCACAGCTTGATATACTTGTGGTCCAAGGTGTGTTTTTCTGGAAGAACTTTTCCATGAAGAAAGGTGGTTGACAATGTCCAGATGATTGGGATATCACACATTCATTAACACTGTCACGCTTACCCTTTGCAATACAGCAGACAAGCAGAACCTGAACACATTCTGGCACTGGGTGCTTCCTTTCTTAGGTTCCAAGCACAGCCTGATGCAGCCACAACTGAAAGTGGCCATCAGGATGATGATGATGGGTATACCCTTTTACCCAGAGACTTCTGTATTGTGACCTGTTAGACCCATTCCAGTTTGGATCCCCAGCTGAACTGGAAAATGGGTCAGGTGACTGCCAGGTCAGGGGAGCAGGGAGCGGTGGCCCACATCTATACCGAGTATAGCAGCACCGAGCATCTTACGTGGGATGAATAGGTTCTTACCAGTTATTGGGAGGGAGCACAGCTAGCACAGTGACAACTTTTGTTAACCCGCACCAGAAAATCTGTAAATGCTAGAAATCCAAAGCAACATACTCAAGTCCTGATGAAGGGTCTCAGCCAAAACACTGACTGTTTACTCTTTTCCATTGATACTGCCTGGCCTGCTGAGTTCCTCCGGTATTTTGTGTGTGTTACCTGGGCCCGACTGAACCAGGTCCCTAGCTCAGTTAGTCAGACCTGTCAGTAAAGGGGACCAGAAAGTCAGCTGCCGAAGAGCATTGCCTCACTCTTTTTGTGGTTGGCTCTAGCCCTTGATGCCATTTCAGACTGGTTGAACATGCTGTGTAATTTGCAGACTGACTGCAAATTGATTTGTAGACGACAGCGATGTCATCCATTTTCAACAACAGTAGCTTCCTCTTTCCCAGCAGCTGTGCAGTGGCAGCAAATTGAACGTAACCAGGGTGATCGCAACGCAATTGGAGTGACAGTGCAAGGGGCAACACCTTGAACTGACTCCTGAACAGACCAGCCATTTATGCCAGTGCAGCCTCGACAGTATCAACATTAACAGCGTTTTTGGGATCTGGACAAGAAAACATTAAGTCAAGATCGTGTTCAACGCCACCGTAGCAGTTTTATGCAACACTGTTACAGCTCGGGGCATCGGAGTTCAATTCCAACATCATCTGTGACGAGGCTGTCCGTCCTCCGCGTGGAATTCGTGGGCTTTCTCCAGGGTGTGCGGCAGTCAAAAGATGTACCTGTTAATAGGTTGATTGGTCATGCTAAAATGTTCCATGATTAGGCTAGGGTTAAGTTGGAGGTTGCTGGGCTGTGCGCTCAAAGGGCCCCATTCTGTGCTGTATGCGAGTGCAGAAGCAAAGTGAACTATCAGTCATCGGCCCTCCCAGTTCGCAGTCAGAGAAGACTACACAGGACAGATAGCCGAGGCAACAATACACATCAGTGTAGATGGACGCAAGTGAGAAACAGGAAGGAGAAATCACTCTACTGTGAGTGTTTTATAGTCCCCCCCGCCCCCATAGCAGCAGACACACTAATTAGCGGATCGGAGGCAGAGTTTGGAAAGGAGAGAAAAAATGCAGGGTTGTTGGCGTGGGTGACTTCAACTTCCTTAATATCCACTAACTACTTTGGGAGATGGAAAAGGAAAGATTAAGACAAGTGTATTTATGAGGTTGAGCGAGCTAGGGTTTGTTGTAATGTGAGTATTATTAAAAGTAAGTTAATACTAATCAGGAAGCTGTTGGTAGCAAGAGGCGGGATCCGGGGTTGTCGAGTGGTCTTTCTGTAAAGTAGAAGTTACCACAGGTTTTTTTAATAGAGCAAAGGAGGATCAGAGGTGACGTAATAGAAGTGCACGAGATGATAAGGGCATAGAGTTGACAGCCAGAGGGCTTTCCCCAGGGTACTAATGGCTGAGTTGAGGCATAGTTTTAAGGTGATTGGAAGAAGGTATGGTGGGGGGGGGGGGGGAATGTCAGAGACAGGTTCCACATACTTACATTCTACACAGAAAATGGCAGGTGCATGGAACGTGCAACCACGGTTAGTGGCAGAGGTAGATACATCATGGAGATTTACGAGACTTTTTTGGATTAACACAAGGTAGAGTGCTTTGGGGAAAGGAAGGGTTAGATTGATCTTAGAGTAGGCTAAATGACAAGCAGAACATTCTTCCAGGATGGAAAACTGGGTGCAGCAAAAACTCTGTACAGTGCAAGGAAGAATTATGCCCAAGCCTGCTCAGTCAAATTTGTCAATAGAGGTGGTGGTAATGAAGGAACTAGCAGAGTAGTAGAATGTGGTGAAGGGGAAACAACAAAGAAACAAAGCCTCCAAAAGAATGATTCTAATGAGCAGGAACAAAAAGCCACGTGGCTGAGAAATAGACCAGCATTTTCCATCAGCATCAGTGATTAGTCTAAATTACCATGCTAGCAAACATCCATGTAGCCCCCACACATTACTTCATGTGAACTGCTTATTAACAAAGTTACAATATCCTGTTCATGACTGATTTACATTTTAAATTGGGGAATGACGTCAAAATAAGAAAACAACTTTTTATTGAATGTAGAGCGACAATTTGAACTGTTACTGTTGTGTTCTTTCATTTTATTATTCCACTAAATCAGTAAGAGGCAACGCAGAATAGGATTGGGAACAAGCTTTTCAGCCCTTTGAACCTGTTCTACAATTCGATTTGTTTACAGCTGATTATCCAGATTCTATATCCTGTTCTGCTTCCTCTCCATTTTCCTTCATGGCCTTGGGTATAAGAAAATAAATAAATAAACAAACAAACAAACACAACAATCCCAGTTGCCTTCATGGTAGAGAATTCCACAGGTTCGTTGCTCCTTGAGTGAAGATAATTTTTTTCTGCACCTTTGTCCTAAATAAGTAACCTATATCATAGGGCTGTAGGCACACCATCAGAAGCATCTTTCATGCATCTGGTCCCATCAGATTTTAAGTTTCAGTTGCACCCCCTTAGTCTTCCAAAGCACAAGGGCGGGGAAGAAGGGAGGGAGTGGGAGAACAGAGGGGCTAGAGGGGGGAAGGGAAGGGAAGGGGGTAATGGGGGAGCGGCTCAGCAGAGAAACAGTCACTGCAGCTTTTCCGTTCCATGATGACCACTTTGCTGAACTGTGCTAATCTCATTTGTTGACCTATGTTTTGCCTATTTAAATGCCTGTCAAAATATTTTTAAAATGTGGTGCAATCCCCTTAAAACTCTTTCCTCTCACGTTATATCTATGCCCCATTATATATATATATAGAAACAAGATTTTGACTTTATATCCCAACCCTGCCTCTTAAAATTTTATATTGCTCTTAACGGGTCACCTTCAGTCTCTCACTACTCTCACAATAGGAAAAAACAAAAACCTCCAAGTATGAAAGCAAGCATGTCATATGCCTTCTTCATTTACCTATCTACCAGTGTTGCCACTTTCAGGGAACTGTGGACTTGAATCCCAAAACTCCCCTGAAGATTAGGATTTATTGTAAATATCCTAGCCCTATTAGGATTAAATTCCATCTACTAATGCTCTGCTTATCTTTCTATCTGATCGAAAGCCTGCTGTAGCTTTAGACAAAATATAATTGGATATAATAAACAATCTACCAAAGTCCCAGACTTCCAATGAGAAAAGCAACCTTTGACTACTACCATTTGTCTCCTGTCACCAAGTCTTAATCTTCTGGACCAGCCTACCATGTGGAACCTTATCAAATGCCTTGCCTCATCGGTTACTTTCTCAAAAAAAGTAACTAGAGAGACAGGAATTCACCCACACAAATACATTTAAGAATATGCTTGATCACACCTACTTTTCCAAAATACAAACAAATCCCATTAAGGATTTTCTCCAGCAATTTTGCTTGCCACTGGCGTAAGCTCCACCAGCCTGTAATTATCTTGTTTTTTCCCTGCTCTCCTTAGATAAAGGAAAAGAAATCATTAGCCATCCTCCAGTCTTCTGGCTCCTCAACTGTTGTTTAATGAAGATATAAAAATTTGTCAGTGCTCCAGTTATCTCCTCTCTTGCTTCCCATCGCAATCTTGGATTGATGTAATTAAATTCTGGGGATACACACACGCACCCCAAGATGACTAACACACCGTCCTTCACAATACCAACCTATTCCAGATTATCAATGCACTCCTCCCTGAACTCACTACCTTCCACATCCTTCTCCTTGGTGGATGCAAATGAGAAACACTCTCAAAACCATAAGACATATGAGCAGAATTAGGCCATTCAGACCATAAGTCTGCTCTGCCATACTATTTTTTTTTATCCCTCTCAACCTAATTGTCTTGCCTTCTGCCCATAATCTTTTAACTCTCTAAGAAAGAATCAACCTCTGTTTTAAATAAACCCAATGACTTGGCCTTCACGGCAGCCCGTTGCAATGAATTCCAGATTCATTTCCCCCGGTTAAAGAAATTCCTCATCTTCTCTATTCCGAATGGATGCATCTCTATTCTGAGGCGTTGCCCTCTGATTCTAGAATCTCCCTCTATAGTTAATATCCTCTCCATGTCCATGTTCAATATTTCAGTGAGATCCCACCATCATTCTTCTAAACTCCAGCAAGTTAGGCTCAGAGCCATTCAACACTTCTCATACAATATTCCTTTCATACCTGGAATCATTTACATGAATTTCCTCTGGACCCTCTCTAACACCAGCCCACCTTCTGTTAGATAAGGGGCCCAAAACTGCTCACAATACCAAATGTGCAGTCTGACCAATGCCTCGGCATTACATCTTTTATATTCTAGTCCTCTTGAAATGAATGCAAACATTGCATTTGCTTTCCTTACCACTAACTCAACCTGCAAATTAACCTTTAGATGTCCTCATGCACCATTCCCCAAGTCCCTCTGCCACCTCTGATCTTTGAATATTTTTTCCCAGTTTAGATAGTGTACACCTTTATTCCTTCTACTAAAAGTGCATGACCATACACTTTCCTACTGTTCTATCTGCTGACTCTCTGCTTCCTTAACACTACTCATCATGTGCAATCTTGGTCACAAAGCCCTCAATTCCATCATCCAAATCACTGACATATAATGTGAAAAGCAGCCCCGCCACAAAACTCTGCGAAACACCATTAGTCACCAATAGTCAACCAGAAGGGCCTCCTTTATTCCCACTATTTGCAACTTTCCAGGCCTCCAGAACCATTCCAGAATCTAGTGATTCTTGAAAAATCATTACTAATGCCTCCACAATCTCTTCAGCTATCACTTTCAGAACTCCAGATGTAGTCGACTTGGTCAATGAAGGTAGATACCTTCAGATCTTTCACTTTTTCCTTAGTAGCAACTACACTCACTTCTGCCCCAACACTCTAGACTTTCTGAGAGACTGCAAGTATCTTCTGCAGTGAAGTCTGTCCTCTGTCTCCTGCTACCTCTCCAATAGACTGATATCCACGCTCACCTCTCTTTTATTCCATATGCATCCTAAAATTTCAATAGTGCAGAGTAATGTTGTTAAACTTAAGTTGATGGGCACCGTAAGTTAACCATCAGTTAATCAGCAATGACCACTGAAGTCAGGCTAACTGACATATTTTTTCTTCTCCTCCCTCACTTAAGAGTTGAGTGACATTTGCAATTTTCCAGTCCTTCAGAATCTAGTGATTCTTGAAAGATCATTATTAATGCCATTACAATCTCTTCAGCTACCTCTTCCAAAACCCCGGGGTTTAGTCCAGGTGACTAATCTACTTTCAACTTTCAAAGCACCTTCTTATTAATAGCAACTACTCACTTCTGCCTGACACTCAAATTTATGGCATAGTCATGTCTTCCACAGTGAAGACACAAAATTCTTAAGTTCAAACACCATTTCAGCTTCTCTCTCTCAAATTACAGAGTGAATTCTATCATATTATGATCACTGCTTCCCAAGGGTTCCTTTACCTTAAGCTCCCCAATCAAATCTGGCTCATTACCCAATACTGAGTTTGTATACAAATACTTGTATACTAATTGCCACATTCTCAGCCCTATCAATCCTGTTTCCGCCCCCCTGCTAAATTAGTTTAAACCCTCCCCAACAGCTCTAGAAAAACTATCCACAAGGAAATTGGCCCATCTCAGATTCAAGTGTGATTTGTCCTTTTCATACAAGTCATACCTTCCACAGAAGAGAACCAGAAATCTGAACCCCTGCCCCCTGCAGCTATTCATCGCACACACATTCACTAGCCAAAACATCCTATTCTTACCATCACTTGCTTGTGGTACAGGAAGCAGTCCAGGGATTACTATCTTGGTGGTCCCACTTTTCAGTTTACATCACTCCCTACAGTCTCTCTTCAGGACCTTGCCTTACACATACAGCAGAGCAACTCCTTGGTCTCTAAGGGGACCTACTTTCTCCAGTTTACTTCTTGTTTTTGATGTACATATAGAAAATTCAATGAATGTAAATCCTATCATCCTTGTCTGCTTCCATAATTAAGACCTCTTGTCATGAATCATTTAGTGTGCTTCTTTAATCCACCAAACATATTTTCAGTGTTTTGGTCTAAGGTTTAGTGTTTATTTAATCTTTCAGTTCAATGTGGATGCATTTAACTATTCTTCCTTGCTGTGTATTTAATATTTCAGTAATATTTGAGTAATGTAAGTATATTATTTGATTAAGCATTTGTTAAATTTAAGTAATTCATTATGGGTTATCTGTAAAAGTAGCTCAATGGCATATGTCATTTTGCCTCATCACATGTGCACGCCTTGCTTAAAGTAAAACATAATTAAGATCTCTTGGCTGATTTTGTTTCAATTAGTTTTATGTTTTGGAGTTACTTCAAAATACACATTTCATTCAGATATACTGAATAATCTGCATTGGATTGTGAATAAGTGGCTGTCAGTTACTGGAGTATCTGTTGAGATAGTTTCTAGTCAGGAGGTAACGGGAGAGACATCAGTGCTGAGGCAGCCACCTTCCAAGTGTCTGTGATTAAACTTGACCTCACTACACTGCTGGAAGGGCAGCGGCAGCTCCCTTTGAAGTCCTGGACAGTGCAATTGGACAGCAGTATAGTAGGAAGCCTCCAGCTGAGAAAGACCCTGCCTCCTCAGTTGAAACACAGAAAACTTACAGCACAACACAGGCCCTTCTGCCCACAATGCTGTGCTAAACATGTACTTACATATATGAATTTGAATTTCATTACTTTGACTATAGATTTCCTGCAATAAGACTTTGTGAAAAAGAAAACTAAAATGTCACCCAAATATTTAAAGTTTATTGACTTCAAATTTCCACACTCAAACTTTCTCCAAGATGATTCACATCTTGTGACTTTTTGTAATTAACTTACTTTTGGGGTGAAGGGAGGTGTGCAGGAGAGGTGCAGCTTCCCACACGAAGAAGTCACCGGGCATTCATATCAATTGTCCATCAGATGAAGGAAATGAGGTCTGGTGAGCCTGAGGCTGGGACATGTGACTGTGCCAGGCCCATGAATGCTGAGTAGTGTGGAGTTGCACTCACATTGCCTTTAGATCACCAAGCGGTGCACTGGTAAGAGGTGGATGTATACAGCTCTAACCATCAAGTGCTTACGTACACCAGATACAATTTTAAAAGTTATTGACATTCATATTCTGGCTATCCACACACATCTAAATACATTAGATCAGTATGTTTGAGCTGCTATTGTAAACAGTTATCTTTTTTGGTTCTGCTAGCAACTTCTCTTGCTGGACACGATCATAATCTTTTTGCTTCTTTTGAATATTTGTGATTTTGGTTATAGATACCAAAGGAATGCTTCATATATTCTAATTACAGTGTCACAGGTTTAGGAATTATCAGAGCATAATCTATGGATAAAAGTAATTTCTATTCCAATGTTATCATTGCCACCCACCACCCTACTCGTACAGATTTACATAGAAACTGATTCACTATGACTATGCAACCTCTACACTTTTACCAGCATAGAATCAGAGTTTTGAAACAGACTTCTTGGCCCACTTTCTACCTGCTGGCCATCTAGTACTCACTTCTATTAATCCCATTTACTCACATTTGGTCCATCTCTTCAGTGTTTTGGCAGTCTAAGTGTGGATCTAGATACTTCTCAAAAGGAGCATTCTAAACTCAGCCATCCTCTGAATGGAAAATTGTTCCTTTTATCCTCACTAAACCTCTTACTCCTTACTTTAAATCATTGCCCTCTGATTTTAGACACCTATTACCTATGTATCTTATTGTTGTCCAATCGTAATTTTGTTCTCAATTATGGTCTCTCCTCATAATTGGGACAATTCTATTCCAGGCAACATTCCGGTGAAGCTTTCCGTAGCTGCTCCAGAGCAATTATATTCTTTCTATATTGTAGCAACCAAAACTGAGTAATAGTCCACACATGCTTCACAATGTTTTATAAAGTTGCAGTACAACATCCCTGCTCTTAAATTCTATGCCTTCATTACCACCCAACCAACCTGTGCTATCACCTTAAGGGATCTTTAGTGTACAAAATAAGTCTCTCAGCTGCTCAAAATTCCTTAGGGACGTAAAATTCATTATGTTCTATCCTTATTTGACATTCCAAAGTGCATCACTTCTTCACTTTCATGGTTAAAATGCATCTATCATTGGTCTGACCGACAGCTGATCTATCTTTCTGTAGCTTGAGACAACCCCCTTTTCTATCTACAAAACTACCAATTTTTGTGTTATCTGCAAGCTTACTAAATTACAACTTTCACAATACACCTAGTGGTCAGAACTCAAAATTTGCAATCAACTTCACTGCCAATTTCCACCTTGCTAATGCTCACATTTCAACTCTGACATTTTCTCAACACCTTTAGCTCCATTTGAAGGGAAAGATCAGTGACCAATATTTATTACAAATCCACAGACTACCTAAGCCCTGCTTCATGTAAGAGGTCCAGTTCCATTTCTGACAGATCCTTTCCCTTTCTCAATCTCTGGAGACAGCTCATTCACTGATATCTTTTACAAATCCACTGATTCTCAGCTACCTGGACTTTACATCTTCCAAGCCTGTCACTTGCAAAAATACCACCCATCTCCTAAATTTCTCCGTCTCTGCTGCATCTGCTCTCAGGATGAGGCTATTCATTTCAGAACTAGTAAGATGCCTTCCTTCCTCAAAGAAAGCAACATCACTTCCTCCACCAGCAATGCTATACTCACTCACATTTCTTTCACTTCGCACACATCTGCCCTCACCCCATTAAGACAGGGTTTCTCTTCTCCTCACCTACCACTCCATCAGCCTCCGTCCAGTACCTAATTCTCCATAACCCCTTCCATCTCCAATGAGATCCCACCACCAAGCACATCTTTCTCTCCCCCCACTCACTTTCTGCAGGGATTGCTCCCTATGCAACTCCCTTGTCCAATCAAATCTCTCCACTGATCCCCCCTGTGGCACTTATCTTTGTAAGCAGAACAAGTGTCACACCTGCCCCTACACCACCTCACTACTACTCAGGGCCCCAAAACAGTCCTTCCAGGTGAGGCAACTCTTCACCTGTGAGTCTGTTGGGGCCATCTACAGAATCTGGCGCTCACAGTATAACCTTTTGTATATCGGTGAGACCCGACATGGATGGGAGACCACCGAGCGCCTACATTCCATCCGCCGAAAAAAAAAGGATCTCCCAGTAACCACTTTAATTTAATTCTACTTGCCATTCCAACATGTTAGTCCACAACCTTCTCTACTGCCACGCTGAGGCCACACTCAGGTTAAAGAAACGACACCTTATATTCCATTTGAGTAGCTTCCAACCTGATGGTATGAACATAGATCTCTGAACTTCCAGTAATTGCCCCCTCCCTCACCATTTCCCATTCCCCTCTCTCACTTTATCCCCTCACCTACCCAGCACTTCTCTCTGGTGCTCCTCCCCCTTCCCCCAATGGCCTTCTGTCCTCTCCTACCAGATACCCTCTTCTTCAGCCCTTCGTCTCTTTCACCAATCAACCTCCCAGCTCTTTATACTTCACTCCTCCCTCTCCCAGTTTCACCTATCACCTACTACCTTGTAAGTCTTCCTTTCCTCCCACCACCTTCTTACGCTTAGTTCTAATCTCTTCCCCCCCCCCCAGCCTTGATGAAGGGTCTCAGCCCAAAACGTCAACTGTTTACTCTTTTCCATAGATGCCACCTGGCCTCCAGCACTTTGTGTGTATTACTTTGATTTCCAGCATCTGCAGATTAGTAGGTGTGCTGATTACAACTCTCAACATACTTCTAAGCCATCTTTCATTTTCCTTTATTATGACTTCCCTTACAGAATAAAACAAAGGACTCAATAACATACACATACTTCATTCCCTGTACTTTTGCTCTCACCTCTCTCCCAACCACAGTAATCCAGAGAGATCACTAATGATACACATCAGTCAACCATAATACTCATTATCACACAAAATTCCTAGGAAATCTATTTCAAAGCTTAAATAGTCAGGGAGCACAAAGTCTCTATATTAGACTCACTTGCAAGAGATGAAGATAGCCTTTAAGGTTTCAGAGTTTTGAGAATCCTTATTGCAGTTAATAGTCGTAGCTTTATTTTCAGAACAATTAAGGATAGGGATTAAAGAAAAAGGCTATTTCCCTCTTGTTCCAAGTTCAAAGTAAATTTATGATCAAAGTACATACAGGTATATGTGTCACCATTTACAATCTCGAGATTAATTTTCTTGAGGGCATTCACAATAAACACAATAGAATCAATGAAAGACCGCACCAAACAGTACCAGACAAACAACCAATGTGCAAAAGACAATAACTGTGCAAATACAACTATTGGGGGGAGGGAGGAAGGAATAAACAAATAATCAACAGAGAACATGAAATGAAGAGTCTTTGAAATGAGTCCATACGTTGTGGGAACATTTCAGTGATGGGGTGGGTGAAGTTATCCCTCTGGTTCAAGAGCTTGATGGTGGAGGGACGATAACTGTTCATGAAGCTGGTGATGTGGGTTCTGAGGATCCTGTACCTTCCTGATGGCAGCAACAAGAAGAGTGCATGGCCTAGATGGTGGGGGTGCTTGATTATGGATGCTGCTTTCCTACAACAAGCGCTGTGTAGATGTACTCAGTGATGGAGGGGCTTTACCCATGTTGTACACGGCTGTATCCATTACTAGTGCTAACACTAGTCTCATTGAGTCAAAAAAAAGGAATGAAAAATAAATGGTAAGGAAACTGAAATTAAACTTCAGGACTAAATTGCAGGAAATATTGGGGATCTAAAACATATACTGCAGCAATAATTCAGCAGCTAGGGAGTCTCTGGAGTCAGAAAAAAGTTGATAACCTTCTATTCAAACAGGAAAAAGTCTGAAATGAAACAAGTTGCAGAGAAAGAGCAAATAAGCAGGGATAAACAGGGTAGTTTGATGTCAGTGGTTGTGAAGATGATGGAGTCAATTAAGATGAGGTCTCAGGGTACTTGGAGGCCTATGATAAAATAGGCCGTGGTCAGCATTGTTTCGTTAAGGAGAAAGCTTGCCTGACAAATCCATTGTAATTCTTTGAAGAAATATGAGGCAGGATAGACAAAGGAGAATCTGTTGATGTTGTGTACTTGGATTTTCAGAAGGCCTTTGATAAGGTGCCATACAAGAGGCTGCTTAACAAGCTATGAGCCCATGGTATTACAGGGCAGATGGATAAAGCAGTGGCTGATTATTGGGAAGCAAAGAGTGGGAATAAAGGGAAACTTTTCTGGATGGCTGCCAGTGACTAGAAGTGTTCCACAGGGGTCTGTGTTGGGACTGATTCTTTTCACATTGTATATCGATGATTTGGATGATGGAATTGATGGCTTTGTTGCAAAGTTTGCAGACGATATGAAGATAGGTGGAGGGGCAGGTAGTTTTGAGGAAGTATAGAGGCTACAGAAGGACAGATTAGGAAAATGCGCAAGAAATGGCAGATGGGATACAGTGTTGGGAAGTGTATTGTCATACACTTTGGTAGAAGAAATGAAAGGATTGACTATTTTCTAAGTTTTAAGAAAATACAAAAAACTGAGGTGCAAAGGGCCTTGGGAATTCTTGTGCACAATTCCCTGAGGGTTAACTTGCAGGTTGAGTCTGTGGTGAGGAAGGCAAATGCAATGTCAGTATTCATTTCAAGAACACTAGAATATAAAATCAGGGATGTAATGTTCAAACTTTTTAAAGCACTGGTGAGGCCTCACTTGGAGTTTTGTGAAGTGCTTTGGGTCCCTTCTCTTAGAAAGGATATGCTGAAGCTGAACAGGGTTCACAGGTGGTTCACGAAAATGATTCCAGGATTGAATGGCTTGCCATATGAAGAGTGTTTGATGGCTCTGGATCAGTTTTCACTAGTATTCAGAAGAATGAGGGGTGACCTCATTGAAACCTATCAAATGGTGATAGGCCTTGAAGAAGTGCATATGGAGAGGGTATTTCTTATGGTGGAAAAGACTAGAGGACAGGGCCTCAGAATTGAGGGGTGTCCTTTTAGAAAGGAGATGAGGAATTTCTTCAGCCAGAGAGTGGTGAATCTGTGGAATTCTTTGCCGCTGGAAGCTCTGGAGGCCAAGTCTTTATGTGTATTTAAGATAGATTCTTGATTGGTCAGGGCATAAAGAGCAGGAGATTGGGGCTGAAGAAAATTGGACCAGCCATGATGAAACAGTGGAGCAGACTCAATGGGTACCAACTGAAGTATTTTAAAAGATATTCACTCAAGCTGCATGCTTCTTAATGGAAAACTTAATTTTGCTATTCAACATGTTTCTCTTCATTTTGCAGCAAATTCAGTCACTTAACAGACAAGCCAATGACTACCTCCATCAACAGCCATGAATCATTACTTGGCACTCATCAGCAAGGAAGAAGTGCCCTAATTCCTTTAACCAATAATAGCAGCTATATGCCTCAAGCCAATGGTGCAACTGCAAAGAGTTTGTTATGATGCAACATTGAGATCAGCTGAAGACTCCAGTTGAGCAAGTTCCTATCAATGTTACAGAGTAAGTCACAGGATCAGATGAAGTCTGCCAGCCACTCACCATAGACATTTTACTTTACGATTCATTTAATTTGCTACTTGTGCGATCTGGTTGCATGCAATTGTTAATTTTGCTTACTCACACAAAAATATTTCTACTTTTCAGAAAATTCACACACTAGCATTGAAGTTCCTGGTTACACCAGTAAGTGTGAAAATAACATTGATACTTCATAAATGGTCACCTCAGAGCCCAACCAGAAGTCCTGGCTGAACACAGAGGTGCACTCTGCTCGGGATGTTGTCTTCAAGTCCAATGATTGAATAGCTCTCAGAGCAGCCAGGAGAAACCTCATCTTCAGCATCAAGAAGGCAAAGGCTGTCTACATACAAAAATTCAGGAGCACCTGTCCAATAACGATCCCTGGAATTTGTGGCTAGGAATTAATGGGATTACAGACTATGCAAACAAAAACTGTGTTGACTTACTAGTGACACCACCTTCCCTGATGCTCTTAACAAGTTTTATGCAAGCTTTGAGATGTGCAACACAACGCAAGCCACAGAAGCTATGACTCTCTTGGGTGAACAGCCACTGCCAGTAACAGCAGTTGACGCGAGGAGAACTCCAGAGAATTAACACCTGTAAGGTGGCTAGGCCTGACAACATCCCAGGCTGAGTACTCAAGGAGTGTGTACATCGGCTCACTGATGTCTTCGGGGACATCTTCAACACTTTACTCATCACATATCACAAACAACCTCTCATAGTCTCAGAACTCATCCAACAAGTCAAGAAAGCTTGACGCTTCTTCTTTCTGTTGAGGCTGAAGAGAGCTGGACCTTGCACATCCTTACTATTATTATCCTACAGATGTGCAGTAGAGTGCATCCTGACAAGCTGCATCACTGCGTGGTAATGAAACTACACTGCAGTGGACAGGGAGGCTCTACAACTGGTAGTCAAAATGGACCAAGACTTCACTGGCACCAACCTACCCACCATCAATGGCATATATACAGAAAGATGCCGGAAAGGGCCAGTAACATCATGAAGAATTCCATCCACCCTGCTCCAAGAACTGTTTATCCCACTCCCATCAGGGAGGAGACTGTGCAGCATCCACGCCAGGACTCAAAAATAGCAACTTCCCCCAAGCCATAAAGTTGGTGAACACCTCCACCCAGTAAATCCTTCATTACTTTATTATTTCCTGTACAATTACCTTATGTACAGTCTAGCATCAATTTCTGGGCATATAATCAATATACAAGTTATCTTACGTATTTATAGATTTATTATTGTGTTCTTTATCTTTTGCATTGCATCAAATCGGAGTAACAATGATTTCGTTCTCATTTTCACTTCTGTACAGGAAATGACATGAAACTTGAAATAGATCCGAGAAATTTAACAAAAATAAAAGACAAGTTGTTTCTAGTTCTATACACTGTCTTAATGTAATTATGGAGATTACTTTAGAGCAAAATGTAGTAACAGCGCCTCCTTGCAGTACTTTTTTTTATTTTCACAAATAAAATTTAATTTGGAACTTCCGAGCTGTATTATTAACGTTGGATAATTTACTGCTGAGAACACCTTAATTGTTTGAGATGAAGTCAATGCATAGTATGACTATACCTCACATTAGTGGTGAAGAATTATTTTTTAGACAAAGTAATCTACAAGTAAAAGGGATCAAGAGGACAGACAAAATGACAAGGAAACTCAGTATCTTGATTATTTTCGTTTTGAATGAATAAAGACACTGTAACTATATTTGACTAGCCTGCACTCGTGTTGTTTGCAAAAACCCATGGTCTACCAGCAGGTGCAGGAAGTAAAAATATAAGAGCCAGAATATATGTTAGGTACTTTATGCCATACAACTGAATGTCTGGTTCACTCACCAAATGTGTTAACTGTTCATGCAGTTAAATACCATTAATTAATGGGATCCAGCATTGTTTTGAATGAACAAAAGCCACAGTGAAGAACTCATAGAATAACATAGAAATGAAAATGTGTAGTTTTAAACTCAAAAAATATGAAATGTCAACCATGACTCAGGAACACTGCACTGGAAATCTTGACCTGGAAATAATGCTACACTCATAGCACAATTGCTATAAACAAACCACACATTTTGATTCATCACCTACAAATATCCATTAATGCTAAAAGTAGGGATCCTTTAATGACTTGCAGTTTAAATGTAGCATGTAATATGGCAACATCATGTATGGTAGTGGTCACCAATCTTTTTAAGCCCAAGATCCCCTACCTCGCTCAGCCTTAGTGAAAGGCAAGATCGACCTACTAAATCATTTAGAGAAAAAACAGCTCAGATTGTACTTCTAACTTGAGGCCCTTTATTTGGGCTAATTGTATTTTAATTACATAAAATACTTTAGTCAAACTTTCAAATCAATTCAACCAAGAAAACACTTCAACACACATATCAAACAGGCCATGGCAGCATCAAGCTCATCCAATAACACCTTGAATAAGCGGTGCTGAAGCGCCTTTGCTCGAATTAAGTTTATCAGTTTGACCACCAGAGTCATTACATGAAAAAAGTCCACGAGCTTCCCAGCCAAGGCCTGCTGATGAATCACAGTGATAACCCAGGAAGTCAGGAAAATCAGGGTCATTACAGCACAGTGCTACAAAACCAACGAGCACACCGCGCATTGCTGGGGCCCCATCAGTAGTAATTGCCACCAGTTTATGAATAGGGGTGTCATTTTCACGGACATTTTTTAGAAACTCGTAAATATTCTCACCTCTCGTTCTCTCCTTTAATTGCAAAAGAGTGAGGAAGTCTTCCTTTGTTATAAAATCCTGGAAAGCCATTCTGACAAATACAACAAGCTGAGCTGTTTGCATTACATCCAGGGATTCATCGAACTGTTGTGAAAAAATATTCACAGAGTGACAAGTCCTTTAACACTCGTCGATCCACGTCCTCTGAGCCTTCAACCCCGATTTCAGCTCCTCAACTTTCCTGGTATTGGTAAACTGTTACCGAGACACTAGTATAAGTTTCAGAGGTACATAAGCTAATGACACCACTGTTTTTGTTTCCCATTTCTTTTACATTTGGGGAATGTTGGAATTTAAAGGGGGAAGAAGTGTTGTAATGTGAGCATTATAAAGATAAGTTAATACCAGTTAGGATCATGGTAATATAGCAATACTCCTGCTATGGAAGCTGTTTAGAAAGAGATTGTTTCAGGGGTTGTGGGGTTTTCCTTCCAGTCTTTTCTGCCGGGTGCGCATTAGTGAAAATCTCTGCATGCGAATATCGTTTTACCATCCTAGATAAAGTTGCTCCTTTTGGGCATGAAGTTGTCAAGTGGTCCTTTTTCAAAGTAGAAATTACTACATATTTGCATCAAAAGGTTTATCAGGCATAATGTATTTGTGTACTTATTTTTCCACTTTTCTCAGGATCTACTGGGAAAGGCTCAAAGATTGACCGGTTGATCGCGATTGACTAGTTGGTGATCATTAATGTATGGAATGTTACAATTGTATTTGACCAACAGGAATTGATTCCTTTTCCAAGCCCAGTGACATCCTGATCATTCAATTCACAGTAGTTTACCCAGGTGTGCATGCCTGATAATTCACCTGTAGAATTCATCGTTGCCATACATCTTATAATTGTACAGTAGGCCCTCCTTATCCGCAGGGGATTGGTTCTGGGACCCCCCCGCGGATACCAAAAAACACGGATGCTCAATCCCTGCCACTTGCAGTGTTTCTGTTCTGTTGACGGAAAGCAATCACAATTGAAAATAAAGTGGAAATAATAAAGTGATTGAAAAGAGGTGAAACACCATCAGTCATTGGAAAAGCGTTGGGCTACAGTTGGCCATCGATCAGAACAATTTTAAAGGATAAAGTGAGAATAATGGACCACGTGAAGGCCCTGCCCTGATGAAATCTACAATTATTACTAAGCAATGCAGTGGTTTAATTATTGAAATACATGTTTCTTAAGTGTTTTATATGCATAGAAAGGTAAAATATATACTAAGACAAACGTTTGACTAACTGACGCAAAATAATACCGGATGTACCCGTTCTGACTTAGAGAACTTCCGTTTTCTTTTTTGATTCCCGATCCGCAGTAACCTATGCACATCCTCCCGTATACTTAAAGTCTCTAGATTACTTATAATACCTAATACAGTGTAAATACTAAGTAAATAGTTGTTATACTGTATTGTTCAAGGAATAATGACAAGGAAAAAAGTCTGTACATGCTGAAACAACGGCTGGAGAGAGAACTTCCAGGTTTTCCTGATCCGCGGTTAGTTGAATCCGTACATGCGGAACTCGCTGATAAGGAGGGCCGACTGTATGACCTTCTAGCAGAGGTAATGGCATAAGCACCAGGAAGAAGCACCCTACTTAGACCATAAGAAAAAGGAGCAGCATTAGGTCTTTTGCTCCATCAAGTCACCATGGCTGATCCATTTCCCTCAGCCCCATCAAGTCACCATGGCTGATCCATTTCCCTCAGCCCCAATCTCCCGTATCCCTCATGTCCTGACTAATCAGGAATCTATCAGCCTCTGCCTTAAGTATACCTGAACTGGACCTCACAAGCACCCGTGGCAGTGAGTTCCAGATTCACCACTTTCTGGCTAAAATTCCTCCTCATCCCCATTGTAAATGGACATCCCTCTGTTCTGAGGCGGTGTCCTTTGGTATTAGACACCTCTACTGTAGGAAACATCCTCTGCACATCTACTTTATTGAAGCCTTTCAACATTCGATAGTTTTCAATTAGATACCCCCTTATTCTTCTGAATTCCAGTGAGTAGAAGCCCAAGTCATCAAATGCACACGATAAACCTTTCAATCCCAGAATAATTTTCGTGGACCTCCTCTGAATCCTCTCCAATGACAGCACATCCTTTCTTAGATATGGGGCCCAAAGCTGCTCACAAGTGAGGCCTCACACTGCCTTACAAAGCTCAACTTCTATCCTTGCTTTTGTATTCCAGACACTCAAAATTAGTACTATCATTGCATTTGCCTTCCTCACCACAGACTCGACATGCAAATTAACCTTAGGGAATCCTGCATGAGGACCCCCAAGTCCATTTTACCTAGATTATTAAATTTCTCTATTTAGAAAATAGTCCACACTTTTATTTCTTCTACCAAAGCGCAAACTTCCTGACACTATTCCATCTGCCACTCCTTTTCCCATTTTTCTAGTCTGTCCAAGGCCTCCTGCAGCCTTTCAGCTTCCTCAACACTATCAGCCCCTCAAACTATTTTCATATCATCCGTAAACTTAGCCACAAAGCCATTGATTCTGTCATCCAGACCACTGTCACACAGCATAACAAGAGGTCCTAACACAGATCCCTGTGGAACACCACTAGTCACTGGCAGCCAACCTGGCTCCTTTATTCCCAATCTTTATCTGCCAATCAACCAATGCTAGTATCTTTCCTCTAATACCATGGGCTCTTGTTAACAGCCTTGTGTGTGGCACCTTGTCAAAGGCCTCCTGACAAGCCAAGTATACACCATCCACCAATTCTCCTTTGTCTATACGCCAAAGAATTCTAACAGATTTGTCAGGCAAGATTTTTGCTTAAGGAAATGATGCTGACTTTGGCCTACTTTATCATGTGACTATAAGCACCCCAAAACCACATCCTTAACAATCGACTCTAATATCTTCACAACTGGAGATCAGATTAATTGGCCCATAATTTCCTTTCTTCTGCCTCTCTCCCTTCTTGAACAGTGGAATCACATTTGCAATTTTTCTTCTACAGGGCCATACCAGAATCTACGGATTCTTGAAAGATCATTACTAATGCCTCCACAATCTCTTCAGCTGCCTCCTTCAGAACACCGGGGTATAAACCAGGTGACTTATCTATCTTTAGACTTTCCAGCTTCCCAAAAACCTTTTGCCTAGTAATGGCAACTTCACTCACTTCTGCTCCTTAATACTCCCAAACTTTCAGCATACTGCTAGTGTCATCTACAATGAAGACTGACGCAAAATACTTAATTCAGTTCATCCCCTTTTACCACCTCTCCAGCATAATTTGTGCTGTTTGATATCTACTCTCGCCTCTCTTTTACACTTTATAGAAGCTTTTGGTATTCTGTAATATTATTGGCTAGCTTACCTTCGGAAAAGATGGAGCACTTCTTTATGACTTTTTAAGTTGCCACCTGTTAGTTTTTAAAAAGCTTTCCATTCCTTTAACTTCCCACTAATTTTTGCCCTATTATATGCCCTCTCTTTGGCTTTTACATTGGCCTTGACTTCACATCAGCCACGGTTCAGTCATCCTGCTTTAAGAATACCACTACTTCTTTGGGATGTATCTCCCTTGTGCCTTCTAAATTACTCCCAGAAATTCCAGCCATTGCTGCTCTGTTGTCATCCCTGCTAGTATTCCATTCCAATTAAACTTTGGCCAGCTCCTCTCTCATACCTTTGTAAGCGCCTTTACTTCACTAATACTGACCCATCTGACTTTTGCTTCTCCTCCTCAATCTGCAGGGTGAATTCCATCATATTATGATCACTTTCCCCTAAGGGTTCCTTTATCTTAAGCTCAGTGAGCAATTCTGGTTCATTGCACAACACCCAATGCAGAATAGTTGATTCCCTAGTGGGCTCAACTATGAGCTACTCTAAAAAGCCATCTCATAAGACATTCTACAAATTGCCCCTCTTGGGATCCAGCACCAACCTGATTTTCAGAATCTACCTGCATAATGAAATCCGCCATGATTACTGTAACTTTGCCCCATTTTCTATTCCGTTATAATTTTAAGACCACATATTTGCAGTTTCTTATCTCTACCCACAATGATTTAACGTTTTCCAATTCAATGTTACTTCTAATGATTTGATTTCATTTAAAAAAAACAAAGCCACCCCAACCCCTCTGTGTATTGTTACGAACCCCGTAACTGGGTGTCTTACCAGCAAAGATAGTAGCCGTTGAAGTCTGATGATACTATTTTTAACAGTATTTATTAGTAAAAATACACAAAAATAATGCAAACATACAGATAATATACATCTTCAATACTAAACCTAAAAGTGTGGGTATAATAATAATCATCAATAAGAAATAAGCTCTATCGTTGTCTAGGGGATAATGAATTATCCAATGGAAATATAAGGTTCAGTTCAGTTCATACAGGCTGCAGTCGTTGTTGATCACTGCATTGCAATTGTGGGAGAGAGAGAGGGGGAGAGAGAGAGAGAGAGAGGGGGGGTGGGAAGAGAGGTCTCTCCTGGTGTGTCTGAGGGGTGTTCCCCAGACCCTACTTTTATCCCCACTCACGGGGTCTCAGATGTCAATCAGGCTGGGATGATGCAACACATCAACCAGACCACTCTGGTTGCCCCCTGAGGGGTTTCAGTACTCAATACACAATTCCTTCTCCAAGAGACAATAACAGTAATCTCTCTCTTTGTCAATAGGAGACATTCCACCTTTGTGTATTTTGGCGTTGTCTCTCTCTCATTACTGACATGATGTGTATCTCTCTCATTTCCTGGGTATCAGACCCGAAATAATAGCGATCTTGCAATTCTCAAGGGGGGGGGGGGGGCATTGGCAATTCTGTACCCTTCTGCCCATCAGAGTTGCTCCTCATTCGTAACAGTATCCTTGGATGTTAAGTTCCCAGTTATAATCTATCAGCCATGATTCAGTGATGCTGACATTATACATTCCAATCTGTAACCGTGCTACAAGTTCAACTATGTTAATTCTGTGTACTGCATGCATTCAAATACAACACATTCAGTCCAGTATTCTTTTTTGATTTTATCTCCAATTTACATTGCAACTCAACTTGACTGCCATTTTGCCATAACATTAGCCTCTCCTTGCTAGCAGTCTCACTACATATTTACCTGTTTGTAAACGAAATACCCCATCACTCTGCTTCCCATTCCCCTGCCAAATTAGAGTACTTGACTTGTATCCAGCAAATGAAAATTTAAAACAAAAGTGGTCCACACTGCCGCTTTTGCACATCAAACACTAGTTTGACTTCTATGAAAGTGACCCATCCTCTACTTAATTTGAATTCATGAAAGTTTGGTTAGAAACATTTTAATAGACAAGTCATGTAATAGCAACTGGCATAATCATATTACATAGAATGGACTTTGGTCAGCTGTTCCATTATAATGATATAAAAATTACAGCACAGAAACAGGCCATCTGGGCCCTTCTAGTCCATGCCAAACGCTTACTTTCACCTAATTCCACTGACTCGCACTCAGCCCATAACCCTCCATTCCTTTCCTGTCCATATACCTATCCAATTTTGCTTTAAATGACAATACCAAACCTGCCTCTACCACTTCTACTGGAAGCTCATTCCACACAGCTACCACTCTGAGTAAAGAAATTCCCCCTCATGTTACCCTTTAACTTTTGCCCCCAGAATCTCACCTCATGTCCTCTTGTTTGAATCTCCCCTACTCTCAATGGAAAAAGCCTATCCACGTCAACTCCATTTCCCACCCCCCCCATAATTTTAAAATACCTCTATCAAGATCCCCCTCAACCTTCTATGCTCCAAAGAATAAAGACCTAACTTGTTCAATCTTTCCCTGTAACTTAGGTGCTGAAACCCAGGTAACATTCTAGTAAATCTTCTCTGCATTCTATTTTGTTGACATCTTTCCTATAATTCGGTGACCAGAACTGTACACAATACTCCAAATTCAGCCTTACCAATGCCTTGTACAATTTTAAACATTACATCCCAACTCCTATACTCAATGCTCTGATTTATAAAGGCCAACATACCAAAAGCTTTCTTCATCACCCTATTCACATGAGATTCCACCTTCAGGGGACTATGCACCATTATTGCTAGATCACTCTGTTCTACTGCATTCTTCAATGTCCTACGATTTACCAAGTATGTCCTATTTGGATTATTCCTACCAAGATGTAGCACCTCACACTTATCAGCATTAAACTCCATCTGCCATTGCTCAGCCCACTCTTCTAACTGGCCTAAATCTCTCTGCAAACTTTGAAAACCTACTTCATTATCCACAACGCCACCTACCTTAGTACCATCTGCATACTTACTAATCCAATTTACCAGACTTCCGGTAAGATGGCGATTGTTTAGTCGCTTCAAACTTTTGCTCCGTTATACTTCCTTTTTTCACACTATGTGTCTCCCTTTTTAAACCTTAGTTTGTTATTTTATTTGCTTTCTTTTATCTGCCTGAGAATACATCTATCTTATAATGGCTACAAAAAGTACTAATCTCGGGGAAAAAAGAAACTTCCACAACTCTGTCGGCCGAGATTCTCTCTATCCTGGAACAGCATCGACAAGATACTCTAACGGATATCAAGACTGAATTTAGAGCTTCTATCAGTCAGCTGGAGTCAAAATTGGATCAGATTAATGCCAGAGTGGATGACCATGCTGAACATCTATCTCGCATCGACCTAACCTCTGAAGGTTTAGAACACTGTGTTCAACATCTAGAAACTCTCTGCTCCAACCTAACGGAAAAAAACAGTAAACTTACTTCCAAAATGGCGGATCTCGAAAATCAGAGCAGACGCTGCAATCTGTGAATTCTCGGTTTGCCGGAGGCCACCAAAAAGGGCTCTTCCGTTGAATTTTTCTCCTTTTCTCTGTGAGATTTTCAGGAAAGAATTTCTCCCAACTCCACCTAAGCTAGAAAGGGCTCACAGGATTTATGTTCCTCGTGCCATTTTGGGTTCTAGACAACGTCCAATTATCTTGTTTTCATTGATATCAGGTGAAAAACCGTTTGATTATGGAGGCACGCCGAAGAGGTACTCTGACTTTTCAAAATACCACTATTCATTTCATGGAAGATTATGCCCCCCAGGTTCTGAAGATGCGTGCTGAGTTCAAAGGCAAGTGATTTTTGATCGTGGATTCAAACCTTGTTCGTAACCCAGCCGATCTTCGAATTACACTTACTACTGGAGAATATGTGGTTTAAATCAGTGAAGGAGGCTGAGTTGTTTGTTGGAAATCTTCCAGCCATCTTGACTTCTTCGGACCCAGTTTGATTTTCTAAAATGGCTGATAAGTACTTCTTGAATTAAAAGTTTTTTTTTTGCGAACTCAGACTCTACTTGAATAATTCAGACATTAACTACTGAGATTCTAAGGGTTCTAGTTAGTCTCTCCCTGGACTTGGTGCAATTTTCTTAAATAGATGATTTAAATTTAATGTTTCCCTGTGGACTTTAGATTTTACTTGTGTAATTTATTCTACTTCTGAATAACTTTAACTATAGAAAACTACAATTGGTCTTAATTTGTTTTGGAGGCTTGGAGTTTCTTATTGAAGGCCTCCCTGTTGATTTATGGTATAAGATTTGCTTTTTTTAAAAACCGCTGATATGTATTCTCTTTAAATTTATAATTTCCCCCTTTTTCCCCCACCCTTTTATCTTTTACTTTCAATTTTTCATAGTCTCTCGCGGGTAGATTAGTTTTTGTTTTGATTTTTTTGTATTAAGTTTTACACCTTTTCTGACGAAGTTGTTCCTATTTGTAATTTTGCTCTCTAGTGCATAAATTAGCTAGTATTTGCTATATTATCTATACGGAGCCTATGTCAATGATATAGAACTGCAAGTTATTTTTGGGGTAACATTTTTTTGTAGAGCTAGCTGCTTTTTTGGGTAGCCATCTAGTTTTGGGTTGTGAGGGTGGGGTGGATTCTCCAGTTCCAACACTATTTACTGTTTTTTCTGTTTTCCCTTGTTATTCAGGACATGCTTCTGCCCTGATTTTACTGATTTAGGTTTATATTTTTGCTCCCAGGCTGATATTGCAATGTTTGATTTTATATATGCCTACTACCTTTTATGTATTAACAATTGATAATGGTTAATACACTGAAATTTGTGAGCTGGAATGTAAAGGGATTGAATCATCCTGTTAAAAGAAAGGTCTTCTCCCATATTAAACAAATCAAAGCCGACATTGCTTTCCTTCAAGAAACTCATTCGTAGTTTTGATAATTCTCTGCTTTTGTCAAAGTGGGTGGGTCAGCATTTTCATTCATCCTTCCCAGCCAAAGCTGGGGGGGGGGGGGGGGGGGAGGAGGGGTTTCCATCCTTATTAATTCAAATATTCCTTTTGAACCCCATAATAAGATATCTGACACAAATGGCTGTTTTATTATAGTTTCTGGTAAATTATATAATACTAAAGTTGTACTAGCAAACCTGTATGCTCCCAATTTTGATGATGTTGCTTTTTTTGAATATTTTTTCCCCTCACTACCAGATTTAAATTCATATTCTCTTTTACTGGGTGACGACTTTAATTGCTGGTTAGATCCCAATTTGGTTCGATCATCCCGTTACTGGATCACCTACTAAATCTGCTTTAGCAGATTTTCGTTCTAATTATGGTATCTCTGATATATAGCGTTTCCTTCATCCTACTGAGAGAGATTATTCCTTTTTTTCACATGTTCACCATACCTTTACTAGAATTGACCATTTTTTAAATTGATAATCAACTTATTTCATTTGTCCATCCTTGTGACTATCAGAGTATACTGATTTCTGACCATGCTCCAATTACTTTGTCTCTAAATTTTCCTGGTCTCCCTCAGAGGAATAAACATTGGCGTTTTAACCCGACTTTATTATCGGACAATGATTTTCTAAAATTTATTAAGGATCAGATAACTTTTTATTTAAACACTAATACGTCATCTGAAATGTCATCCCAGATTGTCTGGGATGCTATGAAAGCATATTTGAGGGGTCAAATAATCTCATACACAGCAAATCTTAATAGAAAGTCCCGTATAAATTGATTAGACCTAATTAATCAGATTAAAGAATTAGATCAATTATATGCTCAAACTAATAACCCTGAATTATATAAGAAGCATGTAGAACTTCAAACTAAATTTGACCTTCTTTCTACTCAACCTGTTGAACGTCAACTTCTTGAAAGTAAGAGTCACTTTTATATTCACGGTGACAAATCTGGTAAATTTCTAGTTAATCAGTTGAGGCGTTCTAAAGCTGAACAACATATCACAAAGATCCGGAAGGAGAACGGGGATATTACATCGAATTACTCAGAAATCAATGACGTATTTAAAATTTTTTACTCTCGGCTTTATTCCTCTGAATCTCTGAATGAGAATATTTCTGTTGATCTTTTCTTAAATACTCTGAATATTCCTTCGCTTTCATCTGATTTTAAAGCAAAAACTTAATGAGCCTATATCATTAGAAGAAATATCTTTTGCAATTTCTGCACTGTCTTCAGGCAAATCTCCTGGACCTGATGTGTTCCCCATAGAATTTTATAAATCATTCTCTTCACTCCTTTCTCCTCAGTTACTCTCAGTACTATCTGACTCATTTAACTATGGTAAGTTGCCACCCTCATTTAATGAGGCATGTATTATTCTTTTATTAAAAAAGGGCAAAGACCCAACAGAGTGTTCCTCGTACAGGCCGATCTCTTTGCTTAATGTTGATGTTAAAATCTTGGCCAAAGTCTTGGCTCATAGATTAGAAACTGTTATACCCTCTATCATTTCTGATGATCAAAGTGGTTTTATTAAAAACTTTCTTTTTTTAACATACAGCGTTTATTTAATATTTTATATTCACCTTCAACTGGGATTCCTGAATGTGTTATTTCTCTCGATGCGGAGAAAGCACTTGATCATATCGAGTGGAACTACCTCTTCGCGGTTTTAGAAAAAATTGACTTTGGTCAAAGTTTTATCTCTTGGATCAAATTGCTGTATCTATGTCCTACCGCCTCTGTTTTGACTAATTCTCAGCAATCCCAGATATTTAACCTCAAACGTGGCACCAGTCAAGGATGCCCTTTAAGTCCCTTTCTTTTAGATTTGGCTGTAGAACCTCTGGCAATAGCATTCCGAAGCTGTCCTGAATTGACCGGGATTTGGAGGGGGGGGGGGGGGTGTTGAGCATAAAGTTTCTCTTTGTGCTGATGATCTATTACTTTTTCTTTCAAATCCGTCCACATCCTTACCTCCAATGTTTTCACTTCTTGATCAATTTAGCCAGTTTTCTGGCTATAAACTTAATTTACATAAGAGTGAACATTTCCCAATTAATAAAGAAGCACAAACATTAGCATTTCGTGACCTCCCCTTTAAAGTAGTTCATAATCAATTTACTTACCTTGGTATTACAGTTACAAGGAAGTTTAAAGATCTTTTTCATGAAAATTTTGCCTATCTTTTATACACTACAAAACAGAGTCTGTCACAATGGTCACCTCTATCTAGGTCCTTGGTAGGTCGTATTAATGTTGTTAAAATGTACGTTCTCCCTAAATTTTTATATTTATTTCAATCTATCCCAATTTTTATTTCCAAAACCTTTTTTGATTCCTTAGTCTATTATTTTGTCCTATCTGTGGAAGAATAAGCGTTCTAGAATTAATAAAATTTATCTTCAAAAATCTAAAAAAAGAGGGTGGCATGGCCTTACCTAACTTTCGTTTATACTACTGGGCAGCTAACATTCATTGCACTATCTTTTAGTCTTTTTTTAATAGCCAATCTGAGTGCCCTAATTGGGTAGTAATGGAGCTGAATTCCACTAAAGATCTATTTCTGCACTCCCTAGTAGTTTGTCTAGACTAATTGTTAATCCTCTCGTTAGACATACTTTGCGAATATGGGCCCAGTTTAGGAAATTTTATGGTTTTTCCCTTTCTAGTCCTATCTTACATAATCATCTTTTTCTACCTACTATGTATGATTCAACATTCTATGATTGGTTTAGGAAGGGCATTAGACATTTTGAAGATCTTTTTATCGATAATCGCTTTCAACAGCTCTCTGCTAAGTTCAATCTGCCTAATGCCCATTTCTTTAGATATCTCCAAATCAGACACTATCAATCCTTTAATTCCCAACTTC
Organism: Hypanus sabinus; assembly: GCF_030144855.1. Classification (NCBI taxonomy): domain Eukaryota; kingdom Metazoa; phylum Chordata; class Chondrichthyes; order Myliobatiformes; family Dasyatidae; genus Hypanus; species Hypanus sabinus. The sequence continues at coordinate 58,909,293 of NC_082717.1, read as the reverse complement.
CCTGAAATGCCTGAGAAAAATGCTATGGATTTATTTCTTTCTATTAATCCACTGGGTGAAGGCTTAATATCCTTTATCCGTGATAAATTAGTATCCTTACAGTGTGCCCCTGTGGATAAAATTAGAATGGCTTGGGAGCATGACTTAAATATCCCTTTATCTGATGAGATTTGGGACTCGATTCTCAAATCGGTTAATTCAACCTCTCTTTGTGCTCGCCACTGCCTTTTACAGTTTAAGATTGTTCATGTCCAAATCTAAATTATCTCGATTTTACCCTAATATTAGTCCTCTTTGTGATAAATGCAAAAGTGGCAAGGCTTCTCTTATTCATATGTGCTGGACCTGTCCTAGCTTAGAGAAATTTTGGAAAGATGTTTTTATAACTTTATCCTGTATTCTTGATCACCACTTAGAACCCAACCCTTTAATTGCTCTGTTTGGTTTCTTGGGTGAGACAGATATACGCTTGAGTTTGACTAAATGTCGAATATTATCTTTTGCTTCTCTCCTGGCTAGACGTCTAATCCTCCTTAGATGGAGAGATGTTGCCCCGCCCACGCATGCTCAATGGCTTAAAGATATGTCCTGTTTAGACCTTGAAAAAATCCATTATTCAATTCTTAATTTGGATATAAAGTTTCATAAGGTCTGGGGACCTTTTATTGAGTATTTTCATAATTTTCCTCAAGTTTTTTTTTTCAGTCCCTTGCTTTCAGCTTTTTTTTTTTAGGTAGTAGGCATTATTATCTTCTGTTTTCAAGTGTATTTACAGTTTTGGGGTTTTGAATGTTCTGATTTATATTTTCTACATTTTGTTTTGGTTGGTCTGGAGTTTTTTTTGTTGTGGTGCTTGGGGAGGACACTAACTATACATGACTTCAATTTGGGCGCTTTCTCAATTATCTTATTTTGTATTATATCACTATTGTATGTTTATCTTGCACTGTACTAATTTTCTACTTTATTTTGGGTTTTTTAAAACTTGTAGTGTTGTAGAAAATGCATTAAAAAAAAACAATTTACCACCCCATCATCCAGATCATTAATTTATATGACAAACAACACTGGACCTAGTACAGATTCCTGAAGCACACCACTAGTCACCGGCCTCCAACCTGACAAACAGTTATCCACCACTACCTCTGGCATCTCCCATCCAGCCACTGTTGAATCCATTTTACTACTTCAAAATTAATACCTAACGATTGAACCTTCCTAATTAATCTTCCGTGCGGAACCTTGTCAAAGGCCTTACTGAAGTCCATATAGGCAACATCCACTGCTTTACCCTTGTCAACTTTCCTCGTAACCTCTTCAAAAAATTAAAGAATGGATTAAAAAAAAACATAATGTAGGTTGTAATTTCAGTCAGTATCCCCTGAATAATATTCTCACCCCATTAGAGTCTGACTGAACTCACTGTCCTTTATCCTGGAACTAATTTTTTTTAAAAAAAGGGCAATAACTAACTTACATTTGCTAAAATGAAAGCAATTTTCATCTTCTATACTGTTTAAATAGGAAAAAAAATATGAATTGTTATCCTGTTTATAATACTTTCTCTAATTGAACCTGAAAATTTGCAAGATTAATTCCACAAATAAAGTATTTTGCACAGCAGAAGAGCCATTTTGCAAACTCTGAAGCTTGACTGAGGCTTGCAAGATTAAGCTTTTATATGAACATTGTTTTGGCACAGGTTCAGAAGTCATTGCTACTTTAATTCAAATGTGATTTTCTTATTCCACCCAGGACCCAAGCTAGATTTCTAATTTGTACTTTTTTTTAAAAAAGAAAGTGCCCATCAAATTTAGCCAAGTGAATGCTGGGATGGGAGTTAATTTATTGAAAGAATTTAAACACAAAGCTGTCATAATATAAAGGCAAAGTTAATGGAGACAAGAGCTAAAACTCCATGCTCTCAAAAACAAGTTTTAGTTAAAATCAAATTAGCAATACATAAAACATAACAAGTTTTCAATTTTTTTTACTTTTTCATTTTGATACAGTAAATACAAAAATATTCTTTCAAATACATATGGATTTTAGGTCTACAAAACAGAATCAACTGAATGCACTGGAAAATGTTATCACAATGACAATGAAAGTTACAGCAGAAAAAGCAGACATTTTTAGGCAATTATTAAACTTTTCATTCTGCTCTGGACAATTAAATGCAGTGCTAAATACACATACACTGGAAATCAGCGGACTTGTCATTGGCCAGTGTTAGCCACTGAAACAGTGGCTAGCATACAGAGTAATCAAAAACAGTTGTAAGTTGCTTCTGGAAGTGATGCAAATCTGCAACTGTACAAATTTTAAGCTCAAAACCCAATATCAGTTAACTAAAATAGGCTACTTTTTTTGTTTTTTTTTTGGTTATATACACAAAACATGGACCAGGGTATTAGGGGAATGTGGTGTCTGGGAGCAGGTGTTAGGGGATGTGGTGTTGGGGAGCGGGTATTAGGGGAATGTGGTGTCAGGAGCGAGAAAAATACATCACAGGACAAGATTTTTTTGTTAATTTACAGTTATTAAAATTACACTTCAGCCTTCTGAAGAGAACTGTCAATGCAATACTGATTTTTCAATAAAAGGCTGTTCACAAATATTTACACACATAGAATGCAATGCATAATTCAGGGCATCAAAGAGAAGTCCAAAGACACTGACTGAACTAGGAGGCCAGAAGCTATTTCATCCATTTAAGGCTTTGAGTTTTAATCCTCCCATTTGCTTTTAAGGCCTCACGTCCATGGACAGTGGTTAACCAGCAGAGACAATCAGTATACAAATCAGAGAAATCAGTATACAAATGCCTTGACGTGGAAGTTAAAATACAATTCTGATCTTCCTATTTGCATCTGCTCTGCAAGATGTAGTGGAGTAGCCTTGGCTAACCCAGTTTTGGCTTCAACACCAAGTCAGGGTAATAATTACACGTGTTTTCCAATTTCATTTCACGGTAGCTTAACAACAATCAATTGATATGTGAAAATGGTGCAAGAATTACATTTACCTGACAAGACAGTGTTGTTACCGATTAAGGGTTAACCTGATGGAATTTTTTATGACTCGTATGCTGCTCGTGGGGACTGGAGAAGATACGTCATGCAATTCCTTGCTGGGTAGTCTCTGTAAGAAAAGCAGCACCAAAAACAAGGATGGAAAGAAACATGTTACACTGTAATTATTAAAAATTAATTCTAGAAATACAAGAGGCATTTAAATTTAAATAATTATTGCAGTTTCCTTAAGAATCCACAATGTTTTGTTTTGAATGCAGACCTTACTCGTAGTATCATTGTTCCTGTGAAGAAAGAGATTTAATAGGTAGTACCTGTGATCTTGTGTCAATTGTTGGAATGGGCATGGATTTCACTTCTTCATGGTTATCCTGTTACATACAGACAACAGTTTAATCAATTGAAGCAAAATAAATTTTATACAGAGACAGATGGGTGAAATGTCATCAAACCTCAAATTACAAAAAAAAATCGTAATTTTTAAGTTTATGTTCATTTTAATTTTTAAAAACACATCCATTATGTCAAATTCTAATGCTCAAATTAGGAAATGGCTAAATCAGACATTTGAAAGGAGCTCATTTATCCACTGATCTACTCTTGGAACTCCAGCTATTTGAATTACTTCAAATCAGCTTTCAGCCAGGTAGTATTAGGCGAAGTGCTCAACAGGGGAAGAAAGCAGCAAAGGAAAAAGTGCATGCAAACCTCATCTAGTTCTTGTTATTACTTTTTCTGCAGATATTATACTAAATAAAATATTAATATCCATGTAGATATCAGACATTTATGAAGTCAAACACTGTGGCACAGGCCATAAAGTTAAATTGATTATAAAACTAGAAATGCATTATCTTGCAATGCCTTTCATGCCAAAAGCAATGCGTGTACAGTGACCTTAGAGAGTATACACTCATACATTTCCCTCCCCCAAGAGCATCCCATTTTTGTTAAATATGCAAGTCTGATAATTAACTACTAAATTTCTAGGATAAAATAATAACCTGGCTGAATAGAAAGTTGAACTTACATTTGCAGACAGAACATTTACTAACAAGCCCATCTACTATGTGGGTAAAATCATTCAGTGGTGGATGTAAGTGAATTATATTTTTTTGCTAGCCAGTGAGAAATGTGGTCAACCTTCAGCTGTAGTTACCACTACCTGTCCATCTTTCTGACATTTCTGTCCATCCTCTTCATGTGATAAATGAGGCTGATTGAACGCAGAATCATTTGGCTCAATAGCACATATCTACATGGACAGGAAAGGAAAATAAACTATCAAGTATTAAAAAGGTACTAAATTAAAACATTTCATGTTAAGCCCGGGAGGCTTAATACTAAGCATAGTCCCAAAAAGTAAGTATCCCACTAAATAAAGCCTTTCAATATTATCAAGTGGAAATGCATTCAAACTCAAAGATACAAACACAATGGATATTTTAAGACCAGTACTCCATGTAAATAATCTTATTAACCAAATATTTCATGTACAATAATTAGGGTTAATGATTGAAATACTAATAAATCTTAAAATATTTACCAATTGGAGGTCTTTCAGCCGTTTTGGCGATTCTTCCAATGTAGGAGAATGAGGTCTTTTTGAGGTTGAGCTGTTTGGACTGGTATTTAGCTTGGTCCCATTTGGCAGTGGCTGGTTACATGGAGATGTTAAACGAGGAATTACACTGCGCCCAACAACAGTGGGAATGGTACAGACTGCTTGCGGAGGATTTGCAGTGGAACCTAGGTCATTCTCTAGATGAAAAAAAAAGCAAATTATGAGTGTGAAGTCAATGTATAATTCTGCAAGTTAGCTTTGAGAAATTGACATACTTGCACCAATAACTGGTATAGATTTCCCTTGGCAAAACTGGGTTTCTGGAGAAGCACATTCATTTGCGATTAGTTTTGTTACATCTGAAGGTTGTGTTTTCACTGGAGAATCATTGTTTCTAATGAAGAAGAAAATGAAAAGTTTGATTGTAGTAACTATACAGAATGGAATGTCAGCACGCAGATAGAGTCTGATATAATATTTTCCTTACTCCTGCAAGTCCCCTGTTCCTGGAGTATTTGGCTTTGACGATTTTTGCAACATCACAGGAGAACCAAATGGAGTGCCAACGTCAGTGTCTCTTGAACTGTCCAAAGGATTTCCTTCCAAAGATGTGCGGTTAAGATTACCAACATTTCCAGCTGAGTTCCGATTAATATCAGGTATACTTTGCTGGAAGATGAATGGAATATAATTTAAAATCCCACACAGAGTACAGGGCCAAATAAGTTCACTGCAATTGTCCATAATTACCTTTTTTTTCTTCTGTAAAAACTCAGTTGGCAAATACTGATTAAGCTGCTTCTTTTTGACATGTGTAGCTTCTATCCTCATTTTTTCCTTCAGCATGTTAATATTATTTGCTTGTCTGTATACTGCAATTTAAACCAGAACAGTTCTCAGCAAGAACAAGGATATTTAGTAAGTAAAATTTAAAAAATGGGGAGAGTCGGTTCATAGAATTTAACTGAATAGCATCTGAATATAGAACATTACATCAGTACAGGCCCTTTGGCTCATGATGTCCTGACAATTTTTTAACCTACTCTTAAGATCAACCTAAAACTTCCCTCCCACTGAGCTCTCCATTTTTCCGTCAACTGTATGCTTATCTTAGTCTTCCAAAATGTCCCCAACATATCTGCCTCTACCTCCATCACTGGCAGAACATTCCATGCACCATTTTTAAAACACGCGTCTCTCACATCCCCTTATACTTTCCTCCAATCACTTTAAAATTAAGCCCAATCTTATTACCCATTACTGCCCTGGAAAAAGTCTCTGGCTGACAACTCGATCTATACCTCTCATCCTGTACCCCTCTATCACCTCACATCTTCCTTTGCTCATAATGAGGTAACCAGAAATCAGAATATCCCAAATGTGGTCTAACAGTGCTTCAGAGCTCCAACATCACCTCACAACTCTTGGACTCAAGGCGAGCATACCATATACCTTAACCTTATCAATATACCCGTCATCTTTGAGGAATCTGTGGACGTGGACCCTAAAATTCATCTGTTCTTTCATACAGCTAAGAATCCTGCTGTATATCCCTGAATTTCATGTCTCCTGACTTTCTGAATAAGACTACCATGGGGAACCTTATCAGACACCGTACAAAAATCCACTCCTCTACTTCTGATGCATTTTATCACATCCTCAAAGAATTCAAACAAGATCCTAAGGCATACCTGCCCCTCAACAAAGCCCTGCTGACCATCCCTAATCAGAGCTTGGTTATCCAAATGCTTCCAAATCCTGTCCCTAAGAATCTACAATTATCTGTCCACCACCGAAGTAAGACTCACTGGTCTATAATTCCCTACTCCCTTTCTTGAACAAAGGAATAATATTTGCCACCCTCCAGCATCTAGCCAATGCATTACATTTTGTATGGAGATTTCAACTTTAAAGAAACTTCTATATAAGATGTAATAGATTTTAATTTGCATTTTTTTCTGTAAGCTTCTGTATAATCCCATTTAATAGCAGGTGATTTTCCAAACTAATTACTCAATAATTTGTGACACAAAACACAAATAAACAAAAATGAAAAGCAATACATAGAAAAAGCTAAATAATTGCAAAATCTTATTTTAATACAGTAAATATTCAACTGCTATTAGTAGCATTCCCAATACAGCAAATTTGCAGATATTGAATAGTATATATGGGCACAATCAGTAAGTTCAACATTTTAAGCCCAAAGTCATTTGCCTTTTTGGTAGTGATGAGCAAATCAGTGTTTTTTTTTTATCTTATGATTAAAAACAAATTGCAATTTATTTCTCAAAGCCAGGATTCTGTGAGACTTAGAAGCAAAATTGCAGTCAGGGAGATTCCCACAATGCACTATCTTTGACCTTTTGGAAGTTAGAGGCTGCAGGTTTGAAAAAGCTGTTGTAGTTGTTTTGAAGTTTTGGTAGTGTGCTTTATGTAGGGTTATATACTACAGCCATGATACACAAAATGCAGATGGTCAGTGTTCCATAGGATGGAAGAGAAGACTTCTAGATTTTGATCTGTTTTCAGAATTGCAGAATTGTTTCTACAGTTGAAAATGCACTGACCCAAGCATGTGGCATGCATTGCATTACAGTCATGGTGTACAGGGACTACGGATGGGAGGGCGAGGGGAGTATTTAACTCAATCCAGTAAGGACAAAGTCATATACCTTCTTCAGGTTGAAGTATCTTTTCCATTCAGAGTCTAAATACATGTATGGGGTACTTGTTGAAGTTATCAGAACTTTTATAAATTTGATAGGATCTTTAATGTGAAAGAAAACAGATGCTAGAAACATTAATGAAATTTGTTAAAAGATGGAATTGTGCTGAAAAGTGAAGGAGGGTTCTGAAATGCAAGTACATAGGTTCATTCAATTTCTTTAATGTCCAGCCATAGAACTATTGCAATATGGAAAGTTTCAATTTGACCCATCAAGTTCATGCTGGCTCTCTGCAAGAACATTCGAATCGGGTCTTTTTTCCTGTTGGGATACTGTAAAAGATTCAGTTTTATTTCCTTCAAGTATCTCTCCAATACTTCTTTTGATAACGATTAAATCTGCTTTCAGCATATTATCAGGCAATGACTTCAAAATGGTGATTTCTTTCGACAAGAAAATGCTTTCCTCCATGTATTTGGGTAAATAAATTAAGTTGAAAAATATCATCAAATGCAAATTACAATTGTTGGTTAAAACTAAACTACGCAACATTGTGCAAAGTTGCCACAAACCTACCTACTGAACTTTGTAGGAAAGCTAATAAAAAGATATAACATTTATTTTCATGATGGAACTGCATTGAAATAACTGACAAGGTCGAAGTTATTCATTTACCTGTATCAGTAAACAACTGAATGTCTTGCGTCAGATCAATGTTCACACTTTCGGCATTTTCGACCTTCTTAAAAATGATCCCAATAAACCAGATGGTAACAAAATTATCCCTAAAAAAAAAATACACAACTAAAATCTTTTAGAAATTATTTAATCAGAGCACGGATACCCATAACCACTGAATACAGCAAGATTAGTTTGTTTTTACACTATTCTGACACAAGACAGTACTGAAAAAGAAGTCCATTCAGTACTTCAAGCCTCTTACATCATTCTGTATATTAACTTTTAGCTTTACCACTATAGCTCATTTGACTGATCCCAAGCAAATTATTTTAAGTATATTATTTAGCCTCAATGATCTCAACTGGAGGATTCAGAACACCTTCTTATAATCAGCAACTGAAATTTTTGGCGTTAAATTTTAATGCATCTATGCAATTTGTCCCTGAGATGCCAAAAACTAAAGAACTCAAGATAGTCAGACCAACAACCTTTAGTATTCAATGGGAACAAACAATGCATATTATCTTTCATGTCTGATTTTTGTACCTATGCACCAGCACTAGGTGAAAAGAAGGAACAAATCTAGTCTCTCATTATCTAGAAAATATTCCAATAGAGCAACATGGACCTTGACAGTTTATACTTTTTTTTAAAAAACAAAGATTGCATATTTGGTTAATCTGTGTCCACTTGCACTACTGTGCAAAAGTCTTTGGCACCCCATTTTTCTTTTTAATATAAACTTTGTTTTAAATGTTTATTTTTGTCTTCTGCATTAGTGTGTGTTCTGTGCCTTATTCTGATGATCAAAAGCCACTTCCGTTATGTTTGGTTAGATTAGAAAGTGTAGCTATTTTTCCTGTTGGAGAGATGCCTGGTGTCCAGCTTCAAATATCCTGGGGATATAAAATAGTATGTGGAAGGGGCCTGCTCTCTTTGTTGCTTAAGGCGAGACCACTGGAAAGGTATGTTCTGCGGACACTTTTAACTAGGTATGTTTGTTGAGTATTCAGCTCTGTAGTGTCTGTAACTTGGGGAACATGAATGTTTAGTCAATAAATAAATTGTAAATAAATTGCTAATATACCTATTCGAAGTCAGTGTATTTACTGTCTCACTTGCCAAACCGTGAATCTGATTAGACATTCGTTTTCCAAAAAATTAAACATGAGAATATTTTGTATTTTTTTAAAGAAAGCAATATTAAGTAGTAGACCAGTGCATGATTAAGCAAATATAACAGGATGCTAATAATCAATTACATAATGATTTGAATGAACTAAACTCATTTAACTGAAACAGGTGCAAAAGGAATCAAACTGGGTGAAGGGTGTGGCAGATGTAATAGTTTAACCTTCAAATCATTAATTCTTACACCATGGCAAGAGTGAGCACACAAGACACAAGGTGGTAATCCTGCATCAGCAAGATCTCTTCCAAGAAGAATTCAGCAGTGGACAGGAATTTCAGGATGTGCTGTCCAAGCTCTTCTGAAGAAGCACAAAAAAAAAACACAGGCAACACAGTGGTCAACCACGGGAACTGAGTGCAGCAGATGAGAGATTCATTAATCACATTGTTCCTTCTAATTCAGAAGTAGTCCAGTACTGCTATCAGCTCTGAACTCACAAGAACCGCAAGAGCCCAAGTACACCCCTCTAGTCTGGAGAAGGTCTTGTTAGAAATGGTCTGCCAAAAAAGCCATTCCTCCAAAATGGAAACAAAGCCTAGAGACTCACTCACCTAACCACAAAAACACAAGGACTGGGATGCTGAACAACGGCAGCAAGTGCTCTAGATTTACAAGTCAAAATTTGAAATATCTGGCTCAAAAAGGAGGCAGTCTGAATTGCTGCAGAGCACCACGTGGATGAGTGTCTGCAGCCAACAGTGAAGCACCGGAGGTTCCTGGCAGGTTTGGGGCTGCATTTTTGCAAATGGGGTTGATGATTGGTCAGAATTAAAGGAATCCTCAATGCTGTGCATAAGAAGATACTCATCCATCATGCAATACCTCCAGGGAGGTGTTTGATCAGTCCCAACTTCATTCTGCAGCAAGACAGTGACCCCCAAACACATAGCCAAGGTATCTGGTATATCTTGAGTGAAACAGAACACAGGAATCCCTCATTTCCCTCTGATACAGCAATCTTGCCCTTAGGTCATCAGTCTTATTCTCCAATTACTGTACATTTGCCAACAAGATAGTGGGTAGAGGAAATTTTACCCCCCCCCGCTGCTTTTGACAGGCTTGGAGTCCTTACCCTTACCTTGGACTCTCCTGCAACTAAGTCTTGTTATTCTGTTAAACCACAGTACGAGTTTCAGTGAGATCATTTTATCCTTCTCAGCTTCAGTGAGTATAGTCAACCTCAATTTCTCCCTATAGAATAACTGCTCATCTGAGAAACCAGGTCATTTGATATTGCACCAACTCCTAAGGATATCCACTTATCTACGGAAACTAAAGCTGCACAACTCTCCGAGACTCCACTCTTTTCTTAGGTCATGTTGCTAAGTGGATTATGTTATCTTTGCAAGTTTGGAAATATAACATTTTTTTCCCCCCTACTGGATTATTGGGCTTGAACTTTCTGGGAAATACTGGGAACTCTGGGTAAAAGCTGTTAGCTCTCAGCTCAAAGGCCAACATGACATGGGTTCCAAGCATGCAAGTTACCACTATGCTTGCCAATCAATTTTCTTGCATGAACAATGTGCCTCTTGTGGAGATTTCCGCTCCGGTGTCGACCAAGAAGCGGCGTCCTGACTGTTTGTCCCAGATGTACAAGAGGCTGGCCTGGTGGCCAGCCGCCATAGTCATTAGCGGCAGCTGGCCCTGGCCCTTGCAGGGCGGGTGACAATGGCAAGCCTCTGTGCCCCACTGCTGGTGGTAGAAACACCACTGTTCACTGTCCTCCTCACTCCTGCCTCTGTGTTGTGTGCGCCCCCCTGCTGGGCCTGGTCTGGTCCGCTGTTGGTTGCGTGGCCTGGTAATCTGACCGACAGACACCATGCTCTCCTTCTTGGCTTTCCACAGCATGTCTGCCCGGGCCACCACCTTCTGGGGGGGTCGCTGAAATCTCCATCGGCTAGCAGCAGATGTATGTCCTCGGGCAGTTGCTCTAGGAATGCTTGCACGAACATGAGGCAGGGCTTGTGTCCGTCAGCCAGGGACAGCATCTCGTTCATCAATGTTGACGGCAGCCTGTCTCCCAAACCGTTCAGGTGAAGCAGACGGGCACCCCGCTCACGCCGTGAGAAGCCAAAGGTCCCAATGAGCAGCGCTTTGAATGCTTCATATTTGCCTTTTTCTGGGGGAGACTGTATGAAATCCGCAACCTGGGCGGCAGTCTCCTGGTCAAGGGCGCTCACCACATGATAGTAATGCGTGAAATCAGAAGATATCTGCCGAATCTGGAACTGGGCTTCTGCTTGGCTAAACCACACGTGTGGTCTCAGCGTCCAGAAAGACAGAAGTTTTAGCGAAACTGCGTGAACAGATAAAGAGTCGGTCATCTTTGGTCCAAACCCTGTTTGGACCGTCGGGGTCACCAATGTAGCGATGTGCTACACACAGTGCTGAAATAACGACACGCAGTCGTTAAGTCATTTCGAGACTAGTTTATTCAAACTTCGCGGTGCTGGCATTTAATCCCTAGCGTCCGCCCTCTCCGGGCGGAAATGTTGTCAGAAGTGCATTACCAAAGTCTTTCCCCGCGCGCTGACTATTTGTGAGACAGTTCACCTGCGCAGAAAATGGGTTGCCACACTCCATTCTTTCCAACTCTTTTCCATCACATTGATGACTGCATTGGTACTATGACAAGCTCTGTGTGGGTGCATGAAAATTTTAATCAACTTTGCCTCTAACTTCCACCCTGCTCTTTAATTCACTTGGCCCATTTCTGACACCTCTCTCCCATTTCTTAATCTTTCTGTCTCCATCTATGGAGACAAATTGTCAACTGACATCTTTTATAAATCTACTGATTCCCATAGTTATCTCGACTATAGCTCTTCCCACCCTATCTCCTGTAAAAATTGCTATTTCTTTTTCTGTGTTTCTTCACCACTGCTGCATCTGTTCGCAGAGCATGGCTTTACATTCCAGGACATCAGAGATGTCCTGTTCCTTTAAGGAACGGGGTTTCCCTCCCTCCACTATTGGATGATGCTCTCACCCACATCTCTTCCATTTCCCGAAAATTCGCATCCACATCTTCCTGCCATCTTAACAGCGAGTTCCTCTTGTCCTACCACCTCATCAGCCTCCACATCATTATACTCCGCAACTTCCACTATCTCTTAAGGGATCCCCACCCCCACTTTCTGCAGGGATTGCCCCCTCCACAATTCCCTTGTCCACTCGACCCTCTTGGAACTTATCCTTGCAAGCAGCCCAAATGCTACACCTGCCCTTACACCTCCTACCTCACCTCCATTCAAGGCCCCAAACTGTCCTTCCAGGTGAAGCAACTCTTCACCCGTGAATCTGGTGGGGTAATTTATTGTGTCCAGTGCTCCTGATGCAGCTTCCTCTATATCGGTGAGATCCTTTCTAAATTGAGGGACCACTTCGTTGAGCCCCTCCGTTCCTTCGGCCACAAGCAGGACTTCCTGGTGGCCAAATATTTCAATTCCCATTCCCGCTCCTTCATGTCAATCCACGGCCTCCACTTGCAGCAAGATGAAGTCACCTCAGGAGCAACACTTTATATTCCGCCTGGGTAGCCTCCAACCCAATGGCATGAATATTGATTCCTCCTTCTGGTAAACAAATCCACCCCGATTCCCCACTCTGAACTTTTACCTTTTTTCACCTGCATATTACTTCCTGTTGAGTCCCCTCCTCTTTCCCCTTGTCCTATGGTTCACTCCCCTTTATCATCAGATTTCTCCTTCTTCTAGCCCTTGATCTTTCCCACCCACCTGGCTTCGCCCATCACCTTCTCAGCCTGTCTCGTTCCCCTCACCCCATCTTTTTATTCTGATGTCTTCCCCCTTCTTTCTCAGTCCTGAAGAAGGGTCTTGGCCCAAAATGTTGACTGTCTATTAATTTCCATAGATGCTGCCTGACCTGCTGAGTTCCTCCAGCATAATATGTATGTTGCTTTCCAGCATCTGCAGACTTTCACATGTTTATGATTTGTACCTAAACCAGTGCATGGTTAGCCCTTGCAAAGGAAAAGAATCCATTCTCTTGAATGGAGAGGAACAGATGTTTAAAGTACATGGCAATTCGGGAAACTCAAAAGTCTTTGTTTAGAAACTGTTTAAGAAACAGTTCTTGCCCCGTTTCACATCAACATCCCTACTTCTAACATGTTTAAAATGTTTTAATTGATTTTGGTTTAGTTTTTGATTTCCAAATCACATGTATTTTGAGAGATTCTGTACCGCAGGAACAGTCAGAAGCATTCAGGTCTTCAACAGGCGCCAAATTCAGAGATTTTGCCAGTCAAAATGTCAGTTCCTCACCTTGCAACAGCAGCTTCTTAAGCTGGGCTTATAACTTACTGCTTCCATGGTGAATGCAATCTTGTTGTGGACCACCATGGATCATGGGACAAAAACGGAGTTAGAGCAGATTAATAATGATTTAATACTGCACAAAAACAACGTAGACTGAAGTAACCAAATAGCTTTCAACTAACCTTAATGGACAGCATTCAATATGTACAAATGACCCACATATAGTGTGCAGTATGAATGTTTCAACAACTTGTAGCTCAGTTATCTGACATAATTTCTAGTACACAGGTACAATAACCAACATTTCCTATGTAAAGGAATTTAAAGATGACTTCTCTTATCTATATTTAGTAATTTTTTATACTATATTTTCTTGCCGAAACAAGGTATACTCATCCATTAAGCTAAGGGAACACTGTTAGTAAGTTCAATTATACTTTGCTGGCCCGCATAGAACCCTGCACAGCCTCTGGAAAGTTGAATGACCTTCTGATGACATGAAACTAACTTCAATGGGAAACACCAAATCCACTTGTCTACTGTGGAAGCAAAACGATAGAGTTTGCATGATAATCTCTAGTTGCATTTGATTAACTCAAGGACAGTACCAAAAATGTGGCACAAAGTATCTGTCCTTTTAAAAGTTACATCCAGTTTAGTAAACTTCTCACTTTGGTCTAGAATTGCTGAAATTATTTGATGCCAGATTCTACTTTTTGGATTAACTACTAATTTTTGTTTTCAACAACATTTAATTCTGAAATCGTAGGAGATACAGAAAATCAAACCTAAATAAGGAGCATGCACCAAAAGACTTGTATATTTAAAATACTTAAGATACAAATCTATCTTCATTTACACCTGTTCCAGGTTGACAAATGTTCTGGGTATTTCACAATGCTCCAAAACTTGATTAAACTGAAGTCAAATGAAGAGAATTCTAAAAGTGGAATTCAACTACCATACACCACTAGATAGCATGCATGACAGTTTCTAACCACATGCTCAATATAAACAAGGTCAATTAAAAAGATTTGACAAGTCTATATTTGATGAAAGCATACCAATAATCCCTGAATGTTATTGTTGTTTTTCCTCTCTGCACCTTGTGGCACATTGGGCAGCAACTTGCCATTTCTTTAGCATCTTTGTTTGTTTTTACAAGGCCAAGTTGCTAGCTTGATGCTCAAACCCAGCACGGATGAAAAGTGTGCAACAACGAGTCAGCCCGATTTGGACCCTGACTACTTGCCTCGAAATCCAGTGCTGATGCCACTACACCACTACCCAGTAATCTCTGGATTGGGATCGCTCATAATTCAAATGGGTCCACGTTGAAGAATACTCACCAGCATCCCTCCCCCTCCCTCAACTCCACTTTAAAGTAAGAGCAAAAGGAGAGCTACAGCTGTAGAGTTCTCAAACAACTGATCTTTTGAACAATGATAATCCACATTCAAAACAGGACATTGAAGTAATACCAAAGCTACAAGAACATGGCTGATAATCAAGTTAAAGAACAAAAATTAACATTTTCATTTTTCTTATTTAAAAGCTTATGAGCCAATTCTTCTTTTGCCAACAGCTTTTAAGAGCCATTCACAATTTCCTACTTTTATTTTTAAAATACATGAAACTTGTGGCTTTCACAGCTACCTTCAGCTTGAGTTATTCTGCTATGTATAAAAATGCAAATCAAACACAGAAGTTAAAAAAAAACAAGTTAAAAGATACAATTGAACAGTTGCCTTTATCTGTCTTTTAAATGCAAAGTTTAAAAATCCCTTCCATGTACAGACAGAAGCCTATCAAGGATTGAGACATTTCAAACAAATCGCACACAGCTATTTGTGCTATATAATCATTCTAGGTTCTTCTAATCAATTAGATCTAGTTTTGAATTTCAAAAGCAAAATTCTAACTTATAGATTTAGTGACATTCACAGTACAAGTATCTAAAAATTGGAAAACACCAATTATGCCAGCATTCATCATAAAGACAGAAATTAATCAAACACATGAATTACATTTTTCTTTCTAGAGTAAATTTACATTTTGAATGACATGATCAACCCAATAGTTTCTAGAGAAGTATTAAAAAAACCAAATATTCAGTTAACCATCTATTACAAGCAAGGATGAGCTAAACCTATTTAGACATGAAATATTTAAAAGTTATGTTGAAACCTAACTTACATATTATGTTGTTCCCTTAAGCCAGGAAATGACTGAGGGTTTACATGGGCAAGAGTGATGTAATCATTTCGCTCAAGGTTGCCAACAAGTACACGAATTTTAGATTCGACAAGACCAACCCTAAGAAAGAAAACATTTAAGTTCAGAAGTCAACTAACACAATCAAATTCATGTAAAAATTAACAGAATACTGACCATTCTAAGTGATGATCTTCAGTGGATGCACTTGCTGTTAATACAATGTAGTGCCTGCAACCAAATAAAATAGTTTTAATATCCACTAATGAACCACTATAAACTCACATTACAAAAGATTTGTAACAAACGAGTCAGCTCAGATGATTATTTTTGTCGAACCTGCCATACATTCACAGCCCTGCAATTACATTGTCACGTGAAAGCTTCAGCATGGAAGGCAGCCATTCAGCCCAAGAAGTTCAAACCAGCCAAACTCATTCTTTGGCCTCCCCCCCCCCCTCCCCCACTTCCCTGCAATTTTGTTTCTTTTAAATTACACAATCAGCTTTTAACACCACAATTAAATCTGTCTACACCATCAGTCCTGATGCAACATTCCAGACTCTGGCCATTTGTTGCAATAGGACGTCTTCATTTTCTTTGTTACTTTAATCAGCATTTTTGCTTTCTTTCACCATTGACTCAATGAAAAACCATTTTATCAGCCACTTATACCATCTTGGTTTTAACTATCATCAGAAACATTCTCAGATCTTTGTTGGATCTAACTATTCAATTTTAATTGTCATTTTCTTTGCAGGTTAACAATGAATTATCTGCTTGTATCTTAAGTAGCTTTCTTATGCATAACAATTCAATATGTCTTTAGTTGCTATATGCAGTACAATTCTGACAGCTTCTCTGTACTTCATTAATTGAAAAAAACATTTTCTCATTGGTTGCCCCATCTATGAATTTGAATGGAGTTTTCTTACTAAAAGTAGTTGTTTTATGTTAGGCGCCATCTTTAGTTTCTCTTCAAGTAGTAAGACCCTGTGTCTTTGTGTCACTGTCACTTCTTTGTTTTATTAATTCTAAATAAAATGACTGAAGCAACAAGTTTTATGCCTCATTCCTGACTTCTAAAATAACCTTGGATTTTAACACCAGAATTCAACAATTGGCATATTTAAAAAAAACAGATCTATAAAAAGAAATGCAAGGCAGTTGAGCCATGTGCAAACTGGTAGAGCGCTTATTAAATAGGTACAGCAGTGAAGTGTCAAAAACAATGCAAGATAGTACAGTCGCAACTTCAAGGGAATGATGACGTTAGTACTTCTGAAGCTCTGCCTGAGGAATTACAGCTCACATCAAACAGTTTCTCTATACAGTGCCACCAGCTAAACTTCAGTGGATTACAGATGGACATGAAATGGAAGCTACTGCAGCCCCTAATGACTTATGTGAGAATGACAGTGATGAAACAATCAGATTGATAGCTATGTCAGTTTACTCCAATAAAGACAAAGGAATGAAGACAAAACTATCATTAATCAATGCATTAACAAACTAGTGGAAGATTCAATGATTTCTCAACCACTCAATCTGAAGGGCAGTAAATGCTCAGATAATCCTGTGACTCTTAATGAAGAACAACTGAAAGCATTTCAACCTTTAAAGATGACATTGTGTACCTTCATTACAGCACCTACATTAAGAACTCTCAATTCAGATAAACCATTTTCCTTGTAAGTCAATGAGAAACACATAATGGGAGTCTTAACTCAAGTACATGAATACTGCAGTACATCACTCTGTCAAAGATTTGATTCTGTATACTAATGGCTCCTCAATGATTGAGTGAGGAATTTGAATAGATAGATTGGCAGTTGTTTTCTGAAATGGAAATGCTGCCAGGAGGAAGCATAACTCCTGGTACCTCCATGCAACAGGCAGAACTAAAAGCTTTAACTGAAACATACAATGGTAGAAGGAAGTTAAGTTAATATCTACACTGCTTCTCAATGCACTTTTGGAAACTTATGAAGACAAAGAGGATTTCTTGTGTGTGTAGGAATCCCAATTAAGAATGGCCAACTGGTACAAGAACTTACGGATGCTATACAACTGCAGTCAGAAGTTGCTGTACTAAAATGTAAAAGCCATTCCAAAATGACTACAATGGAAAATCATGGAAATGCAGTCGTGCAAAAAACTGCGCAAAAAAAAGGCAGTATGGGAAGGAGTGAAGTAAAGTACCACCAAGAACAAATACAGTGAACATAACAACAGGAATTATGGAAACAAAGTTGAACTCTGTATCACAGATGAATACTCAATATATTCAAGAGATGCAAACTCAATGCTTTAACCAGGAAAGTGGTTCTGGATGAAGAATGGTGGGAAGTCAAACAATGAAGGAATATGGACATATGGCATCAGTCATAGAGTGGTAGTCTCAACTGTATTGCTTCCTTACCAGGCACAGCAAATCCACTCTACAGGACATATTGGAGTGCAAAAGATTATTGACAGATTCAAAGCTCGGGCACAAGCTCAATAAACTTTTGAAAGATGCATGACATGCCAGAAAACAAAACCTGGAGCAACAGAAAAGCTACCACAATTGTGCTTTTGCCCCACCCAATCCGTTTTTACATCTATATGTGGACTACAAATTCTGAGTCTGGAAGAGAGGAGTGAGGATCACTGGCCGTTAAAACTGACCATACACTTTGCATCCTACTGTCTAGGTACACAAACCTGGGCAGTATGACATGGAGAGCAAGCTACCCCTCTCCATGCAACTGATGAACCCAAAGAAAGAGCGGAGACCAATACAGTTTGGTACTAGCAGCGTTGCTAGTCAACAATGAACTCAATGTAGAACTGCCTTAGGGTGTCCTGCTCTGGATTCCATCTCCCCCCACCCCCGTTTAATCCAGACACCTTCCCCATGAATGGATATAGCTGCTAGGCAGTGAAGGTTTGAGATCAAAGTATGCCTTTTCCTAATGAGCTGTCAACCATGACCGACAACCCTCATCTGCCTGAAGCGACTAGTTTTAAGGTGCCAGTAACTCGCCTTTGTCCCTTCTCCTGTAAGTAGAAATGGTTCCAACAGGCTTAGTAGCTAAACCACTCGTGAAGGCCAGGAGCTGGACTTGATTGTCAGAGACTTGAGATGCACGCCTTTGGGAGTATTTAATAGGTACTGGGAGCTTGTCCCCATAACCAACCTCAGCTATAACAACCTTAAGGAGTCTCGTTTACTTCTAGACATTTTATAAAGAGATTATTTTGTATCAATTTTATTTCCATTTTATAGAGAGATTAAAAATGTTCCTGCAGCCTTAGAAACAATGACCCTGCTGAAGCCTTGGGAAAGGTAACAACACAAATGTTTGCCATGCGCAAGATGGTTCTTCAAAACCACATGGCATTCTCTTAGCTGTTAAGGGGAAATATGCGCTGTTATAGGCAAGGATTGTTGTACTTGTATACCTGACAAATCTGAAGACATAACTAATTTGGCTGCTTATATCTGTAAAGCAGCAGCTAAAATACACTGATCTGAGGGATGGGAGTTCTTTGGATTCATTCAAGTCTCGGAAGCTGGGGTTACTTAACATTATGAGTCATAATATTCATATTAAAGTGCTCATCATAATTTACATTTTTTTTGCTTAAAGATGATCATTAACAATAGTTCAAACTCACTAATCTGCCTAACCATGACATAATCTTAATACTCTGTATACAATACCTTTTGATATTTCATAACCCAAGTAGTTTTTGATTGTTTTGTATGTAACACAGGTACAAGTTTTTCTGCCTCTAATTTTAAAAATCATTACATCTGAAAACTCTAAGACAGAATTGCTGGATCTGACTGTTTAACTTGAATTGTCATTTTCTTTGTTGTTTAATAATCATTTATCTGCTTATATTTTAAGTAGCTTTCATATACATAGCAGCTTAATATGCTTCCAGTGGCTATACAACGTATAATTCTGAAAGCTTCTCTGTACTTCAACAATAAGAGTTTTCTCATTGGTTAATGTTACTGCAGTAATGAATAAGTATTTTCTAATTGGTTGTCTCTCATCTATGGATTTGAATGGAGTTTTCTTACTCTGGGTATAAAAGCAGTTGCTTCATGCTTGGCACCATCTTTAGCTTCTCTCTTCAATTAGTAAGATCCCCTGTCTCTGTTCGTTTCAACTTCCCTTTGTTCTATCAACTCTTAAGGAAACTTCCATGAAGAAACATGTTTTATGCCTTGTTCCTGACTTCTAAAAGAACCTTGGATTCAAACACTAGAGTACAACACTTTATACCTGGAACAGATGCATGAGGGTAAACACTCTTGGCTGAGAGTACTCTGAAACAATACAGCAGCAGAATCTCAACAAGCCCGACCCACAAAAACACAAGGAGGAACTTTGATAGACAATATGAATCTTGACATTAGAAACATGTAAAATAAAAACCACCCAAGGCACTTAATTAAAAACAAATTAATAAAAGCAACATACAACCTTTCACAGCTGTATAATCTCATGAAAAATATGGGCTTACAGACCCTGTACTAAGATTAAAGAGGAAATACCCCAAATTAAGTGTCCAGGAATCTCAGCTGGCTCTCAGCCTTTGTTTTGTGCAAAATAGTTTATTAGGTATTATGCAAGTGATTAGAGGCAAATTTCAAACTGAAAATACAGTTTTATTAAAAGCTGCATTATTTTGTAGTTGGACAGTTGATAGTAAAGTGAAGATAGCAACACATTCTTCGTTGGGCAAAATACAAACTCAAGCAAAAGTACTAAAACAAAAAAGGGAATGGTGGGTAAAACCTGGGCATATTTGCTTTTAATACAAACACAAGACTCGGGCTTTAGTCGTGATAAAAACTTAAGGCAGAGATCGAAAGGATCTTGATAAGGTTTACAGAGACAAGGCAGGAGAAAAGGGTTTAAAAAAAAAACAGCCATGATTTAATGATGGAATACACTTGCTGGGCTGCTTGGCTTAATTCTGTTCTTCTATCGTTGATCTTAATTTATAAACTCTTTACACAAAGCCTCAACCTAAAGAAAATTCAGTTTTATTGAATCACCAGAAAATAGTTACCCTAAAAAAAAGTATAAATGTCTTTTCTCATCATAAAGCAATTGCGTGAGTGCGTGAGAATCCCAGAGTAAATGTAATTCTCTATGTTCTACAGCTGTGGAAGCTAAGTCACTGGAAGTATAAAGTAAATAGGCTTCTGAAATAAAGGAATAGAGGACTATGGTAAAGGAGCAAACCTTAGAAGAGATGGTTTAGACATCTTCAGGATATTCAAAACAATTTATTTGAAGAGTTAGATAGATCAAAATGAATGCAACTTTAAGGCAAATTTACAAACCCCATTTCCAGAAGTTGGGATATTTTCCAAAATGCAATAAAAACAAAAATCTGTGGTATGTTAATTCACGTTAACCTTTGTTTAACTGACAAAAGATTTTCAATAGTTTTACTGACCAACTTAATTGTATTTTGTAAATATATACAAATTTAGAATTTGATGGCTGCAACACACTCAACAAAAGTTGGGACAGAGGCATGTTTACCATTGTGTTACATCACCTTTCCTTTTAATAACACTTTTTAATCGTTTTGGAACTGAGGATACTAATTGTAGTAGATTTGCAATTGGAAATTTTGTCCATTCTTGCTTGATGTAAGACTTCAGATGCTCAATAGTCCGTGGTCTCTGTTCTCTGATTCTCCTCTTCATGATGCGCCATACATTTGCAATAAGAGATAGATCTGGACTGGCAGCAGGCCAGTCAAGCACACGCACTCTGTATCTACAAAGCCATGCTGTTGTAGCCTGTACAGAATGTGGTCTGACATTGTCCTGCTGAAATAAGCATGGACGTCTCAGGAAGAGATGTTGCCTTGATGGCAACATATTTCTCTCTAAAATCCTAATATACACCTCAGAGTCAATGGTACCTTCACATACATGCAACTCACCCATGCTGTGGGGACTGATGCACCCCCATACCATCACAGATGCTGGCTTTTGCACCTTTCACTGATTAACAATCAGGATGGTCGTTTTCATCTTTGGCATGGAGAACTCGACGCCTGTTTTTTCCGAAAACTAGCTGAAATGTGGACTCATCTGACCACAGCACACGGTTCCACAGTCTTTCGGTCCATCTGAGATGAGCTTGGGTCCAAAGAACTCACCGGTGATTCTGCATAGAGTTGATGTATTGGTTCCTCCTTGCGTAATATAGTTTCAAGTTGCATTTCTGGATGCAGCGACGGAATGTGTTAAGTGACAATGGTTTTCCAAAGTACTCCCGAGCCCAGGTGGCTATAATTGTCACAGTAGCATGACGGTTTCCTAGATGGTGCTGCCTGAGGGCTCGAAGATCATGCGCATTCAACAGTGGTTTCTGACCTTGCCCTTTACGCACTGAGATGTCTCTGAACTCTCTGAATCTTTTCACAATATTATATGTACTGTAGATGTTGAAAGAGCTAAATTCTCTGCAATCTTGCGTTGGGAAATGTTTCTTTTGAACTGACTAACAATTCTCTCACGAATTTTGGCACAAAGGGGTGAGCCACGACCCATCCTTGCTTGCAAAGACTGAGCCTTTGATGGACGCTACTTTTATACCCAGTCATGATACCTCACCTGCTACCAATTAGCCTGCTTAATGTGGAGTCTTCCAAACCGGTGTTACTTGAATATTCTGTGCACTTTTCAATCTTATTTTAACTCTGTCCCAACTTTTGTTGAGTGTGTTGCAGCCATCAAATTCTAAATTTGTGTATATTTACAAAATATAATTAAGTTGGACTATTGAAAATCTTTTGTCAGTTAAATAAATGTTCACGTGAATTAACATATCACAGATTTTTGTTTTTATTGCATTTTGGAAAATATCCCAACTTTTTTGGAAATGGGGTTTGGATGTAACAAATTTTGGCTTCATTATTAAGGTATGTAGGATGGATGCTTTTGTGATAACAAAATTACACTAAAGCAGTCCCTCTTTCACATTGTGCCATGATCTTGACATTCAATAGGAAAAGGCCAATTTTAAACTCTGAATGAGTCACCATAGAAAAAATAAATCAAAGGCAAATTTCCAATGAGAAAGCAAAACATACTTCTTGTGCAAAATAATAAATGATTTCTCAGGCTGGAAACAAAGGCTCAATCATGTAGATAAATCAGAATCAGGTTTATTATCACCAGGATGTCATGAAATTTGTTAACTTAGCAGCAGCAGTTTAATGCAATACATAATATAGATGAAAATAAATCAATTACAGTATATGCAAATTGGAGATTAAAAGTCATGCAAAAACAGAAATAACATTGAAAAAGTCTGTTCTGTTACAATGCTAATGCAACCAACTTTTCTACAAAGAGGAGGATAATATACATGGTTTCTTATGTAATACATTCGGCACCAAACGTTGCGAATTGTCTGACACTTTCAAGATCAGTCAATATTGATGACAAAGTCAGTAAGAGGAGAGCAATACCCTAGCTCCACTTTTGGAAGACCAATGAGGAGGAATCAGTCTAGAGATCAAGCTGAAGACATACTGTAGTACTGTCATATCCACTTCAGCCTTATACCGGTGAGACACTGACAGTGTAAAGGACACATGCCAGACAGCTTAATCACTTCCACATAAATTATCTGCAAAGAATACATCAAGTAGCAAAACAAAATTTGGAACACACAAGATTATACTCTAAACAAGTCTCCCCAGCATTTTGTTGAAAGAATCACAGATCAGTTAAGCAGGACATATCAGAATAATGTCAGACGACAGAATACAAAAACAAACACAAAGTAAACTGCAGATGCTGTGGTCAAACCAACATGTACAAACTCAGCAGGTCGGGCAGAATCCGTTGAAACAAGCAGTCAACGTTTCGGGCAGAGACCCTTCGTCAGGATACAAAAACAACTACTTTTTGGGAAAATGATTATATGGCAGACCAAGAATGAGGTTTAAAAAAATCTTAGCACTTCCCTCAAGAATTTCAATATTGACACATTCCACAGGGAATAAGCAGCACTGAACTGTCTTGATTAGTGAACACACATTAAAAAGCAGTGCTTAGTCATAGAAGACCAGAATGAAAGAAATAAAAAGAGAATCTCAAAGATCAAGAATCATTAATGCTAGAACATCCCTATACTTGTCACATACGTGGAAAATTTAAAAAAAATCTGGAACCAAGATTGGTCTAATCACTAATCCATAGGCTACAAGCCATGGTCTCACTTCAGAGTGATGAACATAGTAAAGTTACTCTTTTAGTCACATCATTTAACTGTACATTGTACAGGAAAGAAAATACTCATTTACTGTCTTTACAAAATGAAGTTACAAATGATATCAAGAAAATACCTTGCAAGGGCCATATCTTGACAATGTTAATGACAACAGCAGTGATAATTGTCATTTCGATGTGATATGTTGATTTCTGGATTATGCTTATGTAAGACATACAAAACCATACAAAATGTGGGAGTGAAACCCTTCTTTTCCATAGGGAAATTTTGCAAATTTCAGAAGTGTCCAATCTCACAAATGCGCAAATTTAGGCAATCGCAAACAGTAACCCTGCAAATGTTATGCTTTGTTGCAGAATATATTACCATTCAAGGAACCCTTTTCAACTAAAAAATATACGCATTTCAATCATATCTATGCAGCTTCGAGCAGCAATAACATAAAATAAAAATCTATCAATTAAACATGCAAGAAATTTTAAATAAATAAATAATATATTACATAGAAGTGCTCAAAGAGCCTACTGAAGAAATTCACATCAGAAAATCTTAAGAATCTGAACTAAATAACATCTTGCTGCTTTGCAGGACTAGGGAGGGATCCTGTAGAATTAGAGATCAGTTAATACTTTTGCCAGGATTCAAAAATTAATCACCAAGATAAATAGCCACGCAGGTGGTGAATTCATTCACAAAACATAATTCAAACATCGAGATACTCAGATTCAAAAGAAAGAAATTGAATTCCAGCAGTGTCTTCGAACACCAGAGATTGCTAAATAATTAATGTAATCAATCCTTGTTAGTTTCCAGTTGATAAAAATCACTGTCTACTTTTATCTAACTACTGTATATCATGTTGCCCTGCATCTCCAAGTGTCTAAATAATACATAAAAATGCTGTTAATATTTTGACATTTTTCCCCCCCACCAAAATGGAACAGGTCTCTCAAAAACAGGTAATAAACATTCAAAAGTTTGCAACAAAATTACGAAACTATAGCTTGTGTAGTCTTTGGGGAAAAAAAAAGTATACTCACTTGTACTTTAGGAAGAAGTTGGGTGGTTCAAAAAGTTTAGACCAGTCTGTCTTGCCTTGCAGAATTTCATCAGTGATCGCTAGACCTAACAAAAAAAAATCTTTAGCACTCAGTGCAAATACATCAAACACTTAAAAGAACTTCAGGTTCTGCAAACTTAAAAAGTATCAATATTATCAGGTATTACTGGTTTTTGTATATCAAAACTTGATATAAGATATTAATTAAAACTGCAAAAGATTCAGGCAAGTAATCTGAATGAACATTTGAAAAATGTGACTGACATAGCAATAAACTGCTTTTACTGTTATAAAAATAAAAAATACAAATTAAAAAATATTTTTAAAGAAGTCATTTAAAAGAACTGACATAATTCTTTACCTAGGCGATGGCTGCACAAAATGAACAGAAGGTGGCTGCAAATTTTCCTCTGAATAGTAATTTAAAAAAAGCTTCTACCAAGACATTTAATTAAAAGTACTGCTTTGAGGAAGGGGTTATGAGTTAACAAATGGTTAGGATGGTGATTTTTATTTAAGTTCTTTACAAAGACAATATTTTGAGATTTAATTTAAAGTCAAATGGATTAAATTCCAAAAATAGATTTCAAACATACCTGACCACTGAACACATTTTTCTAAAACTCCAAATTATTTGGAATATTATTTATTGAGCCCATCAGGACAAGAAATAGAGACTGCCAATCGTGGAATAATCCAAATTAGTACAGCCACCCCAGCTACTTCAATTCATAATTTACACTACAAATTATGAAGTGATCAACTAAACAAAATAACAATACTTTTAATAAATGCTCATCTTGCAATGCATTGATTTACTACTGATCGCTTCAAGAGGATTGAAACAATGCTGAGAATAAAGTTATGGCACTAATAATTGAGAGTTCAGGTCTACTCACCACACAACCAGCTATTTACAATACTTTCACGTAACAGAATCTTTAAAATGTTCACACATACAGTGCCTTGTAAAAGTATTCAGCCTCCAACCCTTTGTTAGCTTAAATGGATATTACAATCAGGAATTTTGAATCAAGTTAACTGAGAAATTCTAATTGTGAATGACATGCTGTTTTTCCACAGTAGAGCCCAAAAAAAAGGGCAAATTGAAAAGCACAAAACACCTAAAAATTCAAAAAAACAGATGTCAGCAGTTCAAAATTATTCACCGCCCCCCTGGCTCAGTACTTAGCTGAACCACCTCTTTCAGCTATTACAGCCCTCGAGTATTTTTTGGCTAAGTCTATTAGCATTGCACAATGTGACACAGCAAGAATTGCCCATTCCTCCATGCAAAATTTCTCAAGCTGGGCCAGGTTAGTTGGGGAATGGCAGCAGACAGCAATCTTGAGGCCTTGCCGAGATGTTTGATTGGGTTAAGGTCAGGACTCTGACTGGACCACTCAAAGACATCAATTTTCTTCATCTGAAGCCACTCCATATACAACGGTTACAAGAAAACTAACCAAAACCACAGAGAGTAAGCCAAGGTAATTGACACTGTATGATGTGCTTCCAAAAAATGGTTTCCATATCGAAGAGGTAAGTTTGATTCTTTATTTCGAAACTAGCAAAGAACAACATCTTAATATTTATACTAACGTCCTTTCTTCTTCCAATCATTTAACAGTCTTCCTGGCCAGAGGGTACCAGCACTTAGCCCAGTACAGAGTGATTTTTTACCACAACTCTCCATTAAATCAAAGTCATGAAGCTTTTAGAGCTGTACCTCCTCAAACTTCTGCCTCCTGTAGAAGAAAGATCTTGGTTATAGGTCTGTCCAGACAGCTGGTTTTGGTCTTTGTCTTGATGCACACCTGTGCATAAATCCTCTTCGTATGGAAAGGATTTGAATGACTCTTCCCACGGTCCATGAGTTTCGAGGCACTCTTGTCAACTAGAAACACAATGCCTCCTGGGAGGAAATTCCATTTTAAACCTGACCATTTCTGATGTTACTGTAACTGTGGTAAATACTCATTGACCCACTGTTTCCAAAACAAGTTTGACATGTATTCGACCGTTTCCATCTGGGATGAGCACACAATGCCTACAAAAGGTATTCATCCCCCTTTGGAAGTTCTGTTTAATGTTTTACAATCACAATGAATTCAAGTTGGCTTTTTTGACACATAATCAGAAAAGACTGTCAAATTTCTACAAATTGATCTAAATTTATTACAATTATTAAACATAAAATAGTTAATTGCACAATTACTCACACCTTTCAAGTCAGTATTTAGTAGATGCGCCTTTGGCAGCAATTACAGCCTTGAGTCTGTGTGGATAGGTCTCTATCAGCTTTGCACATCTGGACACAGCAATTTTCCTTCTTTACAGAACTGCTCAAGCTTTGTCCGATTGCATGGGGATCATAAGTGAACAGCTCTATTCAATTCCAGCCACAATTTCTCAATTGGATTGACTCTGTCTTGGCCACTCCAGTACATTAACTTTGTTGTTTTTAAGCCATTCCTGTGTAGCTTTGGCTTTATACTTGGGATCATTGTCTTGCAAACTGCATCAGGTTCTCCTCCAGGATTTCTTTACATTTTGTTGCATTCATTTTATATAACCATACAACAATTACAGTACAGAAACAGGCCATCTCAGCCCTTCTAGTCCGTGCCAAACGCTTTGAGAGTAAGCGTTTGGCATGGCCTAGTCCTACTGGCCCGCATTCAGCCCATAACCCTCCATTCCTTTCCTGTCCATATACCTATCCAATTTTACTTTAAATGACAATACCGAACCTGCCTCTATCACTTCTACTGGAAGCTCTTTCCACCTTCACCTTTTACCCTCTACCTTCACAAGCCCAGGACCTGCTTCAGTGAAGTATCCCCACAGCATGATGCAGCCACCAGCATGCTTCATGGTAGCGATGCTGTACCTTTGATGATATGTAGCGTTTGGTATACGCCAAACGTTGCGTTCAGTCCGATGGCAAAAAAGCTTGATTTTGGTTTCAGACTATAGAATCTTCTCCCAGCTGATTTCAGAGTCTTCCACATGTGTTTTGGCAAACTCTAGCCAAGATTATGTGAGTTTTTCTTCCCACCCCACCAACAGTGGCTTTTCCTTCACCACTCTCCCACAGAGCTGCAACTGTTGAAGCAACGGGGAAATAGCTGAGTGTGTAGTCTCTCCCATTTCAGCCACTGAAGCTTGCAACTCCTCCCAAGTTGTCATAGGTCTCTTGGTGGCCTCCCTCACTAGTCCCCTTCCTGCAAGGTTACTCAGTTTTTGAGGATGGCATGCTCTAGGCAGATTTACAGCTGTGCCATATTCTTTCCTTTTCTTGATGACTGACTAACTTTACGCTGAGGGACATTCAGCGACTTGCAAATCGTCTTATATCCATCTCCTGACTTGTGCTTTTCAATAACCTTTTTGTGGAGTTGCTTGGCGCATTCTTTTGTCTTCATGATGTAGTTTTTGCCAGGATACTGACTCACCAACAGTTGGACGTTCTAGATATGGGAGTATTTTTACTTCATCAATTGAAACAACTTGACTGCACACAGATTTATATATAATTAGGACATCTTAACTAATTACGTGACCTCTAAAACCAAATGGCTGCACCAGTGATGATTTGGTGTCATATTAAAAGTGGTGAATACTTATAAAACACAAAATAATTATTACATATTTGTATTTAATTCAGATAACTTTGTAGAGTTCTGTTTTCACTTTGAAACAAAAGAGTCTTTTTTGTTGATCAATGTCAAAAAAGGCAAATTAAATCCACTGTAAAACAATAAAACACGAAAACTTTTGGTGGGGGGGGGGGGCTGAATACTTCTCATTGGCACTGCAAATATCTTCCTTTTGGAATTATCCTGGTGGCAAGGATGGTGAGGTCTTCAGAAGCAGCAGATAGCTGGGTGTTAGTGGTTTCAAATCACTGGGATCAGAAGATGCATTAGTCATTGGATGACCACTGATAGTAGCCTCTACTTCACAAAGGACTATGTGAAAATCCTCTGTCAAGATTCTGAACCTTCATGACGGTGAGGATCTTTCGCAACCTGATGTCTTTCCCTTGTTCTTCCCTGATGTGAACCAGGCAGAGGGGTAAAAAAAAATCAATTCAATTCCTTTTAAAAAGAGGACATCATTGATCTGTGAATCCACTTCTCAATGGCTTCTCACAACTCATCCTCAGCTCTAACAAATTTGTCGCATTATCAGAGCGCAGCTCATGAACCTGTTCTCCTCTTGCCATAAAGCATTGAAGTGCAGTAACAAAAGAATCTGTCTAAAGAAGGTGCCACTTCAATGTAAACAGCTCGAACAGTTAGATAGGTAAATATGATCCTGTACCTCTTCACTGTACTCCTCCTGCTCTTCACCTCAAAAGGTCCAAAGTTATCCACTTCTACAGCTGTTCATCTGGAGAGATCATGTCTGGAGGTAGGTCTGCCATGTATGGCATCCTGGAGCTGTATGCAACCGTCGACAAACAACATAGATAGGAATCTTCTTATAGTTGTACTATCAACAGGAAGCCAGTATCCTTGGTCTAACATGGATAATGCGGTTATGGCCACCGTGTCCAACCTCTTGATGTACGTGCCTCAGAATGAGGTCTGAGGTACGAAGATCCAGTATAACAGGATGTTTAGACTGTTCAGGCAATGGTTAGCATACTAAGCCGCATACCAACTCAGTACTAGATTGAACTTGGAAATATGGCTGTCCCTTTTCACACTTCCTCCTCTTTGCAAACTTGGGAATTCATCTGAAAATCACTTTCTTTGTCAAAACAGAGAAGCAACCAGAAATGCTGAGGAGGAAATGCGACGCTACCAAGCAGACCAATCACGGTCGTTGTGGTCTGACTTTTCACGCAAGTGACTTTTCTGGAGAGGTGCACGTCACCCTTCTGCATAGGGTAGTGTAGTGTACACGACACCTACGGCATCGATGTGACACACAGGTATAAATCAGCCTTTAGGTTGAAGATACTGAGTCCCATTCTTCAGGAATATTTTCCCATTCAACCTTCTAGAGGCCACATCCACTGAATTGCTTGGACGTGTTTGTATACCTCCACTGAGATGCTTGTGAGACCATTAGAATTTTTCAAACTGAAACAAAGGTTTGGAACTTGCAAATTTCGATTTTGATATACTGTACTTCAGCACAGAAGTACTATCAGTCCCAAATACCGAGTCTTGAAGCTGCATGTGTAACTCCTTCCTCGAGTGTCCATATGGCTTGCTATCGTAGTAATGGTGAGCTCCACATGAGATGGAAATTGAGTTCAACAGAGCTAAACTAGATCTTCCCAAGATAAAAGCACCTGCGAGCATGTGTTGTGTTACAATGGGCCAGTCACTGCTCCACAGCCATCTTCACCTGCATCTGTAAAGTGATGTAATTATACATCACTTCTCCAAAATCCAGGTGTTTCAAAAAATCTAACAAATTTGAAGTCTTCCAACTGTCAGAGTTCCGGCCAGCTTGTCCACTCATGAGGCAAGCCCTTTCTCACACAATCATGGACCTTTTCTTTTAGCAGATAGCATCACCAGACTCAAGATTTTTAAAGGATCTTAGACAGAACTATGGAGAGGATTTCCCTTCTGGTGAGTGGTCCATTTTGGATCATGATCTTAAACTTGAAAGTATCACTATCTGCCATGATTATCACTGGTTGCTTTCTGAATCTGGTTCTGACTCCAATATGTGAGCTAGTAAGTTGTGGTCCCTGTAAAAGCTGAGCATTATGTGAAAAGTTGCATCACAGTCAAACACAAAACAAAGTTTCTCTTTTCTGGGATAATAAACACCATAATGTGGGATATACCAAACTTTCCCATCACTGTGCTCCAGATCCTCTGTTGGTACTCTTTTGGCATCATCTTTGGAAATGACATCCTTCATGATAGTTGTGTAATGAATGTGAAAGGACAAATCCTTCTGGAACATCTTCCTTAGATTTGGAGCATACGGTTCAGCATATTCTTAATATTTGGCATATTAACCTTTTTTCTTTCTCAAAGGTAAAATAACCTGGTAGTGGTCATCTGCCAGCTCCATGAACTTGCGATCTTCTCTTGACAAAGCAGGTTGTTCATCCTGACTGCATTCAGAGAAATCTGTCTTGGACTGCTGCTGCCAAAGCTTATCCAAGTTAAAACTGAAATCCTGGTAACTGTCAGCTCTGGCTGCATACACTCTTCCATCACAATTGTCTCCTTTCAGTGGTCATTCACAGTTCAATGCAACATTGTTCTAACTACGTGGGATCCATCAATAATACTACAAATCACTTGCAACAGCTCCAATACTTCAGACACGTTTATCTCTATCGGTAGCTCAAGTTCTGAACAGGTCTCTGTAAATGGACATATTTCAGGTGAGACCATACCCGGAAATGCTTCTGCCATGGAATGTTCCCTTTGTAGAAGCCAGCCACTTCGAATTCTAAAATGATATTGCTACTCACAATCTTCTCTCGACCCACGGTGCATTAGAGAATGTGCGTCGTTTTTTGAGGTTGATCATGAGGTTCACTGTGCAAAATACAGCTGTACTTACTCCATTACACAAGTAACCACTGAGTGTTCCCTTCTTAGATTTCTCTGGTACTGGAACTCTGGGAAGTTTATAGTCATGATCACCACCCCCTGTACGGCCATTAGATACCAGGGCACTACTCACTGCTGTGTCTGATTCTTTCATGGCTTGATTTGATTCTGCATTTTTTTTTAGAGTGAATATGAAGTATGCTGGGATGCTTGCCACTGCATACCTTGTATGAAAGACACATCCTACAATCCCTGCTGATGTGTCCTGTACAAAAAACAGCCAAAGCAGACATCATTTTCCTTTGGGAAGGCAATCTTCTATGAGCCCTCTTATTGAGTTGAGGGCACAAATCCAAAGCATGTTCACCCTCACAGAATGAACAAACCCTTTTGGCTAACAAGACCATTTCCCTCCCATTAGCTCCAGGTTCAGTTTTAGCCTCAGAATGAAATTGACTTAGTTCTGTTCACACCTTTGCTTATTGTTGGTGATGTGGCAACCTGTACATTACCAAACACTGGGTGTGTAGCAATCTTTAGTTGCCTTTCTATAAAATCAAGAATGTCTTTAGTTGCCTTTCTATAAAATCAAGAAAGTGTAAGTAATCTTACAGATTGTGCCTTTCTTGCAGTTTACAAGCCTATAGGACTATTTCTTTATGACAACATATTAGCAGACATGTCCAGCTACTGCACTTCTTCCATGGCATTACAATAGCCTCCAACAAAAAAAAACCCTGCAGTCTTGAAGAGCTTTCACATCTTCAGATTTGGTAAGTACCCAAGAAAGAGCCTTTTGCATAAAGATGATTGCAATTTTCTGTTCATACCAAAAATGTTCCTGCAGAGAAACCTTATCCTTCAGTTGTCCTTTAAGGTCAAACATACTAGCAACTTCTGACAAGTTCATTAGGGCAACCTCTAGTGTATTATTCAAGGATAGTGAGGCAGTCACTACAGATGCCAGTCTTGCCATCAACAGTTTTCAAAAGCCCAGATGAATGCATGACATTGCAATAGTTCTTCATTGATTATTTGAATCTCTTTTGGACAAAGATGAAATGCGTTGTGCCAATAAATATAATTCATTTTACTTCCTTGTAATATCAATAGTATAATTTTGACTTCTTTCATCAAAAACAAGTGGGGTTCCATGCTATAAGTTAATGTCCCCACGAGCATGTCGAGCTGTAGGATAGGAGACAAGTTCAAGATGCCTCATGCTGACAGTAAACACCCTGAACTACCTCTTTGGGATTTTGATAACGTATCCCAAACACGAGAGGAACAAATTAATCAACATTAATATGGAGAGCTTTTGTTTCTCTCTGTGCCCTTTCAAAATAAAAATTCACACACTCGCAACGCTTGAAGGCCTTAGCACATTTAACTTTAGCCATGTATGGCAATTTCTTCCTCCAACTCAAGCTTTTCCATCGTTTCTTTAAATTTTTCCTTTTGCTACTCCAGCACAGGTTTGACCTTCAATAATCACTGAAGTGCCATTAATGCAGCTAAATCAGCCTACTTAAATGCATGCAGAGGAGATAGTAGATACAAATTTTCTTCCAGCAACAAAGCTTTGAGTGCTGACATTTGACTCAGTCATTTGATTTCACATCATCTTGTGGGTCATCTGCTATATGCTTAGTCAAAACATGACTTGGATTTTGGTAAATATCGGTTGGAAGGCAAGACACATTTACTTGTTATAGCAACATGAATTTCCAATATAACACACCTGGGTCAATCATTGTTTCGTAGTCTCTATGAATGCACTGCAATAGTGATCAAAGTTTGAAAAACATTCGTTCTGTTCTTGTTCGGCCTTGGGAAGTAATGAGATTAGCACAAGATGTTGCTTACTAATAGCTTCAGGGATTAGTCAAGCCCTTAAAACGAGATTGCACTTGTAAGGCATTTGAAAAATTTCCCAAGGTCACTAGTTAATTGATGGTATTAAACTTTTAATTGTATTCACATTTATTTCATACTCCTTTTGAATACTTTCGATTAGACTAACCATAGCTTCAGTTTTAATTGCTCTTCTGCAAGCTCCTACTGCAGGGTTGTTGGCACAATTCCACGCTTCAATACACTCATGTTACTTTCTCTAGTTGCATAACTCAAAATTAACTCCTTACCCACAACACCAGAGATTTGATTCAATAAATGTAGTCAAAATTGCCCGTACATCCACAGCACTTAAACCAGACGAACAAACAGCCTTCAATTCAAATGTTGGCAACCAGAAAATTTCAGAGACAAACCCTTATGGAAGCACCACATGATCAAGCAATAGGCCCCAATGGATGGGCAGCACCGACCATTCATAACCGTGTTCAAACCATAAATGCACAGCATGAATCAACAAAAGCGTCTCAGGCTGCTCCTGCTTCCGATGTGTTGCTCTCAGTGTTGCAATTCCAATTTTGCTAATGGGTCTGAGGAAATCTTTTGCTGTAGACTGGCGACATTTGGTATAACATTTTTTTAAAAAAACTGGCAAATGCAGTGGTTGCTGCAAACCAAAATTGCCAAAAGACTAAGCCAGGGTAATCAAATTGTATGGCATGTTTCTAAATAATAAATTTCCAAATCAAAAAAGTTATGTTTGATTCTTTATTACAAAACCAGCAAAGACAAATGATCTTATAGCGATAAAAAACTAACGAAACTCAATTAGGATATAGTGATCTTTGCATTCAAATCAGTACAACTATGAGTTCTAATTAGCGATATCTGAAGTAGTGCTCTATACATATTTAAGTTAACAAAAACATTCTCTGTAGTTCAACTTCTTTCCATTAGACTAAACAACTAAGACAAAGTGTGAAAACATTACAATACTTATTTGCTTCTACTATGTCCAACCTGCGTGCCACAAAATACAATACAGACAGAAAATAGACACATGGTTTTTACACCTTTACTGTTCTAGCAGCATGCTTTGGGTCACTGTCCTGCTGAAAGACAAACTTCCTCCCTAGTTTGGAGGATTTTTCCACATTTAGCAGCATGCATCTTCCCATTAATCCTGACCAGATTTCCAGTCCTTGCTGCTAAAAAGCATCCCATAGAATGATGCTACCTCCACCATACTTTACAGTAAGGATGGTGCTACCTGGCCAATGTACAGTATTAGATTTACACCACATGTACAACTTAGTGTTGTCCCAAAAAGTTCCACTTTAGTCTCATCCAACCACAAAACCTTCTTCCACATCTTTACAGTATCTTCTAACTGATGCTTTGAAAAGTCTTGATGGGCAGGGATATTCCTTTTTTTTTTTAAAAAAAAAGCAGGGCTTCTTTCTTACTTTTCTTCCATAAATACCCTAATTGTGCAAGGCCTTAAGATTGTGCAGCCATGAACTTCATCTCCAGTTGCAGTCATTGACTCCTGCAGCTCATTCAGTGACTGTTGGTGTCACGGTAGCCGCTCTTTCAAGTACCTGTCCCTGAAAAAGTACGGAGAAAATGAAACCATAGCTTAATCTCCAGTTGCAGTCACCTACTATAGCTATGGTTTCATATTTTCTCCCTACTTTTTCCAGGACATTGAGCTTCAAGATGTGTCCACTGCCTTTGAGATGGTTTTGTATCCTTCCCCTGACTTATCTTGAACGCTCGTCTTCATTTTGCATTAGTCTGTTGAAGATCTACATACTGTTGGATCTTACAGATGGGGGTGGGGGGCAGGGGGGGTATTTATTCTTATGAATTCATTGAAAGCAGGTGATCCTCTAATTTTTTAGATCACCAAATTGGTTGAGTTGGTAACACTATGTACTGTACCTGAGGAAATTGCAAAGGGGATGAATACACTTTCAGCCTCACAATTTTATTTTTTTGATTTTTAGTAAATCATTGACAGGTTTAGGAATTTCTCTTTTGATTTGACATGATGCACATTTTGTAGATTAGCTCAAAAATCCTACTTCAATATATTTAAAATTTTGAAAATGTAACAGTAAAATGTGACAATAGTTGTGGAGGCTTAATACTTTTTCAAGGCACTGCAAATTGAAGGCAAACCATGATCATAGAGAACTGTGTGCTCTATAAACTTTCCTTCAAAAATAAAACTTTTCCACTGTGATATCTGGCACTGGTGGCCCTTTATTCAAAAAATAGCTTTAAAAATTTCCTCATTTCATGCCTCAGTGCTTACTTTCAACTAATTATATGGTTACAATATTATCTCTTTGGTTGAAGAAATGTTACACTTGCTGCCTTTCAGCGCCTCACACAACTTACAAGTACATACTAAAAGTTCAAGATCAATGCCCCCACCATCCCATCTTCTCTCAACAACCAAGGAGAATAAATTGAATCCCTATAACTTTTCAGAAGTAGTTTTCCTTCAACAATGTTAACATCAAGCTCTCCAAATCTTTAGCACAAAAGATATTCTTCGGACTTTATATTCTAAGATGTTACATACAACACCATCTGTACTTCAAATTATTACTCTTGCTCCAAGTAAAAAAGTTAAAAGTAAATTGTATTATGTAATTTCTGAGACACAATTTCAAATTTTCAAAGATACTGTACCTTAAGTCAGAACATTTCCTTTAAAATATCTAATTTTGACTCAAGTATTTAGCTTCAGTAAAAGTTCACAATTCAAAGTTTTCTATCTCAAAAGTCAAACTCCCATAGCGGTTTGCATTCAAATACCATATCCGCATTAAATTCAAAGAAGTGAATACAGCCAGTTGATAATTCAAATTGCATATTAAATTCAGATCACACATCAAGATTCCCTCCCTTCACCTCACTTGAAAAAATATTTTCAATCACAACCCAGCAAGCTCTAGGACCAAAAGCTGGCATTCAATCCTATAAATTCTTTGACATTCAAGGAATTATAATAGATCAGTACCTCAACTGAAATTGTAAATGGCTCAGTTAAATCTATTGTTCAAATTAATTTGCCAATCTTGCTACTTATATCAGTGACCCAGAGGAAACTAGTCATGAATATTATACTCTGTAACTTTCATAATAAGAATGATAAAAAAACTAAACCTTGCTTGAACTCTTCTACCATTATTGTTCGAGTTGATGAAGATACATTAAATGTGGAATTCTGTTGTGGATAGGCAGGAGTTATTATTGGCATCAAATGGTATCTGTCAGATGGATTTACCTGTAAAAAAAAATTTCGTACTTAATAGTATACAACAAACATTAAATTAAATTAATTCTCTGTACTGTGCCAAGTCATACCCGTGGATCCCAAACTGGCAGATTCAAGTTGCTATCTTCTGGTTGTTTAAGCAACACTGGATTTGGCCACTCCCTAGAAAAGAAAAGCAACATTTTAAAAACTAAATGTTTAACAGGTTAAAAAAGAATACTATCATTGTTCCAATGGTAACCTTGCTCTTTTGACTTCTAAAAATTCATATTCACTGGCAAATGCTGCTAGCCTCCAACCAAAATAAACACACGTCATCATTAAAATGAGGTGAAAAAAGTTAGATGGGTGGCATTATTAATTTTGTAGAAATGTTTAAATTTGTTTGTAATTTATGACACTCAAAGAATTTACAAAATACTTGGTAAAAGTTGTCTTGACAACCTTTCAGAGCTATATTTTATGCAATTCCAAATCCAAGTGATACAAGTCTTCCTCCATCCATCCAGGTCAGTATAACCACCAAACAAAAATGCTAGATTATTTCTTCATGAACCCCTCCATCCAAGCAATGCTCTTTTCTTGCTGTTACTATTGGAAAGATAACAGAAACCTTGGGTCCCATTCACTAGGTTCAGCAACAATTACTACCTTTCAAGTATCAGGTTCCTGAACCTGCTTGGATTACTTTACTCACAAAAACACAATGCTGAATTGATCACTGAAGACAACCTATTACTTTCAAGGACTCTGCAACTCATGTTCTCAGTATTATTTATTTACTTATAACTATTTTTTTGTATTTCCACACTGTCTCCTTTTGCCCATCAGTTGTTTGTCAGTCTCTGTAGTTTTTCATTGATTCTATTGTATTTCTTTGTTTTACTGTGAATGCTTGCAAAAAAAAATCCCAGAGTATTATATGGTTTCATATACTTTGATAATAAATTTATTTTGAACTTGATTACTTGTTTCATTTTAATACTAGTTCTCAGTCAATCATAATACAAAACAGATCTTTAGACAATATGAATAGCAGTTTATTATTAGGAAATATTAAGAATATGAAAATTGTACCACAGTAGTATTCTGTATAGGGAAGCAAAAATTAGCACCTTTGCCTACTTTTAGAATTTCATATGGTAAACCATCATCGAAAGGAAAACAAAACTTCTGTGCAAATTCTCCTCATTACATGGGCATTTTCCAAATTCTATAATCAAATGTAAACATAATTCAACCATAAATTTCATATGTAGAACAAACATTGGAAGTAGGTAAGAAGTGAAGAAGCATGACATTGAGGGTAGTGATTTCTGGATTATTCCCAGTGACATGTACTACTGAAGTCAGCAAAACAAATATATGGTAAATATAAGGTAAATATATGGCTGAGGAATGGTGCAGGGGGCAGGGATTCACATTCTTGTATCACGGGGATCTCATCCCGGGGCAGGCACTCATTGTACAAAAGGGAAGAGCTGCATTTGAACTAGAGAAGGGACCAACACCTTGCAAGGAAATTTGTTAGTACTACACAGGAGGGTTCAAAAGAAAATGGCAGGGTGCAACTTTGAGCAGGCACAAGCCACAGAATGAAGCAGTAGCCACTGAGAGCAAGTTTAATAATCGGGGCAACCAGGAGCACAATAAAGGAAGGGAAAAAGAATACTTAGTTGAACTGCATTTATTTCAATATACGAGGTTTAACAGATAAGGCATATGAACTTAGCATGGATTGGATCTGAGAATTGGGATGTTACAGCTTTACCAAAAACATGGCTGTGGAAGGGCAGGACTGACAGCTCAATATTCCAGGATACAGATGCTACAGGTGTGACAGAAGTACAGGCAAATGAGGAAGCAGAAATAGCCTTTTTGATAAGGGAAGTGGTTATCAGCCAGAACACAGAAATGACATTCTTGAGGGTTTGCCCAATGAGGCCATATGGGTAGAAGGTAAAAACAAGGGTAGGGTCACTAGTGGTCTGAATAGTGACCCCACTCCAGACCCAACAGTTAGTAGGGACTTCCGAAGCAGGTGTGTAGAGAAATTGCGTAGTTAGAGTTGCATTAGTGGGAGCTTTTAATTTCTCTGGTATTGACTGGATGACCTAGTGTTGAGGGCCTGTGTGGGGTGGAATTTGTGAGATATGTTCAGGAAAGTTTCCTGACTCAATATATAAAAGGCATCACTTAGGAGGGTGCAATACTGGACTTTTCTCTTTGCCACAAGTAAATTAGTGGCAGTCAGGGAGCATTTTGGCTTTAGTGACCATACATTCATTTCATTTGAAGATAATGATAATGATGGAAAAGGATGGGACCAGTTCACAGTTTAGGGTCCTAAATTGGAGCAGGACTTGGGAGAATTAGGCAGGATCTAGCAGTGGTTGATTAGGCAAGCCTGTTTCAACAGAAAGTAATGACTGGCAAATGGGAAGCTTTAAAGAGTATGGTATAAAGTGCCGAGAGACATGTTCCTGTTCGGGTGT
This sequence comes from Hypanus sabinus, assembly GCF_030144855.1. Taxonomy (NCBI): domain Eukaryota; kingdom Metazoa; phylum Chordata; class Chondrichthyes; order Myliobatiformes; family Dasyatidae; genus Hypanus; species Hypanus sabinus. Next base: position 58,870,142 of record NC_082717.1, on the reverse strand, counting down.
TGGGTAAATCTGGTAAGTTTAGGGAACTCTGGCTGATGAGAGATACTGACACTCCCATCAAGGAAACTAATAAAGCATACATTGGATTTTGGAGGTTAGGATCGAGCAAATCCCTTGATGACTATAACAAAAGATTAAGAATATTCTTGAGAGAAATTAGGAGGGCAAAATGAGGGATCTGGCAGGGAGGTTGAAGGGAACTCCCAAGAAGTTCTATAGTTACATTAAGAGTAAAAGAATGGCTAGGGAGAGAATAAGTCCCCTCACAGATTAGCAGGGCTGCCAATATCTTGAGCCACAGGAATTTTAAACAACAATTTCTCCTCTGTATTTACGGAGAAGAAAAAGACGGTTGCTTAACAAATAAGGGAAACAAGAGAAGATGTTATATAGAACATTCATAATCACAAAGAAGTACTTGCTGCCTTACAGCATTTAATGTGGTTAAAACCCTAGGGTGTGATGAAGTGCATCTTTGTACTTACTGGGAGGCTAAATTGGAAATTGCAGAGGTCCTTAAGTATTTTCTTCATCATTTGCAACTGAAGTTCCCGAAGACTGGAAGGCGGCTAAAGCTGCTCCACTTATTAGGGGTAGCATTAACAAGCCAGGGAACTATAGGCTGATGAGCCCGACATCAGTGGTAGGGAATTTATTACAGAGAACTCTAAGAACAGGATCCATCAGCACTTGGACAGACAATATCTGATTAGGAGTCAGCATGGTTTTGTGAGCGGGAAGTCATGTTTGATAAATCTTCAACATTTTAAAAGAGGTGCTGCTAGGTTCTCCACATAATGTCACATTTATTTTTAACCAAGTAAAATTGGTCCCCATATATTACTTGATTTTTGGCCAAAAATTACTCTCTCAATTTTAATCTACAATTCTAATTTATGAGCATTTTTCATTAGCCTTAAATTTCAACAAGTTCTGGAATAAGAAACTGGAGTAAAAATTGGCGATTCAACCCCTCGGCTTGATCTGTCATTGAAGATCGTGCCTGATTTCCTAATGCTACTACTCCCTCTCCCAGACTGGTCTCATACCAACAATTTGATTAGGCCAAAATAAAACCTTTGCTAAACCCAGCAATAGAATCTGCCTGTCCCTAAAGAATTTCATTGTCACAAAACTAAAGTGAACAGATTTTCCATCTGAATCCTAAATAGCAAAACTATTATTCTAACACTATGCACTCTAATTCAAAATGTAGTCAAAGAAACAACTTCTCAGCAACACACCATCAAGTTTGTAACTTTTCAGGATACATATTAAAAAGTTAAATTTAAATTACAAAATTTGTATTTCCTCATGCTATTTCAAGTTAGCCTGATGTAAACTTTCATTTGAGCATTTACTATAGTTTAATTGCTATTTTAGCTAAACTCTTGATCTGCTATTTGGATTTTCCAGTGGTTTGGCATTTGGCTCACCAGGTGATGTTTCTCATGCTACACTAAACAGACCAGATCGTGAGTTTTCTTTAAGCTCTTAGGTTTTACCATAAATTTTAATTATAATTATGTAACATCTGAAAAAAATGTGAATTTGAATGTTGGGGTTTAATACAGTCCAAGAAATCTGCCAGTGTTGTGATCCCAATCTCAAGTATACTATCAGACTTTAAAAAAAAAATTGTGCAAGCTATATCCAAAAAAGTTTTGCAACTCAATTTCCTGAAAATGAAGCAGCTTTGAAATTATTAGAACATCACTACAACTTTTAAGTCTTAACTCACCATTTCGAAAAGACTAGAAAAAATTTGTGGACTAAAGTGGATGCAACGGCATTAGGGTACAACTGACAGGTTCTTGCTACAAGCATAGCCCATGATACACCACCAAGGAATCCAAGCATATTAGAGTATATTCCACGCCCTAGGATAGATTATTACAATACAATCAGCATTTTTCCTTTTCAAAACTATCTAAAGAATAAGTTAACTTCAACATCTCAGCTACTTACTTTTTGCCCACAGTTTTATGGCTCTAAGAGTCAGTCTGAAATTCTCTTTATTTGGTACTAGATGGAGAATTTCATCTGTAACTCTGCAACCTATCAGAAATGAAATTTTTATCGTTTCATCAGATGCAGCATGTACAAAAGATGCTCATACAAAATTTGTCAATGTAAAGCAATATATAATGGTTTAAAAAAAACACAACAACCAGTTTAGAATTCTGCAAAACACTTCCATGTTGAACATTTTGCACTTTGTTTTAAGGTGCTTTTCTTTAATCCTTCTTTAGCCTGTAATTACACCTATCCATAATTTTGACACAACATTAGTATAAATCAGAAAATGTTCAAATGGACAGCATTTCAGTTAGCCTGACAACTTCTGATCAACAAAAACTGCAGTTTATCCAGTGGTGAGACTGTCCTGAAGTAAACCAGAGCGATTGGAAAAAACCCCCCACTAAGACTAGTTGATGGTAATAATCAGAACTAGGAAAGAATGAATTGCAAACACATGGCATTAGTGGATGGAAACTCCACTGGAACTGAGAACTAGTGAAGTTTCACAAGCACTTGAAGGACAAGGTCAATCAAAACTTGTGATCTAAAGAACAGATGGCGGGCAGAATAAGCACAGAAAATAAAGCAAATTGCTATTAATCACGACAAGTTAACTTAACCAGAAACACCCAAGACCACCATGCCACGAACCAGGAACACAATAGCAATTAAAAATCAGGACGAAAAATCAACATTCATTGAACGGAAAACTCCACTTGAAGCCCAACTGATACTTCGCCCTTGACCATCTCACATCACACCTGCTGGTGCATCCGAGATTATAAAGTAACCTTTTTAAAAATTTCCTTACGGCATGATAGAGCTGACAATCCAAGAATACATAGGACTCCTTGTGATGCAATCAGCTCTCAGATCTCCCGGTCATCCTAATTCATCAAGTAAATGAAAATATCTTATTTCAACCGATGAACAAAGTCAATGAAATACACGGTACCGCTAAAGTTCTAAAGCTAATAGAGAGAAACTTCAGGCACAAGTTTACAGCCCAATCTCATACATCATGGATGAACACAGCCAAAGGATCTTGGAGCACCATAATCACCATCTTCACACAATGAAACAAATTTGAAGTGCCCCCTTCATATTGGCCATCAGGAAAAATATTGTATAGATTTGCCTCAACCATCTCCTCCCAAACTCCAAATCATGACCGTATTCAAGTCAGGTAGTCTTATTGAATACTACTGTCACCATGCAACAGCTGCAACTAAACAGCATTAACCCCTAAATAAGATCTTTCTAAAAATCACACAAAAAATAAGAATTCATTTCAAGTTTGAAAGTTTGACAGTCTTCAGAAGTTTAGACTTTAATGCTGACTTATTCAGACAACAGGCCTACCACCCCTACTGCAGACTGGAATGCAAAGCTGAGGCATTTCTTCAATCCTTTTTATACTTGATAAAACAAAGGAGACTGATGAATTTAATAGTTAGACCAAGTCAGTAGTTTGCATACCATTCAAACTTCGTATACATCGAATATCAAGGTTCTTCAATCGAGAATCATCTCTGAGGTCTAAATTGTCTGGAATGGTTTGTAAAGCCAGCCTAGCAAAAACGAGATCAATCTGAGAGAAAGTTAAAAAAAAGAGATATAGATCACAATGATGCTGTAACATATAATATTCTGCAGTTGTTTTGAGAATTGGAAATTGCCAAAATTTGGACATCAGGTTAAATTTTCTCAAAGTTGTATGAGCACACAACTTGAATGTAATTGTACAGACAGCTTAAAACTAAAATTTCCACACAAACTCAGTGGTTTATTGTCCTTTTGAATTATAGCATGCTGCTAAACTGACTATGGATCTGTCCTTTACCGGATGTTTTCAATCACTGATGTTCACTGGAGCATTGGCTAGATCAAAGGTGTCTTCCATTAGGATGCGTGAGCTTAAACGTCATTTAAACTAATGTTGAAGTTTTTAATATCCCAATTTGAAGTTCAGGCTCTAAAGTCTTCATAAATCAGCGCAAAACAAGCTCTGCAATAAATAAAAACAAACTGCATTCTTTTAGAAATAAATATATCTGAATTGTTAAAAACAACTTTACCTCAATGTTATCAAGTTCAAATTTGATAACTGGAACATAGGCATCCTCCACTGCCTGCAAATTTAAAATGTGCAAACGTCACACAAAGTAAAACATTAAAAATTTCTTTAAAATAGTAAACTAAGACAATTTCAAAAGGGCTGCATATTTTTCATACTCTTTCCCCCCCCCCCAACTATATTTATAAATCTGTCTGTTGATGCATTTAGGAAAATATGACAGAGGTGCCAACTAATTTCAATGCCACAGCCGAATTACTGAGTTAAACCTAAAAACAATTCAACCTCCTTACCAAATGCATAAAGTTGAAACAAAAGAAATTAACAAGCTCTATGGATGAAATCACACACACACAGATTGCACTTAAAGTCTATACCAATTTGCCAAAATATAGAAGTAAATAAACCTCAAAACACATGGAGCACAGTTAAAATCCAAATGTTCAATTAAAATATTATGTTTCTCCCACTGGAGTATAGCACCCTCCGCAGGGAACTGAGTCGTCACTTTTATTGTCATTTCGACCATAACTGTTGGTACATAGTAAAAATGAGATGTTTTTCAGGACCATGGTGTTACGTGACACAGTACAAAAACTAGACTGAACTACGCAAAAAAACAGAGAAAGCTACACTAGGCTACAGACCTACAGACTGCGTAAAGTGCACAAAAACAGTGTAGGCATTGCAATAAGTAATAAACAGGACAGTAGGGCAAGGTGTCAGTCCAGGCTCTGGGTATTGAGGAGTCTGATAGCTTGGGGGAAGAAACTGTTACATAGTCTGGTTGTGAGAGCCCGAATGCTTCGGAGCCTTTTCCCAGATGGCAGGAGGGAGAAGAGATTGTATGAGGGGTGCATGGGGTCCTTCATAATGCTGTTTCCTTTGCGGATGCAGTGTGTAGTGTAAATGTCCGTGATGGCAAGAAGAGAGACCCCGATGATCTTCTCAGCTGACCTCACTATCCGCTGCAGGGTCTTGCGATCCAAGGTGGTGCAATTTCCGAACCAGGCAGTGATGCAGCTGCTCAGGATGCTCTCAATACAACCCCTGTAGAATGTGATGAGGATGGGGGGTGGGAGATGGACTTTCCTCAGCCTTCGCAGAAAGTAGGGACGCTGCTGGGATTTCCTTGCTATGGAGCTGGTGTTGAGGCACCAGGTGAGATTCTCCGCCTGGTGAACACCAAGAAATTTGGTGCTCTTAACGATCTCTACTGAGGAGCCATCGATGTTCAACACGGAGTGGTCGCTCTGTGTCCTCCTGAAGTCAACAACCATCTCTTTTGTTTTGTTCACATTAAGAGACAGGATGTTGGCTCTGCACCAGTCCATTAGCCGCATTACTTCCTCTCTGTAAGCTAACTCGTCGTTCCTGCTGATGAGACCCACCACGGTCGTGTCATCTGCGAACTTGATGATGTGGTTCGAGCTGTGTGTTGCAGCACAGTCGTGGTTCTGCAGAGAGAACAGCAGTGGAATGAGCACACAACCCTGGGGGACCCCCGTGCACAGTGTGATGGTGATGGAGTTGCTGCTCCCAATCCGGACTGACTGGGGTCTCCCAGTCAGGAAGTCTAGGATCCAGTTGCAGAGGGAGGTGTTCAGGCCCAGTAGGCTCAGCTTTCCGATCAGTTTCTGAGGGATGATTGTGTTGAAAGCTGAACTGAAGTCTATGAACAGCATCCATACGCATGTGTCTTTTTTGTCCAGGTGGGTTAGAATCCAAAATCTTGGGATTCAATCCCAAGATTTTGAATTCTCTACCACTGGATCTCTTAAAAGGCATCAGGATTAAAAAAACAGGATTTTAGAATCAATGATTTGGTAAGCAACTATGATGAAAAGACCAAGATCTAAGGTATTCCTGTGGATAACACTAATGACATCTCAGATGGATAGAAAGATACTCCAATAGAAGTACATAAAAATAGCTAGTGCTCAGTTTTCCAGTAGCAGGTGACTGCATCAGATAGTCACAACAGAAACATCACCAAAAGTCTAAACATTTACAGCGGCCAACTCTGAATGGCAGGGAGCAGAATCAAAACCCCAATTTAAGAGGGAATATATTTAATGTTTTTAAGCAGAGGTGCAGATGATATTAAAATATAGATGTGGATATACAGACAGTAGTGAAAAAAAAGGCACTGATTTCAATAGTTCTTATGCTGGCTAAGGACATATTGAACACTCCATTGTGACCATTAGAGCTTTAGATAGGGACAAAATCTGAGGGGATCTGGAACCTACTTAAATAATGACAAAAAAATGCATAGCAGCTGAGCCAAGCAGAATGTACCAAGTTGGATTCCCAGTCTAAATGAAGTAGCACAAACTAGGATATTTAATTCAATTCCAGAGTTCAGGATATACAATTGCAAAATGATGAACAAGAGCAATCATGAGAAACATACATTTTTTTTTTCAAATCCCAAAATTTAAAAATAGCATTTTTTGATTGGTTTAACTATCTAGCAAAGTCAGTACAGATGCAAGGAAAGTTTATGAACCTTTTACAATTACCTAGTTTTCTGCATTAATAACTCATAAAATGTGGTCTGATCTTCATGTATGTCACAATAATAAACAGAATCTGCCTAAATTAATAAGAAACAATTATACTTTTCATATCTCTATTGAACACATTTTTTCATCATTTACAGTCTAGGCAGGAAAAAATATGTGAACACATTTAATAACTGGCAGAACCTCCTTTCGCACCAAAAACCTCCACCAAATGCCTCTATAGCTGCTGATCAGACCTGCACAATGAGGAGGAGGAATTTTAGACCATACCTCCATACAAAACTGTTTCAGTTCATCAATATTTCTGGGATATCTTGCATAAATAGCCCTCTTCAGATCATGCCAAACATCTCAATTGGGTTATGGTCTGGACTCTGACTTGGCCATTCCAAAACACAGATTTTCTTTTTAAACCATTCTGTTGACTCACTCATGTTTAAGATCATTGTCCTGTTGCATCATCCAACTTCTATTAAGCTTCAGGTGATGGACTGTTAACTTGACATTCTTCTGTAAAATATCTTGATACAATTTTGAATTGTTCCCTCAATGATTGCAAGCTGCCAGGCCCTATGATAACAAAGCAGCCCCCAACCATGATGCTCCTTCCACCATGCTTCACAGCTGGATGAGGCTTTGGTGTGCAGAGCCCTTTTTCCTCCAAACATAACAGTTTGCATTTCTGCTAAAGAGTTCAACTTTTGTCTCATTTGACAACAGAACATTGTCCCAGAAGCATTGTGGAACATCCAGATGGCTTTTTGCAAACTTGAGATGTGCAATAATGATTTTTTTGGAGAGCAGTGGTATCCTCCACGGTGTCCTTCCAAGAACACCATTCTTGTTCAGTGTTTTTCTTACAGTGGACACATGAACAGGGACTTCAGCAAGTTCAAGAGATTTCTGCAGGACTTCTGCTGTAATTCTTGGTTTCTTTTTCCATTGGTACACAGGCGGGGTGGGGGGTGTGGGAGGAGGGGAAGGAGGATCACTAAAAAGGGATAGGTGAAGCCAGATGGCTAGCAAAAATGAAGGGTTGGAGAGGAAGGAATCCGAAGGGAAAGGAGAATGGGCTATAGGAGAAAGGGAAGAGGGGGAATCCAGGAAGAGGTGATTTGGACAGGCAAGAAGAGGAAAGAGGACAGTGGAAAACAGAAAAGGGGAGGGGAAAGGAATTATTATTTTTTTTTATAAATCGGAAGGAGAAACTGATATTCATGCAATCAAGTTGGAAGCAACCCAGCTGGAATACAAGGTGTTGCACCTCCACCCTGAGGGTGGTCTCATCTTGGCACAAAAGGAGATCCTATCATCAAACGTGCATTTACCCCCCCCCCACCTTCTGCAGGGATCACTCCCTTGTGATTTCCTTGTCTATTCGCCCCTCCCCATTAATCTCCCTCCCAGCAATTATCCCTGCAAGTGGCCCAAGTGCTACACCTGCCATTCACCTCCTCCCTCACTTCCACTCAGGGTCCCAAATAGTCCTTCCAGGTGAGGCAACACTTCGCATGTGAATCTGCTGGGGTTGCCTGTTGTGTCCGGTGCTCTCGATATGGCTTCCTCAGAACTCATTGGTGGCCAAACATTTTAATTCTGATTCCCATTCTGGCACGTCAGTCCAAAGTCTCCTCTTGTACGAAGATGAAGGCAACCCCAGCATGGAGGAACTAAACCTTATATTTTGTCTGGGTAGCCTCCAACCTAGTGGCATGAACATCGATTTCTCCTTCTGGTTTAAAAAAAACTCCCCCCCCCCTCCTTTTTTTCCTATTCTCCATTCTAGCCTTTTTTTCTCTTCTCACCAGTATCACCTCCTGGATCCCCTCCTCCTTCCCTTTGTCTTGTGGTCCACTATCAGATTCCTTCCTCTCCAGCCCTTTATCTTTCCTATCACCTTCAAGCTTTCCTCCTTTCCACCCCCCCCCCCAACTTTTTATTCTGGCATCTGCCCTCTTCCTTTGATAAATGGCCTCAGCCCAAAACACTGACTGTTTATTAATTTGTATAGATGCTGCCCGAATCTGCCTACATTTAAAAAAAAATTTCCATTCCATCTTTGGGACAAAAGAAACTTCAGTCAATGACTCATACCTAAGTATCATGGCTATAAATGTTTTCTTATTAACATTGTTTAAAAATCTAAAACAGATTCAGTATAACACAAGTAGTGTGAAATAAACCAACCATAGACAAGCAGAAACAACAAAATTTTATAATAACCTGTACAATAGCAGTATGGAAAAAGCTGATGGTACAAAATTATATGTGATATATTACCCTCAGATCCTTGATTCCTTCTTGTTGCTTCAGCTTTTCAAAGAAGGATTGAAAAAAATCACTCCTTTCTACATGACGCGGAGCAACACATAATGCATCAATATCAGCACCTGCAAAATATTAAGAGTCAAAGAAGGAGCTATAATTTCAGATTAGCAAATTTGAAAATGACAGAAAGCATTTATACAAATAAATTACATCAGAAGAAATTTCATTTATATATACCTTTTGTATGCACTCCTAGTCGGTATGAGCCAAACGTAAATATTTTCCCACCAACATTTACTACAACCGACGATGGTAGATTCTGGAAATTAAAAAAAAGTTCAACTAGTTAGCACAACAGTTCCTACACTTTACTGTATTTTATTTAATCTCTCCTCAATAAAATACAGTAACAGCTAAATATCTTTTGGTTTAAACACAAGACTTTTAAACATGTTAGGTGACTATTGGGCTGCAGGAGCCCTTCTACATTAAATACAAGAGTCTTAAAAATTATAAATTCTATACACTTCTAAACGTGACTCCCATTCAATTGGTCATGTTCCTCTTGAAACACAAATATTAACATTTAAAAACTGCTAAAGCATAATAACTATTCAAAATCTCAATATTCTCTAGAATGTTCAAGTTGCCATTAAGAAATGACTAGCAAGAGATCTCAATGCTACTTTTCTCAAAATATTCAGATCTTATACTGACTTATGCAGAAGCATAATACATGAAATTACTACAAACACAGACTTACATCACAATTCCAATACAAAAGCAGAATATTACATAATTTACATTAGCTACAAGTGAGGATTTCCTTGAAAAAATTGAGATACTATTGTTAACAAGCCATGACTTTTTTCCTATTTACAAATACCAGCTGATTCCAAATAACTGGGACAGCTGTTTACTTGGGACAACTCTTAAGAACAAAATCTAATTGAGAAAATAGCTGGGATTCCCTTTATTTATTTTGGGACACCACACTACTTTAATTGGGACAGGAGAATGTTGCCAAACAGTTTCTAAGTTGTGTGCACTTGTGTGACGTTAGACACTACATTGTGCTTGGAGTGAACAGTGTCAGTTGTGCGTTTGTTCATGTTCAAAAAGCACTGATTACTGTTACTAACAGTTGGCAAGAAATGAGCTGTAAGACAATTCAGAACTGTTTTGCATTCAGGTTGGGAGATGCCAGAAATACCTAGGACCAAAAATGAAACAAGTTCACTACTTCAACAGGTTAGAAACTACAAAGAATTAAGATATTGACAATCATTTTGAATGTTACATCGAAAGTGAAGACCTGCAAGTTGCAATCATTGAAAACATTATATGAAGGCTGTCCATTAGCTACAATAGGCAGGTACACTAATTTTGTTGATTTTACAGTCAAAAGAACACGCAACACATACAAGTTGAATTCCTCTGCCAGTAACTAATAGGAACAAATACAGTTTATATAGTATCGCAATGGTATTGGTAGATTTTAAATTTATTCTGTATTTGATTTAAATACATAATTTGTTACTCATTTAAATGGTAGCTTAGCTTTTAAAAAAAACACGATTTCCATGAAACCATGGCAAATTGGGTCAGCCCTTAATTGGGCCTAAATGGACCTGTCCCGACATATCTCAATTAATTGGAATCCAGCGTACATTTTTACAAGAATATTACCTTTGTTTCGCTGATCTCTGCTATCCATTCTTTAACCAAATTGTTTAATTTTCCCAAAACAACTAATCTGAAATATGAAAAGAATGCATTAAAATTATTCAATGAGAAACAAAATAGTAAATAAGCCAATAAGAATGATCTTAATATTACCAACCTGTGGTTTAATTCCTCTTCCTCTTCAAATACTCCAAATGGTTTCAAAGCTTCAATCAACCTCTGAGTAGAAATATCATCTACATCTTTGGGATAGGCAAGACTAATTGGAGAAGTGATCCCGTAATGCTTCTGGGTCTGCTGAGGACGATGCCCCAGCATAACATTATTGCTGCAAAAAGTAAAAATTTCATTACCTATTGTAATATGAAATGCATCAATGTTAAGAATGGGCAATACAGCAAATGGTAGCATTTCATCTGTGCAAATACAATTTTCAAAATTGATTACAAACCTAGTATAGCTTCAATTTCTAGAAATCAAATTTGTTTCTGTTCCAAAATCTCAACTGCTTCAGATTCCTATCAATATCAGACATTAAAAAAGTGACAACTGTCGACTTTAGATAACACAGTAGTGCCATACTTAAAAATGAGAAACTTCTCAATACAGTATCCGTTACTCATATACATTGATCTATCACATACTACTTCATACTTCTTGCTGTTGGCAAAAAGCATTCTTCCCCTTCACACCAGGCTAAACCTTCTTAACACATTTGACTATAATGTTCTCCATTCAACATCATGAACGATGCATTTTTCCCATCCAAGTCACTGCATTAATATAAACAAGATAAAAGATTGCTTTAAACGTTTCAGTTCTTCAATGCAAAGTTTCTTAAAATGCTAAAACAAATTAAAAATATTAATGTAATACCAAATACTGTCCTCCTTTGAGGTGGAGGTCACAGGTTCTGGACATCCTGTTGGAGTTGCTTGGATGGGTAGCCAAGTGCAGTTTGCAGATGGTTCACACTGCAGCAGTGATGGAGACAGGGTCTTTGATAGAGTGCCAATCAAGCAGGCAGCTTCACTGAACTGACAGAGGCATACAGAAATTTAAAGTGATAATAAGGCAAAGGTAGAATCTCTTTCCCAGGGAGGGTGTGCTACAAACAAGCATTTAAGATCAGAGGCAAGAGATGTAAAATGAACATCGGGGAACGCTTCCTAACACAAAGGGGATTGCCTTAAGAAGTGTATTGCCAGAAAGTGGTTTGAGCTCGAAATATTAACAACACTTAAAAGCCGTCTAGGTACGTAAATGGATCAGAGAGGTTTAGAGAGTGATGGCCAACCGTAAATAGATGAGACAAGCTTACTGAGCAACACAAGTCAGTAAAGATATTTCCATGTTGTATGACGAGTTGACATTGCCCAATTCACTCAGGAAAGGGGAGAGCATTCTATCACATTCCTTGCTTGTGCCTTATAGATAACAGAAAGGTCTTGGGTTGTCAGGACAATAAGTCAATTGCCAGAAGATGCTGAGTTTATGTCACTGTTCCAGCTGTATTTATGGTCAGCGGTGATATTGACATTGAGGGTCTCAGCAATGACAAACACTGAATTTCACGGAAGGCCTTTAAATTTCAAGGGAACATTGTCTTTTTGGAAATGGAGATCCAAAGATGTGTTGGTATGTTAGTTGGCTACTACATATAATCTCAAGTGGAAAAAGGGGGATAATAAGTCATCACTGTGGAGCTTATGGGTACCTGGGAGAGGACAAGGTCTCCATGGGAGACAGAATTGCTCAGTGAGTTGGTATAAATTAGCACAACACTATTACAGCTCAGGACAGAGTTTGGAGTTCAATCCTGGCATCCTCTGAGCGTCTCTGTCGGTTGTCCCTGTGGAATGCATGGGTTTCCTCCCACAGTACATCCATGTACCAGGTAAGTTCAATGATCATTGTAAATTGTCCTGTGATTAGGTTAGGGTTAAATCGGGGTTGTTGGGGTTTGCTGGGCGCTGTCTCGAAGAGCTGGATGGTCCTATTTCGGGCTGTATCACTAAATAAAAACCAATATTGGTAGTGGTTGTTAGATAGGTACATGGATATGGAGTGATGGAGTTTTGTATGCAGAATGGACTAGTTTAGTAAGCTTGTAATTACTAGTTTAATTAGTTCAGCATGTAAAAATGCTGTTCCTGTTCTATGTTCCAAATATCACATGATAGTTGTATGGTTGATCATTAGGAAAAGAACTCCATAAGCAACAAATTCACAGATTCTGGCTGCAAGAGTTTTCTAAAGAAAACCAAATACATAAAAAGTGAAAAGATGTTCACAACCTGTACTTCAAAGGAATCCAATTCTCTTGCTTTTGTCTTTGATAAACAAACTAAGGAATGAGATAACATCGTTATCAGTTTCAACAGTCTGAATAATTTCTCAGCTTATTCTTAGAGCCTTTTGCAAACAACAGAACAACATTTGGAATCCTTTTGCTCTCACCTCCAGCTAAGGATATTTTAAATAACTCTGCCAGGACCCCTGCAATTTCTGTACTAGCCTCCCACAAGGTCTGAAGGGACACCTTGTTAGGCCATGGGGACTTGTCCACTCTAATTTGCCTCAAGACATACACAGTGAAGGGTAGGGTACTGAGGAGTGTGATAGAACAGAGAGATCTGGGAAATCAGCTCCTTAATTCCTTGAAAATGGCATCACAGTTCGATAAGCCATAAAGAGATTTCTGGCCCTCATAGTCAGAGTACTGAGTATAGGAGTTGGGATGTTACATCAAAGTAGCTCAAGGAGAAATTTGGACTATTGTATGAAGTTCTGCATCTACCTACAGGAAAGATGTAAATAAGATTGAAAGAGTACAGGGAAAATTTACAAGGATGTTGCTGGAGCTTGAGAATCTGAGTTGCATAGGTTAGGATTTTACTCCTTGAAGCGTAGAAGAGGAAAGATTGATGGCAGTATACAAACTTATGAGGGATATAGATAAGAGCAAATGCAAGCAGACTTTTTCCAGAGGTTGAATGAGACTATAACTAGAGGTTACAGGTTAAGGGATGAATGGTGAAATATTTAAGGGGAACCTGAGGGGGATCTCCTTCACTTAGAAAGTAATGCAAGTGTGGAACCAGCAGGCCGCAGAAGTGGTGGCTATAGGCTCAACTGCAATATTCAGGAGGTATGAATAAGTACATGGATGGAAGGAGCATGGAGGGCTATGGTCCAGGTAGGGGTCAATGGGACTAAGAGTAACATTTTGGCACAGAATAGATATAGACCATTTCTGTGTTGCAGTACTCTATGACACTGATTCTATAAATCTATGACTGTGGTATGAATCTGGTCTAATTATACATGTGACATACACCATGTTTAAATGACAAAAAATAAATCTACCAACCTCAAGATTTGGAATGTGCAAGCCTCCCTGCTCAAAATCTAGTCAAGAATTCAATTGCACTAGATAGGATAGAATGTCCACATATAAGACTACATAATGTGCATGGGATATTTGACAAGGTCCCTTATGGTAGGTTGATCCAAAAATTAAGCTTCATGAGATCCATTCACAAACAAGAGAAAATCTGCAGAGGCTGGAAATCCGAGCAACTCACACAAAATGCTGGAGGAACTCAGCAGGCCAGGCAGCATCTATGGAAAAGAGAACCTTTCAGCAGGACTGGAGGAAAAGCAGAGGAGTAAATTTAAGAGGTGGGAGAGGGAAACAAGGTGATAGGTGAAACCTGGAAGGGAGGGATGAAGTAAAGAGCTAGGAAGCTGATTGATGAAAGAGACAGAAGGCCACAGAAGGGAGAAAGGAGGGGGTAAAGAGGAGCATCAGAGGGAAGTGATGGGCAGGCAAGGTGATAAGGTGAGAGAGGGAAAAGGGGATGGGAAATGGTGAAGGAGAGGGAGCTGGGAGCATTACCAGAAGTTTGAGATATCAATGCTCATGCTAACAGGTTGGTGGCTACCCAAATGGAATACATGTTGTTCCTCCAACCCAAGTGTGGCCTCATCACAACAGTGGAGGAGGCCATGGATAGACATATCAGAATGGGAAGTGGAATTAAAATGGATGGTTCCTGGGAGATCCCTCTTTTTCTGAGATACAGCACGTACCCATATACTATGTCCGGCGCTCCTGGTGTTGCCTTCTGTATATTGGTGAGTCCCGACGCAGATTGAAAGACTGTTTTGCCAAGCACCTATGCTCTGTCCACTAGAACAGGTGGTATCTCCCAGAGCGCCACACATTTTAATTCCACTTCCCAATCCTATTATGTCCATCCACAGCCTCCTCCACCATCATGATGAGGGCACACTTCATGATGCACTTCATGACACTTCACTGTTGCAGGAAAGCACCTTATATTGTTTGGTTAGCCTTCAACACGATGGCATAAACATCGATTTCTCAAACTTCTGGTAATGCCCCCCACAACTCTCCCCTTCTCCATTTTCCATCTCTCACCTCATCTACTTGCCCACCCATTGGCTCCCCCACCCCCACTTTTCTCTCTTCCATGGCCTTCTGTCCTCTTCTATCAGACTCCGCCATCTCAAACCCTGTATTTCTTTCACAAATCAATTTTCCAACTCTTCACTTCATCCCTCCCCCTTCAAGTTTCACCTATTACTTTGTATTTCTCTCCCCTCCCCCCACCTTTAAAATCTACTCAACTTTCTTTCTCCAGTCCTGCCGAAGGGTTTCGGCCTGAAATTCCAACTGTACTTTTTCTATAGATGCTGCCCGGCCTGCTGAGTTCCTCCAGCATTTTGTGTGTTGCTCCATGAGATCTATAGTGACTTGGCAGCTTTGACTCAGAATAGGCTTGCACAAGAGAAAGAGGGGAGTGGCAAAAGGGCTGTAGGATTCTGGTGGATTCTGAGCGCCGGACATAGTATATGGGTACGCGCTGTATCTCAGAAAAAGAGGGATCTCCCAGGAACCATCCATTTTAATTCCACTTCCCATTAATTTAATTCCAATTCTGGCTGTAGGACTGTGACCAGGGATAGGTGCTAGGGCCTTGATTGCTTGTGATATAATATACAAAAATTATTAGATGAAAATGTGGATGGTTGAATTAGTGGTTCTGCAGACAATACATATTGGTGGAATCCTGGACAGTATAGAGTTTGTAAGAAGACACACATTAGTAACAGAAATGGACAACAAAATGACAGATGGATATTAATCTAAGCAAGCGTGATGTGTTTTACTTGGGGAAGTCAAATGTAACAGTTAATAGCACAACTACTGATGTATAAAGAGATCTTGGGGTCTATTGCCCATAGCTCCTTGGAAGCATCCATGAAGTAAATAGGACATCAAAAAAATGCATATGGCATGTTTGACTTCATTGGGCAGGGCACTGAGTACTAAGTATGGAAGTCATGTTGGAGCTATATAAAACTTCAGTGAGGTTGCACTTAAAAGCTCTGGGTGCAATTCTGTACACCCCCCAACAGGAAGAACATAAAGGCTGGAAATGGCACAGAAGTAGTTTATCAGGATGCTGCCAGGATTAGAGGATATATGCTATAAGGAGAGGTTGGATAAACTGGAGTTGTCTTCTCTGTAGTGCTGGAGGCTGAGTGGAGATCTGATAGAGGTTTATAAGATTATAGAGGCATAGACAGACTACTGATAGGAGTGTAGTGGTTAGCGTAATGCTTTATAGCGGCTGCTGTAAGATTGAGATGGAATTCCTGTTGCTGTCTCTAAGGAGTTTGTATGTTCTCTCTGTGACCACGTGGGTTTCCCTCAGGTGCTTCGGTTTCCTCCTACACTCGAACTAACAAGCAACTAGTAAGGGTAGGTTGTGGGCATGCTATGTTGGTGCTGTAAGCATGGTGACACTAATGGGCAGCCCAGCACATCTTGGACTTAGTTGGTCACTGATACAAAATAATGCATTTCACTATATGTTTCAATTTTTCGATGAGCATGTGACAAATAAAGCTAATCAAACCTATCTTATTTGCAAGGTTGACAGGTCTAATACCAGAGACCATAAGACAGAAGAGTAGAATTAGGCCATTCGGCCCATGGAGTCTGCTCAGTGTTCCATTACGGCTGATTTACTTTCCTTCTCAAGCCCATTCTCTTCATAACCTTTGATGCCTTTACTAATCAAGAACTTATCAACCTCTGCTTTAAATATATCCAATGACTCCACATTTGGCTACCATTCTATAGCTAAATAAATTAATTCTCATCCCTGTTCTAAAGGGACACCTCCTATTACTAGGCTGTACACTCTAGTCCTAGACTTTCCCACTATTGGAAACATCCTCTACATTCCCACTTTATCCAGGCTTTTCAAAATTTCAATGACATCCTGCTCACTTTAGTAAACCCCAGAGGAATCAAATGCTCCTCATACATTAATCTTTTCATTACTGGCATCATTCTTATAAACCAACTCTAGACCTCTCCAATGCTAACACACCTTTCCTCAAATATAGAATCTGAAAATGCTTACAATACCCCAAATGTGGTCTGAACAATGCCTCATAGAGCATTACATCTTTGCTTTTATATTGTAGTCTTCATAAAATGAATGCTAACCTTGCTTTTGCCTACCTTACTGCTAATTCATCCTGAAAATTAACCTTTAAGGCATATTACACTAGGACTCCCAAGCCCCTTTGCACTAATTTTTGAATTTTCTCCCTGTTCAGTAATAGTCTATGCCTTTGTTTCTTCTACCAAAGTGCATGGCTATACACTTCCCTACACTGTATTTTTTTTATCTTTGCCCATTCTCCATCTCTTAACACCCAAGCTCTATCTACCAAAAGCAGAACTTCCCAGTGGCCCAACATTATAATTCCCATTCCAACATGTTGGTCCACAGCCTCCTCTTATGCTTATATTCTGTCTGGATAGCCATCAATCTGATGACATAAATATTGAATCCTCTTTCCAGTTAAAAAAAATTCCCTCGCCTCTTCTTCTGTTCCCCACTCTGGCCTCTTACCTCTTCTCACCATCAACTCTCCATGGTGCCTCGCTTCCTGCCCTTTCTCCTATGGTACACTCTCCTCTCAGATTCTTAACTCCAGCCTTTACCTTTCGCAGCCACCTGGCTTCACCTATCACCATCTGGCTATAACTCCCCCCTCCTTTTTATTCTAGCATCTTCCCCCTTCCTTTCCAGTCCTAAAGAATGGATTTGGCCCAAAACATTGATTGTTTATTAATATTTATGGATGCTGCCTGACCTGCTGAGTTCTTCCAGCATTTTGTTTATTTTGCTTCTCCTCATCTGTTCAAATCCTTCTGTAACCTCTGTTTCCTGAGCATTTCTTGCCCCTCCACCCATCTTTGTATTGTCTGCAAACATGGCCAGAAAGCCATCAATTCTGTCATTCAGGTCACTTACATATAAAGCCCCAACACCAACTCCTGTGGAACATTGCCAGTCACAAGCAGCCAGCCAGAAAAGGCTCCTTTTATTCTCACTCTTTGACTTCTGCCAGTCAGCCAATCTTCTACATATGCTAGTATCTTTCCTATACCAGGGGTTCTTATCTTGTTAAGCAGCCTCATGTGTTGCACCTTGCCAAAGGTCTTCTGAAAATCCAAGTAAACAACATCCACGGACTCTCCTTTGTCCATCCTGTCTGCTATTTCTGACAGAGTTCCAACAGATCTGTCACACAGAATTTCATCTTAAGAAAACTATGCTGACTTCGGCCTATTTTTATCTTGCATCTCCAAGTACCCTGAAACCTCATCCTTAATAATGGACTCCACTATCTTAACAACCATTGAAGTCAGGGTAACTGGCCTATAATTTCCTGCCTTTTGCTTCCCTCCCTACTTAAAGAGTGGAGTAACACAATTTAACATTTGCAATTTTCCAGTCCTCCAGAATCCAACAATTATTGAAAGATCACGACTTATGCCTCCCAAACTCTTCAGCTACCTTTTTCAAAATCCTGGGTGTGTAGTCCATCTAGTGAAAGTTATTTATCCACCTTCAAACCTTTCAACTTCTCGAAACCTTCTGCTTAATAATAGGAACTACACTCACTTCTGTACCCTACCCCGCCTGACACTCTTGAATTTCTTGTGTGAATGCTTCCACAGTAAAGACTAATTCAAAATACTTATTCAGTTTTCTTTGCTCCGCATTACTACCAGTCCAGTGTCACTTTTCATCTTTCCAAGGTCCATTCTTGCCTCCATTTTATTCTTTATATAATTGGAAAAGCTTTTTGGTATCCTCTTTTATATTATTGGTTAGTTTACCTTCATATTTCATTTTACCCTGCTTATAAGTTGCTTTCCGTTGGTTTTCAAAAGCTTTCTAAACCACTAGCTTCCCACTAATTTTTTTATGCCTTCTCTTTTGCTTTTATGGCGTCTCTAACTTCCTGTGTAAGCCTCATCCTGTGTCTTCAAATTACTCCAAGAAACTTCAGCCACTGCTGCTCTACCATAATCACCACTAGTGTCTCCTTTCAATCAGCTTTGGCTTGATCCCCTCTCATGTTTCTATAATTACCCATACTCAACTGTGCTACCAATACATCCCTGTCAAATTGTAAAGTGAGTTCTATCACATTGTGATCACTGGCTCCTCAGGATGCCTTTAACTTAAGCTCCCTAATCAAATCTGGTTCATTGCACAACACCAAATTCAGAACTGCCTTTTCTCTAGTGAGCTTGGCTACAAGCTGCTCTAAAAATCTAAACCCGTAGGCATTCTACAAATTCCTTCTCTTGGGATCCAGTACCAAGCTGATTGTTCCAATCTTCCTGCATAGAGAAATCCCCTCACCCCATAACTATTGTAACATTGCCCTTTTTTTACGTTTTCTACCTCTCATTATAATTTGCACCCCACATCCTGGATATAATTCAGAGGTCTTATATCCAATTCTAACTATGGTCTTTTACCTGAAAGTCTAACCTATCACCTGCGACTTACCATCTTTCCTTGAAGGGCCTTATCCTGAAAAGTTGGATGTTTATTCCTTTCCACAGATGCTGCCTAACTTGCCGAGTTCCTCCAGCATTTTGAATATGTTGCTCTTTTTTAATCCTGGCAGTTTCTTAACTCTACCCACAAGGATTTTATATTTTCTGACCTATGTCTTGTTTTCTAACCAAATAAGCCACCAGCCTGTCTTTTTGAAGGATATGGATTCTTGGACATTTAGCCTCTGCCTGTGATTGTCCTTCAACCACAACTCCGTGATGTCAACAACCGCATACCTGCCAATTCCTAAGCACATCTACTTTCATATACTGTCTGCGTTCAAATATGACACCTTCAGTCCTGCATTCACTATCCTTCTCAATTTTGTCTCCCAGTACCGTGAAGTTAATCTTTTATCTCTTCTAAACTGATTGGACACAAGAGTTTATTCTAGACTTCAGTAACCTCTTCTGCACTTCCCTTCCCTTTAACTTTATCCATACTTTTCCAAACTGTTGAAACCATCAGTCCTATAGTTTAAAGTCCTATTACAGCTCTAGTTATGCAATGGATATTCATTTAAGGTGAGGTGCAGGGCAAATTTTTTTTTCTTAAAAAGACTGAATGGTGGGTGTTTGGAACGTGTTGCTTGGGATGGTGGTGGAGGCAAATATAATGGGACGTTTAAGCAGCTTTTACATATGTGCATGAAATTGCTGGAATATGGATTATATATAGGCAGAAGAGATCTTGCTTAATTTTGCATCCCGTTTGACACTGGTATCATGAACTGAAGGGTCTGTTCTTGTGCTGTACAGTTCCAGGATCTATAAATTGCAAACACCGTGGCTGCTCGAGAGCTGGGCAACATTGATGAGTGGTCATACAGCATGGCAACGGGCAATTTGGCCTAATCCCCCTAATTTTATTTTCTACTAGTTAGCCTTGGGGATCACACATAAACACCAAATTATATGCAACATATTTGTAGCAAAATCCAATGTATGTCCGTCAATTCTGGAAAGTCAAGTGTAAAGTAACTTAAATTTTCAATAAACCCTTCCACAAACTCGCATCACCCTCACCAGGGATTCTTTATCAGCCCTGCAAATCTCAGTACTACTCCCAACCATAAAATGCTTGCTCCCTTACCCCTTATATTCCATTCCCTTCTTGCTTTTAATCTGCTTTGGTCTTGAGATCCTAAATACATATTAATTGCCCATTCAGAAGGTTATCCCATTTTGCCAGATGTACACAATTGCTATATATATATCGGCATCAACAATATGCTAGGGGAAGGTGTGGTGGTTACAGTATTGGGGAATGGGAACAATTGCAGAGTTAGCAAAGTTGACCCTTGAAGGAATTGTAAGCTTAATTCAAGCACATCAAATCATGTATGCCAGAGACAAGTTGTCTAGCACCTGCAGAGATCACATTGGCAGACTTAACAAAAGACCTATGAGGTAGCTAACTTGGCATAGAACCTGCGGGGATGGTCTACTTACATTACGTGAAATTAAAAACACTTCCAAACTGATTTTTAAAATGCAACAACTAAATGTAAAAAACTGTTGAACCGCCAAGCTACATTAAGCTTAGATCCAAACAGTGCACAAAACATAAATGCTTCATTTCAGTAAAATGTATACTTCTTATCAGTTAAAGCTTGATAAAGAACACAGGTATACTTCTCAGTCCACCACAAATCTAGATTTCCAGTTGCCTTTTCCATTACAACCAATATCCACTATACCTTCGAAACACCAATCAATGGTATAATGCTTGTGTAGTGCATATTATCTGGCAAAGCAGCTGCAGTGCAGATACATTTACATCAACTGAAAAAACGTCACAAGAACATGTTCTTTACAAGCAACACTAATTTCTATCATCAATTAAAACGTTATGCTTGAAGTTTGAGTCTTAAAATAAAAGGATTAAAAAATCTGAAAACTAAAATGAAGAACAGATTATATTGTTTGAGACAAGTTATTTCAGCTTTCAAGAAAATTGATCAAATTCCCCTCAACTATGCTGCCAATTAAACAACTTGAAAAGAGCAAATCAACACATACTTCAGAACAAGGCAAAACTTGCACTTATGTTTCAGTGGTTCATGTACTGCATAAATGGACTCTTGAATCCTGTGAACTTTAAGTTATTAAAAATAAAGCCTATAAAAAAGAAACTGAAATTGTACAATTTCACTACATGCAAACGACACGTACAATGAGTCCAGAAGTAAACCTTTAAGACTTGTTCAATTCATGAACAAAAAGAAAATTTCAGTTTGATCAGTATCCCAAAAGAATTTGTCACAAGTTTTTTTCTAAATGCTGCATGTAATGGAAATAGCAAAAAGCTTTTTGTCTGAAACATTAAGAGAAGTTATTTTTAAAATATTCTCCATCCCTTAAACGATTGCTTC
The DNA here is from genome assembly GCF_030144855.1 of Hypanus sabinus. Lineage (NCBI taxonomy): Eukaryota > Metazoa > Chordata > Chondrichthyes > Myliobatiformes > Dasyatidae > Hypanus > Hypanus sabinus. Next base: position 58,848,215 of record NC_082717.1, on the reverse strand, counting down.
CTGGAAATAAAGTATACTAACCCTGAGTTTAGTAGTGCAGTCAAAGATTCGGGAGACAGAACTCCGCCATTGGACATCAAAAGTCTGCAGTTATATAAAGTATTTGGATCAAAAAGAGATTTGATATAACACATGATTTCCAATGCAAACAGAATAGGCACACAAAGTGCGACTATTTAAAATTATTTCAAAAAAGGTTGTCCGTCTTTGGTTAAAGATGTCCTTAACAGTTTCCAACCATTCCCAATATAATCGAAAAGTTAAGAGATAATTTCCTTTAAGTAAATCAACATAATTGCTAAGCGGCTCAGCAAATAGCGTTTTGAACACTGCATTAATACTGTTTTAAACGTTATCTATCTTTCTATTGCTGATTTTCACACACTTGAATAAACTAAACTGCCTAAATAGCGGTTGCTGCATAGAGCAGCACTGTTTCCCGTCCTGTGCAAACAGGGCTGGAGCAGGGGATGGGACAGAGGTGGGAGGTCAAGGCCTATCGGTTAAAGTCCTGGACTTGCTTAGAGGAGGAGGCCTAACTTCCAGCGGAAGATATGGATCACCACCCACACAGCCCCGTCTCCCATTAAAGAGCCATGGCCAGGCTGTAACAGGGAGATGAGGCCGGCGCTAAGGCCTCACCGACGACCTGAGACATTTCCCAACAGTCGGAAATCCTCGCGCGGACCCACGCCGACCCCGACGGAGCCGCCACTTACGCTGACATTTCTTTCATTTCCTCACGGCCGACGGCTACCCCACCCCTCCGTCACCACTAACTCGTTCCTGTTTGCTTTTCCGAAATCCACTCCGAAACTATTCAGCGTCTGCACCCCAACTAAAAATTTTATAAATATGAGGCCACCGCCAACATGGCGGCCCAGCTGCCCCGCTCCGCCCCGGCGTGCGCGGCCCCGCGTACACGCGCCGTGCGCACAGTCTCTCAGCCCCGGCGTGCGCGGCCCCGCGTACACGCGCCGTGCGCACAGTCTCTCAGCCCCGGCGTGCGCGGCCACACAAACTCAGTCGTGGTCGTGGGACTCCCGTCTTCATTAGAGATCGCCTTCGGTTCCTGCGAGGGTGGTATGGACAGGCAGGGGGTGAATGGCGCGGTTGGTCAGCGCTGAGGTGCATATTCGGGGCGTGTGCGCGGACTTGGAGCTTCTGCTTTCAAGGATAATGCCTTCTGAGGTCCAATTTCTTCATTTCTTCGATGCGTGAACTTGGTCTTGTAATCCACCAGCACTCAGGAGCGGGTTTCCAAAGGGACTGCTGTGACGATGTACATGCAGAACTGTGTTTCTGAGGGTGTTGTATGCCGGGGGCTTGGCGCCAACTCCTAGTAGCCACAGTGCTGCACTCGGACATTTGGCACAAACCGTTAGCCGCCGCAGGAGGATTCTGTTGTGAATCTTACAATGAATCAACCGGTAGCTCGGTGTGAGGTGGTTGTCTTGTGTTGTGCAGACTGGGGCGAGTGGTGTGGCCATTGACCAGCCATCGTTACTGCAGCGAAATTTCCTTAGAGCTGTGCTGCCAGATAATGTGGAGCCAGCCACTTCCAGCAGGATTCGTGAAAGAACAATTTGCAGTTGCAAGCAATGGCTTGACTTCACCATGTTGCCTAGGGCGAAGTACTAAATCCTGCTTCTTAGCGTGGACCAACTGCACTCCCTGTTTGCCAGTCGGACACTAGTTCTCGCAAGCAGTCTCTGCATTGTAAACAGTGGGCGACTTATGGCAAGGAGAGCCTATATGGAGGGCAGGAGACCTGCGACAGCGTGGTATTGGAAAGGGCAAGTGGTTTGTAGCCTTTAGCTTGAGATTTTTAAGTTAGAATGGTCTACGTACAGGAAAGTTTTGAGCGGACGCCTCAGTATAATGACAATTTAGGATTGAGGAGTAGTGCAGAATGGGGTACCAATAAACTTTCTAAAAACAAAATTAATAGTCACCAGAGCTAACATTGATTAATTAGAGAGAGCCAGCATGGATTTGTTAAAAACAAGTTATGTTTATCAAATGCTTTGCTGAAATAACAGGTGATTTGATGAGCAAATCACAATGTGATCATTGCCAGAAAGGCAACTGATCTATCATTAAGACTGGAACTCATAGAATAAAAAGGGTTGGGGTAGGAAGATATCCAAGCAACAACAGTAATATTGACCAGAAAGTTCAAACGAAAAGTGTTTGAACAAGAAGCCTTTTACTTATTACTGCTCTGGACACATCCTGAGATCCATGTTAGTGCCATTATTCAACAGATAAGAGCTATCCTGTGTGTGTGTGTGGCTTCCAGATTTTCTTTTGTTTGCAACTAAACTGCTTTTGCTCTTCTGTCCATTCCTTTGTCTAATACTCTTCATCCCAACCTGTGTACCCTATGTCCTATCTGCGTAATTCCTGAATTAACTGGGGTGCTCTTTCTAGCTTTTATTCCTTCTCGATTCATTCAACTTTAATCACCACTTCAACATTCGCCTTCACAATTTTTTCATAGTCCTGACTTCAGCCTTTCCCTCATTTGAACTTGCAAGATATCATCATCAAATCCACAGGGGCACTGATATAGTTTGAATAATTGATTTCTACCTCACAGAAGCTAAGTGTCAGATCGCAGACACTACTTAGGACATTCAGCTGAACCATGACCCTAGCATTGAACGTCTGGCCAGAGAGTCACTGCTCTCATCCTTGAGAGATTCCCTCCACAGCCTGTAGCCTCACAGTCTCCCAACCGCACAACACCTGCATCCTTGCCTTAGGATTGCAAGCAGGACTGTCTTGGTGAGCCCATTGTTTCATCCTGCTCTTTCTTCCTTTGTTCAATCTTTTTCTGATACCCACTCCAACTATAGCAGTTCCAGATTTCCTTATCATGATCAACTCTTCATCTTGGATATCCAGTTCCTCTATACTTCCATCCCATATCAAGATGGTCTGAAAATCATTTACTTTGAAAGGATCTTGAAAAGGCTCTTCAAAAAGAGCCGAAACTAAGCCTCCTTCACCATCAGTTTTCTTAGCTGATCTTCCTTAGCTTCATCTCCATTCTTCTGATATAGAGTTTCTGGTCTTTCCCACTCTTTTTTTTCTGTAATTCTGCTTCTATCTGCTTCTGGCCAGAACAAGACACAGTTCAAAGTAAATGTATTATTGAAATACATACATATCACCATACAAACCTTAGGTTCATTTTCTTGCTGGCATATGCAATAACTCTGTAGAATAATAATCATAACAGAATCAATGTAAGACTGCGTCAACTAGGACTTGCAACCAGTGTGCAAAAGACAACAGCTGCGCAAATACGAAAAGAAATAATTATAATAAATAAATAATGACTATCAAGAGCATGAGATGCTGAGTCCTTGAAAGTGAGTTTATAGGTTGTGGAAACATTTCAATGATGGGGCAACTGAAGTTGAGTGAAGTTATCCTCTTTGGTTCAAGAACCTGATGGTTGAGGGGTAATAATTGTTGCTGAACCTGGTGGTGCTAGTCCTGAGGCTCCTATACCTTCTTCCCAATGGCAGCAGTGAGAAGAGAGCATGCCCTGGGTGGTGGGGTTCCCTGATGATAGATGCTGCTTTCCTGTGACAATATTTCATGTAGATTGCTCAATTGTGGGAAGGGCTTGACCTGTGATAGACTGGGTGGTATCCATTAGTTTTTGTAGGATTTTCTGTTCAAGGGCTGTGGTGTTTTCATACCAAGCTGTGATGCAGCCAGACAATATACTCTCCAAGGCACATCTACAGAAGTCTGTCAGCGTTTTAGATGTCATGCCCAATCTTTACAAGCCCCTAAGGAAATAGAGGTGATGCTGTGCTTTCTTCGTAATTGCACTTTTATACTGGGCCTGGGACAGGTCGTCTGAAATAATAGCATTGAGGAATTTGAAGTTGCTGACCCTCTCTATCCACCAGATAAAAATTTCAATGGATTATTCTTTATTTCCGGCACCTTCAATGGGATTCTGCTCAGAGGATAAATCTCCACTATTCAATTCAGTTTGTCTGAGCTTTTCCATACAAGAACAGGAGTTGCAACAACTATCTTCTCCTCTTCATCATCTAAGGACTCAAATTGTCTTTCTCAGTGAAGCAGTTATACATTTTACAAAAAACGGTTTTGTGTTCAGAGGTCATGATCTAGTCCTTTACATTGAAGAAGTCAAAACCAGTTTAAATGACCACTTTCTGGAACACTTTCTTAATCTGCAAGGGCAATCCTGAGCATCCAGTCACATATCACTTTAATTGTATATTCTATACTCACTCTAACTTCTCTGTGTTCGGACTCCTACATTGCTCCAACAAGCCCCAATGGAAATTTGTGGAACAGAACCTAATCCTCTTACAGAGTACGTTGGAGCCTATGGTACTCAGTATTAAATTTAACAATGTCAGGAGGCTTCTCCCCCACCCCCCCACAATATTTTTTCCATATACATGACAATATCTCTTACTTAAGTGTTTTTATTTTTGCATATCCATCAACACGTTACCTTGATAACACTGACAAAATGCTGGAGGAACTCATCAGGTCAAGAAGCATCTATGGAGGGAAATTAAAAGTTGATGTTTCAGGCTGAGACCCTTCTTCAGGACTGGAAAGTAAGGGAGCAAGAAGCCAGAATAAGTAGTGGGGGAGGGGAAGATGTACAAGCTGGCAAGTGCAACTAGATGAGGGGGAAGGTGGGGGGGGGGGAATGAAGTGAGAAGCTGGGAAATGATAGGTGAAAAAGGTAAAGGGCTGAAGAAGAGGGAATCAGATAGGAGAGGAGAGTGGACCATGGTAGATAGGGAAGGAGGAGGAGCAGCAGAGGGAGGTGATGGGCAAGTGAAGAGAAGGGTAAGAAGAAAGCTGGAATGGGGAATGGAAAATGAGAAAAGGGAGGACAGAGAAATTACTGGAAGTTAGAGAAATTGATGTTGTCAGTATACAGTATGTACATAGTTCATTGAAAGCAAAAGGATGGGTTAACTTTGGGGATCTTGAATTGTATAAATGGAGGCATCGATTTCAAGAGCAAGAAAATCAGCATAAATCTTTATCAAGTACTGTCTTGGCCGCAACAGGACAATTGTGCCCTGATTGGGCACCATTGTTTGGGAAAGAAGTGAAAGCTTTACTAAGATGATTCCGAGGATGAACCATTCTAGTTTTTATAGAGAAACTAAAAAAGCAGGGGTTTTTCTCTTGGAGCAGAGGAGTAATGTACAATTGAACTTGTCCTAACTGATAGGTTCAACGGTACATTGTCCAATATGTTGTATAAATATGTGAAGATGTGCGAAATGATAAATGAATCTAAGTGGAGGGAGCAAGTGACTGGAACTTAATGGGTTGCTCTTAGATGGAACGGGTGCCAGTTTAACAGACCAAAATGTCAAAATTTACAGTTTGAGAAGCAGCATCAGATTTATTATCATTGATTTATATGAGGTAAAATTTGTGTTGTGGCAGCAGTGTAATGCTAAGACTTAAAATACTATAAATTACAAAAATACAGTAAATAATGCAAAAAAGGGAAATAATGAGGCTGTAATCATGGGTTTATGGACTGTTCAGAAATTTGATGACTTGCTTTCATTTCTGTAAGTGTGATGGACAATAAGGCTCATGGAATCCATTGACCCTGCCACAGCTGAGCAAGGAGATGCTTGAGAGACCGAGAAGGTGGGCAGCCAATTCAAAATTAGGAATAACAAAAGCATAAGTTATTTATTTGAATGAGTTAGACAGATTCTCCCTGAGCTGGAAAAACATACAAGTGAATAATCCTGCAGCAAATCTCAACCCCTTCTAAGAGATTCAGTGTTTTTTGAATCACGGTCTCAGTACACCGTGAGAGCTGTGCCGAAAACAATGTCAGCATGTGCATGCCCTGGACCTCTCTCCAACAGTACCAACTCACTGTTTTTCAAATATGCCCTGTCCACTGTTGCATTTTATCCTCCGATGCATAGTGTGCTTTAATGAAATGCCTTTTCCTTCCAGTCAATAAATGACTGTAAAATTCATTAACTATAATTCTAATGTCTCTCTGTATCTATTTGAAAGATGACATCATTCATTGGTGACTGTTTGCATGCAGCTCTGATGGGAATCATTAAAAATTCCCATTTGAGACTATTACAGCTGAAATCCACAGTCACTGCCATGGGTACTTCAATAAGCAGCTTCATTTTAAGATGCTTAGAAAACTTCTTGATGCTCAAAATCAATGAACCTTGGATGGGAGATTCACATTGTGAGTGCAGTTCCCCTTTAAGAAAATGGAAGTGGGGATGCTGCACTGGTTTACAGTTATAATTGAATTGAAGAGGCTTTAAACCTCTACTGCCTACTGTCCTGCTGGTGAATAAAATTGAAGACCAAGAGCAAGACTGCTGTACTAGAGGGACATCAGGGGCTGCTGTGTACCTTGTTTCACAGAAACATGGCTTTCCCCTTGCCATTTTGGTTGCAAAGCTGTAACTTGATGACTTCACCATTCTTCACAAAGGTAGGTCAGCTCAGTCTCTTAAAGGCAGAGGAGGTGGAGTATGCTTTATGATTAACTCATTGAGGTGCAGACATGACAGTTCTGTCTCAATCCTGTTCTCTTAACCTGGAACATCCAATGGTCAAATGTCGTCAATTCTATCTGCTGAGGGAGTTTTCCACCATCATCATAGTAGCAGTGTGCTTTCTACCTCAGGCCAACATCAAGCAGGCACTGGAGGTGTTGAACACTGTGATCAGCAGTCACAAAACTGGACGCCTTCTCTATCATTGTGCAGGATTTCAACCAGGCCAGCTTGAAGAAGTCTCTGAACAACCACCAACAATATTTCAGTAGAGTGGAGGAGCCAACACAATTGACCACGGTTATATCACCATCAAGAATACTTACTGTGCCTTCCCACATCCACAGTTTGTAAGTCTGGTCACCTGGCTGTACTTCTACTCCCAGTGCATAAGCAGAGACTAAATACTGTAGCACCATTGGTGAGAACCAAGAAGGTATGGTCAAGGGAAGTGAAGGAGCAGTTACAGGACTGCTTTGAGTCAGTGAACGACAATATTCAGGAAATCATTCAAATCTGAATGATTGTTACAGTTGTTACAGACTTCATCAAGACCTGTGTGGATGAGTGAGTGCCTTTGAGAACATACCAGACATACCCAAACTAAAAGCCATGGATGAAGCAGGAGATCTGTATTCTGCGGAGGGCTAGATCTGTGGCATTCAAGACTGGTGATCCAGAACTATACAAGAAGTCCAGGTATAACCTATGGAAGGTTATTTTATGGTTTAAAAAATCCTGTTGAGGTTAGAGGTGGAATCAGATGCACATCAGCTCTGGCAGGGTTTGCAGGTCATTCTTATAAAGAGAAACCTAACATCATGAGCAGTAGTGAATTCAAAGGCAACACGAGTGAATCTGCAGATGCTGGAAATAAATAAAAACACAAAGTGCTGGCAGAACTCAGCAGGCCAGACAGCATCTATGGGAGGAGGTAGTGACGACGTTTCGGGCCGAAACCCTTCATCAGGATTTCGGCCTGAAACGTCGTCACTACCTTCTCCCGTAGATGCTGTCTGGCCTGCTGAGTTCTGCCAGTATTTTGTGTTTTTATCATGAGTAGTAGCGATGCTTCACTCCCTGAAGAGCTCAATGCCTTTCATGCAAGTTTTGAAAGGGAGAATAAAAATACACCTGTGTGAATCCCTGCCTTGGAGGCTTACTTCAGAACATCTTTCAAGAAGGTGAACACTCGCAATGCGGCTGGCCTTAATGTAGTACTTGTTAGGCTCTGAAAATGCGTGCTTACCAAGTGGCGGGAAGGTTCAAGGACTTCTTCAGTCTCTCACTGTTGCAGTTGGATGTTCTTACCTGCTTCAAATGGGCATCTATCATACCAGTGCCCAAGAAGAACAGGGTGAACTACCTCTGACTCACCCAGTTCTACTTACATTTAGTACTTTAAGAGGTTGGTCATGGCTAGAATCAGCTACCACCTAAGCAAGGGCCTAGACCCACTGCAGTTTGCCTATCGCCACAATACGTCTACAATGGATGCAATCTAGCTAGCTCTTCACTTGGTCTTGGATCACCAGGATAATAGTAATACCTACATCAGGCTGCTGTTTATTAATTACAGCTCAGCATTCAACACAATAATATCCTCAGTTCCAATCAACAAGCTCCAAAACCTGGGCCTCTGTAGCTCCCTCTGCAAATGGATCCTTGACTTCCTCACCAGGAGACCATAGTCAATTCAGTTTGGAAATAACACCTGCTCCTTGCTGACAATCAATGCAGGTGCACCTCAAGGATCTGTGCTCAGCCCACTGTTCTACTCTCTCTACACCCACAATCAAGTGGCTCGGCACAGCTCAAATACCATTTATAAAATTGCTGATGACACAACTTGTTATGACATGCACCCGACCATGGCAGCCTCTGGGGTTTAGACGCTTTAACTCTCTGGAATATGGATAGCTGGTATTACTCCTTTAAAAATTCAGGCCCACTCCACTAAGTTGCAGCCATGTTTTGGCACCAGGATTTTAATATTTAAAGAGAATCCTAACTGAGTGTCAGTGATCAATTGTCAGATCAACTTTGGATTCTTTATCTAGTGTCTAGTTTAGAACCCTGTCTTTGTTTCAGTCTCGTATCATGTCTCGACTCTAGTCTAGGATACTCCAGCACTTGTGTCCCTACCATCCTTGGCTAGATTTCTTGTCACAGTATGATTAAGCCTAACATGGACCCAGTGGGGTATTGGGCCTCTTGTTGGCTGTGACTAGCCACAGCGAGAGATACGTGACTTCCAGGCCGCTATGCGCCAAATATCGCAAGGAAGAAGCCAGAGTCACTCGGATGAGGCTGTCGAGTGCTCTGCAAAGTCAGCCCATCTTCTGACCCTGGATGAGGCTGCCAGTTGTTCTGCAAAATTGGTCAATCTTCCGACCCTGGGGAGATTCAGCAGTGACCTGGGCTCTTGCCACGGCTTCCTCACTTTGTGTTCATTGGTGTTTAAACAGCAGCCATTTCATTTCCCTGTGGAGCATGGGAAGGTCACTTCATGATCTATCTCTTGATCGGGAGAGCCCTGGCCTGGGCCATGATGTATTGGGAGTGGAGGTCAGAGATTTGCTCAGATTTGGGGGAATTCATGGAACGGTATTCCAGCATCCCACCGGACTAAACTGAGCCTCAGACCGCCTGATGAAGGTGTGTCAGGGCAGTCGGTCAGCGGCTGACTATACTATTGAATTTCAGACTTTGGCCGAGGAGAGTGGCTGGAACGGGAGGCCTTGCCACTCTGTACTACCATGGACTCCGAGGAGAACTAAAGGATGCCCTTGCCTTGAGAGAGCCGGAAGAGGACTTAGAGGCTCTGATCGTCTAGTCCATCCTCCTCGATAATTTTGGAGGAGGAGCAAGAGTGGGATTAACTCAAGAAGTTGAAGAGGGTTAGCCCACGCATCACAGTTCCACTTCCCAACCTTGGATAATGACCAGCCCATCTCCTGCTCAGGATCCTGTTGAACCCATGCAAGTTGGCTGAACAAGTCTCTCCACCGATGAGAGGTCCTGGCATTGGAGATGAGGTTGCTGCTATTTCTGCGGGGCAGCAGATCACCTGTGAGCCGAATGTCCAAAGTTGCAGCCATCCCTACTAAGGCCGTCCAGTGTCAGGTGGACTGTGATGGTAGCAGCCACTACTCCCAACCTTACTAATTCTGGTGTCATGTTCAAGATGGAGATCTCCTGGGGTAAGAACCAATGAGAGACGAATGCTTTTGTGAACGCTGGGGCAGCTAGACTTGGGGACAGCCCATAGGTTCAACATACCTCTGCAGGAGTTGAACCAGCCCATGCACGCAGCAGCCTTGGACAGTTGTCCTCTTGGTTCCAAACAGATATTGCAACAGACATCAGTTTTGCCCTTGAGGATAGAACAACATGTGGAGGACATTTATTTCTATAACTTTGATTCTCCTCACATACCCCTGATCTTTGGGCTCCCTTGCCTGTCCCAGCATAACCCCTCCATGAATTGGAAGGAAGGAAGTATCATTGCATGGTTCAGTCATTGCAAGATGGTATGTTTTGGCTTGGTGTTTTGACCCCCAGACTCTCCCAAGTCTGTCGGCTGATGAGGAGCCAGACTTTTGTTCGGAGTAACCTGGAGTCTTTGGGAGACCGAGTCCTGCCTCAAAGGGCAGACAAGCTTGCTCCTGCCAAAAGGACCATGCAAGTCCTGGCCCTAACTAGTCAGGGGTATGCTGGAACTAGAGAGAGAAGGTCTCTCGTTCAGGAGCAAGCCAAGGAGGTGTTCAAACAGTCTGGAGCTCTAGCAGCTAACCCTAAGTGATCCAGTCACCAGGTTCCATTTAAGGGAAATGTAGAGCCTTGGAGCCTAGTCCCAGGAGCACAATGACCATTTGTAGTGCCTCGATGCCATTGTCTTAGGATATGGATAAGGAAAAAGCAACTTTGGATCTTAAACAGGACCCAGGCTGTAAAAATAGGGGAGAAGCTCTCCTCTATCATCACTCTGAGTTCTGGTGCTCCACAAGGCTGTGTACTCAGCCCCCTGCTGTACTCACTGTACACCCATGATTGTGTAGCCAAGTTTCCATCGAACTCAATATATAAGTTTGCTGATGACACCACAATTGTAGGCCGTATCTTGGGTAATGATGAGTCTGAGTACAGAGAGGAAATTAAGAACCTGGTGGCATGGTGCGAAGACAATAACCTATCCCTCAACGTCAGCAAAATGAAGGAATTGGTTGTTGACTTCAGAAGGAGTAGCGGACCGCATGACCCCATCTACATCGGTGGTGTGCAGGTGGAACAGGACAGAAGCTTTAAGTTCCTCAGGGTGAACATCACAAATGACCTGACTTGGTCTAACCAAGCAGAGTCTACTGCCAAGAAGGCCCACCATTGCCTTTACTTCCTGAGAAAGCTGAAGATGGGGGTCCTTGGTGATGCATTTCTTGTGGTAGTGCTCCTTGTAAATGTGCTTAGTGGTGGAGACGGCTTTGCCTGTGATGGACTGGGCTGTACCCACCACTTTCTCTAGACTTTCATGTTCCTGGGCATTGGTGTTTCCATACCAGACTATGATGCAATCAGTTCGGATATACTCCATGTGCATTTATAAAAGTTTGTCAAAGGTTTAGGTGACATGCTAAATCTTAACAAATTTCTAAGAAAATGGAGGCATTATGATGGCGCCTTCTTTGTGATGGTGCTTATGTGTTGGTGCCAGGACAGGTCCTATGACAGGAATATAAAGTTACTGACACTCTACACCTCTGATCCCTTAATAAGGACTGGCTCATTAACCTCCAGTTTCTTCCTCCTGTAGTTGACAATCAACTCTTTGGTTCTGTGATGTTGATTGTGAGGTTGTTATTGTGGCATTATTCAACCAGATTTTCAGTCTCCCTCCTATGTGCTGATTCATCACTAACTTTATTTTGGCCAACAACAATGGTGTCATCAGCAACTTTAATATCACACTGGAGCTGTACTTAGTCATGGAACCATAGAGCAGAGGCTAAACACACAGCCTTGTAGTGCACCTGTACTGGTGAGGATTGTGGTAGAGATGTTGTTGCCAATCCGAACTGACTGGGGTCTGCAAGTGAGGAAATTGGGAATCCATTTGCTACAAGGAGGTATTGAGGCCCAGGTCTTGGAGTTTAGATTTAGAGATTAAAACTAACCTCTAATCCTGGAGATCAGGTTTGAGGCAATGTTAGTGTTGAATGCTCTTTGTCCAGCTGAGTGAAAGGCCAATGAAATGGTACCTGCTGTTGATCTGTTGTGTCAGTAGGCAAAATTGAGTGGACTCAGGCCACTCCTTGGACAGGAGTTGATGTGCTTCATGACCAACCTCTCAAAGCTCTTTATCACAGTGGAAGTGCTACTGGATGATAGTCATTGAGGCAGGTTACTATGTTCTTCTTGGGCACTGGTATGTGTTGTGTATTTAATATTTCAAGAATATTTGAATATTCTTGCATATATTGTTTGATTAATCATTCATATTGGTTTAAATAATTAATTATGGGTTACACGTAAAAACATGAAAATTGCATAGGTCATAATGCAACCTCATGATACATGCGCACTTTGAAATCAAAGTAAACTTGATCTAGACCCGTGTTCCTGGACTCCTGTCTTCATTTGAATTGGTTTAATATTTTCAAGATACAAAACATAACGTTGGTGACGAGGTATTTTTAAAAAGAACCTGACATGGCTACTGACCTGTTAAAGTGCAGCATGATGTTTGAAATATAAAAAAAAAGTGAGGAACAGTCAAATTTAAGAGGAATAGCCCAGTACATAGAGAGTCTGTCTTCAGAAGGGAAGACACAGTTGAGTGTTTTTTTATATATAAAAGGCTGTAAATGGAAGAGTTCACTCACTGGCTCATAAAGAGTGAGAACTGGGTAATAATAATAGTTAAAATATCAGAAATGGCTGGCTATCTATCGGAAAGATTGACAAATTTGGTTACAAAACATGTAATTAACTCGACAAGAAAATCTGCAGATGATGGAAATTCAAGCAACCCACAAAAAATGCTGGAAGAGCTCTGTAGGCCAGGTAGCATCTATGGAAGAGTAAACAGTTGACGTTTTGGGCCCGGACCCTTCATCAGGGCAGTGCTCTTGAAGGGTCTCGGCCCAAAACTTCGACTGTTTACTCTTTTCCATAGATGCTGCCTGGCCTGCTGACCTCCTCCAGAATTTTGTGGGTAATTGGCTCATGTATATTGAACTATTGGAACAATATTTTGAAGCAAATGAAATAGCCAATGAGAAGTGAATGCCAATTTTGCTGAGTTCATTAGGTTTAAAGGCATACATTTTGCTTTGAAACTTGTCTTCTCCAACCAAACCAGAAATGAGCTTTGCTGCTATTGTAAAAGTAACGCAGGAGCACTTAGAACCAAAGCCATTACTGATTGTAGAATGCTTTTGGTTTCATAAGCAGAATCAAAAGGAAGGGGACACGAGTGAATCTGCAGATGCTGGAAATAAATAAAAACACAAAATGCTGGCAGAACTCAGGAGGCCAGACAGCATCTATGGGAGCTGTCTAGCCTGCTGAGTTCTGCCAGCATTTTGTGTTTTTATCAAAAGGAAGGTGAGTCCATTTCAGCGTGTGTGGCTGAATTGAAGAGATTGGCTGAGCATTGTCAGTTTGGTAGTGGTGTTAATGATAGACTGAGAGATTGTTTAGTTTGTGGAATTAACATCGTAAACAAATGAGTTGTTTGTTATGTCTCCCCGCTTGCTGGGAAAAATGGAGACACCTCCTTCTCCTCATTAGGGAGAGAGAGAACCTGTGGTAGGTTGAATGTTGGGTGAAACGTGAAGTCTTTGGGGTAACTGGCAGGTCTCTGTCTATGCTATTGCTTTGCGCATGCTTGAGTGCTTGGTGGCAGTGCTGATGCTATTTTTTTTGCTGGTGGGGTGAGGGGGATTGATGCATGGGAGGGAGGGGAACTGGGGGGACTTTGGGGTTCTAATGTTTAACTGTCATTCATTCTTTGGGGCACTTTACCTGGGTCACTTACCAGCAAAGATAGAGACGTCTGTTGAAGTCTGATGATACTATTTTTAACAGTATTTATTAGTAAAAATACACAAAAATAATATTAATGCAAATATACAGATAATATACGTCGTCAATACTAAACCTAAAAGTGCGAGTATAATAATAATCAATAAGATTAATAAGATCAATCAAATCGTTGTCTAGGGGATAATGTATTGTCTGATGTTAATATATAGTTTGCTCAGTTCATACAGGCTGCAGCCGTTGGGGACCGCTGTGTTGCAATTGTTGGAGAGAGAGAGAGATCTAGGAGAAAAACTTTCTGGCTTTCCTTTATGATTTCGATCCGTCAGGTGTCTGGTTGTCGTGGCCGTTCAAGTGTGACCCCTCCTTTAGCTAAACTGTTCTTCCATGGTGAGCTCACCATCCCAGGCAAAGGGAGGATGCACACGAGCCCCCACCGGCTTTCATTATAAAACGCTGTCCCTGGATCTCTAGCATTTCTCCTGGTGTGACTAAAGGGGTTGTTCCCCAGACCCCTCTTTTATCCTTACTCACGGGGTCTCAGATGTCAATCAGGTTGGGATGATGCAATCCCTCAACCAGCCCACTCTGGTTGTCCCCTGAGGGGTTTCAATGAATAGTACAGTACTCAATACACAATTCCATCTCCAAGAGACAATCGCCGTTATCAGTGGTTCCGTTCCGCTGATGTCAGGACACATGCCAAACACATGTATTCTGAGTGTCTCTCTCTCATTTCCTGGGTCCCAGACCCAAAATAATAGCGATCTTGCGTTTCTCAAAAAGGAGGGGGTGACTTTGTACCCTTCATCCCCTCAGAGTTGCTTCACATTCGTAACAGTATATTTCTCTGACATTAAATTGGACCTTTAAACCTTTGAAGCCTTTAAGTGTCCAGCTAAGATCTTATACTGGAGAAAAGGTAACTCCTGTGAGAATGACATCCGTAACTGTGAAATACAACAACCAACAAGCTATGTTGAGCTTGTTTGTGGTAAAAACAGAAGGACTAGCATTGTGGGGATGTGATTGGCTGAGACAACTACAGCTTGATTGGAGATCCATCCACCACGTGCATGCCACATCCCCTACGATTAAGACGTGAAAGCAAACTGAGAAAGATACTAAATCATGCCACAGCAGTGTTCAAGGATGGTATTGGAAAACTCAAATATATAAAGGATAAAATAGTGTTAAATCAAAATGCCGCCCTCAAGTTTTTCAAAGCCTGTCCAGTCCCTTGTACCATCCACGACTAAGAAGCCAGTGAGCTAGATCATATGGAAGTTGAAGGAATTCTTTCCAAGATTGAGTGAAGCCAGTGGACAACGCCAGTGGTCCCAGTAGCCAAGATGAATGGCTGAATTTGTGGTGATTTTAAGGTTACCATCAATCCAGTACTGAAAGTAGATCAATACCCCTTGCCCAGGATAGAGATACCTTTGCAAACCTTTCTGCAGGAAAACACTTCAGCAAAATGGACTTATCTGAGGCTCCCTTGCTGATGGAGAGGCAAGAAGAGTCAAAAGTGCTTCTTACCATAAACCCTCACAAAGGGCTTCATCGACAAAAATAGGCTTATTTTTCGATTACATCTGTATCTGCATTCTAGCAGAAAGCTAAGGACCAGGTGTTACAAGGCTGCCCAGGCACTCAGAATTACCTGAATGACATCATTGTTACTGATAAGGATGACATGGATCACCTCCAAAATCTCAAGACAGTGTTAAAAAGATTAGAAGATTATGGGATCAGACACGACACAGCAAGTGTGAATTCTTTAAACCAAGCATCACCTACTGTGGTCACACTATTGATGCACAAGTATGCTGCAAAAATTCAAGCAATAGTGGATGCCCAAACACCAAAGGACTCACAGTAGTGGTCCATTTTAGGATTTGTCAATTACTATAACGGGTTCTTGCCAAACCTGGCTAATGTGCTCCCCCCTTGAACTCATTACTACAGATTGGGGAAAAAAGACAATAGACAAAGCAGTGTGAGCTGGTTTTCAAAAAGGTGATTGAAATGGTGACATCAATCATTGTACTGACACTTTGTGATCCACATCGTCCAGTGAATCTTGTCTGTGGCACCTTGCCTTATGGTTTATGTGCAGTCATGTCACATGTTATGAGTGATGGACGTGAATGCCCCGTAGACTTTACATGACATTCCCTTACCACTGCAGAGAAAAACTACACATAGATTGATAGGGAGGCCTGGAGTCTGCTTTAGGGTGTAAAACGTTTCAACCAGTACTTGTATGAGAGAGAGTTTATCCTCATGCCTGATCATCAACCACTGGTGTCCATTTTCCAATCCAGATAAGTGCAGAGATGGGCTCTGTTTCTTCAAGGACACAAGGTCAAATTAAAGAAAATGACTATTCATAGAAATGCTGATGGATTGTCCTGTTTACCCTCGGAAAAGGCAGTACTTGAAAAAATTACTAAAAATGACACTTCTCGATGTATTCTCCCTAACACAAATCGAAAGTCTCCCAGTTACAGAAGAGATTTCCAAAGGGAAACCAGAAAAGACCTCGCACTGTCTCAGGTCTGCATGGCCACCCAAAATGGCTGGAATGTGGAACAGAAATCCCACTTCCCCATTATACCAGTGCCATGATGTACTTGACAGAGATTGCTTTATGAGAGGATTGAGAGTTGTTGTACCATCCAAGCTGAGAGCTAAAGTGTTGGAGGAGCTACATGTTGGTCATCTAGGCATAGTCAAAATGAAAGTGTTGGCTCAAAGCTTTATCTGGTTGTCTGGGGTAGATCAGCAGACTAAGCAGATAGCCAACATGTACAAAAGATGCCGAGAGCTTCACCTCTCCATCTCTGGGAATGGCCTGTATTGCCCTGGCAGAGGATTCATGTGGATTTTGCTGGACCGTTCATGGGCACAAATTTCTTGGTAGTAGCGGATGCAGCTACAAAGTGGCCAGATCAGCCTCTTCTACAGTCTCGCACACTGTTGATCTATTGAGAAGCCTCTTTGCAAGGACTGGTGTTCCAGAACACTTAGTCAAAGACAATGGACCACAGTTTATTGTTCATTCCTAAAAATGAATGGAATAAGACATTACGTTTGCACTGTACCACCCAGCTACATATGGATTAGTGGAAAGGTTTGTCCATAGTCCAAAGAACGCACTGCGAACAATGTCAGCAGAACACAGTACATTAACACTGAACAAGAAGCTGGCCAATTTCCTCCTTGCAAATCATAATGCAACGCACTCCACAACCAACAAGTCACCAGCTATGC
Source organism: Hypanus sabinus (assembly GCF_030144855.1). NCBI lineage: Eukaryota > Metazoa > Chordata > Chondrichthyes > Myliobatiformes > Dasyatidae > Hypanus > Hypanus sabinus. Next base: position 58,831,317 of record NC_082717.1, on the reverse strand, counting down.
AGTTCCTGGGTCATCCCTTGTGTTCATGCTTGGATCTCCTCGAATCCAATCTCAGAAGGAGAATGCAGGACAAACAACTGAGACAAATTGAAGGCTCCTCAAATAAGGAGGTTTGATGTTTCACACCTGGACAACAAGTCCTGGTAAGGGACTACAGAGGTGATCAAAAGTTGGTGCTTGGAAAGATTAAGGACAGAACTGGACGACTCTCCAACATAGTGCAGATTGAGTCTAATGTCATCTGGAGCGGAGACATTGATCAGTTGAGGAGAACAGAGTCAATTGATAGAGAAGAAAGTTGGCTACTGCTATCAGAGTCACCAGCTACAGTCTTGGAGTCAACTCTTATAACCACCATGGAGGAGGCCCCAGAACCTGAGATTGCTTCACAGCCACAAGTCTCTCCTGCCAAGTAGAGTGATCCTCCCCATATCAGGAAGATGTTATCTCTCAAGAGTGGGGAATCCTCTACAATGATTAAATCATAAAGCCTGAATGGACAATTTAAGATTTACTATGCTGTCAATGTCTTTGTATAACAGTAGTATTAAATAGTGTACTGTGTATATAGTTGAGATGCATTCTCTGTTGAGCTGGAATTTACATCTGGGCAAGGGGAAGTGTTGTGTATTTAATATTTCAATAAAATTTGAGTAATCTTGTACATATATCAAAAAAATATATAGTTTAATTTAGTATTCCTGTTTAAATAAATAATTATGGCTTATATGTTAATTGCATATGTCATCATGCCACCCTGTGATATGTGTGCGCCTTGCTTAAAGTAAACTCGAACTGGACTAGTATTCCCAGAGTCCTGTCTTCATTTGAATTAATTTAATGCTTTGAAGGTACAAAACATAACAGTATGATTGAACCCTGCTTGAAGCAAGTGTTTATCTCTGATTACTGAAGTGAGTGGTTGAAATTCTGATCCATTTTCTCCTTCCTCAACCCTAAAGTCCATTCTAGATCTATTCACCCTACTTACTTTCAGCACACTGAAACTGCAGTACTTTGTCTTTAAGGAGTGACTCCAACATTATTGTTAAACAAAGGGGATGTTCTGGATGGGCAAGGGTCCTTCATGTTGGATGCTGACTTCTTGAGATACTGTGGCGACCCATTTCCTAGCGTATCCGAACCGACTCACAATTAGATAGCCTACGGGGGTTTGCGAGCACAGAGCTTTGGAGCCTCTGCGCCATGGGGGGCTGGTTGACAGAGGCTTAAAAGTGAGGCTGAAGTTTTCGAATAAAGTTTTTTCCTTCGACTGCAGTTACCGACTCCGTGTCGTAATTTTAGCGCTGCGTGTAGCACACCGCTACAATTGGTGACCCCGACGGTCCAAACGATTTTTGGACCAGAAATGACCGACGCCGCCTCTGTTCATGCGGTTTCGTTGAAACTGCCAGGTTTCTGGACACAGCGCCCGGACCTATGGTTCCAGCAAGCTGAAGCCCAATTCCACGTTCGCCAGATCACCTCAGAAGACACCCGCTACTACTACGTGGTGAGCTCCCTCGACCAGGACACAGCGGCCCAGGTCGCGGAGTTCGTACAGTCGCCTCCGGCAGACGGCAAGTACACGGAATTCAAAGCCCTGCTCCTCAGGACTTTCGGACTCTCACGGCGCGAGCGGGCTGCCCGTTTACTGCACCTGGATGGCTTGGGCGACAGACCTCCATCGGCTTTAATGAATGAGATGTTGTCTCTCGCCGACGAACACACACCCTGCCTCATGTTTGAGCAGGCATTCCTGGAGCAGCTGCCCGAGGACATCCGCCTGCTGCTGTCCGACGCGGATTTCAGTGACCCCCGGAAGGTGGCAGCCCGGGCGGACTTGCTGTGGAACGCCAAAAAGGTGAGCGGGGCGTCCATCGCACGGATCTCCCAGCCCCGCTCCCGGCAGCAAACCAGTCCAGGCCCGGCCGCAGAGCCCGCTAACCCCCGGCCCAATGAACACTGGTGCTTCTACCACCAGCGGTGGGGTGCAGAAGCCCGCCGTTGTCGCCCGCCCTGCAAGTTCCCGGGAAACGCCAGGGGCAGCCGCCGCTGATGGCTACGGCGGCTGGCCATCGGGATAGCCTCCTGTATGTGTGGGATAGAAGGTCGGGACGCCGGTTTTTGGTCGATACTGGGGCTGAGATCAGCGTTTTACCTCCGACGAGTTACGACACCCGCAGCAGGGCACCGGGTCCCCCCCTGAGGGCCGTGAATGGCAGCACCGTAAGGACCTATGGCACCTGCCAGGTGCAGCTACAGTTCGGCTCCAGCCAGTTCACGTGGGACTTCACACTGGCTGCCATAGCCCAACCGCTTCTGGGTGCGGATTTTTTGCGGGCTCACAGCCTGCTGGTCGACCTGCCCAGGAAGAGACTGGTACACGCCGAGACCTTTCAGACGTTCTCCCTGGGTGCAGCCCAGTTGCCGGCCCCTCACCTCGGCTCCATCACGCTGTTCGACAACGACTTCACCAGGGTCCTGGCGGAGTTCCCATCGGTTCTGGCACCGCAGTTCACAGCAGCCATGCCCAGGCACGGCGTACAGCACCACATCCCGACCCAGGGACCACCCCTCCATGCCCGTGCTCGGCGGCTTCCCCCGGACAAGCTCCGACTGGCGAAGGAGGAGTTCCAGAGGATGGAGGAATTGGGGATCATCCGGCGGTCCGACAGCCCATGGGCTTCCCCCCTGCACATGGTGTCCAAAGCGACGGGGGGCTGGAGACCGTGCGGCGACTACCGCAGGCTGAACGAGGCTACCACAACGGACCGCTACCCTGTGCCGCACATTCAGGACTTTGCGGCAAACCTGCACGGCGCACGGATCTTCTCCATGATAGATCTCGTCCGGGGATACCATCAAATCCCGATGCATCCTGACGACGTCCCCAAAACGGCTCTCATCACCCCATTCGGCCTTTTCGAGTTCCTCCGCATGCCGTTCGGCCTGAAGAATGCCGCACAGACGTTCCAGCGGTTAATGGACGCGGTGGGACGGGACCTGGACTTCGCGTTCATCTATTTGGATGACATCCTCATAGCCAGCGGCAGTCGTCAGGAGCATCTGTCCCACCTCCGTCAACTCTGCGCCCGACTGAGTGAGTACGGTCTTACAATCAACCCTGCCAAATGCCAGTTCGGACTCGATACCATTGACTTCCTGGGCCACAAAATTACTAAAGACGGGGCAACCCCTCTGCCTGCTAAGGTAGATGCGGTCCGCCACTTCCCCCGACCCACCACGATCAAAGGCCTTCAGGAATTCGTAGGTATGGTCAATTTCTACCGCCGCTTCCTCCCTTCAGCTGCCCAGATCATGCGCCCCCTGTTCGCCCTGATGTCGAGTCCGAGCAAGGACATTACCTGGGACGAGGAGTCCGCCGCCGCTTTCGTTCAAACGAAGGAAGCTTTGGCGGACGCCGCAATGCTAGTACATCCCAGAATGGACACCCCTACTGCCCTCACAGTGGACGCATCCAACACGGCAGTCGGTGGGGTGCTGGAGCAGCTCATCGCAGGTCGCTGGCAACCCCTGGCATTTTTCAGCAAACACCTGCGACCACCCGAGCTTAAGTACAGTGCTTTCGACCGGGAACTGTTGGCGCTCTACCTGGCAATCCGGCATTTCAGGTACTTCCTAGAAGGTCGGCCCTTCACCGCGTTCACGGACCACAAACCGCTTACCTTTGCGTTTACGAAAGCATCCGACCCCTGGTCATCCCGCCAGCAACGCCACCTGTCCTACATCTCTGAATACACGACGGATGTCCGGCACGTCTCGGGTAAGGACAATGTCGTGGCGGATGCGCTCTCTCGCCCTACCGTTCATGCCCTTTCCCAAGGGGTAGACTTTGAGGCGCTGGCAGAGGCACAGCAGGCGGATGAGGAGATTCCGAGTTACAGGACCGCAGTCTCCGGTCTGCAGCTCCAGGACCTCCCCGTGGGCCCGGGTGAGAGGACCCTACTCTGTGACGTCGCCACCGGCCAGCCCCGTCCAGTCGTCCCGACAGCATGGCGGCGCCGCGTTTTCGACTCCATTCATAACTTGGCGCATCCCTCCATCTGGACAACTGTCCGGATGGTTTCCAGCAGGTTCGTTTGGCACGGACTCCGCAAACAGGTCAGTGAATGGGCCAGAACGTGCATGCACTGCCAGACGGCCAAGGTGCAGCGGCACACCAAAGCCCCACCGCAGCAGTTCCATCCCGCCCACCGGCGTTTCGACCACATTCATGTGGATATTGTGGGTCCCCTGCCAGTGTCGCGCGGAGCGCGTTACCTCCTGACTATCGTGGACCGGTTCACAAGATGGCCAGAGGCGGTCCCGCTCACCGACACCACCTCCGAATCTTGCACCCGAGCCCTGATCGCCACCTGGATATCTCGCTTTGGTGTACCAGCCCACAGTACCTCCGACAGAGGCGCCCAGTTCACCTCCAGCCTGTGGTCAGCTATGGCCAGCCTTTTGGGGACTCAGCTGCACCACACAACTGCCTACCACCCACAGTCGAACGGGCTAGTGGAGCGTTTCCACCGTCACCTGAAGTCGGCCCTCATGGCCCGCCTGCGAGGAGCCAACTGGGCGGACGAGCTTCCCTGGGTCCTACTCGGCATCCGCACAGCGCCCAAGGACGACCTGCACGCCTCGTCGGCCGAGTTGGTATAAGGCGCGCCCCTGGTCGTCCCCGGAGAGTTCCTACCAGCCCCAAGGGGGCAAGAGGAAGAACCCGCAGCAGTCCTGGGCAGACTTCGCGAGAAGCTCGGTAACCTGGCCCCCATACCCACTTCACAGCATGGGCGGCACCCGACCTGCGTACCCAAAGACCTGCAGAACTGTAAGTTTGTGTTTGTACGAAGGGGCGGGCATCAGCCACCGCTGCAGCGGCCATACGAGGGGCTGTTTATGGTGCTCCGGAACAACGGGTCCACGTTCGTGCTGGACGTTGGGGGGAAGAAGGAGGTTTTCACGGTGGACCGCCTCAAGCCGGCCCATGTGGACCTGGCGCAACCGGCCGAGTTTCCGGCGCCTCGGCGCAGAGGCCGACCTCCCAAGCAGGTTCTGGCCCAGACTGTGGACATTGGGGGGTGTATCGCCGGTTCTGGGGGGGGGTTATGTGGCGACCCATTTCCTAGCGTATCCGAACCGACTCACAATTAGATAGCCTACGGGGGTTTGCGAGCACAGAGCTTTGGAGCCTCTGCGCCATGGGGGGCCGGTTGACAGGGGCTTAAAAGTGAGGCTGAAGTTTTCGAATAAAGTTTTTTCCTTCGACTGCAGTTACCGACTCCGTGTCGTAATTTTAGCGCTGCGTGTAGCACACCGCTACAATACCACCTTTTGAAGTGTTATGATTGAATCAGGCTGAGCTTACAATAGCTTTTCCAGTACTGTGCATCTCCATACCAGAGAGAGATGCAATCAGTCATAATACTCTCCAAGTTTCATCCATAGGAAATTTACTAGAGATTTTTGGTGATATTCCAAATCTTCTCAAACCCTTAGAGAAAGATAGCCATTGGTGTGCATTCTTCTTCATTGCACCTATATGCTGAGCCGAGGATAGACACCCAGGAACTTGATGCTGCGTACCCTTTTAACTGCTGATCCTTCGATGAGAACTGCTATGTGTTCTCCTCACTTCCCCTTCCTGAGGTCCAGAGTCAATTTCTTTGTCTTACGTTGAGTACAGGGTTGTGAAACCACACAACCAACTGATCTACCTCACTCCTGTACGCCTATATGCCATCTTGTCACCATGTGAGATTCTGCCAATAACATTTGTGTCAATGGCAAAATTATAGATGGTTTTTGAGCTGTGCCTGACCACACAGTCATGAGGGCAGAAAGAGTGGTCTTTGCACACATTCTTGAAGTACACCTGTGTTAATTGTCAGCAAGAAGAATGTGTTAAGTCAGCTCGCTTTGCCTTGGCTATCTGGGACAATCGTGTATGTTATACTCATAAGTGAATCATTTTCTCCATGCACAGCAATAACAAACAAGTGTTAGATTTCATTTGTTGTACCCACTTAATCCAGCCTTGTACCTGCTGAGTATCTGCAGATTTGCTATAACAGGGAATGCTTTCCTTTTAATTATGACATAAGATGCCAAGTATTTAATTCCATTTTCTCTGGCCATGCTTATAGCTCTTTCATCCTTGCCAATTAATATGTCAAACAGAAGATCTATGCATACATGGAGTTGACTGCTGAATAACTGCAAATCTAGTTTTTAATCTGCAGATATAAGTACCTGCATGTTACTTAAAACAAAACACCATCAACACTTTTTGAATGACCACAGCTATGGTTCAAAGTACTGTGACATTTCCCAAACCATTATACATTATACACGTTTAACTGTGAATTTACAGCAGGCAACACAAGAATGCCAATTTTATTCCTGCAAGTATATCAAGATTAGTAATGCATTCAAATGTGTGCACTAGAGGGCATTGCGGCAATACTCTAAAGGTCATCATGGGGCCACAGCTGCAACTTTAGTTGTGCCAAAACTGGCAGGTGTAACTGTAAGAGTACTGTACTTTATTGGAAAATGTAACTTTAAAGACAGAGGGTTAGGAATATCAGGTATTGGAAAGCTGAGGGATTGGAAGGTTGGACTAGGCCTTGGTGTGGGAAGCTAGCTTTGGGCAAGTTGACGTGGAATGGATCTTTGGAAGGATCAAAAGTACGAAAGGGGTTTACCAGAGGGAAATCCCAAACCAGAGGTGGTAACAGCTTATTTTGAGTTGTAATTGTTAGTATAACAATTAAATAATTTATTCAGGCCAATTCTGAAGAAACGTTGCTTAAAGCTTGGGCAGAAATTGTCCACCTTATTTTTAGTTCAAGGAGTTGGGGATTACATATTTGTAAGGGATTAACACTCAATAGAAAAGTAAAAATACACTATTGTGGAAAGGTACTTCTATAAAGTTCAAAAGAAAATTATAATTTAGACACCTTCTGGAATTTCTGCCATGTCAAATGTCAAATTTATGAAGAAAGAATTACAATGATTACCCACAATTTTTAATATGTGCAATACATAAAGATATGATTATTATACACTTTATTTCTGGTGTGGCGTCTCATTGAATATGAACAAAGCAGATTTAAGCTTTGTTTTATAGAGTTAAATCTGTTGGCTATCATTTGCTTAGCAAAAATGTCACTTGCTTAGCTGGCAGTTAACCTTAGATTCTGAATGTTATATACACAAGTATGTGTTATACCGAATATATAAAGTACATACAATTTTCAATGCAATACAAGAATGAAGGCAGTCCTTCTCAGACTGAAATAAATAACTGACTTCAGTAATCACTTCAGATATACCCTTTAATAAATTGTAAAACCATGATTTGTAAAATAACTCAGTGCATCAGTTTAGATTGGGAATCATGGCATATAATGTACCTGCTACCCTCATCCACCTCCTCCAATTAGTGGTACTTCTGTTAAGGAAAATACATATAGGTTGGACAGGAAGAGGTTGCATTTTAGCCTAAATTCAATTCCTGACAAAAATATTAATAATGATGAAGTTAAGTCCTCTATTATGTGAAAGGGTAATGCCTTCATTAAAAGTGTTTGGCAAGTCTATTTTAAGCCTGGAAATAGCTGTGAGCGATGTTATCATATGAATGCTTAACATGCTTGTGTAAAAAATTCTCACTCTATTATGACAAGGGCATTAACCCACTTATTTTAAATGGGTTAATGCCTCTGTTAAAGTTGCAGAGAATTGAATTTGTTGCAAGCTTGTTAATGGCTTTTGCAGGACAGTTACTCACGGTAATTCGCATTTCAACTTTTAAATGGAGATGAGCTAAAAAAGGCAGAATAATGGCACCATGCAAAAGCAGTGCCATGATTTGTTTCAATGCGCTTTATCTCATTATTGTGTATGCTTGTAAATAATTGACACCATGTTCCCTAAACAACTTCTTATGAAAACATTGTTCATATGTATAATTCAAATAATGTGACATTAAATAATGTGAATTATTTAACACTGAATGTGGTTCTGTATTACTGTTGTCACCCCAGGCTGTGAGCTTCATTCTCAGGTATTTTGTAAATTGAAATGTGACTAACAATATTTTTATTGAGAGATATATCATGGTAAACAGGCCTTTCCAGCCCAATGAGCGTGCCTCAACCAATTAACCTTCTAACCTGTGCATCTTCAGAACGGAGGAAACTGAAGCACCCAGAGGAAATCTATGCAGTTTACGGGGACATCATAAAAACTCCTTACTGACAGCGATAGGAAAGCACAAGGTTGTCACAATATGGCTTAAAAAGTACGATAGTTCCTCAAATCATCATTTGGTTGTTTCATGGTATTTCATTGTTTTTTATTTATGAATACAGACATCCTAGCCATTTTCATCCAAGCGTTTCTTTGACAAGGTCCCAAATGGAAGGTTAGTTAGGAAGATTCAGTCACTATGTATACATGATGAGGAAGTAAATTGGATTAGACATTGGCTCAGTGGGAGAAGCCAGAGAGTGGTAGTGGAGGATTGCTTCTCTGAGTGGAGGCCTGTGACTAGTGGTGTGCCACAGGGATCAGTGCTGGGTCCATTGCTATTTCTAATCTATATCAATGAACTGGATGATATTGTGGTAAATTGGATCAGCAAATTTGCTGATGATACGAAGATTGGAGGTGTAGTGGACAGTGAGGAAGGTTTTCAAAGCTTGCAGAGGGATTTGGAGCAGCTGGAAAAATGGGCTGTAAAAATGGCAAATGGAGTTTAAAACAGACATGTGAGGTATTGCACTTTGGAAGGACAAATGAATGTAGAACATACAAGGTAAATGGTAGGGTACTGAGGAGTGCAGTAGAACAAAGGGATCTGGGAATACAGATACAAAATTCCCTAAAAGTGGCATCACAAGTAGATAGTGTCGTAAAGAGAGCTTTTGGTACATTGGCTTTTATAAATCAAAGTATTGAGTATGTTTTGTATCCCGTAACTGGAGAACTTACCAGCAAAGATAGAGAGGTCCGTTGAAGTCTGATGTCACTATTTTCAAACGTTTTTATTGATACAGGGACACAAAAGTAGGGTTAATACAAACATTCAGATAGTGCACATCGTCAACACTCAATCTAAAGCGCGGGTATAGTAATAATCATCATTAAGAAGTGAGCTCTGCTGGTGTCTAGGGGTTAATAGATTGTCCGCTGGAAATATAAAAGTCACTCAAAGTCTGCAGGCCTCAGCCCTTTGAAAATCACTGGGTTTTCCGTGGGGCGACCGAGAGAGAGAGATTGGGGGAGAAGAGAAAAAACTTGCCGAGTCTCGATGAATCTTCCGTGAAATCGGGGGAGCGTTGGTTTCCTCTCCCCGATGTTAGTTAAAGCTGTTTTCTGTGATTCCAGCCACAGATTCCAATCCCGGAATCTAACGCACGTGGCTTCCTTCAGAATGGCTTCCCACTGCTGCGGGAACACTCTCTCGTGTCTTCTTGGTGCGTCTCAGGGGCTGTCCCCCTGAGACTCTCCTTTATACTTCCTCACGGGGTCGCAGGTGTCAATCAGGTTGGGATGATGCAATCTCTCTCTCAACCAGCCCACCTTGCCCAAGGGCTTTTCACGTGGTCTCCATGAGACAATAGTCGCTGTTGTCTTTATTCTGTATCCCTGGTGGGACCTGCAATTTGGCACGTTTCTCTCTCTCTCTCTCCTACTGGGTCTACTGACCCCCCCCCCCTTCCGACGGGTGCTCTTGCGACTCTCACAAAGGAGGGGGCTGGGATCATAACAAGTATAAGAGTTGGAATGTTATGGTGGGGTTGTATAAGGCATTGTTGAAGCTGAATTTGGAGTATTGCGTGCAGTTTTGGTCACCGAATTACAGGAAGGATATTAATGAAAGAGTGCAGAGAAGGTTTACAGGGATGTTGCCGGGACTTGAGAAACTAAGTTACAGAAAAAGGTTGAATAGGTTAGGGCTTTATTCCCAGAGTGTAGAAGAATGAGGGGAGATTTGACAGAGGTATATAAAATTATGATGGATATAGATAGAGTGAATGCAAACAGGCTTTTACCACTGAGGCTAGGGGAGAAAAAAACCAGAGGACATGGGTTAAGGGTGAAGGGGGAAAAGTTTAAAGGGAACATTGAGGGGGGGGCTTCTTCACACAGAGAGTGGTGGGAGTGTGGAATGAGCTGCCAGCTGAATAGGTGAATGCATGCTTACTTTTAACATTTAAGAAAAACTTGGGCAGATACATGGATGAGAGGTGTATGGACGGATATGGTCCAGGTGCAGGTCAGTGGGACTGGGCAGAAAAATAGTTCAGCACAGCCAAGAAGGGCCAAAAGGCCTGTTTCTGTGCTGTAATGTTCTATGGTCCTATGGTTCTATGGTAATAATTATGTTGCCCTCTCTATTTACTACCAACTACTTAACCTTTCTGATCACACTTAGTGTTTACTTTTCTCAACATGCAAAATATTTCTACAGGATTCATACAAAACAGGTGGCACTCTTTAAAGGAAGAGCTGGCAGATAATAAAAGGGATTTTCAGAACAGGAAGATGTTTCACTTTCCTGCAGCTTCTCAGACCACTGGGGACAATTGATATCAATATCATTGCCAAGAAGAGGGCAGACAGATCAACCAAACGTGAGTGAAAATGCGGAGCCGCAGTTTGACATCAAAGCATTGGAACACATTACTGTCTCTTTGGATGATATCATTGCCACATTCTGGCCACTTCCTCAGCTAATATTTTCATGGTGTGAGAATTTCAGAAGCTCACTGGCACTGAATTCCCATAGTTTGTAGTCAAGTAATCAAAAATGTTAATCCTACTTATCATTAACTAATGGCACCTGAAGAGCCACTGATTCAATCACTTCCAGAACTTAAACATGCCAGGTAGAAACTCAAAAATTAACATTTAAAGAATTAAGTGACCATGTAATTTAGATGCTGGGAGATTTCAGCTGAATGATAATTAACATTTAGACACTTGTATGAAAAAGAATAAAATGGTGATGTCTTTTGAAATGTTTACATGTAAGTGATATTCCTGTTGTGGGCTTACTTAGAAGTGGAAAACACAGGGCAGTTGTTGGATGTGACTTTTAATGCAGAGGTGCATCGATCATATAGCAAAGGTGCTTGTAAAGTAAAATAGTGCTGCTGAAAAGCACTGTTTGCAACCAACTGTTTAAGACTTCTTTGTCTCTTTCTGTTTCTTCAGTATCATGACTCTCCTCGTGCTTCATATGGAGCAGAACAACATACCAATGCACCATAAGCCATATCAGTTACCTCTTATGGGCTTTACTGCGCAAAGCTTTGGATCTGCCCAGACATTGTTCTCAAGTATCTGCTCTGTGAGGACTCTAATTGAGCCACAGATGAGATTGTGGTACAATATGGTCATTAGAGGAGTTATAAGCCTAGTGCCAAGAATATTGAGGTGCATGGAAAATAAATGGAATTATTGTGAAAATTATTCAGAAAGGTTTTGTATTATCAACCTGTCCTTTATCACAAAAAATGTTATTCACACTTATCTTAATCCCACATCCTTGTTTGGGTTTATAGTCAATTTTCTCTACGCTTCCTGATCTCACATGCCCAGAGAGTGATCATGAATCAACCATGTAAAGTTCAATACATCTGGATGCTTTGATGCCCGTTAGAAAATTAATCTGCTTATTTTTCTGGTGGGATTTATGGTATGTTCTTTCCAGCTCTTCTTTTCTGGTGTTAATCTCCCCCCAATAATGTTAACTGCAGTACAGCATGCAATATTCTGTAATGAGTTTTTCAACTTCATTGATCTGCAAAATGACTACTTTTATTTCATCACAGACCAACAAGGTTTCATTAATTCTATTTACCGTGAAACCCTGCTAACTAAACAGCCAAATCCTAAGCCATATCCTTCATCTTCTCTAAGACTTTTAAGCCTCTGTGATGTCAAATGCAATCTCACATGTGCCTGGACTACTTTGCCCACTGAAGTCATGGTTACAGTCAACCTCAAATTCCACCATCAGGATCATCCCATGCTGCCTCTGCTGCTGATGATCGCCAATCTAATAGTTTGCTGCTCAAGAGGTGGCTACCCACCTTAATATTCAAGCAGAGAAAGCTTCAGTTATTTTCCTTTTAGCCCACAGGAGCAAGCAGAATAGCCTGGCCATTTGCCTGCATTGCAGGTTTTTCCAAAGCACAGATACACACACTTTAATAAAATGCTTAATCACCATGGAAAGCATTCTTCACTAGCTTATCCAGATCCCACTGACTGTCAGGAACAGCGCTCAGTGATGGCCAAATGCAGAGAAAGAGACACAGTGGCAGAATGAGCATTTCACTGAGCTTTAATAGGAACTGTACAGAACCAAAGAAAAACTAATAAACACTAGCTCATCAGCTAAAATTTTCAAACTAAAATCTAATGTCGTCACTGCGGCTTGGACGCAGTTGCTTACTAAACCAATGCCGCTCATTTGCATCGTCAATCAAAATGGTAATCTTATTTTCCAGAAGGTGGACTAAGGTAAGCAGGGAGCCTTACCATTACTGTGCTTCAGTCAAGACTTGACAAGACTGAAGCAAAAGGAAGAGAGTTAAGTACATCCCCAATGAAACACTAATGGGCTGGAATGTGCACGCTCACTGACCCCGTTTAGCTGTCTGCATGTGGGAGCGCCAGATTCTGCAGAAAAACCTGTGGTTGTGGCAAATGCGCATATAATGTGCAGCAAAAGTTTCCTGTATCTGAAACTACGTTATTTGTAACTGTTGGTTGCTTTGATCACTTTCTGGGGCCCAGTTCCTAATGCGAGGGTTCGGACAATTTAAACACCAGCCCAAATAGTCTGGGGCTCCTCTCACCACAGTACTAAGGCGGTGAGAATGCCCCCAGCTGCTCTGCTTCATGTCTTTGTGGTGACTTGCCCCGCTAATATGATGAACTGAATATCAAGGCTTTGGACCTACTCCGAGCTGCTCTGGGGATTTGGATCTAAGGGCTTAATTTGGTTTGGAATGCTGTTGTTGTCGCTCGCTTCTATTGTTTGTATGATTTGTTTTGTATTTTTCTCTCCTTCTCTGTGGGCACGGAGTGGGGGTGGGTTGGTCTTATATTTTTTATTGGGTTCTTTTGGGTTCCTTGCTTTGCAATTGCCTGCTAAGCAAACAAATCTCAAGGTTGTGTAATTTATACATTTGTTGATAATAAATTCATTTTGAATCTTTGAATCCTTTAATGCACAAATTGAGAATTCTGATGGCACCAGGACAGTGGATGAAGGCAATGCAGTGGATGTTGTTTACATAGACTTTACCAAGACATTTGACAAGGTCCCGCATGGGAGGCTGGTCAAGAAGGTTCAGTTGCTCGTCATTCAGGATGAGGTAGTAAATTAGATTTGATATTGGTTTTGTGGGAGAAGTCAGAGAGTGGTCGTGGACGGTTATCTCTCTGACTGGTGGCCCGTGACTAGGGGTGTGCTACAGGGATCGGTGTTGGGTCCTTTGTTGTTTGTCATCTCTATCAATGATATGGATGATAATCTGGGTAACTGTGTCAGCAAATTTGCGGGTAAAACCAAGATTAGAGCCTAGTAGACAGCGAGGATGTCTATCAAAGTTTGCAGCTGAATTTGGACCAGCTGGAGAAATGGTCTGAAAATGGCAGATGGAAGTTAATGCAGACAAATGTGAGGTTATGCACTTCAGTTGCACCAACCAGGATAGGTCTTACACAGTGGTCGGTAGGGCACTGAGGAGCTTGGTAGAACAAAGGAATCTGGGAGTACAGGTACGTAATTTGTTGTGGCGTCACAGGTGGCTAGGGTCATAAAGAAAGCTTGGGCACATTGGCCTTCATAAGTCAATGTATCGAGTACAGGAGATGGGATGTTATATTGAAGTTGTATAAGATGTTAATGAAGCCTAATTTGGAGTATTGTGTGTAGATTTGGTCACCTACCTACAGGAAAGATCTAAATAAGATTGAAAGAGCACAGAGAAAATTCACAAGGATGTTGCCAGGTCTGCAGGACCTGAGTTATAAGGAAAGATTGAATAAATTAGGACTGTATTCCTTGGAACATAGAAGATGTGAGAGGAGATTTGATAGAGGAATACTTAGTTTTAATTATGAGGGGTATAGATAGGGTAAATACAGCAGGCTTTTCCCACTGAGGTTGGGTGGGACTGCAACCAGAGGTCATGGGTTAAGGGTGAAAGGTGAGATGTTTAAGGCAAAATGGGGGAAACTTCTTTACTCAGAGGGTCCTAAGAGTGTGGAATGAGCTGCTAGCACATGGTGCTTGCAAGCTTGATTTCAATGTTTAGGAGAAGTTTGGATAGGTACATGAATAGAAGGGATACAGAAGGACATGGTTCTGGTGCAGATTGATGGGAGAAGGCAGTTTAAATGTTTTCAGCATAGACTAGATGGGCCAAAGGGCTTTGTTCTATGCTGTACTTCTCTATGACTCTGCGGCAATAGGTGACAGCATGCTGTAATCTACAATGCTTATTTCATTATAAGGATACACTGGGAAACTTTATAAATTTATTTAGTAAATCTCTGAATTCCCACTGTTTATATGACTTACCTAAATAACTTTAGGGTTTTCCACAAAGTTGTACTAAAGTCAAAAACAAAAATATTTTAGAACCATTTCTGTTCGTCATAATTTGTAAAATGTTAATGTCTGCAAGTATGGACCTGACATTTGAATATGGATAGTCCAAATGAGTTGATGGATTTCTTCTTCCAAATCCCTAACTACACTCTAGCACTGAACTTTGTAGTTGTGCAACATAAACTGTCTGATATTCCCAGTACTTCTACTGAGAAGTTTGCTTGGGATCATTTAATAGCTTAACAAAAGCTAATTCATCTAATTTGTTATACTTGAATGATTGTGATCATTCAGGGAATCACGCAACTGCTGCTAGTTTGCTCCTTTCCGTTATTGCAGTTTATATTTTTTCTCTTAATCTACACATTTAGATTGAGTGAGTTTGCTAGGGACTGTACAATCAGAAGCCATTTAAAGATTCAGGATGTTAATAAACCATTTTGAAGTAGTTTATATTACAAACTAAAACTCACAATTTAATCCAGCAAAAAGATCGCTCAAGATTTTCACATTTTATTTGTGACCAGTTGAGGATTCATTGAAATGTTACTGGCAATGGCAATCACTTCTGACATTCTGTGATATGTAGCTGGGTTGAGGAACAATCGATTACAATAAAAGTACATGTAGCACAAATGATGTCAGAGTCAAGTCATCTAAATGTTCCAAATGTTTAGAATGGACAGCCCTTCAGTAGTTCGTTTCTAAATGTAATTTTAGTCCCACAACAACTTTTAGTTGAAGTGAGCAAGTGAGTTGGTGTAAGCTCCAAATTTACAAATGAAGCATAGCATTTTGTGTGTCCTTTTTGTGTAATTTTTGGCATCTGGAAGTAGTGTATATTTTTAAAGGAAGTTACAACATATTACTTCTATTGGTATCCTCATTGGGGTGACACGTTGCATTCCTGTTTCCCAGTAGGTTGCTGGAACCAGCAACAGCAGAAACAGAACCCTGTTTTACACTGAATTCCAAGAGGGCTTTCAGTTCAATAAAGTGACATTTTCTGAGAGATCCCTTGAGACACTGTGAGGTTAGATCAAGTGCTTTTAAAATGAAAGGGCTTTCCTTTGGTGAAATGTGTCGTTCCCCCATATGCTCATGAACTTTTATTGCCCTTATTTGAATTTCACTGAAATTAAAATTTGAAGGTAGTTATCATTTGCTCATGTGGTCAAAAAAGTTATCACTTGATGAAATGGAAAACTATTAATCTTCATCATGCCATAAGAGTTAAACAATTTTGAAAACAAATTATACTCTGATTTGATAACCATTCTGATAAAAAGTAAATAACCTCAGATTTTAATCTCATACCTTCCTACAAAGCTGCTGCCTGAATTGCCAGATATTTCTAGCATTTTCTGTTTTTGTAATTCGGGTTCCCCAATCTTTGGAATCTTTGGAAAGTAATATATCTCAAATTATTTCATTGCCTTATGAGACTAAAAATATCCTCAAAGTGGGTGTGTTATAGCCCTATATCTGGTATACCTCCATGCAACTCTATTGATTATCGGTAGTATGAAATTTACATTTATGTTTATTCTCATCTTTAATAAGGTTCCATCAGAGTTAAGGCCACTTTCCCAAAAAGTTAGTAGGTAAACTAATTGGATGTTTTTGTTTGTACAGTGGCACTAGGTGAGACCTGACTGTTCTTGTGAGGTTGGAGATGGTGTTGTTACTGACCTGGTGCGGTAGGACAATATTTTTAATGCTAAAAACCCAAGAGGACTATGATTAACAATTATAGTAGATTATAATTAACTATTCACCGTTGAAGATCAAGCACAAGATAACACTAGCTATTTACACCCAGGTTTCCCAAATTAATTTGAATTATTTTCATAGAATCACGTAATTTATTTTGTTGATTTTGTATGTAAAGCTCATTTAGTTATAAAATATTGTTAAGAAACTCCTTTAAATTATTGTTGGAGATGATTATGATGCAACAATGGCTGTATTGTTTCGTCTCTTGACTAACATTTATGGGGTCATTAATACTCAGAAGGATCCTTTTCTTGGCTTAAATTGATACAGTGTGTAGTGGGAAAGAGACCTGAGATGTGGCTATGATATGATGGTTCATCACCCGTGGGACTGGGAGGGTTCGGGTGGGGAGGAGAATACCCCTTATCAGCGGTGTGGACAGATGAGTCAACATGGTGCCCCAGGAGTGGCTGAAAATGTATAGACTGTAAAGGAACTTCGGTAAAGGAATGGGAGTCAGTGCCTGGATGTTTATCGTTAATAATTTTATTTTATTGTAAATAAGTCTTTAATCCTTGACTAAAGTTTGTGTCAATGAATGTTTTATTGTAAACATCTTTAATTTGAATAGGAACAGAGAGTCAATGCATAATTTATTGTAAATAACTTTATTTATTGTATAAGGACTTAGATTTAATGAATGTTTTTTTCTATGTAAATAACTTTATTTTGTAATATTTCTGAATAAAGTATTTTTGGAGAAAAAATGACGTGAATAGATCTGTGTTGGAAGTATATTATTGAGCAGTAATGTTTTGCAGTATGATGAATGTAAGCTGATGATGGTTTGGGAGGAAATGGAAGGAGAATGGTGAATGAGATCTGCAAAACGTTACTCAGTACTGTTACAGTAAGAGGGAACTATGGAGCAGAAAATCCCAGTACAGTCGGTGGAAAAGGAGGAATGGGAATAGCAATCTGCATGGTTCAGTACACAGCAAGTCATTGAGGAGTTCTCGGATCAGAACACCTCATAAAGCTGTTCTCAGCAATTAGACAAATGGTGCTACTGAATACTTTTTGATTAATATTTTAAATATTAGGTAACACAAATATGACTAATATCTCATGCTATGTCTTTTAAGGATAATTAGAGTGCAATTATTTAGATTATTTGTGGAAAGCTGGGCATTTTGTTTTTGTTCATACATCTATTGAGGTATGGATATTACTGTTTATTATGCTGTGAAAAGGTGGAGATGAATCACCTTTTAAAACTGAAGTGGTCCATCTGGTGAAGGCAAGTCCAGATTGCTGTTGGATGGGGAGTTTTAAGAATTAGAAACAGTGTGGGAATGATAGATCTCCACATCAGAAATTCAAGATTCAAAGTTGAAGTTTCAAGACTTTTTAACGTCTCTTCCAGTGCAGATTGTAAAGGAGAGCAAAACAATTGTTACTCTGGCACCAATGCAGCACAAAAAAAACACAATAAGTTAAAGAACACAATAATAGTAAAAAAAACCCCCACAATAAATATAAACACGTTTGATAGCCTATACATTTAGATTGATTGTACATCTATAAAGTGGCACTGGACCTTTAGAGCGCTAAAGTGTCTGTAACAAAGGTGACTGATGGAGAGTGATAAAGTCATGGTGGTTGACGATGTGGATGGGTGGGTTAGTGGGTGGAGGTGTTGATCAGCCTTACTGCCTGGGGAAGGTAACTGTTTTTGAGTCTGATGGTCCTGGTGTAGATGCTATGTAGCCTTCTCCTTGATGGGAGTGGGACCTGGAGAGTGAGTGACTTGAAGGGAAACCTGCAGGGACAGCTTGCGCTTGCTGCGGTTCACCAATGTAAACTGTACCTCATAAATAAGTATATCATAATATAGAATGGAATTGAAGATAGTGAGATTTAATGTAATCATATCTGAAAAAGAAATGTTAAGATTATATGCAGACCGCGGAACTCATATTAGGTTACAAAATATCTTGTATGAAATTATTGCAAATTGTTTTCATAATCCTGGATGCTGGAATTTGTGCTTATTCTTTTGTGAGAAAATCAATGTATGTAAGTTGTAGGTTGCGATTGGGTGCATAATACAACAAATACAACTAAAGGAATATTAACTATTGCTAGAAACACTTTGTTGGCCAGGTAGCACCTGTGAAGTGAGAGATAAAGTTAGTTTTTCCATGAAATGTTGGAAATACTCATTGTTCTAATGGCTTGAAATGTCAATGCCCTCCTTACAGGCTGCCTGACCAGCTGAGCATTTCAAACCATCACTGCTTTCGTTTTCGATGTCCAGTGCAAGCAGTTAAAAAAAAATTATTTCCCATTTAAAGCTGAATGGATAGCAGATTGATCTCAGTCTTAAATCAACAAGGATTGAGAATATGAAAATTCATTGGGGTAGTCTGCTTGTGTTTAGCAGTGACGTTTTTTGGATCCTTGGTTAAATGAAGGTATTTTCTATACAGTAATTAAAAGTGGCCAGAATTTCTGTCCAGTTAATGGTTGAGACTACATTCACTTTCATTTATGCATAATCAGCTCAGAAACTTAAAGGAAGAACAATCCCTTGAAAATGTGGAAGTTCATGCTTCATTGCTATTAGCTCCTAAAAAATAATATCTCACTGTGTGATTTGCCATTGAGCAGCATGAAGTTCCTGTGCTAGGATTGTGTATCTGAACAACCTAAGCAAAGAATTTGTAGCCTTTCTATTTCCATATCAGTCCTTTTTTCAGTCAAATCTGTATGGAAGACTACAGTGGATACAGTGTCACTGCCTCTCATGCGGGACAACAGCAATACCTGAGTCAGGCTGCTGTTTATTGATTACAGCTCAGTGTTCACTACTATCATCCCATCAGTACTAATTAACAAACTTCAAAACCTGGGTTTCTCTACTTCCCTCTGCAATTGGATCCTTGACTTCCTCATTGGGAGACAACAGTTAGTGTGTATCAGAATTACAGTAGATTCCATTTTATTGGGCTATTGGTTAATCAGGGCAGCCACTTATTGTGACAACTCTTAAAGAATAAAAACTAATTGAGAAAATAGTTGTGATTCCTTTCATTTACTTGGGACATTATGCTGCTTGATTGCGACATAAGACTGTTACTGAACAGTTTCTAATTAGTGTCATTCACATGCACTTGATGTGATCAGTAGATTCTACACTGAGCTTGGAGTGAACAGCCTTTAAACAGCATCAGTTGCATGTGTTTATATTTTTTTTAAAAGGGATTTTTGTCACTGATAGTTAGCAAGAAGTAAGCAATAAGACATTTCAGAACTTCTTTGCTCACTGTGGTTTCAAGTGCCCAGGGTTGCAGATGCCAGAAACGGCAGGAGTGATAATAAAGTGATTTCACTACTTCAACAGGTTAGGTACTACACAGAATTTGAAGGTATTGACAATCATAGAATCATAGAAAGCCTACATCTTGAATGTTACAATGAATATTAATATTTGGAGGATGCAATCATCGAAGGCATTGTATGAAAGCAGTCCATTATTTCCATAGGTGTCTGCGCTGATTTTATTTATTTACAGTCAATCAAAAGAACTCGGCAGTGTACACTGGATCAATTCCTCTGTCAATAATTATTAGGAACTAATATACAGTTTTACAGTACTGTAGTGGTAGAGTTTTAATTTGTTTTGTATTTTATTTAACACATAATTTTTTTACTCAGTTAAATGGTAGTTTATCCCTTTCATACCTTTTTAACTTCTTCCATGAAACCGGCTAATTGGGACAGCTGCTTTATTGAGCCAAAATGTACTGGTCCCTGTAATGTTTTGTAACTTCCAAACATTAAACTAATTTAAAAGAAGACACAGGAGTTTGAAATGGGAGTCCAACTTCATGTTTCTTTAATTGATCACATGGTAGTGTCACTTATGTAATTCACTTATTTATACATATACCAGTAACCCATAATTAATTATTTAAATGAACAAGATGCTTAATCAACAATGTACACCCTGTTCTCGTTATATGCGTCTTCAGACTATGTGGATTCACAGTTATGCGAGGAACCTATTTCTACCAACGTCTCCTTATATGCGTCCAAAACTCACAGTTCTGCAAGAAGCACCGGTTTCCTGCCAATACAAGTCAGGTGTGCGTGCCTCACAATCTCACTTCCGCAAGTCTCGCATTGGTTTTGACAAGGTGTGGATGTGCGATCTTGCACTCTTAAACTTCAGTTGGTTTTACCTATGGTGCAGTGATTTTGTGCTTGAAATATTTAATTATGCCTCCTAAGCATCCAATTTCATCCTGGGCCATCAGCTGAGTGGCAGAGAACCGCTTTAACACTTGAAAAAATTATAAACAATGTGGCATCAGCTGAAGGTAACACAGCTCTGGGGCGCTACTGCCAGGAACAGAAACTTGCCTTTAAAGTTCTTTTGTTGCTTGACAATGCGCCAGCCCATCCTAAACATTTGGACAGCATTCATCCTAACATAACAGTGCGTTTCCTGCCGCCTAACACAACATCGCTGATTCAACTACTGGATCAAGGTGTGATCCACATTCAAGGCGTATTTTTTTACACAGCGAACTATCTCTCAGATACTGCAAGAAACAGAGGATTTTGAAAATCCTGGGAGTTTACCAATGATGAGGGAATGGTGGAAGTGGGAACACTTGGCACAAATGGCGATAGACATGGACCCAAGTTTAGAACGAAGTCAGTATTTCAGTTGTTCCCTGCCGTCAATCCTTCTTCCCTACAAACAAAGTTATGCTGAAAAACAAAATGCTGCCAAGCAAGCAACCCTCACCACTTTCTTCAAACCGGTGTCAACTCCTGCTGCCGGCAGTTCTAAGAGTTCTGTGAGTCTTCCTTCACCCCTTGCTATGCTTGGTATGATCCCGACACCACAACAACCACCCATGTCCTGGAGTGAACACACCTCCCACTGTTGGTGAGTACTGTACACCCTACTAAATTTACTTTCTATAATTTATTACACTGAATATTACCTTAAATTGATGAAATATAATATGAATGTTGCCTTGTGGTACTGCTTTTGTGTCGTATTGGTATGAAAATGTGAATAAATTACAGATAAAACGTATTCAGGAAGCCCTCTGGAACGCATCCCTATTTTCTCCATTTAAATAATTATTCACATTATGTGTTGACTACGAGGAACGTATCCCCTGCATATAACGAGGATGGGGTGTATTTACAATACTACTTAAACACTACTGGAACGTTAAATACACAACAGCTCCAATGTGACCCAGTTAACTAGAGTCCACTGTAACAGTTCCTTCGCCAAATTTGTCAATGACACAACTATTGTTGGCAGAATGTCAGATGATGACGAGGAGGTTTGCAGGAGTAACTATGACAAGACTATGACAGAACTCATGAGGCCTACATCTCAGTATGACCCTGTAATTTCAGTCTCTGAGGTTGAAGTCTGAGCATCCTTAAAGTGGGTGAACCCACGATAGATTTCTTGTTCAGTCAACGTATTTGGCCAAGTACTAAGAATTTTGCGAACTGAGTGGCTGCATTAGTTGCAGACATATTCAACCTCTCACTTCTGTGGCCTGAGGTTCCCACTTGCTTCAAAAAGTATCTATTGTACCGGTGCCAAAGAAGAGCATGGTGACTTGTCTCAATGACTGGTAGCACTTACGTCAACTGTAATGAAGTATTTTGAAGGACTGGTTTTGGCACAAGTCAATTCCTGCCTCAGAGGAGACCTGGATCCACTTCAGCTTACCTACCATCACAACAGGTCAACTACAGTTGTGATTCCTCTGACTCTTTACTTTGCTCTGGACCATCTGGACAACAGGAGCAAAGTGATCTGCTCTGATCTGCTTTTCATTGACTACAGCTCAGCATTCAACACAATCACCTTGGCCAAGCTCATCACCAAGCTCCAAAACCTGGGTCTCCATAGCTCCACCTCCTACTGGATGCTCAATTTCCTCATCAGCAGACCTCAAACAGAATGGATTAGTATCTACATTTCCTCCCCACTGAGCATCAACGTAGTTGCACATCAAGCCTATGTGCTTACCCCTGCTCTACTCTACATATACATACACACACACAAACACACACACTATTTACTAGTTCACATATATATTTGCATATGTTTCAGATGTGTATATATGTCATATGCTGCTTTGTTGATGATATTACTGTTACATCAGCATAGAGGAATGAGGTAGGACATCTGGTTGAGTGGTGCTACAACAACTACATCCTGCTCAATGTCAGTAAAGCTAAAGATCATTTTGAATGATCTGTCTTGGGCTTGGCACATAGACACAATTACAAGGAAGATATGCCAGCATCTTTTACTTTCTCAGGAGGTCAGGGAGGTTTGGCATGTTACAGACACTATAGCTTGTACAAATATACTGTTGAAAGTGTCCTGACAGGTTGCATCGTGTCTGGTTAGGCAATTCAGCCACCAGGTTCAAGAGCAACAACTTTCCTTCAGCTAGATGGTTTTTAAAATGACCTGCACAACCCTAATCACTATCTTAGAATGGCAACACTGTGACCACTCTGCACTATAATGAACTTTATTTCTTTTTGTTCTAATTATTTTTCTGAATGATTTTGTTTTTGTTATTTATGTTTTTCTTGTGAATGTTGTGTTTCTGATGCTAAAGTGCTGTGTGTAGATGTATTTATGAATATGACAATAAACTTGAGTCTTCAACTTTGACTGATTTGTTGAGAAGTTGTTTCCCAGTTAAAATAAACCCTGATGTCCTGTAGAGGGCATCATGTAATTTTGATGTTTTGCAAAAGCTCATGAAAATTAAGCAGGCAAGGACATGCTATTCATTTTGCTGACTAAAGTAAGATTTGGTCTATCGTAGTTACTTAATTTTTATTATTAAAATCAGAATAGGAGCTAAATCAAATTCTTTTTTAATCCTTATAAATAAAATCCTTTGAGGAAGATGGTTCTTGACTCTGAAGACATTATAGTAAGTGAAGAAGAGCAGTTTTGATACGTGTGGCATAATTGTCAGATTTCATTAAAATAAAGTGAGAAAAATAGGAAACTTAGAATAATGGTTTCTTGATGTGAAAGTCACATAACTGCAAAATAATGTTGCTGTGCAGATGAAAATTGGATTAACATGGAACACTCTTGTTCAAGTGCCTTCGCACTTGTCAGGAACTTTGTCTCCACATTTGCTTTCTTATGATGGTTTAAAGATGCTAATTGTAGTGCAACATGCAAAGTTCTTTTGCAGTGCGATTTTCACTATTTTTAGTGTGAAAGATTACCATGTTTATTTAATAATGTTTAAAAAATCATCTTGCCCCTGAAAGTATGCTACCTTAGTGGCTAATTCTCAAACCATATTCTTTGTCCTCACTGAGATCTCTATTGCTCAGGGGTGTCAAGTACAAAGTTACAAGTGCTTTGTGCACAGAGATCAAGGTCATAGAACCAGAATCAAGTTTATTATCACAGTGATGTGATTTTTTTTGTTTTACAGCAGTAGTACAGTACAAAGACATAAAGTTATAAGTTTATAAAATAAATAAATAGTGCAAAACAAAGGAATAATGAGGGAGTGTTAGTGGGTTCATGGCTCATTTAGAAATCTGATGGCAGAAGGGAAGAAGCTGCTTTTGAATTGTTGAGTGTGAGACCTCATCCCTAAGAGGGTCCTTATTGATAGATGCTGCCTTCATTTTCTTACTATCCAGATCATTGCACGTTGCTATTACTGATGACTGGCACATCTCACGCTTTCTGCTCATTCATACATTGGGAACACCATCCAACTTCATAGTCAAGCAGAGTAAACTTCATTTACTTTCCATCAGCCTACAGGAGCAGACAGAGTCATGACCATTTGCCTGCATTGCAAGCTTTCCCAAAGCACAGACGTTCATAGACTGTACTGATACTTCCAGGGTGCTCCCTGTAAACATCCATTGAGAGCATCACTGGGTGTGAGAATGCTTCTCCTGTGGGAAGCAATCTTCAACAAATTATCATGCTGTTTGCTTTAACACTCCTCATTAGATAACCACTATGACCTGGTCAAATGTATTCCAAAAATGTATTTCAACTGTGTCATGTAAATTATCTCGTTACCTGTTACCCCTCAGAGAATTCAGTCATTAGTTATTCATGATCTTCCCTTAATACAGTATATCCAATTCAGTTGTGCTGTGACTCCCTAATTAATAATGTATACAAACACACAGTTTTTTTTGTCAATAATTTTCCCTGAGCAATTTTTTTGATGAGTATGTCAATTTCTTTGTCCTTTTTAAATCACTGGTACCATGTTAACAACTTTCCTGATCTCCAATAAGCAAAGAAGATTAGAAAATAATAGACAGCCTCTGTTATTCTTTATTTCTTTATTAAGTTATTTCTTTCCTTGTTTCTTAACAGCTTCGGATATGTCCAATATGGGCTTGTGGCCTAAGTGCTTTTATAAATGAGGCCCCGTACTTCGTCTGTGGTTATTTGATTAACTCTTTGTAACATTTGTTTCATATGTAATATCAATGCATGTAATCAATCCTTCTTTCATTAGGTCATTCGGGGACAGAAAGTTCCAGAAAAAAAGCTGCTAGGAAAAAGAACAACTGTGAGGATGCCGAACAGCTCTGTAAACTGTTTCATGAATGAAATTCCTTTGTTGAGTTTAAATTATTGAATATTTCAGGCATCGATAAGAATATGTGAGATACTGAGACAAGGCATTGGATGTGGTGGATGATGAAAATGATATGTCATGTATGAATGAGAATACTCAATACTGGACACAATCCCTCTCAATTGAGATAGCATATGGATATGTGCCAAAGAGCCACACGAACCAAATGAGATGGTGCATGATATAACAAATGAAGAAACTTAAACTACTGAATTTCCTGGTAAACATAATTGTTCTGTATTTAATATTTCATTAATATTTGAATAATATTGTATATACTGGTTGATTAAGCATTCTTGTTCATGTAAGTAATTCATTACAGGTTATATCTTTAAATACATAAATTGCATATGTCATGATGCTACCATGTGAAATACTTGCACCTCGCTTAAAGTAAACATGAAGTTGGAATCAGATTTTGGACTACCTTGTCTTCCATTCAATTAGTTTAATGATTTAAGGTTACTAAGCATAGCAGGATGATGAGGTATTTCTAAGGTGAACCTAAGTCAACTACCGACCAGCTGAAGTGCAGTGAGACATTCGAACTAAAAGAAATGCAGTGAGGAATGGCGAGTCAAAAAAAACACCAGTGCAGTGCAGCTGTTGAGTTAAAAATAAGACGGTAAGTGGAAGAATTCAGGAATCATAAGCAGTGAGTACCAGATGGTAATAATTATAAAAAAGAGCTGAAATGGCAGGCTACATCAGAAAGTTTGATTACACAACAGATAACTAGATTTGATATACTGAGCAAATTGAACAGTATTTTGAAGCAAATAAAATAGCTGATGAGAAATGAGTATCAATTTTGCTGAGTGCATTTGGTTTAAAGGCATACAGTTTGCTTTGAAGTTTGACTGCTCCAGCCAAACCAGCAGAAATGAACTTTGCTGATATTGGCAAAGTAATGTTAGAACATTTAGAACCAAAGCCATTATTGATTGAAGAATGCTTTAGGTTTCATAAGTGGAATCAAAAGGAAAGGGAGTCCTTTTCAGGGTACGTGGCTGAATTGATGAAGTTATCTGAGCATTGCCAGTTCAGTAATGGTCTTAATGATGCACTGAAAGATCATTTAGTTTGTGGAATCTTACAAGAAAACATTCAAACATGGCTCCTAACTGAAGCACAACTCATATTTAAAAGAGCAGTTGAAACTGCTGTTTCAAAGGACACCACAGACAGAGACGCAATTGAATTGCAACCAGCAATGAAAGTGAATGTGAGCAAAATTGCCTTACTGTTGTGGCAGGGGCTCACATATACCTGATCGATGCAGATTTAAAAATGAAACTTGTAGAAAATGCAACATAGTAGGACGCATATATTTTGTCAGACAAAAATAAATTGACTGCACAGGGAAGAGAAAAACGTAAAAATCAAGTTGCAGTTTCAAAAAGAGAACTGTTGGTGAAAAATCTGATAACAATGAGTGATGCCGAACTGTGCGGCCTCGAGTTTACAATGTGAAAATTAACAATAGCCAAGCAATATTGCTTACACCAGAAGTGAACGGCAAGTTAAGTAAATTGAAATTGCACGTTGGTTTGGTTGTTTCAGTCATTGCACAAAATGAGTTTGAACAGTATTTCAAATATATGAGATTGAGGTTTGCAGATATCCAACTAAGAACTTATACTGGAAAAAAGGTAACTCCTGCAGGAATGACATTTGTAACAGTGAAATACAACCAACAAGCCCCATTGAGCTTGTATGTGGTAAAAACAGGAGAATCAACATTGTGGGGACAAGAGTGGCTGAGGCAAATACAACTTAATTGGAGATCCATCCACCAGTTGCATGCCACATCCCCTGAAATAGTGTCAACTGAAAGTGAATTGAGTAAGGTACTGGATGATGCCACAACTGTCTCTGTCATAAGGGGACAGGAGGCAGGACCCAAGCGCAGGACGCAGGCACTGAACTACTAGGGGCAGGAGGAGAACAAATAAATGAGAGACAAGATGTGGAGACCATGGTGTGTGTGAGGGACATGATGTTCAAGGTGATGCAGGGGTTCCAAGACAGTCTTAGAGTTCAGGCAGGGTCTAGGAGTTCATTGGGTGGGCTGCATAACTCCTGGGTAGGGCCCAGATCTCTCAGGCAGGAACACGGGGGCCTGAGCAGATCATGGGGCACCTGGGTAGGTTGTGGGGCACAACCCATCAGCAGCGAGGGATAGGTAGGGGTAGGGACCTCTGGGTGGGCCACATAACTCCTAGGCAGGGCCCGGACCTGCCAGGCAGGACCATTGGGGCCTGAGCAGGTCACAGGGCATCTGGGTAGGTTGTGGGGCACAACCCATCAGCAGCAAGGGATGGAAAGGGGCAGAGTCCCCCATCGGGCAACGGCAGTCCAGCCAGGCTTGCCCGACAGAGGCAAAGGATAGGAAGGGAACTAGGTCCAGGGTGACTGCCAGACTTACTCGAAGTCTTTAACAGGGGAACTCCAAGCCAGGGCAACCAGAGGAACAGGATAAGCAGGACCACCAGAATAGGCAGAACGACACCCTAACTCCACTCAGTCCCAGAGCACCCTACATACACTGCCAGCCGATGGGCATCAGGTGCACCTCCTTGAGCTCCAACAAGTCACGATGATCCACAGGTGTAACTAATTGGGCTCAAGGGCAAAAGAAGGGACGGCTACAAGACCCAGAGTCCATGGACTGGATCAAGACCCGGAATGCGGGCTCCGGACCGGACTATAACAGTCTCCATGTTGTATACCATGAAGTGTTGCCCAACAGAGGACAAACAGGTGTGGTGCTAACCTCTGTGTCTCTGGTTGGAAAGCATATTGGAACAAGGAAAGACCATGCTGCTCAGAGGAATTGTGAAAATAATGAAAATACTGTTCCACTTCCAACAGTTTTTAATATCTGAGAAAGCTTGTGATACATTAATCAAGCAGTTACCAGTGAAATGTACCTTGGTTTTATGCTGGAAGAGAATTCAAGGAGCTTCAGGCAAGTTAGAAGCATTTGGCTTTTGTGAGTATAAAGAGGTAGTATCTGCCCTACATACATTAAGGTTTTTGCATTAACTTCAAGCGGGAGACTAAAAGCTGCTTGGAAAAGTAGAATAAAGACCAAAGCCCAGCTGGAAGGTCAAAAAGGAAGTAGCCAATGGAGATAGCCAATGTCAGATGATGTTGTGAATGAGGAAACCAAAGGAAAAGATTGTAAGGGAGCAATAGAAGGATTAATAAGAGAATACTCCAGTGAGCTAAATGCACCTTCCCAAGATCAAGATGCACAAACTAGAAGAAGAAAAAGGAAGAACAAAGGTCGTTACCACTGGTAGTCAGGTAAATATCACTGGTAAACAAAGGTTATCAGTATGACATTGTTAAGGAGAGATCATGTATGGCTAACTTGATTAATTTTACAAAGAGTTCCAAGTGTATTAATGAGGTTAGTACAGTTGTCATCTACATCAAAGAAGTAAGGCTGTTGACCAAGTCTCACACGGGAGGCAGGTCCAAAACTTAACTTCCAAGAGATCAAAGGAAATTTAGCAAATTAGCTTGGGTTGATTCTGAAGGTTCTTTTGGAATTAAAAGCCTGGACCAATGGTGAGTTACTGGAATTGGTGCTGGGACTCTTCCAGTTTAAACTGTGAATTAGTAATCTGAAAGTACAATGAATAAGTTTGCAAATGACATGAAAATTGATGTTTGTTGGTAGAGAGTGTTGTCTTCAGTTACACAATAATAGTGATAAATTGTTGGTAAGGTGGCTAGAGCAATGGCAGGCGGAATTTAGGTTCTGAAAAATGTAAAGTGACGCACTATGGAAGTACTAATAAGGCTAATATATTTACAAAGATTGGTAGGACACTTGTAAGTACTTAGGAACAGAGGGACCTTAGTGCACAAGCCCAAGGAACCCCAAAGGCAGAAGCAAAGTCAGCTATGATGTTTAAGAAAGCATATGTGATAGGTGCCTTCATTGGTTGTGGCATAGAATACAAGCACAGTTGGTGGGAGGGGGGGAAGGTGCATTTGTGTGGTGATTATGGTGTCATTATATGGAACAGTAATCTGAGCACATCTGGTATATTATGTAGTTTTGGTTGTCTGAATAAAGAATGGAAGAGTAATAGGGAGTGGTGAATGAAGAAGAAATACTAAATTCAGTCCCCTTGCAGATGAACACTCTGGTTGACAATAGGCCAATCTCTTTTTAGCCTCTACTTATATAAGCCTTTGCACTTAAATAAAACACTCCAACAATTCAAAGCAGAAGGATATTCCTCTTACTGTATAAAAAAAAACTCTTGGAGTCTTGGCTTTGTCTCAGATGTGCTCACAGAGTCATGATTCCAAAGCTCTGCTTCATGTTGTAGAACTCAGACCTTTTGCCTCCTGCTTCTCACGTCTGCAGCTATCAAAGTCTGACTTGACTTGTTCTAGTTTTAGGCCCAAGGAGGAGATAATGTATGTTTTCATCTAATGTTTTGCAAGTAGGTATAAATGTATTACAAACTAAACAATGGAAAAGAAATATTGATGATGTAGCTGAATTATAATTATTACCATTAGCCTATTACAGTGTTGATGTCATGGTTGGATGGCTGAAAATATGTGGAGATGTGAGATGAGTGTGTGTCTCACTGCTGTGCCATGTGTGTACGTTTGAGAATTAGGTTTTAAATGATTGGTACGGTCCCAGACTGAGAGTGATTATTGGCAGATGCTTGATTCTATGTACAGTGAACTGAATAATGTCAAAGGACTTTGGTACATGATATTCATAAATGAACTTAATAATAACTTTATTTAAAGAGCAATTTTCATACAGATAATGTAGTTTAAAGTGTTTTACAGTGGGATAAATGTACAAACATTAAAATAAAAAATAAAAAAGTAGAATGAATATATAAGACAAAAATATGTTAGCTAAAAGCAATATTAAATAAATAGGTTTCGAACTGGCATTTAAAAAGCTCACCCAAGTCTGCATCCTTGTAGTTTTAGGTATTGAGTCCCATAGTATCACAGCATAATTCAAAAAAGCTGACTGGACAATTATCTTTTGAGAGAGATTGTTTAAATTTAAGAGATAGTTTGAAGAAGACCTGAGAAAGATAATATAACAAAAATGATTCTGTGCTGTACTCCAGTCCCAGACCATTAAGAACTTTAAAAACAAGAAAAATAATTTTAAAATCAATTCTAAAAGCTACACCAAGTCAATTCAGAGTAGCTAGTATTGGACTGATGTGTTCCCTCATCCTTGTTTTGGTTAAAAGTCAAGCAGCGATGTTCTGAATGAGTTAGTCTGTCAACAGATTACTTTGGAAGGCCAGTAAAAATTGCATGGCAGTAATCTAGACTATTTGATATAAGAGCATGAATTAGTTTTCCAGCATCATTATGTGACAGAAATGAACATACCTTTGCAATATTTCTTAAGAGTAGAAATGTTGCTGTGGTCATTTCTTTATGAGGAATTTAAAATTCAGATCTGCATCAAGGATAACACCCAGGCTTCCTACTTTTGATTTGACAAGGGGAGACAAGTTCACACATTTATCAAGAAGTTTATCTCCTTTGACTTTGGAACCAACCATAAGTATTTCAGTTTTATCTTCATTTATTTTCAGGAAATTATTGCTCAAGCATTTGTTTATTGCCGCTATACCGGCTGTCAGAGAAGATAGGTTTATTGATTAAACTTATTTAATAGAACTTATTGATTAAAATCCTAGAAGGGTCTGCCTCATCTATACATTTAATTCCCATTTCCTTTTCACTTCTGAACATAGGTCCTAATTCCACCTCTTCTACCAAGACCTGCAGTATAATTCTGGAAACTGGATTAGGTTGCAATGACTTGATCAAGGACTGTCCACAATCATACCCTCAATTCTAATCAACAAGCTTCAAATCCTGTGCCTCTGTGCCTTCTTCTGCAACAGGATCTTTGACTTCCTCACTGGGAAACCATAATCTGTGTAGGTATGAACTAACACCTCCTCATCATTGACAATCAACACTGAAACACCTCAAGGCTGCTTGCTCAGCCCACTGCTCTACTCACTCTACACCCACAATTGTGTGGCTAGGCACAGCTCAAACATCACCTATAAATTTGCTGACCACAAAACTATTTTTAACAGAATTTCAGATGATGATGACGCTAACAGGAGTGAGAAAGGTCAGTTGTTTGAGTGTGTTGTAACAACAACCTTGTACTCAAAATCAGTAAGACCAAGTAGTTAATTGTGGATTTCAGGGAGGGGAAGTTGAGGGAACACAGAGCAGTCCTCATCGAGGGATCAGCAGAGGAAAGGGTAAGCAGTTTCAGGTCTCTGAGTGTCAACGTCTCTAAACATCTATCCTAAACCCAACATTTTAATGCAAATACAAACAAGGCATGACAGTGGCATTATTGGTATGTCACAAAGACACTCACAAATTTCTACAGATGTACCATGAAGAGCATTGCCATCTGGTACAGAGGGGTATCACACAGGATCAAAAACACAACTTCTTCCCCTCCACCATCAGATTTGTAAATGGACAGTGAACCCATAAACATTACCTCACAATTTTTTTCCTCTCTTTTGCACAACTTATTTTATTAAATATATTGAATTGAATTGACTTTATTTCTCACATCCTTCACATACATGAGGATGTATGTATGTATGTATGATCCTGCTATCAAGGGAGTTAACAGTCCCCATACCAGGCAGTGACTCAGCCAGCCAGGATGCTCTCAAGTGTGCCCCTGTAGAAAGTTCCTAGGATTTGGGGGCCTATACCAAACTTCCTCAATCTTTAAGTTAAGTCTTCATCTAAATGTGGAATTGCAATCATAGTAATTTATAATAATTTATAATACGTAAATTGAACAGTCAATGTAACATAGAAATACACTCAAATCAGCCTGAGTTAATCAGTCTGATGGCCTGGTGGAAGAAGCTGTCCTGAAGCCTGTTGGTCCCGGATTTTATGCTGCGGTACCATTTCCAGGATGATAGCAGCTGGAATGGATTCTGGTTGGGGTGACTTGAGTCCCCAATGATCCTTCCGGCCCTTTTTTTCACATCTGTCTTTGTAAATGTCCTGAATCATGGGAAGTTCACAACTACAGATGCGCTGGGTTGTCCGCACCACTCTCTGCAGAATCCTCCTATCAAGGGAGGTGCAGTTCCCAGACCAGGCAGTGATTCAGCCAGCCAGGATGCTTTCAATTAGGAAGTTCCTAGGATTTGGGGGCCCATACCAAACTTCTTCAAACATCTGAGGTGAAAGAGGCACTGTTGTGCCTTTTTCACCACACAGCTGATGTGTACAAACCACGTGAGGTCCTTGATGATGTGGATGCTGGGGAACTTAAAGCTGTCCACCCTCTCAACCCCAGATCCATTGATATCAAAAGGGGTTAGCCCATCTCCATTCTCCTTTGTTTTTGTGACATTGAGGGAGAGGTTGTTTTCTTGACACCACTATCAGAGAGATGACTTCTTTCCTGTAGACCACCTTGTTATTGTTTGAGATAAGCCCAATCAGTGTAGTGTTGTCAGCAAACTTGATTAGCAGATTAGAGCTGTGGCTGGCGACACAGTCATACGTATACAGTGAGTAAAGGAGGGGACCTAGTACACAGCCCTGAGGAGCTTCTGTATTGAGAGTCAGAGGGACAGAGGTGAGGGAGCCTACTCTTACTACCTGCCAGCGATCTGACAAGAAGTCCAGGATCCTACTGCACAAGGCAGGGTCAAGGCCGAGGTCTCTGAGCTTCCTGTCGAGCCTAGATGAAATTATGATGTTGAATGCTGAACTGTAGACCAGGAACAGCATTCTCATATAAGCATCCTTCTTCTCCAGATGTGTAAGGGCAGTATGTAGAGCAGTGGCTATTGCGTCATCTGTCAATCGGTTATGACAGTAGGCAAATTGTAGGGGGTCCAGTTGGGGTGGTAGCAAGCTGCAGTTATACATACATATGCACTGAAATGCACCATTGCCACAAAAGAACAAATTTCATGACATATGCTAGTGATATTGAACCTGATTCTGATTCTCTTTCCCGAGTCCAATTTGGTTGCAGAATGACTCCCAGTACTTTCCGTAAACAAAATATACATTTCCTCTCAGAGATGCAAGCCAGCTTTAAGTCATGTAAGTTACCAATGGTAGTGTACGCATTGATGATATCTCCAGCCAAAGGACATTGGGTGTTTGTTGTACTGTGTATCGAAATGGTTGTAGTGTAAGGGAATGTACATTTAGTGTGCTACCTTCATTACCAGCAGGAGCATGGGTTAATCATGCACTGCAAATAATGTACTCTTTTCTAGGACTATGCAAATAACACTTCAGTTCTGTGTTACTCTTCTAAATGCAGGTATTCAGCTTGAGCCCCCGACAATATGATATTTAGGTGTGATTACACAGAAATCCAATGTAGCAGAAAACATTTGTTCCAAATAAAAGTAACAGAACCTCAACAACATACTTAATTTGTGTACTGTTAATGTAATGATAAAAACCACCTCTTATTGAAATATCTCCTATAGATGGATATCTTGATACATAGTATTACCAGTGAGTGAAATGAGAGGATCTGTGAACCAAAATTCACTCGTGGAAGAAGTAAGGGAGGGATTAGTATGGTGGTGGTTTGCATGAGAGAGATGGTTGAGAGTGGAGGGTGAACCTGTTTGAGAAGGTGTACTCAAATTGGTGATTAACTTCTAAAAAATTCTCTGAAGTCCCATAGTAATTTTGAACAGAGATTATCATTGATTACAGAATTAGTAACAATTATTATGGAAATTTTAAGGAACTAAGGATTTGTTCTGTTGAATATTTATACATATTCATTGCCTCACTATTAATAAACATATAACAGAGACAGATCAAAATAAATTAACTCCTAAATAAATAAATAAACCCTCTACCAACCTCCACAGCACAACTAATTGCAGCACCCTATCACCCATCTTGATAGATCTGTATTGTTTGGTAGCTGGACTTTAATTGTTCTCAAATAGGGAATATCCAAATAAAATCCAGTCCAACAGCACTTACATCCATAGTAATGAAGTATTTTGAGAGGTTGGTAATGAAACGTATCAACTTCTGCCTGAGAAGTGACTTGGATCCACTCCAATTTGCCTACCAGAGCAATAGATCCACAGCAGATACCATCACATTGGCTCTTCACTCAACTCTAAAACAGCTGGACAGCAAAGATGCAAAGGATGCTGTTTATTGACCGCACCTCAGCATTCAATACTATCCTCTCCTCAAAACTAATCAATAAGCTTCAAGACCTTGTCCTCAATATATCCTCGTGCAATTGGATGCTTGATTTCCTCACTTGCAGGCTCCAGTCAGTTCAGATTGGCAACATCATTTCCTCCGCTATCTCCAACAGCACAGGAGCACCACAAGGCTTGGTGCTTAACTCCCCTGCTCTACCCTCTTTACACTTACGACTGTGCGGCTAAGCACATCTCCAATGCCATATTCAGACTGGCTGACGACTCTACTGACATAAACTGAATCAAAGGCAGTGATGAATCAGCACATAGGAAGGAGACTGAAACTCTGGCTGAGTGTTGACACAACTTCAGCCTTGCACTCAATGTCATCAAGACAAAGGAGCTTATTATTGACTTCAGGAGAGGGAGCCAGAGAACAATGGAGGATCAGTCCTTGGAGGATCAGAGGTGGAGAGGGTCAGCAGCTTTAAATTCCTCAGTGTTATCATTTTGGAGGACATGTCCTGGGCCCAGGACATAAGGGCAATTATAAAGAAAGCACGGCAGCAGCTCTACTTCCTTAGGAGATTGCATAGATTCCGCGTGATACCTAAAGCTTTGATGACCTTCTATAGATGTGTGGTGGAGAGTATATTGACTGGTTGCATCACAGCCAGATATGGAAACAAAAAGTTATGGATATGGCCCAGTCCATCCCAGTCACTCCCACCATTAAGTATACCTACACAAAGCATTGTCACAGGAAGGCAGCATTTAACATCTGGGACCCCCATCATCTAGGTCAGGGGTCAGCAACCTTTACCACTGAAAGAGCCACTTGGACCCGTTTCCCACAGAAAAGAAAACACTGGGAGCCGCAAAACCCGTTTGACATTTAAAATGAAATAACACTGCATACAATGTTTTTTTTTGCCTTTATGCTATGTATAAACAAACTATAATGTGTTGCATTTATGAAATTGATGAACTCCTGATGAAAACGAAATTACATTTCTGCATGCAACAAAAACATTTTGAACTCCGAAAAAAAGACGTTGGGTTGAAGGTTACTTTTAAGTAAAATACTCAACGTCTATTTGAGTCCTTCTTGTATTTATGAAAAATGCTGAACTTAAATTTTCCGCCAGCAGCAAACCAAAAATAACGTCAGGCAGCTGTCAACCTGAAAAATAAAAGGACTATTTCAATGAACAATGAAAAAATATGAATATATGTAAAACAATAGGCAATTAAAATATTTATCATACTTGGTTAATTGGATTTCTGCTCCTGGACCTCAGCGCACAGCGTCTGCACATTAGGGCTGTATGACGTCACCTTCATCTTTACACAGGATCGCAAGCTGTCATCTGTGAGGTGTGCGTGATGTTTGTTTTTAATAAAGTTCATGTTGGAGAACACCTGCTCACATACATATGTGGATCCAAAGATCGACAGGACAAGCGCATACTTTTTAATGTTTACATAAATGTCGGGGATAGCATTCCATGTTTCGAACACAAGTTTGTCTGGTTTAGGGAGGTTTTCAGTATCACTCCATTTGTGATTCTGAGCAAGAACGGCCTTCTGACGGGCAACATCTTCAAGGTCTGCTGTCAAGCGTCTAAACTTGGACACCCATATGTCTTTGTCGGGTATGTCGGCCAGTTCCATCTCAAGATCAGGTTTACTCACACCTGCCAATGCAGTCGTATTCAGTAGAGATGAATCGATGCTTAGGGGAGTGACCGGGAAGGATAATGTGTTTTTTCCTCTCTGAACTCACAGAAGCGTTTCCCAAACGATGTTTGCATTGCGATGATTGCAGAATGTAAATACTCCGAATTTATCATGTCGTGACCTTGTTTGAACTCTCTCAAATTGGGGAAGTGAGACAAAGTGCCTTTCTGTCAATCTCTGGCAAGCACTGTCAACTTGCGCTCGAATGCCAAAACATCCTCTAACATGTGTAGGGCTGTACGTCCTTTCCCCTGAAGAGCTGTGCTCAGCGTGTTCAGGTGCGCTGTCTTGTCTACCATGAAGTGTAGCTTTTCCAGCCCTTTGCTGCCCAGGAAAGTTTTCACTTCTTCCAGACACGCGACAAAGTGTTTCAGCACCTCCCCTCTGGACAGCCACCGGACTTTGTTGTGCAGCAGGAGATCAGAATATGCGCTTTCCAGCTCGTCCAGTAACTAACGGAATTGACGGTGATTTAAACTTTTTGCCATTATTTTATTGACAATCTGAATGACAACATCCATTACTTCTGTGCATTCCGGAGGAAATGTTTGAGCGCACAGTGCCTCTTGGTGCAAGATGCAGTGAAAAATCAGCAGCTTTC
The DNA here is from genome assembly GCF_030144855.1 of Hypanus sabinus. Taxonomy (NCBI): domain Eukaryota; kingdom Metazoa; phylum Chordata; class Chondrichthyes; order Myliobatiformes; family Dasyatidae; genus Hypanus; species Hypanus sabinus. The sequence continues at coordinate 58,794,666 of NC_082717.1, read as the reverse complement.
TGTCCAGCGACTTCTGCAGTAAAGCCACAATTCCCTTGTGCGTTCCCGTCATATTCGGTGCCCCATCAGTAGCTACTGACACCAGGTGGGTAGTCTTTATTCCTTTGGCTCTTAAACAATTCAAGACAGCCTCACAGACGTCCTCCCCCCGTGTTTGGTCTTTTAGAGGTATCAACTCAATCATTTCTTCCTGTGGCCCGGCAGAGTTTACATACCGGCAGAACAGCGCTATTTGTTCAATATCACCGTTGTCTTTAGACTCGTCACAGGCAATCGAGTAGGCCACAGCTGAATTGATGTCTTTAATTTGCTGTCTTGTGATGTCTTCTGCCATTTTTATGGTTCTGTCTTTGACAGTCTTTGCAGAGAGGGGCATATCCCTGATTTTCTGCACAATTTCATTCTTGTTTTTAAAGTCCGTGAATAGATGTTCTAAAATCTTAATGAAAGATTCTTTTATATATTCACCATCTGTAAACTGCTTCCCGTGCCTGACTATTTCCTGAGCGGCAATATAACTAGCATATGTCGTTGGTTTTCCGGACTTCATCCATTGCTTGAAATGATTTTTGCTCAGATCAACCTTCCGCATCCGTTCTGAAACGGCTTTTTTTCTCTCATCTCCATCCGGATATTTTTGAGCAAAGGCTGCGTGTTTATTCTGGAAATGCCTTGCAACATTTGACTTTTTGTTGTTTGCTAGTTTCTCATTGCATATTAAGCATACCGGTAAACCAGTCTCGTCAACAGTGAAAGCAAATGAATCTGTCCACGTATCATTAAACCTTTTGTTTTCTTCAGTCACTTTTCTTTTTTTAGATTTCTCCATAGTTGGCCTACCTTGGATCAAAAAATTAAAGAAATCGCGCACTGACGGGTGTCAGGTATTGGCAGTGGTGACGTATATTAATAGCGATAAAAACACGTTGTAGCGGTGTGCTCACGCAGTCAGTAAACTGCAGTCGAATAACTTTATTCGAACTAAACAGCCTTGCTTTTAAGCCTCCCTCAACCTGGCCCCCATGGACGCGGATGCTGCAAAAGACACGTACTCACAAACCCCCGTAGGCTATCTCCCTTAGCCTGAACACTGGCTAATTGTGAGCCGGTTCCAATGTGCCAGGAAATGGGTCGCCACAACGTCTTATTTAGATTGTACAAGATCACCATAATCTTCAAATTTAGAATTACATTTCAAAAACTAACAAACTAACATAAAATACATTTTAATTAAATACTGACCAATTATTTCCCAAAGCAACAGGGAGCCGCAGCACTGAGGTAAAAGAGTCGCAAGTGGCTCCGGAGCCGCGGGTTGCCGACCCCCGACCTAGGTCATGCTCTCTTCTTGCTGCTGCCATTGAGAAGGTGGTACAGGAGCCTTAGGACTCACACCACCAGGCTCAGCAAGTTATTACCCCAACCATCAGGCTCTTAAACCAGAGAGGATAACTGCACACACACCAACGCTGAACTGTTCCCGCACCCACGGACTCAGTTTTAAGGACTCTTCAGCTCATGTTCTTGATATTTATTATTTATTAATATTTCTTTCTTTTGTATTTGCACAGTTTGTTGTCTTTTACACACTGGTTGGATGCTCAAGTTAGTGTGGTTTCCGATTCTATTGATTCTATTATGGATTTAATGAGAATGCCCACAAGAAATTGAATCTCTGGGTTGTATATGGTGATAAATATGTACTTTGATAATGAATTTACTTTTGTTACGTATCCCGTAACTGGATAACTTACCAGCAAAGATAGAGAGGTCTGTTGAAGTCTGATGTCGTTATTTTCAAACGTTTTTATTTATAAAGGGGCACAAAAGTAAGGTTAATGCAAACATTCAGATAATGCACATCACCAATATGCAATCTAAAGCCCGGATATAGACATAATCATCATTAATCTCGGCTGTTGTCTAGGGGATAATATTTTTCTGTCCATTGGAAATCTAAAGAGTCATTCAAAAGTCTTTCGAGGAATTGTTGGGTGTCACGTGTCTTAGAGGAATCGGTGAGAACGAAAAGAAGACATGCCTGTATCTTTTTGACCACTCCGTTAAACTCAGGGAGCGTTGGTTTCCCCGTTGTTAGTTCGAAGTCCTTCTCGGTATTATCAGCCACCCGCTCCCCAGGCAAAGGGGTTAGGAGCGCACGTGGCGTTGAGTGGCTTCCAGCTCTCACGGGAGCGTTGAGCGAGCAAGTTCCTCTGGTGCATCGCTAGGGGACTGCCTCCTGCAGTCCACTTTTATCTTTACTTGCAGAATTGTAGCTGTCCATCAAAGTAGGGGGATGCAATCTCCACCCCCACATGGCCCGAGGGTGTTCATGTCCATGGTTGTTGTCACGTAGTAAGGACACACAGGTGCCTCTAAGAACAATGGTCAAAACCGTTGCATTGTCTCTCACTTCCGAGTCCCGAATTAATAGCGATCTTGCGATTCTCCGGAAGGAGGGGGCTGCTCCCTCTCCTTCGGCCCCTCAGAGCTGTGGTACCTTCATAACACTTTGAACTTTGAAATTCCCATTATTGTCAAATTAAGTTTCTTTAACTTATTGAAAATAATTTGAATCAAATTTGCTTGGTGATATATATGAAAGCTATGGATTATTCAGCTAAACCATGGACTAATTTCAGGCTGTACTGCTTGTTAATTGTCCATCTTTTATAAAATTTGCTCCATTTTCATTGCACTTTGTTTTTAACAGATATCACTGTTACTATGAAGAGTAAGAGTTATTCCATAAATGTTTCTGCCAACTAATAATGCTTGCACAACGAACATAGAAAACAAGAAATAAATAAGAATGATTCTTGCCTGACGACCCCATTACCAATGCTGCAAAGCCCTCAACACTTAATCACGGAGCAACTTTCCAAAAGATATAAACCAGGACTTGTTTGTGGAATGTCACAGTGCACAAAACAATCAATAGATAGATTGTACTCCAACTCATGACACTGGATATATAATGTCAAAGTGATTTATCCTTAAAATTCCAGAGGTTTGAAATCCCACTCAGGCCTGAGAAAAATCTTCACATCATTTGCAAACATTTCAACACCACAGGAGCGCTAGGACTGCCACTCCTCAAAGAAATATTTCTAGCTTGCCTCAATGGAAGACTCACCAAATTACTCTGAAGTGATCAATCAGCTACCTATCTTCATTTTTGGAACACTGGGAACTGAATGAAATTGTGCATCTATGGTTCAACCTTTCAGCTGCTGACATTAAGCAATTGGCACAAACACTTTCCTCACCAATCAACCTAAATATTTTCCCCATCAGTGACTTCGGTACTTCTTTCAATTGTCAGTTTATTTGCCTATTGAAAATTCTCTTTCCAAGTTCTTTTTCATGGGATTTTGTGAGATCCGAATTTGATATCTTCCTGGTCATTGAAGAGTATGTGAGCAATACATAATGAGATTAATTCAGAAAAATCTAAAGGGCAGCTATTACAGAAAAAAGGTATATTCCTGTCTCCTGATGTAGTACAATTAGGCCCTGATCTTGATTTAAATATGTAATAATTTAGGGAGCTATATTATTGAAGAATACTAATGTTTAACCTTCAAATGTGTTCAAGTTGAAAATATTGTCTTCTGTACATTATTATCAAATTACATTTTTGTGTTTCATTTCAATGGGATTTGATCAGACAGCACTTCATGGTGAATTGCAACATATAAATAACAACATTATAGCATTTGAGACCTTGGTTCTTGTTCACTTGCATTGTAATGACCAAGCTCATCCCTATTCTGTAAAGAAAAAATAGGATAAATTTTCTGCTCTATCACACTATCCCTGGTTGCTGCAGAATGCGGTATTAATGAGTCACAGACAATTAATCTGATTGTAGCTTTGCTGTTCCACCACATTTTGTAATGAATATTGGAGGAAAATTAAACATCTAACAGGAGGCGGAGGCTCCAAGAACATGCCCATCTTTGATGATGGCAAGGCTCATAATGTGAGTGCTAACATCATGGTGTAGCTTCTGCAACCATGTTCAGTCAGAAGCACTGAATAGATAATCCATGTAGGATCCCCACCACTCACCAGACAACTAAATTCACTCCAGATGATGTCAAGAAACAGCCAAGTCACTGGAAAACAGCAAAGGCCAAGGGACCAGAAAATATCTCATCTTTAGTAATGAAGACCTGCATTCCAGATGAGTTGTGGCTCTTGCCAACCTGTTTCTGCATAGTAACAAGCTACCTACCTGACAATGGCAAATTGCACAGTATGCTCACACTAAACAGGACAAAACCAATCCAGCTCATTACTGTCCATCCAGTCTACATTCAATCATCACCAGAGTGGTGGAAGCTGTGGTCAACATTTCTATCAAGTGGAACTTAATCACCAATAATTTATTCATTGATATCCAGAATGAGTTTTACCTTAACTCTGTTGTTGAAAGCAGTTATTACAGCTGTGGTCAAAATAGGAACCAAGGAAATGAATTCCAGTGATGGAGTGAAAGTGACTGCTCAGTTGAAGCATGTACTGAGTGTGGTACCAATATGCCCTGGTAAGCTGAAGGGGTTTGGGTAAGCAGTCATTGCACAATAGCTTGCATAATGGAAGATGTGGTTGTTGGAGATCAATCATCCTTACTTCTCATCATCACCGTAGGAGTTCCTCAGTATCCATGGGCCAACTATCTTCAGCTGCATCAGAAATGACCTTCTTTTTCCATCAAAAGGTCAGAAGCGAAAATAGCAGGTACAGGGCCTGAACATCATCATGGACAATCGGACAATGACACATTTCTACCAGATGACTCAATGCCTGTTTACAGTAGGCAAAGTTCCACCAAGGTGCTTTCTTCATCCCCTAATGACCCTGGGCCTGTGGCAGATCTACTTTTGCAAAGGTCAACCCATGGAAAGTTGTCAGACCAGATGGAGTGGCTCAGTGGGGTCTGAAAACAGGCGCCAATTAATTAGCCACTGCCTTTGCCAACATCTTCAATCTCTCACTTCAACAATCTACTGTCCTCACCTGGTTCATAGAAATTTTCATTATTTTACTCACCAAGAAAAGTAATGTGTCTTGCCTTATTGACTATCAATCAGTAGCTCTAACATTGAATATGATGAAATGCTTTGAGAGACTGATAATGGTCGATATCAGTGAAAGACTTCCAGAGCAGCTAGACCCTTTGCAATTTGCATATAGGAAAAATAGGCCTACAGAGGATGCCAAATCCTTTGCACTACATTCAGCTCTGAGCCACCTCATCAAACAGAATATATATGTCAGTATGCTATTCATGACTACAGATCAGCCTTCAACACCATATTACCAAGTCAGCTAAACACCTGGACCATTGTCTTGGTGGCTCCCATCTATATCTAGTTTCTAGACTTTCTGACTGGCAGGTATTTCATTCACCCTGGCCCCTAATGCTGGTGCTTCCCAGGGTTGTGTGCTCAGTCTCCTGCTGTACTCCTTGTATACCCATGAATGTGTAGCCAGATAGAGTGCCAACTTAATCTGATCCTTCAGTTCACTAATGATATCATTATTATTGTCTGGACCAGCAACAGTGATGAGACAGAGTACAGAAAAGAGACCATGAACCTTGTGTCATGGTGTCAGAACAACAACTTAGCCCTTAATGTCAGCAAGGTCAAAGATCTGGTCATTGACCTTTGGATTCTGCATGCTACAGTTCCCAAGAAGGTGTTGGATTGTGTAGCAGGAGAGAGGTTTCAAAAGAAGTGAGCGGGGGAAGTTGGGACATTCTATGTGCCACAGTTCCCGAGGAGACATTGGATTATACATAATTAGGCACTTGGCAAGGGCCAATAAAATGGAGTTAGGTTTAAACAGAATGGCATTGTGGGAGTAGGCCAGAGTAGGGAGCTCAGGCTTTGGATCTGAGAGGCTGAGGGAAGGTGGAGGCTGCAGGTGGATTGTTTTCATTTCATTTATTCTTATTGCAAAGTTAGAGCAGTGGGAATGCCAGGCAGGATAGTGGAATGCCCCTTTTGTGGGATGTAGGAAGACTGGAACGCCTCTGGTGACTCTAATAGCACCTGCAAGAAGTGCATCCAGCTGTAGCTTCTTTTAGACTGTGCTACGGAATTGGTGCTGGATCTGGATAAACTTTGGATAATTTGGGAGGCTGAGGGGTTGATCAACAGGACAAACAGGGAAGTAGTTACACCCAAGGTGAAGGACATAGGTAACTGTGTGAATGACAGGAGGAAAGAGGTTAAGCGGCCAGTGTACTGTACCCCTGTGGCCATTTTCCTCAACAAGAGGATACTGTTGAGGGGGATGACCTAGCAGATGAAAGCCACAGTGGTCAGATCTCTGCCACAGAGTCTGGCTCTGTAGATTAGCAGGGAACTGGGGAGAAGAGGCGAACTGTAGTGATAAGGGATATATTGGTTAGGGGACAGACAGGAGGTTCTGCGGATGAAAGTGAGATTACCAGATAGTATGTTGCCTCTTGAGTGCCAGTGTCAGGGACATCTCAGATCAAGTTCACAGCATTCTTAAGTGGGAGGATGAGCAGCCAGAGTTCATGGTTCACATAGGTACCAATAACATGGGTAGGAAGAGTGATGAGGTACTGCAAAGTGAGTTCAGGGAGTTAGGTGCTACGTTAAAGGACAGAACCTCTAGGCTGTGATCGCAGGATTGCTACATGTGCTATATGTTAGTGAGGCCAGAAATAGGAAGATCACATAGTTTAATGTGATCTAAGGAGATTGTGCTGGATGGAGGGCCCAGATTTTTGGATCATTAAGGTCTCTTCCAGGGAAGATGGGGTCTGTACAAAGGAATGATTTGCACTTGAACTGGAAGGGGACTAATATCCTTGTAGGAAGGTTTATTAGTGCTGCCTGGGGTTTAAAATAGATCTGCTGGGGGGGGGGGGGTGGTGGGAACTAGAGAGTTGGAGCAGATAGTGGAGTGGTTGTGGGGAAAGATGTAGTTAAACCTTCATACAAAGTCAGGAATAGAAAGACTGATCATGATGGGACTAATGTTTTGAGTTGTGTATATTTCAATGCAAGGAGTATTGTAGGATAGGCAGATGAGTTTAGGGCATGGATCAGCACATGGAATTCTGCCACTGTAGCCATTAGTGAGACGTGGTTGCAGGAGAGGCAGGACTGGCAGCTCAGTGTTCCAGGGTCCCATTGCTTTAGATATGATAGAGTAGGAGGAGTTAATGGGGGAGGGATTGCTTTACCAGTCAGGGAAATGTCACAGCAATGCTCACATATGATAGACTGAGGAGCTCATCCACTATGTGGGTGGAACCGAGGAATAAGAAAGGGATGACATTAATAGGATTAATAGGATTATATTACAGACCCCCACAAAGATCTGCAGGATTTAGAGGAGCAAATTTGCAGGTAGATATCAGGCTGTTGAAAAAAACACAAGGTTGTTATAGAAGGTGATTTTAACCTTCCACATATTGACTAGGACTCCCATACTATAAGAAGGCTGGATGGGAAAGAGGATACTAGATCTCCTATTAGGGAATGAGACAGGTTAGGTGATAGAAGCTGTGTAGGGAACACTTTGCATCTAGTGATCATAACTCCTTTAGTTTCAATATAATTATGGAGCAGGATAGGTCTGCTGCTCAGGTTGAGATTCTAAATTTGAGAAAGACCAATTTTGATGGTATCAAAAAGGATCTGGCAAGAGTAGATTGGGACAGGCTGTTTTCTGTCAAAGGTGTATTTGGTAAATGGAAAATTTTGAGAGTATAGAGTTAATATGTTCCTGTCAGAATAAAAGGCAAGGATAGCAGGTTTAGGGAATCATGGTTTTGAGATACATTGAGGCCCTAGTTAAGAAGAAGAAGGAGGTACATAGTGATATAGGCAGGAAGGAACAAATGAGGTACTTGAGGAATATAAGAAATGCAATAGAACACTTAAGAAGGAAATCAGGAGGGCTAAAAGAAGGCATGAGATTACCCTAGCAGTTAAGGTAAAGAATCCCAAGGGCTTCTACAGATATATTAAGAACAAAAGGATATCAAGGGACAAAATTGGTCCTCTGGAAGATCAAAGTAGTCATCTATGAATGGACCTGAAAGAGATGAGGGAGATCTTTCATGGATTTTTTTGCATCTGTATTTGCTCAGGAAATGGAAACAGAGTAAGGCAAAACAGCAGTGATGTCTGTAAGACCATAGATATAGGAACAGAAGTAAGCCATTCAGCCCATCGATTCTGCTCTGCCATTCAATCATGGGCTGATCCAATTCTTCCAGTCATCCCCACTCCCCTGCCTTCTCCCCATACCCTTTGATGTCCTGGCTAATCAAGAACCTATCTATCTCTGCTTTAAATGCACCCAATGACTTGGCCTCCACAGCTGCTCATGGCAACAAATTCAATACCACCCTCTGACTAAAGTAATTTCTCTGCATCTCTGTTCTAAATGGATGTCCTTCAATCCTGAAGTCATGCCTTCTTGTCCTAGATTTCCCTATCATGGGAAATAACTTTGCCACATCAAATCTGTTCAGGCCTTTTAACATTCAGGATGTTTCTATGAGATCCCCCGTCATTCTCTTGAATTCCAGGGAATACGGTCCAAGAGCTGCCAGACATTCCTTATATGGTAATCCTTTCATTCCTGGAATCATTCTCGTGAATCTTCTCTGAATCCTTTCCAATGTCAGTACATCCTTTCTAAAATAAGGAGCCCAAAACTGCTTCAACATCACATCCCTGTTCATATATTCTATACCTCTAGAAATGGATGCCAACATTGCATTTGCCTTCTTTACCACCCACTTAACCCACTTTTTCTTAAATAGGATACCTTTAGGGTATCCTGCACAAGGACTTCCAAGTCCCTTTGCATCTCTATATTTTGAGTTCTCTCCCCATCTAAATAATAGTCTGCCAGCTTATTTCTTCCACCAAAGTGCATGACCATACACTTTTCAACATTGTATTTCATTTGCCACTTTTTTGCCCATTCCCCTAAACTATCTAAGTCTCTCTGCAGGCTCTCTGGTTCCTCAAGCACTACCTGCTCCTCCACCTATCTTTGTATCATTGGCAAAATTTAGCCACAAATCCATTAATCCCACAGTCCAGATCATTGACATACATTGTAAAAAGCAATCAACACTGACCCCTGTGGAACTCCACTGGTAATCGGCAGCCAGCCAGTATTGGATCCTTTCATTCCCACTCTCTGTTTTCTGATGATCAGCCAATGCTCCACCTATGCTAGTAACTTCCCTGTAATTCAATGGGATCTTATCTTGCTAAGCAGCCTCATGGGCAGCACCTTGTCAAAGGTCTTCTGAAAATCCAAGTGCACCACATCTACTGCATCTCCTTTGTCTACCCTGCTTGTAATTTCCTCAAAAAACTGCAGTAGGTTAGTCAGGCAGGATTTTCCTTTCAGGAAACCATGCTGGCTTTGGCCTATCTTGTCATCTGCCTCCAGGTACTCTGTAATCTCATCTCTAACAATCGATTCCAACAACTTCCCAACCACTGATGTCAGGCTAACAGGTCTATAGTTTCCTTTCTGCTGCCTCCCACCCTTCTTAAATAGCAGAGTAACATTTGCAATTTTCCAGTCATCCGGTACAATGCCAGAATCTATCGATTCTTGAAAGATCATTGTTAATGCCTCTGCAATCTCTCCAGCTACTTCCTTCAGAACTCGAGGGCACATTCCATCAGATCCAGGAGATTTATCCACCCTCAGACCATTAAGCTTCCTGAGCACCTTTTCAGTCATAACTTTCACTGCACATACTTCACTTTCCTGACACTCTTGACTGTCCGGTATACTGCAGATGTCTTCCACTGTGAAGACTAATGCAAAATACGCATTCAATTCCTCTGCCATCTTTGTGCCTCTCATTACAATATCTCCAGCGCCATTTTCTATTGGTCTGATATCTATCCTCAACTCTCTTTTACCCTTTATATACTTAAAAAAAGCTTTTAGCATCTTCTTTGATATTTGTCACCAGCTTCCTTTCATAATTCATCTTTTCCTTCCTAAGGTCATGGACTGTATACTGATTACAGAGGAGGAGGTGTTTATGGTCTGGGTGCAGGTCAACGGGGAGCAGCCAGATGTCTTAGTACGTATTAGTACAAATGACATAGGAAGGAAAGGTAATGAGGTCCTGAAAAGAGAATTTAGAGAGCTAGGTAGAAAACTGAGAAGCAGGACCTCCCAGTTAGTAATTTCTGGATTGCTGCCTGTGCCATGTGCCAGTAGGAACAGGATGATTTGGCAGATCAATATGTCACTGACAACCGGTGCAGGGGGCAGTGCTTCAAGTTTTTGGATAACTGGGATCTCTTCTGGGGGAGGTATGACCTGTCAAAAGTGATGGGTTGCACCTGAACCTGAGGGGGACCAATATTCTCGCTGACAGTTTGTTGGGGCTGTTGAAGAGAGTTTAAACTAACTTGACTGGGGGGGGGGGGGTGAGAACCCCAGTGAAGGGACTCAGGATAGGATGGATGTAAAAAAAGTAAAGATAGCGTGCAGTCAGATTGTCAGGAAGGGCAGGCAGGTGAGAGGATTTAGGTGCAGCCAACAGGCTGAGTATCAAATCATTCGGGATGCAGAATCAGGAAGGATAGCAAATACAGTACTCAAGGTGCTGTATTTAAATGCCTGCAGTATGAGAAATAAAGTGGATGATCTTTACTGGTAAAGAGTGGCAATAAATCAGTAGAAAGATGTGACAAAGGATCAAAAAATGTTGAATCCTTGTGGGTTGAGTTAAGAAACTGCAAGGGTAAAAGGACATTGATGGCAGTTAAATACAGGCCTCCCAACAGTGTCTGGAGGTGGACCACAGGTTACAACAGGAAATAGAAAAGGTGAGTCAAAAGGGCAATGTTATGGTAGTCATGGGAGATATTAACATGCAGGTCAATTGGGGAAATCAGGTTGGTGATGGATCTCAAGAGAGTGAGTTTGTTGAATACCTATGAGATGGCTTTTTAGAGCAGTTTGTCATTGAATCTACCAGGGGATCAGCTAGACTAGATTGGGTTTTATGTAATGAATCAGAGGCAATTAGGGAGCTTAGGGTAAAAGAAACCTAGGAACTAGTGATCACAATAGGATTGAGTTCAACTTGAAATTTGATAGGGAGAAAGTAAAGTCTGATGTAGCAGTATTTCAGTGGAATAAGGGAAATTACAGTAGTATGAGAGAGGAGTTGGCTGAAGTAAATTGTAAGAAACTGCTGCCAGGGATATCAGCAGCGCAGTAATGACGTGTGTTTATGGGAAAAACTAGGAAGGTGTAGGACATGTGTATTCCAAAAATGAAGAAATACTCAAATGATAAAATAGTCCAACTGTGGCTGACAAGGAAAGTTAAAGCTATTGTAAAAGCAAAAGAAAGGGCATAAACAAAGCAAAAATTAGTGACTGAAGGATAGAGGATTAGGAAGTTTTTAAAAACCTACAGATAACAACTTAAAAAATAATTTGAAAGGAAAAGAAGAAATATGTAAACAAACTGGAAAATAAAAGAGAAATAAAAGTGGATATAGGACCCCTAGAAAATGAGGCAGGAGAAATAATAACGGGGGACAAGGAGATGGCAGATGAACTAAATCAGTATTTTGTATCAGTCTTCACTGTGGAAGACAATAGCAGTATGCCTGATGTTGTAGTGTGTGAAGGAGGAGAACTGGATGCAATTACTGGATGAGTTTGTTAGGTGTGTTCAGGAAGGTTCAAGAGAAGAGACTGTACTTGATTTGTTATTGGGAAATTAACCTGGTCAGGTGTCAGATCTCTCAGTGGGAGAGCATTTTGGAGATAGTGATCATAATTCTAGCTCCTTTTCAATAACATTGGAGAGCGATAGGAATAGATGAGTTAGAAAAGCGTTAAATTGGAGTAAGGAGAATAATGAGGCTATCAGGCAGGAAGTTGGACGCTTAAATTGGGAATAGATGTTCTCAGGGATGGGTACGGAAGAAATGTGGCAAATGTTCAGGGGATGTTTTTGTGGAGTTCTGCGTAGGTACGTTCCAATGAGACAGGGAAGTTATGTTAGGGTACAGGAACCGTGGTGTACAAAGGCTGTAGTAAATCTAGTTAAGAAGAAAAGAAAAGCTTACGAAAGGATCAGAGAGCTAGATAATGTTAGAGATCCTAACAGGTAGGAGCTTAAGAAGGAAATTAGGAGAGCCAGAAGGGGCCATGAGAAGGCCTTGGTGGGCAGGATTAAGGAAAATCCCAAGGCATTCTATAAGTATGTGAAGAGGAAGAGGATAAGATGTGAAAGAATAGGACCTATCAAGTGTGATAGTGGGAAAGTGTGTATAGAACCGGAGGAAATAGCAGAGGTACTTAATGAATACTTCAGTATTCACTATTGTCATGAATCCCGTGACAAATTGAAAAGGACCAGCAGAAATGGAACACACCTGGAGTCTGGTTTACTATAAACTAAGACTATATTTATTACTACTACGAATTAATATCATTAAAACCGGATAATAAGATACAGGTTATAAACTATTATATATCCGTAAATGTGTGTGTGTGGGTACAAAGATAATAGTCCCGGAGGTAGATATCAGTCTTACGGTGTCAGATAAGTTTAAGCAGTTCAGTTCACTTTGTGTTGTGTTGAGTTGAATTGATGGAGAGAGTGGGAGAGTTAATTGAGTTGATGGTTAAGTTGGCAGCTTTAGTTGTTCTTGCTTCCGAAGTCTTTAGAGTCACTTCGTGTGGACCCCACACAGACACAGATGGACAGAGCCCCTTCTAGGGAACGGTCTACTAACCCACGGCACAGGTTCACCACCAGCAGACCCCCACAGGCAAGCTCTTACTCGCACTGGTAATCATGGGTCGAAATTAATCGGTCCGTGGCCTCCACCCTCGTGGTGGTCTTAAACTCCACCAGTGGTTTCTCGGGTGGCTTCCGCACTTCTCCCGTGTCGTGTCTCCTCTGCCATTATCAGACCAATGCCTCAACTTTTTATAGTCCATTCGAAATTCCAACCGTCCGTTAACTTAACTGCTCTGAGCTGTTACCATGGCGACTTCCCAGCTCGTGTCTCAGCTGGCACCATACTCCCTCTCTCAAGGTTACAATTAAAAGTGTTACCAAAACTAAGTCAAAGTCCTCTCTCGCTTTTAATTGCCTCCTTGTTCATTAGACTGCTGATTCTTCTAGCAGTTTCTCACCTGCCTGACACTATGCAAAAGGATCTTGGTGATTGTAGTGATGACTTGCAGTGGACTGAAAAGCTTGAGCATGTAGATATTAAGGAGGATGTGCTGGAGCTTTTGGAAAGCATCAAGTTGGATAAGTTGCTGGGACCGGATGAGATATAAACCATATAACAATCACAGCACAGAAACAGGCCATCTCAGCCCTTCTAGCCTGTGCCGAGATGTACCCCAGGCTACTGTGGGAGGCGAGGGAGGAGATTGCTGAGCCTCTGGCAATGATCTTTGCATCATCAATGGGGACAGGAGAGGTTCCGGAGGATTGGAGGGTTGTGGATGTTGTTACTTTATTCAAGAAAGGGAGTAGAGGTAGCCCAGGAAATTATAGATGAGTGAGTCTTGATTCAGTGGTTGGTAAGTTGATGGAGAAGATCCTGAGAGGCAGGATTTATGAACATTTGGAGAGGTATAATATGATGAGGAATAGTCAGCATGGCTTTGTCATAGGCAGGTCATGCCTTATCAGCCTGATTGAATTTTTTGAGAATGTGACTAAACGCATTGATGAAGGAAGAGCAGTAGATGTAGTGTATATGGATTTCAGCAAGGCATTTGATAAGGTACCCCATGCGAGGCTTATTGCAAAATTAAGGAGGCATGGGATCCAAGTGGACATTGCTTTGTGGATCCAGAATTGGCTGGCCCACAGAAGCCAAAGAGTGGTTGTAGACGGGTCATATTCTGCATGGAGGTCGATGACCAGTGGTGTGCCTCAGGGATCTGTCCTGGGACCTTCACTCTTCATGATTTTTATAAATGACCTGGATGAGGAAGTGGAGGGATGGGTTAGTAAGTTTGCTGATGACACAAAGGTTGGGGGCATTGTGGATAGTGTGGAGAGCCATCAGAGGTTACAGCGGGACATTGATAGGATGCAAAACTGGGCTGACAAGTGGCAGATGGAGTTCATCCCAGATAAGTGTGAAGTGTATGTTTGTGGTTGATGTGTGTTCAGAGATGCTCTCTGCACACCACTGTGGTAATGTGTGGTTATTTAAGTTACTGTTGCCTTCCAAACACTTCTTGACCATCAAATATGATGGCAGAATATAGTATTAATGCTAAGACTCTTGGCAGTGTGGAGGATCAGAGGGATCTTGGAGTGTGAGTGCATAGGACGCTCAAAGCAGTTGCACAGGTTGTCTCTGTGGTTAAGAAGGCATACAGTGTATTGGCCTTCATCAACCATGGAATTGAATTTAAGAACCGAGAAGTAATGTTGCAGCTATATAGGACCCTGGTCAGACTCCACTTGGAGTACTGTGCTCAGTTCTGGTTGCCTTACTACAAGAAGGATGTGGAAACCATAGAAAGGGTGCAGAGGAGATTTACAAGGATGTTGCCTGGATTGGGGAACATGTCCTATGAAAACAGATTGAGTGAACTTGGTCTTTTCTCCTTGGAGTGATGGAGAATGATAGGTGACCTGATAGAGGTGCATAAGATGATGAGAGTTATTGAACATGTGGATAGTCAGAGGCTTTTTCCAAGGGCTGAAATAGCTGCCACAAGAGGGCACAGGTTTAAGGTACTTGGGAGAATGTACAGAGGAGATGTCAGGGCTAAGTTTTTTATGCAGAGAGTGGTGAGTGCGTGGAATGGGCCGCCAGCAACGGTTGTGGAAGAAGACACGATAGGATCTTTTAAGAGACTTTTGGATAGGTAAATGGAGCTTAGAAAAATAGAGGGCTATGGGTAACACTCTTAATATCTAAGGTAGGGACATGTTTGGCATGGCTTTGTGGGCCAAAAGGCCTGTATTGTGCTGTAGATTTTCTATGTTTTCTATGTTCTACTGTTACAAGAGAGAAGATGCTCAAAAAGCTGAAAGACCTAAAGATACATAAGTCACTTGGATCAGAGAAACTGCACCCTAGGGTTCTGAAAGAAGTAGTTTAGAGATTGTGGCATCATTAGAAATGATCTTTCAAAAATCATTCGACCCTGGCGTGGTGCCAGAAGACTGGAAAATTGCAAATGTCACTCCACTCTTTAAGAAAGGAGGAAGGCAACAGAAAAGAAATTATAGACCAGTTAGCCTGACCTCAGTGGTGGGAAGTTATTGGAGTCAATTGTAAAGGATGAGGTGATGGAGTACTTGGTGACACATGACAAGAAATTACAAAGTCAGCATGGTTTCCTCTGGGGAAAATCCTGTCCGACAAACCTGTTGGAATTCTTTGAGGAGATTACAAGTAGGATAGATAAAAGGGATGTAGTGGATGTTGTATATTTGGACTTTCAGAAGGCCTTTGACAAAGCGCCACACATGAAGCTGCTTACCAAATTAAGAGCCCATGCTATTACAGGAAAGTTACTAACGTGGTTAGAGCATTGGCTGATTGGTCGGAGGTAGCGAGTGGGAATAAAAAGATCCCTTTCTGGTTGGATGCCAGTGACTTGTGGTGTTCTGCAGTGGTTGGTGTTGGGACCACTTCTTTTTATGCTGTATAGAAATGATTTAGATGATGATGTTGCCAAGTTTGCAGATGATACGAAGATTGGTGGAGGGGCAGGTAGTGTTGAGGAAACAGGTAGGATGCAGAAGGACTTAGATTAGGAGAATGGGCAAGAAAGTTAAAAATGAAATACAATGTTGGAAAATGCATGGTCATGCACTTTGGTAGTAGAAATAAATGTGAGGACTATTTTCTTACTGGCAAGAAAATCTAGGAATCTGAGATGCAGAGGGACTTGGGAGTCCATGTGCAGAACACCCTGAAGGTTAACTTGCAGAATGAGTCAGTGGTGAAGAAGGCAAATTCCATGTTAGCATCCACATCAAGAGGTCTAGAATACAAAAGCAAGTATGTGATGCTAAGGCTTTATACGGCCCTGGTGAGGCCTCATCTTTTGAACAGCCTTGGGCCCCTCCTCTTAGAAAATGTGTGCTGGCATTGGAGAGGGTCCAGAGGAGGGTAAACAAGGATGATTCCAGGAATGAAAGGGTTATCATACGTGGACCATTTGATGGCTTTGGGTCTGTACTCACTGGAATTCAGAAGGATGAGGGGGATCTCATTGAAACTTTTTGAATGTTGAAAGGCCTAGACAGAGTAGATGTGGGAGAGTCTAGGACAAGAGGGTATAGCCTCATGATAGAGGGGCACCCTTTCAAAACAGAGATGCTGAGAAATTTCTTTAGCCAAAAGGTGGTGAATTTGGAATTTGTTGCCACATGCAGCTGTGGAGGCCAGGTCACTGGGTGTATTTAAGGCAGAGCTTGATAGGTTCTTGATTGGGCATGGCATCAAAGGTTACGGGGAGAAGGCTGGGAACTGGAGTTGAGGAGAAGATAGAGAAAAAAGATCAGCCATGATTGAATGGTGAAACATACTCCATGGGCCAGAAGGCCTAATTCTGCTCCAATGTCTTTTGGACTAGGCGGATTATTAGCTCAGCATGGACTAGGTGGCTGAAGGGCCTGTTTCTATGCTGTAGTGTACTATGACTTTATGATTCTATGAAGTGGGTTGGGGTGATAGGGTTAGGAAATGAACATAACTGTGTCCTCATCAATGCGAGGTGCTATAAAGATAGTCAACAGCTTCAAGTTCCTAGTGTCATGTCTCAACTGATCACCAGGGGGCGCTAGTGTCCTCTGGACTTCAACGATCCATCACCTCTGCTTATTAGTTGATTATCTTCACCTGAATCTTGTTTTAGTTATGAACGCACCTGTGTCTTGTTTAGTTTCTATATTGTAGGCCCCTCAGTTTTTTTTTGTCTTTGCTCAGTCTTGAGTTTCCCTACCTTGTGTGTGATGATCCCTGATTTCCCTACAAGCCAATCCTCAAGTAAAGATTCTTTGTTCAACTCCATCCTCATCTCTGGTCTCCTCTGCAATTGGCTCCACCTGATCTATGTCTCCCCTGGTAGTCCATTGTTTAAAGCCGTGGTCCCCAACCTCCGGGGCGTGGACCGATACCGGGCCTTGGCCCGGAGGTTGGGGACCACTGGTTTAAAGGTTCTGAACTTCACCATAACAGGCCCATTTAAACTCAGCCTGGCAACCACCCCTTGTTACAGTAATACTGATGTTCAACAAAGACCTACCAGAATGTGAGCATCTCTGATCAGTGCTGGTCAGACAGGAAGTCACACTGAGTGGACATGAATGCATGCTCCAGCAGACCTTGACTGCCCTGCAGATGCTCACTGAGCCAGCAGACCCTTGCTGATACCCCAACTCCTGAGTCTCTGAACCTGCTGGCATCTTAATGATTTGATGGCAACCCAGGGTCCTATGGAGGGTTTCTTACTCGCTGTTCCCTAATTTTTGAGTTGCAGCCCACCAAGTCGCCCTTTGACTGCTGCAAAGTGGTTTATATCCTCTCTGTCTTCACTGGCAAAGCTCTTGCCTGGGCTCTGGCATTCTGGGAGAAGAACTCTCCAAGTTGTGCAGATGAGTACCTCTTCACCAGTGAGATGAAGAGGGTGTTTGACCACCCAGTCAGCAGACGAGAGTTGACCAACCGACTCCTCCAAATTTGTCAGGATACCCATAGTGCGGCTGACTATGCAATTGAGTTCGGCACCCTGGCAGTAGAGAGTGGTTAGAACATGGAAACCCTTATTGCTATGTTCCGCTGTGGGTTATCAGGTGAAATTTAAGATGCATTGGCAGCCAGAGATCCAGTTAAAGATCTTGAGACCCTTATCAATAGCTCTATCTGGGTTGACAATTGTTTCTAGAAGGGAGAGGAGAATGCTGCAATGAGTTCTCTAGGGCTGCCAGTCTCCAAGCCCTCCAGCCCATTGTCCTCAGTGCTGAAATGTATAACCCCCAGCTCCTGTCATCTTCCTCCAGAAGGACTGATGCAACTAGGCAGAACCTGGCTTTCTCCAGCAGAGTGAGGCGGGAGAATGAAGGGAAAGGGCTGTCTCTGTTGTGGTGAGCTGGGCTATTTCTGTTCTGCCTTTCCTGAGTTGTCGGTAAAACATCCAGACTTGTCCAGGGGAGGGAACTCTGTGATGGTTTCCACCATTCCTCCTAGGTCTGCTACATCTGCGGTGGTGCTGTCTACCTCCATCTCTGGGGCAAACATCAACATGCCCTTGGAGCCTTCCTGGATTCTGGTGCAACATGCCAGTTTCATGGACCTTGGGTTAGCAAGACATCTCTGAGTTATCTGGCCTATCCTGAACAACCGTTTATGGCCACAGCTCTGGATAGGAGATCTCTGGGCCCTGGGAGGATTGGCAACCACATGCTCACATCTGTCTACAGATAGAGTGGCATACCGAGACAATCCAGTTTCACCTCATCCATTCTTTTGAACTCCTTTTGATCTTAGGACAGCCCTGGATAGCCCTCCACAACCCACAGATTGGCTGGTACACTTCACAAATTGTCTTCTTGTTGCCAGGCCGCCTGCCTACCCACCTCTCCTAGGCTGCCCACTCACCTCTCCTGAGTATACAGACTTGCTGCTGGTTTTTAGTAAGGGCCACAACGCTTCTGCCTCATTGAACCTTTAACTGTACAATTGAATTGCTGCCTGCCCCAAGAAGACTCTTCTCGCTGTCAGCTCCAGAAAGGTTGACCTTGGAGGGGTACATTCGTGATGCCCTAGTATCTGGTTTCATCCACCTGTCCACATCCCCTGCTGGTGCAGTTGCTTCTTTGTGGCAAAAAAGGACAGTGGACTTCAACTATCTATAGGTTATCGAGGACTCACTAAGATCACAGTGAAGAACAGGTACCCCATGCCACTGATGACCACGACTTCCGAATTGCTGCAAGGGGCAACTATCTTTACTAAACTGGATTTCTGAAATGCTCACAACCTGACCTGCATTCAGGAGAGTGATAAATGGAAGACTATTTTTAACACTCCCACTGACCACTGTGAATATCTTGTGATGCTGCTCAGTTTAGTCAAGTGATGTTGATGAAGTCCCTGTGATCTTCCAGGCCCTTAATCAGTGATGTTCTCTGAGAGATTATAAATCACTTTTTTTTTGTGTACCTGGATGATATACTTATCTTCTCCAAGATCTACAAGAGCATGTCCAACATGTTCAAAGGTTCTTTCATTGTTTACCTCTGAACCAACTATTTGTTAAACTGGCAAAGAGTGAGTTCCACATCTCCACGGTCTCCTTCTTCAAGTTTACTGTTTCTTAGGAGAATTTGCAGATAGAACCTGGTATGACCTAGATCATCAGGGAACCTCCAGCCCATTTCACTGGACCCTAGAAGCTGAGGTAGCTTTCCAGGAAAGGCATATAATAACTCCCATCCTTGTTTTCCCTGACCCAGAGCTGCCATTTACTGTAGAAGTGGATGCCTTAGATGTTGGGGTTTGGGGCTGTTCTTTCACAATGACCCCTGCCTGCCAAACTCCATCCTTGTGCTTTCTTCCCCAGGCAGCTCTGTCCTGCAGAGTGGAATTATGACATAGAGAGCTGATGGTGGTCATATTAGCCCTGGAGGAGTGCAGACAACTGGCTGGAGGGGACCAAACATTCATTTTGTGTTCAGGAACAATCACAAGAACCTAGAACTCTATATTCAAGAGGCGAAGAGGTTAAATCTGTACCAGGCTCAGTTGTCTTTCTTTTTTAACCCTTTTGATTTTACCCGCTGCCCAGGTTGGAGGAATCAGAAGCTGGGCTCTGTCCAGGCAGTATGAACAACCAGACCTGGTCACCATCCCAGAACACATCATCTCAAGGTCCAGTCCGATTGAGAAGTTGAGACCATTGTCTTAGGAGACCACAACAGCAGGAGGCTGATCCAGAAAATGGTTTACTAGGTTGCCTTCTTGTCCCTAGCTCTGTCCAGGTGTGTTACAGTGGGGGGTATTGCAGGACAGGCTTGCTTAATGGCCAAGTTTATCAAGAGGTGGTTCTGGTGGTGGGGCATGGATGGGGATGTTAAATCATATGTGGCAGCCTGTCATATTTACGCCCAGAACAAGGAGCCCAGATCACGTTCACAGGGTCTGCTCTACACTCACTGCCCATTCCTTCTTGTTCCTGGTCCCATATCTCCATGGACTTCATTACTAATATGCCGTTATTATGAAGTAACACTGTGACTGTGGTGCTGGTGAACCAGTACTACAAAGCCTGATACTTGTGTCCTTACCCAGGCTTCCCTCAGCTTGCGAGGTGGTCAGCCTTTTGCTGAAACATATGTTTAGGTTCCATGGCTTTCCCTGGGATGTTGTTTCTGAATGAGGCCCTCAGTTTACCTTCCAGTTCTGGAAGACCTTCTGTTGGCTAATTGGAGCTATGGTCAGCCTCTCATCAGGATTTCTCCGCCAGTTCAGTGGGCAGATGGAGAGGACCAACCAGGACTTGGAAAATGTCCTGGAAATACAACCACTTGGAGTGATCATAATACTCTGCACCACTCTTCTACAGGAATGTCTCCCTTTGAATGCCAGTTTGGCTATCCACCTCAGGAGTCTGAGGTGGGAGTCCAGCCTGCTGAACAACTGGTCCATCATTGTCAGCGGAGGTTGAGGAAAGCTTGAGCAGCTCTCCTGAAGGCCTCTTTGCAACAACAGAGGCAGGCCAACCAACAAAGGTGCCGAGGACTTTGTTCCGTCCTGATCAGAAGGACTAGGTCTCCACCAAAGACTTTCTGCAGGGGGTTGAGTCTCGGAAACTGATACCATGCTACATCAGACCCTTGGAACTTCTCCATCGGATCAACCCAATTTCTTACCGTCTTCAGTTGCCATACACCATGGGTGTATCAACGCCGCCTTCTAAGTCTCATGTCTAAAGCCCTTCTGTACAGTCTGCTGCTGACAGTCCCAAGAAGGCCCCTGGCTCCTCACCTCATCAGAGGTCAGCCAGTGTACATGGTATGTTGGCTTCTGGACTCCAGCTGGCTCCAGTACGTGGTGGATTGGGAGGGTTACGACCCAGAGGGAATGTGATCCCTCTCATGATTTACTGAATCTGGACCTGATCAGAGATTTCCTCCTGTCGCCACCTGGATTGCCCTGGGCTGCCAGGTGCTGGCCATCGGGTGGCAGAGGAGCGGGATCCTGTCATACCTCGGTCTGATCAGCAGGGGGTGCCAGAGTCTTCCTGACTCCTCTCCTCTCCTCTGATTTATTAGTTGATTATTTTCACTTGTGCCTTGTTTAGTTTCTCTGTTTAAGTTCCCTCTAATTCTTTTTTTGTCTTTGCTCAGTCTTGAGTTTGCCTATGCCTTGTGTGGTGATTCTTGAGTTTCCCATAAACCAATCCTCAAAGTTTCTTCATCCAACTCCTTGTTCTTCTCAGTTCTCCTCTGTACTTGGCTCCAGCCTGTCTCTCCTGTGGTCCACAGGTCAAAGATACTGAACTTTGTCATAACAACCCTGTTTCAACCCAGCCTGACAACACCCGTTTTTACCCCTGGGCAACCCTATCACAAGCAACCGCTTGTGACCCTTCATACTGATGACGTGATCAAGCACATCACCTTATTTATTTTCTTTGGTGTAGGAGAAAACTTGGCATGGGCACAAGGATTGTCTTGAACTTCTACAGATTGTAGGAAGCATTCTGATGCGTTAGTCTCTTCTGGTATGGCAACTACTCTGTTCTGGGCCAACAGGACCAGCAGAATGTGATAAACATAGCCCAATTCATCACAGGCCTGTCACTTCGTTCCATTTAGTCCACTTCAGGAAGTTGCTTCAGGAGGCTGATATAGTCAGAAATGATATTTGACAACCTAGCAGTTCCCTGTTCTCTCTTCTGTCTTCTGGAAGATGCTATAGGAGCTTGAAAGTCCTGACATTTAAGACTTAAGAACAGTTTTTTCTTTACCCACTGCTGTCAGACTCTAAACCAGGGGTTCCCAACCCTTTTTATGCCATGGACCCTTAACATTATCTGAGGGGGTCTGTGGACCCCAGGTTGGTAACCCCTGCTTGAAATCTATCACCTCTTTCACATTCCTTTCCTGTGGTGCTTTCATGTTTTCAGACCTCTCTCAGTTATTCCATTTTGTTTTGCACTACAATCAGATTGCACCATCTAGCAGTTACTGTGCTTTTCTTTGAATGTATTGCTGCATTCGTTATTATTGTTTGTACTGTTTATTCTGTGTGCTTCATGTGAGCAAGGAATTATGTTGGACTCTGATGTACTTTACAATAAGCAAATCTGATCTGATCTGTTCACCCATGACTGCATGATGTTCAACTCCTTAAAAAATGAACAAGTCCATGCCCTGGACTGGCAGGTGGCAAGCAACACTTGCATCGAAGATGTACGAGATCTTGACAGACAGTGTCTATCCATTTAGTATTGACATTAAATACATTAACATTTTCAGGTCCCTCATTATCATTATCCTACAGGGTCATCATTGACCAGCAGCTCAGATTGATTAGTTACATAAATACTGTGCTCCAAGAGCAGTCTAAAACTGGGTATCCTGAAGCAAGTGGACCTCTGTACTTCATTCACTTTCAAACCCTTTCTCCTTACATGATAATTGCCTTTATATTTTTCTTACTGAGGGGCATGATCTCACATTTACCCATACTAAACTTCATTTACCAGTCTTTTATCTGCTCACCTAAATCTCCATCTTGTTACAGGATCATTGTATCCTTATCTCAATACGCCCTTTCATTTACCGTATTTTCATATCAAAAGGAAATGTGGAAAGCTTACATTATGTTTCTTCCTCTAGGTCATTAATGTAAGTAGTGAACTACTGCAGACCAAGATAGCCGACTAGTTACCTCCTTCTCGTCTGAAAGGACCTATTTATTCCATCATGTTTTCTATGAGACACCCAGTTTTCAATCCATGCTAGCACTTCCTCTGATACATGCACCAGCTTCTTGTGAAATGCCTCTTTGAAAATCCGAATACACCACGTCTCTGGATTTCCCTTTATTCACACTCTGTTTTATTTTCATGAACTATTCAAGCAAATTTGTCAACTTAAAGCCATGTTGACTATGTTAATTAGCCTATAATAATGATCAGTTATTTTCTCTTCGATCATTGACTCTAGCATCTTGTCAATAATAGCTTTTAAACTAGCTGGCCTGCAACTCCCTGCTTTCTTTCTTTGTCTTCCTTTGAACAAGAATGTCTGTTTTCCAGTCTTCTGGTGCCCTCCCAGCGTTTAGCAATGTTTTGCAGAGTTTGAAGATGATCATGAAGTTTGAGGAAGATTATTGTATGGAAAGAGATAATCATCCGCTGTTATTGGGAGCCACTCCCGTTGCAATTCCTTGGAAAGTACCAGATGGGGTCATTGTTGCTAAGTGGATGTCAGCTACGAAAAGGAGGTTTGTAAACCCCAGCGGTTTTCCTACATTATCTAAATGCCTGTGATATTTCTTAAATTAAAAATTCTTGGATTGTCACCTAAATTATTGTACTGTGGAATATAGAGTGTATTTCCTATTTAGAATCTGATTTTTTGCAGGACTGTCAATTAAGATCCGCTTTATATAAAGGTTCATAAATTGCATGTAAATCCCAAAATAACCTCAATCAAAGAATTGGTGTTGCATATGAGGTGACAATGAAACACCTTTAGAGCTCATCAGAAAGTTTTCCCTAGTACTGTAATTCAAAACTGATATTAAGAGGCACATTAGGTCAAAATTTTAAATAATCTTTCTTCCAACCTGAAATTAAACATAACATCTCCAGCATGATTACACTGTCTAAACTGGGAAAATAGTGCACTTTTCCACTGGCTGGGATTAAGAATTCCACTAGCTTCTTCAAGTGACTTTTGATATCAAATTCTGTTCTTAGCATTATTTCTGAAAACAAATGCACACAGTCTGCAAAACATATTTCCAGAAATGCAAAATAGAGAAATCATTGTAATGGAAACAATATTTGTCATGTTCTGATGTTTTCTGTCCAAGATCTAATATTGGGTACATTCTAAATTGAACCTAATTGCAGACATATAGTATATTAAAGTTCAATGCATGAAATGTATCAAACAAACCAATCGAGATTGAATGGAAATTGCCTGTACCCTGACCAAGGAGTTCTTTCATTGCTAACAGGCTGTGGCATCATTTTCTCAGCAACAGATGCTGTAGATTAAGGGCATATTCATAGGTTGAGGTTATTAGCACAGAAACAGGTCAAACATTTCCAACCAAATAGATAAAATTAGCTAATATTTCTTAAGTATTCAATTAAAGGCTACTGCACTGAATACTGAAACAGTTCATTAAATCATTAAAAGGGACAGTTATAATACTTGCAAATTCATTAATACGCTATTCCCTAACCAAAGAGGTAGTGTTGCCTAAAGCACAGTTTAGCAAATTTAGATCATAAGCTATGTCATGGGGTTTCTATCACTGACATCAACTCAAAATACAAGATTCATGACTGGACTCTTTAATCCATATCTGATTCCCATGGAAAAACATTTGATGAATACGATAAATTGTGCCAGAATAGGGAAGTTCTTGCTTAATTGGGTAGTTGTTTGGAAAGCTTATCTATCTGAAAGGCATGAATAGATTATTCACTTCCAAAAGTTGATCTTTAGCTTATGTAGCTGTTAGCCTGTGACATTTACTCTGATTTTAAACATGTTTTTCAAAAAATGTTTCACTATTCTATTCATAAGTTGATTGGTTTCAGAGTTTTCCATGACACCGATATACCTCATGGAATTTTCAGTGTCATATGGCCGTCTTTGATTTACAACTAACTGTGAAAAAAGATGTTGAATGCTTAGTTGGGCAAGGCATTTTCTAGGGTTTAAGCTAGTCAGTCTTGAAAAGAGAGTTAAGTTGTAAAGAAGACTGCAAGCTCACTGCAGTTGTACAGTGTTCTGGTGATACCATTACCTGGAACGTTCTGTACAAGTTTGGTACTCATACCCAAGGAAAGATACTGTTCATTTCTGATTCAAGAATTGCACCAAGGTTTGCCACATTGATTCTTGGAATGGGCAGTTAGTTCTATGATGAGAAAGTAAACAGACTGGAATTATTCTCTCTACAGTTTAGAAGATTGAGAGGTGATTTTATTGGTACATATCAAACTTTGACAGTGATAATATTTCTCCTGGCTCCAGCATCTAGAACAGGGACCACAGTCTCAGAATTAGTTCATCAGCCATGTAAGAGTAAAGCAAAAAGAAACTTCTTTACCCAAAAAGGGGAATGAATATTTGAAATTCTCTACCCAAGAGAACTGATTTGGTCACTAAGATTATTATTGGATATGGAGTTAGTACAAGAAACAAAATCCACCATAATCTTGATGAATTGCAGAGTGTGCATGAAGGGCTAAATAGCTTTGCCCTAATGCAATTTTTCAAATTCTCGTGCTAGTATCCAGCAAGAAAGTTATTCCAGAAATAATGATGATCTTTTTAAAATAATACAATGCATTTTTCACATTCAATAATAATATAGGGACAGCTATCAGTAACAATATTTGTATTTTATAACCAATTTAAGCAACATACTTTCATGCGTTTTAAGAAATGATATTGTATAATATGGAATTCTCATACCTATGGGATATTAATTATGCCACTTTAAGTTTACAGATAGTTGTCAAAATACAATATTTGCTCATAGAAAATACTGTGAATGTGCTTTAATTCCAGAAAGCTGATGGACTGAATTAGTGTATATAGGTATGCTATTGACTGTGACATACTTTGCATTTCAATAATAAATTTATCCAATATTAAGCCTGTTTCATGGGCAGTTAATGTACAATGCACAAGAGGTTTGAAATTTTTAATTCATCTTCTCTCCAATAATTTCAGGAAATGAGACAGCACCAGAAAAGGTTGGCTTGAGCATGTCTCCTGTGTAAAAGCTGTGTCAAATACTGGGACAGCCAACATTATTTTTTATGATTAATTCTAAAGTAATTCATAGACTAATCAGATGGTTTTGGGTGATGTGGTTACTTCTGAGGTAACAATGGAGTTTGCCAGAATCTGGTGTAGCTCACACTTCGGTAATGTAAAATTTGCTTATAGTGTATCCAAAATTAACAAAGATAATTAATCATTCAAAATAAATGAATTAATTGTAATGTTAAAATAGAGAACAAAGGAATAGATACAGTACGTTGAAATTGATTAGAAGTCCTAATGAAGGGTCTCATTCTGAAACATGCGAGACGTCAACTGTTTATTCATTGCCATAGATACTGCCTGGCCTGCTATGTTCCTCCAGCATTTTGTGTGTGTTGGAATAGAGTTGAATAACATAGAAACAGCCTCTTTCTCCTCCATGCTCATGCCAACCATTCACCCATCTACACTCATATCCATTTCTTTCTCTCCCTCATCTAAGTGCCTGTTTAAATGGAGATGTTCTTTCTATCACATCCTCTGTTTCCATGTATCAACAGCTTTTTGTTTAAAACCCTTTAATTCCTCTTTAAATCTGCTTCCTCTCATTATTAAACCTATTCACTCTCATTTTCAATACCTTTACCATGGGAAAAAGATTTTGACTACTTGTCTATATCTCTTATAATTTTGTATACCTCCATCAAGTAACTGCTCAGCTTACTTTGCTCCAGGTAAAATAAAGCCAGGCTATCCGATCTCGACATGTAACAAAAGACAGCATCCTAGTGAATCCGCCCTGCACTCTCTCCAGCACAACCATATTTCTCTATGGTGTGGCAACCATAGTTGCATACAATATTCCAACCAGTGATTTGTGAAGTTGCAACATCCCAAATTTTATATAATGTCAACTGACCTATACTTATAGGCAAACATCCTATATAATAAACACGAAAAATTTTGCAAATGCTGGAAATCCAAAGCAACACACCCAAAATGCTGGAGGAACTCAGCAGGTCAGGCAGCATCTATGGAAATGAATAAACAGTCCAAGTGTTGCACATTTGGACCACAACCCTTCTTCAGGACTGGAAAGGATGGGGGAAGAAAGAATATGGAGGGGAGGGGAAGGAAGACAGCTAGAAGGTGTAGGTGAAGCCAGGTGGGTAGGTAAAGCAAAGGGGAAGACAGGAAGGAATCATAGGAGAGGAGAGTGGACCACAGGAGAAAGGAAAGGAGGGGACCCGGGGGAGGTGACAGTCAGGTGAAAAGAGGTAAGAGGTAAGTGTAGGGAATAGAAGAAAAGGGAAGGGGGAGGACATTTTTTTTTACCAGAAGGAGAATTGGTATTCATTGGAGGCTACCCATATGGAATAGATGGTATTGCTCCTCAACCCTGAGGGTGTCCTCATGGTGGCACAAGAGGAGGCCAGGGACTGGTGTGTCAGATTGGGAATGGGAATCAGAATCAAAATGTTTGGTCACTGTGAAGTTACACTTCTGGCAGATAGAGCAGAGATGTTTGACGAAGCAGTCGCCCAATTTACAAAGGATCTCACCGATGTAGAGGAAATTGGGAGTACTGGGCACAATAGATGACCCCAGCAGATTTACAGGTGAAGTGCTGCCTCACCTGGGACTGTTTGGGGCCCTGAATGGAGGTGAGGGATGAGGTGAATTGGCAGGTATAGAACTTTGGCCAGTTGCAGGATAAGTGCTGGGAGGGATGAATGTACAAGGATCATGGTGAGATTGATCCTTGCAGAGAGTGGAGAGAGGGAGGGAGATAAAGATATGTTTTGTGGTACGATTCTTTTGGAGATGGTGGAGGTCACAGAAAATGATGTATTGGTTGTGGAGACTCATAGGAAGGTAGGTAAGGACAAGAGGAACTCCATGACTGTTAAGGCGTAGGGAAGATGGGGTGAGTGCAGATGTTTGGCAAATGGAGAAGATGCAGGAGAGGGCAGAATCTATGGTGGAGGAAGAGAAACCCTGTTCTTTAAAGAAGAAAGACATCTCTGATGCCCTGGAAATGTAAGCCATGTCCAGGGAACAAATGTGGCAGAGATGAAGGAACTGAGAAAAGGAAATCACATTTTTACAGGAGACAGAGTGGGAAAAGGTATATAGTAGTCAAGATAATTGTGGGAAATCAATAGATTTATAAAAGATGTCAGTCCACAGTTTGTCCCCAGAAATGGAGACAGGGAAATCAAAAAAGTGAGGGAGGTGTCAGAAATGGACCAAGTGAATTTAAGGCTAGGGTGGAAGTTGATGAGCCCAGCATGGGTGCACGAAGCAGCACCAATGCACCATTGATGACTGTACCAATGCAGTCGTCAATGTTGTGGAGGAAGAATTGGGGAGCATTACCGGGGAAAGTTTGGGTCATGGACTGTTCTATGTAGCTAACTTAAAGGCATGCATAGCTGGGGCCCTTGTGGGTGTCCATGGCTATGCCTTGAATCTGGAGAAAGCGGGAAGAACTGAAGGAAAAGTTGTTGAGGGTGAGGAACAGTTCTGCCAGACTGGCGCAGGGCGAAGGTGGAAGGGGATTGGTTGGTTCTTTTATTGAGAAAGAAGCAGAGAGCTTTAAGGCCTTCTTGATGGCAGATACATCCTATATGCCTTCACGACCATAACTTGCAATTTTCAGGGAGCTATAGACAAAACTCCAAGATCCCTCTATTCACTACTAATCCTTGGTCACTTATCATTTACTAGATTTATCCTACCTATATTGGACCTCCAAAAATGCATCACCTTGCATTTGTCAGGATCAAATTCTGTCTGCTAATGCTCCGCCCAACTTTCTATCTGACCTATGACCTGCTGTGGTCTTAGATAAGGAGCCTTGCTTCCAGTCTAGTTTTGTAGGTTCTGATATATCTGATGTAGCTAGTATGGGAACCAGAGACTCTTCCATGGCTTGGATAAAATGCTGGGGTTCTGCTTGATCCTAATGCATAACCTTGACCTGTCAGTACTATCTCTAATGCTCCATCTCCAACTCGAATATCAATGGCCAAGCATTCCCAAGAGTCAGTGGAGTTGATGCACTTTTACAAAGAGGCTTTGTGGAAATCCTTGAATCTTTTCCTCTGTTTGTCCAGTAATTTCTTTCCATTGAAAGGGCTTGAAATTAAGTGTCTATTTCAGAAGCTTTGTGTGGGGCATGCAAACTAAATGCCTAATGGAGGTAGGACTTCAATGCTGTAGATGTTGAGTTGGGAGAGAACATTAATGTTTGCTTACTTATCCCTCCAGTGAATGTAGAGGATTTTTGAATTGGAATTAGATTTGGGTTATCATTGTCATGTGTACCAAGACACAGTGAAAAGCTTCCCATGTGTACTGTTTGTGGAGATCAAATCAACAGACAGTGTATCAAGATAATGGAAAGTAAAACAATAAGGGAATACAGAATATAAAACCATAAGTTATAGGAGCAGAATCAGGCTATTTGGCCCATTGAATCTGCTCTGCCATTTCATCATGGCTGATCCAATTTTCCTCTCAGTCGCAATCTCCTGCCTGTATCACTTCAAACCCTGACCAATCAAGAATTTATCAACCTCTGCCCTGAATATACATAAAAACTTGGCCTCCACAGCTGCCTGTGGCAATAAATTCCACAGATCCACCACTCTCTGGCTAAAGAAATTACTCGTCATCTCCTTTCTTAAAGGACATCCCTCTATTCCGTGTCCTCTGGTCTTAGAATCTCTCATCACAGGAAACATCCTCTCCACATCCACTCTGTCAAGGGCTTTCACCATTCAATAGGTTTCAATGAGGTCACCCTTCATTCTTCTGAATTCTAGTGATTACAGAAATGAATGTTAACATTGCATTTGCCTTCATCAATGAAAATAATATAACAGCTACAGAGAAAGTGGAGTGAAGATAAATCATAAGGTGCAAGATCATCATGAGATAGTTTGTGAGGTCTAGAGTCCTATCATATTAGGGAACTATTTAATAGTTTTATACAAGTCAGGTAGAAACTGTCCTTGAGCCTTCTGGTATGCGCTTTCATGTTTTTGCATCTTCTGCCTGATGGAAGAGGGAAGAAGAGAGAATGTCCAGGGTGGGTGGCATCTTTGATTATGTTGGCTGCTTTACTGAGGCAGCAGGAAGTGTAGACAGAATCCATGAAGGGGAGGTTGACTTCCATAATGTGCTGAGCTGTGTCCACAACTCTCTACTATTTCTTGGGGTCATGGGTAGAGCAGCTGCCATACCAAACCTTTATGCTTCCAGATAGTGTGCATTCTATGGTGCAGTAGCAAGAATTAGACAATGGGATGTGCCAAATTTCTTGAGCATCCTGAGGAGGCAGAGGCAAGGGTGAGCTTTTTGGCCTCAGTGTCTACATGATTGGACCAGGTGGTGTTCACTTTTAGGAATTTGAAGCTCTCAGTCCTCTCATACTCAATATGGGTGATGTTGACAGAAACATGTGCATTGATCCCTCCCCCTTCTGAAGTCAATGACTAGCTTTTTCATTATGCTGACATTGAAGGAAAGCTTGTTGTCATGACACCATGTTACTAAGCTCTCTACCTCCTTCCTGTACTCTGACTCATCCTTATTTGAGATATGGTCCACCACGTTGTATTAACTGCAAACCCATAGGTGGAGTTGGAGCAGAATCTGGCCACACAGTGTATAGGAAAATAGGAAATAGTATAAAGGGTTGAGGCTTAAACCTTGTGGAGCACTAGTGCTTAGAATAATCAAGTTGACATTATTGATGGGAACATACCAGGGCCTTGAAATATTTGATGAACATATTCTCAGAAGCATATAAACACAATGGATAGTTGACACATACTGTATAAGGTGAAAGTGAATTTCGTTATATAGGTCCTCAAGATAATGGGAGGCAGTAAGTGTTTCCATGGTCTTGTCATGAATCTTTATCATAGGAGGGAAAAGTGGTGCGGTGGGAATGATTTGGTAAAAGATCTTTGTCTTGTGAATGTTGAGTGTAAGACCCATCCCTTCATATGCTCAGTTAACAGGTCAAATATGATGGATCATGTACAATGCAAATGGTATCTGCATACAGCAGCTTGTCCGGTGAGGTTCAGGTGGTCTTGGTTTAGAAATGTAGTTATCCTAAGTTGAAGTGTTGCTCATTGGTTCTGAAGATTAGCTCCACATCTGTGGGAGATGAGATGCAACATTACAGCAAGATAAAATTGGGGAAGCGATAGGGCAATGAAGCAACTTTGTCATACCACAGTCTCTGCTGGGATTGCACTGTTATAGACCCATTGGTTAGGATAATTGTTTGCCTGTATCATAAACCAAATGTAAAATGGAGATGAATTTCTGTTTGCAGGTAAACGGTGTTCCATAATTTTTTTCCAGTAGTATTTGTTGAGATTGAAAAGTGGCTGGTTCTGTTTCCTGTACTTTTATTTTACTGAAATGTTATGTGGCAAAGATCATGTCCATGCTGTGAGTCAAAGTTATATAGTTGGAGGGGTGGGGGAAGCAGAGGATAATTAGTCATTTTTATCACTTCAAAACTGTTGCAAATAAAGTAATATGCATAGTTTTACCTCAATTAATGCTCATTGATTCTTCAGGTTCACATATCCCTTGAACAGCCATTTGCAAAAGAAAATTCACCCACAATATTATAAAATAAAATGCTTCTAGTTTGAAAGTAGTCCCTTCTGTATGTGGTGTCACTGCAGGATGTTTTTTCTGTACTTTATGAAATGCAGTTTGTGATTGATATTTTTACGGCACAGCAAAAAAAGGGAAAAGCGGTAACTAGTAAAAGCTATATTCCATGATGATAACTAGAGTTATTTAGCTAATTTTAAGCATATACATTTCAGGTTACAATTGCTGTGCTATGCATTAGTTTGCAGGTCATTATGTTGAATAGGCAGTGTACTGAGGATAGAAATATGTCTCAGTTTTTGCATTTGTTGAATGTTTACCCTCAGATCATGTTCAGCTAGATCAATCTCATGAACACCTTCATCTTTTTCCCTTACTCATTGAACTCATTTAGTAGAATTTTAGATTTGCTTCAGGACAATAATGTATATTTAAGGCTTAATTTTGCTGAAGAATTGCCTACAGTAAATTTATGCAGCTTTTACATCATCTGGCATCTCTTTATGTACGTCATCTAGTGTCACTTTACTTGCATACTGTACAATCAGTACAAGTATGTATATAACAGTTACTTGTACATTATGTTTTATAGGATTGCTTTTATATTCATAATTATTGTATGTTTCTGTGTCTTATTCCTCTGTTTTTTGTGCTTATTGTGTGTTTTTTTTATGCTGCATTGTATCTTGAGTAACAATCATTTTATTTTCCTTTACACTTGTGTACTGAAGAATGGCAATGAACAATCTTTAATCTTGAATCAAAGTATGGGCTATGCATATTACTTGATATCTCAATTTCCAGAAAACATTGGGTGGAACTTTGATGTATTATAGTTTTCATCTGGATTTGAATATAAAAATAACTTACATTTATATGGATTTCTAGTGCCATTACTGTAAAACATACAGTCATGACATTACACGAATATTACAATAAACGAAATTGGACATCAAAGCATGTAAGGAGTTATATTGGGCTGCTTCAGAGTCAGGCTCTAAGGAATATTTGAATAAGAGAGAAGGAAAGGTAATGAACATCTTTTTTTTCTAACCATGCATTATGAAATAAGTTTAAATAGATTCAATATCAACAGCAGACCAGAAATTAGATTGCTTTTGTGGGTTGAAGGACCTACTATGTCACAACTAGTTAGTGATTCTTGGCATCAGACGCATATATCCTATAAACTAACCAAATGGACAATTACTGTGCAAATCCAGGATTCTTATTTGAGTTCCCATCACCTTTCTCATATCCAGTAGTGCAGTATTCACGTTGTCTGCACCAGTATTAAAAGGACCATTAGAAGGCAGCCACCAAAAAAAATCCTTGTTTTCTTGCATATGATCCCTCAAGGGCTTCACAGAAATTACTGGCTGCTGTTGATCACTACTTGCTGTTTTTCAGTCCTCTTCATTTCACAACTAGAACTTAATATGGATTCAGTTGCACTGTCTAGTGGTTTTCTTTTTAGGATTAGGAAAAAGATTCACAAAGTTCTCGAGTGTGGAACATCTTAAGTAGAGTTTCACAGACAGACAGACATACTTTATTGATCCTGAGGGAAATTGGGTTTTGTTACAGCTGCAGCAACCAAGAATAATGAAGAAATATAGCAATATAAAACCACAAATAATTAAATATTAATAAGTTAATCATGCCAAAGTGGAAATAAGTCCAGGACCAGCCTATTGGCTCAGGGTGTCTGACACTCCGAGGGAGGAGTTGTAAAGTTTGATGACCACAGGTAGGAATGACTTCCTATGACGCTCAGTGTCACATCTTGGTGGAATGAGTCTCTGGCTCTGCTGCAAGGTAAAATTTAAACTGCAAAGATTTTCTAAAATAAGTGATAAACTGAAATTTCTGTTCAATTTGACAACATATACACTAAGGTTTATAAAAGGAATAGTTTAATTGTCTCATTTTGCATTGGGAAATATTTATTGCAATTCTTAAAAGTGGGATGTTGACCACAGTAAACTGAATAGATTTTAAAATATGTGAGTCCATCACTTGCAAGTAGCTTGATTTTAATAATGAAAATGGCTTAGAAAAGAACTATAATGGACCATCTTCTGTTTTTAGAGGTCCTCTTCCTAATCTCTATGTAACCTCTAAGGATATTCTCTTGGACACTGACAATTTCTGGCATAAGTAGTGTTATTGGAGGGGATGTGTTGTAATAGTGTGGATGAGTTGACAAAAGTAAGAAAAAAACCACATCCATCATTAATACTTCACATTTGTTGCTTTTTGAAAGTTGAATGGAAAAAAAGGGACAGACTGCTTTTAACCATAATTGTCAGACACTAGATCTGCTTGAAGGAGTTAATTCCCAGTGGCTAGATAGAGTCAAAGGAATCAGACATTGATTTGCTGCCTAGCAAAGTCAAGTTTTTGTGGTAGGTAGGATGTGCTTGATTGCGGCTGAAAAACTGGCATGAAAGTAGATGTGGAGAAAATGATGATGTGTTAAACCTATGAGCCTCTTTCACTCTCACTATCCTTGAGACATTCTACAGAACCCAATCTTTGTTGTAGATTTCGGTTACAGATACTAATATATAATTGAGCACAATAGTATTTCTGTGTATCTTTTCAATGTAACATCTCTTTTGATTTGAATATTCTTTACTCAATTTTCAATTATTAAGTTCTCAATTTTCCAAAATTGTCACTATCCTCCTAAGAATCCAAATCCCCAGATTTGAATTATGGGTTTTGATCAATTACACTGGTAGCAGTTCCTTAAGTTTTGCTCTTTTTTTAAAAAGGTTTTCATGTAAAGATTTAGAATTATGCATGTCTTTAATATTATTAAATTGTTCACTATGAGTCCACTGACAGTATTTTTGATGATATACCCGCTTTTGGCTTTATTAATAAAACAGTACCCTAAGTACTGAAGAAATACATTTTAATAAAAAGTTAAGTTATTAATTCTATTGAGCTCCCTGAGTAATCATGGAAGATTTTATGTTTGTGATTCTGCAAAATATTTTGGTGAAAACTTAGAGTAACTAAACCAGACAATGTATAAGCATCTTAAATTTTCCACTTATATCCAATACTCAACAAGTTCACCCTCTTTCTGATTTATTGATTTATGTAGATTTAATCATCAAAGTGTGTTGGAAATAATCTGAGGCCTAGAAATAATTGTGACATTCACAGAGTCAATTAATGCCATTACATAATACACACATTGCTAAGTAGAGATGTGGATACTCTGTTATACTCAAAGACTGATATACATACCAATAAGTGCAAATAGAGAGAAATCTTCATAAACTCTTCTTGAGCTTTCAGCCACATCTGGTTCTCAATTTTAACCAACATTTCGATGACAGACTCCACCGTCTTCATCAGGGATGATGTCAAGGCATGTCCAATCTGGTGGCATATATACTGAGCTCTCGTCGACTGTACCTCTTGATTGGTTAGTCCTCAGCCAATCAGGTTTTCTGCTGTGCCACATTGTTTGAAATTGTGTTTCAGTTCTTAGAGTGAGACCATCACCTTTGTTGAAATTTTTAATCTCTAGTCTTATTTCTGTGGCTTCCTTCACCTGGTGGTCCCAAAAGCCATTGGCATGTCTTAGTAGTTCAGTCCCATTCATGTCAATCCTGTGGTCATTGTGTATGCTACGTTCTACTACCGCCAATTTCTCCAGGTAATCTGAACAGGAATACCTCCTATGTTCCTTGATGTGGGTTTCCACCATAGCTGGCCGATATTACCAGGTCATCTTTGACCCACATCAGCTGCCATTTGAGCTTCCTTATGGGTTTGTGGATCTGGTATTTCTTCAGGATCCTGGTGATCCTTTCAGAAAGTGTGGAAATATAGGGAAAACGGGCGGTAGCAAGGGTTTCCTTCTCATTGATGGTTTTCCCGATTTTTCCATTGGCCCTTTTAAGGGCTCGATTGATTTCCTTCTCATTGTAGCCATTCTGTAGGAACCTCATGTGTAATCATCTTATTTCTTCGTATAGATGCTCTGGCTCCGAAATAGTTTTCACACGGTTTAATCAAAGTAGAAAGAACTGGTCTATATTGGGAGGCATGATTGTGGCTGTTAGGTTAAGCTTGGGAATCCAATGTTTTCCAATGTTTTTAAGATTATAATGATTATAAATGCTTTAAGATTGTTATATTGACAAACCTGGTAACAAAATGTTGCTGGCAGAATAATGAACTCAGATTTGCTGTTAGGCAATTTACAAACATAACTAACAGCAGTGGGAACTTCATATTGATTAATTATAAGTGGGTCTTGTTAATAAGTCTACACAGATCACAGAAATATTGCTCAATCAGTATTGAACAGTTTATTGCATTATTATTACAAATCTTGTGTTACTTATCATGGTGACTTCTTGAGTATGAAATTGCTGCAAACACTAGCTCCTTAAGAGATACAATTTTCTTTTGATTTCTGCTCAATTTTGATTTTGCCATTGCAAAATAATTTGACATGGTCCTTGTGAAGATAAATTTATGAGGCAGCTTCAAAGCGTTCATCAAAGTTGCTGGCAACATAGTTCAAAGGCTATGTTTTAAACCATTTGGGATGCTCATATCTAGAAAGCCCGCATAATGTATAAATGTATAATATACATAAACCATTCATTTTAATGCTATTATATTAGAATCTGTAGAAATAAGCTCATGACAGATCCTGAATAATCAAACTAGTCCCTCTCATCTACTCTTTCTAAACTCTTCTAAAGAGGTACCTCAGTAGTTCCTGTACATTGTTGTAATCTACAGAAACAGTAAAATCACATGTTTAAGTTTAGCAACTTTATCAGGAGAATATATCCTAAGGTGCTGCATAGGAGTGAAATATTAAATTTAATTTCACTCGTAATTATTTAAGTAGATACCTGGGCAGGTGAACTAGGGCTGAGACAATGAAGTAGATTTTGAGGAGCACCCAGAAAGGAGGCAACAAAAGAACAATTCATAACAGCAGAGAAAAGATACTCAAGAAAATAATATTGTGGATCTCTCTCTTAATTTTCGAGGAGACAAAGTCCTCAACATCATTACAGGGAATGCAGAGACTGTTAAAGACGCAAGAGACCACAATATTATTGCTAGAATCTGGAACTAAAACAACTGTATTCTGGAGGAACTTTGTGATGGCAACGGGATAGTTGACAAACACAAGTAAATCTGCAGATGCTGGAAATTCAAACAACACACACAAAGTGCTGGTGGAACACAGCAGGCCAGGCAGCATTATTTAGGGAGAAGCGCTGTCGACGTTTTTCGTCGGGACTAACTGAAAGGAAGGATACTAAGAGATGTGAAAGTAGGAGGGGGAAGGGGAAATGCGAAATGATAGGAGAAGACCGGAGGGGATGGGATGAAGCTAAGAGCTGGAAAGCTGGTTGGCGAAAGTGATACAGAGCTGGAGAAGGCCTAGGGAGAAAGAAAGGGGGAGGGGAGCACCAGAGGGAGATGGAGAACAGGCAGAGTGATGGGCAGAGAGAGAAAAAAACAAACACCTTTCCTTTCAGTTAGTCCCGATGAAGGGTCTCGGCCCAAAAAGTCGACAGCGCCTCTCCCTATAGATGCTGCCTGGCCTGCTGTGTTCCACCAGCATTTTGTGTGGGATAGTTGACATTTTAGGTTGTGTGTATTCTATTGTATAGAGAAACTGTTATAGGTTGATTTACTGTGCAAACAATTTCATTTCCTTTACCATGGAAAACTAATAATAGCATTAAAACGTTATTTCACCAAATTGCAGGATTCCTGAAAGTTAATGGAGTTGCATGTTGTATTGATACAGCTTTAAGTGCTTTTTTTTGTAAGTTCCTTTCAGCTATGCAAATAGGACTGGTCTCCATCAGTATATAGTTTGTGTTAAAGCACCCTGATAATTTACATGGCTAAATGTATGGTAAGTGCTACACTTATCTCCCCATTACTAATCCAATCTTGTTAATGGGTTCTTTATGTCTATATAGCTTAGTATAAATCATGGCCTCTCTGGAACCCACATACTGGTGCGTATGTAAAGCAGTTCATAATTGGAACATGTGTAAACATAGATCCATCAGTGAAAAGCAGGTGATGATTTGGTGCTCTTCAAACCTAATATCTGGATGGAGCAGTACACAGAATAAAATGCCATTACACAACTCTTGCTTCATCTTTTGGACAGTTTGCCAACTAAATCAAGGGATATGTCAAAATAGATGCTTTTGGTAAATTGTTGTGTATTTTCAGTTCCTGCATAATTTCACTTTGATTTTCAAGCACTGAAAATATTTTGTTATTGGAGTAACTACACTTGTGTTTCTTGTTATCCTACTTGCCATTTGGTAAACATAATTTTTTAAAGCTCTCTTGTCTGTTTCAGTGATTAGTGTTCCTGACCTCCCCAATCTGTTGTTTAGCCGAACTGATTTCTATTACATTAAGTTTTTGTTAATTTGGAAATCTTACACATATATGAACAAAAATGTATAATCAATTCACTCAGTTCATTTATTTCTAATTATAATTAGTGGTTATTATTACTATACTGACGTGGACTTGGGTTTGAAAATATGATTGAGAGACATTGTTTCTCCATCTGACATAATGAATAAGAGATCCATTTTCTTTGTTTTAAAAGAGGTGTATAAATATTTCTCAGGATAATTATTGTAGCCCTTTCAGTTAAAATGCTGCATTTGTAGCATATCATTTAATAATCTTCAGCTGGATATTTGTTTGGTTATTTCTGTTGGTGATCAATATTTTCTCCATTAAAATACTGTGTGAAATGAGTCAAAGTAGCATCAGTTAAAATGGGTTTGGAAGCATTTTTTTGGCAAATTGAGAACCAGTTTGTTTCAAAGATAAATGTTACTAGATTTCTTGGAAGTCATTTTTGGGGACTGGTATACTTATCTGGTATACTTGCTCCATATTTTCATCCCTGGATCCAACCCAACCTCATGGTCATTGGCAGTCTGAAAACATGATTAGGGAATGATAGTTTTCAATATTTTTGGAGTTTGACATCAATGCTGATAGAGAAACAATGTAGAGAAACAAATGAACAGTCACACATTTCTGCCAACCTAGCATTGTTATGAGGTCATAGTTCAAAATTTCTGATCTGTGGTGAATTATTGACCTATTGAATAGTAGTGGGCTCCATTTTCAGCTCTAGATAGAACTTCATGCAGTTATACATTAGACTGGATAAATTAAGATGTAACTAGCTGTGTTTAGGGTGGAAGACTTTATTCCATCTGTCCTGCCTTGGTCACATTTTCACACAGAAGGAAGAAATGGAAAGAGATAAACCCTTCTTGACCCAGCTGCTTACTATATATCTGCCAAGTACTGCAGAGTTCCTTCAGAATGTCCAGGTGGTTTCAGTGTCCTACTGTCTTGTGTCTGGTGCATAGCTTCAGTTGGATACACGCAGATTGAGTTGCACCAGGGAATATGAACCATGCTGCCCACTGGCTAATTTTTGATTTACCATTTGTGGCTTAGAGCCACCTGGTACTACAGAGGATTGTTGCAGCCTGGTTGCCAACTACTGATTTGTTCAGCCTGCTGCTTCTGATTCTACATATACTGGATATGGTGACCATTTATTTGAGAAAGCAGCAGAGATATGCCGGTAATAACAGACCCAAGAATCTGTAGTCAGTGGTTAAGGAAAATAGCTCACCACCACTTCCTCTGAACCAGTTTGGGATGGGTATTAGGTTCTAACCTTGCCAGCAATATCTGCATTCTGTGAAATGAATAGATGCAGATAATATCTGATATCCACTACAGAAATTATATGACATTCCTCTCTAAGCTATTTTGATAGATTTTAGCAACACAAAAAGCTGGTGGAATGCAGCAGGCCAAGCAGCATTTATAGGAAGAGGTACAGTCGTCGAGATATCGGCCCAAAACATCGACTGTACTTCTCCTTATAGATGCTGCCTGGCCTGCTGCATTCCACCAGCATTTTGTGTGTGTTGTTTGAATTTCCAGCATCTGCAGATTTCCTCGCATTTGCGTTTTTGATAGATTTTAATACTTTTTATTGAAAATATTTTAAAAATCATAATCAAAACTTATCTCCAGATTCTAAATATCAGTAACACAACTAAAAAACTTCTTCACTGAGAGGGTGGTATGAGTGTGTAATGGAAGTGGTAGTTGTGGGTTCAATTGTGACATTTCAGAGGAGTTGAGGTAGGTACATAGATGGGAGGCATTTGGAGGGATATGGAC
The DNA here is from genome assembly GCF_030144855.1 of Hypanus sabinus. Taxonomy (NCBI): domain Eukaryota; kingdom Metazoa; phylum Chordata; class Chondrichthyes; order Myliobatiformes; family Dasyatidae; genus Hypanus; species Hypanus sabinus. Next base: position 58,754,724 of record NC_082717.1, on the reverse strand, counting down.
CAGCTGCAGGTGGATGGGACTAGTCAGAAGATAAGCTGGAAATAGACTAGATAGGTTGAGGGGCCTATGACTCTATAACTAGACAACCCTTTGGCGGGGTAGGTACACTTATGGAAGGCTCTCAAATGCCCAAGATATGCTGGTGTGGGGGAAAGATGATTATCCTGCCCTTAGGGCTGAAGTGCCCCACCAGCCATTTTTAAATACTACTTTAGATTTTTAGATTTTAGATTTTAGATTTTTACTTTAGATTTTTGTTCTTTTGAAATGATCAAAATCCAGATATGCCTGAAATTTAGAAGTCATATAAAGTTCATATCTGACTGCTTTTCTATCAAACTTATCTCCTTGCATCACAAATCTTCATGGTTGTCCTCATATGATTCCAACTCATATGTGGCCACATTTGGAGGTCTTGCTTTACCTGGAAACTATTTCCTAATCCTTGGTCATGCAATTAGGGTCTGTATTCATTTACTTCCAATTACAGCTCAGGGATTATGAGCTTGGTATGAAGAATTATGAAGCACACCCATATTTTATTTAGGTTTATCTACTGCTTTATTTTGTCCTGTCTCTTTGGTGCTCATTTGGGACTTACCAATTTATCAGCTGAACATGAAATGTTCTGTGCATTATTTATTGTGAAAATGTAAACTCAATTATCATGCAAGTGCTTCTGATTTTAATATCAATAATGAGCAGTGGAAACCTTATTGTAAGCTGAAGATTAGTTATTTTCCTTTTCTTCATATCAGACAGCATATGTATGTTATTAAAATAATAGCTCATAAATTTGACAATGCTGTGAGCACATGAAGACTTGAGTCCCCAATGATTGTGCACGGAGGTCAGTGAGCTGACTCACAGTGCTCCTAATTATCCAGTCATTAAAGTTGAAAATGACCTCAGTGCCCAATTTTCCAATACATAATCCTTTCAAACAGAAATCTGAGTCTGATTTAGAACTTTATAATTTCCAGAATTACAAAAATTAGGAAAATTTATATCAGAATACTACAGTAAGTTATAACTTTAACCTAACAAGTATGATGAAGGTAACTTACTGTTTTTATTTTAGAAAGGTATCCAGAAAGTTAACTCAACAATCCAATGAGCTTAGAGTGTGGATCAATATGTGGAACTATGGCATTGCGGCCATTACAGAGGCTTGGATGTTTCGGGGCAGGAGTGGCTGCTGATTGTGCTAGGCTTTAGATGTTTCAAAAAGGACAGGGAGGGAGGCAAAAGAAGTGGGGGCATGGCATTGCTAGTCAAGGATAGTGTCACAGCTGCAGAAAAGGAGGAAGTCATGGAAGTCATGAGTCAGTGTGGGTGGAATTCAGAAACAGGGAGGGGGCAATAACTCTACTGTTTTTTTTTGACCCCCAATAGTAACAGGGACATTGAGGAGCAGATAGGGAGGCAGATTCTGGAAAGGTGTAATAATAACAGGGTTGTTGTGGTGGGAGATTTTAGTTTCCCAAATATTGTTTGGCATGTTCCTAGACCGAGGTGTTTAGATGGGGTGGAGTTTGTTAGGTGTGTTCAGGAAGGTTTCTTGAGGCAATATGTCAATAAGCCAACTAGAGGGGAGGCTGTACTTGATCTAGTATTGTGAAATGAACCTGGTCAGAGGTACTGATCACAACTCTATCTCCTTGACCATAGCACTGGAGAGGGATAGGAGCAGACATTTTGGGAAAACATTGAATTGGGGTAGGGAGAAATATGATGCTACTAGGCAGAAACATGGGAGCATAATTTGGGAGCAGATGTTTTCAAGGAAATGCAAGGCAGCAATATGGCCAATATTCAGGAAACATTTGCATGGCATTCTGCATAGGTATGCTCTATTGAGGCATGAAAAGGATGGTAGGGTAAAAGAACCATGGTGTACAAAGGATGTAGAAAATTAAGAAGAAAAGAAAAGCTTACGAAAGGTTCAAGAAACTACATACTGTGAGAGCTCTAGAAAATTGCAAGGGTGCCAGGAAGGAGCATAAGAATGAACTTAGCAGAAGGGGCCATGAGAAGGCCTTGATGAGCAGGGTTAAGGAAAACGCCAAGGCATTCTACAAGTATGTGAAGAGCAAGAGGATGAGCTGTGTGAGAATAGGACCAATCAGGTGTGACGGTGGAAACATGTGCATGGAGTTGGAGGAGGTAGCAGAGGTACTAAATCAATACTTTGCTTCAGTATTCACCAGGGAAAAAGACCTTGGCAATTGTGGGGATGACTTACAGCAGACTGAAATACCTGAGCATATAGACATTAGGAAAGACGATGTGCTGGCATTTTTGAAAAACATTAAGATAGATACGTCACCGGGTCCAGACAAGATATACACCAGGCTACTGTGGGAAGCGAGGGAGAAGATTGCTGAGTGTCTGGTGATGATCTTTGCATTATCAATGGGGACAGGAGAAGTACATGAGGATTGGAGGGTTGCAAATGTTCCCTTGTTCATGAAAGGGAGTAGAGATAACCCAGGAAATTATAGACCAGTGAGTCTTACTTCAGCGGTAAGTAGATTGTTGGAGAACATCCTGAGAGACAAGTAAATGAGCATTTGAAGAGACATAATCTGATTAAGGATAGTGAACATGGCTTTGTCAAGGGTAGGCCATGTCTTATGAGCCTGATTGAATTTTTTGAGGATGTAACAAAACACATTGATGAAGGACAAAGTGTCTATGGATTTCAGTAAGGCCTTTATTAAGGTTCCCCATGCAAGGCTCATTCATAAAGTAAAGAGGCATGGGATCCAAGGAGATGTTGCTTTGTGGATCCAGAATTGGCTTGCCCACAGAAGGCAAAGGGTAGCTGTAGATAGTTTGTATTCTGCACAGAGATCGGTGACCAGTGGTGTTCTGCAGGGATCTGTTCCGGGACCCCTCCTCTTTTTGTTTTTTTATAAATGACCTGGAAGAAGAAGTAGAAGGGTGGGTTAGTAAGTTTGCTGATGACACAAAGGTTGAGGTTGTTGTGGATAGTCTGGAGGGTTATCAGAGGTTACAGCGGGACATCGATAGGATGCAGAACAGGACTTTAACCCAGATAAGTGTGAAGTGGTTCATTTCGGGAGGTCATTTAAAGACATTGTATAGTATTAATGGTAAGACTCTTGGCAGTGTGGAGGATCTAAGAGACCTTGGGGTCTGTGTCCATAGGACGGTCAAAGCTGCTGCACAGGTTGACAGTGTTGTTAAGAAGGCGTATGGTGTGTTGGCATTCATCAATCATAGGATAGAGTTCAAGAGCTGTGAGGTAATATTACTGTATATGAGACCTTGGTCAGACCCCACTTGGAGTACTGTGCTCAGTTCTGGTTACCTCACTACAGGGAGGATGTAGAAATGATAGAATGGGTGCAGAAGAGATTTACAAGGATGTTGCCTGGATTGGGGAGCATGCCTTATGAAAACAGGTTAAGTGAGCTCAGCCTTTTCTCCTTGGAGCAATAGTGTATGAGAGGTGATCTGATAGAGGTGTATAAGATGATGAGAGGCACTGATTGTGTGGATAGCCAGAGGCTTTTTCCCAGGGCTGAAATGGCTAACATGAGGGCCATAGTTAAGGGCTTGGAAGTTGGTACAGAGGGGATGTCAGAGGTAAGTTTTTCACACAGAAAGTGCTCTGCTGGTGGCAGTGATGGAGGTGGTTGCAAGAGGGTTTTGTAGATGCTTAGGAAAACAGAGGGCTATGTGATAGGGTAATTCTAGGCAGATTCTGGAGCAGATTACATGGTCAGTTCAATATTATAGGCAGAAGGGCCTGTAATGTGTTGTAGATTTTTATGTTCTATGTTGTATGTTCAGCAAGAATCTAGCTTTCAAGGGAGCATCAGTGGAAGATATACAGTATTTTGGATTCCCTAACATCTGCTTGATTTAAGAAAATGACTCTACTGGACTCATGGGGGTAAATGAATATGTTACCACCTCTCAACATAACATGCTGCAAACTAGGAATGCAGAATTTGATCCTACTGTATCCCTTGCTTGAGGGGCAAATTGGCTCCTCCATGGTAACCAATATCTATGTGTACATTATCAGTGTCTTTTGCATTGAACAATATTGTAAATATATTGCTTGTTAAGCATTCTTTGTTGTTTACATAACGCATGGCGGGTTATATGTAGAAGAATGTAAATGACATATATCACTATGGCACCAGGTCATCTGTGTGCGTCTCACTTAAAATAAAAACAAAACTAAGATACTTTATTCTTGGCTCTATGTTTTGCTTTCAATTAGTTTTTATATTTTGGGATTACAAAGCATAACAGTGGCGACATGAAAGTAAATGAACACAAGCGACTACCTACCTGTGAAGTGTAGTGAACATTCCAGTATAAAAAAAAAGCACAGTGAGAAATAGTCAAGTTAAGGAAAAGCACAGCATGTTTATTTTTCTTCAGAGCAGCACGTTGCCCTCCTTAAAAAAAAAAGAGCAGAAAACTGACAAATTCACAAGTTTACGAAGTGAGTGCTGGGTGATAATAATTATAGGTTTAAAAGAAATAGAAATGGCTGGGTACATCAGAATGATACACAAGAGATAACTGGAATATGTATGGAGTGTGGATTCAGCAGTACTTCAAAGCAAATGAAATAGCCAATGAGAAATGAATATCAATTTTGTTGAGTGCATTCGGTTTAAAGACATACAGTTTGCTAAGAAGTTAGACTTCTCCAGTCAAACCAGCTGAAATAGTGTAAGTAATATAGGAACATTTAGAACCAAAACTATTGTTGATTGTGGAACACTTCAGGTTTCATAAGCAGAATCAAAAGGAAGGCGAGTCCATCTCAGCAGATGTGGCTGAATTGAAGAAGTTGTCTGAGCATAGTCAGCTTGGTAATGGTCTTAATGATGCATTGAGAGACCATTTAGTTTATGGAATCTTACAAGAAAACATTCAAAAATAGCTCCTAACTGAAGCATAACTGACATTTAAAAGAACAGTACAAATTGTTGTATCAATGGACACTGCAGACAGAGATACAATTGAGTTACAGTCAGGAATGAAAGTGAGCGTGAACACAATTGCAAAGTTGAAGCGGAAACCAGCCTGACTGATCAAATGATATTACCATTGTGGCAGGGGCTCGCATACACCAGACCAATGTAAGTTTAAAGGAGAAACTTACAGAAAATACAACAAAATCCAACACATGTAAAGAGCATGTTCAACAGAGAAAAATTAATGGTCTGCACAGATGACAGAAAGAGATTAAAATTGAAATTGCGCTGTCAAAAGAGCATTAATCTGCATGCTGTTGATGAAAAGTCTGATAATGATGAGAGTGGCACAGAACTGGGTACCCCTGAGATTTACAATGAAAGTTAACAAAAGATAAACAATATGGCTTATAACAGAAAAGAATGGCAAATTAATGAAAATGAATTTGGACACTGGCTTGGTTGTTTCAGTCATTCTGCAGAATGAGTTTGAACTGCATTTCAATGATACTCAACTAAAACCTACATATATCCAACCAAGACCTCCTACTGGAGAAAAGATTAACTCAGTGGTGGGGAAGATGCTGGAGTCAATTATAAAAGATGAAATAGTGGCACATTTGGATAGCAGTAACAGGATAGGTCCAAGTCAGCATAGATTTACGAAGGGGAAATCATGCTTGACTATTCTTCTGGAATTTTTGAGGATGTAAGTATGAAAATGGACAAGGGAGAGCCAGTGGATGTAGCGTACCTGGACTTTCAGAAAGCCTTTGGTAAGGTCCCACATAGGAGATTAGCAGGCAAAATTAGAGCACATGTTATTGGGGGTTGGGTACTAACATGGATAGAAAATTGGTTGGCAGACAGGAAACAAAGAGTAGGGATTAACGGGTCCTCTTCAGAATGGCAGGCGTTGACTAGTGGGGTACCGCAAGCCTCGATACTGGGACCGCAGCTACTTACAATATACGTTAATGATTTAGATGAAGGGATTAAAAGCAAATTAGTAAATTTGCAGATGACACAAAGCTGGGTGGCAGTGTGAAATATGTGGAGGATGTTAGGAGAATGCAGGGTGACTTGGACAGGTTGCATGAGTGGGCAGATGCATGGCAGATGCAGTTTAATGTGGATAAATGTGAGGTTATCTATTTTGGTGGCAAGAACAGGAAGGCAGATTACTATCTGAATGGTGTTAAGTTAGGAAAAGGCTAAGTACAACAAGATCTAGGTGTCCTTGTTCATCAGTCACTGAAAGTAAGCATGCAGGTACAGCAGGCAATGAAGAAAGCTAATGGCATGTTGGCCTTCATAACAAGGGGAGTTCAGTATGGGAGAAAAGAGGTCCTTCTGCTGTTGTACAGGGCCCTGATGAGACTACAACTGGAGTATTGTGTTCAGTTTTTGTTTCCAAATTTGAGGAAGGACATTCTTGCTATTAAGGGAGTGCAGTGTTGGTTCACGAGGTTGATTCCCGGGATGGTGGGACTGTCACATGTTGAAAGATTGGAGCGACTGGGCTTGTATACACTGGAATTTAGAAGGATGAGAGGAGATCTGATTGAAACATATTAGACTGTTAAGGGATTGGACACGCTAGAGGCAGGAAACACATTCCCAATGTTGGGGGAGTCCAGAACCAGAGCCAACAGTTTAAGAATAAGGGGTTGGCCATTTAGAATGGAGTTCAGGAAAAACTTCTTCACCCAGAGAGTTGTGGATCTATGGAATGCTCTGCCTCAGAAGGCAGTGGAGGCCAATTCTCTGGATGCTTTCAAGAAAGAGTTAGATAGAGCTCTTAAAGATAGCGGAGTCAAGGGATATGGGGAGAAGGCAGGAACAGGGTACTGATTGTGGATGATCAGCCATGATCACATTGAATGGCGGTGCTGGCTCAAGAATGGCCTACTCCTGCACCTATTGTCTATTGTCTCCTGAGGGAATAACATTCATCATAGTGAAATAAAACAACCATCGAGCAACATTGGGCCTGTATGTAGTAAAAACAGAAGGGCCAGCATTGATGTGAGTGGCTGAGACAACTACAATTTGATTGGAGAACCATCCACCAGAATGCAGTGTAGGCAGGCCATGTAAGTCAGATAGCCCAGACCAGCTCATGAATGTCCAGTCTAGAGATAATTGACCCATATTTTAAGGACTTTCCTTCTGCAGGTTCACTGATTTCAATATGATGTACTGTATACACACCTGATTGAAGTAACTAAGTGGTGTGTGAGGGTGTCATACTCCAGGATCTATCAGCTATCCTTAACATTAGGCAACTTAATTTCTGGTTTCCTGGGAGAGTTTTGGGGGAAGGGTTTAGGGTTTGGGGTCAGGCTACAAAGTTTGGAGGCAGGGGTAGCCTCACTCTAGGAAGGTGCAAGCCGTTGACAATCAGAGAGCTGAGGAGGAGGGAAGAGTCAAGAGTATGGGATATGGAGGTAAAAAGAGGAGGAGAAAGCTGAGAGGGATAGGGAATGATGGAAGAAGAATGAAGGAGGTTGAAGATCAAGACAAGTGGGGTGCTTAGTCTGTACAGCAGTGCCCAGTGTCCAGTTGCTATGATGTCGGATGGACACCTCACTCTCCTGTGTAGCTGTTAGATGGTGCGTAACAGCCTCCCCATTTAAAAAGAATTGTTGCAGATCATCTTTCACTCCTTAGAGCTGAGAGCTGGATTAGCAGCATTATTCTCAATGGTGATGGACTGCCTCAGAAAATCTGTCTCCAACAATGAACTGATGCATCTGTGAGAGGTTGGGTGTTGACAAGTTTGGCTTATACACTATGTTGATTACTTCACCCACTGCAGTGGCCCTATTTGACAGTTATGTCTTGTGATGGTACTAGTCTACCACTTTAAATGATGGATCTTGAAGCATTTACATGGAATATACTTTGTGTCATTGCTATTCATTTCTTCTTTGATGTAGTGCTCACTGACAAAACACTGATTTGAGAGCAGATAGTAGGATATAGTCAACACAATTCCTTCCCTGCCTTTGGTTTAATACAATGTGACTTTCTAAGGTCTGGAGTTAATGTTGAGGACTCCCAGGCAGTCCTTCCTGATAGTGCCACCACCTTTGGTGAACCTCCTCTGTCAGTGATCCAGTTATATGATACCACTGAACAGCTTGTTAGGCCATTTTATTCCTGTAGATCTGAAATCTAGAAAGGGTAAGGAAGAATGTCTTTTAGCTCCATAATGGACATTGTGAATTGAAATGGTTATTTACAAAAATCTAGTGCTCTCATTATTGCTATTTCAGATACTTGTTCTTTTGGCCAGATTACTTAATTAGCCATATTTAAGTTTTCCCGCTTCTATAATGGGACTTGACTTCATTTCTCTAGATTTCTGGATTTTAGAAGTCCAATAATGTATACATTCTGATCTTGTTTTCTTTAATTATGACACTTACAACTGCATATGCAGTTCTCCATGGATCAATACTCTCAGACATTTTTTCCATTCTGACAGTAACTATGGACAACTGCTGTATGTTGGAATATAAAGCCAAACATTTCAGACCTAACTTATGAGTCAAGGCATGCAAATATCAACTAATCACATTTGTTCTGAATGCTTCTTCTTATCCTAGCGCTCCTACACAGTATGATGCAGTGGCTAGAAGACTGGTGATCATGAATGGAGAAGACTGTGCATTGCCTTGAGTTCATCCTTGAGCAGCTGTGGGACTGATGAGATTCAGCTTCAGACTATAACTATTCGGACAACTTTCAGGGCTGGTTGAATGTTATGCTGGGAGAGGACAGCAAATCTATCCTTTATGGACCCATTACCACATTTCTGATATAACATCTCAACAATAATCCATTGGAGGACAGGTTGTTGGACAGCTGTGACACCCTGCAAATGCCTTTGAACATTAGTGCTCTCAGCAATGGTGGCACCAGTGTGAGTTTGCAAGGCAGCAAGCTGAGAATACATTATGGGGGTATCAGCTTCTACCATAGTACTCAGATCTTGGCTAGCTTGTGCTACTGTTGATAGTGCAATGTCAGCTACCAGACACTATTAAATATGAAAGGAGTTGAGCATCTCTTCTGTCTTCAGGTGGAAGGTTCCAGGCTTTTCTAAAGACTGCGGCAAGGCTACTGCAAGATTCATTAGTTTAGGCTTGGCAGAAAACCATGCAACCTGCTCTCTTCCTTGGACCTTCATTGAATGCTCCCAGGTGAGATTCAGTTCTGGAATGCCCACCAGTGTTTGCTGATGTCAGAATGTATTTCCTTTTTAAAAGCTGCAGGCTAACTATAAGTACCTTTAATTGGTGCAACCACTCATTAATTTGGGCCTTCCAAGCAGGTCAGTTAGTACTGGCTGCCACTGAAGTTATTACAATAAGCAAACAGCACAAATTCAATGTGCTGTCTGCACCGGCTCAGCTAATTGAACAACTTGATACTTCTCCACATGTTTTGGGTTTAATTCATTGTAAATTCAACTGAATGGAGGCAACTGAAGCAAAAGCCACAATTACACTGTGCATTGGATCGCCAGTTTGTGGCAAAGTCATCTAATCCTACTTCTTGCAGTATTGCCTTTTAATAGTCTTATTATCTAACAACAAATTTACTTAAAATGCTAAAATTCCATATGTTAACAATATCCCAGTGCTCATTCTTTTAGTTCATTGAAAATAAAGTACAGTACACCAATTTACTGCATAATTAGTCAGTTGGATCATATGCCTAACTATTAACATTGTGAATATAGATATGGATGCTCCTTTATTGAGCTCCTGGAACATGTAATTGAATCTTAACATCTGACTGATCATAGATGAGGATTTGAGTTATCAACTTCCCACACCTGGGTTTTGATTTTTGTAATCCTCCCCTGGAGGAATCGGAGATTTGATGACATTGTTACTTGGCTATTTCACACAGTCCAGAATGTATTTTAAATCATATATTCTTCCTTCATTACAACTTAGCCCTTAAGATATAGTTTGTTATAACAAACCAAAGCTAGTTAAAAACATATTGAGGTGTTAAAGGAGAAAAGTTAAATAGCTATTAATACATAATATTATTCAATAATCGTTTCATTTATGCAACTGTAAGAGCTGTTGAAGGTGGTTGTCCATAAGCAGAATTTATATACGTTATGAGTAGCTTTATTGTCTTGCTCAATTGGCTTTATCACATGTGAAATAAGTTAGTTACCTGTCATACAGTTAGAGTCATAACAGATATATAGTACAGCATGGACTCAACTTCCCCATGCTGACCAAGATGCCTTCCCGAACTAGTTCCTTCTGCCCCAAATCCCTCTAAATCTTTCCAATCCAAATGCCTTTTTGATGATGAACCTGCCTCTACGACTTCCTCCATGTGAAAAATAGCCACCACCTTTTGTGTGAAAAAACTTGCCTGTCAGCTCCCCTTTAAATCATCCCCATCACCTTAAAAATGTGTCCTCTAGTTTTAGATTCTTCCATCCCGATGAAAGAGCGTGACCATCCACTTTGTCTGTCTCTGATGAATGTATAAATCTCTTTAAGATTTCCCCTCAACTTGTTCATTCCAGGGGAAAAAAATTCTAGCCTGTCTAATCTCTTCTTCTAACTCAAGCCCTGCAAACCTGGCAACATCTAGGTGAATCTGTTCTGCACCCTCTCTAGCTTAGTTGTATCCTTTCTATAATATGGCAACCCAAACTGTACAATTTATTCCAGATGCACTCTCACAAATCTGACATCTAACATCCCAACTCTTGTATTCAACGTCTCATTTGTGAAAGCAAGCATGGTATGTATTTTCTTCAGTATCCTTCCTGAATTTGTGACAGTTTTGGGGTACGAAGTACTTGTACTCCTACATTTTGGTGTCCTACAATACACCCCAACACCCTGTCAGTTTTGCTCCAGCTGATACCTCCAAGCCTGCACGTCCAGGCACTCCCCAGTCTCACTCAGCTAATAGGATTCACCTGCCACTCATTTCAGACACGTCACCTGCAGCCTATTTAACCCCAGTTCTTATCCACACTCCTTGTTCACTCATTGAACCAGCCGGTCTCAACCAGTTGATTCTAGCTTTCACTCTCCCTGCCTAGGTTTACCTTGTTGCCTGTTGTGTTTAGTTTTTATTCTCTCCTGTTCTGTGGCCCTTATGACTTGTTATTTTGTTGTCTGTTATTAAAGTTATTATTTGCTAGTGAATCATCTCCACTGCTCTGCTTTTGGGTCAAGCCTCTTTTACAGTTCCTGATAGGATGAGTAAGCCAACAATTGATCCAGCAGAGTATGCTCACCTCAAGGAAGTCATCCACTGACATGTGCACTCGATCCTGAAGCAGCAGGAAACCATAAATCATCTGTCCACCGTATTCATCTAACTCTGCCTCCACAACCCCACACAGTCAACCTCCCCCTGTATCCGAATGCTTCAACGGATCACCAACCTGATGCTGCAACTTCCTGTCCCAGTGTGGTTTCTGCTTCGAGCTCCAGCCTTCTGTATCCTATGTACTGGACCAAGATCGCCTTCCTCATCTCTCTTGACTGGGTGAGCTCTGACCTGGGCCACCACTAACTGGGACATAAAGCCACAATTTGCAATAAAAATGGGGATTTCACCACTGGGTTTTCAACCATTTGGGAAGTGGAAGGGAGGCCTTGAATCCTATACTTCACCTACATCAAGTCTCATGCTCTCTACTGGACTACCTTGTGGAATTCAGGTCCTTTGCAACAGAGTGCAGCTGGAATGTGGAAGTGCTGCTAGCTGATTAATATCATGGCCTCTCAAGTGCTTGAAATGCTCTCTCAAGCCCTGGAGATGCCCACTGACATCTGAAGTCTCACCACTCTGGCTTTCTGTATCGATTAAACAAACCACCAGATCATCACCTCCGGAACCCAGGCAGATAGGGAGAGCTTCTTTAATCCCACAAAAGCATTTGCATCGGTGGAGAAACCTTCCGCTGAGCAGTCGACCACCAGAGCATCAATTGCTAACTGTGCTGGGAAAACAGCACTTCCAGGTAGAGACAAGGGGTCTCCAATCTGGCAAGCTCTCCCTGGCCCCCTGTTCCAGCACCATTGCCCATCTCAATCTCTGTGTCCTCCTCCAAAGTCTATTGACCCTACATGCACAGAAGGCTCTAGTGGATTCCGGCACAGCAGATGACTTTCTGGGTTGGATTCTGTATGCACCCTGGACTCATTACTAAACCTATCTTTCATGTATTCAACATGATGGTCATTGATGGACATCCCTTGGGGTCTGGGACAGTCAAAATTTGCAGACAGCCTGTGCGCATGAACATCAGAGAGCACTGCAAGTCTATCCAATTCCTCTTGATTGACTCACACAACACTCCTCTCATCCTGGGTTACTCCTGACTCTCTACTGATGACCTTCACTTCACCTGGTCATCTGGTGCACTGCTGAATTGGGGACCCATCTGCCTGGAACCTCAGTTGACTTCACCACATAAATCTGTAGAGATGGAGGAAACTCCCAACTTCACCAAACTCCTACAGGCATATCACAACTTAGCCATTGCCGTCATAGCCAGTGCATCCTGCTGCCGCACAGACCACAAAGCTATGCGATTGACTTCCTCCTGGGAATCACCCTTTCCTGAGGCCTTCTGTTCTCCCTCACTTTTCCTAAGACCCAAGCTATGAATGACTACATTGCTGAAGCACTACTGTACAGTTTCATTCACTTACTCCAGTTCCCAGAAGGATTCTTCTTTGTTAAAAAGAAAGATGGGGGTCTTTGTCCTTGCATTGACTACTGTGGACTCAACAAAATCACCATTAAGAACTGCTGTCCTCTCCACTTGATGGACAGCACATTTGAAACATTCCCTGGGGCCCAGATCTTCACCAAATTGGATCTATGAAGTACATGCAACCTGATCAACACCTGCCAAAGGGAAGAGTAGAAGATGGCATTCCTAACACCTATGAATACTTGGTAATGCCTTTTGGACTTGTCAACAGTCCACCTATTTTCTAAGCATCTATTAAAGAGACGCTCCGAGTCATGCTACACAGGTATGTGTTCATCTACCTCGATGACATCCTCATCTTCTCCAAGAACACTCAACATCATGCCTGGCACATTCATTTGGTTCTTCAGCATCTCCTCAAAAACCAACTGTACTGCAAATTAGAACAGTGATAGTTCCACAGCCCAGTCAGCTCCTTCCTGGGTTATTCCTTTCACCCCATGGACCCAGAGAAAGTGCGTCCTGTCATTGATGGCCCTTACCATGCACCCTGAATCATCTAAGTCAGGGGTCAGCAACCTTTACCACTGAAAGAGCCACTTGGACCCGTTTCCCACAGAAAAGAAAACACTGGGAGCCGCAAAACCCGTTTGACATTTAAAATGAAATAACACTGCATACAACGTTTTGTTTTGCCTTTATGCTATGTATAAACAAACTATAATGTGTTGCATTTATGAAATTGATGAACTCCTGCAGAGAAAACGAAATTACATTTCTGCATGCAACAAAAACATTTTGACCTCCGAAAAAAAGACGTTGGGTTGAAGGTTACTTTTAAGTAAAATACTCAACGTCTATTTGAGTCCTTCTTGTATTTATGAAAAACGCCAAACTTAAATTTGCCGCCAGCAGCAAACCAAAAATAACGTCAGCCAGCTGTCAACCTGAAAAATAAAAGGACTATTTCACTGAACAATGAAAACATATGAATATACGTAAAATAATAGGCAATTAAAATATTTATCATCCTTGTTCAGGTTGACTCACACCTGACAATGCAGTCGTATTCAGTAGGGATGGATCGATGCTTAGGGGAGTGACCAGGAAGGATAATGTGTTTTTTTCCTCTCTGAACTCACAGAAGCGTTTCCCAAACGATGTTTGCATTGCAATGATTGCCCAATGTAAATACTCCGAATTTATCATGTCGTGACCTTTTTTGAACTCTCTCAAATTGGGGAAGTGAGACAATGTGCCTTTCTGTAAATCTCTGGCAAGCAACGTCAACTTGCGCTCGAATGCCAAAACATCCTCCAACATGTGCAGGGCTGTACGTCCTTACCCCGTTGAAGAGCTGTGTTCAGCGTGTTCAGGTGCGCTGTTATGTCTACCATGAAGTGTAGCTTTTCCAGCCACTCTGGCTGTTCCAGCTCAGGAAAGGTGAGCCCTTTGCTGCCCAGGAAAGTTTTCACTTCTTCCAGACACACGACAAAGCGTTTCAGCACCTCCCCTCTGGACAGCCAGCGATAAAAACACGTTGTAGCGGTTGCTACACGCAGTCAGTAAACTGCAGTCAAAGATAGTTTTATTCGAACTAAACAGCCTTGCTTTTAAGCCTCCCTCAACCCGCCCCCCATGGGCGCGGATGCTGCAAAAGACACGTACTCACAAACCCCCGTAGGCTATCTCCCTTAGCCTGAACGCTGGCTAATTGTGAGCCGGTTCGGATGTGTCAGGAAATGGGTCGCCACAAAGTCTTATTTAGATTGTACAAGATCACCATAATCTTCAAATTTAGATTTACATTTCAAAAACTAACAAACTAACATAAAATACATTTTAATTAAATACTGACCATGTAGCGGTGTGCTACACGCAGCGCTAAAATTACGACACGGAGTCGGTAACTGCAGTCGAAGGAAAAAACTTTATTCGAAATCTTCAGCCTCACTTTTAAGCCTCCCTCAACCTGCCCCCCATGGCGCAGAGGCTCCAAAGCTCTGTGCTCGCAAACCCCCATAGGCTATCTAATTGTGAGTCGGTTCGGATGTGCCAGGAAAAGGGTCGCCACAACCAATTATTTCCCAAAGCAACAGGGAGCCGCAGCACAGACGTAAAAGAGCCACATGCGGCTCCGGAGCCGCGGGTTGCCGACCCCCGATCTAAGTGCTTATTAGGCTTCTCCTAACAAAGTTTCATCCAAAACTACAACCAAATCACCACTCCTGTCACCTCCCTCTCCAAGTCACCCACCTCACAAATAACCTGGCTTGCTGCTGCACTGCACTTTCAAGGAGCTCAAGAAATGCTCTACTGCTGCTCCCATTCTCTGCTATCCTGAGCTCTCCAGACTTCTTGTGGTAGAGGAGGACACATATGGTGAGGTTGCTGGAGCCATCCTTTCACAATGAGGAGCAGACAAGAAGACACACCCTTGTTCCTACTTCTCATGCAAGTTCAACCCTACACAGTGCCATAATGGATTAGGAGGCAGGGAGTTACTCACTATTAAATGGGCCTCGGAGGAATGGGGATGTTGGCTGATGGGAAACACCAACTCCTTCCTGATATGGACTGACAACCAGAACCTCATATCCATTGAATGGACCCACCAACTCAACCCACGTCAGGCTCTTCTTCAAACGATTTAACTACTTCTTCTACCAACCTGGTTCCAACAACAAGAAAGGTGGTTGTCCTGTCATAACAGTTTGACCCAGCAGAAATAAAGCCCATCATTCCATCTTCTCATATCCTCACACTGATTGTCTGGGACCTTGAGAACCAGATCAGCCAACAGTGTGAGTCTCCTCTTGCCGACAAACCTGACGACAGCATGTATATGCCAGAAGGCGTGTGCATTGACGCATGACACATTCCGCTCGGCCCACTCTGGCCATCCAGGTGCATGGTGAGCTCTGGATATTCTGTGACACTAGTTCTGGTGCCCCCCCATGATCACAGATGTACATCTGTTTCTCGCTGTCTGCCCTCAGTGTTCCAGTCCAATTCCTCCAACTAGCAGGCCTGTGGGCTCTTGTAGCCCTTACCATTCTCAAGATCTCCTCATCCCATATTGCTATGGATTTCATCCTGGGTTTGCCACCTTCCAATGGGGCCACAGTGATCATGACACTGGTGGAATGGTTCACCAAGGTGGCCCACTTCACTACCCTCTCTAAGCTCCCGTCAGCCGCTGAGACAGCGGACTTGGTTCTCCAACATGTATTTTGCCTCCACGGCTTCTCTCAGGACATTGTGCTGGACTGGGGCCCTCAATTTGTCCCCTACTTCTGATGAACCTTCTGCTCCCTCCTCTGCACCTCAGTGAGTTTGTCCTCTGGCTATCATCCACAGAGCAGAAAGAGACAAACAGCAAGTGGAGACGTTTACACGCTGTTTTTCTGTCTCCAGCCCTTCACCGTGGAAGAAGTATCTGTTCTGGGTCGAGCTGTCCCACAATCTACGCATCTCCTCTGGCATGGGTATGTCACCCTTTGAAGCACTTCATAGCTATCACTCCCAGTTCCCCACCGAGGAACCCATGGTGGAGGTCCCATCTGGCAGGGACCTCATTCTCCACTGTCAGAATGCTTGGAGGAGAGGACAGAAGACCAGCCTAGCTGACAACTGTACCTACTGCCACTAGGCCAACCAGTGCTGGCACCCAGCCAGGCTACTCTGGCCTGGGGAATGTGTTTGGCTGTCCATCTTTGGCACCAACTCCCTGAAGTTCTCGCCCCATTGGTCTGTTCAAGATCCATCACATCAATCCACTCCCTCACTGTATCCAGTGGCCACTATCCCCTGGGATCACACCTACCTTCCACATATCCTGCTTCAAACCTGTTGTCTATGACAACTCAACCCACCTGAACCTGCACCTTCGAAGGACAGTGTCCCAGTTGATGGATTCATATTGCCATGGACAGGGTGTTCAGTACCTGGTCAACTGGGAAGCGTATGGCCCGGAGGAGAGGTCTTGGGTGCTGTACAGTTCTATCTTGGATTCATCACTCTTGGATGAGTTCCACTGGACTCACCCGGATCATCTTGGCCCGTCATGGGCCAGTCGTATGGGAGGAGTCCAGTCAGGCCTGCTCCTGCTAACAACTCCCAGCCTGCACTTGCAGGCTCCTCCCAGTCTCCACCCAGTCAATAGGATAGAGCTGCCACTCATTCTAGACTCACTCATCACCCGCAGCCTATTTAGCCCCAGTTCTCATCCACATTCCTTGTTCACTCATCGAATCAGTCAACCTCAACCAGTTGCTCCTCGCTTCCACTCTCCCTGCCTAAAGTTACTTTGTTACCTGTTGTGTTTAGTTTTTGTTCTCTCCTTTTGTTCTCTCCTGATCTGTGGCCCTCGTGTTATTTTGCTGTCTGTTATTAAAGTTATCATTCACCAGTGAAACATCTCCGCTGCTCTGCTTTTGAGTCAAGTCCCCTCTGCAGTTTCAAACAGGCCCTTTCGTTTACCGTGTATATCCTGCCCTGATTTAATTTCCAAATAAATGCATTGCTTCACACTTTCTGAGTGAAATTCTATCAGCCATTCCTTTTTCCATTTTGGATTCTGAATCCCAGTAAGAAATTCAGTCACCAAAACTTAGTCTCCTTTTAACCTCTATCTCATATTTGCTCATTTAAAATTTTTTTTTGTCCAACTTTAAGTCAATTTAATTTGTCTTTCAATGTTATATATTCATTATATAGCACAGATTGGAAAAAAAACATAAAGAACTCTTTTATTAAAAGGGAATCTTTAAAAAGAAGTGTGCATTATTTTCATTAAAGGAGTGTACTCTAGGTGCAGCAGGGAAAAATATAGTCTTATGATAATTGTATATTTTTGCGCTATTTTACTTTAATGGATGTATTTGTAGGGATAATGGCAGAATTCTTGTAAGTGTGGAGGAACAGGGGGATCTTGGGTTCCACATCCAGAATATCCCTCAAAAGTTGTTGCACAAGTTGATAGGGTTGTTACGAAGGCGTATGATGCATTGGCCTTCAGTAGTTAATGGATTGAGTTCTAGATCTGTGAGGTAATGTGGCAGATCTATAAAACGCTAGTTAGCCCACATCTGGAATATTGTGTTCAGTTCTGGTCACCACAATATAGGGAAAATGTGGAAACTTTAGAGAGGATGGAGAAGAGATTCACCAGGATGCAGTCTGGATTAGAGAGCACATTTTATGAGGAAAGGCTGAGCAAACCAGGGCTTTTCTCTTTGGAACACAGATGTGAGGTGAACAGATAAAAGTGCACAAGATAATAAAAGGCATGGATCAAGTGGATAGACAGACTTTTTCCTGGGGGCATAATTTTAAGATGATTGGTGGTAAGTACAGGGGGATGTTAGAGGTAAGTAATTTACACAGAGAGTGGTGGATGCACGAAATGCCCTGCTGGGGAGATGATAGAAACAGATACAGTAGGAACATTTTAAAAAATCTTGGAGAGACACAGGGGTGATAGAAAAATGGAAGGCTATGTAGGAGAAAGGGTTAGATTGAATTTAGAGTTGGTTGAAAGGTTGATACAACATTGTGGACCAAAGAGCCTGTTTTGTGCTGTAATGTTTTGTGTTCCATGCAGAACAATTACTTTATCAGTATTTTATTGCAAGTGTACCAGTTAGTGGATTGAAATGCAACCAAACATGTTTATAAAATTTAATTTATACTTCTTTGTATCAGCTTACTTCTTTAGTCACTGCAGTGGAGTTACATACAGTATGGAAATATAGTATATTTTTAGCCCTTTACAATGTCATCATGCCCCCTCTAGTGGTGCACTAATAACAAGAAATGCAACTGAACAAAATACATACTGATCATTAAGGCCCTACCTAAATTACAGGTTAATTTCAAAGGTATGTGAATGTATTGCACAAATCAGATGATATTGTTATTGGCTCATTATTAATAGCAGTAATTTTGATGTCAGTAGGCATTATTTGTTTCTGGAGGGGAAAACAGCTTAATTTACATAATATTTTGTAAA
The DNA here is from genome assembly GCF_030144855.1 of Hypanus sabinus. NCBI lineage: Eukaryota > Metazoa > Chordata > Chondrichthyes > Myliobatiformes > Dasyatidae > Hypanus > Hypanus sabinus. Next base: position 58,736,015 of record NC_082717.1, on the reverse strand, counting down.
ACCATTACATACTTGCTAATAATGGCCTGCTTGCCACTTGCTTGTCATGTGTCTCCTTGAGAATCATTGCTGTCTCTCTTCAGCTGTCAGCCCCAGAAGCAAATTATACTGGCCTTTCACTGGATGCATCTTTCCAGCTGAGGTGCATGTAGTCCTATATTGCAAATCCACTCATCCCATCATTTTTAGCTGTGCCTGATGCTGCTCCCAGCTAGTTCTGCAGGTCAGCCAGCGTCTATGGAGGTGAATAAACAGTCAACATTTTGGGCTGAGACCCTTCATCAGTCTGCCACAAAGTAGTTATTCAATCTGGTTTTGCCTCACTGCTGTAGACAAGACCACACTGTGCAGTGAATACAGTGCACTAGATTAAAAGATCCGTCAGTTTGACCAGCACAGAACACCTGGGACATGGTTTTGGGAAGAATGGAAGTAATGAGACAGGTTTTATTCTTGTCTTGGATTGTGTGATGGGATGGGTATTGGGTGTTGGGGTTGGTTGAATATTGAATGTCTGGGAATACAGAAACAGGTGTATTTGGTTGTGTTTTTGTTGTCGACGATAATAAAGTAAAATAAAAAAACCTAAAATAACTGGGCCCAGAACATGTGGACTCTTTATGACTCAAACATATTGTTATTTCACTTATGCACAAGAAAAACAGCATGGCCCTTTTACCCACTCTGTTCTGAAGCCAGGTCAGAAAGCTGCTAACTTCATACAGAATTGATTGGCTAATTGGTTATGGATATTGATCATTTGATAAGCTATATGTGTTTTAATCCTTTACTTGCAAGATCAATTGCTATTCACAATAGAGGTGTTAAAAGTCAATCAAAACTTCAAGCTGACAACTGATGATATTTTGAAGTTAGCAAAGCAATTTCCCCTTCATTTTAGGGTGTATTTCACATCCTTCCATTATTCATATCTCGTCTGTCTCCGGCACCCCCTATTGTACAAAGTGACACTGTTTCAGGAAGACCTTTCTAGAAAATTCTCACAACAGAGGCCTCATTAATCTGGCTTGAGTAGACACTGACTCAGTCGCCCCTACCTATCTGTTTGCAAAGGGAAATGTTAGCTCTGGTTGTCTCACTTCAAAGGTTTCTCTTGCCTCAAAGGATTTGAGTAGACATCACTGCATCATCCTCACCAGAATGTTGTCTTTAACCCTTGCTGTGCCACAACTTGCATACTCCCTCCTCTTTGTCCTGTAGAAGACAGCATTAATCTTACTGAATCTCAATAGCACAGAGTCTCTGGAACTCCATGACAGTTGGCTGCTGATATCAAGGATGTACATGCAACACTTCTGGCTAATAATGGCAGAAGTACCACTTGTCTTAAATAACAGAAAGGCTAGTCCTAATTGATCTTGAAGGGCCACAGTTTGGATTGCCAGCATTTCAGCAGTAATGTCATTGATGGCTTCACTCCTGCCACGTAGTGGTTAGGCTGTGTTAGTAACCAGTTTCTCCAGCCGTGCTAAGGCCATGTTAATGCTTTCATGAGTCTGTCTGGCAAATCACCAGAATAACAATACTGCAATCTAGTACTACTCAGTCTCCATATTCTTTCGATGCCCCACACAGTAGGATGTAGAAGGGGAGTAGGCAGGTGGTACATCTAAGATACCATGGAGGCCAGGTAACAACAGCCCCTCCATGGCTTTCATTCAGACCAGAAATCCCATTTTAGACCACCTGGCAGTCAGTGGTAGGCCTCTTGGCCATATACCCAGAAATGTACCGCTAATAGGATTCAGAGGGTCACCAGTAGTTTCAACATTGCATGTACTGTTACCTAAGTCTAGTCCTGTCCCTTGATGGGTACAGTACCGTATTTCACCTCCTTCTCAATGAAGCAGCTTCAGAGCAAGGGGTCAAAGAATCATGTGATCACTGTAAGTTGGTTGATATTATTTCCCAAAACAGTTGTGTTGGCAAGAGTCATTTCCATGGGCAGTGCAGTCCTGTGCTCCTTTTACAGTTCTGATTTTGCTATTGAAGTAAGACACAGAATGAAACTCACAATGATTCAGGGGTATAAACGCATTGGCAAGCCACCTTCTGAATGTACAGTCACTCCATGGAACACACCCAACAACCTGACCGGTTAGTACATGTTGCATAATCATAGCTAAGGCAAACAAAAGTGTTAGGAGTATTAATGTCGTGAGATACTTCTGCACTGCGGCAGAAAAAAGATGTCCAAATTACCCAAAACATACAATGCATTTTGATTACTTAAGGTGGCAAATAGCAGCGATCAAGAGATCAGTCCATCTGTCCTTATCATCAAAGGTCTTCAGGCCTGGTGGTACCACTGGCTTAACATGCGAGGCGTGTATCCACATTGGATTTCCTTGGACCTTTAAAAAGGTACCGTATATGTGGTCAGCAGTACTTGGAATGGACCTTCCCAGCAAGGGTCCAGACAGTTCTTTCATCCGTAGGCTCTCACTAGTACCCAGTCTCCTGGCTGTTAGGTGTGGCGCTCTGCCACCAGCATGATGATCTTGTCTTTAAGTACCTGTTCACGGGAAACTTTAAGAGTCTGTGTTAGTGCTATACAATAATGCAACATGCTTCCTCTCTTGATATGGATGATCATCTGTTTAATTAAAAAGTGAGGGGTGTCTGGCAAGTGCATGGGACGTCCCAAAACCATCTCAAGTGGAGATAGGTCTGTTATGAGCTTGGAGCACTACAGATTGTCATGAGGGACTGTGGAAGCCACAGTTTAGCTAACCTATATTTCAGGGCTCCATTCTGTCATTTAGCCGCCCCATAAGCTGGAGGGTGGGAAGGGCAAGTGAAATGATGCCTACACTACATGGCTTTCATTCAACTCAGATAACTTTACCATAAAGTGAGGTCATTATCACTTGAGATTTTCTCGGGGATCCCAAACCTTGAAAGAGATCCTCATAATAAAAATTATCAACAGTTATGGCATCAGTTCTCTGAGTTGGATATGCTTTTACCTATAGGAGTGTGCACCAATGCCCTTAGCAAACACGATTATTACTGGAGGGGGTTATGAACCTCCTGGCTCCTCCATGCATACACCTCTACCATCAGCCTTTCTGCCTTGACACAGACAAACAGAAACCTAGCACCTCAGCTATAGAATGGAGTACATCAGAACAGCCTATGGCTTAATTGACAATTTGAATTCAGCATGCAACATTACACAGTTAGAAGTGACAGTGAAAAGCAAAAGCCTGTCATCTGGAGGGCTAGCTTGCAGCCATTCTCAGCAATAATCCTTGTCATTCAGGCTGAGATCTGAATCATGAGGATTTGAAATTAAAAGGTGGAGTTACCTGACAAATCAACAACCATCGTTAGAAAGTGGTGATCACTGTGCAAGTTCTGGCAGTGGCTGTGGGGCAATCCACCAGCAGCACATTTCTCAGTCCAGGTTGGGGCACTTGGAATCTTCAGTAGCATGTCAGAGGTCCTTTGAACAATGCTGATTTTAGTCTGTAATCTCAGAGAAAGTACTTCTGTATGTAGAATGATTCAAAAGATGTATTTCCTGGAAAAAGAACTGATCTTATCAGAGTTTCTTGGAACAGAACTTTCTTCATCAAGTTTCACTTTATGGATAAGTGGCTGATTACATAACGTATGAAGGACTTATAGTGGCAGTAAATCAGAAATAGACATCAGTATACAAATATTTACTGAGCAATAGCAACCTTTTAAAATTGAAGTGCACCCCAACTATAATACTGAATTTTAAAACAAATTGTCATGACAAATATACCTTTCAAACATCAACATGGGAGTGTTCTGTCTATTGCTTCTCTTTAGATTTAAAAAGAAACTTCATTTACATTCTGAATTTCATGCCACTTTCTATTTTGCATTTTCACTTTAAACACCTTGGCTGTTATTGAGCGTCACGGTAGTGCAGCAGTTAACACGACACTATTACAGCTTGGTGTTGGAGATCAGAGTTCAAATCCGGGATCACCTGTAAGGAATCTGTAAGTTTTCCCAGTGCAATGCGTAGGTTTTCCCTGTGTGCTCCAATTTCCTCCCACAGTGTAAAGTCACACTCGACAGATTAATTGATCATTGTAAAGTGTCCCATGATTAGGTTAGGGCTAAATCGGGGTTGTCCGGAGTTGTTGGGGTAGCATGGCTCAAAGGACCAGAAGTGCTTCTTCTGTGCTGTATCACTAAATAAGTAAATATGAAATATATACCTTTACACACTCAATATTTGGTCACACAGTGAGGCCAGAGGACACTATTTATGACATGATTATTTCAGAAGTCTAACTACCAACCTTTAAAACACAGCAGAGCATTATCAATAAACTACCTCCTATTCACTTCATCAAAAAACTCAATCAAGTTAGTCAGACTAGCTATCTTAGAACGTAAGGAGTTGTGGTCACTGTTCCCTTACTGTTCTCCTACTGAAAAGTTGCTCACCTCGGCAGGCTCATTACCCAACACTAGAATTAGTTCAATGAAAGATAATTAGTTAAAAACAATTACGGGGAGAAGTATCTCATTAAGCCCCTCTTGATATTTAATTTGTTATTGGTTCTAAAATTGTGATCTTAAGACAGAATTGGATGCTGGCTAACTAAGCTAAGGATTGAGGAACTGTATAATATGTAATTCTCTGTTGTGTAAATACCTCTTTGTTAAAAATGCCTTTGTCTACAATCAGTTCAATAACAAAAACAGAAAATGTTGGAAACATTCAGCAGATCAGGCAGCATCTGTGTGGTTAAAAAAAACAACTTTTATTATTTCAGTCAAGGGCTTGATGAAGAATCTTCAACCTGAAATGTTGAGCTTGTTTCTGCTAAGCATTTCTAGCACTTTCTGTTCTTATTTCAGGCATCCAGCATTTGTGTTCTTTTCGTGAATTTCTGTACTTCCCTCTGCTACTGGATCCTTGTCTTCCTCACTGTGAGGATCAGTAATAACATCTCCTCTTCACTGATCATCAACACTGGTGCTCCTTAAGGATGCATGCTTAGCCCACTGCTTTACTCTCCCTACACCCAGGATTGTGTGGCAGAGAAAGAGATGGAGGCTCAGGTGACAACTGTGGTGTATTCATTCAGACTCAGATGAATTCCTGAATATTGTCCAGTTCACTGATTCAAAGCAGTCCTATAAGCACTCCCCCACCTCCCTTCTTGATCCTCAGCACTGGTGCTGTGGTCTTAAATCTTTGCTCATATGCTGGGAGTAGAAGTAAAGCCAGGTGATTGGATGTTCCAAAGAGTGGGTGTGGGATGGCATGGTAAGCGTTCCTGATGGAGGTATAACAGTTGCCGAGTGTGTTGGCTCTTCTACTTCCACACGTGATACGTTGGTGGTAGTGGCTGAGACTTCTTCAAACTGGCCTGGTTGAAATCCTCCGCAATGATAGAAAGGTGGCAGAGTGCGCAGTTTTGTGCCTGTTGATTATGTTACTCAGCTCCTCCAGTGTCTGCCTGACATTGACCTAAGATGGAATGTATACCACGACTAGGATGATGCTCTTTCAACAGATAAAAAAGAGCAACATTTGACCATTGGATATTAGAGGTCAGTTGAGCAAAACTGAGACAAAACCACCATGTTTGTGCACCATGATGAGTTAATCATAAAACACACTCCACTTCCTCTGCCTTTAAAAGACTGAGCTGTCCTGTCTTTGCAGAGATATCAGGCTGTGGCACTGCATCCAAAATTGCTGGTCTGAGCCACGTTTCCATAAAGCAGAGTATACAACAGTCCCTGATGTCCCTCTGGTACAGAAATCTTGTTCCGAAATCTTCAGTTAAATTTTCCAGAGGCTGTACATTTACTGGGGGATAGTTGAGAGTGGAAGTCTAAAGCCTCTGTGATTCAATCATACCTGTAGACTGATGTGGTGTCCCTACTTCCATTTTTCTTAAAGGGGAACTGCAGCTGTGTATTTATGTTGAACTTTTTAATATGATCTATAATTTGTCTGATTTATTTTAAAGAAGGAGAAAACTTGTGTGAAGGAGATACAGTAATTGTAAGAAATGGCCAAACTACCATGACTCACAAACACGAGAAAATCTGCAGATGGTGGAAATCCAGAGAAACACACACAAAATGCTGGAGGAACGCAGCAAGGGGAGCAGCATCTATGGAAAAGAGAAAACAATTGACATTTTGGGCTAAGACCCTTCATCAGGACCAGATAAAGGGTCTCAGCCTGAAACGCCTATTGTTTACTCTTTTCTATAGATGCTGCCTGACCTGCTGAGTTCCTCCAGCATTTTTTGTGTGTTTCTTTAAACTACCATTACTGCCGGCTTGGATAAAGCTAAAAGGTCAGAAAGCATCTTAAATAGTAATATTATTTTTGACCACTGGCCAATTAAAATCAAGTGGAATCTATTAATGGTCATAAATGATCACTGACTGTTGCCTTCAGGGCAGATTTTTAAAATTTGACAAACTCTTGTTCTTTTATACAACTTCTCCTGGTTGCTGATCAAATTGTTTTATACAAGAACTGTTCCAGAATTATAGACAGCATTATTGATCATTCAGTGATGTGGGTATTAAAGAGGTGAATGTGGCAGAGGGATGGAAGAGCTTTGGGAGAAAAATCAGGACTTTATGGCCTAGATCATTATAGTCAGTGTTGTGAATGGTCAGGTAACAGGAAGCAGATGCACAAGAAACCAGAATTAAGGGGATTAGACCATAAGACCACAAGACATTGGAGCAGAATTAGGCCATTCAGCCCATTGAGTCTGCTCCACCATTCCACCATGGAATGGTGGAATTCCATTGCATTTGCATTCTGAGGAACACCACTAGTCACCTGGGATTGGTGGGCTGGAGAAAGTTCCAGCCAGAAGGATAAAGGTAGCAGGTCAATGGAAACATTATCTCAGAAGTTTAAAAAAATAACTTCACAAGATGTAACAGTCACTGGCAAACCACCATCTAATGTTCATTCCTGATAACCCAACCGAGAAGACAGTTAACAGTCAACAACATTACAATGGGCATGGAGTCACCCAAGTGATAAGGATGGTAGATCCCCTGTCCTGAAGTATTACAATGGGCCAGATGGGTTTTTACAATAACCTGGTGGCTTTCATGGCTCCAGTTACTGAGACGAGCTTTATTTTTTCCCTCTTAATTCCAGATTTATGACCTGAATTTAAATTCTCCAGCTGTCAGAGCAGAATCAGAACTCTTCTCTATGGATGAATGGTCTAAAAACTTGACTGCTTGCCCAGTAATTTACCACAACACTACTGTATCCCAGTATTAGCTGTCCTGCTAATGTTACTTAATCCAGAATTGGACAAGTATCTATACTTCTTTATTGTTGGCAGAATTCTTTTTAACAGCATTGTGCGTACTTAATGAAACAACCCATTGAAAAGGTCGCCTACTATCACCACCAACTTAGGTCAACAAGTGGTGGGAAATAGATGCCAAATGGCTATTGCCCAGTTTGGATTTAGTTTACTTTCTTAGGCAGAACTTAGCCTGATCATTTCCCACTTGATCAAGTCGATACCAATATTGTACCTAAACAATCTCTCTTCTTCCATTTCTCCCTGGGCAAAAGATACAGAAACCATAAAGTACATCTGACTGGGTCCAATGACAGTTTCTGTCCCGATGTTATAGGATTATTGAATAGTCTCCTTTTGGCATCACAATCTACCTCGTTACTGCCTTATTGTCTGCCTACACTATGCTTTATATGTAACTGTTACACTTCATTCTGCATTTTGTTATTTTCATTCTGTTATTATTAAAACAATGATTTCACTTTTAGCTTGATTGGGTCTTTAATAGTTTTGGAGCAAGTGTCTTCCACACTCAAGATATTATTGGGTTCACACCTTTCCTCAATATTGTGCATGAAAACACTTGATTGCATGTAGATTAATCCATTAGATTGAAGACTCTCATGCAAAGTCATATATGGGGTGAAATTAGGTTTTGTAATTTATTTCTGAGCTATTCTTGTTGATTGGGTTGGTAAAACTTTAAGGATTGTGGCCTTTCTGCAATTGTTTTCTGTGTATATGACAGCAATGTCTTGGGAGAGTCTGCCATAAATTCTATGTGAGGCAAAGAATGAATGCATGGTCCCTCCATAAATTCTTTTATCTGATAAAGCACTTGATTATTTTAACTCAGCAGCTACTTTGCCAATTATTGTCTTTCACAAAACCACGAAGGTTTCTACTAATTCTCAAAGATATTTCAATTAAAGTGATAAAATTTGCTCCTCGTCTATGATAGGATATGTTCTTATATGAGATAAGTTCATACACGCATTTCTTGAACATTCTCCTTCCTCAAAGTGAAGAGTTTATCCTTACTAGTAGTTTGGAGAATGCAACAGTAGAACAGCAGGAAGAGCTGACCTTGTTCCTTGGCAAGACTGATTGTGAAGGATATCATAGAAAGTCAAGATGCAAATAGAAAATTGGTAAGGACTGGAACAAATTCATCAGTCTCAGTTTTTTATTCTACATACTTACACACAGCACTAATTTCTTCAAAGTGGAGTATCACTCTGTGCAAAGTGACACAAATATTTTATTTATATTTGTGTTGCCTTCATGGAATTTCCAATTGCTCCTTTGACAACATGCACATCTAGCTCCATAGTTCTTGCTATTTCATGATCAGTTTCATAATATCCTAAATGTGAAAGTAGAAACACCTGTTGAAGTAGGCTGTAAATGGGTTAAGCAGGGAACATTGTAGGAATGAAGACCTGGAAACAGAGGAAAGGAATGCTGTAATGCATAATGGAGGAAGACTAAATGATTGAAAGGCTAAAGCTACAGATCCCAGATGTTGAATAGAACTTTGATTTGGATGTTCGTGTCTTGTATGGAAGATATGCTGAACATGAGGCTAAGAGGATGGATGATATTCATTGCTAACATTTGCAATGCTTTGCTGTGAACTTCCCACTGTGTGCAGAAATTGCTGGAGATGGTGAAATACCAGGCAACTGTTTCAATTTTTAAATAAGTTATCCTAGAGTTTCATTTACATAAGTATTACTTATTTTATAGAAGAGCATGTACCTAAAATAAGCCCTACCACTGATGTTATAAGACATAGACATAAGACATAGGACATCTCCATTACCCTTCTTAAACAAAGGAACAAGATTATTCTTCAGTGTTCTACGATCTCACATAGAACTAAAGAAGATATTAAGATCTCTGTCAAAGACCCAGTAAACACCTCCCTTGCCTCCCCCAGTACCACTGGAATAGATTTCATCATGCCCTGGCAATTTATCTCACTTAACATTTTTCATTACATCCATCGCTTCTTCCCATCGTCTTAAAACATATCAACATCAATCACGTAGGTAGCATCAAACCTGATGGCATGGACATCAATTTCTCCTGGCAATTTTTTCTCTACCCCTTCTCTCTTCTCTATTCCCCATTCTGCTTTTTTTTAACCTCTTTTCGTCTCCTGCCTACAACCTCCCCCGATGCCCCACTTTCTTTCCTTTCTCCCATAGTCCACTCTCCTCTCCTATCAGTTTCCTTCTTTTCCAGCCCTGCTCCTTTCCCACCCACCTATCTCCTTCTAGCTAGTCCTCCTTCCGCTCCTCCCATCTTTTTACTGGGGTGTCTTCTGCCTTCCTTTCCAGTCCTGAAGAAGGGTCTTGGCCTGAAATGTCAAGTTTCTTCATATCCATAGATGCTGCCTGACCTGCTGAGTTCCTCTAGAATTTTGTGTGTGCTGCTCTGGATTTCCAATATCTAAAACATCTCTGTGTTCACCATCTTCCATGTCCTTCTCCTTGATGAATACAGTGCCAAGTACTCATTAAGGACCTCACCACTTCCTCTGGCTCCACACATACATCCTTCCTCTCCTTTTCCTAGTTACTCTCTTGATCCTAATAATGCATTGGGATTCTCCTTAATCCTATTTTCCAAGAAAATTTTATGACACCTTTTAGCTCTCCTAGTTCCCAGTTTCCTTTAGATTCCTCATCAGATTTCATCTTCTTAAATTTCACATACTCTTCATTTCTCTTATCCCTTGTCATCCAAGGTTCCTGAAGCTTCCCATTCATACCTTGCATCTTCACAGTAATATGTTGGCCTTGAACTCTAACCAGCTTCCCTTTAAAAGAGTCCCACCTGTCAGAATTGTGTTCACTTTTATATAGACACTTCAGAATTACTTTTCTCAGTTTCTCAGTTTCTTACCCAAATTTCACATTTTCCCAGAGCTTTATCCTTCTCCACAATCATCTTAAACCTTAGAGAATTGTGGTCACTGTTCCCAAATTGTTCCCACATTGAAACTTCAATCATACAGCCAGGCTTATTTCCCAGTACAACGTCTGGTCTGGCCTCTTCTCTAATTGGACTAATTACAGTTAAGGAAGAGGCCAAGAAACACTCTTGTATTCTTCAAATAAATTCTGTTCCAACTAAGACCCTGGCACTAAGAGAGTCCCAGTCAATAATGGGAAAGTTAAAATAATCCACTACAATATCCCTGTTGTTTTTACATCTTTCCATGATCTGTCAATCAGTTAACATATCCATTCCTCTATCTCCCGCTGGCTATTGGGAAGCCCCTAGTATAACATCATATTGATTGTACCTTAGTTATTCCTAAACTTTAACTATATGGCCTCATCCCAGATGTCTACTCTGTCCAGCTGTGACATTATCCCATATCAGTAATGCAACTCTCCAACACCCTTTACTTCCTTCTTCATCATGTTTGGAACATCAAGCTGCCTATCTTGCCTTTCTCACAACCAAATTTCTGTAATGGAACAGTATCATACTTCCATATACCAATCCAGGTTCTAAACTCATTCATCCTACCTGTTATACTCCCTATGTCAAAATAAATACACTTCAGGTTATTATTCCTGCTGTGTTCCTTATCCTGGCTCTGCCTGTCCCTCTCTTTAGATTTACTTGTCTGAACCTCTATTTTGTTGTCAATCACACCACCTGCTGACCTATTGCTCTAGTTCTCAATCCAAAGCCACACTCTTTTAAATCTTCTCAAGAAAGACGAGCAAACCCACCTGCAAGGATATCAGTACATATGTTAATGATAAAACAATGTACTAATTTATTGCTCCAGTTTAGGTGTAACCCATCCTTTTCATATAGGTCCTACTTCCCCTGCAAGAGAGCTCAATGACAAGGTATGTGAAACCCTCCCTCTTGTACCAGCTCCTTAGCCATACATTCAACTGCACTGTCATTCTACTTCTTGTCTTATTAATATATGGCACTGGTAACAATCCTGAGAGTACAACCCTGGAGGTCCCACATTTTAACTTACTATTTAACTGTCTGAACTTTATTTATCGAAGCTCATGTCCCTTCTTGCCTACAGTATGTCATTGGACCATGACCTCTGACTGCTCACCCGCCCTTCTCAGAATGTCCCGCATCTGCTCAGAGACATCCTTGATCCTGGCACACACCACCTTGGAGACTTACTGACAGCCACAGAAACTTCTGATTGGAGAGTTCCTGATTAATTTCACTCCACCTTTCAGAGTCATGAAATAATCCTAGAGGATAATTTTGAACAAAAATAGCCCCACAGTAAAACAGAAGGCATCTTCACCTGGTTCCGTTCTTATTTGCAATTGCCATTAAAGAGTCTTTTGCAGTCTGGAGATAACTGATATGTTAGCTGGTTTCTTCCACACTCCTGCTTGACTGGCAGAGTTATTTCAACACTTGCAGTTTTTTTTTCAAGATTCCAGCATCTAGACTTAGTCACATCAAATCTAATCTCTTGCAATAGTTTCTACTATTCTTAATTGCACAGGTTGCTTGAGTAAATTCCTTACAACCAAATATTGGGAAGGCAGAAACCACTGCATCGGCACCTTGTAATCAATTCACCAACAATTCCATTATTCTTCATGGCCACTGTCTGAACTTGAACCATACTTCTTGCAACCTCTTATTTTTGCTTCAATCTTTTAGTTCTTTAGTTTAGCTTTCAAATCTACAGTATATCTGTTTGATTATCAAAGTTGCCTAGTTCAGCTCGTTCACTGTCTCCACCCCACCTGCTGTTATCTGATCAGGGAACCCTCATATATGTCCATGTTACTTCTAGGATTTTGTATCCTCTGTAACTGAGTTAATTCAAAACTATTGTCCATATCATAACTTGTACAATGTCGTGTTGCCATCATCCCTCTGCTTATTATATTGCTTCCAGTCCAGAAACACATCGATTTAAAAATTCTGATACATGCTTTCAAAGGCCTCTACACCATTGTCTCTGGCTATTACTATAATCTGCGTCAGCCCTGCAACCTTCCAAGAAATTAGCAGCACTAATTCTCCAGCACTAGCTTGATTTTCTTCTGCCCTCTGCTAGCATTTTAACTTCAGATAAATTAGAATCTGAATAATTTCTCAATCATTTCTAGATCATTTCTCTAAGCCTCTCTGCCCACCTCTTCTTCAATAGGTTACTCCTTAAATTCTATGAATTTGTTTCTTTTGGTTGACAGTCCTAAAACTTTTTATGTGACTAGATATCACAGTCTTATGAAGTGCCACTGTGCCTCTAATAATATTAAAATGCTAAATAAATCTATGTTGTTATCTGGATACACAGATAGACACAGATGCCTTAAGATAGACTTTTGCGAACAGAAAGCATTATGACAGCTTCTTGTATACCTGACCCTGACATGTATTGTAAGGTGATTGGTGTCGGTATACAAGAAGCTGTCATAATGCTTTCATTTCACAACAATCTAACAAAAAATGAAAATATTTCCTGTTCATGTCACTGAGGGGTATGTCATAGAATGATTTGGGGGCACAAGTACTCTGTCAATTTCTCTTTACACATGTGGAAACATGGATCTCTTTTTCTCGCTGTCTCTCTTTGTTCCACTGGGAGGGATAGAAGCTAAACAGGCCTTCTGAATAGAACATCAGTGACCATGATACAATGCTGAACAGCTGCCTGATGAATATGAAAAGGTCACCTGATGCTACCTGGAAAATAAGGCAAATGTAAAGAAATTTAAGACATTGGGGAAATTGTCTCAAATAAATAGAAAAATTTGACGAAAGCTCATTTTACTGAGTTGACTAATTGCAGAATGAAGAACTTGATTGAGATAAATAATTCTCAATTCAAGTGCATACACCTTTAATGGATTTCACAAACCAAATGTGTTTATGTGGAAGGGCTACTCCTTTAACAGAATACGAAATGATAAAAGGAGTAATTAATTTTTACCACATCTGTCAGTTTCTTATACATTATTGTTGAAATATCTAGATGGACTTATTAGAATTATGACCTTAACATCCTTTGTGTGTCAGAATTTGGCTGATGGTGTTCTGCTGTCCCTGGCCTTCATTATGGTAGAGATCCCAGATATGAGACGTACTTTCTGATTAGACTAGGTGTATAGCTGTAGAATATTTTGTAGATGGAGTAAACTGCCGTCACTTTGTGCGGTTGCTAGAAGGAATGTTGCCAATCTTGCCTATTTTCTGAACCCTTAAAATTTACCAGTACTCCATATACAGTATTTTAATTCCTGCTTTTTTGCCAATATTAATGATCTTATGACACTCCTATATTTACTAATACACCAATATTTATATTTTTATCTAACTGTGGTTGAGAGAGGCTTATGCATCTTTGGTCCTCCAATCAAACACTGAGTAGTAGGTATAAATTCTGATTGTATCACATTCTGATTTGTCTGCTTCCAGTGATTGAAAAAGATTTTAGTTATTTTTATTTGCCGTCATGAAACACCGTGATCCCCCATCACAAAGGTCTTAAAGCCTCCCCTTTTCTTCAGGTGAAGCACATAATCCTTTATCATTTCCATCAACTGCATTAGGATGACTGGACACACCTCCTCCTTCCCACCCCTTCCCATCTTCCACAAGGACTGCTTTCTTTATGACTCCCTGGCTTGTTCATTCCTCGCTAGCCATCGTACACTGAACCTTGGCACTTCCACTTGCAGCCACAGGAGGGGCAACACTTGTTCCTATGGGCTCCTCCCTAACCACCATTCTAGGGCCCAACTTGCCCTTCCAGGTGAGGCAGATTCAAATACACCTCCTCCAATCCTCATCCTCATCTATTGCATTCAGTGGCTTCCCCTCCACGGCGAGACCTGGTACAGTGTAGGTGACTGAGCTCTGTCTGCACTACCCATCCTGAGCTCCTGTTTACATGCCATTTTAACTCCCCACCCATTCCCACATTGACCCATCCTTCTGTATGGCCAGGGTAAGGCCAAGCGCAAACAAGACAATGATATTTCATAGTCCACAACCCAATGGTACAAACATTTCATTTTTCAATGTCAGTTAACACTCAGCTATTGTGCCGCACCTCTCTCTCCTTCCGATCCATCCCTGCTCCCTCTGGTTGGGTTATCTTTCCCATACCCACTCTCAAGCAAGCCCCTCCCCAATACCTATTTTTCTCTCCATTATGGTTCCATCTACCTAACTACCCACATATTTCACCCATCAGAGGCCCATCTCACCCTTGAAATGTTTCCATTATCACCTTGCTTATCAGTTGCCACACCAGTAGCCTTTGTGTCCCTGCTCATCACCCTTCAGTCTCTTTCTCCACCTTTAATCACCCTTTCCTTGACCTGGCTCCATCTCCTCTAATCAACCTCCACTGCCCTTGACCCCCATCTTCCTAGAATGTTTTACCTATAACTGACCTGCATGTTTTCCAACTTCACTCCATTCCACTCCCTCATTGATTTATCTCGCCCTTCCTTGGTTCACTTATCACCTACTAACTCCTCCTCCCCTCTTCCCTCTCCTGACTAAAACATTGATGATCCCTTTCCATCCTCAGACGCTGCCTGACCTGCTGAATTCCTCTGGGTTACGGCATCTGCAGTCTCTAGTGTCTTCACTTATTTTCCTTTGTCTCAGGGTAGACTTCTGTGGTCCAGTCTACCACTTCAGTGTGGAATATTCATTTCTTACTCAGCTAATGAAATTGACTTATGCAGCACTATCACTGTTCACAATACAAAATATTTTATCCATGCCCCTGGTACTCAGACTCAGTTGCGTCATTACAACCTTCACACTCTTTTTTATTCTGTGTTTCCTCTCTCTGATGTGTATTCAGCTTTATGTTACGCTTTTCTTCTTGTGGATATTTTCATGTTTTTTCAGGGCAAGTCCACTAAGATTAGCGGTTTCTATTTTCTTTTCTTAACTATTGGTTTAATTGATATGTTTTGAAGCAGTGCTTAAGTTTTGCAAACTTCCTCAAATAATAAATTTTAAAATGAGAAATTGTAAAGTCATATTGTGCAGGCTCTTCAGCCCCCCACATCTTCTCTGACCCTTTCATCCACCTACACTAATTCCATTTGTCTGCGGTGGGACTATATCTTTCAATGCCGTGGCAATTTAATTATTTGTCTACTTCTGTCTTTAAAATAGTGTTTGTATCTGATTCCTTCACGTTCTCTGGCAGTGAATTCCAGATGTCAACCCCTCTCTGAAACTTTGAAACTTGCCACTCAGATATCTTTCCTCTCACCATAAACATATACCCTGTTTTTTATACCACGTGAAATAGATTTTGACACTCTATACATATAATCTTAGGTATTTCTATCAGGTCTCCCCTCAGCCTCCTTTCTTCTTCCATCACGCCTATGCGGCATAGGTCATTGACAGCAACTTGCCAGAGTACTCTATCCTGGTCTTTCGGTGTTTATGTATCTCTGGGGTTTTACAGGATGGGGTTGCTAGCCTCATGCCAAATTCTCATCCTTTCACAACTGGGCTTGGGACTGTCCATGGCAGAGGTCTCAGCCTCCATTGAAAACAAGCCCATCCTATGCAATGTTTCCCTGTAACCAAAATTCTCCAACCCAGGCAACTTCTTGATGAATCTCCTCTACATTCTTTCATCATTCCTATAGTGTGATTGGCAGACCTGCACATAATATTCCAAGTACTGCCCACCCAGTGTTTTATAAAATAGTAATACAAGATCCCAACTCTTTAGTCTCTGCCCTGACCTATGAAGAAGATGTTGGAAGTACTCAGCAGTCAAGGCAGCATGTGTAGTGAATGGAACAGTTTATATTTAAGGTCATTGATGCCTATCAGTTTAAGGTCCTTACTCTTGTGAACGAGCTCATATAAGGGAAAAAGGAATGAGCAGAAGAATGAAGATAAATAGTTCTGTTTCTCAAACTCTCTACATTATGAATATTACATTTGGTCTGAAGGTAAGAGTACAGCCTATGAGTCAAGTTGAAGATTTTACTCTTAAGCACACAAAAGTGAAAAATGTGACCAGCTTCAAAAATAGTTTCAGGTTGAGTGAAGTGTCATTCTGGCTACATCAAAAGTTGGAAAGTTGTCAATTTCCCTCTCAAGGTATTAATAATCTCATCTTTCAAAGGTCTGATTGAACAAGATGGCATGCTACCCACATTGAGAATATTCGGTTATTCATCTCTTTAGGGTTGCTCCTTATCTTAGAGTTTTAATGTCATTTTATCTGGATTGTCTTGTTCCTTTGCATAGTATAAACCTTTATCCACCAGGGGGACCTTGATGGCTGTAGTAGTTCATGGAGACCGAATGCAGGAACTTTTTGCTGCTGTGAACACTTCTCCTCATTGATTTTTCTGCCCCTGAGGACACCTCCCCCCTATATTCATCCATCATTTCTTCTATTTGTTCTCAAGATTTTCCTTCCATTTCAGGACTACCTCTTGGTCTCAGATTCCTTTGTTTAACTTATAAAACTACCTATAATTTTGGACCACATTTCATCTCACATTAACAGTTAGAAGCCAAATGTACGATTCACTTTCTCCTAGATCAAGCACACTTTTAATTGTAATTAACATTTCTACTATTCATTGTGTATACACACTAAATGCTGACATTATCTCCGTGCCATCACATTCCCCAGCCTCACCATTACCTTTAATCAGGTTATCTTATGAACTTCTACCTTATCTTTGCCATAAGGATATAGATTCTGAACTTTATTGCTTGGTTCTTTTGCAGATTTGTCAGGACGGTTTCCAACTTTTCTTCTTTTATCATTACTTGTTTTTATTGGTTCTTCATCAATGTTGAATCTGAATCAGGTGCATTATCACTTACAAATGTGAGATTTCCTGTTGTATGGAAGAAGCAGGGGCCCTCATGGTAAATGATTCTTATATTTTCATCTCTATAATATGGAGCAAAGTAACACACATCTATCTATATCTATATGTATGTGTTTAACATGGTGTGATTTCCTGCAGACTAGAGAGAAATCATGTGAAATTTCAAATTAATTGTTATTCTAAATTTATTTTGTACATTTTCTTCTGTCCATCTAAAACGTTTTCTATTTTAACCCAGTGCAACCAAAGATTATTAATAAATTGTAATATATATTCTTCTTTAATCAGGCATTATTGATTGAAACTTTGCTGTAGAGTTAGTGCAACTCCTATTTCGTATTGAATATCAAAATTGGAAGAACGGAAACCTCAGCTATATCATTGATATAGAAACGCTTATGAACTCTTTGCAAAATATTTGTCATAGCAACAGATCTAGCATTGATGGACGCTTGACCAGACCTGTAACACTGTGTTTGATGTTCACTGTGACCTCGTTCTGCGGTTGTAGGGTGTATAATGCCGCCTTTGCCCTGTTGATGGCGCGCGTTCATTACAAACTGTCGGACAGTGAGGCACCTCTGACAAAGATCCGCGAACTCCCTTCTTCCTCTGCCAATCTGCTAACCACTGAAAGGCGCGCTTATCTGAGCTGATCTAAACGCATAACTTTTTCAATCTGTCTGCACAAAATTGAAATTGATCTTTATTGTTGGCTGTCCCTTTCCCGCTTTGATCTGCAATATTCCTGATTAGCACCTGAGCAGAGCACCCTAACAAAACCAATCCCATGTAAGATATATTTTTAAAAAAGTCCCAAAGAAAAATGAACCATTTGGGGTTAACCCATGTTTAAGTAAAATATGTAAGTATTTATCTAGTGATTAGAACAACGTATAAATGTTACGGAATAAATACGCCCACCTTTGCGTATTTGTCTTAAAGATGGATTAAAAATTCTATCAAATTATTTCTGCTAATATACCTACGATTGTAAATCATTTGTTGTTCTTTTAATGCGGTATATAGATGGCGCAATATATGCACGTTTCCTTTGGAACCACAAAGTTGCACAGCCTCAGTTAAAATAAACCTTCCCTTTCCATATGTTAGCTCAACTAGCTGCTTTCCCAGATTCCAAAGATGAAAGGTTTTTGTAAAGTTACGGGGATCTTCAGCTACTTCCCATCCGAGGCATGTTGAAGAAATGCCAAACTCCCGAATCAAAATCCTGCTTTTCACGCGTGAGATAAATTGTTCATGGTCCCATGTGTGTGATCACAGCCTCCTCATTTGTCATCATAACAACCGTTTAGTGTAAAATTAACAACAACTTAACTACACCAGTTATAAACAAGATCATGCATTACGATAGATTGATGGACAGTGGGCAGCAATAATCAGCCAAGTACGCTGTGAAACAAACGATTAAAAAAAGTAAAAAAAAATGAGGAGTTTAATTGACTTTTTCATATACGGTGGTTCGCGTTTGACGGGAAAGTGTAAGTTCAGCAAATACATAGACCCCAAGTTACATTTATAAACTGTATATATTTATATTTATGATTTTATTTAATATTAAATAGTATTGCTCTGAAAACTAGGTTATATTCACGCGTAGTTTTACAAAGTTTGGTTGATTTATGTAACATATATGTAAGATTCCTATGCCTGAATAATTATTTTTGTATAACACACTTAAATGCCATGAAAGAGTTGTTCAGACTATAGTATTTTTTCTATAAAGGGCGCGACCACAATGTTTAAGATATAGTATAACAATCTATCATTAGGAAGGATGGGACAATTTATATTACTTATGCATCTCATACAGATCTTACAAACTGTACTTTTAGAACAAAGTAAAAACATGGACAAAACATAAAATTGGTTCTTTTTGTCTGCTGATCAGGTAATCCCTCTTGATTACGACCGATGCTTGCCAAAACCTGGATAATATACTCGTTACACAGCATGATAATAGCCAGTATGAAATCTTCACATTAATATTCATTGTAAGCCACCGATTTAAACCTGTTCTGATGGCTGAACTGCTAAAACAGACGGTAGCCTTTTCAACAAAAACATGATAGTGCAGCAGATGAGAATTTAACATCATCCTTAATTCGTTATTTTAAATAATATCTAATATGCTAAATAACCTAGAGATTACTCCTTTCTATCCAAATATTGTTTTATAATTTCAGCTTTACATGGACAACACCAATAATCTTCTAATATACACACATACAGATATATAAAGACTACTAAACGGTATATAATTAACGTGTATTTTTGTCAAAAAATATTGATTGTGAAATGTTCGTAGGTGGGCTATATGTTATCCATTTCCGCAGGATGATGGTGGGTCTTGAACAGGACTTTCATGAGTTTTGATTGTTTGAAAGTACAGTATTTCAGAATCTTGCAGCAGTTGGCGGGTAATATACAATTAATTTGGATTCCGATCACCATCTTGTGTATAAATGAATCCATGCCTATTAGTCCTCCGGTGAAGCGCACATTACAATTTGCTTTAACAACATAAAGAAGCTCACAGTAAAATCACGTGTATGCATTGCAGTGACAATTTTCCACTCCCGCTTTATTTACTCCCTAAATACTATACGAAGACTAGAAATTCTGGCACATGTTTTGGCTGAACCTTCTGAGTAGTTTCAGATGGTTTCGTAAAAAAAGTAATACACTTCGAAGCGAACCTCCAATATAAAGTGGTCGCTAGCCGGTTAATAATGTGCAGTGGTGTTACTGAGAATGTTTTGTGTGTCTGCGCAGGGCTATAATTCAGCTCTAACAACAGACTGGCTGAGTGGAGTCCCCCTGAAAGGGTCGATGTAGGGCTTGGCAAACGTAACCTCTTGGCTCTGTGCGCCGTCCATCTGTCTGCACTTGAGTCCAGACAGATTCAATAGGTCCTTGTGTGCTTATGTCTGGCCCCCAAAAGGTGAAATGGCCTGTAACTGGACTAACTAAATGTTCAAGTGTTTACCAAAGTAGTGACCGTTGGATAAAACGAAACTCAAAATGATGTCAAACAGGGCGCATCTTTTGATGTATAGGAATTCCAGTACAATAAAAGCAAAGGGTTAAATTGTTTCCTTAAATTAAGGAATCAGTATTAAGCACACCTAGACAATATCTGGCCTCGCATAACACCTGCAAAATGTGCCCACGTAAGGAAACAGAAAATGGAAAGGAGTACATTTATTTTAAGAAGCCAGATATTGTCTACAAATTATCACCAAGGGGGATAGGTTAAGAGGATTATCGTCTAATTTCACTTTTCCCGCAAAAAGTGAGTAAAGTTACAAAACTTTAATTTGAGGTTAAACACAATTCCTGGTTTAAATTTGAATGCTAAATTAAAAATAAAACAGACAGAATTTAAACATATTAGGCTTCTGTAAAGATAGTGTTGATGAGCAATGGAAAGATGATATCCGGCTCATTTTATATCTGTCAAAACTGAAGCCCCGAAGAGTTTTCGCGACCTATATGGAACAACGTTGTCATTTGGGTATAGAGCTTTAAAAAGACCAAGAGGAAGTGGAAAAAGTCAGCATGGCATAATCAGTGTTACAATTTCTTAAAGTAGCTGTACTTTGCAATGGACCGTCCCTACGATTTTTTTTAAAAAGGAAAGCGCTATGTATTTTAATGAAAGGTACTTGTTTCACGCTACGTGTTGGAACCTAAATCCAGTTTTACGAGTTTCCTTTTTCTCACACCTGGACGGGACGTTGGGGGAGGGAAGAGGGGCGCAACACAGATTCAGCTACAGACAAAACAATCTTTGTTGTACTACTACCTCTTGGTTGCCTGTCTCATCTTGAACAAAGGCAATGAATATTATAGCACCAGATCCATATGTATAACATAACACACAGCATGCATGCCACCAATTACGTTTGGATTGTACAGCAGGGGCATTTCAAACGTTACACTTTCTCACTCAATTTTGTATGCCGAGACACATATCTTTTGTTCGCGATTAGTTTTGGTACAAAGCCTACACGATTTGCACTTCTGAATATAGTGCAAACGTCATCTGAACGCTTTCTGCTCAAGTGCCTCCTAATATGTGGGATGGAATATGGAAGCTTGTAATTGACACTCATTTTTACTGGCAAGCGCTGGCACGTCCTCAAGACGCTACAGACAATACAAAAACACCGCCAAGTTCGCCTTTATCTTCAATGGGTACTGCAGCGGACCTCTTCAATAAAGCGCATCCTATTTCATAATGAGGAAAAATACAGTATAGGGAAATGTTGCATTATTGCTGTTGGGTCCGTCTTGTTAACGGATAGGATAGATTCAAATAATACATTCACTTCAATGCGGTGAAAACAGATAGAGTCACACGGTCCAACTGCCCACTTCTCTAATACAACAGTTATAAAAAAAAACAAAAAGGACGTGTTCATTTTCTAACTTTGTAACAAAATAATGTGCTTCGGGAAGCTAAGTATCTAAGAGTTATCGATTGGCTTATTCGTTCATTGGTTGTCATACTACTAAGACCCTATCCGTCTGACAATGGAAATAAACTTTAGAATTAATCCGACCGCTGCCCACTGGCCAATGCAGCTATGTAGATTATGCAAAACATCTGATCACAATCAGTCAGTAACGGCAAGGCCTGATCGCCGAGTTGGGGGGGGGGGGGGAAGACAAATTCTGCAACACACGTTCTGAAAGCAGGGCTTTAAAAAAGTCAATTTACTAAATGATGTAGAAAAAAATAATGACAGAAGAGCGGAGTGGTTTGATTTATTTGGCGGATGGGTCGCGACTGCTAATGCCTGATCATTTACATATTGAAATGCGACCAAGCGGACCCTCAATTTTCCTGCCCATGTTTTGCACATGGCTCTCTCGGTTTTCAAGCAGTCAGGTTACCTCGCAACGCCCCTTGAGGAGGTCAGGCGGTCGATTCCGCGTTGATCAATTTTGACTGCAAGGCATCAACATTATGAAAAACACCCTGGCACCAGATGGAGCGAGGTCTAGGTAAAGGTCAAGGTTAGCTCAGCCTGCTATTGAATCGGCTGCGTGATAGATCGTTGACTTGCTTTGCTTGGAGGCACCCATAGGGGTTTCTGCGAATAAAAGGAGTCACAAGTGAAACGGTTCGACGGTGCTCTGAATGCTAAAATAATTATTAGATGCATTAAAAATACGAGTAGCCAAACACTTATTTGAAAAAAAAAACACACGCAGATATACGCTCGGCACATTTATTAAACAAATCAGTCGACTTTGAATACACAGCGCCAGTCATTGGATGCATGGCATAAAGTTATTGTTAGTGAGCTAATCAAAAGATAGAATTAACTCCTTCGTTACAGACTTGTCTACAATTCGCAGCCTAACGCGTTTAACCGCCCCTTCCCTTCACTAGTCATTCGATCGTTTTTATGTGGATCATTGTGCTGCGGACTCGGAGTTTCAGAAGGCGAATGTTGCAAACACAAAAGTAACTTTTCATTTGGCTGCTCCAATAGTTTAATCACGAAAGAGTGAAGATTCCAGGACTACGTTTTAGTTTGGCTGGGACTCGGCAATAACTGCATCAGCGATCTCAGTTCAGTGACTACTGGGCAAAATGGCAGATAAAAGATGACCAGGTTAGCAGCCTGCTCCCAGATGCAGATTAGATCAGAAATCATTTTGCATTAGAAATGGGGGAGGTCTCCTGGAAGGAACTTGGCTCTCAAAGCAGTTCTGCGGCTCTTTGCCCTCTCTCCCTATAAATTTACAGAGCCCTTTCCTGCAGAAAACCGCACGTTCAAAACAAAACAACCTGCAGTCATTTGGACTCCTTACAGATGGGAAATGTACTTTCACCGTTTTAATAGAAGTGCCATCTACTCTGGGTTAGGAGTTACAAAACCATTTTGTTTTAAATCCATTACTTAAAGTAACCTAACTTCCTCCTGAAAGAGGGACCGTACAGCTGCAACCGCAAGTCTTATCTGATCGTTGAGTGTCAGAGTAAAAATAGTTAACCCTTCAACCACTTGCCACATCAAGAGAAAACAAAAAAAATGGCGTAGTTTCTGTTAACACAGCTCATCATTGATCACAAATGAGTTCAATTTCACTTCTGCTGCCTGAACTATCTTGTTGGCCACATTCACGTTCAGAGCCTCCAGCTAGAAGCGCTTATACTCCATAAAATAAGCACCACCACACGCACACACACACACACACAGGTTACGTTTTGGGATTAGGGGCGGGTTTGGTGGGGAAGGTGGTGGTGTACTGTTCTCATACTTCACGGAAACAATGACTTAAGACGACTCTCAAACCTGCCGTCTTTTCAGATCTCCGTTGCATCGATTTGCTGTATATAGTATAGCCCAAGTTTTAAAGGCAGGATTCCATAAACTATCCGCTCAGATCGATATTTCGCCGAATTCCATTGCCATGTATTCGGTGGCATATTCTTCCTCATTTATGAATCTCTAATTGTAACGTCCACGTTTTTTCGGGTTTTGTTGTGCACATTTTGTTTAAAATCGACACAGAAAGGCAGATTTAGTAAAAAAAAACCTGTTTTATTTTGTTATTGATTTATCAGAGTTCCATCTATCGTCTTTAATGAAACCTTTCAAGTATCACCATGGGCAACATCATTAACATGGAATCATTTTTCCTTTAAAAAATAATGTGCTTTGAAATCTTATTACTTTTTAAATAAAACGATCGATGCAGGTGCAAAATCATAAAACGTTACTTGAAAACTTCTCATCTCAGATAAATGAAAAGTGTGTGTGCGTGTCGAAACGAGAAGCAGCATTGCTATTTTAACTATGATTTGCATTCAACTCAAATACCTGCAACCAAAATACCTGCTAATCTATTGAAAAACGGGAATGAAATGTGTGAAGCTCAATTATTAATCCGCCCTCGGTTTAATATACTGCATAGAAGAGCGGCACAAAGGGGAGAAAAATAATAGGCTTGTTATTTTCACTTTGCATTATAGATTCACTTGATGCATTTTAAGTCTTGTGAAATATTCACCGACGAGTAACCGAAAACAACAGAGCTGCGGTTAACAGGTAATGTCCCACCAGATGGTCGAGGACTTTTAATATTTACAAAATAAACAATATATATATATATATATATATATATATATATATATATATATATATATAAACTACGTACGCACAGAAAGTGTCAGCAATCTCCACAAACAGTTTTCTTTTACACGAGAGTGTGGGAAATTCATTGGCAAGATTTCCGATGTTAATTTAGAATTATTTTCAAATGTAAATATATTTTATTCTCCATCTGCACAATCCGAGTTCGCGGGTACGCCTTCGAAAATTGTTACGCTAATCTTTGTTTTGTCATTTATTCAGAATACTTTGCAAACCTCATTTATTTTCCCAATAATTAGCCTTATGAATAAAGCTGACCCTTTACCGCAGTTAACAAAAATAACTTTTGCACGCATACATGTACACATTTATAGGTACACACATGTATTTGCGTGTGCGCGTTATAATTTTTGATTCTTTGCAGTTGTGCAGAAGATCTGTAAGTCCATAGCTTATTTGCATGGTTTTGGCCAATACCTCTGTGCCCATGAGTTGCAAACAGCCCTGTGCTGGCAGAGAGAAGATGGGGGGGGGCGTTGTGGGGGTTGGAGGGTGGCGTGGCTTTGAGAGGGGAGGGGAGGGATGATAGATTGATTGGAAGCAGCTTGAAGCAGCGCCTATTGGATGAGTGCGGCTGTGTGTGTGATTGTGTGAGTGTGTGTGTCTCCCTCCCTCTCTCTCTTTCTCTCTCTGATCACAGGGGTTTGTCCAGCCCCGTGTCCCTGGGTATGTATCATTGGCTTGCTCTCTCCTCTCGCCCTGCCCAGCCACCTCCTGACGTTCAAGTTCGCGGGCACGTCACGTACGCACTTGAACTTGGTGGTTTTAAAGCCATGACGGCTATCCCACAATCCATCTCCATCCGCCATCTTTGTATTATTTCTAATTTATTTTATGTCAAGCCATTGATGAAGATATTTTCTCTGGAGTCTCCTTCTTCCCGCTCCCGATGTGACCGAGCATGTCTCGCCGCAAGCAGGGCAACCCTCAGCACTTGAGCAAACGGGAATTTTCACGTAAGTATCTTTTGATTTTTTTGTTGTTCTTGCACTTTTCTCTATAATTATGTTCAAAAAAGAGAAAAAAGCTTGCAGTTGTCCATGTGAAAGTAAAGAGTACAGGGAAAGGGGGGAAGAAGAGTTAATGACCGAGGAGGCTGGAGGCTTGACAGCGGGCGGCGAGAGTAAAGGGAGCGCGGAAACACGCGAGGGGCAGCCGGGGAGAGAGGGGCAGCTGGGGCAGGAGCGGCGAGGGGGTGGTGGGAGGGGGCAAGGCTAGTGCCGACCCCGGCGGACGGACGGGCGCAGACACACCATTGCCCCTTCTTCAGAAGTCCAGATCGAGAGAGTTTAATCTGTCCCGGTGTTTGACTTGCAAGTGAATTTGCAACAGTGATCCCGCAGAGCCCCCAAAGGGCAGCCGATCTCCGCGCTGTCGGACACTGCCGCCTTGTACCCCCACCCCCCCCCCCCCCCACGGTACCCCCTCTCCTCTCTATCTTCACCCTCCCTTGAGTCGGCTGCGATCGCCGCACTTTCTCGTGGCCCCTAACTTTAGTTGCCGCTCAACTTTCGATTCCTTCCTCACAATTGTTTTTTTGGAAGATTTTCAAAAAAAAAGCTGAAACTTGCTTGTGATTGGGAAAAATCTCGTGCTGAATGTTTACAACAAGCTGCGGCTCCGCGTGTGCGGAACCTCCAGCACAGCCCAGCTCCCGTGTTGCCGGCGCTGCTACTGCCGCCGATCACACCCCCCTCCCGCCCGATAAATAGCATTATTATTAATATTAATCGGCAAACTCAGTCCAAATGTTTAACCCTTGGCGTTGTTGGAGCCAGAGAGTCTCGGCGCGATACTTGCAGGCAGTCGGGGTTGAGCGCAGCCTCCACGGCCGCCTGCTCCAGACATCGCCGCTTTGGCGGGGAAAAGTCCACGCGTTTCCAACTCCCTGGAAATTGTTCAGCAGTTTTTCAGGGGGAACGGGAGTTTTCTCTTGTGTCTGCTTGCGTATATATGACACTTAATGTATTTTTTTTGGGGGGGGAAACCCGTTAGTTTCTCACCAGAAAGTGTTGTTGCGGTGAGGTGACGATACTCGGCTTACGGGGCTCAGTTGCCCTCACTGGAAAAGGGGGCTGGCCGGCTTTAAGCGTTGGAGCCAACAACCTGGCGAATCTAATGCACCCAATTCAAGAGGAGGAGTTCGTTTTACAGTAAAAATCCTTTCTTGTTAGAAGAAACAATAGTTGTAGGAAAAAAGTGTATTTATTGCCAATAAGCGAGGAAGTGGAAGCTAACAGCGGTTTCACCGTAATAGTCGGTAAAAAGCCAAGCTTTCAGGTTCCTGTGTATTTCTAAGTCAAGTCAGCGTTGGATTGTGTAAGTAAGTGCAGAGTATTGGCACAGTGGTTGTAGTGAGAGAGATGTGTCAAGTTGTTTAATGGGGGGGGGGGGGGGGTCCGATGTAGTCCGTTTATGTCGCTAGGAGGCAGAATAACATAAAGAACAAGTCCAGGCGCAAGACTGCAGCCTGTACAAACTTCAACACCATTTCTTAAAAACTGTTCTGGTGTCTTCTCTCTCACACTCGCCCCATCCAAAAAAAAGGAGAAATAAATTAAAACCCTCCCACCCCGCCCCCCCAAAAAATCCTCTCCGCTTCAGTGGCCGTTTCTTATCTGATGGTATTTCAGGTAAAGGAACCTTCTGAAGCTGAACTGCACGAGTGCTCGGCGCACTGAGAGAAAACTGGCCAGAACTTCACCGTGTGTTAAAATCGATGATTGAATAAAACAGTATTTTTTAAAAATCGGAATTTGGCTTTTCATTTACAGTATCCCATCTCGTTCAGTTAGAAACCCGGATCAAAAGAAAAGCAGTTGTTTCCATAAATACAATTGCTAATATAAGACAGTTCAGTTTGTTGCGTGAATCCTTTGCTTTGATGCACGTGTGCGGAGTGTGGTGTTCGCTGATGGGTTTTATTATTGCGGAAAAGGCTTTGAAACAGAACACAAGCCCGAAACAATGAAGAGTTTCGGCGAGCAAGTCTTAGTTTGTCAAGACCGACTCCTCGCTCGGTTTCTCACGCCCACCGTTGCACAGATTTCACCCAGCACTCTCTGCATCGTTCGTAACTTTTTTCTATTGTCATTCGCAAACCTTTTTGACTCGACACTTGCCATGATATTTGTATAAAAATCAGATGATGCTTCCCACAGTGTTACTGCAGATTCGCCCAAAGGTGCGGAGTCTCTTACTCAGATAGAAATACATCGTGCTGTTTGCATAGATGTTGACAGCTGAAACTCAAGATAGCGTTGACGAGACAAATATAAATAAATATTTCAAAAAATCAAGCTTACTGTTTCGTTAGGAACTGAATGTGTAGATGGTCAAGTCATTTGTTTACAGTGTGTGTGTCTGAACTGTACTGTTTGTAATTCTGCATTATCTCAGAAATAATGGTCACAAATAATCAAAAACAAATTTAAACCTGTTATCGTGTAGAAATGTAATATTGTTCTCGCGATTTGAAACGGTGTAATTTTGCTTTTCATATTGTCAAAAAGGATATACCATTTCTTATTGAAACTACCCCAAAGCCCATGATCAACCCTTAGGACTGACTGTATCAGCTTAGTAAATAGCAATGACAAATCTTCAAATGCCAAAAGCCGGTCTCATAAAGGCTGAGTATGGAGCTGTAATATTTTGTTGCAAAAAGCTATTAATTTGATGACAGGAAACTCTTGGATGAAGCACTAACTGTGTTTAGATATAAAGACAGATCCTATTGCTTAATAATGAATATGTATCGCTGTTTCAAATCCAATGGAAAAATCATAGAGCTAATTGTCTGGATTACAATGTTGGTTTGATAACTACATTTTTAAAATCAAGATTTTTTTAAGCTTGTTATGTTTATTTTTCTGAGGGCATACCCTCTCCTTACTTTCCATTGAAAAGACAATCAAAGACAAATTCCCATTCAAAATAGATCATGAAAAATCTAGAGGATAGCTGAAATAATTCTGCATCATCTCTTTCTAGCTCCTCAGTGCTTTTTGTTTTCAAAAGGTTAAAAATCGAGTTTGCAAGATATTTTCATAGTTGTACAGTTTTTCTTACTCAGCTAGTGGAAATTCTATTCAACTACTTTAATTCTTTTAAATGGCATCAAATTACAGTGGACATCTTTTACACATTTTATGCAAATATTTTATTGTAATGTACTTAGTTGACTTGCAGTGCAGATTATGTGTTTGATTAACTTATAATTTTCTAAATAGTGGATGCTTTAATGTCAAAGTTAGTTATTTGGTGTGGCAAGTGTGTTAACATTTAATTTAATAAGTTATCCTGAAATGTCTGCTGTAAGTTGATTCTTTCATTACCAGAAAAACAAATTATTCTTGCAGAAATCAGAATCCTAGAGATAAAAACTTTAAGACTCTACAATGTAGGTCTAAAATGGATATGTGATTCTTTGCGTCTTTGTGTAATTAAAACCAATTTGTTGGCATTCTGTGAAAAGGGGTTATGATATGTTACAGATGAAGGGCAACCCTTTCAATGTTATTAACGTTTATGGTAAAATAATATAATAATGCTTGTGCTAAGTGCAGACAAAATGGCTATTTGAGTTTTGATAGGAAGCATTTAACAAAAGCAATAAGGGAGAAAAGTGCTTCTATCACAAAGGACAACCTAAATATGAGTATGTGAAGCCCAGCAATGTAAAGCAGCCAGCTGTTTCATTTGGCTACCAGAACTGACATAATCAAGCCAATTCCTTAGCACCAACCAAAGTCACATTATTTCTATGACTTTTTTTTGTAAAATGACAAATTTTAATTTATTTTGACGAAGAAAATTGACCTGAAATGACTTGCGGTACTTCCATTGTAATTTAAATTACTAACGTTTCCTAAAGCAGTCAGTTCATCAATTGCAAATTCTGGTTAGTTTTTGCTTTTGTGGAAGAAGCTAATTCATTTAAAATTGAATTAAGCTGTTTTGAAAATTTGGTGCTTTGCTCAATTGATTGACATCCTGTGATAAATTCCTGTGAGATGCATACAGTTAAAAAAGAACCGTTACCCTCTCGCTCTAAACACTGCTTTCATGTCAACTGGATCTCTTACTATGGTAAGGGGGGGAAGGTTGGAGTGAAATCAATTTGCTAAGAGTCACCTGATTTTCATTATTGTTGCTCTCCGGTTTGTGTTCCTCTGCTGCAGCTGATTCCCTTGAAGCCGTTCTCACGGATGAAGAAGAGGAACATGGCACCTTGGGAGCTCCTGAGGGTGACCACGACCTCCTTACCTGTGGCCAGTGTCAGATGAATTTCCCACTGGGGGACATTCTAATGTTTATTGAGCACAAAAGGAAGCAGTGCAATGGCGGCCTCTGTCTGGACAAAGCTGTGGATAAGCCACCGTCGCCTTGTCCCAGCGAACTCAAAAAGGCATCTACACCTGTTGAGATTGGCATCCAGGTCACACCAGATGATGATGATTGTCTCTCTACTTCATCCAAGGGAATTTGCCCCAAACAGGAAAACACAGCAACAGGTAAAAACAGACAAAACACTTCACCTTACACAAACAAGTAGGGGAAAGAAAAACACAGGCCTCCTGGCATACTTTTTATTTATTTTTCTTGCATTAATCAAACGGCGGCTGCTAGTCCTGAGTCTATATCAGCAGCCAGTATTTGCTCTGTAATTAAACACGGCCCCATGGCAAAGTGACATGGGTGACCTTGACTTTAAGATGCCATTTATACCAGCCAGGCCAGAGTTAAGAGGGCAGTTACTGAAGCGCTTCGGCATGCTTATTTGAAAGTTTAAAGGCATGTTGGAAATTTCAAAGGTTGGTTGACAGGAAAGGCCACTGGATGCACCATGTCTCCTCAGTGAAATGATAAATGGCCCTCATACTCTCCCTGTTCCTGATATGATTCTGACAGATGTATCTTGATTTTCCCTTTATTCGTTTCTCTGCAACATTTCACACACTTGGACCTTTTCTCCCTCTCGGCCTTGTGCTTTCTCTTTTATGCTGTCTGTCGTGTGCACATTCTGTCATTCTCTCTTGCCGTGTGCTATCTCTTTCTATCTGCCCATTTCTATATTGCGCTCTTTCTCTCACGCTGTCTGTTTTTCTCATGCTCTTCTCTCCCTCTTATTCAATCTCTTGTAGTCTGTAATGCTCTTTCTTGCATGCCCTCAAGTACGTGCTCTCCCTTCCTCTCCTCCCTCCCTTGAGTGTACTCTCTCCTTGCACATTGCTATTCTTCATCTCTTTCAACGTTATCTATTTGTACTCTCCCTCTCTTTCTCTCTCCCTCTCTCTCCTCTCTTCAGGTTGTATGCTCTTTCTCTCTGGCATGTGCTCACTCTTTCTGCCTCCTTCCCTGATGAGTGTGTGTGGCTTTTTTTCTTCTTGTTCGCGCTCTTATGCACGTGCTTGCTCTGTGCTCTCATTCTTATGCTTCACCTTTTGCATACATTGTCCTCCACCTGTGCACACTCTGGTCACTTCCTCTCTCACCTGAGTCTTTCCCTTTCTCTCTTTCACACTCACCCTTACTTTCTCACCTTGCCTCTTGCTGTCACCCTCTCTCTTACCCTCTTTTGCTCTCTCTCTCTCTCTCTTTCATGCATTCGTTCTCTATCGTACATTCTCTCACAAACGTTCTCTTTCCCTCACGCTCACTTTCTCACGTGTGCTCTTGAATGTGCATTCCCACTCTCTCATGTTCTGACCTTCTCAGCACATGTGCATGCCCTTCCTCTGCCAGTATTCCTTTCTCTGCCTCTCACTCTGGGTTTCCCCTGTTGTTCTGTCAGGTTCTTCAACACACACAAATGCTACTGCATCCATATCCCTCCTCGCTCTTCCTTATGGGCCAGTGTCTCTCCTTGTGCTTGTGTGCTCCCTCACAGCTCTTGACTGCTTCCCCTCACGCACATTCCCTTTCTCTGATGGATGTTCTGGTCTGTGTCACCTCTCTCCAGTGTCTGCCTATCCATCCCTCATATTCTCTGCCCTTTTCTTTCTGGCATGTACCTCCCCTTCCTCCTTTCTCTTTCACTTTTCAAGCCCCCCTCCACCTCTCATACATTCACTCCATCTCCCATTTCCAGGTCCTTGCATAACCTTGTGTACCCTCTTGAGAAATTATGTCAGGTCTTGATTCACTTGAGTCAAGATAGAAATTTGATAGCAATTTTTCTTCCCTGTTTATTGTTTTATGGTTTCTTTAAAATATTGAAAAAGAAAATACCAAAGAACTTTTGAAGGCTTTTGGCATGTGTGTCAATTATGACTGAGTTTTATTCTAATATTCATATATATGCCTGATTTGAAATAACTAAATTTCCAGGAAACCTCTTTACAAGCAGTTTGTGATGACAAAATAATTGTGCTCATTTCTAGGTGAGCTCCATGTTTAATGTCAGAGTTGTGATGTTAGGATTTTTCTTAATGAAGATGTTGTCAAAGTTTTCTGGTTAATTCTAACGGTGTGGTTTATTTCCTGGTGAACAGGAGTTGTTTCAAGGACTTGGTTCTCAGTTTAAACAAAATCTTAAAGTCTGTGTGTACATTGATCTGCTAATTTTCAAAGCAGAATATGGCTTTTATTTTTGCTCATAACAGTTGTTTCAATCAGATGTTAATGCCTCCCAAAAAAACAAAATAAAAGGTGAATTATAGATTATGTTTACTTAACAATGGCCCATTATATAGGAAAATGCATGGCAGATAGCAGAGACAGTACTTTTATTTAGAATATACATTTTCCTACAACATTTCATAAAAGATAAATTACAATTTTGCTTCTCACTCTGAAGGTTAGTGGGTTACATTATTATTGCTACATACTGTAAGTGAAGCTGCTTTTTTCCTTTAAGAAGTAGGTTAGAGATACTTTGAGGGGACAAGTAATGCAGTGACCATGTGCTGTCTCAGATGTGAAGTAAAACGAACACACATACAGAGCATGATTAATGAACCTAGAGTTTGGTGGAAGGGTCTTCTAGGCTTTAGAGACTGCAAAAGCCATGCTAAATCACCAAATATGGATTATTGTTAGAGTGATGCAACCTCCTATTTACATATTGAGGAAAGCAGCTCAGAAGACATGCCACACAGCTACAGTCAAACAAATGTGATCTAGATTACATCGAGCAGAACCTGAAAGCCAGCAGAATATACTGTAGCTGTGCATGCCCACTTGTATAATAGGTATCTAAGACTCTGAAATGCCGTGTATGAGCCCCTGCATTAATGTGATAATGGACAAGATGAGCAATGTTACCCATTCAAGACCATTTTCAGAGTAAAATGATAAAAACTTCATAAAACTTTTATCAGCATTATCGTTAACTAAACATTCAATGTTTTAAAATACTTTAACACCAAATATTACTATTGTGCCTTATAATACACTGCATTTTGCAAACTTAGCAATGCGATTGCATATATACGTCCTAGCACGCACTGCCCTGGCACTTCCTCATTTGCAGTGGCTGAGAAAGTGTCTTCTGACAAATTTGCTGTAATTTCACACCGCACAATCTCAGAGTACGTATTGAAAAGGGTTCCTGAGTAATTGTTGAAATTCTAGTCAATGTAATTATTACCCTATTATGAAATATTGCAAAGAAGAAAAATATTGCAATACCGTTCTAAGCTTCTCATTACATTAAACAGACTGATCGTTAGAAGTTTTATTTATTGCTTATTTTGATGGTGCTGAGCTTTTAGGTATACACTGGAAGACAGAGAAAATAAGCAGTTTTTTTGTTACTTCCATTTATTTGAAAATTGTTTGTGGATTTCTTTAATTAGGTAATGTTTAGGTGAGAGCTTTATGTAATTCTAGTTTTGCTAGAAGTCGAAGCAAGGCCAGTATTGTAATGTGGTGACTGTCTACTGACACCAACCTAGCTAGGGCACCTGCTTTTTTTTTTCTTTTTGTGATAAATAGCACTTCATAAAAATATGCAATTGTTTTTTGGAATATAGTATTTTAAATTATGAAGACAGATTTTTTAAAAACTGCATTATTTAGTGTAGAATAATTCATTGTCTACATTTTTTACATTCATATTGGCCGGGCTTTGTGGAATAAAAGCATTTAGTGCCTAGTCGGCCATTTCCTGGCATCATGCCACCTCTTTCCCAAAAGCTCAAAGCACTGGGTATCTTAAGTATTCAGCTTCGTGCTCTGTACTAGTTTAATATTGAACACTGGAGCAGCAGTGCATGCCAAGCCCGCTGGGTTCCTCTCATTTTATGATATTCTCTTCTCTCTTTTCACAAACTACCCTCCCCCACCCAGTATTGATTAGGCACCAGTGTCTTAATATGTTCCTATTCAGTGTCAGAAAAACACCTTGGCACTGGAAAGAGCAAGGTGCAGAGTGGAAAGAGGTCAATGCAGATCCCAGCAGGATTTTAGTGTTCTTCATTTGCCTTTACAATCAGAGCTCAATTATCAAGCCTGACTGTGGCCCTCAGGTGTAAGCTCAGATGGGATCATGTAAATGTCCTGTGAGATGCCATGCTGTAATATTAATGTTATTCATGAGTGCACTGTAATATTGCGCTAGGCTAGAAATGGCAGCTCTGGGCCTGGCACCATTTGGGAAATGGGCACAGACCTTTTTAAACAAATGAAAATTCTTCTAAAGAGTTTCACTGTTACATGATGAATATTAACTAATGATAAATGAATTTTACAATGTGCAGGACATTGCCAATTTTTCCCCGAAAAATGAAAGTTGTGAGTTACGTTTGTTATATTGGTGTCTACATGTATGTTGGAGCACTTAACACACTTCTTTTTTCTTAAAAATACATCAGTTAAATCACAATTTTAAAATAAAAAAATCATCATTTTACATGTTTTGCTTAAGAAATTGTCATGTGTTTTGATGAGCAAATATAATGCCAGTTAGCCTGGGCTAATTGCTTGTGATGTTTCTCAGTGCACTTTAAATGGGATACCGGACCATTTTTATGAATGTGTAACGTAGTATTTAAATAGGTTGAATTGTTTAATTAATAAAGGGAGAATATTATTTGTTCAATCAAATAAACATCCGTTGTCATTTTAATACATGTATTGTTTTTGGCGTGAGTGTGAGGAAGGTACTGGGGGAGAAAAAGACGAAGAAGGTTTGCTGTTCGCCACTTATAGCTTGTGTTGGATTAGCTGCCCAAATTTTAACAGCAGCTGTTTGTTTGTTTAGTGTGCATTTGATCACTTTGTGATATAACATTATTGCTTAATCAGAGAAGTTGTTTGGTCAGAATTAGCAGTGAGAAAGATGAAGCGATGAGTCCACCACACTTTGTGATATTTAGACAATGAAACGTTCTTCCATGGTGAGCTGCAGTTAGGAAGCTGCCTTATACTTGAAATGTTGTTAACATACAAGAGCAGCAATCGGTTCAGAAGAACGCATGGCCACAAGTGTTTTGCTCTTGTTACTCCTGGGTTTTCCTTTGAGATGCTCAAATGACTGTGGCTATTTGATGGAGCAGCTGCTTGTCATTTCCTCTTCATTTCCACAGCCCTGTTCAGGGGTGTGGTGATTGCAGAGTTCCTTGATGGACCCTGATGTAAAATAGAGACTAGTGGGCAACCTGCTCCACGGCGCTAATATTTATGTCAATCACAAATTAAATAAGCTTGATAATTTTGAGCTATTATTTTTTTCCACAAAATCATTGTATTTGTTTTCTTTATTGCACTTTTCCTGTGTAACACTGATCTTTGCTGAATATTTTTGGAAATGCAGAAAATAAACTGAGAAGCATTAGGCACAGTGGGCATCCATACATGTTGATGAAAACACCAGAATTTTTAAATAATTCATTTGCTGTTGGTCTATGTTTTGGAGATAGCCATTGTTGAATAGCCCAGCAACTGAAGATTGCAAATGTGAAGATGTGCTAAATTACATCATAGCATTGGCAGTTAGCTAATTGTCATGTGTGTGTTTTTCAATCTATGTTTGTTTATTACTTAGGTATGTTGCTTATTGTTAGGTATCAATTGTTAAGTCTCCAAAAGAGAATTTGGGTCCATGGATGCCAATGCATGTCGTTTTTCTGGTGTTATTGTTCCTATGACTTGTCTTAGCATCTTTATTTGTAGCACACTTAGATTAACGAACCTAATATTTTTGCATTAAAAAAACTTAAAGAAATAGCTTCGAACAACCTGCGCTTCCTGGATGAATCTTGCTGATAATTTACCAAAGCTCATTTGAATTTTAAGCACTTCTTTAATCTTCAAAGGCTAAATTGCTTTATGAATATGCATGGTGTGGGCAGACTTTAGTTCATTACCTAGTTGTAAATTCTAATGACCATTAGGTCCTCGCTGTAATTGCCAATTGTTTTGCATTTTTGATTGGCCTATTAACATGTGCATTCAGCACGCATCAGGCTGGCTTGTCAGGATGCTGCAGAAGAAAAGGTGAAAATTGTTTGTATCGCCAAGATTTGAGTATTTCAGAGCTAGGAAAATTGATGTTGTAAATTAAAGCAGTGCTATTTTTTCCTCTTTCCTCAAGATTGAAAGTTCACCAAGAGATTTGACATATTTAATTTACATGATGACTTTGCACTCCTTTATTAATGTAATTTGCATATGAAGCTGTTGTTAATCACTTTTGATCATGTTTTCTGCATTAGCACAGAAGCTGCCTCTGTGGCTCATTTCCCAAAGATGCTGTAGTCAAAAGCTGCAAGCCGCCCGCTTCCTCCAGTTCTGCTATGCTGAAAGCATGCTTTAGAGTTGTTAATATTCATTGGCGAAACAGTATCCAGAACACAAATAAATTATTAAGTGCATGAACTTTTTAGACAGTAAGATGAACTGATGGGGTCCATCTGTGAGTTCTAGTTATTTTTTCCGTGTGCGCAGTCCAATCTGACTTCGTAGCCTATGGTCCTGGTCCAAGTGCATGCATAATTGATTCCACACGCGCTATCATTTTCTTGATGTAATTGCATTAGTAAGATACGATGAAATCTAACGGATAATTTACGTTTCCCCCCATTTTTTTTGTACGGAAAGAACTGAAGTCCAAAGGGAAGGAAAGGGTCGAGTGGGTGAGAAAATGAGTCGAGTGTTAAAAGTATGAACAAGGTGCTCCATGCCACGTCGTTTGTTCCGCTGTCGTGTGTCTGCAGAGCAGTTAGAATGACTTGGCTTTGGCATCATGCCCTCTTCTCAACAAAATAGTTAAATACTACTGAATTAAACCTGTCATTTTACTGTTTGATAAAAACAGTTGCTTTTCAGTTTGGAGCAAGGAAAATAACGTCCCCTCCCCACTCACTGGTGATTCCGCAGCAGTCAAACGTATTGAGGAATTTGTGTTTAACTGCTTAAAGCGCCGAACATTGTCCCCTCAGAACGACAATGGAAAAAATAAATGTACCCTATTGCCTGAGTTTGCTGGAGAGTATTTATCTCCAGAAAAACAGTACAATTTCATGAAGTGCTCAAAAAAGAATTCTTCCGAGATCATTATTACTGGAGACCGATGGGGAGATAACCAATTTAAAACTGCTACTTTTATCACTGATCTTTGTATCGAGGAAACCCGTGCGATTGACAAAACCGATTTCTACCAAGCAATTAAGGTGTTAAGGAACCTTGATAATAAACAGTGCAATTTCTATTCAGATTAATACGAAGGACCTATTCTCACTATTTGGAATGAACAGGTAATAATCAGGGTGCAAACACTAAACATAATGCCCCCACCCACGCCGAACAGCTACATTTCATTCTTTTGAGAATGCTATTCTTTCTGAGGGACGGTTAGCTGCCCTTGTTTAAGTTAAAATGTTATTTTCTGGTTGACACCAACCTATTTTCAATCGTTTTAATCTCTGTGGTTATGGGTTGTAATTCGCACACGGAAGGACAGCCAAGTTAAATGTGCGGGAGTTCTTGTCCTCCAATGTAATGCAGGATTGTGACTTTCCTCACAAGAAATGCAAGCTGAATAAATCTAGCATATAAAAGCGGGGACTTTTATGAGCGATTCCTCCGAAACTTTGAGTTCGGAGTCTGGTTATTTTTGGTTTTGAGTTCACATCAGATACTGGCAGTGAAGAAGTGTGAGGTTGGGAGAGTCGATGGGTGTCGCTGCTTAAAGACTGTGTGAATAGCGACATCGGTTTGAATCGGTCTTTAATAAATCAGCTTATTGACAGCTTGAGTCCGACCCGTTTGGCTGTATGCTCCCTATGGTAATTTCCCTATTTCAGATCAATCTGAATTGGTTTCCCTGTGCAGACGTGAATGGATTCAGCTCGCTGCATGAGCTGTTAATGAACCAATCTGTGCACACCAGCACAGAAAATGGTTTATCTAAAATAAACCACCCCCAGAGTAGATTTATTAAAGATCAATCTAAACCTGATGCTGCCTAAAATGTGCACAGATACAAGTGATCAAGAGCAGGCTGAAGTACTTTAAAATGTCTAATGTACACGGAGACAAACAGAATTAGGGATGTGTGATGTGAGCAAGTGTTTCTGTGTAAGCAGCTAGAAGGAAAAGCAGTTTGAGATCTTTTTGTAGCAAAGGAAGTTCTAACAGAAATGTTTTCCAAACCTATTTGCCACAAGTGAAACACTGA
This sequence comes from Hypanus sabinus, assembly GCF_030144855.1. Taxonomy (NCBI): domain Eukaryota; kingdom Metazoa; phylum Chordata; class Chondrichthyes; order Myliobatiformes; family Dasyatidae; genus Hypanus; species Hypanus sabinus. Next base: position 58,698,007 of record NC_082717.1, on the reverse strand, counting down.
AGTAGGTAAGGGCATCCTGTAATAATTTACTTGCTGTTTCCCTGACCCTATTTTTCTCAGGATCACCAGCAGCAGCTTTTAAAATCCTGTTACTTAGAAATTACTTTCTTTCCGGACACATGAATTTCTTTTTTTAAACTTTTCAAGCAGGGGAAAGGAATAGCCACTCTATTTTCATTTACCACAGCTCTGTGTTTTTCTTCCTCTTCAGCTTTTTATTAAACCTAACTTGGCCGGGAGGGGCTTATGCAGAGCGGTCAAGCACATCTGCTCGTCTGAAGACGGGAAAGAAAAGGGGTTAGCAGCACCGGGGCAGCAGCACAAAGGGAAATTGTACATTTGAACTATTAGTCTCTTTAGACCTGGTGCAGCCAGACTGGTTTAGCAGACAGAATGATAGATTGCTTTGTCATAGGTCCCAGGGTGTGCCCTGAACTTGAAGCACTTTGTTTATCCCGAATAGAAAGGGAAAGGCAGGCATAATCTATGTCTAGCTTTTAGGAGCTGAGGGGTAGAAGAGTAGACTGGCAGGGCGGAGGAGGGCTTGGTGGGGGAGGGGAGATGATTGGAGGCCCCGATGATGCTGTCCATTAACATATATGAACTTGGCTTGCCTCCAGACTTTTGATGAAAGTGTCATAGTCATCGAGCAGTTTTTTTTCTTTACCTGCTGACAGCATTAATGCTCCTGGGTCTTTTGGCTGAGGGGGTAAAAAGCTGACACGGCTCAATTTTTATCTTGAGAACCAGTTGAGACTGGTCTGCCTGGCCTTGCGGGCGGGCTCTTATCGTCTTTCCTGGCTTGTGTTGTAAAGACTTGTGATAATGCCAGTAACCCGAGGGCTTTGGACACGGGGGTGGAGGTGGTGGTTGGGGGGGGGGGGAGGAGAGGATGGTGGTGTGGAGAGGAGTGGTGCAGGGAGGGAGGGGTAAGAGAAAAGAGAGCGGGAGGTTTGGTGTTTGTGCAAGCAAATTAAATTGAGAGTCTTTCATAAATGGGAGAGGTTGAACTTGCCCTATAGAAATCATCTGCAAACTAATCCACACGTGGTGTCTAGAAACGTGATGTGACAGCAAAGGGAGGGGGGAATACTAGGACAAAAGGATGCATTGTAAATGATGGACACAAGACTGAGGGAAAAAGGGTGGAAAAAAATTTAAAGGAGCTGGTGCTGGAAAATCAGACCCTGGCCTTGTGAATGGTAAAGCTGCTGGGAAGGGGTTAGCAGGGCTGCATTGTTCCTCTGATCCCAAAGAAATAATACACAGAAAATCAATGGCCTTGACTAGTGATAATTTACAGTGCTGTGAGTGCTAACTATTCTGGTACTGGATGATGAGCTCCCAGTACAAAGAGCAGTTCTCCAGCATTTTATTTCTGTCACAATGCATCATGTTTGTTGTAGCTCATTCCTTTTTCGTTAAAAAATTGTTTCCTCAGAATATCTTAATGCTGTTCTTGTATAATTTATGAGTGCCTTCACACATTGAAGATTTTCATTGCAGTTTACTTGTAGGTGTGAGCCACATAGCAATGACATCAATCATTGTTTTGTGGAAAAGGTTTTTTTTGGGGGGGTGGTTGGTAGGAGGATTGTTGTACTCTGATCAGCTTAATGGGCTGCTAAGAATGGAAGGAAATGCCTTTGGTTCACAACCGAAAACCTAATCAATACTCCAGCATGGAGCTGACAGTTCTTCTGAAGCTATAGCTCTAAAATATTTATACTAAAGACTTCTTGAGAAAGCCGCTTTTTCTCTTGCCCCCAAAGCCATGATTTTGGTATCCAGAAGGGTAGATTTTTATCAGTATTGCACCCCCGGTTGTGTGTAGTTGGCACTTGGAGTTTATCCTGGTGTGATTTTTTGCCCAGTTTCTTATGTCACTAGGCAAGCCAGTCTGTGAGGCTTTCTTTGTGACATGGCAGTGAGCGTGATAGTGATGAGTATACTTCTGTTCACAAATACCATTCATTGTCCTTATTTACATCTTCTTAAAACCATTGAGCTCATCAAGCCTGTGCTGGCCTTTGGAAAAATCCCATAGATCCTTTTCCTTAATTTATTTTCCTGTAACCCGTTCCCTTTCGTCCGCCTATTAACCCACCACCCATCCACATTAGGGGTAATTTACAACAGCAAATTAACCTTTCAACCGGCATGCCATTAGAATGTGGAGGGAGAGTGGAGCACCCAGGGGAAACCAACAAGGTCACAAGAAGAACATGCAAGCCCCACACAGACAGCAGTGAAGGTCAGGCTCAAATTGGTATCACCGGAGCTGTATTAACCACTGAGCCACAATACCATCCACACCTTAACAATGCCGCTCCTCACACTGCCACTCGACTGTCCTTAACAGCAGCACTAACTGCTAAGCCACTGCACTGCCCGTTTAAGCAACATCGATTATGTACAGTGCTCCTGTCAGAGGTGATTAAAATAATTTGCTTTTGATACTGTAAGTACAGGCCAGCTGAATATAGAAGTTAGCAGGATCCTTTCTGAAGTAGTTCAACAGATTGGTTTCACTTGTGAGGCCTATGTTGAATCACTGATGTGTTGCCATGGCCTGAATTTCAAGAGAAGGCTCACTTTGCTACACAAGCATGCTTAATTGCTTCTATTGAAGTAAGTGAGCAGATCTTGCACTTTAGATTGCTGGTACAGATACTGATGACTATACTGCATACAATTATTGGTGTTTGTGGTCAGATGTTGCTAAAATTACACAACGATTGTGTAATTCAATCATTTTATTTTGTAAAGAAAACCCCTAAGTGTAAGTTTAAAGATCTAATCACTTTGTGAGGAAGGTTGTTATTTTCAAAGAGGGCCATTTGGAGAATTTTGTTGCCCACATCCATGTGGTTTTGGACACTATTTCCTGGCTTGGTTGTGGCATGGTTTCATTTAAACAAGCTGCTGTCACACACACAAATATGGTGTAAGGAGAAAGCTGCTTTTACCAAAACAAAAAGTTTTGAAATTGATGTCATTATTTTAAGAACTTATTAGCAAGAGAAAGACATGTTCATTGCAGCTTTTTTGACAATATCTGCCTCTTGAAAAGATGAATGAGTGATATATTCATTAAGAATTGTGCCCTATGAGGACAAAAGAAGCCAGTTTTGACTATAAATTTTAACTTTGGAGTAGGCTGCAGGTGTACCCAAGTCCTTGCAGCTCATCCTAGGAGCATATTTAGGTGACTGATATTAAAAAGTGGTCCTTGTCCTTGCCCATATTTTCTGTAGTGAACGAATGGACGATAGAGACAGTAGGAAGTTTTGGAGAGAGATCTGCTGTTGTTTTGATTTCTCTTCATTTAGGCAATTGCCAAAAAAGAACTGCTAATATTGAGAGATTCCATAAAATTGAGGGTATAAAGAAATTAAAACAATAGTGAAGTTCAGACTCGCATTTTCTGAAATGGCCTTGTAGTGTTTAAAAAAATGAACTTTGTGCTTCTGCTCAAGTTAGACCCTGTGAACTTCAGTAAAGATGGATTTTTGATATCATGTTCTATGGAATTAAAAAGAATGAAATGTAATTTGTTAAAAATGACTTTCTTAAAGTACTTTAACAACGTGTTTAAGTTCTTAAAGTCTTGGCGATACCTTTTTTACTGTAAGACAAAAGAATGAAATCTAATTTGGTATCATTATCTGGATGATATTTTTAGAGCTTCTGGGTTACCAGTTTACCAGTTGTCATTTTGTACTATATTTCAGGAAGATATGTTATCTTTTTTGATCTTCAGCTAAGGATTGTCAGTACAGGCATATTAATCTAGATACTAGATCCTCTTAATATACCACAGTTGTAAAGCAAGTTACACAGTCCAGTTAAGGATCAATCTGCTCTTGATTGATGGAAGTAGTGTAACATTAGGATCCAAAGTGTTTCATTAGGTTTTTTTGGGGGGGAGGGAATCTGTCCAAGCTTTATTACCACAGAATATGACTGGGAGTTTACAAGTTCATAAGTGACCTCTTGGTACTGAAGAATGATTACTAGTAAAATACCCCAGATCTTGACCTACAGCGAAGAATGTGGAGCTAAAGTTTTCTTGATTTTAGCAAGGAACTAATGACAAAATCAAAGTTCACCTTGTTTCTGTGGGGAAAAAAACAGAATTGCAACTTAGACTAGGGTAATATGTTGAAAATATGTTGATATTTTGATTATCATTTAAAATTAGTGATTAAACCATCCACTTGCCTTTTTCTCAACCCCTGATTACGGATCCTTTCCGTTGAAGGAATTGTATAGTTACTCCTGCAAATTGGGAAATATTAGGATTAAAATTGAAGCATATTGTCAGTGTTACTTCCTCAGAGACCAGCCCTGATGCTGCTTTTTTATTATATACTGTAAGTCTGAGCAGCCTCATATTTATCATGTTCTTCCCAGTTTTAAAATTCTTTTGGGTTCTGGACTATTTTTTCATCTTCTCAAAAAAAAACCCTGTTCTTTTACCACTGACTAATTACATTTCTCAGTAGAAGTGACTGTCCTAAAATTGGTTTGCAGAGTTACTTACACTAGTTGTTCCCAGCCATTGAAAGAGAGAGAGAAATGGGGTGGTGGGAGGATCTTCGAGGAGTAGTAAGAACACCTGGGCAGTGATCATGTGCTATCATTACCGCCCAAGCTTCAGGCTTTTGGTTGCCTCAGTATCCTGGTAAACAGGCGTAATCCTGTTCTGCAGCTCATTTGAAATGCAACAAGGAGGAAGACCATGCACATTTTCACTCTGAATGAAACAGCTGAAAGCACAGTATCATCTATTTGCCAAAATGTATTTCAAAAAATTGCCAAAGTATTCTATGCAGCTAATTATACAGTAGAATGCTCTTGCTATTTCTGTCATAGCTCTCTAATGAGGCAGCCAGTTACAAAAAGTGATGCTATATTTACTATGGCACGCCTTGTTGGAGGTTGGGCCATGCAATTTGGATGGGAAGATAAATAAAATTGATCTCCAGTTTCAAATAGTTCTCAAAGTTGCCAGTCAGTACAAACCATTGTAAGCCATGGATACTATTCAAGTTCAAGATTATTGTCATCTGACTGTACATATATACAGCCAAAGGGAACAATGTAGCTCCGGACCACAGTGCACCCACACACCACGTAACACACAACTGCACATAATCCAAATATATTATACTATAAATAAAATTGATAAAATATAATTGAAAATGCATGTAGTGAAGCGTAGTGCAGGTAAACAGTACCTCCTTCTTGGAGGCTGTGGGTCAGTAATATTGTAGGATGGGTGGTAGGGATCCTCAATAATGCTTTGAGCCCTTTGCAATGCTTCCAGTAAATGTCACTATATGAGGAGGGAGACCCCAATGATCATCTCAGTGGTTTCTTCTGTCCTCTGTAGGGTCTTGTGGTCCAATGCCTTGCAGCTTCCGTACAACACCATGAAGCAGCCAGGAAAGATACTCTTGATAGTGCTTCTGTAGAATGTCACTAGAATGGGGACAGGAAACCTTGCACATCTCATTCTCCTCAAAGTTTAAATACTGCTGTGCCTTTTTGACAAGTGAGAAGGTGTTGTGGGTCCAGGTTAGATTATCTTTTATGTGCCCACCAAGGAACTTTGTGCTCTTTTCTCTCTCTATGGCAGAGACATTGATGTGCAAAGGAGAGTGGTTGACCTGAGCCTTCCTGAAGTCCATAATCATCTCTTGTCTTGTCCATGTTGTGACTCAAGTTGTTGTTCTCACAAACCTCTCTACCTCCTCTTTGTATGCCGGCTCATCATTGTTGCTCATGAGGTCAACCACTGCAGTATCATCAGCGAAATGGATTATGCGGTTTGTGCGGAATCTGGCAGTACAGTTGTGATTCGGCAGCGTGAACAGCAGTGGACTGAGCACACAGCCGTGGGCTTGAGATGTTGCTGCCAACTCAGACCGACTGGGGACTTTCTGTCAAGAAGTTCAAGATCCAGTTGCAGAGAAAGGTGCTGAGTCCAAACGAGGGCTGTTTACCCACTGGCCCCTGAGGGATGTTCATGTTAAACGCCGAGCTGACTGTGATTGGCGTATGAGGTATTGTTCTTTAGGTGGAGTGGAGAGCTGAGGCTATGGCATCATCTGTGGATCTGTTTGAGTACAGGTGAACTGGAAAGCGTCCAGTGTAGCTGGAAGATGGGATTTTATATGATCCATTACCAGCTGCTCAAAGCACTTCATGATTGTTGAAGTTGTGCCGTCGGTTGAGAGGGGGTGGTGGAGTGGAGTCATTTAGGTCAGTTACTGTCACTCAGGCATCAGAGTGGTGGTGGCTGTAGGGACAGTGAACTGTTTCAGAGAGATATTAAAAGATGTCCATTAAAACCTCTGTTGGACTGATGGCACAGTCCCCGAGTATCTGACCAGGAACATCGTCCAGCCCTGCAGTCTGGTGTAGGTTTACTGTGGCTAGTGTCCTTCTCACCTCAGCTGGGGGAAGAGAGGGGGCTTTCCTTGATGTCACATCATTCATTTGGTCAAATCTTGCATAGAAAGCATTCAGGATGTCAGGAAGGGAGGTGTCACTGTTGTTGACTCACAGGGTACGCTTGTTATAGTTTGTAAAATATAATTAAATATATGTAAATGGCTCAGGGCTGACTGATTTCCAATTACACTGCAAGGCAGAATGAAGGTTACCCCACATTAGTTTTTATGCCAAATCCAAAAAATACATTTTGGAACTTGAATGAATCTGCTTTTACACAGAAAGGTATAGAACCTAATTTAAACTTATATAACCTCTGACTAGAGCCCAGGACATTAGTACTGTTATTGATTGAGGCGGTTTAAAAAAAAATCCTCATGTTGTCAGAGTTATAAATAAAATTCATTAAAAAATAAATTTATCCTGGATTTCCAAAGGATCACTTGTATTCTATGCCCATTGCGGTCTAGGTACTTGTTCTTTTAAATGGAACTGTTTGCCTTTGTACTGACTGTATTTTGTCCCGTGTTCATATGTGGATCAATGTGTTGCTTGTCCTCATTCTCAAAGCCATTCTGCCTTTCTGATCTCTTTGAGTGAAGTTCCACCATGATGGATCAGGTTTCACATATGCAAGGAGCTCACAAAAGTGAAAGGAGAAATTTAAATTGCTCTTTCTACCCCACTGACAGTGCCCACTATCATTGAAATTACTGTCACAGCATGAATTATGCTGATGAACAAAGTTCACTTTCTGGTTCTCAAGATGTTGAGGTAAATTTTGGGCAAGGGGAAATGTTACAATTTTCTCAACCAAAACAGGTCTTCAGCTGAGTGTTTTCTGTGCCCAAATCCCTAAATCAGTTAGTGGAGCTGATCAAGAAGGGAGTGGGAACATGCGAATGAACCCTGATTAACTCTGAATATTGTCTTCTCTTTGAACCTCAATATCATCAGGTCCAAAATAAACATGGTAAATTAAACTTTAAACATAGTCCGTCACTAGTATTTTGCTGTCCTTTACTCCAGGACCTAGGATTGATTGATACTAAAGATACGAGTGTTAACAAAATTGCATTTTATTTTACTATTTACAATACTCCTCAATTTGTTTTAAGTTCATTTAAAATCTCTCTTTACTTCTTGTGTATTATCTCGTATACCTCCCAGTCTGTTAGATTCAAATTCACTAGATTTCTAATCTGATATTTAAAAAAAAGCCAACTGAGGGTGAGTAATTCATCTCAAGGCTAACCCCACTCTGCTTTCAATAAAAATGTGCATGAGCAGAATTACTGATCTATTAATTCCTTCTGTTTTCTTCTTTCTCCCTGTACCATACTTATTATGTCTTTGCTTTCTTAATAGGCACTGCATTATAAAATGTACATCGCTTGATGTGCTGAGAATTATTTTATTGAAGTCACAGTGTAAGCATAAACATTATTGTCTCATTTTAATACTAAACTTGATCAGACTGTGATTTATATATGAAGAATTAACCATAGATTGTGGAAGGAAGTTGCATTTGTATTACATCTTTCACAACCTTTGTGTTTTACAAGCATTGAAGTTCCTTTGGAAAAAGTGTCATTGTCACTGTTTTAATGTAATATAATCTTGAGCAGAATCTAGGAAAATTAATCTAGATTGGAATAATAATTATTTGGAGTTGTCTTCATATTTATTTTTCCATGTCTTGGTCAGGTTGATTTTTTAAGAATTTGTAACAATAATCAGAAATTACCTTCTCAGATTTACTAAATACTGTATTGGGCATTAAAACAAAACCACATGAGCTGACTCTGAAATTAGTTGTTGCAATTTTATGTGTATAAATTATACCTTTTCTTAGTAACATGTGCATTCTAAAAACCTAAAGGGGAAATTTCCCTGACTGTTCTTATTCTAATGACCACTTTAGTAGCTGAAGCAATACTAAGCCTCTTTGACATTTAATATTTACTCTCATTTCCATTTATACAGGGTTATGATTTTTACTATTAAAAGATACATCTGACATCATTTGGTCCACACCACTTAAGAATGTATCATCTTGGCATACTCTTGAATTTTATAAATTTCTGTTTTTCATTTACTTCTAACTTCTATTTTGTATTCATAAACAAATGATATGCTAGAAGTGAAGAGGAAAGTACTTACAAGTAGAGAGTATTCATGAAGGCTGATTGATGACAAATGTGGTCAACAATTTGGGATTGGACAATAAGCTAAATCTACCAATGGTTGAAAGACTATCAGTGGAATTGCTCAAAACCTTTGTGGCTCTGCGATTTTTTTTTGTTTTCTCAATAATTGACATCTACTGTATGTTATTGAAAGCAAGATCACTGGCAATTTAATTTAAAAAATACATGTTTCACAGATACATAAAATACATCCTTTATAATTGCACTGTTGGTTCTTGAATGTTTTAAATATTTTTTTTTGTTTACTGGCTGAAAATGAAAACTAGTGTTTGTAGCTGTATGCTTGTAACAGACTATTATCCTGCAATCATTTTTAGCCTATTGCAAAGCTGGTTATAATGCTGGCACAATTGTTTGACTGCATAGGCTCTGCTGGTATGAATTGAATTATGTATTGACTGTACCATCTATTTTGTTTTAGTTTATATTGCATTTTTTTAAATGCTGTTCACTGTTGATTTCACAGCTTCCTTGATGTGAAGTAACTGATGATTGTAGAACAATGTATTCCATTGCATTTTCTGTGGTGCTGAGTTTCCATTTTTAATTATTGGCATTTTTAAACTGTGTCTTGGAATAAGTTTTATTCAGGAACATTCAGTTGTGATCAAGGTTGTTTTACAAATCTATTCAAAGTCAATTTTGAGATAATTCAACAAACAACAATTTAATAGCGATTGCCTTTCGTTTTCTAGTAAGACCAATCAGATACTATGTGCTGGAAAGAAGAGTTCTATTTAACTTGTAAAATAAAACAATGACCCTGAATTTCCTTAAACTAATTTACCCCAATATTATGCCGACATTAACATAGTTTTCATAATTATCTTATTGATGCAGATGTCCTGGGAATCTCAATGAGAAGTGATTAAATATTTAAAAATGGGTATTGTAACCTAAATCAGAACTTGAAGAACAAAATGTACATCCTTTTAAGCTCTGATTGATCATTCTTATTATCAAAATGATGTTTAAAGATCTTAAACCATTATTTACGAACTGTTAACAGATATTTAAGGAAATTTTCTCCTTAACCTCTGATATCATGGAAAATAATCAAAATACAATGCAACTTTTACTAAGGAGAAATGAAAATTCATTCTCTCAAAGCAAATCATTATAAAACATTAGTAGTAACATCTTTAAAAAATTAAATCCATGCCTATTCAGAGTGGGTGCCAATCCAGGAGCAATGTATTCACTGGTGTCCTGCATGGAAGGGAGCCTCATTAACAATCAAAGTAAAATTTTGGTGGATGTAATTGAAGAAATTTGCATGTGGTGATGTTTTGGCAGAAAACTAGTATGAATCATTTTGGCATAAGTCTTTGTGGGTGTGTCTATTGAGGAACCCAGAAACATAGAAACATAGAAAATAGGTGCAGGAGTAGGCCATTCGGCCCTTTGAGCCTGCACCGCCATTCAGTATGATCATGGCTGATCATCCAACTCAGAACCCTGTACCTGCTTTCTCTCCATACCGCCTGATCCCTTTAGACACAAGGGCCATATATCAGCTCCACTGTTATGCAGTATTTCATTTGTTGGATATTTTGTGCTACATGAAACAATGCTTTTGGCTTACAATTGCACATCATCTTGCTTATTGTAACTTTAACAGGAGAGATCTGGCAATTTTAATTAAGTTATACATTTTAATTCTTTCACCTTTTGTTTTAATTGTTTTGTAAATTGCCCTCTGAATATTTGGTGGTATTTCTGTGAAGATGTAAGGGATTGTGTGAGGCATCCCTTCCTTTCAATTGTTCCTGACATTTTACTTTTGGGATCACAAACATACGCGCCACTTCTGGAGGGATCCCTGCTTAGCTCAGTGTGACTAGGCACCATTCGCAAAGGGCCAAGGAAGGAACTTGGCCAGTGTCTACCTTGTATCCCTGTGGCCTTCCCTCCCAGTGCTGGTAAATTTGTGTCACTCAGTGGGTTGCCATAAAGATGATGCAAGCAGCCTCATTTAAATATGCTTGCTTCTTGCTTTTGTGCTAGATAAAGGGGACATTGTGATCCAAGATAAGATTTTGGTTTATATTGTTATATGATTCAGTACCAGCGTGCCTTTTACGACTGTGTGTAGTTCTGATGATTGCATTACAGGAAGGACATGGAGGCTTTGGAATGGGTGCAAGAGTGGTTCACCAGGAGGTTGTTTGAATTAGGGAGTTTAACAAATAAACTCTTCTTGGACTTCAGGCCTGGTACAGGTATTGGTTATGACCGATGTTTCCATGACAAACTCTGCCATCTTCCTCAGGGATGTTGCCTGGGCATGTCTAGTCTGGTTGTATTTATACCCCTGTATTCCGTCCCTCATGATTGGTTAGTCCTCATCCAATCAGGTTTCCGCTCCCCTACCTTGTTTATAATTGAATTCCAGATCCTACTTAGAGTGAGACCTTCAACTTTGTTAAAATTCTTTTCCTTTAGTTTTATTTCAATGGCATCCTTTACCAGGAAATCCCAAAAGCCATTGGCACAGTACAATAGTCTTGTGGTGTTGAAGTGAATCCTATGGCCATTGCGAATGTAATGTTTTGCTACCGCTGATTTCTCCCAAGTAACCCAAATGGATGCACCTCCTCCACCCCCTGTTGTGGATTTCCACCATTCATCCTGCTGAGAAATCCGTGGTGGCAGAACATCGCAGAAAACTGGTTAATTTTCATCCAATCAGGAGGGACAGAATACAGGGGTATAAATACCACTGGACTAGACATGCCCAGGCATCATCTCCAAAGAAGGTGGCAGAGTTTGTCATTAAAATGTTGGTTATAGTTGATATCTGTACCCAGTTGGAAACCCGAGAAGAGTTTATTTGTCATATACCCAGAAAGTACTAAATTCTTTTTTTTAAGAGAGTTTAAGTTATAAGGAGAAAGTGGACAAGCCTGGCTGAGGTAAAATTATGAGAATGATAGGTGGAAGAGGTTGTCAGTCTTTTTCCCAACGTAGAAGTGTTCAATGCCAGAGGATGTAGCTTCAAAGAAAGTTTGACGGAGGATGTGGTGTAATTTTTTTTTATACACAGAGAGCGGTGGGTGCCTGAAATGTGATGCCAGGTGAAAGCAGATACCATAGTAACATTTGAGAGGCAGTTAGACAAGCACGTAAGCAGGCAGAGAATAATCCTGAAGGCATATGGGATTAGTTTATATTAGCATCATGGTCGGCACAGAAATCTTGGGCTGAATGGCCTGTTCCTGTACTGTACTGTTCTATAGATATCTGAGGGAGACTGCTGACCTTTGTTCAAATTTTGTTTTCTTTGACGATATGAGAGTCACAAAGGCAAAGAGCATGAAAGCATATTCTTTGGCCCACCTCATTTGTAGGTCCCCATTTATACTATTTCCATTTCCCAGCTCTTTAGATACTTGTCACATGTTGTGAGAATATCTGCCTCCGTCACCCTCTTAGTCAGTGCTTTCAAAATTTCCCTCACTGGGTGAAAAATAACTTTCTACAAATCCCTTTTTAATCTACTACCCCTTACTTTAATCCACTGCCCTCTTTTAGTGGACACCATTGCCAAGGAAAGATGTTTCTCATTAGTCAAACTAGAAGTAAATTTATTATTAAACTATACACTCAATGGCAGTTTATTAGTTAAACCCATATACCTGCCCGTTAAAGCAAATATCTAATCAGCCAATCATGTGGCAGCAACTCAATGCATAAAAGCATGTAGACATGGTCAGGAGGTTCAGTTAGTGTTCAGACCAAACATCAGAATGGGCAAGAAATGTATCTAAATGACCTTGACTGTGGAATGCTTGTTGGTGCCCGATGGGGTTATATCTCAGAAACTGTTGATCTTCTAGGGTTTCACACACAACAATCTTCAGAGTGTACAGAGAATGGTGTGAAAAACAAAAGCAAAAATCCAGTGAGCTCCAGTTCTGTGGGCGAAAACACCTTGAGAGGGATCAGAGGAGAATGGCCAGACTGGTTCAAGCTGACAAGAAGACCACAGTGACTCAAAAAATTCAACAGTGATGTGCAGAGGAGCATCACTGAACGCACAACACACCAAGCCTACAGCAGCAAAAGACCATGAACTTCCTGTACTTTATAATGTGGCCACTGAGTGTGTGTCACCATATTCTACCTTGGGATTCATTTCCTGTAGGCATTTACAGGAAAATAAAGATATTCATTCAAATCTATGAAAAACTATATGCAAGCAAAGACTGACAAACAACCATTGTGAAATAGAAGACAAATCATGCAAATAACAAATAATGCCAAGAACATGAGTTGTAAAATTCTTGAAAGTGAGTCTGTATGTTGAGGAATCAGTTCCAAGTTTGATGGGAGAGAAGTTATCCACGTTGGTTCAGGAGCCTGATGGTTGTAGGGTTATACCATCCTTGAACCTGCTAGTGCAATCTACCCACTCTATGCCTTTCATAATCTTGTATTGCTTAAACAGTACATCTCTCACTCCTGCCCTGCACCACCTCTACCCTAATCTTTCTCCACTCTAAGGAAAATCTAGTCTGCCTTTATGGCTTTTCCCACATAATGGAAAGAAACTCGGATTGCAGGAAACATCCTTGTGAATCTCCTCTGCAGCTCCTCCAGTGCAATTGCAGTGTAGTGACAGGACTGGACTCAATACTCCAGCAGGGCTTTGTATGATTGCACCAGTGCCTCACTGCGTTTATATTCTATGCTGCAGCTAATGAAGGCAAATAACCACATGCCTTCTTAACTACCTTATCTAACTGTGCAGTTGCCTTCAGGGATCCCAGAACATGTATACAAAGGTCCAGCTGTTTCTCAGTACTTCCCAGAGTCCCACCATTCATTGTGTATATTTGAGTGTTATTAGCCCTTCCAATATGCATTACTCATTGTATTTTAGAACCAAGAGTTGTTAGGTAAGATTCCACACTGTGCTGATAAATATTAAAAATGTCATACAGTATGTTATTTCCCTTTGTATGCTGTAATGAATTGGAGCTGTATGCGCCTAAAATACAACTGAAACAAAGAAATGGAATACAATAGTATGTTACATTTTAAAATTTAATATCAGCACAAAATGTTTGTGCCCCTTACACGTCTCACACATTTATCCTGTCTGTGACGGAGAGCTGATCTGTGGATCAACCAGAACAGTTAGGCATGTTGCACTTGGACTCACTCACTAGGAGGTGGTCTTGAGCAATGGAAAAGTGACTCCTTTCTCCCCTCATAAAGATGTTGGTGTAATCTGCTTTCCCCTAAAGGCTGATTCTGGTCGCCAACCCCCCCCCCCCCCGCCCCCAAACAAGTGAATGTCATCCAGAAGCAGAACCAAATTTAAGCTGCTTATTTGAAAGCCTTTCACTGGAGAGCTGTGCTATCGTGGCACCACAGTACGAAGTAATTTGAAGAGAAACAAATTGTCACCAAGTGCCACATTTGGAGTTGTTAGACATATGTAGCCATTCTCGACAACCCTTGAGTGTTATTAGCTGGATGCTTTTAGTTGGTCCTGGCTTCGCTTTTCTTTCCCCAAGGCTGTGATCAAACCTCCTTATACTTTCTCAGGCGCTTGCCGTCTGTGGGGAATGTAAGGTCCTCTTGATGCAGTTTGCTCACTGTATTGGCCATCATGAAAGAAGCAACACTCCCAACCACAAGCACAACCAAGTGAAGCTATTTGCTCTTCAAGAATGGGGATTTGACAGCCGTGGTTTTTGTAATGCTAGTTCCTGTCAGCAAGGCAGCCAGAAATCCAGTTTGTCACAACTTGTGACGGCACTATCTGCTTTCAGTCCTTATAGAAAATGTACAATCTGCTGCACAGACGGTGGATGATGTTGAGTCTGAACACTGGTCCTTGTGCACACAAGATTCTATTTATTCATTCTTTTTATGTGGGAGGTAACACTGGGATTCTTCTCTTTACTGCTCCCCTAATCTGTGTTAGCCTGACTTGGATCATTGCATCTTTGAAACTGAGTGAGAAATTGTAGATTAAACCATAGTTCGGACCCTGAATGTATTATTGAATATGGTAGTTCACTGCAGAAGTGAGGGAGTGCTGAATTGTCTAAGGTGCTGACTTTATGCATTGATGCTAACTCAAGCTCTAGGCTGTGTTTGGCTGATGGTGGAGAAAGAAAAATAGCAGCAGCAAAGTACTGATATTTCCCCCCCCCCCAGGCAAAAAGCATCTGCACCCTCCACTGAGCACTCAAGTGTGCAGCAAAACATCAGTAAAGACACAGACTTGCAGTACCCCACAGACTAATTGTTCACCCTGTATTTGACATACCCCAAGCTCTCTTACTCCATAATAAGGGAAGAAAGAGATGTCCCTGTTTCACAGCGAGAGGGGAGACATAACAAAACAGCTCGCAGATCTATGGTGTTAAAAGTCTGTTGCATCACTTTTTCTGAGCTCTGTGCCCAAAGATTTCAGGCCTCTGGGCACACAATCAGCAGCCAGCTCACTGCTTTCGATCTTCCCACAACACACCAGGCGATGGCACCGGCCTTGAATCCACCCACCTCCAGAGCCATGAAAATCTGGCACCCTGAAGGCGCACTGGTCTTCTAGGCCACGTCCTTGGCGTATCGAAAAATGGCCAGTCATGAGGCCCTGAGAACAGGTCCCATTCCTGCAGAGAACCTAAGTCAGCTTGAAACTCCAGGTCAGGGTCTTCAGAAGAACCTTGAAAACGGAAAAAAAAGAGATATTAAAGATAGAAATAGAGCTGTTTCTGAAGATACAAGCAAAGGAGTTGCAGTTGGGTGGCATCATCCGATTCCACCCTCCGTTCAGGGAAGTTGATGGAGATAAGAGAATGCAGATGCTGGAATCTGGATCGACAGACAATTTGTGAGAGGAACTCAGTGGGCCAAACAACATCTGGAGGAGGGAAGAATTTTGGTGTTTCAGGCCCTGCTTCATGACTCGAGAGTAAGAGGTGTGATGGCCATACAAAGTTGAGAGAGGAGTCCAAGGCAATTGGAGAGGTGTAAGATGACAGATGAGAGGTGTAATTGTCAGACTGTGCCAAGTAGAGGAGGGGAGTGGGGAATAGAGCTGGGGATGATAATAGATGATTAGTTAAAAAGGTTAAGATGAGGCTGAGTTAGAGAGATAGGATGTGAGCTCTGTCTGGGCATCTGAAAGACTGTCAATGGAGTGATTAAATTTGGAAGTAATCAAGAGGCCTCTATAGCTACTATCAGTGCAGTGTTAAGGTCAGTCATTGGTTGCTAAATTGCTTGGGATAACATGGGAATATACTGAGATCATTTATAAATCGTTCTTCTAATTTGCAGAGGGTCTTGAACCATTTTGTATTATATTATGAGAGATTTTTTTCCCTGCTTCCTACAAGCCCAAACATTTTTTTGTGTATTTAGTCAAAACAGCTGTGGTTTTTCTATAGCTGTAATTTCTGAGTGGGATTGAGAATATTATTTGTCCTGTCAATCAGTGATTTCACTCCAGATAGCTGATTTCTGAGTCACAGAGCTACAAATGAGCATCATTAAACTGAACTTAACTTTTTGAGCAGCAAACTTCCCCTTAAGGAAGGGCATTAATCCCATTTTTCCCAGAAGTATAACATTTACAAATATATATTAATATGTTGCCATTCATATTATGAGGGTCCTTTTGCTTACAAGCTGTGCAATGTATCAGGAAAATTGATATAAATTTTTCTTCCATGTGCTTTCCATTCACAAGTCCAAGGGGTTTCTCATAGGTTCCAGCCCCACAATGTGCAATATCAGGAGGGTCTTCAGTTCTGCGTTTTGTGGAGATGACTGAGTTCAGTGAGTTCTTCAACACCTTGGAATGTTCCTGTCTGCAGTATTCAGTTGTGGTCAACTCCTTTTTGTGGGCAACCAGCAAGTTTTGGCCTGACCAGATTGCCTTGATAATCTTTCAGCAGCAGTCAATGTTTGTCTAAGTACGCTTCCCTGGAAACAGCCCATGGACCACAGAGAGTCCTATGAAAGATTTAGTACTTGGCAAATAAGTTATGAATAGCAATGTTCAATGTGTGCAGATGCACTTGATCAGACTACTGTTTCACTTTTAGCAGCAGCATGATGCAGTTTATGTTAGTTAATGCTGCTGCCTCACAGTTCCAGGGATCCGGGTTGTTGGGGGGTAATGGTTCAACCCTAACCTTGGCTACGGTATGTATATTCTTCTGTGACAACAGCTTTCCTCTGGGTGCTCCAAATTTCTCCTGCATCCCCAAGGCATACCGCTAGGCTAATTAGCCAAAGTAAATTGCCCCCAGCGCAGGTAACCGGCAGAATGATCGAACAAGAAATTGGTGGGCTTGTGAAAGAGGAAAGGTTGCAACAGTGCAGGGGTTTATGATATGGGAAAGTGTGACTGCTCTTCTGAGAGTCATGTGGGCTGAATGGCCACCTTCTTTGTAGTCTGTATCGCTGAGATTTTCTTTGTCACTGTATCACTATAGTATTGTTTGCCAATTCCCCTTCATCAGTTTTTGATGTGGATGAGGTTCACAAGGATACACATTAAATATTTTTAATATGTTATAAATGTTAGTTCAGATTGGCCCAGTACAGTAAATGATAGCTAATTAATGCAGATTTTATTTTCAAAATGTCATTTGCTTTTGGGGGAGGATATTGACCCTCGCATCCCACTTAATTTGCATTTTTATTGCAACAACAGAAAGGGTAGTTTACATTGGAGAACAGTTGATAATTGTGGCTGTATTCCAACCCCTTCCTCCACACAGTCAGCGAGCAGTGCGGAGGGAGCAGGAAAGGTCACTGTTGGCATTGGTGAAGTTGAGGGCTGGTTTTGGAATTTCTGCCGGCTCTGGGGAGTTTGAAGCTACTCCAATGCATAGGTGCCTCATCATCGTCACAAAATGTCCGCTCCCAATCTGGACTTTAGCTATTATTAGAATGAGGCATTTGGCTATCTGAAAGTGGCACTTTTAGCTGCCACTTTAGTGCTCGACACTTGGTTTACATCAGAATAAATGAGGTTTTAGGCTGGTTTGGCTTCAATGAAACTAGACAAAAGAAACAACCACCACGGAACTGTAATCCAGAACCAACAAACAAATGTTGCATGACTAATGTGTTATATTTTTACAATTGTAATTTAAAGTTTTAATGGGCAATGGCAACAGATTTTTAATTTTAGCATTTGTCAATTGAACTCCAGTTTTCTTTCTGAGATTTTGAAATACTTTCAAGAGTCTCAGTTCCTAGCCTCATGTTAAGAGAGAGTTTGCTTCCTGGCTGCCAGACTCTTCAGATTTGTTGCAGTTTTGCTCCCGGAGTTGTCTGGACTTCTTTATATAAGAAGATGAAAGATGAGTGAAAGGACAGTCAGTAGTAATAGTCGGCTGCTCAGTGGGCCTGTGCAGCTACAACTGTTGCATGCTGCAAGGCCGCAGGGCCGCTCCACAGGACTGACTTTAAACACGGAAATGTGGGCGGGATGTTGAATTGCAGCCAGCTGGGGCCCTCTGGGACGCACACCTTTCAGCTGCTTGTTTGAAATAAGTGATAACATTATACTTCTGCAGTCCCCATGCCAATTTTTTTTTTAGATTCATGAAGTTCCACTCTTGTCCATAACATAGTATTTAATTATTTGGTGCACCTCGCAGAGAAATGCTCTCTTTTTATATATAAGTGGTACAAGTTTACTGTTAGGATAAGTCATTCATCCTTTCAAGCCTATCTCATTCAATTCGACTGCGGCTGAGCCGTGTTAATTAAATTTCCCAAAATTTGCGCAGGAGGCTACTGTGTCCAAATCTTGGGAGCTGTTAATTTTTGGCACGAGTACAGTTGTTTCTTGGATTTATCTTGCATGGCTACAAATGTACCATAGATTGAAATTCAGGACTGACCATTCAGTTAAATGGTGAACAAAAGTATATCTTTCATCCCTAATGACCTCTCTGTATTCCTTCCCCTTTACACCCAAATTTCTGAATTGCTTCTCTGGCAGTGGCTTTGTGGAAGTAGCAGTGCAGGTCTCCACAGAGTTGAAACAGTCTGAGGCTCTGCTCTTGGCATTGCCTGGGCAAGAACTTGATGTCAGTTGGAATGGGTTTGATGGTCCCGTTTCTCGGTTAGATACTGAAAAGTAGGAATTCATCTAATTTGTTGATAATGCCAATTTGGGTTGGAGGAAATGGGAGAAGGTACAGAAAGAACTGAGACAATATTTGTGGGTGAACAAAACCATAAGGCAGAAAGATTTTGCACATCAGAGCAAAACAGCCATGCATAGTGAATGGATTTAGGACGAGGCTGAAGTTAGGAATGACAATTGATTATTGGCCATGCCCACTCATCATTAAGTGACAGTTGAAGAAATCCAACAGAATACCTGGGTGCTGGATCTGTGGGGTACAAGTCTGAGGCTGAATGAAATATTTTAGTGATTTAGTCTTCCTGACCCTTAATGCTATGAGTCTAGCAATTAGATCACGTTGCACTGTTTATTTCTGTGTTACATGATTGAAAATATTCCCAAGCTTTGGTTCAGTGGGATCAGGTCTATCACCACTAGCATTCTCTTCCTGTACCAACTCAACTATCCCACCTGGCCTTGGTTGCGAGTTTGTGAAAATGGACAATGCTGGGCTATGAGTTTTTGCTGATAGGTTACAGGACCATGTGCACAACTGAAGCGCACACTGGGTGTGGCACTGCAATTTTGAGATGTTCTAAAACTTCTAGGTAAATATGTGCTGTTCTGATTTTACAGATACAAGCAAATATTTAAAAGGGACACTAAAACTTGATATACTTTCAAGTAATGAAGAACAATTTGACAATCTCGCAATTTTTCACCCGTAGCATTCGGGGTGACCTCATTGAAACCCTTCAGATGGTGAAAGGCCTTGATATGGTGGATGTGAAGAGGATGTGTCCTATGGTGGAAAGGTTTAAGACCAGAGGACACAGCCTCAGAATAGAGGGGGGTCCTTTTAGAATGGAGATGAGGAGTAATTCCTTTAGCCAGAGGGTGGTAAATCTGTGGAATCCTTTGCCATAGGCAGCCATGGAGGCCAAGTCTTTATGTATGTTTAAGGCAGAGGTTGAGAGATTCTGGATTGGTCAGGGCATGAAGGGATACCTGGGAAAGGCAGGAGACTGGGGCTGTGAGGAAAATTGGATCTGCCATGATGTAGTGGTAGAGCAGATGTGATGGGCCAAATGGCCTAATTCTGCTCAGATCTTATGGTATTATTTGATGATGAAAGTGAATAGGAGAAATAATGGAACAGTGGAGGTCAACCCTACGCACAGTTTTGGATCAACTAGGTATAGGTACAAGCTAATAAAGCAAAGTTTAAAACTGATATCAAGGACCATCTCCTCAAACATATTGTACTTGGCATAATCATCTGAAGTAGATAGAGAATATAAAGACCCTGGAATCATGAAACTGTTACTTCCTGTAAGAGGGATGAACTAGATGGACTGAATAACTCACTTAAGTTGAGAATCAAAGACATATATATTGTGGAATGGCTGGTGTTTGAATATAGGTCTTGATCAAATCAGGATTAGGAAGGTTCTAACTAGTGTTGTTATGAATTTCTCTTGAGCTTATTTTTTCTTACTAGATACTTTATCTGTTCTTGGGGATCATAACAGAGAACATGGCAGGCCAGTTTGTAAAATATACCCCGGTCATTGTGATTGGTTGTTTTTCATTCTGCTAAACAGTGACAGCTCCTGGGAACAGGCAATCAAGTCAAAAACCCTCTGTGTGTGAATGACCTTGTCATCTTCTGCTTCAATCCACTGGTCATCTGATACAATTTCAGAGTTGGCTACCAGACCAAATTCACTTGCAGCAAAACCAAGTTGTATTCTTTGGCAACTGGCCCAGTTTATCCTTGTCCCCCTTCTCAATCACAACTTTCTGCCCGAAGATGATGGAAGGGGAGACAAAATGTGCAGGCAAATAGGATCAGTGGAGAATAAGGTGGCCGTGGAAGTAGTGGAACAAAGGAACCATTTCAGTGCTTGGTGACTCTATAACTCTAACTAACATGCATCAGAAATCCCGGACTGAGCATAGAGCTAAGGCAAAGCAGAACCTGGGATTGTGGCAACAGTATTCCTTGATTGTGGGAACCAGTCGATATGTAGTACACTCTGTGTAGGCTATTCTGGCAGGTGGAGTCCCTATTGTGCACTTGTCCTGTGGCAGTCACTCCGTTAATTTCATGTCGCACCAGTGTTTCCTGTAATTTGTAATGACCAGTATGCACAGAAGTCTTGTGCTGTGCAATTTTTTTTGTGCCCAGAGATAATGTGTGCTCTGAATTTTACATACAGAGGTTTTCATTTTAACATCTAGCAAAACACTGCCAATAAAAATTTTGATCTCCTTTGGGATGGATCATTTTAGCTCTTGTTCATCTGCACTCTCACAAAACAAACGTAGCAGCTCTGTAGTGGGTAATGAAGAATCTTCTCGTCGGAGCTTGTGTACACCGTCCATATGTAATTTGCTTGCTAAATGATACTTTAAAAAGTAAAGTTTCCAAATATCATTTCTTCCCACTTGCAAATTCTCCAGTAGCTTGTGCATTGTGACAATGATGCTGATGACATCAGTTTCTGTATTGTACTTAAATATTTCTTGTAGCTGCATGTTCCTGATCTCATGAGCTTTTGGTGTAGCAGTTTCTACTGTTTCATTAAGCCATTCCATTTAAAATGAACTAGCAGTTCTTTTGTGCTCCATGCCCTTTGCTTCTTTGGAATTCGACATAGTAAATCAACAATTTCTCCAATAAAAAACAGTATAAATAAGGCAGTTCTAAAATCTGCAGACAAATCATTTCAAACTCCATGTAGTCAACATTGTCCACATCAGAAACCTGAAAAGGAAATGTGATTGTGTACAATCATGGAATATACTTAACTTGCCAATGAATTAGAGGTTGACAACCTTTTGTGTACAGTTTAAATTCCTCTTTTCACCCTAGTATCAAAAGATGAGTGCACACGGCTTCATGTACACCTTAGAGGGAACATTGTGTGGCACAGAAACAAGTTCTTCAGTCTACCTTGTCCAGGCCCTATCAAGCCCCTATCTGTGCTAATCACATCTAATAGCCCTCTGTGCTTCAGTAATTTCAGTTTGTCTGGAGATTGAAAATGCATTGGTCTATACAGATCTCCAGAGAAAGGGTGGAAATGCACCCAATGTGGCCATAATCCTAATTGCTATCATGCTGTGTTGATGCCTTAAAATGCATGCAATCACCATGATTCACCATGTCGTGCAATCCTATCTGACTCTGGTGTTGTGAAGTATGAACCTGTTCCTATGGCCATAGAACATCCCTTGTAACTGAACTATACTTGCCCCTTTCTGCTTAATCCCAGAACACATTTGTGCTCGTAATTTAGGCAGTAGGTTGCACGAGTGCCCTGAAGCTCTCTGGAGGAAGGAGACAATAAATCTTGAAGAATCAATCCTTGATCAAACTGTTAAAGTCATGTGGCCAAATGCCTGATCATCAGAACGTTCAAGCAAACACTAGCACTTTGATTGAGCAATGGCAAGAAGGGCACTCCTTGTTATTAACCTTCCTTGAACAGCCAGAGTGTGTTGCCATGTGTGCTTTACATTAGCAGCACTTTCACTGGGAATGAAACCGTTGGGAATACAGTTCTGGAATTCATGTTTTTCAAGGAAGTCTAGAAAGAGATGCAGGGGTCTAGGTTGAGGCTCATTCCAAAAACCGTTGCATCATAGGGCTCTGTTCTTAGGGATGTTTTACTAGGACCAATTGTAACAGCTGTTGGAAGATTATCAATTCAGAAAAAGACTGCCTGGAAGGAGATCCCATGGCTTAAAGTTGTGGTCTGGACACTCCATGATCCATGTCTATGTGCAGGGGTTTGCTTAGAGGATTAGTGAAGCTGCCCCAAAAGCTCTATATGGGGAAAGACCACAGTTGAAGACCCTTCACTCTGAGCCCTGATAAAGGGTCTTGGCCGAAATTGTTGACTGTTTCTCTGCGTAGATGTTGCCTGACCTGCTAAGTTCCTCCAGCAATTTTTGTGTGTTACTTTGGATTTCCAGCATCTGTAGAATCTCTTATGTTTGAACCATATGGTTTAATGCTCGCTTAAAAAGATTGTGAGTGGGTCGGGTGAGTTCCTGAGGTATCTGTAACTTGATTGATCTGTGTCTTTCTATATGTTTGCATGTTGTTTTATGTCTAGAGCCTGAAGCTTGCTCTATTTTGCTGCTCATTAATGCAGACATGAAGAGTATAGCTTCAGTGATGAACACAGTGTTGCATATTATGCTGTTTGTATATGATATTGTAGCACTGATGTCATACTTCTCCACAACAAAAGAACAGAAAAATGACTTGTCACTTGGGTTCTCAAAAGTATTTTCTTTAACTGCCTCAGTCAGATTTCAATATGAATCCTGGGCTAATTTAACAGCCTTCAGTAAATGAATAAATTTTAATTTTTCTGTCTGCCTGTTGGTGTAGATGTGGTCAGTCACGATGATAGAAATGTTGATGGACAGGTGAAAGCCAGTTACCAATGAGAGTCTGATCTCATTGCAAGAATGTTAGTTGCAGTGATTGAATAAATGTCCAGCATTTGCGAGGCTCTGTGTGCACTTCTATACAAAGCTCATTACTTGGAAAGGGGTACATGCTCATGAGTGGTGACATTGGGTTGATACAGGAAAGTTTCCAGAGATAATACTGGAGGAAAGTGAGCTGTCTTAAAAATACAAAGTGGAGAATTATCAAAGATGCAGCAAAGTGTGCAGAACAAAGGACTCAGCCAGAAACGTCGACTCTTTATTCATTTTCATAGATGCTGCCCGACCTGCTGAGTTCTTCCAGCATTTTGTGTGCGTTACTCAGAACAAAACTTAATTTTTGCTGATTAAGACTGATAGCACAGAATTTTGTTTAATCTAACTGTAAAACTTTCAGTTTGAGGAAATGAGATTTTTCAATCTTAGATATTGAAGTACAGGATTTAAGTTTAGTGTTTTGATTTTTGGGGCTCTTTCCTGGTGTAGAATTTAATAACAAGAGATTTTATTTTTCAAACCAACAGGATGCTAATTGTTAGCATTATAGCCAATAAGCTGAGTTGCTTTTTTCCCCCTTTTGTTTCTGGTTATTCTTTGAAATGTTAATTTATCTTTAAAATTCAAACCAGCACAAGTCCTGCTGTACCCTGGATTAAGTTGCTGGATGGGCTGAAGGCTGTAATGAGGTTATTGTGCTTTGTATTTTTGTTGCATTCTTTTATCAAATAATCATACGTCAGAGACAGTGGGAAAGCAGCCAGAGGACAAGTAACAAAAACTGTCTGTCCATGAAGGTTATGTAATATGTCTGAAAATGCAAGCAAGGTGTAAAGAAGG
Source organism: Hypanus sabinus (assembly GCF_030144855.1). Lineage (NCBI taxonomy): Eukaryota > Metazoa > Chordata > Chondrichthyes > Myliobatiformes > Dasyatidae > Hypanus > Hypanus sabinus. The sequence goes on along the minus strand of NC_082717.1, from coordinate 58,673,911 downwards.
ATTTCACTAAAGTTTTTACAATTAGTGTGTTATTTATAGAATTAACTATTTATAATACAAATATTTATCAAATTTATATTTCATCTGATTTGAAATCAGAATCCTTTAGATGTGAAGTAATTATATTGGGATGGGTGATCTATAGGAAAGTCTAAGGTCCAAGTGGAAAAAGTTGGTTCCTAATATTCTGAAGTGGGCTTTTAGAGAGGAAGAGAGGTTTATATATGGGGGGGGGGTGAGTATTTTATTCTTTGTCTGGCTAGTATCGAGCAATTGTGCAATAAAGGTGGGATTGATAGCAACAATGTAGTATGAACGTTGCACCTTTACCAGGTGTGTTACTGAATCGTACGAAGAACACAGAGGTAGCTTCTAGGGAATTTCCTGGACAAGAGAATGTTGGTGAGATGTAATAAAAGGAAGAATTAAATGTATGTTTTATGTCTTTCAGCATGTCCCAAAGCAGTTTACTGACAATTTTGAAATGAGTCATTGTAGAAACTTAGGAAGTAGCTAATTTGCAAATATCAAACTCTCACAAGCAGCAGTGTGATAATTGTGTGATAATTTGTCTTTAGTAATACTGATTGAGGGGTACACGTAGGCCAGCACACCGGGGATACATCCTCAGCTGTCTGAAATTACACTTTGGGATCTTTTACAATGACTTGAATGACCACATGAATTCTTGTTTTAACGTTTATTCAGAAAAAAAACATAGGGAATGAAATTCAGAGATTTGATTTGAGTAACTAAAGGCAAGGCCACCAAAGGTGGAGTAATTAAAATTGGACATTTCTGAGGGACAGAATGCGACCACAGAGATCCGTGATGTAGAGCTAAGGAGGTTTGAGATGTGTGTTTTTAGTTGGATCTTCATTCTATGCTTTTACCTTTTAATTAAAACTATCAATAAAGATTGGAATTTTGATTATCTGGCAATCATCGTTCACAATTGTAATTGGGATGTTTGCGTACACTTTCATACTGGGAATCTGGCTTTCCATGGAACATCCAGTTGAGATGTTAGATCTTTTGAGATGGAAAATATCACTTTTTGTTTAGTTATTAACGTGAGGGTCACAAGAGGAGTAAGGGCTTGGTGACTTTGGCACTTGGGATTAACCGACATGATAATGTAAAGTTTCAATTTGAGCAAATACTTGGATTTGCCTGCTGATCAGTGAGCGAGTCTGACTGACAATCAGGGCATTGGATTAGCTGCTTGGTTCGACATGATTCTGGTATAGAGTGCAGTCTTTTGGAGAGGGAAAAGCAGGATGTAGACGAGAGCACTTGACATAAGGAAATGAGCAAAAAAAAATGTGTAGCTCCTTTCAACATTATCTTCTGAGTTAGTCTCATTCTGTTCCACACAAATTCTGCTACTCTGTTAAAATTAGAAACTCTGTGCTTCTTAGTTTCAGGCTGTGAACTATTACTTAGATTGGTAACTAATGCCAGCACTCAGAGCACCTTCCCCCCTTGAGATTAAGTGCTCTGTCGGCTGTCCATCATTGTATTTTTAAGGAGCAGCTGGAAAATGTAGAGAGTGCAACAGAGGAATGTAAGTGAAATTGTAACTCTAGTGATGGAACAATCAAAGAACGGAACATATTTATTCAACTTAAATTTGCTGTTCATCCCAATCATTGTTTAAAAAGAAATACTTCGTCATTCATCACAGATTCCAAACTATCCCCAGGAAATACACTCTGGGTTATATGGATGGGATTTTTGGCTGGGGTGAATGTTAATTGACCAACTAAAGATCAGAATTCCACTTCAGTATTTATTTTGTTAGCTTTACATCAGCTGTTTCCTCTGGAACAGGATCTGAATGACTGAGTCCAGTGTGTGTACACAGTCTTGCATCATGCCAGTACATGCTGGCATAATGACAAATCCCTTATTTAATTTGTAATTGATTAAACTGTTTAACCAATTCATTTAGAATCAGTTTTAAATGTAGACCATTCTAAATCAGCTCTGATTGTCATTAAGAAGTATACCTGTACTCTACATCTGTGATTCAGTACATCGGAGTTCTGGCATGGGTTTGTGGGGCAGTACGCCTCCGAATTTGGAGAGTTCCTGACCTCAATGTTTCAAGTCCTTGGTTAAGATGTATTACCGTGTTCTTTGTTTTTCACATTTTAAGCTGTTGCTTACGGTTGAGAAATTATCAGTCCTTCAGCCACTTGATCCAGTGTTGTGGGGGTGAGAGTTGGAGTAGCATGTGCAGCTGACAGTTAGACTGTAGGGAGCACTGCAACTCAGAAACACTGAAATCAATTCATCACTGTTGACTGGAATGCCTTCAATTAGCTGGCAAAGACCAACCGGCAGGATGGTAGGCTTTGTGATGTTAATGCCTTAGAACTGAGCTTGGTGGTACATTTGTCCATGGAGGCAGCACTGCATCCTTCATTTGGTCATTTTGAGAATAAATCATTGACTTTTAAATGGTCAAATTAATTCAGAAGTCCCACAGCGTTCAATTTATGGGTTCTTAGGTGATGGCGGCAAGGCTTGAAAACATAAACAAAAATTTCCCAGATTCAAAATACATAGAACCTGAAAATGTGTAGCCTGTGTACACATCTTATCAGCGAGCCTAGGCCGAGAAGACCGGGGACACTTTTGTTGTGGAATCTGGAATTTTTTTTTTGATTCATTTTATTTAAATTGGGCTGGCTACAGTGAAAAGAGAATTTTGTATTTCAGGAAGCAGTGGAAATAAAACGGTGTTCTTATTGTAGTAATATTTCCCTGGAAAGGCACCAAAGACTGAAGAGCAGGTATAATTCTATCCAGGGTAAAAGGGAAAATTTTTTGCAATACAACATAATATGGTAATTTTGAAATTACAATGAAGTAATCATTTCAGTAATTTGTTGAACAATGTAACAATAATGATTTATTTATTGTAGATAAAGAGGATGTCATATTTAAAAACAATCTACAACAACCCAATAACCAAATGGGGACGTCAATACTGGTACTCAAAAGGAAGCAGGAATTCACAAAGGTGAAACTTTGGATGATCACAAAGCATTTTCACAATTCTGGACTTGGTCTTTCTATATCCATTCTCCCTGTGACCACGTGGATTTTCCCTGAGTGCTCCAGTTCTCTCCTACATTCCAAAGACGTATAGTTTAGTAGGTTAACTGGTCACCTGGGTGCAATTGGGCGGTGCAGACTTGTAGGACAGAAGTGCTTTTTACCGTGCTGTATCTCTACTTAAAAAATAAATAATGATTGAAAGATTTCTCTGGTTCTTGAAGCTTCACCCTCAGTTTTTTCCCCCTCAGCAACAGGAGAACATTTTATTTGTGTTTCTTTTTATAGTTACGTTAATGTGTTGGTGACCTTAGGAAGTCTTGCCATCAGAAAGAAGATTCCTGTTACTGAGCTAAGCATCTTTTCCTTTTTCTTAAGAGTTTTTCCAGCCCAAAGTTATTAGAAATCCTTTCAATTCTTTACAATATTCACCATCTTCATTCCTGAGTGCGCATAGTTTAGTAAGCACTTTAAATTTGATTTCTTATGACAAATGTGAAGATATCATCTGGGCATCTACTAGATACTTTCTGTGGGCACTTATTATAGTATTGAAAGCTGAGCTGTAGTCAATAAAGGCTAACTTGGGTGTCCAGGTGCCAGGGAGATGCCATTTGCTGTGGACCTCTCGGTGGTAGGCGAATTGCAGTGGGTCGAGGTTGTCTGGGAGACTGGAGTTAATGTGTGTTATGAGCAGCCTATTAAAGCACGTCAGAATAGTGGATGTCAGAGTCACTGGGTAGTAGTTACCTTGTTTTTCTTGGGTACTGGTGTGATAGTGATCTTCTCAAAGCTGATGGGAATCTTGTTTTAAAGCAGAGAAGGTTAAAAATGTCTGCAAGTATCTGATGTGAGCACAGCCTAAAGGCACAGACAGGGACCCTTTCCAGGCCAGATACTTTCTGCGGGTTTACTCTCCATAAGACTGCAGTGGTGACTGTTGGTTCCAGTGCACTGGAGGCTGTAGGGTGGTTGCATTCCAGTCCCCTTCATTCAGACTGTGCATAGAGTGCACTAAACTCATCAGGAAAAGAGCACTGTTGTCAGCGATGCTGTCTAGACCCCCATAGCTTGTAAGACCTGCTGTGCCCGAGGACTGGCCTGGGACTTTGGACTGGCATTGTGCATTCCTCCAATATTCCTGGGGGGGTCGTAATCTAGGAATGACAAGTCTAGAGCACTGTGAGTCATTTAATGACAGATGTTGGAGCAGTTCAGGAGGATGTTAATCATGACCTTCTGAAGGCCAGTAACAAAAGGCACTGGAAGGTAGTAAGGTGGCCTCTTCTCATTAGTAGATGGGTAGGGTGGAGGCAGGGGATATAGAATTTAAAGAAAGCTGCTGCTTTAAATATAACTCGAGGTGCTGCCTGATATATGGTGATTTATGAAGTGTGCCCTAACACTAATTGCTAATTCAACTGGCATAAGTTGGCTGGTTTGGTGCCAAGGCAGCGATGGATGAGAATGATCTGTGACATTCTTAGTGGGCACTTTATTGGACTGAATAGCCTCTTCTCTTTCAAGTCTTTGTGTTGCATGCTGCGGCATCTTATATAATGTTTGTTTACATGATGTATAGTGTCCATATAAGGTGGGAATTCGACCCAAACTCCACTGGAGTGAGGGGTATTTATCTGGTTTCTGTAATAGTGAAGAAGCCATAAATGGTGTGTGCTCTGTTGTATGTCATGGTGTAGAGCAGACAGCTGTACTGAAGAGCTACTGTAAAATGTTTTCTGGCAGCAGATTAACCAGAAAACCTTCTTGTCTGGCTAGAGCTACAATGTCACCAGTGTGCTCTGCACCATGGGAGAGTTTTAATCCAAACCTTCTGAAACATTTGCTTCTGTTACCAGGAACAGTATGGCCAGAGGTACCTGCTTCAATTTAGTTCAGATCTAAACATTATTCTAAGTTTAGAGTTTTCTTAATACAACAATGTGACTAGACTGCTCTGAAGGAAAAGGTGAAAACTTGTGGCTAACTGGGCTTGATTTTAAACACTTTCTCTCTTCTCATTTTTCACCGCTAATGATAGACACTTGTGCCGAAACCTCTGTTTTCCACACCCTTCTTTGCATACACACCTAGATGTTGAGTGTTGGTAGGTTAGGTAATCTTTGAGGACTTACAGTGAAACCTAGTTTCTTTAATTTAGTAGTATTTTTGGATCTGAATGTCCCTGGTGAGGTCAGCATTCATAACTCATTGCCCTTGAAGATGGGGGTGAGTCACCTTCTTGAACAGCTGCAGTCCTTCATTTCTTCCACTGTGCTGCAGAGTAAGAATTCCAGATTTAGGCCCAGCAATGAAGCAAAGGCAATTTATTTCCAAGGCAAGATTCGTGTATCTGAAGCCACTATGGTGGTCAAGGTCACAGTTAAGGGAATAGCTTATGTGAGTAACAGCAGTGCATTTTATAGATGGGGTGCTCTGCAGCCGTGGTATGATGGTGACAGAGGGAATGAAGGCTTATGGTAATGAGTGGGATGCCAATCAGGCTTTGCCCCAAGATGGTGCTTAGCACTTTGAGTGGTTTTGGAGTTGCACTTGTCCAGGCGAGTGGACAGTATTCTATTAAACCCTAATTTATGCCTTGAGAATGGTGAAAAGTCATTGGAGTTTGGGGTGATAAGTTAGTTGTTGCAGACCATCCATTCTTTGACCCGTTAGCTGCAGCTTTTATGTGCCTGGTACAGATGAATTTTTGGTCAATTATATAATGATAATATTGGTGGTGGCATTACTGATTGAGTACAACTTATCAAGGCTGGAAGTGTTTTGGTATATATAGTGAAATAGCTTGGGATTGCCATAATTTTTCGACTCTGAATTAATGTAAACAGTCTTTGTCTTACACTTGTTCATCATATAATTAACATAATGGAAATATAATGTGTGCAGGGGAACAAAAGCAGTATTGGGAGAATACCTGAATCACCAACAAACAACAGCTCCACCTACGATGTGTTTTGGTTAAAAGTAACAATACACTGTAAAATACTGTATTTGTGTTTTACCTTTTTTTAGGTTTGATGTAAGGCATAAGAACAATCAGCATTGTAGACTTATTCTGGTGCTAGATTTTTGTGATCAGTAGATGCTTTAAGGGATACGGGGAGAAGGCAGGAGTTTGGGTCTGAGGGAAATGGATCAGCCATGATGAAATGGTAGAGCAGACTCAATGGGCCAAATGGCCTAAATCTGCTCCTATAGCTTATGGTCTTTAAAAGTTTAATGCCATGCCTCTTTTTAAAGTTTTGCAACCAGCATCCTGAATATTCACAATTACCCTCAATTTTCAGTTCGTTGTGATAGACCTTTGCTTGTTTCATGATCAGCTTACCAATAAGTGGCATATGTTCATTCCATTTACGATACACGATTGAGATATTCCTTTTTCACTTTACACAATGGTTTTCTAATTTTTTTCATTAACCTGTCATTACATATGCTATCTGTGGTGCATAGAGACCTGCACATTGCCTCGAAACTTGCCAGAATCTTGTGTAATTTTCCACATGTGACATAATTTCAGCACTCAAAAAAAAATTCGGATTTTGGAGGCTTTGGAATTTCAGATAAGGAGTACCCAACTTGTATTGCTGAATATCATGTATGTGGTTAGACTCTCTGGGTAGGGATGGTCATCATTGTCTTGGACCTTTATAGCATTAATGTTACTTGCTACTTATTAGCCCATGCCCAAAAGTTGGTGTGTGCATGGCTGAGCAGCTCCATTTGCTGAGTAGGTACAGATAGAGTGCAACAATTCATGCAAATATACACACACAAGAACAGATGAAGGATTTTGCTCCAAAATGTCCATTCTTTATTTCCCTCCATAAATGCTGCCCAGCCTGCTGAGTTCAAAGTACATGTATGTCACCATAAAGTACCCTGAGATTCATTTATTTTCTTGTGGGCATTCATAGTAAATAGAAAGAAACAAAAGAATCAATGAAAAACGAGACATGACCAACAAGCAACCAAAGTGCAAAAGACAGTAAACTGCAAATACAAAAATAAAGGACTGACCAAATAAATAAATAAGTGAGCAATACATATCGAGAACACAAGCTGTAGAGCCTTAAACGTAAGTCCATAGGTGGCGGAATCAATTTAGTGTTGGGTGAGTAAATTATCCCCTCCGGTTCAAGGGCCTGGTGGTTGAAGTGTAATAACTCTTCCTGATCCTAGTGGCGTATGTCCTGAAGCTCTTGTACCTCCTTCCTGATGGAAGCAGTGAGACGAGAGCATGGCCTGGATGGTGGGGGTCCCGAATGATAACTGTTTCCTGTGACAGTGCTCCTCATGAACTTGCTCTATGGTGAGGCGGACTTTACCTGTGATGGACTGGGCTGTATCCACTTTTTATAGTTTTCTCCTTTCCAGAGCATTGGTGTTCCCATACCAGGTACACTGTCCACTGTGCGTCTATAGAAGCTTGTCAGAGTTTTAGGTGACTTCTAAGCGAGTAGTGGCGTGATTCCTCTGACATGACAACACTTAGGAATTTAAAATTGCTGGCTCTGATCCCCTGATGAGGACTAGCTCATAGAATTCCAACTGCTCCTGTAGTCAGTAATCAGCTCTTTGGTTTTGCTGATATTGAGCGAGAGGTTATGGCACCATTCAGCCAGATTTTCAATTTCCCAACTATTATGCTGATTCATCACCACCTTTGATGAATGTGGCCCACGAAAGTGGCATCGTCAGTAACCTTTAATGTGGGATGGGAGTTGTACTTAGCCTTGTAGTCATAATTATAAAGCAAGTAGATCGGGGCACTAAGCACATAGTCTTGTGGTGCACTTGTGCTGATATTGACTGTAGAGGAGATGTTGTTGCCAATCCAAACTGATAGGGGTCTGGAAGTAAGGAAATCAAGGATTCAGTTGCACAAGGAGGTATTGAGGCCAAGGTCTTGGTGCTTATTGATTAGTTTTGAGGGGATGATGGTAATGAATACTGAGCTGTAGTCAATGAAGAGTATCTTGAATTATGCATCTTCACTGTTCAGATGTTCCAGAGCTGAGTGGAGAGCCAATGAAATGTCCTGTGATGTTGGCCTGTTGTGACAGTAGGCAAATAGGAGCTCCTTGGGCATTGTTGTGCTGCATCGCTGACCTCGCAAGGCACTTCATCACAGTGGATGCAAATGCTATTGGACAATAGTCATTTTTTGGGCACTATTATAACTGAAGCCTGCTTGAAGTGAGATGATAAAGATATCAGTGAACACACCAGCCTATTGAATTACACAGGTGTTCAGTACGTGGCCAGGTAGTTCCTCCAGCGTTTTGTGTGTTTGCTTCAAGATTTCCAGCATCTGCAGTTTCTCTTGTGTTTCAAAGGTTCACGGGTACATTTAATGTCAGAGAGATGTATACAATATACATCCTGAAATGCTTTATCTTCACAATCATCCACGAAAGCAGAAGAGTGCCCTCAAAGAATGAATGATATTTAAATGTTAGAACCCCAAAGTCCCCCCCTAGCTCCCCTCTCTCCTGCGCGTAAGCAGCAGCAAGCAACGATCCCCTCTCCTCCTACTAGCAAGAAAAAAGCATTGGCACCTGCCACTGAACACTCAAGCCTGAGCAAAGCAGCAGTAAAAGCACAGACTTGCAATACCCCAAAGACTACTTGTTCACCTGGTATTCGACATACCACAGGCTGTTATGCTCCCTAATAAGGGAGAAAGGGGTGTCTCCGTTTCACAGTGAGAGGGGAGACATAACAAACAACTCGCTGGTTTACGATGTTAAAAGTCTGTTGCGTCACATTTTCCAAGCTCTGGGTCCAAAGATCTCCGGTCTCTGGGCATACAGCCTTAGATCTTCCATCTTACCTGACACCCTGATCTGCCCCGACACTGACCTTCGACCAGGGTCACAAGATCTTGGCCCTCCGAGGGCGAGCTGAGCTCTTAGGCTGAGGCCTTGGCGTGCTGAATAACGGCCAGTCGCGAAACCCCGAGAGCGGGTCCCATTCCCGCAAAGAACCGTAGTCAGTGTGTAACTCCAGCTCAGGGTCTTCAAAAGGACCCTGAAAGGGAAAAGTGGAGATATTAAAAATGTAAGTAGAGTTGTTTCTGAAGATGTGAGCAAAGGAGTTGTTGTTAGGTGCCATTAATCCTACTAAGCTCCTCCTCATGCAAACATACATTTCTTTGAGCAGAGGTGGTATAGTGGGGTAGCAGTTAGTGCTGCTGTCCCAGTTTCAAGGAGCAAGTTTTGATCCTGACCTTGCTGTTGTCTGTGTTAAGCTTTCCGTTTCTCTTCATAGCCACAAGGATTGCTCTGGTTTTTTCCACACCCCAAAAATGTGCCGGTATATTAACTGGCTACTGTAAATTCTCCGCTTGTGTAAGCTTGTGATAAAATATCAAAGCAGAAGTGACCGGCACATATGTGAGTAAATAAGTGGCGGCATTGTAGGGAAACTACGAAGGGGGAAGCAACTAGTGGGTCTGAGCTACGGTGACCCAGGTGGGTTGAATGGTATCCCCTATTGGAGCATACTATTAGCACATCAGATAGCAGAAGAAGTGAAAACTTTGCTTTATTATTTGTCTCCTTTACTGGTTTGTGAGTGGCAGACCCATTGTAGTGAATGATATCATCGCCATGATGAAGATGAACTACCCTGACGTTCATTGAGGCCAGTGCTTTGTTAGGTAATGTTTGGGTTACTGTATTCATGCACTGAGACATAACTGAACGTAGTTCAGAGCTGTACTGTGTAAGAGCATATGCAGATTCCACTCTCCTCATGCTTGCCATTTAGAAATGACCTGTCGTAAGGCACTGATGGATTGTCTGTTAAGGAAGATTGCATGAGTGTAATGGGGCCTGTTGCTTCTTTGCTTTGGGCCGAAAGGAAACATTAAGACTTTAGAGCAGAGAGGGAGAATGGCAGTAGAGGCATAAATTTGGATTTCAAAGGCTGAATTTCAAAATTCAGCCTAGTACCTAGTTTTCACAAGTAAAATTTGAAAAATAGGCAGATCAGTGTCCCAAGAGATTTGGGGAAAAAGGAGCATGGGCCAGTCTATTACATTTAAAGCATTTTGTTTTCATTGATGCAATGTATTGGATGTTTGTGATAGTTGCAGTAAAAAGTCTGTTCCTCTCTAAAACAACCGTTTGTAGTTCAATGTCACAAATCCACAAAATTTGTGCTCATTCTGTTGATTAATTCGCTACCTTTATGGTACAATTTTGCTTTAAAATACCCCACAGACTGTGAATGTTGTGGTTTGTGATCATGCCTGAGTGACAGCAAATCGCTTGTCCTAACCACTGTGGGTCACTTTGGGATGCTATGACTACAATGCTTGCAAACAGAGGAAAGGACAGTTTGTGAGTGTGAAGAATGAGTATTGGAGAATGGAGTTGAGACAAATTAGTAACCTCACTTTCTTCTCGTTGACTATATATTTTTTTTATTCAAGCCAACTAAATCGAATAGTTCCAGACACAGTTTTGATTGTCCTTTGGATGCCTAGGACTGACTAATTCATCTTAGCACACAAGATATAGAAGTAGGATGAAGCTATTCTGCCTGCTCTACCATTCCATGAGATTATGGCACATTGCCTGTTTCCTGCATTAATCCCATACTCCTCAATTCCCTTAACATTAAAAATCAATCAGTCTGAGTCAAATACTATCAATAACTGAGCATCCTGCAGCCCTCTTGTTTAGAGAATTCTGAAGATTCACTATCATCCTGGTGAAGGAATGTGTTCTAGTATCAGTTCTTAAAGGCTGACCTCTTATTTACTGATTGTGACCCCTGGGTGTAGGCTTGTCAGCCAAAGCAAACATCGACATTGCATCCACCCTGTCAAGCCCTGTTTAAAAAAAAAATTGAGATCACTGCTTATTTTTCTAAATTCGAGAGCTTAGGCACCATCCTCATATAACAGATCCTCCATCCCAGGAATCAGCCTAATTTATGATGCATCTCTACTGTGAAAATTCCAAATTAGCCAATGTGAAAATCTTTCCTCTTCAAGTAGAATGTGTCATGGGGCATCCATGCAAGAAAGCAGGTCAAAACATGTTTATTCTCATTAATTTGATTGCTTTAAATTGGTTGAGTTTTTCAAGACCAGGACATTAACCTCTACAGTATATGTTAATACGTGGCAAAGTTTTTCTTTCCATTTAGTTTCTATTGCAACAGTGCTTTTTGTCTTTGACAGATTTCTGATGTTTCTTATGTTGCTGTTTCTTGCTACATTTAGAATGGGACAGAATACTTCTTTAGAAAGCCTATGCACAAGCTGGAAAAGTGAGTATAAATGGTTTCCCATTCACCTTACTGCACCCCCCCCCCCCCCACCCTCAACCCAAGAACCTTCAGCTCTCCTGTGTTTTAAGCTAATTTGTTATTTAGATTACTGAAAGCAGACACAGGCGTTGTCCTCTCCTGATACCACCCTCCCATGTTGATGACATCATCAGTCCATCAACATGCTGAAACCTGTTTTGTTCCACTTCCTATTTTAATGGGAAGTGGATCAGCTTGATTCTAAAAGTTTCACTCCCTTCATGAACGGCTGTTAAGACCAAGTACAATTTTAAAATAAAGTCCTCTACCAAATGCTACATTCTAAATGCCCTCTTGGGCAAAGAGTGGGAGGACAGGTGGGTTCTTTAAGTTCCCTGGGAGTAATAGTATTGGGGAAGGTGGAGCTGTTTAAATGCAGGGAAATTATTTACAAATTGTATATGCAAATATTTAAACCAGAAGTTAGTGAATTATAGCATTAGAGTATTAGTGCAGCAGGTTGTGGATATTCCCTGTGGGTGAAAATACTTGCCCATGATTCCTTTCTCGGCTCTCTTAGAGCAAAGTTGTGCAAGTGTGAGGATTCTCAACTTAGAGCCAGTCTATTGGGGTTTGTGCAGGTGTTTGAAATGTGGAAGCAGAACTGCTCTATATGGCGATTTATGCAGAAGCAAAGTAACCAGTTAAGCAGAACTATGTTCAGTGAGGTAATTCAATCACTTGCTTCTGCCAGGTTTTTTTTATTCTTGCTCCTCTGCTTTTGCCTCCTCTTTCCCTCCCTCCCTCCCCCTCTTTACCTTTGCCCCTCTTCCTGTAGTTCTTCTGTCCCCTTTTCCTCTCTCCTGACCCTCTTTTCCCTCCCCTTTCTCTTCCTAGACCTCCCTTCTCTGTACAATTGAATATATACATTTTAACCATTAAACAACTATTCTATCAGCTATACACTGAGAGGCTTTATGTTTGGAACAGCCATCTCTGCCAATACTCATTTAACAATGACAGAAATGCAACTACTTCTGTTGATTAAGGTTGGTGCTTGGTCAAATCATTGGAAGTAAAGGGGCTCTCTCCGGAAATTGCAATTCTGCAGCCATGTAACATTGCACAGTGAGGATTTGGGGAGAGAAATGTGAAGTCATGGCCTGTGATATTTCATGTGCTTCAGAAAGCTAAGGTGAAAGCAGTTGAATAGATCGGTGTCCACTGGCCTGACTGTCCTTACTGAACCTGTGAAAGATTCCAACTTCTTGTATGTCCTGAGCACTCAGAATTAGTGAAAGGAACCCCCTGAACATGACCTGAACCATGTCAAAATAAGATATAAGTCCTGTTGACTTCTGATAGTAAGGCACAATATTGATAACACCTTTAGCATAGGTCATACTTTCATTCTTTTCTGACAATGTGACCTTGATGGTGAAATAGTTTCTTTGTTTATTCTTACTACGTGGGAGGTGTGGTTTTATGATTATATGACCAGTCATGCCATTTCACACCTATTTCCTCTACTCTCCCTATCTCGCCGCCATCCATTTAATGTCCATTCATTCTTTGGTGCTGTTGGTTACTCAAGTAAACAGTGGAGCCAATAATAAAACATCCTTTATTGAAGGCAGTTGATTTCAGAAGTTACCAGTGACTGGTACAAAAAGATGTCATTGCTGATATTTCAACAGTGTCAGAGCACATGGTGTTATCATCCTGTAATGTAAAGGTGACAGTAACTAACTCAGTTTTTCTCTCTCTGCAGATGCTGGCTAATTTGCTCGGTATTTCTAATGTTGCTTGTGCCCATTTTAGGACACTGTGTTTCCATAAACAGTAGAATCTTGGCAGGCACTGAGCTTTTCCCCAAAACTAATGCAGTCACATCTTCTGCAATAGTATCACTTAAGCCAGGCATCATTTGAATTTAGCTCAACCTCGGTATTTCACGCTTAGTCCTTTGTCTTCCACCTTAAGATACATTATTATATTCTAAGGATGCTACAACCATCTTCTTGTGAACCAGTTCCCTCTTATTGACAAAATATCAAATATTCTTAAGTGACTTACTGGAGATTATAAAGATTCCCATTGCTCAAAAAATGCTCAGTCACCAATCTGCTGACAGCTTACAACAAGTTGTCCTCTACTCTGGCCTGTTTCACCCTGGACTAATACTAGTTAGTTAAAAAAAAAATTGATAACTTTCTTTGCAGGTGTATTTTGCAAAATTGTAGTGATTACTGCAGACTCTTCAGTAATGTACAAAGTTGTCTTAGTGTCTTGTTATTATAGAATATTTGTTAAACTTTAAATGCTACAACAAATAGATGGCTTCAGACTTTGTAATAGACACCTGAATTATCAGCACTACCAATCTATGGCCTTTGAAAAATGCTCTTAATGTTCTTGTTATGTCAAAGGTGTACTCATTATTGACATTGCTGGTCATCTTCGGGGACCATGGCCTCTCCATTCATTACAATGTGGTTTCACCACTTCCCTTGACTCTACATGGCTTGCTAAATTCTCAATCTTAAGTCTGCATGTATTGCCTGATTTAAAACTTGCCTCCATCCAAGAAAGTCATGCATCCAGCATGACTTGTTTCCCCTTTTGGAGATGATTTGCATTCTTGTTTGAATGGACTGTTGTCCAACTGCATTGGCAATGGTGCCAATGTATTGCTTTCTGCATTCTGAATGCCACACCCACCCTCATAGAGAGAGCCATTTATCTTTGCTGTATTCTCACGCAGAGTAATACTTGCCCTTCTCAAGTAGAGGGATGACAGTCTCTGACTTCTCATTTTCCATGAGTACTTTACTGAACTGCAATGGTTTACCAGTCTGGCAGTACCTGTTATCTGTAGTCTTCTTGGCACCTCTCAAACCCACAGGTCCATTTGTTAGAGCCAGTGCACTCCAGAGTGTGCATCTCTTGGATCCTTCCAGTGCCCACTACTGTGAGGTCCTCAAACACACCACCTCAAATCTGAGTGTTTCCACCAGCAACTCCACAAGTTACTTCTCCCATACATTGAAGAGCACGTCCTGCAGAGCTGCCAGATGCCATCTTGCTCTGCCTCAGAGAAGAGTAGTTGTGGTGTTGCTGGTAGATATTCTAGCTCATGTTAGGTCAATTTGTTGCTGATTAAAACTGCAGGTGTTTCATTGCCTTTTCAATCATTATCTATGGTCCATATCACCATCAGTTGTGATATAGATGCTGCCTGACTTGCTGAGTTCCTCCAGTATTTTGCATGTGTTGAATTGGATTTCCAACTTCTGCAGACTTTCTCTTGTTTATGGTTTTGCTGCTCCACTGTAAAGTCTCTTTGAAGGGTACCTATCCTGAAGAAGTTTAAATCTTCTCTTTGGGAGTTCAGTGAAATCCTCTCTCACTGCTCCACCTCTGTGATCTCTGCTACTTTCTGACTCTTCGACCACGTACTCACCTCTACCCACTACCACAACCACATATCATTCGCCACCTTGTGCTTCTCCAGCCCTTGACCTTTCCCATCCACCTGGTTCACCTATTGCCTTCCAGCTAGCCTCTTTCCCCTCTGCCTACATTTTTTTATTCTGGCATCTTCCCCCCTTCCTTTGCAATCCTGAAGAAGGGTCTTGGTCCAAAACACCGACTGTTTATTCTTTTCCATTGATGCTGCCTGACCTGCTTGAGTTCCTGCAGCATTTTGTGTTTGCTTCCTGGTATTAATATCCTTGTTATTATCCATGTGATCATTGGGATTGTCCGAGATGTGTTTCCCTGTCTACGTCAAACAGACTGATGTTTTTTTCACAAACTTGCATTAGCGTGACTCTAAGAGTGCTGGGCATTCTTCAAAGGACATTCTAAGGCCTGAAGTTTCCATAACCACATGATAAGCTCCTCCCAGCTCCTCACAAGTTGCTTTCCTGCTGAATCCACTGCTAGTATCCATTTGACTTAACTGGGGACAATGCTCCTGTTATCACTTTTGTGGGCTTGTTTGTGGGCTTGTTTGTTTCCTACTTGCACCATGATGTCCCGACTTCAACTGTTTTACAATTCTATGCTCCATACTCATTCTTTTGGTTATTCTACATGCTTACTCAGATTAGTTTTGCCTGAATTCATTCATTTGCCATTATATACACAAAGCAGTGCTGCAGCTGCCAATTTAACGTGGTCTGAATGTCTATTTAAAATAACATTGAATGTCCATTCAATGTTTTTATAGTACTTTCATAATTGATTGTATTAGATTTGTAAACAAGATCCTACCAATGCTTCATAATTTCTGGTTTTATTACCAGCAATACTTCCATCTTCCTTCCTTCATATATGATCATGTTCCTCTGATTATTATCCTCTCTCAGAATTTTGTTAATCTCATTCAGTCTTGGAACATCTCCACTTATTCCAGAGCAAATGGCTGACATCAGTCATATCTCTTAAACCTGCTGACATACCTACCTTATTTAATACCCACTGTCACTTCAGCCCCAGCTAGAGTACCCTATTCTCTATAAACTTCGCACTTGATTATTGTCCTGCTACTCCTTCAAGCAGCAATTTCCCATCCTCGCCAATGTTGTGTCCTTAGGCTTTTTGGTCTTTGGCACATCTAGGCAAACAATAAGTAGAGTTACCAATAAAATATCCTTTATTGAACACTGTTAACTCTTAATGACACACTATCATTCATGTACAAATCCCATCCTCTGAGGATACAAAACTGTTCAACTTAGCAACCTAACTACATAAAACCAAATTTAACTGGCTTGAAGTTCAATTCATAATTTAACTTAACTAATCAACTCTTTAGTTTGTATCCAACTTAAATAATCTTTTAAAAAACAGAAATCCAATAAACCTTTTGCTTACCAAAGGCTATTATAACTTGAAGATTCTTATATTTTTTGAACTTGTTGATGATTTGTGCTGGAATTCAGCCACTGAATAGATTCAAAACAGATTTTGCACATGTGACAATTATGTGACATCAGTAATTTACCTATGATTCATTTATGTGTTTCTTGGAATGAGAGTAATATAGAGAGATTGGAACTGAGGGAAGATCAGCTATGTTTGTAATGAATAGTGGAACAGACAAGAAATGGTCTAATCCTATTTCTTTCTCGATATTAATTTTCCATTGTTAACTCTAACATACAATGATTTTATTTGAGGGAAAACTCCTTACATAAAGGAGGGGATTATTCTAACACTCTTAAATCAACTCATAATCTTATTAATTTGTAATTTTTCCCACATGTCTTTCTTGTGTTCAAATCTCCATTTATTTTTTATGTGGAGAATAGTTAATAGAGATATTTGCCTCCCTTGTTCCTCTTTATAGAATGTGTTCTACCTTTTAACCAAATGATTTGTGGAAGTCGGGTTTAGGTCATCAATAAAATGCTGTGTTCGTGTTTGGAGTTTCTAGAACAGTGTCTAGTTTGCAAAGCCACTCTATGCAGAACGTAAAAGCATTGGCTTTTCTTTAGCGAAGAAGGATGGGATTGATCTGTACTGTGCTACATCCAAAATTCTTGTTTTCTTTTCATTTTGGTATTCATTTTTAAATAGTTAAGCCCCCAGTTAAACAGGAGAGGAAGTGATTGTGAATACGCTAAGTATTTTATATGTTAATATTTGCCCTGTGTTATTTAAGGGCCCAGAAAAGGATATTGATAATGATTTCTGAGTATTTAAAGCACAGGACCTGAACATATCTATATTTAGGTCTCAAGCTGCTTCCTGAATAAAATAACCTGCATTTCAGCATTTACTAGCTAGCTCCTGTGTTACCTTTATGTGG
Source organism: Hypanus sabinus (assembly GCF_030144855.1). Taxonomy (NCBI): domain Eukaryota; kingdom Metazoa; phylum Chordata; class Chondrichthyes; order Myliobatiformes; family Dasyatidae; genus Hypanus; species Hypanus sabinus. The sequence goes on along the minus strand of NC_082717.1, from coordinate 58,656,741 downwards.
CCTCAATTTAAGTTTCGATGAATGTAGGCAGGTTCTACTTAAAGGAGGGAAAAAAAAGGCAATATGTAGAGATTAGAAATAAGTACAATACACCCGGGTAGTGGTTTCTGTCATTGAGTGGACAATACAACTCCGGATGTGTGTGTGATGCCTATTGGCTGTGCTAAATCCATCCACACCCTCTGTCATCTGTGTGGTTGTATTACTAACACTCATCGCTGGTGCTGAATAATAAGCACCTGCATGCAGTGTTGATTGAAAAGCTAAAATAAAATGGTGGAGACTGCGAGCATCAGGAGGACAAGGAGCGCTGCGTTGATTAATTTAGCTGAAAAGTTTGTCCAGCCTGAATTTGGCCCACCCTGTTACCAACTCTGCTGAGTGGTTCTGGGTCAGACAGCTGCTTTTTGGGCTGTCTCAAAAGTAGCTGCAAGTCCAAACAAATCCTCTGCTGTGGCTGCCTTCTCAAGTTGCTGGTGGAACTGCTGACCTGTGCTGTATGTGACGAATGGGAATATTTAATTCAAGCTACTGTCTTCCACACCTCTCTCATTAAAACTAATTGCTTGTCACTTTCCATTGGAAAAAAAGAGACTTGCAAATGGAATATACTGGATGTGCAATAACACTTAATGGAAGTTCTTTTTTTATTCTGCTTCTGTTTTCTTTTCATTAATTTTCATTTCTTTCTCTTCCCGAGAGCCATTTAAAAATAAATATCATATAATGTACAGACATGTACTGTATGCCACAGTGATATCTATACCTGGAAAGATTTACTGCTCATTCAAAATATGTTTAATCATGTCAAGGAAATCTTTTTCATCTTGGCTTTAGGGATCATAAAGAGTCCAGAGCTTGGTTGAACTGTTCATTTTATTTTGCTTAAGAATTTTTTTGTGGTGGTTTGGAGATTTATATCTGGTTGGAGAATACTGTTGGTAATTGGATGAAGTTTACTTTATAAATAATACCTGCTCTAGCAGTTTGTGAAGGAACTTTTGCAGTTTGGAGGTAATCATGTTGGGGTGTAACAGGAAAGTAGGTATTAGGGAAGAAGATGATAATTGGAATATTGCTCCATTTATTTTTTTGAATAATCAGCCAATTTTTCCTCTGACCTGTTATCCCAGCCTGTCCAGGACGTGTTAGGCAGATGGTTAAGGTAGCTAGGCAGGGCAAGATCGAAATCATGAAATCTCTTCCCTCATAAAATTGTTAAGGACATGCCAATTGAAAACCTAAAATTGAGATATAGTTTTTTTTTACCCCCATTGGGCAAAGTTACTGCAAAAATGAGGTGGATATGCTGTTGCATTATGGATTAGCCATGATCTAGTTGATGGAATAGACTTGCTAACATTTTTACATTTGTATATCTGTTGCTTTTGTGACATTGTACAAAACCCACATTGTTATCAGATTTGCATTTAACCGTTAGCTGTATTATAGGAAATGGCATCCTGTGCATTTGTGTGTTTAATCCCCCAGATGATCTGTTACTATTCTGAAATCTGTTACTCTTGATAATGGCTACTTGTGATAACTTAGAAAAATATTTTTTTGCAAAGAAAATAATTTTCTAAGCTATCACAAGTAGCCATTATCAAAAACAGTCTTAAAGCATACAGGACGTAAAACACTGGTCTTAACATTCTCAAATGTAAAGGTTTATTTTGTGTTAATAGAACTGTACTTGTAGCACCTCTGGGGTTTGCCATCACTGAGAAATTGTAGAGTGTGACTTGGCGAGTGGCCCTTTCTACTCAATTTATACTTATGATTGTGTGGCTAAGTACAGCTCCAAAGCCCATTTAAGTTTACTGACAACACCAGTGTTGTTGGCTGAATCAAGTATGGTGATGTTGACGTCACAGACGATCTAGCACGTAAGAGTCATCACAGAGATGGCTTGGCAGCGCCTCTGCTGTTTTTTTAAAGTTTGCGTAGCTTCGGCATATCGCAAAAAAAAACTTTGGCCAACTTCTGTAGATGCACAGTAGAGAGTTTCGTAACTAGTTATATCACAGCCTGGTATACTCAGGAACGAGAAAAGGCCGATGCAGCCCAATCCATCACAGGCAAAGCCTTCCCCACAATTGAGTACATTTATGCGGAGTGCTTACGCAGGAAAGCAGCATCCATCATCCAAGACCCCCACCATCCAGGTCATGCTGTCTTCTTGCTGCTACCATCAGGTAGGAGGTATAGGTGCCGTAGATCCCACACCACCAGTTGCAGGAAGGGTTATTACCCCTCAGTCCCTGAGCTCCTGAACTGGCAAGGATAACTTCAGTCACACTGCACTGAACTGATTCTACAATCCACAAATTCACTTTCAAGGTTTCTTCACAACTCGTTCTCAGTGTTATTGCTTCATTTGCATAGTGTTTCTGTTACACTGTGGTTGTTCTTTGTTTACTTATTTTTTTTCTTGTAAATTTTAATGTTTTTCTATTTTTCCTGTAAATGTCTGCAAGAAAATGAATCTCAAGATAGAATATGGTAATAAATTTACTTTGAACTTTGCAGTTGTTGTGGTTAAAGTGATGCTGAGCCACAAAACTTTAGATCTGACCTTTCTGAGGATTGTATACCTTTGTGGTAATTGGTGTTTTACTCTGTTTGCAAGCCTGTCAGCTAAAAATCTCTGCTGTACAGTTACTGTCAGAGCAGGTGTCTCATTTAAAATGCATTTGGGGTATTACCAATGTAACTATCTGTTTCATTTTGTGTTTTTATAACCAGAAGCAAACAGACGGCAAAAAGGAAGCTGAAATAAATTGTAACGCTACTCATTTCTTTCAGCATTGATAAAGGCAGGCCTTCTGTTGGTTGGGTTTGACCATGGATATTGTGTCCTAGCTGTGTACTCAAGCCAGGACAGAACAATCTGTTACCTATGCAGCAGGCTCCATCTGTTGAATCCAAAGGAATGGCAGAGACCGATACTGTTTGGCACCAGTGGCGCTGAAGGAGATGCCAGTCAACGTAGGACTGCCTTAGGGACTCTAGCGCCAGACCTTTCCTCGGGGTTTACTCCTGAAGCCTTCCCCATGAATAGGTATAGCTGCAAGGAGTGAAGGTTTGAGATTAGTGTTTTCCTTCTTCTAAGTGAGCTGCCAACCATGCTGATGAGCCGCATCTGCTCAAAGTGACTGGTTTTTAGACACGAATAACCTGCCTTTGCCCCTTATCCTGTCAGAAGAGGTGGTTCCACCGGGCTTAGTAGTTAAGCCACACATGGAGGCCAGAAGCTGGACTTGGTTGTCAGAGGCTATTTGAGATGCACGCCATTGGGAGCATTTAATAGTTGTGGGAACTTATCCCAACTACACACCCCCCACCCACCTCTGGCCATAACAAAGTTAAGGAAATATAAATTATATACCACAGGTTATGGTTTATGAGCACGTCGCAGCAAAAACATGAAAGTAGAAAGACTCTTGTAAATTGAAATGGAATAACTCATTCCGGTATTTGTTAATATTCTAAGTTCTTGACCTAGCTCCAGAACTGTGCATGTCATGAAATCTTTTTCTTTACAAAAGCCAAAAATGCATGCATCTCACAAAAGCTGTCTTCTAATCAAAATTTATATCCAAAATATGTAAATGCTTTTTTATTATTAAATATTTATGCTTAGTCAATTTTCTTTTTTTTAATTTCCTCAGCAGTTGAACAGCTCTGAAAGAGGGAACAGGAAGATAGTTGTGAAACACACCATTCATTTATTGGCTGTGGGACTGGTATTTAGGTCTGGAGAAAATTAAGCTCTCGTTCTATTGCTATACTGCCTGGGCACTGAGATTTGAAAACAGTGCCTGCTTATGAATTTAGATGACTGAGTAACGTTGATCTAACAGCAATATTGGCTAATCAGCGCTTTAATGAATGGTCCTTTGGTCCTTTGATTGATAGTCCTTGTTAGTGTTTTTGTTGGGTGTTTCAGAACTCGTAAGTGAAAAGCTGGTTAAATAAACTGTACGGTGATAATTGCAATGACATTGACACACTGAGTTTTTAAAATTTTGTTTTGATTCTGCAGTATGATTAAAAGCAAACACTTCACATCAGATCCACTCGACAGTGCCAGTCTCACACTCAGAATAATGCATACCTGTGAGGGAGGAAAGCTTAAGCAGTTGATGAATGTTATCTGAATCCATAGATTATTTTACCAGTTTTAACATCTTCCTGGCTGTGCTCTTATCACAAGGGATCAAAAAGATGTGTATACAAGAATAATACCAGCTAATCTCCCATGGTGTGATGTTGGGAATTGAGACTAAGAGGAATCTTTGTGTGAAGTGTGATTAAAGGCAGACCAACATTAAACCAGGGCACGATAGTCATAATCCTGTTATATACAATGTCTTAATTTTAATATACTATGATTTTATGTTGTATTGTGTAATTAATACAAAAATGCCATACTTTGGTAAGTAGAGTTTTCTTAGAGTAAAGGAAAAGGACTGGTAAATTTTGGGCACAGTTATTTGCCTTTTCCCTTCACATATTCCAGGGATGTGCTGTGTCTTTTATTATAAAATAATCCTTTGACAGATGACATTTCTAGGAATGATGTGATGACTGGAATATTTTAGTTCTCTCTGTTTTATTTATTTAGTTATGGGTGGAGGAATATACCAAGAATGTGGAGATGCTTTCACTAGATGAGCAAACCTACATTTAACAGTGTGGGAGAAAACAGGAAATCATTTTAAAACTGGCATCTTTCTATATTGTACTGCCAGGCAGGTGGTGATGGAGCTGAAAGAAGTAGGCACTCCTCTGTAACAGCATTGATTATCTTGTATGAATTCTTTTCATGAATGTATTTGTATTTGAAGGCTTTGTCAGGCCTGGTAACCTGATAAGCATATTAACTCCCACCTGAAAAGTGGTTTAGATCCACTCCAATTTTCCTACTGGAGCAGCAGGTTCACAGTAGATACCATCTCATTGGCTTTTCACACAACCCTGGAATATCTAGGCAGCAAAGATGCATACATCAGAATGCTCTTTATCGACTACAGCTCAGCACTCAATACTATCATCCCCTTAAAACTAATCAATAAGCTTGAAGATCTTGGCCTCAATAACTCCTTGTGCAATTGTATTCTCGATTTTTCTCACTTGCAAACACCAGTCATTTTGGATTGGCAACAACATCCACTCCATGATCTCCATCAGCACAAGTACTCCACAAAGGTGTGTGCTTAGTTCCCTGTTCTTCTCACTTTACACTTATGACTGTGAGGCTAAGCACAGCTCCAATACCATATTCAAGTTTGTTGTGACGCCACTGTCAAAGGCCGAATCAAAAGTGGTGATGATTCAGTATATAGGAAGGAGATTGAAAATCTGGCTGACTGGTGCCACAACAACAACCTCTTACTCAATGTTAGGAAGACCAAGGAGCTGATTATTGACACCAGGAGGAGGAAACCAGTCCTCATTGGAGGATTAGGGATAGACAGGGCCAGCAACTTTAAATTCCTCAGTGCTTTTGTTTCTGAGGACCTGCCTAGCATGAAAGTGCAATTACAAATAAAGCATGGCAGTGCCTCTACTTACTTAGGAGTTTGCAAAGATTTGGCGCATCATCTAAGCCTTTGACAAATTTCTATAGATGTGTATTGGAGAGTACTGTATATTGACATGTAGGCATTCAATACTATCATTCTTTTAAAACTAATCAATAAGCTTCAAGGCCTTTGCCTCAAAACCCCCTTGTGTAATTGGTTCCTCAGTTTTCCCATTTGCAGACCCCAGTCAGTTTGGATTGGCAACAATATCTTCACAATCCCTATCAGCACAGGTGCACCACAAGTCTGTGTGCTCAGCCCCCTGCCCTACTTGCTTTCCACTTACGACCGTGTGGCTAGACACAGCTCCAATGCCATATTCAAGCTTGCTGATGAACCACTGTCGTTGGCTGAATCTAATGTGGTCATGAATCAGAATGTAGGAGGGAGTTTGAAAATCTGCAGATCTCTTACCGAATGTTAGCAAGAGCAAGGAGCTGATTATAGACTTCAGGAGAAGGAAACCAGAGGTCCATGAGCCAGTCCTCACTGGGCAATCAGAGGTGGAGATGATCTGCAACTTTAAGTTCCTCAGTGTTATTATTTTGGAGGACCTGTCCTGGGCAAGGCACTTAAGTGCAATTATGAAGAAAGCACGGCAGTGCCTCCACTTCTTCAGAAGTCTGTGAAGATTTGGCATGACATCTAAAACTTTGACTAACTTCTATTGATGGGTAGTGGAGAATATATTGATTGGTGGTATGGAAACACCAGTGCACTAAAGCAGAAAATCCTATAGAAAGTAGTGCATATGGCCCAGTCCATCATGGGTAAAGCCTTCCCCACCATTGAGCACATCTACATGAAATACTGCCACAGAAAAGGTAGCATCCATCAGCCAGTGACCTCCATACCCAGGACATACACTTATCTCGCTCTTGCCATCAGGAAGCAGGTGTAGGATCCTCAAGACTTGCACCACCAGGTTCAGGAACAGTTACTACATCTTAACCATCAGGCTGTTGAACGAAGGGGGATAACTTCACTTGTCCCATCTTTGAAACGTTCCTGCAACCAATGGTCTTTCTTTCGAGGACTTGTAAGCTCATGTTCTCGGTAGTTATTGCATATTTATATATTATTATTTTTTGCACCGCTTGTTGTCTTCTGCACTCTGGTTGAATGCTGAAGTTGGATGGTCTTTCATTGATTCTGTTATGGTTATTATTCTATAGATTTATAAAGTGTGCCCACAAGAAAATGAATCTCAGGGTTGTACAGTATATGGTGACATTTATATACTTTGATAATAAATTTACCTTGAACTTTTAGATTTGAATCTGAGATCAGTAACCTCCTATGTGACCTATAAATCATTAGCACAAGATGTCAGCAACACACACAAGATGCTGGAGGAACCCAGCAGGCCAGGCAGCATCTACGGAAAAGAGTACAGTTGACGTTTTGGGCTGAGATCCTTCGGCAGGCTGGAGATAAGAAGCTGAGGAGGAGATTTAAAAGGCGGAAATCTATTGCTCAGCTTTTTTTTCTCCAGCTTGATGAAGGGTCTTGGCTTGAAATGTCAACTGCATTTTTTTCCATAGATGCTGCCTGGCCTGCTGAGTTCCTCCAGCATTTTGTGTGTGTTGCTTGGATTTCCAGCATCTGCAGATTTTCTCTTGTTTGTGGTTGGAGCACAAGATGTCGCCAGGTTTTGACGAGCTCATAAAATACACTCAGGGATCCAATCCAACAATCTATTGGGACAGGTGCCTACATTCTGAGCAGTTTGTCCGGTATTTGCTAATATCTGTTCAGTGAGTCGTCATTCAAATGCAAATGCATACCAGAAGCATTGTGTATTACAGTAGTCACTGCAGAATGTCAGAAAGCATAGCTGGAATTTCAAGCTAGATCAGCAGTCTATTCTGATTGACATCATTGTCTGTCAAGGCCTCCGTAACATTTAGTCTGATAATTATTCTGTTGGACATGTAACTGATTGCTTTACATTACTGGGGCTGTTTATGGTAGTAGTTGCTAAATTCTGTATATTTGGAATATTACAGTATACAGTAGTTGGCTTCTACATTATCCAGGTCATTTTGTGCAGTGGTGAAATTGTCCAGATTGTTTGTTACTTGGATTTTTCAGTCCAGTAGGTATTGCATTGTCCAGTTTAGTTATTTAATTAGTTAGTTTTAGTTAGTAAGTGATTTTTGTTTTGGTTGGATTATTCAATGCAAGGTTAACTTTTTTAAAATCTGCCTTACCAATTGCAGCAACAACTGAGTCCGGACTAATAATGTAGCTTGAAGTGGAAACTAGGGCTACAATATCTGCATTGCTCAATACATTAAAGTTTATTTTGAATGAAACCTAGAATTATGAGGAAATCATTCCAGGTGGATTTGATGTTGTAATTAATATAAATTAAAACACATTTGGGTTACGGAGTAGCAATTACACTAGTGCTGAACTACAGAGGAAATTGGCACAAAACTTCCGGTTAAACCTGATTGCTAAAGTAAGCAAATATTCTAGTGATGGGGTGATTTGTTTTAAAGATAATTTTGACTGAAAGTGGGGACTGCTTATTTTAGAGGCGTTTTAGTTACATTATGTATCCTAGATTCCCATTTTCAAACTGAAGGGGGTCCAGTGTTCAATAGCTGTTTCTTGTACAGTGGGGTGGAAATTCTGCCTTGCCTCCAATGCTTGAATGTTATCGTTGTCTGTCCGCAAACAGGACTGACCATTATCTCAAAATGCAGTCTGGTCGGTACATTGGGTTAGATCACAACTTAGATCTTGTGTTCTGTTTTGGCTGTGTGGTTTAATGTGCCATTAGTTTTAATGATTGTCTTTGTATATATAGAACAGGGTGGGTATAGAATATTCCAGGACCACTAGGTCCTGACTGTATTTGTCATCTATTTTTGTTACCTAATGTCAAGTACTTTGCATTTATTTGCAATAATTTTCGCCTGTCGTTTTCTACCCACTTACATATTTTATCCATCTGATTTTGCATCTCCTTTGACTTTACTTCCCCAACTGACTGGCATTGTCTGCAAATCTGGCTGTGTTCCATTGAGTCTCACATGAACATAACAAATAGTTTTCGATGTTTGATCAATATTGTTGGATCACTGTTCACCTCAACATTGCTCTGTTAATCTTTATTTATTGTTCCAACTTTGCCCAGCTATATAGGCAGCTTGCTTTATATGCAAACTCAACAAGGTTCAAAGCATTAACATTATTTTTAACTGAATTGTGTACTGTGCTTTGAACTTTGAAACAATTTTTTCCCCCCAGAAGAAAAACTAATGACAAACTGGATTGTTATACGTACATACCAGATGATTAGTTCATTCCGGAAGGTGGCGGCCCTCCTTTCCATTATGTGTGCTCTGAGTTTGAGCTCTGACGTTACTTTCATTCTACCTGGATTCCACTTTCTGGAGTGAGAATTTGCAAAAGTCCAACAGTTTATACCCTTGGCAGGTATGGCAAAGGAAGTCCTGTAAATGAGGCTAAAACATAGACATCCTTTGTTCTTTCAGAAAAAAATGGTATCAAACCAAATTGTTAATGAGTTGATTAAGGTGGTAGTGGGATAGATCAAAGCAAAGAGCAAAACAATATTTTAAGAAACTCAGGTAGAAAAATTCAAGGAGTTGCTCCTGGTGGTAAGACTAGTGTAACATAAAGTTTTGTTGTGGAGCCACCTGATGTATAACAGCAAACATGAAGAAATTTGCAGATGCTGGAAATTCAAACAACACACACAAAATGCTGGTGGAACACAGCAGGCCAGGCAGCATCTACAAGGAGAAGCACTGTCGACGTTTCGGGCTGAGACCCTCAAAGGGTTCCACCATCATTTTGTGTGTGTTGATGTCTAACAGGCTGGACTTGGTATCTCTCAAGGTTCATAGTATGTGGAGGCTGCAGAGATGGGGAGGAGCAAGGTTGTATGTAGTTCTGAAAAGGCTGAGAATTACAAACTAGAAGTGTTGATTAATTAGTTCATGAACATGGGTGAAGGTTTTAGGATAGATATATATCTTACCTGGGCAAAATTGTGGTAGTATATAGGAAACTGTGAATTTGGCCCTTCCTCTTGGAAAAGGCAAATAATCAGGGAGTTTACCCTGTTGCATGCTTCATTGCCTTCAGCATTTAAATTCTTCTCTGAACGTTGCTTAATTTGCCTGCTGATGATCTCCTTCAACATTGGTCACCTTCCAAATGTGTGGGCTTCGGACTATAACGTCTGTTATATGGTAGGATTAGGCCTCTTCAGAATTCAAAGGGACTGTTTCACCACAAACCAGTAGAACATATGCTTCACTGTAATCAAATTGCTGGTAAACTTGCCTTTTGTTACTTGTTATATATAGGTTTCAAGGGTATTCTGAAAATGTATTGATCTGTGATATCCTGGAATTCCCTAGCAAGATTGATTTGTACTCAAGTGTAAAGGGAACAAAATACTTATTTACTTTGGATCTGATGTAGCACATAAAAACACAGAAGTTAAAGAACACAATAGTAAAAAACATAACAATTATAAATACATAAGATAGCTTTTTACATTGATTGTATTGATAGATAAAGTGACATTAGTCACAGGAGTGTCTGTCCAGAAGGTGACTAACAGGAAATATTAAAGTAGTGGTGGTTGGGGGTGTGGAGGGATGAGTTAGTGGGTGAAGGTGTTGATTATATATTATTTATGTATATGTATGCATGTGTATATATATTCTGAAGGATAATTGGAGAAGAGCAATTAATGCTATCCTTTTCACAGACATTTAGATCCTAAATTTGAATCTATGACTCGTAGTTGTGCTATGCCAGGTAAGTAGGCATGGCATTTGAATGTACTTGGCAATGGTTGCCCTGAATCCTGATCACTTAAATGTGGTTTTGGCAGACTTCCAGAGCTGGAAGGGCGTGTGAAGTTTGTGATATATTGTAATTCCTGTAGAATATTTAGAGTAAGGCATTTAGAGCATTTAGCCAAATATATTGCCAGCATGTTCTGAAATATTGCAAAGTTTTAATAGAACTTCTAAAAGGATGATCCTCCAGAAAACTGCAGTTCATTTCTGCTCACTGAGCTAAGTATCAGAGTGCACTCTGTTTGGGAGATGGCTAACTAAATGTCAAATAGTTATACACAGTAAATATATTTCACATTTATAGCTGGGGGGGGGGAGTCAATTAGAAATGGCTCTTAAGGAATCAGAATTTCATCCAAAACTATTGGAGAACTTTCCAGCGTAGAAATGATTCATAATCTCTGAATGAGCTAAGGCGTTGGTTGTTTCTGGGTTACTTGCACCTTTGTGCCATTAGAATTCTTCCTCCAGAATCATCAGCAATCTTTTCAGCTTTTATCCATTGTGAGAAAGGCTCAGGAGTTGCAGTATTTTTTAAAGACCATCTTGGTGCCTCATGATATGCTGCTGTTGTGAATGACCCCTGATCTCATTTGCTGCTGGAGGTGCGCACTCTTAGATTCTCCAGGGGAAATAATATTTAAAAGGGCACTACTGGCACTGGAAAGCAGTACTCAAACTGTGCATATAAAAATTGTAAATGTTAAGCAGGATATGTCAGTCGGTTTGCAATGGCATACTTTGAATCAACCAATAAAATTGCAACTTGCAAGTGACGTCATCACAGGGGGCATCCATTCTACCTGCACTCATCGAGCAAAATGACAAAATGGTATTCAAACACTGTGAACTTTTCTACCCACCTCCTAAGGTGTATACTAAACTCAGAAAATGATGGCTCACTTTTGCAGGACTATAGAGTGTAATTGTACTGACAATTTAACTGCTAATCTGAACCAAAGCATTGTTAGAAGCTTGAAGGCTGTTTGCATCTTTTAAAGCATTTTGAAGTTAATTTTAGCTCCTGAGAAGAGGAAGATCACAGGAAGTGACTGCAGAGAGGTACATTTAACAGCTGTATACACTTCCTGCACTGATTTTTTTTTTCCAAAAAAAAAAACAGCATTTGAAATTTTTGATTAGAAAGAAGCTATACAAGTATTTTGGGAAATGATTGCATGAACAATTTTCACTGCTGGTATTAAAATTAATGAAGTGTTGTTATATCCATTTATTATTGAACACCATTCAATTTTCCAATTTTCCATTTACACAAAAACCACCTCAATACCAGCTTTGAATGTTTGATTGAATATTTTTTTTTAAAAAAAAGGCCTCTTCTTTTCTCTTTCTTTCTGCTGTGTGAGCTTTAGCTGGCACATAAATTTTGACTTATCCGTATCTCACGTAGGCTGCTGAATTTTGGTGCATGAGCATGTACTGTACAGACACAGCTAGATTCTGTTTGGCAATGTCCTGATTGTAATGTGCTTTGCATTGTTCTTTGGTGAAGCACAATGTGAAATATATTAGTCTGCCCTTTTATTTTCTGTGATGTCTTTCTAACTTGATCTCCACTTAAGCTGTGTGTCTCTTTGTGGTGTGAATCACTAAAATTGGGAGATGAGTGCTGCAGACTAGAATCTGTGCATTTTGGGTGATATGTTTGCCGTGGTTATGATACAATGCATTATTTTATCTCTCTGAACATTTGATGGATTCTGTCTAGTAAAAGGTCCCTTCTTGCATTTTCTTTTCACTCTTTAACCCTAAGATCATTTTTTCTGAACCATAATGTCAGTGCCTTAATCTATTTCTCTCTCTGGAATACCAATGTAAATCATGACATCTTTTTAGTTTGGTTAGCGCTGTCAAATGGATTTCATGAGAATGTTGCCTAAAGGCATTTTGATGACTTTGACCTGCTCTAAGTTTATGATGCAGACATTAATTTTGATCTATAATATGTAAAGTAAGCACTATTTATCAACAATGAAAATATATTGCTTTTTTAACTGGTAACAATGTTAAAAATTTGTGAAAATATTGTATAACTTGGAATTTCTCTGGGATTCCTAATGAAGTTGTTTTCATAAGGAATTCTTCTGGCCACAGAACTGAATGATGACCAAGCAACTCTGAATTGTAAAAAAATAAAACTCTTTCGATAAAGTGATTAGTGATAAAAGATGTAAAGACAGTACACAATGGGACTGTTGGAACCTGTTTTTTTTTGAGTACAGCAAGAGTTCTTCAAGATTCAAAATAGTACTGTCTGTGGCTGTAGCCACAACTGCAGCCTCACAACAGAACAAGGAACGTGTTTTTGGTAGCTGTCAAGGTGATTGTGGCCATGAGCTTAATTATCTGTTCCTTGCAGAGATAGTTGCAAGACCCGTGTGTGTCCTCTCTCACTTGCACTCTTGAGCTTCTCTATTTAACAAGAACCGGTGATATTTCATTCCTCCTTATCGATCAGCATGGATAGAAATGGGCAACATGTGTACACGCTTGCACTCACACTCACAGTTGATCCCAGGCAATGCCAACATTGCATTATATTCAAATTGAAAGGTATCTTCTATTTTAGTTTGAGTCCTCTTCCCCAGTTCCGTTGAAGACTTGAAATGCTGATTGTTCTTTTATGTGGAGATGCTGCTCAACTTGCTGAGTTTTTTTTCCAGACTTATTTTATGTTGTTTCATTAGTAAGTATTTCAGTTATATTATGATGCCTTCAGTTATGTTTTGTAACTCCAAAACCTAAAAACTAAGTAAAAGAGAAGTGTGGAGCCAGGGGATAATTTGTGTCTAGTTTGTTTTTCTTCAAGTGAGGCACGCGTATATGACATGCTGGCGTAATGACAAATGCCATTCACGTGCTTCATAGATATAACCATAATGAATTATGTATACCCCAAAGAAAGCTTAATTAAACAATATATTTACAATATTACTGAAATATTAAATTACGACACTCCTTCCATTCAGGCCTAAAGATTTAATCGCTGTACAGGATTTCTTACTCTTGTGGGATATTGTCTTTCCTGACAAGGGAGGCCACTCTGTTTGGCAGGTGAGACTTGTGGCTGTGAAAATAATCTCATGTTATGGGGCCTTCTCTGTGGTGGTTGTCGGACTTGAGACTGCAGGAAGTGATTCTGACAGCTCTGGACACCTTTCTTCTCCTTCTCTCAGCTTTCCTCTCTGGATCGATTTTGATCGTTGCTTCTCTCCCAGTCGCAGCTTCTTGCTCTCTCTTTATCTTGATCCCTTTCTTGGGTGTGCTCCTTTTCCTTATCCTTGTTTCTCTTGCAATCCCTATCACGGTTTCGCTCAGTCTGGCTCCCAGTCACATTTACATTCCTGCTCTCATTCTTCCTCATATTCCTTTTCTCTTTCACAGTTTTCTCTTTCTTTTCTCTTCTTGATCTTCTAAAAGTGCATTTAGTTCACTGGAGTATTCTCTTATTCATCCTTCTGTTGATCCCTTTACAATTTGATCTCTCCATTTGTTTCCCTCATCCACAACATCATCTGGTAACTATTCTGTTTTCGTGTCTCCATTGACTCCTTTATTTCTGGTCTTCCATTCAACCAGCTGGGCTTTGGTCTTTGCATTTACTTTTACAAGCAGCTTTTTGTCTCCCATTTGAAGCTCATGCAATAACCTTAATGTGTGCAAAGTGGATTCTAGTCCTTTATACCAACAAAATCCGAATACTTGCAACTTTCCTAAGCTCCTTGAACTGTCTTCCAGCTTAAAACCAAGGCACATTTCACAAGTAACTGCCCAATTAACATATCACAATCTTTCTCAGGTATGTTGCCTACAAAAACTGTTGTAATTGGACCATTAATTTCACTATTTTCATGTTTCTTCTGAGCAGCATGGTCCTTCCTTGGTCCAATATGCTTTCTAATCAGAGGTCCAGAGGTTGGCACCAACACCTATTTGTCCACTGTTGGGCAACACTTCATGGTGTGCGGCATGGAGACAGTTGTGGCATCATCCAGTGCCTTAATTTGCTTTCAGTTGACTCTTTTACAGGGGATGTGGCATGCAAATAATGGTCGGATCTCCAATATAGTTACTGTATTGTCTCAGCCACTCACACCCCCATAATTGTTGACCGTCCTGTTTTTACCACATACGAGCCTAGTGTGGCTTGTTGTATTTCACTGTTACATATGTCATTCCCACAGGAGGTATCTTTTCTCCAGCATTATTTCTTAGTTGGATACCTGCAGGCTGTGGTTCAGTATCTTTAAAATGCCGTTTAAGCTCATTTTGTGGAATGACTGAAACCACTGAGCCATTGTCCAATTCCATTTTAATTAATTTGCTGTTCACTTCTGGTGTAAGCCATATTGCTTGTCTATTGTTAGCTTTCACGTTATAAATATCAAGGCTACCCAGTCCCATGTCACTCTCGTCACTATCAGATTTTTCATCAACAGCATATAGATTAGTGTTGTTGTTGAAAGTGCAACTTGACTTTTTATATTATTCTCTTCCTTCTGCAGTCCATTTATTTTTGTCTGTCTGATATGTTCTTTGTATGTGTCCTACTTTGTTGCATTTTCTGCAAGTTTTGCCTTTAAACCTGCATTGTCTGGTGCATGTACTCCTCGCCACAGTGGTACCACAATTTGTTTGGCCAGGTCAGTTTCTGTTTGGATGTTGCAATTTTGTTCATACTCACTTTAATTCCTGAATGCAACACAATTGCGTCTCTGTCTGCTGTTTCCATTGATATAGCTATTTCAACTGCTCTTTTAAATGTAAGTTGAGCTTCAATTAGGAGCCGTATTTAAATGTTTTCTTGTAAGATTCCAGAAATGAAACAATCTTTCAGTGCATCATCAAGCCCGTTACCGAATTGACAATGTTGAGACAACTTCTTCAATTCAGTGACATACACTGAAACGGACCAAAAGAAAAGCAAGGAGTTGGGAGATAATGTGGGTCTAGTTTCACTTTTACTTTAAGCAAGGCACTCATGTATCATGTGCTTCACACATATAATAACAATGAATTATTCTTTAAACACCAAAGAATGTGTAATCAAACAATATATTTACAATCTTACTCAAATATTACAGAAATATTAAATCCACATCACCTTCATTCTGGTGTAATCTCCAGGGCCAGGTATCTTTTGAACTACTACAGAAAATCAAAGGTTTCTCACGGTTGACAACCAAACCAAGAAGTGCTAGCTCTGGCACTGGATAAATGGCAAGGAGCTGGTGAGAAAAAAGCAAGAGGGCAAAGACAGAAGGTTATCTGGACATTACCTCTTTGTTTAGCTATACTGTATTAAATACATCTCATTGACAAATAAGTAATCCCATCTCCAGTTCCTCATTTGCTAAGATTCCTACAAATGATCACAGTCACTAACTATTACAGTGCCCCAGGTCAAAATGCAAAAGCCAGTTAACTGCTTCCAATCTAAATAGATGAATATTCCAAACAATTCCTGTCATATTCCAAACAAAAGTCATTGAAAATAAAATAAAATTGCAAATGGTAGAAATCTGTAAGATTTATCACTGAAAATACTGGAGATATTCAGCAAGTCAGGCAACATCTGCAGAGAATGAATTGGAGTTAGTGTTTCTGATTGACAGCATTTCATCAGAATGTTCAACATGGGTGCCATATCAATGATTGTAGGATTCTGAGATAATGCAACAGTTTGAAACACTGGCAAGAAAGGAAAGTAATATGTATGTGTTTACACCATGTCATTCAAAATCCAGGGGTAGTGTGGATTGCAGAGCAGGTAGGTTGTGTGAAAGAACAGTAGGTATGAGCTTGTCATCTTTTTATTTGTTTTATCCCACTGCTCGCCACAGGTTTGGCAACCCTGCCTGGAAATTTGCAGGGGTTTTCCCTTCTGCCAGATTGGGCCACATTTTTTTCTCCAGAGTGACAGAAATGTAATGAATGAAGCATGATCGACAGAGATTTTTGAGTGGTGGTGGAGAAGTTTAATGAGCAATGCCTTAGGGGCAGTGGCTGATACACTGATGAATCTTGGGATTTGAGGATGCATTCATACATCTTGACTACTTTTTGAACTTCTGGACTTTTAGTATTCAGGTCTTCAGGGCTTGACCACAAGGCTAACCTGCTTCCATTCCGCTTTCCATGTTTGACTTTCGTGGGGCTCTAGACCTCCTTTGTAGTTAATCTTTCACCCGTCAATTTCTCTCACCAAATCTTATGGTATCATGCTTGGATGCCTGTGGATTAAATGTTGTTCAATTTTGTGCCACTTTTAGTTCTCCCAGTCAGCATGAGATGTGAAGCAGTGTCAGCTCCCACTCCAGACTCAATTTCTTTTGTCAGAAGTGAAGGTTGGTTTTAGCTGATGATACTATCCACTCAGTATTTATTCCCTGCTGAGGCTCCTAGCTAATGAATAGCCAGTTTAGCACTGGCCTGATGTTGAGCTGTGACAATTAGTGGGCAGTGTGAAGTTGGCGTGCTGCCTGCATATTCCTGCTCGGATGCAGGTTAATTGCATGTTGCGATCCTTGTCCCCATGTTCATGGCCTATTGAATTAGACTTTAATTCATTTCTTTGCATCTCATTTTTTTTTTGATTTTGGTGTTTAATGTTTGGATCTACAGTAGCTTGTGCATCAAATGTTTGTTGGGTGCACCCACAGTGATGCCTTCATGGCTATTTAATGGTGGAGGACAATATCACAAAATAATTTTTTTCCAGCCAAGTTTTAGGGAGAAATATTAAAAATTGAAAGGTTTTTCCCCTACCCGCTGTCTAAAGAACAGGGGTTATAGTGCACCCAGCAAGCATGTCAAAAGATTTCAATTCAATCTCGGGACCTTCTAAACTATCTAAAGATGTACATTTATTTTCTGAGTCACTTGGTCTCTTTTAGTATTTTGAGAAAATTGTTGTAGGAAGAAGAAGAGGGAAAATTGTGGAAAAAGATAGAGGACTTTGATAAAGGGGTTGTCGCTTGGAAGAGAACAATTATGCAGTTATTTATTAATTCCAAATATTAACTGGAATGATGGGATAAAAAGGAATTTTGGTATTGCCACAGGGGTGTTCTATTTACCAGTAAGACAATTTTAAATAAACTTGTACCTTTCTGTTTCGGACTGCTGTTGCCTTGTACTTTGTGGCATCTATTTTTGGACTCGAAATATGGCTCAGGGGAGTGAACCTCTGGGGCTTTGCGCTGCACTGCACACTTTTTAATTAATTTGTTGTGTTTGAGGAAATCTTCACTGGTATTTGATAATTAACCCTTTGAGTATCATGTTATTATTGCAATATTTTTACAGAAAAAGTATGCTAGGTTATGTTTTCCGCAAATTAAAATGTTTCATTAATGAAATAAACAATAGTTCTGTGGATTTTTGTCTTTATTTCTTTTTCACAACCGACATAATACAGAATGTTAAATATAATCAGCAGGTCAAGTTGTGTCTGTGGGAAAAGAAACAAAGATATTTATGATTTTCTCTTTTGTTTTAATATCTTCTTCTGTGATTAATTTTAGAAAACTCCTTGGCATATTTAGACCATAAGATCCTAAGATCTAGAGCAGAATTAGGTCATTCGGCCTATCAAAGCTGCTCTGCCATTCAATAACGGCTGATTTATTTTCTCATTCAAACCCATTCTCCTCCCTGTAACTTTTGATGCCTTTACTAATCAAGAACTTATCAACTCCCTCTTTAAATATACCCAATGACTTGGCCTCCACAGTAGTCAATGGCAATGAATTCCATCTTCTGGCTAAAGATTTTCCTCCTCAATTCTGTTCTAAAAGGACATCACTTCCATTCTGAACCTATGCCCTCTATTGAAAACTCTGCTCAGCCTAGGCCTTTCCATGTTCAGTAGCTGTCAGTGAGACCCCCTTCACTCTTCTAAACTCCAGCAAATATAAGCTGCAAACACTCAGACACTCCTTGTATATTAACCATTTAATTACCAGGCTCATTCTTCTGAACCTCCTCGGGACCCTCTCCACTGTTGGCATATTTTTCTTAGATTTGGGGTCCAAAATTACTTTCAGTACTCCAAATGCAGTCTGAGCGAAGTCTTATAAAGCCTCAACATTACATCCTTGCTTTTGCATTCTAGTCCTTTTAGAATAAATGTTAACATTGCATTTGTCTTCCTTTCTACTGCATCAACTGGCAATCCACTTAAGGAAACTATGTTGACTTTGGCTTATTTTATCATGTGCCTCTAAGGGCCCCAAAACCTCACCTTAATAATGGACCCTAAGCAGCTTGTTAGCTGCTGAAGTTGGGCTAATTGGCATATAATTTCTTGCCTTTTGCCTCCCTCTCCTTTAAAAAAAATTGATATTTACATATTTCAAGTCCAATGGAACCATTCCAGGATCTTGTGATTCTTGAAAGATCACTACCAATGCCTCCTCGATCTTCACAGCTAACTCTTTCAGAACACTGGGGTGTAGTCTATACAATCCAGGTGACTTATCTACCTTCAGATCTTTCAGATTCCCAATCAACTTCTCCTTAGCAATAACAGCTACACTCAATTGTAAACCCTAGTACACTCCAATTTCTGGCATTTACCTGAGTCTTCCACAAAGAGGACTGACAGAAATTACTTAGTCAGTTTGTCCACCATTTCTTTGTCTCCCATTACTACCTCTCCAATATCATTTTCTGGCAGTCATATGTCCACTCTTGCCCCTCTTTTACTCTTTATATATCTGAAAATATATCTTTCTTTTGGTATCCTTTGTTATATTTTTGGCTAGCTTACCTTCTTTCAGCTCCTAATTGCTTTTTAAACTGTCTTCTGTTGGTTTTTTAAAAACTTCCCAATCCTCTAGCTTACCACTAAAGATTGCTATATCATTTACCTTCTGCTTTTATGCTGTTTTTGACTTTTTTTGTTAGCCACGGTTGATTAATTCTCCCTTTAGATACCCTGGTTTTCTTCTTTGAGTGGGACTTATCCTTCTGAACTACTCCCAGGAACCCCAGCCATTGCTCTACTGTCACCCTTGCTAGTGTCTCCTTCCAGTCAAGTTTAGCCAGCTCCTCTTTCATGCCTATGTAGTTTCCTTTATTTCACCATAATAACAATACATCTGATTTTAACTTTTTCCTCTCAAATTACAGGGTGAATTCCATCATATTTTGATCACTCTCTTAAGGGTTCCTTTACCATATAACCATATAACAATTACAGCATGGAAACAGGCCACCTCGACCCTTCTTGTTCACGCCGAACACTTACTCTCACCTAATCCCACCTACCTGCACTCAGCCCATAACCCTCCATTCCTTTCCTGTCCATATACCTATCCATTTTTTTAAAATTACAAAATTGAACCTGCCTGTACCACTTCTACTGGAAGCTCATTCCACACAGCTACCACTCTCTGAGTAAAGAAGTTCCCCCTTGTGTTACCCCTAAACTTTTGCCCCTTAACTCTCAACTCGTCTTCTTGTTTGAATCTCCCCTACTCTCAATGGAAAAAGCCTATCCACGTCAACTTTATCTATCCCCCTCATAATTTTAAATACCTCTATCAAGTCCCCCCTCAACCTTCTACACTCCAAAGAATAAAGACCTAACTGTTCAACCTTTCTCTGTAACTTAGGTGCTGAAACCCAGGTAACATTCTAATAAATCTCCTCTGTACTCTCCCTGTTTTGTTGACATCTTTCCTATAATTCGGTGACCAGAATTCAGTGCATTGAGCTCCCTAATCAAAACTAGTTCATTACACAACACCCAATCCAAATTTGTTGTTCCTCTATTGGGTTTGACCACAAGCTGTTCTAAAAACTAATCTCATAAATATTTTACAAATTCCTTTCCTTGGGATCCAGCACCAACCTGGTTTTCCCAGTCTACCTGTCTGTTGGAAATCCCCCATGTCTATCATAGCATTGCCCTTTTTGCATTTTTTTTTCCATCTCCCGTTGTAATTTTTATCCCACATCCTGGCTACTGTTCGGAGGCCTGTATAGAATTACCATCAGTCATTTTTCCCTTGCAGTTTCTTAATTCTATTCAGAAGGATTATACATACTTTGATCAAATGTCACTTCTTTCTCAGGATTTGATTTAATTTTTTACCAACACCACCACCCCACCCCTTCTGCCTACCTGCCTATCCTTTCAAAACAATGTGTATCCTTGGATATTAAGCTCCCAGCTGTGATTTTCTTTCAACAATGACTCAGTGATGCCCACAATGCCATACCTGCCAATTTCTAAATGCAATATAGGACCTTATTTTGTATACTGTGTGCATTCAAGTATAACACCTTCTGTCCTGTATTCACCATGCTTTTCAATTTTATTTTGCCTGAAGTTAAATCCTTAGCCCTTTCTAAAATTCTCATCTTATTCTTAATCCTGGAGACTTTCATAACCTCTCCTGCATTCTCTTTCCTTTTTACTTTCTCCATCCATACTTCTACAGTCCCCTCCCCCCTACTAATTAGTATAAAGCCCTAGTTAAGTGATTTGCCAGGACCCTGGTCTCAGCATGGTTTGGGTTGAGCCTGTCTCATGGGAACAGCTCGGTCTCTCCCCTAATACTGGTGCTGTCCCACAAATTCAAACCCATTTCTCACACACCAATCAGAGCCATGCATTTAGCCCTGTGATTTCGTTAAACTATGCCAGTGGCTCTCCAGATGATTAACTTCTTAGATTCTGCATTTTAATTTAGTCCTAACTGCTCAAATTCCCTCAGCAAAACCCCTTTCCTTGTTCTTCTTACATGTTGCTACTCAGGTTGACCACGACAACTAGATCTTTCTCCTCCCAGTCCAAGTTTATCTGTGGGTCAGATGAGATTTACTAAACCTGGTCATCAGCAGACAGCTCAGCCTTCAGGTCTGTCAATGCTTGCAACAGAGAATTGTCTATTTCCCTGACTATACTATCCCCAATTAACACTATTTCCCTCCCCCCCCCCCCCGAATGGCTTCGTGAACAGGCAGTACCATGGTTCAGTTGCTCATCCTACGTACAGCCCCCACTCGCATCCTCATGGGGGCAACAATCTCAGACTTTTTTAGGCAAGCTTAAGTCTGAGGCTCCTCCAGTACTACCTCTTAGCCCCCCTTAACTGCTTTACACACACTCACACCCTCTTGTCCCTGGTCATAGATTGAATTTGAAGTAGTTAATCTAATAGGTGTGAAACACAGTATCCAGGTAACTCTTCCCTTTCCTGATGCATTGCAGTTTTTGAAGCTCAGATTCTAGGTCATCAATTTTGAATCTGAGTTCCTTGAACAACTGGTGTTTGCTGTAGATGTGACCGCAGGGAACCACAATGGGGTCCACCAGTTCCCACATCATGCAGCTATGACACATCACTTGATCCTGCAGCTCTATTTTATTTAATTTATCTTGTTAATTAGCTAAAATACTCCTACCTGTCCTTACCTGCTGTTCTCCTCTGTTCCCTTGATGAAACTTCTTGAGCTAAAGCATCAGATCTCGGGTTCCTGCACTGGCCCACTCACACAATGGCCAATTCAAAATGGCCTCCAGGACTTTAGCCGCCAACTCTTCTTGCCAAAGCTTCAGTTCTCCATTCAGCTCTGTCCACTCCAACAATGGCTGTTCCACTTAAATGTTACTTTTTTATTGGCACTGCTTATATTTGAAACAACATAATTATAGTAAATCTTTTATATAAAGAGCGTTTGGATATTTCTGCTAATACCCGTAACCAAATAAAAACTTTCAAGAGATTATTGATTACTGAATATTGATTTTAAAAAATCACCATGCAGCTATTCTAACCCAACCATTTTCAAAAAAATAATTTTATATTTTAAGGAAATGGTTATGCACCATTGAGGACGAAGCAAAGTCTGTAACTGCTCTTGAGTATGGGACAGACTGTTGGGCCATGCTGGAGGAAGATGGTTTGAGTGGCTGACATTATTTCTGTACCTTACCAAGAATTCGGTTCCATCTTCATGGTCTACCTAAATTCCCATGTAGATTAGGGATTCTATATTGTAGATTAGAGAATGGAATTACAGCTGTTGTTCAGGCTAGAATGGTGTCATGCTGAGGATTTTAACTGATCAATTTTAATGCATTGAAAGGGCAACAAAATATACCCTGGCATAGTTCTGCTCCCATTCATACTTAGTTTGTTCTTAAGTGATTTGATACACTCTTTACTGCTTTATTATAAAGAACACTTTTACCTTTATCCTTCCTTTGCTCCGGAAGCAATAATTTACTTAGGAATGTGCTTTCAAAGGCACACATGTTGTTCTCCATGTGGATATCCTTGCGTGTGACCACACACAGCTATTGGGGCAACACTGACGAGCCCATTCCTATTATCACTCAATACGCACACGTGTGCACAGCATGGAATCCGAGCTGGTTTTTCCATTCTGCCAAGACAACTACATCCCTAAATGAGTTTGGCAAACTAATCAGTGTGTCAGGGACAATCTAGGTCATGGAATCACAGTGCACTGTAACAGGCACTTTGGTCCATTGAGTCTCTGCTATCTATCTAGGCCCCATTTGCACTAATCCCATTTTATTCTCCACAAATCACTCACCTAATTTTAAGCCCCCACCCCCCAATTCCACCATTCACCTTTCCACTCAGGACAATTTACAGTGGCTTCCAACCTGAACATTGTTGAAGCTTTGAGCTGTTCAAAGTAACTTTGTCATCATAGTATGTATATAGTACCATGTTACTACCCTGAGACTCAGTTCCTTGCAGGCATTCAGAGTAGAACAATGAAGTTCAATAGAATCAATGAAAAACTACATGTAAATAAAGACTGACAAGCAACCATCCTGGAAAAGAAAACAAACTGTGCAATACAAAAGAAACAAATAATATTATAAATAAATAATACTGAGAACATGAGTTGTAGAGGCCTTACAAGTGTGTATTTAGGTTGTGGAGTCAGTTCAGAGTTGAGGTGTGTGAAATTATCCATGCTGGTTCAGAAGCCTGATGGTTGAAGGGTGATGACTGTTCCTGAACCAGGACTCAGGACTCCTGATGGCAGCAGCAAGGAGAGAGCATGGCCTGGATGGTGAGGGTCCTTGATGATGGATGTTGCTTTTCTGTGGCATTGTTCCTTGTAGATGTGCTCAGTTGTTGGGAAGGCTTTTCCTCTGATGAACTGGGCTGTATCCACTACTTTTTGCAGGCTTTTCCATTCTTGGGAATTAGTGTTTCCATACCAGGTTGTGATGTAACCAATCTGGATACTCTCCACAGTGTATCAGTAGAAGTTTGTCAAAGTTTTTGATGACGTGTGGAATCTCCACAAACCTCAATGAACAAAGGGGCACTGCCCTGCGTTCTTTGTGATGGCATGTAGATGCTAGTTCCAGGAGAGCTCTTTTATTAACACCAGGAACATGGCATTGTGGGAGGAAGCTAGAGCGCCCAGAGTAAAAGCTGCATGTTTACACGAGAACATGCAAACTCCACACAGACTGCATGCAAGGTTGGGTTAGGACTTGGGTTTCGTAGCTGTGAGGCAACTGCTCTTCTAGCCTTGCCACTGCGCCACTCGCATCTGTAAGCTTCGTACAGATGTGGAACAGCATCTGGTGTGTTCAGTGCTGCCTGCACTCATTATCAGCCTGGTGGAATTTACCTTCGGTAGCAACTTGATCCCTGATGTTGACTACTGACGGATAAGGTCCATGTAACACAGGGATTGCATACTGAAACAACTGCCTCTACAGCTGGTTAAGTCATACCCATAGACTTGCTGAATATCAAAAATATCAAGAGAGTTTGTTATGTTGAAAGTAACAGACTTAAACACAGTTCAAACATTGAACAATAGAAATGAATTAGTTAATTACATGGAAGTGAGTTTGGTTATTTCAAAATATGTCCACAACCTGGTACAGGTTGAGTGTCCAGATATCCTGCGGGAATTGAAGAAACACTGCAGGAAGTTAGCACTCCATTGCTCCGGATCCCCATGAGAATTCAGCGCTGGATCACAGTCAGAATGACAGTAGTGAGGATCTTCCACAAAGTTTGTGTCTTCTGCATTTGAGCAAGTACCCCTCAGAAACCATTCAAATTGTTAGTTAGTCTTCACCTGAAGAAAATGATTACAGTATCATAGCAGTGCATTTGTACACTGGCACTTTATTGGAGCTATAGTTTCCTGCTTTAAAGTATATGTTAAAATCACTGTTCATGGTCTTGAGTAACAGAAATGAGTGGATCTCAGGCATAGTTTTAAACACATAATGATGGTGATTTGAACAGGCAACAGGATTTGCTATACATCCACATAGGAATCTTTCAGTTTGTAAATGAAAGTATTAGGGTTTAGTAGGGTTTCTATATCTGTAGTGTTTCTACTTCTACAGTCTTGGGCAGCTGAAATGGTGGTAATTGGTTTTGTGCACCTCCTGCTGACTTTGAAGGCAAAGGAACCACATTTCACCTGATATTTGCATCATAAACTAACTTGATTTTTTTTTAGAAATTTGGGAGGGTATTTTAATATGAACAGAGCTGACTTGCTGGGCCAAGTGGCCTAAATCTGCTTCTGTCTCTTATGGTGGGGTGGCAGGATGGAGACGCGTCACCACTAAAGAAGGTGCAAGCCATTCCTTCCCTCCGCTAGCCTGCAGCTCAGCCTTGGGCAGTGTGTAGCACCTGCTTAGACCCCCAGTCAGAGTCACATGAAGCCTTGGGAGCAGATGATGGGCGGTCGTATGAGTAGCTGGTTGATAATAAGTCCTGGTTATGCAAACCACTGATGCCAGACAATCTCTGAAGTGCATTGTTAATGAATGGGATCATCCCAGTTGTAAAGACACTGCCCAGAAGAAGGCAATAACACACTACTTACTGAAGAAAAATTTGCCAAGAATGATCATGGTCATGAGACTGTGATAACCTATGTTGTATGGCATGGCATATAATGATGATGATGTCTTATAGTTTGATGGACATTACTATCAAATAAATTATTGTAGACTAATCAGGACCATGGAATACAAAGCACTAGAGTTTGAGAAAGAATTGGAATGAAAAAGGATGTTTTTATTTGCACTTTTCAGAAGATCTTGAAACACAATTCAGTCATGATGTGATGCTATTGTCATTGTCTACTTTCGGGAAGACCCACAGAACTGATATGCTTCAATTTCAGCTCTGTGGTTTTGAGAACTTCATTGTGAACAATGTGGCCCCAGCTGCTGGTGTTGGTTTAGTCTGATCAGAACCAGCAAGGTGGATGGTTCTTAGGTAAGTATGTTGGCACTGGTCCACCAATCTTGCAGATGGATTTGGAGAATTTTGCACAGACA
Source organism: Hypanus sabinus (assembly GCF_030144855.1). Lineage (NCBI taxonomy): Eukaryota > Metazoa > Chordata > Chondrichthyes > Myliobatiformes > Dasyatidae > Hypanus > Hypanus sabinus. Next base: position 58,630,951 of record NC_082717.1, on the reverse strand, counting down.
ACGTTTTTGGTACTTCTCCTGTGTTCTGAGGTGTCTGTGGTTGGTTGCCCATGTCTCCAAAACATCTAGGAAAGATCTCTGTTAACTGGTAATCTATGACTTTTCTGGTGGCTTTAAGGTTTTGATCTGCAAATGTGCTTTCAAGAGAAGTTTATTGTCATTTACCTATATATATATATGTATATCACATATATGACCCTATAACATATATAGAAATGAGATAATCTTCCTTTGAACCAGGGTGTAAAGCACAGTAGTACACATAACACACAATAACATGAAGGCATAGATAAAATCTACAGATGAATCACACAAAAATAACAAAATAAAGTCCATTAATATTAAATATTGTATGGCTCTGAACAGATTAACCAGTGACATTTTGAATACGATGTGGCAGGGAGTTCAGAAGCCTAAGGGCCTGGGGGAAGAAACTGTTTCTCATCCTGACCATTCTTGTTTTTATGCATCGAAGTCTCCTGCCTGATGGTGGAAAGTCAAAGGATGGATGAGTGGGATCCTTAATAATACCAGGGCCCTGCATACGCAGCGCTCCTAATAAATGCCCCTGATGGATTGTAGGGAGACCCCTATGATCCTCTTAGTTGTCTCACAGTCATTTGTAGAGACTTCTGGTCTGATGCTCAACTGCTCCCACACCAAATGGAGATGGAGGGTCTCCCATGACCACCTCTTAGTTGTCTTGATCTTTGGAGCCTTCATCTTCCCTCAGTTAGTTGGAGTTTCTGTTAGTGCACTGGTGATATTGATTATTGAAAGCAATTGATTATTGCTTTCGCTGAAAGGCGATTTCTGAGAAATGGAGAGTGATCCTGTTTTCATTGATGGTCAAAGAGGAAGGAAACAACAAAATAAAAGATCTTTGCCTTCCAGATGGTCAGTATAAAGTGCAGCTCTAAATATGCACATACACAAGTATCCTGTGCGCACTGTAAATCAACAGTTAAAGACCTGAATTGGAGACAGGAGGGGTTGAACTGTTTTCTGCTTATCCTGTAGATTAATTCCATCCCATTGTGGAACTTGTAATAAGTGAGGCATATTGAGACAATGGTGAATGTAACTGATGATCTTCAAAACCCACTAAACTTACAAGAAAGATAACTGAACCAATGTCTACTTCCTCTTCCAGGCCAGCATTCTCAGTTTTGATGCTCTAGCCACTCTTAGTGAGCTACATCTGCAGGCTATGTCACTCACATCCTCAGCACCAGTCTCTAGCAACAAATACTCATAGATCTGATGTTGGAGAGGATTGTCAGGTAGACAATAAGTAAGATTTGAAAATATTAAATGCTCAGTTCTTCCTTGAAAAAGAGCAAAAACCCTACTGACCAATGGAAACTTCTGGCCTTTGACATGCAAGATGGGAGAAGGAGCAGGCGTGATGGTATTGAGAGCCCTTTGGTTGTGCATTGTGAGCATGTAGGACAAAGCAGTTAAAGGACTTAAACTACCCATTCACTCGCCTCATCAGCCACCACATCCTTCTGTGTTTTATTAACCACCTAAGAACCCACAAAACTTGCTTGTGGAGCAAATCTTCCTTGTTCCTCAGGGAATTCCAAAGCGAAAGAGAGTATAGCGGCAAGGATTAAGAAAGAGTTGATGAAATATTATGGTTTTAATCAACCCCAGTCTGTAATGGATTTGTTGGTTGAAATCACGGCTTGCATAAGCAGATCATACACAGACATAGAATTGTAACAAATTTGAAATGGATTCTCCATAATCCCCAATTGATAGAGTTGAGGGCTTTTGCAAGGCTGATAAAGGCTATGTCATTGGTACTGCTCACTGTTTCTATTTATGGATTAGTTGTGTGATGATATTCACATCAAATGTACCTCTTGATGAACAGAATGCACATTGTGACTTTAAGGGAAACTTGTCATCCACTGGGAGAAGACCAGGGAATCCTTCTATAATGACTACAATTGGACTTTTCTTAAAGAGGGTTATAATTACAGCAACTGAGTTCTCCTGGCCTGCTTCCAGATGAGAGAGTAAGGTTGTAATAAAGAAGCAGGATAATCATCAGATAATGTGTTTTTCCACAAAGGGTTAGTGAGGAGTATTGGCCAGAACACGAGACAGCACCCTGCTCTTCATCAAAATTATCATCAGGTCTCTTACCTTCACGTGAGAGAGCAAACAGTTGATTAATTTTAGCAATAACTAGCTTGTTGCTATACCAGGTTGGTGAGTTATGACAGACATTAGATAATCATATCTGATTATATTGTATTAGTTCTGCAGTAGGAACAATAGTATGGAATGGTCATACAGTTGTTGAAATACACTGGACAGAAGATAGTTATAGGAGACAGTGCTGGCTCTGGATCACACTGGACAGAAGATAGTTGTAGGAGACAGTGCTGACTCTGGATCACACTGGACAGAAGATAGTTATAGGAGACAGTGCTGGCTCTGGATCACACTGGACAGAAGATAGTTATAGGAGACAGTGCTGGCTCTGGATCACACTGGACAGAAGATAGTTATAGGAGACAGTGCTGGCTCTGGATCACACTGGGACAGAAGATAGTTAATGGAGACAGTGCTGGCTCTGGATCACACTGGACAGAAGATAGTTATAGGAGACAGTGCTGGCTCTGGATCACACTGAACAGAAGATAGTTATAGGAGACTGCTGGCTCTGGATCACACTGGACAGAAGATAGTTGTAGGAGACAGTGCTGGCACTGGGTCACACTGGACAGAAGATAGTTGTAGGAGACAGTGCTGGCACTGGGTCACACTGGGCAGAAGATAGTTGTAGGAGACAGTGCTGGCACTGCGTCACACTGGGCAGAAGATAGTTGTAGGAGACAGTGCTGGCACTGCGTCACACTGGACAGAAGATAGTCGTAGGAGACAGCGCTGGCACTGGGTCACACTGGGCATTCTTTTCATCTCTCAAGTGGAAGGAAAAGGAAGGAAACAACCAGATCTTCAGATCTTATATCTTCAGCAGATCTTGATGGTTTCTGTTTGTGATAGGATAATCTGAAGCACGATCACACTACCTTCATAACTACTTTCTGAGAATCCAAAAACTCAGTAGTTAGCTCCGAATACATCACACCATTCATATTACACAGCTGGTCAGTGAATCCTTATTATTGACTTCAGCTTAGTGTGACCTTGAACATTGACTACTCTATTTTCCTAACTAAAAATAAGCAATGGTGTAGTTCTTACTGCAACTCTTTCTGTGGTCAGAATCCACTAGTTGCCTCACTATTTAAGTAGCAAGTTTAAACACTATAGTCCAGTTCTGTACTGACTTCTCCATAGCTGACAGCAAGCAAGCACATAAATCATCAACTGCATTCCTGCTTTGTCCCAACAGTTATTTCTTATATTTGTTAGGTGCCTCTTGTTGCGGCAATGGTTCACACGCAAAACCACAAATCAAAGTGATCCTATATACTTGGCATATTCTACTTGCAGGGAGAAGAGCTGAATTAACCCATCGCTTTCTAACAATGGTTTGAGGCCTTGTTATACTAGAGCACCCCCAATTGATCAGTACCCTGTCAGCAGTGCACAAAAGTGCCAGTCTAGAATTTTCCCCTGTCCTTTGGTGTAGACGTAAACTCAAAAATTTTCTGATTTAACCATGAAATTTATCAGCTGAGTCACAAATGATATGGCCAGGAGAAATTTACAGAACTGAGAAGAGAATGGGGGATAAAAGATGTCATTTTTTTAACAACACAAGACTGTAATGGTCCGACAGGGCTCCTTCTGGTTGAACAACTCTAGGTAAAGAGGAGGGCTGATGACTTTGATTTTATTCAATTGACTTTTAAAGCGAATGATATTTGGTGAAATATTAAAAGTGGTGAAATGGCTATGAGCTACTAGACTTGTTCCAGGTTCAATCAGAATGTTCTTTTCTGATGATGATTGTGGACCATACCCTGAGGATCATACTTTCTTCATCTTTTGGCTGTTGGCTTAACAGTACCGCTCTGAACTAAAGCAGTAACAGCAACCAGTTCTGTACTATATGTTCAATAGATGCCCAAATAGTTTGTCCGTGTTCAGAATCTGTTGGTTACTTAAATCCTAATTAAATCAGACCATGGCTATTGCATATTAATCACTAAATTGTTCCAGATACTGTAAAAATAGATGAATAATGTATTATAGCAGGTAATTGTATAGAAATACCGAGTACTCATAAACACCAGAAATATAAACAGCTCCATGTAAGACATCTAGGCTTTTTAATTTTTTATCTGTCATGTTCTGTGATTTTTAGGGAGCTATTGCTGGCCATAATTCACTAGCTAGAAAATACTCAGACAGCTTCTTCTGCATGTCCTGTATTGATCTCAGCAGATGTGTTTCCTTCTTTCTCGTGTGTGAGTGTGTGTGTGTGTGTGTGTGTGTGTGTGTGTGTGTGTGTGCCCTTACAAATTCAAATATTATTTTAAAAAATACTCTCTGGAAGACCTTGCATCTCTCTTTCATTTTTTCAAGGGGCAAGGTATGATGGCTTTCAAATTTAAATATTATCAGGATATTAAAATTAATGTTTGAATTATCATGTAATCAAGTGCTTTGTTTATTTTTCCCAAACATGTTGCTTGAAATAATTAAGTTTACATAGAAACATAGAAAATAGGTGCAGGAGTAGGCCATTCGGCCCTTCAAGCCTGCACTGCCATTCAGTATGATCATGGCTGATCATCTAACTCAGAACCCTGTACCTGCTTTCCCTCCATACCCCCTGATCCCTTTAGTCACAAGGGCCATTTCTAACTTCCTCTTAAATATAGCCAATGAACCGGCCTCAACTTTTTCCTGTGGCAGAGAATTCCACAGATCCACCACTCTCTGTGTGAAGAACTTTTCCCTCATCTCGGTTCTAAAAGGCTTCCCCGTTATCCTTAAATTGTGACCCCTCATTCTGGACTTCCCCAACATCGGAAACAATCTTCCTGCATCTAGCCTGTCCAATCCCTTTATAACTTTATACGTTTCAATAAGATCCCCCCTCAATCTTTTAAATTCCAGTGAGTATAAGCCTAGTTGATCCAATCTTTCTTCATATGAAAGTCCTGCCATCCCAGGAATCAATCTGGTGAACCTTCTCTGTACTCCCTCTATAGCAAGAATGTCTTTCCTCAGATGAGGGGACCAAAACTGCACACAATATTCTAGGTGCAGTCTCACCAAGGCCTTGTACAACTGCAATAGAACCTCCCTGCTCCTGTACTCAAATCCTTTTGCTATGAATGCCAACATACCATTTGCCTTTTTCATCGCCTGCTGTACCTGCATGCCCACCTTCAATGACTGGTGTACAACAACACCCAGGTCTTCTTGCATCTCCCCTTTTCCTAATCGGGCACCGTTCAGATAATAATCTTTTTTCTTGTTCTTGCAACCAAAGTGGATAACCTCACATTTATCCACATTAAATTGCATCTGCCATGAATTTGCCCACTCACCTAACCTATCCAAGTCACCCTGCATCCTCTTAGCATCCTCCTCACAGCTAACACCGCCGCCCAGCTTCGTGTCATCCGCAACTTTGGAGATGCTGCATTTAATTCCCTTGTCTAAATCATTAATATATATTGTAAACAACTGGGGTCCCAACACTGAGCCTTGCGGTACCCCACTAGTCACTGCCTGCCATTCTGAAAAGGTCCCGTTTACTCCCATTCTTTGCTTCCTGTCTGCCAACCAATTTTCTATCCACATCAATACCATACCCCCAATACTGTGCGCTTTAAGTATGCACACTAATCTCCTGTGTGGGACCTTGTCAAAAGCCTTTTGAAAATCTAAATATACCACATCCACTGGCTCTCCCCTATCCACTCTACTAGTTACATCTTCAAAAAATTCTATAAGGTTCGTCAGACATGATTTTCCTTTCACAAATCCATGCTGACTTTGTCCGATGATTTCACCTCTTTCCAAATGTGCTGTTATCACATCTTTGATAACCGACTCTAGCATTTTCCCTACCACCGATGTCAGACTAACTGGTCTATAATCCCCCGGTTTCTCTCTCCCTCCTTTTTTAAAAAGTGTGGTTACATTAAGCACCCTCCAATCCTCAGGAACTAATCCAGAATCTAAGGAGTTTTGAAAAATTATCACTAATGCATCCACTATTTCTTGGGTTACTTCCTTAAGCACTCTGGGATGCAGACCATCTGGCCCTGGGGATTTATCTGCCTTCAATTTACCTAACACCACTTCCCTACTAACATGTATTTCCCTCAGGTCCTCCATCTCACTAGACCCTTGGTCCTTTACTATTTCTGGAAGATTATTTATGTCCTCCTTAGTGAAGACAGAACCAAAGTAGTTATTCAATTGGTCTGCCACGTCTTTGTTCCCTATGATCAATTCACCTGTTTCTGACTGTAAAGGACCTACATTTGCCTTGACTAGTCTTTTTCTTTTCAAGTATCTATAAAAGCTTTTACAGTCAGTTTTTATGTTCCCTGCCAGCTTTCTCTCAATCTTTTTTCCCTTTCCTAATTAAGCCCTTTGTCCTTCTCTGCTGGTGTCTGAATTTCTCCCAGTCCTCAGGTGGTCCGCTTTTTTTTCGCTAATTTATATGTTTCTTCTTTGGACTTAATACTATCCCTAATTTCCCTTGTCAGCCACAGGTGCACTACCTTCCCTGGTTTATTCTTTTGCAAAACTGGGATGAACAATTGTTGTAGTTCATCCATGCGATCTTTAAATGCTTGCCATTGCAAATCCACCATCAACCCTTTAAGTATCACAGCCAGTCTATCTTAGCTAATTCACGTCTCATATCTTCAAAGTCCCTTCTTTAAGTTCAGAACCTTTGTTTCTGAATTAACTATGTCACTCTCCATCTTAATGAAGAATTTCACCATATTATGGTCACTCTTACCCAAGGGGCCTTGCACGACAAGATTGCTAACTAACCCTTCCTCATTGCTCAATACCCAATCTAGAATGGTCTGCTGTCTGATTGGTTCCTCGACATGTTGGTTCAGAAAACCATCCCGCATACATTCCAAGAAATCCTCTTCCTCAGCACCCTTACCAGTTTGGTTCACCCAATCTATATGTAGATTGAAGTCACCCATTATAACTACTGTTCCTTTATTGCACGCATTTCTAATTTCTTGTTTAATGAATGTTTATCTTGGTAATTTAAAGCCTTGCTTTAAAACACTAAGTTGAACAAATACATTTATCAATTCTATGAATGAAAGAAAATCTTAACAGAATTTTCAGTATATGTGAAATGTTTTTGTCCAAGTACTTCTGGAAATCCCCTAATTTAATCCTGATTACCTTTGTGGTAAATTCTGAGTCTTGATTTTTCTTAGTGTTTCTAGCCAATTTTAGACATTGATACATGGGACATCAATAAGGGAGTTAGTCCTTCAGCTGTTCCAAGATGCTTGATGGCTTCTAGGGTTTTCCTTTTTGTAGATGTTTGCCAAAATTTAATACCAGGGGCCACATTTTGCATAACTACTGCAAAACAGTGATGTTATCAGTGCGCTGTTGTCTTCCTGGTGTTGCAGAAGCGAACAAGTACTGCTCCTTGTTCCCCATCCTAAAGATGAATATTGATTGCAGGGTGATCTCTTCTAAAATATGTGCTTGGTCTGATTCTGCTCTGCTTCAACATTCAGTTGCACAAAGCCTGTTGAAGATTGTTCTTTTCCACTTCCTTGGTGGACATGTCTTGCTACAGTTTGACTGGAAAAGCTGTTGTTAAGAAAATCTAGAGCTAGTTACCACTTGCTGTAGCGAATCTGTTCTGTCCTTCCTGCCTTAAGTCTGTGCTGAATCCTTGTCTTAAATCAGACCATTAATCCTTCGGCTGGCTGGGTCTTGTGCTGGTACTTGTCAACCTTTACTAGTCATCAATCTAAAACAGTTAAAGAAGTCTAATCACAAATGAGAAAATCTGCAGACGCTCGAAATCCAAGCAACACACGCAAAATGCAAAAGACCATGAGATATAGGAACAGAAGTAGGCCATTTGGCCCATCGAGTCTGCTTCACCATTCAATCGTGGGCTGATCCAATTCTTCCAGTCATCTCCACTCCCCTGCTTTCACCCCATACTCTTTGATGCCCTGGCTAATCAAGAATAAGGGGCAGGAGATCTCACCTAATCTCCTTACCTGGCCATCATCTCCCTCTGGTGTTCTTCCCCCTTCCCTTTCTTCCATGGCCTTCTGTCTCTTCCTATTAGGTTCCCCCTTCTCCAGCCTTTATCTCTTTCACCAGTCGACTTCTCTGCTCTTTAGTTCACCCTCTCCACCTCTCCTAGTTCCACCTGTCCCCTATTACCTTGTACTTCTTTCTCCACTCCCCCCGTCTGACTTCATCTTTTTTTTTTCAGTCCTGACAAAGGGTCTTGGCCCAAAATGCCGACTTTTCCATAGATGCTGTCTGCTCTGCTGAGTTCCTCCAGCACTTTGTGTGTGTTGTTCAATTAAAGAAGTAGAGGTTTTTCAGGTACAATATGATTTGCCTTAGTTAGGGAAAGGCATACACATCAGGCTTTTGTGTGTCCTGTCCACTGCAGAAGTTAAATGGGTAAATTATAACAATAATCACACCTGGAGTTTATTATTTTTGGTGGAAATTATGAGTTAATTCTCATGGGAAAATTATTCATGGTTTAAAGATATTAAATACAATTTAAAAATAATTAGGAAATTAAACTTATGTTTGAATTAACCTCTAATCATGCATTTTATTTATTTTTCCAAAACATGTTGCTTAAATTCTTTATGTTTACCTTTATGATTAAGGTCTTGTTTTTAAATATTATTTTGTGTAAAATGCATTAAATGATTTCTGTGAATGATTTGAAGTTACACACCCATTGTAGCAAAATAATTAGGAGTTAGACCTGAGTCTTTGGAAATTATTTTTATTGAAAGGGAGTAAGGAGTTAAGAGTCTAGCGAGGAGGGAAAGAAGCAACTTGTGAACTCTGGGACTGGAGTAGAGCCTGGAGCTGAAACACAGGAACATCTGGAGAGAGACAGCAGGAGGAGATTTAGAGTGGGAATAACTGTGGCAAGATCTGGTTTGAAGCAGAGCATGTGAGTAATTGAGTTGGGCCTATAAATCAAGAAAGCAGACTTGGGAGCCACAGGTAGCCAGGCTAGGAGGCAGTGGGAAGGATTGGGAAATCTAGAATCTGGGGTATCTGCTGTCTTTTAGGGTTGTAGTCATAGTGCTACTACATGGTTGCATTTGACTTCTGGGATTGTTTGGTACAGATCAGGAAAAGATTGATGCAGAGTTTTACACATTGCTTTCAGGATATTCAAAGTACTTTACACCAAAGAATTTTTGAAGTGTCATCACGGTTGTAATGAAGAAAATGCAGCAGCCAATTTGTGCACAGCAGCGCAGTTCCCACAACAAGGTGATAATGACCAAATTTGTTTCTACTAACATTGTGTGTAATACTGATAATGGTCAAGATATTGGAGATGACTGTCCTTTGAGTAATGTCAGAGGGTTTATATGTCCAATTGAGAAAGCAGACAACTTTCTCTGTGCATGCTTGCGAGCTGATAACTTGTTGGCAAAGGTTGCTGGTGAAAAATGTCTCTTGACACCTAGCTCACGCAAAGTTTTTTTCATGCTATGGTGTGATTTAAACCTGTGATCTCTAGATTGCAAGTCCAATGCAAGCCCTCACACATATCTCTCTAATTCCTACATGTCTGCACTGACATTATCCCCCACCCCTACTCCCCTGATAGAACAGCAATACAGTTCCCTTGGTCCTCATCTTTCGCCCCACCAGACTCTGCATCCAAACATCACTGCCAGCTGCCAGCTCCATTGTGATCTCACTACTCTTTCCACTCTACTCCGGACTCCTTAGTCCTTTCATCCCTCCCCACTCACCCCTTCCCATCTCTGGCACTCTCCCTTGCTGCCAAAGGAAATGCTACACTTGTGCTAACTACTCACCACTACCCAGTGGCCATTCTTTCAATGTGTTCTCTTTGTTCCAGATTCCAGCATCTGTAGTCTCTTGGTACCAATACAACCTGTCCTAGTGAGGCAGAGATTCACCCACACCTCTTCCCATCTGGACTCACTGCATTCAGTGCTCATGATGTAGCCTCCTCTGTTGGGGTAAAATCAAGTGTAGATGAGGTGTCTGATTTGGAGAATCCTTCTGCTTTGTCCACGCTGGCCAACTTGAACTTATGCTTGCATATTATTTTAATTCTCCTTCCACTCACAAAGCAAACCATACATCAAAGACCTATCGCCTTTGCTACAGAGAGGCCAAATGCAAACTGGAAGACAACATTACATGTTCTACTTACAACCCAATGACATAAAGATACTTTTTCCAATTTCAGGTAACACACTGCTCTCCTCCCACATAACTACCCACCTAGTTGTCTTTTTCTTCCCTTTCCCTCTCTCCAGTTCCATCTATCCATCATCCCTTCCCATCTGGCTTGACCAATCGCCTACCAGCCTCCGTCCTCTCCCTCCCTCACCTGGTTTCATCCGTCTAGTTCCACCTATCATCTGCCAGCCTGCATCCTGCTTGTGTATACGCTGCTCTTTTTTAGCTAACTTTCCTGTTCCCTTTAAGTCTTGATCTAGGGTCACCTCAATGTGTTGACTTTATCGCTTTTTCCTCCACAGAAGCTGTTTGACCAGCTATTTTCTTCCAAAGTTCTGTCTTTGTTCTAGTGTCCAGCATCTGCAGTCCCTTTGCCCTAGTACAATCATAATTCTCCACCATAGCTATATGGTAGTGTAAAGATCTTTTAACAGATTCCCTGTAACCCAAAACTCCCTGATGATACAATTATAATTTTAATAGCAACCTTTCTTGTGGTGTTTCAGGGTAGGAGAACCAAATTTTGGTAATTTCACCATCTGTGTTTGGACTTTCTTGAATTAGGTTTAAATTGTGAGGACTTATTCACATTGGGATCCATTAGTCTTCAGAGAAAAGATTTCAACCATATCAAACTCAACAAGATTTATGTCTAGGTCCTTAAGGTGAAAAGCTTGTTGTAAGTCACAGCAGCAACAAATCTCCAGTTGATTAGTTGAAGTTTATTTTATTGTGTAATGGTAAAAATTATTTTTACATCTGGAATTCACATTCACTTGCAAACATATGTTTTCAATAATAATCCTGACACAATGATATTTTCAGTGGACTGCTGCTAACTCGAGTTTTGAGGGCTTTACGCGAGACATTATGAGAAACTGGTTTTCTCCAGCGTTGGGTTTGTAGTCTAAGGCTTAAAGGTTGTTCTGGCACTCAGCTCTTGCAGTTCATTGATGGTGAAGTTGCAAAGGCAGTGCCCTGACTTTGGGAATTAAGAAAGATTTATTAGAGCACAAGGTAAATAGAACCTGGAATCTGTACAACCTGCACTTGCATGCAGTGAGGTTCATTTGAATTAAGCCTGGAACAGCCTTATACTTGGGAATGGTGGATGACTATTGACAAATAAAGTCGGCCTAAATAAAAGCATAACTGCAGGGGTGTTGTCTGTATGTCCATAATTCAGTGCGATTGGCAAAGGAGATGGGATATGAAGGATTTAAAAATTTTTTTACTCACAGTGCGTTAGATCTGGAGTGCAAAAAGGTGGTGGGAACAGAGTAAGTAATCAGTTACTAAAGGGATTGAATAAGTAATTAGAAATGACAAATTTGCAGGATTAAGGGGGAAAAGGTGGGGAAGTGACTAATTGGACAGCTCTGTCAAATATCTGGCACAGTAGTGGGCTGAATGACCTCTGTCTGTGCTGTAGGATTCTATAAACTGTAAATGGCAATATTACTGAACTGCAAATCCATTACTGTAATTTAGCAGGCTCTTATTATTGGCTGTTTCTGACCAGAACATTTCAATCAGCTGATTGCTGGAATGATTCATAAATCAGTTTATGAAACAGGGTCCTTGTTTAAAATAATAGTGTCTCCCTTTCTTTCATACAACACAATGAACAAATTTGCTGTGTGAAACATTCAGACAGGAAAAGGCACTACTCTTTGGTTTGCACATCTCAGCCCTGAGAGGAGGAGGCTGTGTGGTATCTGAACCAGCTCTAGACATGCGGTGTGACGTGTACAAGTACAGAACCATGGTGCAGACAGGTTGTGTTTGGCTTTTGTGAGTCTGCTAATGTCGCTTCTGGGATGCTGAGTTACTGGATGGGCTGCTGCTGCCCATTGAACGCATGTGGGAGGTTTATGGTTCTGCCTGTAAGAATGGTGGAAACAGACAGTCACTTTGGTAGTAAAGGTAGTACGTGGTCTAATTTTAAATTGAGAATTTGAAAGGTATTGCTATTCAGAGTGACCTTAGATTCCTCATACATGAATTAATGGAAGTTAACGTGCATGAATGGTGTGCAATTTGGAAGATTAGGAAATGGTATGTCGGTCTCTTTTTGCACCAAGTTTGGCTCTGATTATATTGAGCTCTGATGAGACTGTGTCTGGGATATTGTGTACATGTCTGGTCTCCTTCCCAAAGGAGTGATATACCTGTCACTGAGGGATTATATCAAAGATTCACCAGATTGATTCCTCGGATGGCAGGTTTGTAATGTGAGGAGAGATTGAGCAGACGGGCTGTACTCTCTTGATTTTAGAAGAATGAGAGGTGATTTAATTGAAACAAACTAAATTCTTCTGAGCTTGACAAACAAATTTAAGATTGATGCTTCCCTCTGCTAGGATGTCTAGAACCAAGGATCACTCTCAAAATAAGGACAAGAAGAAGACAGGAAGAAACTTCTTCATTCTAGAAGATATATGTATCAAAGAAGCCTGTTGTGGCAGGCATAGATAGCTGAGATCTAATTGAATAGTAGACTGGATGTGGCATGGAGTCAATGAAAGCTTTTCCTTGGAACGATACAGAGACAACAGGTCTGTATCTGGAGAGCACTATGAGGTCTGGAGAGAAGGGAAGAAAACTAGGCCAGGGTGAGACAAGAGAAAGATGTACTATTGGCCATTTTACACTTTGAATAATAATGTTTTCCAGGAGTTGTTTAAGGTTTCTATGCAAATTGGATCTAAATAGAAAGGAATGTTTAGGATGGCATCACACCAAGGACTTGATCTTTCAGGGCCGTGCAGAAACCCAATGTAACTGATATACAGTAGGACTGCATCACTTCCCTAACTGCTCACTCAGTCAACTATGTGTCAAGTATGCTATTTATGCGTGGTAGAGTCTACAACTCCCGTGCTGTCTTTGTCAGCTACCTCTTGACAATGTTGGCGTGGAAATAAAACACTTCTAGCTTTTGAAAACAGAGGGTAGTGGTGGGTGGGGGAGTGATATTCCGAATCATTGCTGGGACCTCTGTTTGTGATGTAGATGATTTAGATGAAATGTAAATGGTCTGATAAGTAAACTTGCAGCTGGTGTAAAAATTAGCAGAGCTGTGGATTGTGAGAAAAATTATCAAATAATTCAGTGAGTTATAGACTCATTCGAAAGGTGGGTAGAGAAGTTGATGGAGTTTAGTCTGGGCAAGTGTTGGGTGTTGCACTTTGGGAAGTTTCAGAAGGTTCAGTTGCCTGGCATTCAAGGTGAGGTGATAAATTGGATCCAACAATGGCTTTGCGGGAGAAGTCAGAGACTGGTAGACTGGAACCTTGTGACGAGTGGCATGTCGTAGGAATTCATGCTGGAGTCGTTGTTATTTGTCATCTAATGTGGTAAACTGGATCAGCAACATTGTGGACGACACCAAGACAGGGGGTATAGTGGACAGCGAGGAAGGCTATCAAAGCTTAATGATTAACACAGTAAGGTTTCTAGGAATGGGATTTGGACCGTCTGGGGGAAAAAAAAGACTAAAAAATGGCAGATGGAATTTAAAGCAATGTGTGCAAAATGCTGGAGGAACTCAGCGGGTTAGGCCTCATCATTGGAATGAATAAATATTTGACATTTTGGGCTGAGAAACTTCTTCAGGACTGGAAAGAAAGAGTGAAGACGACAGAATAAATGCACTTTGAATCTTTATTTGATGATAAATGCATTTTGGACAAAAAAAATGGGGGGAGGGGAAAGGGGAATAGCTAAAAGGTGATAGGTGAAGCCAGGTGGGTGAGAAAGGTAAAGGGCTGAAGATGAAGGAATCTGAGAGGAGAGGTGAGTGGACCATAGGAGAAAGGGAAAGAGGAGGGGACCCTGGGGAGGTGATAAGCAGATGAGAAGAGGTAAGGGGTCAGAGTGTAGAAGCAGGGGAGGCAGAGGGATTTTTTTTAACTATAAGGGGAAATCAGTATTCATGTTATTAGGTTGGAGGCTACCCAGATGAAATCAAGGTGTTGCACATCCACCCTAAGGATGGTCTCATGTGGCCCAAGAGGAGGCCATGGATTGATGTGTCAGAACAGGAATGAGAATCGGAATTAAAATGTTTGGTCACCATGAAGTTCAACTTCTGGCAGACGTAATGGAGATGCTTGATGAAGTGGTCCCCCAACTTACGACGGGTCTCACCAATGTAAAGGAGGCCACATCGGAGCGGACTGGATAAATAAACAACCCCAGCAGATACACAGGTGAAGTGCTGCCTCACCTGGAAGGACTATTTGGGGCTGGGAATGGAGGTGAGGGAGGAGGTGAGTGGACAGGTGAGGCACTTTGGCTGCTTGCAGGGGTAAATGCCAAGAGGGACGAATGGACAAGGGAATCACGGAGAGAGCGATCCCTGTGGAAAGCGGAGAGATGGGAGGAGGGGGAGATGGAGTTTAATGCAGGGAAGTGAGAGGTGTTGCACTTTGGGAGGACAAATTAGGGTAGGATTGACACAATAGGGCATCTAGGAGTATAGATCTCATATAGTATCACAGGTAGGAAGAGTTGTGAAGAGAGGTCTCAGCACATTGGACTTCATTAAACAGAGTACTGAGTACCTGAATTGGGATGTTAGGTTGAAGTTGTATAAGATGTTGGTGAGGCCAAAGTTGGAGCACTGTGTGCAATTTTGATCGCCTATCTACAGGAAAGATATCATTAAGATTGAAAGAGTACAGAGAAAATTTGCAAAAATGTTGCCAGGACTCGAGGACCTGAGTTATATGAAAGGCTGAATAGGTTAGGACTATTCCCTGCAGCATAGGAACATGAGGGCAAATTTGACAGAAATTTTAAAAATTGAGGGTTATAGACAGGGTAAACGCAAGCAGGCTTTTTCCATTGAGATTGGGTGAGAATAAAACTAGAGGTCATGGGTTAAGGGCGAAAATTGAAATATTTAGGGGGAACATGAGAGAGAACTTCACTCAGACAGTAGTCAGAGTGTGGAAGGAGCTGCCAGTGGAAGTGGTGGATATGGGTTTGATTTCAACATTTAAGGAAAGTTTGGATAGCGCCATGGATGGGAGGGGTACAGAGCGCTGTGGTCCAGGTGCAGGTCAATGTGACTAGGCAGAATATAATTTATTTATTTATCTCTCTACTTGCTTTTTTATTTATTTAGAGATACCGCATGGAACAGGCCCTCTGGCCTCGTGAGCTTCACTGCCCAACAACCATCTACTTAACACTAGCTTAATCACAGGACAACTTACAATGACTAATTAACCTACTAATCAGTACGTCTTTGGACTGTGGGAGGAAACTGGAGCACCCGGAGGAAACCCATGCAATTCATGGGGAGAACGAACAAGCTCCTTACAGATGGTGACAGAATTGAATTCCGACCTCCATAATGCCCCGAGCTGTAATAGGATCACACTAACCGCTACGCTACCATGGGATAGTCTAGATGGGATGAAGAGCCTGTTTCTATGCTAGTTAAATCTGAGAAGAAGGTATACAGTAAAGGGCAGGAGATTGAGGAATGGAGGGATGTTGAGGTGTGAGCCCATAGCTCCCTGGAAGTAGTGATTCAAGTAGTTGCCCAGGGAGATGGTAGAAGCAGATATGAAACACTGTTTAAGATGAATATGTGAACATGCAGGAAATAGAGTGACACAGAATATGTGCAAGTGCATATGCGGTTTAAATCGGCACCTTGTTCAGCACAGATATCGTGGGCCGAGGGGTCCGACTTGTGCTGTAAAGTTCTATGTTGCATACGTTGTATCTGTCTATCCAATCCATTCAAATGAAAAGAGTTGCTTAAAAAAATCTTGAAGTTGTTAAGACCTCAGAGCATTACTGATGCCCAGTAAACCTCTGAACTTTGTTATCGCTGTTAATTGTGGATCTTTCAATTGTCTATTTTCATTTAACAGGGATAACAAATGCCTTTGTTCACTTTTTACTATGTGTGTTTATTAAGAGAATTCTATTTGGAGGCTGTCTGAACATCAATTCATGCTGTTAACAACACTTCCTCCAACATGGTTTTGTTTTGGAACCACTGTTGGTCAAACAAGCTTTTGTTGTGTGCGGAGCGACTGACCACAAACAAAGCACTGAGCACTGGACAATGAGAAAGCTGTTTTGCTATTACACAGGGACAGCTGTGATACTGCTCTGAGGAGTAATCACTCACTGCATAGTTAGGATGAATAAATGGGAACGAGTGTTTCACTGGCTAAAACATTGAAAGAGGTAACATGTAAGTTGCTTGAAGTGGACTCTTATTGAAAACTAATTTCAGAGGTCACTAAATCCTAAAAATATGTTATATTTAAAGTGCACATGCTTTTCCTGAGGAATAATTTTATGTTACATAAGGGAAGCTGGATGAACTGTACCAGTGCTAATCATGTTCACGTGAATGATTAAAATATATCTCGAGTTTATTGCTGGTTTGGAGGGTGAAAGACTAGGGGTAAATCCATATCTAACGAGCTGGATGAGTTTCAAAGTTTTCCGGCCAACTTATGGGCAAGGCACACAAATTGACAGAAAAACAGTATCAAAAGCAATCAACATTGGGAGTCGATCTCAGTGGAGGCCCATATCGGTGATGACATTGATCATCACTGTTCGTGGGCCAGCGCAGTCTCTGGCTGTCTAAGGAAGAAAACTGTTTGAAGATCTAAATGGTAAAGGAGCATCTGAAATGGCACCAAGAACTCGATCTTACAGGGCCATGCAGAAGGAGCACAGTACAACTGATGGAAGGAGTGCCTCATCTTTCAATTGGAGCAGCACCCCTTCCCCAACCAAGTACCTCCTGTCCAACCAGTGGCTGAGCCCGTTTTTGCTCCCTTTTGTTCATCTGCAGCTTTTGGTCCATGCTGTAGTGCACATCTGCTTCATTCTATGTTCTTGATGTACATAGGCGTCTCTGATTCTAATCTTTCACTGACTAAACTTCAATTTGATAATTACCAACTGTTATTTAGGAAAGGAAATGTGCAACCTTTCTCACCCCAGATATGGATTATATGAGAATCAGCATTAATTAATATTATTTCTTAATTAATTTATCCCAAAAATTGCTGTTAATAATGTACAACTTAAAATTATCTTGGCAGGCTGTAAATTACAGAAATGAAATATTCCTCGCTGTCATTAATGGAGGGAGTGTTCCCCAAGGGTTGATGTGTAGGGTCTTTGCTTTTTTGATCCATATCAATGATCCAGAAATGGAATGCAAGCTGCAATTTCTAAATTTGCAGAAGAACAAAATTTTCAGTATTGTGAATGGTGAAGTTGATTAGTAATAAGATATAAACAGATTATTGGAAAGGGTAGATGCATGATAGATGAAGTTTAATGCAGAGAAATATGAGGTGATGTGTTTTAGTATACAAAAGCCAATAAGGGTTCTTTTTAATGAATACTAATAAAGGATGCTCTTCTAATACAGATGAAGGAGCAGAGAGATCTGGGGGAACATGTGTACAAACCGTTGAAAATGGAAGGATAGGGTCAAAATATCTTCTGAGGCCATTTTTAGGTACACCTGCATACCTGCCCATTAATGCAAATATCTAATCAGCAACTCAATATATAAAAACATTCAGACATGATCAAGAGGTTCCCTTTTTGTTCAGACCAAACATCAGAATAGGGAAGAAATGTGATCTAGGTGTGTTTGACTGTAGAATGATAGTTGACTGGATGGTTTAAGATTCTCAGAAACTACTGATCTTTTGGGATTTTCACGCACAACAGTCTCTAGAGTTTACAAAGAATGGTCCAGAAAATAACATCCAGAAAGTGGCAGTTCTGTGGGGGGAAATGCCTTGGTAATAAGAGAGGTCCGAGGAGAATGGCCAGACTGGTTCAAGCCGATAGGAAGGTAACTGTAACTCAAGAGGCCACATGTTACAACTGGAACATCTCTGTGCAGAGGAACATCTCTGAATGCACAATGTATGAACCTTAAAGAGGATGGGCGACAGCAGTGGAAGAGTCCGAACGTACACTCAGTGGCCACTTTATTAGGTACAGGAGTTACTTAATAATATGGTCACTGAGTGGACACAGGCACACTGTACAAAAGCAGTGGAATTAAGCTGTATCAATATAAAACAATATTTATTTATTTGTTGAGCTCCTGCACACAACAGGCCCTTCCGGCCCCTGAACTGTGCCGCCCAGCAACTCTGGATTTAACCCTAGCCTAATCATGGGACAATTTGCAATGACCAATTAACCTACCAACTGGTATGTTTATTTGGACTGTGGGAGGAAACGAGAGCTCCAGGAGGAAATCCATGCAGTGATGGGGAGAACATATAAACTCCTTACAGACTGTGGTGGGAATTGAACCCAGGTCACTGGTACTGTAATTGTGTTGTGCTAACCACTATGCTGCCATGTCACCACTAGCTCAGCCTCGAATGGAGTATCCTTTTCAGATATGGTTTCCACATAGAAAGAACATGAAGGTGTTAGGCAGGGTCCAGAAAAGATTTCCAAATGCTTTTTTTAAATGAAAGATTACTATAGATTAGAGATGTTGGGACTGTTTTCTTTGGAGAAGGCTAAATGGAGATTTGATAGAAACATGTTAAGTGATGGGCAGTCTGGACAGAGTGGATAGTGGGAAATTGTTTCCTTTAAACTGTAGAGAAGTTTAAAGATTAAAGATCACACATACAAAATAAAGGGGAAGAAAATTTAAAGTGACATGAGGCAAAAATTTGTCATAGGGCATGGGGTTAGAAGCATTCCATTGTGGCCTGATTAGAGGGTGAAGAAAATATTGGAAGGCTACAGAGAAAGGCTGGGAGTAGGGACTGAAAACAGTGAGCACCTCTGGTAGAGAGCAGAAAGGCACTCGATCGTTTGAATAGCCATTGTGTTCAGCTCTGTACCAGAGTAGCACACTCGTTTCAACCCTGCCTCCCCACCCCCGGCTCTTCCTCAGTATCCTTGCAAATTGTATGATTCTATGATTTATCAAAAATAGAAAAAAATTGACCGGTCTTTCTTCGTTGTAGTCCCACTCCATTACCTTCGCCTTGGAAATGGATTAAAGAAAGATTGATGGCAGATCAATAAAACTTTGCTGCTTAGTGTGAAAGTACCTTGGTGCATTTGAAAATTACACCCCCTGCAAACAATAATTTAACAACCTTAGACAAGTATTTGAGAAAAATCTCAGCTTCACATTTGTGAAAGGAGATGTTAAGTGCAACACTCTTAGCATTGTATGCTGGGCCTCTTGCATT
Source organism: Hypanus sabinus (assembly GCF_030144855.1). Lineage (NCBI taxonomy): Eukaryota > Metazoa > Chordata > Chondrichthyes > Myliobatiformes > Dasyatidae > Hypanus > Hypanus sabinus. Next base: position 58,611,323 of record NC_082717.1, on the reverse strand, counting down.
AAAGGGAAGATAAAAGTCTTATTTTAAATGGTTGCAATTCCCTGGATATCAGATGTTAGTGCATTTCTGCTCGTCTTAGTTCTGACTGGCTTCCTATAAGCATAAGGGTACATTTTGTGAAACCTTTGTCCAGTGTGAAACCTCAGAAAATTTACCTCACTGAGAGAGCTGTCAAAATATCACTTCAACAATGTTGATTTCTTGCGATCAGGAATGCAGATAGCCTGTAAAACTTGGGTGATGGCGGATTTACAGTGCATGGGGGTTTCAGGGATTACACTTGAAATTTTAAAATGTTTCTTCTCCAGTGTTTTCTGCTTTTATTGTGATAGCCAAGATTGTATACAATTGCTGAAGGAAGATATAAAATAACAGCTCAGCAGGCAAACGACAGGTTAGGAGTGTGGAGTTCACTTCAAGTTTCATTTGGATTTGTATAAGAAAGATGATGTCTGGTGAACCTGACTGAACTTGTTTTTGAAGAGGGGACTACAGGTGTGGACAATGGAATGTAAGATCAGTAAATTTTGTTTATGTGGACCTTGAGAAAACATTTGATAAACATTCATATAACAGAGCTGGCTAAACTTTGAAGCCCATGGGATTGAAGATGCATTGTTAACATGCAATAGGTTAGAAAGCCAAGTATTTAAGTTTATAGATGACGCAAATGCTGGGACACTGTACAGGCGTAGTTTAAATTATAAAACATGCATACCTATACAGAAAATGGGCAAATTTGTGACAAGGTGGTTCCAATGAATACTTTCAAAATGTCATCACAGTTACAAGGTAAAGGTAACACAATACAAGGTTTTGCAGACAGCAATATTTAATTGATTTAATGCTCTTGTCTGAGAGTAAATTGGCCAGGGAGCTTGCCTACATACATGCCAGTGTATCTTTTGTGTCTAGCTGAGCAGACATGTGGAGCCATAGTTTCACATCTGTCCCTCAGTATTGACATCAGTGTAGATTTGCACGAGCTAAGTCACAAATTTAGGTTTTAGCAAGGAACCAAAAGTTAGTCAGGATTATGTGTATGAATTGGCAGATGACAGAGCAGGCTAGTAAGTGAAACTTCACCCCAATCCTCGTTGACGCTGCTAGCTTCTGGTTTGATCATGGCAGGTTTAGAGTGTAGTTGGGTCTGTGATTATTTTCTAGTGAGACTTTATTAAAAGTTTAGATTGTATGGAACAGTAACAGGCTTTTCGGCCTATCAAGTCTGTGCCAATCATTGGGCACCCTTCTTTTATAAATACTAGTCCTTAACTAATCTCAGTTTTTATTCTCCCCACATTCCCATTAACTTCCACAGATTATATCATTCTCCTACATAAGCAGAAAATTACAATGTCCAGTAAACCTTTCATCTTAAGTAGGAAGAAACCTGAGCACCTTTAGGAAACCTCCGTGGCCACATGGAGAACATGCTAACTCCACACGTAGCACAGGATGTCAGGACTGAATCCAACTTGCTGCTCTTTGAGGCAACAGTTCTACTTGCTGCACCATTGTGCCACCCAGCTTCAGTGCTTGGGATACTTGACGTTGAAGGAAGGGAGTGAAATGCCAGATACATTTCCAATCATGTCTTTGACTAGAATGAGCAGGACTTCTTTAAGGAAGTCCTTTCAACATTACCTAAATCTTTTCCCACTTTCCTTCTCCATGAGGAGTGGATGTGGAGAGGATATTTTCAATAGAGGGGAGTTTAGTACCTGAGGGCGTATCCTTGGAAAGCAAGGACATCTTTTTAGAACAGAGAAGATGGGTATTTCTTTAAATAGAGTGTGGTGAATCTGTGGAATTCATTGCCACAGATGGCTGTAGAGGCCAAGTCATTGGATAAATTTAAAGTGGAGGCTAATAGGTTCTTGATCAGTAAGGGCATCAAAGGTTATGGGGAGAAAACAGAAGAATGGGGCTGAGAGGGATAATAAATTAGTTATAATCAAATGGCAGAACAGACTCGATGGTCCAAATGGCATATTTATGCTATTATGTCTTCTGGATTTATGTCTAATGAAACTCATTGATCAGTAAGAGACTTGGAACTGCCATACTTTTTGCAAACCTTTCCATTTCCTCACCAGTTTCTCCTTAATCTTTTGCAAATGTAGGTGTTGACATGAACACCCTTGGCCTAAAAAGCCCAGGCCAACTTCTCATCACAGGGAAGCACAGAAAAGATGACGGAGTCTTTTTTAAAATGAGACGGAACCTTGGTGTTCCCGGCATTCTAGAATCCCCCCCCCCCCCAGTAACCTGATGTCAGTGTTCCCATTCGAATTCCTGACGAATATTGGGATCTTTGTCCTTCAGACTAAGTGGATACGGTCTTAATTTGAAGAAAAAGTCCTTCCCTCTGGAAGATTAGCTTGGATTTTGAAATGGGGACACAGTGCTGAAAGTGGCAAGTGTGCTCTTGTGGAGCCATTTGGCACAATATTAAAGTAGGTTTATGATTTTTAACAGCTGCTTTACCATTTCACTATGTGCCACTCCACATGGTAAGCTTACAAAATTAATCACAATATTTGCAAAGAAGAGAAATCCTTTTGCAACATCTTTCCAGACCTCTACCATAAACAAAGTTACTGGAAATTCAGTGCTGCAATGATCTGATAATAGACAATAGACAGTAGGTGCAGGAGTAGGCCATTCGGCCCTTCTAGCCACTGTGATTCACTGTGATCATGGCTGATCACACACAGTCAGTACCCCGTTCCTGCCCTCTCCCCATATCCATTGACCCCGCTATCTATAAGAGCTCTATCTAACTCTCTCTTGAATGCATCCAGATACTTAGCCTCCACTGCCTTCTGGGGCAGAGCATTCCACATATCCACCACCCTCTGGGTGAAAAAGTTTTTCCGCATCTCTGTTCTAAATGGCCTACCCCTTATTCTTAAACTCTGGCCTCTAGTTCTGGACTCACCCATCAGCGGGAACATGCTTCCTGCCTCCAGTGTGTCCAATCCCTTAATAATCTTATATGTTTCAATCAGATCCCCCCTCATCCTTCTAAATTCCAATGTATACAAACCCAGTCGCTCCAATCTTTCAACATATGACAGTCCCGCCATTCCGGGAATTAACCTTGTGAACCTACGCTGCACTCCCTCAATAGCAAGAATGTCCTTCCTCAAATTTGGAGACCAAAACTGCACACAGTACTCCAGGGTCTCACCAGGGCCCTTTACAGGATGGATCACAAATCAAAATCTCTTCTCATGTGATGTCATGGCCAATGAATTAGAAACCAAAGTGTAAATGGATTTCTTCTTGGAGAACTATAGCATATTTATTTAGATCTCTAGGATAATTGTGCTTCAATGTGATTTCTTTAATGCCATCACATAGAACTTGGAGAAGGCACCAAAATGGACTCACATAAGAATGTTCAGCAAGACTGTCAAAGTTGATAGTACTGACTATATCTTAGTGCTACTGGATGTTGGTTTTAAATTTGATTTCATACTTGGGCAGTACACTCATGCCAGAGATGCAAGAGCAGCCAATAATTTACCTGAACTCTTTTCAAAGTTCAAATAAATTTATTATCGAAGTATGTATACGTCACCATGTGACAACCCCGAGCTCTGTTTCCATGCGGGCATACACAGTAAATGCAAGAAACAGTAGAATCAATGAAAGACAGACAAACAACCGGTGTGCAAAAGACAGCAAGCTATGCAAATACAAAAGAGAAAAATAATAATAATAAATAAATAAGCAGTAAGTATTGAGAACATGAGATGAAGAGTCCTTGAAAGGGAGTCCATAGGTCAGAATCAGAATCAGGTTTATTATTGCCGGCTTGTGACGTGAAATTTGTTAGTTTAGCAGCAGCATTTCAATGCAACACAATCTAGCAGAGAGAGAGAAAAAATTAATAAATTAAAATAAACAAGTAAATCAATTACATATATTGAATAGATTTTAAAAAGTGTGAAAACAGAAATACTGTATATTAAATAAAGAAGTGAGGTAGTGTCCAAAGCTTCAATGTCCATTTAGGGATCAGATGGAGAGGGGAAGAAGCTGTTCCTGAATCACTGAGTGTGAACCTTCAGGCTTGCTATACCTCCTACCTGATGGTAATAGTGAGAAAAGGACATGCCCTGGGTGCTGGAGGTTCTTAATAATGGACGCTGTCTTTCTAAGACACCACTCCCTGAAGATGTCCTGGGTACTTTGTAGGCTAGTACCCAAGATGGAGCTGATTAGATTTACAACCCTCTGCAGCTTCTTTTGGTCCTGTGCAGTAGCCCCCCCATACCAGACAGTGGGCTAGTGATGTTGACTGAAGTTATCCTCTCTGGTTCAAGAGCCTGAGGGGTAATAACTGTTCCTGAACTTAGTGCCGTTGGTCCTGTACCTTCTTCCTGATGGCAGCAGCGAGAAGAGAGCACGGCCTGGGTGGTGAGGGTCCTTAATGATGGATGCTGCTTTCTTACAACAGAAATCTGTGCAGATGTGCTCAATGGTGGGGAGAGTGTAATATGTGATGGACTGGGCCATATCCACTACCACTAATAAGATTTTTGTTTCATGGGCATTGGTGTTCAGATGTCATGCTGAATCTTCACAAATCTTTAAAGAAGCAGAGGAACTGCTGTGCTTTCTTTGTAATGGCACTTACTTGCTGGGTGCAGGACAGATGCTCTGAAATGATAACTGGGAAAATTTAAAGTTGCCGATCCTCTTTACCTTTGATTCCCTCAATGAGGACTGGCTCATGGGCTTCCAATTTTCTCCTCCTGATAATAATCGGCTCCTTGTTCTTGAGTAAGAGGTTGTTGTTGTGGCACTGCTCAGCCAGAGCATCAGTCTCCCTCCTATATGTTGATCTGTCACCACCTTTGATTCAGCCAAAGACAGTGGTGTTATCAGCAAACTTAAAAATAATGGTATTTGAGCTGTGCTTAGCTTCACAGTCATAAATATAAAGCAAGTAGAGCTGGGTCTAAGCACACAGTCTTGTGGTGCACCTGTGGTAATGGTGATTGTGGAGGAGATGTTGTTGCCAATCTGAACTGACTGGGATCTGCAAGTGAGGAAATTGAGGATTCAATTGCACAAGGAGGTATTTGAAGGCAAGACCTTGAAGCTTAATGATCAGTTTTGAGGGGATGATACCAAGCTATAATCGATAAATAGCATCTTGGCTGTCTGGATGCTCGTGAGTTGAGTGAAGAGCCAATGAAATGGCATCTATTGTTGGCCTGTTGTGCTGGTAGGCAAATTGGAGTGCATCCAAGTTGCTTCTCAGGCAGGAGTTAATATGTTTCATCACCAACCTCTCAAAACACTTCATCACAGAGGATGAAAGTGCTACTGGACGATTGAGGCAGGTTACCTTGTTCTTCTTAGGTGCTGGTATAATTGGAGCCTGCCTGAAGCAGGTGAGTACCTCAGAGTGACAGGTTAAAGACATTGGTTAACCTGTCAGTTGATCAGCACAAGTCTTTAGTACTCAGCCAGGTACCCCATCTGGGCTGGATGCTTTCCTGAGGGATGCTCTTACAGACTGAAATCACAGGGTCATGGTTATCATGGGCTGTGGGAGTTTGTGACGTTTCCTCCATGATTTGTTGGTCAAAGTGAGTATAGAGTTCATCTGCGAGCAAGCCTTTTTGTTACCAGTGTTGCTTGGCTTCATTCTGTAGGAGATGATAGCATTCAAGTCCTGCCATAGCTGTCAAGCGTCCTTCAGTGATTCAAGTTTGGCTTGGATTTGCCACTTCGCGTGTGAGATGACATTCCAGGGATCGTACCTGGATCTCATATCTTATTTGGTTGCCAGACCTGAATGCTACTGATCTGGTCCTCAGCAGAATGTGGATTTCATGGTTCATCCAGAGCTTATGGTTAGCAAAGACAGAATGATTTTGTGGGGACCCACTTGTCTATGACTGTTATTATAAAGTCTATGACCACCATGGTGTATTCATTCAGATCTTCTGATAAGCATGGAGCCCAGTCCAATCACTCGAAGCAATCACGCAGCCGCTCCCAGCAACCTCCTCTTTGTTGTCCTTATCTCTGGAGCCTTGCTCTTTAGCTTCTGCCTTTATGCAGGTAGGAAAAGGACAGCCAAGTGATCAGATTTCCTGAAATAGGGTCTAGGCATTGAATGGCAGGCATTGTAGTACAGCAGCAGTAGAGCGTGTTGGGTCATTAGTACTGTGGGTTATAGGCTGGTGATAAATGGGTTGAGGTTTCTTCAAACAAGCCTATGAAGTCCCTGACTATGGTTTGAAATGTGTTGGAGTGGCCGTTCCTTGTGGTAGCATTCGATATCTTGAGTCCCTGATTAACATAATTTTGGCTGTTTGTAAACTGCAGTTAGGATCACAGTGGAGAACTGTTTTGATAAGTAGAATGGTTGACACCTAATCGTTAGATGTTCCAGGTCGAGGGAACAAGAGTGCGATAAAACTGTCAAATCCAAGCGTCACAAAGAGTTTATCGTGAAGCACAGACACCCACCTTTTGCCTTCTTTGAATTAGCAGTCCAGTCCATCCTGCATATCAAGAGCCTTTTCGGTCTTACTGACATATCTGGTGTGTTCAGAGTGAGCCATGTCTCTGCGAAAAGAAACACAGCAATTCCTCATTTCCCTCCGACACAACAATCTTGCCCTTGTGTCCTCAGTCTTGTTCTCCAGCGACTGTTGCATTTGCTAACAAGATGCTGGGTAGAGGAACTTCCATTGCTTGCCGTTTCAGTCAGGCTTGACGTCCTCCCCTCCTCCTTGTCTTCCAGCATTATGATGCACTGCTTAAAGGTTCCATAGCTGCATGTTTGAGAGTTAAGATCACGAAATCTAGTTTATCAAGACAGTTCAAAAGTATGTTGCTTAAAGGGAAAATACAGGCTGTAGATTGCAGTGAGAATAATTCATAACTAATTCAGAAGTTTTATATGTAGCCCAGAACAAGTTGCCTTGATTCACCAGCACCATCTTGAAGAAAACTTCTCAATAACTTAATCAAACTCTCTGTTGTTAATCATAACTTCTGTTTCCTCTAAGACCTGCATACATATCACACACTAGCCATTTCAGGCAGAACTGAGAGAGTTGTTCTGATTTTGAAGGCAACCTTTGGTATTTCAATTAAGTGTGATGGGAAATGCATCAGGAGGGTGCCCTGATTTTAATACTAAAGCTGGAAGGAACATTCCTGCTTGGTGGAAATGTACGTTTTCGATGTGGATGCTTTCTAGTCCACAATGATCTTTGGAAAGCCTGGTGGCTGCTCTACTTTGGGGAAGCAGGTTTATCTGTTAAAACTGGAGACGAGTGCTTAGATTTTTATTAGCATCTACTTTGCACTTTTATGTTGGCTCAGCAAAAAGTTGGTGAAATTCCTTGCAATTTTGGACAGAGTGGGGTTGTAAGCTAATTAGTCAGTTCTGCCAAGTGGTGCACTAACTGAAAAGAAGACTTGCATGTAAATGGCAAGGAAGTTTCTTTGTAGGTGCAGCAGCACACAGATGAGCTGGTAAATTGGGCAGAGTGGAATTCAGTCCAGACAAGTGTAAGGTAATGGTCTTGGGAGGTCAAGTTCTGTTAGGATGTAGAGAATTAGTAGCAGGGACATTAGGAATGTTGAAATGCAGTGAGACCTTAGGATGCAAGTCTGTAGCTCCCTGAAAGCAGTGTCACTGGTGGACAGGATAGTGAAGAGGTTATTTGTGCTGAGTATAGGAGTTGGGATATCAAAACATTTGCTTAGATTGTACTTAAAGTATTGTAGGGCTTTGCTCGCCACGTTATTGGAAGGATGTGGTAGTGATAGAGAGAATGAAGAAATTGTCAGCTGGAATGGAGGACTGCAGTTATAGGGAGAGATTGGAGAAGATTAGTTTATTCTCATTGGAATTTAGGAGGGTAAGGGGCAATCCTTTAAGGGTTTCCAAAATTATGAGGGGCAAAGATTGAATAGATGGACAGAACACTAACAAGAGAACATCTGCAGATGCTGGAAATCTGAGCAACACACACAAAATGCTGGAAGAACTCAGCAGGCCAGGCAGTATCTTTTGGAAAAAAGTATAGTTGATGTTTTGGGCTGAAACCCTTCAGCAGGAATGGAGAAAAAAGGTAGCCAGAATCTTTTTTTCCCTGAGCTGGGGAGTCTAAAGGTAGAATGTTATTAGAATGTTACCTGGGTTTCAGCGCCTAAATTACAGAGAAAGGTTGAACAAGTTAGGTCTTTATTCTTTGGAGCATAGAAGGTTGAGGGGGGACTTGATAGAGGTATTTAAAATTATGAGGGGGATAGATAGAGTTGACCTGGATAGGCTTTTTCCATTGAGAGTAGGGGAGATTCAAACAAGAGGACAATAGTTGAGAGTTAAGGGGCAAAAGTTTAGGGGTAACACGAGGGGGAACTTCTTTACTCAGAGAGTGGTAGTGTGTGGAATGAGCTTCCAGTAGAAGTGGTAGAGGCAGGTTCAGTTTTGTCATTTAAAAAAAAAATTGGATAGGTATATGGACAGGAAAGGAATGGAGGGTTATGGGCTGAGTGCAGATAGGTGGGACTAGGTGAGAGTAAGCGTTTGGCACGGACTAGATGGGCCGAGATGGCCTGTTTCCATGCTGTAATTGTTATATGGTTATAGAAGGCCCACACTTAAAGTTAGAAAAGTTTTAAGTTAAAGTTTTAAAATTGATCTGAGGGGTGAAGTAATATTTTCACACAGAGGGTGGTGAACTGTCAGCATAAGTAGAGGAGGCAAACTATTAGAACATTTAAAAGGCACGTGGGCACATACTTGGATAGGAAAGCAATAGTGGGATACAGGCCTGATGCAAGCATCTGAGATTAGCATAAAATGGCTTTGGGGTTGGCAAGGACAGAGCAGATCATAAGGGCCTGCTTCTGTGTTGTATGGTTCCATGCTTCTATGTGTGTAGCATTTTTCATGGCTCCTGGATGGTTGCAGAAGATCTTTTGCAGGATATTCTAATATAATGAGGGCTTCTTAGCAAAAGTATATAGACAACCATATTCAAGACAAAAATCATCATATAGAGGATCATTGAAATAAGACATTAATATTCTAAATTTAGTATTTCAAGTTTGTGTGTTTTTGGCAGTACCCCTTTACATATTTTGAACATAAATCCTACAAAAATATCTCTATGCTTCTTAAAATGCTTGGAACTTAAGCAGCTAGCCTGCATATAGATCATAGTTTGTAGAGCCAAGGAATTAGGCTGAAAGTGTATTGCAACACAGAATTGTCATTATTTAACCAGCAAATAGACCCAATATTCGATTGCTTTTTATCATATGGAAGAAAATTTTAGTTCACAGTAGTAATCAGTTCAGAAATTATTGAAGGGATGCATAAATGTTGAAGGCTTGAAATGCAATATGCATCAGACCTTGACGACGTCCACTCAAGAAAATGGCCAATCTTTTTATTTGATTAGACACAAAAATAATTTAGTTAGGTAATTTAAAATTAGAGAATATAAATCTATATGGATTTAACTGACACATTGGTGTTCATTCTGAATCTTACTCCAGATAATTGCCAATTTGTGAACTGAAACTTTTTACACCTACATTTATCCCAATGAGTAGCATCTTTCAGAATCCAGACCTATTTTTTAACATTGGTTGTATGAACCTAAAACATAGATTTCCCATTGACATTATTTTCGTGCTCAATGTTATGCCATTCAAAATAAAAAGGCTGGTGATGACATTGTGCAAATCACAAGAACAACTCTGCGGTGAATGTTTGTGGGGACAGAGATGCTTTGATGTCATGCATTTGCTTTTCCAGCATGGTGTTTACTGTTTTTATTAACCAGCCCACAGAAGTGGTTTTCAAAAAAGCAATTCCAAAGAAACAATCGTGCTTAATTTCTTAAAATGAGGTGACAGGGTTTAGCTTATGAAATATTATCTCTTTAACCAATTAGAACTCAATAAGCACCACAACTTCCTGATTGTACTTGATCTTGCTTTTTGTTATCAAACATAAATGTGGAATGCACTGGATCAGAGGATTATTGATGAATATGCATTGAAATAAGGTTTACAAAGTTGTGTGCTCATTCCCACAAGCTTAGATAGTCCTCCTACTTGCATTCCTGCAGTTTGCACTGGCATTGAACCTTGATCCTATGGGAAAAGATCCTATGACCCTGCCCTTCAAAAATGAGCCACTTAGGCTCACCGTTCTTTTCAATAGGGAAGGAGAGCTCCAGGGATTGCTGACTGCTTTGAAACATAAAATCAGTCCAATCTAAAGATTCCAGTGTCATTAATAAACTGTCGTGAGCTGCTATTGTCATCCTGATCCTACATCCTTGAAGATTTATTAATTTACTCAATTTTTCCCACTTTCTTTGCTAGCTGTTCACTCGTGGGCCAGCTGACTTTTATTGTGCCATCTGAATCCCTTGGAGATGACAGTAGTAAATGCTGTTGCTGGAAGTCCTCACACCCAGAAGCTTTGGCAAATTCCACTTACCATAAAAGACTATTCCCCTCCCCCACCCATCTTTATTCCCTCAAACGTACATTTTAAAGTCATGTACAAAGCCTTCTCAATTATATTATGAATCTAAATGCACTTGAAAATTTCTCTTGATATTACTGTTTGTACTGCACACCAGATGGTGAATCTTCAGTATAAAAATAAATTCTTGCTGGCAAACTGATGTGTTTCTTTGATCTGTGATTTTTTTTGTGTATAATGTGAAAATTGTCTGGCATGAATTTTGGTGATAGAGTAAAAACGTGTTATCAAAATGTATGTGGAATCATGTGTCACATCCTCTGATATTTTTATCTACTTGGATTACAAGATAACAGACCATTTGGTTTTTATGGAACAAAATGCCAGAAGAGCAGAATGTAACTTCCAAAACCCCAATGAAGATTCTGGGATTTCATGCAAGAAAAACAAAATTAAACATGTCCATTCATCTCAAACCATCAGCTGTAATTAAAATGAAAGTGGATTCCCTGAAACAGTGCAAATATCGTAATTTGACATATTTGGTCACGGAAAGTTAGTTTATAGGTTGTGAAGCTAATGCAATATATTAAGGTGTACGAACCAGATTTTTATAATGGCAGTCACGCTGTATTGAGCAATTGTAAACAAACCACAAGATTCAAGAGAAAGATTTTGTCTTCAAAGGAAATTGTTACACCACACACAGGCATGCATAATTTTTTTTCAAAATTTCTTAGACCTTCTCCGGTATGCATTTTTAGTTTGAGGGCAATATGGGTGTCATCGGTATTTGTTTAATGTGGGAACTGCACGATGAAGTAACCTTGCCGGTAGCTTCCTGTTGAAGGCAGAAGTGATTGAGTTCCCCACACTGTAAAGTTCTGGGTAATCCTACCAGCTCGGGGAAGGTCAACTCAACAACTGTCACACAGGAAGCTTCAAAGATAGAACTGTCAATAGTGACCCACATCTGTGTGAATTTGAGGGCTTTCTAATTAACTGAGGATCTGCAAATTGAAGCTGAGCTGTACTGCTTTTCACTTCCAATGCTCTAAGTGTCGAGGTGCAGCTAATCATTACATCTAACAAACTCTGACTTCAGCAGCCCCTTGAAGACCAGATCGACTTTAAGGGAGCAAAATATGAAATGAATGATATTGAATCCTTTCTTCAATTGTTAATTGAGTCTCCTGAGTTGGCTCATGATACCGTTTAATCCAATGATAAAAATGCAGTCCTGTGGGTAAAACAGATGCTACTACCCAACGTTTAACTGTTAGACTAGTTCTACATACTGGGCATTCTCATTACTTGTAGAAATTGAATGCTGTTAATCTACAGTTTTGTTTTTTTGTTATTTAAAAGTCTGTAATCTGTATATAAGATATAGCAGGTTGATAGAGCAACGTTAGCAGAGTTGTAGTATAGCATTAACCAGGATTACTCTGGATTGTACTAACACTGGTTTACACGAGAGAGTTTATTTGGTTTGAAGTTCCATTCATTCTTACAAATATTCGCCATAAATGCTGAGTCAAATTTGAAATCAAGTATCCTCTGGCAGATATTTTGATTGGTTTTGCAGACATGGGAAGTGCATAATATTGAATGCAATTCATTAATGTCTGTTGGGGAAAAAAGGCTGGAAACGCTCAGCAGGTTGGGCAGCATCTGTGGAAAGAGAAGTCGTTAATTTTGCTGGTCAGAGAACCTTTATTTGAACGAGACTGATCTAAGAATTTTCAGCATTTTTTTTGGTTTTTTAGATTCATCGCATCTGCGTTTTTTTTTTGTTTTTGGTTTCCATTACTGTTTGGTCTACAATTTTGGAGAAATGTTTATGAAGGTAAAATTCTAGCTATGCCCTGTAGATGAACAATCATTTAACACTTCGTCAGTGCTAGCGTTATTTGCTGCAATATCCAGTCCAGGTGAATGTTCTGAGAACCAGGTTTATTATCGTGATTTGTACATAATGTAATTTGTTGCTTTGTGGCAGCAGTACAGTGCAAGGACAGAAAATTACTATAAATTATAGAATAAATACTATAAAATAATGAGGGTAATGTTCGTGGATCATTCAGACGTGTGATGACAGAGGGGAAGATGCTGTTTCTAAGATGATGAATGGGTCTTCAGGCTCCTGTACCTCTTCCCTGATGGTAGCAATGAGAAGAGGGCATGCCCTGGATAGTGAAAATCTTTAGTGAGGCTACTGCTGCCTTGAGGCACTGCCTCCTGTAGAGGTCCTTGGTAATGAGGAGGGTTGTGTCTGTGATGGAGCTGACTGTCTACAGCCCTCTGCGGCTTCTTGTGATCCTGTGCATTGGAATCTCCGTTCCAGTCAATGTGCTCTCCACTGTCCATCTACAGAAATTTGCAAGAGGCCTTGGAGATGTACAAAATCTTCTCATAAAATAGATCAGCTTCATGATTACATTAATACATTGGGCCCTAGATGGATCTCACAAGATGCTGACACCCGGAAACTTGAAGCTGCTCCCACTTTAAATATCCTAAGGAGAACCTTGTATTTTGGGGAAAGAAAGATCAAGCTTGAAATTACGAGCTTGTGCAGTCAAGAAAATGGACTTTGCCAGCATTGTGATTGCATCAGAGAACCTGATTTTCCTATTGGTTTCATGGTTGTCAAGACATGTAGAAACATTCTTTTTTTTTAACTTAGAGACACAGCATGGAATAGGCCCCTCTGGTCCTTCAAACTGCAGTGCTCAGCAACCACCAACAAGCCATATTTAGCTGTATTCTAATCATGGGGGTATTTGCAATGCCCTATTAACCTAGCTGGTATGACTTTACATGTATTGGGCTGTGGGAGAAAACCCACACATTCCACTGGGAGGACGCATAGAGACTCCTTCCAGAGGATGCTGGGATTGAACTCTGGACTCTTGATGCCCCGAGCTGTAATTGTGTTGCGCTAACCACTACACTACTGTGGTGCCCATTCTTGTTATCGCGTACCCAGAATCCCTTCAGAAAGTAGAAGCTCCTCTTTTCGTTTGATAGCTTCTTGAGAAACGGTCAATTGAATTTACGTGGAAATGAGATTAAATCCATCATCTATCACAGAATAGACACATAGACAATAGAATATCACATGGACTATCCAAGGTAAGATACATTGATTACTAATGTTAGCGTCACTGCTGGATTGTGGAATGTATTTTAAAACAAATTTTGGACATCTACACTGTAATCTGCTTTTGACTCAACCCCGAGCTTTCCTGCAGATTACATGCAAAGAGACTGGCTACGTTTTGTTTCTCTTCATGTCTCTCCTGAATGGGCAAGTGGCGCCCCCTGTACAATGACTGTCCATGGCAAGGAGTGGAAATTCAGCTCATGGGGGAATCATGCATTGTGATAAGTTGTCATACCGGTTTGCTGCCCCATGTGACAGTTGTGTGGCTGAAGGTATCCTTGCACAGTCACGTGTGTTAGCTCTTCCATCACCATCCTCTTTATCACCCTTTCACCTATATCATGTTGGCTCAAGTAAACATGAGAAAGAATGACAAACATCTGACAGAGAGATACAAGGTAATAATTCAGACTCCCAATTCTGCTGATGCTCATAAACCTCTTCCAGGGCTGTCGACACTAGCGGAAATGTTCAGAGTGGCATTTATGTACAGCAAGAGTGACATGGCTTGCAAACCCATTTAAACAAATGGAGCTGTGTTTATTTTTAAGGCTGACATACATCAAAATGGGTCACAATTTTAAATCTAAATGAGTGATTGGCACTCAGAATGAGTGGCATTTGACGGACTGAGCTTTAGATTTGCAACAGAGTATCTCAATTGGTTCTTGTACTTTGTGCCTTATTGTGAGCTATTGATTATCCAAAAGGCCCCAAAAAAGTTGGGAACAGTGACATGAGCAAAGTTGGCTTATCAGTACATCTGTTCTACCATTAAATGTATTTTGAATGATGCCAGAGTTTTCTTTTTTTAATATTAATTGGTAGATTAACAATCATTAAGTGAAGAAATTGTATTTAAGATTACTCTTTATTCATTTTTCATTGCCTCCTCAGGCCTTACTTCTGTGACATTTAATGTCTTTGACTGGAAAACTTTTAAATTTAGATATATTTTCTGCTTGGCTAATTTAATTTCTGCATAATCCATCTTTGTTTTGACCTAATAGAAATAATTTGGTTTTAATTGTGTGCGGCTGGTAAAATGATTACTAGCCATAATCTTTACTGTTACAAATTCCAATTTTAAAAAGAAAACAAAATAGCTTCTCGGGTCAAGACATTTTATTAGTCCATTAGCAATGTTGCATTGAAATGAAAGAGCAATTCCAAAAAAGGGATGTTGCATGAAATGCAAAACCCTTCCGTTGCCTGAAATAGGGAGTTGGTTCGACAATGGTTATTATCGTTACTACCCAATTAAAGCTGCTCATCCCCTTTAATGAAGTATTAGCCAGTGGAAAAGTTCTGGGGAAAATGCCTTCCCTGAGACAAATTTTACTAATTGCTTTGGTTTTTAATATCTTGCCCTATTTTTGCAGTGTGCTACATTAATAAAAAGCAAAAGCTGGATCCAAGACTTCCAATTTCATGAACAGTGAGGCTCTGACATAATATAGAAACCATCACTTTCAACTTGCTGCATTTGTCTTGTTTGGAAAAAGTTGCATTTTCTGGTTTAATATTGCAATCTTATTTAATGAAATGCACACATTGGGGAAAAAAAAGAAATGTGTCAAAATATGATTTTGATCAGAGCATCATGGAGTTCAGATTCTAATCTACAGGCCAGGACTAATTGTTGGTTAAATTTAGTCCTGTTACAAGAGCAGTAATGTCAGTAATAACTAGGCGAGGAACAAACAGATTCCATATGTTTTTTTACATCATGTTAGTTCGGTGTATAATGTTTTTAAAACATTGAACTGAAGTGAACAATAACGTGGACAATTTAAGCCTATATGCTGGTGAATAAAAGAGTTTTAGTAATCTCTAGAAGACAGCCGAAAACACTTTCGAGTTCTTTTTATGAAACAATACTTGTCTGCTACTCGTGATGGTCTGGTTTCAATTTGAACATTCTCACAAGCTTCTAGAAATCTTGATAAAACCAATTTTTCTTGAAGTGGCTCTTAGAAAGCCGGGATGTTTATGTGTCTTTCTTTTTGTTATGTGGGTAGTGTGATTCCTGGAACTGCTTAAACTAGAATAACTGGAAGAGTGATCGCAAGTAAAAAAATCACAATTTAGTTTATTTTTCTCTCAGTGAACAGTACTTATTTGTCAATCACTTTTTGTAATGTATTTATTTCAAATGTCTGTGATTAAAGTAAAACAGATATGATTTTGGTATAAGTGTACTAACTAGTGAGTTTAAATATAATGGAGAGGGGAAAATAAATTTCATAATGTCAAGGTGGTTGAACCTTTGATGTTGCCATACATTTGTTAACATCATTAGGGCAGAGCCATCAAAAGTGCTCTCCATATTGAAGTGTTGTTTTCATTGTGAAGGAATGTTAATTCAAGTAAATTAATTATAATTCTCAATTAATTTGTCATAACTAACATCATTGAACTTGAGCTGGGAACTGTGTGGCTTTGCAGAGAGCACAAAGTTCATCAACACTCACAGGGGAATTTAAGACTCGGATTATCCCCACCACCTCTGCTTTTCTTTACAGTTCTAAGAAAGGAAATTGGACTATTTTGCTGGCAAGCAAGGCGCAAAAGAATTTTGCTGGTTTTCCAGAGTCCTGGTTCAAGTTTTCACTCAAATTCATTGGCCTAATCACAAATGTAAAACCTTTTGTAAACTAGCAGAATCAGGTTGAGCTTTAGAAAGTAATTATTTTATCGCCTTGAGTTTTAAAAAAAAAGAACCCTGTCATATTGTAAGAGTGGAAACCAAGTTATCAGAAGAAAATTCACACTTCAATGTGTTTGTTGAGATTTTTAATCACTAAAAATGAACAAAGTGCTGCATAGTCTGATTTGCTATTTACAATAGTGCACAAAAACAGTTTTGTAATAAATATTTTAAATGTTTTGAAAGGTGTGTCGTAGTTCCTTTCCAACAAAATTCTTAATTTGTGTACGTTCCTCCAAGGGCTTCAAAGGCAGTTCTGTGGTTAGAGTCAGCTTTCAGTGTAATGTGTATGTTTTAAACCCGCTCAAAAGACTTGCAATGGATTTAACAAGTATCTGATCTTTTACCCTGGTTTGGCAGATTTCAGATAAATTACAATCACAGTCACAAACTCCGAATCCTTAGTGGTGCACTGTGGCACAGTAGAGCCACTGCCTCATAGTATTAGAGACCTGGGTTCAGTTTGTCCTCAGGTGCCGTCTCTGTGGAGTTTGCACCTTTCCCCCTTCGACTGTGTAGGTTTCCTCTTATGAGAGGTGCCTCGATTCCTCTCATAAGCTAACGATGTGCAGTTGGTAGGCAGATTGTTGTAATTTGCATGGTAGTGTATGGGATAAGTGGTAGAATCTCAGTGAAGTCGATGGGAAGCTGGTGAAATGAAATAGGATTGTGTAATTGAGAACTTGATGGTCGCAACTGACCGGCTGGGCTGATGGGCCTGCTATGACTCTTGAACTATGTTGTGAAAATTTTGTTTTGCTGTCAAATTCCAAATCCTGACAAAAACACTTAGTAAGAGTTAAACTCTTTGATTAAGCATACTTTGCACATGGTTCTCACACTTGTAATTAAAAGTTCTGTAAAAACGTTTCTAACTGGATGGTATTTGTAGCATCTGAGAAGAGGGTGCTCCAATTAATCTTGATACTGGACTAGGCTGGAGAAAAGTTGATCACTCTTTCTCTCTCTCTCATTGTCCCTACTGGAAGGAGTATCTACTGTATGTCTGGCCAATGGACCAGGACAGCTTAAGGGCCTGTTGTGATACTTTCGACACTTTCTGAAGAATGACAGAGTGAGAATGGAAAGTTATAGCTATGAAATCAAGTCATCAGGACTTTAAAGGAAATGAGAAGGATATGGAGAAAGAATGGAAATGGAAGGAATCAGCAAAAAGGAGAGTAATGATTTTTTATTAAGACCATGCTTAAGAAAAATGTGCTGCTACCTTGCAGCTTCGTGGGTCTGGATTCAGTCATGATATGTGTGAGGTTTGCATGTTCTTTGTATGACCGTGTAAATTTCCATTCATCCTTTGTTTTCCCCATCCCAAAGATGCACTGTAGATTAATACTGTGTTGATAGGTGTCAAATATCATTTGTGCCACGTGTGTCGTGCAGCTATGATATCCACCTGTCACCCCCCTGACCTTCAATGGCATTATCTCACTGGATCCACTTTCAGGAGTTCCCATTGACCAGAAACTGAAATTGGAGTAGTGCCTATATAATGGGTCTCCAGGAGCAGGCCAGAGGCTCATAATCCCGTGAGCTTAACATCCAAGGAAACACATTGTATTGAAAGGACAAGCAGGTTGGCAGAGGAAGTGGGGTGGCTCTCTTGGTAAAAGAATGAAATCAATCCTTAGGATGAGGTGACATGGGATTAAAAGGTATAAAATCATTGTGGGTAGAGCTAAGAAACTGCAAGGGTAAAAAGAGCATGATGGGAATAATACACTGGCCTCTGCTCTGTAGCAAAATTATGGGCTGCAAATTACAACAAGAGATAGAAAAGCTATGTCAATAGGGCAATGTTAAATAGTCAAGGGGGATTTCAATAAACAGGTAGATTGGGAAAATCAGCTTAGTGCTGGATCCCAGGAGGACGAATTTGTAGAATGCCTACAAGACGGCTGTTTGGAGCAGCCTGTGGTTGAATCCACTAGGGGATCAACTATTCTGGAATTCTGGATTGGTTGTTGTACATTGAACTGAAATTCATTAGAGAAACCCTTAGGGGAGCAATGATCATGATATGATAGAATTCACCTTGAAATTTGAGAGGGAGAAGCTGAAGTCAGATGTATCAGTATTATAATGGAGTAAAGGGAATTACAGAGGAGCGAGGCAAAGTTGATTGGAAGGGCACACTAGCAGGGATGACGACAGAACACCACTGGCTGGAGTTTCTGGGAGCAATTCGGAAGGTCCAAGATAGATACATCCAAAGAAGAAGAAGCATTCTAAAGGCAGGATGATGCAACTGTGGCTGACAAAGGAATTCAAAGCCAACATAAAAGCCAGAGAGAGAGCATATGATCGAGCAAAAATTAGTGGCAACTAAAAAAAAGTCATAAAGAGGGAAAAGATGGAATATGAAGGTAAGCTGGCCAGTAATATTATTGAGGATACCAAAAGGATCTAGTGCTCTCCCGTGTATATGCCACAGGTGTCAGTTACAACTAACATTCAATGATGAACTCTGCTCTCTTCTTAGAGTATTGGTTATAATTGATACCTGTACCCAGGTGGCAGCCTGAGAAGAATTTATTTGTTATTTGAGGATACCACAAGTTTCTTCAGATATATAAAGTGTAAAAGTAAAACTCACTGGAATTTAGAAGATTGAGGGGGGATCTTATTGAAACATATAAAATTCTAAAGGGATTAGACAGGCTAGATGCAGGAAAATTGTTTCCAATGTTGGGGAAGTCCAGAACGAGGGGTCACAGTTTAAGGATAAAGGGGAAGCCTTTTAGGACCGAGATGAGGAAAAACTTCTTCACACAGAGAGTGGTGAATCTGTGGAATACTCTGCCACAGGAAACAGTTGAGGACGTTTCATTGGCTATATTTAAGAGGAAGTTAGATATAGCCCTTGAGGCTAAAGGGATCAGGGGGTATGGAGAGAAAGCAGGTAAAGGGTTCTGAGTTGGATGATAAGCCATGATCATACTGAATGGTGGTGCAGGCTCGAAGGGCTGAATGGCCTACTCCTGCACCTATTTTCTATGTTTCTAAAATAGAGAGGTGAGAGTAGATATTGGACTGCTGGAAAATTATGGTGGAGAGGTAGTAATGGGGGAGAAGCAAATAGTAGATGAACTGAATAAGTATTTTGCATTACTCTTCACTGTGGAAGACATGAACAGTATGCTGGAAGTTTGTGAGTATCAGCAGGCAGAAGTGAATGAAGTTGCCATTACTAGGGAGAAAGTGCTTAGAAAACTGAAAAGTCTGAAAGTAGATAAATCACCTGGACCAGATAGTTTACATGCAGGGTTCTGAAAGAGGTGGCTGAAGAAATTGTGGAGGCATTAGTAATGATCTTTCAAGAATCAATAGATTCTGGCATGGTTCTGGAAGTCTGGAAAATTACAAATGTCACTCTACTCTTCAAGAAAGGAGAGAGGCAGAAGAAAGGAAATTATAGGCCAGTTAGTCTGACTGCAGTTTGGAAGTTGTGGAATTGACTGTTAAGGATCTGGTTTTGGGGTACTTGGAGGCACGTGATAAAATAGGCCGATATCAGCAAGGGAAAATCTTGCCTGACAAATATGTTGGAATTCTTTGGAAAAAGTAACAGGCAGGATAGACAAAGGGATGTTGTGTACTTGGATTTTCCAAAGGCCCTTGACAAGATGCAGCACGTGAGGCTGTTTAACAAGTTAAGAACCCATGATACTACAGGAAAGATACTGACAAGGATAGAGCAATGGCTGATTGACAGGAGACAAAGAGCGGGAATAAAGGAAGCCTTTTCTGGTCGGCTGTCAGTAACTAGTGGTGAACAACAGAGGTCTTTGTTGGGATCACTTCCTTTTACATTATATGTCAATGATTTGGATGACTGAATTGATGACTTTGTGGCCAGGTTTGCGGACAATACAAAGGTAGGTGGAAGATCAGGGAGGCTGTAGAAGGACTTAGACAGTGTATGGTTATGCGCTTTGGTAGAAGAAAGGAAAGTATGGACTATTTTCTAAATGGAGAGAAAATTCAAAAATCCAAGATGCAAAGGGACTTGGGAGTCCTCATGTAGGATTTCCTAAAGGTTAACTTTCAGGTTGAGTCAGTGGTGAGGAAAGCAAATGCAATGTTAGCATTCATTTCAAGAGGACTAGAATCTAAATGAAAGGATGTAATGCTGAGACTTTCTAATGCACTGGTAGGTCCTCATATGGAGTATTATGAGCAGTTTTAGGTCCCTTATCTAAGAAAGAATGTGCTGACATTGAAGAGGTTTCAGAGGAGATTCACGAGAATGATTCCAGAAATGAAAGAGTTACCACACGAGGACTGGTTGTTGACTCTAGACTTGTACTTGCTGGAATTCCGAAGAATGAGGGAGGATCTCATTGAAACCTATTGAATATTGAAAGGCCTTGATGCAGTGGATGTGGAGAGGATGTTCCCAATGGTGGGGGAGTCTAGGACCAAAGGGCACAGTCTCAGAATAGAGGGATGTCCATTTAGAACTGAATGAGGAGGAATTTCTGTAGCCATACTGTGAAATTCATTGCCACAAGTGGCTGTGGAGGTAAAGTCCTATTTAAGGTATATTTAAGGTAGAAGTTGATAGATTCTTGATTAGTCAGGACATGAAGGATTATGGGGAGAAGGCAGGAGACTGAGGCTGAGAGGGAAATGGATCAACCATGATGAAATGGCAGAGCAGACTTGATGGGTCAAATGGCCTAATTCTGCTCATAAATCTTATTGTTTTATGGTCTTCATTTTATGATAATAGGTCAAAGATTTGAGGAAGGATTATTTTCAAAGTGCGAAGTTCATCCAGCAGGTAGTTGAAATCTGGAAACACATCCTGAGGGGGTGGTGGGGACAGGTTCTGTCAGAAACAGTGTTAATATGAGAGCACGAAATGCCATAGCAAAGAAGGAAAAAGAGGCTCATATCGCTGGGTACCTGATGGCTGGCCAGACCACCTTCATGACAGATGAAAGTCAATTTTAAATAACCACATAATCTGGGAAAGAAACTACTCCCATGGAATTATCAATTGCTTACTGTGACAAGGAGTGCACATGGAACATAACCAAGCAACACTAGTCTTTATTTAAACAAGTGGTTGGGTGAGGGTGCAGAGAAAGGAATTGTGTTTGGGAGACCTCTTTCTGAGTTTGGGAGACCTCTTTCTGAGTTTGGGAGACCTCTTTCTGAGTTTCCGACATTGTGAAAGAAATTAGTTTCTAAGTGCTAAGACAACACAATCCAACCAGCAAAAAAGGAATGACAAAGTTATTCTCCTCCCAAGAGTTCCATGCCACTGGCAGATTCTTAGTGATTTTTCCACAAAAATGTTTTTTTTTAAACATTTGTCTTTCCTGCTGCTGGTTCAGTGAATGAAGTACAGATGGGATCTGACAAGGAGTGTATTACCAGATGATGCACAAGCCCTGAGTAAAATTGTAACTTACAGCAGAGAGACAGAGGAGAGAGAGAGAGGGAATGGTTATTTCTTTGGAACTGTTGGTTTTTATGAAATTGGAACATTATAAAATGGAAATAGAGTTTCCTTGTTTTGGTGATTATGATGAGATTCTGGAACTCTTCAGAGGGTGTGCAGGCATCAGCATATTTCTGCCAATCTTAGTATCCCAAGAGACTGGGACATTCCTGTGTGGTTTGACTTAGCTGGTGACCATTGAAACGTTGTGGTCCATAATGAAAGGCTAGACAGAACGTACATTGTATTATAGTCATTGTTGCCCATTTACTTGTCAAAAGAAGAACGATATGTAGAGTAAATATTAATTCTTTGATATTTTTAGACTGTTGATGTGCCATTGGCAATGGGCATGTGGTAGTCTTTGCTGGCTCTGGAAAGCAGTAATGTGAAGCAGGTTGCCTCTATACGTAAATTTTGCCCATAGGCCAACATTCATGGATGAAGATCAGAGGCTTTAAGAACAAGTATTACTTTCTATAGGTTCTCTCACAGGACCAGAAACCACATAAAGGCACTAAAAATGGGAAAGCTGCATTTAACACATTCCAACATCATACGTAGCTATATAGAGCCTTAATAGTACTGCATTATAAGTACTTCAACACAAAATCTCATGTTAGGATAGAAATGTACAATACCTTTGCTGTTAAGTTTTGTTTCTTGTTGAATACACTGCCAGTGAGTATCTATTAACCACATGGATGGTTGGGAATTGTTGGATTGACATAAGGGATAACCAAAGGTTCCCAGTGATACCACACTTAAGATGTTTGCCTCATTAACTGATGAAATAGCCTTGAATTGAGCAGGAAATACATTGCAGCTTTCTGCTCAGACACTACTCTCTTGGAGGCTGAACTCAAATATATATGCGCCTTTAAACTGACTTAGAAGTATAATGAATTTATTGTAGGGCTGGGGAAAAATGTCAGACTGCTTTGAAGTAAATCGCCCTTTTTCCCCTCTGTAGGTCAATCACTGCAGTTATGTTGACGGAGTAATAGAGGGGTCTGTAGCCTAGCCTGCCTCACCCTTCTGATAGAAGAAAGAAGCCCAGTGGTAGATCCAAACTAGTCTGCTCCTGGCTGGTCACACTAAGTTCAATTTCAGGACTAATAGTGGGCCAAATTTTGAAGTTTAAACTTTGGGACTGATTTAAAAGGTTGATGGGGCTCTTTATGTTTTATGATAGCCCATTTTAAAAGCCTAAGATGAATGCTTTTGCTGGGCCAAAATATTAGTACACTAATGCAGCCACTGAACTGCCAGCAAAATGCAGTTAAACGAGTTTGACATGAATGAAATTAAACTCTGGTGATTAAGAAGCATAGAACTCTAGATAACTAATAGTAATTATTAGTTTCTTTCTGGTTCTTTACTGTTGAAATGTTTCTGTTAAATCACTGATACGGTTTTATGAAATTATGATTATGCTGATTGCCCATATTTTTATGCCGTGCTTTTACATGAAAATGTTACCACTGTTCTCTTGCTCAAACCTCAGTTAGCTAGGGAGAAACGAGTAATTGTAAGCTCACTAGCTTCTCAATTCAGTCAAATTCATGCAGATGAAATTCATGCTGCCCATGTGCATTTGTCAATTGGATGATTATATATTAAGCCTTTTTGCGGTTTAAATACAGACAGTCACACTTAATCACATTGTTCATCAATGCATATCACTAATATTTATCTGAGGCTCTGCGAGCTACTCTGATCTTTTCTTTTGTCTTGTAAAATATGCCACTTAATTGCAGGATATTCTGTTTAGTGTACATTTATATTCATGGATGTAGCCATCTCTACCAGATTTAATTTTACATTGTTTTTGTGCAATAAAACAGAAAATATTGCCATGTAAATTTGAACCATTTCATCTTTCTCACTATTAAAGGCAACATTTACCTTCTCATATTCTCATCCCTGATCCCATAGTGATGCCAAACGGCATCATTACTGTATCTACTCAGGCTGTAGCAAATAATCTCATGGTAGCAGTGTGGAGTGAATGAATACATTCATAGTCAAATTCATAGGTTAATATTATGTAGTAATTTTGGTTAGAGGGTTTATTTCTTTTTGAAAGCCTCGCTAGTGAGTAGCTATTAACCACATCATGGGTGCAGAGTTGACGTGTTGGTTTACCAGATGGATATCTCTAGGTCCCTAGTGATGGATATTTGTTCAATTTTTGTTCAATTACCCTTTGAAATCCAATATGCTAGTCTCATCTCAAGTTGTGGACTCTCTTCCCAGTTATTGGTCACAAGGTAAATAGGGAAAACCAAGAGAATGGAACCTCTCAGTTAAACATGAGGAGGGAAACTACCCTTACCGTTAAGATATTTTTTGTGAAAATTTAGATACGTTTTGTCAGTTTGAGCTCTGCCTTGCCTTGTCATATACTGAAGCTGTGGGGGGTGGGGGCGGAGTTCTGGCCATCTCAGGTTTCTTCTACTGCCACTCTTATGCCTCCAATACCAAGAGGAATCTGCCTCGCTGAGGCATTTTACTGTACAACTTCCCTTTGGGAAGGTTTAGCACTCCTGACCTTGACACCACCAAACGGGGAGGAGAGCAGGACGTTGAGAAGGAGCCTCCACTGTGCAGAAAGCCTCAGAACAAAAGCTGCCTTTCCTTTCTGGTTCTGTATGTCAGGTATACCATTTCCTCTGGGAAAGGGTTGGGACATTACTGTACCCAAGACCTCCCTTTCCTTCCCTTAGGAATCTGGAAGGTCACTCATTCATCACATTTGTTTGGCTGAACACAGTCCTGGACCTCAAAGCTTCTGGGATATAAACCCTGAAGTACCTCTTATCAGCAAAGCAAAGTAACCCAATGACAGCAACATCAAATCTGCTGCTCTGGAGATTTCTCTTCCAGAAAGTAGACACCACACGAGAAGAATGAAATTTGGGAGGTTGATTTTGCGGCACTTTATTTTTCCTGAAACAAATGTTTTGGGGAGATGAGTCCTAGGGTCACAGAACACTACAGCACAGAAACAGGCCTTTCAGCCCATTTAGTCTGTACCAAACTATTAATCTGCCTAGTTCCATCGACCTGCACCTGGACCTAAGCCCTTCATCCCCATCTGTCCAGTACCTATCGAAATTCCTCTTCACATGTTGAAATTGAACCTGAATCCTCCACTTCCACTGGCAGCTCATCCACTCTCACCACCCTCTGAACAAATAGGTTCCCTCTCATGTTCCCCTGAAACAGTTTACCTCTCACACTGCCAAAGTTGTCAGCCCCACTTAATTGCAGTGCTCCACTTTCTGCCACTAGAGGTCACCAGAGTATGTATGGCGCTCACTAGCAGTATCTAGTGGAAAGACCTGAACATGACAACAATAAGGACCTGAGTTAGCCTGTTTATTTTGTCCATGGAGCTGAAAATTTGGAGCAATTAATTCCAAGTAGAAATAGCAGATGGGAGGTAGGCTACCATTCTGAGGTTTTACTGATCAATCCCTCATAATGCTATTGGTGCTGGATGATTTCCATTTATGCTGTCTGAGGAACGTTTGACGAAAATGAGATGTTTCAACAGAATGCTGAGGATAGGCCTTATCTGTACTTTCATACTGAGAAAATTATCCATTTCAAAAACCTCTGCATGGAACCTCTTAAAAAGATATTCCAATAAAAGGGCATGTAAATAGCTAAGATCTTTCTTTAGATACATCTCTCTACTCCTTTGCCACTATAAAATGTGGTAACATTTTTATGAGCAAAGGGCTGTGTGGTAACTAGGCAGGAAGGCACGGTGTCACCATGCTCTGATGTGCTGAGGGCTGAACTACATGTTTGTACCTCTAGGCAATAAAGTACTGTCATCTATGTTATGCAACTATTATTATAGATCTTGTTAATATGGTCCCCTGCTACAAATGTACTGAAGTGCCCAGTGATAGATATGTAATACTGTAATTTTAAAATGTTTAAAAAATATGAATTCAATGCAGAGATGTGTAAATAGAAATGTGATAGTGGTTTGCCCTACCATTCCCCATTCTGCTCACAGCTCATAATATTCTACCACAAAACTGATAAGGTTATGATCTTTGAATCCCAGGAAACAAGAGCTGACTTTAGGCTAAGCCTCTGCTTTTCCCTTCATTAGCACAAACTCATCCGTCAGCCCAGTGTTGTGGAGGACTGAAGTCTCCCGGTCTGAACGCCCACATTTACCACAGTGATGGTGGTTTGCTGGAAAGTGTGTAACTCAGTTGATCAGGATGATCAGCCTTACAGGAAACACAAGTACAGTGAGAGGCCAATGCGAGATTTTCATGGCCAAGGCAGCGTTGCCAGCTCGTTCACAAAGAGATTCAATTTAATTCAGCTGCTCTTACATACTGCAGCCCCCAATATATCCCGCCAGCAAACCATCATTTCCAGCTGTCAAGATAAGATAATCCCCTACACCCCCAGCCTTCTCCCCTGCACACCAACAGTCTGACTTCACAAGCCTTCCCCAGCATGCTGAAACCACCGTCCCTGTATGGCCCAGTCGGTTTCCTGTCTGTTGAAAGCTTTATGACATTCCTCACCCCTAGGCCATTCCTCACATTACTAATATATGTGTACACTTATTGGCCATTTTATTAGGTATATATGCTTGTTAATGGAAATATCTAATCAGCCAATCATGTGGCAGCAACTCAATGCATAGAAGCATGTAGACATGGTCAAGAGGTGTGGTTGTTGTTCAGCCTAAATATCGGAATGGGGAAGAAACGTGATCCAAGTGACTTTGACTGTGGAATTATTATTGGTGCCAGACTGGGTGGTTTGAGTATCTCAGGAACTGAGATACTGGGATTTTCACTCACAACAATTTCTAGGGTTTACAGAGAATGGTGCGATAAACAGAAAACATCCAGTTCTGTGGGTGAAAACACCTTGTTAATGAGAGAGGTCAGAGGACTGGTTCAAGCTGACGAGAAGGGGACAGTAACTCAAATACAAGTTGAATGTTGAAGTGGATGGGCTACAACAGCAGAAGAGCACATTCCTGCACCTAATAAAGTGGCCACTCGCTGGCCTATATTAATAATGTGAGGAATGGCAATAATGAGACAGCCACCCTACCTACCTAGTGGCTGAAATACACAAGGTATTGTGTATTTGCCTGGGCTGGACATTTGAACTCTGTGGTTGCAATGCTGTGGTTGATACCCTCTCCATTTATAGTTTTACTCTATTAGTTCCTCTGTCAAGCAGAGACCATCTTAGAAAATATTCTGTTGCTCTTTTACATATCGTAGGCTGCATAATAATGCCATTCAGATGCAATATAAACAGTGGCCTGTGTGTTGTGTACAACTACATATGGTGAAGGTCTAAAAGGCTGGTGGAGATGGAGATTGAGATAGTACTTAAATCAGCATGAAGTGAAAAAAGATTTTTAGGGACAAAGCAATGACGACTGAAATATTTACTGCAAATTGACATGAATAAATAATAGTAAGTTCATCCTAAATATTTGTGGGCAATTTGGGAGAATACTGACTCAGTTAATCAAATGCATGTTTGTAATATTAGTGCATTGTGCAAAGTGTTCCATTTCTATCTGGATACTTCAAAAGACAGACCACTGATCAAGAATTTCAAAAACAGTGCCTCTGCCAACAATTCGTTGAGGGAGCTGGTGTCCAATTACAGTGGTTCTAACCCAGTTTTTTTTTATTAAATTTGACTCAAGGAGATTAAATAATTTGAAAATTCACCAAAGCAGTACAAAATATAGGCTATTGCTACATGGAATAGGAAACAGGTGGCAATGCATCATCCAGAGAGACAAGTCTACCTCCACTGTCCACTCCAGCAGTCATCTTAATAGGGGGAAATGCATAAAGAAATTGAACAATGTAGATAATAAATTTAAGAAATCAAATAAAATTTATCAATGATATTTTTAGTGCTTAATATTGGTTGTGTACTATATAATCAGATGGGGGTTGAATTATGATTTATTATGATGCTGATTATTCCAGGAATTGCTGCAGTTTAAAGACTTGATGTCATCTTGGGAGCCAACATCTTTTTAAGGAGAACTTCCAGGCATGAAATTGCACTGTGGGAATTTATTTCACAGATGTCTGGAAAAGGACAATCAAAGACCAACTATTGTAATGTGCTTTGTTGAAGAGGTGTAACTTCTGACATTCTCCCTACCTATAAACATACTTGTCATGCAATCTCCTACCAGGGAAAAAGGAAGAAAGGAAGTCTTGGGCTAAATTTCGAGGGACTGTCTCTTGGAGGGACCTAAAAGAAATAAAATGCCAGGAGACATTCAGCATGGTTATATTCCTTAGTGTGGGACCTCACTTGGGAACTGCTGTCACTCTCTTTAATGCCTGCAGAATATCCACACTGTCTGTTTAAGGGGTTGGTGACTTTGCAATAGTGGGATATCCTAATATCTGAGTTTGTTCAGGGTGTAAGGGTGCTGCAAAACATACCTGGTAAAAGCATATAGACTGAATCTAACCTTTTGAATATTTCAATCCAATTTTCAATAGATCTCCACCAAAGTATATTAACTGCTTCACACTGTTTTCTCTTCAGATTTATGGCTGCAGGTTTGGTTATTCTGTGTTATCTTCTTAAAATTCTTGTCAGTATGTATTAGACGTGTTGCTCCTGTTGTCCAGTGACCCTTACAGATGAGTAGATGGCCATTTTGATGCTCAACCTGATTTCAGCTGAGGAGCAGCAGCAGAAGTCAGCAGCCCAGGAGTAAGGGAGATAGAAGTAGATCAGGATGTCTGGGCAGCACCTTCTGCCTGGATTTATGAAATCTTGGAAGGTGACCAACACCTGGGTGAGACTTTCATGTCACACATTTCGTGTAGCAGATAGTAGTCTTTCAATCTGCTGAGAATGTCCTTGTCTGTCTCAAGGGAAATGCCGGGACTTATTGTTCAGTTATCACCTCCCCCCCAACCACCTTGTGCCTCAGCTATGTAGCACTACACTTCTCTATTACCCAGACAAACATTAAATGGATTGATGGAGGAGATAAAGTGGGGAAAAAAAACATTGTACCAATCCTTAACCCATAAATTTGAAAAGGAGGAAAGAAGGGATAAATAGTTATGAATCTGACCTTCTCAGACATAGGAAAGGATAGGTTTGTGTGATTACATAGGGAATTGAAATGAAGACGCATTTGTGGATGTGTTTTCCCCTGTTAGGAGCTGTTCTAACTGTTGCCTTCACCTTGTCTTAATCAAATATTCTTCTTTTATAGACCGACTCACATTTAAAGGTTGAACAAAATTTAAAAAAAATAGCAAACATCCAAGACAGTTGGAGAAATGTGTTCTATACCAACTTTATTTACCTGGCAGAAGAAAAATTACTATTACAAGTGAGGTTATTTAAGTAGATGAGCAATGGTGTGTGGTTTGTCCAGATTAATGAGAAATGTTCATATATCGAATCCTATTTAATTGTATGAGTCTTTCAGATTTGTAACCAGGAGAAATCAACTCCTAGTTAAAGTATCTACATAAAATTCAGGGAACTTAATAGTTACAGCCTGCTTTGTTCTGCTAATTAACACTGATACCCCTATAAAGTCAGCATAAATAAATATACTTGATGATCTTAGTGACCACTGCAACAACGTTACCGTGTGAGGTTGTAGAACTCTTCTGAGTTTGGTCACTTTGGATGAAGATTAAATTGGTTCAGTTTCAGCTTAGTTGAAGCTGTCTCCTGGTGTTTTTACATTTTCCATTACATTTGGGTTGGACGTTTCTTTTTATGTAAATGTTTGAAGCTGGCAGCTGAGCGTGGTTTGCATGGTCTTCATGTTGGCATTATTTGTTTTCTCTTGCAGGGAAGGATGAGCCGAGCAGTTACACTTGCACAACTTGCAAACAGCCATTCAGCAGCGCGTGGTTTCTCCTCCAACATGCCCAGAACACCCATGGATTCCGAATTTATTTGGAGACTGAGCATGGAAGTCCCTTGACCCCACGGGTTGGCATTCCTTCAGGACTTGGGGCAGATTGTGGCCCTCAGCCTCCGCTTCATGGACTTCATGTAGCAGATAATAGTCCTTTCAACCTGCTGAGAATGTCCGGGCCCGTCTCTCGGGAAACACCAGGGCTCGTAGAAGGCCGCTTCCCCCCTACGCCTCCATTGTTTAGTCCTCCACCCCGGCATCACCTAGACCCCCATCGGATGGATCGGCTGAGCGCTGAGGAGATGGCTATGGCGGCAGTACATCACAACAGTGCCTTTGACAGGGTACTGCGTCTTAATTCCATACCTATTGAGCCACCATCAATGGATTTCTCTAGGAGACTTAGGGAATTAGCTGGCAATACCTCCACTCCTCCGTTGTCACCGAACAGGCCTAGTCCTATGCAAAGGCTATTACAACCATTCCAATCAACTAACAAATCCCCCTTTCTCAGCACACCTCCCCTCCCACCCCTCCAGTCCACAGCGGCTCCTGCCCAGAGCGTGCTCAAGTCCAAGTCTTGTGAATTCTGTGGGAAAACCTTTAAGTTTCAGAGTAACTTGATAGTGCACCGCCGAAGCCACACTGGCGAGAAACCCTACAAGTGCCACCTATGTGATCATGCCTGCACTCAGGCCAGCAAGTTAAAGAGGCACATGAAAACACACTTACACAAGTCATCCCCCATGACGGTCAAGTCGGATGATGGACTCTCCACTGCAAGCTCTCCTGAACCTGGTACTAGTGACCTTGTTGGCAGTGCCAGCAGTGCTCTCAAATCTGTGGTAGCCAAGTACAAGAGTGAAACCGATGCCAATATGATTCCAGAAAATGGAGAGGAAGAAGAGGAGGAAGAGGAAGAGGAAGAAGAGGAGGAGGAGGAGGAGGAGGAAGAGGAAGAACCAGAGAATGAAAATAGGTCTGAATTTGCCTTTGGTGTTAGTCTTGAGGGTGGGCGCCATCACGAGAACAGCTCGCGGCCCATCGAGGAGAAGAGCTCGTTACCTGAAGTGATGCACAACATTGCCATGAACACCATGCAGCACTATGGTGAGGCCTTCCATCAAGTTCTTGTTGAAAAACACAAGCGGACTCATCTCTCCTCTGAAGCAGAAGTTCACAGAGACACTTATGATGAAGACTCGGTCGCTGGTGAATCTGATCGCACAGATGATGGTACAGTCAATGGGAGAGGTTCCTCTCCAGGTGAATCAGCTTCTGGGGGCATATCAAAAAAGCCTATCTTGGGTAGCCCGACATCCCTCAGCCCTTTTTCCAAACGCATTAAGCTTGAGAAAGACTTTGACCTGCCCTCAGCACCTTTGCCTCCCACAGATAATGTTTACTCACAGTGGCTTGCTGGTTATGCTGCCTCACGGCAGATGAAAGACCCATTTCTCAGCTTTGGAGACTCCAGACAATCGCCTTTTGCAACTTCATCAGAGCACTCTTCAGAAAATGGAAGTTTACGCTTTTCCACTCCTCCAGGAGAGATGGACGGTGGGATCTCAGGTAGGAGTGGCACAGGAAGTGGTGGCAGCACACCCCACATCACTGGACCTGGCCCGGGAAGGCCCAGCTCCAAAGAGGGCAAGCGAAGTGACACATGTGAATTTTGCGGCAAAATCTTCAAGAACTGCAGCAATCTCACCGTCCACCGGAGAAGCCACACGGGCGAGAGACCGTACAAATGTGACCTGTGCAACTACGCCTGTGCCCAGAGTAGCAAGCTTACGCGACACATGAAAACGCACGGTCAGGTGGGGAAAGACGTTTACAAATGTGAAATTTGTCAGATGCCTTTTAGCGTGTATAGTACCCTCGAGAAACACATGAAAAAATGGCACAGTGAGCGCTTGTTAAATAATGATATAAAAACTGATTAGGTGTTTTGGTGCTCAAGTTCCCTATAGCTTTTTCTATTCTCTTGTGATCAAAACCAAGTGGAAGCTGAGGACGTAAGGAACATGTGCTTGATGCCAGTACAACTGGTTTTAATGTCACTGATGAATGCATGATTTGTATCGGGGCAATACTATTGCATTTACGCAAATTCGAGCCTTTCTCTTGTGCAATAATTTACGTGTTGTGTATGTTTTTTTTCTTTTAGACAGCATGTATGGTATGTTCGGCAATTTAATTCTGTCCTCGGTTAGTGCTGAGTAACCACCCCTTTGTCCTTTCTTTGGTTTTTGAAAGAAGACTACCATGCTGCATAGTGTCCTGTAACACACACCATGTATAGTTTGGGTCGTAACACAGAGAGGGAAGACAAAAAAGGGGGAATTTCCCCACTCCTCCCCCCAAATAGATTCCTTTATTTAACCCTCTATGGACAGGCTGGAATTCGCACTGTTAAAGCCGTCCTTTTTTTTTACAAAAGGAAAATTTGTCTTGAAATGTTAATATATTAAATTAGACCATAAGAACAATTGTTGGCCTTGACTTTGGCAAAGGAAATAAAACTGAAGATGAAAATTGGTTGAATGCCATTGTTTGGTTAAAGGAAAAAAGAATAATCTGAGTGCCTTGGATCTTTTGAAACTGTATTGGTTTTCTTTCTGTTCTTCAGTTAGTTTCTGGAGGAGTAGCCTTGGGTTTGTGCTGAACCCAAGTGATGCTTCTGCATCATGCACTTGATAGTTCTGGCTACCAGCGAGTTAACCAATACTCAATATATAAATAAAATGAAGTAACAAAATAGTATGAACAAAGGAGGAAAATGTCTTGACAATTCCATTAATCTCACAGCACCTATCTGTGATCCGTAAAGTCATGCTTGGTTCATGCACCACACAGTAGTTGTATAAACATAAAGATGATACATTAATACTCCTACCAGCCCCTCCACCCACCCCTAGCTTGTATTTTAATAGCACTTGACTCCGCTTGTGACTCCTATGCCCTTTCTTTAATCAGGGGTACAGAGGCTGAGCAAAAAGACAAAAGGATAAAAGACAGTTTGGATAGGACAATTAAGTGCACTGTACAATTTTCCCAGTTTACAAACATATAATTAAGGGGAAAAAATCCTAAAATACTAAGGAAAGAAAAATGAACGGATTGTTTAGAGTCAATTTGCCAGTCATTGACTAGAATAGTGCACCTGGCTAAATATAAAATGTAAAGCAACACGATTTAACAGCATGTCTCCTCAGCGGATGATAATGGGACTGCAGTCAATTAGAATAAATAATCTCACTACTACAGTGCAACAATTTTTGTACAGATTTTTTAAGTATAAATGGTAAGATTTTTTTTAAGAAAACACTTCATTAAGTTAGGGAGAACTATATTTTAGGGTTTCAGTGTCTTGGTGGTTGCCAAGACGTATACATGTTTTACAGTTAGTGGATACTCTGCCTTGGGTACACAGCTCTTCAGGTTGTATAAACTTGCATTGGGAAAGGTTTAAGATTATATATATATATATGTTTTATATATATATAGTACTTAACTATAGGAAAATGCACACATGTTGATTCCTATGCTAAACACATTTATGGTCTCTACTTTTCTGTATTTCTAGAATGGTTATTTGAAATAAATGTTCACCTAGTGTAGGCACTATAGTATTTATATTGAAGCTTGTATTTTTAACTGTTGCTTGTTCTTTAAAGGTATCAATGTACCTTTTTTTGGTAGTGGAAAAAAAAACAGGCTGCCACAGTATATTTTTTTAATTTGGCAGGATAATATAGTGCGAATTATTTGTATGTTTCAACAAAAAAACAAACAAAGAAAAAAAGAATACGCCCGTGACATTGTACAGATAAGAGGTCGTATAACGGCTGCTTGGGGAAACTTTAGAACGTCGCGCCAATGGTCAAAGTGGATGGTTGTACATATCTTTCCCTTCCTGCTGCCATACTGTATACAGTACTGCAAGCTAATGTTTGTTCTGTAGTGTGCTTCTGTCTCCTAACCTCTCACCTACTACATTCCAGCATCTAACTTCATATGCAGTAAATTAAATGTTTGCAGTTTTTTCATTGCCAAAAACTAAATGGTGCTTTATATTTAGATTGGGAAAATTTCATATGCAAAGCATATTAAAGCCGCTTGAGTCAATACTTTTTTGTAAATGGCAATGCAGAATATTTTGTTATCGGCCTTTTCTATTCCTGTAATAAAAGCTGTTGTTGTAACTTGACATTTATCTTTTACTATGGGATTCACTATTTATTATTGCTTATGTGCGCTGTTTAAAACAGATGCACCAAATTGATCTTTTTTTCATTTTATTTTTTATTTTTTTTGTTTAAGTGACCAAAGGTCATTACAACCTGGCTTTTATTGTATTTGTTTCTGGTCTTTGTTAAGTTCAGGAGTCTATTGGAAACCACTGTCTGTGTTTTGGCAGTTGTCTGCATTATCCTGTTCACATGCCCATTTTGTCCCTTTATGAAAAAAATTAATAAAAAATTTAAAGCTAATTGGTGAACCTTGTGTGTGCTTATTTATTGCTTTCCTCATTATTTTAGTTTTTAAATTTATTTAGTCATTTGTTTTTGTATGGCATAATTAAAGTACACAGCTTTTGCTCAGCTGAGTAGATCTCTGCAGCGACCCCTTTCTCTGACCCATATAGAGTTTGGTAGCAGGCTGCAGAAATTTGCCTGCCTTCAGAAAGGGTTTAACATATCAGACAACCAGGAAATTCACTGTATACCATCAGCAGCTTTATTTCCTGTGTGGGTGAGGGGGTTACTGGCTACATACTGTGTAGGTCATTGGCTATCCAAAAATAATATAATCATAAATCAGTGAAATGAATGAAGCATACAATAAATTCTTCATTGCTAGCAATGTCTAAGTAAAATGATCAATTAATTGATGCCAATTTCTCTCCCACAATTCCTCTCCGCTAAAAGTGCATGAATATCTTCATACTTGTGCACCATGTCCATGCATTTAGAATTAAATGATGATCAGGTGGTAGTTGAAAATACAAGCACTACCTATTAAGTAAATTACAACAGATCAATTAATTGCTAAGTCCATTTACCTGGACCTTCAATGAGGTGAGTCAGCAAACCGTTGAGAGTAGTTTTTCTAATGGTACTATTAATGTTGCATCTTCTGCCTATGAGGTATTTTCTTTGAGAGTTGATGCCTATACTTTTATAAGTTGGTAAAATGACAGGCACTAACATTTTTTTGGTGGTGTTGCTGCGCCTTACGCAGTTGCAGGAAAATCTAATTCACATCAATTGGGTTCATCTCAGTGATAAGAATCCTGTAATTTCGCAAATTCTGTTTAGAACGCAACACAGCGTGTGTTTTCAAATGTCTCTTTCAGTTTTTTTTCTTCATTTTTAATGCAGTGACATAACGATGTGTGTCTTCAAAGAAGGGAGAGTCCAATTCTCCCTTGAGCGATGTATCTCAGTATTGAGTCAATTTTATTCTTAGCCCTATTTTGGATGTTGACTACATTCGTTCTGTCTCCATCATCTGCATCAACTTCCTTGGTGTCGGATGTAGATGAATCTGGTTTGCATGACTCAGTATGGCAGTGGGCAGTGAATTTACTTATTGAATATCAGATTGCCTTTTAATTGATTTGAACTAAGGATGCTTATAATTTCAGGATTTTCATGCAAGGGTGTAATAAAGGGAAATGTGCATATGTATGTTTTAGTCAAAATTTTGAATTAAGATACTTAAATCACACCTTTTGGCATTTTCTTACCTCTTCTGAAGCCATATTTGTTCCCCAGCTTGCCATTGTTCCATTGAGACACTGAATGCACAGACCTTTTGATCATGAACAACACCTCAGTAGGACTTCTCCTTTCCTGAAGCAGGCACACATGCAACAAGAGTAACTGGAGGAGAACTGGGATTGGGGACCCTGACTGACTATATTTTTCCCTGCTCCCTAGTCTAAGCCCTGAATTGGCAGATAATAACTTGGCACAAGATGGGAATCTTCAGCCTGTATGGGTCAGCTACACAATGGCAGTAAAATTGGATTTTGCCAAAAGCAGAAAGTAAGCCTTCAGTTTGGCAGCCTGTTTTGCAGTGCAAGCAATTGAGTTCAGTGGAATGGAAAATCAGATAAGGAAGCCTGCTGATTTGCTTTGGATATGTCTTGCATTACTGGTGCAGACCAATTTTGCGCCCATGGCTTAACCCACTCGCTCATTTGGGCACCCTGTAAATGTGAACCCTCCCTTCATAAAAGTTAATAATTATGTTGAAGCTCAATATTAGATTTTTTTCCCCCTAAGTTTTAACTAATAAACCCATGATATAAACTATCTTTGGCAAAATTAGCAATTATGTTTTCCTGTGATTCTGTTTATGATTATTTCAGGAATCATTGTTTTAACAATAAACAGGTATGTGGTATGGAAATACTTTAACTGCTTTATCCCATATCCCATTCAGTAGTTTGTAGCTTATTTCCTTCTGCTTTAGTTTTTTACTACATTAGCTAAGCATTTTCAATCTATGATTTACATGACCAAGTAATAGATTAATCTTTTAAATCTGTATTGTAACTAGAGTATCAATCATTTCTGTCCTTTTCAGTTTAGAAAGTAGCTTTATATCAGTGCACACTTCCTTTTGGCTTACTTGTCTTAATTATTTAGAAGGGGAATGAGTAGATAATCACTCAGAGTTTCCATAAAAAGTTGAAGATCTCTGGAATATCCTTATGGAATGACAATTTAGCCATAACCTGTCATCTTTAGCATGGAAATATTTCCAGTGAACCACATACAAAATACTGAAGGAACTCTTCAGGTCAGGCAGATTGCTTGGAGGGAATTAAAAGGTTGATGTTTTGGGCTCAGATCCTTCATCTGAGTCCAGATAAAGGGCCTTGGTCCAAAATGTCAGCAGTTTGTTTCCATCCGTAGATGCTGCCTGACTTGTTGAGTTCCTACAACATATGTGTGTGCTGGTCAAGATTTCCATCATCTGCAGAATCTATTGTATCTTTAGTAAACCACCTTGGCTTTAAGGGTATCGTCAAATGTTGAAATTATAAACAGAAGTCATGCCTAGACAAAAAGTAGACTTTTTGGGAAAATATTAATAAAACACTGGAATCCCACTTTATTTTTGTGTCAAATTCCTGTTTTAAAAACTCTTCCTGGGGTTTGAGCAGGAAGTGTAGAACTGAACCATAGTTTTCTTCACTATTTATATGAACTGTAGGTTTAATAGTACCAAATGCCGAAAATGTCTAACAGAATCTAGAAATAAACCTGAACTATTATTTTGTTCTTTCATATGCCGATGTCTCTGAGTATATTTTCCAAATTTCCAGTCACACTTTTTTCATCGTAAGATTGAATTGGAAAATGTATTTTTTAAAAATTTGCTTCATGGTTAGTTTTGCTAAATGGAGAACCCTGCTGCTGTAAACCTTTGTGAACTTGTGCATTTATATTGGCTCTCTTTGTGCACCAACTATCATACTTAAAATAATTCATAGATGAATGTACCATGTAGCCCAAATACTGCAATCAAAGTGGCAAAAGGGAATGGTGTTTTCCCCGAACTGTTACACATTAATTGCATTATAAAATCGTGAACCTGTAAGCCCTTTGTGCATTTATGAGAATTTCATGGGCAGATTTATGTGACAAGCATAACATGGAAGGCACTATTGTAAAACCATATACAAGTGTGACCCCATGTTCTCATAAATTTTGGATACACTTACCTCCTTTTCAGTTTTAACAATTCACATAAAAACAATATTTTAAATTTAAATACATTAGTAAGTTTCTAAAGAAACAGTTTTTGCTTTGGTAAAAGGAAAGGGTGGGTATAAAGGGAGACACCTGTAAAGACCTTTAGATATAGGAGCAGAATTAGGCTATTAGCTCTGCATTGCTGATGCACAAAGGATTTAAATGTCTCTTTTCAGGGATCTAGAAGCTCCAGATGTTGCAATACCTTATTTTGTTTATGGCATTATTAAATTACAACATTTTGATAAGAATAGTGTAACGAATCAAAGGCACCATTCTCTAACTGTCAGCCTTTGAAAACTGCAAATGTACAAATCTATTAGCATTTGATGGTGCAATCATTTGCTTAAGAGTTGAAAATTCCAGGTCTGCCTTAAGGATATTTTTAGGACAGATTCTCTGCATTAGGGATTCCAACTTCAATTGATATGATTGGTTCATTTATATTGTTATTTTAAAACATATGCCGAGGTAATTTAACTTCCTATGCCACATTAGAAATCAGATTGTTTCACAGATCCTTTTACTTTAGAAAAGTGTGCATTTCATTAGGAATGTAAGGATCCATAACTAACATACAAAGTAGCACTAGAAAAGCAAAAGGAAAAAAGGGAAAGACATTAGAAGTAAGTTTTCTCTCCTTGAAGGAACAGCTCCTTTGAAAAAAGATGTAAAGTGATCCATGACTCAAGGGCGATTTCTTTCTTAAAATATAAATTCTGAACCTCACCTTTTAATTTGGAGTCATCTGAAGATCCAAAAGTTCACTTAGTGGCCTATCTAACATTACTCACTCTGCAAATAGAATAGAAATTGATTAACTAATACATCTCATTTCATCTAACCAATTTCATCTCATTGTCTTTGGTGGAGTCTTGCTACATGGAAAATAACTGCTTTATGTACAAACAACTTGCTGCTTTTCAATCTTTTTTAAGAAAGCACATTTTGGGGCTGTGGTGTTACTTATATTTATTGTCCAACCTTTGTTACCCATGAGTCACTTGATCAGCCTTAATTTAAAGCAGACAAGAACCAACTGTACAGATTCAAATCCATTTTCAGTCTCTTTATCTGAAAACTCTTCCATCTTTAAATCTTATACAATTGTGATTATTTGTGTGACCCTAATTTCCATTGTTCCACTGTGAAATATTGTTTGATAATAGTCCTGTGAAGTTAAAGGCACTACTTAAGAATTTTAGGGATTAGAAACATATATTTTATGAAGATCCAACTGCTTTTTACTGATAATTGCTTTGGAGTAGTTAAAAAACACAAAAGAAATCTTGATTCGGAGTTATATTAACTGTTTCTAAACAATGTTTGTCTAACTTTTCATAAGGTTATATTTTGCCAATTAATTTAACTATTAATTTAACTATTAACTATTATTAATGCTACCTATTGGTAGCAATCGAATGGTGTGAAATCCTGCTGTGTGGGTGGGATGGTATTTATGGGCTTTATTTGCACTGTTGCTCTAGTTGCCTTCCTGAAAGGCACTGCACTAACCAAATTACTCAGACACAGTCTTCTCTAACGCACAGTGTTCTATGCTTATGAAGCACCCAATCCACCTTTGCTCAACCCATGTTTGAATGTCACTTGTTTCAGATTGGCAAACCGTATTGGATGTCCTTATGCTGTTACTGAAAACAAATGCTGTGAAATTAATCCTTTATGCTTCTTCTGCCATGTTGAATTTCTCTTTTTATTAACTTTAAATACATTGGGAATAAATTGCTAGATAGGCTGTAGTTAAAGCATCATAGGTAACTTTGAGGAGTTTTGTTTAGTGGATACTGCACTTGCAAAGTAGTGTCACTTCCAGTAAATGAAATGTGAAAATACTCTTCCAGTTGATAATAGTATGCAGTAAGACTCACATCAAGAGGCTTGGCATCACTTGTTGGGTTTATTAATGTTTTACCTTTGCCAAGTCAGTGTATCGATGTATATAATTGCTGATTGCTAGTATTATTATGTATTGTAGTTTGCCCCTAGAAAAAGCTTTAAACAAGGCCATGAGTCAGAAATTGTAAAACTTTGATTAGATGGCATTTACTGCAACTCTAGGTGCACAGTGAAATTCCAATCAAAGACTCTCCTACCTTTTTGAAGAAGGGCATGAATTAATTTCCTCTAACAGCTACCATTCTTTCCCAAGCAACACAAACAAAATGCCAGAAGGTCAGGCAGCATCTATGGAAATGAATAATAGTTGATGTTTTGGGCTGAGACCCTTCCTCAGGACTCAAGTTTCCTTAGCATTCTTTCCCACTGTCAATGTTTACCAATGGTAAACAATGGTAAACAGACACAATTCCAAGATGTCATATTGGTATAATTGCATTGTATAGATGTTATTTACCAGTACTTTAAGAAAAGCTTCATATTCCTGGAGCACTTACAGCTTCTGACATACTATCTCATTATTGTCTGTAGCATAGGGGAGCTGAGCTCCCCTATTTAAATTTGGTGGTGTCTGTGGAAGAGTTTAATGTGAATAGGAAAAAAATATATGAAAAGAATAGATTTTTTCTTGAGGACTGAGATCTCCAGGACCTTTTCCTTATGCTGAACTTTTTTTTTGCTTTTGAAGCATAGAAAGTGAATTTAATATTGAACCCAATATATCACTCTCAAAACAATTTCAATGTGACTGCCTTGATTTAACTAAATAGTGGTAATGAATTGCCAGATCTGCACCAGTGCATCTGATTGCAATATTTTCTGGATTCTGAAACGTGAAAATCTCAGGCTTCAGTATTTTTGTTTTCAATGTTTTGTTCCTTTCCGTTAGAGTTGGCTAAATACCATCTATAAAAGTAATCCCTCCCACAGAAGATATGCTAACAATGGGGAAATGTAGCCTTTTGGATGTCATAGAATGATGGTGTCAGACAGCACAGTAACACACTCTTCAGCACACCAACTCCAATCCCGCAATCAAGCACTCATTTATACTTAGTCAATTTGTAAACATTTTACTATATTCTCTCCTCATTCCCATCAACTTCCTCCAGAATCTAGCATTGACCTATTCCTTTGGGTCAATTTAGAGTGGCAAGTGATGTCCTTCAAGGACATATGCAGACAACTCTGCTTTTCAAAATTTTTTATCAAATGTATAACAAAGAACAGAGAACTGGATCTCCATGTTTACTGACCGTATAAGATAGCACTGCACAATGTGTAGGTGAGAGAAGGCCAGGGTCAAAACAAGTTAAGACACCAAAATTATAGGGTTTATATTGGTTGCATTGCATGTGATTTTTTTTTTCCATGCTCATCTTTTTGAAATACTCATTTTCTGAGTGCCATGATACCATTGCAGTTAGTGTGGGGCTATTACAGCTTGGCACATAGGAGTTCAATTCTGATGTCATCTGTTAGGAATCTATGTGTCCTCCCCGTGTAATGTGTGGGTTTTCTTCGGGCCCTCTGGTTTCCTACCACAGTCCAAAGATGTACAGTTTAGTAGGTTAATTGTTCACTGTAAATTGTTCTGTGATTAGGCTAGGCTTAAATTGGGAGTTGCTGAATGGGATGACTCGAAGGGCCAGACTTTCCTATTCTGCATTGTGTCTCAAGTAATATAAATAAGTAAATATAGATCAATACACTCTTTAAATAGTAAACTAGGAGCAGAGTCTTAGCAACTCAAGTTTTGTAATTAATGCAACTTAGTAGACAGGTACAGAAATTAATTTAAAAGGTCATGGAATTTTAAATAATTTGGGAATTGCTCAGCAGAATCAGATAACGGTGGAGAGAGAGGCAGTGAACATTTCAGATTAATGAGTTTTGCCAAAACAGGACATAATTGGCTTTATCTCTAAAGGATCAAAATAGAAAAGGATGGAGTTATTGTTACAGGCACATAAAACTCTGATTTGACCCTATCTAGTGCTTTGCTCACTTCCAGCCTCGACACCCGAGGATGGATGTATTGGCCTGGCCTCAGTGGGGTTGGGGGGGTTGCTGAAGCAGAGATTTGTTTGTATGGTTATGGAAGGAATTGAGTCAAGATTCAAGAGATTAATGTTATATCTCTTTTGAATGTGGATCAGATTTAACTAAAGAGATGATTGTTTAAATATAGTGAAACTGTTTCCTGTGTTGCAGTAGTCCTAGTAAGGTTGGGTAAGCTTAAAATTGAACAAGGGCTGTAAAAAATCTGGAACTACGTTTCAGTCCTGACTCTCCTCCCCTACATGCTCAAAGTGTAAATATGCAGGCAGTTGAATATGGATTCTTTCTGTTGGACACGGTCAAAAGAGAGTATAGTAATGACTAGAGTTGAGGTAGCAATCAGATACGATCTAATTGAATGACAGAATTTAAGCACTGAATGGCCTACCACTGTCCAGTATTCCTCTCTGTTCGTGATTCCAATTCTATTTTCGTAGCTGCGTCGAACACTCAAATTTCATCTCATGGCTGAGATTCTGCCTTCCCTAATATTAACTAAAATATAGAATAACTCTTTTCATTCTTGTCACTTTTATCTTTACTACTAAAATGAGTAAAGACAGATATTTCAGCTCCCTGGTGACAAAAATCTGTTAATCTCTTCAAAGCAGTTAATGACTGCTGTGCAGTAAATGGAGGATCTTTAGACTGGAACTTCCTTTCTCTATGTAAATAAAATGATGAAAATAAATTTACTGCTGCGAAGTAGGTAATGGATGATGATCTGTGTATTAAATAGAAGCTGTTTGAAGCCTGAATTTCCCTTTAACGACACTTGTTCTAAACCACTTTTCATTAGTAATTAATGAAGCCTTTATTTAGGTACTTGATGCTGAGTAAAATAGAAATGATCTGTTGTAACTTCAACTAGAAAAATATCTTTATTGTGCTAACTATTTGATCTTCACTAAATTATGTTTCATGCACCTTGGCAACAGATAGTATACTGGAAGTTGCAAACAATGTGGCAGATGAATGCTTTCTTGTACTAATGTTGCACGTTCAGTGGTAAATAATAAATATTGGGAAGGAATTAACTTTTAGTCACCAGCTCTGAACATGTGTGAGCATTTTAGTTATCAGTTGAACTCACTGGCATTTGTTCAATTTCATAGGGAAGCTGATTGTGCGGAGACAAACGTTAACAATGGCAGCGTTCGCACTCATGTTTAGTGGTGGGAACCGGAGGCTAATTTTTCTCCTATTCAGTTTTTGAGACACTGTGATTCTTTTTTCCTTTTCCAATGAACTAAATCAATTAAAACTCCAAATTAAAGGGAAGAAATCAAAACCTTTTCTGATCGGGTTAAATAGTCTATTTTGGCAAGTTGATTCACCAATGTGTTCACATGAATTTTCTGATCTGTACATTTTTTGGGTTGGAGCCCCTTTTTGTCTTCCAAGGACATGCATCATTCATTTCCAAGAAGGTAGATGGCTGACAGGTTTACCTCAGTGCATTTCTTGAGATGGCTATGAGAGAATGATTTGTGGTGAGTTGTCTGTGTGATGGTTTTCTATCAGGGGCAACTCCAAGGTCTCAAATGTGTGACAGTCCTGGCTACTCAGTCCATATTGGGACTCCTGTTCTGCACCCTGGACTACAATATAATGGGGCACTTGTCAAATGCACCGCCCACAGTCTGATCATTTCAGTCCATCTCATCCAAATGTTGGAAAATCT
This sequence comes from Hypanus sabinus, assembly GCF_030144855.1. Lineage (NCBI taxonomy): Eukaryota > Metazoa > Chordata > Chondrichthyes > Myliobatiformes > Dasyatidae > Hypanus > Hypanus sabinus. The sequence continues at coordinate 58,568,103 of NC_082717.1, read as the reverse complement.
GCTAGAGAGAAGAAAATGTTCTAAACTGGCAAAATGTCACCAGCTGCTGGCACATATATGTACAATTAATCTCAAAAAGGCTATTGAAAAAAGTATTAATTTCCCTCTGTAAAAAAAAATCTAAACTTTTATGATTACTTCAAACAGATTTTCCTTAATAGTGACCTATGCAAAAGTTTATAATACAACATCATGAGAAACAGGAATATACAGTTGGCCCCTTGAAGTTTAACCACTCATCTAATAAGATCTTGGCTGATCCAATCCTGGACTTAGCACTACTTTCCCCACTTTCATTCTCTTCAATTTCTTTGTAGACTTAATGTCTGTGAGTCTCTGCCTTACATATACTTATGGACTCCCAACTCCATAATTGTCTAGAGTAAAGGGGATATGATTCTCTGAGAAGAAACTTCTCCTCATCTCAGACTTAAAGTTTGCCCCCTTGTTCCAGACACCTCTACTATGGGGGGGGGGGGTGAGGGAACAACTTATTGGTATCCATCCCGACAATCCTTCTTAGAATCATTTATGTTCATAATCTTCAATGATCATAGGCCCAGTCCTTTGTTTTACTTTAACACCTTTGTCCCAGAAATAGCCCAGTGAACCTGACCTGCACTACCTCCAATGCAAACACATTGTTCTATAAATATAGAGATAAAAACTGTACACAGTCCTTCAGATAATGTCTCATCAGCATCCTACAAAATTGTTTCATTCGTTCCCTACCTTTACACCCCATACTCCTTGCAAGAAAGGCAAATAATCCATTAGCCTTCCCAATTACTTGACATATTTGCATGCCATTTTGTGTTTCCTGTACAAGAGCCCCAGACACTTTAAACTGCACCAATTTGTTGTCACACTCCATTTCTATAACAACTTGTTTTTAATTCTTGCAAAGTGAATACTGTTACTTTATTCCAGATTATATTATATCTGCCAGCTTCTTGCCCCACTCACTTATCTGGTCTATATCCCTTTGTAGACTCTTTGTGTCCTCCTAACAACTTGCTAACCTACCAGCAGATTTGGCTGCAGTACCCTTGGTCTCTTCACCCAAGTCATCAGAAAAGGTTAAATAATTCAGGATCCAGCATTTATCTGCCAGTTACTGATCGCCAATCCAAAAATCCCATTTCAAAAAGTTAGTTAAGGGAAAACTCTGCAAGCAGGTATTTAAAAAGAATGATGAGCGCTAAATTATATAAACATTATTACAATCTACAGACAGTAAAGTGGTATTATCTTCACTCATCCATATGGTCAATACTGTGATTCTGTTGTTTATTTGACCTAGATAAAAATGAGAGAACTTTGTTGTACAGCAAATCTTCCCTTACTCAATGGCATCTTTTAAAAAGCTTTTTTCAAAATGTTGTTTGCTTTGCAATACTGTGCTGCTTTTACTTCACATCAATGCTCTCGTAGCATTAATACTGCAGTAGAGAATGGCATGGCTATAAATTGTACATAGAGCTTTCATTATGCATTTGCTCGTACAAAGAGTGCATTTTTATATCAAGAAGAAATTTTTGCATGGTGCTTGTAAATGATGCAAATTTTGAATTTCTGATTAATGTTTACTTAAATTTAACTATAGTGATACTTTGATGTTGACATGTAAGACTCAACAAATTTCCTTTTATTTAACAAAATGTTTAAATGACACACAAGCAGTAGGGGGATTAATAACACAATGCAGTCACATTTGTTCCATAACAAATTGGGTTTGGTAATGAAGTGCTGCTGGCCTATCCTGGGTACTTTATACGTTAAAAGTGTAAAATTATTGCGGCTGGGATGATATGGGAGGGGGCGGAGGGGGGTGAGATTGAGTTTCTGAAAGCACGCAATTTTTATTCCTGTTGTTAATTTTGAATCCAAAGCCTAGATCATTTCCAAGTACAAATGGTGTTTTCCCTTCTTTACAATTCCTCCTTGTCTTTCTTTGCTGCTCTTTGTTTGTGTTGATTTTAAAAACTATTCACGTTACTTGAAGTTGTGTCTTTTTAACCTCTTCTTTCAATTTTTCTCTTCTTTCCCTTCATCTCCGGGAGGCAGTGACTCACAGTGGATACGGATCAATGAATGTTGGCAGCTCTGCAATACCTCGTCTGTGTGGCCATTCTTCATGTGTGAGCCCAGACAGTGAGTGCTGGTAGGCTGTTTGACTGTGGGAGCATCACAGCCGAGCCTTATCCAACCGCCATGTATCCCATGGTTGTATCAAGGGTGCTGGCTAGCGATCAGGAGTAGAAATCCTGGGCGAATTTCTCTCCTCCTCCTTAGCCTGGTATACCTTCAGCACTTTCAGAGGCTCAGTTCTAGGCCTTGCTGAAAGCAGCTCCTCCAGTCTAGAAAAAAGCATTTGATCATGGGACTGAACTGCCTAAATAGTATACAATTGTGGTTATTTGTCCACTGGTATATTCAGTCGGGAGGAGTGGGTTGGGATGAACAGACCAGAATGTGAAGAAAAAAAAGAGATGGTTCTGTTCTCCCCTTCTAATAGTTCACACAACACACTAATGGGATGGCCCATCAACAGGGACTAATAGGATAAACAATTTCACATTTTAATTGATCATCTTTTACTGATGTGATGAAGTGCCTCATTGTGCATCATTGTTGATTGTGTGGTATGCAACATAATCACAGAAGATCTGTGTGGACACCCTGCAGTAAATGTGTCCTATCTGGGATGAAATGTGATTCCTCAGATAGATAAGAATCAGGAATTGTCTGTTTCTGTTGGAAAGAATGTGATTGGCAGAAAATGTATTATTCCATTTACAGGGATACAAGATTTCTTATACCAGAAAAGAAACTATATTATTCATAAAAATCTCTTTGTGAGAGCTATTTTAGTTCTATATTATTAGTTCTGTAAAATGCATTAGAATGTCAGTACTCAAAATCCCCATTTTTTAGATGGAAAGAATCGGTTTTCAGGTTGCAAATTGTATTGGATCAAAAAACTCCATAGAATTACAAATAACAGCAGGAGTGTTACCTCAAGGGTTAAGAGAGTGTCTCCTTGAGCCTGAGGTGTGAGAATCAATTCTGCCTTCATGCATCAAAATGAAAAGATTGATTTGTAATAAGCAACTGGTCAGTTTATATTTTAGATACAAGCTTATTTGTCAAGAAAGCTAAAAACCAGATTAAATTCTAAAATGCAGCACTATTGCCAGCCAACATAATTTAATTTTGATGATCACAATGGATCCTTTGGCCTATGTTCTCTTGCTAATGGAGATACAATCTCTGACTGATTAGTATAGTGTATTGTACAATTCCTAGGTAGAAAAGGAATGAATTGCAATTAACTTTTATTACTTTGTGTCATCAGTCCTTGGGCTCTTTATTGCCTGAATAAACTCAGATATCTGTTTATCTGTTTGTCCTGAGTGCACTTTCTGCGAAGTGGGTAACAAAACAATACCACGAACTGAACCATATCTATTTTTCAGAAGCAATCCAAACTTTTCTATAATGATCTCTTATATATTGTGGTCCTTAATTGCTGGATGAAACCAGGTTTCAGTTAACAGAAATTGAAACTTTAGTATAATTATTTACTTCATATTTCGAACAGTTTATGTTTGACCAGCACATACTTTCAGGTGTTCAAATAATGCCTTGAGGTACTTGTCCAGGACCAAAGTATCAGTATAAATTGATATGTGGACACATTGCTGCTTCAAGGCCAAAAGGCCTGGTTGTGACATCCCTAAAGTAGTGATGTCAGTGTAATATTATACATAGCTCAATGGAAATAGATACAGTTTGGACTGAACTACTTTACCTTGTCTAAGCTCGTAACTAGTCAAGCTTTTGACCTTACCTCTGGGGGAAAAAGCCTCAGCACTAATATCCTAGTTCTACATCACCATGGAATTTTTATCTATTATGGGTCAGAAAAAAGTACGGCTTTCTGCTGAAACAAACAGAAATTAGCTGATATGACAGAAACACACAAGTTCAGAAAAAAAGTTTCACTGAACACTAGAGGTTTTCCTCATAGTTGATTTACAGTGCTTTTAAACATACAGGATCTCTGTAAGTAAGAGGAAGCAATTAATATTTGTATCTCTTGATCAGATTTTCACACTCCTTGGCCTAAAGATTATAAGAGATTCTTTATTAAGTAAGATTGAGAGGAAATGATTGCCACAATGCTAACATAGAGTTTGAGGGATAGGTGGTATTACCTCAGTTGAATAGTTTTGATAATGAGTGGCTGATCCACAGTGCCCATAAGCCATGTTGGACATCTTGTCTTCTGCTTCATTCACTTCATTTCCACTAACTTCTGTTTAGAGAGTTCTAATTTATATTCTTCTGTAGTGATGGTTTGATAATGCCTTTCTATTGTTATTTCCTTGAGATGAACAAACCTCTGACAATTTACTTGTTAAAGTGAAGTTGTATTGCTGTTTGGTCAGGATAAAAAAATAAATATCTTTGGGGCAATATTGTTTTGGGCATGTACCATCCAGGATATTTATTATGTTGGAGTAATATACTAATGGCTGTTGACTTCCTGAAGACTAGATCTTTGTATTAAGTGGAAGATAGAGTCCATACCCTATTCTGTGTTTTATTCAGTGCACTGTGAATAACAATGACCCCACTGTAATTCAAATCATTTATTGTACTTTTTGAATAGTACATTTGAAAGACTCTGTATTTGATCGTAGAGATGGTTGATGATGAAGTAGCTGGATCTTTATGAACTTTATTGATTGCTCTTGCTTTTTCTCTATCAGTCCCAAGCTTTTTACTTGTGTTACGTCTTGTCCTTTCCAACTTCAGATCTAACCTTCGGTTTTTGTTCATTGGTTTTGGCTAAGTGGAATTGTTATAGGAGCTTTAAATCTTAATATCCATGACTCACCTTCTCCTATATTTGGTAATCTGTTGAATATTGGCTGTCTCATCTTGTTTGCAGATATGTGTCAATCAGTCTCATGATGACTAATGGGAAATGTTATTCAATTGATGCTCCTTACCCAATAATCCATGTGCGTTCAACACCATTAATTCTGGGGTAAATCTAAGTTTCATGTTGCCAGCATGGACATTTCAAAGTCAGAGCAATTTTGTTAAGGGTGTCCTTCCAAGCTCATTAGATAAGGCCATCATGTGATAGTCAGAAACCAATCCTTTCAAAGCCACCTTCTGTAAACACACAGGCATATAAAATTGATCATTAAATTAATGTTGAGTGGTGTATGAAACTCTAAAATTTATGAACCAATTTACCACTGCCTCATGAACAAGATTTAAAATTGCCATATTTAAGAGATTCAACATTTTATTTTGGAAATAATGGCAAATGGCTACTGCCCCCAATTTCTCCACAGGTTCCAAACATGCACCTTTTCACTATTTTTATTTGTGGACAAACCCCAGATTAATTTTCAAGCCCATTTTGAACATCCTACGTCAGTCAGCTTATCAATCTAATCAATCTTGGTCTGCTGCAGGGGATCCTAAACTTGATTAATGGCATTGGTCCATGGCATTAAAAAAAAAGTTTGGAACCCCTGCACTACTCTTTCAGCCTGCTTCCATTGCTGCTATTGGTTCTTTTGTAAACCAATTTTAGATCACTAGAACAATATGTATGGAGATAGACTTGAGATTGAAGTTGAGAGGAACTGTCCCTGTCAAGTTGGCCTGATGGTGTGAGTTATATTGTGGTTGTTCATGCAACAGATGTCACTGTTGTGCAGAACTTGCAACCTGCAAAGTCTTTTTTTTGGCAGGAGACTGTAATACTACCTGTATATATGGCTGCTAATCAGTTGGTGGTCATAGCCAATTGGGTTATAATGAAAGGTGAACACTGTGGTGTGACTTGGCTCTTGTATTGGCATGATATATAGAGTTTAAGTATATACAGCGTTACACCAAGACAGACGTTCACAGACTTGTGTTGTCATTGTCTAAATCAGAACCTCTTTCGGAAATGAGGGTCCTACTTGCAAAAGGCAGTATCTCAGTAGAACAAAGCTGACTCTAACTTAAGACTATAAGACATAGGAGCAGAATGAGGCCATTTGGCTCATCAAGTCTGCTCTGCCATTCAATCATGGCTGATCCTTTTCTCCCCTCCTCAGCTCCACTCCCCAGCCTTCTCCCCGTGACCTTTGATGCTGTGTCCAATCAAGAACCTATCAAGCTCTGCCTTAAATACTCCTGGCCTGGCCTGGCCTCCACAGCTGCCTGTGGTAATAAGTTCTAGAAATTCTCCACCCTCTGACTAAAGAAATTTCTCTGCATCTCTGTTTTAAATGGACACCCCTCTATCCTGAGGCTATGCCCTCTTAAACTAGACTCCCCCACCATGAGAAATATCTTTTCCACATCTACTTTGTCTAGGCCTTTCAACATTCAAAAGCATTCAATGAGATCCCCCCTCATCCTTCTAAGTTCCAGCGAGTACAGACCCAGAACCATCAAACATTCCTCATATGATAACCCTTTCATTTCTGGAATCATCCTTGTGAACCTCCTCTGAACCCGCTCCAATGCCAGCCCATCTTTTCTTAGATGAGGAGCCCAAAAGTGTTCACAATACTCAAGGTGAGGCCTCACCTGTACCTTATAAAGCCCCAGCATCACATTCCTGCTATAGTATTCTAGACCTTTCTCAGTTTGTTTTTCTGTCATGTGGAAATCCACTGGTAAATCTACTGAATTATAAAAGAGGACTCCAGTGGCAGAACCAGCTTCCCATGAAGGGTTCGAGGTGGGTTATGGGATGAGTATTACTCTAGCAAGTAGGTACATCTGCACGTTTGGGCTGTTGTGAGAAACCCAACAAACTGATTTGCCTCCCCCTGCCCCCCCCATCTTGCCCTCCTTTTGGTACTGGCTCTGCTTGTGATGTAAACCAGCTGGAAGAGAAAGGAAAATTAGTTTTGTAGTATGTTTAGAATTTCTGAATAAATATTCACCCCAAACCTTAACCAGACTTCCTTGTATCTCTTGTTGCTGCAGTCACAGTATGATCTGTGCCGTGTCGGTGCAAGGACAGGAAAATAACATGGAGGGAATTAGAATGCAGTTTTACTTCAGTGTTGAGGTGTTCTCTCTAGGCCCTCTACTTTGTTGCAGCTTCCAACCACTCCTCTCTCCCCTGCCAGAAGTAATTTTGGAAATTCAAGCAGCAAGTAAATGAACAGTGGAATCATCAGACAAATCTCTGCACGAGTACAATTCATGATGTCTGTCACTATCAAGTTCATGGCAAAATGGATTCCAGAATTGGCCCCAAGGTGTATAAAAATTGACATTAATTGCAATATTTGCATTGTGTGACTGCAGCAAACTGGAGGGCAGGGGACGAATGAATAGAGATGTGCTATGTTCGGGGATGTTGCACACTTTTTGTAAATACACGTTTTATGAATCCTTTCTCTCCTCCCACTAACCTCCACCTCTAACCCTAGGAGTGCTTTGTAATAGAACTGAGCTTGTTTTACTTCAAAGACGCAAATAACGAGGTATTAGATCACTTTATCCTACTCTGTCATAAACCCTAAGGAGACAAGTAGTTAAAGTGTCCCAGGTAATTTAGTATTTGTGTTGGCTGATTTTTAACCAGTATTTTCTGGCTGAATTGTTCGTTCATCTGTGATATCACAAGAGACAAAGCATGAGACTAATTGATGGGATGAAGGGCTGACAAATCTACTTGAACCTGAACGCTTGGATTTTAGGACTGTAGGAGAAATGGCTGCAGAGATAGTGCACTCATTGTCATCTTGCAAAACTCTCCTTGTTGTGAAAATTTTATAGTGGACAGGGAAGCAGCAGATGTAACAAACACAGTTATTCATGAAAGGAGAAAAAGAGAAAACAGGAAACTGCAAGCAAACTAATCTGATATGAGTTGTCAGGTAATTGCTGAAATCCTGTAAGGAACTGATAACAGACCACCCAGAAAAGCATAACATGATTAGGCTAAGTCAATATACGTTTATGAAAGTGGAATGATGTTTAATACATAACCCAGGCCACCTTAACTACCTGTCTCTCTCTTGGGTTTGAGACTGGTTGAGGTTAAGTTGGATCATTGTTTGTGTCTTTGAAGTAATTATTATTCTTTGCTAGCTGAGTTACGGTTACCAGTAGTTGTAGGGTATTCTTAGTTTTCCAAAAGGCATTCAATAAGGCACACATAAGGTTTATAGGACTGGGAGCAACTGGTTGCTATGAAATAAGTTTTGTTAATAGACAGTAGCCAAACGTTTGGATAAATAGTTTAGAATGCTGTAATAAATGAAATGCCTTAGGAGTCAACTATTTACAATCTATTAACATTTGCAAAGATAGGTGGTAAATGTTAAAGGCATAAACACAAGAGATCCTGCAGATGCTGGAAATCCAGAGTAGCACACACGAAAGTGCTGGAGGAACTCAGCAGGTCAGGCAGCATCTATAGAGAGGAATGAATGGTCAATGTTTTGGGCCGAGACCCTTCAGGATTGAATGAGTGGGCAAAAGGTGGCTATGTAGCTTTATTTGGAGGCACATAATCATTAGATTTCCATGAATATCAGGCAAAACAGAAAATAGAGTCAAAATGTTAAGATCAAAATTAAACTTCTGGCTGTTAACTTTATACAAGGTTTTAAATGTTTTCTTTAAGAATGCATCTTATTAAATTCAAATATATTTTCTTTGGAAACAAATCAATAATAACAACAGTACCAGGTCAAAGGCAGGCTTGGGTCATGGGCCACAAATTCCCATAAAGCTAGTTAATTACTGCACAACTATATGGTTTTACTACTTTCTTAAAAATGCTGTGTATCAAAAACATAGCAAAATAGCCTTGGCCTTCTGCGGTTAAACATTATCAGCTAGTCTGAGGAGATAGTCCATCTTTAGAGTCTAAACAGTCTGGTAAGTGTGAAATAATATGTTCCTTGATAAGAATCTGCCCATAAACATGTATTTTCAAATAATGCTTCACAATGTCTTGTTTACTCAGCTTGCTTTATTAGAAACTTAAAAAAATATAAATTCTCTGAATATCCCCTGCCAGTGTTACTGATGTCCATGACAGTATTTCTGAAAGTGAATCCAAATTTCATGCAAGGTCTTAATTTGATGTCGGCATCACCGAAGGTTGTATTCATCTCTGATGAGGACAGTAGAGTGGCAGGATGAATGCCAGAACCACAGTTTAAGTTCATTCTTCAAGAAAAACTACCATAGGTCTAAGTTGTAGGATGCTCTTCATTGACCAATTAACCCTCAACAGGTCCTCAATTGGGCACTTTCTACAGAATGTTGTGCATAAAAGCTCAAGATATGCAGACATTTTTTCATATCATTAACAGCATACAGCTAGGCTATTTAGATTTAGAGATACATGGTAACAGGCCCTTCCAGTATGATGAGCCTTCACCACCCAGTTATACCCATGTGGCTAATTAACCTACTAACCCATACATTTTTGGAATGTGGGAGCAACCTACAAACTCCTTGTAGACAGCAGTGGAATTGCGCCTTCATTTGCTGGTGATGTAATAGCATTATGCTGACTGCTATACTACTGTGCCACTCCGTACTGAGCATAGCATTTAGAAAGCCTTTCTACCTTTCATTCCCAAACAAAGCCAAAAACTATCCTCTGTGTTCCTGAGCAATTTTGCTATTAAGTGCTCTCAAGTCCTCAGAAGCTCTTTAAATTAGGATCCTCGATAGACGCCACTAACTTTCCAGTGGCTAAGGTGGCCACGGATTGAACATCCCTTGTAGCTATTCTTCCTGTGCTGGCTCTCTTAGAGCTTCCCAAGTTTCGGAAACAGATTCTGCAATGATATGATACGTTGATTAAACAGAATTCTCACTCTGTCCTGCAACAGTGAATAATATTTGTGCTTGTGAGTGATTATGCAATTGGGACTAGAGTATTTATTACTGTCACATGTACGAAGACACAGTGCAAAGCTTGTCTTGCATACTGTTCATACAGATCATATCATTACATAGTGTATTGAGGTACAGTGGCAATGCAGAATGAAGTGTACCAACTACAGAGGGAGTGCAGTGCAAGTAAACAACAAGGGGCAAGGTCATAATGAGGTAGTTTGTGAGGTCTAGACTCCATTTATCATACTAGGAAACCATTTAATATCATACTCTATCATAATGAAGAATAAAGAGCTCTTAATTTTTATTTGAACATTTGCCATTCACTATTTCAGGTTATAGAAAAGGTGACTATATCCGTATATATCTCTTACATTTCCGTGTTTTGAGCTTGGATCAGTTTCTTCCAGCATGGTTTGCATTGTTGCCTTACTACTGAAAGGCAGGCCCCCTGCACCCTGGTGTTGTCTGCACAGTGTAAAGCCTCTCACAGTGTAAATAGCCAGCTGTACTGACCACCGGGCTTTGACACTCAATGAGGTCCTACCCATAGGCTCACCAGCTGTCAAAACTGTCACTGACATTGTAAAAGGCTTTCACAAACATTCAAAAGCTACTTGAGAATTAGTTAAAAATCAGAATGACATTAAAAAATGAAAAAAAATCCTAAAAATAAACCTTTGTATAGAATTTGAAACAATTAACAACGTACTAACTGTAGTAAATCAAATAAAAAGGTCTATTTGCTCATCTCTCAGTAGTCACTCTTTTTGATTTAACCTGGTACGGACTTGGTGAGCAGATAGCCCAGCCGCAGAGTTGACTAGTCTGTGTAATGTTGTTCTGCCCTGCTGGACTGCACGTAAAGCGCAGTAGTGAAGTTCAAGCTCAGTTGGTGACACAGGCAGTGTGGATTAATCTACAGCAGCAGTAGAATTTGGGAATTCAGTGGAGAGATGTGGCTAAATCCAAAAGAAATGCTGGTGTCTGGGTGCCAGATCTGCCCCATTTTGTTATTTGATTTGGTGTCTCTTCCCCTGTAAATAGTATGTTTCAAACTCGGGTTCATGTGCAATGTCGTATCGTTCCACAGATCGCAAGTAAATGCTCCTTGATGCAAAGTCATTGGTATCTGGAATGGACAAGTGTGTGTATGGCATTTAACAGAGTGATTCTGTTGACGAATGTGAGCATCCATGTTCCTTATGTGCACTCAGACAAATGAGCACATTTGAAACAATGTTGAAAGCAACATCTTGTGCATATTGAGCTACATACACAAAATGCTGGAGGAATTCAGCAGATCAAGCAGCATCAATAGTTGGCATTAAGGGCCAAGACCCTTCATTAGGACTAATAAAGTGACACATCACCTGTGAGTCTGTTGGGGTCACCTATTGAATCCTAAGCTCCTGGTGCAGCCTCTTCAGCATTGGTGAGATTGGGGCCACTGGTTTGTCGAGCATTTTCACTCTGTCCACCACAAAAGGCAGGATCTCCTAGTGGCTACCCATTTCAATTCAACTTCTATTCCCATATTGACATGTCTGCCCATTGCCTTCTCTACTGCTATGACGAAATGGAACTCGGGAACAAGACCTCATTTTCTGTCTGGTAGTCTCCAACCTGATGGCATGAACATGGATTCATCCAACTTCTGGTTATCACTCCACCTTCTCTCCTCCTCTCTTTCTGTGTTCCCCATTCTGGTTACCCGCTCTCCACTTAATTGTCCATCAGTTCCCTTTAGTTCCCCTCCTCCCCTTTCTTCCATGGTCCACTATCCTCTCCTTTTATATTCCTTCTTCAACCTTTTACCTGTTTCACCTATCACCATCCCCGCCCCCCCCCCAATTTTTACTTCATCCCATCCTCCTCCACCCACCCACCTTCCTCCTCATCTGGTCTTATTAGCATCACAGTTGGCATGGATGAAGGGACTGAAGGGCTGTTTCTTATCTGCACAACTCTCTGATTCTATCAGGCTTTGTCAGGAGATGTATTCTGATAGCAATCCTCTCATCACAAACATAATTAAGATTTCAATTCAGAGAACACTCATAGGTTAACCTGTTTTCATCACATGAACTAGACTTGGACTTGGTCCATCACCTATCGTTCATAATTCTCCCCTCCAAAACCACCAATATTGCTACTCCCTTCCCTGACATCTGTTTTTCCCACCTCCTCTGACCCACCAATCACCTCCCCACCTCACCACCTTCCATTTCAAATCAACAACTCCATGATGGAGGCTTCAACCCTACCACCTCCCCACAAGGCACAATTTCTAGTCAGTTAAATGTGCCCTACACCTGCAATGCAGTTTCTCCTTTCCCCAACCTTCAAAGTGCTCCGTATTGCTTACTCCCTGACCGTCTCTCCTGCCCCATAGACACAATATTTTTAACAAGACAAGTTTCACTATTTGCACAACAAACACAAAATGGTGGAGAAACTCACCAGGCTAGGCAGCATCTATGGAAAGGAATAAACAGTCAACGTTTCAGGCCGAAACCCTTCATCAGGACTGGTTTCACAACATGGTTCTGTTGCTTTGGCACTTCTTGCGACTTTATACCTGTGTCCTGATGCTATACATCACTTTGATGCTTCTACCTGGCACTTTGTCAGCCCTTGTCCAGAACTGGAGACAATGATTCCAATATCTTCAAAAAAGTGGATCTCTGCCACTGCCAGAACAAAGGAAGTAGGTTAGTTGATGTTTTGAAATGTAACTGAGAGTGAGAGAAATATACCTTCACATTTCACTCTGGTTTTGTGACATGAAGATGTATTTGTAGAAAGAATGATGGATGAACAGAGATACAGGAGTGACAATAGAAGATATTCCCGAGGTGCATGTGAGGGAGAAAGAAAAAAATAAACCATAAAATAAGGAAAAGAAGTCGGAAATAATTCGGGAAACTACAAGCAATAAAACAGGAAGAGGATGGTGGGAGCAGTTAAAATATTTTTGCTTTCATTGACCAGTGCATTTTAAATATCGCAACAAAAGTTATGCAATTTATTATCAATTTTAGTTAAAATGGTTGTGTTATTGGCAAGAGCCTTATTTAAAGGTATAGCATTGTCATCTGTCGCCTGAAAAGATTTGTTGTAGTTGCCTTGTATTCAAGCTTGATGACAACCATGTAGTTTTAATAAGAAACATCAGATATTTTGAATAGTTTCAATGATCTGGTGTAGTTTATTCATGGATTTTGTGATATGAATTTCAAAGATTTCCTCTGCTATTCTAGATAGCTGTAAAATAAAGATTTAAGTGCTTAAACTGACAGTAACTTGAATGTAGTTAAATTCAAAAGGATTAAAAGCAATAATAGTCCTTTAAGTTTTCCTAGATTTAGAAAAAGAACCACAGAACTAACAAAATGAAAGTAGAATGTGGCTTTTTCAATCCAGCAGGACTTCAAAGACTGTAAAATTAATTTTCCATCAGTCATTTATAATGCATATTTGACTAGATTTTAAGCACGTTTTAATGCTATCAAGCACTTTGATGTCGGTCCAGTGAAACACAAAACTCAACTGCATCTAAAACTGCTTATACTGAAACACCAGCCTCAGGAAGTGTCTTTTAAACGCTTATGAACCCATTTTTTTCCCTTGGCATCCCTGTTCTCTTGTGGTTGCTTTCACGCACACACATATATAAATGACATATATTGCTGCCCTTACTCAGGACCCAACTGTTTGTCAAATATACAAGGTTAAAGTCTACAGATAGTTGGTCCTGGAATGCAAGGTGTGGACAGCTGAGATAAGCAAGTGGCTGAACACTGATGTGTTTTGTCTGCTTTTTGACCATTTTAAAGGATGAAAGGTCAGCTGTTAGTCTGAAAAGGGGTTGTGGGAGGGGAAGTGATCTGGTCTTCTTAAATACAGTATTCAATCTCCAAGTGCCCTTCAGGCTTTGTGAACTATTTAAAGATTAGGAGAGTTTTTTTCCCCTAGGAACTAAGCCTGTCTAATAATGTTTTATTGTGTGGTTTGGTTTTGTTATGTGTTTTTTTTAAAGGGGAGGGTACAAAGGTGAAGTTCATCTAACATATGCATTTACTGGTCTGGAGACCGAAGGTTAGCTGGCACAGACAGCATTAGGAAGTCAAAGTAAACTATACTGAGCTTACTATTGTGTGATTTAACCTTTAGCCTATCAGAAAACAGTAAATACACTGCGGAAAACTGTTGTAGCAAGCCCCGGCCATGGGGAGCATTACTGCAAAGCTTGATTGTAAGTTATTTAAGCTATTGTGCCAGTAAGTCATGAATGGATTACAGACGTTGTTCAGACACGCATATAAGTTTACACAGAACAATATTTTTATGCCTCTCAATTAAAATTTTGTTTTTAATTGAGTCCTGATGAAAGAAGCCAGCCCAAAATGTCGACTGTACTCTTTTCCATAGATGCTGCCTGGCCTGCTGAGTTCCTCCAACATTCTGTGTGTGTAGCTAAAATTTTGTCTTATAGGTACTGTGGATGGGATGCCACAATATCAAATAGCTCTGACCACCAGATAGATTTTAATTAGAAAATGATGAAATGTTATCCAAGTAAGAAGGACAAAGGACTAAGGTGGTTTATCAAATTAACATATGTGACATAGTCACGATCTTAATAAGGGCACCTAGAAGTTGCTTAAGTACTAAATTATGCATGTGTTGTTCTGTGTATAGATTATTATATTGTGCAAGATACCTGATTGTTTTGACATAATAATGGTGTAAAAACTGTGCATACAGAAATACTTAATGTTTTAAAATCATAGTTAAATCAGTCTCAATTAACATATTAGCCCTATGCACCTGGACAATTGCAACTTCGACTGGCATTAAAATTGTTTCTTAATTTTTCTTGATGGTTTATTGATGTTATTGTAACCCTCTTCAGTGGGGTTTAATTTGTTTCCCCATTCTGTAAACTATATATTTCCTTCTCTATATCGATTGTTCCTTGCACCCTCTCTATGCCTGTGTGACTTCCATGACTTCTCTAACTTCCAGATGAGGCAGATATCCTGTAACTGATGTTCAATCTCTACCAGCCATTTGTGGGTGCATAAGAGATGAATGCCTTGTTTTTCAGTCCTTTATGGAAGATCACTGTCACTCTGTTCCATCTAGGATAACCTTACTGTGAGTGAATCCCTGTTTTCTTTTGCCACCACAGTGCTAAAACCCACTGTCCACCTAAGTTACCAACTATGCGAAGAGGAGCTGTAACTGGAATCAGAGTCACCAAAGTTTCTTCACAGCATGTGGCGACATATCCAATAGCGTTCAGACTAATTTTCCTTAAACACCTTTTCTGCTTTTTAATAGGTAAAAAAAAGGTTTAGTTTTCTGAATTACTGCATTGAAAATTATATTCCATGTCATAAGACGGTTGTTTTGCTCATGCCTTGCTGTCATGACATTGAAGAACGATCAATCAGCACATTAAGAATTCAATAGTAAGGAGTAAGAAGCTTTGTCCTACCCTGGGTGCTGCTGTACTTTATGTTTTGTGACATAAGTGCAAACCAAAATATTGAATGAGCATTAGAAATGGCAGAAGAATAGTCATTGAGCAGGGAAAAAGATCCACAGAGTGAGTGTCAATCATCAAACACTCATTTACTCATTCTCGTTCTGTTTTATTCTCTGCACACTCACATCAACTCCCCAGTCACCCACTCCCCACACCTTGATTGTACTGTATCACTTACCTGTATATTAAGAACAACTACCAACTGACACATTTTGGAATACAGAAGGAAACCCGGCTGGCTGGTGAGAGAACATGCAGTCTCCACCGGAGGTCAGGAGTACACCTGGATCCCTGGAACCATCTGGCAGTTGTGCTTCCAGCTGTGCCACTATGCCTGCTCTGCCAGTCAGTGACACCTGACCTTTTCCTCAGGGCCATTTTCCTTCACTAGCCCTATCCCATCATATCCAAAAATCTACCTATGGCTGAATCTCCACAGCGCTCTTTGGTAGAAAACTTAAAAAAAATAGTATAATTACAGGCTGACCCATAACTTTGAGACAATGATTCCTGGTTCAGGACACCCCAGCTTGTGAAGAGATCATTTGCTGCATTTTCTCTGTCAACACCCCCCCCACCCCCTGTAAAAATGTTATATTTATCACTGAGCTCACCTCTTATTCTTCTAGAGAATCTAGGCTTCATCTGCTTAACTTCTTCCCATATGATTTCAGGTGTCAATTTAGTGAACTGTTGTTGCACTCCTTTTGTTGCCAATATATATTTCCTGAGGAAGGGAGACCAGACGTATACACAGTATTCCAAATACGGTCTCATAAGGGTTGTATATAATAAGAGCAAGACATTTCTACTCTTGTATTCAAACCTTCTTACACTACAGGGCAAGGCACTGTCTGCCTTCCTCTTATTGCAATGTCCTTACAAAAATGCAATCCATTAAAGATGTTTTTTCACATTAACATGATATTTGAAATCAATTTTACTGTCAGAGTTTAGTTTCGCAACACACATACACTTTCGTGCACTGGGCTAGATTATCATTTCACTCTGCTATAGGGTAATGGAGGCATGTAAGCAAAGTTGCATCAGGATCTCCCAGACAAACTTACACTTTTGAAAAGCAATTTGTAATTGTTTAATATGCTTAGAAATCCTTGTCAATTGCACGATAAATCCGGAAGAATAAATACAGACTAGATGAGAGTTTATTATTCTTAACTTGACTACAATATTTTCACTTTACAGTTTTTTGCCTATAGAGATAAATATAGATGTAAATTATGTACTATTTCTTCAAATATTAATAATTATATGGTTTATTTCATACCTTCCAATGTAGTTTGTTACTTTACTAAAGCCAGCTCACATCTCTTATGTTTGCTGTTTAGATTTAAAGTCCTAGGTTTGGATTGGAGTAAACGTTTTTGTTCTTCATGCAAAAATTCTAAAATATTAAGATTACTCTTCCCTTCAAATTCTTAATTACAGATTATTACTAACCCTTTCTTATTGCACCACAGAAGATCTGAAGTACTTGTTGGTTCTAAACATACCTTTTGAAAAAAATAAGCATTTTTAAACTATTTTGATCTGCCTATATGTTGTCTACAGTATATCTCTTGTTCCTTACCTGTTCATATGCCATCAATTTACTCACCAATCTTTCCTAATTCTTCTTATTTCTTAGCCCTACCTGAACTGATCCTACTGTTTGAGTTTTTTTGTTCTATGATCCTTTGGCATGTCAGGAGTACCTCCTTTTTAAAGCCAAGGAATGGAAATCAGGCCCCTTTTTCCTTACCACAACTAAAAAAGAAAAAAAAATCAAAACATCACACTTTAGTTGCAGAGTTTTCTTTAATTCACAAATCTAATGGTCGACATGCATGTTATCTTTTAAGATTCACTGGAGGCTTTTTTTGGAAGCAATGAAACCAGATTTCCAAGCAATTACATGGACATTTATTGACTGAAATTGAGAGTGGGAGATGTGTTTAAGAAATTAGTTCTGGCAGAGAAGGAATACGGGCCAACAGCAAGGGCTACAGTCACTTTAAGAGAATATTATGTTTTGTTTCTTGCAGAAGTGCTTTACCACATGTATAAGTGTGTGCATGGCAAATCTGCTGGCTCACTTCTACAGCCGCTGCTGCTAAACTGTGCTTCATTTCAAACAACAAAATTAGATGTGGGGTGAGTATATAAGTTTGAGATTTAGCACAGACCAGTGTTCCTGAAAGCATTTAGAAATTCACATCTATGTTATGTCTGGTGGCATAAATCTCATATACAAGACGGAAACCTTTTACAGTAGTGCCAGTGCAGTATTTGTGCAGACTTTCAGTTCAGACCTATAGAAGGGATTCTGTAACTAAACCAAATCTAAATTTCAAATACTGAGAGAGGGCTAAAGGTTAGTGTTCATGTGTTAGGTTTCATGCTTAACATCACATGACACCTTTGTCAAACATTTCTGTGTAGTAGTGCTGTCTGGATTTTGTTGTCTGGGAGCCTGACGTCTGCATTGTGAGGTCTTTATATAATGTATGTAAAACGCCTGGGGCTTTGCACAATCACATACAGTTTCTAGTATATTAAAAAGCCTGTGGACCATTGTAACTTGTAAAGTGGTCGTGAAGGTTTTGAAAGCTATAAATATGTTTGGCTATTTCACATAAATTCATTGACTAATGATTCAGCAATTCAGTCTGCTTTTTCAGCTTTTAAGCTTGGTAATTTTTCTCCTACTGCACCTACCGGTCCCCAAGTGTTTCAGCGGATGTCAGGAGTTGTACCCTAATACCACCATAGATCTTGAATTATTTCAAATGAAAAGCTTTGTGTTGTTGAAGCCAGGTCAGACATCACATGACTTATTGCATTTAATTACTGTTTATTCAGAGCCTTCCTCCATTTTTCTTATGATAATATGTGGCCTTTTTCAGAGAGTGATTGCCTTGCAAAATGGATAAAAATACAATTAAAAGGGGCTTCCCAATGCAAATGAGGTCACTCATGATCTAACGGGGCATTTTGTAGCCAGAGTATTTTCAAGGAAGAGATAGCAGAGCACCCACAGCAACCTAGGGGCCAGTGGGAAAGAACAAGGTGCCCTGACCAAAGCAGTTAGAAATGATAGGACATTATTTTTAAATGCAGAGAGAAGTAAATAATATAAAAAGATGTACTTTCTAAGATGTAACTTATGGACTATCCAAATTGTTTGAATATAATTTTTTTTGTCAATGGTAATGGCAGTGTCTAGTGAGAACACAGATGAAATATCAGTTAGGAAGGAGTTTCGTTGTTCCATAATTCTAGTCATCTCATTAATTGATAACATGTCTATACTTACGAAAATAGCTTAATTTATGATAACTTTTAACCTTTTAGAGTATGAGAGACAGCTCTTGTATGAATCCTGTTTGATCAGCAGAGATCTGTCCGTTCTGATGTAGTGAAATATTTCAATGGGCTCAGGAAGATGTTTTGTTTAATAAATTTAGATTTGTTGTACAATGTAATAATTAAGCCTGTTGGTAATTTAGAGACACGAGAGACTGCGGGTGCCGAAAGCTGGAGCAAAAAGCACACTGCTGGACGAATGCAGCAGTGTGGAGGGAATAGTTCTGGGTCGTGACCTGCGTCAGCATCAACTTGCCCTTTGCCTCCACAGATGCTGCTTGACTCACTGATTTCCTCCAGCTAGTTGTAATTTGCTCCACTGTTAATTTAGTCCCGTTGTTTTATTTTATATCGTTAGATTGTATGATGCTCTTGAAAATGGCTAATGTGTTACACTCTCACCTCTGAGTCTGAAGCCTCTGGCATCAGGTCCCACTCCAGGGTCCTGAACATAAAAGTTGATGTTCAGAAATTAGTATTAGTAATAGTAATCAGTAGAATTAGTAATATTACTAATAGTATTAATATAATAGTAATTAGTACTATTAGTGTAGTACTAATGAAGGACTGAACTGTTAGTGATGTCATCTTTTGGATGGTTAAACCTAGCAGAACCTGGCTCCTCAAATTGAGACTGATGGGACTTGACTTAGTACTCAGACATGCATTGAGGTTTGGGTCAGGCCAGGTACAATAATAGAGGAGTAAAGTTCTTCCCCACACCCTCTCCACATTTGAATAATCTCAAATAAAATATGTTCAATGGAAATGAAAGGATCAACAATGCAACTATCTATAGTATATTTGAGATGATCATACTTATACTGATGATTAAGTATAAATGGAAATGGCATTTTGGACTTGGCAGCAATTACACTATATTATAGGACTTTGAATATTATTTGAAAAAAGCAAGATGTTATTTCTGGTGTTAGGGGCAGTATTTATCAATCAAACAAATTTGCAATAATGTACTCTCAGTGGTCACTTTATTAAGTACTCCTGTACATCTGCTTGTTAATATGCATATCTAATCAGCCAATCCTGTGGCAGCAACAAAGCATAAAAGCATGCAGACATGGCCAAGAGGTTCAGTTGTTGTTCAGACCAAAGAGAATGGGGAAAAATGTAATTGAAGTGACTTTGACCATGGGATGATTGTTGGCGCCAGACAGGATGGTTTGAGTATCTCAGAAATTGCTGATTTTCACAACTGTTAATAATTTACAGAGAATGGTGCAACCCCCCCCCCCCCCAAAAAAGTCATTCAGTGAGTGACAGTTTCGTGGGCGTTAATGAGAGGTCTTGTTAATGAGAGGTCAGGCGAGAAATGGCAGACTGGTTCAAGCTGACAGGAAGGTGACAGTAACTTAAATAATCACACATTGCAACAGTGGTGTGCGGAAGAACATCTCTGAATGCACAACACGTGGAAGCTTGAAGTGGATGTGCTACAGCTGCAGAAGACTATGAACGTATACTAAGTGGCCACTTTATTAGGTACAGGATGTCTCTAATAAAGAACCACTGAGTATATACTTGGTCACTTTCACATTGCTGTTTGTGCATGCATAAATGAGTGTTACAACAGTAACTGCATTTCAAGCTGTTTCAATGGCTGTGAAATGATATACTGAATGGTGTGACATAAATACATGGCTTTCTCTTTTATCTTACTGAGTGAATAGCTAGGGCAGTCTTTTAATTTTACTTAAAACTGTATGATTTGGGTGGATGTGCCGGCAGGAAGTTTTTATTTTGATCCAGAAAAGTACCCACTGCAGTGTGGAGTGAACAGCACCGAGACCAGGTATGAACACTTTCTTTGGTCGACGTCTATGGATTCAAGTTTATTTGTCATATGTACATTGAAATATACAGCGAATCATGTTGTTTGTATCAACAACCAACAAAGCCAAGGACGTGCTGGGTCACCACACATTTCAGCACCAATGTAGCATGCCTACAGTGTTCATCAATGTGTATTACTTACTCGGAGATACTTTGCAAATAAAAAAGTTGCTCAGAGGTAAATTGATGTGAGGTGCAGGCACTTATAAATAATCAATTAGTTTTAGAAACTTAAAAATACTATCTTCTTTTACTTTTACAAAATGTTGTCATCTGCAACCGGTTTGGGAAAAGTACTCACAATGTCATGCTTATCTGACTAATATCATTTTGCCTTTCACTGAAGAATTGTGCCCACTCTGTTCGTCCTTATTTTACATGCCTCCTCATACTTGTTCCCAGTTTACACTTACCTGTGACACCTTGCTGTTAAAAAAAAATGTCAGCCATGAAACTACCAGATTCTTGTAAAAAAAATCTGGTTAAGTAATGTCCCTCGGGGCTTGCGTGGAGTTTCAGTCTGGCAAAGCTCTCTGATCTTTACTAGTCGACTCAATCCTAGATGGACATACAATGGTGGCACAGCAGCTGAGTCCACGTCCCATGAACAGATATATGTCAATGGGCCATCTCTACTATGCCTTCACTGTTGCTGGATGTTACATCCTCCCTATTTTTATAAAATCCATTCCTTCAAAACATTTCACAGCTGTTTGAACAGTTTTATCCTTCACTCTCATCAACTGAAATATTAACTTACTTTTTCTCTCCATAGTTGTAGGCTGATTTGCTGAATGCTTTCACTATTTTCTGTTTTCTATTGATATCACAGCATCCACGAACAATTCCAACTGGTCATTTCGTATGTTAGCAATAATACATGGAAACAATTTATCCCTTTCCAACTGGCATAAGAACCAAAGGTGTTTTGTACATTTACAGGTGTAGGAAATTTAACAAAACTGACCCCTTTAAATGTACAAAGGGATTGCAGTTTCTGAGATGAACATGTTTGAAGATTGATATATGCCTTAGGTCAATATATTACATGGTAACTTAGAAGGTAAAGAAGTTCACTTTTAAAGAGTTTTTACAATGCAGGTGTCATTATAAGTGTTACTGCTAAAGCCCCTACAAAAAGTATTTTACAGGATAGTTTTTCAGTTCCATTAATAAGCTGACCTTTGGCTTGTGAATGGATTTTCCATTACTGATAAGCATACTTTCCCAAAATAATGGTGTAATAAATTAAGGATTAATTTTTGACGTATTTTGAATAAATGGGCCATATGTTGATTGAACTAATTCTAAAATCATTGGTCTGGTTACAAAATTTTGTTTGGACATGTATGAATTCAAAGAAGTAGCCGTTGACAAACTTTGACATACGGTCTATGCAATTGTAGAGGAGAGCAAAATGATAACTGTAATTGTTCCTGGGTTTTGGAAGAGAATATTTGTACATGGCTCTTACTCCTGATTAACATGCAGCTACTGAACTCATTGGATTTGCACCTTGGGCAATGTAATAGGCACCTCTTCTCAATGATCATTAAACCTAGTGATGCTCACTGTCCAGGTCCACACATGATAGACAGCCACTTGGGTGAAGAGTAATAAATCCACCAGTGTCAACGCTCCACCGTGAGTCACCGCCTTTGGCAGAGGAGGGACAAGGAAGAGAAAAACATCTGAAAGAAAATGGGTAAATATGATCTACTATATTTTTCCTGTTACTTTGGCTGGGGCACTCGATTGAATTGGCTAGTCAGCAAAGCCAGTGTCACTCAGCCACTGAATTACTCGCATGACTTGTAAGGCAGCTGTATTGCCAGCCAGTATCTCCCCTAGGTGGAACATTGCTGTCTTTCCTCAGCTAGTGTGTTTACTCTTTATATAAGGTCAAAGAAGTTTGTGTTCCCCCCCCCCCCCAATTATACGTATCCACTAGACTGCCGTGGTTTCAAGCAGAGTTGAGTTAACTGGGTGATGACTCCTTCTACTTCAACCTCGACCATTGGGGGCTTTGCAAGCAGTCACTCTTTAGCTGACAGCTCTTTTTTTTACAAAAAACCAAGCTCACTGTGCTTTACACTGGGTTCCTGATAATGGGCTCCAGGCTCTCAGTGCCATCTCCATTCTGGGTGGTCTGCTGCCAGGAGCTGCCATGGGTCTGTGAGGACACCGCACTTTCTCAAGGAGGCTTTGAGGATATGCAACCCAGCTTCAGAAGGACAGGAGTAGGGGTCAGTCAGTCAGTGAGTCCCTTGTCCTGCTCTGCTATTAAATAAGATTGCGGCTGATCTAGTCTTGGCCTTGACCCTACTTTCCCACTCTCTCTCCGTACCTCTCTACCCTTGCAGTTTGAAATGTCTGTCGTTCTCCACCATGAATGTATTTGATGTTATTTTTTGTGATCCAAATTCTAGCATCAGCAGTCTTGTGTCACCTAAGTACAGAGTGTCTCTTTTGGGAACCTGGTGTCTGCTAAGTGGCCTACACAGGAATTGATTGAGTGTAACTTGGGCTTTAGTGCTGGATATATTGGTCTAGTGGATGCCTATCTTTGTTTGATTAACTAGTTAGGTGGTATTTTCCCAACACTTTCAGATGTCTGCTGCAGATGTTCAGAAGCATGTAGAAGGCAAGGTATCATGACAGCTTGGTAAACCATGCTGGATTTAAGATAGTTAAACTTTTTTTCCCCTCAGATGTCCAAAGGTTCTGCTGGCTCACTGAAGGCAATGGTGACCTCCATCATTAATGTTTGCCTTCTCTGAGGCTGACAACCAAGATATGAGAAGCAATTCACATTTTTCAGAATATCATCAGTGACTTTCCGTGTCAGAGAAGGGTGTTGTACAACAGGAACAAGTTGGTAGAGGCCCTTGTATGTGTATTTTAAATGTAAAGCACAATTTTGTATACTAGAGTAAATTAATCACTGATGATTTGGAGGTTAGCCTCCAATCATGCATATTGTGCTGCTTGATGACTGAAGGTGAGCTGATGTTGGTGCTGGAGTTGATGTGACACAAGCTGAACAGGTTTTCATCATCATTTTGATTGCCTTTACTCTGGGGGAAGCTTGCTGCAGGTGAGATGCAGCGTCACACTGAGAACGACTGAGAAACATGTCCGTGCATGCTTGTTTGGTATTATTCTGCTCTGATATTGAGTCTGTTGTAAACCCACTAAAACCACAGAGTGGATGGCATAATAAAGCAGGCATAAGATGGAGGTGAATTTCTGACTGGAATTTTGGAAGGATCTTCCATAATCCTTCTTGACTGAATACACCATAAAAGGAACTATATGGCGGTTAATTTATCCTGCCCTGTTTCCCTTGCAGTTGTTGCATGTTGAAAAGTATGTCCATTGCACCTCCAGATGAAAGGATTCTGGATTATTTCATTATCCAAGTGAAAAACTGCAAGGAGATCCATGCCACCTGTGTCAAACATCTACCAATGACAAGTTGACTGTTAACTTTCTCAACCACTCTGTTATCTGAAAACAACACCAGCAACAGAGAAACTGCAGATACTCAAACCTGTACCAAAAGCAGATATGCTGGAGGCAGATTCGGCTGCTCATGTGGAATCTGTGGAAAAAGAAGCCAGTCAACATTTCAGGTCAGCAACTTTTCCT
This sequence comes from Hypanus sabinus, assembly GCF_030144855.1. Taxonomy (NCBI): domain Eukaryota; kingdom Metazoa; phylum Chordata; class Chondrichthyes; order Myliobatiformes; family Dasyatidae; genus Hypanus; species Hypanus sabinus. The sequence goes on along the minus strand of NC_082717.1, from coordinate 58,543,775 downwards.
CAGAACTTTTCTAAAAGATCCCAGCATCTGAAGTTTTATTGTTTTCCATTTCTGTTGAATTCACTATGGCTTCTTTTCCAGATATCCCCATCTCAAAAAAAAAATTCTGATGGGAATGCCATCCTCTGCTTCACTCTGTGCTTACTGTTACTGTTTCCCTTCTTCTCTTTGACAAGGTTCTGACCAAAACTTGCTTCTGTAGCCATATTTCTTTCCTCAGCAAACGTCTCCGGCTCCAGCTCATCCCACACAGATTTCAACTCGATTCAACCCTTCATGAAGGCCCAGTTCTAAGGATGTTTTCCGGACCTGAAATGTGACAGGTTTCTCTTTCCATGGCTCCTACCTGTTTGGCTGAGTTCTCCCAGAATTTCTGTTTTTGATCCAGTGAGAGAAATGGGCTCTCAATGTTGATGGTCTAAAGTACCCTACAATCACAGATCTAATAAACTAGCGGGTACACCCCAACCAATGACACCTTCACAGCATACAATATGTCTGGACTGGCCTGAACTTCACTATTATTAGCACCTGTAAAGAGACTGCCGGCTTCAATACCAAAAAAAAATGCAGCCCCACTGATTTGATCACAATGCCAAGGAGATGCAAGAGCATGTTAACCACAAATATGGGTCATTTTTGATGGAAGATCCTCCATGCCTTGAGGAAAAATAAACAGCTTTGCTGAAGACTGAGGTCCATGTAAAATCTGGCAGCTAAAGAAAAGATGGTGGAAGTAAAGAAGTAGTCCAACGACCGACTATTAACCATGACATGTACACGGGTTTCAATACTTCTAGAACCATGTAAGGTCGAAACATCTGAGGGCCCACCTGCTGAGAGCCAAGAATGGATACAGGCTAGAATCATAGAACTGTACAGCAGAGAAATTAGCCGTCACAGTTCATGATGCCTAACAATGTTAATTCCATTGGTTTGCATTAGGCTTTTATTCCTCCTACCCTCCCTGTCCAAGAATTTGTCCAAATGCTGTTTAAATGTTGTAGTAAGCCTCCACCGCTTCCTCTGGCAGTCTGTTGCAGATACCTGTTATTGTCTGCGTGAAACCTTTACCCCTTCGGAGTACAGAGAGGAGGTCTTGACCGAATGAAAAGAACACTTTGAACCCATGATTCTCTCCTTGATACAAATACCCTGACTCTCAGGCGCCTTATCTCAGAAAGGATGTATTGCCATTGGAGGGAGTCCAGAGGAGGTTCGTAAGGATGGTTCTAGGAATGAAGGGGTTAACATATGAGGAGCATTTGGCAGCCTTGGCCCTGTACTCACTGGAATTTAGAAGAATGCATGGAGATCTTACTAAAACCTACTGAATATTGAACGGACAAGGTGGATGTGGAGAGGATGTTTCCTGTGTGGGGTATCCAGAACTAGAGGGCACAGCCTCAAAATTGAAGGGTGACCTTTTAGAACAGAGGTAAGGAGGTCTTTGGTCACAAATCCATAACTGAATCTCCTATGATTTTGATGAGAATGATGTACTAGATGCTATGAAAGACATCAGAATTCCGACCACCTATGGGGAAGTTTATCACCAATCTCCTCCAAGCAGCCAAGAACTACTCCCCCAAGATATTGTAGCTGCTACAATCTGGATCAACAAACAATCTGCTGGAGGAACTCATGAGGTCAAGTAGGTAGTTAGGTAGGTAGGTAGGTGTGTGTGTCTGTGTGTTGGGTGGGGAGGTTGTGGAGGAACTGTCAACATTGACAATTCTTTCCTCTAGCAGGTTGCTTGTTGCTCCCCATTTTACTTTGTGGATTCTGCATTCCAACCACAATGTTGACAAAGTCCATTAATAGTTCCTGACCATTACCCACTCTTCCACAAAATGGACGATAAGTTTAAAAAAAAACAATTGGATTAATTAATCTAAAATATAATGGTGTCTTCAAACATCAAGAATTAAAAGATAGCCAAAGATATAACCTCCAGTCTTCAAGGTGCCGTTTTGTGAATGAACCAGATTGCTTAGAGTTTGAGACCAATGGTTGACGTAAGGGAAAGGAGTATAAAGAAGAATCTGCATTTGTTCTTTTGAAAAGTAGATAAAATGTCCGAGACTAAGCCAACAAGAACAATCAACTTGAACTTGACGATGCGGGACTGACAAGATTCCAGGAAATGCCCGAGGGAGCAAATCAGTTGTGGGTGTCTTTTGAGGTGTAACCCTGCAAAGACGCGCCAAAGCCACACTAAAGCGTTCCAGACTCCAGTCGTTGCCGTGTGAGTGCGTGTGCATTGGGCAGGGAGTATTGTTTCACAAGTAGCCGGCCTTTCCAGTTGTAACCACGGAGCAGCTCCGGGGGCTTTATGTGTGTGTGCGCGCACTCTTTCTGAGCACCAGCGTGTTAACTGCTGTTGAATAACGCTGACCTTTATTAAAGGCTCAGATCCTGAGACTTTTTTTGTCCTAGACATGTGGTGACCTTTCAAACCAGACTAGGGTGAAGGGAGGGTGTCGTTTGGACTTTGAACGGGCCCGTTCCCGCTGCGACCCACTGTCTGCCTCAGATACTTTTATTGTGACACGGAGGAACGTTCTGTATGCAAAGCAGACAGAGCTGCCAGTTTGAACCTTTGCAAATCAATTTGTCTACGGAAAGCAAGTCCACTGGAGTGAAAGATGGTACAGCTGTAGTCGAGGTTAGCTCGCTGCGGGGCAAGGTGGAGCCAAAGCTTCTAAAGATCCCTCTTTTTGCAGCCAAGCATGTGAACGTTTGGCTGTGATTGTGTGCACCCTTTGCCCTTCATTTAACTTGGCAGGGTCGCTTGCATGCTATCTGCTTATCTTGATCTTTTATTTTCTAATGTATGTCGGAACTTCTCATGGACTCCCTCGTAAATTTGTGTTTAATCTGTTTTGAATGAAGAGTTAGCAATTAACACTGCAACTCTTCAGACAGGGAGTTATTGTTAATGATAGATTCAGACGACGATGACGCCAGAAGTGAAAGATATTACGTAAAGCGATTTCGTGGGGTTTATTACGATTTGTTTTCGATCTTCTTAATCTGACCTGTACAAAAAGCGAGCTACGCACATCGCACATCGCTGGCTTCAGGCAAAATAGCCAAGCTCACGAAATGTACACATTTTTGGACAGTAGCCCAACGTACCAGTGGAACTTGTTTTGATTAGAATCAGTTGTAGACCTTTCATGTCAGGCAATAGGGAAGGGTGGGGTTAGGGGCCAGGTGGAGATGCAGAGAGCAGATTTTCTGCAGAGGTCAGATCTACTTGTATAAATCATGCACTCAAATTTTAAAATCCTGTAATTAGAATTGTCAGCCAAATGAAAGGCGGTAGACTTTACATTTACTTGTTTTAATCTGGCCCACTGTATTTTTATTTAACCATTTAGTAGCCGATTCAGTGTACAACATTTTGCTGCAATTGGCTGCTTGTTAACGTAAATTAACGTTCTTTCAAGTATTTCAAGACTTGTCCTGCAAAATGTAATTTAGTATCTTTGACTCCCCTGGCGACTGCCGATGGGGAGGATTTTTTTTGAGAGTTGAGATCTGATCTGTAGTGCCCGTGGCTGCTGCTGTTAGCACAGACAGTTCCTCCAGAGAGCAAGTTTTGTTAGTCGAGGCTAAGCGGCCCGGAGGAGTTGGGTGCAGAGGCCAACCCCCGTCATCTCTGAGGCATCCCAGATAGAAGAGGCAATGTTCCTGGACAGCCTTGAACACTTCTGTATATAGTGAGAGGAGGGTCTGACACGGGCACACGGAACTACAAATATATTGACAGATTTCACTGTGGATTTGCCTCACTTTACTTTTCCATTTAGGGTGATCGAGACTGGGTCCCTGCTGGTTGATGCAGAGCTAACTCATCACACTGATGGAGCTGGAGGAACACTCCGAGGCACCCTTGTCCCAGGAGTAGAGAGAGAGGAAGGATCAGTGATTGCTATCATTTCTCACTATTGTATTAATAGTAACTGGAAAGAGTGTGTAAGGATACTGGATGAGTGTAGGATCAAGCCCCTGCCCCTATATTATAACCAATTTAACTCAAATGAAAAGCAGCTTTCAGTTAAGGTGTTAGTGGCAGAGAGGGGAGTACTGCCGAACTGGTGAAAGGAACATTTGACAGAGGCTTGGAGAAATTTTGGAGCGGAGGGAGAAGGATCAAATAAAGGAAGACAAGATGAAACAGTCTACTCTGATTGACTTAGGTAGGCTAGAAACAGAATGATTAATAGTACTGTAATATAATCATTCTAATCACCGGGAATTAACACGCAGCGGATCAAGTTATATTTTAAAAATAAATTTTAATCGAGATTTAGTGGACAGTATCAGAAATGTTTACGGCATGCAGCCTTAATTCCCCCCCCCCCAAAATAAAAGCTCCTTTAGTTAAAATTGCTCGTTAATTAGTTAAACAGCAGGCAGGTTCCAAGTGGATGCACGGGTGCACAGATACGCGTTTATTTTAAACAAAAGCGGATTTGCCCCTCCCACTATTTTCTACACACTCTGTCCTTGGGACTATCTCATTTACATCAGCCTATAATAGGAAACTAAAGCACGGACAAACAGAAATTTTAGCCATTTTTTCTCCTCCCAGTTTTTAATATTTTGCCTGTAGTGGTAACTCAACATTGAGGTTACCTTATTTTTCCTCTAACGTGATTGTTTGCTCTTAGGAACTGTTAGAGTTCAGCGCAAGCTGTCAAATCCTGGATGTTTGGCCCACTTCTCCAGCAGAACGACAAGCGTGAGCTGAGAGACAGCAGTTCTGAAAGCATTTTCACCACACTGGTCTTCAAAGGTTAAAAAGCATTTTGTCTGCTGGCCTGTGGGAGGCACAGCAAACAATGTCAGCTACAAAATAGAATAGTCCATTAGTTGTGGCTTACAAAAACTTGCCACTTATATTTTAATGGAGAATAATAAAAGAGACAGCAGAAGGGTGGGGCTCAGTTTCTGGTTTCTTGTTGGGAGAAAGAAATAAAGCAGCTAATTGAAATTCTTGAGAACCATGTTACAGGCAGATGGCACAATCATCTACATGTATGTCCTTGAGAAACAGTGCTTTCAATTGTAGAAACTAATTAAACGGTAATCAGAAAGGAAATGCAGTTGACATATGGGGCCTTTCCTGAATCGCTAAACTTTACATAACAAGTCTTTCTTTTCCTCCTTTTCCTTCCTCCTTCCCACTCCATTCTCTGATCATGAACTGGTCCCTTTCTCTGCCAGTCTTAAAGCCAATTAAGGAAAAATGTAGAGGATGTAAATGTTGCATGAAGCCTGCAAAAGTAACAGAGTTTCCAGTGAGACTAAAATTAGATATTTTATTAAAATGCATCTAAAATGATGAGGTGAAAAGAGCAGTGATCCACACTACCTTCAGCTGACTGCCGAGCTTTCATCCAGCTCTTCCATCAGTGTCTGAACAGGCTGTTCCCATCACTCCAGATTATAATGAATTGGATTGTATTAAGTGAGTGAAGATGGTGATGGTTATTATGCAGGGTGAGTGTGGTGTTAGGTTGAACGCATAAATACTTTATCCTTCCCTGCTCTTCAAATCTTGACCTTTCTGTGTATTGTGTTCAATGTTTGAAGTGCTCAGAATTCCATAAAGTTTTTCTTTTCATTGTTTTTCTTACCATCACATCTCCCAAGGGCATCAACTCTGGACTATGGTTACATGCTTTTGAATGTTTGTTGATAACATCCAACTCTTTTTCCTATAACTTCAGCTCCATTCTGATTGGCCTTCGTGAAGATGTGGGATAAGGAACCTGCATTCTCTTGCCCCCGTCCCCCCCCCCCCCCCCCCGAGCCCCATTTACTCTGTTTGGCATTCAACTCCACTTCAACTCATCTATATCATGTCCATCACCAGGGTCACTTTATCATTTTCACCTCCGTACTTTATTCCCACCATGACATTTTGTTGTCTTTTGCGCCTTGATTGTCGCCTGTCCTATTGGATGTGGTCTCTCGTTGATTCTGTTGTGTATTTTTGGATTTACTGTGTATGCCTGCACGGAAACAAATCTCAGGGTTGTATGTGGTAATGTATATGTACTCTGATAATAAATTTACTTTGAACTTGAACTTTAAACTTGTGATGGAGATACAGGGTCAAGAAATATGGGAATAGGCCCTTTTTTCTCACTGAGTCTGCGCTGCACTTACACGAATATTTTGTGCTCTTATGTTCCCATCAACTCTCTCAGATCTGATAAGTATGTACCTTCTCTGTTCCCAGTCTTCTCTAACTTGATTCTACACTTTAGGTCATCAGTCCCTATTCTGTATTTCTTCCCTCCTCATTTTCAAAACATTGTCGGAACTCCCCTCCTCTTTAACCTCCTTTTCCTTATTTCCTGACTCTACCCTGCTTTGCTGAGCATCTTTATTTTTCTCTTTGGAGGGGCTTTGCTCTACTGAAAATGCCACACAGATGTGAGTTGTTATTGCGCTGGAGCTTTGTGCTCACTGACATCCTGTCTAGTATAGTCATTCACATTTATCCTAAACAGTGAGAAATGGCAGACCTCGCAAGTGTGCGAGGCATCACTGAGTGATCATGGAAAACTCAGGCACTGCCCATTTTCCCCAGCCTCTAATGGCATTGACAAAGTCAGGCAGTGTTAACAGCACAGAGCCAAATCTCATTGACCAGCAGCAAGATCATTGAGCAAACTGGCTGAAACTAAGCTCAGTAGAACTGAACCCTGCTCCTAGTTTCCATGCTCGGCTCTGGTCATTGGATACGAAACTTTCCGTTGTGTTAATAGAGTGTCTTACTGAAATAATTTTTTATGCTATACTGTCATTAGATGCAAAAAATACATTGACTGTGGTCCCAACGCCATTTTGTGTGGATATTTGGTCTGTTGGTCCTCCAGAAACCTGCTTCAAGGTCCGGGGTGCACATTACACTTCTGCAAGTAAGGTCAATAGTTAAAGTAGGGTACAGTATGGTTTGAGAAAAGGATTGCACAACTACATGGAAAGCTGAAAGTGCTATAGTCTGAGAGAACTTTAAAAATAGTATCCAAAAGCTAATGAAAGATGGAACAATGACATTTGAAAACTATTGCAAGGGAAATAGAGCAGGGTGCAATTTCCCACCTCTCCCAAAATACTGAAAGATAGAAGGAATGAAAGTTGTATTTGGTTTCCAGCACTATACTAGTGCAGATGTTGGGATCTGAAGCAAAATGTAAGCTAATGGAGGAACTTGGCAGGTTAGGCTGCAACTGTGGTAGTGTGGGGGGAGGGCTGGGGAGGTGGGATGGGATTGTCAATGCATCATGACAATCAACATGCATCATTGATTATCCCTTTGCCTCTGCAGATGCTGCCTGATACATTGAGTTCTTTCAGCAGCTTGTCTGTTGTTGTTATACAACTTCTTCTGAGAGTCAGTCCCTAAAGACTTTCTTCCATTATGGTTCTGTGGTTTTTGAGGGAGCTTTAGAAGAAAATATTTGCTGGGGGTGGTGCAGGAGATGCCTGACAGTGTGGGCAGGCGAACACTTTCTGAGATGGTGCATTCCCTCTGATGTTCAGAATGGGTTTCTGTGTGGTCCTAATCGGATTTGAAATAATAAGTACTATCTTGATTGCTGCTTCTCCATTTAGAGTAGTCATGTGCTGCTTAGTGGGGGAGAATATTACATTTCCTCAAGGAGACTGAAGACATCCTTGAACCCTTACAGTGCCCTTTGAAAGTGCTTGTTGCAGGAGTCTGGCGCTGACAGAGTGAAATCAGGGCTTTGATGTTGGTATTGGTGGAGGTGGTGGGACTACTGAAACTAGTTTATTTATCTGCCAGTGGATTTGGAGGATTTTACAGATACAATGTTAGTTCTTGCCTTCAGCAGCCTATACCTCAGATGTGTACAGGAAGGCCAAAATCTTCCCAGCAGACCACAAGTTCAGTTCTAGGTTTTAGGTTTTCATCTTCAGCCATATTAATTTAGATGTTCAATGTGTGTACTTCCATTCTAGAGGTGCCTGCTTGTAAAACAGGTGAGACATTTAATATGGGAAATAGTTCACACTTTACAGGGGCTTATTTGTGGATCTTTACTGTCGGAATGGCAGTAGGTTTGTGGAGGATCTTTGTTTAGCGAAGATTTAATGTAGGCCCATTCTTATGTTCTGTGAATTTGCTAGTGAGCATATGGAGATGTTACCTGTGTACTTCTGCTCAATAATAGAAGTTTGAGTAACACTGGTTCTCAAATGAAAGTATTAAACAATTTCTCATTAGTACCAATCCAATGAGACCATAAGATACACGTGAGATCAACCCATGAAGACCGCTCTTCCACTTGATCAAAGCTGATTTATTTTCTCTCTCGACCTCATTATCCTACCTTTTCCCCATAACCTTTGACGCTCTCTCTAGTCAAGAGCCTATCAACCTCTGTTTTAAATATACCCAATGATTTGGCCTCACAGTTGTTTGAGGCAATGAATTCCACATATTCACCCACTGCCTAGAGAAATTCTTTTCATCTCTGTTCTAAAGTATGTTCTTCTCTTCTGAGGCTGTACCCTCTAGTCCTAGATTCTCCCACTATTGAAAACATCTCTATACCCACTCTATCTAAGCCTTTTCAATATTCAGTAGGTTTCAATGAAATCCTCTCTCTTTCTTCTAAACTACAGTGAGTAAAGGCCCAGAGATGTGATGTCTGTTATTGAAGAGAAAGGTTAAGAAGAAAGTTGTGATGATGTTCTGAAATTAAGTCTGTAGTGGACATGTTGTTTGCAATTATGCCAGCAATAATGTGAGAATATGAATTAAGAGCAGGGATGGACCATATGAACTCTTGATTTGTGTCTACTATTCAATAAACTGATTTGATTGTAACTTCACCTCCTTATTCCCACCAATTTTTGGTAACCTTTCATCCCTTTGCCTACCAATAATCTATTTACCTCTCTTAAAATAAAACATTCAAGATTGCTTCCACCTCTCATGATCCCCTTATGCAAAAAAAAAGTGCACGTGGTGAGGTCAGGTTGTCATGTTAGGAAAGATTGGGGAGTCAGTCTGACATGTAGAAGAGTGAGAAGAGATTTTCTTGAAATATGTAATGCTGTGAGGGTTTCAACAGAGAGAATATATAGAGAATGAATATTCCCTGTCTTAAAAGGGCATTTTCTTATTTTTAAATGGTGATTGTGGTTTTGGATTCTATCAAGGATACAAAGGCTTTAACATCAGATGAACTGAGGCAGATGTGGAGAGAGACGGTATCACTGACATGGAAATAGGCACTCTCAGTAATAGTGTAATTGGGAGGCCTAAAGATCATCTCGGGTAAATATAACCGAATCAGAATCGGGTTTAAAATCACCGGCATATATCATAACTTAGCAGCAGCAGTACAATGCAATACATGATAATATAGAGAAAAATAAGGAAATCAGTTAGTTATATATATGTGTATCAACTAATTAAATTAAAAATACTGCAAAAACAAATAATATTAAAAAATTAGGTGGTGTTCATGGGTTTAATATCTGTATAGGAATCGGATGGTAGAGGGAAAAAAGCTGTTCCTGAATCACCTTCAGGCTTCTGAACCTCCTTCCTGAAGATAACAGTGAGAGGAAGGTATGCCCTGGGTGCTGGGGGTTCTTAATAATGGACGCTGCCTTTCTGAGTCACTGCTCCTTGAAGATGTCTTGAATACCATGGAGGCTAATACTCATGATGGAACTAATTTTACAACTTTCTGTAACTCAGGAGTTATTTACTGTTTGGATTAAGTGTAGATTGTTGCCAGGTAGGGAAGTGGGATAGCTGAGTAGGAATCAATTTTTTTTTCTTCTGTTGTATCAAGCTTTTAAGTTTATAGTATTCTTTTTTCTCATTTTTTGCACTCATTCATTATGGGTTTTTGTAATATTTTTTGTAGATTTGATTTGTAATATTTAACTGTGATATTAACTTAAAAAGACAGTGGAAGTCAGTTACTGGATTAAAAAAAAAAGACAGCTAAGTGGGAAGATGTGCATGTGTAGAAGCTCTTACTGTTGTACTAAGAAGAGTGTATAGCCTGACTGAGATACCATTTAAAAGTAAAGTCATGTAGTAAGGTGTGAGATGGCCAGAGCTGATCATGTGAATCCACTCACACAACATATGTTCATTTTGAGTTCTCATTCTTTGAAACTCAGTTTCTAGCTAATTATTGGGAGTTAAGAAGATCATAATGTTATCAACCACTAACTGTTCATTGGTATTTAAGTGCAAACTACAATCTTTTGATTTATTTAGGTTTGGGTGCAAAGAAATAAAACCATCTCCAATTATTGTTTCATTTGTTGAAACTGTCTTTGCTTATTGAAGTGACAGAGTTAGATAGGGTGGCATACTAATCATCAAATCTTAAAATATAAACTGTCTTCATTCATTACAACTGATTTTGTGCAGTAAAGTTAGCTGTGAACATTGCAGGTCAGAAATTGGCTATAGCAATGGGTTAGACTGGCAAAACTCCTGAAAATCTTTTCTCTAATCTGAATGTTGAGTGGAGCTGCATTTTTGTGTACCTGCCGGCACCTTCCAAGAGTTTTCTGAACAGGATGCCCCAACATTTGCAGAAATTCCACTGTAGAAAGATGCAAGAGTAATAGGGTTACAGTAGTGGAAGATTTTAACTTTCTTAATATTGACTGGGATTGCCTTGGTGCAAAGGGCATTGACGGGGTGGAATTTGTTAAGTACATCCAAAAGAGTTTTTGGAGATGATATCTAGATAACTAGATGAGACTGGGCAGGTAGTACAAGTGCCAATTGGTGAACACTTTGGGAACAGTGATCATAACTCTGAATAGTAAACACAAAGTACACTACAGATGCTGTGGTCAAATCAACACGTACAAACAAGCTGGAGGAACTCAGCAGGTCGGGCAGCATCTGTTGAAGTGTGTAGTCAACGTTTTGGGCCGAGACCCTTCGTAAGGACTCACGAAGGGTCTTCGCCCGAAACGTTGACTGCTCATTTCAACGGATGCTGCCCGACCTGCTGAGTTCATCCGGCTTGTTTGTACGCCATGATTCTGAAGTTTCAAGGTAGTTACGGAAAGGGTTAAGCCTGGTCCTCAAGTTAAGGTCCTAATTTGGGAGAAGTTTAAGTATAAGAAAGGATTAGGTGAAAAAAGATTAGGAGCAGATGCATATAGGTAAAATGACAGTTGACAAGTGGGAGTCTTAAAAGAGAGTTTGCAGGAATTCAAGGCCAGCGTGTTTTGGTAAAATGAAGGGCAGAGATGGTATGATCAGGAAACCTCAGATGACAAAGGATATTGAAGGTTTGGAAGCGTACAGTAATTGTAGATAACTGGAATTGAGGGAGTCTCTTGAAGAATATAGAGTGTGTAGGTGAGAACTTAAGAAAGAAATTAGAAAGACAGATAGGCTATGAAGTATAATTGGAAGTAAAATTAATGATAATCAGAAAACAATATATTATTATACCAAGGGTACTCAGAGAAATAGTAGGTCCATTTAGGAACAAAGAAGGTAATGTGTGTGGTGCCACAAGATGTGGGGAAGATCCAGAATAAATACAATGATTCTGTATTCACCTGGGAGAAGGACATGGAAGTTAGTTCACGAAAGTGTATATTGATAGTCCGGTATATTGATATAATATGCCTAAGGACTGATAAATCCCAAAATGCTATGGAAGCAAGGAAGGTAAATATCTGGGACCCTGAGGGAGATTATTTCATCTTCTGGTAAGGTACCAGAAGATTAGAGGAGAGCTAAATTAGTTCCAGTTCCAGGCTAGTGAACATTATGGTTGTAGTAGAGAAACTATTGGAGAAATTTCTAAGGGACAAGATTTGTGAATATTTGGAAAGGCAGTGGTTGATAAGGGAAAGCTGGCAATGTTTTGTGCAAGGGAAATCCTAATTTAACTGAGTTTTTGAGGAGGTATCTAAGACTGATGACATGGCTGTAAATGTTATCTATATGGACTTGAACAGGGCATTTGACAAGTTCTGTGTGGTATGCTGATCCAGAAAGTTATGACACATGGAATTCAATGCAAGCTGGCTAATTGGATCTGAAATCTGCGCGGGGATAGGGGAAGGAGGGTGGTGGGAAAAGATGTTTTTTTGATTGGAAGCTGTGTGCAAAGTGGCTGAAAGGGACAAGGTGGGCTGAAGGGCCAGTTTTGTGCTGTACATCTGTTTGGCTGTGATATCAAAAGGTCATCGGCTCCGGCTGGTTGTATTCCTGAAGTGTCTGACTCTGACCTTACAACTCACTAATGGTCACAGACAGCTCCACCTGGCAGCACACTTGCTTTCCAAACTAATTAGTTCTTCATCAACTGACTGGGTAATTCCTAGCTTCTAAGTATCCTTTGTCCAAGTCCAGCATGTTTTTGTAACTTTTAACGAACAGTGCCCAATTATTTTTTTACTGAGGTGCGATTTTGAATGCCCCACTGATTTTTTTTGCCTTGATAGCCTCCAGATCAATTTTTAACTCTTGTTAAACTGCAGGGAAATCCTGGAGGTTTGGCTAACCAAGCTGCATTGTCCCTATGAATGATGAACATCCAGTTTGCAAACATTCATTTTATTTGACTGTTCCTGAAATCTCTGGATTTCAAATTTCTTCTTCGATTTGTATTTGTCTATTAATTCACCAAATCTTATCCTTATAGGTGAGGTATTACGGCTATTATCTGTCTCAATTACAGCCACAGTGAAACTCAGCTGGACAGGTGGAAGGACAGGTCCACTGGAGTAAAAACAGACAGAGGCTGCCTCACCCGCTCAGCAAGGTGAGACTGGAGCACCATCAACAAAGTTCCAACCGATGGAATCTACATGGACATTCTCCCTTTTGAAGGGAAACGAAGTAATGTAATTTTTTTCTAAAGCTAGTGCTTGAAAAGTATGAGATTCATAACTTAAAACATTTAAATATTTGATATAAAGACGCTCTCTGGTAAGGCACTTTTTCCGTAGAATTTCTCTGTGCAATGCACTGTTTTTTTTCTATAGAATTTTCATATGTAACATTTAAAGCTGTGCAATGCAGTAAGACATTTCCACTAGTCAGTAGTTAGAATCCCATTAAATTATTCCCTAAGGAAATCCTGTTTAATAACCTATAGGATCCTGTGGGAATTTTGGAGGTTTTTTATTGCCTTATAGGATTTAATAGGATTCTGTAGGATTTTCAGATTCTTATGGAGATTTGAGTAAGGGACTGCACTGGAATGGCTAGAAGGAAATGAAAGCAGGAACATACGATAATGCCTGATGTCTGAGAGCAATTTTGATTGAACTTGCGTGTCAGATCAATGAAAATAAATAAAGACATTCCATATAAACAGGATAATACATTTATGTAGGGTGAAAGGCTAAATTACAATCAGTGTCAAAAATATATGCATTTAAAAAACAAACACAAATTCCCCACCCATAACCTTAAAGGGGCATGGCTAATCTGCAGGAGGAAGGGAGGTGAGAATTGGTAGTAACTGCTTAGAGCAGCTTGGTTTTTATGGGTAAACTCATTAATCAAATTGTTGTTGAAATGATTGCCATGCACTCACACCTGTCACTCTTTTTGAGCACTGCCAAGCAAATTTGGTTTCTTTTTTTTTACCTTTCAGGTATTTTTGGCTTGCAAGTTGGAAATTCCTGACAACTCATTTTCTATTCTTCTTAATTGGCCTCTTTAGGATTGTAGTTGGGTCACAGTGCCCTTCCTGCTGGCCAGAAATCAAACTTTTCCAGTGTTCTTGATAATGAGACAGATTATTTCTTTTCTTTAAACAAAGTTAATGAATGCTATGCCACTGAGACTGTCTCATCATCAACCCATTACATAGGACTATGGTTATTTGAATGCCTATTTATTCTTCTGCAGCTACTTCTATTGATTTTTTGACTGCAAATTATTTAAGTATTTGGTCCTGATGGCATCACGAAGAGCAGTGTTGGAGTATTTACTGATTTTGACTGTGTGTTGGAGCCCAATTAACACCAGTTGATAGCACCATTAGTGAGGACTACTTTGACATTAACCTGCCTGTGCTATACTTAATCCCAACAGACCGTTAGGATTGGTAACTCCTCCATACTATTCTCCAATGGTATCAGAATGCACTACCTAAACAAAACAAAAATACAAATCTCAAAAATTAATGTGATTTTTTTTAAGAAAAGGGGTCTTGGTAGTAAGATTCCAATCATTTCATTACTGGCAAATGAAAATCCTATGCATAATTCAAGGGAATATTTGTGAATCATCTTTTTGCTGCCCCTACATTCAGCCTAGTTTGTACCTCTGGGTTCTGCCTTGCACTGTGCAAAGTGAATGAATGGGCAGGTGGCCTATTGCCAAGACCCCATTAATTTCATTCTGTAAGCAGCCAGCAAGAAGGTTCTTCTTGCGCCCAGAGGGACTATTCTGCTAATGTTCTCTCCCTCAAGGGCATGCACCTTTCCTTCACTGCTTACTACTTGTCATGTGAAGATTCCCAGGAATTAGTCCAGGAATTAGGATACCATCTCAGATGCCAATCCATATTTATTAAACAGAGTTTGCCTGGTGCAATTTTTCTCCTTTGCAGAGAGGTAAATGCAGTTGAGTCCTGCACTGTGCTGTGGATTAGAATCAAGTTCCGCTGTGACAGGTCTAACTGCACTATTACTGATGGTTACAATCAGAACTGATGTTTGGGAACAAATTCCGTTTATCAGGAATACACTGGTCTCAAAGTTGCATCTGTATGGGATCTTCTGTATGTACAGATTTTTACATTTTGTAGATGACACCAGAATTGGCAGCTCATTAACTGAGAATGACATATTCTGTTACTATAACAGAATGAAAAGGACACTACTTACAGCATGCTCTGGTATTGCTATGATTGTAAGTACAGTCAAAATTTATTAGAATTCCTTGTTTTATGTCCTAAATGTAAAAATAAAACACATTTCTCTCCATTTTAAAGGGTCATAGAAATAAACTTGTAAAGTCAGTTTTTTTAAAAAAAGACAATTCTTTAATCTTTCTGAACAATCATTTGAGCTTGTTATGAGAATACTAAGCACCTTGTCAACCTTTTACAATGCTGTAACCAGACATTGTACTGACAGTGTATATATGCTGCTATGAAATGTATTCTATTTCAGCAAGTCACCCTGGATTCAGAAACATGTATTTTGTATTCCTTTCAATAAATTTTTTTTGTTGTATTATTATTAATGTGTTTAGTGATTATTTGAAATTTGATTTGGTTTTAGTATCTCGAATGAGAAAGTTAAAATAGGAAGTGTTAAGGGCATATATCACTTAAGACAATAACTAGTTCCTAAGATGATTATGTAGTTGGTGTAGTATTATATTCTATATTCCACAGGAGGACCAGCTTCATATTTTGGACTATATTAATTTGGTATGTCATCATCTTAAGTTCCCTTTATAATGAGTTCTGTGAAATTAAATAGATTTAATATTTTTTACTGGGTTTCAGCACCTAAGTTACAGAGAAAGGTTGAACAAGTTAGGTCTTTATTCTTTGGAGCGTAGAAGGTTGAGGGGGTACTTGATAGAGGTATTTAAAATTATGAGGGGGATAGATAGAGTGGACATGGATAGGCTTTCTCCATTGAGAGTAGGCGAGTTTCAAACAAGAGGACATGAGTTGAGAGTTAGGGGGCAAAAGTTTAGGGGTAACACAAGGGGAAACTTCTTTACTCAGAGAGTGGTAGCTGTGTGGAATGAGCTTCCAGTAGAAGTGGTAGAGGCAGGTTCAATGTTGTCATTTAAAAAAGAATTGGATAGGTATATAGACAAGAAAGGAATGGAGGATTATGGGCTGAGTGCAGGTCGATGGGACTAGGGACTAGGTGAGAGTAAGCGTTCGGCATGGACTAGAAGGGCCGAGTTGGCCTGTTTCTGTGCTGTAATTGTTATATGGTTATATGTTTATATGGAATAACAGAAAACTAAACATGCATTTGGATTATAAGATATTGTAATGTATGACATGAATCTTCATCATTGTCTTAGGGAGTTCAGCTCAGCCCATGAAGAAACTTCATTAAAGCACCTGGAAAATACTGCATCAAGTCCCAGAGAACAGCAGAGGATTTTCTCCCTCATCAGGCACTACCAAATCACCCCTTTAGGTGCTAAATGTTAATGCAAGGAATTTAGATTAATGAGGGTTAGCCCTGCAATTGGTTTCATTGATAGAATGTATTATTGACCAAACTGTTCCCTGAGATGAGCCAAACAAATTTTCTTTATTACTTATATTTTGATAATTCCCTTTATGTAAAACAAAAGTGTTTCTTTGGTGCTTCATATAGTTTGGAACAATGGACACTAAGGTGTAGAAACATCAGAGGGCTTGTTTTACAACCTGAAACAACGGGTGAGGAGAGAGTTGGAATTAGTGATGATGGAGTGATTTGTGATGGGATATCAACATGGTTTCCTTAGGAAAAGTCCTGCTTAACAAGTTAAGAATCCATGGTACTACAAGAAAGATACTAGCATGGATGGAGCAGTGGCTGATTGGCAGGAAGCAAAGAGTGGGAATAAAGGAAGCCTTTTCTGGTTGGCTACCAGTGATTAGTGGTGATCAACAGAGGTCTGTGTTGGGATCGTTTTTTATGTTATATGTCAATGATTTGGATGACTGAATTGATGACTTTGTGGCCAGGTTTGCAGACAATACAAAGATGGGTGGAGGAGCAGGAGGCTGCAGAAGGACTTACAAAGTGTGTGCGCTTTGTTAGAAGAAATTAAAGTATGGACTATTTTCTAAATTGAAAGAAAATTTAAAAATCCAAGGTGCAAAGGGTCTTGGGAGTCCTCGTGCAGGATTCCCTAAAGGTTAATTTACAGATTGAGTCAATGGTGAGGAAGATAAATGCAATGTTAGCATTCATTTCAAGAGGACTAGAATATAAAAGAAAGGATGCAATGCTGAGGTTTTCCAAGGCACTGGTGAGTCCTAACGGAGTATTATGAGCAGTTGCGGACCCTTATCTAAGTAAGGATGTGCTGACATTGCAGATGGTTCACGAGAATAATCCCAGGAATGAAAGTGTTACCATACGAGGACTGATTGGTAGCTCTAGACAAGTCCTAGCTGGAATTCAGAAGAATAAAGGAGGATCTGATTGAAGTCTATCAAATATTGAGAGGCCTCAATAGAGTAGGTGTGGAGAGAATATTTCCTATGGTGGGGACCAGAGGGCCCAGCCTCAGAACAGAGGGCTGTCAATTTAGAACCGAATGAGGAGGAATTTCTTTAGCCATACTGTGAAATTCATTGCCACAGGAGGCCGAGAATGCAGTTATTGGGTATATTTAAGGTAGAAGTTGATAGATTCTTGATTAGTCAGGACATGAAGGATTATGGGGAGAAGGCAGGAGACTGAGGCTGAGAGGGAAATGGATCAACCATGATGAAATGGCAGAGCAGACTTGATGGGTCAAATGGCCTAATTCTGCTCATAAATCTTATGGCTCATGGACTTTTTCATGTAGTGAACAAGAGAAAATCTGCAGTTGCTGGAAATCCAAACAACACACACAAAATGCTGGTGGAACTCAGCACGCCAGGCAACATCTATGGAAAAGAGTACAGTTGAAGTTTCAGGCCGAAATGTTGGCTGTATTTTTTTCCATAGATGCTGTCTGGCCTGCTGAGTTCCTCCAGCATTTTGTGTGTGTTTCTAAAATAAATAAAGACTTTCTTTATCTAGGTTGGTTGAAGACTATTCAAAGACTATTCATTGTCGTATGCACAGGTGCAATGATAAACTTACCTACAGCAGCAAGACAGTGGCATAATATAAGCAGCATTCACAAGTATAACAAATTAAACATGAAGGGGATGAGTGCTGCTATTAGTTTAACATCTCATTAAAAGCTACTTTACAGCACTTTCTTGGTACTATACTGGAATGGCAAATTAGATTATGGGTTCCATTCCTAGGAGTGGGGAAGGATCCCTTACACTTTAATACTGACTCAGAGGTAAGAATTCTGGGTTTGAGCCAAGACTGATCAGTTCAGGTTAATTCCCTTTTCTATGGTGAGTCAACTGATCTAAAATGGAACATTTCAGGTAATAGAATGGAAAGTTAGTGAGTGATAAACTTAGATTTTTTTTATATGGCAAAGATACATTTTCAGTTAGGGCTGCTGTAGGTCAGCCTAGCAACAAAGAGCACAAATTTGGAGCGTGAGAATATTCATGATATGGGAATAAATGGGCAGTATAGCTGATGAAGATGATCAGACACGTTCTCATTGAATTGTGAATAAATGGACAGTATAGTTGATGAAGGTGATCAGATACATTCTCATTGAATTGTGATGCAAGTTGACTGGGCTTGGAATTTACTTTAATTTTATATTGACTTTTAGCTTAGGTAATAAGAAACTTAAAGCACGGGTAGGCCACATGGATCCTCAATGTATCTCCTCCATTCAGTGAAATCATGCATGAGACTCTACTCCAACCACTTTCCTGACTGACCTCCATAATGGAGTCAAATGACCCATTTATACTGCTCTGATTTACCAGCACTGTTTGGTAGCCTTCTCTGTACTGTATTGGCAATTGAAGTGCTTGCCCAGATTGTTAAATGTTGTGCCTGTCTCTGCTTCAGCCAGTGTGCTCCAGATTCCTACAATTCTGGGTGAAAGAAAAATCTTCCTTTGATCTCCTCTAAAGCTACGATCATTTATCATCAATGATCTCTGTATACATCTCTGTTAAATGTACAGAACTTTAATAAGGTATGTAAAATTATGAGGTACATAGATATGGGGAAACTTTTCCTGGTTTATACTTGCTGTCTTTCTTGAGAGGTGTATCCGTTTGTGTGGCCCCATAGATGATGATCAGTTTTGCCAAGGTTCATACTGAGAAAGAGTCGGGAAGCATTGAAGAAACAGTCGTGAAGAGTGGAGACAAAATATCACAAGTTTTATACAAGGTTTTCTCTTTGTTCAAAAATGGGTAGGTCCATGAGGAGTGAATTTTTTCAGATAATTAATATGGGCTTCCCATTGCTGCAATATTGCTAGTAGACTTCCTTCTACTACTGACTGAAATGTCGAAGAAATCTCTAAAAGTCAGTCCAGTTTTCTCCATCATGCAGAACCCTATTCAGCATGGAAACAATAAACTCCAAATTCTCAAAGCAGTTCATTCATTACTTTAGTTTTTTGTGAACCTAATCATTTTGAAACACGGATTGGGGAGCATGAATAGTGTACCACATGGTGTAGTCATCAGGATGGGATATTTGTTATGGTATTGAGTTGAGATGAAAAGCTGAAGAATTTATTGACCTCAGATCCTTTTATCAGAAAGGTCATGGACATTAAGTGTTAACTCATGTTTTTCTGCTCCACAGATGCTGCCTGGCCTGCAGAGTTGAGTATTTCCAGCATTTTCTGTTTTTATTTCAATTCCCCAGTATTTGCTTCTGTCCTCGCCTGCTGATGGAGCAGCTATTAAGAGAAGTGATACTCTTGAAACTACAAAAGCAGCTGCTGAAAATCTCCTGACGTTGTTTGTCATAAACAGTGCCCACCTCTTGCTCTTCAATGCGATTTGTTATTGATTTTTCTCAGCTTTGTCCTTCATTTCCCTCCACATGAAACTGCTCATTCACTGCACCAAGGCAAATCTTCTTACATTTTAAACCCACTGATATTCGGAGTTATTTGGAAATACAGTGGATTCTGGTTAATTCGGCCACATTGGGACCAGTACATTTTGGCTCAATTAAGCGGCTGCCCCAATTAGCTGAAGTTTAACAGTTCAATGGTTCCGTTTAATGTCAGAGAACAAACACAATAAATAATCTGAAATTCTTACTCTTCACAGACATCTGTGAAACATAAGAAAACCCCAAAGAATGAATGACAGAGAAATGTTAGAGCCACAAAGACCCCTCCCCCGCTCGCACGCACAAGCAGCAACAAAGCATCTGGGCAGCTGCTTATTTGGGACAACTCTTGAAGAACAAAAACAAATCGAGAAAATTGCCAGGATTACCTTCATTTATTTGGGACATTATGCCGCTTAATGGGGGCAGAAAACTTGCTAATCATGTTCTAACTAGCGTCAGTCACGCACACTTGTGCGGCCATTAGATGCTACACCATGCTTAAAGCAAACTGTCTCCCCTCCCCCCACTTGTTCCAAGTTTCATGGAAATAGTTAAAAAGATATAAAAAGACAAAACGAGTAACAAATTATGCTTTGAAATGAAATACAAAACAATTTAGAACACTATTACTAGTACTACAGTATTATAAAACTATGTTTTAGTTCCTAATAGTTATCAATGGAGGAATTCATCCAGTACACACAATGAACTAAATCAGTGCAGACATTTCGTGCAGATAATGGACTGTCTTCATACAATGCTACTGATGCCTGAAATCTCCAAGTTTTAATTTTCATTATAGCATTCAAGATGATTGCCAGTAGATACTTTTAAATTTTTTGTTGTTGAATAGCTTGTTAAAGTAGTGAAATTGTTTTATTTTCACTATTGGCCATTTCTGTCATCTCCAAGCCTAAATGCTTGTAACAGCAATGAGCAAAGCAATTCTGAATTGTCTTGCTGCTTATTTCTTGCTAACTATCAGTGACAAAAATCACTGCTTTTTGAACACGAACACACACAACTGTCGCTATTTAAAAAGTGCTTCCTTTAAGTATGGTGTACCGTCTAACACAGAGGTCGGCAACCTGCGGCTCCAGAGCCACGTGCGGCTCTTTGATCTCTGTGATGCGGCTCCCCGTGGTTTGTTAGCTTTTGAAAAGTAATTCGAAATTTGAAGATTATGGTGATCTTGTACAATATGAAAACTTTGCGGAGACCTCATCTCCTGGCACATCCGAACCGGCTCACAATTAGCCACCGTTCCGACTAAGGGAGATAGCCTACGGGGGTTTGTGAGTACGTGTCTCTTGGAGCATCCGCGCCCACGGGGACGGGTTGAGCGAGGCTTTAAAGCAAGGCTGTTTAGTTCGAATAAAGTTACCTTTGACTGCAGTCTTTATTTTAGCGCTGCGTGTAGCGCTACACCGCTACAACGTGTTTTTATCGCTATTAATATACATCACCACTGCCAATGCCTGACACCCGCCAGTGCGCGCATTCTTTTAATTCTTCGATCCAAGGTAGGCTAACTATGTAGTAACCTTCAACCCGACGTCTTTTTTTCGGAGTTCAAAATGTTTTTGTTGCATGCAGAAATGTAATTTCGTTTTCTCTGCAGGAGTTCATCCATTTCAAAAATGCAACACATTATAGTTTGTTTATACATAGCATAAAGGCAAAAAAAACCGTTGTATGCAGTGTTATTTCATTTTGTGGCTCCCAGTGTTTTCTGTGGGAAATGGGTCCATATTGGCTCTTTTAGTGGTAAACGTTGCCGACCCCTGGTCTAACAGTTACACAAGTGCACATGCCTGATGCTAGTTGGAACCTGTTCAGCAAGCCTTCTGCCTCAATTAAGCGGCATAGTGTCCCAAATAAATGCAGGAATCCTGGCAAATTTCTCAATTTGTTTTTGTTCTTGAAGAGTTGTCCCAGGTAAGCGGTTGCCCCAATGGTCTAGGTAACTGGAATCCACTGTAGTGTAATTCTAATGTTTGATCCACACAACAGGATAAAAAAAACACAATTTATAATTGATACAATAATTTTATTTAATTGAAAACCTTTTATTGCAGTCTCTTCAAAAATGAAAAAAAATGTCTTGTACATTCAGCTTTTAATAAACACACTTAGGTACAGACACATTCCATTAGACACACACACAGCAGACAGACAGAGAGAGAGAGAAACACACACACACTGATTTATACAATTTTGTGCATGCAAGAAAACATAAATACACACAAGCATAGCTGCTCAGTCAATTATTCCCTGGCTATCTCACAGGCCGTTTAGTTGGAATGGAAGTATCAGATGACTACAAGTATGGGAAGAACTCCAAATCCCGGGAATGTAGAGGATTGTGAAGATGAAGGTGACAGACAGTGGGAAGAAGAGACTTTATTATCGACAGTAGTATAAGAAGAAGCTTGCACCATTTCTTCTGGGACTGTACAAGTATTTGAACACTAAGTACAGAGCTGACTTGCTGGGCTAAATGGCCTAATTCTGCTCTTAAGTCTTATGGTTAATCACCAGAAGAAAAATCGTTGCCACCTGTACACATCTATGAAAACAACACATGGGGAGATGGTGTCAGTAGATCTCCTTTCTTTCATAATAAAAACTCCTTATTGAGAAAAGCAGTGTATTCTTCATCTGATTATTTCTAGTAAATACTTAGCAGTTTGAGCTTTTTCTTATACTTACACTTTATAAACTGAAACCCAGATGAAATTAAAATAAAGCAATGTCGTTGGCAGCAAGAATGGGAATGCACTCGCAGTTTTACTGATGACTTACAGTAACATTCTTCTGAGGTGAAATGCATTGCAGCAAAGAGACAGGGATCCTGTAGAAATCCTTTCAGTGTTTGGGCTACTGTGCAAAGGGATCAAATTCAAACCTGCTCAGGGTCTTTAATACAAAGGTAATTGCATTGGGAAAGTACATTCAATGTCCACTATGCACATACAGAGAGGCATTGAGCCTGCACAGTTGTTGCAAAATCACTTGCAAAATTCAGTTATGCTGGAATAGTGTGCTACTGGTGAAGACAATAATCACTGAAATGGCCTGTAGCTGGTATTAATTAATTGGAACCTGCTTTTCCCGGATTGCTGCTGTCCTTTTATTGGCAGCGAGGTCTTCTTTAAGATTATTGCTAGGTCCTTCCTTCCACATCTCTAAAATCATTGTCCAAATGCATATATGAATCACTATTCAATCATCTCTAATAGACTGTTCCTCAATAATATGCCTTCTGCTGTTACATGAAGTCACCCCCACCTCCAGTCTAGCCCTTCCTCGGGTCATAGAAACAGGTCATTTGGCCCAACTTGGCCATGATGGTCAACACATCTATCTGAGCTTGTCTCATTTTTCTGCCTCTGGCCCATTACTCTCTAATCATTTCCTATCCATGAACGTGTCCAAATGTCTTTTAAACATTTCATTACATATGCTAGCAGTTCACTTCATACATCTCCCATGCTTTTTAAAAAGACTTGTCCCACAGGTCTAAATCTCCGCCCCCCCCCCCTTAAGCCTATGCCCCCTCATTTCAGGCTTTCCTCAACTCTGGGAAAAATTCTCTGGCCATCCACCTCATCAATGCCCCTCAGTCTTCTTTGAGTCAGGAAAAACAGTCCCAGCTTATTCAGTCTCTCCTTGTTACTCAAGTCCTCAGTAGCAACATTCTTGTGAATCTCTTCATCCTCTCTGGTTTAATCACACTCTTCCTCTTGTATGGCTATCATAAATGCACACAGAATATCATCTCTCACAGCACCCCAGCTCTTGTACTCAGGGCCCCATCTGATGAAGGCAAACATGCTCGATGCCTTCTTCACCATATTGTCTACATGTTACCAGCTTCAGGGACCTACATAATTTGTACAGTTTCACCATTCTATGACACTCCCAGGGTCTTGTCATGTACTGTCCTGCCCTGATTTATTTCAGAATTGTTTAATGTCATTTCCAGTACACAGTGTAAAGGAGAATGAAATAATTGTTCCAATATAGCACATAAAAACACTCTAAGATAAAGAACACATAATATTAAAACACAATCAATATAAATGCATAAGATAGCTTATATACATAGATTGATTATGAAGTGACATTAGGTACAGGAGTGTCTGGAAAATGTAACTCAGACAGGAAATGATAAAGTAGTGGTGGTGGCATGTCCTCAAATTGCACCACTTCACACTTGTCCCTTGTTTGAATTAAATTCCATCTGCCATCCTTTTGCCCGTTTTCCCAGTTGAGATAGATCCCTTTGTAACTACTGACAACTCTTCACTGTCTACACGCCACCACTTTCACTGCCACCCCCAAGCTTACCTGCCACACCACTTAAATTGTTAATATATATCATTAGTTAAGTATCCTCCATGGATCTGTACCACACACTACTGGTTACAGATCAACAATCTGGAAATCACTATTACCCACTTACTCTTTCCACCAAGCCAATTTTGTAGCCACCTGGCTAGCTCAATTTGTGATCTGACCTTCCAGACCAGTGTACCATGAAGGACCTTGTCAAAGGCCTTGATAAGCTCCATGTAGACAACATTTACTGCCCTGACCTCATCAACTTCTGTAGTAAGCTCTTCAAGAAACTGAGCTTGAGCTATGTGATCATCATTAATTAATCCTACAACAAACCTGCAGACAAACGGAGTGCTAATGTTGCTGAGGCCGGGTGGCATCTCTCAGACTCCTCATCCCTACCCCTTGAAGAGGACTCCACTCTGGACCAACAGAAAACTGTCTTCAACACCATTACTGATCTCACCATCTCTGGAGAACCCATATCCACTGCCACCAAACTCATAGTTCCCTTACCCAGCATTGCTTGCTTCTACCTCCTACTCAAGATCCATTGTTTCTGCCAACTCCTGTTCCACCAAACTCATGTCCTCATACCTTGACTCTATTCTATACCCCTTGGTTTAGAATACCTACATCCATGACACTTCTCAAGATCTCGATCTCTTCACTAACTTCCAATTCCCTGGCTCTGACAGGTTTATTTTCTCCATGGATGTCCAGTCCCTATACACTTCCATCCCCATCAAGAAGGCCTTAAAACTCTCTGCTTCTTTCTCAATAAAAGAACTACCCAGATCACCTCCGCTACCACCCTCTTCTGTCTGGCAGAACCGGTCCTCACCCTCAACAAATTTTCCTTCGGCTTCTCACACTTTCTCCAGACTCGAGGTGTAGCCATGGGCACCCACATGGGTCTCAGCTATGCCTGACTCTTCATTGGCAATGCAGAACAATCCATGTTTGAAGCCTTCCCTGGTAATACTCCTACTACATTGACAACTGCATTGGTAGCTGCTTCATGCACCCATGCTGAGTTTGTCAATTTCATCAACTTTCCCTCCAACTTCCACCCTGCCCTTAAATTCACTTGGTCCATATCTGATACCTCCCTCACTTTCTCAATCTCTCCGTCTCCATCTTTGGGGACAAACTATCCACCGATTCCCATGGTTATTTTGACTATACCTCTTCCCACCCTGTCTCCTGCTATCCCCTCTTCTCAGTTCCTTCGTCTCTGCCGCATCTGTTCCCAGGATGTGACTTTCCTTTTCAGGACATCAGAGATGCCAATGTTTACAAAGGACAGTTTTCTTGCCTTCGCCATTGATGCTGCCATCACCTGCATCTCCTCCATTTCCTGAACATTTGCTCTCCTCCACCTTCACACCACCTTAACAGTGAGAGAGTTCCTCTTGTCCTCCCCTACTACCCCAGGAGCCTCTGCATCCAGCATATCATTCTCTGCAACTTCTACCTTCTCCAGAGGGATCCTACTACCAAACTTATCTTTACCTACCCTCACTCTCGCTTCATACTTTTCTCACTGTTACCATCAGGTAGGAGGTACAGAAGCCTGAAGGCACACACTCAGCAATTCAGGAACAACTTCTTCCCCTCTGCCATCCGATCCCTGAATGGACATCGAAGCTTTGGACACTACCTCACCTCACCTTTTTTTAATATACAGTATTTCTGTTTTTGCACATTTTTTAAATGATCTATTCAATATATGTAATTGATTTACTTGTTTATTTATTATGTTTTATTTTATCTATTTTTTTCTCTCTCTGCTAGATTATGTATTGCATTGAATTGTTGCTGCTAATTTTACAGATTTCATGTCACATGCTGGTGATAATAAACCTGATTCTGATTGTTCACTCCGTGATTCCCTTGTAAATTCATCCCTCCCCACTAATCTCTCGCCCACCACTTATCCCTGCAAATGACCAAAGTGCTACACCTTCCCATTCATCTCTTCCCTCATCTCCATTCAGGGCTCCAAACAGTTCTTCCAAGAGAGGCAACACTTTATTTGCCCATCTGCTGGTGTCATCTATTGTGTCTGGTGCTCCCAATGTGGCTTCTTCTACATTGGTGAGATGCTTCATAAATTGGGGGACCACTTTGTCAAGCACCTCTGTTCCATCCACCAAAAGCAGAATTCCCATTCTTGTTCTGACATGTGCCACAATGAGGCCACACTCAGGGTGGAGGAGCAACACCTTATATTCCATCTGAGAAACCTCCAATCTGATGGCATGAATACTGATATATCCTTCCAGTAAAAAAAATTCCTCCACCTCTCCTCTTCTTCTATTCCCCATTCTGGTCTCTCACCTGCTGATTGTGTCTCTCCAGGTCCTGTCCTCCTTCCCTTTCTCCCACAATCCACTTCCCTCTTCTATCAGATTCCTTCCTTTCCAGCCCTTTACCTTCCCTCCCCAACTGACTTCACCTATCACCTTCTAGCTATCCTCCTTCCCCTCCCCCACCTTTTTATTCTGGCATCTTCCCCCTTCCTTTCCAGTCCTGAAGAAGGGTCTCAGCCCGAAATGTCAACTTTGTTTTCATTTCCGTAGATGCTGCCTGGTCCGCAGAGTTCCTCCGGCATTTTGTGTGTGTTGATTTGGATTTACGGCATCAAGAGGATTTCTCATGTTGCTAATTAATCCTTGCCTTTGCAAATGCAAATTGATGATGTATTTCAGAATTCCCTCCTGTACCTTTTCTTCCACTGATGATAGGCTCACTGTCCCGTGGTGTCCTGGCATTTCCTTGCAGCCTGTCTTAAATAAAGGCATAAAATTAGCCATTTTCTGAACATACAGATTACCTCTCTGTTCTCTCTCTCAGTATCTCAACCTCTATGTGTGGTTTGCAGCATTATTCCTTCTCTTAGGCTCACTGTGGTAGTTAGAAACCTGGGCATTAGGCCCATTCCATCATGTAATATTGTGAGCTTTGCAGGTGATGGAGCGTTGCTGTTTCAAACCAAATGGCCAGGGGTCTCCCAAACAATGTTAGTTTAACATGTTATTACACAGTGAAGAATTTTTGGTCCATTGGCTAATTATTTTTTCAGCATCTTTAACAACAGAGCTCCCCTTTAAAAGACTTGAGGCAGGCCTGTTTGAATCTGAACTCAATGACAGAAACATGAAGCAGGATTATGGCATTTAAACCCTCTGGACTTTGCAATCAATCAACCAAATTACAGTGGAAAAGCATCTTAACTTGATTCACTTCTCCTGATTTTGCAACTGTTAATTACTCAGACAATGCCAGTTTTGAACTTTTAAATTGATTAGCCTCAAGACCTTTTGGCGGAGAGTTTTCAAATCGGGTAATGCTTGGATCATTCACAATAGAAATAAATATTGAGAAAGGTAAAGCAAATTACTTTGGCTGCAAAGTTCCACATTACTAAACGTGAAATATGCAAATACAATTCTGGATTTTTCTATACCAAACTCATAAGAAGAATCACTTTGAGAAAATGGCAGATGACTAAGAGGAGATGGTCCTTTGACGAGAAGTTAGCTGACCAAGTACACTCTCTGGAATTTAGAAAAAATGAGAGGTTGTTGTATCAAAACATACAAACTTCTTACAAGTCCACTCAGGGTAGATGTAGTGATCATGCTTCCCTATGCTGAATGTTTTGAATGTGGGACACAGTCTCAAAATAAGAGGTCAGCCATTCAGAAACAAGGTGAGGAGAAATTTCTTCACCCAAAGATGCTGAATCCTTTGAATTGTCTACTTAAGAGGACAGTGGAGTCTCAGTCACTGAATATAGTCAAGACAGGTCAATAGATTTTTCATACTGAGGAAATTAAGAAAAAATGGTGTTAGTGAATTGAAAGTAGTGCTTCAATAAAAGATCAGTAATAATCTTATTGAAAGGTAGAGCAGGCTTGAGAGGCTGAGTGGCAAAATCTGCTTCTGTTTCTTACATTCTTATTATAGTTCTCTTCTTGGGCTGTCTGGCATATTCTCAGATCCTGTTACTGTTTACATTCTTTACTGTCCCAGCTTGGGTCTTAGAACTTAGACAATTTAAACATGTTCGGTTTAGGAGAGAGAATATTTTCCATTAAGTGACCTTTTCTAATTGACCACAAGGATCATTTATGAGTAGCAAATTGACTATGTATTATTCACTCTGTGCTCTGCTGAGTGAGTAGAAAACAAAAATTAGATAAACTTTTGAAAGGTTTTGTTTGGCTTGACATTTTATTCATAGAGTTGCATTAGCTTGTTACATGGAGCTTCATGGGGATAACTGGTAAATTTTTTTTTGGTTTGAGAACACCAGGCAAATATAATAGCAAATACTTTCCTGAAATGGATAGCACTGGTGAAGTTAAACTCGCTCACTTGGTACCGTTAAGTGGAGTTCAAACATGTTTACTCTGCTACATTCAGATCCACTGCTGTGTCAAGTTGAAGTTGGTAAGATATTTGTCTCCATCCACTAGGTCCTATTTAAACAAGTGAATTGGGCTGTTAAGGTGTCACTGTGGCTTCTGTCACTTTCCTCAGAAGCCTGAGATAGGGGACGGTAGAGCCTGGCCTGGAATCAAAACAAATGAGGCCCAGACGCAGGGAGGTAATTCTTTTTCAATTTCCTTACAGGACCAAGGAAGCAAAGGCAAGTTCTGATGAAAGGTCATTGATCATAAACCTTAGCTCCATTTCTTTCTCCACAAATGCTTCCTGATTGGAGTATTGGCAACATTTTCTGTTTTTGTTTACTCATGAGTATTTCTCTTGAGCCCTTTAATCCTCTCCTGCCCCGTGTTTTCTCCCACTGGCCTGTCCAGAACACCCCTCACAGTGAATTAAACTATTTCAGGAACGGCTTACATTCTGTCCTTCACATAGTTTCCTGTCACCCAGTTTTATAAATCAGGCAGCAGCTACAGTACATTCTGCATTCCCAGTACAACACACAATGCTTTTGGGGTCACTCCTGCCCTGCACAGTAAACCATTTTCATGCTATCTGGTGAGACTCCAGACTGTTGTCATGATGCACCATCAATAACTCACACTGAGACGTAAGGCGAGATATCGGCTTTTATTGACTGGAAGAAGGAACCAGGAGTGAGTGTCCATCATACTATGTCCTAGAGACTGAGGCCGAGCGTCAGGCCTCAGATTGCCTTTATACAGGGGCCTGTGGGAGGAGCCACAGGAGCAGTCAGCAGGGGGCGTGTCCAGACAGGCACATAGTTCACCACATGTCAGTTTGCTCTCTGGCTTTGCATTTTGTATTTGAAGGTATTTTAAGTTATAATCTTTCTCTGATGGCAATTATATGAGTTCTAAGTGAACATACACCTGAAGACTTTGGAGAACCTCATCTAGCAGTCAGTTTTATGTTAACATTCCTGAAGCAAAGCCCTATCCAACAAGGATATACAGTAGAAGGGATAATTAAGCAAAGGGGTTAAGGACAAACACGAGAAGATCTGCAGATGCTGGAACACACACAAAGTGCTGGAGGAACTCAGCAGGCCAGGCAGCATCTATGGAAAAGAGTGCAGTGAACGTTTCGGGCTGAGACCCTTCATCAAGGATGAATTGAATTGAATTGACTTTATTTCTTACATCCTTCACATACATGAAGAGTTAAAATCTTTATGTTACATCTCCATCTAAATGTGCAATAAATAGCATGTACAACAAGACAGTCAATTGAACAAAGAAATACAGTTGTATCAGCATGAATTAATCAGTCTGATGGCCTGGTGGAAGAAGCTGTCTCAGAGCCTGTTGGTCCTGGCTTTTATGCTGCAGTACAGTTTCCCAGGTAGTAACAGCTGGAACAGTTCATGGTTGGGGCGACTCAAGTCCCCAGTGATCCTTTGGGCTCTTTTCAGGAGAAAAATAGATGAGGAGTCAAAGTTAGAAGGTGGGGGGAGGGGAGGAAGAGACACAAGGCATTAGGTGAAGCTGGGAAGTGGGGGAAGGGTGAAGTAAAGAGCTGGGAAGTTGATTGGTGAAAGATGTACAGGACTGGAGAAGGGTGAATCTGATAGGAAAAGACAGAAGACCATGGAAGAAAGAAAAGCAGCTGAGGGAGGTGATGGGCAGGTAAGGTGAGAGAGGGGATGGGGGACGGTGAAGGAGAGGGGAAGTATTTCCAAAAGTTCAAGAATTTGATGTTCCTGCCATCAGGTTGGAGGCTACCCAGACGGAATATAATATGTTGCTCCTTCAACTTGAGTGTGGCCTTATCGCGACGGTAGGGTAGGCCATGGTCTGAATGTTGGAATAGGAATGGGAAGTGGAATTGACATGGGTAGCCACTGGGAGATCCTGCTTTTCCTGGCAGATGGAGCATAGGTGCTCGGCTCCAACTTAAAGACTTCAGACTTCAGTTCACAGACGTCTGAAATTTTGGCTCTTCTTTTACTAACTGGAGAATGCAGAAAGAATAAATAGAGTCGTGATTTGGTCAGCTGACCACTACAATGACTTGTTTGGTATGTCCTGTCTTCTAGTTTATAAAATAACTAGATCATGAAATGTATTCATTTCTTATGGAAAAATAGAAGTATCATTTTGATAATGGTGGAGACTTTATTCTAAAGAAAGTGGGGTCTATTTTTGATTGGTAAGAAAGGAGATAAGATTGAGCAAAAAAATCTCTTTATTAGCAACTTGTACCTAAGTATATATCTTCAGCAAAGCAGGCTGGCACAAAGAGCAAATCCTTTATTGATAATTCTGAAGATATTAAGGAAGAACATTGAAATCATTATGGACACATGCGGGATGATAAGCAGACAAATCACTCAGGTTTTGGATTGAAGCATTTTATATCTGCTTTGTTTTGTCTAAGGATCTTTTATTCTGGTGCAGAGGGAGTTAGGGAACAGTATGTCATTATTTGACACTTTCTCTCCACTGTCCCTTGGTTTGCTTTAGAAGCCTATTCACATCATGTATAAATGTCTTCTCTGTACTTAAGGAGTACACTACCCTTCGCATTGTCTTCTCATTCAGATTCCACCCTCTCTAACTGGTGATACTTACTGCAAGCCAGCAGTCTGTAGAGAAATTTCTAAAGCTACCTTTGACACTGACTGTGCAAGTTGATACATTATTATTCTACAGCCCCTTACTCCAGTTCTATCTGTAGTTTATTTCTCTTCCAGTCTTTGGCTCTCTCAAGTTCATATGCGCCAGAGGATTCTCAGGATTGGCCACCATCTGCTGCCAGTCAAAAGTGGCAGCTGGACTGTGAACATCACAAGAGTCTTCACCATCCTCACACACTGTCTGTTTTCTAATGCGATTCATTAGGTCACAATTATCCAAACCAATTTATCCTTCACTTTGGTATGTACACCGTAAGTGCGTTCACTGTCCAGGATGAGTTCAGTGGACTTGGCACATTAACCATGGGACAATATATGACTGAATAGCAGTATGCTGAACAAGCTAAAGGAGGGGTTCATCATTGATTCATTTTTAAAAGCTGCAGTTCTATTTACTGTATAACCATGTCAGGAAGGTCATATTCTAGGAGCAAAACAAGCATGTGTATTTTGTAGAAGCTTTGGGATATTTCTGTATTTAAGTCAAAGAATCACTTCACTGAATAATTTAAACTTTCACAGTATATTGGGTGCTGTGATATTATTCAGTATCTGGAAGAGAGATTTAAAGGATAAAGTTCTGTATGCTGGCTGCCAAAGGCCTTAGTTCCCAACATCAAATGCAACATGAACAACCTTCACAAAGAAGCTCCTTTTTACATTCTGTTCCTTCTTAAAATAATCTCATGAAAACTTCAGAATTTACCATGCTGTAGACTGGGTTGCAACATTATGCTTTTCTATGGGGTAATGGCCAAAGTTAAATGCATGTCCTTCATCAACTTGGAGTGCATTAAGGACCTTTGCATTTAGTTAACATGGAAGGATCTGGCTAAAGTCTCCTGCATCTTGCTTTGCTTTTACAAAACTAAGAATTCATTTCACCTTCATCTTAAGAATAACACATGCTTTTGAGGCACTTCTGTATAAAACATATTTTAACATGTTTTGATTTATTGACATATTTTGTAGCCATTGGTATAATTGATTTTTCATACTCAATCACTTAAAGCAGTTCTTGAGACTATTTGCATTGGAGACACAATACGCTCCTTATTACAGTAAGGTAAGAATGAATTTGAATTCAAGCAAATGAACCTGGATTTTTTTTAGAGAAGTCATGAAACTATGAGATTGTTATAAAACCTGTCTGGTTCACTAATGTCCTTCAGGGAAGGAAATCTGCCATCTGTACCTGGTCTGTCCTTCCTAGGAGGCTGGATCCACCAATGAGTTTCACTCTTAACTGAAGCCTCAAATTAAGGGCAAAAAAAGGGTGGACAGATATTTCTAGCATGATCAGCAATGTCTGCATCCGGTAACAGAATAAAAACTTATTTATCTAAGCTCAAAGACTATACCAACTCACAGAGCACTCAACAGAGTGAATCCTAACAGTCGATTTGACAACTAGATTTTCCTTTTATTTGTACAGGCCATACAGCATCGATTGAAATATTTAATTTTGAGTAAAATTGACTTATTTAATCACAGACTTTCTTTCAATATCATAACTTTAGATAGTACTGAATTATACATTTAAGAGTTATTTACTCTTAAACAACTCAGTATTCTTCAAATCTTTCATCAATTGCTTTTAATTCATGTATTGCTTTTACAGATCAGTTATCTTCACTAGGTAAATTTTCCAATTAAATATGATTGAAATATACTGACCATAATTAAATAAGCAAAGCTGTATGATATATGTTATAAAGTGACTGTACCTTCATTAGTGCACCAAAGTCATTTGTACTTTTTTAAAGAAGCATGTGAAATTCATCAAAATAATCATTCCAAACTTACAAAGGTGGCTAACTTATTTTACAGTTTCCTTGAATTTGACCTTTAGAGTATCGTAATTTAGTTCAGAGTGTCCTAGACATTTAAGAAAAGGCTTTTTTAGAGCTTCCAGTAATTTAAAAGTTCAAAGGAAATTTATTATCAAAGTACATATGTGTCATCATATCCAACCCTGAGATTAGTTTTCTTCCAGGCATACTCAATAAATCCATAATTGAATAATAAACATAATAGAATCAATGAGAGACCGCACCAACTTGGGAGCTCAACCAATGTGCAAAAGACAACAAACTCTGCAACTGGAAAAAAGAAAAAAATATTATAATAAATAAATAGCAATAAACATCAAGAACATGTGATGAACACTCTTTGAAAGTGAGTCCATAGACTGTGGGAACATTTCAATGATGGGGCATAACCTGGTTGGTGGGCGTCCCTGATGATGGATGCTGCTTTCCTGCGACAACACTCTGTGTAGATGTGCTCAATGGTAGCGAAGGCTTTACCCATGATGGACTAGGTAAATCCACTACTTTATGTCAAATTTTCCATTCAAGGGCATTGGTGTTTCCATACGAGGCTGTGATGCAGCAAGACAATACACTCGACACCACATATCTATAGAAGATTGTTGAAGTTCTAGATGTCATGATGAATCTTCGTGAATTCCCAAGGAAAAGAGTCAAGTTCACCATAAATGTAAGGTAACTATAATGAAGCTAATGTTTTGATCAGAGTGGTTGTTTAAAAAGTAACAAAAAATCGTTTGCAAATTGAGTATAGAACCACATGTAATTACCTATTGGGGGAATGTGCTGTGGTGCTGATGGAATTAGAACTGTTTACCTGGCTGTGATATTCCTCCTTAATACTAATTGGTAAATTTTGGAACTCATTGCTTGTTCCAGTGGTGGAATTGACCTGTATTCCTTAAATGGTTAATATGTATTGACTAGTTCTCTGTGCCTGAAATAGTGTGCAGTGCTATACATACTTGCTATGCAATTTGAAACAATATTCTTTTGGTTCACGTTTTATTAAACCTTGATGAATATTCAGTAAATTTCTAAATACAATTGATCAAAAACCACTTTTGGACTACTGTATTTGTTTCATTAACTGTAAAGTCAGTCGCAGTGGGTAGGAGAGGCTGCGAAGCCTGACAGCTGTGCCTAAACTGGATTCAATTTCATGGAAAAAACTGTTTAAATCAAAGACAATTCTGCTTAGAGAAAGATGTACCTTCTAGAATTGAATAGAAGAAGGCTTGTGGTACCATCAGCTGGCCCACTGAATCAATAGCACAAGCAATGGCTTTGTACACCCGTTCAGCATCCTATTTATTTTCCTTTCGTATTGGCGTGCACCTGCTGAGCTGTCCAGCACTGTAGTAGTAAGAGCTCTTGCATTGTCTATTCCTGTAATGGCAAAAAACGTTAATGACCTATACCTTTATATCCTAGTTGGATCTGCATTCATTACTTGGCCAGATAGAGACACCTGTTCAGATCTCTCAGATTTAAAATCAACATTATAAACCCCAATCGGGCATTCCCTTTTAACTACAGATTCGCACTTTTGCTAAAATGACTAACCGTACATGGTTTTGAGGTAACTTCGGTTGGTTTATCCTCTTACTGTTCACCAAACATTAATTGCTGATCTTTTTTACTGCTCTCCGTACTCCCAGCTAATTATCCTGCCATAAATCTCTTTCAACTCTATGTACCAGCAGCAGTGGGATATCAATGGCTCTTTCAGGTACTAGATGCCTGTCAGTCATGTGAGCCTCAGCTGCAGCGTGGGATGATGAGCATTAACTCCCTGCTGGGATCATTCTCCCATTCGTACAGCCACCAATGGGAACTCCAAGGGATTCGCAACACTTCTACCTGTTACCTTAATCCCCTCCTTTTTTTTCTTCTCTCTGCCCTAATTCTGCTATTTCAGCTGGGAAGAGTTTTTTCTCTGGTGATGCTTTTCTGCAGACCCGGCTGGTTAACTCTTTCCTTCCCAGAACTGGCATGGCTTTCAAATGTTTTAGAAACGCATTGTCCTGTATCTCTGAAACGAAAAGTGATTGATACAGGTTTGAATTCACTGGGTACAACCTCAGCAGTTAGAATCATTCAGTTTAAGCTTCAAACATTGCATTTTCTTTGTGTCTTGAAAGTAGCCTGACCTATTTTCTAATGAGTCACACTTTCAAAGTCTTTCCCATTGTTGGTCACAGTAAAGTAGCTGTGGAGCTGGATGTGGAGTATCAGTGCCAGTGTTCTGTATGCCTCCAGTTGTAATATTCAGCTGAAGTGCTGTAATGCATTTCAAGGATCTGTTGTATTGCACTGCAGCCTGTGTTCGAGGTTAAAATGGATCATAATGTGCTTGCACTATTTTTCTTTGTTCACCCTACTTTAAGTGATTTAATCCCCATGCCACAAAAAGTAACGGACAGGGCAATGCAGTAAGACTATGTTAAGTGTATGCACTGAGGGCTCTGGCAAACAGAAATTTTGTGCTGTGTATTATCTGTAGGCTTGTGGCTGGGACCATTGGTGCGGCAACACCATGAGACAAAGGCTGGTGGAATGGGAGTCAGCACCCATTAGTCTCCATCATGTAACTTCCTGGTCTTTGCTTTAGCTTTACTGGGTGATGGAGAAGAACTGAAGTGTTTCTAAATGAAAAGATGGGAATCAAGTGCTCGTGGAACCCAGCTTTCCTCAGATTTATTTTCAGGGCAACACTTACAGTGATCAGAACACAACTGTGTTATTAGTAGAGCTGCTAATAACATAACAGTGCAAGCTAAAGTATTTGGATAATTTAGTTGCAGGGGACATTTAGATGGATGCTACGGTGGGTTAATTGTCATGCTGATGTCTGTGCACATGAGACAAGATATTGCCTTACCTGACAGAGGTGCTGCCTCAAAGCACCAATGACTTAGCTTTGAGCCCGAGCTTAGGTGCTGTATCTGTGGAACTGGTCCATTATACCTTTGGTTGGTCTGGTTTCCTCCCACATCCAAAAATGGGCTGGCCGGAATGTAGAGTTGATAGGTGACAGGAGACTGGTGGAGTTGATAAAGGAAGTGAGAGAGAATAGATTGTTGGGAATAGGATTGGCAGGCTTGCTCTAAGAGCTGGCATTGATTTGAAGGGATGAATGGCTTTCTTCAGTATAGTAAGGAAATATGAGATTTGGAATTGGAATTGAAATACATTTTTAAATCATACTTTTCTATTTTCTTTTGCAAGCATAAGGCACACTGGCTCCAATGAAGAGTGCAGGCAAGGCCTCTGTGACTACTCCATTGGAGCTGGTCAGCAGGCGGAAGTATGTATTAGTGATACTGGCACTTTGTATGCAGGGCTTCTCATCACAATGCCGGCAGCTGAGAAATGGGGTAGAGGCAATTGTTGTCCTGAAACCACAACCTTCTTCTCAGCACTTGGACTGCAAAGACTTCTTACAGTAAAACGCTGATGATTCAGGACCTCTCAAGATGATCTGATTTAACTTCAGACTTCAGTGAATGTACTACCTTAAAATACATACATTTGATCTACCCCCATGAACACAATCCTCTTTAATCTCATTTTGTTTGTTCAGGTTGAATTAAAACCCTGTCTGATTAGGAAAAGGAAGACAGCAATAAGACAACTGTACCGCTTCAAAGAGTGCTATATGGGGTCATTCTTCCCCTCGACCACTAGGCTCTATAGTGAGTCAACCTATAGCCGGGGAAGTGATGACCCCTCCTGTCAGACTGTATGAGGTAACTTATTTTTTATTCTTTTACTTCTCGTGTAATGTTTGTACGTTTGTATATCTGTGCACTTGTAATGCTACTGTGACATTGTAATTTCCTTTGAGATCAATAAAGTATCTATCTATCTTAAGGTTTGGTCCTTCTGAAGTTAATGTTACTTTCATTGCTGCACCATTCATGTCTCCAATGCCGGCTCTCTTCTGGCAACATCATCCTACTTTGGTGAATAAAAGTGTAAACGTGTTGGTGCTCTTGGGGAACCAGACACCTGCATAAAGCTCATGTGGAGGGAAGGAAAGGGAGAGGGGGGAAAGAAAATAAAATTATACGTATATAACTGTGTTCAAGTCAGTGCAACTTATTAAATGATTAGTCTGGATTAATATTTATTACAAAGTGTTCAGTTTAAATACACAGTGACAATGATACTGCTGATAAGTAATTATGCACTTTTGTGTAATGTTCAGTTAGAAATAGTGGAGAATAACCATTGATGGTTGGTAGCACTGAAGAGTGACAACTCGGGCTGCTGGTGATCTCCACTGGCTGGTTCATCACATTAGCTCATTAAAATACAACAGCTCCCTTTGGCTTTATAATGAAACCTTGTTATCGTGGCACCGTTTTTAGAACACAGAACAATACAGTAGGCCCTTCAGCTCATGATGTTGTGCCTACCCTTTAACCTACTCCAGGATCAATCAAACTTTTCCGTCCTACACAGCCCTCCATTTTCTTTTCACTATGTGCCATCTGATTTTGAATGACACTGATAGATTTGCAGAATATTCTGGCCTAAAATCTTTCTCACTCTGCACTAACTTTTGCATTTTGCAGTGTGCAGCGAGGTCAGTTACAACACGTCTACGGTGACTGCTTTGTGGTTGGAGCAAAGACATTCAGTTCAGGAGCCGAGCATGATACTTCTGCTGTGGTTATTACTTTGACAAGCTGGGGGCCATTTCCTTATTCGGTCTTTCAATGCTGCGGGCCCAGGCCTGCTATGTTCTTCTAGCAAGTCTGTTTTTGGCTAACCAGTGTACCTTCTTGCACTTCATAATAGTTTACAAATTCATTTTTGAAATCTGTCCAATTCCTTTGCTCAAAATTCACTTGCCCATCCCAAAGTGGATCTCACAATGGTCTGTTGCCAGAACTGAAGCAGCCTAAGTTTGAAATCCATCTCACCTGGGTGGTGCTGCTCCTGAGTGTGACACTGCCCTCACAGTATGTCGATAAAACACCAAACTCTGTCCGCTTCATACTGGCAGCTTGGTCAGATGCTGGCCGATTCAAACTCCTCAAAACCCAGCAATTCTGGAATCCTCTTCACCAAAGAAAGCTGGAAAAGCCACCATGAACATGTAAGCCTCAGAGCAGTGTTTGCTCAAGTTACCTTCAGTGGCTGTTAAGTCGGCTTAGGTTAGGGTTAGGAGGTGGAAGTGGGTGGGTAAATCTTAACCAAGATCCCAATAACAGATTGCTCTCTGGAGTTTCCTTTGGGAAGCCTGACATTTGCAAAGTAATTCAAAGAACAAGATTGGATATGATTGCATTACCATTCCTGGAAGTATAACCTACTCACATTCAGTAACTGGGGTTGATCATGGAAAGGTTTTACTTGAATGTGGTATGAATAATTTGCTGGGACTCATGAATAC
The DNA here is from genome assembly GCF_030144855.1 of Hypanus sabinus. Lineage (NCBI taxonomy): Eukaryota > Metazoa > Chordata > Chondrichthyes > Myliobatiformes > Dasyatidae > Hypanus > Hypanus sabinus. The sequence continues at coordinate 58,505,368 of NC_082717.1, read as the reverse complement.
TTGCAGGATAGGGAACTAGGGATGGGGTTAAGGTGGTTGTGTAAATATAAATAGTGCATACAATATACTGTAGATCTCTTAAAGAAAGTCATGCTTCAGATTATTCTATAGATCTGATGCCTCTAAGCACCAGGGTGGACTCACCAGCACGTTTAAGTATTCTGAAAGCAGCATATTCAGGCTGACAACAACAATGGTGAAATGCAGTCACCATATGATTTGCTGGGATAAAACTAAAGCCACCAGCTCGGAAACAAGCAAATGAAAGCCTTGAGCTGCAGAGCTAATGTGCAAACTTGTTTCCGTCCTCTATGCTCCATCATTTATTCAGGAGGTAGGAGCAGGAGACGGGGACTAGCATTTGCTTGATACTCAATTATACATTAGTGTACATCACTTGGCAATCTGTTCATATCAATTTAATTGGATTTTAATATTGCCTCTGATCTTGTTGTCTAATTAACAGTATTGGCTGGCAATAAAGCATAACCACACACTATGTAACACCTTTGATCCCTGCCATATGTAGCTCCTCCATTGATTACCACATTTCCAGAAATTCCACTTTCTCAATACGAGCTGTAATAACTGGGACAAAAAGCACAATCTTTATGCAATACAAAAATATATATCCGCTTGCAACTTCATTTATTTTTGATGTCATTCTTTTTTTTGGATTAAGGACAATAAAAAAATCCATTCTCTGAACATTGTATGCAAATATCACTCTGGGCATGCATTTAATAATACCGAGGGACAGATCGGGTGTCTGTCTTGGCCGAGCTGGCACCACTCTAGCAGAGATTAAGCTGGCTAGATGAGCCAACACATGATTGGTACTTCTCGTGTGCCAGCAAAGCTCAGCATATCTGTTACAAATGTCATAAATTATTTCTTGACCATTAGCAGTTTTTATGCATCAGAGCTGTTCTCGAGGCATATTAAATCAGTCACAGGGAAGAACACGCCAGGACATCTGGGGCTGCCAGATAATTCAGTTAATTTCTATTCCCTTGAACCTGGAGGTGTTAATTTGGAAGCAAAACAGCAGAGTATGAAGAATGCTAATACGTCATTTGAATGATTAATGCAATCAGGGGATTTGTAGGACCTTTGTTTACTTTTTAATTTTTTGACATGGCACAGTGACGAGAGGAACCACTGATTTGAAGTTAGGAGGTGAGCTCAGTTCCCTTATGTCCCACAATTCCAGGTTAAGGTGCAGGGAGATTGGGGGCTTGGGAGGAGGGGGCAACTTAATGGCAATGCTTTTGTTCTTCTAATGGGCACAGCAAGGAAAACAGATGAAGCTGTTTCTACGCTGCTAAGCTGTGGCCTGTTGGGCAGGGATGCTGCAAGGGAGCTTTAGGCCAGCAGCATGCAGACAGCCCAGAGAGCAGGGCAGAAGGCCGCAGTGTGCTCTGAGAAAACGTTTGATGCTTGAAAGGCCACACTGGCAGATGCAGTGTGAAAAGGTTCAGTATGAAAGGTCTCCACATAAAACAAAACATTCAGCTTTCTACCATCTTACATGAGGGCCTATGGACAGAAGCAAGTGCTCCATTAGAAAGCAAGGCCTGGCCAACATACTGTACACACAGCTGGCTGGTTGCTGCAGTTCAAGTTCCATTTTCCTCATTAGACATTTTGAATTCCACGGCAGCACTTTTCACACATCTGCTGAAACTACACCTTCCTTTTCAGTCCCCGGACTTTACATTAATGTGTCTTGTTCAATCAGCTGATTGAGATGCCAGTCATTGTTCCCCAGTTTAACTGCGCAGCTCAACAAGCTCTGGTATGATCAAGGGACTGCAGGCTGGAGTGGGGTCCACATTTTGGGGTGAAACAGGCAGTTTTCACTTTAATCTGGAGCACTATACTTGTGTGAGCAAGTGATCAGAAATTCATTTAGTGCCCGAATTTTTGGTGTAGCGTGGATTTCAGGTTAATGTGGGACCCATCTTTTTATGTGATCAATTTAGTTTTGTCTAACTAATTTCATTATTTCACAACCTATGGAGGAAATGCCATCGAATACATCTTTCCCTTCGCATCCTTCGCTTTCTGTAGGTGTCACTCTCTATAGGACACCTTTCACTATCGACTGTTTTCCCTCCTGGCACTTATCCCTGCAAACGTGAGAAGCGCTACACCTTCTCCATCACTATCGTTCAGGGCCCAGAACACTCCTTCCAGGTGAGGCAACTCATATGTCTGTTATATCTGGTGCTCCTAGAGTGGCCTCTACTACATTCGTGAGACCTGATGTAGATTGGGGACAACCAGTTCTTCCAGCACTTTCGCTCTCTTTGCTGCAAAAAGTGGTTACCCATTTTAATTTGATTTCCCATTCCTCCCATTTTTGAATGCCTGACCAAGGCTTCCTCTGCTGCAACGATGAGGTCAAATTCAGCTTGGAGGAGCAACATCTCATATTTCCAACTTGATGGGATGAACGTCGATTTTCCTGACTTCCAGCGGTCACTCTGCCTTTCCCCTTCTCTCGTTTTCCATTCCCCATTCTGGTTACCCTCTCTCCCTTTCCCTTTTCCTCAGCACTTCCCATCACTTCCCTCTAGTTCCCCCCCTCCTTCTCTTTTTCCCATGGTCCTCTATCCTCTCCTTTCATATTCCTTCCTTTTCAGCCGTTTACCTCTTCCACTTATCACCCCCCCCCCCCCCACAGGTTCTTACTTCATTCCCTCACCTAGAATCTCTTACTATCTTTCCTTTCAGTTAGTCCTGACGAAGGGTCTCGGCCTGAAATGTCAGCTGTGCTTCTCCCTATAGATGCTGCCAGGCCTGCTGTGTTCCATCAGCATTTTGTGTGTGTTGTTTGAACTTCCAGCATCTGCAGATATCCTTGTGTTTGCCCCACTTACACACCTGGTTTCAAAAACCACCTGCCAGCTGTACTCCTTTCGCTCACCCCCACCGTCTCATTCTGGCTTCTGCCCCATTGCTTTCCACTCCATAATATCCAAGACATCTTCAAGGAGTGGTGCCTCAGAAAGGCTTCGACAATCATTAAGGACCCCTATCATCCAGGACATGCCCTCTTCTGATTGTTAGTCTTAGATAGGAGGCAGGAGAAGCCTGAAGGCACACACTCAGCGATTCAGGAACAGCTTCTTCCCCTCTGCCATCCGATTCCTAAATGGACATTGAAACCATGAACGCTACCTCACTTTTTTATTATTCCTGTTTTTGCACTATTTTTAATTTAACTATTTAATACACATATATATATACTTATTGTAATTGATTCACTTATTCATTTTTTCTACATTACCATGTATTGCATTGCTAAGTTAACAAATTTCAGGCGATATTAAACCTGATTCTGATTCTGATGAAGGGTCTCAGCACAAAATGTAGAGTGTCTATTCCCCTTCGTAGATGCTGCCCGACTTGCTGAGTTTCTCCAGCATTTTGTGTGTATTTCCCAAAAAATCTCGGTTTCTCGCTTCAACTTAGGGATAAATTCTGATCTTTGACCTAAAAAAAAAGGAGGGATTAAGTGCATATTTGCAGCTGACAATTCAGTATAGACCCAAGGTCTGAGGTGCTGTGCTTCAGATGTAATGTTAAACCAAGGTCCCCGCTGCCTCTCAGATTAGCTTGAGGAATTTGTTATGCATTGGATAAAGAGCAGGGTATTCTCTTGGCCCACCTCAATCTTCATTCCAGAATCACCAAGCACATTGGAGGTTTTCATATCCCACTTGAATTACCTGCCTAATGTCAATGGAAGAAGGCTGAACTGATTTTGATAATTGGCCGTCATCTATATTAAAACTGGAGAGCTGCCAGCACTTAATGAGTGCTGTCAGGCAGCTTGATGATCAGGGGCATGTGGAGGGGAGCGTGTGGGGGTCAGGAAATTTGGCAGCTCCTTTGTGGAAGCAGATGAGCAGGCAACCTTAAAGTGGCTCCTCTTGGCCCAGCAAAGACCAGCAGCATACAACAAACTTTCTGCTTTCTGACCAGTGTTCTGCATGGTTTGGGCACACCACCGAGTGAGACTTGCACAGTCTGATCTCTCATCCCAGCAAGGGCAAAATCACACCTGTGTCTGAGATATGAAGATAGATAAATTAGCATTAGCAAGTTGCTCCTTTCAGTTTCATTGGGAGCAATGACTGGCTAAATTGCTCGATAATGTCAGGAAAACAGTAATGTTTTCTACTGATTTTCATCTTCTACAGTGCCTCACTCATGCCAGAGAAGAAAGGAGTAAGAATAAAGTCACCCCTGTGAGCAGGTTACTCATTGTTATATGCGAGTCTGAGAAAATTTTGGCTTGCAAAGAAACAGAGCAAAGGTACTGGCTTGTGCTTTGGGATGTGCTGAGGTGCATAGGCCTTCTTTATTTCCTGTTACCTCAGCCTACATGCATTGGAGTAGAAGGCAAAGAGGTCAACTGGCCCCACTTTATCATCTGATTAAGAGAACAAGGGGGATGCAGTCCGGATGGGGATGGCAAGTGGCTGGTTTCTAAAAATGTAGTCTTAAACATACAGTAATTTATAACATCATTTGATTAGCTCAGATTAACAAAATGCACAATTTACTCTGAGGGCAGTTAAGAGCTTCTTGTATCTGAAATTCTTCTCTCTTGTGGGTGACACCGGATTGGAAGTTACACGTAATGCTTACGAAGACTGGAATAAAATTCCAGACCAATTATACTCTCACCAAATGGACAGGTAACCAGTAAGTTATTTCAATGCCGAAAAGTGTGAGATGGTTGACTTTGATAGGAAGAATAGGAAGGCTGAATGTTACTTGAAAATAAGAATTTAAGGGGGGGAGAGAAGGCATGAGATCTGTAGGTGCAGGTTCACAAGTCATTAAAAGCAGCAACACAGGTTAATGAGGCCTTAAGATGATGAAAAAAGAAGTGTATTTTCTTTTGAAGGAAAAATTTAAAAGCAGAGACCTACCTATCTGTTGCCCATTATGCCACTGGTGTTTAGCACAACAGTGAAGTCTTACATCTCTAGCAATGTTCATAGCTTCCTTCATCATATCAGTCCTCAGTTTTCACGACTGTCAGTCTTGCAAGTTCTGTGTGGAGACTCAGAAATACCATAGCACTCAGATGTAGAAGGATTCTTCATTGCTAGTTCTGTAACAGCTTTGCCTGACCAGTCAGGGTTGTTAACCCTGAGCTGAACCCCCAAATCTGGAGAACTGGTGGACCACTCCTAGTCTGGTCTCTCCCCTTACACCCCTTTGGCATGGATGATCCTACCAAGAGCCAAAGTATAAAGCCCTGACTCCACTCAACATTGATCTCTGGGTCATTGAGGCAAACCCTACTACAAGGTTGTAGTCCTCTTGGAGGAAAAAGCAGAGAGATCATCTTCAACTTGATTCAAACTTGGCTTAGATCACATATATTTCGGGTACAGTTCTGGTTTTCATTTAATAAAAAGATGAAGATACCAGAGAAGATATAGAAGGGCATATAACCAGAACAGAGCTTTTGTAAATCAAGATAGTTAAACTGCTAGCTTCAATTGACAATATGTGTATATGTACTACATGGAGGACACAGAACACACAACATAGATGTGTAAAGCATGATTGACATTGAGGCTGGGAGTATTTTTAGTGCTCATAGAGTTATGGTACAGTGAGGGCCTTTAACACAGAAGCATGCCTTCAACAGAGGGTGACGACCTGATCCAGCTTTACTTAGAAGGCAGCACTGTTGGGCAAGTCCAGTGTTGAAGCAAAATTATGGTTCTTATCAAAGGTTTTGAGATTGTCCATTCTGCAAAATAGGCCATCCTGTGTTATTGATGATGAGTCCCAATGAGCCTGATTCTTCCTTCAATTGACATTTGAAGAATATGACTTTCCTTTACGAACATGGTGCTTGAGGGAAACAGTATTTGAACATATTCCCACCCCAGTGATCAGAAACTGGAGTGGAAATTGTGAAGAAGGAAGGACGGGTAAAAATATGTAATTGGGTTGAACAACAAATAAATTGAAGACCTCGTCTAGTAAATAATTAAGATTACAGCCTCAACCAATCCATGATTGTGTTTTAAAGGACTGGGAATTGTGTATCATTCTTTTCAATAATTTTGCGAAACACTGACAAAAACCAATTGGGCCAAAAATAAAAATTGAAATATTGAATTTTCAAATCGTAATTTGGAATTTATACTAAAGTCTATTGCGATCACAGCATCCTGATAATTGCTCTGCTAACTTTTCAAATAAGTACAGAGGTAATCAGCTCATTTCTCATTATCTAAAAATGTACCACATTCTGTGCAGATTTGTAAAATTCTGTCCCACATAAAGAGAAGGAAAGAATCATAGAATGATTTGGCACAAAAGAAAATCAGGTAGCCCATTGTTTCTGTGTTGGGTTTTATGTGGAACAATTCAACTGGCTTCACTTACTTGTTCTTTCCCCAGAGCTTTAAATTTTACATTTTGAAAGTTATTGTTGAATCTACTTCCTCTATCCTTTCAAGTAGTACATTCTAAGTCATAACAGCTTGATGTATATTTCTTACTTTAGTTCTTCACCATTATCCCTAAATCAGTGGCTTTCTTCCTCATTCTTCTGTCACTGGAAATGGTTTCTCCTTTACTTGCTCCATTAAAACCCTTCACGGTTTTGAACACGAGCATCAAATCCCTCCTTTACATTCACTACTCTTGGAAAAACGATCACTTTTGATAACAAATGTTCTTCCTCCCTAATACTATTCAAATAAATTTCTCTTGCACTCTTTCCAAGTTTGTGACACACATCCATATAGTTACCTTAATTAGCCAAAATATATTGATCGGGATTTTTTCATTAAGATTTATTATAATCTTATTTCTGTTATTTTCTATTTAGACATCTTCTTATAATATATTGCATGTTTTTATAGTAGCCTTCTTAACCTCTTTGATCCTTTCAAAGACTTATATTTGTGTGTTCCTGAAATCTCTATACCTGGATCCCTTTAAATTTGTGCTATTTATATTATTTTTCCTCATTATTCCTGCCAAAGTGAATCACTTCAACTTGGATGTTTACCTTCTTTCATTGGATTTCATTCAACCCATTTCACTAGTCTGTGTTGATTTTCAACCACATTAGTATCCTTATCAATGTTTGCTTTAATACTGAGTTTGCTGTCAAATACGAGTTTAGAAATGATGACCAATATACCCTAGTCTAGGCAGTTCATATAATTTATTGATCCCTGAAGACCAACAGTCCACATTTCCTTTAAATTTGAAAAAATAGCCATTTATCATCTCACTTTGTGGTCTGTCCTGTAGTCAATTCATTTCCATGAACAAGCTCTTGTTTAATTCTATTGACTTTAACTTTAACGGGCCTATCTTGCGTAGGCTTTTTAAAAGTCTTTCAGAAGTCCTTATCTACAACTTCAACAACACTGCTCTTAGCAACTCTTTTCTCATCAAAATACTTAAATAATTATTTTTATTGATACCAGTTATTATTTTGTGTTCCTGCATTATTCCCAGCAGTGACAGTTGTCTATTGTAGATGATACTTTTACTCCATTCACAATTTTTGGGCAATGTTTGCAATTTTCTAGTCCTCCAATAGTGCACTAATCGAAGGAGGGTCAGCAGTTCATATCAGAGCCTTTATACTTTCCATCCTCACCTCCTGCAGTAAAATAAGATTTGCTCCATCTGGACCTGATTCTCATTCTACCTTTTGAATACATTTTTTAATCTACATTTATCATATCCAAGCGCTCTACCATCCTCTCCTTTCATGGTGAGATTCATTTAGTGACTTAACCACATTCCAGCCTCTTTAAAGAAGATCTCCTTTTTTGTTTCTAATCAACCCCATCATTCCCTTGCTTACGCTTTCGTAAGTGGCCCCTTTATGACTTTAGTGTTCTTTAATATAATATTGATGTATTCACTTTGCCCTTTATTTCTTCAATTGACGTATGTTATTTTTTCTATATTTTTCTATTGATAAGAAATTATTAATGCATCATAAGCCATTTTGTTGTGCTTCATTTCAATCTCAATACATTCAGTCTTCCTGGATGCTCTAGCAAAATATATATTTCCTTCTTCCTTGCAAGAATGTGTCCAGTTTGTATATTAACTATTTCATCTTTCAAAACTGCTCATTGCTCATTTATTTTTTACCTGCCGATCTTCATTTCCAATCCAATAAAGCCAAAATGCTTTAAATTCGTTGAAACGAGCTCTCCAACATACGAGTATTTTCACATTCAAGTGTTCTACCTATTTTTGCATAACTGCTCTGAACCTCCTGAAACAGTGATGTCTTTTCCTCATCGTTGTCCAGCGTGGTCTAATATGGGTTCTTTCCTCATTCATATGGAAACATACTGAGCAAAGAATTCACTTATTTGTCTTCCACACCATAAGGAACTTTATATAGAGAATGCAAAATGAGTCCCACTCAGAAGTTGAGAAACAACGACTAAGTCAGGCAAAGCAGGCTAAGTCATGCCTCCAGTAACCTGAGTTCTTGTGTTGCTTACAAATGTTTTGAATGCTTCTGAGGCATTAAAATAATTTTCAAAAACTTAAAAAAAACTTGAAAATAAACTTAAAAACTCAAAAGATCTAAAAACTTCACGAAAATTCTAAACACACTGTCAGAAATTAATGAGGCATTAGATTAAAAAATCTTGGAAATATTTAAAAGAGTTTTAATGTTAACAGTCTCTCTAAAATGATTTTATTAAATTAAATTGCTGAACACTTTCTTGAGTCTCTTGCTGCCTATCCCTTCCAATCAAAACAAGGCATAGAATTCTCCATTGAAGCTGAAACCCAAGTATAAGGCCGTTAGCCCAAATTTCTTTTCTCTCACTGAAATCCATGAGGAGTTTATGTCACAGTCTGGAGTCCAGCAATGAATCACTGATAGTAATTTCCAGGCTTCTGTATTTGCTTCCACGTGTAGAAATACTGATGTTGTCTTTTACAGGGTTAAAGAAATCATTGCAGCTAGTTTTACTCTTGTCTCCAAAAACCCTGGGCTAATATGTTTTACTTTACTATCTTCTTTACTCCTGCTTCTTCACATTATTTCATGATCCTTTAAATAATGTTATTGATCACTCAGTTAATATTAATTTACTTTCTTAAATATATAACCAGAAAAAAATAATTAAATCTATACACTTACTTTTTTCCATTGCCCCTTCAGTTACGAAACTTAGCAACTTCCACTCACCATGCACTTTATCCATGCTCTCTCTAAAGTCACGTTTTAGAGTCTCTCCCTACAAATTACTCTGTTCAGTATCTCTGCTCAGCACTACCCTTACCAAGTTATCAGATATTTACCATATCACAAGAGAGTTACAGATTAGGATGGTCACTCAATTCTTCTTTTATTCCATCATTCTTGAACAATACTACAATCTCCATGCACATGGATCTACTTGTTTCTCAAATTTTGCAACATAAATGTTGCAACAAACTATTTTGGCAGGGGGTAGACCTGGAATGATAGTGTTGAAGACGAGATAGCTAGTTTACAAACAGAGGCAATGTGTAGTGGGACTCCTAGCAAGGAGAGGCTGTTGATAGGGCAAAGTTGCAGACAACAGGATGAGCTGTAATGTAAAAGGTGGACAAAATCAAGATGGATGAATACAAGACTGAATGTGTTATATTTGAATGCATGCAGTATACGGAATAGGGTTGATGAACCTGTATCACAGTTACAGATTGGCAAGTATGATGTTGTAGGCATCACCGAATCATGGCAGAAAGAAGATTATAGTCCAAGGATACACATTGTATTGAAAGGATAGGCAGGAAGGCAGAGGGGATGGTGTGGCTCTGTTGGTAATAAATGAAATTAAATCATTAGAAAGCGGTGACATAGGGTCGGAAGGTGTTGAATCATTGTGGATTGAGCTAAGGAACTGCAAGGATCTGATGGCAATTATACACTGACCCCCAAACAGCAGTAAGGATTTGGTCTACAAGTTACTATGGGAAATAGGAAATGCATGGTGAAAGGGCAATGTTACAATAGTCACGAGGGATTTCAATATGTATGCAGATTGGGAAAATCAGGTTGGTGTGGGATTCCAAGAGGGGGAATTTCTGGAATGCCAATGTAATGGCTTCTTAGAGCAGCTCATGGTTGAGCCCACTAGGGGATCAGCTATACTGGATTGGATGTTGTTTAAGAACTGGAATTGATTAGAGAGCTTAAGGGAAAAGAACCTTCAGGAGCAAGTGATCATAATATGATTGAATTCATCCTGAAATTTGAGAAGGACAGATGTATCTGCATAGCAACAGAGTACAGGAAATTAGAGGTATGAGAAAGGAGCTGCCCAGAATTGATTGGAAGAGAACACTGGTAGGGATGATGGCAGAGAAGCAATGGCTGGAATATCTGGAAGCAATTGGGAAGGCATAGGATATATATCCTAGGAAGAATACTGTTTTCTAAAGGAAAGCTGGCACGACCATGGTTAACAAGAGAAGTCAATGTCAACATAAAAGCCAAAGAAAAGGCATATAATAGAGTAAATATTAGTGGGAAATTAAAGGATTGGGAAGCTTTTAAATACCAACAGAAGGCAACTAAAAAGTCTTTAAGAAGGTAAAAATGGAATATGAAAGTTAACTAGTCAATACTATTAAAAAGGATACCAGAAGTTTTTTCATATACATAAAGTGTAAAAGAAAGAAGGGTGGATATCAGACTGCTGGAATTCAATGCTGGAGAGGTAATAATGGGAGACAAAGAATAGGCAGATGAAATGAGTATGTACTTTTGATCAGTTTTCACTGTGGAAAACATTAGCAATATTGTGAAAGTTCCCAGCGTCAGGGGTCACGAAGTGTGTGAAGTTACCATTACCAGGGAGGAAGTTCTTGGAAAGCTGAAAGGTCTGAAGATAGATTCACCTGGACCAGATGCTGTACACCCCAGGGTTCTGAAAGAGGTGGCTGAAAAGATTGTGAAGGCATTATTAATGATCTTTCAAGAACCATTAGATTCTGGTATGGTTCTGGAAGACTGGAAATTTTCAAATGTCACACTACTCTTCAAGAAGGGAGAGAGGCAGAAGAAAGGAATTTATAGGGCAGTTAAACTGACTTCAAAGGTTGGGAAGATGTTGGAGCTGATTACTAAGGATGTGTTTTTGGCATACTTGGAGGCACATGATAAAACGGGCTATAGTCAGCATGGTTTCCTCCAGGGAAAATCTTGCCTGACAAATCTGTTCTATTTCTTTGAAAAAATAACAGGCAAGATAGACAAAGGAGAATTGGTTGATGTTGTGTACTTAGATTTTTAGATGGCCTTTGACAAAGTGCTACACATGAGGCTGCTAAACAAGCTATGAGCCCATGGTATTTCAGGAAAGCTTGGATAAAGCAGTAGTTGACTGGCAGGAGGTAAAGAGTGGGATTAAAGGAGCCTTTTCTTTGGCTGCCAGTGACTAGTGGTGTTCCACAGGGGTCTGTGTTGGGACCAATTCTTTTTACATTGTATGTCAATGATTTGGATGATGGAATTGATAGCTTTGTTGCAAAGTTTGAAGACTATATGAAAATAGATGGAGGATAGGTGAGGAAAAAGAGAGGCTACAGAAGGATTTAGACAGTTTAGGTGAATGGGCAAAGAAGTGGGAGATAGAATACAGCATTGGGAAGTGTATGGTCATGCACTCTGGTAGAAGAAATGAGAGGGTTGTCTATTTTCTAGATGATCCATTACTGTATAATATTACGGTAATTCTTGAACTCCCATCTTACCAGTGTGAACTTGTAAATCTTGTAATCTTTGACGTGGAAATCTTGTATATCTTCTTTTTAAGGTAACATTGTTTATTCTTTCTTACTTTTCTTCAAATATTTGTATATCTTTGCACTTGTAATGTTAATGTGACACTGTAATTTCCTTTGGGATCAATAAAGTATCTATCTATCTATCCATCTATCTATCTATCTATCTATCTATCTATCTATCTATCTATCTATCTATCTAACTATCATCTATGGAAAGTGAAACTCAACTTTTCAGGCTGAAGCCCATTCATCAGAACTGAAAATTAGCAAAAAGAAGTTATTCTAGGTAGCAGAAAATTTCCGATACGAAAACCTATAGCCAAGTTCCCATGTTTTCGGAATTGTTCGTAATAGCAACATTTCAGGTTTTGTTTTGCATTTCCTCAACTTTGTGTTTACGATTTAAAGTCTGCCTTTCTGAATCTTTTTTTGTTGTTTCATCACCTGCATTCCTGCATTCTTTGGGAGATTATTTTGCTACACTATAACTTATTAAATGGATAATCTACACCACAGAAGAAAAGGAAGAAACATGTAGAGCTTTTAGAACAAGTGCAACAAGTTTAGTTCATTCTTGAATATGCACACATGCAAATACTTAATACATATACATTGTGTATTTACAGTACATATACTGCACACCCTTTTCCCTATGCTTTACCAGTATTATTTTAATAATATAGTTTTTTTCTGAGTAATTAAGTTCTTGAAAAATGGGAGTCAAGACATAGATAGAAAATTCTCTGTGTTATTTTCTTAAATGAACTATAATCTGCCCCAAATGTTTTTTCTCCATAAATACACAGTGAATAGATTTCTCTTTCCAGTTGGAAATGCGGTTAATAGGGGTTATGTTTCTTAACCAGTAATTTAGCTTGCCAGACCTAATGAAACAGAGACACAAGTTCAAATTCCAGCAGGACAGCTGGGGATGTATGTATGTTCTGTCAATATGGTCCAGAAGAAGAAGTTGACATCAGTATAGGATTGCTGTGTCACCAGCGTTCATTAGGGAAGAAGACCTAACATCAGCCTCTTATCTGACCAATCTGTGCTTCCAGGTCACAGTCGTAGAGTGTGAACTGCGTAGATCTCATCTGCTCCCTGAAATAGTCCAGTGAACAGCTCAGTTTAAGGGATGGGTAAAATGTAGTGTATTTTACTCACAGTTAATAATATAAATAACAAGTCCAGCTGGCACCTGCACTTCAAATCATCAATCCCAAGCTTATATTTACCTTTGTTTTATTCAAGATCTTTATCTTAGAATGATATACACTAGTCCAAAAATAACTGGATAAAAATGACCGTAAATTACTGTGGAAGCAATTTACCAATAGCTTCAACAAAATGCTATTAACAGAAGACTAATAAGATTTTTCTGAAAATATTAAGTAAAGCATGAACATGTTAATATTAAAATTAATATTAACTATTAATATATTTAATATTATTATGCAGAAAATACTCCAAGAAAGCATGAGTGTGTACTTTTATATGCATTCTATTGAAACATCTAATGATGATCTTAAACAGTACACCACTGCCGGCTGATAAAAAATATGGGGGACTTAAATCTATCTCTACAGGTTTGAAAGAGGCATGAATGGGGGCAAATTAGGTACTACATTTAGTAAGGAGTGCATTATTGGGCAGAAAGTAAAGCCAACATTGGACTGGAAGGCTTGAGTTACAAGGAGATAGGTCTGTTTTCTCTGGAGCAAAGAGGCCGAGGGAGGATGTGATTGCATATAATATTATGAAAGGCTTAGAGAGGGTAGATACCCTGTGTCTGTTTGTCATAGTGAGGGTTTCTAAAGCTGGAAGGTATCGGTTTGAGGTGAGAGGAAGGAGCTTTAAAGGGGATCTTAGGTATGATTTCCACACAAAGAATAATTAGTTTCTTGAATGAGCTGTCAGAGGACTTGGTGGAGGCATAAAATGTAACAACATTTAAGAGGCACCTGGACACATACTTAATGAGTAAAACATTGAGGGATATGGAATTAATGCAAGTGTGGGATTCATATAGATAGGCATGATGAGGTGGGGGAGATACAATAGGCTGAAAGATCTATTTTCTATGACTCTGTTACAGTACACTTGATTCTATGAGTTTGCTGCCCTGCAAGTTAGTGTCAAATTATTTTCATATTAACCCCCTTCCTGTGTAGTTACTTTTTTCAATATCTGAGTTTATTTGATAATATTATTCAATTTATCTCATTCTTTGGAGAATGCCACCTTGTGACTGGTGAAAGCAAATGATTTGACCTTGACTTTTCTGTTGTTTATAGTTACATACAAACTTGAGAAAGGAATGTAATAAGCCTGAGCATTCTTTTTTATCATGCTGTCTTTATTTCAGTGTGGAATGGGAAGTTGTGAAAATCGGGCCTGATATTATGTGGCTGAAAAGACAAAACTCTAATTGATAAATCATTGGATCATTGCCTATCTAACCACTTTCATTAGTGGGACATTTCTAGTCCTAGGTTTTTACATTTGTGTAATTTGCCAACCTATTTTATTCTTCGCTGAGCTGCATTCTCAAATCTAAAAGTCTATCCAACCCTTGCAGATTGCATGTAACGTAACTATGACTCCAGGATATTTAAAATCAAATCAATCAATGGATCTACTATCAATATTCTCAGTTCATGCCACTATGAAATTAGAAAGTTAGGAAAATGATATAGAGAAAGTGATGACCTATGAATGACTGTTATATTTAAGGTGATGGTATATGAACACATCTAAATGTGTGGGCAAATGCCCTAATATGGTTAAACATATATTAGAAAAAAAATCATCTCTGTTGAGTTTTTGGACTGATGCCCAGTGATTTGTGCTAGCTGAATTTTGTCTGTGCCCATTATTTTTCCATGTACTTGTACCTCATGAAAACACTTTACTTTTTGCTTTTTTTTAAACAGAAATTCAATAAATATGTTAATTCAAACTTTAAAATTTATTTGCACTTTACAGTATAGATGAAAGAAGTAATGGTAGATAAGAAATGCACTTGACTAGCTCTGTGACAACGTCTGTTGTACATGGACATATTGAAGCCAATCTGTAGTCACGTCATAATACCAGTTAAAAATGACTGATGATAGATAACTACTATCATTTATCTCTGGGGAGGCAAATGTGAATTGAAAGGAGAAGAAAGTTTTAAGAACCACAATTAAAATGACTTTTCAATTAATTTCCCAGTAGACATAACCCTGCAGCACAGAATAGAATGACTTCAGCAGGGTAAATTGGTCAAATTTTCAGCAGATACAGAAAAGGGTCAATGGAACGGAAAGCAGCAGCCCTGAAATTGCAGAATGAGTTGGGCAATATGCGTGAGTGGACTGATGAATGGCAAATGAAATTTAATACAGGCAAAGGTAAATTATCGCAAATGGGAAGGAAAAATGGGTAGGAGATTTACTCAGTAGATGTCAAAATGAAAGACACCAAGGAGATGCATCACTCAATCTGCCCAAGTGATGTAGTGGAATAATCATGAGTGACAAAAAGACGTTGAATTACCAAATCAAAACTATAAGCTGTAAATTAAAGGAAATCACAATCAAAATGTCTGCTTCGAGAATTTGATCATCCGATTTCTGTCACTGAGAAAGTGAGACTGAAGACCCTAAAGCCTTCCCTGGACCTTGACGTTACTTTGTCCCACAGCTTCCTACCTATAGATGGACAGTTGAGTAAAGTGTTCAAATCCTAGAAATCTGGCTCCTGCCACATTCCTGGCTGCATGGAAATACTTTTAAGGATTACACAGAAGCAAAACACTTCTCTGTTCTTCCCAGCAGCACCAGCAACACTGGAGGATTTTTGAAGTTAATACTTTTCCTTGAAATCCTCGTGGACCACCAGGAGGAGGGGAGCTACCTATTAATGCTCCTTGTGAACCTTTTGGAGGATCTGAAGAGAACCTCAAGCTGCAGTAAACTGCAGAGTGCTTTGAATGCCAATGAATGTTAGTGCCAATGTGTGGATCAGTACTTGGAGCTATGATGTGCGGGCCATTACAAAGACTTGGATGGCTCAGGGACAGGAATAGTTACTTCAAGTGCCGCGTTTTAGATGCTTCAGAAAGGAAAGGGAGGGAGGCAAGAGGGTGGCGTGGCACTGTTGATCAGAGATGGTGTCATGGCTGCAGAAAAGGTGGACGTCATGGTGGGATTGTCTACAGAGTCTCTGTGGGTGGAGGTTAGGGACAGGAAGGGGTCAATAACTCTACTGGGTGTTTTTTATAGGCCGCCCAATAGTAACAGGGATATCAAGGAGCAGATAGGGAAACAGATCCTGGAAAGGTGTAATAATAACAGAGTTGTCGTGGTGGGAGATTTTAATTTCCCAAATATTGATTGGCATCTCCCCAGAGCAAGGGGTTTATTTGGGGTGGAGTTTGTTAGGTGTGTTCAAGAAGGTTTCCTGACACAATATGTAGATAAGCCTACAAGAGGAGAGACTGTACTTGATGTTGTATCGGGAAATGAACCTGGTCAGGTGTCAGATCTCACAGTGGGAGAGCATTTTGGAGATAGTGATCATAATTCTATCTCCTTTACAATAGCATTCGAGAGAGACAGGAACAGACAAGTTAGAAAAGCATTTAACTGGAGTAAGGAGGATAATGAGGCTATCAGGCAGGAAGTTGGAAGCTTAATTTGGGAACAGATGTTCTCAGGGACGGGTACGGAAGAAATGTGGCAAATGCTCAGGGGATATTTGTGTGGAGTTCTGCGTAGGTACGTTCGAATGAGACAGGGACGTACAGGAACCGTGGTGTACAAAGGCTGTAGTAAATCTAATAAAGAAGAAAAAAAAAGCTTACGAAAGGTTCAGGGAGCTAGGTAATGTTAGGGATACAGAAGATTATAAGGCTAACAGGAAGGAGCTTAAGAAGGAAATTAGGAGAGCCAGAAGGGGTCAGGAGAAGGCCTTGGCAGGCAGGATTAAGGAAAACCCCAAGGCATTCTACAAGAATGTGAAGAGGAAGAGGATAAGACGTGAAAGAATAGGACCTATCAAGTGTGACAGTGGGAAAGAGTGTATGGAACCAGAGGAAATAGCAGAGGTACTTAATGAATACTTTACTTCAGTATTCACTATGGAAAAAGATCTTGGTGATTGTAGTGATGACTTGCAGCGGACTGAAAAGCTTGAGCATGTAGATATTAAGAAAGAGGATGTGCTGGAGCTTTTGGAAAGCATCAAGTTGGATAAGTCACTGGGACTGGATGAGGTGTACCCCAGGCTACTGTGGGAGGTGAGGGAGGGGATTGCTGAGCCTCTGGTGATGATCCTTGCATCATTAATGGGGACAGGAGAGGTTCTGGAGGATTGGAGGGTTGCGGATGTTGTTCCCTTATTCAAGAAAGGGAGTAGAGATAACCCAGGAAATTATAGACGAGTGAGTCTTAATTCAGTGGTTGGTAAGATGTTGAAGAAGTTCCTGAGAGGCAGGGTTTATGAACATTTGGAGAGGTATAATATGATTAGGAATAGTCAGCATGGCTTTGTCAAGGGCAGGTTGTGCCTTATGAGCCTGATTGAATTTTTTGAGGATGTGACTAAACACACTGATGAAGGAAGAGCAGTAGATGTAGTGTAAATGGATTTCAGCGAGGCATTTGATAAGGTACCCCATGCAAGGCTTATTGAGAAAATAAGGAGGCATGGGATCCAAGGGGACATTGCTTTGTGGATCCAGAACTGGCTTGCCCAGAGAAGGCAAAGAATGGTTGTAGAGGGGTCATATTCTGCATGGAGATTGGTCACCAGTGGAGTGCCTCAGAAATCTGTTCTGGGACCCCTACTCTTCGTGATTTTTATAAATGACCTGGATGAGGAAGTGGAGGGATGGGTTAGTAAATTTGCTGATGACACAAAGGTTGGAGGTGTTATGGATAATGTGGAGGGCTGTCAGAGGTTACAGGAGGACATTGATAGGATACAAAACTGGGCTGAGAAGTGGCAGATGGAGTTCAACCCAGATAAGTGTGAAGTGGTTCATTTTGGTAGGTCAAATATAATGCCAGAATATAGTATTAATGGTAAGACTCTTGGCAGTGTGGAAGATCAGAGGGAGTCCAAGTCCATAGGACACTCAAAGCAGCTGCGCAGGTTGACTCTGTGGTTAAGAAGGCATATGGTTTATTGGCCTTCATCAATCATGGAATTGAATTTAGGAGGTAAGAGGTAATGTTGCAGCTATATTGGACCCTGGTCAGACCCCAATTTGGAGTACTGTGCTCAGTTCTGTTCACCTCACTATAGGACGGAATTGGAAACCTTAGAAAGGGTGCAGAGGAGATTTACAAGGATGTTGCCTGGATTGGGGAGCATGCCTTATGAGAATAGGTTGAGTGAAGTCGGCCTTTTCTCCTTGGAGCAATGGAAGATGAGAGGTGACCTGATAGAGGTGTATAAGATGACGAGAGGCTTTGATCATGTAGATAGTCAGAGGCTTTTTCCCAGGGCTTAAATGGCTGCTACAAGAGGGCACAGGTTTAAGGTGCTTGGGAGAAGGTACAGAGGAAATGTCAGGGGTAAGTTTTTCACGCAGAGAGTGGTGAGTGCATGGAATGGGCTGCCGGCAACAGTGGTGGAGGAGGATACGATAGGGTCTTTTAAGAGACTTTTAGATAGGTACATGGAGCTTAGTATAATAGAGGGCTACAGGTAAGCCTAGTAATTTCTAAGGTAGGGACATGTTCGGCACAACTTTGTGGGCCAAAGTGCTTGTATTGTGCTGTAGGTTTTCTGTGTTTCTAAGTTTCTAAAAGAAAATCCAGGAGTTCTCAATGATCCCAATGACACTTAATTCTGGCCAAATTTTTACTCTTGCAAGAGATGTTTTTAATTATTTGGGATGTGGATATCACTGGCAAGTCCAAATAACTATTGTCCATGTGACCGTGGTGCTGAGCCACCTTTTCAATCCACAAAGAGTGCATCTGCTGAAGATCAACCCACAGTGCTATAGGGCAGGGCATGATAAATTTTAGACCAAGCAATGATGAAGAAATAGTGGTATGCAGTCAGTGACCATTTTATTAGGTGCACCTGCTCATTGATGCAAATATCTATCAGCCAATCACGTAACAGCAACTCAATACCTAAAAACATGAAGATATGACCAAGATGTTCGGTTGTTGTTCAGATCAAACATCTGAATGAGGAAGAAATGTGATTGAGGTAACATTGATTGAGGAATGATTGTTGGTGTCGGATTGGTTAGTTTAAGTATCTCAGAAACTGCTGATCTCCTGGGATTTTCATGCACAGCAGTCTCTGGAGCTTACAGAGAATGGTGCGATAAACAAAAAACATCAAGGAAGCGGCAGTTCTATCGGCAAAAACACCTTGTTAGTGAGAGAGGTCAGAGGAGAATGCCAGTCTGGTTCAAGCTGACAGGAAGGCAACAGTAACTCAAATAATCACATGCTCCAACAGTTGTATATAGAAAAGCATCTCTGAATGTACAATACATTGAACCTTGAAGTGGATGGGCTACAGCAGCAGAAAACCATGAACTTACATGGAGTGGCCACTTTATTAGGTACAAGAGACAGCTAATAAAGTGTCCACTGAGTGTATATTTTTCTCAGGATGGTTTATGAATCGGAGGGAATTCCTGTTGTTGGTGGAGTTTACTTGCCCTTGTTCATCCTGGTGGTAGATATCGTAGCTTTGGTATTTGATTTTTGGAGCATCGTTGGCAAATGACTGAAGTAAATTTTATGCTGGTAGGCACCAAGCACATGCACCTGAGTATTTGCTCACTAAGCTCCTGCTGTTAAGATCTATAGGGCCTTTACCACAATGGTTTTGTTTTATTCATTTTCATGACTAAGCACCCCTTCCAACCCCTAAAGCTAAGGCCTTGGCATCAGGGTGTTAATTAATGAGAGAGGTTTTCCCATGGGAAGAATGACATCTGTGAGGCAGCGAAGAAAATCTCAGTACTTTAAAATAAACAATGGACATTAGACATTCAGATATAGGGTAAAATCAACAAAAATAAGTTGGAATTAATATCATGAAGTCCTTTTTCACTGGGCATGAACTTTTGGGAATGAAGTAAATCTGACAATCTGTGAATTATGAATAAATCAATGAAATGAGGTGGTCAAAGCCAAAATAAATGTATTATTAAAGTTTGTACATGTCACCATATAGTACGAAGATTTGCTTTTTTTTATTTGTTTCAGTTTTTAAATTTAGAGATACAGTGTCGAATAGGCCTTTTGAGCTGTGCAACCACCAACCAATTTAATCCCTGTGCAATCGCAGGATAATTTATAATGGACCATTACCCTACTAGCCAGTGTGTTTTTGGATTGTGGGAGGAAACCAGATCACCCGGCGGAGACCCACACATTCTACGGGGAGGACGTACAAACTCCTTACAGAAGATGCTGGGATTGAAGTTTGAACTCTGACGATCTGGGCTATAATAGTGTCGTATTTACTCCTACACTACCGTGGCACCCTTGCAGGCATTTAGAGGAAAATAAAGGAATGCAAAGGAGTTTATGAAAAAGTATACATAAACAAAGACTGACAAACAACCAATGTGCAAAAGAATACAGATCATGTAAATAAAAATAATAGAACTGAGAACATGAGTCCTTGAAAGTAAGTTTGTAGGGTGTGGAATCAATTCAGAGTTGAGGTGAAGTTCTGAATGTAGGAATTATGATTGCCTGAATGGCCTTTCTGATTTGTAATCATGTTAGATGATGATCATCATCACAGAACAAAATTATATAATAATGGTAAAACTACTTTTGAGAGCTGGTAGTTGTACTTAGCTCATGCATCACTGTGAGAGCACTTGCTTTGGAATAAAATGGGTACCCTGCAGGCCACAACTGGAAGTTTACAAACACTTTAAGGCACAGAGTAGTAAACGAGCTGGTCCCTCTCTTACTTAATGAAAAGTAACCTCAGATCAGCACAGATTGATCTGTTGAGGCAGAAGAAGGCTTGTGAGACATTTTCTGAACAGCACCACCACTTAAAGTTTGCTTGCACATTAGTGAAATTTGCAATTTGACTGCAACTGATGACTGAAATTTCTGCATGGTAGGTTCTGCTAGCTTCCTGGGATGCCTTGTACAACATACAGTCACTGGGTCGGCTCTGCAGCCAGAAACAGCATTGCACGTGATCTCTTCTGCCCATCATTTGCTGGCAAGTGAAAAGAGGTGAGAACCCTGCATGGCAAGCATGTGCACATTTGCACAATGTCAATGTGGATGTGATGCCACTGACTTAAGTATTTCGGAAGTGATTTTCCTTTGAAATTTATCATTGAGTAAAGAGGAAATCATTAGGCTATTTCTGATTACAAGATGGTAATCTTCTAGATCAGTCCTGTCAGACTGACAGCTTCCACTATATCCTTGAGAGGATGTTCTGCTGATCTCTTGATCACTCTAAATAAGTTCGCAGATTTGCAGAAGAGCAGGGAAACAAAATTATTAAATTATGGTGGACAGGATGGAGGACCCTACATGGAACTTTGTTCTTGACTGTATAAACCAAATGAGGTATTCTAGTCAAACTGAAGCTGAGCTTCCAATCTCCACTCTTATCCCATAGTGCACATGTTGATATCTCCCATACACACCAACCTTTTGGAACAGATGAGCCTTCAGCTGACAGCAATGTGGATATATGTATCAGTCTTTCCACAGAAACTCTCATCTATGCTTTTGGTATTATCAGATTCAATTGATTCTATATTCACCTTGTCAACTTCCCATCCTCCATAAATTTTAGCTCATCCATATTCATTACTCATTCTCCAATGTCTGATCTGCACTGTAACCCATCCATACAGTTCTCCTTCTTTTGTTCCTGACCTACAGTGACCTTCACAATTTCACTTCTCTGGCACAGTTGACAACACTGTTGCCTCTGCATCAGAAAACTCTTGCAATAATTCCAACTCTAAGGAACTGGGTTCAGAGATCTGGGCTGATGCTCTAGCACAGTGGTTTCCAAACTTCACTGAAGCTGTGCTCTACTAAATATGATGGTAGAAAGGCAATAAAGAACATTTTGACCTTTTTCCAAAGTGCTGGATAGCATTCAGAGATTTCTTTCTGCAGCCAGAAGTCTTGATGTCGTTCTTTCAACCTTTTCTTCAGCTCACAGTAATTTTGTAGTGAGATCAGTTCTTCCTCCATCCTTCCGGTTAATTCCTCATTAAGAGTGTTCAGGAATGGATTTATTACCCAACTTGGAATCTGGATTGAGAGGAGATGCAGAAATCTCTCTGACATGTCTTTATTCAGCTCACCCGGGGGGGGGGGGGGGCACAGTATACTTGAAGATCATCACCTGGTATTCTTTCTTTCTCTTCCAACTCAGAGAGGCTCATAAATTGGAAAAGATTGTGATGAGCAATGTTGCAATTAAACATGGTTAACTTGGACAAAAACGTGGAGATGACTGGTATGACTTTGATAAGATTCACGTATGTTTCTTGCAGTTGAAGCAAATTTTATTAAACTTTGTGACTCATACTGACAAATAAGCAATGTCATTCTGAAAATTCTTAAGTTGATTAGTGAATGATGCATTCAAGTCTTCAAAAAGTGTTATCACAGCTTTTAAAAAGTGCATAAAAACATCACAGGCAGTTTTCTTTTGAAAGCCATCTGATTTCTGTGTGCAACAGCAAGCGTTCAGACTGTTCATCATTCTCAACTACTTCTCTTGAAATAGTTGAGAATTGAGGACGTGTGACTTGATTTAATTTTATTTACTGTTGTGATAACATGATAGTTTAATGATTTTTGCAGTTGATCACTAAGGTTTTTTAACGACAAGATGTGGTCTGTGAACTACACAATGAATGGGAAATAATGTAAGGTACAGCTTTTTTTCAAGAAAATAGTAACCCGATGCTAATGTCCCATCTGTTGCATAAGCAAGCGTGTTGGTGAACAGAATGTCCTTATCTTTGAAAAATTGCTCAACAACCCATAATATTGACTCTCCCTTCATTTCTGTTTCTAGTTCCCTTGCAAATAGCACTCATGAACCATGCTGTTATATTTTGTAATTTCACAACATTGAAGTAAGGAAGACACAGGAGTCGAAGGAAAACATGGGAGTCTGGGAATTCAGATATAACTTTGTCTTTAAACGAGGTGCACACATGTCACGTGGTAGTGTTATGACATATGCAATTAACATATTTTTACATGTATTGCGTAATTAATTATTTAACAAGAATGCTTAATCATATTTCTTAATCAAGATTACTCAAACACTCCTAAACTATTAAACAAACAACACTCCTGTCTGGTTAGCTATAAACCAACTCAATATAGAATGCATCACAACTATAAAGGTGGTATATTATATAATACAGCTACTATATGCAGGCATCCACAACTTAGTAAGTTTTAAATTGTCCCATTCAGGTCAAATTTTTATTGGCAGTGGAGGATTTCTTACTCTTGTGGGATTATGTCTTTCCTAACAAGGAAGGTCACTCTGCTTGGCAGGTAAGGGTTATGGCTGTGAAAACAATCTCAAGTTCTGGAGTCTCCTCCGTGGTGATTGTAAGAGTTGACTCTGAGACTGCAAGAAGTGGTTCTGACAGCTCTCAACACTTGGCTTCTTCTTCCTTTTTCTTCTAGTTTGTTCATCTTGATCTTGGGAAGGTGCATTTAGTTCACTGGAGTATTCTTTTATTAATCCTTCTATTGCTCCCTTTACGATCTGATTTCTCCTCTTGGTTCCTCATTCACAACATCATCTGATGTATCCTCTGTTTATCTGTCTCCATTGACTCCTTTCCTTTTGGTCTTCCATTCATCCAGCTGGGCTTTGGTCCTTACATAGACCTTTACAAGCAGCTTTTTGTCTCCCACGTCAAGTTCGTGTAATAACTTTAACGCACGCAGAGCTCTTGATACTCACAAAAGCCAAATGCTTTGAACTTTCCTGAAGATCATTGAACTCTCTTCCAGCTTAAAACCAAGCCCCATTTCATACATAACTGGCTGATTAACATGTTAGAAGCTTTCTCAGATACGTTGCCTATGAAAACTGTTGTAGTCAGACCACTGCTTTTGTCACTTTCATGACTTCTCTGAGCAGCATGGGAGAAACCCATGGACCATTCCTGGGTCCAAAATGATTTCCAAACAAAGGCACAGAGGCTGGCAGCAACACCTATAAGACCATAAGATATAGGAGCAGAAGTAGGCCATTCGGCCCATTGATTCTGCTCCGCCATTCACTCATGGGCTGATCCAATACTTCCAATCATCCCCACTCCCCTGCCTTCATCCCATACCATTTGATACCCTGGCTAATCAAGAGCCTATCTATCTCTGCCTTAAATGTACCCAATGACTTGACCTCCACAGATGCACGTGGCAACAAATTCTATAGATTTACCACCCCCTAACTAAACTCAACACGACTCTCCTACCTCTGTTGGGCAACAGTTCATGGTGTTTGGTATGGAGACAGTCGTGGCATCATCTAGTATCTTTCTTAATTCTCTTTCAGTTGGCTTCAATGCAGAGCATGTGGCATGCAAATTGTGGATGGATCCAACCAATTTGTAGTTAACTCGGCCAATTACGTCCTCACAATGCTAGCTCTTCTGTTTTTAGCACAAAGAAGATCAATATGGCTTGTTGGTTGTTGCGTTTCACTGTTACGGATATCATTCCCTCAGAAGTTATCTTTCTCTTGTATAAGTTCTTAGTTGGATATCTGCAGGCTGCAGTTTAGTGTCTTTGAAATGCTGTTCCAACTCGGTTTTTGAAATGATTGAAGCAGCCAAACCAGTGTCCAATTCCATTATAATTAATTTATCATTCACTTCCTGTGAAAGCTTCTATTGTTTAGCTTTCATATTGTAAATCTCAAATGTACTCAGTCCTATGTCTCATCATTATCAGATTCTTCATCAATAGCATACAGATTAGTGCTTTTTTTGAAACCGCAACTTGAACTCTTCAGTGTTTTCCCTTCACTGCGCAGACAATTTATTTTTGTCTGCCAAACATGCTCTTTGTATATGACCTACTTTGTTGAATTTTGTCTTTAATCTGGTGTATGTGAACCTCTGCATCAATTGTAACATAATTTTATCTGCTAGGCCAATTTCTGTTAGACGATGGTCACTTTCATTTCTTAGGCGAATCCTGAATCTCTGCCTGAAGGTACATAAAGTGAGGCAATGGTATGTCAGTTTAGCCATGGGCTAAAGAAATGTGGTCAAGAGCATTCAAAAGGACAGATTCTGAACTTCACCCCATTGAATGCAATACCCCCAATTTACAGGAGCTGCGCCCCTGTGTGATTAGAATATGGGAATCGTACCAGCTAACACTGTTTTAAAGTAGCGAATGGCAGTAATGCATGGATCAGGCATGAAAGTAACAATATTCTTCAGTCCAGATTTCTCATGGTATGCTAAATACAGAAGTGTTTCATTGCTTCTCAAGAACTGTAGCATGCTTCGAGAAAAGTCTAAGAGAATGGTGGGTTAGCAAAAGATGAGGTGAGATGAGGTGATTATGTGATCATTGTAATCAATTATGAAGTATGGAGGATCAAACACTTATAACAAGCAATTCATTTCTTAAGTTTAGCCTGCTGCCCCCTTGCTGTCAAACATCCCTCACTACCCTTTTATCTTTAGTGTCCCCTTTGAAACTCCCACTGCCCCCAGGGGGTCAATAGTGCCCAGTTTGGGAACCACTGCCCTAGCACATACAGTAGTTAGGAAATGCTGGATGGCTTGACTTTGGGTGAAATGTTCTGTCCTATTGGGTGGATGCAAAAAATGATTATTTTGAAGAAGAGCAGAGGAGTTATCCCTAGTGCCTTTACCAATGTGCATTCCTTAACCAACGTCACATTAAATTATCCAGTAATTACAACATTGTTAATTGTGGGAGCTTCCTGGGTACAGACTGGCTGCTGAGTTTCTTACATACAGCAGTGATGAGTCTTTATCAAGCATTGCATTGATTTTAAGCTACTTTGAGAGAACACTAATCTTTGTAAAGTCTCCAAGCCTACAAACCCCTACTGAGATCACCCCTCCCCACCAATCTCCCTGGTCCTCTAGTTTAAGCAGTGGCACTCTTTTCTCTATATAGAAAGTATTTACACAAATGGCCCCACTGCTTACTTCCATTTGTAAAATTTGTAAGATTCCCCTCTTTACCCTTTATACTCCCACATTTCTTTTCAGATGGCTGCCTTTCTTTAGTTCAGCCCTGCCACCAACTTCCCAAAAATGATGCTGTTTATTTTTAAAACTACCCATTCTCACGTCCTGCTACTAAGATGCCTAAACTTGTCTGGTGTGTACAACAGAATCACATCACTGAATAATAACAAACTCTTCATCTCAGTCAATACACCTGTGGTAATGCTTGTGTTCCGGATGAAAACTGCTCTGTATTTAATAGCATTATTAGTATTAAAATGGATAATAATATCATCTTGGATGGATTAGGAATGCTTGACATTTACAGGGTTCAATTGATTCAATTGTAATTAAAGAGGGAGAGATATTCTATGTGCCCCAATCTGCTCCTTGTTCATAACTTTACAGGTTCAAACGGGTTCGGAATTGTTTCCCTAGTCTGGAAACAGGATCATATAATTCTTATTTTCAATAAAGAGCGAGCATTTGTAAGCTTGAGTAAGTCTTTATAGGAAAGATGTTGCAAGGAATTATTGGGAAAGTGAAGGGTTTACCAGTATTTGAAATTTTCATTGTGGAATTCAAACAAAATTTGGTTAAGGCCAAGAATTTTGACATGGAGTTCAGAATTTCTTGAAAACATTATCAGTGTAATGGATGAGTTAAATCTGGGCAGTATTTTCCATTTCAGCTTCTAGAAAATGCCTGGGCATGGGGGTGGTGCCGGGTACAGTAAGGGTCCATAAGCTCCTGCCCAAGATGGAATATGTGGAGTTAATTGGGTTTTGGTTCTTATCTTGTGGTCAAAGTCATGATTCTTTGTAGGTATATGTTACTTGTAGGCCATTTCATGGTGCTACTCATTTCATGCAGCTCAGAATATCTGATAGTATGGGCTACAAGCTTGCTGAATATCTTACCTGGTTCCTGGGCTGCTCTGTGGGATTCCTGAGAAAAGCAGCTACCAGGCCCTGAGATATGTGATGATTTATGCATGTTGCATAAACTTACTATTATATGAGTCTACCCTTGCTATTCAGGCAACCAGATGAGGAAAAGGAGCATGAAGAAGAGGAGGAATAACCTAAATAAGTTATCCTGCCCCAGAATTACAGGAAAATATGGTTAATATTTTAGTGATGGGAGCAGGAAATTGAACATGGGGATGAGAAGTTTCTTTGCAAATTATAAGCTAAGTAAAAGTGTTAAAGGAGGATTTTCTTAAATGCATATGTGCCATCTCCAATTGGTTCATCCTTGAAGTTGATTACTGGATGATTAATGGCTATTCAATTGTGGACATCATCTTCCCCTTAGTGAGAGTACATGGAGATGAGCTGGAAACTGCAGGAAGAACTCAATGGGTCAAGCAACCTTTGTGAAGGCGAGGGAATAGTCAATGTTTCTGGTTGAGAGCCTTCATCAGGATTGAGGTCCCGAGGCTCAGTACTCAACAGGTGTTTCTTTCACCTCTGGAGGTTCCTGCTGCTTCTGGTTGTATGCTGCCTTCGTCCAAGAGAGAGGCAAAGTGTGTCGGTGAGTTTAGATGATGTGACTGGTATAGTTGAAGAGCAAATAGCATGAGCACACTATGTATATCAGCTTCTGCCATCAATTCTAACAGTGCTGGGTTTGTAAGGGTTTGTGGACTTTACCTGCATTACAAATGAGTGCTGATTGATGGAGAGTGCTAAACTCATTGTGGGCTGTGGGAGCGGTTGTGTCTGGTGGATTGATCATCATCTGATGCCAGTAGTACATTTGATAGGATGTGACATTTGAAAATGTATTCTTTGGTTTTCATTATATACACTTGAGTCATTGAACTTCAGGCAGCATTTAAGAACAGTGACCATCATGATTCCTCCCACCTCCTTTTGAATGAGGACTCCTTGGCATGCAAAGGATGCTCAGCTCCTCTATCGAGATCTCTACCGGACATTTGAAAACCACAAAGCTCATCTCTCCTACATTGTGCTCCCCTTCACTGTTACTTCATGCATCTCCCACTCTAGATGCTAACTTAGGATAACAGCATAAACTTCAGTTGTTAGAGGTCTGAAGTATTAACAGAAAATTCTGGAAATATTCTGTACATCAGGAATTGTCCAAGTGGAAGAAGAGGTATGGTCAATTTGCTCATGCTTTTGAGCTTAGCGCTGTCTGTCTCTACCATTGGTGCATATTGCAAAACTGCAGACCGCCACGATTCTCTAGTTTGCGATGGATGTGTACAAGGCTTTACCAAGTATACAATGCAGTGAGTACAGAGAATCTTCTTTGCATATGATGAAATAGTTGTCCTTGGTTGGAAATTCTCTTAAACGTTCCAGAGATGTGGAGCTGAAATACGCTTTACATTTCATACTTTTTAGATTTCCATGTTGAATTATATGCAAAATTGTTAAATATTATGCACACCTCAAACTGTAATAAGAATATGACAGTTAAAATTGCTGAATATTTGTAAATCTGTAAATCTAGTTTCATGGAGGATGCATTAGACTATGAGAAACTGATTGCACAATAGTACCCCATCAGAATACCTTGAAATCTTTATTTCCAGTGTTTGTGTGTGCAATTTCATAAGATGTTTGCTCCAATTGCACCTGTTTCCACTGCACGCTGTAATTTTGCCACCTAATTTATGTATAAAAAATACAAGTGCAAAGGTTATCCCATAGTGAATCTATTTCTATTGGCACTTAATAACCAAAATGTACGTTAAAAGCTTCCAAGAAACATGAATTGTTTTAGGGTGATCCATTTGGGGTTAATTGAGTGAGTTAAATCTTCTGTGTGCAATAACCTCTTATAAGAAAAAGTAATATATATCAGCAGGCAATACTGCAAGTCTGTCTTGCATCCTAGTGCCAGTTTAGGATTATGGAATAGGGTTAAGCAAACAACCTCCACTGAAAGCTTTTTTTTATTTAGAGCTGTACACAGGTAAATCAGATTTCAAACCATCTGGATTGATTTATCTCATGAATCCATGGAGGCTGCCTCAAAGGTACAATTCCTACTAGGCAAAGCTCTCTTGTGTGCTGCTTAGTCCATGAGGTTTTACTGTTTATGCAACTATACAGCCCTCAGAGTTTTAAGTTTTCTATGCAATTCATTGTTCAGTTCAAACTATACATAGCTAGAACTCCACTGTAGACATCTGAGAGGACTTTAATAGAAATGATGAAAGAGTTCTTGAATGTGTCTCCATGGATATATCGGCAGATGTCTGTCAGCACTTAAAAGCAGGGGCTCAAAAAAACTACTTATAAAAACTTTTGATTCTTCAGCGCTATTGATTGGTCCGTAGCTTCAAGACTACAGCCTTGTTTGAGAAATAGTAAGAACATATGGAGTATAAAATGTTTTTCTAAAAGGAACAGAAAGATATGCAGCTAAGTCTTGGTTTAATTTCTTGTCATCATAACTTCCCAAACTTAGTCTTTGTGAAGATTTAAGATGACACTGCTTCTAAGGAGAAATTGTTAAAATATATGTAGTTATTTTGTGGGCTTTCAAATGCACTGTGTGAATTAATGAAGACCGTGCAATGAATTATAAGCAACAC
Organism: Hypanus sabinus; assembly: GCF_030144855.1. NCBI lineage: Eukaryota > Metazoa > Chordata > Chondrichthyes > Myliobatiformes > Dasyatidae > Hypanus > Hypanus sabinus. The sequence goes on along the minus strand of NC_082717.1, from coordinate 58,475,750 downwards.
TGCGTGAGTCCCATGAGTAGCACTTTGCACCCTTGTTTTATACTTGTTACTTACTGTAATCTCTTATTTTAATGCCATTCGAGCTTCACTGCAAAGAGGACTTTAGCTGTTTGCACAAATCCACACTGAAAGCTTTGGACAGATCTACTGTTTGATCAATCTATTTTTGCCTTGAAAGCAAAACCTTTGTTGAACCTAAAGTACCTTTCACAGCTGAGCCGTGTCTTACTTCCACACCTAGGAACAGGACAGAAACAAAAGCTGGTTCTCCCCAGTGTTTGCAGCTTAGGTCTCCAGATTCTGTTTCCACCCAATCAATTTAATTGGCAGTAGCCTCAAAGACAAATTATGCTGGTTTACACTCAGGGGAAGTTTTTGCTTCAGATGCTGAGAAGAAGAGGGGATGCACATTTTGGTCACTGTTTAAGGAGGGTGACAGTATTGAAAAAGGAATTCTGTTAATTCATCATTGTCAGAGAGGAGCAAAGTTTAATTCAAACTAAAAGCGTTAAACAATTAGGCTGGCTTTCATCAAATAGTTGTCTTTTAAAAAAAATATTGTTCTGGGAACCACATTTTTCAAATGGCTATGGCAAAAATCAATGCCTCAGGTTTGTGATTTTTTGGATTCAAGATTAGGGCAAAATTTTGAAATTTCGAACTGCCCATCACTGGTTGTACAGAATGTACTTCAAATGTCTCTGGCAAATAAATCGAAACAATATGCTTTTGTTTCCTGAGTGACTCTATTGTGGGAAAACAAGTAACCAGATATTATCTGTTAGTAGGAAACTCAGCAGAGTGGTTCACACTTAAATTCCAATAAAACTGATTAAGTTCTTAAACTTCTTCGAATTGTCAGGTATGTTTGTGAAAACAAATAGTACGTACTGAAGCTGTTACCACAGGTGTTTTTTATATGAGAGCATGAGGGAAATAAACAGCCATCGAAGTTCCTTTGCAAGTTCAGGTGCAGCAAGCTACACATTTGACACATTTCTCTTGAAACTTGAACCTAAAGCAATTGGCCTCCCAGATCTGATCGAAGCAACTGATTGGCAGAGAATGCTGGACTATTGCAACAAGCTGCAAGCGTATTCACAGTTAGTCGGCACACCACAGGCTGTCATGACCTGCCAGCAGATTTTTAGCATATGCAAATTACTTCTTTAAAATTAAGAATGCACCCCTAAACAGAAGTAAGCATGTTAGCTTCATTTTGTAATCTTAAAGGCATGCTCAACAAACAAATCTAATGGTGTTCATCGACCCCTGCCAGACTGGAACTTCTCTACAGATTCCTGTACAGTAACCCGGAAGCATCTAACGGCTGTAAACTATCAAAATATCAATATATCTGTCTATTTACAGTTTGTCGTATTTTGCGTATTGGTTGTTTGTCCATCCTGTTGGGTGCGGTCTTTCATTGATTCTAATGTGTTTCTTGTATTTTTTGTGATTGTCTGCAAGAAAATGTATCTCAAGGTTGTATGTGGTGACATACATGTACTTTGATTATAAATTTATTTGAAACTTTGAATCATTGCCCTATTTTTGTGGAAAGCTAGGAATTGAAAAAAAAGGATATAGAATACATGTGTGTCTTTTGCTGACTGTCTGCTGAACCTGAACGTAGGTGACAAGGGGAGCCCTTTTGGAAATCCAGTCCCCTCATATATAATACCACTGTCTGTAAAGTGGTCAACAAGGCAAATCTCAGTATTCTGACACCCTGCTTAACTTTGAAAAAGGAAATATGAATATACAAACTGTGCAAATACACCATGCTTTTAAGAAGATATACAGAAGAACTAAATGTAGTAAAATGCTAGTAACACAGTGTAAATTTTGGGCTTAAAAATATCCAGCTCATGTGTGTTCTTATGTTAAACGGTTAATTACAAGTTATCTCAATCGACATGATTAAATATCTATTAATTTTCTCTCTTCTCTTTTTCCTGAGATTTCAACTAAATTACACACTCCATTGCACATTATCCTGACAGTGCATGAGATCTAGTGCCAGTGTTATTGTGCTCAGCTTTTGAGAAAAAGGGTAACCTAATGATAAATTAAAACCTTGATTTAGATTGAGAAGAGGAAGCAAGAGCCGAGCCAACAAGGTTACTGTACTTTTCCCGTGGACTGCAAAATCAATATGTGTTCAATAACTTCTTTATAACCGGACCACTCCGATAACAGGAAAAAAATCATTTTAAAAACACATTTCACCAGTGTTAATTTACATTTTGAAACTAGTGGAAGACAAAGAAGCTGATTTTTGGAGCTAAGTGTGAAATTAAAAACATTCATATCAATCGAGGGTTTAATTAGAGCTTGATTCCTCTTCCTAATGATTTGAAGTCTGTGGCTGCTGACAACCAAAGCAGCCACTCTTCATAAATGAATGAACCAATGAAAGCCGATGTTCTGGACTCTTCGATGGGAAGTGTTTGATGGGGGCTGCTTTGCACTCACCATGGCACTAGACCTGTGACCACAGCATGCTCTAGCAGATCTCCCAGGCGCAGGAATATTCAAAGACTGAAATATGCTAGGCCATTGTTACTAGGGACCCAGTGTAGCAAGTTCCGATGAAGGTTTAGTTACTGCCCATTATGCCGCTGGTGTTCAGAGCAGCAGTGAAAGTCTTCCATCTCTGTCTGTCCTTGCCCAAATCTGTTGCACACAGAAATGTCATTACTGTTTCTGTAACTGTTTTTTGAGCAGTCAATCCCCAAACAAGGAGGACTAGTGGACCACTCTTCAACTGGCCTCTATCCTTTCACCTGTTTGGCATGTGTGACCCTACCAAGAGCCAAAGCGTAAAGCTCTGTCTCCAGTCAATAGAGCTCTCTGGGACATTGAGGCATATGAGTCTCCAGACCCTATGACAAAGTTGTTGCCCTCTGGGAAGTCCGAAACATTGGACCTGAAACATTGACTCTGTTTTTCTGTTCACACATGTGGCCAAACCTAGATATTTCCAGTATTTTCTGAATACTGAATATTTCTGAATTCAAACACTTGCAATTTACTGTTTGATTTTCATTGCAACAGCAAACTGGAGGCCTAGTGGAGTGTATTTGTCCATTGCGTGCAGGACAGTTTGCATTGCCTGTCGAATGCTGTTGTGAGGAAACTTATCACTAGATGCATTTTCCTAATTTTCATCTCTCCATCTGGTGCGGCACGGTAGCATAGTGATTAGTGTCACACTTTACAGTGCCAGCAACCAAAGATCAGTGTGTAAGGAGTTCACATGTTCTCTTCATGACCATGTGTGTTTCCTCCAGCTGCTTTGGCTTCCTCCCCCATTAAAAAGATGTGTGGGTTAGTATGCAATTGGTCTTTTGGGTATATTTAGGCATTGGGCTGGAAGGGCCTGTTACTGCACTGCCCCTCTCAAAAAAAACAGCTTTATCTGGACAAATCCAGATTACGGGAACAACTATCCATCCCATCTATTGTGGATCTGTAGGGTAAAGTGGAAACAATTATTGTCTGCTGAATGATGTTACATATGACATAGGCTACAGTAATGGCAGTTTTCAGAAACTACACTGGAGGCTTAGTTGGAGGAGATGGAGCTGAGTATCCCTGCACGATTTTCAACAACATCAAGATTTGTTAACGTATATTCAAGTACCTGACTTCATTAACTGTGTACTCCGACCAATTTATTCCCCCCTGCCTTGCAGCATAGGTTAAGACACAACCAAAGGCAGAAACTGCCAAATGGACAGGTACAAGTGAGCTACTTTACTTCTGTCACCAATCTAGAGGAAAGAGTGCCCACTTTCATTAGAGAAGCTATTATAAAGTCTGCAGCATCTTCATAAATTTCACATCCTAATACCCCTCTTCACGTGTTTGCTTCTGATTTACAAGTGCACATGGTGTATTCCATTCTCCCTCCCACCTCAGTGCAGTTTTATCCTTGTGCTTCCTTCTTTTGGCTACCCGAAAAGTGTACCTAGCCTGGTACTGGTAGGACTGCCAGCTCAGACACAGAGATTCTCTACACTGCAGAGGTTTGTTTAATGCCAGTCTCTGGACATGAGTGTCCTGCAGATTGCATTTGGGAAAGAGTAATGCAGGTCCCAGTTCTTGGGAAACCAAGGCTGCCCAATGTGAGGACTCTGATCAGGACCAAGATCAGCTACACTATAGACAAAGTCGATGGGTGTGCACAATTAAATGATGTGTGAGATGATATGAAGGCACCCACTAAAAACCTTGTAAACAGGTCTGTGTGGTGTTTGGACCCATGCTTTCTCGTTAGAAACAGTGGCCAATTCCATTACCACTTTAGTGGACCCAAACATAATGGCTGAAACTCAGCTCTGTATACAACAAAAGCAGAAGATATCAATGTTCGGGTTCTACAGTGGAAGCAGAGACTACAGCTGCTGTAAAGACTTTTCATACTGCTGGCTTCCAAGTCCTCTAGCAGGCCAATACTTTGTCCTCCCACGAACTATAATGACTGCTGGGGCTCCACTCCTGGACACTTGCAGTTGGAGCTTGGCTCCCTCAGGATGACAGTATTTGTGATTCCACAAGGCCACTGTTTAAACTTGGTTTGCTCCCATAAAACACCGATATGGGGCCTGCTGAAACTCCAGCCATATGGCAGTCCTCAGGGTTATGTTGTGCAGTAGTGCTGGGATGCATAATGACTTGTGGAAGATTGGTACTGGTGAACTACCTAGAAGTGACAAGCTTACAGTATATGAGCATTATTTTTAACATATTGTGGCGACCCACTTTCTGTGCAGGCGAACCAGCTCACAAATAGCCAGCGGGAGGGGGGAGACATTGGTAATGCACCTCTGATGTCATTTCCGCCTGGAGAGGGTGGGCGCTAGGGATTAAATGTCAGCGCCGCGAAGTTTAAATAAACTAGTCTCGAAACGACTTACCAACTGCGTGTCGTCTCTAGCTCTGTATGTAGTACACCGCTACATTGGTGACCCCGACGGTCCAAACGGGATTTGGACCAAAAATGACTGACTCTTCATCTGTTCACGCAGTTTCGCTAAAACTGCCGACTTTCTGGACACTGCGACCACGTGTATGGTTTAGCCAAGCAGAAGCCCAGTTGCAGATTCGGCAGATATCCTCTGATTCCACGTGTTACTACCATGTGGTGAGCGCCCTTGACTAGGAGATGGCCGCCCAGGAAGAATATAGTCGCCCCCGGAAGAATATGAATATGAAGCATTCAAATTGCTGCTCATTGGGACCTTTGGCCTCTCACGGCATGAGCGGGGTGCCCGCCTGCTTCACCTGGATGGTTTGGGAGACAGACTGCCGTCAGCATTGATGAACGAGATGCTGGCCCTGGCTGACGGACGCAAGCCCTGCCTCATGTTCGAGCAAGCGTTCCTAGAGCGACTAGCCGAAGACATACATCTGCTGCTGGCCAACGCAAATTTCAGTGACCCCCGGAAGGTGGCGGCCCAGGCAGACGTGCTGTGGAAAGCCAAGAGGGAGAGCGTGGTGTCCATTGGTCAGATTACCAGGCCATGCACCCAACAACGGACCAGACCAGGCCCAGCAGGAGGGCACACACAACACAGAGGCAGGAGTGAGAAGGCCAGTGAACAGTGGTGTTTCTACCACCAGCGGTTGGGCACAAACGCCCGCTGTTGTCACCCGCCCTGCAAGGGCCAGGGCCAGCTTCCGCTAATGACTATGGGGCTGGCCACCAGGACAGCTTCTTGTACGTCTGGGACAAACAGTCGGGACGCCACTTCTTGGTTGATACCGGAGCGGAGATCAGCGTCTTGCCCTCGACGGGGTATGACACCCGCAACAGGAAGCTAGGACCCACCCTGAGGGCTGCAAACGGCAGCACGATACGGACCTACGGCACCCGCACAGTGCAGCTGCAGTTCAGTGCTAGCCAGTTCACGTGGGACTGCACACTGGCCGCGGTGGCCCAACCACTCCTGGGGGCGGACTTCTTGCGAGCTCACAGCCTGCTGGTCGACTTGCAAGGGAAAAGACTGGTACATGCCAAGACTTTCCAGACGTTCTCCCTGGGTGAAGCCAAGTTGCCGGCTCCACACCTGGACTCCCATCACGCTGTCAGACAATGAATTCACCAGAATCCTGGTGGACTTTCCATCGATTCTGGCACCGCAGTTCACGGCAGCCATGCCCAGACACGAGGTACAGCACCACAGTCCGACCCAGGGACCACCCCTCCACGCCTGCGCACGAAGGCTCCCCCCAGAAAAGCTCCGCCTGGTGGTGGAGGAGTTCAAGAGGATGGAGGAATTGGGGAATGTACGGAGGTCCGACAGCCCATGGGCCTCCCCCCTGCACATGGTACCCAAAGCAGCCGGGGTTGGAGACCATGTGGCGACTACCACAGACTGAACGAGGCTACACCTCCAGACTGCTACCCCGTGCCACACATACAGGACTTTGCAGCAAACCTGCACGGGGCAAGAATCTTTTCCAAAGTAGACCTCGTCCAGGGATACCATCAAATCCCGGTGCACCCTGAAGACATCCCCAAAACAGCACTCATCACCCCGTTTGGCCTGTTCAAGTTCCTCCGAATGCTGTTCGGTCTGAAGAATGCCACATAGACATTCCAGCGGTTAACGGATGCGGTGGGACGTGACCTGGACTTTGCGTTCATCTATTTGGACGACATCCTTATAGCCAGCAGTTGTCAGGAGCATCTGTCCCACCTCCACCAGCTCTACTCTCGCCTGAGTGATTTCAGTCTCACGATCAACCTGGCCAAATGCCAGTTTGGTCTCGATACCATCGACTTCCTGGGCCACAGGATTACCAAAGATGGGGCAACACCTCTGCCCGCCAAGGTAGATGCGATCGGCCACTTTGCCTGGCCCAACACGGTCAGAGGCCTACAGGAGTTCATTGGTATGGTGAACTTCTACCACCGTTTCCTCCCCTCAGCAGCCTGTATCATGCACCCTTTGTACACCCTGATGTCGGGTAAGGGCAAGGGCATTACTTGGGACGAGGAGGCCGCGGCCGCTTTTGTTAAAGCCAGGGAAGCCTTGGCAGATGCCACGATGCTGGTGCACCCCAGAACAGACGTTCCGACCGCACTCACTGTGGACACATCTGACACAACAGTCAGTGGGGTGCTGGAGCAGCTCATCGAGGGGCGCTGGCAACCCCTGGCATTCTTCAGCAAGCACCTACGACCACTCGAACTCAAGTACAGTGCTTTCGACTGGGAGCTGTTGGCACTGTATCTGGCAATCTGGCATTTCAGGTACTTCTTAGAAGGCAGGCTGTTCACTGCATTCACGGACCACAAACTGTTGACCTTTGCGTTCACGAAGGTGTCCGATCCCTGGTCGGCTCGCCAGCAGCGACATCTGTCTTACATCTCCGAATACACGACGGACATCCAGCATGTCTCGGGAAAGGACAACGTCGTGGTGGACGCATTCTCCAGAGCAGCTGTCCAGGCCCTGTCCCTGGGGGTGGACTATGCAGCACTGGTGGAGGCGCAGCAGGCAGACGACGAGATGCCCAGCTACAGGACCGCAGTCTCGGATTTGCAGCTGCAGGACTTTCTCGTAGGCCCAGGTGAGAGGACCCTCCTGTGCGATATGGCTACCGGCCAACCTCGCCCCATCGTCCCGGCAGCCTGGAGGCGGCGAGTTTTCGACTCCATACACGGTTTGGTGCACCCATCTATCAGGACAACCGTCTGGCTGGTCTCCAGCAAGTTTGCATGGCACAGACTTCGCAAGCAGGTCAGTGAATGGGCCAGAACGTGCGCGCAGTGCCAAACCGCCAAGGTGCAGCGGCACACTAAAGCCCTGCCGCAGCAGTTCGAACCCACCCACCGGAGGTTCGACCACATTCATGTGGATATCGTGGGCCCCCTACCAGTGTCTCGAGGAGCGTGGTACCTCCTAACTATGGTAGACCGGTTCATGAGGTGGCCAGAAGCGGTCCCGCTCACCGACACATCTGCCGATTCCTGCGCCTGAGCACTGATCGCAACCTGGGTAGCACGCTTTGGGGTACCGGCCCACATTACCTCCAACAGAGGCACCCAGTTCACCTCCAGCCTGTGGTCGGCTGTGGCCAGCCTGCTGGGAACGCAGCTAAACCACACTACTGCCTACCACCCACAGTCGAACGGACTGGTGGTCACTTGAAGTTGGCTAGCATGGCCCGCCTGAGAGGACCTAACTGGGTGGACGAGCTTCCCTGGGTCTTGTTTGGAATTCGTACAGCGCCCAAAGAGGATCTGCATGCCTCATCGGCCGAGTTGGTGTACGGCATGCCCTTGGCCGTCCCAGGAGAGTTCATACCAGTCCCAAGGGGGCAAGAGGAAGAACCCACAGCAGTCCTGGACAGACTACGCAAAAGGCTCGGCAACCTGGCCCCTGTACCGACTTCACAGCACAGAAGGACCCCGACCCATGTACCCAATGACCTGCAGAACTGTAAGTTTGTGTTTGTACGAAGGGGCAGACACCAGGCACCACTACAGTGGCCGTACAAGGGGTCATTCAAGGTGATCAACAACACCGGGTCCATGTATGTTCTGGACATTGGAGGGAGAGAGGAGGTTTTCACGGTGGACCGACTCAAACCAGCCCATGAGGACTTGGTGCAGCCGGTCGAGATTCAGGCACTGCAGCGCAGAGGCAGACCTCCCAAACAGAGGCTGATCCAGACTGTGGACATTGTGGGGTGTATCGCCGGTTCTGGGGGGGGGGGGTTATGTGGCGACCCACTTTCTGCACTGGCGAACCAGCTCACAAATAGCCAACGCGCGGGGGGAGACTTTGGCAATGCACCTCTGACGTCATTTCCGCCCGGAGAGGGGGGGGTGCTAGGGATTAAAATGCCAGCGCCGCGAAGTTTGAATAAACTAGTCTCGAAATGATTTACCAACTGCGTGTCGTTATTTCAGTGCTGTGTGTAGCACATCGCTACAATATTTTGATTTACTGATTTTGTTTTGTCTCTTGATTTATGTTGGCTTCCTTGTTGATGCTGTGATGAAGCAGACACGGTGGCCAGCAACAGAGAGAAGGTGAGGTGCAGGGCTTGCTCATGAAAGGACTGGGCTCTTATCCCAGTAAGAGTGTGCTTGTCCCTCTTCATCCTTTATACTTTATTGTCACCAAAATTGATACTAGAGCATACAGCCATCACAGTGATATTTGATTCTGTGCTTCACGCTCCCTTAAGTACAAATTGAAGTAAATATAAAAAAAAATTAAATTATAAATCATAATTAGAAAATAGAAAAGGGAAAGTAAGGCAGTGCAAGTCAGGTCTGGATATTTGGAAGGTACGGTCCCGATCCGGGTCAGGATCTGTTCAGCAGTCTTATCACAGTTGGAAAGAAGCTGTTCCCAAATCTGGCCATACGTATCTTCAAGCTCCTGAACCTTCTCCCGGATGGAAGTGGGACAAAAAGTGTGTTGGCTGGGTGGGTCATGTCCTTGATTATCCTGGCAGCACTGCTCCGACAGTGTGCGGTGTAAAGTGAGTCCAAGGATGGAAGATTGGTTTGTGTGATGTGCTGGGCTGTGTTCACGATAATATATATTATATATATCCTCTTCTTCTCCCTTCCTCAGCAGCAGATCACACTCTGGCTCAAGGCAGGAGTTTGACTCTAGCACTGAAAGGTGGTGCAGCATGAAACAAAGCACCGTAGATATTGACCCTTGCCCTCCTGTGTACTGCATGGCTGCTTTGAAGTAGCCCGGCCCTGGAATAATTGCTGAGAACGCCAAGGGTCTGCTTCATCAGATTACTTGTTGCAGCATGCTGTTTGTGCATGCAAGTTTCATGTTGTGCACTTGAGTCAAGAAGCAAGTTAGCCCTTGTTTCTCAGTAGCTATTCTTTTATTGCTTACAGTGGCACAGATAACATTGACAACTTAGACCTGGGGTGGGAGAGAGGTGCCGGAGAGAGCAAGGAAAGAAAATGTGAAATTTAAAAACTGTTACCAGGACATGCAATAAAACTAAAAGCTGGACATGTACGAAAAGTTAGAAAAAAAGTAAATGTTATGAGTGGAAACCTAGAATGCTATGAGTTTGAAACCGAGAATGGAAACTGAAAACATTTACAGTGAATGAAACATCGAAAAAAACCTGTGGAGCATATAAATTAACACAAATAAAATTAATATGAGAGTGTAAGACAGTAAGTTTTCTTGCAGTCAGGGGAAGATTGAGCAGGTAAAAAATAAAAAAGCCTTTTTTAGTCATTATTAAGAAGTTGAACAATAATTCTCTTTTGTTACATATGTAGTAAAATAAAATTTAACAATGCTCAAAATGTAAGAATCAAAATCAGATTTAATATGACCAGCATATGTTGTGAAGTTAGTTAACTTTGCAGCAGTAATACCATGCAATACGTGACAAATATAGAAAAAAAACTGAATTACAGTAGGTATAAAAATAAGTCATGCAAAAACAGAAATAAAAAAAGCAGTGAGGTAGTGTTCAGGGGGTCAATGTCCATTCAGAAACTGAATGGTAGAGGGGAAGAAGCTGTTCCTGAATCGTTGAGTGGCTAATGAACCTCCTTCCTGATAGTAAAAATGGGAAGAAGGCATGTTCTGGATAGTGGGGGTCCTTAATGATGGTCCTTGCTGAGGCACCACTCCTTGAAGATGTCCTGGACATCACAGAGGCTAGTACCCACGATGACGCAGACTAATTTTACCCTCTCAAATCTGCGTAGTAGTGCAGACTAATCGTTTACTTCAATTCTGTTCCGTTCCCTCCTACCCCCCTCCACCAACACCAGACAGTGATACAGCCAGTCAGAATGATCTCCACAGTGCATCTGTAGAAGTTTACAAGTATTTGAGGTGACAAACCAAATCTCAAACTCCTGATGAAGCATAGTCGCTGTTTTGCCTTCTTCATAGCTGCATCGATATGTTGCGACCAGGCAAGAGCCTCAGAGATGTTGACACCCAGGAACTTGAAATGGTGCACTCTTTCCACTTCCCATTCTGTGATGAGGAGATTGTCTTCTGTTTTCCACAATCAGCTGTTTGGTCTTACTGATGCTGAATGCAAGGTTGAAAGGGACCACTCAACTGGCTGGTATATCTTGCTCCTGTATGCCCTCTTGTTACCATCTGAGATTCTGCCAACAATGGTTGTTTCATCAGCAGATTTATAGATGACATTTGAGCTATGCCTAGTCACACAGTCATGGGTATTGAGAGAGTAGGGCAGTGAGCTAAGCACATATTTTTGAGGTGTGCGAGTGTTGATCATCAATGAGAAGAGATTAGTCTCCATCTTTTGAGCAAACATCTAGAATAATGGGGACAGTTTTCACATTCACATGCTGTGTATGATAACCTGGCAGAGTGTTTATCCAAAATGATCGGTATTGGGATTGTACAGTGGAGTTGAAGATTGGAGAGAGGGGTATTCTGTCAATTTAGTGCAGAAGTACTCTCTGCAATTCAGAAATTTAAATCTGATGGGGGCCATGTGACTAAAATGTCTCTCTTCTCCAGAGATCAATCAGATCATTTTTAAGACAACATTTCTAAAATTTTATTTGCTGTTTATCAGTTTTGATTTTATTTTTTACAAAAGTGGTGGGTGCTGAGATTATGGAACTACCTGCATCAGGCACAGAAGCGTTTGAAGCAGCACATTCCTGGAAACTTAGAAGGAGTGATTGACTGAAGCTTTTTAGGAAAGTAATAGAGAGGTTGGAGGGAAGCCTCCTCTATTTGGGAAGACTTGGTCTTGGGGCACAATCTGATAATTAGACCCGAGGATTTTAGAAATGTAGCTGGGGAATCACTTGCACACAGGTGGTATGATATTGGAATTTGCTTCTAAAAGCAGCAATTGATTCTAGGTCATTTGTTCAAATTAAATTTGGCATATGGGGAAAATGAAGGTTTAAGGAATTAGATCACAGATAATGATAATCTTGTTGCATGGTAAAACAGGGGAGGGGGCTAAATGGTTCTAATTTATAATTTAAAAGGAATCATTTGAAACCATCACTAAATCATATACATATATTGATATAATTCGGTGATGGATTTCCGCATTTTGACACAATGCAATATTGATGTTACTGCTTGTAAACTATGCCACAATATTACCCTTGTTTGTGTACCTAAAGGGATAAAACTAAATATTAATGATTGAATCTATGTTTTGTAAGGAGACACATTTAGATAATCATGTCAATGCTGGCTTATTTAATTAGTCCCTGTCCCTGTTTTTTTTTCTTCATAGCCCTGCACACCTTCCCTTCTCAAGCAACCTAAGTCCCTTTTACAAGTTATGGCTTCCTCCAGTTTTTGAGTTGCCACATTCTAGATTACAACAACTTGCTGCATTGATTAATTTTACTCATCTTCCTGAGATCCTTTTTCAAATTACCTTGTACTTCTGCTCTTTGGTAATCAATCTTCCAACGATTGGGAGCAATGTATCTTTTTCCGGTCTATCAAAACCCTTCAATTTCTACACCTCTATTACATCTCTCCTTCACCTTCTCTGGTCCAAGAAAAGTTTAAGCAAGTGTTTCTAGACTTTCCATATAACCGTTACTATTCAAATAAATTTCTTTTCATCTTCTCCATTGTGCTGAGAATTGAATGGAATACTCCGGCTGAGTTCTGTAGGCTCGGCATAACATTTCTCCCTTTTGTGTTTCTAAAGCCTTGGAGCTTGAAGCTTTTCCAAAACAGCCTTCTCAACTGCTGCGGCTATGACTTAATGTTAATGTGCACCCACCTCCAGATGTGCTGTGTCTGAACTCTTTTTAAAATTTCATCATTTAGCATATATGACCTTTCCTGATTCTTCCTTCTGAAACGTATCACTTCCCTGGCTGCCATGCATCAAGCAAGAACAGAGCAATGGAAGGAGACAACTGCAATGTGTCAGCAGAGACGAAGGATCTTCGGTTGAAGCATGAACTCTGTTTCTCTTTCCACTTTGCCACCTGACACACTGAGCGTTTTATTGTATTTTATATTGACATTGCCTTGTTTATAGAACATATGACCTAGTACAGGCCCTTCTGCCCACAATGTTGTGTGGACCTTTTAACCTACTTCAAGATCAATCTAATCCTTCCCTCACTCAGTACCCTCCATTTTTCTTTCATCTATTGGCCCATGAGGCTCCTAAATGTCCCTAATATATTTGCCTCTCTACTGCCACTCATGGCAGCACATTCCAAGCACCCACAGTTAAAAACACTACCTTTGACTCCTGATGAAGGGTTTCAGCCTGAAACATCGTTACTACCTCCTCCCATAGATGCTGTCTGGCCTGCTGAGTTCTGCCAGCATTTTGTGTTTTTCTTTCTTTGACATGATCTGAAACTTTCCTCCAATCACTTAAAAAGTATGGGTATGCTGTCCAATATTAGTCATTGGCACTTGGGAAAAGGCATGGGCATTATCTTACTGAATTTAATTGACTTTATTACTTACATCCTTCACATACAGAGAGTAAAATTCTTTGTTACTTCTCCGTCTAAATGTGCAATGTACAAGTTATAGTAATTTATAATAAATAGTATGTATACAAATATTTATAATAGGTAGCATGTATAATAAAATAGTATGTACAATATAACATAGAAATACAGTCGTGTTAGCATGAATTAATCAGTCTGATGGCCTGATGGAAGAAGATGTCCCAAGAGCCTGTTGGTCCTGGCTTTTATACTGTGTTAGCATTTCCCAGATGGTAGCAGCTGGAACAGTTTGTGGTTGGGGTGACTCGGGTCCCCAATGATCCTTCGAGCCCTTTTTACACACCTGTCTCTGTAAGTGTCCAGAATAGTAGGAAGTTCACATCTACAGATGTGCTGGGCTGTCCGCACCACTCTCTGCAGAGTCCTGCGAATTAGGGAAGTACATTTCTTATACCAGGCAGTGATGCAGTCACTGAGGATGCTCTCAATCGTGCCCCAATAGAAAGTTCTACGGATTTCAGGGGCCATACCAAACTTCTTCAACCATCTGGCGTGAAAGAGGCACTGTTGTGCCTTTTCCACCTCACAGACCGTATAAACAGACCACATGATATCCTCAGTGATGCTTATGCTGAGGAACTGAAAGCTGTTCACCCTCTCAACTCCAGATCCATTGATGTCTATAGGCATCATTCCTGTCTTCATTCCTCCTGTAGTCCACAACCAGCTCCTTTGTTTTTGTGACATCAAGGAACACCTCTTTCAAGCCTGCTCTCTTCCTCATTCTCTCCAAAGAGAAAAGCCCTAGCTTGTTCAACCTTTCCTCATAAGACATGCTCTCCTCTCAACTCCAGGCAACATCCTAGTAAATCTTCTTTGTGCCCTCTCTAAAGTGTCCACATTCTTCCTGTGGATGACGAGAACTGAACAGAATACTCCCAGAGTGGTCTTGTTGATGCCCTCATATACCATGATGTTATTGTGCAATTGCAAATCTGATCAGTATTAATATGAATGTACAACTACTCCAAGTAAAAAAATTTCAACACTTGTGCATTTTCTTGTAACATTTCATTTAACCTTGTTTAAAATGTGCCTCAATATAAATTAATTATAACAATGCTATTGTTATGTGACACAATTCAATATTAAAAAATGTAGGCATAATGATACAATTTGATACTAATATAACCTTGCATATTCTCTGACATAATCCTTCATTGACATTATTGTGTGCATAATGTGACACAGTTCACCACTGGCATTAGTGTACATGCACTGTGGTTAAATTTGAATATTAAATTGTTGCATATAGTAGTATGTCCAGTGATAACATCATAGTGAATATTTTGTTTTATATTTTAATATTAACACTTCTGCAATTATATTAGGAAAAAAATAATATTAACAATACTGCATTTACTTTGTGACACAATTTGACAGTAACTGTACTGTTTATGCATGGTGACACAAGATATGTTAACATTACTATGTACAGGATGTCTAGTTACAGAATTAAATGTTAGCTTTACTCTATGCCTGGTGTCAAAATATAATATTAACATTATTTTGCATGTAGTGTGACACAATTTAGTGTTAACGCCTTTATAGGGTCTGTCAAGCAGTTTAAAATTAACATTGAAGATGCAGGAAAGACTGGAGATGCTGGAATCTGGAAAAAGAAACAAAACTGCTGGAGGAGCTCAGCTGATCAAGCAGTATCTGTGGAGTAAAAGGAATAGACTACTTGAAATGTTGACTATCCCTTTGCCTGATACTGCTTGTTACAAGACTATTCACCTAGTATGACAAGATGGACTCTTGACCATCTATGTACCTCATGATGACATTGCACCGTATTGTCTACCTGCACAACAGTATTTTCCCTGTAGCTGAAACAATTTATTTTGCATTCTGTTTTTTTTTACATTGTTATGCTTCGATGCATTATGTAATGAATTGATCTGAATGAACAGTATGCAAGACAAGCTTTTCATTGCTTCTTGGTACACGTGACAATCATAAACCAACACCAATTTCAGGTCGAATTCAAATTGACCTGTTGTGTTCCTGCAAAAGTTTGTTTTTGTGCCACTGTAATTAACTTGATATATTTGTTTTTGATAAAACTCAGTGTAAGCATCACTGAGCATATGCTGCATTATCATTTAACATTAGTTTGTGGCCAATAGCAGAATATTGGATTGTATATATGTGACATATCTGTTCCTTATGGACATTTAAACCTCGCACGTCTCCAGCCAATCCTTCTGTTACTGAAGGAGTTCTGGCCTCCAGTTTCTTTTCTTTCTGAAGCATTTAGCCCTAAAGCAATATATCTTGCCTGGGTATCTAGTCTTTGTCCCCAATGCCCAGGTATCCAACAACAATTTGATAAATCTTGCCTAAGTATCTAATCGCAGGATGATGCATCTTCTTCAGGTATCTTGTACTAATTTAACATATCTACACTGACCAATACAAGTGAACCAGCTTTCTATCACTAACTCAACACACTTTCCCCAACAATCTCGTCCTAATACAATACATTTTACCCACGTAATGAGCCTTAAATTGATACATCTAACTCAAATAGCTATAATGAACCTGAAGGATCTGGCCAATGTACAAGGATCTCAAGTACATGACACAATTCTCTCACACTATTGAGATACCTGGGACCATCAAATCTAACTCATGTACCTTGCTCAGGTATCAGGGCTAACATGATGCACTTTTCCCAGGTAACCAAAACAAACTCATGCATCTTCCACGGTATTTAGCATGAATGCAATATATCTCATCCTGGTGCCCACAATCAAGCTGATTCTATTTTGCTCAGATATCTAGCATGTCCAGCTTTTAGACTTAAGTGATGGATTTTCCTCAGGTACTGAAAAATAAGATACACTATCTTGCCCATAGAGTTAACACACATGCTGTTTATCTTGGTCAGGTACCTCCTGCTGATGCCTAGATATGCTGCACTAATTTAATAGAGTTGACACATACATCTACCACCGAACCAATAGTTAGTTCTCTGGCATCTTGTACTAACCTGACATCTATTATTTGGGTATCTAATTTTAAACCAAAATATTTTGCTTGCTTTCCTGGCACAGACCTGAGATGTCTTGCCCTTCTACTCATCCTAACATGATTCATCTTCCCAGATATCAAATACTGACCTGATACACTTGGCCACAGTCTCTAGCTCTAACCTATTATATTTTACCCAGACCTCTAATACCAACACAATGTAACTTGCTCAGATATCCTGGTGTATCTTGCCCATTTCTCCAGCACTAAGCCAATACATTCTACCCAGGTATCCTGGCCAAATTGATGATAATTTGATATATCTTGTTCAGGTATGCAGCTCTAAACTAAAAATATTTCTTAGATATCTAGCACTAACCCAAAGATACTTAGTTTAAATTCGGTGCTTAACAAAAAGAGAAGATCCTAGAAACACTCAGTAGGTTAGCCAGTATCTGTTGATAGAGAAACAGAATTTACACTGCAGGTCTAAGATTTTTTTCACTCAAATATCTAACATTAACTTTGTTTCTCTTTCCACAGATGCTAGCAGACTGGGTGAAAGTTTCCAGCATTTTCTGTTCTTATTTCAAACTTCCTCTATCTGAAGTTTATGCAATACAATGTACCACTAATGTGACCCATCTTACTGAGGTATCTATGCTTAAGGCAATGCACATCGTAGATTTCTGCAACAGAGAGCATCCTAACAAGCTGCATTACTACATGCTAAGGAAACAACACTATGGCAGACAGGAAGGCTCCACAATGGGTAATCAAAACTGTCCATTACTGCATTATTAGTACCAGCCCACCCTGCTCATGAACTATTTGTCCCACTAACATCAGGAAGGAGGCTATGTAGCATCCATGCCAGGATGACCACCCTCGATAACAGTTACTTTCCCCATACAGTCAGGCTCTACCAGGGTACCTGGCTGAATATTAAAGACCTGTGCTGATCAACTGGCTGGAGTATTCACTCTGCCTTTGGCAGTCTGAGATACCCACCTGCTTCAAGCAGGCTCCAATTATACCGATGCCTAAGAAGATCTAGGTAACCTGCCTCAATGATTATCGTCCATTAGCACTTACATCCACAGTGATGAAGTGCTCTGAGAGGTTGGTGATGAAACCTATCAATTACTGTCTAAGAAACGACTTGGATCCTCTCCAAATTGTCTACCAGCACAACAGATCAATAACAGAGGCCATTTCATTGGTTCTTATATTCAGTCCTGGAACAGCAGGATGGAGAAGGTGCACATATCAGGATGCTGTTCATTGACTACAGTTTGCCATTTAATCCTAACATTCCCTCAAAATTAATCAATAAGCTTCAAGACCTGGACTTTAATACTCCTTTGCGCAACTGGATCTCGATGTCCTTACTTGCACCCCTCTGTCAGTTCAGCTTGGCAACAATGTCTCTTGCACAATCACCATCAGCACAGGAGTACCACAAGGCTGTGTGCTTACCCTCCTGTTCAATTCACTTCTGACTGTGTGGCTAAGCAAAGCTCCGATGCCATATTTAGGTTTGCTGATTATATCATTGTCGTTAGCTGAATCAAAGGTGGCATGTAGGAGGGAGATTGAAAATCTGGCTGATAGTGACACAACAATAACCTCTCACTCAATGCAGTCAAGACCAAGGGGCAGATTATTAATAGGAGGTGGAGGAAACCAGGGGTCCATGAGCTAGCCCTCAGCCGGGGAACAGAGGTGGAGAGAGTCAGCAACCTTAAATTCCATGGTGTTATCATTTCAGAGGATCTGTCCTGGGTCCAGCATGTAAGTGTCATTACAAAGAAACCACAGCAGTACCTCTAATTTTTTAGAAGCTTGTGAAAATTCAGCATGTCACCTAAAACTTTGACATACTTATACAGATGTGTGGTGGGGAGTATATTGATTGGTTGCACTTCTATGTACTTTGATAAATTTACTTTGAACTTTGATCAACACTTCTACCCACTAACCCACCCCTTCACACCCCAGCCACCACTACTTTAGCATTTCCTGTCTAATGTCACTTTATACAATCGCTCTATCTTTATAAGTTAATATACATATTTATATTTATTGTGTTTTTATTATTATTGTGTTCTTTACCTTATTGTGTTTTCTTTTGTGTTGCATCCCATCCGGAGTAACAATTATTTTGTTCTCCTTTACACTTGCGTATTGGAAATGACATTAAATAATCTTCAATTTAAACTTTATCATGCAGTAAAAACAAAATACCTTGTCCATCCTTCAAGCACGATCTAGTACCTCTGGCCCAGCTATCCATCCTGTTTAACCCATTAGTCTAACAAAATACAAAACATCTGCCCACATATTTAGAACTAAATTGATACACGTTGATCAGGTATTTTTTTGCACAGCTGATGCATCATGTTCAGCTATCTACCATTAACTCAGTGTTTTTGTCCAGGCATCTAGCACTAACCTGACATATCTTGTTTAGATATCCAACACTAACATAATACATTATGCCCAGATTTTTAACAGTGATGTATCCTCTTTGATTGACTGTAATTTAAAAAAAATCCAAAAAAATTAGTTAAATTTGAAGATCACACTTGTCACTCTGCCATCATATAATGGTGAATCCTACAGTTCAAGTTATTTAGTGCTGTGTATATTCATATAGATTGACATTAAAAGCATTATAGGCAAATAAACTTGCCATTGATGTTCTTGGACTATGACTTAGTTTAATTTAAAAACATTGTTTAATAGAACATGGATGTCAGTGGCCAGGTGCCCATAGCTGACCCCCAATGACTTTTGACACTTTGACAGTGAGCAACCTTGTTGACCTGCTGCAGTCTGTCGGAGGAGCCTACCCCCGTAATGCTATTGGTTAGGAAGCTGTAATATTTAGGTTGAGCAGCAATAAATATATTTTGTGACTTGAGGAAGATTGTAAATCTAGTGGATTTCATATATATCGACTACTTTATTATTTATTTAGAGATACAATACAAAATAGGCCTTTCTTGTCCTTATGAGCCACACTGCCCAGAATCCATTGACATCTTGTTTAACCCTAACCAGATCATGGGACAATTTACAATGATCAATTAACCTACCCAGTATGCCTTTGCACTATGAAAGAAACCAGAAGGCCTGGAGAAAATCTAACATTCCACGTGGATGATGTACAGAGACTCTTTATAGAGGATGCCGGGATTGAACCCCAACTCCAGTACCCTGATCTTTAATAGCATCACTGCAATGGAGTAAGTGCTGGAAGTTTGGGTTTGAAAGTGATATGAGGCTGAGTAACTGCAGTGCATTTCTAACATTTTACACACTGCAGTCATGGCCTGCTGTTGGTGAAAGGAACAAAAGTTTTGGTTGGTGGATGGAACATAAACAAGTGGGTGCCTTTTTCTTGGACTGGTGTTGAGCTTTGTTAATATTGTTGCTGTAATCGGTAGAAGCAGATGAAATTGAGAAAAAGTGCTTTAACTTATGAATGGGGCTGTGGGTGGGGAGAGGTGGAGTAGAAAGGGTGAACATGCTGCTGTTTGTTTTGGAACTCACTACTTGAACTAATGACAGGATCGGAAAGCTTGATTACCTTTAATAAGGGGTTGGAAGAGCAATTGGAAATGTTTGACCAGAAACATTAACTCTGTATTTCTTTGCATAGATGCTGCCTGGCTTGTTAACTATTTCTAGCATCTTCTGTTTTCATGCTAGACAATCAATTGATGTTCCTAGACATGAAGGGCTATTTACCATGAGCTGGGCAGTAAGATCAATTTTTAAAAATCTGATGGACAAGATGAACTAAATGATTTGTATACAGATGTACATTTCTGTCATCCCATAATCACAGCAATGACTATATTATAAATCCCTTCATTTGTTAAAATGCTTTAGGGCATTCTGAAATGGATGCACAAAGTTCCATAGGTATCAAAGTCTTTTCATTCATTATTTTATGAATCTATTCAGGTGATCATATATTCTCAGTCATTTATAACACAAAAGCAATTGCTCACAAAGATAGCTGCGATAGTTTTCAAAACGCTGGGCATTTTTGCCTTTTCTTGTACATTGATCCTCAGAAATGATTTGCCGCTTTTCAGCAAATGTAAAGGTTTGTTGTTCTATGAGAGTACATAACCGCTGAACTGAAAGTGCCCAGTCTTGCTTTGCATAAGAGGTAATAACATCATAGAATTCCATCTTCTATTGTGCCTGCATCCCTCATGGATTTGACTATGTGAGAGAGCAATGTGAATTAGGAATGAACTTGACTTGCTCCCTGTAGACAGTGGTCGAAGAGCTTTCGAATGTACTGAAGCTAGTCAAGAGGGTCACTAGGGAGTAGAGCCGCTATATGACCTCTGAAATCTTACCAGTGCATGAATCATTCATGAAGCACTATGCATTTTCAAAAGAAACCTTCCTTTTCTTGAAAAATTATCTTATGATTTGCATTTGTAACATTGACACTAAAAACAAAATTGCACGACAGGGAGGTTGCATTGTTAGTATTTATGTTGTTCTGTGAGGAATTGCAAGCCATAGTAGCATCATTTCAATTTTACTCACACTGAACCAATGAAGACTGGCCAATGTTCCTAATCTTTTAGTAGTTATATTGATTGTATTAGCTGTAAACCCTATGGTTCACATGTCTAATTTAATCATTGACATCCATAGAGGATACATGATGGTGTCCTTTTGTGCATGATATTTGTACACTGAATGGAGCTAACCGAATAATACATGAGCAATGTATCCCCAAGTGTGTTACAGCACCACGTATAGGAGTTATAAATACTCTAGACAATGAGAACCAACTGTGTTTTCCATTTATAGCTGAGGTCAGTGGCAAAAGAGAGAAAAATGACAACTTGCCATGTTAATAATGCACAATAGATTAATGAATTTTGTGACATCGTTATGTTGATGTACTTGGGAAGACTTTGCAGTATCTGAAATGTGGATTTTAAGATCACACTGAAGGAATTCTGAAATGCCTTCTAATTTATGACAGGGTGAGCACTGGAAGAATGACAGCTAAATTACTATTACTGCATTCAGTTTGATTGCTACTTTTAACGGGCTTGAAGTGGTGAGTGACACCTGCAGCTCACCGGTGGTATGCTAATGAGATCCGCTGATCAATTTGCCACGGCCTTATCAAACACGGCATCATGTGTGATTGCGTCCAGGTCCGGGCGAAGTCCGGAGAATCAGGCTCAGTATCTCAGATAAACTGGATAACTTGGAGAAAAAAAGAAATGCGGAAGAACAAGACAACAAGGATAACGCTCTTGCTTACTACAGGAGATGCTGGGGTTAGCATGGCAATGAACCTGAGAGGTCTGAATTATAATTGTTGTAGTCTCAGCCAATGCAATGACGGGAAATACGAGGATTCAAACTGCATTCGAATAAGGCAGAGCTTAAAGATAGGACAGGGCAAGGGAGTTATGAGGATGATGGGCTGAGTGTATTCAGACTTTGCAGAAGCAGCAGACGTGTACAATGACTTGAACGGCGCAAAGGGAATGGACAGTTGCATGTGTCTCAGAATGACGTAGATATGCAGAGTCGATGGACTCCTAGAGACATGAGTCATAGCTGGTCAAAGTGGTGAAGAGAGGGCGAAGATTTAACGGAGATCTGATAGGAAAAATTGTCACATAGTGGATAGTAGTTACATGGTACAAGCTGCCAGAAAAAATGGTAGAGACAGGGACATTTACAATGTCCAAATACAGGTTCAAGACTAGGCAAGGTTTAGAGCGATATCAGCCAAATGTAGTTTACGTCTTGGTTGGCTTGGATGAATTGGATTGAAGGACCTGTTTCCATCCATATCACTCTATAAATCTCCATCACTGAAAGGCTTAAGGATGAATAATACATAGGCGAGGAGCAGGGAACAAAGTACTGAGGTTGCCAGAATAATGGAGTTAATCAACTCCATTAATCTGGCAAGCTCAGGTCTTTAGTGGTACTGGATAGGCAGATTTACTGGACTGTTGGATATTATTCATATTAATACTCAAACACACTAATAATTTACCTTTTTAAATATGTTACACAGGAAAATGATAAATGTTCTAGTGAACCTGGTGAGTTTTAAGGGAGCTCAGAGAAAAGAATGAATTGAAATTCCAAGTGGCATGGGGACTATAGGTCGGATGAGCAGGAACTGAGTGTGGAACTAGGGCCCTGGTGTGTGATAGGGTGTAGGGGACCTGAGGCCTCTATCTGTGAGAAGATATGTGAGGGCTGGGGCCCCTTTGTGTGAAAGGGTATGTGTGAAATGGTGAACCCTACATGTGAAAGGGTGTGTGCAAACCAAAGTCTGTGTGTGTGAGAACCGAGGACCCTGCATGTGATTGGAGAAATTAAGATCCAGTGAATATAGCAAGCATCCCCTGCTGAGTCAGATTCCCACAAATGCATTCTGAATAGTCAAATAGTTGTTTGTTGGAGATTGTTCTTGGTCAGTGACTTCTAATAGTGATAACGGGTGACTGATGAGGATTCTACAACTGGGAATGAGTAAGTGGAACATGAGTATGTGCATTGCCACACCTGCAGTATACAAAGGAAATTTACTCAGTTATGTTCAATCTAATGATATTTTGATAGATGAGATAAGGAGAAATAGTTTTTACTGATGTGTGCATTGATGATCAAAAACACAGTTAAAATATATTAACTGAAGGCCAGGGACCAAGGGGAAGACAAAGAGGAAGATTTTACACTTGTTGTGATATGGAATGTATTGTCTAAAAGAATATGGAACTAGATTTACTGATTTTCAAAAGAAAATTTCTTCTCTGATTGAGTAGAGGGAAATTGTTGGACTTATAGGAAGGAGTGGAAATTGTTTATGAAAAATGGCACAAGTAGCGGCCTGAATACCTTGTGCACTGGATATTTTTGTGATGAATTCTGTAATAGTTATCCATCTGCATTTTGAGCTACTGAAGGAGAATCAAACATTGGCATCTCCAGGTGAGGTCTTGTCAGTGATTTATGGTACATGAAAACTGATTGGTTGCTTAACCTAAACTATAATTTTTTTCAAACATTATCTTGCTGGTATTGGAAGGAAAGCATTACATGAATTCCTGTGGTGAACTCAAATATGGCAGTGCATTCTCTGGAGATTCTTCCTCCCCATTAAAAATCACACACGCTGATTAATTCAAAATACCACCGTATGCTTCTAAAATTTAAATAACGTTGATTACTGTTTCAACTTTCAACAGCTTTACTTGCCTAGAACCTATATCAGTAGGTATTCATCTATATCAACCTCAACCCTTGGACTTAATACCTGCTCCAGATAAAAAATCACAGAGAAATTTCTTCCTGTCTGACCCTGCAGGGTCATATTATCTTTCTCCTCAGCCTGAACTTATTTAACCTGCCATCTTTCTCTCCATCTAGCCCAGTTCATTTTGGTATCTTTGTTCCTTCCACCCTTCAAATGGACATTCTTCTCCCGGTTGGGAGCACTTGGGTTCATTGCACAAACTTCTGTCAGTCTGAAATGTCCAAGCTTGAAATATGTGCATTTTCTCAGGCATTATTGCTGTAAATTGTTCCTAAGTTATCAATGGAGACTATGCAATCTTACCCTGTGCTGTGGTTGATTGTTCTGGCTGGCTTAACTAACCCTGGCCGTGGAGGAGAAAATTACTCATGCCCCTGCTTTGAATGTGGTTAAATTACCGAACTATAAGTCGAATGGAGTATTTGACTCCTGAGCATAGCCTAAACAACATATTTTTTGAACGCAGAGACATCGTAGACTTCATGGATCTTACTCCTGTCTAGATCCAAACAGAGAAGAAATACTAAAATTCTCGTTCCTTATGAACTTGATTTACGCAAATCTGACCAAAATGGTACTGTTCAATCTTGTTTTATTTGTTCTCTGTAGATCCTTACAATAGTCACGAAGAACAGCAGACCTCTGCATTTCTGCTGTTGGCTCTTTGTGGTGCAGGCAGGACACCAAATAATTTACCTGATGGACTAAGATAAAGTGATATACATAAGCTGGACTCGCTACTCTCTGGACATTTTTTCACCTGTCTGAAGAACAGAAGTGGTTGGTTTATGGTGTTCCACTTCAACTTCTTTTAGCTTTTATAAATGAAGCATGTGAGGACATCATTGAAACATCTAAAGACAAGAAAGAAAAAACAATTATTGCTAGTTTAGCATAGAATGCATGTCTCACTTATGGGTGGACTACCTTGATGGAAGTGTCTACGAATTGCTTTCTTTATTTAAAGTGTCTGATATTTCCAATTGATAAAAGGAAATCACAGGCTCTGCAGATCCTTTCTCTTACCACAAATATTACTAGATGAAGCTGTAGGGTGGCAACTTCTGTGCTATGTTGTCATCAAGACTTATTTCTCACTAGAAACCACTACCTTTAGAAGAGGAATTGCATGTAAAAAGATGAATTGACAGATAATTTATATAGTTTCGTGTGTGTGACACAGTGAACATGACATCAAACTCTTGTTTTGCAATATATACATAAAGGGGATTTCATGAAGGTATTACTTAATTGCGATTCACTTGCAGAAAATGCAGCTATTAGCCTGGCCTGGCAATTATCTTGCCTCAAATTAAACCAACAAGGCTATTTACATAAAACTATTGTGCACTAATGGTGCCAATAGGGTTGCCTGGTCATTCACCCTATAGTTAAAAAAAATCCTCTGTTGATGCAGGCCATTAATGAAGAACACGATAACTCCTGTCTACTTCAGCTGAGAGCCAGTCGATGTGCTGCCTCTGCCCTGGAAACCTGATTTCTAGGCTACATAGCTGAATCGCTACTTAATTCACTGTAGGACACTTACTGGCCAAGAACTTCTGCCATCAGTAGGCAGGATCAAACTATACCTGTTTATAGTATTGGTGAAACCTCTCTCAAAAACGTGTAATTCATCTCTCAGATGGTCACGATGACTACCGTAGTTCACATGTGACCAAAATTATAATTACTTGTTGTACACTTATATTAACATAGATTTTATACACTCTTGTGAAGAGAAATCCCACCAGGAGCAGGAAGGGGTTACTGTTCATTCTGCCAAGAATAAATGACAATCTCAAAATCCATTCTGTGGGCCACCATATACTCTGGAATTCAAT